>NC_090443.1:826106877-828606877 GCF_031143425.1 Pleurodeles waltl | reverse complement strand
CCTCAAAATTCTGGAAACACTACCAAGCATGTTCGTGAGACTGCCTGTATGGTCAATACGAATATACCCCTTCTTGGGTACATTTCAAGTGAAGGTGAGTAAAGCATCATTAACATTCTGGAAATGTCTACCAAGCAAGTTCCTGGGACTTCACTAGTAATCATTGAAAATAGAACGCATAGGGGGTACATTTCAACCTAAGGTAAGGAAAGTGTCCTTAAAATTCTGGAAACACTACCAACAATGTTCCTGAAACAGCAGTAGTAATCATTGGAAATATACCGCAAATAGGGTTAAATTCAACTGAAGGTGTGTATGGTTTCCTTATCCTTCCGGAAACACAATCAAGCATGTTCCTGAGACCACAGTTGTAATCAGTGGAAATACCCCAGAAACCCCCTCATCAAATGCGCTCCTCCAGTGTAAATGCACCCACTTTGATGACAAAAACTGCCACTACCTTGGCAAAGAACTCTAAATTTGGCAGATTATTCTCCACTCTGGTAGAGGAGGAAATTTCAAAGCAAAGTCAGGTGGACAATCTGCCATCAATTTTTTAATTTGACATATGTCTCACAAACAACTAACACTTACCTTGAAGCAGTCAAGCAATACTATTCTTTATTTTATCTCGGAAACGTGAACCATGCACTCGAATGTCTTGGAATGCAGTAGAATATGAAGCACCAGTAATACAAAATAAAATATATCATTAATGAAGAAAAAATAGGTTGGGCCCTTTGTGAAGACAGGCAAAGTTTCTTGACTTCGCCATCTTTGTCCAAGGTGTCCAACCAGTCTTCTGTCCCTTGAAGCTTGATGTAACAACAAAGATGGATGAGACTTCAGAATGCAGGTAATTGTTTCTCCACAATTGCTCAGGATGACCTCTAGGCCTAATTGGTAATGAGGAAACAGCTGCCACTGTAAAGCACTTCTTCTCATTAGCAAATTGATCATCCCACCCTGGGACTAGAATGGGTAGTGGGATGTACCTGGCTCAAGAGTCAGGCTGCAAGAGAGATGGTAAGTGACTGCTGAGCGGGATGCTTGTGACCCTAAGCAATGCTGCTGTTGAGGGGCACCCACTTTAAAAAATAATAGAAAGTTGTAAAGAGTTTTTGTTTGCAGCTCTGCATATCCATAAGGGAAACAAATTGACATCATTACATCCCTCGTAGTAACATAAGTAAGAAGCACTGGCAAAGCCAATAGGCTGCCAGATGTTTGGCTTTCTCAATGTTAGTTTTGCCATGGTTCTTGCTAATACAGCAGAGCTTCCAGGATCTCACCAATATTTATACAATATATATAAAAACATTTTGGTTAGAAGCAAAAATATTTTAGTCTCAGAAAGCAGACATTGCAACAGCAGTACCATGCAGTGAAGGGAACTGCTTTGTGTGTGGATATGCTCCTTGTGATCGAGCGGAATGCAGTCAGTCACACTGAAGTTAGACAAGGGCTGGTTGAGCTGATCCACTGGCACACGTTGTATGCTGTAGTGGGCGACCTGACTTTGCTTATGGTTTTAACCACGCTGCACTGGATCCTCGATGCTGTGCGATTTGACTAAAGCAAAAAAAGCCTTTGCAACATCTACCTGCATAATTTTATAGGTGAGCGCACCACAAATGCATGGACCTACAAACTCACACAAGCACTTTTTGTTTCCTTGTAGTTACTGATCCAAGTTCAATCAGTAACTAAAAAGAAAATAAAAGATGTTTTTTTCTTTTAAAGCAAGCATGGTTGAGGGAATGGAAGCAACCGGTAAATGGAAGCCGCAAACAGGAGGACCGGGAACAGAACGTGGAAGTAACATGGGGATTGTGGGAGGGGAGCGTAAGCACCACTGGAGTGGGCAGGTGGACGGGGAAACAACATAGAGGACGAGGATCGCCCGAAGGAAAAATAAGGAGAGAGAAGGAGGGTGCAGATGGGGGAAGCAATCCAGAGGGCTCGGTAAGGCAATGTGAAGAAGCACAGGGATAAGCACAGCAGGGAAGACACTCGGGCAACAGAAAACAACACAAGTGCAGGGGAAGAGAAGCACAAGAGGTATACAGCTTGAAAGCACTCTCATAGTATGCTTAACACAAAAGAAAACAAGCATTTGCAATGTAATGGGTCTCGCATTTGCTCGACTTAGAGCTATTAGTGTTGTAAAGTCGTAACTGGACTTTTATTGCCACATAAAATGAAAATGAAAAGTAATACAGTTTTACATAAGTGAGTAGATTTAAAGTGCCATCCTATGAGCGTGAAGGAGCACACAAAATGAAACAGAAGTTCGCTCGCAGTCAAACATATTGGCAAATGTGCAGCAAGATCGTGCTGTGTGGAAAATAAAAAGCAGTCCAGAAACCAAGCTGAAAACATGCAGCCTCGTATGTTTTCAGTAGTTGGCCGGTGAGCTTGAGGAGGGCTAAACACCTGAAAAGGCATGATGTATGCATGCCTTTCACAAATAAAATCAATCAATTTTTTAAAGGCAAGCCCTCGAACCAACAAAACTAATGGGCGTGCGGTGAAAGTGGTTAAAAGCTCACAGAGAGATTACAGCAGGCTAGAGCACTTACGCGCTCAACCCTAAAAAAGTAGTGCTTAAAAAGCAAGCAGTGGAAGCAGAAATGCAGGCAATTAAAGAGATGCTGAAGAGGAAGTGCCCGTGGGGAGGATCAACCACAAGCTGGGACACAAACAAACAGGCATCTGAGAGTGACAGGAATGGCAAGCAGTGGTAAGCAATAGGCATGCTCCAAGCCTCTATGTTCTCAGTAAGATGCAATATACCTCACAACTAATAGGCTCAACCTAAAAATGTTAATGGCACAAGAACAGACCAGTGGATGACGAGAGTTAACTAAGCCTGATAATAAAGTGTATTATATGTATAATTTCAATAAAATCAAAAGGTCTTGTCTAACACCAGACCTAAAAAGAAAGAACCATCAACCTGAAACGAAAGAGCTCTGCATCCATACTTAATAATGTTTCTTGAAAAAAACAAGGAACGATAATTTGTCTTCAAGGGTGGAAGGCAGAAATATTCTACAGTGATAGTGCTACGTCTAAAAAAAAGTACAACCGGAGATGGTAACCTTGTGGTACCTCCAGTTTCTGCAGGCCTGTGCTTCATAACACTCTAGAGCAGTCATTTCTAATTTATCATGCAATGGGGGAACTCCTGTGTGGTTGGCCCCCTTGAACTCGTACCTATTGGAGCAGCCAGTGTAGTTGCTGCAGCACAGTATATGAACATTAATTTATGTCTACCGAAACACGTATTTACACAGGGTAATTTTTCACAGGGAAGATAAAATCAATCATTAACTTCCTGTTTAAAATGCTGTTCAGCCAGTACTGTGGTACAACAGAGGACCCACTAATGATTCATCGCTTGCTTTGGAACATCACACATCCAAACAGTTAAAGTAAGCAGCTATTCTGCTGACCCGGCAGTGAATTCTGAGGGAAATCAGAGGAGTCCTAGAGCGGCTCCAACTGCTCACCGGACCACTATTGATCTCAAGCCTCGGTGCGCCTGTCCCCCGGGGCGCTGCAGCAGCTCCGACACGGATCATCCGCAGAAGGCGGGAAACCCCTTCCGAGGCGCTGCGCTGCCCGCGTCGGTCACCAGCGCTCCCCCGTCATCTTTCATTCCTTCAAAACGGTTCCTGTCACAGCGCCCTACAAAGGAACACACCTTTGCGTTGTGGGTGGTGATAGACACCTTTTATATTATCAACAGCAAGAACACAAAGATTTGTGTGAGAGCATCAGCTTTTGGGACGACATTGCACTATAGGAGTCTGTGTTCTTGAAAAATACTAGGCCTTATACAAATTCTTTGTCTGTCAAATAAAACGTATCATCGCCGACAACTCAGAATTGGCTGTAGGAACTGAAGATGGTGGCCGTAGAGTAAGCAGAAATAAGTCCGAATTAGAAAAGTTCCCAGTTTTAAGGGTTTAATTTCAACTTTAAATAATCTTATATACCCTCATTATGAGTAGGTAATTAGTGCCATGCAGACTTTCACCAGGGGAAAATGATTACCATGCCTTGCAGACCCCCTCCCCTCCATCACAAGGGGTATTGTCAGCATGATCTTGACTTTTCCTGCTCGGAATGAGGAATAACTTGCAGAACTGGAGTTTGCACCACTACTTTTTCAATTTATGATCAGCTTCCCTCATGCACATTTCACTAGGTATTACCAGACAAAATGTGCATGATGAAAAATTGTGACTTTGTGACACTAGAGTTGGACAAGCCTGAGAATTCATTGCATGAGCCGAGCCAGGTATACAGCTTGGCTCTAAGAGCCAAAGCACAAGCAGAGCCTGCAAAATACAGTGATGCTAACCCATTGTAATGTATGCCATGAATCATTTCTTTAATACCTTACCTCTCTCTCTTCTGATGCAGGCTGTGGGAGGTAGGAGGAAATGCTGAATGTGAATAGTGAGCCTGGTCCAGCCTCTCACACAAAATATAAACAAATCCAAATTGCAAACAATTGAAAAATGTAGTCCAAAGTTGTTTATTCAATAAACGAGTTCAGTAATGCAGGGTTTTTAATGTCACTCACAATGATATGGCCAAACTGCAAGTCCCAGAACACAAAGTGCACCTAGGTACAGGGTGTCGCTCATGACGTGTCCCCTTGTGTGCTGTGGCTCAGTGTATTCAGAGTATTTCTTGTCAGGCCTGTCTATCTCATTGAACAGGTTGCACTTCACTCATGTGAACTGCAAGTAAAAGGTTAATATTCAGTCCCAAATGTGCCATCCCTTTCTTAGGCATCAGCTATGGTCATAGGGCAGGAATATTACAGCTGGGTCAGAGGGGGTGCATATAGGTCAATTCAACTAAATGCCAGGGGTAGCGGAAGTGACATCACACGCCTTTGACCTCCACTTTCACTCACACACACATACACATACACACAAATGTACACTTATACACACACTCTCACATAGACACACTTTCACCCGCAAGCTGGCACACAACATACCGTTAAAAGCATTTTTACTCACTTCAGCTGCCATGGAAGGGCATATTCCAGCTAATTGTACCCCATTTTTTTTATTATACTCACAGCGAATACTATAATATTATTCACTGTTAGTGTAATTAAAAAGTGACAGAAAAAAACTGACGTTCATAAGGACGAGCTACCCTGTGTGTCTGGCACTGGCCACCTCTGAGGCCAGGGGTCGCAAAGACAGTGCCAGGGGTCGCAGAGGGCAAGCCAAGGGTTGCAGTTGCGACCTCTAAATGACGTCCATGAAGGGGGTGACCCCAGTCTCCCATGTGTCCATGTCTGGATAGGCTTTGCCTATGGACAGAAGGGTTCCAGGTGCCCCACTGATCCCAGAAGGCGGTAAACTGCTTTGTTTACTGTTCACTGGGCAAGTTTAACTTGTTAAGACTGCAAGGGACCTATTGTCTTTACCTCAAGTAGAACTGCTTGCCATTATCAAGATTTTTTCTCCCTTGATGAGGAGACAGCCAGTTCTTTTATGCACCCCCTTACATCAGGGATCTGCAGCAAGCCATAAGCGTTATTGCTGACTATGCAGGTCATATATCTTTTAAAAAATGACCACAACACTGCAGAGACACACTTGTGTAAAAGAAATGTACACAAAGTGCTGTTTTTAGAGGACTGTGTTTGGTTACTCATATAGTACATTCTGGCTTGTACTTAAGTGTTACCCTTCGTAGGCATGGTATACTAGTATGGTCAGCGCTTCAAGTGGGATGAAAAAAGTGGGAGGTCCCTGAAAGGGGCATGATTTATATAATTAGGGGTGTGGCTTAAACATGTAAACTAAAACTCTCATAGAGTGCCAGCCTATTTATAAATATATCTGCATAGAATCACAACTGCAAGTGGCATATGTAACCACTGCTCTGTGCGCTTTGCAGACAGGCCAAGGATTGGATGATCATGTATTCTGAATACCTTTTTAACCCCCTGACAGGCACTGAGAGAAACTCACACTGCCTGCTGCCACAACTCAATCGTACCCTATTATAATACCTGGATGTGACTCACTTCGAAGTATGCACTATCAAAGAGTGACATACTGCCTGTAAAAATACTGTAACACAACATTCTGAAAAAAGCAAACACTCCTAGGGAATGCAACATTAACTACAGCATGTGAAATATAAACATGAACAACATCGATCATTTTAAAAAATTTTACACTCAATTTTAAGAAATCAATCAGTGCTTTAGGGGGTCATTACAACCCTGGCGGACGGTGTTAAAGCGGCGGTAAGACCTCCAACAGGCTGGCGGTCTTTTTTTTAGTATTATGACCATGGCGGTTGCCGCCATGGTCATCCGCCGCTTCCCCGTTCCGCCCGCCAGGGCGGAGACGACCGCAGGGCTGGAGACCTGGGTCTCCAGCCCAGTGGCCGTGACAATACCGCCGCCGGTATTGTGACCCGGCTTACCGCCGTGGATTTCCAACGGTAGGAACCGCCATGAAATCCATGGCGGTAAGCACTATCAGTGCCAGGGAATTCCCACCCCCCCATCCCCACCCCAACTCCCTCCCCTACACCCCCCACCACCCCTGCCACCCCCAAAGGTGGCAGGACCCCCCTCCCCACCCCAACCCCGACATTACCTAACACATACACACCGACACGCACGCAGGCACCACCAACACACATACATGCACACACACCGACATACATGCCAACATCCACACACACAGTCAGACACCCACATTCATGCACACATTTACGAAACACGCAACACCCCCGCAAGCATACACGCACTCACACACCCCCCCTACATACACAGACGCACACCCCCATGCACCCACACAACACACAACACCCCCCAACGCCCCTCCCCTAACGGATGATCGACTTACCTGTTCCGTCGATCCTCCGGGAGGTGACAGGAGCCATGGGGGCGGCTCCGCCAACACCACACCGCCAACTGAACACCGCCGCGCAGAATCACAGGACGTGATTAGCTCAGCGGTGTTCTGTTGGCGTGGCGGTGGAGCAACCTCCACTTCCCCGCCGCCCGCAAGTATGGCTGTTGGCGGCTCTCCGTCAGAAAAACGACGGAAAGCAGCCAACGGTCATAATACGCCGTGCGGCAAACCGCCACTACTGACGGTCTTCTTAAAAGACCGCCGAGGTTGTAATGACCACCTTAGTCTGCAAAGCTAAGAACATGAATACAGGCCTCGAAAGTCACCAGCTTCAATGTCCGTTTTTAATTACTGCCGGGTCTAAGACCTGGAGGGACCCTACCCACTTAAAGCCCTGAGTATGTTGTTAATCCTCTACATTCACAAAGGCAGGCGAGGCCTCTGCACTGCCGGGTGTTTCCAGCACTGCAAGCAGCCTCAGATTGGAAGGCGGGCAGTGGGGCACCAAGCGATGGGCCGATGCACGAGGGTCAATTGTGGGCCGTTTTTTGTGCGGTGTGGTGGTGAATTTTTGTGCAGTTTTGCACTGTGGGCCTTCACCAACGGTCCGTCCGTCGGCCTCAGACCGATTGCAGTATAAGGTCTGGCCTGGGCGCTTTAACTAAAGGGAACGGTCAGGGTTAATGGGTGCCCCTGAGGAAAAATGTACTGCTCATCGTTTGTTTTCCTTCCCCTATCACCCGGGTGGGCACACTGAGAACGGGTGGGAATGTGTGAGCAACCTCTCCAGAGACCAAAAGTAGAGACCTGGTGGGTCTTTGCCACTTCTCCTGCCTGCCAGTTCATTGGTGGACACGCCAGGCGGTGTGATCAAACGGAGTCCCTACTTCTTTCTTTGTCCTGGTTGGACCACGAGACCAGGCCGATCGCTACATGAACCCATACGGAAGATCTCACTGGTCTCTTGCTGGACTTCTTAGTAGACGAGGCCAACGATGTAGGCTGTAGTACATTTCACATGTTTTATTTGTAAAAAAAAAAACTAATTCCTTTATCCAGGTGCAATTCTGTAGTTTCGTTTTTCAATCAATTGGGGCCACTGGAGTTAAGTGATTCTGCGGCCGCTTTACCGCATAATTATTAATTTGCCATACTTTTCACATAGTTTATCATCTCCTGTATAATATGCAGATATTAACTGAAATAAATTGTCTCTAGCTCAAACAGATCAAAAGTTACTAAAAACGCATACTGTTTCAGTGCAATGGCAGGCCTTCTGTCCCACAGAGGCTAGTCATCTGTCAGGTGCTGACAGCTGTATTTAGGTGTTCATCTTGGATCATACAGTGTTTCAATGAGTAAAAATGCAAAATATTGAAGCCACCACATCATGCCACATAATTTGTTTTCTCTTGGCGCATATTTTAGTGATCCCTGCCACGTGGTTTGGTCTTTCCCTGTCGCTTATTCTGGTGGCCCTGCGTATTGGGTCAACTGTGTGAATTTCGGTTGTTAATGGGTGTTCAAGACAGTGCACGATTCGCAGCTCTAGAGACAAGTCTGAAGGTGGTGTGTGTATTTCGCAGTGCATCTCAGGGGCCATAAAGGTGTTACGCCCATCCAGTTCTTAGCCTCTCTGCTGAGAGCGCAGAGCAGTAGCTGAATATCTGTCAGTAATAATTACCATTCTTGTATATGTGTGTACAAGAAAGAGGATGGGGAAGAGGCGGTGACAATACAAAGTATGCAGAAGAAGAAAGTGAAAAGAAAGGGCAGGAGGTGAAGTGTGTGATGCAGATTTAGAGATAGACGTCAGAAGGAGATATGAGATGAAAAGGATGTAAACAACTAACACAGAGATGGAGACAGCAGCGGAAAGAGATGTGAAGGGAAAAATACTCGTTTATAATATATTGAATAAAAAACAGCGCTAAGAAGTGCCGGCAAAGTCAATAGTCTGCCTTGGTTTGTGTGCTCCCTCTGTGACGTATCTGGACTCACTAACAGCAGAGACGTACACATACTGTGAGGCGGCACTCCTTGAATGCGACGCATCTGAGCTCACGTTATAGGCCATGTCCACAGTTACATGAACACGTCTCTTATAAAAGATTCCTAGCTACCTTTCTTTGGCCACAACCATTGTAGGGGCCACATCCATCTTTTTCATCACACTTATGTCAGTAGCTCATGGGCAATGGCCTTTTTAAAATAAGGCTATTTTGTCTGCTTTATGCTGCACACTTATCAGCTATCAAAGTATCTGTCGGTAGGCCCAAGAGTTAGCTCAGTGAGCTGAACTTGTCACCTGATCAATCCGATTATTGGCAGGTTATTCATTTACCCTGTACACCTTCCACAGTAAACCCTGTGACACCGACCAACAAATGTTTTCGAAAAGATGCGAATGGTGAACGGGGAGGACTTTTTTTTGGGGGGTGGGGTCGCTATTTTTGATCCCAATCCAGCCCTGACTGCGAGGCTGGTGTGAATGCTGCTAGCACTACAGACAGCTGATGTACACTTCCAACCTCCATGGCCCGCCTTTTCTCACCGCGTGCTTCCCCACTTCCGTTTCTGTGAGTGGGAGGAACCCTGTCCGGGCGCCCCTGCAAGACTCGCTATACTTTTAGTTCTGAGGGAAAATTAATGTGGCAGCTTCTTTTTAGACATATCTCGAAATGTCTTCTGTGATCTGATGGAATGGGATGGTTTAATTCGTTGCCTTTCACTGTACTTTAGATCTGTGATAAGTGCGACATAGGCTCGCGCAGTGAAGGTGCAGAGAGATTAATTGGCCCTTCTAGAACGTTCTTCCCTACCTTAGCTCTGCACATACAGGAACACTGACAGTCCACCTCGAACAGAGAGCACGTCATGTGTTTTCACCAGTTTTAATACATGCTTGAAATGACATCAGACCCAAAGACATGAGGAATCACTCACTTTACAATTCTCATGAGTGAGAGGTCATTACTTTTGGGATGAGCAAAGAGAGATGAAGTCAAAAGTCCCTCCCTCTGGAAAATATGATTGTGCACAAGAAGAGGTGATGAATTCCCTCCTCTCTCAATAGAGTAACCAAATGCTAAAACCCATGGCGATCGCTAGCCCCTCCTCTGCAGTACCTGAGGATGGAGCGGGTGAGCATGGGGTGAGGGGCTTGGGAAAGATGCGTGAGTGCTGGAGGAGACGGACGTTACAAGAACTCAGTTAGTTTGGGGCTTGAGGGCGCAGGAGGACTTTGAGCTGAGCTGAGGCTCTAGCTCTGAGTGGGTTGCCCACCTTTAGGTAATATCAACACAAAACTCAAAACATAGGGATGAAGTGCAAACACTGTGTCTGCTCTTTTTGTTTCTGGCCTGCTCAAAATAAGGACTACAGAGTCATGGAGGAGTTGTTGCTGGGAAGGAAACTCTTGCCTCCACCGAGGAGCTCCAGTGTTCAGCTCAAGATGCCTCCAATGTCACCGAAACCTCAGGTGGCAACTTTTTCCGGTGTGGCTGGTCAGCCACACTTTGTGGCTGATTCACAAAAACATCTACGAGTACCGGAAGTAGTACTACAGGAGTACCCTTTTATGAACTCTTACTTGCCTTTGTGAATCAGACCTGAAACGTCCAAGTCCCGATTAGTAAATGTTCAGAGTAGGCACAATCCTTTCTATTTGTACTAACTGAATATAAATATTCTCTGAATAGTTCGATTGTATTCCAATTTTCGTATGTTTGGAGGCAAGTTCACAATGTTTATGTAAGAGTACATAAAAGTGTACTAGAGCAGCAGGAATACTACAGGAGTACTAATTTATGTAGTTCATGTAGCATTCGGGATAGGCTTCATTGTGTTATAGATGGAACACGTCCTGTGAGCTATGTCATCTCAACTGCTTTGCAGTGAAATCCTCCACACTTCCTAAACTGTTAGTCTGCCCAGACCCATTCTATCTGTACCACCCACCTCCTAATTGTCACTAAGACTATTCATGGTCAAGGGATTGAGTTGGTTACGCATATTAAGAGCAGCACAATCTTCAGGGTTTGTAGTTGTTGAGTGGCTACGCTTATCAAGAGAGCACCACAATCTTCAGGGTTTGTAGTTGTTGAGTGGCTACGCTTATCAAGAGAGCACCACAATCTTCAGGGTTTGTAGCTGTTGAGTGGCTACGCATATTAAAAGCACCATTATCTTCAGGGTTTGTAGTTGTTGAGTGGCTACGCTTATTAAGAGCACCATTATCTTCAGGGTTTGTAGTTGTTTAGTGGCTTCTCTTAGTAAGAGCACCATAATGTTCAGGGTTTGTAATTGCTGTTAGTGAGCATGACAGATTGAAGACCGTCTGGGAGGTTGTACTATGTTATAGCTCCTTTGTAAAAACTTGCTTTACCTCTTTTGACCACCAGTTTTGTTTTTGGGAAATTAAAATGTTTTGTTTTCTGCTTCTTGTCTGGAAGGGTGTAAGTATAGATTCTATATTTTAGATCGATGGGAGACAAGCCATGAAGGCATGATGTGCTAGGGTTGGGCCAAACTCATACCCTGCAAGTCAGACTAGATGTTGGCAGGGAACATTTAGCTCCCTTGGACTTCATGTCAGCCTTCTGCCTTTCAGAGCAGGATAAGGCAGGTGGTGGGTGGGTTGCGTGTGAATGGAGCACTTCCCTGAGCCTAAACAAATGCGAGCTGGGCAGGTTGACAGTGTTAAGTGGAGTGCTGTGTCACTGTTTTTTCACAACCAGTGCAGCACACCATTCTGCTTCACCTCCTTTTTTTTGCAGTGAATGGTCAGAGACCCCCAAGAGGATTGCATATTTACACTGGGGGGATCCGTCCATATATATATGTAATAAGGGCTGTTGTGACTTATTTTTTTATGTGTTTACTCTTGATCCGTTTCACTCCTTCAGATGGTGTGATGGCTTCTCTGCCTAGATTATGGGTGACCAAGCTTCCAGTCTTTCATGCCAAATACGATCATGCTCGTTGTTCTAGTATTAAGGTCAAAAAGCTCTTCATCCTCAATCTTTTTGTAGGTGCAAAGTTATCTGTTATTTGCATCTGCCCTGTAATGAGCGTAACTATGATAGCAGATCTTGAGGTCTAATTGTATGTTGAACAATGGAACCATACATGCAGTAAAGAAAAATGGGAAAGAGGATGAAACCTGGAGAGCTGTACATTTCAATGTTGATTCACAAGGTTAATTGAGGAGCCTACATTCTGTACATTCTTTTCAGAGACCCACTAAAAGTAAGAACAAGTGGACTAGAGATGGCAAGTTATATTTTAGGAGATATTTATAGGTCTGCTACGATGGATATTGCTTCAAGAGCTAGGTTTTCAGCTTCTGTGGAATGGAAAAAAGAGGGGGCCTGGTCGAGATGGACTATAGTGGTCTTCTAGAGCCATGAAGCACAGCAGCTGAATGTCTATTTCTCATTTTGTCCTGCTTGCATTTCTTCTTTTTCTTCCTGGACATGCATCTGCATTTGGTACATGTTCACAGGAATGTCTAACTTTTGTCCTATGTATCAGCTGTGGTGAGAAATTCCCTTAAATTTTCATTTTGTTGATAAAAAATGCATTCAGTTTACTGTATAGTTCTTGAAGTTAGCTACTCTCTATCAATATTTTGTGTCTGTTGCCAGCAGGAGGAAGCATAGTTTGCCACTCTATGATTGAGAAGTCACTGGAATCACTTCCTAAAAGCATTTATATAAACTACAACTGGGGAGCTCTTCTGTTTCCTTATGTATTTCTGGCTTGTGCGGAACATCCAACTTCAGGGTGTGAAATCCTGGCATAGTCACCAGATGACCAGTGCTGTTTTGGCAATTTTTGTGGTCTACCCCACAACCAAGCAAACTGATTAACATTCCACAGTGCTCCAGCAAATCTGACTGATTGTGGGTCACATAATCCGAATAGCTATAATGCCCTGCGGCAGGGAATTGCAAAACAGAATATCAAGAATTTCTCTCAGGGCCAAACAGAATGGAAGCTTGAAGATTCAGAAATCTGGATTTTCAGGAATATGTGTCACGTCCACTAGCGCAAAGCCTTCTTCCAATTGTAAAATGTTATCCACACATAGAGGCATTATGATTTGCAGGGTGTGCTCAATAAGTTCTGCAAACAAATTATCATCACTGTCCATCCTCTCTCTCATCTAAAGTCAACCACTCATTTCCCACCTGAGCATACCCTACAAAATCTGCACAGTTAGACAGAGTTGCAATGAGGGAGGAAAGGAGTAGCATCAGCCATAGCATGGTTCTGTACTGCCACAAAAGCAAAGAAACATGACCAATCCAAGGTAATAGACCATTGCCCATCATTACCATTTAGTTGATCATCTCTAGGATGGGAAAATCAAAAGTTTTTTTCCCCCAATTATTCCTTGATCATAGTGGATTTTCTTGCCACAAAATCTTGCTGCATGTAAAAGAAACTACAAAGAAAATTAGAACTCTTGATACAAAAGCATGGAGATGTGTCAGGTTTAATAAAAAATATCAGCCAAAGAAAGCATCTTTATGAAAAATAGCTAGTTTTATTGTTACCTCACTATATTGGAAATAAAAATTACATTGGCAAAAGGCTAAATTCGTTTTCACTAAAAAGCGACATGACAGAAAATACAGGGATATGGGTGTTACAAAGGGATGGGGTTTGGATATACGTCAGGGTTAAAGATGTGGTCAGACTAACAGATAGGGCAATTAATATGGCTAGTCTAATGTTACTTATTAGGTGTAATGCTATGTTTCAGGTTAACTTAAGTATGATGGTAAGAACTATGATTAGTGGTAGGGAAAGTTTAAAAGACTATCCTTAGGGCTACTAGAGGTCAGGGTGAGTGAAATCAATTTTCTTTAAAAATGAGTTTATTGTAGGATGTTCCTTATTGCACTCCATTGAAATTATTTTGTTTGGAGATTACGGATAGATGATTCTTCATAGTGGTATGTCTTCATGAAAATAGTCTTCATTTCAACACAGAACCCATAAGTGATGTCCTTATTTCCTAGCAAACGTGTTTCTCATTACACTTGAACAGGATGGATAGAGTTCCTGCCAACCTCATAAGTATAGCTGTACAGCCCACCACCCCTCCCTCTATATAAACCACATATCGCCTTTTTAAGGCAATACTTGTTTCATGTTATTCACCGTTGCCCTGTGAAGTTGCAATATCTCCACAAGTCACTGCCTACTGAACATCAATTATAACCACACAACAGGGGAAGTTTTTGTTTTTGGTTGAAAGTTTCTGAAGTGGAACTCTGTATAGGAGAAATGCAAATGAAAGTGGCTGACTTTGATACAAACTGGAGTTACACAGCAGTTAAAGTCACGAATTTTAGAAGGAAATGTACTAATTTATAGAGCAACACAGCGCAGCAACTAAAGTAGCTGTTCTTTGTTGGTCTAGGAGGATGGAACCCAGCAGTGCCATATCGACTGAGAGAATTAATACACGAGCTGTGTGTGCTTGGGCGGTTAGAAAATAAAAGCATTTTTTTCACAAAAAGTGTGTCTAGGACAAGGGTTGATGCTGTGGTCAGTAGACAGGGTGCAATGAATGGGGTGATGGGTAATTATTGTAAACAGGTTGCAGTGGCACAGAAAGGGCGGGGATGTGCCAGCTATGTTAATCATTCTATTGTGCAAATAGCAAACCGCAGCAGAATAAACACTCCTTGAAAGAGTTACCTGAAATCTTTGTTTCAATTAGTTCATTGGTAATTAACACTGTTGAAATTAGAATGCAAAGAATAATTTTGTGCATCAGCGCAATAATTTATTTAAAAACTGTCTAATATTCTGTGTTCAATCTATCTACAAAAGGTTGCCACCGCAAAGCCTGAATGTGGGTGGGATAACTGTCCGTGTGTGGCACAGTGTACCTCGCCTGGAGTTTATGGGTGTGCGAGCACCAGATCCCATTCTACTGGCCAGAAAACCCAGCTGGGAAATTTGCCCTGGATATGAGCTGCCCCTACCTAGCCCATTCCAAGTTATGGGGGGACATGTAATACCCCATGACCGCTCACATTCTCGTTTTCGCTCGGCCAACCTCCGCACCTCCCTCCCTCTGTGCATGCCTCACACCACCCCTTGCTCAGGGCACTTGGTAAATGTGTACATTAAAACCCAAGGAACTGAAAATTCTGAATGGAGTTCTGATTGAAAAATCAGGATCTATACCGCTATTCTCCATTCCATGTTGTTTAATTCGTAATAGGAAGATATAGGAAGATATATCTGTGGGGTTACCAGCCAGAAACAGACATTTTGGTCACCTAGTATCTCCTCAAATATAGAAAACTGAGGTGTAAGTAAGACCCCTGTGTCATACCAGATTCCTTCTTGTTCTGCCTCTATTCACAGCCACTCTGTCTCCGAAGGTAATATGGATCAGTGGATAACATCAGTAGCATCTGAAGATAAAATACTGTGTGAGACGAGGGTTAATGAGATTTTTCTCTTCTCAGAATTGAAAGAAATGTGTGATTGGTAGGAGAGCTAGGATGTATGGGGATCTCCTGTTGAAAAAGTATTTATGAATAGAGAGTGACAGAGTATTTCTTCTTTTAAACAGGAGTAAAATTTCAATGAGAGGATGTCCTAGGAAGAAAGTAGTAGGTCATCCTTCCTGTCCCTTCAATGACTGAACCACCAGTCATCACCCTGTATGGGAATCGATGAATTATCCAATAATCTTGGGAACTGTACCTACTACTGTTGTCAATACCTTATCTGTCGATGAGTTTCAGCCAGATAATGTGTAATGTTTATATGATGTAGAAAATCCATAATCTGGTGCATCATATACAATGAATTGAAAAATAACGTACATCCTCTAGATTTTAATGGTTCTTCCTACTACTTTATATCTAACCTTCAATTAGCCCTCACCAGCTTTAACTAATCTGAAGTTATGTATAAATAACACAAATCTTTTCAGTTTGTCATTATTTAGTAAACAAAAATACTATCCAACAATCAGTAGCCATGTGTGAACGAGTAAACACACCCATGATTTAGTAACTCAGGGAACTCCCTTTTAGCAGCAATAGCTTGCAGTAAATGTTTTATTAAAAAAGTTATCAACCTGCCACGTCATCTGGAAGGAATTGTGGTCCATTCACCCTTACAAAACCTCCTAATCTCTATGATGTTTGAGGTCATTCATTTATGTGTGGATGTCATTAGCATCCACAAGAGCAGCTACTTAGGGTTACGTGTCGACTTTGACTGGTCAGTTCCAAAATTCTGATTCTTTTTGCTTTTTCATCCACTCAGTTATAGAATTATTGTTGTGTTCTGGATTGTTGGGATGTTGTATGATTCATGTTTGGCTAAGATTTAGTTGCTGAGAGAGATGATCTCACATTTTCTTCTACAATGGTCTAGAATAGAGAGGAATTTCTAGTGGGCTTAATGATTGTGAGGCGTACAAACCCTGCTGCTGCAAGACAGGTCTAAATCTCATCCTTCCACCAGCATGCTCGAAAGTCAATATGACGGTCTTGTGGGGATAGGCGGTGCTTTGTTTTCGCGAAATTTGTTGTTGTGCATTACAGGCAAAAACATCTACTTTGGTCTTGTTTATCTGTAGAATATATTTTCACAGATCTTGTGTTTCAACTGGTTGAAATTTTGTAAAAATAAGCCAAATAGTCATTTCAGTTTCGAGGGGAGGTTTGCCCTTGTTACTCTTTCACGAACCCATACATGTACAATTTCTTTCAAATGCTAGAATCATGAACTCTAATGCCAACCATATTGACACTAACTTGTACATACCTGGATATAGCTCTGGGGTTCTTTGCAATGTCTGAAGGACTCATACGGTCCAATTAAAGGAGAATTTACTGGGACAATAATTCCTAGGAAGATTGCATGTTGGTGTTTCAATAGACTTAGCAACTGCCCTTCTAATTAAATAATGGCCTGTTTAATTTAATATGATTATGCATTGTCTCTTTATGCCCATTGGTATATCTGCTTAGAAGCAGCTCCAATATGATAATCGAGAGCATTATTCCTCCCGGACATACCCAATATAGTGAATAATAGCTACATGCAATCAAGTAAGAATATTTCCAGTACAAAGGTTAAAACCCTCATTAAACAGACGGGATAGTCAACTGTTTGCACAATCGAAGGTAGCTAAGGCCACAAACATGTTCATTGACTTGGCATTATTTATAGCCCGTAGACTCATAGCCATGTATTGGAAAGCCCAGATGCTACCCGGTGTGGCACACTGGCGCACAACAGTCAAATGGGGACGGGTGGAGGCTGTGGCACTGAGACGGGAAGAAGTTAGAGGTCTACGCAAGTACCCCATAGCAGCAGAGTGGGAGGTGCTCCTTCTAGATCTGCAGGCACAGCAAGAGGAGGCAAACGATTCCCAGAATGCACCCAACTGACTGTGCATAGTTCATTCCTCCTGTCCTCACCCCCCTTAATCTCTGCTAATAACTGTACTACAAAATATCCCATATTGTAATTGACATGGTCCCTACCTGGATAGAACTTGTTACATCACAGTCATTATTAACACACTAAATGAAGCATTGCATGATATGATACTTGTTAAGTTGCAATAAGGTTTACCAGAACTGAACCGTGCACTCCCGAGCTTGATTATGTTATCCTATATTACCCCAAGATGAGATCGCTGACAGTATGCGTGTACAATGTGATTGCTTCGACAACTGTAATTTTAAAGTTGAACAAAATGCTAACAAAGATGGTTAAAAAACAAACAGGATAGTCGGTGAATGTAAATGTTTAATATCAGAACTGATGTGATTTTTTGCAAGTTATTATGGGGACCAAATACACCCATCTTTCTGTCTAATAATTTTATTTGTGTGCACAAATATTAGTAGTCCATACAATACCCTTTACATCCCATGTATTTCATATATTGGATAATGTTCCACAAACCGTACATAAGTACATTGCAGGTAACCAAGGACTTGCAATACCACATACCCCTTAAATGACTGGAAATCAGAAAGCTGCCTACTGCAGCCATTGAGGCATAAAAACAGTCACCAAAACAGGAGCCTTCAGAAGAAACCATGACCAGTCTAGCCATGTAAATCTGCTGTCTCAATTTAAGATATATTCTCCTTCGGCAGCCCGTGAATCAGAGAAATTAGTGCGTATTCCCATCATTAAACTGTGTTTTACATTGTATTACCTTCTGACCTCTACAAACACTATGGGTCGCCCCAGGCCGAGTCGTGTTAGAGAAAACTGCAAATAAATCTTAACCTATTTGTTAATGTCCTTTCCTCTTTCATCAAGTTAAAGAGGTCAATACACCCATTTGTGTTGGGGGTAAACATGTTAGAGTACGTGGAAAAGATGCATTGGTATTTCTGTAGCGCAAACATAGCTCAGTAGGAACAGATGCTATACTTAAAGGGTTCGTGCATGGTGATCATAAAAGTTCTTGTAAATCTATTGGGCATGTACTTGATGACGCAGAAAAAGAAGGTCCGACATATATCCATGCACACCGCGTAATCAATACAAATAATATAGAGCGATGTTAGTAAAAGAAATAATGTACGGGGGAAAATGTGCCCTCGGGGTAGTTCGCCATCATTCTAAATGAGCTTTATTAATCATGAAGTATTAAAAATGTAGTAATCCGTCATAATTGCAAATGTATGCCATGATTTCTTGTTTGAAAACTGTTTTGCTTAGCTTAAATTTAGTACAGGCTTTGGCCTAGTTGCTTGGTTTCAAATTCTAACTGCGTGATTTTTTCCCTTGAACTAATGAAACATATATTCTTGCTTGAAGTTGTATTTTTCCAGTAGAAACTGGCTGGTACACTTATCTCCAAGGTTTCGTGCTAGGCCGGTTACATACCCTTTGATACAAGGTCAGTCTCTGCAGGTGCGGACAATGAAGGTACAGATAGTAAAATAATTGGCAAACCATGATACAATTTGTGTTCCAAGGCTCCAAGGACAGTGTATGCATAAATGGGCGCTAGTAAAAGACAATCTTTGATTGGACAACTTGAAGCCAACCTATGAACCCTCCAATGGAAGACCCTACAGAATTTGGAATGTTTCTTACTTAAACCCACCGGACAAAGAGAAGCCAGCCATTTTCCTCGATGCCAGTTTGAAGCCTGATGCCAGACTCCATTTTGGACGACACCCTGATGCCCTTTTCTCTATCTGAGAGAAAGAGACTTTAAGAATTCTCACCCTAGAGACTTTAACTTTGATTTGCCCCCGTCTTGCCCATGCAGTAACTTTGCCCCATTCTCCTTGCCGCTGCAAGGAAACTTGCCCTTAACTTTGCCCCTTTGAAATTTGCCCCATGCAGATCAACTGGTACCTGAAGGACGAAGACTTTTCTTGAATGCTGATTGTATTTGGTAAATATGAAAGGATAAATGTATTATGCATTGTGTTTTTCCTTCTAGGTACCAACTGCTATTTTGATAGGGTCCTAACAAGAAGTTTTCCAAATTTGTGTTGACTAAATTCGTTTTGCATGAAGTCCCACATGCCAATGCTAATTAGAGGTTAGTCGAGGTATTCGTTCAATGTATCATGAAGAATTGAAATCTTGTTATGCTGACCGAATGTATGCAATTAGTCAAATACAGTTAGTCACATTGGTGATTTGCATTGCTATAACAGAGTGTATCATTATCCAGATTTTACGTAGATTGCGTTTCTTCCGCCGTTATGGACAGCTAGTAATGTTCATATACATATATCAATTGGTCTTGAGACATATATATATTGTGCTAGCTTTGTTAATATAGGGAAATAAATTCACTAACTTTTAATAAACTGGTGTGGTTATTCGTGACTGAAAGGTCATGGTGCTCCGAAATACCAACTGTTATTGATTTCTGATGTATTATATTGATCTATTAATTGAGTACTTATTACCGATTACAACAGTTATTGATTATTGATCTGAGTGACTCGATTATTGAGGATGAGGAGAGCCCGACACGGTTAAAAGATTCACCGACCTCCAACGTGTCCAGGTACAGGTAATTTATAAGGGCTGGACGCGTTATCAGTAGATGGTAGCAGAGATTGATGGTTTCGCCCTTTGGGACCACATCCGAACAATAGACAGAGTCAGGTTAGAATTTTCTTTGATAAAACAAGTTGGAGAGATGATGATGCCCTAAGTCCCCAATGACTTTCCCGGGATCTCGGAGCTTGCGAATGAGGAACATGGAGGTATGAGAATGGTCTCAGCATTTCTAGTGACGGTATGAGTGAAGTTAGGGTTTCGCCCTTGCACAGCTTATCGCCGCAGATTAATTGAGAAGTCTGTGAGGATTTAAGGAGTTAAAAGATATTAGAGGAGTGTTCCTCCAAAGGTGTGAGAGTAGGGAAGTCGTCGAACTTCACGTGTGTGTAGCGCTTTGAGCAGAAAAATTGTCCACGTGGTTGTTGATGTTGAGACGGGCCCTGCGAGGTCAAGAGACTCCGGAGTATGTTGAAAAGTGTATGTGACACTTGTTTGATGTTGTGATCTGGTCGGTTTAATAGGTTGATCGGGCGTGGTCAACAAGTCGGTATGAATGTTGCAGAGTGAAAGAAAATTTCGACTTTGAGATTTGACGAATTCTAAAGTGCACAAGAATAGTTCATTGATCAGTTGAGAGTAAAGTTTGCGGGTCAAATTTTGCTTGCGAAAGTGGGAAACCAAGAAAGATGGAATAACTGCTGAGGCTAGTGAAAAAATCCCTAAGGTTTCTGAAGCGATTGTATTACCTTTCCTGTAGTAAACCGACAGATCTGTTTTATTCTTTTGGTTAAGTGCTCGCGTTATATTGCAGAAATCAGTTTATGAGTGAAGCCGAGTGAAAAGAGGACAAGCCGCTGGACTTTGTCAGCCGCAATGTGTGAGTGTGACGTCACTAGGAGCCGCGCTGGGATAGGTCGGTTGGTGAGAAGGGTCGCGCACGGATTGGACGCAGTCCGTGAAGCGCAATCGGAAGGGGAAAGGCAAGCGAAGAGTATTCCGGGAATTAAAGTCACTTATTGATTACATATTTTAGAAAAACAAAAGACGGAAAGATGAAATTTTTCAAAGCATTTAAGAGTGCCATGAGGGGAGACGTTTATATTAAAGCAAATGTAGGAGAAGAAACACCGCCTGAGGGTACACCAGTTTACATCATCATTGAAGAAAAGGGTGTAGCGCCATGTCTATGGTTAAAACAATGGTGCAAATTAACAGAGAAACATGGAAGTGTAGCGTTCCCTATCCACAGGTCGTTTAATTTAAGGGTTTTAGAAAATCTGAGATTTGTGCTATACGACATGAAAGTACCCCCAAGGCCAGCACAGTTTGAGGCATTAGCAATTTGGGAGCTAATAGCTAGAAACCAACAACAAAAGAAATTTGAGACAAGAATAAGAAAAGTAGAAAAGACACTAGCGGATGCTAGATGGGACAGCACACAAAAGGTTTGGAGATCAGACGTATTGCAGGGAATTAAATTGTTTCCAGCGATTGCTGAGGAAGCGGAGACGGAAGGAAGGAAAGCCACCTGTAAGACAAACAGGAGTCAGTCCAGAGAGGGAGAGAGCAATAGAAAGTCGAAAAGGGGAGACGAGTCAGATGATGAGGAGTTCATTATACAATTGCTGAATGATCGCCCACCGCCATATGTGGAAAGCGAAAAAGGCTCAAGCATTAGTACTGCCCCTCCAGAACCAATACAGGGTAATGTAACACCAAATTTGAGAATATCTCAGAGGCCGAGCAGCTCTGACATGCCTTTCTCACCACGAATAACACAGATTCAGAGAATGTACCCAGACGTGCCAACATTGAAACCTGCTGATAACTATCAGCCACATGTTCAAAGGCACTGTTGCGAGGAGCATAATGTGGGAATGACTTCCGATTCAATGGCTCAAGGAGGACAAAACTATCAGAGACCGACATTGATTCAAGCTGAATTAACACAGTTCTCGATGCCCCAAAAGCAGACACAAGAAGTGCGAGTAGTAGAAAGCCAGTTAGGTATGCCAGCAATGATGAACCACAATGTGGGGATTAACATGCCACAGAATTCGGGGAACAGACAGAACCCAGACGCAATATCTCTACCTATCACTGTAGGTCCACCAGTACCACTGTACATACAGGCAAATTCAAGCACCAGCGACCAAGGGTTAATGATACAGAATGGGACAGGGAGGAGATGCATAGAAACCACTCCAGAGACAACTCCGATAGCGGCACTGCCAAATGGATCTGGGTCCTTGTCGGAATTCAGTCCAATTCCAATTTGTGCTCCGTCAACCGTGGTAAGGTCACATCCACCACTATTAGTACCGCTAACTTCACAGACTGAAACATTACAGAAGCCGTCAGTGGCAGCTGATGTAACTGCTACACTGATGGGACTGAACGAGCAACAGTTAACACAATGGTTCAACAGCCTGAATTCCCCACAGAGTACATCTAGTGGGAAGGGAGAAGAATACCTGAATAAGATAAGGTTGGGTATGGAGGCAGATGAACTGGTAAAGGGAACAATGGGTTTGAACAGATTAGAATCATACACAGAGGAAGAACTAAGATACATGTGCCCTAGGATTACAAGAGAAGTGAGCAACATACGTAAGAAGTTACAAGAAATTGCAGACAGAAACGAGATTGATATAGGTAAGACCAAACACCTGAGCAGAAGTTACAGGTTAGACTTCGAGACAAAAGATTTTGAACACATGAGATCCGCAGGGATGAAAACACACCTTAAAGAGATACTGCAGAGTGCACAGGTTTGGAGATGTTTAGACAAGTGGGAAAGCAGGTGGGTCAAGAAAAAGGATAAAAAGAAGGAAAATACTTCAGAACGAAGTGAGAAAAAACAACAGAATGACGATCTGATAACCATGCTACCAATGAGAGAGACAGCAGGGAGAAAACTTGTGCATGTACCATGGCACAGGTGCGATATTCAATCCTTTATGGATGACTTTCCCAAATTAAGAGAGAAGCCGATTGAGTGGTATCAACAAACGGATAGATTTGTGAAACTCGCGAAGTGTCTCTGGGAAGACCTGAATACCTTATTTGAAATTGTGGTTCCGGCAGATTTGTGGAAAGATTGTAAAAGGGCTGTAGGTTGGCCAACGAGTGAACCAGAGAGAGATAGGGACACAGGTGCGCCATCACCTATGGTAATGAGTTTATACCATAAGGTGATCGAGCACTTGAAAACCAAGGTTGCGTTGAAAAATGTGGATTGGCAAAGGATTGACAGGACCGCTCAAGAGGTTAAAGAATCTATACACGCGTATTATGAGAGGTTGTTGAAAGCGTTTAAAAATTATAGTGGCACGGAAACGATTGAGCCAAAAGACATGCTCCATTTTGTGTTCAGGTTTGTGGAAGGGCTGAGACCCGAAATTAGCCAGATGATTAAATCGCATTTGATTTGTTGGCAAAGTCGATTGATGAAGTGTTGAATTATGCAAAATACTGCAGTGATGAGATTGAGACAAAGCAGAAAAGATTGAAGGAGAAGGTGATGGTGATGCAGCTCAGAGCAGCTCAGACAGGTTTACAAGGTTTGCAAGGTTTTCAACAACAGATGCCGCAGCAGCAGCAACAGGGAAATGCTATGTTTCAGCCGCAGATGAGAGGCAGAGGCTGAGGAGGGTTTGTGAATAATGGTCCTGATTTGAATACCGTTATGATTCCAAATGGTATACAGGCAATGAAGAAGGTGATGCCATGTCACACGTGCAGAATCGTCGGGCATTGGAAACGGGAGTGCCCAATGATGGTGCAGGAAGGTGTAGGTCAGCAAAACAATGATGTCAATGCATTTCAGACTATGAGAGGACCGAAACTGAGAGGTCCGAACCCAAATTTTCAAAACAATATAAACCAGATGCAGGGTCTACAACCCATGCAACTGCAACAGGTGCAAATGCCTCGTGTGCAAATGACACAATTGCAGCCAGTGCAACAGCAGTTTCCTATGGTACCTAATCAGCAAATGCAAATACCCTTAGCACCAATGAATCAGCAGCAAGCAATGCTTCCTCAACAGGTCACGGGTCAGGGAATGAGTCAAAATGACACAGTACACCAATTCCCACTACACAGCGAGAATGGAATAAACGATGTATGGGAGAGTGGAAGTTCAGATGAGGAGGGAAATTGTGTGCTTGCAGCATCTTTGGAAGTTGATCAAAAGGGTCCGTATGTGGAGGGAAGAGTTATGGGTCATCGCGTTTCATTCTTGGTTGACACAGGAGCTACACGTTCAACTGTTAGGAGCATTGAAGTGCCAAATCTGCCACTTACAGGGAGAACAGTTCAAGTAGTGGGAGTAGCAAACAGGTACCTGACGAACCCAATCACAGATCCAGTACAAGTCAGAATTGGTAACTATCAAGGGTCACATAATTTTGTGGTATGTGACTCAAGCCCGATATCACTGTTAGGGAGAGACCTATTGTGCAAATTGGGATGTTCGATTATGTGTTCGAACGATGGAATTAGAATTCAGACGAGCAGTGATGGGGAAGAAGAGGACAGTGTAGAAGGGGATGAGATGGAGACTGTCGATGAAGAGTATCCTCTGATCACCCTTTTTCCGATGATCACTGAAGCAGATATTCCAGCTGAGTTACAGGAAACTGTCGGAAAAGAAGTGTGGGATATGACAGGAAAAGAGGTGGGATTGGTGAAAGGAGTGGAACCAGTGAAAATGACTGTAAAACCCAATGTAACCTTTCCCCAGACCCCACAGTACCATATGGCACAAGACACCCTCATGAAAGTCGCCCAACTCATTGATGAGTTTGTAAAGCAGGGAGTACTGAAAGAAGTGTTAAGCAGTCCATGTAATTCACCAATTATGGGACTAATAAAGCCAAGTGGAAAGGTCCGAATTGTGCAGGACTTGAGGAAAATAAATGACATAATAATTAAATGCTGCCCTATAGTACCAAACCCAGCTGTGATAATGTTTCAAGTCCCTTGCGATGCTGAGTGGTTCTCAGTCATCGACTTGTCACAAGCATTCTTTTCGGTGCCTCTTCATGAGGACAGCCAATTTCTCTTTTGTTTCAAATTCTTAGACAGAGTTTACAGTTGGTGTCGAATTCCTCAAGGGTTTTCGGAGTCACCGTCAATTTTCAATCAGATTCTAAAGAAAGACTTGGAAGCGTTAGAATTGCCATTCGAGTCAACCCTAGTACAGTACATTGATGACTTACTGATTGCATCCAAGACAGAAAGTGACTGCACAGCCGACACCATTGCCCTATTGAACCATTTGGGAAGAAATGGACACAAGGTGTCGCCTTCAAAATTACAGTTCTGTCAGAAGAAAGTGAAATATTTGGGTCACCAAATAGAGAAAGGGTCACGGAGAATAATGAAGGAAAGAATAACAAGTGTACTTCAAATGAGTCCCCCAAAGACGAGGAGGGAGGTGAGGAAGTTTTTGGGAATGGTGAGTTACTGTCGCCAATGGATTCCCAACTTCTCAACCCTAGCAAAACCTTTACTGAAACTGACTCAGAAGGATGCATTGGATGAAATTGAACTGAAAGGAGAAGAGATGGATGCTTTTATTGAATTGAAAGAATGCATGTGCAGGGCTCCAGCTTTAGGTATGCCTGACTACACAAAGCCTTTCACATTGTTTTGTCATGAACGTGATGCATGTTCCTTGTCTGTCTTGACCCAAGCCCATGGTGGCGTAAACAGACCAGTAGCATATTTTTCAGCTACTTTGGATCCGGTCGCAGCAGCACTGCCAGGGTGCTTGCGCGCCGTAGCCGCAGTTGGTATCAGCCTCACTCAGAGTGAAGGAATAGTGATGGGACACCCTTTAACAGTCATGGTCCCTCACTCAGTCGAGATACTTTTGACACGTTCCCGAACACAGCACATGACTGGTGCTAGACTCACAAGGTACGAAACAATAATTCTGGGATCACCTAATGTGCAGCTGAAAAGGTGCACTACGTTGAATCCAGCAACCTTGTTTCCCAGTGAAAATGCTGAAATTGAGAACGCTGAAGACATCGAGCACGACTGTCTTCAGGTGACTGAATTTTGCACCAAACCAAGACCTGATATCAAAGATACCCGATTGGAAGAAAATGATCAAATTATTTTTGTCGATGGTTCATGTTTAAGAGATGCACTGGGTGTATTGAAAGCAGGGTACGCTGTATGCACGGTAACAGGTGTTTTGGAAGCATCTTGGCTTCAAGGAGTTTACTCTGCACAAGTAGCAGAATTGGTAGCCCTTACTAGAGCTTGCCAACTCTCTGCATTGATGAAAGTTACCATTTACACTGACAGCCAGTACGGGTTTGGAATAGTGCATGATTTCGGACAATTGTGGTCACAGAGAGGCTTCATGACATCTTCAGGATCGCCAGTGAAAAATGGCGAAAAAATAAAAGAATTGTTACATGCCATCCAACTACCAGGAGAAGTAGCAGTGGTAAAATGCAGTGCACATTCGAAGGGACAAGATTATGTTTCTCTGGGAAATGGATATGCGGATCAAGTCGCAAGGTTTTGCGCATTGAACTGTATATTGCTTAGGGATGAATGGAATTTGATAAGTGAACCAGAACTCGAACCAAGCGAAATATTTGCTCTAAAGGTGATAGATACGATGGACGAATTGAAATCCTTACAGAATGATGTCAGTGAGGATGAGAAACTTTCGTGGACCAAATCACAATGTGTAAAGAGACTAGATGAATTGTGGGTTTCAAGTGAAGGAAAATTCGTTCTTCCAAATAGCCTTTTGACACAGATAGCCAGATTTTACCATGGACAAGCTCATCTTGGAAGGGATGCCATGATTAGGTTGTTTAAAACTGATTGGTTTAACCCCAAATTCCGTCAAGTTGCTGAAGCAGTTTGCCACCGTTGCGTCATTTGCCAACAGATGAACGCGGGGAAGGGAACCGTAGTAAATTTGAGCCACATTGGAAGGGCAGGGGGTCCATTCAGCAGGATGCAAATGGACTTCATTGAGATGCCTGTGCATGGAGGCTTGAAGTATGTGTTGGTGGTTGTGTGCATTTTTAGTCACTGGATTGAAGCATACCCTACACGCAGAAATGACAGTCTCACAGTTGCAAAACTACTCTTGAGAGAGTTAATACCACGTTTCGGATTCCCGATCTCTTTAGAATCAGATAGGGGAAGTCACTTCAATAATGAAGTAATAAAATTGCTTTGTGCAGCACTGAACATTGAGCAAAAGCTGCATTGTAGCTACCGCCCTGAAGCATCCGGTTTAGTGGAGCAAATGAATGGCACATTGAAATCAAGAATGGCGAAAATATGCGCATCAACAAACTTGAAATGGCCTGACGCATTGCCTTTGGTACTAATGTCAATGAGAAACACCCCTGACAGAAAGACTGGACTGTCCCCACACGAGATTCTCATGGGCAGAGCTATGAGACTTCCAGCAGTTCCTGCAAATGCGCTTTTGAATATTACAGATGATATGGTGTTAGACTACTGCAAAGGTCTAGCTGATGTGGTTCGATCTTTCTCTCACCAGGTGGAGGCAACCACCTTGCCACCGATCCAAGGTCCAGGACACGCCCTGAAAGCAGGTGACTGGGTCGTGATAAAGAAGCACGTGAGGAAGTCGTGTTTGGAACCCCGTTGGAAAGGACCTTTCCAAGTGATTTTGACGACTACCACCGCTATGAAGTGTGCGGGAGTTCCCAACTGGATTCACGCCAGTCACACAAAGAGGGTGTTGTGTTCCACAGATGAGGAAGTTGAAGCGCTGAAGTTACCAGTACCTGATAACAAAGTACCAAGCGCTGAGGCAGAGCGAAACAGAACTAGAAGCGAACAGGCAGAAATAGAGGAGGGAGAAATATTCTCTGAGGACGAAGCAACTGATTCACTTGGGGAAGACCAAGGAGGAGCCTCAGACAGCGACGAAGCAGCTGAAGGTAACAAAGAGCCTGAAGCAGCTGAAAGTGACAAAGAGCCTGAAGAAAGTAACGGTGACAAAGGGCTCGAAGGAAGTGAAGAAGCAGGAGAGCCTGATCAGAGGAGGGCTTTCCCAGAAGCAGGCGATACAGAAAAAGAAAAGGAAAACCTGATTGACTCCCCAGAAGGAGGGGACAAGGCAGAACAGAACGGAACTGCTCAAACTCCTTCAGAAGAGATTGCAGGTCCATCAAGTGGACACAGTGCAAAAAGAAGACCAAGCATATCGCCAGTAAAACTAAGAACTAGAGAAACGTTGAACGACAGTGAAGGGCCAAGAGTGAAAGAGAAAAGAAAGGAAGTGTCTGTTGTAGTACCAACACCAAGTGAAGAAAAGGACTTGGCCAAAGAGGAAAGTACCAGTGAGAAAGAATCAAAGAGAGATGCAAAATTGAAAAGAAAAAGGATACCAAGCAGGAGGTTTTCCGGTCCGGAGTGGGCGTACGTAGCCAATAACGATTGGTCAGACGAATTCGTATCCCTCTGTCTTGAGAACGAAGAGGCAGAACTTCATTTTGGAAGTAAAAACTTTATGGACTCTGTTGATTGAAACCATTGATCACTTGATTCATTTTTCAACCAGCTAAGACATTGCTAACTTGACATTGCTAACTTGATTGACTTTTCAACCGGCTAAGACATTGCTAACTTGATTGACTTTGAAACCGATTTTGAGACAACGCTGCTAACCGATAAGAGACTAAGCTGCTAAAGAAACTGTGTGAACATTGAACTCGTTCAGCTTTGTAAATACCTGCAAACACGCTTTGATAAAGTGTCTTCAACTTTCTGATTCTATACAGATCATGACTAGCTTCACTACACAGGGGTGTAAAATGAAGTATTGTAAATACATGTGTATAGGCTTAATAACAGCATGCATACTAATAATCGTAGCCATAGTTCTTGGAATGCATGGTAAAAGTGAAAGTGAGACGAATGATGCTTCTACTTCTAAACCTATTATCGTTACTGACTTAACAGCTCTGAAGAGACTCGAGCAAGACGAGAGACACTTGCATGATAAGAAGGAACTTTCATCTAACGTTTTCTATCGCTTACTGAGTGAGTATGTTGAGACCATGGATGCGAAAGATTGTTATGTGTGTACACAAATACCTACCTCAGTAGTGGAGGGGGTAACGTATCACAGCATGCCTCTTACGTATGGAATTACATGTAGTATAGTAGCTTCCAGATTTTATGCTCAAAAGGACATTCATTATTTCTATACTAATTACGATGTTACTTTCGCATATGTCCCCATAATAAGGCATTTAAGTAAGATAGCTCGAGATTATTATGCCAAATTAATGAGGGAATTCTTTGAACCGATGTCACCTTTTCACACAGCTCACGCACATAGAGAGAACCTTACATGCTTGCTTTCACCAGTAGAAATAGAATTTTTAGACCGCACTGATGATAGGAAGAATGAAATGAAGGAGAAATTAGAGAGGGAATTACACGAAAGGACGTCTGTAGATAATTATGCTTTTGCTGCAATAAAGACACAAGGGAAAATAGCTTTAGATACATTGCATGTAGGAAGATTTTGTATACATAGATTTCCATCATATTATGACACAGTTTTTGTGGGAACGAGTGAATGTAAACATACATATGCATTTCAATCTAAGTGGACGTTCATGCTGAATGGACAAGACCCAGTTATTCCTGGAGTATATTATATTTGTGGACTCAACGCCTATTATCGTCTTCCTAAAGGATGGTATGGAAGGTGTTATTTGGGAATAGTGTTCCCAAAGGTTTACCAACTAGACGACTTAAAGAAATTTCCAAGGCTGTCTGAATCACATCGTGTTCAGAAAAGGGAGACAGCTTCTGGTGTGGTAGGAGATATATTTGGAGCATTGATTCCTTTAGTAGGAGTCATATTGAATTCAATCAAAATACGAAAGTTGTCTACTATTGTGGATAACATGCTGACAAAGTTTTCAGGAGCTATAATCCTGATGGATGCTGAACTCGCTGCAGAAAGAGCTATGACTCTTCAAAATCGGCTTGCCTTAGACATTCTTTTAGCAAAGGATGGCGGCGTTTGCAAAATGCTTGGCACGCGTCACTGTTGTACATATATACCAGACAACAGTGGAAAAATTAGAACGATGCTTACAAATTTAACTAAAGAAAGTGTAGATTTAAAGGAATTGAAAGAACCCGAAGTTTGGGAGAAAGTTGGAAAGGGATTTGCTTCCGTGGGAAATTGGCTCAGCAACGTTTGGAACGGATTGTTACTAAAAATAGTAAAGGGAATATTGATAATATTAATTTGTTTATTAGGCTCTTGGGGAACATGGAAAGCTTTCAAAATGTTAAAAGCAAGGAACAAAAGAAAAAGAGAAGAGAAAATAGAGAACAAAATGGTGGAAATATATAGGGAGAAGTCAAAAGGGACTAAAAGAAAAAGGGAATTGACTGAAGTGCCAAATTACTATACAGAATTTTAATGGAATAAAATTTGTGGGTAGATTTGATGTGATGACATAATTAGTCATCAGAGGAGGGATTGATGACGCAGAAAAAGAAGGTCCGACATATATCCATGCACACCGCGTAATCAATACAAATAATATAGAGCGATGTTAGTAAAAGAAATAATGTACGGGGGAAAATGTGCCCTCGGGGTAGTTCGCCATCATTCTAAACAAACTTTATTAATCATGAAGTATTAAAAATGTAGTAATCCGTCATAATTGCAAATGTATGCCATGATTTCTTGTTTGAAAACTGTTTTGCTTAGCTTAAATTTAGTACAGGCTTTGGCCTAGTTGCTTGGATTCAAATTCTAACTGCGTGATTTTTTCCCTTGAACTAATGAAACATATATTCTTGCTTGAAGTTGTATTTTTCCAGTAGAAACTGGCTGGTACACTTATCTCCAAGGTTTCGTGCTAGGCCGGTTACATACCCTTTGATACAAGGTCAGTCTCTGCAGGTGCGGACAATGAAGGTACAGATAGTAAAATAATTGGCAAACCATGATACAATTTGTGTTCCAAGGCTCCAAGGACAGTGTATGCATAAATGGGCGCTAGTAAAAGACAATTTTTGATTGGACAATTTGAAGCCAACCTATGAACCCTCCAATGGAAGACCCTACAGAATTTGGAATGTTTCTTACTTAAACCCACCGGACAAAGAGAAGACAGCCATTTTCCTCGATGCCAGTTTGAAGCCTGATGCCAGACTCCATTTTGGACGACACCCTGATGCCCTTTTCTCTATCTGAGAGAAAGAGACTTTAAGAATTCTCACCCTAGAGACTTTAACTTTGATTTGCCCCCGTCTTGCCCATGCAGTAACTTTGCCCCATTCTCCTTGCCGCTGCAGGGAAACTTGCCCTTAACTTTGCCCCTTTGAAATTTGCCCATGCAGATCAACCGGTACCTGAAGGACGAAGACTTTTCTTGAATGCTGATTGTATTTGGTAAATATGAAAGGATAAATGTATTATGCATTGTGTTTTTCCTTCTAGGTACCAACTGCTATTTTGATAGGGTCCTAGCTAGAAGTTTTCCAAATTTGTGTTGACTAAATTCGTTTTGCATGAAGTCCCACATGCCAATGCTAATTAGAGGTTAGTCGAGGTATTCGTTCAATGTATCATGAAGAATTGAAATCTTGTTATGCTGACCGAATGTATGCAATTAGTCAAATACAGTTAGTCACATTGGTGATTTGCATTGCTATAACAAAGTGTATCATTATCCAGATTTTACGTAGATTGCGTTTCTTCCGCCGTTATGGACAGCTAGTAATGTTCATATACATATATCAATTGGTCTTGAGACATATATATATCGTGCTAGCTTTGTTAATATAGGGAAATAAATTCACTAACTTTTAATAAACTGGTGTGGTTATTCATGACTGAAAGGTCATGGTGCGCCGAAATACCAACTGTTATTGATTTCTGATGTATTATATTGATCTATTAATTGAGTACTGATTACCGATTACAACAGTTATTGATTATTGATCTGAGTGACTCGACTATTGAGGATGAGGAGAGCCCGACTCGGTTAAAAGATTCACCGACCTCCAACGTGTCCAGGTACAGGTAATTTATAAGGGCTGGACGCGTTATCATACTCACTGATATCACATTTCACAAATATACCATTACACTTTGCATACATTTATAATTGGAGGCACATTGAGAATAAGTGACTTGCCTAGAATCACACGACATTCAATCACTTGCCAGAGTCATCCCCTTTAGTTTCAAAAGTCAGTAGCTTAGCTTCGGCCCCACATTTCCTTCCTGTATTATCCCTTGTCATAGCTTCCTGTCAATAGTAAAAACCCAAAGGCTTAAGCTTCAGAAAGGACCATCCTGTGCATTGTTCGCAAATGAGTTTTACTTTCCACCATGTGTTTACATTAGATCACCATGCCACCAGCGTCGGTTCCTCCATCAGGGAAGTGGAGCATCTCCCCACTGCTGCAAGCACAGCAAACATGAACAATAAAATGGTAATACGATGATTTTATTGCCATTTTATATTTTACTGCTGGACTGCCAGCTTGAGCCTAGTGTAAGAGTGGGGCGCGGCCATTGTTGCTGCTGATTGGCAGCAGGGATGAGTGGTGGCCACTGCAGTTTGAAGTGCGCATGTCTGGTCGGTTTAGCCGGCTGCCTTGTGATGACCAGCCTGACGTGCACTTTTAACCTCTGCAACCTGAGTTGTGCTTGATAGCTAGCTGGAGAGCAGACACAGGTTTCCAGTGTCTAAAGGAGCACTGAGCCTGCCTGCTCCAACCAATCCTGGTGCTTCTCTCATGCTGGTTAATATTATAAACAGCATGGCAACAGCGAATGGATTGGTTAAGGGAGATGTCCCTGGATTCCCGTCTTTTGATGGACCGCACCAGAACAGAGTACCGGAGGGAAAGCAGCCAGACAGTAAGTAAACATTTTATTTTAAACATTTTGACCCACTGACAGGCACTGTGTGAAACTTGGACTTCCTTCAGCCTCAACTCCAGAGCTCTCAGTCCTGGTCCTTTAAATGATGTTTAGAATGAGCCACGTTTGAGAGCTTTAATGCTGATCCTAAAGGCATTGCTGTTTTTCATAGTGCCTGTCATAGGGGTCGGGGAAGGGGGGGCGTCAAAATATTTGCTTTGCTTGCCACACCACTTATAAATATCACCAAGGGGCCACTGCATGCGACTCTCTCTCTCTATACATTGATGTGGGTGAAACCTACATGGAGGTTCAAGATAGAGCAGAGATTTCACCTGAAACATTTGTTTAATTTGTAAACGTTTTGTGCAAATCATTTAAAATGGTGAAGAGGTCGATGTGTTTTAGAAGAAAACTGCCAGATGTAATGAAACAGCATGCAGACAGACCTTACTATCTTCTGACGTAAATCCATTCAGCAATATGTCAGTAAAAGATGAATTATTTATACCCTGTTTATTCTGGTGGGAAAGTGGATTCCACAGCCATAATGTGGCAGACTACTGTCCATTACATTTTTGACAAAAGTCATTCTGCTGTGTCAACAGAGCAGCTTTATCAAATATTCTCCATCAGAGCACTGGAGAACTGTTAATATGGTAGGTTGGTTGTCATCCCACTGTACTTTAAATGGCCTCCAAAGTTGTTCCAGTGACTGTGGGGTCAGATCTTTTCCTTACCGGGACTGGAGATTCTTTCCAGTGTTCACATGATACACATGATGTCTCAAAGTCCTTCGACTATTAAGCTTCACCACCAGCCATGAAGGGTGAACTATAAATACCACTGACTGGAATTCCACCCTTACAGGTTTGTGTTATTTAGAATCAGAAATCAAGCCCTGGCACAATGTCCTCATGGTCCCCCCATACTTCTAAGCTCCACAGCTACCAACTCTTCAGGTTTCTTTGCAATTGGAGCCTCAGTGATAGGCGGTCAAGGCACCCATAGCAGTCAGAGTGCTAGACTTAGAGATTAATCAAGAAGTTGCTTTACATAGCACTGAAAGGCATGCTCAGTACACTGCAGGCTGTGAGGCAAGATTGAACAATCTTCCTGTCTCATGGTCACGAAGAGAAGAAATTCCTCTTGATCCGAATGTGATGAATCATTTCTAGACACAGACTTTGATATCTATAAAAGAAGCACTATTCCTATTGCAGTATCCGTAAGTCTTTGTGGGGATACATCCTAGCCCTTGTTTACGCTTGCCTAAACACACTTTTTAGGTTGAGTCTACTAGGCAGTACATGCAATCTCTGTTGTGAGGAATATTGCAGCTTACCAAGAACATAGAAGGGGCTGGAACCTGCTCATTGCTTGTCACTGTGTTTATCACTCCCATGGAGCATTGCCTCTTTATTATCTCTTTGATTGGTTGACATCGCCAATTCCACTCTTTGCTTTTCAAGCACTACTTTTTTCTTTTGTGGAAGCACTCCATGATAGTGTGTGTGTTTTCCTGGTGTCTTCCCTTGTGCACATCTCTCCCCTGTATCCTGTACTTTATGTTGCCCGACTGCTTCTCCCCACCCATCTCTTTTTTGCACTTGCCAGTGTGCTTTTCTTCATTGCTTCCCCCGACTGGCACCCTCCAAGTCATTTTCCCCCAGTCCTGTGCTACCTTGACTACCACCCTGTCCGCAGTTGTTTTTACATCCCCTGCAACTCTCCCCCATTGCTTTTGTTTCCCCTCCCATGTTTGTTCCCCACCCACCCTGTGATGCTTTGCCATTCGCCCCACTCTCCCCATGTTGCTTCGTTGCTCTTCTCACACTCCTCCTTGTTACTTCCACCCATCACTCTAGCCATGTTTTGTCTGCTACCCCACCCCTATGTTGATTCACCATTCACTCCATCTGCTTTAAAATAAAATGCTTTTGTGCATTTAAATGTCTTTTTACTGATTTAACTCGTATTGGTAACTAAAATACAGAAAATAGCTTTTTTCGTTTTGTAGGCTCGTGCATGTGTGGTGCATGCACCTACAAAATGACACAAGCAGCCACATCAAAGGATTTTTTAAACTTTATTCATGCTCTCCAGCATTGCACATGCTGTGCAGCCTGGCTAAAAACCACTGGTAAAGCCAAAAGTTTTCAAAGGTGAGACCTGTTGGCTTTGCCAATGCTTGTTGTCAGTGTGGGATGGGCTGCTAATTTGACACACCACCCGCCACACTTCCTTTCAATTCCAAATATATGAGCTCTTTCTTTTATGTGCAAGACCCAAAGGTCCCACTCTGAAGAATAAAAAGGCAGAGTCATCTGAAAATAGGAGGACAAATGGAGGAACCACTACCTGTGCCGGCTGTCACTTGTATGTTGCAGCCGCCCGTGAAAACAATGGGCACTGATGTCGAAGGTCATTCACTTTCTAATACATGTATGTCACCACATCACAGTCCTTCACCAGAGAGACCCATTACCATATAAATAGGCCTTTGTGAAAACCACCCCATTTGTTGGAATATGTCATTTTAAGCAGGTTAAACTAGCATTTGTAACCCTTTTAATAAAATATAATCTGAAAATTGAAGTTTCCCACATAAATTGAAAGTATGTAGTTTTATATAAATATGCATTTACGTTCCACAAAGTATGTACATCGGAGCTGCTTCTAACAATAGCTAAAATATGCTTGAAATACCTTTCTGAAATTAACTCACAATAGCGTGTATGCTCACAGTGCACCATTTGATGTCAGACACAGCATAAAAGATAGAAAACGTAACTGAAAGGTAATTAACATGTCTTACAGGATTCTAGAGGGGGCTCCTCTCCAGGGATGTGTGTCACTTTTTCATGTTTAAAATTGGTAACAATGCATCTCGGTGTAAATGTCAGCAGCCACAGCGTGAGACAAGCTTCACTAATATTATTAGCGTGGCTGGCCTGTGGAATGTCAAAATACAGCTATTAGCCTCAGTGGAGGTCCACAATTAATCACAGGGAAATGCAAAACAGCTGGAAGGTAACAAAAGGCAGATGGGACCCCGCACGTGGAACAATGTGTTTTTGTGTGCTGCCCTCCCACTTCCGGACCATGTTGATTTAAGAAGATCACAACGACCAATAGGAAAATGTAAATGTCCCATTATAGCAGAGTCAACCATTGTCCAGTTCCATCGGGTAACTGAACAGCAGATGTACCTGTGGATCTTACCATAATTATTTTTAAAAATGGCGAACTGCTGCCATTAAAGCATTTTTGCACATTTACTAAATGGGTACGGGAAGTAGAAACTAGCATTAGTAATTATCAATAGTGCATTAAGATAACAGAAATCCTAGTGCCTAGACTTCATCATTGCAAGAGGATGTTACACTCAGGAGCACAGATTTATTACTAAATTGGGCGAGCTCACCATGAGGGTAATCAGTTCTTAAATGTGTAAAGCAGAGCAAAGAACATTGCAGATCAACTTTGTAGCCTAAAGTAATTTAGCACTAAAAGTTGATGCAAGCTCTGCCCCAAAATCCTTTGTATCACATAACACAAAATAGTAATGTTCGCAGATTGCGTGGTTCAGGGTGGGAACAGTGAAAACACCAATTGACATCAATGCTAACCACAGCCTGCTAAACGTTACATGAATTAGCATGAATGTCCTATTACTTACCGTTAATTTTCTTTACTCCTGGTCCTGTTGTCCTCGCACCATTCATCACAATATGGAGATCACCATCTCCACCACAGAAAAAAAGAACCTGCCCTGGACCCCTGTGGGAGGAGGAACCCCTGACACATAATAGGCCAGCTCAATAGTCTGTTTGGTCCACTGACCTATAGATACAGAAGAGGCCCTGTCATCCCGAGAGACAGCCCCAAAAGAAACAAAGAGAGATTCCAACTTATGGGAAACGCGGGTATGGTCCACATACAACCGTAAAACTTTCTTCACATCCAGCAAAGATGAATCCAGGTTAGACGCATCCCCCCCACTCGCCTCTAAGGCAGGCAGAGCCACTTCCTGAGAACAATGAAACTGGGAGGGGACTTGAGAAACAAGGAGGAGTCCAGACAAAACACCACCCCATCCTCAGTAAAGGATATGAAGGGCTCTCTGGCCATGAGGGCACTCAGCTCACCAAGACGCCGGGCTGAAGTCACTGCCACCAAAAACACCGCCTTAAAGGTGACAAATGTAATATCCGCCACCTCCAGAGGCTCCAAAGGAGCCATAACCAAAGTCCTCAGAACCAAAAGTAAGTCCCAAAAGGGGAAAAAAGGCTTCATCACCAGATGCTCCAGAGAGAAACTTCGGAGCAACTGAACCACCAAGTCATCTACATCCTGCAGATTCCCCCAAGGAGACCAAAATGCTTTAATGGCAGCCCACTGCCCGTGCAAGGTGGACACAGCCAACTGCTTCTCAAACCCCTCCCACAAAAACTGAAGGACCATAGGCAGAGAACAGTGCAAAGGAGACACTCCCACCGGCTCACACCAGTTCTGAAAATTACCGCAATGTCGATTGTAAGATTGCAGAGTAGCAGGCTTCCAGAGTGCTGCACAGCCATAGCTAGATGCCGGGGCAAGTCCCTGTTGTGCAGCCCCTCATCTCAACTTCCACACCGACAGCCACAGCTGCCACAGGTCCAGAGAGGGAAACAAACAGAGAGGAAATGGAGAGAATGGAATCAACCAAGGTCCCTCGACTGCCAACCTCCTGAGAGTGGGAAACCACAACCTCCTGGGCCAAGAAGGAACCCCCAAAATCACAACACTCGATCCCTTTCACAACTGAGTCAGAAACTGGGCAATCAATGCCACTGGGGGAAAGGCATTCAACAGGTGATTGGGAAAAGGGATCTTCAGGGCAATCACCCCCCCAAAGCTCCCACTTGTGGAGTCCGGGCACAAAGGAGGAGAACCTGCGCATTGAACAGGGAAGCAAATAGACCCAGGAAGGGAACACCAAACCTCCTGCATACTTGCCGAAACACAGCCACTGAGAGAAACATTTCGTGGGAGGAAGGGAAAACCTGACTGAGGGCATCTGCCACCCCATTGCCCACTCCTCAAACATGCACAGTCCTGAGTGGTAGAAGATGCCATTCACCCCAGTGAAACAATGGCAACATCACAGCATTGAGGGACCTGGAATGAATACCCTCTTGATTGTTGAGATAAGCCACAGTCACATGGATGTTGGCCGCACCACTAGATGGTGATCCTTCAGAAAGTGACTGAACATCATGACCGTCCTCACCATAGCCATCAATTCTCTCCAAATGGAGGACCTGCGGCCTTCCTGAAAAGACCAGCAGGCCTTGATGGACTGATCCCCGGGGTGGCCCCTACCTATGGAACTGGCATCTGTTGTGAGAACCAATGGCGGAACCAGCTGCAAGGGAACCCCCTGAAACCAATTATCTTGTCGAGACCACCACCTCAAGTCCCCAAAGATCTTCTGAGACACTGGAACCAGGAACTAAAAATCCTCTGAGCGAGGGACCCAGAGAGACAGCGGATAAACCCACAGCACTGCTAGCCCACAGCACTGCGAGCACTGCCGCCACCATAAAACCTAAGAGCCAAAGCCAAGTGTGAACTGAGACGCCAGGACTGGCCATCAGACTCTCAGCCAGGGATCCCAGAGCCCTTAGAGGAGGTGATAGCACCCTGTTGAGATCTGTGCGGAACCAAGCCCATAATAAATGTCAGATACTGAGATGGCACCAACGGACACTTGGCCCAACTGATCAGGAAACCATGATCCTGAAGAGCAGTACACGATGTCTGAAGGTCCCCCAGAGATCCACCTGTGACGGGCTGACAGAGCCAGTCATCCAAATAAGGGTAGAGATGACACCACCGAAGATGAAGGAAGGCCCCCAGCGGCGCCACCACCTTGGTGAATACTCAGGGCACAGAGCGGAGACCGATTGGCAGCAATGTAAACTGATAATGCATCCCCCTGATATAGACTCTCAGAAACTGTTGCAAAAAAGGATGAACTGGCACATGATAGTATGCATTCTGCATATTGAGAGTGCACGTGTAATGTCCCTGCACCACCAGAGGAATGATTTGCTAGAAAGTCTCCAATTTGAAAGTCACACCGGGGACAAACTTGACCAGTGCCTTCAAATCCAACAACAGGCAAACCCCCCTGTTTTCTTGGCCAACAGAAAAATAATTGAGTAGCACCCCAGACCCATTTCCAGAGAGGATATCACCCGAACTGCCTGTTTCTGTACAAGGGAAAGAATACCCTGCTGAAGGGCAATCTGCTTGCCCTTGAGGGCCAGCCACAGAGTTGGACATACCCCAGATGAATGAAGAGGCTCCCTAAAGTCTATCCTGTAGCTGTGATGAACAGCATCCAACACGCAGGTGTCTGAAGTAGACCCCAGCCAGGCCTGGGAAACTGCTGAAGATGGCCCCCAACCACCTGGTCCTGCACCATCATATAGTCAGGAATGTGTTTTAGGAGGCGGAGACTTGGACTTATGCTCCCGACCTCCAAGACCCGGAAACCTCCCCTGAGCCTGCACAAACTGTCTCCTCGGGGGCTGATGTAGGGGAGACTTGTGTCTGGAAAATGGCCAGTGACTGATACAGGACTTAATAGAAGAAGAATGTTTCTTCTCTTTGAAGAACTTGTGAAGTCCAGTCTCCAGCTCGACTGGAAACAAGACAGAACCCTTAAAGAGCAACCTTAATGCTGAAGACTTTTGGACATCATCCATCTTCCAACTTCAATACCAGGTTACAACAGACCGCAACACATGTACCCTCGGCCAGAGCAGAAGCACAAATCACATCAAACGAGATGTCCGACAGAAACTCCACCTGTCACTCTATGAGATCCAGAACCCCAGAATAATCAGAAGACTCATCCAAGGTCCAAAGCCCTATACAGAGTCTTGAGGTCTGAGATAAGGGACTGTGCCACCTAAGTCCCATATATCCCAGCCCATAGAGCCAGATGACCCCCGAGTACACCTTCTTGAGGGAACCATCTACCTTCTTGTCTATGGGATCGTGGAGAACCAAATCTTCTGCCAAAGAAGGACGCCCCACCAGACTGGCTACAACAAAAATCCACCGGGATAGAATCAGGAGAGTCCATCTGCATATTATGCAAAGGATACAGTCTTGACATAAAACGGGGCATCAAAATCTTATCTGTATCCCTCCACTCACTATGCAGTAGTTCACGGCTTCAGGAATGGACAAGTACATCAACAGGAGTAGAACTCTGAGATTGGTGCAGCAGAGCTGAAGAGGAAGATTCAGGTGCCTCATCCTCCTGAAAACCCATATTACACTTCACATGGCGCACCAGCTCAGGCAACCGGTCTTTGGAATTTTTTTTCCCTGTCAGTTCCTCAGGGCCCAAGCCCTCCTCATCCAAAGCCGAAGGAGACCCAGCAGTAGGAATGACTTTACGTTTGCCTTCTGCCCCCATTTCTAGCAACGTCTCCATAATAAGGCATTTAATGTGGGGATCCTCCTCCCCTCGCCTGCCCAGCTGTGAAGGGGAACAAGATTGCGGCAGTGAAGAAGATAAAGAAGAAGAGAAAGACACATCCTGGTGCCTCCTTTTATGAAAATGCTTGCCCATAGTATCTGCAGAAAAATGCAGCACACCAATGCAGGTGACACACAGCAATGGCAGGAATGGCCCAGAAAGAGCAAAGCCGCCAAATGGTCCTCACCCAGGGTGCCCCGCATCTAAAATACCCCTCCAGATGCCAGGAGCAGGACACCAGAAACCGGGCTGAATTTCACACCTTCCACGCATGCCCAGTACATTCCAGTCAACCAGAAGAAGTCAGGCAAGCCCCAGGCTTCCTGCTACCTCTTCACATCTCCCAGCAGCCCAGCCAGTTGGGAGACGTGCACGTGACCAACCTGTTCACTGCAGCAATGCTTCAGGACTGCGGCCCCATTTGCGGCCACACCCAAACACACCACATTGCTTCCCTGTCCAAGTTCCACATTCTATGATCACTCGTTTTACAGCCTTATTAAACAATTTAATAACTTTCAAAGTTTGCCTAAACTTAGAAATGTTACTCTCCTTTGTTGGAGATTTTATTTTTATCCAGTCACTAAAATGCACAGTCATTCTTTTGACTACCTTCCTCTCATCATACAGATGTTTCCTTTTCACCATTCTCTTTCTTTCCTTCGCCTTCCACTCTTCTACTTTTCCCACCTGATCATTGACCTCCACCCTTTTTTCATTAACCTATATAGGAATCACTTCCCTGTTGAGAATCCTTCCCTTGAAAAGGTGCAACACGAGTTGAAGAGTATGGAGTGAGATGATATTCACCCACTTTTATCTGACGCTCACATTCACAATTCACTCCACTTACTACAGCTTGTTGTAAACATTCCTTGAACACTTTTACAAATCTTTCTACAACACCATTATTTTCTGGGTGGTACAGCACTGCCGTTTTGTGTTGTATGCCTTTTGCTTTCAACAACTCTTCCACTATACCAGAGACTAACTGCACTCCATTGTCCGTAAGGATTATTGAAGGAAAACACTTCCTCTCAAATAACTCTTCCAAAAACTCTATCACTACCTCAGGCTCCACTGAATTCACTATCTTGATTTCAGGCCAACATTTAAAAACATGTTAACACACACACCAGGACATACCTATCACTGATTTTGACCCTCACAGTGCCAAGAATATCCAATGCAATATCTACATATGGGCCAGAGGCTTCTTCTCTCAACACTATGGGTTGTGTCTTGCATTACAACACTCTATCACTACATATACATTCTACACAATTCCTCACCTCCCTGTCATTCATCAAATCCATTGCCGGCCACCAAAAGCCTTCTCTGACCCTCTCTTTGGATTTGGAAAAGCCCATGTGATGGAAATGACCCTTCTGCAGGGTTATCCCCAGACTTTTTGCCTTCCTCCTTCTCTTTTTCGGACCTCATTTTTGCTGGTTTTTAGACTCTGCGCACTTTACCACTGCCACCCAGTGCTAAAGTGCATATGCTCTCTCCCTTTAAACCTGGTAACATTGGATCATACCCAATTGGACTATTTAATTTACCTATAAGTCCTTAGTAAGGTGCACTGTATGTGCCCAGGGCCTGTAGATTAAATGCTTCTAGTGGGCCTGCAGCACTGGTTGTGCCACCCACTTAAGTAGCCTCTTTACCTTGTCTCAGGCCTGCCATTGTAAGGCCTGTGTGTGCAGTTTCACTGTCACTTCGACTTGGCATTTAAAAGTACTTGCCAAGCCTAAAACTCCCCCTTTTCTACATATAAGTCACCCCTAATGTGTGCCCTTGGTAACCCCTAGAGAAGGGTGCTGTGTGGGTGAAAGGCAGGACATGTACCTGTGTAGTTTACATGTCCTGGTAGTGTAAAACTCCTAAATTCGTTTTTACACTACTGTGAGGCCTGCTCCCTTCATAGGCTAGCATTGGGGCTGCCCTCATACATTGCTGATCTGAAAGGAGTAGGAAGGTCATATTTAGTATGGCCAGAATGGTAATACAAAATCCTGCTGACTGTTGAAGTTGGATTTAATATTACTATTTTAGAAATGCCACTTTTAGAAAGTGAGCATTTCTCTGCACTTAAATCTTTCTGTGCCTTACAATCCACGTCTGGCTGGGTTTAGTTGACAGCTCCTTGTGCATTCACTCAGACATACCCCAAACACAGGGTACTCAGCCTCACTTGCATACATCTGCATTTTGAATGGGTCTTCCTGGGCTGGTAGGGTGGAGGGCCTGCTCTCACACAAAGGACTGCCACACCCCCCACTGGGAACCTGGCAGACAGGATTGAACTGAAAGCCGGTCAACAAGCCCAGGATTCCACGCACAGACCCCGGGGCGTCTGAAAACCCGGCAACCCTAAGAGGAGACCCGTCCGCATGCCGGAAATCGACACGTCTTCCCCCGCGTGGAAAATAATGATGCAAGTCCGTGTGTGAAGGGGCGAAACCGACGCACACACCATTTTTCCACGCATCTTCTCCTCTGCAGCCCTTTGCGGAGATTTTTCACTCCAACCAGGTACTTTTGTGCTTGAAAGAGACTTTGTTTACTTTTAAAAAGACTTAAGACACTTTGGCCCTCATTACAAACCGCCAGGGCCGCTGGACGCGGAGGCACCGCCGACAGGCCGGCGGTGCCCCGCGGGGCATTCAGAGAAGGGAAACCGGCGGTCTCCCGCCGGTTTCCCGCTGCCCCCAAGGAATCCTCCAAGCCGGCGTAGCTTGCTGCGCCGGCTTGGGGATTCCGACTCCCCCTCCCGCCATCCAGTTCCTGGCGGTTCTCCCGCCGGGAACCGGATGGCGGGAGGGGGAGTCGCGGGGCCCCTGGGGGCCCCTGCAGTGCCCATGCCAACGGCATGGGCACTGCAGGGGCCCCCGTAAGAGGGCCCCAAAATGTATTTCACTGTCTGCCTTGCAGACAGTGAAATACGCGACGGGTGCAACAGCACCCGTCGCACCTTCCCACTCCGCCGGCTCTATTACGAGCCGGCATCCTCGTGGGAAGGGAGTTTTCCCTGGGCTGGGGGGCGGTCTTTTGGAGACCGCCCGCCAGCCCAGGGAAAAACTCATAATACCCTCCGCGGTCTTCTGACCGCGGAGCGGTATTACGGAGGGCGGAATTCTGGCGGGCGGCCTCCGCCGCCCGCCGGAGTCATAATGAGGGCCTTTATATTACTTTTCAGTGATATCTCTACATTTTCTTATTGCATCTTTTATCGTTTTGACCTGCAAATATCCAGATAAATATTATATATTTTTCTAAACACTGTGTGGTGTATTTTTGTGGTGCTATATTGTGTTATTGTATGATTTATTGCACAAATACTTTACACGTTGCCTTCTAAGTTAAGCCTGACTGCTCAGTGCCAAGCTACCAAAGGGTGGGCACAGGATAATTTGGATTGTGTGTGACTTACCTTGACTAGAGTGAGGGTCCTTGCTTGGACAGGAGGTAACCTGACTGCCAACCAAAGACCACATTTCTAACACCATGTAACTGGCTTGTGCATTGTCCAACAGTTTCTTCTTAAAATTATTGGGCGGTACCAATTTGCTTACTCTCATCTATAAACGTTAAACCACAACCGACTCATTATGCACCTGCCAAAATCCTTTAAGATCCCCTTCACACTCATTCTTACCACATCAGCCCCAAGAAATCATACCCATAACTTTCTGCAACACTATGGGGGTCATTATGACCCCGGCAGTCGGTGTTAATATGGAGGAAAGTACTGCCAACAGGCTGGAGTACTTTCCTCCATATTATGACATTGGCAGTTTGGCTGAAACCAAACCACAATGTACCTCACCGACCGCCAAGGCGGTAATGACCGCCGGGCTGGAGACTTAAATCTCCAGCCCGGCGGCCGTCACTTGCCCACCTGCGGGATTATGACCCTGCCTACCGCCATGGTTTTCGTGGCATCATTACCGCCACGAAAACCATGGCAGTGGGCACTATCAGTGACAGGGAATCCCTTCCCTTCACTGATAGGGGTCTTCCCCGCCTTCCTCCCCCTCCCCAGCACTCCTCCACCTCCTGTTCCTCTCCAGACCTCCCTTCATACACACCCCTCCCTTCACATAGGCACACACGCATACACACACCCATTCCAACATTCATCCACCCATGCATACATCCATTCACACACACATCCACACACACTTTCATACATAAACGCTGACACGCATTCACACAACTCAACATACATGCATGCACACCCCCAAACATGCACACACATACAACACGCAACACACAGCTGCATACATGCACACACAGACATACACACACACACGCACATACACAACACCCCCATCCCTCTCCCCTGTCGGAGCACCCACTTACCTGGATCCAGGGGGCAGGAGATGGGACAAGGCACTGCTGCCAGCAGCAGCGTCCGCCAGCAGAACAATGCCAGGCTGTATGAATTCTCATAATACGGCCGGCGGCGGTCTACTGGTGTGGCGCTGCTGCTGTCAGCAGCGCCACCTTACTGCTATCCACCGACATGGCCACAGCCAGATTTCCGCCAACCTTCTGGTGGAAATCCGGCTGTGGTCATGATACAGCGGATGGCTGGTAGCCGTGGAGACGGTCTTTTGGCGGCCGTCGCCACGGTGGTAGGCGGTATATACTGCCAGGGTCCTAATGAGGACCTATGTCTTTCTTTAAATCTTTCCTCCATTTTTTTCATTTCAAAATAATGCCCTTAGTGATCAGACAGATGTTCACTTCTTCTTCACACTCCTCACCACCAAATAAATCTCCCTCTTCTAGAACCTCTGCCTTAGCATCACACACCCTTGAAAAACAGTCTGCCAATACATTTTGACACCAGGTACATAAGATATGTCAAATTCAAATTCTTGCAGGGCACTACCCACTTGTGAATCCTAAGTGACACAAAATCCACTCCTTTTTTTGAGGAAGCTTCCCTAAGAGGCTTGTGATCTGTTTTGACCTCGAACTTGCACCCCCAAAGATATTTCTTTAACTTCCGCACTGCCTAGAAAACACCCAGCACCTCCTTTTCTATCATCAAGTAGTTGAGTTTATCTCCCTTTAACCCCTTCCATATAAACAACATTATCCTGTCCTGTACATTTGATCTCTGCATTAGTACAACGCCCAATCCTTTTGAGCCTGCATTGGTCATCACATAAGATACATTTTTGATCTCGAAGATTCCCAAATTTGGAGTGTTTGATTTCACACATTCCAATTCTCTTTCACATTCGTGGCACCAGATGAACGCTCTCCCTTTTGTCAACAAGCTCCTCATACTTCTTGTTTTCTCCTCAAACCGTTGCACAACGTATTATAAAATTCAGCTATGCCAAGGAATTTTACTAGCTCCTCCTTGTTTTTAGGTAACTGCAGATTATTAATGGCTTCCACCAAACCAGTTTTGGGTCGGATGCCAGAAGCAATAGGTGCCCCAAATATTCAATTTCAGTCATGTAGAATTTAAATTTTTCTGATTTCAATGTAAACCCAGAACCTTGTAATCTTGACGGTAACTCCTATAACCTACCATTGTGTTCAGCCAGATGAGCCCCATAAACTACCACAATGTCCTTGTACACCTTGAAACCTTCAAACCCCTTAAGAATCTTCTCCATTGCTCTCTGAAAGACAGAGGCAGCTGAAATTTGCCTAACTGGCATCCTCAAAATTGTGAAAGTGCCAAAGGGTGTAACAAAGGCGGTAAATTCTTGAGATAAGTGGTGCAATTTTATCTGATGATATGCAGATGTTAAGTCAAGTGAGGAGAAATGTTTGGCACCATTAAGAGAACTCAACATTTTGTTAATATTTGTCAGTAGATATTGATCAACTATTACTGCTTTGTTGAGTTCTCTCAGGTCCACACAAAGCCTGGCCTCACTGTAAGCCTTCTGGGCCATTACAGCTGGAGACAGCCACTCCGTAGCCTCCACCTCTTGTATAATGCCATTATCAATGTTTGTCCAATTCCTTTCTCATGCTGTTCTTTACTAGTAAAAGGAATATTTCTTACCTTAGCCACCTTGAGTACTGTATTGGATCTAAGTCTTATCAATTGTAAATAATCTTTAAGCTACCCCAACTTGATTGTGAAAGCTTCAGAAAGCTCCTTCATCCATTCACCACATCCACTTGAGACACTTCTGACAGACGGCATCTCTTTAACACAAATAGAGAGATCTTCATTGGGATCTAATTACACATGTAGATCCGGTTGGTGGAACCAGCTAACAAGTGAATCCCCCTTTATGGACACATGCATTTTCACTGGTATGATCATGTCCTTAAATTCAATTGTACCCCAAAAATACTCAAGTAACTCAATGGGTTCTCCACCATACCCTTTTGGCCTTATGTCTGGTCTCAACTATTTTCCTATCACTTTGGCACCAGAATCGAACATTTTGACCAGTTCAATATTAACTCGAGCTACCTCCAAAAGGCCCTGTGAGGAACCTCCTTTCACTTGAAGAATGTTGACTTGCTCAATAATATCTTTATCGTTATACTCAGTTTCTCTCTCTTTCTTCAAATCTCTTGTTGACCTGCAGCACTTTGCATACAGACCTTTATGTCTACAATTTTTACAAAAAACCTACCAACCTGGACAATCCTTGTTATTTGCCGTATGACCGAAGTTGCCACAGCGAAAGCATTTGCTCTGAAAAGACTTTGTAGTAGTCTTAGAACTAACTGTGGGCTTCTCTTGCACCAATTTATCTTGCATTACTTTTACAGTTGTACTTTCACCTTTGTCAATAATAGATGCATCTTTGCGAATTATGTCTACACAGGCTTTAGACACTTCATGTGTCTTTGCCAATTTGAGCACTTCTTGTAAGGATGGATTATCTTTCTTTTCACATTGTCCACCACATTGTCTCTGGCTTTATCTAACACATCTATGGTGTAATGACTGAAGAATTTCATCTATTTTTGCCACTGCAAAGAAGAACAGTTGGAGTGGTTTTACACTATCATCAGATACCACTAAGGAGCTGCAGAGCTATGGGTTCCATACAGCAGTAATCACCAATCACCCATTATCAGCTGTGAAAAGTTAGGGAGACTTTCAGATGAAACGCTGTGTTGGCAAGTGGCCTTTTATTAAATACCAGTGTTACTGACTCAAGTGACCTTTAATTGACGCAGAAGCATTGAGACGTTTCCTGCAAGGCCTGACTCCAATGCTGTATTATCCAGCAAAACAGGGGCGTCCTTTTTCTTTGTGACATGCGCACTCCCCACTCATCATTTGGTTTCTTCCTGTTTCCAGATAACAGGATTGTGTTGCCTAACAACAAAGGAGTGCCCTGTTTCTTGACGATGGAGTGCTCACAACGGCAGTGACAGTAGCATGTTCCTGCTCGGAGACAGCACACGCACTCCTCTCAGCAGCATCAAACGTTTGCTTTCACCTTGTTTCCTGGTGATGGTGGTGCTCGCACATGTCCTCTGAATCTCATGGTATGTCTAGTGGTGCACTCTTGAGCTCTACTAACAATCGAGTCACCCAGCAGCTGTCAGGGAGCACCAGAGGTTGCAGAGGCTCAATTAGTCCAAAAATTATGGAAGATTCAACTCTTTAAAGGTAAAATACCTTCACACATTGTAAAGAAAACTGTCAGCTCTCATTGAAAGAATTTTAGATCACAGGGTTGTGAAAAATCGTAGAGTTCATGTCTCTGAGCAAGATTTTAAATTATTTCATATGAAGCTCAGCAAGTATCCCGTCCTTGTCGCAAATGTTACATTCACCAACAGAAGGTTCACAAGTCTTCATAAAGATGGCGGTAATCTTGCTCAATAAGATACCAGCTTCAGAGACCCCAGCCACAACAACATTCAAGCTCCAACTGCATTAGAATCGCTATGTCATCCCATTCCATGATAGCAACCCCCCACACATTCTAGATCATAACATCATTACTTAGATGTAGTGTCCTCAGTGCAACATTTTTTATTGGCACCTCCCAATGACCTCCTCCCTTAGGGATTCCCTCACTACCACCCTCCAGCGGTGCCCTCATTGCTCTATGGCACTTCTCTCACATGTATTTAATTTGTTTTATAACTCTACTCATACCACTGTAGGCTGTCAGAGCACTTTTCATCACACACACACATTATAGAGAGACAAAGACTCATACATGTGTAAATCAGTGTATGGAAAATGTTATTTAAGACTAAGATGTGTAGGAGTCACATGTCATCCATAATGGTAGGCTGTATTTTTGGTAGGGTTGGTCTGGAGAACCACAAACTCAGGATTTAAAATGTAACTAATAAGAAGGTGTTTCTACTCAAAGGGCTTTTTTAGTAACATTAGGTCAGTTAAAGAGTGGGGAAAAACATAATTTTCCAACCTATACCAGTTCATAGCTCCCTGTGCTATATTAGGATTGTGACATATGAACTGCAAGTAACAAAAGGATATATGTTACAAAACAGTAACCCACTGAACTACATAAAGTACAATTCTGCAATCTGCATGATACGTGTTCTTTACAGCAGGAGTATTAACTCTCTGCCCTACTTTATTATGAATCAAAATGGCCACCAGACAGATCTCTCTCCAGCAGGTACATTAATCACCAGAGTTATTTTGACATTTTTATTGTAGCCTGAAAATTGCTTTACACACAAGGAACTCTGCAGCAGATGTTTTTAAACAAATAGGATATTTCAAAACACAGCATTGCCTGATCTCAGTGTCTGGTGAGGGGGCCTTGTTTTAGCCTGCCTGGGTAGAGGACTAGGGCACCTAGCACCATTGTGCAATGAGGTTTATCTATAGCGTACGCAAACAGCATGCTGCATGACATGCTTAGTGGCTGCCGGAGTGGTATTTTATTACATTACATTACATAGATGCTTTGCTTACATTTTCACTTTGCCAACGAACACTGTTGATTTTTCCCACAGAACTGCACTGTGAGATGTTTAGTAAGCCTGGGCATCAGTATCCCAGTCTCCATAGGTATTGTTGAAGGCAATATACAATGTCTGTGAGATACAAATTAAGCTCTGTGGAGTCTGCAATGGTATGATCCCCTTACAGCACTCAAAACAGCACATCATTATTGATATAAAATAACCCAGGTAAAGCTTAGTCGCAGATCCTTTTCTTGCGTCATAGTGAATGTCTGAGCATAGACGACATTCATGTGCAGCAGCCAGCGATAGAGTAAGTCCTCCTGCACCTAGAGCTTCTGCCCATGTACTGTGAAGGAATCATTGGTAGCAAACTATGGGGGTCATTACGACCTCAGCGGTCTTTTGAAAAGACCGCCGAGGCTGCGGGAGACAGAATACCGCCATTGCCGGCGGTATTCCTGTCTCCCTATAATGACATTTCCGCAGGGGCCAGCGGACGGTAACACTGTTACCGTCCGCTGGCCCAGCGGAAATGTCACATCAACATTGCAGCCGGCTCGTAATAGAGCCGACGTCAATGCTGATGTGCAGCGGGTGCAGTAGCACCCGTCGCGCATTTCACTGCCCGAAATTCAGGCAGTGAAATGCGCGACAGGGCTATGACTGGGGGCCCCTGCACTGCCCATGCCAAGTGCATGGGCAGTGCAGGGGCCCCCAGGGGCACCCCTAGTCCCCATACCCCCGGCCTGGGATTATGACCGCCAGGCGGAATCCTGGCGGGAAAATGGAGGGTCCGGCGGTATGGCCGTGGCAATTCCGCCACGGTCATAATTGCTGGCGGAACACCGCCAGCCTGTTGGCGGTGTTACTGCCAACATACCGCCGGCCGCCAGGGTTGTAATGACCCCCTATGTTTCATGACATCTGAGAGGCTGCATAGTTAACTGAGGCCTCATGGTGCTCATATGAGTAAACTCACTCTCGACCCAGTCATATTTAAAGGTCATTCTTCACAGGGCTACCCAAGCACTCGATGTGGATAATTTTGGGGCTGCTCAATTGGAAGCAAAAGCACCTGCACTTTAATGTGCACTTGTGTAAACCTGAAAACTGGTGAAATCACACACTGTAATTTTACATGGGTTTTTGGGAATGCCGGCGTTGCTTTTTTGGGGGAAATCCTGTACTGACTTTTAATGATTTTACATCTGATACATGACCAGCTTCTAGCTATGGAAATTAACCCAAAGGTTATTATGTCAACAGGGCCTGTGCCCATTGGCAAATTTGTGCTGCATCTGCTCAACGAAGGTACTTGCACATCAGATGAATGAGAGCTGGTTAAGCCATAATGCAGGCACAGTGGTGTTCACTGGCACTCATTTTTGAGGACCAGGACCGAGGTCTGTATTACAAGGCTGGCAGTCTTCAAACAGCCAGCCTCACAGTGGCTCTCAGACCGCTGCACCCCAGGTGGTCCAACCGCCACATTACAACCCTGGTTGTCAGACCACCTCAAAACTGCCGTCCCCATCCGGAACATTGTTCCCGATGGGCTGACGGCAGTTGGATTTGCGGTCAGCCACGGCGACAATGAACTCAACGCTGCTGTACTGCGTCAGCCCAGTGGGAACATTGTAATAAGACCAGGGGGGATGTAATAAGACCAGGGCATGACGTCTCTGGCATGACGTCAGCATCCTCCCTGCGGCATTGGTGGTCCCACGGTGGTATCACCAATGTGGTAATGTGGCCCTTAGTTTGACTACGAACAAGGCAGAAAAGAGTGAAAGAAAGATAAAGAGAAGGAGGGTATAAGAGTGAGAAAAAGAAGAGGAAAGTATGGAATGAACTTGTTGAGTGAGCTAAAGAGACCAGGAGTGTAGGATGGTGGAAGAAAGAGGCATGAGACTGAGTCAATACTAGACATCATTGGTATTCAGCATCCCCAATATCTGATAGCACTGACTGCAGGCTTATGAGCAAAACTTTGGCACTCATCACTTATTCTTTTGCAATTAAAGCACCTTTTATTATTCCTTATACTTGTGTGGATGACCCATGAAAGGGCTTGACTAGCATTTCTGCTAAGAAGCACTATTCAATTAAAACTACCAGTGAGAAGAAAGGAACTTGCAGAAAAGAAGCAAAAATTAAAAGACAACAGAGAGAATTCAAAAAGTTAATATTTAAGCATAATTGAATCCCTTAAAGAAGAGACTAGAACTCTCCTTGCATGGATAGATCCACAATTACTCAAAAAATAAAGAAGTGTTATTCAGAGTTTTGTTAAACATCTTTGGTTATCTGGATAGAAACACAGGATAAGGTAAGCTGCACCTGCAAAACAATTTGAATTTAATCATTTGTTCCAAGATACTGTTGTTTCATCTCATTTTGTCTGGTTCTGAAACAAGCTGACTGCCGCTCCCCCCACTTCAGCAATCATCGGGCTGACTGCGTTGATCACAGTGAAAATGAGGCATTGATCCAAATTGGACATAAAGCTCTTAGCCGCATTCATCCCAATTACAATCAAATAAGCTTCTGGCTCTGCTAAATGCAGCACACATCCTAAGATAGATCAATAACCAAAGATGGTGTGCTGTTAACGTGTTCCATATACAGCTACTTAAAGCACCTGCTGGTCCTGGCACAAAGGTCAGTAGTATTTAATGTTGAACCGAAACGTATTGATTTTGAGAGGCGCATTATGTGTTTTTCGAAAAATGAACAAATCTTGTCTTCAGTATTTTGTTCCTTTAGTTGCTCATTGCATCAATCTCAGTACAAGTTACCATGGCTTAGAGCTAATGCCCTTGTCTGTTTTTTCTTACAGTAGAGTTCCATAAAACGATTTCAAAGATAAAAGTACAGAGCATTATAGAGTGGAAACATTCTGTGCTCCTGAAGCAGACTTATTGACCTAATTTATCACTATTTTAGAATTAGGATAGCAACCAAATAGGTTAGTAGAAGAGAAGGTGAACATGAAAATACGGAAGGCGCCCTTGTTCTCAGTCCTTACACAGTCACTCACCTTCCCCCTGACTCAGTTTCTCCCAGGATAGTTCTGTACAGTATACTTCAGTGTCTGTGCGACTATAACTATTACACAAAAACGTGTTTGGTAAAGAAGCAGAATATATCGAGGTTTCACATATTTTGTAGTAGATTTAGGGCCCGATTTAGATTTCGGTGGACGGGTTACTCCGTCAAACGGTGACGGATATCCCGCCCGCCAAACTACAAATCCCATAGGAAATAATGGGATTTATATTTCGGCGGACGGGATATCTGTCACTGTTGCGATGGAATAACCTGTCCGCTGAAATCTAAATCAGGCCCTTAGTCCTCAATAAAAATGATAATGATGATAATAATTCAAACAATAATATAATTATTCAAACAATAATGTTAACAAAAATAATAATGCACGTCCAAACTGTCAAAAATTTAAAAATACTGAGGAGCAAGCCCTGCCATCCTGAAAAAAAACTTCACAAAAGTGTGCTAATATGCCAAGGGGGAGCAAATCTAAAGTTGTTCCTATTTATGTTTATGGTTTAGTACATCATCATGAACCGAGTAATGGAGGTCTTCAGGGGTTGAGCAATCCTAGCCAAGAAGTGTACTTTTTCCCTGATTGTGGTGACCCCTAATGCATGTTTCTCTTTTTCCAAACACCTAAAATCGATAATTTCTGAATAGCATATTTTATTGTTTTCTAGATGTCTAACTAGGTGATTATGTGCACTGTTAAATTAATTTATTATTTTTTTCAATTGAGTATTCAGGACATTTGGTGTACTTTAAAATCGCGGCGGGTGTATGTTTATGAGAATAACATTCAGATTACATACACACAGTGTTAGAAATTGGGTTTTTGGTTGGCAGTCGGGTTACTCTGTCCAAGCAAGAACCCTCACTCTAGTCAGGGTAAGTCACACACAATCCAAAATTATCCTGTGCCCACCCTCTGGTAGCTTGGCACGAGCAGTCAGGCTTAACTTAGAAGGCAATGTGTAAAGTATTTGTGCAATAAATCATACAATAACACAATATAGCACCACAAAAATACACCACACAGTGTTTAGAAAAATATATAATATTTATCTGGATAATTGCAGGTCAAAACGATCAAAGATGCAATACGAATTTGTAAGGATATCACTAAAAAGTGATATACAGTGTCTTAAGTCTTTAAAAAGCAAACAAAGTCTCTTTCAAGCACAAAGTACCTGGTTTAAAGTGGAAAATCTCCACAAAGGGCCGCAGAAGAAGAGATACGTGGAAAAATGGTGTGTGAGTCGTTTTCTCCCCTGCACACACGGACTTGCGTCATTATTTTTCACGCGGGGAAGTCGTGCGTCGTTTTCCGGCACGCGGACAGTCTCTTTCTGTGGTTCGCGGGATTACCAGATGTCCAAGGGTATGTGCGTGGATTCTTCGGCTTGTTTTCCGGCTGTGCGTCGTTCCGCGAGGCTGTGCGTGGAATTTTCTTTCTCACGGCAGGCGTCGTGTCGATTTCCCCTCTGGAAGTCAGGCGGCGTTGTCCTTGCGAGGCCGTGCGTCGAAGTTCCGGTCACCCCGAAGATGTTGCGTCGATCGGCGTCGGTGTGCGGCGATTTTCTGGCCGCGGAGCAAGCTGTGCGTCGAAATTTTCGGCGCACGAAGAGTCCAAATGAAAAAGAGAAGTCTTTTTGGTCCTGAGACTTCAGGGAACAGGAGGCAAGCTCTATCCAAGCCCTTGGAGAGCACATCAGCAGCAAGGCAAGAGTTCAGCAAGGCAGCAGGGCAACAGCAAGGCAGCAGTCCTTTGTAGAAAGCAGTCAGGTGAGTCCTTTAGGCAGCCAGGCAGTTCTTCTTGGCAGGATACAGGTTCTGGTTCAGGTTTCTTCTCCAGCAAGTGTCTGATGAGGTAGGGCAGAGGCCCTGTTTTATACTAAATTGTGCCTTTGAAGTGGGGGTGACTTCAAAGAGTGGCTAAGAAATGCACCAGGTCCCCTTTCAGTTCAATCCTGTCTGCCAGGGTCCCAGTAGGCGGTGTGGCAGTCCTTTGTGTGAGGGCAGGCCCTCCACCCTCCCAGGCCAGGAAGACCCATTCAAAATGCAGATGTATGCAAGTGAGGCTGAGTACCCTGTGTTTGGGGTGTGTCTGAGTGAATGCACAAGGAGCTGTCAACTAAACCTAGCCAGACGTGGATTGAAAGGCACAGAAAGATTTAAGTGCAAAGAAATGCTCACTTTCTAAAAGTGGCATTTCTAGAATAGTAATATTAAATTCGACTTCACCAGTCAGCAGGATTTTGTATTACCATTCTGGCCTTACTAAATATGACCTTCCTGCTCCTTTCAGATCAGCAGCTGCCACTTCAACAATGTATGAGGGCAGCCCCAATGTTAGCCTATGAAGGGAGCAGGCCTCACAGTAGTGTAAAAACGAATTCAGGAGTGTTACACTACCAGGACATATAAACTACAGAGGTACATGTCCTGCCTTTTACCCACACAGCACCCTGCTCTAGGGGTACCTATGGCACACATTAGGGGTGACTTATATGTAGAAAAAGGGGAGTTCTAGGCTTGGCAAGTACTTTTAAATGCCAAGTCGAAGTGGCAGTGAAACTGCACACACAGGCCTTGCAATGGCAGGCCTGAGACAAGGTTAAGGGGCTACTGAAGTGGGTGGCACAACCAGTGCTGCAGGCCCACTAGTAGCATTTAATCTACAGGCCCTAGGCACATATAGTGCACTCTACTAGGGACTTACAAGTAAATTAAATAGCCAATCATGGATAAACCAATCAATAGTACAATTTATACAGAGAGCATATGCACTTTAGCACTGGTTAGCAGTGGTAAAGTGCCCAGAGGTCAAAAGCTAACAACAACAGGTCAGAAAAAATAGGAGGAAGGAGGCAAAAAGTTTGGGGATGACCCTGTCAAAAAGCCAGGTCCAACACACAGGTTTATAAAAAGCTTCTTACACCAATAGTGGTTAATAGAGTGCAGTGACACAAGCGGACTTTACTACAAGAAATCAATGTCCACCAATTGCCTATTTTTATCTACAAACACTGGCAGTCATACAAATAGCACACGCTGTGAGTAAAAACGCACAAACCTATGGACAACAGCTAAAGAAACAGAACTTACCACAGAGACAGACATACACACACTCACAACTCACACCACCGACACATGAAACACTCACACACCATCATACGCTTGTTCATTTCAAGAGATTCTTCCCTTGAAGTCATTAAGTCAGAGCGCAGAACCCTTCAGAGCGAAACACCCAGGATGCAGGATGCTCTCTACAACAAACTGCAAGCTAGCACATGTAATGTCGATCAAATGTATTGACAATGATTTTGTAACTACAAACCTATAGCGGTTGTTAAAAGCGAATGCAACACTAAATGACACTGATTACAGATCTGCAGCTGTTGTAAGCCTCAATCAGCTGTTTATTTTGTACAATCGTGCCCATAGTACATTTCCCATTGGCACTGCTCTGCCCTTCCACATCAAATTCCTTTTAGATTATTTGCTTGGGTGATTCCCACGCAGCTGGGGATTTGTTTGGAATTCAGTGGGATCTGTCTTTCAATTTGTCACAGAAGCAGTATTTCTGGGCTTTAACTACTCCAAAGCATGCTTGAGCCAAAACCACAGAGGGAAAGATGGCTCTGTGATCTGCTTCTTTGAATTACATGCTACTGATAAACCCAGACAGCTTCAGATTTCCATAGAGTGGTTCAGGGAGGATACCATTTGGTTTCATTATGGCGACTCTGTTGATGATGGATGCATGCCTGCTGACAGGTTTACAGGCATATAGCCACCAGAGGCTTGTCTGTGTCAGAAACGTACAGTTAAATTGTATATCTCGCAATAGTTGCCTGTGGAATGGTGAGACTACTCAGCATGTCTGCATTCAATAGGCACGCCTGCCTTCTAAATATGTTGCATGTATTGCACTTACTTGGGAAATATATAAGGGACAACATACAGCATGCGTCTCATGTATTTCCAAAATGCTAAGAAGGGAGGTGTGTAGCGCAGACTCCTATTGCTGGCATGCAGGCTGCAATGAGGGCTTATTTAAAAAGGAAAGACAGCAGCAAAAAATCTCATGGCATGCCACAAGGTGTGATTTTTTCTGAGACGTATTCTACATACACATCAAAGGGTAAATCATAATTTTTCTTGGTTTGAGCGATATGCATTGAAAATAAGCATCTTGTATAAGCCAATTGATTCCTAGTTTGGTAATAGTTTTTTGTGCGTTAGTATAGGTTGTCCTGACTCTAGTAACTGACCAAGCGTGGAATCAAGCTGCACCTAAATGATAGAGAAGAGTAGCAGAGTCTTTGGATTTATTTTTTATAGCAGATTTTATTTAGTCAATGGTGAAGAAAAAGGAAGTAAATTATATGCTTTTGCAGCATAGTACGAAACAAATTCTCCCCAGTACTAACTCTTTAGAGCCTAGGAATGATAAGAGTGAAAAAAAGTGAGGGTGATAGAGTTGTGGTGAGGATGTATCTCTTGAATCTGTGTCTGTCGAAATACGCACCTTTAGAAGTAACATTCTGCCAGAAACAAGGGCACTTAACGAGTACCCTTGTAGCCACGGGCATCGCGTGAAGATACCCCCAAAGATATGGGAACATTTGCTAAAACGCAGAATAAGCTGTGATAGTCTATTGTATATTAACCAAGAAGAAGAAAACTGCAATTGTCTAAGCACAACAAAAGGAGACTAGGACCACTTCCTTCCCGAGGGATGGATGGGCACAAACATTTTCAAGGTTTTGAGTAGAAAGTATGTAGTAAAATGTATTTATCTGACGATGAAAAGAGAGCATTTATCAAAGGCAACTCCAAGACTACGTGTACAGTCCAGTTGCTTGCTGCAGTTTCCTAGCTTGAAAGGCTATCAGCATTGTGATCATGGGGCAGACAGATGGCCACAAAGGTGCTTTTTCTGTCTTCTCCAAGTTGAGGTGAAAGGAGTTGGTTCACATCCAAATGGTAATGTGCGAGAGATGTTTTTTAGGTCTTGCCTATTGAACAGCACATGTACTGTCTTTTGTGAGATGTTTTGTTAGCTTACACTGCACATCCCACCCATAGCTTATCATTGGTAGCTTCATTTTAACTTTGATTTACCTGATTCTTATTCAATAGCTTGTGTAGGAGTTCCTTGCTCTTCTTGTGGCTATCCCTCCCCTGGAGCACAGACACATTAATTACATCCTTTCAGCGCTCATTTTTCGGATGCTCCTTTTTTCTTTTTGTCTAAGTACTCCACAAGAGTGCATGGGTTTTCCAGTTGTCTTTCTAGTGTGATTCTCTTCTCTCACTCTGTGCTCCTTGTCGGGCTCTCCCTCATCCTTGTATGCTTCTCCCCTGCAGGCTCCTGTTACTCTCTCATCTGTTTGCCCCCTAGGCTCCACATTGCTCTCTCTTTCCATTAGTTTCCTTCATTTCCACTATCCGCTGTGTTGCTTTTCCCCACCCATGTCCCCGTGTTGCTTCTGCACTACCCTCTGAACAGCTTCCCCCACCCTGCTGCTGCTCCCTCCATCTCTGCCCTCCATTATACTGTCCCCTGCCCCCTGCCGTCCATAGAGCTCCCACCACCTGAGCTCCACATTGCTGTTTCTCTCTCCTGTGTATCTCCATTTGTGTTTGATTCCCAGAAAAGCTGAGGATATTTGGATCTTCGACAGGGAGCAAATGATCTACAGGACTTTTGGATCAACTTCACAAAGGAACAATGCAGCTCTACCTCTAAAGGGGAAGAGTGGTACCAACAGCCCAGGGACCTACATTCAGAGCCTAGGGTATCACAGTGGAGGTCAGGCCTTTGGGTTTCTTTCACTGACGTTCACGACTCCCCCTTCTGACACATAACACCAACTGTGCTACTGCCCTTCCACAGATGCTTCAGAGTGCTGTAGACAAGCAAAGTGGTTGTTTCTTTTTTGTGGTCCACAACTTTTTAACACAGTTTTACAGCATCACAAAGTTTAGGTCTTACCTATGTGAGATCTTTTAACTGTCTATAACCAAAGGTTTATTGTGAACCACAGTGCTTTAAGTGAGATGGAAGAGGTGATGGGGGATGTCTGAAAGGGATGTTGATTTAGTAATTGAGGATGTTGCTTAAACATGTGTACTGCTATCCAATGCATTACTCGTCATGCTGCCTGACCAGCGTTTAGGTCCCTCCTTTTTGCGATTTCAGCTATTGCATCTAGCCATATCACACAACATGGTTAAAAAAGGATCTGCTGGTGTTGTGAGTGCTTGTTAGCAGTTTGCTATAAATAAGTAAAAAAGTGATTTTGTTGTAAATAATTACAATAAAAAATTACACATGGTGCATATGTGACCATCACTATTTGTGCGATGGAGACATCCAAGGATTGGATGAGCTCGTAATCTGACCACTGTTATGGTGCGCTGACTCACACATTCTTTAGTCTCAGCTCCACAGCTCTCAGTCCTGCCCATTATGAACATGCTTCCACAACCAGAACTCACCCGGACACCTAAATGTGACTCAGTTCGCATATACCATACAAGCATTAGAAAACCCAGTAAGTAGCTCATCCCACTGTTGTCGATACTGCTTGGCTTTACCAATATTTAGTCAAGTAAATTCCAATTAAATTTCAATACAAAATTTCACTAAAGCAAAGAGAGTTTACAAATTTTAACAAATTCAAAGTCATTACATAAAAATACCCAGCGTATACACAGTAAAATATTGTTGAAAACATTGGAAGAGTAATTATGTCCCAAAGGCAGGACCTATTGGCTTCGTGAATACTTAAGTTGCAGCTGGGTTGAGGAGACACCGTCTTCTATGCGTATGAATAATTTATGGCTATCCGCGTGAGAATAAAACATAGCTCAAAGGATATGATGAGGATGACGAGGTGAGGAACACAAATGTTGAATATGGTCTCCTTAATGCAGACCATTGTGGTTTCCCACAAAATAAGGTTTCAAAAGAAGACAAGACAAGAAGGCAAGGATGGAGAAAGCTTAGCCTGATTAATTAGACAAGAGGGCAACAATTTCTAAGTTATTCCTCATGCTGCAGACTCCCACAGAAATTGAGAAAGACAGTGTGGAAACTGTGTCAAGTATTTCAGAGAGATCCAGCAGGATTAGGGTGGAGGCTATTTCATCATTCAGTGGCATTCTGAACTCATCTAGAGCTAAGAGTAAGAAAACACCAGGTCTGAAATTCATCAAGAATGAAATTGACTTGAGTATGAGTGGTGTTAAAAACAATAGGTATATACCTACCTTGCACTTTAGTGGCAGCTCAATGTAGTGGATGGAGTATTGTTATTGCCATGCCATATTTTGTATGCAATACAATAGCCCCGCCATGCAGAGTTACCACTTCCTCATATGGTTGCTTTTAAAGTTGATACCTCACCAGTAATCTGTTTTTGTCTCCTTTCACTCAACTTTTCTTGTTCATTCCAAAATGGTTACATCTCATGTTCCATACTGCTCCCAATCCATTGTGTTATAGATTTAGTATTGAGATCCCTTTACTATTTCTTTACTGTAAGGAAATGCATAATTTTATATGGCCACCTCCAACTGTTTGGACTATTTTTTGACTCTAAGAGTGCACAGAGGCCTGCTAACCAGAACTCTTTGCCAGTGCCCTGACCCTGAAACGTGGATGTTACAGTGCCTTATAGCCAACTGGCATAAGCTAACTTACCGATAAGTCCCTAGCCTTTGGTTACCCTGGGCATGTATGTTAGAGGGTCACCCCAGAGATTGCAGACCTGGTTGTTCCACCCTGGGTGTAACACAGATAAAACCGATCTCCCAGTCCCCTATTGTGGACTGGAAGATCAGTTTTAAACTGCTAGCCCGAATTTAAAGCTATGGAAAAGTCAAACCTCCTTCTGCAATATGTGTAAGCCACCCATTTGGCAGGCCTACTGACCCCTTAGGGAGCGTGCAGCATATTCCACAGGCAGAAAATGTATTTCACATGTTCTGACGGTAAAAACACAAAACCGTTTTTTTTACTGTGGAAAGACTTGGTCACCCATTTGGCGAGTACGGGGTTACACACTGACGCCTCAGCTGTGCTAACTCCTGAATGGTGCAACCAAAGTTGATACTTATGTGTATCAAACAACACAATACATTAGGCCCAACTTGATTCTGAAGTCGAAACTAATGTAATATGTTGCAGTGCCCAACTTTTACAAAGTTGGTACTTTGTTGCCTTTAATCTTCTGTGCCAATAACGGTTGTACAATGAGCCTGTCCCAAGACTGCTTTCTGCCCTCCTGGGGACATGTGCTAACAACTCCCAGGAAAGGAGACAATAGTATCCTGCAATGAATAGAGATGTCACCTCCCTCCTACAGGTAGCCACAAAAATGTGTTGATTTTCCCATTGCTGGTTCACCATTGGGTAAAAGGTGCATATGTACTGTACCTTATCAAATCTATATCTACGAAAGCCTCCAGTGGATATTTTCTATTTTGGTATCTAATAATACATAAAAAAAGTCTATTTTTAGGTTTCCCCTGTACATCGCTTGCACTGTGCTTGCAAAATCTCTTGTTTTTAGAAAAAAAGTCTTAAAAGGGTCTTAGAGCCTGCTCATTAGTTGCCTCCACTTACCACTGGCTGTTCCTAACTCACCTTTACTTACTATTGGCTGGCTTTCACATAGCTCCACACTACTATATCTGCCTTTGGCTGGCTCCCACATGGTTTCCATGTCAGCGACACCTCTTCTCAGTTTAGTCTTGCAGTGAAGCCTGGACCAAGTGCTGCCTTCGGAGCCCAGTATCCTTCCACTGCAGGTTCTCATTTTGCTCTCTTTGCATGTTTGACCATCGCTCAGAGATCACAACAGAATTCCATTAAAGCAGCCTTTCTGCACAAGCTCCTCCAGTATGCTTGCATGTCCCACCCCCCCAGTAGTACTGTTCCTCTCTGGACTGCTGTGTCAGACGTCCCCGTGTGCTGTGTGAGGAGTTCCTCTGTCTGCTGTGTGTTCAGGGCTGTCCCCATACAACTCTCTCTCAAAATGATTTCTATGCTTCCTTCACTCTGATCTGTAGCGCTTCCTTCACTTTTCGGTGTCACTCGGCATGCCGCTTCTGTGTCCAACTGTTCTCTCTCACTCCTAGTTCTTGTCTCTGTCAAGTCTAGCCCCGTTGCTCATTCTCTCACTCTTTCTTTCACTGTTTCATCTATTTTCCCTGTCACTCTATTTTCTTTCATTCTTTTTCTTTTTTTATTTCTTGTTGTCATTTTATATAGCACAAGCTCAGCCCAATGGCTTTGAAGTGCTTTACACGGGCACCAGTTCCATTACACAAGGTTAGATTTTATTTTAAGGCACAGAGAGATTAAGTGATGTCTTCTCTCCAGCCCTTCTGTTTCTCCAGTTCTCTCTCCCTCACTTTCGTCGCCCTTCTCCACTGTCTGTCATTTCCCTATCACTGCTGTTCTTCCCTGTGTCCCAGTTTCTCTGGTTCTTCTGTGCACTGTTTTTAAGAGCATCTGCACAGCACAGTGCAGCGAAGACACTGGGTGGCAAGAAAGGGGTTCTAACAAGAAAAGGGTAGTTTTATAGGGCTTGAGAGTGGAGTAATTCGGTCTCCAGGCAGACGGCTGTCACAATCCCACCCTCGGGATAATGACCCCACCTACCACCATGGTTTTCGTGGCAAGCGTACTGCCATGAAAACCATGGCAGTAGGCACTATCAGTGCCAGGGAATTCCTTCCCTGACACTAATAGGGGCCTCCCCTGCCCCCTCCCCTTCCCCAGAGTCCTCCCTCCCCCTCCCTCTCCTGCCCCCACACATTTACACACCCACACGCGCACACATACACACACGCATACCCACATCCACCCACGCATGCACACATACATACCCACACACCACAACACACACCAACATACATTGTCGCACACATGCATTACCCAACACACAACATACACGTACACTCACATTCAATCATTCACGCACGCATTCAATGCAACTCACACCCGCATGCACGCATACAAAAACAGACACACACCCCCACACACACACACACAACGCCCCCATACACGCACACACCACCCTCCACCCCCCTCTCTTGTCGGAGAACATGACTTACCTGCTTGCAGGGGGTCCTCCGGCAGGAGGCAGGATGCAGCGCTGCTGCCAGCAGCAGCATCCACCAGCAAAACACCGCCAGGCCATATCTTGGCTCATGATAAGGTAGGCGGTGTACTGTTGTCCGCCACCATGACCTTTGGTGGAATTCCGTCTACGGTCATAATGTGGGTGGGCGGCTGGTAGCCACGCGATGGTATGTTGGCGGCCGTCGCTGTGGCGGTAGGCAGCAGTTACCGCCAAAAGTTATAATGAGGGCCTTAGTCTTTCCCATCCCCCTTACACAAAGTTTAGGGGCACATTTACTCAAATTTAACGCAACACAGGGCAGCAAGTAAAGCTGTGGTACTGTGTTTTATGAAAGGAAGAGGGCAGAAATGCTCCATATTTCAAAGATCTTAAGCATTTCTGCTCTCTCCTTGTGCTGGTGCACTGTGTGCAACCTAAAGCCAATGGAGTCACCCTTGCAATATAGTGCAAAGGTGCCTGTGTTAAATGTAGGATTGTTTTTGTGCAGGAAGGTGCGCCTTCCTGCACAAAAGCAATCTTTAGAGGCATTTTCCTCTTTCCATGTGTGCTGCACACATGGAAACAGGAAATAACGGGGAGAAATAAAGATGTTTCTCCTTGTTACACCTCAGTTGGGAAAGCAAAGCATTTGGATGCATTCCTAGGTTTATAAGTCTTTCTAAATCTGTAAATGGGCCAAAACCCATGGATAGATGCATGGGAATGCCCGTGTTCCACCCATGAAGTGCCTCCCAAGTTGAAATGTAATATAACACAGCACAAGCAGCTGCATTGAATTACATTTCTTTACAAAGCCACACAAGGCTACGCAAATCAGGCCTTGTCTGGCTTCATAAATATGGGCTCCATTATCCTTGACTTCTTCATGGTGGAATCCCTTGTTCTTAATGAAAAGCAATTATTTTCCTCTCTCCGTCTTCTGTATCAAGCCTACTACTGCAGATTTTTTCCTATTTATTTTTTCTTTGCCTGCTATATTGTTTCAGCACAAACTTTCCAGTATCTTGTTTCTTGTCAACATACAGTACCCTGAGGCAGGAATGAGAAAGCCTCTTCAGCATCACGCATCTATGCATACAATAGGCATAATTTACTCTGTACCAGCTGTTTGGAGACCATCCAATTCAAAGAGGCTAGTATATCTCTACATAAGATATCATTGTCACTTACCATTCCTTTGAGATATCACATATGCAGTTAGGCTGCAAGCATATTCCACAAAACAGAAGAGATCTACTGTAGGAAATCCATCTTTTCTGCGTGGTCACTGTGGATTTGTCATCCTTTGCTGAACCCTATATTTTTGCTGGCTTTAGCCCTGCTAAGTAAAGTGCATGTGCACTCTCCACCAACCCCCTTTTAATATGATCAAGTGGGGCATGCTCCTAAATGGTATATTTTACTTGCCTATAAGTCCCTAGTATATGGTACAAAATTCACCCAGGGTCTAGAGGTTAAGTGCCACTAATGGACTGCAGCATCTATTGTGCCTTCCTCTACAGTGGCAGTGCAAACATGGCTTCAGTCCTACTTTCACACTTCATCATTCATCACACGGCTACACCCTGCATGCCATAACACAATAACCCCATCTCGGTAGTCATTACATTTCTTTTTTTTTAACCATTTTTTATTATTTTAGTATGACCATACAGATGCATATCGGGTACAAATGTACATATTGAACAAAATTGTAGCAGCTGTCCCCAAAGGGTCTAAACACTTTGAGTGAGTAAATCTTATTAAGCAGGAGGTATTGGTTCAAAACAATGTTAAACAAAGCATTAAAACAATTTTAACTGGAAGGTCATAGCATAGACAATGAATGAATCAATCAATCAGTCAAACAAATTTCTTAAGCACATTACTCACCCGGTAGGGTCTCAAGGCGCAGGGGAGAGTTGGTGGTTACTGCTTGAAAAGCCATGTTTTGAGGTGCTTTCTGAAGGTTAGGAGGTCCTGGGTCTTGCGTAGGTTGGTGGGGGAGGGGGGGAGAGTTACAGGTTTTGGCGGCGTGGTGGGAGAAGGAATCCCATTAATAGCAATATGACAAGTCTGTTCTGTAGTCATAACCTATGACAAAGATAACATCCTTCCAACTACACACCCTGCATGGTGTTGCATGTTACCCATGTATGCATGCACTTCAGTGCCCCACATAGGGTTAGTAAGCACTATATAAATTCTGTAACACATTTCATTGTAGCCTGAGCGTAACAATTTATCCTGTTAAAGTAAACCCTTTTGACATGTAAAAATGTTCCTTTTAAATATTAATACGACACCCCAATGTCGGCTTTGTACCCCACAAGGCAGGGTGCATGGTATTTAAAAGTCAGGCATGATTAAATTTAAAGTAAACATGCCTTTATAGTGACTAGCACCCAAAAGCAGTTTTTGCTATTGCTGTCCTAGCTGTCCTGTGTAGAAATCCAGAGTACAGACTGAAATATATCTCAGGAAAGGAACAAGCTGATAAAAAAAATTAAACAATTATTTTTAATAGTTAAAATCTGATTCAATGGTGAAGTTAGATTTTTAAATACTAAGGAAAATGAATGTTTACAGGGTAATCTTTTCCCTGCCTTAAGTTCCCGGGGGCCACTTTCCCTTGGCTCTCTAGCTTCTCCAAGCCAGTAATTTACCATAAAAAAGTGTGAATAGGTGTGAAATGCCTCACAGAACCAAACATTAAGCTGATCTGAATGGGCATGTCAAATCTTGTTTGAGTGTCAAATCCTGCTTGACAAGTCTGTTGGGTTCACATATAACACTTGGGCACACTTGAAATGGGAGAGAACAGCATGCCAAGACAATACTTGTAGATCCACTGTCTGGTTGCTGAAGGACTCTGCTTTTGTCCTACCAGACTTCTGTCTCTGGGTCTATATCAAACCCTTGAGGCACATTTGAGAGGGGAAGGAAACGGATGGCAACGCAATTCTTGTAGATCCACTTCTGGTTGCTGAAGGACTCTGCTTTTGTCATACCAAACGCCAGGCTCTGGGTTTACTATGGGTAGAGTGGCTGCTGCAACCTTGATTTTAGTGGTGTTAGATGTGGCAGAACACATAACATACTACATTGACACACATCCAGCCCTTAAAGCCCAAGCTTAGTGTGGCCAAAGACTTTCACCATATTGAAAATGCCCAAAGTATTTAGGTTGGCTCTGTTACATTTCTTCCCACTGGTTAGGGCATGCCTAGGAGTCATTCTCAACAACTAGCTAAAGCCAGGCATAAATGTGACTCCTCCAAGCACCCACTTCATTAAACGTCCCAGATCTGCAGAAGATCAATTGAGGGCTGAATCTGCTGTCTGTGACCTGAGTGGAGCACGGAAGACTGGACCTGCTCCCTCTTGTACTCAGGCCAAAGAACTGGACTCAAAGGGTCACAAGGTTGACCTCCGTTTTGAGCTAAAAGGATACAACAAGCTACAAGAGGCTTTTTCCTGGAAGTACCAAGCTGATCACTGGTAAGTGGACCTGAACTGGACCTTGCTGTTGGCCTCTGCCTCGCACCCTGTGAATCTCTAAGTGCTTTCTCTGAGGCCCAGGGGCAGGGGGTCTTAAGAAGTGTACTTCTGTGGTGGATTGGACTTAAAGGACTAGGGGCCTGAGTTAGAGTTTGGAGGATGGGTTACTCCTTCACAAACAAGTGTCATTGAATATAATGCACTTGTAATACTGTGGACGGGATAGTCGTCATATTCATGACAGAGTAATCCGTCAGCTGAGCTCTACATTAAGCCCTAAGTCAGAAGGTACAATCTTTGAGTAGGGCAAATCTGGTTGGTGTATCTGACCCGCACTCCATCATACTCACCCATAAATTGTGCTGAGGTACTGGTCTGCTATGATCATTGCTAATATTGGTGCCTTGCCCTTTTCAGCACTAGTTGTACTTAAAATTAATATCCCCAGTTCCCCCAATTGCACTTTTGTCATTCAGGTATCACTTTGTTTATTAAAATTAACAGTATTGTTCTTATTCAGTTTTTCATTTTTATTGTTTTGCATTTTGTCTTTATTATTGTTTTGGTAGTGCATATATCGTTTGCACATTGTCCTAAATTAAGCCTGACTGCTCTGTGCTATAGCTACCAGGAGGTTGAGCTCAGGTTAATTTTGTGATTTTGAGGGTTCACCCTGACAAGGGCTGTGATATTTCCTTAAGGTGGGTTGTCACCCACCCCCAAAAAAAAAAAAAATTCTCACATTGGCCATTTACAATGTTTACTTGTCTGAATATTATATAGTTTTGGTGAGTAATGTGTAATGGCATTGAAGGACATTGGTCATTCTACCATATTTCTTGGAGCAAGCTTAGAAAGGACATCATGCTTCCTCAATGTAAAGCAAAGTAGACAGAGCCTTCTTTGATAGAGAACTTATGGCTGTGGCACTATCTGATAAGGTAGTAACAGTCTAACTCTCAGTCACAAAATTTCACTGGGAATCATTGTCTATCGAGACGAGGGAATAAACAACCTTCAAAGCTACCTTGTCTGGTTCAGAAGTGAAAAATCATCAGCTTCCAATAAATACATCCAACGCAGTTGTCTTGCAAAAACTTGCTTGTCATGAAAGAAGGGTGACGTTACATTAGGGTGCAAGGCGTGTTAGCATGAGGACGGCATGCATTTAAATGGTGGTGGTGGCAATCATGTGAACAAGTGAACACAAATATATTAATATAGTATTAGAACATTGGAAGTTGGCAGCTCCATTAAAAACAATGGAGTGCTGCGGGCTTTTACTGGCCGGTAAAAGCCCGCAGCGCCAACATTCCAATGTTTGCTTTGTTCACAGCAGCATCTGTGAACAAAGCCTCACGGAGCCCGAGGGGATTTTAATCCCCTCGGGCTCCGTGAGCAATTTGTTTTTTTAAATAGAACATTCTGCCCTGAGTGGCAGAATGTTCTAATAGCCTTAGAACCCGCCGTAGCGGGCTCTACCGGCTATTAAAGGCCCTTTCCCTTGTTAAATGCCCTCGCCTTCGGCTCGGGCATTTAACGCGGGAGCAGGCCTTTAATAGCCGGTAGAGCCCGCTACGGTGGGTTCTAAGGCTATATTCAAACATTTGTACAATTTAGTACCCATTGCTGTGTTCCGTCTCTTTACTATGTTGGTGACTGACTTTCAATTAAGTAAAATATGTAACTATGTAACGTGTTCGACTGATAGATTCGCATTTGAAAATAGTTTGCTATTTGCTTACCAAACGGGGCGGGTTTGGATTCTTTTTATTCAGCTTTATTTTGTGCCAGGGGGTACCAGGTGAACTGTTGCAGAAAAGCAAGCCATTTCACTAACGTTTATGTTTTACAGACAGTTATAATTCATTAAATACTAGAAAAAATTTAACATCCATGCAAAGCACTAAGAAGAAATAAACACCATTACAATATGCTACATGTTCATCCTGTTGGACCAAACATAGATGGAACAAACAAAACTACTTCATACATACACTCGATTCACTGTTTAGGTGAATTAATTAGATGCAAAGTTTGAGGGGAAGAGTTAAAGAGCAGCTGCACATCGAAAGTCAGAGATCTTGAGTATCGCTGCACTGTATGTTAGGCCCGCAACAATCACAGCCATTATTAGAGCGCACGGCTACTCAAAAAGAGTGTCCTGGCGCTACAAGGCTGAAGGTGCGGATGGAGTTAGGGAGATTTAGAATGTGGAATTAAAATGTCAGGTTTTCAAATTGAGTTTGAAAGACACTACATCTTTGGTCACCCAAAGGTGCATGGCCAGAGAGTTCCATCCCTTAGTCGTCAACACAGAGAAGAGGAGTCACAACATCTTTTCCTCTTTGTTTTGGGCACCACAGTCAGCAATCCATCATCGGAATGAAGAGCTCTAGAAGGCTGGTAATGTGGGCATCTCTTGGATAGACATTTGGGTCCAAATCCATAGTAAGCTCTGTGTGCTTACATCAGTTCCTTGAACTACACTCTCCCCTTAATGAGCAACCAGTGAAATTCTTAATGAGATCCCTGAACAGATCCACAATGCAATGAAAGGACCGAAAAAGAGCAAGGGTTACTAAAGCCAAGGAACATGTCTTGACTCTAGTTTGTTAGAAGTCTTACATTCAAGGATTACTTAAAACACCTGAGATGTTACTATTTACTTTGGTTTGTGCTAGTTTATATCAAATGCAATTTAGCATCATAATTGTAAAGTTGTGGTGCCTTGTTTATTGCATCACTGCTGAGTGGCACAAAACATTATTGCCCAGATTTATTGTGTTTCAGCTGTTGTAAACCGGCTCGCACTGGAGTGTATGAATGTTTTGCAACCAAAATGCGGTCCGAAAACATTTGCAGTTTATCACCAACTTCAAGTTGGTGGTAACCCATTTGCAAATGAGTTGGTGGTAACCCATTTGCAAATTAGAAGGGGCCCCCAGGGAACCTCTTCCCCTTTGTGAATGTGGGTGCAAACACTTTTTGAGAGCAGATAGTGGTCCCAATGACCACTGCCTACCCTTAAAAAATGAAACGAAAGCTTTTCATTTTATTTTTCGAAACGCATCCCATTTTCCTTTAAGGAAAAGGGCCGCATTTAAACAAATGCTTTATTTCAAAAACAGTCACAGACATGGTGGTCGGCTGACCCCAGCAGGCCACCATCCCTGTGATTTTGGCCATTCCCAATGGGTCACAAATTGCAACCTACAGCATGAATATTGAAGAGGTAGGCCCATTTGTGGCCCACTTGAAATCGCTAAATGTGACTGAGACACGTTAGTACATCACTGTTTGCGATTTTCTAATTGTGAATCACCAAATTTTGCAATTAGGAAATCACAACTACAAAGCTATATACATCTAGTCCCCTGCTCCTTATGGGAACAGTCCATCCCAAAATTTGTTCACCTCACACATTCACCCATGGCCCACTGCTTCGTTAGTTGGATAAGTTGAGATTCACACCCTCTGAATCTCACTGACTAACCTAAGCTTATTATGCTATCTTCACAACCAATAAACACATGACAAACATGTTCTTAAGTAGGATGTCAACATGCTCGCAATAGTACTAACAAGTAAAAAATACTATGCAAAATTTCCTGCACAAAATTTTAGACAGAATGCTTTACATCCATCCATCACCATTGAGATAGACCACTTAGGTGGATATTGTACTCTTATAATTACCTACCTATGTCATCACTACACATCACCATGTGTATCCCTAAATAGTTGAGATAGATAATCCAGCAAAAGGTTATCGACCTGGTGTAACACAGCTCGATACTTCCTGTTAACTCGCTCACATATATACCGGTTGGGTAATGTACAAAGCTAAGTAACACGGTTAGCAACTTGGCTCCAGCCAAAATTCACAAACACATAACACATCCAGTTCTAAAATACAAAAAAATCAAAATCAAATATCCTCACGCTGCACACATCTTATTACAGCTCGCAAACAAGAACAGAACTCTGGTCAGGGATTAATTCCTTAAGTAGGTAAAAAGTTCCCAAACGTATGCGTCACTGTAAAGCTATACTAAATCAATATGGCAGAATCTACATCATATAAATATGTATAAAAACATGACGTAGCATAACAACTTTACATTGACTTTTAACCTGTAATACAGGATGTGAACACAACTAAAGACATCACTACAATTTTGGAAGATCTGCTTTGACCATGTAGTCAAACCAATGAATTGGATATTGGGCAAATAGACAACACAAGTGGAAAACATTGTTGAAATTCTTTCATAACCTAAGCAAGCAATACATTATTGCAGAACGTATTGTGGGGAATGTCTCTAGGCAAAGAAACTCATTGGGTAGATGGGTGCAGGCAAAATAGACTGTAATAGAAATATTGATACAATTATCAAGATGATTGACACGGAAAGAGCCAGTTTACAACAGGAGGCTAGAAAAGTAAATGTTGTAGTGAGGATAGTTGGGATTCTTGGTACATTATGTTTCACAAGTTTGTCTGCCCCTTAAGACGGTGTGATTGGAGTAAAGATCACATCACGTCAGATTTAACCTCGAGATGCTGTAGAATTATGTAGGTTTGTAGTCAAAGACATTTGTCACATTCAAGTGGCTAAAGAAGGTTTATTTCCATCCTGGTCTCTAGTGTATTTTAAGGAGGACCCTGGTATGATCCAGTAGACTCCTTTTTCATAAGCTTGGCTACTCTTTGTGACTGTTTTCTGTTATCACTCTTGGGCTCCATTTATTTTGGAAATCCATGCACGGGAAAGAGATTTAGTTTATGGTTCTACATTACCTGGAGATCTGGGATAAATCTAAAACCTCTGAAATTAGGTTCTATGTATGGACTCTTGGGATAATGAAGGGACAGCTCTCTATATTAGAAGGATCAGAGGCCAAATGCCTGGTTGATGGTTGAATTTATTTTACACTGAAAAAAACAAAGAAGAGCACGAACAATTACAGCCTTATAATGCACTCACATGTCTGTTGCTGGTTAGACATAGGAGGTGTTATGTATAGGCACTGAATATGTGCTATAGTTTGGCTTTTGAATGAAAACGTTGGCAGGTCACATGTGCTGTGCTAGCTTAGACAAATGTAGAAAGCATGAACGCTTTGCTTGATACAGCAGATTTGCATTTGCAAGGCTGTGGTGGTTTAATTTCATTGATTATAGTTATTGTGATGTAAACCTATAGTAAAATAACATACTGTTAAACTGAAGAGTAAAAATATAGGACATTCTACAATAAAATTAGTCCAGGACTCCAGTCCTTGACTGAAGTAAGTAACTTCACTTCCAGGATGAGAAGGGGAATAGCTCACTCTCCGAATTCCTGCAAGTGTAAGGAAATGGGTTTCTCTAAGAGTAAACATATTCTTCCCATGGAGAAAAATATAAAAGTGTGCACTTGCATAAGGGCACAGTTCTGCACAGGGGGATTGTCTCGTGAGATTCTCAGCAGTTAATTTGGCAATCTGCACCTGGCACAGCTTTCCAGGCATACCTCTGAAAAATTTTGTGAATAGAAAAAAACGTAAAAGTACAATGAGACAGAGATCTAAATCTACACTCATACTTTTATATATGTTTCTTTCATGAAAGGGGCCAATTATGAAGAGGATATGAACTTCAGGTTGTGGCACGCTCCAACAAATCTGTATCAGTGTCCATCAATTCACTCTATTAAACAGTGAGACAAAAGAATTGGGCATACATAAGCCTGAAATTGTGAAGTAACAGGTGAACTGTGAAACACTGAACTACAGGATCCACAATGCAATGAAAGGATTAAAAAAAAGAGTAAGGGTTACTAAAGCCAAGGTACATGTCTTGACTCTAGCTTGTTGGAAGTTGCCCATAAAATACAGTTTTACATTCAAGGATATCTTAAACCACCTGAGATGTTGGTATTTACATTGGTTTGTGCTAGTTCACATCAAATGCTATTTAGCATCATAATTGTAAGATTGTGGTACTTTGTTTATTGCATTACCACTGAGTGGCACAAAACACAATTGCCCAGATTTATTCTGCGTTTGAGCTGTCATAAAGTGACACAAAGTGATGAAAACAACAGATTTGTATTTACTTTCCAGTGCAAAAGGTATTTTGACTTGAAAGGTGCCCTTTTCAAAGTGTAAAGGGCGCACTGCGCTGCTTTGTGTTGCTTGTGTTTGTGTTGTGTTGCTTTGCATTGAGGGAGCTTTACAAGAGTGATACTTGGACAGGTACGTGCAAACACTGATAACGTTTTACACCGATCTAATATGATATCTAATAAGATAGTCAAACCAGACTTTACGTTAAAAATAATGTATCCTTGCCTGATGCATTAGCAGGCAAAGTCTGTTCATTTCTCAAAAAACATGCAGTGCATAAGAACTGAAGTGCACAGCACAAATCCAATGTGTGGCATCATTGTGAGTTTGTCTAGGCATAGGAGTTTGTACCGGAACTTATGCTTCTGGTGCGAAACCTGTTCTACACAGCGTACACCCACCTCTGCAGCATAGTATGAGGCTCTCTGTTGTGCAAGGCAGCTTTCAGTGGCTTAACAAAACGTGCCCCCCCCGTGCAAAGTACACGGAGGGGCCCCCGCCATACTCACTCCAGAGCTCTCAGGCCAGGGTACTGTGCTGAGGGGGGCTCCCCTAGAGCTCCTGGGCATCCCGCACCGCGGGGACTGCGGGGCCTTTGTTACCCACTGGCAGACCTATTAGAGCAGAGCACAGGTGAGGGCCTCAGCAGAAGGTCAGCTTCAGTAATTATGGTTCTGCGATGTTTTTCGTCCCTTATTGAACACAGTGCAGCAAATTAGGTTGCTGCCCTGCACTGCATGAAAACCCACCATTATATCTGGTCCTAAAAGCATAACGAGCCAGAGAAAGAGGTGTGACAAAACAGCACACACAAGAACTAATGGCAGTACAGCGCTCTACGAATCTCTATAACATATTAGAACCTGATTAAAAAAAAACATTGATACAAATTAACACTGGCCCAAAAATAGTAGCATGCAAATTAGTCCACACCTTTAAAAAGCCTGGTCTTGAACTACTTCCAGAAACCTTTGCTGGTGTTCTCGTGCTCTGCGGCCGGTGTCCACATGCATCCAGGCTAGTTCCATGCATAATAAACAGCCCATTTCTCTCAGCATTATTACTGCGGGAGTTTGGGCTGCTTCTGATAGATTTCACAGTACTGGTCCTCCATTCCAAAGCGTCTCTGGCACAGTGAGATAAGGAATTCTCACAAAGATGCTCAGCGTGCAGTCTCTCCGCCATCCCCGGAGCGCAGGCTCGGTGGGCCGGCTCCGCTCGCCTGCTTTGCTGTAAACAATGGCGGCGAAGCGCGTCCTATCGACCGGGATGTTTGTGGTAAACAGTGGGGACAGAGTCGCAGACATCACAGGATGGGGTGACAACCCTCTCGTTCGGACTTTTCCTAGATTTACAATAATACAGAAGGAGGGGATCTCCCGGACACAACGTGCTGCTTTTTTTATTTTTTATTTTTTAAGAGAAGGGACTTTTATCTTTAATTTTATGAACCCAATATCTTGCTGGCTCTCTGACTCTCTAATTTCCTTGTGTAACTGTATAGTTGTTGAATAAAATCTTTCTGTTCAATATGGGAGCATTTAAAGTAACAGTTGGCAGCGCCCATGTCAAGAGTCTGGCACAAGCATGCTGAAGCAAAATGTATGTTGGACTTTACAAGGCCTCTGATGGATAATCAAGTTCTTAACCCAACACTCCAGTTTTCCTTGAACTAACTGAAACTAGAAGGTGGCTACAGTATCAAAATCCAGAGTGTTGGGATTTTTAGCCTGGAATTTCTTGACCTCAACTCTTGCTTGTATTTCTGTTCTAGAGAAAGGCAAGGGTAGCTGGTCACTCAGAGCACCATTGGTGGAGAAGGTGGCAGATTGCCCCTACATGCACCTACATCATCTACAGTGGTAAGTGTGCAAATTGCAGCATACTGTACTGAAATGGCCAGATTCACAGAGATAAGTTGTACATTTATTTACACCTAAAGATGTACTCCCAAGCACAGGTGCAAATGTAAAACATTTGGAAATTCACAAACATTCCCAGTAGTCTGTTTCGAATGCTGCATCCCTTGCAACTCCCCAAACGTACCACCTTTAAGTGAGATGAAAAGGGGGGGGCTCTCTAACGGCCAAACTCATTCACACAGAAGACTGCCACGCCGATCTTCCACCCACCGGACCTATTAAGAGTTGCCCACTGGGCCAGCGCGCAGAAACAGCGTTTCTGTCCACCGGCCCAGTGAGGAACAGGGCCTTAACATTGACGCCGGCGCATAATTGAACTGGTGGCAATGTGGAGGTGCATCAGGTGCGACTGCACCCGTGTACTTTTCACTGCCCGTAAAAGTGAAAAGCACGACAGGGCTGTTCATGGGGGCCAAGTGCATGAGGAGTGAAGGGGCCTCCATGGGGCCCCAGGCACCCCCTTTCCGCCAACCTTTGCATGACAAGGCTACTGCCATGCAATGGCTGGCAGAAAGGGGTCTCGTAATCCCCAGGGCAGCACTGCAAGCAGTGCTGCCCCGACAGATTGAGACCGCCGGCACCGCCGGCACCGCCGGCACCGCCGGCACCGCCGGGCTGGTGCAACCTGACGGTGCAGGTGGTCGAACCGTGGCGACTCCGTCACTGTCATAACAGGGCGGTCAGACTGCCCCTTTCAGCGGCGGTCTGAGCACGGACCGCCAGACTCATAAAGAAGCCCATAATCTAAATTTCTATGATTCCCATAAATCTGTTCTTCCATCCAGATACATAACACAACCATTAATATACACCTAAAACCAGCCAGTACTGTTGGCTTTTCTCTCCACCTCTCGTCCAGCTGCATATCTTACACCTAATCTCCTACCTCTCCAGAACCCTCTTTTCATTCTCTCCTGAATGCACTTCCTTACGTCTCCTTCACTTCATTACCTCACAGGCACACAATGCGCCCACTCATATCTAAAGAGTGCATTTTCTTTTATTTTCACCTTGTCAATATTTTGACAGCTGTGTACCTCCTTCAACACATTATCACATTATCACAATTAACTTGAATACTTGACTATTGCTTTGAGAGCTCTGCAGAGAGGCAAAGGATTGGATGACCGTGCATTCTGGGCACTTTTCAGACCCACTGATAGGCATGATGAGAATCTCTCACTGCCTTCAGTCTCCACTCCAGAGCTCTCAGTCGTGGCCATTATAGACACCTGAAGGCAACTCAGTTCAAAGTACGCACTATAAAAGAGTATTAGGCTGCACAAAAGAAATACAGAAACAAAGCATCCTGGAAGTAGCTAACACTCATAGGTAATTCAAGATTAAGTAAAACGTGAAATATACACAGGAACTAAATCACTGACATGGATTGCTTTAACATATATTCCATTCATTGTTCAGAAATTGGGTCAATGTGTTTTTTCTATTAAAGTTAAAGACATAAATATAGTGCCCGACAGGTATGGGAAGCCGTTCATGTCAAAATTACAGCTCCATATATAGACACCTCCTGAAATGCACAACATACTGCAAAATGAATATGACATACACCAGAATGAATGCATTATGGCGGTCATTCCTACTTTGGCGGGCGGCGGTCGCCGCCCGCCTGGCGGAAACCGCCAGAAGACCGTACCGCGGTCAAAAGACCGCAGCGGTCATTCTGACTTTCCTGCTGGGCTGGCGGGCGACCGCCAAAAGGCCGCCCGCCCGCCCAGCGGGAAAGCACCAGCAACGAGGAAGCCGGCTCCGAATGGAGCCGGCGGAGTTGCTGGTGTGCGACGGGTGCAGTTGCACCCGTCGCGATTTTCAGTGTCTGCCAAGCAGACACTGAAAATCAATGTGGGGCCCCCAGGGGCCCCACGACACCCGTTCCCGCCAGCCAGGTTCTGGCGCTGAAAACCGCCAGAACCAGGCTGGCGGGAAGGGGGTCGGAATCCCCATGGCGGCGCTGCTTGCAGCGCCGCCGTGGAGGATTCACAGGGGCAGCGGGAAGCCGGCGGGAAGCCGGCGGGAAACCGCCGGCTTCCCTTTTCTGACCGCCGCTTTACCGCCGCGGTCAGAATAGCCCCAGAAGCACCGCCAGCCTGTTGGCGGTGCTTCCTTCGTCCCCTACCCTGGTGGTCTCGGACCGCCAGGGTAGGAATGACCCCCTATGTGTCAAAATAAATATGATACCTGGCAGAGTGAATCTATATTGAACTAAAATGAATATGAAGGCTGGCAGAGTGAATTTGCTACTTAGTGATTAATATGAATAACACACTCCGAAATAAGAGATATGCTGAAATATATATCAGTCATACTGAATTGAATACAGCCCTCATTGCAAATAATATAGCAATCACTGAAGTGAATACTATAATCATCAAAAAGAATGGGACACTTCCTGAAATTAGTGACATATGCCAAAAGGAATATGACATACATTGGAATGAATTTCACAGATTTAAGTGAACATAAGGTACTGAAATGACTATATATTATATTCTGAAAGGAATAAAATGCACATTGAAAATATTATACAATATAGTGAAGTGGACATTACACATGTTGCAATCAATATGAATTCATTTTAAATAAATGTTACCCAGATTATAATGAATATGAGATATACAGAAATGAATAGGTGATCATTTAAAACTAATTTGGCTTGACTTGAAATTGATATAAGCTCCATTGAATGGAATTTGACATGCCTTCAAATGTACATGACCAAAGCTGAAATTCTCATGACATTTGTCAAAATGAATATGGCATACATTGAAACTAATATGATCCATATTCAAATAAATACGATATATGTTAAAATGAATAAGTTGCATCTTACAATTAATATAGCAAGTGTTAATATGAATATGACATTCATTGAAATAAATATAGCATTAATTGAAAGGAGTATAACACATGTTACAATGAATATGACATGAGTTGAAATGAATACGAGCTTCATCTAAATTAATTTGACATGTTTTAAAATGAATATAGGTAATGTTAAATTAGCATGATATTTGCCAAAATGAATACAGCTTGCACTGGAAGTACTACAATACACATTGAAATTATTATGGCCCTCATTACGAGTTTGCCGGTCAGCATACCGCTGCGGTGGAGTTGGCGGGTGCACCGCCACGGTGAAGTCCAACATATTACAAGTCCTGGAAAGGAACCTGCAGAACACAGCCAAGTCACCATTCAGCCCACCAAAGAGGAAATGCCGGTGCGCCAAGCAGCAGCCATCTCCAGCCTGGCAGACAAGCAGCATCCCATATCCATATTACAAGGTTGCACACCGTCAGGATTTCCGGGGCGGAACCACCACCCCAAAAGCCTGGCAGAAACATACAAAATAAAGGGAACACCCAACTTCAGGAACACAGACACGTCCGTTGGCACCATGGCATGTGAAATGCAACTGCTTCCAGTACTCTACCTGGGCCTGCAACTCCCAGACTGGCGACAGCAACCAAGACACCAACCGTAAGTACACCAGCCTAGTACACACTGGAGGGAATGACGTTAGTACACACACACACAACACACACACGACACAGGAAGCCGTGCCCACACACATACGCAAACAAACACCTGTACCAACATACACACACACCAATACCCACCACCCCCACGCATACATGGTCAAAGAAAGCCAGGACTAGGTATGAAACAACAACACCAACGGTGTAGTGCCGCATGATAACCATATACTAAAAAAGATATAAAACATATGTACATACAGGGCCAAGGGCCAGTCCAAAATCCATAGTGCCCTGAGCACACTGGGCACAATATGACGCCCAACTTGACTCCTGACTGCAAAATGTAGAGCTCCACAGGGCAGGGGCATCAATGGGGAATGCAGGCACCTCAGAGGTGAGCAGGGGTGGAGGGGATCCTTGGGCTTGGAGGGAGGGGGGGTCCTTCCATCTGGGCCTGAAGGGGGGATCCTTAGAGGTGCCCATAGATGGGGGGTCCGTGGGCTTGCCCTTGGAGGGAGTGGGCTTAGTAGTGGGCTGAATGTTAGGCTTGCCCTTGGATGGCAGAGCTTAACAAAGGGTGTGGGCATGGGCTTGGCCATGGAAGCGGAGGGAGTGGGCTTGGCCTGGGAAGAGGAGGGATTGGGCTTAGGTTTGGGTTTGGTAGCACGCGCACTGGATGTGACAGGGGCAGAAGTGGCAGGTGGTGGAGGGGCAGGGGAAGCGGCAGACTGGGATGTGGAAAGCAGGGGCATAGGAAGGGTAGCAGGGCACTTAAGGGGAACAGGGACTGGGTCAGTGGTGAGGAACATGGAAAACACGCGCAGGAAATGTTTTTTGGGTACACTTGGGAGGCCACTGGAAAAACATTTGGGAGTGGAGGGAGTGGGAATGGTTGTGAGGTGTGTATGTGGATGTGCTATGGGTGCAGGTGCCTGGGTGGATGAAATGTGTGTGCTTGGGGACTGTTGGGTGGGTGAGAGTGTGCGATGAGATGTACTGGGAGGAGATGGAGAGCAGATGAAGGGAGATGGCAGGGGGGAAGTGTGAGCGAATGTTGGGGTGATGTCTGCAGGTATGGTGGATATGCTGCATGTGGGTGTGTTGACAGTTGTGGTGTCTGTGCCTGTGGTGTATGTGGTGCATGGATGGGGTCAGAATATGTGGTGACAGTGGCAGTGAGGGCACATGTGGCAGGAACAGTTCCTGATGTCATGCTGACTGCAATTGTGAGTGGTGTGTCGACTGTGAGGGGGGAGGTGGATTGGGAGTCGGTGCAGGGTGAGGATGTTGACATGTCTGCATGGGTATGTTGAGTGTGTGCATGGCAGTGGTGGCATCTGTGGTGCTTATGTTTGTCCAAGCGTACCGTGTCTTTTGATGTGGATGCATGTGGGTCAGTAGGTGTGCCTTGGATGAGTGAAGGGAGAGAGATGTGGGATTGGGAACAGGTAGCTGGAAGGGTGCCAGAAGAAGAAGGGACACTGGATGCAATCGGGAAACATCCTGAACAACTAGGTCTAAACCACTACTTGCCTGAACCACTACTGCTAAACAACTAAAAAGTCTCTACAACTAAGTACTGAACAACTACTGTCTAAACAACAATTGTGCCTAAATAACAATTGCCTGAACAACTAATTTTAAGGTAAGGTTTTCTTTTTGTTTTTTATGGTTTATTAGTTGTTTAGAATATAATATATATATTAGTTGTTCAGGCAATTGTTATTCAGGCACAATTGTTGTTTAGACAGTAGTTGTTCAGTACTTAGTTGTAGAGACTTTTTAGTTGTTTAGCAGTAGTGGTTTAGGCTATAGTTGTTTAGGACCTAGTTGTTCTGTCACATATTCGATGCAATCAACTAGGAGGCCAGAGCCTGAAACGATCTCTGTAGGCCAGACAAGGCACTGTGAATGCCTTCCAGGAACGCATTTGTTTGTTGCATCTGGGATGCCAATCCCTGGATGGCATTCACGATAGTTGTCTGCCCCACAGAGATGGACCTTAGGAGGTCAATAGTCTCCTCTTTGAGGGCAGCAGGGCTGACTGGGGGTGAACAGGCACAAGCTACTGCGTGGGGAGCTACAGGGAGGGCGGTGCTGGTATGGGGGGTGGCAGGCAAGGATGGTGCTGGGGTGGTCCCAGGAGGGTCCGCCACCACCAGGGAGCTGCCATCAGAGGAGGAATCTGAAGATGCAATGGTCGATCCTGTCTCCCCGTGGCACTCCCCTCACCCTCTGTCCCACTGGTCCCTTGGCTCCGCTGGTGTCAGCCTCCTGGGTCCGAGGGCTGCAGTTACCCCACTCACCTGTGCCCCTTCTCCTTCACCAGATGATGCTGATACACACAAAGACAGAGGAGGACAGGGAGGGAGAGAAAGAGAGACAGGGCGCAATTGATCATTTCCAGCAGAACCATCACACAGGGTAGAACATCAGCATTTGATGCCATTTTCTTATACATGATGCCCATCTCTAAACATCCAACTACTTGGTGACAGCGTGGGGGAAACTGCAACAATGCACATGTCAACCGCTGATAGTCTGACTGAGGCAATTCTCTACGTGAGGAGTGTTATACCGGCCACACCTGTCCAGCACCTGCCCACACTCATGGCCGTTGATACAGGCAGGACTGGATATCCAAGAGGATCGTGCATGGCTAGTTGGCAGGCTCCCTTGGCTTATGTCAAGAAGCACTGTTACCAGCTTGTGCACCCACCCCACCATACATGCAGTGCCTGTCAGCTAATTGTGGACATGGATACAATCCTGGCACAGTGGTTGGTCAGGACCTATCACAATGCCCTGGCACCCCAGCTCGGAAGATCCAGTTACCATGTGCTGGTAAGCAGGTACAGCAAGTGGATGGCCACACAGTTTTAATATAAGCAGTCTGGCCCACTACCACTGACAGCATGGCATCACTTACACCTGTGATGTAAATCCTGCCCAGATGGATACAACCCATGGTGGACATCAGTGTGCCTAGCATCCATGCCACAGCTACCCAAGGGTGCCCACCCACAGCCACCATGTCAACACATGTCACACGTGACAGTGAGTACTCACCCCCATGTGGCTGCTGTGCTGCCCTCAAGCGCCCATTCTCTTCAGGGTAGGCCACCGCCAATATGCGGGCTATTGGGGGGTCAGAGTCTGATGGGCACCTCTCCCTCGTTGGGAAGACGTCACCAGCTGGGCCTTCTGCAGTCTTCCGTGACCAATGTCTCAGGTCCTCCAACCGCTTTCTGCAGTGGGTGCTCCACCGGGCATGGACCCCCAGGGTCCACACTTGCTTGGCAAAGGCACGCCAAATCCCCTTCTTCTGATGGGTGCTGACCTGCATGGATGACACAGACAGAAGACAACACAGTCATGTAGGGTGGCATTCCTGGGACAGTAGTGGACAGTACACATCACACTTCCACAGCCACATGTTGTCAGCCAACATAGCCCTCGGCCCCTCATCCATGTCCATGCTCCAGTCACACTGTCATCTACCAAGGGCCCCATGCACACAGCTCACATAAAGGACAATGACAATGGACTCACCTGCTGCTCTGGTGCCCCATAATACTGTCCATAGAGGGGCAGGACCCCGTCTAGAAGCTGCTCCAACTCCTCCTGGGTGAAGGCTGGGGCCCTATCTCCTGCTGGACGTGGCATCTTGGCTACCAGAGTCGGTACACAGCAGCACACGCAGTGGAGGTCTTCAGTGCACGAAGTTCAGGAGTCAAGTGAGCATGAGCACATGAAATGGCGGTCACGTTCGCCGCGGACATTACCGTCACCGCCGGCGGCGATTACCATTGGCTGCAGCCTCACATTGGCAACAGTGTGAGCCAATGGTGAGTAGCACAGCGGTCGTGACCGCCTACCACATGTTGTCAGCCAACATAGCCCTCGGCCCCTTATCCATGTCCATGCTCCAGTCACACTGTCATCTACCAAGGGCCCCATGCACACAGCTCACATAAAGGACAATGACAATGGGCTCACCTGCTGCTCTGGTGCCCCATACAACTGTCCATAGAGGGGCAGGACCCCGTCTACAAGCCGCTCCAACTCCTCCTGGGTGAAGGCTGGGGCCCTATCTCCTGCTGGACGTGGCATCTTGGCTACCAGAGTCAGTACACAGCAGCACACGCAGTGGAGGTCTTCAGTGCACGAAGTTCAGGAGTCAAGTGAGCATGAGCACATGATATGGCGGTCACGTTCGGCGCGGACATTACCGTCACCGCCGGCGGCGATTACCATTGGCTGCAGCCTCCCATTGGCAACAGTGTAAGCCAATGGTGAGTAGCACAGCGGTCGTGACCGCCTACCGCCATGACGTGTTAAGCCGGTGGGATGATCTCACTTCCACCTGTCGCATGCATGCAGAAAGGCGGCAACCATTTCACATTTAGAGCGTGTGATGTGTGTGAAATGTAATGCATCATACGTCTATGCTGCACGACATGTTAACACCTCTCCCCTGTCCCAGGTACTATGCACGGTTGAGGATGAGGAATGCATCGGTGTACAGGCCTCTAGTCGACCTTGCCACCCTGGAGGAGCGTCACATCATCCAGACCTATCACCTGAACCGTGTGACCATAATGGAACTAGTGGCCCAGTTGAAGCCGGATCTGGTGCCTGCGAAACACAATCCCAATCCCATCCCTCCCACAGTGCAGGTGGTGTCGGTCCTCCACTACCTTGCCTCACACTCCTTCCAGGTCCCAGTGGGCCTCGCAAGGGGAAAGTCGCAGCCCATGTTCAGCTCCGTCCTTAGGGATGTACTGTGTGCCCTGATTAAACATATGTGCAACTACATCTGGTTCCCCCGACGTGTAGATTTGCCCACTGTCAAGACTGCGTTCTACGCTGTGGCACACGTCCCTCATGTTATTGGGGCCATTGATGCCACCCCCATTGCCCTTGTGCCACCCAGGAGGAATGAACAGGTGCACAGAAACAGCAAAAACTTTCACTCGGTCAATGTGCAGGTGGTTTGTCTCATGGACCAGTACATCTCCCAGTTGATGGCCAAGTACCCAGGCTCTGTGCATGATTCCTACATCCTGTGGAGCGTCCCACACATGATGGCACCAATCCAGAGGGACCGGGCCTGGCTCATCGGTATGTACCCCTGCATATGTGTGCCCCTCAGCTCACTGCACCCTTGTGTCCCCGGCCTATTGCTCTCCTGGTCCTGATATGCACTTTCCTTCTATCCACACAGGTGACTGTGGCTATCCCAACCTGCCTTGGCTCCTGACACACATGAGGCGTCCAACTTCAGCTGCAGAGGACAGTTACAGTGAGGCCCACGGTCGTGCCAGATGGGTCATTGAGGGATGCTTTGGTTTGCTGAAGGCCAGGTTACGGTGTTTGCATGTCTCCTGGGGTGCCCTGCTGTACAACCCACAGAAGGTGTGCCAGATCATTGTGGCCTGCTGCATGCTGCACAATCTGACCCTGAGGTGTCACACCCCAGTGGCTGATGACGGGGACATGGGAGTGATGAAGGGGAGGATGATGAGTATGCAGCTGACTCCAGGGCGGAGCTGATTTGACATTACTTCAGCTGAGATGCAGGTAAGTGCAAACTGTGTGGTATGTGTCCTCTACAACTGTTTGCCTTCTCTCTGATGCCACCTGATGGTTGCAGATCAGACTCTGGATGGGTTGGAGGGGTTGTCACATGTGCCCATGACTGAGGTAGTCACAGTGTACAGGTCAGGCCCATGGTCAGGCAGGTGTTGTGCTGGTGCATTAGTGTCATCAATGTGTAAGTGGAAAGTTCCCTGAGTTGCCACTGCAGGCGCTGTGTGTGTGCCACACAGGGTTGTTGCATGTGTGCAGCATCCATCCTGGGAGTCGACATTGGGCGGCAGTGCAACATTGTCGTTGGTGGCAGTGGGTATGGGGCCAGGTTTGGCGCTGGGTGTTGTGATGGTGGGGCCATTGTGTTGGTATGTGTTGTGTATGTGTGTTGGTACTGGCAATATGGTTGTGGACCTGCCGGGCGTATCTGCCCTGGATACCTGTTACTACAGTGCATTTGTGTGGAGCTGGCATCTGTGACTCCTATAGTGAGTGTTGTCCCTGTCTTGCTCTCCTTTCAGGAGAATGCTGTGGTGTTCTGTGCTCCCTGCCTGGCCTGCAGCCCCCCTTGACACATATGTCCAGCCACTGCCTGCTCCACGATCAACCTCCCGGCATTTTGCTTCCCCGCTGTCACCCTCCCATGTATGTGCTGGACGATGGGTCGCTACTTGTACATGTATTGGCAGTTCCATACACACTCATGGCAAATAAACACATAGACATGGACTGTGCTCAGTTGTAGTTTATTTGTGATGTACAATTGTGAGGGGTGATGATTGGGGTCATGGTGGCGGTGATCATCAGAATGTTAAGGCCAGCTATTGGTAGTCAAGGTCCAGTCTGCCGGCCATGGGTAGACAGAGATATGGGAGTGGACAGTTGACAGGGTCTATACACAAGGGAAAATGTTCAGGAGAGAGTAATTTCCTGGTGGTGGTCTTGGTCTGGGCATCATGTCAGGCTGGGTGTCTACTTGGACGTCCTCGCTTGCATGGGGGTTCCCCACCTACAGGGGTAGGGATGCTGGTGTCCTGTGAGATCTCTGGCAGAACCTCCATGCCACTTGCTGTCGCTGACGTGGAGGGCTGTGTTGGGATATGGCCAGTGGTAGGGGCCTGCTGGTGGGTGGTGGACTCATGCATGACAATGGTCAGGTCCTTGAGCACCCCTACAATGGAGGCCATGGTGGCATTGTGGGCCTGCCACTGTTGCATGGCCTCCTGATGGTATTGCCCCTGCAGCCACTGTGTTTCCTGCACGGTGGCGAGGATCTGGGCCACTGTATCCTGGGTGTGCTGGTACACACCCAGGACTTGGTTGAGGCCCTCCTTGACAGTCATTTGGTGTGGCTGTCCTGACCCTTGGGTAAAAGTTCCCCTCCCACTAGCCCTGCCCCCCATGTCCCTGACACAGTGTGCCCACTCCCAATATCAGCAGGGCCATCATTGTCCGGGGTGGGTGCCCTTGACCCTGGTCGCTGTACTACGGGGCACACCTTTGGTTTTTGGGTCCCTGGGTCACAGGTTTGGGGTTCAGGGTCTGGCTGTGGTTTTGTTGCCACTTAGGAAGGGTCTTCCGGTGTGTCCAGGGTGGGTGTGCAGTTGGTGGACTGTCCAGTGGCCCCAGATAGCCTAGGCAAGTTGTCTTCATCCAGACATCCCATGGGGCCTTTATCCTGGGGAGGGCTGCCTGAGCCTGGAATCCTCTGCAGGGTGTCAGTGGCAGGGGTACATGTAGATGGATACGGTAGATGTTAGTTGTGTGACAGTTGTCGTTGTATCCCTGTTCTGTAAGCATGCAGTGGCTTGACATGTTTCCCCGTGTTAGCAATAATGTCTGCTGCACTGCAGACATTGGTTTGGATTGGATTGTGGGAGCTGTGGTTCTTCACATTGTGATTGGCATCCGTGCATATGGGGTGTGTGAGTAGGGATGATGGGGGTGGAGTGGTGTGGCATGCAGAGGAGAGGCATGGGATGTTTGGGACAGGGTCAGTGTGGGGTGGGTTGCATTAGGTTGGTGAGTGGTGGGGTGGCATGCTGAGCATGTGTGGTTTGTGCTTTGGGGGTATTGCTGACTTACCAGTGTTGAGCCCTCCGCTAATGCCAGTCAGGCCCTCAGGATACATGATGTCCAGGACCTTCTCCTCCCAGGTTGTCAGCTGGAGGGGAGGTGGTGGGGGCCCACCTCCCATCTTGTTATTGGCTATCCTCTGCCTGGAAGCCATGGACCAGACCTTCCCCCTGAGGACGTTACACGTATTTCTGATATCCTCCCTTGTGCGTGGGTATGTGCCAACTGCGTTGTCTCTGTCGTCGATCCTGTGCCATAACTCCGTCTTTTTGGCTATTGATGTCTGTTGAACCTGGACTCCCATGCGCTGTGTCTCTACTCTGATGATCTCGTCTACCATGACCTGCAACTGATTGTCGGTGAACCGTGGGTGCTTCTGGCATGACATGTTGTAGGATGGGAATGTGCTGTACGTGTCGGGTGGAGTGTGGGGTGTGTGGTGATGTGGGGGTGTATGGCTGTGTGTGCTGGTGAGATGCGGTGTTGCTTTGTGCAATGTGTGCTGTGTGATCTTTCTTTGCTGTGTTTCATGTGTGCTTGGTCTCGGGTGTGGCTGTGGGTGCTTGTGTTTGTCACTATTGATTGTTGGGGGGATGGGGTTATATGGTGGCGTGGTCAGGTGTTCGGGGTGTGTGTATGATTATCAGGTGTGGGACATTTGAACTAGCCAATGTGGTGTTAGCTACTTTCTGCTGTGCCTTTTTGTTCCGCTGTGGTGCGAACCGCCTACGGTGTCCGCCGTGCATGCTCCGCTGTGCTGGAGATTGATTCATAATATGACGGTCAGAATGGTGTCATCGTGGCGGGCATGGCGATTGATCAGTCAGTCATTTGCTGTGTGTTGGCCTGGCGGTGTTGGTTTTGTGTCTGTATTTTGGCGGATTGTGTTTTGTAACTTGTAATCCGGTGGTCCGTATTCCGCCGCCGCTGCCGGTATAGTGGCGCCATTTCGCATGTCGGTCTTGCCCAAATACCATCAAACTCATAATGAGGGCCTATATGTGTAGCAATGGATATGATTCATGTTAAAATTAATATTTTGGGTTAATATGAATGAGACATCCAGTGAAAAGAATATGACATGCTAAGATGAAAATTACATGCATGGAAACGAATATGAGCCCCATTGAAATTAATTAGACATACCTTAAAATGAATATGACCAATGCTGAAATTAAAATGAAACTTGTCAAAATATATATGATACGTTTTGAAAATAATATGATACACATCAAAATGCATGTTGCATATATTGAAATGAATATGACCTATGCTGAACTGGATATGACCCATGTTATAAAAATTAGGTGTTAAGGTGAATATGACATCCTTTGAAATTAATATGACATTCATTGAAAGGAATATGACACATGTTAAGATGAATATGAACCACTTTGAAATGAATATGACACATGGTGAAATTAATATGTCCCACATCGAGATTAATATGGTATTCATTAAAATGACAATGACACTTTTTGAAATGAATATGAAACTATGTGAGATAAATGTAGCATGCTATGAAATGAATGAAGCACATATCAAAAGGTACACAAGTCATGTTTAAATGAATATGACCCCTGTTTAAATGAGTATGGATTGCTTTGAACTTATGTTGATTTGCTTAAAACTAATATTGCATCTTGAAATGGTTTTTAATGATACTGAAAGGATATATGCCTAAAATGAAGTTATCACAGACAAGTATTTTTGGAAATAACATAATTTTTATGTGCCTGTAGATGTAAAGGGAGAAAAGGATAGTTTTTGGGTTTAGGGGTGGGTAGAGGTAAAGGGAGGTAAGGAGTAAAAAAAAGGGGGCTCCCCTTTAAAAAACTAAAAAACACAAACACATACATATGAATATAGATATATATATATATATATATATATAAAGCACCACCGTACATATGGGTACACACACACATATGTATATATCTTTATTGTTTCAGTGCAGAATAAATTATGCAAAAAAAGAAGCAGGGAACTATGGGTAGTTCAAAGTATAGGTGGAAAGCAGCTCATTTCTACAGAGCACCCTAAAACACCACCTGCACTTGAAACTTTCTTCCCTCAAATGTCAATTTTTCTAGCAAAGTTTCTATGTATAGGATTTGTACAGTTTCACCTACACCAAGCTAGAAAGCGACAGTCTTTTGCTATTTTTACCTCAAAGTCTTCAAGCACAGGATTAGCTTGTGCCATCCATGAGGAGCTAAAAAAATAACAAAAGCCTTTTCCCACTCCAGGCACTGTATCATAGCTTTGAATTGAAAACATATTATCCAAGCCAATCTGGAATGAATAAAAGCAACTCCTAACACATGTTTCACACACACACACATACTATGTATATTTAAATATATACATACATACACACACGTATATACACGCCACAAAAATGTGTGGTTGAACTCCATTATTTAATGCCACGCACTGCGTTATAAAGGTCAGCATGTTTTTTTAGATGCTTGATTTGCATGCATTGTAATGTCTAACAACCATAAAACATGTTAAAATGGATACACCACTTATCAATTCATCACAGGAAATATATGCTGAGAGTTGGGATGAAATGATAGGGAAGAGTGGTGAAAAATGAGTCACGGATGATATAAATCAGAAATGAAGGGAGAATGGATGGGGATAAGGAGTAAGGCATGAAGGGTAAGTAGAGAGAGATGGGTGCAGCATGAGGTATGAGGAGCAAGAGATGAGTGGCGAAAGATGGGAAGTGAGGGATGAGTGATTAGAAGTGAAGGTTGAGAAATGAAGACTGAAGTGTAAAAACACAAAACCAAAGATGAAGGGTGAGGGAAGAGGAGTGAGGGAATGATGAGTAAGACGTGAGAGTTAAAGAGTGAGAAATGGTGAGTGAGAGATTAAGACAGAGGTGTGAAACATGATTAGGGGACAAGGGGTAATGAGTGAGGATGAAGGGTGAAGAGAAGTGTAGGACGAGCAGTGAGCAAACAGTGGTAAAGAATGAGGTGTGAGGGTTGAGAGCTGAGGGATGATGACTGAGGGTTAAGGCTCGAGCAGGGGAAAATGTGAAGAGTGAGGAACAAGGAATATGAAACAAGAAGTAAGGAGTGAGTGATGAGGTATGAGAAAGAAAAGATCAGAAGTGAAAAATGTGGGTTGAAGAAAGAGAAGTGAAAAATGAGAAATAAGGGGTTAGGGACTGGAAGCAAGAAAGGAAGAACAATAAGGAAAGAATGAGAATGAAAGAATTGGAGACGAAGATTGAAGGATGAGAAATCTAAGGCAAGGGATAAATAATAAAGAGGTGAAAGTGAAAAGAATGTGGAGTGAGAGATTAGGAATGGGAGATGAAGAGTGAAGTATGAGAGATGAAGAGTGAAGTATGTGGTGTGAGAGTAAAAGAGTGTGGTATAAATGATTAAGTGTGAGGAATTAGGATCGATAAACAAGAACTGAGGGGATATAAGTGGAGAATGAGGTTAAGGAGGGAGGTTTGATGTATGAGGGGTGATCAGTGAGTCATGAGGACAAAGGAAAATGGAAATAGGAATGAGCGAAAAGGAATGAAAAATAAGAACAGATGCATGAGGCATGAGCCTTTAGATTATCCTGAAATAAACAAGGTGCATAACAGTTACACCCCCCAAACCCCCGGAAGAATGCAAAGACAAAAGGAAAATATGTTAACCATTGTAATCTATTAAAATCCAGTACTCAAAAATATATATACACTATAAACAAATATATACACCAATAATACAAGTCCAGGTATTGCACCATTTAAAGTCCGTGGACCACTGGGCCCAAAATGCATGGGCGAGGCCCACACTCGATACCAGATCAAAACAGAGAGAACACTGCAGGGGCATCAGATAGAAATACAACAGGCACCTCAGGGGGAAGGGAAGGGGAGGCACCTCAGCCGGATGAGTGCACAACGCCAGATCCACGAGGGGGCTCAGTGCCCACTGTTCAATCCTGGGGAGTGCAAAGCCACAGTCTCTCAAGTCTCTACAGTGGGTGGTTTGCCCACTGTTCAATCCTGGGGAGTGCAAAGCCACAGTCTCTCAAGTCTCTACAGTGGGTGGGTTGCCCACTGTTCAATCCTGGGGAGTGCAAAGCCACAGTCTCTCAAGTCTCTACAGTGGGTGGGTTGCCCACTGTTCATTCCTAGGGAGTGCAAAGCCACAGTCTCTCAAGTCTCTATAGTGGGTGGGTTGCACCCTGTTCCATCCTCGGGAGTGCAAAGCCACAGTCTCTCAAGTGGATAACAGTCTCCACTGGTTCTGGAGGGGGACTGGTGCCCAGAGTGCTTCACCCTGTGAAGGACAGAGGTAGTGGATGGATGTCTCCACTGGTTCTGGAGGGGGACTGGAGCCCAGAGTGCTTCATCCTGTGAAGGACAGAGGTAGTGGATGGATCTCTCCACTGGTTCTGGAGGGGGACTGGTGCCCAGAGTGCATCACTCACCCCGTGACGGACCCAGTTGCATCAGTGCCCCTGCCGCTCATGCGCTAGCGGTGCTTGAGTTGGCGGTGCCCTGTTCAGCGGTGCTTGATTTGGCGGTGCCCTGTTCAGCGGTGCTTGAGTTGGCGGTGCCCTGTTCAGCGGTGCTTGATTTGGCGGTGCCCTGTTCAGCGGTGCTTGTGCTGGCGGTCCTTCATGACCCAGCGGGGCTTGTGCTGGCGGTCCTTCATGGCCCAGCGGGGCTTGTGCTGGCGGTGGCCTCCTGGGCAGCTGGGCTGGGGCTGGCGGTGCCCTCCTGGGCAGCTGGGCTGGGGCTGGTGGGGCCCTCCTGGGCAGCTGGGATGGGGCTGGCGGGGCCCTCCTGGGCAGCTGGGATGGGGCTGGCAGGGCCCTCCTGGGCAGCTGGGCTGGGGCTGGCGGGCCCTCCTGGGCAGCTGGGCTGGGGCTGGCGGGGCCCACCTGGGCAGCTGGGCTGGGGCTGGCGGGGTCCTCCTGGGCAGCTGGGATGGGGCTGGCGGTGGCGTCCTGGGCAGCTGGGATGGGGCTGGCGGTGGCCTCCTGGGCAGCTGGGATGGGGCTGGCGGTGGCCTCCTGGGCAGCTGGGATGGGGCTGACGGTGTCCTCCTGGGCAGCGGGGATGATGGCGGTCTTCTCCGCCGTGCTGCTCTTCCCAGACTTGCCGGGCTTCTTGTGGCCCTTCCCCACCTTGGGAGGTGTAACAGCTGACTCCACACTCCCAATGGGACCCCTGGGGGCGGCTTTGGTGGCTGGAGCCTTCCCCCTCTCCCGCCGGGCACTGCCCAACTTCTGAAGCTTCACAGGGGGGGACTGGCTGTGCTGTGGCTCCGTGCCACACTGGCTGTCCTGGTGGCCAGTGCACTCCACATACCTGTGACTACAGGCACCACTGGTCCTGGAGATGTTGTGGCTGAGGTGCTACTTCGGGACCTATGAGATGGACGGGGTGGGGGAGGTGTGGGAAAAAGGTCCAGGCTGGACAGGAAAATTCTTTTGGACACACTGGGACGGGTAGCTGGAGGGGGTTTGGGAGTGGAGGAAGAGGTGGTGGTAGTAGGAGGTGTACGTTTGGTGACTTTGGGTGCAGGTGCATGCGCTGGAGGCTGTTGTGAGGTGGACGGCTGTTGGGTGGGTGTGTGCCTGCGTTTGTGTATCTTTAGAGGGGGCGTCACAGACACACTGGGAGAGGACACAGGGGACGTGTTAATGTTAGTGGGGGTGGTGACTGCACGTGAGCGGGGTGTGCTGGTGGGTGTGCTGGTGAGGGACGTAGTGGCTGTAGAGGTAGTGCATGCAGTTGTGTGTGTAGACGAGACTGGGAGGGAGGAGGGAGACGATGAGGAGGGGGACACAGTGGAGGCAGTGGATGTTGGTGTGTCTGCATGTGTGTGATGCTTGCGTGAGTGCCTGTGGGATGTGTGGTGCTTATGTTTGCCTGAGCTTCCCTTGTGTGGTGAGGTGTGTGCAGGCTGGTCTGATGGTGTGCTTGGGATAGGCAGAGGTACAGGGGATTGGGTCGGGGTGGAGGAAGTTGGAGGGGGGAGGCCAGACACAGGGACAATGGCTGCCATCAGTGTTGAGGCCAGAGTTTGAAAAGCTCGGTGAAGGACCGCCTGACCAGAATGAATGCCCTCCAGGAATGCATTAGTTTGTTGCAACTGCCTTTCTACACCCTGGATGCCATTCAAAATGGTAGACTGCCCAACAGTGAGTGACCTGAGGAGGTCAATGGCCTCCTCACTGAGGGCAGCAGGGGTGACTGGGGCAGGGCCTGAGGTGCCTGGGGCGAAGGTGATGCCCACCCTCCAGGGTGAGCGGGCACGGAGAGAAGGCTGAGGGGCTGCTGGGAGGGCAGTGCTGGTAGGGGGGGGTGGCGGCTGTACCTGTAGATGCGGGGGGCACTGATGTTGCCGCCACCACAAGGGAGCTCCCATCAGAGGACGAGTCTGTGTCGCTGGTCTCAGCTCCTGTTACCGCCGTGGAGCTCCCCTCGCCCTCCGTCCCACTGGTGAATTCAGAGTCCGTAGTGTGGCCCTCCATGGCCATGTGGGATGCAGCTCCCTAGTGCTCCGGTGCCACTGCTCCTCCGCCTGATGATGCTAATGCACACAAGAACAGGTAGACCACAAGAACAGGTAGACCACAAAAAGGGGGGGGGAGACAGAATAAAGACATGTTGAGTGCATGGATTGCCGCTACCGTTGGCGGACAAGACAGACACAGAAGCCCCCTGCACAACGCTGCGCTCTTGGGCTCTACAGTGCAATTCCTGAGAAATGGCCTACAAGGCTATGGACGACATCTGCACACATAGATGACACAGGGGCATGAATAGCTGTACTTGGCACTCTACAGAGGAGGGGTGGTGGGCCACAGGGCCATGCCTTACGGAGGGGCCTAGCCTACGGAACTCGCCCTGGCCTAGGGAAACCCACAGCCCTCCTCCCCCACCCAGACAGCTCCACTGCGCGCAAAGTCAGATGAATGAGAGTGTACTCACCCCCTTGTGTCTGCTGTGATGCCCTCAAGCGCCCATCCAACTCCGGGTAGGCCACCGCCAGGATCCTGAACATCAGGGGGGTCATGGTTCGACGGGCACCCCTCCCACGTTGGGAGGCCATCCCCAGCGGAGCCTCCGCCGTCTTCTTGCTCCAGCGGCGAATGTCCTCTCATCTTTTCTGGCAGTGGGTGCTCCGTCTGTGGTAGACCCCCAGGGTCCGGACGTCCTTGGTGATGGCACGCCAAATATCTTTCTTCTGGTGGGCGCTGACCTACATGAAATGTACAGGGGAAGAAGAGAAGTCATTACCAACTGCACCGTCAAAGTGAGTGGCCCCCATCCCTACCCTTGCCATGTGGCACATGCACCCACCGTCTTTCATGCACGCAGCACTCTGCCCCCTTCCTTCTTACATCCAGCCCTCTCCACACAGGCATAGCCCATACAACATGCTCCCTGTGTACTTACCTGTTTGTCTGGAGGACCGTAGAGTAGCGTGTACTGGGGGAGGACCCCATCAACGAGCTTCTCCAACTCCTCTGATGTGAAGGCAGGGGCCCTTTCCCCAGACGCACAAACCATTGTCTCTTCCAGACTGAGGTCACAGCAGCACTTGCAGGGTAGGTCCTCTCCTGACGAAGATCAGGTATCGAGTGATTGATCAGATAGAAAATGGCAGTCACGTCCGCAGCGATCACATCCGTGGCGGTGCGTACCATCACCGCTGGCGTACATCGTCATTGGCTCCTGGGGCCCATAGGGTCCAATGTTAACCAATGCAGCATTGCGCTGCGGTCTCCGACCGCCTACCGCGACTGTGTACAACGCCAGCGCAGTTACCTCACATCCCATTGTCCCACTTTAGAGGTCAGGCAGCCGCCATTTCAGGGGCCCACATGGCCTCATTTTATACTGCGTCACACATACCTAGGCCTAGTCTCAACACACATACAGGCCACCTTTTGTGTATGATTGGTGTTCTGTGTAAACTGTGGGTACGTACCTCTGAGTTGTTTGACTCTGTGGTCACTGTTGTCCTTCATAGGCACCGTCCGCTGGGACATGTGAGGAGATGGTGGCATCCTCCGGTGTACCAACCGTTGGTGGACCTGTCGACAATGGAGGAGCGACATTTGATAATCACCTACAGGTCTGACCGTGCCACAATCCAGGAACTGTGTACCCAGTTGGAGCCAGACCTGATGTCAGCAATCCGCCATCCCACAGGAATCCCCCCTCAAGTGTAGGTGCTGTCAGTGCTCCATTTCCTTGCAAGTGGGTCTTTTCAAACAACTGTGGCCATGGCATCAGGGATGTCCCAGCCTATGTTTTCCAACGTATTGTCCAGAGTGTTGTCTGCCCTTCTGAAACAAATGCGGAGCTACATTGTTTTCCCTCAGGTGGAGGATTTGCCTACAGTGAAAGGTGATTTCTATGCCCTGGGACATATCCCCAACATCATAGGTGCCATTGATGGGACCCATGTGGCTTTGGTCCCCCCCCCACAGGAGTGAACAGGTGTACAGAAACCGGAAGAGTTATCATTCAATGAATGTACAGATGGTGTTTGGCAGACCAGTACATCTCCCATGTGAATGCCATGTTCCCTGGCTCAGTGCATGACGCCTACATCCTGCTGAATAGCAGCATCCCTTATGTGATGGGTCAACTCCAGAGGCACCGTGTGTGGCTATTAGGTGAGCCCCTGGAAGCAAGACAGTGGGAATGGCTGTCTGGGGTTATCCCTACAGGTTAGTGTGTTGTCCCTCGCCATTTGCAGGTGACTCTGTGTACCCCAACCTGTCATGGCTAGTGACCCCAGTTAGGAATCCCAGGACCAGGGTAGAGGAACGCTACAATGAGGCCCATGGGCGAACTAGGAGGGTGATCGAGCGTACCTTCGGCCTCCTGAAGGCCAGGTTCAGGTGCCTGCATATGACAGGTGGATCCCTATTCTTCTCATCAAAGAAGGTGTGCCAGATCATCGTGGCCTGCTGTATGCTTCACAACTTGGCTTTGCGACGACAGGTGCCTTTTCTGCAGGAGGATGGTCCAGATGGCGGTGTTGTGGCAGCTGTGGAGCCTGTGGACAGTGATGAGGATGAAGCAGAGGAAGAAGACATGCAGAACAGGGACTCAGTGATCCAGCAATATTTCCAGTGAAACACAGGTGAGAATACATTCCTGCCTACTACATGTACTTTTACACTACTACCTCTATCCTGTCTGTCGTTTTAACCCAGTGTATGGTCACTGAGTTGTCACTTTCCCTTACGGTTTCACAGATGTGGGTCCCAACGTGTGTCATCTGCTTTCATTCCTCATGGACTAGAGCTGTGTGACATAGGTATGTTAACATTACTATTTCAAGAACATTTTGTCACTGTAATTGCAAATACACTATTTCGAAATCACAGACAGATTCCAGATAATTTTGTGCTTTAGGTGTGTTTATTTAAATGCAAATTATTGGAGGGGGAAGTTAAATGGTGAGGGGTGATGGCAGAGGAGTGTCCATGGCAGAGTCCAGTCTATTAGTCTCACAGGTGCATTGCCCATATGGGCATAGGAAGTGGAGCTGGGGCAGTTTAATTATGGAGAGGGTGACAAAGTGGGACAGTGGGATGACAATCAGGGTGGTCTCATTTCTTGCCGGGGGTCTTGGCATCGTGCTCTGTCTTGTTCCTGGATCTCAGGGACCGTTTGCGGGGTGGTTCTCCCTCTGCAGGGGGTGGGGTGCTTGTGTGGTGGTCCTGGGGTGGGGCGTCCTGTCCACTAGCGCCGGCGGAGGTGGTGGGCAGTTCATCGTCCATGCTAGTGTCAGGGGCCCCTTGGAGTGCCACAGTGTCCCTCCTGGTATTGAGTACTTCCTTCAGCACCCCTACGATGGTGCCCAGGGTGGAACTGATGGTTCTGAATTCCTCCCTGAAGCCCATATACTGTTCCTCCTGCATGCGCTGGGTCTCCTGAAACTTGGCCAGTACCGTTGCCATCGTCTCCTGGGAGTGGTGGTATGCTCCCATGATGGAGGAGAGGGCCTTGTGGAGAGTGGGTTCCCTTGGCCTGTCCGGCCCCTGTCGAATGGCAGCCCTCCCAGTTCCCCTGTGTTCCTGGGCCTCCGTCCCCTGGACCGTGTGCCCACTGCCACTGCCCCCAGGTCCCTGTTGTTGTTGGGGTGGTGGGTTATCCTGAGTTCCCTGTAATAGTGGACACACAGCTGATTGACGTGTCCTGGGGACGGAGGCATGGGCCCGCTGGGTGGGTGCTGTGCTGGTGTTTCCAGAGGGGGGAATGTCTGTGGAGACCTGTGCCTGTGTGAGTGGAACCGACTGTCCCAAGGCCCCCGATGGGCCGGGCTGGTCATCTTGATCCAGTTGGACAGAGGTGCTGTCATCACTGTGGGCCTCTTCTGTGGGTGGAGTGGACATGTCTGGACCCTCCTGTCTGGTGACGTTGGGTAGGGGTCTTGCAGGGGTGGAAGGGCATGATTATTGCATCTGTGTGTGGCATGGTGTGCAATGGGTGGGTGACCGTGTACCCCAGTGCTGGCATTCCTGTGTGGGACCTTGTGTGATGATGGTTTAGGGGGGTGTATGGCTATGTGCATTGTTCATGCTTTGGTGATGGGTGTCCATGCTTTGTTGTTGCATGCAGGGCTTGGTGTTGGGATGGCTGGTTTGTGATATTGGGACATTTGTGAGGAGTTGGAGTGATAGGGGTGAGGGCGAGGGTGGGGGTATGTGATAGCATGCAGGTAGGGTGGGGGATGTAATAGTTAAGATTTGACTTACCAGAGTCCATTCCTCCACCTACTCCTGTGAGGCCCTCAGGATGCAGAGTCGCCAAGACCTGCTCCTCCCATGTTGTTAGTTCTCCGCCAGTCCGCTGAACCGCCAGGTGGTGTCTTGAGACCACGGAACGCACCTTCCCCCGTAGGTCGTTCCACCTTTTCCTGATGTCCTCCCGATTTCTTGGGTGCTGTCCCACTGCGTTGACCCTGTCCACTATTCTTCACCATAGCTCCATCTTCCTTGCAATTGAGGTGTGCTGCACCTGTGATCCAAATAGCTGTGGCTCCACCCGGACGATTTCCTCCACCATGACCCTGAGCTCCTCCTCAGAGAACATGGGGTGTCTTTGCCGTGCCATGGGGTGGTGTAGGTAATGTGTGGGGTGGTGATAAGTGTGGTGATATGTAGTGGTGTGTTGTGTGAGGTGCGTGGAAGTTGTGTGGGTGATGGTGTTATGCGCCTGTGGATGCTGTTGTACTTGCTCGTGGTGTCTCTCTCTGTGCTTCATTCTCAATTTTTGTCATAGGGGTTTGTGGGTGATGTGGGTGTGTGTTTTATATTGTATTGGGTGTGTGGGAGTGGTGTGTGTATGTGTCTCAGGTGTGTGTATTTCGAATTGTCCAATGTGGTTGTGTTTTGTAAATGTGTGTGTGTTTTGAGCGCGGCGGTGTGTATCGCCAATAGAATACCGTGGTTGAAAGACCGCTATGTGGATTCGTGTGTCGTGATAGTGTGGGCGTATTTCTGTTGGCGTGACGGTGGAGGTTTTGTTTTAGCCAGTTTATCACTGACCTTTGGTGTGGCGGACTTGTGTGGGTGTCTGAATTTTTGCGGGTTCCGAGATGTGGGTCATAATAGCTGTGGTGGAATTCCGCAGCCGCGGCGGTGTGTTGGCGGTCTTCTGCACGGCGGTAAGCGGCTTTTACCGCCAATGTTGTAATGACCCCCTACATGTTGAGTCTTTTGCATGTCACCCTCACATATAACCACTCTTCTGACATTCCAGACTTTGCCACCCTGAGTGACCACACAATTCCTGTTGACCTTAACCACTCTAATAGCCTTACCAAACTTAGAATCACTCTTGGTCAAAACTCCTGGTTTATGAATCCTGACCCAATCCCCTACCATAAACTCAGTTTTTTTTAAAACTTCCACCTAGCATCATAGGCACGCTTGACTTTCTCCTGTTTCTCTTTCACTTTTTTAGAGCCTCTTTGTCTCTCTCCGTAATCTTTTCTTTCCATAACTGGTTTTCGTTGGACCACCAAGGAATCAACTTGGAAACAGGATCCCTACCTTTAAGCAATTTAAATGAATAACTTCTGTGGTGGTATGAGGAGTGATCAGGTATGACCACAACTTCTCCCTTAGTTTGTCTTTCCATTCTCCTCCAAAACCACATGCATACAACATGCTCTCCTTCAATACTCAGTTCAATCTTCCCACCTGTCCATTTTCTTGAGGTTCGTACAATGCAGTGGTGATATGGCAAATGGTACAATATCTAAGAAAAGTGTCCATTTCATGTCATCTCAACTGCACACCATTATCAATGACAAGGACCTCAGGATAACCTTCCCAAGCAAACAGCTCCTTGAAAAACTCAATTACTGCTGTAGTAGTGACTTGCAAAACAAACTTTACTTGAGACCATGTAGAATGATATTCCACTAAGGTCATTACAAATCTACACTCCAGTAGTAAAAAATTAAAATAACCAGAAATGTCAAACCCCACTTTCTGATAAGGAAACCTCAGCCATTCAACAGGATTCAAAGGTGCTGGTACCACTTTACGCATGTTCTCACTATTAGCACAAACATCACACTCCCTTACAAGCCTATCCACTACCCTATCAATCCCGGCCACCAAAAGGTTGTCTTTATCAACCTTTTTCATGAGTGACATCCCTAGATGTCCATTATGGGCTAAAGACAATATGCTATCTTGCAAACCTTCGGGTGGCATACAATTCCCATTTTTAAACAACATCTCGCCTTCCACTTTCAATTCTCCAGAAATCTTCCATTAAGGAAACAATTCTGCTGAAATCTCCCTTCTCTTTGGCCATCCTTCCCTCACTTATTGCAAAACACTTTTAAGCAATGTGTCATTTTCCACAGCAACCTTCCACATTCCTTCGCCCACACCTTCAAACTCTCTAGACATCACACCTACTATGCCGGACACTACTACAGAATCTCCTGTCTCACCAACATTTTCTTTTTGTTCACATGGCAATCTAGATAAACAGTACGCAGTGACATTGTTTTTCCCTGGCATGTATTCCACTTAAAAATTATACTCCTGAAGTCTATACATCAAACTTGCAATGTGAGCAGTAGCTTTGCATCCCCCTCCAGGGGGCAATATTCCAATAAGTGGTGTGTGATTTGTTCTGAAAATGAAGCGAGAGCCTCAAGCATAATTGCTTAAATGTTCAACAGCCCATACTCATGCCAACAGTTCTTTTTCTATTACAGCATACCTTCTTTCAGTTTCACTCAGTGTAGTGGAAGCAAAGGCCACATTCCATTCCTCATTACCTCACTTCTGTGACAACACACTGCCCACCCCTTCCAGACTGGCATCTACTGTAATAATAAATTCTTTGTTTACACCAAAGGATTTCAAAGTGGGTACTCCCATAATCTCTGATTTGACCAAATCAAGTGCTTTTGTTGTCTTTCTGACCATAGAAACTCCACATTTCTCCTGGTTGTTCTCCTAACAGTTCCATTTTGGTAGCAAAATCTCTAATAAATGTGCTACAATATTCGCACAGCCCTACAAACAAGAGCAATTTTTCCTTATTGTCTGGTGCAGGTGCATTGATGATGACATTCACCAATTACATTTTTGGTTCCACCCCTTCCTTTGACACAGTGTGCCCTAGATACCCCATAGAGTCACAGAAAAGCTTACACTTGCTCTCTTTTAGCATCAAACCTTGTTTTCTCAACATACCACATACCTTTTTTTTTTATAACTCTGTTTTTATTGATTTTATAATGCAGGACCAACAAAAACAATACAGTGTATATCAATGAGAGACATCACAGATATCTTCTTTGAGGACAGAGTACATACAAAGTCAAGAATGTGTATCAACAGCAGCCGAAGTGGTAATATTTCCCTTCAGCCTCTCCTACTGGATAATACCTTATATAACCAATCCATATGTACAATATAAGTACCAGAGTTGCAACATAGCTACAGTTGGTTGTCACCATTGTATCTAACATGTACAATCCATTAGTCAATCATCAACGTCAGTGCTCGAGCCAGAGCTTAAATCATCTGTGACAGTGAAACATTCCAATAAACTTCCCCATGCAATCAACTCAATTAGTGCCCCCTCCTCCCTGAGTATTATCCGCATATGTTGTTCTTCTGCAACTCCCCATTCCAGTATATCTCGTATTCAGCAATGAATGGATGGGCTCCTGGCGCTTATCCAACTTATGGCTACCCTGTGAATAGCCAGTACTAGAGCTAGCTGTGTTAGTCTGTATGGAATTCTCCTTCCACGGTCTCAATATCACACCTAAGAGGAATGTCAACGGCATTGCTTCGAGTTCCAAACCTGTGCCTCTTCAACCTTCCCAACCACCTCCCACCAAAACTGCTGCACCTCCCTGCAGGACAAAGCCAAATGCAGAAAGGAGGCACCCAATGCACCACATCTGAGACCCCCAACCTCTCTGGTTGGATCAATTTTGTTGATACGATCAGTTGTAATATACGTACTGTGTACAAAATTGAAATGTAGAAGCTTAAACCTATTATTGCATGAGAATGTGCACACCAGCGACAGAGCCGTAGCCCAATCAGTGTCCTCGATTGGATCCCCTAGTTCCCGCTCCCAAGCCCTCCACGTGACACAAACTACACCTGGTTGATCCCCCCGATGAGCTCTATAAAACAGAGTAATGAAATGATTCTCCTCACCCCAATTTATCAGCCCGTTCAACACCTTCGAGGCTGGTGGGGCAACTGGGAAATCACACCAGATCTCCCACACCACACTCTCCATCTTGGCATACTGCAGGAACTGACCCACTCCCAAACCAAATGTAGTTTGTGCTTCCTGAAAGGATATAAACTCCCCATTGAGATATAAGTCCCCCGCTACAAGGCATCCTCCCGCTCTCCAGCTTTCCAGAGACAGGAAGTTATCAATATCCCGAAAGGGAGCCAAGTCCCATATCTTCAGTTCCCTATCAAAGGAGCAAGTAGAATCACTTTCTTAATTGCTTGATTGCGGTACATGCAGTATTTCTGACCAGATATGGGACAGCTGTTGCCGACCGACCACCTTTCATCAGTATGTGGGTTAACGTATCTTTGCCCATCATTCCTTCAAATAGTCGCTTCTCCCAATTATCCGACTCAGTCACCACTTTGCAGCATGTTGTAAGTGCGCTGCATAATAATAGTGCCTTAGATTAGGGATATCCAACCCTCCGTCTTCCAGCTCCCTCTGCAGTGTGGACAGCGCCACTCTATTATGATGCCCCGCCCACACCAATGAGATCAATAAACTGTCCAGACGATTAAAGAGCCAAGCGGTTAACGAAAATAAAGAATTCTGTACCAGGTATAGACACCGTGACAAAAACACCATCTTTGCTATAGCCGCTCTTCCCATTACTGAAAGAGACAGCCTGTTCCAGAACGGCACTAAGTGCTCAAGGTCACTCACTACTCTTTCTATGTTATATGTCTCATGTGCTGCCACAGTATGGGTAACCCAGATTCCTAGGTATCTGAAACTCTCTAGCTCCCACTGGAGCCCCACTACCAGTAAGTCCTCCAGAGGTTCTCCACAGAGTAGCCCTTGAGGGAACAGGAGCAACTAATTCCTATTCACATTGAGACCAAATACAGCCCCAAACTCATCCAATTACCGCAGCAACCAAGGCACCGAAATACTCAGCTCTCGAAGATCTATCAAAGCATCATCTGCATATAACAAAATTACGTGGGTGATCTGTCCCACCTGAATGCCCCAGGGGCCAATTCCGCATGCAGCCACACTGCCAGCAGTTCCACCGCTAAGGCAAAAAGAAGCGGGGAAAGTGGACACCTTTGACTGGTTCCCCTGCCAACTACCCAGGTTTCCGATAGTTCCCCTCCCACCCGAACATGTACCAAGGGTGCAGTATAAAGCAGACTAACCCACGCACAGAATTGGGGGCCAAACACCATTCCCTGCAGTACCGCCAGGAGATAAACCTACTTCACTGTATCAAAGGCCTTTCTAGGTCCAATGATGCTAACAGCAATTCTTCCTTCACACCCATGAACTCATGCAAGACATATGACAAACGACATAGGTTATAAGTAGTACTAAGGCCAGGTATGAAACTGTGTTGATCTTCATGCATCAAACCCGAACCACTCCACATAGCCGAGTAGCCAATATCTTCCACAGGATCTTAACATCACTATTCAACATGGTGAGCGGTCGACAGGAGGAGGGGTCATTCGGATCCCCACCAACTTTGAGCATTAGACAAATGAATGCCCTGTCACAGGGACTCCAGCAGAAAGCCCCGCGCTCGGGCCTCCTCAAACACTGCCAACAATTTCTCTTGCAGAAGGGGGGAGAATGTCTGATAAAGCTCAATCGGGAACCTATCCCCGCCCGGAGGCTTAGATTTTGACAATGTCTCCACTGTCGCACTCACTTCCTCTACAGTTATCTCAGCTTAAAAACTTTTCATACTCTCATGGTCCAACTGTGGGAGCTGCCTCTGCTGCATCAACTCTCTCAAATATTCATACGGCACCGATACGCCAGCGCGTGACACTACCTGCAAATGTTCCCCTGATACTTTAAAACTTTAAAGATGTCCCTGCGATTAGTAACCTGCACACCCGCAGCATTTCTGATATGCAGGATGGGGGGGGGTGGAATCCACTTCATGCTTTAGGATCCATGCCAATAACTTACTAGATTTGTCCCCCTCCCTGTGTAGTCGCTGTCTATAGGATCTAAGTGTTACCTTATCCAGTGTCTCGCAGCATCTACTGACTTCCCTACACAACCTGAGCTGGTCTGTTTCTGCCTCCCTTGTTAGTAGAGTCTGGTGCTGTATAGCCGCTAGTTTACCCTCCATTCTTTGAGATTCTGTTCCATTTGTCTGCGCCTCCCACAAGTGGTACCTATACACACTGCTCTCAGAACACCCTACATGGCCTCCCACTCCATCCCTCTGGAGGCCGTGGTACCCCAATTCATGGCTATGTAGTCTGTTTCACATGAAGCCCGTAGGATACACTCTCGATCCTTATAGTTCAGAAGATGTGCAATAATAGCCCTCAGATGGGTGCCAGACGGAGGAGGTACGACCAGGGCCCTATGAGCACGCTCCACCACAAACACATTGGAGCAGGCTGTAGTACATCTCTCATCCAGCGCTCCACAAAGACCTCCACAGTGGCATACTCTGCGTGCTTGGGAAACCCAAGAAGGCACACATTATTTTGTCGGGACCTCTGCATCTTCCAGTCTCACCTCCATCACCCCAACTTTGGAAGTGGCCTGTGCCATCTGCTTTTCTAGAGCACCAACCTCCGCCTGCACCTCCACAATGGACCCCTCCGCAACTTTGACCTTATTAGAGACCATCTGGAGTTCCGCTCGGAGAAGGTTCACCTCCACACCCACTGTCTCTATCTTCCCCTCAAGGGCCACCCTTGAGCCCTAAATTGCAGCCAGAAGTTCAGCTTGCGACAGATCCTCCACAGCAGCTAGCGTGCCCACATCCTCTAAGGGCCCACCCATCCGTGTCTGGCACTGCGGCAACGGAGCAGGGGTAGTGTATTGCTCCATGGTGTTCCCCTGCGACGCGGCCGTCTGCCTGTGCCGCCCAATCTCACCATCAACCAAAGGAAAGTGGGACAATGAGATGTATCACCGCTGTACCTGATCTATAGGATTAAGGTTGGAGTTTCCTTGGACTGCGACACCCTTCAGTCAATCCATATCAATCTCATTGCCCAATAAAATACCAACTGCGGTCCACTGTTATGTCCATATATCCAAGCAATAAACCCCTGCTTCAGTTGCCATTACAGTATTGGGTATGGTTCGCGCCTTGACACCAGTACACCTTTATACAATGGTACCGCACCTGCACCGCCGAATTTGTACCGCTGACATCCAAGCATGCTCATGCTACCTCTCCAATTGTTAATCCTTGATCTCTCCTCATCCGGGCCGCAACTCACCCTGCCGGGCCACACCCAGCTGTTCTGTTGAGGTTCGGAGCCAACCTGCCCTCTGCCGTCCACTTCTTTTTAAGAATATATCCACCTTGGTAAAACCCTTCATATCAATGGCAGCTCCATCAAAACTCTGAGCGACAACGTCAGACTCTTTCAAGTCATCTTGAGTCATGACATCAGTGAAATTCTCTGTGAAATATTGTTTGGTAATTATTCTCCAAGGAGAATCCAAATCTGCTGTGAGCTCCAAATCTGAACAATACACTTAGGAGGATTGCTAACCTCCCTTTCCTTTTCCATCATCTCATGAGTGGTCGCAGATAAAACTACCCCTTCTGCCTTTTCTCAACTGTGTCTCTTCCACAAGTACATTTCATGCTGGGTATCTCCCTCACACAAGCCTTTGTACAGCTAGGTACTTTTCTTTTTTCATCCTTACCTACACAAAGTGTCCCATCTGCCCACATTTATTACACTCTTTTCCAATGGCAGGACATTGAGTTAATGAGGCTAAATGACCAACACTGCCACACCTATAACATGCAACTGCATTATTCTATTTTCTGCTGTTTGACCCTATTTGTGAATTGAACCATCCCCAACAGTACATACCTCATCTGTCACAGCCATACTTTTCACTTTGCTATCTTTCACGTTTCATCCATTTCTCCCACTGCTCAATAGCTTTAGCAGTGGCAATAGCATCTTGCAAGTTTGGGTCTCCCATTACCCATAATCTCTCTTGTGTCTTCTTACTTTTCACATTTACTGATATTTGGTGCATAATCATCTCATCAGTAATATCACCAAAATTACAGTGCATTGAAAAAGCACCCTAAAGTTGTGAGGAACTCATCAAAAGATTCTCCTTCACGTTAAGCGATAGTATTGAACTTGAATCTCTTCAGTGCCACAGTGGAAGTAGGCTTAAATCTATCCTCAACTCGCCATAAAGCTTCTTTATATACAATAAGATCTCCTTTCCCCTGAGAGGTAACCTGTGGCAGTGCTATTAACATCAGTTGCCCTTCAGAGCCTAAACAGCGAAGTAAAATATTCTTGTTTCTTTTAGCTTCCATTCTGTCCCCCACAATGGCTTTCATGTATGTCAAAAACTCCTCCTTCCATCGTGCCCTAGGTATAGAAGGGACACCCTTATTTTGTAAAATTTTGTAGGTGGTTCAAATTGCATTCTTACAACTATAAATAAAGAAAATTGCAAACGAAAATACAATTACAGGCTGGAAGAATCTAAATTTGTTGCCTTGTTATGACAGACATTCTGTTTATTGTTAATGCAGAACATAAATACATTTTTTGAGGGGAGAACAGTCATAGATGATACAACACTCAATGTACTTGCATTGCAGTGCGCATCAGTGGGATGCACTCAATTTTGTCAGTGTCAATCAATCAATCAATCACGTAATTTATAAAACGCGCTACTCACCCGTCAGGTTCTCAGGGCGCTGGGGGGAGGGAGCTACTGGTCGAATAGCCATGTCTTGAGGAGTTTCCTAAAGTCGGGAGGTCCTGGGTCTGACGTAGGTGGAGCGGTAGGGAATTCCAGGTCTTGCCGGCGAGGTGAGAGAAGGATCTTCCTCCGGCGGTGCTGCGGCTAATGCAGGGGACGGAGGCGAGGACGAGGCTGACGGAGCGGAGCTGGCGGACGGGAGTGTGGAAGGTGAGTCTGTCATTGAGGTAGGCCAGACCTTTGTTGTGGTGGGCTTTGTGTGCGTGGGTGAGTAGTTTGAAGTTAATCCTCTTCGATACGGGTAGCCAGTGTAGGTCTCTGAGGTGGGCAGAGATGTGGTCGCAGCGTGGGACGTCGAGGATGAGTCGGGCGGAGGCGTTTTGGATACGTTGCATTTTCGTTTGTAGTTTGCCCGTGGTTCCTGCATAGAGTGAGTTGCTGTAGTCCAGTCGGCTGCTGACCAGGGCGTGGCTGACTGTCTTTCTGGTTTCGACGGGAATCCACTGTCAGTGGATTCCCATCAATGTCAGTGTATTCTGTGTGCAATGAATTTCAGAACCCACCGTGAGCATCAATGTCATTTGAGATTGAAGAGCTGTGTCTGTCGGCGTTGAAAATCCAGACTCGCAATATAATCCAAACTGTGTGTCAGTGTTATAGTCTTGACCTGCACCGAACCAAGATGGTGTTGCTGCTTGCAATGAAGTCTATTTAAACCACGCGTGTCGGTGATGAAATCTTGACGCACACTTAATTCAATATGGCATCGCTGCATGCAACAGTGGATATCTATGTGCTCTCTCTACGCTACGATGCTGCATGGTTGCCGTGATTGCTGTAACAAGCTGTAACTTGTAGCGTGACTCAATGCTCCAAGGAAACTCCACTTCTTCACAATGTCTATGTTTTGTTGTCACGGATGATTGGTTGCGCTGCAAAGCTGTCGGCACAATGGAGTAAGCAAGAGATAGAGAGCGTGCTTCTCATTTGTTAGAACTGCGGTAAGCCTCAAGAAATTTTTAAATGCCCAAAAGTAAAAGAAAATTTATGATGAGTGACACAGTTCTTCTGAGCTCAGCTTCCAGGAAAGAAGATAGAAAATCCTCCTTTCTTAAAGTAACGGATGTCGAACAACAAAACAAATCGCAAGTCCCTATATTGGGTACCAAAAAATCCAAGACTGATACCACCTATGTGCTGTAGATAATGTAGAAAGTACCACGTATCCTTGTTGCCAGTGTTAAATCCTTGCACACGAGTCCAGAAGAGTTTTTCCAGTAGTTTATTGGAGAACAGCACAGCACCTGCCTCAAGTCAAGACAGCTGACTCCAAACTCATCATAATTCTAGATTCAGAATCTACATAGTAAAAACTGGCAAAAGATGCAGATTGGAATATGAACACATCCCTTAATGCAATATGAACACAGAGTATATGTAACAAACTCTTCAACATCGTCAAAGAATTCTTTAACCACTCAGCCACAACAAACAACATTTCACCATCAAAGGAACTCTGCAACAACTTTGCAAACTACAAGGTCACCAACATCAACAGAAACTTCAAGCCCAAGGCCACTGACTTCTTCAAGCAAACAATGACCCTGCTACCACCACAGACATCTGACTAACCAAATAGAGCCAGCTCGGACCACAGAACACCGCCTCCATCATGAACACGGTCCACTCAGGGGCCCCAACCATCCCATGCCCTCACCACATCTCCAACAAGGTACTCACCACCTTATTCAACACCTCAATTGCCACTGCCACCTTCCCTGAGGACTCGAAACACGTACAAATCAACACCCTACTACTACCGACCAATCTCCCTGCTACCATTCCCAGTCAAGCTATTCGAAAAACCCATCAAACAACAATTCCCCTCACATCTGGAATGGAACCTCCTATTCAGCTCCTCCAAGTCCGGAATCCACAGCAACCACAGCACAGATACAGCCCTCATTGCAGCTACTGATGACATTTGAGCCCTACTCAACCAAGAAGAGACTGCACCTCTGATCTTCCTAGACATCTCACAAGCCTTGCAATATGGTCTCCCAACACACATTCATCACAAGGCTGCACAACATAGGCATCCAAGGAGCCACTCTCAGATGGCTCACCTGTTTCCTCACTGGAATAATACAAAAAGTCTGCCTTCCCCTCTTCACCTCCAAACCTAAGGAAATAATCTGTGGAGTACCCCAAAGATCCTTGCAGAGCCCCACACTCTTCAACACTTTCATGACACCTCTGGCAATATCGCCAAAACCCACAGACTCAACATCTTATGCTACGTCAACGACACACAACTCATCCTCTCCCTCTCCGAAGACACCACCAAGACCAACATCCAAAACTTCATGAGAGATGTCACCAACTGGAAGAAGGACAACTGCCTGAAGCTCAGTATGGACAAGACAGAGGTACTGATTTTCAGAAACAAAAGCACCCCATGGGACGCATCCTAGTGGCCTTCAGAACTCGGTCCTACTCCTACCCCCACTGACCATGCTTGGAACCTAGGTTTCATTTTGGACAACACGCTAACCATGACAACTCAGGTCAGCTCTGTCTTCTCTTCCTGCTTCTTCATCCTCTGCAGGCTACATCAAATAGTCAAATTGCTACCCCAAAGCTCAAGATTCACCATCACCCAAGCCCTCATCTCCAGCCGACTGAACTATAACAACACTCTCTATGTAGGGATCGCAGTTCACCTCCAATGACTATAGACCAGACAGTAAACAGCAGACAGACTTGTACTGGACCTATGCAAACCCACATCTCCCTGTACCTTAGGGAACTCCACTGGCTCCATGTACAGAAAAGATGGCAGCTCATGCTCCTGACTCATTCATGCAACGCCCTACACGACTGCAGACCCGCCTATTTAAACCACCACCTGAAATTCAGTCAGTCCACCAGACACCTACTCTCTCTAACCGTCACCCTCCGCTTCCAACATAGAAGATGTGGAGGTCGTTTCTTCTGCTACCTAGCAGTGAAGTCATGGAATGCGCTACCCTTTCATCTAGGGAACTCTCCGTTTATTTCTAGAGTTCCAAAAGTCCCTGAATACCTGGCTATTCAGTTAATCAACTGGACCCAACTAGTGCCTGGATACCCTCACGAGTGACAAGTAGAGCTCTACAGATCTTCTCATTGATTGATTGTCTGTGAAAACGTTTCATCTCATTAGTACCAACTGGTTGCCATGTGCATCAACAAGCACACGAAAGATGACCAAAAAAAGTTTTCATAGGTTTTGATCCATTTGAGCTAGAAACAACATTTGTTTTTGTTTAAATCAGCAGATTATTTACCAGACAGTGGATTATGTAGCAAATGCAGCAAATCCATAATTATGCGAAAAATGCTGCAGCTGCAGAATCATACAATTCCAGTGGCCCTGATCATACGATATGTTGTTCCATGTGTTGGCTGTACTGTGATCTAGTGTATTGTTTTGTAATGAGCTAATATAACATAAAAGTTAGTTTTTAAACCTGAGTCATCATGGCTAGCTTGTTCTCCAGAATGATGCCTGGAATTTTAGCATGCTCATTGGGGGTAGGAGTAGGGCTGAGTTCTGCTGGGGTAGGATGCATACATTGGAAAGCTTTTGTTGTCCTTCATCCAGTTGGCAAACGTCAGTCTTGCAGCTCTGGAAGTTGATTTTTTTGTTTTTCTTTTGTTTTGGTGATGTGTTCGGAGAAGGGGAGGATGAATTGTGTATCATCGGAGTAGGATATACTGTAATGTTGAGTCCGTGGGTTTTGGAGATGCTGGCTGGAGCCATCATATATGTGTTGAAGAGGCTGGGGCAGAGCTAGGATCCTTTGGGTATTCCACAGATGATTTCCTTAGGTTCGCAGGAGAAGAGGGGAAGGCTGATATTTTGCATTCTTTCAGTGAGTAAAGTGGCGAGCCATCTGCGAGCAGCTCATTGGATGCCTATGTTGTGCAGCCTTGTGATGAATGTGTATTGGAGGCTGCTGAGAGGTCTAGAAGGATCAGAGCTGCAGTCCCTTCTCAGTCACGTAGGGCTCGGATGTCGCCGATACCTGTGATTAGGGTGCCTCAGTGCTGCGGAATTCAGATTGGGAGAAGAGTTCTTTGCTTTTATTGGGGCTTAAGTGATCCGTGAGGCTCAAGCCTTTTTCTTCGATTCTCTCACCTGTCTATGGTAAAGATTAAGGGATGTTTTGAACACGGTCTTGTCTGTCATGTCCTTGCTGGTGCGCCATCTCCTTTGCAGTTGTTTGCAGTGTCGTATTGTGGTTCTGAGGACTTCAGTGTATCAGCTAGTCTGCTTGGTGGATCTTCTATGGGTGTTGTTGCCGATGGGAGTGACACTGTCATCACAGTTGGTGATCCAATTGTTGAAGTTTCTGATGTTTGGACTAGGTTGTTGGATGAGATGGGGTGGATTGTGCTGAGGGCGTTGATCCATGTGTCCTTTGAGACTCTGCTCCAGCTGTGGTGGGATGTGTTGGGCAGACTAGGGGCGAAGGTCCGTGAGCTGCTGATTTTGAAGTGAATTATGGAGTGGTTAATCCAGGTGAGTTCTGTGGTGTGGCTGTACCTGATGTGGTCGCTGGAAATGAAGATGGGGTCTAGTGTGCATGGGGTCCTGGACGAGTTGGGTGAGCCCGATGTTGTTCATGCTGTCGAGGAGGTTGGTAGTGTTGATGTCATTGTGGTCATCGGTATGGAAGTTGAGGTCACCGAGCGAGGAAAGTGTAGTTGGAGTCTATGCAAGGGGGCGATGAAGTTGCAGAATGTTGGACGTGGTCCTAGGGGAGGGTAACATGGGTATAAATGAAAAAAGAATGCAGTAATACTATGACAAAATGTGCTGCATTTTGCCATATAATTTGCCTTTTCGTGCTGCATAATTTAGTCAACGCACAAATTGACCCTCCTCTGCCACATAATTCCAGTGACTCTGCGTATAATAGATCAACAGTCCAAAAGTGTCCCCCTTGACCCTGAAATCCTTTTCTCATATCAAGATGGCACCTTCAAAATACAGTGGCATGAATCACAGCTGAAATGCAGCCACCAGGGTACTGCAGGTACCATTACATTTGGAGATCTTGTTGAGGAACTAGTCTCTCTACATATTCCCATCATCATCATTTGCCCATTTCTCCCCCATTCTGCATGTTTGGCCCAAGGTTTAACCGGTTTTGATGCTGCTGATATCATGAGTTAACAGATGTTCTTGCAGTGGGTGCCAGATTATCTTGGGCCACAGAGTCTGGGGAATGGTGGAATAGTAGAGTTCTAGTTTGTTGTTGCAGTATATATTATATCATACTACCAGGTCTTCACTGTGGGTATGTGATACCCACTCCACACACAACACATGCCTCTTCCATTCCTTTTCTCCTCATGTTTACCCTTTCAACCCTCTCTCATCAGTCCTTATTCATTACTAATCCTAGCTCACTCCTAACTTTCTTTTAATCCCTCAGCCCTTTCCTTCTTCTTCATTTCTCACTCTTTACTTCTCTTCTGTCACGCTTAGGCTTTGTCTAAATATTTGGGTGGAGAGGAAACAGTGCTATCTGTAAATGCTTAAAAATGCCCGTTGATCCAATAGACATTTCAAAATTTGGCAGTCAGCACCTCTGTCAGGGCAACATGGTAATTTACTTTGCCGCCCAACAAAATATAAAGGAGGCCCATAAAGCCCTACTTTCTCCTCTACCCTCCCTCCTCATCCATCACCATCCACAAGCCATCTCTTATTCCACATACATGTCTCAGTTACAATTTCTAATAATCACTTTACATCCCTCAGTCTACTTCTTATGTTTCATCCCTCACCCCTCAGTTGTCCCTCCACATCACTCATCTCTTATTCTATCTATTTATCTCCCACTCTTTTCTATTCACTATTCATCTCTTATTTGCCACACTTCCTTCCTCACCCCTCCCTATTCTTCTTTCCTCATCCCCCACTGCTCAGACCTCGCCCTATGAGATATACGTGTAATGGACAATGATAATAGCTTAAAATGTATACCACACTGTCCATTTTGTGACATTCTGGCCCCTTACACCTCAGACCTTAGTTTTCTATCCTCATGTGTACCCTCTTGCCTCACTCCTCTTTGTTTCTCATCCTTTTTTTAACCAACCATCTTTCCTCATTATCATCCTTCAGTCCTCAATGCTCAGCTCTAATATAAAACTCCTCAGCCTTCATTTCTCATTTGACATCTGTAATCCCTCACTTTTAATGGCTACTTCCACCTGTCTCTCTCCTCAATCCTTATTTCTCATCCTTTCTCACATCCCACACTCGCCTTCTCCTCCTTCCTCACTCCTCATCCTCCTCTCTCAAACCTCATCCCTTACTCCTCTTACCTAATCCCTCACTTTTTCCCCCACTTTCCTCATTCTTCTTCCCTCATTCCACACACTCTTCACCCCTGATTTCTTACTCGACATCCTCATTTATCACTACTCACTCCCCCACACTTCAGCAGTGACAAGGGAACTGGACGAATTATGCTTGCTAAAATGTCCACCACACTGACCATATGAGACTATCCTCATCCCTCCCTCCTCATGATACAGATCTCAATCTTCACCTTATATTTCTCACTTATCACCCTTCATTGTTCCCTAATTATCCATCCGTCACTATAGCTCGCCAATCAACCTTCAGTTCTCAGCTCTCAGACTTCATCTCTCATTCCTTAGTTCTCATCTCTTACTCCTCCATCATTCCTATTTCCTCTTCCTTCAAATGTTGTGTCTAATTCTTTTTGAGGCATCCTCATTGCTCACTCATCATCCCACAGTCCTCACCTTTCATTCTTCAGCCCTCACCCCTTAAACGTTATTTGTCATTCCTCACTCCTCAGGCCTCATCTGCCACTTTCATTCCTCATCACTCATCTTTCATTTCTCATATCAATACCTCATTCCTCAGTAGTCAGTCCTTATCCCTTGCACCTCAGCACTCAATCTTCTTCTCCTCACTCTGACATCATTAAGCCTCATCTCTTGCCCCTAATCACTCATTCTATCTCTTTTGTGGTTCACCCTTTCTGTTCACTTTATGTAATGAGTGATATTGACTAAGAGTGATGTTTAAAAATGTACATCTCCATGTCTTTTTTAGGATAATCTAATCCCTCACACCTCATGCATCTGTTCTTACTCCTTATTTCTTATTACACATCCTTATTTCCATTTTCCTTTGTCCGTGTGACTCGCTGATCACCCCTCATTCATCAAACCTCCCCTTAACCCTCACTATCCACTTTTCACCCATCAGTTCTTATCTATCAATCCTAAATCCTCACCCCTAATCATTTATCCCACAATCTTCTACTCTCAGACCTCACTCTTCATCTTTCATTCCTCATCTCTCACTCCACATTCTATTTATTTTCACCTCTTTATTGTTTATCCCTTACTTCAGATTTCTCATCCCCCAATATTCATCTCCCATTCCTCAATTGTCATTCTTTCCTCATTGTGCTTAATTCCTTGCTTCCTGTCCTTAACCCCTTATTTCTCATTTTTCACCTCTCATTTTTCATCCCACATCCTTCACTTCTCATCGTTCCTTCATCCCCCATTGCTTATGCCTCAATCCTTACTTCTTGTTCCATATTTCTTGTTCCTCATTCTTCACATATTCACTACTCTGGCCTCAACCCTCAGTCATCATTCCTGATCTCCCAACCCTCAAACCTCATGTGTTACCACTTTAAATACACTGCTTGTCCTACACTTGCCCTTACTTACTCTTCATCCTTCTTCCTCACTCATTACCTGTTGTACCCAATCACCTTCTACACCTCTGTTTTAATCCCTCACTCACAATTTCTAACTCTTTAACTTTTACCTCTTACTCATCATACACTCACTCCTCTTCCATCACCCTTCTTCTTTGGTTTTGAATTTTCACTCTTCAGTCTTAGTTTCTCAATCTTCACTCCTAATCACTCATCCTTCACTTCCCATCTTTCACTACTCATCTCTTGTTCCTCATACCTCAAGCAGCACTCATCATCCCACTTCTTACTCGACATGCCTTTCTCTCTGTCCTTATCTCCATCCACCACCCCTTCATTTGTGATTTGTATCATCCCTGACTCATCTCTCACTACTTTTCCCTAACATTTCATCCCCACACTGTGCATATATTTCCTGTGTTGAATTAATGAGCGTTGTATTCCTTTTAACAATTTTTTATCGTTATTAGACATTAAAATGCATGCAAATACAACACATGCCTTTATCACACATGTAATACAACGCGCTGACCTTTATAACACAGTACGTGGAATTACATAATGGACTTCATCCACATATTTTTGTGGCATGTATATACATGTGTGTGTGTATGACTGTATCATACATGTGTGTGCACAAACTCATATAAGTATGCATACACATATGCTCCCTTGTGTCTGGACAACGCTATACCTCTCTGAAGAGCTCTAATAAGAGCAAAACATGTATAAGGGGTTGCTTTTATTCTTTCTGTGTTGGCTTGGTTGATAATTTTTTCAATTCAAAGCTATGATACCGTGCCTGGGGTGGTAAAAGACTTTTGTTATTTTTTAGCTCGTCATGGATGGCACCAGCTAATCCTATGCTTAAAGACTTTGCTATAAAAATGTCGAGAGACTTTGGGCCTCATTACGAAGTTGGCAGGCCGACCATTAGCCCACCAGCCCCTTAGAGAGGAGTCTACTGCGGAGCTGGCAGTCCCCCACCCAGGCCGATTACAAGATTTCCACTGGGCTGACAGGCGGAATCCTCTGAAATCTGAGGTTCCGCCGATCAGCCCAGTGGAAACCGTGCGGCAGCATTGGCCTCATGGTGCCGAGGCCAATGCTGTCTCACAGAGGGTGCTCCCTGCACCCTCAGAATACATACTGTCTGCCGTAGCAAACAGTGTGCATTCATAGGGGCCCCCTATGGCCTCCAGCACTGGGTTTTCACCAGCCTTTTCATGGGGGGCAGGGGCCACACACAGTTGCTTACTTCAATAATTTGACTTCTAATGTTATTGACATTATAAAAGTTGTCATGAAAGCTGTAACATCTGGGGTAATTAGCAGTGCATGGCGAGGGCACGAGTTATAGCTACCTTAGACCGCAAGTTATATTTACTTGAAATACCTCTAACTATAACTGCTGAATTTCCCTGGTTTTGTGCGCGTAAATTAAGAACCTAACAATAACGTCCCTGTAACCTTTTTCTTTTATGTGAATTTCTATGTTTTTTTTTAATTCTGTTCCCTAACTATAATGTCCCTGTAACCTTTGTTTTTTCAGTGAATTTCTATGTTTTTTTTAACATAAAGTAATTTCAATTACTATTCGTTAATCCAACCACCACCATGCATGGCCTGTGGCCAGGCCCTGAGACCAAGCCTCTACAACCACCCAACCCTGCACCACAAACAGCCTTCGCCCCTGCACAGCAGGGGTTAGCCCTGTGGCCAGAGTGGGTGCATAAGGGCCTGATTGGGTCTGTGAGTGGGTGTGTGAGGGTCTGAGTTGGTCTGTGAGTGGCTGCATGAGGGTCTAAGTGGGTCTGTGTGTGGGTGCATGATGGTATGAATGGGTCTGTGAGTGGGTGCATCAGTCTCCAAGTGGTTATGTGAGTGGGTGTGTGACGTCTAAGTGGGTGCCTGAGTGGGTCTTTGAGTGGGTACGTGAGTGTCTGAGTGGGTCTTTAAGTGGGTGTACGACTCTCTGAGTGGATCTGTGAGTGGGTACATAAGTGTCTGACTGTTAATATGAGCAAATGAATTAATGTATGAATAAGATCCTGGATATTTTTTTGTTGTCGCCAATTTTCACACATTTGTCACGGGGCGTGCTGAGTATTGTGATGTATTCATGAATATTGCATGATGTGGCAAAAAAAATGTGTATGATCATAATTTGACCTACAAAGACTCCCATATCATAGCCCTGGGGTCAGGGTACCTCCACCTCACACCTTATGCCACTTATCTTTATTTTGAGCCCTGGGGACTGTGTCCCATAACATAAAGTTGTGGCCACAGCTTTCTGCTCAGGGTGCAGCCAGCCAATCACAGCTTTTCTGGTGTTGCGTGCATTTGCGATCACCGCGAAGTCATTGCGAAGACTCCGCGACCTCAGATATTCAAATTTATTTTCACTTTAATATCTCAAAAACTACTGAACGGATTTACACCAAATAACCAAAGACACAATCTGCAAACCGAAAGCTAACTTTGGGCCAAATTTGGTGTAATTTCATCCAGTGGTTCAGTGTTCAAAATTCCTATGGGAACTAACATGATGGGAAACGCACATTTTTTTACCCCCCCCTTTTTTCTCAGCCCCTGCTTGACAGGTCACCCCAAAGTTTTCTGTGTGCAACAACAATCACCGGGGTAAATTTTTTGAAAAGTTTCATGAGAATACGTCAAGCGGTGCCAAAGATATAGGCAAGTCAAGAAACACTTTTTCTATGGAAACACGGTCCTAACTATAACTACCTACTGGTGACCATCAGTAGGTAATATATATAAATATATTAATACATACATATGTGTGTGTGTGTGTAACCATATGTATGGTGCTATATGTATATATATAAATATATATATATATATATATGTAAATATATATATATATATATATATATATATATATATATATATATATATATATATATATATATATTCATATGTATGTGTTTCTGTTTTTTAGTTTTTTTAAGGGGAATGCTCTTTTTTTATTACTTACCTCCCTTTACCTCTATCCACTTCCAAAACTCTAAAATCACATTTACCTCCCTTTACCTCTACCCAATCCTAAACTCAAATTTATCGTTACCTCCCTTTACCTCTACCCACCTTTAGACCTTAAAATCATCCTTACCTCCTGTTGAAAATAGCCCTCGTTGCAGGGTTAGCTCCAAACATTTTGCTTCAGACCTGTTTTGGATCCTGAATTTAGTTTTTGCTGGTTTTAGGACTCTGGGCAATTTACCACTGCTGACTAGTGCTAAAGTGCCAGTGCTCTTTCCCAAAATGGTATTGGTGATTGTTTTATCCATGATATTTGATTTACCAGTTGTCCCTAGTATAGTGCACCAGGTGTATCCATGGCCTGTAAATCAAATGCAGTTAGTGGGCCTGCAGTACTGATTGTGCCACCCAGTTTGCAATGCAGTTTTTAGAAAGTGGGCATTTTTTTGCTTAACCATTCTGTGCTTCTGCCTGTCTGCTGAATACACGTCTGGGTCGGGATGACACTTGGGCTGTTGTGCAGTCACTCTAGGCAGTCACACAAAGGGAGCTGAGGTGTGCCCTGCATATCCTGATGGCCCATCACCAGGTTGATGGGCCTTCCTGAGCTAGAGAGGTGGGAGGAGCTGACACTTGCACTTGAATAGGGCTGTGCCTATCCTTACACAAAGAAGTATCCAACCTCCTGGAGTGTGTCTGGGATCAGGACAGGAAAGGTAGGGTCTTGTGCACTACAAAGACTTCTCTGAAGTTTGCCTACGTCCAAGGCAAAAATAGTTATAAGTACTAGACCTCTGACCCCATAAAGTTAGAATCTTTCTGGACTGAGGACATTTTGCCAAGAAGAACAGCTGGATGTTCTAGAAGGGACTGCCACTCTGCCTGTTGTTTTGCTGCTTCTGTCCTGGGAGTGAAAGAACTGGATTGTGCTTTCTACATCTTGCTTCCAAAGGTTCTCCAAGGGCTTGTACTGAGCTTGCCTCCTGTTAAGAAGTCTTCAGGACATCAAAGATTTCATCTGCCAGCACTTGGGATTTCTTGCTGAGAATCCTGACTTGCCAAGTGGTGCCAAATCCAGTTCCTGGGCCCTTGGGAGTCAGTTCTGGTGCAGCCAAGAAGAAACCAAGTACATCAACTCCAGAGCGACTTCGGAACTGGCGCTACTATCCGACCTCGCACTGCTGCCTGCCCTTGAGTCGTAGTCCCTCTGAGTGCACCAACATCCAAAGGACGCTGCAGGACGAGTCTGCTGCAGCACCTGTGAAGTCCTGCCACAGTGTGAGTCCCAATTGGCGTGTCACTGATGCCTGTGACACCCGAATACGACTCCGCCGCAGCACCTGTGGCCCCGTGGTGTGATCACAACATTGTGAAGTCTACGCCTAAGGTCTTGACCTGCTAAATTCATCGACCCCACCTTGTCGTAAGAAACTGATGCCTCGCCACTGATGCGGCATCACCTCCCCTGCAACCGTAAGGAACCAACACATCACCTTCCCTGCTTAGCAGTAAGGAACCAATGCCTCACCTCCCCGGTATTAGTAAGGAACCAATGCCGCACCAGCTCCAGCGATGCCAAACCTCCCCGACTCTGCACAACATCTTTGTTTACTCCTTTTCCAAGGTACAGTACCTGGGGTCCGTGCGACTCCGTGACTGGCCTGCACTCCCTTGCGAGTGGCGTAGACAGTTAGGAATGACTCCGTCAAGACATTGTGATAGCACCAGTTGGATCTTTTGTGTTTCTGCGCGCGATACTAAGATTTAATCTTTGAAAATTTGTATCCTTGCTTGTATATATTGGATTTTTGTCATTTTTATCTTGTTTTACTCAGATAAATATTGGCTATTTTTCTAAACTGGTATGGAGTTCTTTTGCAGTGTTTTCACTGTGTTACTGTGTGTGTGGGTGTGTGTACAAATACTTTACACATTGCCTCTGAGATAAGCCTGACTACTCATGCCAAGCTACCAAGGGGGTAAGCAGAGGTCTCTTAGCTGTGGCTCCCTTATCCTGACAAGAGTGAGGGTCTCTACTTGGACAGGGTGCAAGCCACTGCCAACTAGAGACCCCATTCGTAACACCTCCCTTTACCTCTTTGCCACATAAAAAATTATGTTATTTACAAAAATACTTACCTTCGTGATAAAGTACTGTGTGAGAAGTGTAGAAATACTTACCTGTGTTGTAAATGGATGCATGTAATGGATGTGTGGTAAAAGCTGGTTCCTTGTTTTATATTAAATTAAGTTTGTAGTATATTAATTTTAGTTCATTCATTTTAGTCCCCCTCATATCCTTTCAGAATATGTAATATTAATTTCAGTATGTAATATTAATTTTAAATCAAATCAACATGAGTTCAGTGCAAGCCATATTAATTTAAACAGGGGTTAAATTAATTTAAACGTGGCTTGTGTTCATTTTAATATGTGGTTTATTCATTTCAAAGAATGTTACATTTATTACACAGAGGCCCATATTTATACTGTGTTTGCGTCGAATTTGCTTAATTTTTTTAATGCAAATTCTGCGCAAACCTAACTCCATATTTATACTTTGGAGCTAGACCCATCTCGTGCCAAAGTTTTGGAGTCAAAGTCATTTTGTGCTTGCAGGAAACTACCCAGATGTGGGTCCAGTGCTCACTGTGCCACTGGATTCGAGCTAGCCTGGATTATGAAGGGTGATACCCTGAAACCGGTCCCAGGATGCTTGTTTCCGGTCCAGGGAGGACCTGGCTTGGCAGTTCGGGCTGGACTGTTCCCATGAGGAACAGGGTCAAGACTGATTTACATATTGCTGGGTCAAAACTAGGGTGGCATGGTGAGCAAAATAACGATGAATTAAACCAAGATCTGTGACTGGGGGTTAGTGTTTGCATTGTTCAGCACTCCGTCCATCATCCTTTTGTTTCTAACCAGACTAGCGTCATCCTTTGACGCACAACCTCCTGTTCCCCCTACACCTCCCCCACCCGGCTAGCGTCCTTTTTCACGACGCTAGCTGGGCCTTTTACCGCCGGCTAACGTCATTCCATAAATGTCATTCCATAAATGTCATTCCATAAATATGACGCCCGGCCGGCATCTTGGAATGGCGCTAGCTACAGAAGAAATCAGGGCCATAGTTTGATATTCATTTTAAAAAGTTTCATATTCATGTTACAGAATGTCATAATAATTTTGATGTGGGCCATAATAATTTCATCAAGTGTCATATTAATTTCAAAGTGGCTCCTATTCATCTTTAAGTGGCTCCTATTCATCTTAACATGTGTCATATTTCTTTTAATGAATGCCCTATTCCTTTCAATGGATGTCATATTCACCTAAACACCTGTTATAATACTTTTAACATGGATGGTATCCATGTGAACATAGGTCATATTCATTTTATTATATGCAATATTTCTTTTGGTGTGAATCGTGTTGATTTCAACGCATAACATATTCATTTTGACAAGTTCCATTTTAATGTCGGCATTGATCATATTAAGACATGGATTAATTTCAGTGGGGCTCATATTCATGTCAATTCATGTCGTAGTCATATTCATCTAAGCATGTCATATTCCTTTCAATGGATGCCTCATTCATATTAACACATCATATTAATTTTTACATTAATCATATCCATTGTAACACATATTATTATCATGTCCATGTGTATCATATTACTTTCAATGCAAGCCATATTCGTTTTGATAAATGTCATGTTTATTTAACGTTACTCATGTTCATTTTAAAACATGTCATATTCATTTCAATGAAGCTCATATTCATTTCAACTAATTTCATGTTAATTTTAACATGTTATATTCTTTTCAATCAATGCTATATTTATTTTAATGGATTTCATATTCATATTGACACTTGTCATATTGATTTTAAGATGCAACTTATCCGGTTTAACATATATGATATTCATTTGAATATGTGCTATACTAATTTCAATGCGTGCCAAATTCATTTTGACAAATGTCATGAGAATTTCACCTTTGGTCATACTCATTTGAAGGCATGTCAAACTTAATTCAATGGAGCTTACAATAATTACAACACAAGGTGTATTAATTTTAAATCATCTCCTATTCACTTCTGTATGTCTCTTATTCATTGCACTCTCTGTAATATTCATTTTAAAGCTATTTGAATTAATTGCAACATGTTTAATGTTCATTTCAGTGTATGTTACATAATTTTCAATGTGCATTATTTTCTTTACGGAATTTAATAGATTCATTTCAGTACCTTATATTCATTTCAGTCTGTCATATTCATTTCAATGTATGTCATATTCCTCTTGGCATTTATGAATCATTTCAAGAAATGCCCCATTCTTTTTGCTGACTATTGTATTTGTTTAAGTGTTTGCTTTATTGTTTACAGTGAAGGCCATATTAATTTTAGTATGATTGATATATATTTTAGTATATTTCTTATTCAATTTGGTTGGTGTGTGTTATTCATATTAATCATTAAGTAGCATATTCACTCTGCCAGGTTTCATTTTTGTTTTGGTTCAATTCATATTCGCTCTGCCAGATATCATATTTATTTTGACACATACTACACTCATTCTGGTGTGTGTCGTATTAATTTTGCAGCACGCTATGCATCTCAGGAGGTGTCCTATATGGAAAGCTGTAATTTTGACATGAGCGGCTTCCCATACGACAGGCACCTGTTTTGATTTCTGCTTTTAATCACTACCTACTGAGACAAAGGAAGACCCGGTCCACTTTAAGCCCTGCGTACAACTTCGAAAGTTATGTGACATCTTACATTTCCTAGGGCTGAGCTGTATGCAAAGTATAATTCTACCCTGGACAAATGCAGCTTGTTTTGCAAATGAACAGTTCTTTTTTTCCGTTTTTTCCTCCACAAGAAAACCATTTCTCCATGGAGAACCCCCATGGATGTAATTTTAAGGTGCGACCCCTGGCTTGCTCCTTGCGACCCCTGGCACTGCCTTTGCGACCTCTGGCCTCAGAGGGGGCAACATCAGTGCCAGGAACACAATGACAGCTACACGTTTCTTGTTTTCTGTCAATTTTTTAATAATATTTTATTATTCACTACTAATGTAACAAAAAATCTATTACAATTTGCAGGAATATGACCCTTCCTGGAAGCTGAGGTAAGGAAGAAATTATTTTAATGTATGTTGTGCGCGTGCTTGGGGTTGAGAGTGTGTTTAAGTGCGAGCGAGTGTGTATGTGTGAATGTGTGAATGTGTGTGAGCATGCGAGTGTGAGTGAAAGTAAAGGTCAAACGGCGTGTGATGTCACCTTCGCTACCCCTGTCATTTTGGTGAATTGACATTTATGAGAAACCCCCTTCCTTTTCACTGCACAAAATTTGGGACAATTCTGTTCCTCTTACCATCCTAAAACGGGAATTACTCTAGCCGTTTGATGACGTTAATCACTGTCTGTTTCCTGAATTGAAAGGGGTCAGAGAGGAGTTTTTGAATGCCAACAAATTGACAAGTCACAAACTTACAAGGCAACCCGTTCCACGATTTCACTGCTACCCACCCCTTCCTATCCACCGTCCCTTGGGTTTGCTACTACACACACTGGACTAGCCATATGGGGCACAGGGAAAGCCCCTTTTAAGACCACTGCAGAAGAGGGTGCTGTATTTAGGGGTGGATGGATGAAAGGAGCATTAGCTATCCAGACTGGCAAACAGCCTTGATGGAGCACACATAACTTTTTTTTAGGCACATTACCATTTGACCCCCTTAGTGATCAAGGAGGGTCGGAATCACTCACTGTACTATGTGGGTAGTATGAACATATTTAACAGGGCTGGTTTTAGCTCCCAGTCCACTTTTCATACTGTGTAAATGTACGCAGGCATGGTGTACAATAAGCAGTAGTAAAACCATTTAGACTTCCCAGGCATCTTTTTGTGAATTTCTGAGAGGCATACATGGAGACATTTTCATCAGTAAATGTAGGTTTATGGCCATACATGGCTTTGTGAATTGAATCCTGCCAATCTTTATATGAATCCCTATCTATGACATTACATCAGTCCGGTAGGGAACTGTAGGGGAAACGAGGGGCAAGCCTTGGTTATCTGCTAATCTTAGTAACTGTCCTGTTAACCACATGCTCACAGACCCACAATGTGTTTATTTCCTGTCCGGGCCGCCTGAGAGCAGAGGACAGCATTGCCACTGTGAGCATAAGCGCTTTAATGTTTAAACAATTCATCTTGTTTCACAAATGTGAGATGTAGTTTTGTCTGCGATAGCAGTTCATATTTAATCATTTCAACTTGCAATTACCACCACTGCAAATACATAGGGCCTGTTTTAAATCTTGGTGGAGGGGAATACTCCACTACAAATGTGACGTATATCCCATCCACGGTATTATGATCCCATTATATACTATGGAGACCGTAATACAGTGGATGGGATATCCGTCAAGTTTGTGAGAGTATAGCATCTGCTGAGATCTAAGTCAGGCCCATAATTGAGAATAGTTTGCTAAGTGCCAGGTGTGTGACAACACCACCCTTGACAATGTCAGTCCTTCATTCATATTTTTGAATTATATTCCTTGCAAAGGGTGACAGGCTACATTTTAAAATCTTTTCTAACAGATGTAAATATATCAGATAATTCAAACAGAAGGTGTCTGCCGAAAAAAGGTTAGCATCAAGATTAACTAAGCACCATAACAGTGGGATAATTCTCTCAAGAACAGACAGGAACTTACGGGCACAGGATTATTCAAGGTGTCAGCCCCTTATGCACTCAGATCACTAACTCTGGTCCAGATCAGGTCAAGTTACTAACATATGGGCCTAAATCAAATAAGATTCACAGAAGCGTGTATGGAAAAATCCACTATTTCTGCAATTCCAGCATCATTTGTTTAGTATAGAAGAGGTTCACAAAACACTATTTGTGATGTTGACCTCTGCCTGAACAATCAAGCATTTGCACTGCAATTGGTCTCGCACTTGCTTGAGTTAGAGCTATTGGCATTGTAAATTCATAACTGGACTTTTCCTGCCACATAAATTGGTGAACCATGCCACATAAGTTTGTCTTTTCCTGCCTTATAATTCCAGTGTTCCTGCATATAACTAAAGAACTTCCATTTACCTTCTTCCTCTATCTGCAGCAAAAAAAAGAAAATGTTGCAATTTTTCATTCTAATTTAAATCTGCCAAGCTAATTCCAATAGAATACCACTTTCACCACCTCACCATCAGAGTTGCTGGCTGGCTATCACAATTCCCCCCAAAAAGGCACAAGACAGCCACGGAGTAGAAATAAACTAGAATGGTCAGCCTAACATATCAAGAGTGTTCAAACAGTTATAGTGTAATAAGGATATTAAGTTGGCCTGAATTATGGTCATAATTGTAATAAGGAGAGATTATTAAAGCATATACAATTATCATTTAAACATTTATCAGAAATAAACTTTTGGCATTGGACTGTAATTCCCAAAACAGCCCTTAGAGGGCACCATAACAAAAATATAATTTGTAAGAAACATGGTCACATAACCATATTGTTAGCTACTGAAGGATATAACCCCATAAAAAAACAGGAGAAAGTAATGCAGAGTAGCCATATACTTAGCCCCTAGAGCAGTGGTCTTCAAACTTTTTAATGGCGCGCCCCCCCAGTTGAAAAATAAAAATCATTGGGCCCCCCCTCAGAATTTTTCACAATTATTTTAGAAAGATGGCAATTTTTAAATAGGTCGAAACCTATTTAAACATGGCAGTTAAGTACTGTTACCTTTTTAAAACTGAAATAACATGCTTCTGCTTAAAACAAAGGCATGTTATCTGTATAATATTTCTTTTGGCCAGAGTTTGGCGCCCCCCTGGGATCACTTGAGGCCCCCCAAGGGGGGCCAGCCCCCCAGTTTGAAGACCTCTGCCCTAGAGGGTGTTGTTAAAGCTAGCAGGCCTACTCCACTGATATTACAAACAAGGCCTTTAAAACAAAACTTCTTCTAACTATAAAACAAATGTTTTACCCATAAAACAGCTTAAAAGACAGTGAATGGTGGGAGGGATTATTATTTTTGAATCCCCTCCCCCCCAACATAGTGTGGGGAGCCAGAGATTATATACACAGAACACACACATTATGGTCAATGTTTTAAAGGTGATTACAATGCCCTAGGACCACCACAGGCTGAGTTATGAGCAAAAGTGTTTTGTAAAAATAATGCCCTGCAATGCATTATTGGGCAAGTTTCCATGCAACAAATACTTTAATATGTTGACATGACTGTAATGGTTAGAACAGCCTCCACAATGAAAATAGCATTTGTAAGAAACAAGGTTGTGTAACTATATAGTTAGTCCTTAGAGGATAAAACCACACAAAAAGAAAAAGGACAATAAATTACACAAAAGAATATGACAATAAATAATGCAAAGTAACCATATATGTAGTCCCTAGAAAGCACAGCACATACCATATTTTCAGAAGTAGCACGCCCACAGAAACAATATTACCAACAAGTCCCTTAAAACACAAAGGCCCATATTTATACTTTTTTAGCGCCGTATTTGCGCCACGTTTTGATGCAATAATGGCGTAAACTTACAAAATACAATTGTATTTTGCAATTTTGCACCACTTTAGCGTCAAAAAATGATGCAAATGCAGCGATAAACAAGTATAAATATGGGCCAAGCTATCCCCAACTATAAAAAAACAAAAGTTCCAGCCATGAGAATGTTTAGAAAGATACTGAATGGTGGGAGGGGTTATTATTTTGGAGTACCCACTAACCTAGTTTGGGGACCCAAAGATGACCTAGACTGAAAGAATTGGTCATGCTGAATGTTTTGGTGGTGGTCACATCGTCCTAAGACCACAACAGGGGCAAAACTGCTGTGAAAAAGAATGCTTGCAAAGCATTATGGGTTGAGTTTTCTTGAGTGCAGGGAATATTGTAGTATCAGCTCTCCTCCTGTGGCGGGAGAGCTGCTTTCGCATTGAGGATTTCTGTTTTATGTAAAGCATTTACCAATTTCAAGTATTTTATCTGGAGAGCCACAAGAAATTCCTCTGATTAGGTAACTGTGAACAATATGACTAGCGTTTCAATACCGCTGGCTGATTTCACACTGTTGTGCCTGTTCGCGCTGTGTGCGCCATGGCCGCCATGCAGCACGAAGGGAAGAGACAAAAAACATAGTTTGCCCACTCTGAAGTATATCAGCAATCGTGCAATAATCCATGTAACAAGGGAAGTCTGCAAGGCCTCACAAAAACGGCCTCAAGGTGGGACAAACATAAGCATTTACCTATGAAATCAAGTGATTTTTGAAAGGCAAGCCCAGGAACAAACCAAGGTGATGGGTGTGAGATTGGAGTGGTTATAAGCCCACAATACTTACAACAGGTCAAAGCACTTGGGTGCTGGATCTAAACAACTAGAGCTGGTTGTAGGGGTGCTGAATACAGACTGCTAATGAGATGCTGTACAGGATGTGCCCCCTTGAGAGAACTTTAGAAGGGGACAATAAAATTGCAACAGATCCTCAGCGGGTTGCCATGGGGGTGGGAGTACCTTTAAAAGGAAAGCTGGGAGTTTCCAGGCAGACCCAGGCAGCTTGGCACTGTGTCGGGAATCCCCCACACCCAACAATAGAATCAGGACATCCCCTCAGCGAGCATAAGGGATCCTCAGCTTACGCTTACAGAGCAATTGGAGCAAGGGTTCTAAGTTAACAGGGGAGAGTGGGAGAGATTGCCCCTGGAAATATTTTGACAAGGTCACCGACCCCTGGATGAACGTCTTTCTCTCGTCTGCCCACAATCAAAGGCTGCAGGAGAAAATAGTCCAGTAGATCATATCCCAAGTCCTGCAGACAATCACCTCCTCTCACAGTTCTGCCAGAAAAGAAAGCACATTCCATTGGGGGACAATGGCTTGATTTACTTTGCTGGAGCCCAGAGGAAGACAGAGGGTTGAGGTATTCATGGTATGGCACTTAACAGCTGTGTTTTGCCATTGCCAGAAGTCTGCAGGTTGTGGCTGTGACCAAGGGAAATCTAAGTGAACACAGGTGCTGTGCAATCCAAGTAAGTTTACCATTTGTGCCATAGTTGTGGAGACCCTTCTGCTATTAATTCACTTTGAATATGGGACAAATTATAATATTGTATACACATTTTAACAGAAAATATTTTCTAGATGCCAAGGGCTCATATCATGTGGATCACCGGCCAATTTCAGCATTTAAACGCTGAGATTTTTGAGCAAATTCTTACCATGACAAAAGCAAAAATACATGTCCCATCATGCAGCATGCTTTAGGAAAACGAGCTTGATAGGTTCAGATGACAAGGAGCTACTTGGCAGCAAAAGGTGTCCATAACTTCTTTAAACGAGTATACAAATAGGTTATTCAGATACATAGTTACTCTATCCAGATAATAATTTAGTTATCTAGTTAACCCTTGTTGGGTTGAATAAGTAAATCGTAGAGGTTCGATTGGGTTTTTAGGGGTTGCAAGTGGGCAACTTTACTACCTGTGATTAAACCAATCCGTTATCATTCTGCAAATTAAATACACCCTTAGTTTTTGCTTGTTGTGGTGGGGTGTATTTGTACCTGCTGTAATTCTGTGTCTATTCCCATGCTTTATTTTGAAAGATGTGAAAGTACAGTGAATTTAATTACCTGCGACACAATTCTGGCTTTGTCACTTCTCGAAATATCACTGAGGTCAAAGGTCATGCTGTATAAGTTCAGAACTTGACTCCCCTGAATGGGAAATAGCAGCAATGTGAGAGCGTGGGGCGCTTTGATAAGTGCACACCGGCACAAAAGAGCTGCGCTCTGAGGTGCAGCAAAAAAAGTGAATTTCATATGCACCCACCACACATCGGTGCGTAATGTGCAGCTTACCAAAGGTGTTTCATGATGTTTGTTTGGCGACTTTCAATGACATTTTCTGAACACACTCCAGTTCGCATTGGGAAATTATTCACTTCTGCAAAACCATTCCCAAAATTGCTAAACTTGAAAATCATTCTAGGCTTCTCGAAAAGGAGTCTAAAAGTTAAATTGTTAAGTAATCAAAATTCACTCGCCTTCTAAAAGTGGTCGTTCAAGGAACAAAGTTGATACGCTCAGTGGAGTCAGAGTGGAAGATGGCCTGGCAATGTTGTGTTGCACTGTCTGTGGCTAGATGAAGTACTTACATTTCCAACACAGCCACCCTGTCACCTTTCTCAAACACTAAGCAAAATCAGGGGGTAAAATAACATGCACAAAGTAAATCAAATACACAATAAGGCCAATATACGCTTTTTCATTTTAAAAAATGCCCCCTCCTTAATTTTTCTGTCTCACTTATCGAATATATTTATTAGCACACATCACCTCTTTTTTATATTCTCTATAGCACAAGGATCTCATGGTGTTTTAGCACTATATTGAGTATTTAGGGCCTGATTCATAAAGGTAAATTGACAAACACAGAAAAAAACTCTGATGTCCCTAGACGTATAGCTACAAGTCTTTGCTATTTACCATTTCAAATGCAGTATTGCACCTACCTCTAGACTCATACCTCCTCCCCGGGGGCAGCATCCTACAAACAAGCATTTTCAATGCAACGGTTCTCGCATTTGTTCGAGTTAGAGCTATTAGCGTTGTAAAGCAAAAAAAATGCAGGGCGTTCACGCTATGTAAAATGCAGCGCAATCGTGCTGCTTGGAAAATAAACAGATAAAGTAGTCTGGACTCCAGGCTGAAAACATCGAGCCTCGTATGCTTTTGGTACTTTACCGGTGCTGTGTAGGTGGGCTAAACACCGGAAAAGGCATGACGTATGCATGCCTTTCACAAATCAAAGCAAGCGGATTTTAAAAGGCAAGCCCACAAACCAATGTAAGTGACTGACGTGGCATGGGCGTGGTTTCAAGCCCAAAGAGAGATAACAGAATGGACGGAGCACTTTGTGCTCGCCCATAAAAAACGTATGACTGAAAATGTATTACTAGCAACTTTTCATACGTAGGTGGAGATCTCCACGGCTGTGGCAGAGTTCTCCCTATGGTGAAGTATAGAAAATACTATTACAGTTTATTATTCTTTAAAAATATTTAAGATATATTTACTATAAAACATAAAAATAATGTAATGTATTTTAAAACTAGAATTATTTGAATAAAATGTTATATTGTTATTTCCCCCCCAAATCCTTCCTCTTTTGTCTCCCATTTCAGGCAGCACTTTTCCATTCCCATTTTGGCTGGCTTAGTCTCTGCACACAGCTCGGCTTGGCCACACGTGGACTGCCTTTGCTCTCTACAGGAAACAAGCTAGTTTCCAAGGGTTACTTGAAATGAGAATCCATTTTCTACCATTAACATAATGACACTATTATGTCTACACAATAGAAGTGCTTCACACTTAACATGCTTAAGAAATCTGCTAATAATTCAGATAAAGAAAAAAAGTCAATATTTACTAAATATACCTTTGGATTAAAATCTGGGAGTCTAAGAAAGCAGTGTAGGAGTGCTTTAACTAAATGAAAATTATTGCAATTAACATGTAGAATAATTATGCAGGACTTAAACAAAAAGCAGTATTTTAAACGCAAAAGTGAGCAGTAAGCTTCCATACCCACATGTATTTAGCTAACACCCACTGACAAATGCATTTTTCTTTCTTTCCTTCACCCTGACTTAGGTCGGGAATGTGAGATATAAACTTTCAATGACACAAATAAGCTGAGATAATGGACCGAATAGAAAATGGTTATTCTTCAACATCCTCATAGGCATAGTTTTCATAAAATATATTAATGTGTTAAAATGTTTAGTTTAATTTCCATAGAATGTTTCTTTATGGCAACGTTTTGTCAATAGAAGCATATGAGAAAGGGAATGACTTCATATAGTAATGTATAGTATCCTAACCATGAACTATTTTTGTCTTGTAGTAAGAGGAGCTGGGGACTGAGCTTGAGTTGATATTCGCATTACAATTTGTACCACACTTGTATCTTGTGTTTAGAAGTCCTTTTGTTTTAGATTGCTTAAACAACGGAAGCTGCCCTGTTCCCATGATGACACTGCTACATAATTGGATGAGCTACTATGAATGACAACGTATTGTAGCAGTTTGCTGATATGAAACGTATTATAAGCGTGTGTTCTTAGAGAGACTGAGCTCCCTGACTTTACATAGGTTTGACCCAGACTCTCTGCTGACGCTGCTCAAATTCACTCTGAGAGACCATTTATTTCTGCTGCCTGAATCTGTATTGTTCTGAGACGCTACTGAGTTTCCTGAACTTCTCTTAAAGAGAAGTTTTGTTTATGATGTGAAATGTATGCTAAAAGCTTCATGGTTCACATTTCGAATTTAAAGAACTCTTCTTGACTTCTAACTGATGTGTTGTTCTCACTTTCCATAGCTTAGAATGGGGATCAACTTTTATGGAACACACTTTATGCTTTGGTCTCTATTGCATTGATAATTAAATTGACTAATATTGATGACTTTCAATAAAGAAATTATTAGTAAAAGATTTAATAAAGCTGTGAACACACCAAAATCTCACCATTTACTCCCATGAACATGCACATGATTTGTGGTGATAAACAGATAGCTTTTGATTTGCAGTTCCTGATTAGTTCTTTACTTACCTCAAAGCTCCTTCCCCTTGGGCCCAGTGGTAAGAACGGGGACTTTATGTTTCCAGCTTGGTTGAAGATTTACGTCATAAACTGAAATTATTTATTTAAAATCCCTACTCAAACAGCTGTGTGACAGGGCGATGTGCATGAGATCGCACTGTTTTCAGATGTGCAGATCACTATCAAATTTATCATGTACCTGTAGATAAGTGATTGGCGGAAGGCTGTCAATAGTTTCAACCATTGGTAATTTCTCTGGATCTTATTCTAGTCCATGGTGTTTTTTTTTGGCATCCTGTGCAAATCCAGAGAACGACACACTTTGAGCAAATCAGCAATGGTTATGCACCAAAAGGAACACGACTCTTCAGACTGGGAGCCTGGTGTGAGTATCACAGTCAAGGACTAACTGCATTAGAAAAAGAAAGGTTTAAAAAGGATTGTTGATTGGGGTTAAACCAAATGTGAATAGGCAGGGAGCTCTGCAGTACAGCTCCTGAGAAGGATCCAAGAGGCAGCCAAGAGGTACATGTTTGAAGCAAGGAACGATCAGCGCTCTTTGGAATTGGATTTAAGAGGGCGACAGAGGATATAATGCAAGAATTGGGACTTGGGATCTGAGGCAGGAATGGTTTGGCGAACTATGCGTAGCACTTTGAACAAGATTATTTTGACCACCAGTGACCGTTGCTGTTTGACAAGGTGCAAACCTGACTTCTTCCTGCCGCTATGAAAGCAAGCTGCCATGTTTTGGCCAAACTTCAATCTGGTGATAAGGTATTTAGGCAAGCTCTGACAGAAGAGATTACCTTACCAAAGTGTAATCTAGAGAGGTGGTTGCTTGAATAACAAGCTCTATGCTTTCAGCTGGAGAAGCGAGAGAATCTTCCTTAAAGTCCTTAATCAAAGAAAGAGGATGGCTACAACTTTTGTGACCTGAGGAGTAAAAGCCAGAGCTGATTTCAAGGTGATGCCTAAATATTGGACTGCGCTGAAAAGAAATTTTAAAAGGCCCAGACAATGGAGCCAGCAGTCAGAGTTCCAAACAAAAGGAACCACCCATGATAAAACCAATAATGTAATTAGTCTTCTTTAAGTTTGGAACTGAAAGAAGAATCAGCCAAGGGTCACCAAAGTGAACCAGCCTCTGATGTGTGGCTAAGGAGGAAAACAGGGGTCACATAGATTTATGGCACAGCCTGCGGTCAGAAAGGGAGAACACAATTTTGGGTGGGCAAAGGATAGCAAACAAGGGCGACAAGGGTTGACTGGGGGGAAGGGATAATAAACAGCGAAGGGAATGAGTGAGCAAGTTAGAGGGAAAGACAACCATTATAGGGACCAGTGGTTTATTGGGGAGGGACAAATAACTTCAACAGGTTGTGATGTTAGGTATAGGAAGACAAAGAGAAGGTGGATGGGCAAGGTGGAGTTACAAAGATTTATGACCGACCGCAGTGTGTGAAAAAACAGTGCATACCTGTGACAGGGAACAAGTTGGGCAAGGGGATGAGACAGAGAGCATCGAGAGGGACCAGTAGCCATGGTGACCTTACCACCATGTTGTGTTACTGCTGATCTATTATTTGTGAAAGGATAAGAGCTGCTCCGTGGGGTGATTTTCACCTCCTGTGACAGACCATCTTAATATAAGGGATGTTTGCAAAAAAATCAAGCTTGTTGAGGAAGTGTGTAGTGTTTACTAACTAACCACGCAACATCTATATTGGGGAGTAATCGTAATACGTGATTGCTCAATTTCTGCTTCTTCTAAAACACATTCAGAAAACCACCCAGAGTGTACTTTACCATGGATTCTAACATGTCCAATCACAGCTACGCACTGCGGTGCACTGAGCAAAGAAATTTAGGAGGATATGAGAACATATTACACCAAATTTCCATATTCACACTAGCTCCACGTGACATCGAAAATTACATTTTCAACACATTATTTGATCATATCTTATTGTTCTTTTATTTGATTTTTAGACCTACAGTGCAATTTTTCCGGCAAGACAACCATTTCACAATCGTTCACTTAGAGCGGGCGCTCCTTTTATCGACGTCAAAGTTATGAAAAGCCAGCTTGATGATTTTACCCGTGGGCGTCACGCAGCTCTTCCACCTGGTTTATTAAGGCCTTCGACAGTCATTCGCGTGGGGGTAGATCTTGGTTAGGAGAACTCAAAACATTTACAAATTCTAATATTTGACTCCTAAGGAGAAACTAAAGGTCTATGTGGATTTTCATTCCCGCGAGCCGGCCTCAAGCACTAGTCTGACGTTCACCTCAAATGGAAATGAAACATCTGGGGCGGGCGCGTTCCCTTGCTGGTATGGCTGGCCAGGCACATATTGATTGGTTTAGCTGGGAATGCTGGATTCATTTTATTTTTGTGCTTACGGAACACATCGTGGATATTTGTTTGTATTTTTTATTGATGTGTTGACTTATTATCCATATATTTATTTAAACCTGGTTATACATCGCACGGCACGAAGCAGGCGAGATTTATGTATTTTTCAGCTCTTGAGGGCACAAGTCAAGACAAGATAATAATACATTGCAGAGAAAATGAACGCAAATGCCAGTGGTTCAAAAACATTTACTCGTCACGGTTTGATGAGCGACAGAGGGGTGAAAGTAGTCGCAACACTAATGACACGGTTTGCTGATTTTTTTTGTCGAGAAAAGAAATGTCGCAAACAAGCGTTCACTACTGTTTAGAAATAGCATATATGGAAATTAGCAAAGAGATGTTCTACCCCATTTGCTTTGATTTTTCACGGGTAATTTTTGTTTAAATTTAAGATCAAACAAACGAATAAGGCGAAGTCTTCATTTTATCAAGGGCACAGAGGGGATTTTTGTAAGCTTTTAGGAGATAGACTAAAATTGAATTTTGCAGTATGCCAGGGGCAGGTGAACCTTTCAAGACAAAATACCAGTTTACTAATGATGTGTAAACAGACAAAAGTGTAGTGCGTAACTACATCAGCACACATAATCCACGTAAAGATGCACACAGACCCACACACCTATAAAAATCAGTTTTTATCTACTTCGAGACAAACACGGCTTTATACACGTAGGCCAAAAATATATAAAAATCAATGCAGGCAGACCAACAGTCATAAATGACCCTGTACACCAGAAGCCACGCGATGATGCGCATCATGGCACGAGGTTTTGTGCATAAGGGAGCAGCACACTGTTATGTATAGCAGGGGTGCACAGGTTAATATCCATCTGAGGACGGGAGGGTGAGGGTGATGTGTACAGGGAGCACAGGTGATGCACTTCTTGGAAATCCTGAGCACTCAGCGTTGTACCTCAGGGGAACACTGGCTGGGCACTGAACCGTGTGCATTATAGCAGAGCAGACGCCCAGGGAACCCAATGTGCTATCACATAGGACACATAGGGGGTCATTCTGACCCCAGCGGGCGGCGGTTGCCGCCCGCCTGGAGAGAACCGCCATTTGGCCGCCCCGCGGTCAAAAGACCGCTTGGGCCATTCCAACTTTCCCGCTGGGCCGGCGGGCGCTACCTAAGGTAGCGCCCGCCGGCCCAGCGGGAAAGGGGCCTGCAACACTGAAGTCGGCTCCGAATGGAGCCGGCGGTGTTGCAGGTGTGCGACGGGTGCAGTTGCACCCGTCGCACTTTTCACTGTCTGCTAGGCAGACAGTGAAAAGCATGCTGGGGCCCTGTTAGGGGGCCCCAGGACACCCGTTCCCGCCATCCTGTTCCTGGCGGTAAAAACCGCCAGAAACAGGGTGGCGGGAAAGGGGTCAGAATCCCCATGGCAGCGCTGCTTGCAGCGCCGCCATGGCGGATTTGGGCAACCGGGGGGTAATCCGGCAGTAAACCGCCGGACCCGGTTTTCTGACCGCGGCTTTACCGCCGCGGTCAGAATGGCCCAGGAAGCACCGCCAGCCTGTTGGCGGTGCTTCCGTCACCCGTGGCCCTGGCGGTCTATGACCGCCAGGGTCGGAATGAGGGCCATAATGTTCAACCGATTGCGGATTTGTTTGGTTAGAAATGCATTCTTATTAGTAAAGGCAACCCCAACCACTCTGGTGCTTTTTAACACCTGGATTTGTATTCTCCAGACCAAGCACTCTTAAAATATACTGCCTACAAGTACGGATGACGTGATTCCTGCATGTTGTATTCCTCATTGTCTTATGTGACATTGCATACAAACTGATTTACAAATGTATGATTCACTGTCTTGTGATGTAAAGTGCTGTGACACCCTGCACTGGTATGAGTAGCACTATGAAACACATGAAATGCATGTGAAAGAGGGGGTCAGGGATGAGGCGCACTATTGGAGGGTGGTAGTGAGGGAATCTGTGGAGAGTGAGTTCATTGGGGTGGGCGCCAAAAAAGGCTGTTGCAGCGGGCACCACTAGCACTAAAGCCGGCCCTGCACCTGAGAAGAGTACTTGGCCTTCCTTTGAATGCAGCTGCTATCCATCCTATTTTCAGTAATCTTCCACTTATGAATTAGAGCATTTAGGAGTCATTACAGCCTGCCTTCCTCACAACGCAGTGCAGCCCTCCTAACCTGAATTCTAATGAGGCAGAAGGCGCGCGGTATCTGAAATAATTCCCTGTTCATGGTCATCTGTGCATTACAAGCTCAGCTTGAACAGCAGCCATTCTGCACAGCATCAAATCAGTGCAGTCACAGAGTCCGCTGCATAGAATTAGTAGGTATTATGTGGAATGTTTCTAATATACAGAGACAGAATATTTACCAATATGCAAGCGATGGTTCTTTCCTGACTAGACTATAATAATGTGCTGGTCGCATCCTGTAAAATGTATGACTCCTGAATTTTTGCAGAACCAAAATAGGGCAGTACACCTGGTTCCAAGCTTTAAGAAACATGGTCACGTTATCTCATGTCAAGGTTTACTTCGTTGGCTAAGAGTGTCATTTATGCTCCTTTTCAGTTGTTCACATTGGTTCTTAAGTGATTTTTGGTAAAATTCCAGTTTGATGCAGAGACAGTTTGTACGGTTACACCCCCTCACGCAAGCTTCCCTCTACAGAGTTTTTTCAACTCTCTGTGCCGAAAGGCATACTCCAAACCTGTGGAGTAATAGCATTTACTGGTTTATGACGTTGTTGTGCAGAATAATGCCACTTCAGATGGATGGTGTGCTTGAATATTCAGAAGATAGATCTGCCCAGCTCATCTGCCTGCAGTGTTCTGTTCTCCCACAGAACACTCCATGCATCATAGGATATTGCATTCCACAAAGGATGGTATTACATCAATTCTATTGCACAAACAGAGGACAAACACATAACATCCCCCTTCCTTAGTACAGAACAAAAATACATAATTGAGTAAAATAAAACGCAAAAAACTAACCAAAATTAAATATAACTTCGGCTCTTACCTTTCCTTAACATCAATTCCTTCAACAGTGTAATCTTTCAACCATCTAGGAGTGTTCTGTTGGAGCATATAACACTCCAGTCAGACGAGCTGGGCAGATCTATCTACCATTGCTAGAGCTGAAATAAATATCCTAGCACACCATCCTTCTGGAATGGCAATCTTCGGCACAACAAATTGGCGACAAGAATCACTTGTGCTGTTCTTCCTAATCAACAAGCATACATAGGGAGCAATATTGCTAGTCAGCAACTTTTGATGTCGTAATGCCACAAACTGAGGACAACGATCTTTGGACCCAAGGCAGAGTTAGCTCAAATAAGAGTCTAAGTTACTGACTGTGGTTAGTTGGAATCCAGAACAACAGCCATGCGCTAACATTTTTCAACGTTTATATTATACCTTACCATTGGAGTGGTTGCCTTTTCTTATAAAGGAGCACATTCCTCTGCACCAGGATTCTCTAAACGTTCTAGCTGCATGCATCAAGGATTGTGGCGGTTTGTGATTCAAGCATAATCACATGATTGCGGCTGAAATGCAAGGCCAAGCAGCGTGACCTTGCATAACCGCCATTTTTGTTGGTTGGTGGGTACGGAATGCGAAGTTTGGTTGAGCGACCCTTGACCCTGTCTCCAGGCAGGTCGCTCCCCCCATCTGCCACGCAGCCCCCTGTGGGTTGAACCTCCGTTGCCGCTTTTGCCGCCTGACTACTCGCTCCCTTTTTTCTGTACCCCTGCGCTTGGCTTCTGTGCCACTTTGTTTTTTCATTCTGTGCCCCTGTATTTTGCTTTCTGTACCCCTGTGCTCTGTTGTCCCTCTCCCGCCGTCTTTTCCTGCCATTTTTTCCCAGGGTTTTCCCCCAGGTTTTTCCCTTGCTGCTGAGTCCCTGCTGCCCCTCCCCCTTCACTCCCATGGACTGACCCGCTCCCACCTCTAAGCTGCTCCTCCCTCCCTCTGCCCTCATATGGAGGCCGCGAAGCGGGCGCGCAGTGGACGCACGCAGTGGGCGTGCCGAAGGCGCGCCTAAGGCAAGCCCGTCTGCACCCATACGCGCCTGGACCGCACCCAGCACCAGAACCCCTGGAACCCGCACCCCCGCAACGCCAGACTGCACTACGACGCAAGCACCCTCCACGCACACAACACCAGACGAGACCACCCCTGCTACCGGGCCACCCCGAAACGCACCCAGGGGCCTTTCACCTGCCGGAACTGCAGATTCACCAGCATCCAACCCTCCACACCTCCAGCCAGAGAACCCAACCACCTCCGCTGCATCCTCATCAACACCCGCTCCGCTCGCAAGCACGCCATCGAACTTTGGGACCTCCTAGACTTCACCGCCCGACGTCGCCTTCCTGACGGAGACCTGGCTGAACGCCACCTCAGCACCAGACATCGTCATAGCCATCCCACAGGGCTACAAGATCTCCCGCAGAGACCGCACCAACGGAGTGGGAGGAGGAATCGCCATCATCCACAACCGCACCCAACAGCTACCACGCCGCTGCTGGGGCAAGGTCACCGAGGACCAACTGACTACCGCCCTCGCCCTGAGACCACCCACCGACCCCACCGACCCAGACACCGCCACGACCAACCTCACACAGTGGATCAACGACTGCGCCAACACCCTCACCCCCCTCAAGACCTTTACAACCAACCACACCAACAAGAAAGCCGCCTGGTTCACTGAGGACCTCCGGATCTCCAAGCACACCTGTCGGAAGCTGGAGAAGAAATGGCTCCACGACCGAACACCAGACAACCACACAGCCCTGAAGAGCGCCACCCGCAGACATCACCAACTCATCAGGACCGCCAAGAAGACCGCCTTCAAGGACCGTCTAGACAACAACGCACACAACACCAAAGAGCTCTTCAGCATTGTGAAAGAACTCTCCAATCCCAGCTCCATCACCAACAACATCCCGCCATCTCAAGACCTGTGCGACTCCCTGGCCACCTTCTTCCACCGCAAGATAACCGACATCCACGACAGCTTCAACCCCAACCCCCTCGCACCCACCACCGAGTCCACCACCCCTGCGACTACCACTCGCACCAGTCGCCTGACCGTCTGGTCCAGCGTCAGCGACGAAGACACCATCAAAACCATGAACTCCATCCACTCTGGATCCCCATCGGACCCCTGCCCTCACCACGTCTTCAACAAAGCCAGTGCAGCCATCGCGCCCCACCTCCAGAAAACAATCAACTGTTCCTTCGAGACAGCAACCTTCCCAGAAATCTGGAAGCACGCCGAGATCAACGCCCTTCTGAAGAAGCCCAAGGCAGACCCCAATGACCTCAAGAACTTCCGGCCCATCTCCCTGCTCCCTTTCCCGCAAAAGTGACCGAGAAGATTGTCAACAAACAGCTGACCCGCTACCTCGAAGTCAACAACATCCTGGACCCTTCCCAATCCGGTTTTCTCAGTAACCACAGCACCGAGACCGCCCTCATCGCCGCCACTGACAACATCCGGACCCTGATGGACAAAGGAGAAACAGCCGCCCTCATCCTTCTGGACCTATCAGCAGCCTTTGACACGGTCTGCCACAGCACCCTATCAGCACGCCTCCATGACGCCGGTATCCAAGAGAAGGCCCTGGCCTGGACCACATCCTTCCTCTCTGGCAGAACCCAGAGCGTCCGCCTCCCACCCTTCCGCTCCAAAACCACCAAGATCATCTGCGGCATCCCACAGCCCTCAGCCCGACACTGTTCAATATCTACATGGCCCCCCTCGCCCACGTCGCACGACAACACAACCTCAACATCATCTCCTACGCCGACGACACCCAGCTGTTCATATCCCTCACCGAAGATCCCCACACCGCCAAAGCTAACCTCCACCGAGGAATGAAGGCCGTAGCCGACTGGATGAAGGACAGCAGACTGAAGCTGAACTCAGACAAGACGGAGGTCCTCATTCTCGGACCCACCCCATCAGCCTGGGATGACTCTTGGTGGCCCATGTCACCAGGCACAGCCCCGGAACCCACGGACCACGCACGCAACCTGGGGGTCATCCTCAACTCCACTCTCTCCATGACCAGGCAAGTCAACGCTGTCTCCGCGTCCTGCTTCAACACCCTCCGTATGCTCCGCAGGATCTTCAAATGGATCCCCCTCGACACGAGAAAAACCGTTACCCAGGCCCTCATCACCAACAGACTCGACTACGGGAATGCCCTCTACTCAGGAATTACAAAAAAGCTCCTGAGACGACTCCAACGCATCCAGAACGCCTCGGCCCGACTCATCCTCGATGTCCCCTGCCGCAGCCACATCACACTCCACCTGAGAGACCTGCACTGGCTCCCCGTCAACAAAAGGATCACCTTCAAGCTCCTGATCCACGCACACAAAGCACTGCACAACACCGGACCCACCTACCTCAACAACTGACTCAGCTTCCACACCCCCACACGAAGCCTCCGCTCAGCCAACCTCGCCACAGTCCCCCGCATCCGAAAAACCACTGCCGGCGGCAGATCCTTCTCCTACCTCGCCGCCAAGACCTGGAACACTCTCCCCACCATCCTACGACAGACCCAGGACCTGCTGGCCTTCAGAAGACTCTCAAGACATGGTTCTTCGACCAGTAGCACCCCCCCCCCCCAGCGCCTTGAGACGCTCGTGGGTATGTAGCGCGCTTTACAAATGCAGTGATTGATTGATTGATTGATTGATCACATCTGCGCTCTTAGCCAATTTTACTGAATGGCCATTGAAATCACATTGGCGCTTTTGGCCAATTTTACTGAATTACTGTTACTGCTGTGTCCACATCAACTAGACTTACCTTTATACCTGAAACAGCAACACAACAGAAGGTAAGATCTATAATGAAAAGGTTTGGGTGCATTATGGTGATAATTGATTTATACATGTGCCATATTTGAGCTGCATTGAAACATCATTGGACACCTTTTAACTAAGCATGGCATACATTTTATTTTTCATCAGTCTGCCTCATTCCTTTGGCCTTCAGGGTCTGAGCCCTCCATATAGTGGTTAGAGTGGAAGTACTATTTTGTGAACTATATTGAAGCAATAGATGAAGATAAAGACATGTCTGCTGAACAACAGAAGAAGATACTTATTTTGCACTCTTTGGGCCCACATGCATTGAAAACCTGTAACCGGATGCCTAAAACACCAGTGATTGATGATATAAATGTTTTTTAGGCAGCAATTAAGGCTTTAGACACATACTTTGTGCCAATAGTCTGTATAGGGATAACACGATATGTGTTTTTCCAACATAAACAAGGGAAAATTAGTCAATGGATGGGTTTGTAGCAGAGTTAAAGAACCTGGCTATTGACTGCAAGTTTGGAGCATTACATGAAGAATTGGTCAGCATCCAATTAGTCATACATACAAGCATTCCTGCCATGCAAGAATGCTTCTGGGTCAGCAGGGACTGTCCTCTAGATGACATTTTGACTATTGTAAGGAAGACTGAAAGATGTCTGGCAGTTATGCAAATGTGTTGAATCAAGTTGAAAAGGTACCGGACAAGGTTAACAAACTGAAGAGTCACCAGCAAAATAGGAATCAACTTAAACTTAAACGAGATAAACCTGTTGGTAAGGAAGGTGACAGGTGTTTCTGCTGTGATAGCAACTAGCAATTGGTGTGCAGTAAAATTGCTCTGCACAAATGTGAGTAATTGTGGATTACAAGGCGAATTATGCCAGAGTTATCAGGAAAAGAAAAAATCACATTAAGGGGGTCATTCTGACCTCGGCGGTAAAAGGCGCTTACCGCCGGTCAGAAGACCGCCATAACACCGCCGCGGCCGCGGAAAGCCGCCACGGTCATTCTGACCCACAACGGCCAAACCTCCAAAAATCCGACCTCCACTGCAGGCCGCTACATCAGCGGGCAGCGATAAACTGGAGATGACCAAACCTCCACCGTCACGCCAACAGAAAAACGCCCATGCCATTACGACCCACGAATCAACGCGGCGGGCTTTCCAACGCGGTATTCCATTGGCGGTACACACCGCCGCGGTCAAAATACACACACAGCACCAAAACACAGGCACATTGGACAATTACAAATACACACACCTGATACACATACACAACCCACTCCCACACAATCAATCAACTATAAAACACCCCCCCACATCACCCACAAACCCCTACGACCACAATTACTGAGAGAAGGAGAGAGAGACACAGCAGACAATCCATAGCAATACACACTGAGGCACACTACACCATCACACACACCACATAGTAGCACAAAGCACCACACACCAACATACTCATCATCACATACACCACCCCACACCTCACCCACACCACCCCATGGCACCCCAAAGGCACCCACGCTTTTCGGACCAAGAACTCCGGGTCATGGTGGAGGAAATCCTAAGAGTGGAACCCCAGCTCTTCGGCTCACAGGTGCAGCACACCAGTATAGCTAGGAAGGCGGAGCTATGGCAGCGGATCGTGGACAGGGTCAACGCGGTGGGACAGCATCCCAGGAATAGGGAGGACATCCGCAAACGATGGAACGACCTACGGGGGAAGGTCCGATCGATGGTCTCCAGGCACAACATCGCGGTCCAGAAGACTGGCGGCGGACCCCCACCCACCCCTCCCGAATTTACATCATGGGAGCAAGAGGTCTTCAACATCCTGCATCCTCAGGGCCTCGCAGGAGTAGCCGGAGGAATGGACTCTGGTAAGTCCAATCTCAACTACTAGATCCCCCCCACCCCACCAGCATGCCAACCCACACCCCCACCCTCACCCCCAACCCCACAGCACACATCCTCCCTGACAATGTCTCACCAGCACAACCCACCCATCCCAACACCAACTCCTGCATGCCAACACAATCCATGGACACCCATCACCCAAGCATGACCACTGCACTTACCCCCCCCCCCACTAACTACCCTCACAACACCTCCCTCAAGGGAATGCCTGCACTGGGGGACGAGGGCACCCATAACACGCACACTATTGCACACACAGAAACAATAACCAAACTCTCTTACCCCATGCAGGACCCGAACGCCAAAACACCAGCCAGGAGGGTCCAGAAATGTCCATCCCACCCCCGGAACAGGCCCACAGTGAGGACAGCAGCTCTGTCGACACTGAACCTGATGACCAGCCCGGACCATCGGGGACCTCTGGGCAGTCGGTTCCCCTCACCCAGACACAGGCCACACCAGACCCGACCCCCGCTGCCAACACCAGCACAGCTCCCACCCAGCGGGCCCATGCCTCTGTCTCTAGGACACGTCAATCAGCGGTGTGTCTGCCACTACAGGGCACCCAGGCTAACCCAACACCCCAACAACAACAGGGACCTGGGGGCAGTGGGAGCGGGCACACCGTCCAGGAGACAGAGGCCGGGGGAAACCGGGCAGCTCGGAGGGCTGCTGTGCGACAGGGGGGGAGGAGAGGCCCAGGGAACCCACTCTCCAAGAGGCCCTCACCACCATCATGGGGGCCTACCACCACTCCCAAGAGACGATGGCGACGGTACTGGCCAGGTTCACGGAGATCCAGGCACAGCAGGAGGAACGCTACATGGGGTTCAGGGAGGAGCTGAGAATCATCGGGACCGCAATGGGGTCCATCGTCCTGGCCCTCAACAGGATAGAAGACGCGTTGCGGAACCATGTGGCACCACACAGGGCCCCTGTCACTAGCCCGGACCAGGAACAGCCTACCACCTCCGCCGGCGCTAGTGGACAGGAGGCCCCAACACCACGGCAGGCCACCAGAACCCCACCTCCTGCTGAAGAACAACCACCCCGTAAGAGGAGCCTGAGATCCAAAAAAAAGACAGAGTAGGATGTCAAGACCCCCGCCAGCAGGACATACCCCCTGAACTCTTCCCACTGTCCCACATTGCCACCCTGTCCAACCATGAACTGCCTCTGCTCCATCCTTCCACAGACAAAAGGACAATGCACCTGTGAGACTGAGAACTGGACTCTGCCATGGACATTACTCCACCCCCACCCATCACCCTTAGAATCACATGTACCAATATCTAGCCCTGTAAATAAATCACATATTGCACACAAATCAGTTTGGAGTCATGCTGTATTATTAGCAAATGTATTACATATTACTGTTCAATATCTGTTCTGTCAATTAGTGATGACAACATACCAATGTCAATACGCTGTAGTTCATGGGCAAACCAAGCAGAAGTCAGGCACTGCGTCATACAGCACTGAGAAGGGAAGGGAAAATAAAAAATTACCCAAAAATATCTGGTGGGAACTACAGAAAGTACAGATGCAGGAGGCTAGAAGCAATTGTGAAATGGCGTGGGTGATTCTTACCTGGGTGTTACTGGAAATACTGTAGTATCACTCTGTCCCTATTGTCTGTGTCGTCCTCTGAGTCTTCCTCCTCTTCACTCTCCACAGGCTCCACGGCTTCTACAACACCACCATCTGGACCATCCTCCTGCAGGAAAGGCACCTGGCGTCGCAAGGTTGTGAAGCATACAGCACGCCACGATAATATGGCACACCTTCTTTGGTGAGTACATTAGGGATCCACCTGTCATATGCAGGCACCTAAACCTGTCCTTCAGGAGGCCAAAGGTTCGCTCAATCACCCTCCTAGTACGCCCATGGGCCTCATTGTAGCGTTCCTCTGCCCTTGTCCGGGGATTCCTCACTGGGGTCAGTAGCCACGGCAGGTTGGGGTAACCAGAGTCACCTATTAGCCACACACGTTGTCTCTGTAGCTGCTCCATCACATAGGGGATGCTGCTATTTCGCATCACATACGCGTCATGCACTGACCCTGGGAACTTGGCATTTACATGGGAGATGTACTGGTCAGCCAAACAGACCACCTGGACATTCATCGAATGATAATTTTTTCTGTTTCGGTACACCTGCTCATCGTCTTTTGGGGGTACCAAAGCCACATGGGTCCCATCAATGGCACCAATGATGTTGGGGATATGTCCAAGGGCATAGAAATCACCCTTCACTGTAGGCAAGTCACCCTCCTCTGGGAAAATGATGTAGCTCCGCATGAGTTTCATCAGGGCAGACAACACTCTGCTCAAAATCTTAGAAAACATAGGCTGAGACATTCCAGATGACATGGCCACTGTGGTCTGGAATGACCCACTGGCCAAAAAATGGAGGACTGACAAAACCTGCACCAGAGGGGGAATCCCTGTGGGTTGGCGGATGGGGGACATCAGGGCTGGCTCCAGCTGGGCACACAGTTCATGGATAGTGGCACGGTCAAGTCTGTATCGAAGTATTATATGGCGTTCTTCCATTGTCGACAGGTCCACCAGCGGTCGGTACACGCGAGGATTCCTCCTTCTCATCGCAAGTCCCAGCGGACGGTGCCTAGGAAGGACAACATGGAGCACAGAGTCAGCCAAACCACAGGTACGTACAGACAGCTTGCACAGTTAAAGAATGGCAATGGGTTGAAAGGCGTGTATGTGTGGCAATGCAAGGCCTAGGCCTGTGTGTCGCAGTCAAAATTAAGCCATGTAGGCCCTTGAAATGGCGGCTGCCTGACCTGTGAAGTGGGACAATGGGATGTGAGGTCAATGCGCTGGCGGGGCACACCGTGGCGGTAGGCGGTCGAAGACCGCGGCGCAAAGCCGCATTGGTTAACATTGAAGCCTATGGGTTTCAGGAGCCAATGACGAAGTGCGCCGGCGGTCGCGGTACGCACCGCCGCGGTACGCACCGCCGCGGGCGTGACCGCCATTTTCTATCTGCTTAATCACTCGAGACCTGATCATCCACAGGAGAGGACCTATACTGCAAGTGCTGCTGTGACCTCGGTCTGGAAGATACAATGGCTGCTGCGACTGGGGAAAGGGCCCCTGCCTTCACGTCTGAAGAGTTGGAGAAGCTCGTGGATGGGGTCCTCCCCCAGTATGCGCTACTCTACGGTCCTCCAGACCAACAAGTGAGTACACCGGGTGCACATGGAATGGGCTATGCCTGTGTGGATTGGGGTGGATGTAAGTTGGTGGGGTGGGAGGCGAATGAGGAGTGCAACGCCCGACAGATGAGAGCATGTGCCATATGGCAAAGTTGGTGGGGGGGGCCAATCACATCTAACATGCAGGTCATTCATGATTTCCTCCTTTCCACCCTGTACATGTCAAATAGGTCAGCGCCCATCAGAAGATCGAGATTTGGCGTGCCATCGCCAAGGAAGTCCGGAACTTGGGGGTCCACAACAGACGGGGCACCCACTGCCGCAAGAGGTGGGAGGACATCCGCCGCGGAACAAGGAAGACCGCAGAAACACTGCTGGGGATGGCCTCCCAACCTAGGAGGGGTGCCAGTCGCACCATGACCCCCCTGATGTCCCGGATCCTGGCGGTGGCCTACCCTGAATTGGATGGGCGCTTTAAGACATCACAGCAGACACAAGGGGGTGAGTATCAGCACATTCTCCTATCTTTCTGCGCAGTGGAGGCGTCTGGGTGGGGGAGGAGGGCTGTGGGTGACATTAGGCCAGGGCGCTTTCTGTAGTGTAGGCCTCTCCCTTAGGCATGGCCCTGTGCCCCCGGCCCCCACCTCGGTAGGGTGACAAGTACAGCCATTGAAGGTCCAGCATCTCCCATGTGCGCGTTTGACGTCTCTTGGCCTGTTGTCTTAGTCAGTAGTACTGAGTAGTGTACCCCGAATGCGCGGCTTAGTGCATTAGGCACCTGTGTCTGTCCTCTCCGCCAACGGTGTTGACATTGCATGCACTCAACCTGGTCTTCTTTTTTCTCCCCCCACCCTTTCTCTTCATCTTCTTGTGCATGTGTGCATTAGCATCATCAGGCGGAGGAGATTTGGCATCGGAGCACGAGGGAGCTGCAGGACACAAGGCCCCGGTGGGCCCAGGAACAGACACCGAGGGCACCAGTGATCCGGAGGGCGAGGGGAGCACCACGACGGGGACCGCTGGTGAGAGCAGTGAAAGCGACACGTCCTCGGATGGGAGCTCCCTAGGGGTGGCGGCAACATCCGTGCCCCCCGCCTCTACAGGTACAGCCGCCACCCAGCGCACCAGCCCCGCCCTCCCAGCAGCCCCTAAGTCTTCGCTCCGTGCCGGTTCGCCCAGGAAGGCGCACGTCTCCTTCGCCCCAGGCACCTCAGCCCCTGCCCCTGTTGCCCCTGCTGCCCTCAGTGCAGAGCTCATTGACCTGGTAAGGACGCTCATCGTTGGGCAGACGACCCTTTTGAATGCCATCCAGGGTGTGCAAAGGGAGGTGCAACAGAGCAATGCGTACCTGGAGGGCCTTCATTCGGGTCAGGCTGCCCATCAACGAGCGTTCACTGCTCTGGCCTCAGCACTGACGGCAGCCATTGTCCCTGTTTCCAGCCTCCCTCTTCTTACTGCCTCCAGCCTTTCTCTGTCTCCTGTTCCTCAGCCTATCCCATCCACACCATCAGACCAGCCTGCACACACCTCAACACCCAAGAGCAGCTCATCCAAACACAAGCACCACAGATCCCACAAACACTCACCCAAGCAACACCCAGATGCAGACATGCCACCAGCCACTGCCACCCCTGTGTCCCCCTCCTCCTCGTCTCCCTCCTCCCTCCCTGTGACGTCTACACTCACACCTGCATGCACCCCAACATCAGCCAGTGCTTCCATCACCACCTCACCCTCCAGGACAGTCCACACTCGTGCAGTCACCACCCCCACTGCCATTTACACGTCCCCTGTGTCCTCTCCCACTGTGTCTGTCACCCCCTCTTCCAAGACACACAAACGCAGGCAGACACCCACCCAACAGCCATCCACCTCACAACAGCCTACAGCACCAGCACCTTCACCCAATGACAGCACACCTGACTCTCCTACAACCACCTCCTCTACCTCCACTTCCATCTCCACTTCTCCTACCCTTTACCTTGGCCCTAAAAAACTTTTCCTGGCTAACCTTAACCTCTTTCCCCCCGATGAGCTCCCCCATCCATCTTCAAAGAGTCCCAAGAGCACCGCAGCCACCACCAGCCCAGCTTCGGGTGTCACTGTTGTGCCTGGGTTCTGGAGCCCACCCTTTGCCAGCAGTGACACATCGATCAGCAGCAAGGACACGTCCAGCCCCCCCCCCGGCAAGAGGACCCGCAAAAACCAGGGTCCGCCGTGCGAGGACCGACAGGGCATCCCCCAAGGAGCAATGTGCGGCCACTTCACCACCCACACCATCTAGGGGAGGCAAGGGCCCGAGAGCCCCATCAAAGGAGCGGAAGGGCAGCAGGAGCGCGGAGAAGGTGGACCCCACATGCCACATCCCAGCTGGGAAGGAGGACACTAAGGAGGCCAAGAGTCTGTCCCGAAGGGTCCAGAAACGTCACGGTCCGAGGGCGACTGAGCAGGGAGTCCAGGCCAGGTCTGGCTCCCTTGACCTGCTGGATGAGCACCGCTGAACAGGGCCCGCGGTGCAGAAGAGCACCGCTGAACAGGGCCCGCCGTGGAGTAGAGCACCGCTGAACAGGGCCCGCGGTGCAGAAGAGCACCGCTGAACAGGGCCCGCCGTGGAGTAGAGCACCGCTGAACAGGGCCCGCCGTGGAGTAGAGCACCGCTGAACAGGGCCTGCGGTGCAGAAGAGCACCGCTGAACAGGGCCCGCCGTGGAGATAGGCACCGCTGAACAGGGCCCGCCGTGGAGTAGAGCACCGCTGAACAGGGCCCGCGGTGCAGAAGAGCACCGCTGAACAGGGCCCGCCGTGGAGATAGGCACCGCTGAACAGGGCCCGCGGTGCAGAAGAGCACCGCTGAAAGGGCCCGCCGTGGAGATAGGCACCGCTGAACAGGGCCCGCGGTGCAGAAGAGCACCGCTGAACAGGGCCCGCCGTGGAGATAGGCACCGCTGAACAGGGCCCGCGGTGCAGAAGAGCACCGCTGAACAGGGCCCGCCGTGGAGAAGAGCACCGCTGAACAGGGCCCCGCCGTGGAGAAGAGCACCGCTGAACAGGGCCCCGCCATCTCAAGCACCGCTCCGCTGGGCCCTTCCTCTCAAGCACCGCTACGCTGGGCACCGCCGTCTCAAGCACCGCTACGCTGGGCACCGCCGTCTCAAGCACCGCTCCGCTGGGCCCTTCCTCTCAAGCACCGCTCCGCTGGGCACCGCCGTCTCAAGCACCGCTCCGCTGGGCCCTTCCTCTCAAGCACCGCTCCGCTGGGCCCTTCATCTCAAGCACCGCTCCGCTGGGCACCGCCGTCTCAAGCACCGCTCCGCTGGGCACCGCCGTCTCAAGCACCGCTCCGCTGGGCCCTTCCTCTCAAGCACCGCTCCGCTGGGCCCTTCCTCTCAAGCACCGCTCCGCTGGGCCCTTCCTCTCAAGCACCGCTCCGCTGGGCACCGCCGTCTCAAGCACCGCTCCGCTGGGCCCTTCCTCTCAAGCACCGCTCCGCTGGGCACCGCCATCTCAAGCACCGCTCCGCTGGGCACCGCCGTCTCAAGCACCGTTTATGGTTCACTGTGCCCACCATGCCTCCTCCTTGACCAGTGGAGACTGTCATCCACCTGATGGACTGTGGCTTTGCACTCCCCAGGATGATCCAGTGGGCAGCCCACCCACTGTAGAGACATTGAGAGACTGTGGCTTTGCACTCCCCAGGATGGTCCAGTGGGCAGCCCACCCACTGTAGAGACATTGAGAGACTGTGGCTTTGCACTCCCCAGGATGGTCCAGTGGGCAGCCCACCCACTGTATAGACATTGAGAGACTCTGGCTTTGCACTCCCCAGGATGGTCCAGTGGGCATGGTGGCTCCTCGTGGATCTGGCGTAGTGGACTCATGTGGCTGTGGTGCCCCCCCCTTCCCTTCCCCCTGAGGTGCCTGTAGTTTTTACATCTGATGCCCCTGCAGTGTTCTCTCCAAAGGACTCAGGTCTCCTGTGTGGGCTTTGCCCTTATTTCTCAAGACTTTGGCCCACGGACACGCTGAATTCGTAGGATGTGCAGGACTTGGTACTTCAGTTATACACTGATGTGTATGTCATTAGTTTTGTTGTGAATATCTTTCATGGTTGTACGATAATTTTCTGGAGCTTTTTGGTACATAAATATTTATTCCAAATATGATTATGTCCTAGCATTTTTCAGGGGTGTTTGGGTGGTGTCACTGTGACTTGGTGCTCTGCATTGGTGAGTACATAGTTGGGGGGGGGGGGGGGTCGCATATGTGTGTGCCCGTAACCTTTCGTCCTCCCCCTCCCGTGTGTCGTAGGTGCAGTACTCACCGTTGTCGTCTGCGCCGGACTTCGTACTCGTGGTAGATGAGAAGGTAGACGAGAGCAGGTAGGATGTTTAATTCGGGTTCCATGCTGTCCTCCTTCCTGCTGGAGTGCGTAGTGGTGAGCGTTTTCCCGTCCGTAGTCTGTTTCCGCCGTGTTTTTATCGGCGGTGCTCCCGCCCCGGAAAAGGTGGCGTATTGGTGAGTTGGAATAGTGTGGGCGATACATTGTCTGCCGCCTGTCTGTTGGCGGTGACCGCCGCGCTGTTTGTTTGTACCGCCGTGGCGGTCGGAGTGTTAAGGTGGCTGTCTGTGTTGGCGGTTCCCGCCAGGCTCAGAATCCCATTTTTTTTACCGCCAGCCTGTTGGCGGGTTGGCCGCCGCTTTAACACCGACCGCCAGGGTTAGAATCACCCCCTAAGTGTGTATACAAAGACACTGTGAACTTCGATGAGTGTGATTCTGGGAATGGTATATATAAATCTTCAAATGTCATGAGTTTAAGGAATAACATGGTGTTGGACATAATTTATAACATGGTGAAAAGCAAACCAGTGTGTGACATGACAATGGGTAGTGTTCCAATTAAAATGTATGCTGATTCTGGTTCACCATGCACAATTGTTGACAAGTGCATGTGGAAAGATACATTTGTTAGTAAACTTGATCTAGACCTTTTGGAATCTCACATACAACCGGAAGGATATGGTGGGGAGAAGACAGCCATACCAGGATTAAGGTGGTTGACCATTAGGTTTAAAAACAAGCACTCGAAAGGGAAGCTTTATGTTGCAAAGAAGGGGCCCCAGTTTTGGGCTGGTTTGATCAAGGGAATTTGAATATCATACTTGACTCCAACAGTGAAGAGAAAGTGTTGATTGTAGATGAGAGAGTTGCCATTGGGACAACAGTGTTGGCAGAATTTCCAATAGATTTTAGAAAAACTTTAGGAGATTTACAAGGGTTTGAACATAAAATAATTTTAAAAGCTAAAGCTACCTACAAAGTCCACAAGATACAGAATATATTGATTATGGTCAGAGAGGAGGTAACCAGGGAGCTGGATAAATTAAGTTCAGCTAGGGTAATTGAACCATTTGAAGGCCCAGCTGTATTTCTCTCGTGGTGGTGGCATGACGCAACAATGGGAATATTTGGTTTTGTATAGATTTGCATCATCTGAATAATAATATTGTGGTAGACTGTTTTCCATTGCCTAAAATAAATGAAATGGCAATATGTGTCAAGGGTGCAAAATGGTTCTCCACCATAGACGTATCATCTGTATACCACTAGGTTTCCTTGGCACAAGATTCATGAAAGTGCACTGCATTTATAACACTGTTTGGATGCTTCCAGTTCAAAAGAATACCTTTTAGACTGGCATCAGAACCTGTCGTTTTCCACCGGCTTATGCAAAAGTTGTTTGAAAAAGAACACTTTACAATGTTTTTCCAAGGTGACATCCTAGTTTTTGGAGGGAACAAACAAATTCATGATGTTAGGTTGCGGAACATTTTGGGGTTCCTTAAGAAACATGGTCTAACAGTTGAATTCTCGAAATGCAGATTTGCACAAAAAACCCTAACATATTTGGGTCATGTAATTAAGGAAGGAGGTGTCAAACCTAAACCTGCTTTCATTAGTGCAATTTAGAGAACCCCGGCACCTTGCAAAAAAGAAGAGGTTAGGTCATTTTTGGGGATGGCAAAACATTGTGGAAAATTAATTCGCAAATTTGCTGAAAAGACCTACAACATCGGGCAGATGACAAAGGACAAAACTAAGGGCTAGATTTAGATCGGGGGGAGAATACTCCATCACAAATGTAACGGATTTCCCGACTGCCTTATTACGATCTTATTATATTCTATGTTTGGTCATCACTATGTGAAGAAGATTTTTGTGAGATCAAGCAGGATTTTGCTAATGTGTCAGCTTTGAGTATGTATGACCCTGAGATGGACAACTATATTACAACAGATGAGAGCTGGTTGAGGGCAGTTCTTACACATAAGAATTCCACAGGAAAGGAACCTGTAATTTCTTTTGCTTCTTGGACTTTAACACCGTCAGAGGAGAAATATCCAATTTTTGAAAAAGAGGCGTTGGCATCTGCATGGGCTTCGAATCATTTTTAGAGCTTTCATGTGGGGAAAACCTTTGGTGATTCAGTGTGACCAAAAACTGTTAGTAAAATTGTTAACAACTGAAGGAACTGTGAACGCCTCTGGTAAAAATGCGAGGTTGCCAATGGTGCGCAGTATTATGTGTATAGAATTGTGTATGTACCTGGAAAGGAAAATGTTATGAAGGATTATCTTTCCCGCATGCCTTCTCAATTGGAGGAATGTGAGGATGATGCATGCAATAGTTTTCAGGTACCATTGGTGCATGACTGTGGTACGCCAGCAATTAAAAAGGATGAATGGACTTTGGAGTATAGGAAAGATTACATTTTGCAGGTGGTGTCCAAGTTTTACTTTGAAGACTGGCCTAAAGAAGAACATCTCAGTAGTGAATTCAGAACATTTTGGGAAATTAGATCTGAATTTTCTGTTGAGAATAGATTGGTCTTAAAGGGTACAGAACTATTCTTCCAGATGGATTACGCAGTATGATAATCAAGTTAGGCCATGAGGGTAATTTTGGAGTGGTGAGAAAGAAACCCACTGCTAAAATGTTGTTATGCTGGTCAGGTGTTGGTTTGGCTGTGGAAAGGTTTGCTAAGGAGTGTTCCAGTTGTTCTTCTTCTGATATGCCCTTACACACCTTAGAAGCTCCAATGAGTGAATGATGTATTCCAAAACGTCACTGGGAGTCAATAGCAATTTATTTTGTATGACCAGTGAGTGATTCACAAAAGCTTGCTATTGTACTTATGGATTTGTTCTTGAGGTGGTGGACTCTATTGACAGAGCTGACACTGAGAATGTTATAACATTTTTGGCCAAAGGTTTTTTGTAAGATGGCATTCCAGCAAAGATGTTGATTGACAACGGTGTACAATTTTTATCTAAGACATCTAAGGAGTATTTTGAGAGGGATGGTGTAAAAACACAAAACCATGTTACTGTATAATCCTAGTGAAAATGGCATGGTTGAGAGACTGAACCGGGTTTTTAAAGGAGACATTCAGTCAGCAGTTGCCAGTGATAGCAGTCGGAAGGTTCAAGTTATGAACCCAGGGTGGGCTTATAAAGTGACACATAATGATGTTACTGGACTGATTGAAGGTGCACGACAAGAAATGAGAGAGAGAAAGCACCCCATCATAGGAAATTGCATTCCACAAAGAATGCTATCATATCAATCCTATTACATCAACATGGGACAAACCCATAACAGACAACTCTTGCTGTACAATCCGTCCTCTGTCCTTTTTTAAACAAATAGTTAAAAAGAACAAAGATGCGGTGACCTGGTGTCAGTGACACAAACCCTAAAACCACTTAAAGCCAGATTCTTTTTATTATTTTTCAATCAGGCACATCAACCAAATTTGCTGTTCTGTGTTACCCAAGAAGGAACAAAAACAACATAAAGCCGTTATCTTCTAAGATTGGCTTTCTGTTGCTGTTGTTCACTTGACAGCGCTATAACAAGGCTGCTTTGCACATCTCAAAGCCTTCCAATATGGTGCAAAGGTGAGTGAGCAATGTTTAGCACAAGATTTGTACCTGTCACGGGGTGGTTGTCCTATGGCATGCTTGAATAGCATACCCTTCCAGTACAAATTGATATGTCGCACTCACATGGAACACACTCGTTGGTTGTGTGCTGTGCACGTCTGCACACATACAGTGCATGTGTTTTTTTTAGAAATTACCACATGTCCTCTGATTAACACCTGCTTCAAAGGTGCTTTAGTTCTTGATGGACAACCTGTCCTGGCTATCTTAGTCAATCAGACTTTGCATCAAGACCTATGCGCTGATCCACCCAAGTAACACCCTATTAATGCCCATTGATGCAAGTGATGGAAAGCAGTGCTCAGAAATGGGCACCTTATATAACACCATTCCTTTTGCACTGGAAAGTAAATACCAAAGTGTTGTTTTGCATCGCTTTGCATCACTCTGTGTCACATACCGACAGTTCACAGCCACAGTAAATCTGGAGCTTACTACACCCCGGTTACACCCAGTTAAGGTGCTGATGCAACCTTAATTCCCAGCATGAGAAAATTTGTGAGTGTTTAATTGGCTGTGAGGGTTTGTATGACTGACTGAGTGGCTAAGTTCATTGAGTCAGTGATGCTGTGATCTAACATCAATTTTATTTCAGTTAAAAATGAATACCAGAAAAACAGAACAATAGTGCAAAATGTCATTATTAAAAACTTTGCACCCTGCTAGTGGCCACATAAAACATCAGTAAACAATTTCTTAAGTTTTACACTGAGGAAAAATTGAACCACAACATCCTCATTTACTTAAACTGTGCGAAAAAATGGCTTTGCAGATGTGCCTCAGTTCCTTTACCTAACTAAAATGTAACATTGCCTTAAAGTACAGTGTGTACGACACCCAAACATGTATTCAAGTACAATGAGGCAATGCAAAGTTTGCCCAGGCAGCTCAAGTTTTCCTAATCAAGGTTTCAATAATTTCCAGCTCTGTTTTTAATTTCTTAGCATTTTGGTACTTGTAGATTAGTTTTCTTCCATTATGTACGGAGGACTAAATTTACCAGAATGTAAAGAAAATCTGGTCTGGATGAGCTACACACTCCTGGTAAATAAAAAAAAAAAAAAAAACATACTTTTCCAACGCTGCTGCTGCCTGCCGCCTCACTCCTCTGCTCTCCTGGTGTCTCAGCAGTCCATGGGAGACCAGCACAAGCTTCCTATGCAGTCCTGGCACTGCTCTTAACGTATGCTTAGCCTAAGAGCAGTGTCAAGATTGGTCTGAGTGTCTTAGTCTGCCACTCACACCATGCACCGGGGTCTGTGCAGTTTCTTTAAACCAGGTGTTCAACACGGCCAGGTTGGAGAAACCTAGGTGCGCATGTCAGTTTGGCCGACCTAAGATAGCCGGCCCAACTGACATGCTCAATTATTGCACTCCACTTCTCCTTGATCTGCGTGGACCTCGGGGGTTGACAGGCAGCCGAAGCCGCCCCTGGAGGGGGAGCTCTGGTCTGGCCCAGGGTGGTGCGGTGGCCTAACGGACTGTGAGGAGCTTGTTGCCCCAGTAGGTTGCTGTGTGAGAACCTGTTGATTGCCACATCTGGACACCAGTGAGGGCCGGCTGAAGGCTAGAGGAGGGCAGCTCCGTGATGGGGCACAATCCACCTGGAAGTGCGAACAGAACAGGGGAGCTGTAGAAGAGCCAAAACGGGCTACCGACCTTATATTAGTTCACCGTAGTGCGAGCCCTGTCTGAGACACATACTGGTGCCTGGATCCCCCCACGGCACTGCAATTGAGACCTGTGGAGGGCGATCATAGGGGTTCACTATAGTGGTACGTTCTTACAGTGTTGGCCTGCTTTCTTGCACAGCTCCTGTCTGGTGACCAGAAGTTAGCCGTAGCATAATGTCTCCCGAAGACCTACATTAGGATACTGCAATGGGGGCAGTAGAAGTGGGAGATCATCCCCATTGCGAATACCTGATTTGCGTTGCTCTCTGACTCATATTGTCACCTTAGCTTCCACTGTGGCATGCACCAAAACCAATCCCCCAAAGCAGGATAAATGCCTGCAAGAGCGTCACCCGCCCTTGGAGGACTCAGCTTCCTCAACACCTGCAGACTGTATTTCCCCCACAATGGTGGCACCTCCGGTGGACCAATTGGACTTCGTATGGCAGGAAATACTTCACTCCAGGATAGCCATGGACCAGAAACTTGTTGCTCTTACCACAGATATTGGTCTGCTTAAGGACGATCACCATAAACTTGCGGACAGGGTCAAATAGACAGAACAAACATTAGCCACCTTAACGCTGGGGCATGCAGAACATGGATCAGTGAGTGCCCAGTTACGTAAACAAGTGGAACAACTTTAGGGTCGTGCCGAGGACGCAGAAGTCAGGAGCACGCAGAAATAATATCCGCATAGTGGGTATGCCAGAAGGCATTGAAGGCACCTAACCCAACCAATTCATTGAAACATGGCTGAAGTCACAGGTAGCCCCAGAGGGTCTGTCTGCCATCTTCACAGTGGAAAGGGCATGTCAAGTTCCCGTCAGGAAGCCCGTTCCAGGTGCCCCTCTGAGGTTGATAGTGGCAAACATTTTGAGCTTCAGAGACAGAGACATGCTACTCCGTGCAGCCCGAGAACATGTGCCACTCACTGTTTAGGAAGCAAGAGTGTCCATATACCCAGATTACACGGTGCCGGTGCAGCAACAAAAGGCCTCCTTCAGGAAGTGAAGCACCAGCTTAGAACCATTGGTCTTATGTATGCATTGATATTTCCAGCCAAGCTAAAAATCATACATGAGCAGCTCTCCCACTTTTTGATTCACCAGCGGCAGCCAGAGAGTGGCTAGATCAGAATTTCCAGGGGTTGCAGGATGGACAGCCACATGAGACTTCACCTCGGACAACCAGTCGACAGGCAACGGGCCCGGCATAGGCACAGTAAGACTGGCCCTGGGGTGGACAGAAGAGCAGCTCCATCCCCAAGACAGGCCCATGAGAGCCAACTCAAGGTCATTCACTTAGCAACAGCCTGGCGTGACGGTCCCGGCCAAGAATCCAGCACTGAATCATCCTTGGCTGGTGACTCAGACACTGACACTGAGGTCAGCACAGCCTTATTCGTGGTTGTATCGCCACAGACTGCCAATGACTTATGAGGGCCCAAGCCACGGAGCAGCCCAGTTGCATGCTCCCTACACTGTTTGGATGCCCGCGAATTCTGCATGGAAGAGGAGTTCCAAGTAAACCATAACCTATACTGTTATATAGAGTGTTGTGTAATGTTCTGCATATTTCCCACTAGTCTAATAATTGTTACTTAATATTTACATGTGAAATCCTTATGTCTTCTACCTTGAAATTAGGGATTGATATGTGACCATTTCGTTATAGATAGGGCCAGGGTCTGAACCTCCAATAGCGAGGCAGTACCCATCACCTCAACACTGGGTAGTATAGTGCAAGGGCCATGGTACCCCGTTAGCATAAGCCTTAGTATCTCAATGTCAGTTAAATTTTGTTATGTTTGGTTAACTGGTTGAGCGACGTTTTTCACGATGGACCACATATTGGGAAATATTAGTTATTGTTATGCTTCTGTGATTGATTGATCACTAGCGGGGCACACAAAGTCCACTGTTGAGGGCACTGACTTACTTATTATACATTCATCGTCATGGCTACAATCCCAAAATCTTACACTATAGTCACCTGGAATGTTAGGGGGTTGGTCTTTAAACATCAAAGGGTCCTGGCACAGTTGCATCGGAGTCGTGCAGACATGGCCTTCTCACAGGAAACACACCTTACCACACTCGAAGCCCTTAAGTTGCAGAGGAAATGAAGGGGCAGCTCTTCCGTACCACCTACTCTATTTTTGCCCAGGGGCAGCCATCTGGATCCGGGCGGGAATCCTGTTCCTGGCCCAAGACACTAAAATTTACACACAAGGTCATTATGTGCTGTTACAGGGCCTATCTGATGGTGAGCAAGTAGTGCTTGGAGGTTTTTATGCACCAAACCAAGAACAAGTCATATTCTTTTCCCGTCTCTCCACAGTATTATCAGAATGAGCCCATCTCCCTTCGGTGTTGGATGGGGATTCCAATGCAGTTCTTGATGTCACTATGGATAGCTCACATCCACCCCTCCAGAACACTGCTTCAATTCAGTAGGCCAGGGCATTGTAGCAGTGGGTTGGGACCTCTTAGACATATTGACACCTACCCTCTACCCTCAAAAGTAATCTGAAATTTAGTTATCTATTTCGGCATGGATCTTTCTTTAGAACATCAGATTTCTAAGGTGACAAGAGCATGTTTCTAGCTGCTCAGACATCTTAAGAAAATCCTACCCTGCATCAATAAGATTATCAGATTGCATCTTCTTTGGTTCTGTTCTAGTCCCATTTTCAGGATGCTAATTCATGTTTCCTGGAACGCCCTGACCAGCTCATAAAACGTGTCCAATTGGAGCACAATATGGCAACATGGCTCATTATAGGCAGCACAAGGCAAGAACACAGTATTCCTATTCTTGAGGCCACTCATTGGTTGGCAATCATGAAATGGGTTCTGCTCAAGGTTCTACCGATCATGCCACGAGGTAAACTACAGTTCTGCCCATTAATTTTCATATCCCTCAAATTCCAACTGCACTTCTTGAACTACTCTTTGCACTCCTGTTGCTAGTTTGTGATGGACATCCCCAAAACACGAACAGTAACTTTTGGCGACAAAGGCTTCTCTGTGGCTCTTGTCAGGGAACGGAACAATATTCCATGCTGCCTCTGTACCATACCCTTGCTACTTGTGTTTTGTAAGTCTTTAAAGGCTTTCCTTTTTAACCTTCCTCGTTGACTGTTTGAATTTCATTTTGTATCTTAGTTATGTTCTTCTACAATGCCAAGTAATTCTGGTGAATGAGTGCTTTATAAATACCAATTTAACGTATCATAAAATACCATAAAAGAACATGCTACTTATGTCAGTAGGATTAACAACCATGGCTATGAGAAATGTTTGGTTAGTGGATTCACACTGGCTTCAGTCTACAGGTATCCCCCCTAGATACTAGAGAGCTGAGAATTACTCTGCATTAAGTTATAGTTAGTTTTTTACAGCAACAGGTATCTCATGCATTGTAGGACCCGAGTATAGTGAGGATTCAGAGGGTTGCATGTTTTGTTATATATTGACCAGGGGCATCATTATTTCTGCCATCCAACCTTAGGGGCAGAGGGTTTTCTATATGATGAATCACCCTATATGCAGACAGGACCTCAAAGTACTAATGTGGAAAGTCAATGGGCTGGGTAGCAAGATCAAAAGAGAGGTGATATTTCAGGCACTTCAGAAATATTAACCACTCAAGGTGATGCCCTAAGAAATCCTAATGGCAAACAGGTGTTGATCCACACTGCAGAGAAAATTCACATAAATGGCCAATGCAGTCATACGATGGTTGAGAGGAGCAGTAATCTTCATCTCAACACAATGTTTTCCTGAAAAACATTGGCTGGTTCCGGGAGGTGCTATGTGGCAGGGGTGGTCATTCAGGAAGGGGTAAGAGGGACATCTTATCTCTATATATGACCCCCAAATTGAAAACATTGGTGCTGAAAAGGCTGGGTACATTACTACAGATGCCTGAGGCAGTATTCATAGTTGGAGGTGACTTTACCTCCTGGTTGAGACTCATATAGGCAGATTAGACTGATCCACTAATAGGACTGCAAAGGGCAAGAGACCAATGAAGAACAGATTCTACCCTGATCTGGGACTGATAGACCTGTGGAGAGACTGTCCACCACCTACGATACCATTACATTAAAATGGTTCCAATATTTCCCACCTTATGAGGCACGTTTGAAAACTTTCAAGTGTGGTGCTCCACTCTGGTCTATCCTTTCACCCATATTATTTAATATCTATATGTGGCTGCTTGCTCAAGCTCTATATAACATGGGAGTCACATTTACATTTATGTAGGCAACACTCATTTTGTGTTCTGTCTGAGGCAGCTACATTCCGAGGTCGCTTCACGTCTGTCTAATCGACTTATTTCAAATTCCTTAAGATACTCGACAGTGGACAGTGACACATTTCTTAAACTGTTATATCCGAATTGCCCACAAGTCACCAACGTTCTTGGTTGGCCACAAGAAATGAAAATTATTCCATTACCGGTAAAATCAGTGCATAATCTTGGTATTGCAACTGATAAAGAGTTATCTTTTAAAACTCAAGTAGCCAATGTTCTCAAAACGTTTTGAAATTTAAAGTCACTGAAGGGGGTAGTGCCCTTTATTGATAGTATCCTCCACACACCAGCTGTCCCACATAAATGCTCCAACACAATTCCTAATGGATTACAGCAATGCTACTTGGCTGCCCACAACTACTTAATTCACCAACTTCAGTTAAATCAAAACAGAGCAGCGTGTTTAACCTATAATGTGCCTAAAGGGGCACACATTTTCCCAGTATTGAACAATCTACACTGTCTGCCAATTAAACAAATAACAGATTTCAAAGCAGCATTCTTCATACATTAAGCACAGTATGCAGGTAGTCCAGTCTTATTGGCTGGTATGTTCAAATGGCATTACCAGGCTCATAATTTAAGATTTAGTCAAAAATACCTCCTACAGTTTACAAAGAGGAAGGGCCCGATTAATGTTTTAGCAGACGGAGTAATAATCTCTGCTGGCCTGGTGGGAAGACTTGGGGGTAGATGTACAAATATTTTGGTTGGGTTAGCGTCACAAGAGTGAAGCTAAACAGCACAAATTATTTTGTTCCTAATTTGCTTTCCAGTGCAAAACTTGTTTTAAGCTGGAAAGCACTGCATTGTGTTACGTAGCCTAAGGGTGTGTTACATGGCCCATACATGGGCGTTCCCATGCAACCACTCATCTTTGGACACAAAATCTCATCTACAAACAATAGTAAACAGGATTATGCTGCAAAAGTTAACGCCATTTAAAAGGAGGCATTAAAAGTAGAAATGCTTTCATTTACTTACTGCACTATGCAGCATGTATACAAAGTAGGAAAAGTTTTAAAGTGCATCTAAGCATAGTATTTTTACTGGAAGGCTACCCTTCCATTCCAAAACCTATGCTAGACTCACACACACACCCTTGCATTAAGGCGCAAAGGGGTGTGTGTGGTGCACAGCAGTAAAATCTGTGCCAGCACTAGGGAGAGGGAGGAGAGAGCCATATCTATGGAGAAATGGCACTCTCCTGTCCCCTCCCTGTCATGCAACGCAGCACAGCATTTTTTCATACTGTGCTGCATTCTGTGCCTTTTTTGTGAATCTGAGCCTTAATCTCTGCCAGGCAGAGACTACTCTGCCCCGCCAAGCCGGCAATAATTTGTAAATCATTGGCAGAAACCACTGTTACAGTGGATTTTGTCAATGCTGTTTAAAGTTTGATACAAGGCCTAGTCCTTGTCCTAAAGTTTGATACACAGCCTAGTCCTAGCCAAGCCGGCAATAATTTGCAAAGCATTGTCAGAAACCACTGTTACAGTGTTTTTTGTCAATGCTGTTTAAAGTTTGATACACAGCCTAGTCCATCAAACTTATTTACTTTCCTGAAGCTGGATTTTCTTTTTCAAAATAAAAATAAATGCTCCCCTTGCCATGGGAGCTATCTCCAATGGTGAAGGGTGCAGTTAGGATTTTCAGTTCCCCTTATTGCCAGGGTTTTCCTGGTGGTGAAAACTGACTTCCATGGTCATCTATGGCCATCTAAAATAGGTGGGCAGACATAGAGGTCACCCTTCAATGGTCCTTACTCCGTGGGGTCGTCAGAGGGGTATAGCCATAGTGGAGACAGAGTAGTCTTCGCCATGGTTACACCAATGGTCCGTCCTTATATAATTCGGGCAGGCGGACCATTATCTTGGCAGTAAGGATACTCCAACACCGTTGCAAAGGAGTATCCTTACCACCAAGATATAAATCTGGCCCTATATCAGTTAGGCCAAGTGATGAACCCTTTTCTGTTACAACCATTTAACCCTAGAATAAACTTCTTCTGAATCGTCAGGCTGAACCAAATCTTCAGAAATGCTGAAAGGTTAAAAGACATTTATTTACTCAAAGTTGGTTAAGAATTCTTGTTATGTCCCACTAAAGGTTAAGCTAACTACGCCATAATATAGAGTGCCAAAATACTTTGGTGACAGTGTGCTTTATACATATTCTATTCATGGGGGGATGTCCTAATAAAACAGGATCAGTCTGGTTTTATGAGAACTAGATCAACCAGATATAATCCCCACCATCTGCACTGCTATATGCAACTCCCCTTAACAGTGGTGGAGTCTTAGTGGCCCTCTCGCTCAATGTCAAAAAGGCTTCTGATTCTACTGAAAGGTTGGTCTTCTGAAAATGAGTAAAACTTCCATACACTGCTCCAGTGGCAGGGGTGAGAGTTAATGAGGTGCTCTTTAAAGCCTTTTTACGGGAGAAGGACACAAGACAGGAATGCCCTCTTTTCCCAAACGTGTTCACCCTAAAGTGGAACCATTGACATGCTGGAGCAGGCAACAGCCCTTGATCAAAGGCCTTAGGTGGTAAGCAGAGTTAAAAACAGAATTCCCCTATAAGCTGATGAGTAGCTCTTATATTCTGCAGATCTAAAGCCTTCCCGGGAAGCCTTATACATACATTAAAAATATTTGGTCTGTATTAAGGCTTTAAAAGAAATTGGAGGAAACCCATGATCTTGTCATTGACCAAGTGGTGATCCTCGACCTTGTTTGTTTGCCCACTACAGATATTGACTTTAGGAATTTACATTACTGTCTGTAGGGATATCTTTATGGAAACAAAGAGTTGGCCTACATTAGCACAATTTATAAATGATGTGGATCACTCAAGGAATCCACCACATTTCCTCACAGACAGAGCAGTCAATTTTTAGATGATCTTTCTGCCCACATTTCTGCTGGGTCTGGAGAACACACCACTCTGAGCCCAAGGACATTTGTTCATGAACCAGGATGCTATAATACAAAGCCTGGAATGTGAGAGGAGTCCACAATCTCACTGGCAACGTTGCACAGAGGGTATGTGATAGAGGAACTTAATTGATGAATTTTACTGTGCATCTAAATTGATATTAGTAAATCCCAGCAGGAACTGTTGATACAGATAGATGGGATGGAAAGCTACTTCAGGAGATTATACACTGGAAAGGTGGGGAGGCCTGCTTTGCCCACAAACACAGCCCTGAAAGCCTCGAAGAAGACCCTGGGATCATCGGGTTAGAAGAGAAAGATAACCCCTGAAAAAAGAGTTTGAGGGAAGTGCAATTGTCTTGATGGTAGGGGATATCTGGGCAGGTGACGGTCCTTGCCAGACACTGTCCAGGAGGCTTAGGCCCATATTAATGTAAAATGACGCACAACTGCGCTAGCGCAGTTGTGCATCAACATTTTTAACACGATCTACTATCATTCCCTAGAGCCATCTGTGCGCCATATTAAAAAAATGATGCGCGATGGCACTAAGGAATGGTTAGCATCATAGAAAATGACACTAGCCGGTGATGGATGGCGTGCCAAAAAATGGCACTAGTGGGCCAAAAATAACGCTAGACTGATTAGCTGCAAAAAAATTGTCACTAGTCAGCCCAGTGTAATGTTTAGTTTGCACAAGCAGTCAAATAATGATGCCTGTCTAAGAATAGACAGGAGACAGTGCCACAACCACAATGTCCAACACAGGGGACCAGTGTCCCCAGGACAACCCCAACAGAACTAGTGCCAGCCAGGGGGCCCCATGTAAGAGGTCCCTAGTGGCACACAACAGACAAGCACATACAATATTCAAGGCACACACTAAAGTATATAGTACATCTCTGTCTAACCTTTCTTTACAAAGATTGTACACTAAACTAGGTACCACTATCCACATCAGCACACTGTAATTCAGTCCAATATCATAAAGTGCTAAAGTAAAACTCTTTTGGTTTTTATATATAATGTAATAACAACTTTAAAGCAGTAAATCAAAGGTTCAGTCCTCTTGTGTTTGCCGGACAATGATTTAATTTCTGTGTATTTTCCAATTGAACAAGATTATGTATCCATCAGATGATGCTTCCAATTTTGACACATCTTTTTAGTTTTAACACAGAAAACACATGTTTCGTCTTGGGGGGTAACCCATCGACTTCATCAGGGCTAAAAACATCATCAACGAAAGACAATTTAACTGCAATGTTCATGAACCGGGAGTATATTGTTTTAGTATTCCGTCACCAAACACCCAGAGTATGTAGACCTAAGTACTTGCATGATCCATTGTATGTAATCTTAAACATGTGACAACAATAGTAGTGTGTAGTTTTTGAAAATAACTTTTCAGAATGACCCTCCATGAGTATTTGACAGAAAGTAATTTATAAAGTATTTGTGTATCATATCTTGTCCAAAGTATTTAGAATACTTAAATTCCCCTGTGAATAATGTATCTACACATGCACACACAAGTGCGATTCAAGTGTGGTAAGTATAAATAATAGGAGTACTGGACAAAAGTTCTACCTGAAACGTAGCAAGTTAAACAACAATATAAAAATCCATCTCCATTAAATATGTAGCGTATGCAACCGCCTGTATCAGTAACTGTCAAGACAAAAAGGACATGTTTCAAATCCATGGCGTTAACCACATGTTGCCAATGACACACTAGAGAAACCAAGTATATCTTGCTTAATGAAAAACTGTCCATGATATCTATCTTCAAGCGACATCATTGTATTTCTGAATATGTTAATTTATTTCACCTGAAGAATATTACAGGAATCCGGCGTTCATGTATATTGCACAGCAACGTGCCGCGAGTATGCAGACTGCTGCACGCTTGCAGAGCCTCCCCTTATGTCTTCATAGAAACCAAAGACGGACTAATCTGAGAAACCCGCCATCTTACAACTGTTTAGCATTCCTCAGCTTCAGTAGTAATACAAAAAAAGTGCCACGATGCACTACTACTTGCTCACTTACGAGCGCCTCCTATTACATGACAATTGAAAACGGACTTAAATAACAAAAATACTAGTACCCCCCATCTTGAAGTTGACAGTATTCCTCTAGCCACAATCAAAACAGTATAGACCAACTACCTAACCATCATATTTGGGTCCAAAATTCACACTAGAATATTTGATAACACAGCAGTACTCTCAAATTACCAATAATCTAATAAAGTGACACTCACAAAAATTGCTAACATATTTGATACACTGAAGAAAGGGCTGGCTTCCAGTTCACCATGTTCGATATTAAGCAATATCAGATTGCAATTACTAATCCATTACCATCAAAACTATTAATGCTCATCACCTTATAAGTAATAACAAGTCATGTAATGCTATGTTAACTTAAGTGTATGATATGAATGAGTGCAACATCATAACTTGAGCCATATCAAGGTGAGGTACTATCTGTAAAAATATATCTAACCATTAGTACTTATGGGCAAAAGAGAAAACATGCCATATAGAGAAAACACACATGTCCTTGCAATAGTATATCATTATCTCTGTTTCACATATGTGCATGTGTAGTAAATATACCAGAAGTAAGTAATATGGATTAAGGTATAGAGAGCACTCCCACAGTAAGTAATATGCATATTATCAAAGTACATAAGTATGCTCATTTATATATCATACATGATCATCGAACACATTGCCCAATATATAACAGGCATTTAATCACCCAAAAAGTATTCTAATTCCTGGTCATGTTGAGACCATCCTCGACTGCCCTGAGAGCAATAATCCATAGTGCCTCTTTTCTCATCAGGACCAATTCTCTTTTTCCACCCCTGGGATCCCTTAATACGTGTTCAACTCCGTAAAATGTAAGTGAGTTGCTGGCTCCTTGTACCTGACAAGTTTTCATGTGTGTCAAAATCGGATATCTCTCATCATCATGCTTAAGAGCTCTAACATGTTCACTAATCCTGATCGTAAGAGGATGAATCATGCTCCCCACGTAAATACATTCACATTTGCATGCAATGATATATATGACAAAAGACATGTTGCAATTGATGGTTGATTCAATCTTAAATATACGTTTAGCAGTACTGGTAAAGTCCTTTTTGCCATGACAAGCCCATCTACATACCCCACATTCACCACACCTATAAAAGCCTTTATTATGAACAGATAACCAACCGTCTCGTGGATGATATATTGGGTTACTGGGACTAAGAATATTCCTTAGAGATCTACCCCTGCGATATGTAATTTCAGGTCTAGTTGAAATGAAATTCTTAAGAGTGTTATCCTGAGACAAAGTACCCCAATGCTTCTTCATGATCTTCCGAAGAGCAATAGAGATTCTGTTGAAGTCAGTAACCATTTTAACTTTACCAGCATCATTTCTGATATTTGGGGTAGGAGTGGGCTTTAGCCTATCTAACCTCGAAATTTTCTTCACTCGACGTCGTGCTAGACAAATATCACTCATGCGGTAACCTCGCAGTTTAAATCGTTCACTCATATCCTTAATGCATTGTTTAAAATCCTGGTCCTTAGTACAATTTCTTCTAGCCCTCACCATCTCCCTAAATGGTATTGATTTAATTTGGTGTCTGGGGTGAGCACTGGAGGCATGTAGAATTGAGTTACAAGAGGTAGGTTTTCTAAATAGTCTAACGGGAATTTTATTGTTCTCAATAAATGGTTCCATATCAAGAAATTTGATCTTCTCATAACTATACCGATAAGTGAACCTTACATTCACTTCATTAGAGTTTAGATAGTTGCAAAAGTCTAATAGCTGGTCGGTATTGCCTGTCCAGATCATGAGACAATCATCAATATAAAGCCCCCAGTAAAATATATTAGTTTGTCCCCAGACCAACTTCTCCTCAAACCAACCCAAGGTTAGCATGAGAAGGAGAGAACCTCGAGCCCATCGCCACCCTTTGTCGCTGTCTGTACCAGTTCTTATCAAACTGAAAAAAAATATTATCCAAAATGAAATCAATCATTTCAATCAACATCTCTGTGTGTTCCCACAGGCTCGCCGATCTTTTGTTGAGAAAATGTCATATTGCTTGTAAACCCAATTCATGTCCAATACATGTATACAGAGAGACCACATCAAGTGTGACCAACATCATATCAGTCTCCCACTCCACATCATTCAATATGCTTAAAATGTGTTTAGTGTCCTTAATATACGAGAGAAGGTTATTAACCAAAGGCTGTAAAAAAATATCAATAAACTTAGATTATTTTTTAGTTGGCCCTAAAATGCCCGATACAATTGGTATACTAGGTGGAAAGGGTAACTTCTTATGAATTTTGGGCAAGGTATATAGACAGTAAGATTTAAGTAAGATGTACTTGGTTTCTCTAGTGTGTCATTGGCAACATTGAAAGCATCATCTGATGGAAACAAGAGGACTGTAATCATGTTCAATTAGAAAATACACAAAAATTAAATCATCATTAGGCAAACAGAAGAGGAGTGAACCTTTGATTTACTGCTTTAAAGTTACATTATATATAAAAACCAAAAGAGTTTTACTTTAGCACTTTATGATATTGGACTAAACTACAATGTGCTGATGTGGATAGTGGTACCTATTTTAGTATACCTTCTTACAATATTTATAAAGAAAGGTTAGACTGAAATGTACTATATACTTTAGGGTGTGCCTTAAATATTGTTTGGCTTCTGTCAGTCATTGACTGATCAGGTTTTTGTGGGGACAAGGGTGTTTTCCCCTACAAGAGCACTGCTTTGTTGATATTTCTGATGTAACACGTTGTCTATTGGGTTTTCGAGCACCATTCCTTTCCTGCATAAACACCCCTTACTTATATTCAGACAAGCACGTATACGTACAGAGGATGGGCTCCCTCCACTTGTAGTGTCCCTGTGGTGTGGGTGATGGTGATGCTGGGGGGGGTTGGGGTGGGCCTCTATGTGCCTAAAATAGTGACACTATGGTGGACACCAAGGTGTTTGCACAGTGTTTCCCTATGGAACATATTTACCTCCCGATGCAAAAACGACGCACACAAAGCTTGCGGACCCAAAAAATGACGCTAAGGCAGATTAGTGTTAAATTATGACACTAATCTGCCTTAGTGTCATTTTTTGGGTCGGCAAGCTTTGTGTGCGTCGTTTTTTCATCGGGAGGTAAATATGGCGCTAGAGGGCTAGTGTCATTTTTTGGAAGGGAACGCATACCTTGCATATCATTGTCACAATATGACGCAAGGTGGGTTGGAGCTCCCAAAAAATGATGCTAACTGATATTTTGACGCTAGACAGATCTAGCTTCAAAATATAAATATGGAGTTAAGTTAGCGCTGCTTTTGAGTAAAAAAAATGCACAAAGGCAGTGCAATCTTTTCATAAATATGGGCCTTAGTTTGGTGTGGGAATAATAAAGCTAACCCTGTCACGTTCTGCATGTCTCTTACTGCTGTAGGTTGCAGTACTTGGAGGGACGCCTGGTTTCTTACTGGTTCTCAACTGGCCAAGATAAGGGCGACCCCTTCTAGTATCCATGGTGCTGCTGACTAGAAAAAAGCCAAGGCAGACCGTACCCTCCAGAAGGAGTCCCAGAGGAAAAACCCAAGTAATGGGAAAAAAACCTGTATCACAAGAACTCCTGAAAAAGAGGAAAAACAATGAAAGAGACAAAATAGAAATCAAATCCGCAGGGAAATATGCAGGAGCGAGAAGAAACTGGAAACAGGAGAGAGGATCACCACCAGGATGGAAGTGTTTGCAACACAAGGAAGGAGAGAACTGCAGTGCTTATATACCATGAAACAGGAAGTAACAAAACAGGAAGAACGTACACCATCATCTTGGATTGGGAAAAGCCACATAGAAGTGAATGAGAAAGAAAGCCAAGTAGAAAAGGAAAGGGAACAAGGCATGCTGGGAAGACAACCACCACAGAAGAAGACAAGACAATATGGATGGCCAAGAAGAAAGAAGACATGAAGACAGAAGAAAAAGAAGAAAAAAGAGAAAGGACCCAAGTAAGGTAAGTGGGAAGGGAAAGTCAGGGAGGCTGCCATGGGCCGCGGCGTGACCCGGAGCACGAAATGTGCCTCCCGGGCCACACCACAGCACAAAACACCAAACGAGCACCAAAAAACGGGCTGCGGCGGTTCCGGCGTCCCGAATCACAGACTGCCGGCCCTACCACAGCCTGAAAAAGGGAGGCCGCGGTAATCCACTGTGTCACAAACCCTTCCAAAGTCCAATGCTTTCCTTCCTGTTGTTTAGATTGAAGTATAAGTATTACATCTAAATGCTCCAAAATCCAACACTTCGCCAATTGCTGTTTACAATGGAGTGGGGATATTAAATCTAACTCCTCCAAAGTTTAACACTTTCCCTAATTTTGCTTGTGTTGGAGTACCAATAGTACAACTAACTCCTACAAAGTCCTACACTTGTCCTACTTTGCTTGGATTGGAGCAGAAGTAATAAATCTAACCCTTCAAAAGTCTAAAACTTTCTCTGATTTTGCTCATGTTGGAGTAGGAATTGTAGGGATAGGAATACTAAATCTTACTGACCCAAAGGGAGTGTGAATAATGTGGAAATAGTAAATCTAACCCATCCAAATTCTGACAGTGTTCTTACATTTACTTAAATTAAAGTTAGATTACTTAACCTGACTCATTTGGAGTCAAACACTTTTGACAGTGTTATTTTTGATTTCATATTGTTTTCGTATTGTGTATTTTTTTAACGTTTATGTAATTTTTAAAAAATATGTAATTCTTCGTTTAACGTTTACTTGTTTACATATTAATTTTATTGATTTTTTCCTTTAAGGAACTGTGATACATGTTTTGTTAATATATGTGTGTAGATTTAAATTTTAAGTTATTGTGAATATTATTAATGAAATGTTTCAAAACAAATAGTAAGGATTCACAATGCTGCATATAATCCCTCCAAAGTCCAACACTCTCCATATTGTTATTTAGATTAGAGTGGGAAAAGTATATCCCTTGCAAAGTCTTATACATTCTTTGATTTTGATTCCATTGAAGTAGGAATCATAAATCTAACCCCTCCACAGTCCAACAGTTTACCTACTGGTCTTTAAATTGGTGTGTGAATGGTAAATAAAGTCCCTCCAAAGTCCAAAACTTTCTCTACTGTGCCTTAGATTGGAATGGGATTAGTAAATCTAACCCTTCCAAAGTCCAACACATTCCCAACTGTTGTGTAGATTGGGGTGCAAATAGTAAATTTAACACTGCCAACATTTCTCCTACTCTGTTTTTAGACTGAAGTGGGAATAGTAAATCTAATCCCTCCAAAGTCCAACACTTTCCCTTCGGTTGCTTTTGTTGGAGTGAGACAGAAAATCTAATTGCTCTAAAGTGCAACACTTTTGGTCACTTTGAAATGGGAGTAGTAAATGTAATCCCTCCAAAGTCCAACACTTTTCTTGCTTTTGCTTATGTTGGAATGGAATTAACATATCTAACCCCTTCAAACCCTAACAGTTTTCCTACATTTGCTGAAATTTTAGTTAAATTAATTCTGACTTCTTGGAAACCCAACACTTTAACTAGTATTGTTTATTTTTTATTGTTATCATTTTTCAAAATTGTGTATTTTTAATTTTTTTATTAGTTTGTTTAAATATGTTATTTTTGTTTGTTTAATATTTTTTAATATTAATTTTATTGTTTGAGATTTTTTTAATAGTAGTTTAATTGTGATCTATGTTATTGTTAATGTATGCTTGTGAATTTTAATTTTGAAGTCATTGTTAATATTAATGCAATTCTTAAAATTATTTATTTTGTTAAATATTTATATATTTTATTTATTTAACTCACAGTATTAAATAACACTATTTTTATATTAATTTCATTTTTAATTTAAATTAGTTTACATATACGCTTGATCATGCATATCATGTTACATTACATTATTGTTAATATTTTTAATTTAACGTATATTGAAAATAGTTTAATTATTGTTTTAAGTTTTTTCTAAAGTATATCTATATGCACACATAAATATATATATGTGTATATATATATATATATTTACATATATATATATACACATATATATATATATGTAAAACTAATTTTAACCATATTTCTTCCTAGTTTAAAATTTTTAATAAATGACCTACATTACTATATATGTTACCATTTTGATATCCGAACCTCTTTTTGACGATATTCAGTTCCACAGAATGTGTGTAAGCAATATTTTTGAATCCATTTAAAGCCCATTCAACCATGATTGCTGGCCCAAGCGGGCTAATCCAGGCTGATCCAGGTGTGCAGGGGTGGGTAAGCTCGCCACTATAGCTTTCACTCTGTGCTACACACCAGAAAAGCACCTGGACCCTTGTGCGGGTGATAAATGAAGTGGTATACAGACCCAATGTGTTTCGGATGGGCACCAACTTTTCTTTAGTCGTATGTAAATATATTGCAATCAGGAAAAAAGTAAAACCAAAAAAAACACTGCCATTTAGTACTTCTTTCTTTCTTTCTTTTTTCTTTCTTTCTTTTTCACAACTTTATAAATTACTGAAACCTGTGTCCAGGTGCTCATTTGGAGAGAAACTTAATATTTTTGTAGACAATTTATTTGAGACAATACTCTTGAGTTATATTGTTGTTCTGTATATTCTGTCATACAACCCTCATTGGCAAAAATGTCTTGGCACCCAGGACCGTCCAGTAGTTCCTCCTTTGGATCGGAGCCAGGGGCTATCCCCTCACCTCTGGGGAGTAGGCTGTCAGTGTGACACCAGACCTTGGCAGCTTTGTAGTCACTATGTACTCTGCAGAGTAAACTTCCTCAGAAGAAGTGACCAACATGACAAGCATTGATGGGTCCAAGGTCCCCATCTTTACACCAATTATGCAGACGGGTATTTGTATTCCAGGCCTGCTTCCTCGGAACTGGATTGAATTGTTTACCCTTTTATGTGTCCTGGCCTTGACATCTTCCAGACGTGGCCTTTGTCTATAATGATGCTTTCCACAGTCTCCATGTAGAATGCCCTCCACGGAAGTACAAAGAGGAGTGAGTAGGTTGAACTCAGCTATTTACAACCCCACCTTACAAGGATCAGAAAGAGATCACTGGCTAAGAGCCAGCAGCAGAAAGGTACAATCTTGAATATTGTTTTATTTTTCTGCTGCTGGCGCAGCCAGCATGTGAAGGTAGGGGCGGGACTGGGCCTCAGGGGGCGGGAGGGGGGATGAGGAGAGAATCCACTAGGTGTGCATGTATATTTGGATGGCCGTCCAAACACACATGTGAATGCCGGGACACCAGAACAGGAAAGGAGGACGAGCGAGGCAGCAGGAGAGGACGGTGGTGGAGATGACGAAGAATGGTAAGTCTTTTTTTTTTTTATTCCTTCCCTCACCTTGATATTTACGGTAGCCGCTTCTGAAGCAGATACAAGAGTCTGTGCCCTAGTAATTACTCCTTTCAGAGACTGCAGGCACCACCCTGTATCCTCTGCTGCCTAACCAACAAAAGCTGCATTCAGAGTCAATTACAACCCAATGTATCAGAAAGGACCTTGGTTCTTTTAAAGGAAGTCTGACTCCTCTTTCCTCACTATAGGATCTAGTGTTTTCCCCTCCCATCTAGGAGATGCTAGCTGTTTGCGGAAAGCAACTTCTCCTCTATCTTGTACTCTGGTAAACGCTGTGGGCTTCCAAAATGGAGCCCCCAGGCCTGCATCACTCTTATTGGTCACACTATCAGTCTTAACACACACATGTCCAACACACAGGAGCATGTGAGCAGTCGAACTTTAGATGAATCGGCCTATAAGCACATAATCATGTCTCACAGGTAAAAAGGCCTGTGACTATAATTCATCATGCCCACACATGAAACCTGTGACAGGAGTGGAAGTCCTTTGTGAGGGTGAGGGTACGCTTCAGTTCAGTATAAAGTCCAGAACTTATCATCATCAAAGAATGGGGTTAGTGTGTGCCATGACCAAAAATCAAAAAACAGAATCACAGGGACATGCAGTTCAGATAGATAGGGCAGAGAACCAGACAGGTCATCATGCAGAGGATATTCCAGTCCCAAGAGAAGTTCTTAAGGAGGAATATGAGTTAGCAGAATGACAAAGATGCAGCTCATAAACATACTTTCTTGTCATGTCAAGGACTTGATGGACAACCAAGACTGAGCTCCACTGGAAATTAGCCTATTGTTCACCCCACTCCACAAGAAATTCTTTCAAGTCTGTGAGACTGCACACAGTGCGCATTCTGAGGGTGCTGGCAGGAGGGGCCCTGTACTGCCTTGCCTATGAAAAGGCTGGCGGAAAGAGGACTCATGATCAGCACGGGGGTGCTGAACTCAGCACCACCGTGGCTGACCAAGACTCTGACCTCTGCCATGATCCTGATGGTGGTAGCGGTCCCCTGGCAGTCTGACCTCCAGGGTCGTAACCTGGTGGTTGGACTGCCAGTAGTGCGGCGGCGGCAGGTACGCTGGTCCTCGGACCACTGTACTTGTAATGAGGCCCAAAATATTGACTACCAAAGTATCATACTTTCTCAATCTTATAATAACTGTACATTAATGGTATCAACCACACATTCATATGAGGCAAGCAGTCCCAAATGTACCACCAAAAAACAGCTTACTTAGAAAATGAATTCTCAGTAAGGCGTACATTTATTTGATATTGATTCAGAAGACTTTAGAAAGATTGTATTGAAGATACATTTTGATGTTTACACAAACTAAACATGAGGTGTATGTTCTAGCATGTCATTTGTAAGAAAGAAGTTCAGAATCATTCTTCAAAAAGAATCATTAGAGTGCTGATCCACCCTTGCACATAGAGTTTGTTTGGGTCACTCATCCAATTCAGAATATGCGTGACTGTAGGTGAGAAGGCACTTATTTGGGAAGTAGCAAGAAACAGAGTCAGCTCAACGCTTCAGTCTGTCAGTTAATAAATGAGACCATCTTCAGGACAGAAATGCTCAAAGCAGTTATTAATAACCCAGTTTCATTAAGAATAGTCTGCAGTAATTACGTGATGACAGGCAATGTCTGCTAGAGAGGATTATTCTGCCAACCGAGTAATCACTCTTTTGGTCCAGTAGTAATTACGTGTTTTTAATACTGGCTTTTGTGTCCGGCTTCGTGAAATGAGCACCAGAAATGACTCTTTGAGATTTAATTCAACATTCACTTCTGCAACCACAAATATTCTAAATTGTGTGAGTGACCCAAACAACCTCTATGTCCAAGAATAAAGTGGATTCGCATTTACATGTATTTTCTTGGTGAATAATTCTGAATGTCATTCTTACAGTGGGCATGTTTTCATTGTATGCTAGAATATACATCCCATTTGAAATTTGTAAACATCACACATTTTCTTCAATACAATCTTTGTTCAGTCTTCAGAAATAAATGTCACTTAATCATACCCCTTTATGAGAATGTATTTTCTATCCCCCTTCTGCTCACATGAGGTGGAGGTGGCTGAGCATGTTTTATTGTTCTGTCCATACCATGATGACAAGAAGAAGTGGATTTTACCACTGTGTCGCAATCTGGGGTTTTGGGAATATAAAATTGCTTTAAGAATCCTCAGGTGTGACACTAGGAGGTGTACTGTATTCGCTGTTTTCAGGTTTCTGCTGTGTATGTAGAGGTCAAGGGGGGGGGAAAGGTGGCTTCTGGATGATTTGTATTGTTTTTATGGCATTTGTAAGTTTTTTTTTTTGTTTTACTTGTTTTATGTCATTCATATTTATACATATATTTATTGTATGATGCATATTTGCAGTTTTTATTCTTTTTTTATGTTCTTTTATGGCCATAGCCCAAAGAAAGATGTTCTGACTGACTGACTGCATTTTCTATCCAGGTAAGCATTTTTTGGTGAATAATCTGAAGTACTTGCCACATGTGACTATGTGCTTAATGCCATTCATGTACAGTTATTATAACCTTAAGAACATTTGAACTTTTCGTCTAAATGATCCACTCGGTGGCTCTTTTTTCTATATAAGATATATACCCAAGCTCGCAAGAGGTTAGTAGGTTGCCCTTATTCTTATGCACGGACCACAATTTTGTGACAAATATCAGGTAAATGTAAGTGAGGCATAGAGAATGGCACAGCTTTCAGCTGTCTTAGTGTCACTTTTGAAGTTAACAGGGACACAAAGCTCAAAACAATCATAAAAAAAAACAACAACATTAGAGTAACAAATGTGCATAGGGACATAGCATCCCCTACTAAACTGAAAAAATATATATTTTTAAATCTCTCACAGAGATTTTTTCAGAGGAAACATTTAAAGGATACTGAACTATGATGCTCACACAACAACGATTTGAGAAATGTAATTTTAGTTGTGCATTTTTAATACAATTTAAAATCTCCCAATTTATTTTCATGAATACTGACAGAGGCTATAAAAGAAACAATGTATTTTTAAATATTTGTGCATTGTGAGGAGAAGAAGCTCGAGGGACGAATTTGTTATTTAATTTTGTTATATATGGAGGTAGCAGTCCCTGTAGACTGATGTTGGCTCCATTGGTAAAATGAGTCATTGGCTTCACGCTGGCTGCTGCCATCTGCTGTGATCTAAAAATCATGGGTTTGAATCCAAGGAAGAATGTCTCAGCCCTCCAACCTTCAGAGGTTTGTAAATACCATACCAGTCAATTGGATGTCAGTAAAAATCTGGGGCAGATTGCTGATGTGCCTGTGGGATGCGGTCAGTAGTTGCTTCTGCTTTCTGCAAATCTAGATCACTCCCCTACCACAGAATGGAAGCTGGAGAGGGTTGTGCAACCCATTCCATAGGTGAGCCTTTTGTGTTGCCCAGCCTGTTCCGTTATACCAATTGCACAGGTGAACATTTTGTGTTCTTGTAACATGAAGGGTGTGTTATCTCATTTGAAGAGGGGAGTGAATTAATGGAAAATATGGATCTTCTTTTCCTGTGTGCCTGCGCCATATTTCCAGCACAGGCCCACAGGGTAAAGGGAGGTCTCGCTTGGGCATTGGCACCACCGCATTGAAACCACGAGACACCAATTGAGAAGGAACATGGAGGGTGCCACAGAATACATGGACTTTCAGGGTTTTGCGACGCAAATTTATATTGGCTGTTTGCTGTGAAAACCGAATCTAAAGACTATCAAAATGTTCAAATAATAGTGCGCCTATTGCTGCTGTCAGGCGAGTGATATGCTAGTGGCTTCTAAATGCCTTTATTTAGTTTCGCCCAAGTTCTTCTGTGACATGACCTCACATGTAATCCACTTGTCCCTCTCACAAAGCACCACTGATACAGCGGAGAGTGACTGGCTTATCTCTTTGGTACGTCAGATGTGAGCAATTCAGTCTGCCCCTTCGATGCATTGTCATAACTTTATTGTGACACTCCTTTCTGTTCTTTCTTCAATATGTGGCTACTCTACCATATTGTTTCTGAAAAATCTGCGCTCCTCATAGTATTCTCTGTTAGGGGGCATTTCACTAGTGTTACTGTACCTACAGAAAGCTAACTCAGCCCCAGGAATTCCCTGTGCCAAGAGGTATCTCCCCACCATAACTGTGTCATGACCAGATAATGACTGTATAATGACGAATAACACTCAGGAGCGGGTTTGATGCACCTGTTTGCCCAAATCGTCCCCCTGTTGGAAGTAAAACTGATTAACAAGTGACTTGCAATTGTGAGTTCAGATTGCCCAGTGATACCTCCTTGGCGATGAGGTTCCATTTTGCCCTTTTAATTGTATTTCATTTAATTGTATAAAAATGAAACCCTTGCCGGAGTCCACCCCATTCTGCACGTTAAATCTTCCCTTTCTTAAAGTTCCCTGTCTTCAGCACTGATTACTTTTCAGCGATCATGATTTGCTTCTTTTCCCTTTCACAAAATGCATGTCATTCCAAGGTCCACTAACGTCCAGACAAAGGACATTTATAAATAATTGCCAGAACATATTCACTCCCTCAACTGACAAAGAGTGTTATTCTCACTCAGAGCTCTCTAGCCATGCAGGAGGATGGATTCAAAATTGCTCAGAGCCAACTATCCTTTATAGAGCCAATTAGTTTCCATGCTCTATGAACTCTAAAAGTTTGGTTTTATTGACTGAGAAAAGTTCGACGATATTAATTTTTAGCTGTTTGCTGCTTATCAAAGATCAATGAACACAACCGCTCCTTAAGAATATTTTTCATATTATAACTCTGGCATGCTAGAGTTATATTTCTGAGATAGAACTGTTATACACATGAATGTTTAGCGTTATTACCCCATTTATATGTTCTTTTCTGTTCTTTCTTTTACTTTATTGTATTAAAAAGTATTTACTGTGTAAACAGTATGTAATAAATGAGCTTGTTGGAGAGCCTGTGCATCTTACAGTCTTACATGTGAGATGTTCTCTGTATATATGATATAACTTGTCAATTGACTGTTGTAAAATCATGATGGGGTTGCTTTAGGTCCTCACCGTCTATATGAAATGTATTAAAAAATACTCCTAAAACAGAAACACTTGAGAAGGCGTTGGTGCAGATGTAAAATAACTTAGGACTGATTTAGATATTGACGGATGGGTTACTTCATCACATTGGTGATGGCTATCCCATCTGCCGAAATCTAAATCCCATTATTTTCTATGGAATTTATATCTCGCGGATGGGATATCCATCACCGTTGTGATGAAGTAACCCATCTGCCAATATATAAATCAGGCCCTAAATTTGATTCCACGCAAAAACCTCAACAACACCTAGCCTCCACATAGCTGACTGAATCATGAAGACACATTCACCTTTGAATCATTTATAAATGGCTAGGCAATTACAACCTGATATCTTTCTGAGTGAAGGGTGGAGGTGGTCCTTTGTATGGACAAATATACACTATCAAATTCAGTTGACCTTACTACTATTCATCCAACTTGTTTCCTTGAAATACCCGTTTCATAACAATGCATCCTAAGTCAACAAGGTCCTTTGCAGGCCATGAGGAAAATATACCTGATTTACTGTGCCTTTCATATCAGTCTTCACCTTCTCCAAAACGATTCTCCTTTAGGGCAGATTCAATATGTGAGCACAATATCTAGATAACAGTTTGGCAATAGCTGTTTGAGATTACTGTGAAGGGCCAGTTCTTCACTGAACATATTCAAGGTGTCACACAGGTTGACATATGCTGGATAAGGTTCTGACTTGCAACCAGATAATTTGCTGGTTTTAATTATTCTACTGGAACATCGAGTTTTAAATATTGTCCTAAAAAATAGCCAGAATACACATTATTGTGAAGGTAGTAGGTATAGGTAGGCACAGATATGTATTTCTTAACTCCACATCTATTCACCTTGATGATATATATAACTCCAAATTATGTAAATGTGGAATTAGGAATCATAAATCCATATCTCTCAACATGTAGTAATCTTCAGGATATTGTTGTAGTCAATACAATATTCTTGTTATGATATTTTTCTAGGACAATATTTTTCTACTCTGTATTCTAACATACAGTCCTAGCTCCATGTCATGCCTGCCTTTCGATCTGAACATCTCCTGATTATCGGTCAGCTGCTTTTTTATATCCACATTCAAAGGCCACTAGTAAACAATGATTACACTTTGTATTTACTTTGTAAGAATGCAACAGAAGCAGCTTTTTATCTAATAGTATTCAAGATCACTACTGCATCCAGTAATAAAGCTGATTCTGTATCCGAACATGTTTGAAGATAAAGGGGTCTACTCACAAACTGCATTCTGGAATATGTAAAGTAGTATTACAGTTGTACTACTCATGCACTACAAAAGACCTTGTGAAGAGAGGAACACATAGTTGAAAGAGAGTTATATATTCACTTGAAAAAAACGAAGGTTACAGGGACATTATAGATAGGCTCCAATTTTAAGCATACGAAACCATAGAAATTCACCTGTTATAATTAGCATTATCTCAGGTAACTATAACTCGTGCCTTAAAGTAACTATAACTCGCAACCCGCCGTGCGCAGTTTTTTGCTAAATACGTTTACTGCAAATGTTACATTGATATTATCAATGATGTTATCAAAGATGTCATGAGTGATCTATTATGTGAGGTAATTGGCAGTGCTGTCAGCTCCTGCCAAGTCACAGCAAACAGCTATGTCCTGGGGCGGACACCCGGGGACATAGCAGGAACCGGCACTGGAGGGTGGCGGTCCCCAAAGCCATCAGTGGCTCCGTGAGGGGGCCAGGCGGTCCCCCCCTTCCAACATCAATAGCCCCTGGGAGGTGGTGGTCCCCGAGGCTTGGGGGTCCACAATGGACCCCCTATTTGTTTTATAATTTGTGCCCTGGGGATGTGGTGGTACCCAGGGCTGCGGGGAGGAGGCAGGGCGGCCCCTACATTAGTTTTACATATGTGCCATGTGGAGGTGGTGGCCCTTGGAGCTGTGGGAGACCGGGTGGCCCCCCGCATTAGTCTTAAAGTAGTGCACTGGGGAGGTGGTGGTCCCCGGGACTGTGGGGGGGGGCTGGGTGGCCCCCTGCACTAGTTTTACACATGTGCCTCGAGTAGATGGGGGTCCCTAATGCTACGGGGGGCCATGCAGCCCCACCACATTGTGTTTTATTAATGCCGTGGGGAGGTGTGGTCCTCGAGGCTGTGGGGGGCAGAAAACCCCCGCATTGTGTTTTATTAAAGTCTCAGGGAGGTGGTTATCCCAGTGGCTGTGGCCCCTGAACTCAATATGGAAATGCCCCCTTTACCTGGCCCACCCAGGGGCTTTAGTGAAACAAGGGCAGGAACCTGTGCTTGATTTCTGTAAATATGTTTGGCAAATATGCTGCAGTCCCTGCTGAAAATTATTTAAAAAAAAGAAATTTGCTCTTGGTGGTGGGGGGGGGGGTCCTTCTGGGACCCCAACACCAGAGCTAAGGGGTCAGGGCTCCCTACCCTGGCCCCTTTTCTTATTTTTTTACATTTTTGTCTGGGACTCGAGGCCTAACATGACTACCAATACTTCAAGGAAGGGTTCGCTGAGCCTTCGCGTCTCAATACATACACATTTGGATTTTTATAATTTCTAAAATAATGCGGATTTCCACCAAATAACAAAAAGGGCACTTTCAAGAGCTACCTGTCTGCTAAATTTGGTGTAAATCCGTCCAATGGTTTGGCGCTATTGCTTAACAAAATCCCTATGGAAATGAATGGTGGAAAAGTGTTTTGGGACCCACCCTTTCTCTCAGCCCCTGCTGCAGGGATCACCCCAAAACTTTCCAGAAGGACACTGAAATGAGTGTTGTATTTTCTTGGAATATTTCATGAAGATTTATTAAACAGTGCCAAAGTTATTAGGAAAAGAAAAAACGTGTTTTCTATAGCAGCTGGGTCCTAGCTATAACTACCTACTGGCGACCGCCACTAGGTAATATATACATATATATATATATATATATATATATATATATAGAGAGAGAGAGAGAGAGAGAGAGAGAGAGAGAGAGAGAGAGAGAGAAAGAGAAAGAAAGAGAGAGAGAGAGAGAGAGAGAGAGAGAGAGAGAGAGGTATCCATATATATCTATAAATACACTTTAAAAAACAAAAGTTACAGGGATGTTATAGCTGGGCTCACATTTTAAACCTACAAAACCAGAAAAGTTCACCTGTTATAGTTATAGTTATTTGAAGTAATTATAAATTGTGCTCTAACGTAACTTAAACGAGCGCCCCTGCCATGCACAGTTTTTTAATGAAAATGTTTACAACAAATGTTACATTATAAATGATGTTATAAAAAATGTCATGAGTGTTGTAATATTTGGGCCAAATAGCAGTGCCTGGCAAGTGTGCGAGTTATAGTTACCTTAGGACACGAGTTATAGTTGCTTTTAATAACTCTATCTATAACAGGTAAATTTCTATGGTTTTGTATGTTTAAAATGCGAGCCTAACTATCATGTCCCTGTAACTTTTGTTTTTTTAAGTGAATTTCTTTTTTTTAAATTCTATTTCCTAATGTCTCTGTAACCTTTTCAGTGAATTTCTATGTTTTAAAGTAAAGTAATTTCAATTGCTATACGTTAGTCCAACCACTATCGCACACAGCCAACCCCATATAGCCACCCAATCCTGCACCACTTTCAATGAGAAATGTTCTGACAAGTGGAAAACAAAGTGTGAGTGAGATCAACTTTCTGTATGTACCTTACATTTTTGAAGTGGAAAAGATCTTAGGTGAAGAATGACAACTGACACACCAAGACTGGAACCCTCAACCTTCTGTGTGAGAGTCTGAGACCTTAACTACTTGGCCACAGGTGATTCCTTAGTATGCAGTGTCCAGACATCTTTATGACATTCAACCTAAAGATGGCGATGGGGAAAAAAATGTAAATGTTCCATCATTCAATTCAAAATATGAGTAAGTAAATAAACAGACGCCATGAGATATGAAAATTTGAACCTTCAACCTACTGAGTGACAGCCCAATAGCTTCACCAGGCCAGAGGTGACTCTGTTGTGCTGTGCATCAAAGGTAAGTTTAACATTCCATCCAAATGCTTTGATGTCTTTGTATGGATAGTCCATTGCAATAACAATGTCTCTCTTGCTCTTCCATCCTGTTATGGTATGGAAAAGAGAGAGACCAAGTGACAGAACTGCTGGGGGGGGGGAGCCTGAAGGCCCCCACAGTCCCAGCCAGCTTCCTATGTCCTGCAAAAGCCTGCATGGCTCCTGCAAACAGGGAGCTGCCTTGAATAGCAGCTCCCTGCTTGTGGGAGCAATGTTTTCATCTCTTTCCCTGCACTCAAATTTGCATGCAGGGAAAGAGATGAAAACTCCACTTTCAGCAAGCAGGAGCTGCCAGTTATGTCAGCTGAAAGCAGAGTTATGTTTGCTTTTGCTTAAAAGTTATCTCCCAAGGGTGGGCACCTCGGGAGGTAGCAGGAGCCGGCCCTAGGGTGTGGTTGTCCCCAGGGCTGTCTATGGCTCTATGAGGGGGGCTGGGTGGCCTCCCCATTGTTTCTATATAGCCCAGGAAGGTGGTGGTCCCCAGGGCCGGGGGTCCCCAACAGACCCCCTGCGTTAAGTTATTTGAGCTCCAGGGTGGTTGTGGTCATGGGGCATGAGGGGCGCCCACCCCATAAATTATGTTTATTGCCCCAGAGAGGTAGCGGACCATAGGGTGAGGGGAGGGCGCACGCCCCTGCATACTGCACCCCCTCCTATAATTTATGAATGGCACCAGGACCTGACCTACCTAAGGGCTAAATAAAAGGAAAGCGCCGGAGACAGTGCTTGCTTTTTTTAAAATCCACAGTAACATTCATAATTTTTGCTGTGAACTCAAAAACAATCTTTTTTTCATACGCACCAAGGTTAGGGTGTAGGGTAAAAGTACCCTGCCCCCTTTTCTTTTTTTTCATTTTTTTTTTAGACTCGGTTTAATTTGAGTCTCAAAATGGCTTCCAGCACTTCCCGGTAGAAGTGTTGGTAGCCAATCAGATATCTGCATGAGATCGGCAGCATTCGCAAATTCATTTCAACCCTAGAATTTCTCCTAAACTACTGAACGGATTTACACCAAATAAAAAAAGGCTCATACGCGTACCAAAAACTACCTTTCTGCCAAATTTGAAATCTATGGGAATTAGCATGGGAAACACACTTTATTTGACCCCCCCTTCTCTCGACCCCTGCTTGACGGATCACCCTGCAACTTTCCATGCACGACAAGATTCTAGAAAGTTCTTTTTGGGAAAATATTGTGATGGTTTGTCAAACTGCACCAAAGATACAGGCATGTCAAAAAATGCTTTTTTGTATATCCCCAGTGGTGATCTCCATAGTTAGTTATAGTTATATATAGAGGATCATGTTTTTTCATAGGAAATGTCTTTTTATGTTGCAAATAACTTTGATGCCGTGTGCCGAATGTCCATAAAACTTTGCAAAAAGTGCTACTTTTTGACTAGTTTGTACATGGGAAGCTTTGGGGTGATTCGTCAAGTGGGGGCTTTAAAAAACAAAGGGGGGGGCTCAAAATGCGTTTTCCCAGTTTATTTTTCTGTATGAAATGTAGACACAGCTACAGACCAAGCCACTGAGCAGATTAACACCAAATATGGCAGAAGGCTAGATTTTGGTCCAGAAAGAGTGCTTTTTGTGATTTGGTGTAAATCCATTCAGTAGTTTTTGAGCAATTAATGCTCAAAAAGTTTGTATATCTAGGGACAGCGAGCTTCTGCAGATCCGACAGATCTCCTGCTGAGAGCCGATTGGCTGCCACCACATCAATAAGGAAGTGAAGGCAGCCATATTAGGACTTGGGACTCAGTCCTGAGTCCTAAAAAAACAAGACACAGGGGACAGGGTATAAATACCCTGGCCCCCTGGATCCCGCTTAGGGCCAAAAAAATTTTTTTTTGTTTAACTTTGCAGCAAATTTGCAGAGGATCCGCAAATCCATGTCAACATTTAAAAAAAAGAAAAGAGCAAGCTCCCATGTTTGTTCATTAAATGCCCCCCCCCCCCCCCCCAGGGTGACCCAGGTTCTAGGGGTTACACATAATGTTTTTTTGGGGAGGGGGAACAGGTGGCCTCCCTCCTTGAGCCTCTGAGGGGCCTCTGTATACAATTTCCCAGGGCTGAGGCAAAAAAACAACGGGGCATGCGATCCCCTTACCTGAGCCTAATTTGGCCCTTGGAACCCCATCCCATTGGTGCATAATGTAAGTTAAAGGGAAGGGGGCTATGCAGCCTCATCCCTAAGCCTCAAAGAGGCCCTAGAGACCCCATTCCCCAGTGCTGTAACACATTTTGAAAAGGAGGGGGGCCCCATGGCTCCTCACCCTAAACTTTTAATAGCCCTCTGGATCCCATCCCTCGGGCCGGCTCACTTGCTGTGACCCAGAGTGCCCACACCGAGGACACAGCAGTTTCCCTACACACACATGGGTGGGCTGGGAAACTTGGGTTTGCTCCAGCCCGGCGGGAACATTTTTAAAACTTCTGCTGAAAGGAAGAAAACTCTAATGGACAGATTTAAGGAAATCACCCCTTAGCACCTCCTACCGCCACTAAGGCGCCATCTAAGATACGGTGCACCATGGCGCAAGGTAGGGGGCAATAGCGTCAGATAGCGTCAGAATTTCTTAAGCTATTGATCTGGGTTAGTGCCAAAATGTTTACACTAATCCTGCAAAGCCCATTGAGGCCCATTGTAAACAATGGAGTGCCTCCTTTTAACACCTGCTCATAGTGTCCAGATATGCTCTGGCCATTTTGTGGGGATTAGTTAAACCTAATTGTCTGGCAAAATGTGAGTAATATGTTGTGATAGCCTATACAGAACTCAGGCCCATGATACCTGCATTCCCAAAATGAATGAAAAAAACAAATAGGGGGCAGGGTAAGCACACCGTAACCCTCTAGGGGCATGTGGATTGGAATCCCAAATGAACCCAAGTGGCAGCTATTAAAGTACTCAGGGACATGGTCCCTATGTCCTAAATATGAATTTAAAAAAACATCTAAAGGGCCAGGATGAGTGGTTGAGTACACTGAACCCCAGGACCAAGAGGACAGGGGGAAAGATGAACATTCCCCCCCTTGATTGGCTGCACAAAACATGGACAACATAATGTGTCACCCATTATAATGCTAAGGTCATGACCTTCATCGAAATGCATTGTAGGGAATGACAGGTTTTGAGGGTCAGTAAAGTAGCACATTAATGACATAGCATATTTGTGTTACACTATAAATCCTTTGTAAATGCTTGTATACTCATTTTAGTAAATCTGGTGAGTTCACATGTGATTTTACTATTTTAAATATACTGGCCCTCATTCTGACCTTGGCGGGCGGCGGAGGCCGCCCGCCAAAGTCCCGCCGTCAGGTTACCGTTCCGCGGTCGAAAGACCGCGGCGGTAATTCTGACTTTCCCGCTGGGCTGGCGGGCGGTCGCCTTCAGACCGCCAGCCAGCCCAGCGGGAAAGAGGCTTCCACGATGAAGCCGGCTCGGAATCAAGCCGGCGGAGTGGAAGCTGTGCGACGGGTGCAGTTGCACCCGTCGCGTATTTCACTGTCTGCGCAGCAGACAGTGAAATACATGTAGGGGCCCTCTTACGGGGGCCCCTGCAATGCCCATGCCAGTGGCATGGGCACTGCAGGGGCCCCCAGGGGCCCCGCGACCCCCCCTACCGCCATCCGGATCTCGGCGGTCCGACCGCCGGGATCTGGATGGCGGTAGGGGGGGTCGGAATCCCCGCGGCGGTGCAGCAAGCTGCGCCGCCGCGGAGGATTCAATGGGGCGGCGGTACACTGGCGGGACCCCGCCAGTGGTGCCGGTCCGACCGCGGCTTTACCGCCGCGGTCGGAATCCCCATTGGAGCACCGCCGGCCTGTCGGCGGTGCTCCCGCGGTCCTCCGCCCTGGCGGTCAAAGACCGCCAGGGTCAGAATGACCACCACTGTCTCTTGTCTGGGATTCGATGAACCATGTTGGTGAGAAAGCGGTTTCTCTCATGATTTTCACATAGATATTATGAAAGATTCCCCAAGCGCTAAAATGGGAGCGCATTTTATATAGGTTCAAACTATCTTCCTCATTAATGTGTGAATAAAGTCTATATTCCGAGCAAAAATAACTTGCATCAGCAACTGCAGCCTGTCAGTTGATTTCCCAGTGTTCGACTGCAGCTTCCAACAGTGTTATAGTGAACAACTAGCTAACATTCTATGTTTGTGACAAACATGTGGTACGCATGAAGCAGTCCTGAAGGAATAAAAGCTTTAAACCTTAAAGTCTTTCCTCTACAAATGAACAAAACGAGGGAGTTCTTTTTTTGTCATAGAAATTATGGTTAGTGATGTGCAAAGCTAAAATATGGACACATTTCCTATGAGTTCTCATATATCTTCCTGGTGCATTTAATTAAAACCTTCTGAAAAGCAAAGAGAAACATGCACTTGTAACACCAACAGCAACAGTTAACTCACTAACAATTAGCAGAAGCATCACCACAGAGTTCGAAAGGACATCTGCACTGCCAACATTTTTTATTCAAGATAAACTTGAGGAAATCCTGACCAGCATTTTTGGGAATAGGAGCTGTTGAATTTAAAGTCTTTTCTGAAGATAAGGTTGTTAATGCAGGCATGAAAGCAGACTATTAAAAATGTGAGGGGAGGTATGGTCTTAGTAATTTAGAATATGTGAAAAACAAAAGGAGAGACCCTGGATGGTTCTCAACTTTTAGAACACTTCCCAACACAACCAATAGTCTAAAACTGCTCACCTCTAATGTATTTTTTTAGCATATTTTTTAACTGTAGGGATAGCATATTGCCATCCAGCTAGAAAAGTGACAAAGGGTCTCATTACGACATTGGCGGTCTGAGGCTTGCCAATGCCACGATGGAGGTTGGACTGCTGCACTCCATGCAGTCCGACCACCACATCACCACCCTGGCGGTTGGACCGCTGGGAAACTGTTGTCCCCGCTAGGAACATAGTTCCTGATTGGCTAGTGGCAGTCAGCATCGTGCTCAGCTATGGCGGCACTGAGTTCAGCGCCGCTGTGCTGATCACGAGTCCAGTTTCTGCCATAAAAAGGCTTGAGGAAACATAGTGCTGGAGCCACAAGGGCCCTTCCTGCCCAGCACCCTCAGAATGAGCACTGTCTGTTATGGCAGATTGCGCATTCTGAGGGTGCTGGGGGCACCTTCTGTGTGACAAAATTGGCCTCAGCACCATGAGGAGCCAAGGCCAATCCTGCTGCACTTTTTCCACTGATTTCAGAGGTTTCTGCTGGTCTGGCGAGTATAAATCTCGTAATGGGCCAGCTCTTTGGCGGTCTCCTCTCCACTGGGCTGGTGGGCCGACAGTCAGCCCACCAGCCTCGTAATGAAGCCCAAAGTCTTTTGCTATTTTTGTAGCAAAGTCTTTAAGCATAGGATTAGATAGTGCCATCCACATCAGGCTTAAGAATGGCAAAAGCCTTTTTCCACTCCAGGCACGTTATTGCAGCTTAGATAAAATACCATCCAAGCCAACCTGGAATCGATAAACGCAATCCCTGAAACATATGTTTTGCTCTCATTAGAGCTAGATTTTTCCAGACACAAGGATCACCCACTATATATCAAAGCAATCCCCTTTCAGGCTTACAGTGCAGAATAAACTATACAAAAAGGAGGGAGAGAGCCCAGGATTGTTCTCAAAATTTAGGTGGGGGGCAGCTCCTTTATATGTAGCACTGTAGACCACCTATCTATAGCAAGAGAAGTAACCATGATATAGTGCAAGGTGTAATAATTCCAAAAGAAAGAAAAATTGGCTCCAGTTTCTTCTTCTTTTAATAATACCCAAGCTGTCTCTCCAATACTTTGATAGTGTTGAATTGACGTGGAAAGTGAAGGTATATCTATGGTGCATATCCATTTGGCGCTTATGCAGTCTCCTCGGTATGCACAGCTTACCACTCTGATGGCATACCAAGAGATGTACTATGTGTAAGTCAAGTGATTTCAATACACAGTACTTCGAAATGTCCTAATAATCAACAATATCCACTTATTTCCATATATATTGGTGTATAAACTCTATGGGAATGGGTCGGCGCTCATAACATAGAGGTTTACTAATTCACGTTTGCACTCTAGTGTTGACACTGTCACAACAGCTAAATTGTGCTCTGCCAATTATATCATTTATACTCTAACCAATTGTGTGCTGACGCATCTGGGTTACAATAAATTATAAATAATGGTTATCCATCATTACCATGGGAACACCGGAATAAAACTGCAGCAAGTCATAACTCTTGTTTATTGAATTATGCAATTATATTAATTTTGTTCTTTTATTTATTTTGCAAATGATTATGTGGAGGCCTTGTTTATACTCATGTCCTTTTTGGTGAACATATTTTGTTGTGTATCTTGTTTGCATCAGAAACCAATTACAAGAGTAATATGGGTTCTGTTTGCTAGTTTTCACTTAAAACATCTGATCAGAATTCCCCGTGAGGAAAGACAATTTGACAGAAAGATTAAAATATTGGAATAGTGCAAAATATATTTTAACACTGGAGATGAAACGAACATATTTACAATAATGAAGAAAAATGCTTCAATAATACAGAAAGCATGTTTTAAATGTGTTTTCTTTATAATTGGAAGTGGAGCCACTTATGGGGCATCAAATTGTGCATCCAAGGCATTATCTATCAGTCACTGACAGATAGCAGGTTTAGAATAACTCTTTCAACACCCTGGGACAGAGGATTACTTTGTGAGCATGCAAATGGTATTAAAATTTCTAACTGAGAATAAAAAACTAAGAGTGCAGTGGAGGAACACTGTCGTTCTTCAGCCATGATAAGACGCCATGCTATATGCTTCTTAAGGGAATATGTATGCCCCCGCAGCCCTTCTTTCTTTCAAGAATCAGCGACAGTAAGACCTGAGAAAAGGCTTGTCCACAGCTGTGCATGCTGGCGATTTCCACAGGGATTCATAAAGGTATTACCCAACTGATTGTGCAACAGACTTCATCTTCCCATTACCCACACCCAGTATCTTTGCTTTATCTAACTTTCCTTTGCAGATTTGCCATTCTGGAAATTATAAGTAATTTGTGGCGTGGGTCTCTAAGGAATGAATTGCTCTAATGAGAAGGATGAACTCAGTCATTTATTGAAAACGGAGGTCTAGGGGTCATTCTGTGTTTAGAAAGAGACGTCTCTTGACTTAGTCCGTTATCTCTAACATTCCCCAACAATGGGTCTTCTAAAATGTTGCTTTGCTCAGTGCCCCTTCTTGTTTTAAGCCGTCTTAGGTCATCCTAATGCAGAAAGGGCTATAAGTATAGGCAAAATTCCACCCATGATGGATAGAATGTTCTAAATTAAAAAGGGAGAAACATGAAGACAAACACTGTAATTCAATTCAATTATTTTATGATACGGACCTCACATGAAGATCCACATAAAACACAATATACAAGCCATAAAACACTGTAATGTTGGACCTCCGTTCTTACACCAGCAATTATAGGCGGGGAACAATTCTATTGTCTTCAATGGAGCTCGCAACATTCCAATGTTCCACTTATTCTTAAAATCAAACAGCAATCAGTAGAGCTGTGGCAGGTTTCTATTTGCCAAGGAGAGAAATGTTATACTTGGTCCCTGCCTCATTCAAAATGCTGGAATGGGGGATGTACTAGGGGATAATTTCCGTGCAACCAAGGGTTGTCAGTATTTCTAGAGGCAGTTTTCGGACTTCAATGTTTTTCTTTTTATTAAGAGTTTCACCTCTTTTCACCCTCCAAATAGGCAGACCAGAGCAAGCAATTTCACAGGGGGTAGCAGAGACAAATAGCATCATTCAGGCACTGGAGCCCTATTGGATAATCACACCTCGGCCATTTTCAAGCAGATTTCAGTGTCTGCGACCTTTAACAATATTTACCCATCTTCAGTGGGTTGGCTAGCCTACAGTAGGACTTTTCCTCATTCATTTCCCTCCAGCTATTGTTGTTTAAAGGGCTAATGTAAAATCAGAGGCCCAGGCGGAGGGTGCACTGGCTTGCAGAGTACCTCAGAAAAGATTTTGTTCCAAATCAACATGCTTCTAATTCCTCACAGGGACTATTTGTGGCAGAGTTTCTGCTACTTTGGGATACACAGGAAGAAAAGTAATGAATTTACAGTCTGGCGGATGCTGCAAAATCAGAAAGCTACCAGATTCTTTAAGGACAATCCCACAACAGAGAAGACAATGGAAGGATCCACGGAACCCTATGAATATAATTAATAACATTAAAAAGAAAATAGCACATATTTGCTATAAATTAATTGGTTGTTGTATCTTTTGCATGAAAGTGGCTGGTTTGTATGACAAATAATCGAATTATATATATATATATAAATATATATATATACACATATATATTTATGCGAAACGTTTTTACTTTCCCAATGCACAAACTAGAATGGTCAATTAAACAGATGACAACAACCAGAAGCGGTTTTCATCTTTTTCTAATTTTAGTGAGGAACGCTGTTGGCAGAAATACCTGGTTGTATAAACTTCCAACGCAATGTTTTCCGCTGCACAAAAAAGTGATTTTTGTAAATGTTATTTCTTCCTTCAGTGCACGCATGCAGAAACCCGCACTCACAGAAGAACTGGTTCCGCATTTAAAAGACAAATAACTGTAGCATAGTAACTGGAAGAACCATCTGTGTAGTTAGTTGTCACAGGTCTGTGTACAAAATTGTGAATTCCAAAGTGATATGCAAAAGTTTAAAAAACTAAAACAATTCCATATACTGGATTTAAAATGCTAAGTGATGGGGAAGGTAACCTGTGTCTTGCTGTGCATTCAAAAAATGCTAATGTGGTCCCTCTCTTGTTCTCAACCTCATTAAGGACCAAGGGGCAGATTTGTAAAAAGTGGTGCTGCACTTAGCGCTGCGCCACTTTTCTTGCGCCCTTTAGTGCCCCCCTAACACCACCATGTGTGCACCATATTTAAATTACGGCGCACCATGTGGTAGTCAGGGGTTCTAGCGTCATCATTTTTTATGCTAGTTCAGTGCTTTGCAGGATTAGCGTACATTTCTTTTTACACTAATCCTGCAACTCACCAAGAGGCCCATTGAAAACAATGGGAGCCTCCCTTTAATGCCTGCTATTAGCAGGCATTAAAAATGCAGATAAAAATGAGGCAATTAAGTCTTTTAGATTTCTTTGTGCCATTTGTTCGGACTCCCTAGCACCGGAACGCCCCTCTTTGCATACATTATGCCTGGCGCAGGCTTAGAGTGGCACAAGGGATTACAAGTATTGCACCACTTTGTAAAATGGCGTGGCATTTTTGGCCTTCCAACGCCACATTAGCGTAAAAGAAATTACACTAATGTTGCGTTGGAATGGCGCAAGGCCCTCTTACATCTGGGCTCAAATGTATAAACTTTCTGGATGCAAAAAATGACCAGAATGTGCAACCAGAAGCTTAGGGCCTGATTTAGATTTTGGCAGACAAGTTACTCCGTTACAACGGTGACAGATATCCCATCTGCCGAAATATAAATTCCATAGGAAATAATAGGATTTATATTTCGACAGACAGGATATCCGTCATCATTGTGGCGGAGTAACCCCGCCACCAAAATCTAAATCAGGCCCTGAATTTGCAAGCCAACCTATGTACTCATAGCATCAGGCCCCCATGCCTCTGACAGCTGATAAACAGGATTTTTCAACAGAAACTTTCAGTGAGAGCTGGAAGCGGTCATTGCCTACTCCCCCTGAACATTTTAGACCAATTCACTAAGGAGACCGAGTCCAAAGAGGATCCCTTGAATTTTTCAAAACTTCAGGGTTGATTGTAAATGGTTTGTGACCACTATTACAGCAGAAAAAGATTGATATATGGATAGGAATTGCAATTTGGAGGGGGCACCCACAGCACCCCCCTTCCAAATTGTCATTTGTGATCCATTGAGTAACCCATTTCTGGAGTCAATAAAACTTTACATGCATACATCATGATGCATGTGGCTATTCTTATTTTTAGATCGAACCTACCAGAAAGCAGAAGCCCCCCTGTTGCTAAAGACCTATTATTAGATTACCAAGGGACCTAAAGGCTGCCCACTGCTTACCAGTGTTTGACTTTATTGTCACTCTAATTTGCTTGCTTCTTATTTGATGGATTGATATGTTATATTATTTTATGTTATGTATGTTATGTTATGTTATGTTGTTATGTATGGGAATGTGCATAGTGTGCTGTCACCAGGTAGGGTATCCAGGTGCTGTGCAGGTGTAAATCTAGCCTCACCCAGGCTAAGCAGGACTAATCGAAGAGCCAGGTCTTCAGCTATTGTAGAACATGGGAAAGAAAGAAAAGGCTCAGATGTGTAATGGCAGGTCGTTCTAGGCGTTAGGAACGAAGTAGGAGAAGGCCCGACTTCTAGTATTGGTTCTGAGTATGCGTGGTATGTGTGCGAGTAACAGCAGAGGAGTTTAGATGGCATGTTGATCTTGTGCTTGGTTCTCCCCAGAAGCATAGCCTCTTTACTTATTTCTTTCCACTACTCACTTTTAGGGAACGAATGTATTTTGGTGGAAGCACTCCATCAGAGTGCATGTGTGTTCCAGCTGTCTCCATTGTGCGATTCTCTCCCCCGCCCGGTTGTCCTCTTTCATTCATGAGCTTCTCTCCAGCCCCACGGTCTAAGGCGCTTTCTCTTACCTCTGTGCTTCCCTCCTCCCATGCTCCCTGTTGCCCTCACTCAAGTGCTTCTCCTGCATATTGTTCTCACCCTCATGCATGTCTCCCCCAACCCTCACCTTCGCTGCCTCTCTTATGTACGTTTCTTCCTGTCAACCTTCTACCCTGACCAACTCCTCCATTGATACCTCCCCTTTGACCCTTTTTTTCATTTCTTTGCCTTTTTTTACGAAACCCAGGCAGTAAATTGCTGCGGGCCTTAACTCTTTCTAGGTAAAAGCTCTTTTGTGCTACTCCATGTTCGATCAGTAATTAAAAAAAATTGGCACCGACATTAAACAAAATGGTGTGGTCACAAACACCTGCATCATCACAACTTTTTTCCCTTTTGTTCATGCTGTACTGCTTCTGGCAATGCTGTACAACATGAATAAAAGGTATTGGCAGAGCCATCAAGTCTCAAAGGTGAAACCTATTGGCTTTGCCACTGCTTGCTGTTATTTACTGTTTTACGACGGTGGATTGGGAAATTAAAAATATATGCACAAAAGCACATGCAAAAGCCCTTTAACAAATTGTAGATTCCAGACCCTTTAAAAACTTCAAATTTTTGTTCAAACAAGAATGTGAGAAAGAGGTGCGGGGAGCAATGGAGTAGCTGTTGAAGCTAAGGGGGAGAAAGTCAACGTCGGCGAGTTGCAAGAGCAGCAGGTGGGAGGAGGAGTAACGGAGGAGCAGGAGAGTTAAAAAGTTTTTAAAAAGCCACTGGGGGAAGCAATGGAATAGCTGTGGGGGTTGGGGGGGGGGATTAAATGTAAGTAGTGGAAGGACACAAGTAACCCAATTAGAACACAGTAAAGAAAAAATGCTCCAAATGGAGGGCGAACAAATAATAAGGGGGAAAGTCACTAATTAAGAAGCAAAGAACAGAGATAGACGAGAAAGCCATCTAACCAAAAGCAAGGAGCGGACCCAAAGCCCACTTTTGGCAAATATCAATGATTAGAAACAATAGTTCTTCAACAACAGACTGCTAAATCTGTCATTGGGCAACACACAAAATCAGTGGCTGAAGGAGCCTTAACAGACCCTCTCCTTATATTGAATGCTGTATATTGTATGTTGTGTACCCACGAGGACGTTCCACACAGCTGAAGCTCTCTGTAGTTAGACCTAAAAATGTGCTGTCCCCCTCGCATGACTCTCTTGTATAAACCACCAATCAGGCCGGCCCTGTAGTAACTGCTAGTTGAGGGCTGGGTGGTTGGCTGTGTGACAGGGAGATATGCGACACATGAAGGAAACAAACGCCTGCCTCCTATTTTTTGTGGGCCCACAAGAATGAGTTTCTAAGCTGCCTTTAGCTTCCTGCAAAGGCAAGGGCAGCCACATTCCTCAAGAGAACTCCCCCTCTCAGTGTACGTTGCGTACTGCTATTTTCGAATCATAAATCTTCTTGTTTATAGTAAGATTCAGGTTGAGCTTGATCTTATCCCCGTTGCCATAGAAACGCTCACTGCCAGCATTACACTGAAAAATACACCGGAATTCAATAGTAATCAGGAAGCTCGAGCAATAGAAAGCGCTGCTTGTGTTCAAGAGGATCCTCGCTGAGAAATCAAGCACTTTAGTCAAAGGCAGTGAATTTTACAGAAATATTGGCGGTTGTGCGCCTGTGTTCTTATTCATTAAGGTAATTGAAAGTCCTATAGACAAAATGTGCTTGACCTGGCAAAAAGGATTGTAGACTTTTTATTTCACATTTTCACAATAATTGGAAAACATATGTTGGTACAGATTTTAGCTCCCTACAGTGAAAATATGTGTACATGTGTGACATACCATAATAGAACTTTCGAGTGGAACTTTTTGCGGTATTATATAACACAAACTCGACCCGAAGGTACTAGAGCACTTAACATGAGCACCAGTTACATTACACAAGCACACATTCTCAAGTTCACAAGCTCCCATGTTACAAATGGTTTTCACTAGATCAATTTGGAAGCATGTGGGCTTTGGGGTATAAGCATCTACTAAACTGTCTTAAGGAAAATTACAATCAATTCCAGTGGCATCTTGGAAATAGCTATTATTAAATTGTGTCACATTTCAGTGTTTACTACTTGTCAGTATGTGCGCTGTCTGTTGTGAGATGTATTGTCAGCTTACAAAGGGCTTGGTCCCCGCCCATTGATTAGTATTGGTCGGCTTGATTGTCACTTTAATTTACTTGCTTGTTATTCATTAGCTTTTGTGGGTTTTACTTTCTCTTCTTGCATTTGGCTCTCCCCTGGTGCATGGATGCATTACTTGTGCCCTGCCACTGCTAATGTTTCAAGTGCTACTTTTTTTCTTTTTGGTTAAGCACTCCACAAGGGTGCAGGTGTTTTTCAGCTGTCTCCCTCATGTACTCGCTTCCGCAGCACACTTGTGTTGCTCGTTCTCTGCCTATGTGCTTTTTTCCTTCCCCGCCATGATGTGCTCTCCCTCCTGTGCTTCTCCCCACCTGTGTTTCCTTATTTCCCATGTGCTACTCCCAGCTCTTTGTGGCACTTTCTCATCCATTTGCTTACACCCACCCCGCTTGCCTCTCACTCAGTTTCCATCCTCACTGTGCTCTCCATGTTTCTTCCCTCGATTCACAACCCCCATGTTGCTTTCCCTCCATCAGCATATGCTACTTTTTTTCTTTTATTAACTTAAGGCCTGGTTTAGAGTTTTGCAGCGGGGTTCCTCCGTCACAATGGTGATGGATATCCCGTCCACTGAAACATAAATCGTATTATATCCTATGGGATTTATATTTCGGTAGACTGGATATCTGTTACAGTTGTGACAGAGCAACCCCTCCACCAAACTCTAAATAAGGCGCTTTGTGTTTGTGCCTACAAAATTACATGAATAGCATGGCTTAAACAAATGGAAAAGCCAATCTGTAGCAAAAGTGAGACCTACTGGCTTTGACAATGCTTGTTTTGAGGTGGTATTTTTACCGATGCAACATACCAAGGGGTATATTGAGGAGCCCCTTGTTTTGCCTTAGCTCCGCCTTAGCGTCATTTTCTTTACTCTAAGGTAGTGCTAAATGGTCTTATCCGGCCCCATATTTACAAAGTGGCGCAATGCATGCATTGCGCTACTTTGTAACCCTGTGAGCCACAATATGCCTGCGCCAGGCATAATGTATGCAAGGGGGGCATTCCGGCGCTAGGAGGGCTGCAAAAATGCCTCAGTGAAATTGAACAGATTTGACTGTTCCATTTTTTGTGTGTCATTTTTAGCATCTGCTCAGAGCAGGCATTAAACTGAGGCACCCATAGAAACCTATAGGCCTCCTTGCTCTTTGCTACATTAGTGTCAACATTTTTTATGCTAGTGTAGCAAAGCACCACAATAGCATGAAAAATGTTGACGCTATTGTACTAACGACCACCATGGTGCGCCATGGTGCGCCATATTATAAATATGGTGCAACCATGGTGTAGTTAGGTGCCGGTAGGAGGGTGCAGAAAAAGTGGCTCATCAGTTCTGATGCGCCACTTTCTCATAAATATGGGCCCTGGTTTTTTCCCACTGATATGTATTCTCCAATGTCCAAGAACACTTATAATGTCATTGAGGAGTGGTGCTGGAAGGATGGAGTTCCTTTCCATCTTGCCGCTACCATTTCTACTATTCATGTACTTCGAAATGCTATTCACAAGCCGAGGCTTGATGAGATTTATCTCCACCTCTTCTAAGTTTTCTGTGTAGAGATCTCCACTAACGTGGTCAAGATCTCTGTACACCTAGAAATATGTTTTTGTTGTGAATGTGCCAAAAGACCCAGGAGAGCGGGTGAAAAATTAGAATACTATTAAGTGAGAGGCGTTTGGGAAATTTAAGGAGGGGTTTATGGAGTAGGGAGGGGATTTTGGATTGACATGTTACTACAAACACCCATCTACAAAACCACTGCTATTCAGAAACCACATGTCTAAAGTCACTTCAGTCCAAAAAGTAACACAGCAGTAGTAAATGTACTCACCCCAGCCTGGGTATAAGTCTGGAAACACGTGGTCACTCACAGGTACCGCTACTCACACCCATAGAAAATAATAGAGATAGGGACTTAATATAACACTCCATAGGGAATAATATCACAATAATTAACTTGTTTTGACTTTTAAATGATATTTATAAAAATTCTACAGAATCAATCACTAAATTTTTTTATGTAAAAAAATGGTTAACATATTATTTTAAAGAAAACGGTTAAACTTTTGTTAAACATTAAAAATTAATTTACACTAATTAAACACAACTTGTAAATAAATATATTAAATATTGTTCAAAAAAATCGAATGTAGATGACCCAGAGTTCTTCATGGAGTTGTGGCGACTTGTGGAGCCCTTGGGGGCCGGTGCAGTGATTTGGGGTGGAGATTTTAATGTGGTTTTGGACGCTCAGATGGATCGCGAGAGTGTGGCTAGAATACAGCACGTTTCGGCGGCAAAGTCCCTGGCGGCGGTAATGCAGAGTGGCGAGTTGGTGGATCTGTGGAGACGGAGGCACGCGGGTGTGAGAGAGGGGACGTGTCTGAACTATGTACATAGCAGCTGGTCTCGTATAGACTGTTGGCTGAGCACTAGAGACGTGGAGGTCTGGACGAGTGCGGTAAATCACCTCCCCCGCACCTTATCGGACCACTCACCAGTGAAGCTGGAGCTACTGATACCCAGTGAGCTGCGTCAGATGACTATGTGGCGATTGCCTAGTGGTGCGTTACGAGACTAGGTTTTTCGGGAGGAGGTCAGGGTGGCGATACAGCTGTTTTTTTCTGAAAACCGCGGATCTGTGAACTCAGTGGGTACCGTATGGGAGACATTCAAAGTTGTTATACGCGGAGTGTGTCTTTCCAAACAGCACGGGATTGTGAAGGCCATGCGGCGGGAGATGGCGGATATTGAGAGTCGGCTTGTAGAGCTGGAGAGGCAGCTGGCTTCCAGCTGGTCGAGTGAGGTGCTTGCTGAAATTCAACGCGAGGTTTCCTTGTATGAGGAGGCGCGAACACTTGCGGGCATGCTTCGTAGGCCTTGGGCCAGTAATTATGTCACAGAGGTTATTGACAACGGTGGTGGTAGCGTGACTGGCTCCAATGATATAATGCAGGTGTTCACCAATTACTTTGCGCTGCTCTACGCAGCCCCGGCAGGCCCAAGTGGGGAGGCGATACAGGCCTACTTTGAGGATATCGCTATGGTCTGGTTTGAGGAGGCGCACAGGGCGTATCTAGATGAACCGTTCACTGTGGAGGAGGTGTCGGCGGCTATCCGAGGGTTGCCAGGGGATAAATCTCCAGGGGTGGACGGCCTTTCCCCAGCATTTTATAAAGAATATGTGGATATCCTTGCCCCATGCTTGTTGGAGGTGTATATGGAATCCCGGGAGGTGGGGTCGCCTCCGGCCTCCCTACGGGAGGGTTTGCTGGTAACAATTCTGAAACCTGGGAAGGACCCGACCCGTTGCGACTCGTATCGCCCTCTTTCTATGATAAACATTGATAATAAAATTCTGGCAAAGATGATTGCGACGCGTCTGCAGCCTCTTCTCTCTCGGCTGGTGTTGCCGGACGAGTCCGGTTTTGTCCCTGGTAGTCACAATTTGCGCACCTTTTTTGCAGTGACAGGATTTTTGGGGGATGGAGATAATGTGATGCCGCCAAGGCCTTTGACTCTTTGGCCTGGGATTATATGTTCACGCTGTTAGGCCGGGTGGGACTCAGTGCTCGCTCTGTGAAGTGGATCCGTCTATTATACACTCTTCCTACCGCCAGGTTGCGTCTCAATGGAGGTGTGTCAGCCGCGTTTCCAATTGCGCGCGGTACGCGTCAGGGGTGCCCGCTGTCGCCCCTCCTTTTAGCTATGGAGCCTTTAGCGGCGGGGCTGCGACAGAGACACAACGATAGAGGCTTGCAGTTTCGGCAACGCCCAGTTTTGATCTCGTTATACGCTGATGATATTGCGTTATATGTGCAGAACCCCAATCGGAACTTGGATATCTTATTAGATGAAGTTGTGCGTTTTGGTGGCCTCTCTGGAATCACTATCAATTGGTCGAAATCGACAATATTGCCTATAACCCCCAGTGTGACGCAATTTGATTCCCGATATCCTCTGGAATGGACAGAGGGACCGGTGCGTTATTCGGGTATCCAGTTGTGCAGAGATGTTGATAAACTGCGCTGGGCTAACTACGACGCTGCATTGGCATGGTTGGAGGAAAAGGTTGAGATCTGGCGCGCTCTACCTCTCTCGCTAATTGGACGTATTGCCATAGCTAAGATGGTAGTGCTTCCTAAATTCCTGTACCTGTTTGTGAATCTCCCGCTCCATCTTGCTGGCGGCTACCTTCGGAAGTTGCGATCCGCGTTAATTAGTTTGGCGTGGGCGGGGCGGCAGCCGCGCATCTCCTGGGAAAGACTGACACTGCCGTTTGAATTGGGTGGGCTTGCTGCTCCGGACCTAGAGCTTTATTACTATTGTGCGCAGGCTCACTTTGCGTATTATTGGATGAACCCGATCCGTTATATGCCGCACTTGGCGCCTGAGAGTGACTCCGTGTGGCCAGATAGCTTGGTGCGTATGTTTGGAAATCAGGTGCAGTCCCGGGCCACGGGAATAGATACGGTGGCATGCACCATGAGAGCGTGGGAGGCGCTGAGACGACGATCTTGAGTTACTGCTCCATTTGCCCCCTCGCTCCCTGTCATGGCGGTTGCAGACGTTAGGATGTTTCGAGACGGTGGGGTGCGTAGTTTTCTTCGTGCTGCTGGCTTGACTGTGTTAGGAGATTGGCTGGAGGACGGACGTCTCCTGGACGTCTCGGATACTCTGGCTGGCTGCGAGGGCACGGCATTGCAGCGTCTGTGCGTTCTTCGAGTTAGAGCTATGTTGCGAGACCGATTTCTTAATCCACCTGGAGCCCCATCAGAATTTCGTGCTTTGGAGGTGCTCTGCAGTGCACGGTCCCCTGACAAGCTGGTGACCAAGCTGTATAATTGTATGCAAGAGCAGAGAGATGGTCCTGGGGAGCGCTCCAGAATTGCGTGGGAGGAAGAATTGGGCGAACCCATTACTGTGGCTGTATGGCGTGGGTGCTGGGCGCATATGAGAGTGCTGTCCCCGAACTACAGGCTGCGACTGCTGCACTTTAAGTTCCTACATCGCCTCTATTATACACCCAAGGGGCTTCATTCTATGGGCCTGCGTTCAAACGCGCGCTGTGCCCGCTGTGGAGCTCCAGATGCGGGCTTTTTGCATCTGGCATGGGAGTGTGCGGAAGTACATGATTTCTGGGTAGAGGTTTGGCAAGCTATCTCTATCATGGTTGATCTGGAGCTTTCTCTTTCCCCCAGGGTTGGGTTACTCGGATGTGTGGATGAGATCCCGGGGCCGCACAGGCGTTTGGTGGGTCTGCTTCTGCTGCTGGGTAAAAGAAGGGTTGCTATGTGCTGGGGTAGGAGGAGGGCTCCGCGCAGATCTGAATGGTTGCAAGACGCTGCCTACTGTCATGACCAGCTGGTGGTCTTCTGGGACCTCATGCCTGGGGGGTCTCGCCCCAGAGATATTTGGGCCCCCTTTAATAGTTACCTGGTGGCTTGTAGTGTGTAAGTGATATGATTGGAGCTGCCCACGTGAGAGACTCACCCCCCCTTCCCATGGATTAGGTATGCTCCTATGCTGCTGAGACGGATTTGTGTGATCTGTTCAGTGCTCCACCTGCCTATTAGAGTGGTATGTTCTCTGTTGTTTTACCCCCTCTGCTATACTTCGCTAAATCTCTCTGTTGCTTATGAACCTCTTTTAGGCTGACATTGATGACCTTGTTACTTGGTGACTGATGAGGAGACTAGTGGATGTGCCCCTAGATATTGCCGCTTACTGGGAGACATGTTATTGCAATTTATTTTTTTGCTATTTGGGGCAGCGATGAGATGAGAAGGATCATCATATTATATTGCTATTGCTAAGACGAGGGGACCTGTTTATGTGTATGTTATTGTATGTCATTATGTGTAAAAATTCAATAAACAAAAAAAACAAAATGCTAGTGAGGGTGTTTTTATTTTTTATTGAAAAATTAATATTTATAAAATACAAGAATATATTTCAATTATATTATTCAATAACAATTTATTTTTAAAAGTTAGTGTGCTCTAACAATTTATTTTATGAGCTCTAGAATAAACAATAAATATTTTAATGTATATTACAATTATATTTTACAAAGAAAATATTTTTAAAGACAAATTTAGTAAGCTTTATTACATTTCTTTCCTTATACTTTCCATAGGGAGATCTCTGCTATGTTGATTGAGATCTCAACTTATGTGTGAAAAGGTACTAGCACTAACTTTACACTTAAAAATTCAGCCTTAAAGGTGTAATCCTGCACGTAAGTGTAAGTCTATACTCAAATATGCTTAATAGCAAAATAGTGTAGACATGCCTTGGAACAGGAGTAAATTTACAGGTGAGTAAATCTACACGTTAAATTTACCTTTGTGAACAAGGCCCATAGTGTATGCTACTCTTTGCCACATAATTGTAATCCGGTCAATCAATCAAAAAATTTATTAAGCGAACTACTCACCCGTTAGGGTCTAAAGGCGCTGAGGGGAGGGGAGGAAAGGGTTGCCATTTACTGCTCAAAAAAACATGTCTTGAGATGCTTTCTGAAAGTTAGGAGGTCCTGGGTCTTGTGTAGGTTGGTGGGGAGGGAGTTCCAGGTCTTGGAGGCGAGGTGGGAGAAGGATCAGCCGCCGGAGGTGGTGAGTTGGATGCGGGGGACTGTGGCGAGGGTGAGGTCAGCGGAGAAGTTGAGTAGGTGTGTTGAAGTTTACTCGTTCGTTAAGGTAGGCTGGTCCAGTGTTGTGGAGGGATTTGTGTGCGTGGATAAGGACTTTGAAGATGATCCTTTTGCTGATGGGCAGCCAATGAAGGGATCTGAGGTGAGCAGAGATGTGTTTGTGGTGGGGGAGGTTGAGGATGAGACGTGAGGCTGCGTTCTGGATTCACTGGAGTTTTTGCTGAAGCTTGGCTGTGGTACCAGCGTAAAGGGCGTTGACGTAGTCCAGTCTGCTGCTGATGAGGGCATGGGTGACTGTTTTTCCTGTTTCTAAAGGAATCCATTTGAAGGTCTTCCGTAGCATGCAAAGGGTGTTGAAACAGGAGGACGATATGGTGTTGATTTGCTGGGCCGAGGAGAGGGATGAGTCTAAGATTATGCCGAGGTTGCATGCATGGGTGGAGGGTGTTGGGGGTGGTCAGAGGGCAGTGGGCCACCAGGAGTCATCCCATACTGTCTTGTTGGGGCCAAAGATTATGATTTCTGTTTTGTTGGAGTTGAGTTTGAGGTGGCTTGCTGTCATCCATTTGGCGAGGTCGAGGAGTTCGGCGTGTAGGTTTGTCTTGGCGGCGGAAGGGTTCCTGGTGAGGGAGATGATAAGCTGGGTGTCGTCTGCATACAAGATGATGGTGATTCCGTAGGGGGCGGAGGATGTTGGCGAGGGGGGGGCATGTATATGTTGAAGAGGGTGAGGCTGAGGGAGGATACTTGGGGGACCCGCAGATGATCTTGGTGGCTGGGGACTGGAAGGGAGGGCGGCAAACTCTTTGGGTTCTTGCGGCGAGGAAGGAGGTGAGCCAGTCTAGGGTCTTGTGTCGGATTCCTGCATCGAAAAGGCGTGCGTGGAGAATTTGGTGGCATACAGTGTCGAAAGCTGCGGAGAGGTACAGAAGGATGGGAGCGAAGGTCTCGCCCTTGTCCACTCTGGTTCTGATGTCGTCTGTGCAGGCGATGAGGGTGGTCTCAGTGCTGTGGTTCTTGTGGAATCCAGACTGGGAGGCTTCGAGTGCATTATTTTCCTCTAGGAAGTGAGACAGTTGGGCGTTCTTGGGCCTCTGCCTCTGGTTAACAGTAAATTACGTGGTACAGGCATGCACTTACGTGCAGGTTTACAGACAAACAGCAGAGCGAAGCAACTAAGGTCTTCATTCTGGTAGCAGGTATTCACTGGATGATGCTGCCGACCTCTGCCAACATTGATTTATTTACTATGTGCAGCCTTGCCATAGTTCACTCTACAACTGATTTGATTTACATTCTCAGGAAATTTTAAATATACCATTATATTCTATTCCAACTATTTTAGCTAATTTCCTTGAAAACGCAGATCTCAGTCATCCTGTTGTCAAACGAGCTCTACGCTATGCCTCCAGTTCAATCATCTTAACTACTTAATGTTCATGCAGATTATTAAACACACAGCCAGCTATAAAATATTATGGGGAGCCACATGATTTTATTTTATCCCCCATTTTCACATCTAATAAGTATCTGAGTCATTATTTAATCTCGCTCCTAGTGTGGCAATTTGTTCTTTTTTAGCCACCAACTATAACATTGTAAAACATCTTCTTCCCCTTAGATAAGGAAGGAAACAATCTCGGTTTTCAGGTCTGCCATTTTCGTACATATAACTACCAAACATGAGATTGGTACTGGCTTGGAATATCTTTTAGCTCTGCTTCTATTTCTGCCCATGCAACCTTACTTCTCACCTGTCACCCCCAGCTTAGGACCTTCAGCATTCTTAGGCTTTGTGCTCACTTACCTCTCTGCTTCTGAATTTCCACCAGACATGAAGGTCAGACAATTTGGTTTGATTGGCCTATTGGCACCTTTGCTGACCTCTTTACAGCCTCATTGATAACATTAGTCTCAAATGTGTAATAGGTAGCATGACTCAAGTGAATGGAGATAAGCTTTCTCACCACAATCTGGGCTCTTCAGCAATTAACTGGTGAAAACTTAACTGGAGAGTTTTTCCTCTCAAAATATTAAAATGTTTTTAGCTGAAACAATAAATATGGCTTACCTATGTATGTACTACCTTTATCTCCAGACTGGAGGCTGACCTCTAATTACTTGATAAACACAAGACTATTACTCTCAAAGTATCAAAATGTTCTTAGCTGAAACAACCATATGTCTGGCTCACTAGTATATATGATAACTTCATCACTGGACTGTACTTCCAAATGATTTAGAAGGCAGGCAAGTGCCAAATTTACTAATAGGCCTTATTTGCATATGGTCCACAACCATAGAACAGGCTCCCTTTCCATCTCAGACTTTCTTTATCCATCGTTGTTGCAATTGATAAAAGACCTCAGATATTGCTTCCACCGAACATACTATATGGTATTGCTCCACCTTCTTTTTCTCTCTTATTTGTATTTCACACCAGTGTTGAGCTTGTTGGCTACTCCTATTCACTGCATCCCTGCTGTTACAATGACACAAAGGGGCTTATTAACCATCCGCCCAACATCCGTCGGAGAAGTTGCTGCCATACAGGCTACCTCCCGGCCGGCTCCTTGAAGAGTTTCACGCTAGGTCAGGGGACGGAAGCCTGAGTTTCCACCCACTAGCCTAGCGGGAAACAGCCTACAGTACTGTCTCTGGCTTGCAATTGAGCCGGTGACCATGCTGTAGAGCGCAGTGTGCACCAGCATCCTCGTAATGTTCACTGTCTGCTTTGCTTTGCAGACAGTAAACATTGCGAGGATGCTGGTCACAGGGGCCCTTGCACTGCCCTTCTTGGCCCCCCCACACCCGTTCCCTGCCAGCATTTTCATGGCAGTGGTACCACCATGAAACCACTGGCAGTGCTGCCCTGGCGGATGAGGACCACCACCACCTCCAGACTGCAGGGACATCTGATCCTGACAGAGCTGGCAGTTCCCTGTCGGCAGGGTTGTGATGAGGGGCTCCAACCGCCTTCCGCGAGGCTGGAGGTCTAGTGACCGCCAGACTCGTACTGTGGCCCAAAGTCTCTACAATCCTTTACTAATTAACGAAAAATAAGGAAAAAACAGGATAATTCCTGCCAAACATCTGACTAGGTCCAATACATAATTTAGAGTCACTGGTTTGATTCCATACTCTGCTTTATCTCGTATCCTCATGTCAGCCAAAAAGCAAGAGGAGCACTGCATAACTTCAGATGTACTAATTCACTTCAATATCCCCTTTAAGCCTTTCTTTTTTTGGTTTTTTTATTAGTTTTCTTATTAATTACTCTCTGAAAGGTGGTATTGCCTCTCTTGAAGAAATGATTGTGACCCTCATTACAAGTTAGGTGGAATGGGGTGAGATGTTTACCCCATCTGTCAACGACATTAGCCCAGGGTAAGGTGTTAACAATATTTGGTAAATAGTTCTTGTTTTGAGTTTTCAACTTGTAAATGAGGCATAGCAAGCAGACTCGGCACTTACTACATTGAACTCCACATGTTATGCCTCTTTTACAGGCCTTTTCTCTGATAAGTTTCAGCAGGTTTGACCTGTCCGAATCTATTAGGGGAAGCTTTGAGGGTGTGATAATTATCACACAGCTAGTAATTATGATACCTGTGCAAAAAAGCATTTGCACAAAGATTCAAATTGAGGCCTGAAATTGTAATGAGGGCCTAAGTGTTATTTTGCTAAAATATTTCACCTGGATCCAGATACTGAGGCTAAACTCCACCCCATCACTGCCCTTCCTGTGATGACCCAAACAGAAAAGTACCAGCTCAACAACAATATTTTGGATGCCGTGGTTGCCTGTCCACGATCCAGTCTAGATTTAGATCCAAACAGAGCTGTGAGGATAATCCGATTGTCTCAATAGACCATGATCTTTTGATTCTGATCCCAGCTCTGTCAGCACCCTTTTACACTGTGGCTAACGGCATCCAAGTTGAAACTTTATCTACTACAAAACTGTGGTCAGTGGGACCTGAAACATCTGAACAAATTTCCTTTGGACCAATGGATCAACAAATTTTTATACAATTGCTAATGCCAATTTGTTACATCTTAACTGTAAATGGGGTTAGTGCAGAGATTTTCTTGCCTTAGGGTCTGATTTAGATCTTGACAGGAATACCACCGTCCCGCCGCAGCAGCGGTTTCATGTACTCCAAAAGTCGACAGAGTTTCGAGCGCCGTATTTAGTTGTATTGCAGCTGAACCGAGTGCTGTTCCTAGCCGTCAGGCTGGCGGGCTCCAGCTGGCCATATTTAGATGTTACAGTTCAACAGGCATTGTTCTGGCAGTGGATTGCTGACAGAGGGTGCAGTTGCAGGAGCCAAAGTACACTGTACAATGGCAGTGGCTATAGAAAAGATGCAAGTAACCCCACCCATCCCCCCCATGTACTTTAGCCATATGTGTCCACCTGCATGGCACACTACATACACACTGTGATCCTTTTCCATACAACCACAACACAACATGTACATGCAGGAAGCACACACCTCCGTACATCCTAAACACAACATGCACATACTATTGATATTACACCCACAAACAACGGAACCACAACTACCAAACAACCACACTCATCTGAATGTTGCATGCATCAACACAACACACAACCAAACATACACAGCAAACATCAGACCCACATGCAAGTGGCACACATATAGACACAACCACATCATCCACTCCAGCTCCTTCTGCCTCATCCAATCCCCTCACTCCCCTCCCAAGTAAAAGCTTTGAGGTGCCAGATATGTGCCCAATAGTTGCCCATTTATGAAGAGGACATCCCTGGACTATAGGCAGGAGACAAGTGAAGGGAAATAGAACCAGGGAAAATTGTACCATCCAAAAGTTTTTCACTGTCACCTATGAGTTACATTACCAAAATAATATACATGAGTGTAGGAGTACATGTATGATGACCTGTGGCTAACATTTACACAGTGTGTCCCACATTGTGTTTTGCAGAACAGTTCATTGTGTCATTGAAATGAAATTGTTGTTCCAGTGATATATGTGTACTGACTCAAATTCACAACTGGAAGCACTATATTCCACTTACAGGTCCCATTCAAAGTGCATACATGGACATAGTTTACAATTATGATGTAATTATTTTGGTGCAAGGATTAATTTGGTAATGAACACTTACACCAAAATAAAAATTGCGTATGTCATCAATTTATTCTACATATAGGTGTGTCTCTAATTATGTCTGACACAGATGTTTTATATGCATGTCACAAGTTGGACCAATGGATCAACAAATTTTTATACAATTGCTAATGCCAATTTGTTACATCTTAACTGTAAATGGGGTTAGTGCAGAGATTTTCTTGCCTTAGGGTCTGATTTAGATCTTGACAGGAATACCACCGTCCCGCCGCAGCAGCGGTTTCATGTACTCCAAAAGTCGACAGAGTTTCGAGCGCCGTATTTAGTTGTATTGCAGCTGAACCGAGTGCTGTTCCTAGCCGTCAGGCTGGCGGGCTCCAGCTGGCCATATTTAGATGTTACAGTTCAACAGGCATTGTTCTGGCAGTGGATTGCTGACAGAGGGTGCAGTTGCAGGAGCCAAAGTACACTGTACAATGGCAGTGGCTATAGAAAAGATGCAAGTAACCCCACCCATCCCCCCCATGTACTTTAGCCATATGTGTCCACCTGCATGGCACACTACATACACACTGTGATCCTTTTCCATACAACCACAACACAACATGTACATGCAGGAAGCACACACCTCCGTACATCCTAAACACAACATGCACATACTATTGATATTACACCCACAAACAACGGAACCACAACTACCAAACAACCACACTCATCTGAATGTTGCATGCATCAACACAACACACAACCAAACATACACAGCAAACATCAGACCCACATGCAAGTGGCACACATATAGACACAACCACATCATCCACTCCAGCTCCTTCTGCCTCATCCAATCCCCTCACTCCCCTCCCAAGTAAAAGCTTTGAGGTGCCAGATATGTGCCCAATAGTTGCCCATTTATGAAGAGGACATCCCTGGACTATAGGCAGGAGACAAGTGAAGGGAAATAGAACCAGGGAAAATTGTACCATCCAAAAGTTTTTCACTGTCACCTATGAGTTACATTACCAAAATAATATACATGAGTGTAGGAGTACATGTATGATGACCTGTGGCTAACATTTACACAGTGTGTCCCACATTGTGTTTTGCAGAACAGTTCATTGTGTCATTGAAATGAAATTGTTGTTCCAGTGATATATGTGTACTGACTCAAATTCACAACTGGAAGCACTATATTCCACTTACAGGTCCCATTCAAAGTGCATACATGGACATAGTTTACAATTATGATGTAATTATTTTGGTGCAAGGATTAATTTGGTAATGAACACTTACACCAAAATAAAAATTGCGTATGTCATCAATTTATTCTACATATAGGTGTGTCTCTAATTATGTCTGACACAGATGTTTTATATGCATGTCACAAGTTGTATTTAAAAATATTACTGTACCATGTATATTACTGCACTGGTTCAGAGCTAATGTTAGGTGACCAAACAATGTTTACTAGTTATATCTAATAATTACCTTTGAGTCCAACGATGACAGGATTGTGATTCCTTTGTGGTTCAGTGGCAGCATCAATGGCAGGTCATGTCCAGTAGAAAACAGAAGTGGAAATGGGAAAAAAGGTGGGTTTTGACTAATTTCCTTTCCACTCTGCCAACTCAGATGTGCTGGTAACACTGCCACAATTGCCTTGGCGCAAAGGCACATCATAATTTGCTTGGCAGGAGAGTTCCACCCCCAGCCACTGTATCCAATTGCACCGTCAACACAGGTAGAGGTTTCTGGTGGAGTTGGCGGGACTCCGGTCTATTGTCTATGGGACTGCCACCATCTAAATACGACAGGTGACCCATCAAGGTGGGGGGCAGGAAATCCAACAGAACAGCGATGGTGGGAATGATTCCACCAAGACCTAAATCACACCCTAAGCTACGTCCCATGAGGCACAAGTCAACTCAGTAGCTGGTAGCCTTCTCTCACAGTTTCATCACATTGAAAATATCGTCAGTCTCCTTTAATCAGAAAACAATTATTTGCTAATGAATCCCTATAGCTACACATTGATTAAGTAAAGATATATCCTTAGTATTCCATCCTACCTGCTACATTGCTACATCCTGACTAATATGCAGCCTTCTCTTTGGTTTGTGAATTCAAACATGCGATCATGTATTCATCACCAGAAGATCGATGCACAAGCTTGCAGTTAGGGTCCACCTTCTGGTCTTTAAGTGCCTTTTTTGGGGAGTTTCAACCTATTACATTTGATATAAGGTGGCTCCTAATATTGAATTACTTAGCAAATCATCAGTTGCTGGCCACCCCTCACCTTCAACTTACATCTAAAGGAAGACACTGCTTTGCAGTATAAGCTGTTTTTACCTGGCTTGCCTTAAACATTAACATATTTGTGCATCTGTGGATCACATAACCTTCAGATGCCTCTTTAAATGACATATTTTCTGAACTGGCAAGTAGGCTATTAGTGCCTCAAGATTCTTATTGATAGTGGGTATTATACAAGGGCTTTCATTGAGACAATGAGTCCTCAATCTGGTTCAATTGAAACCATTCACTGCAGGTCAATAGGAATATCCGCCAAGGATGGGGAGGTTTCCTGTCTGAACTCCTGTAATTGAGGCAACAGCGAACACATTGCTTCTTCTTGCTCTGTTTGAGTCTACAATCACTTACTAAGGATTATGTGCTGGCTCTTCACCAACAAGTTTTTCACATTTATTTTTCAATTGATGTAAAAAGTGGAAATTAGCTTTCAAAGTAATTCCTCTGTTTCTGTGATTTGAAAGCCCTTTCTCTGTGATAGACTGTCCTTATGTACACGTATTAACTGCTAGGATTACTGGTTCTTGCTAGTGTTGATTATGTGGCAAAGTAACCTGTTGGAGGACGCTTCTGACCATCAGGTCTGCCCTGATTTTTCACTTTTGGACCACGTTGTTTTTGACCTTTACCTGTGAGGGAGCCTCCTATGCGGGGACTCACGCACAGTAAACTCATGGTAAAATGTGTCGCCGTGCTAAGGAAAGGCTGCTGTGGTGCAGCAAGGGCAGGAGGCCCTGGGCGGGTTACATGTGATCATGTGTGCACATGGTTTTGCACCCATGTGAGGGCTGTGGGAGGAGGATTCCTGGTGTGCTCAGCCCAAGAACTGCGCTTAGGTAAGCCTGGTGCAGGAGGAACTACGCAGAGTGGGTGGTGACCTGGAGTAGGCCTCATGAAATGGGTGTACACATGTGAGGGGGAGTCAGTGTGCCAACTGTCTTTTCACTGTAGGGACACTCCGTTAAATGCCAATCTCAGTGTGCTTAATGTATTTCCATTGTGGGGATGCTCCATTAAATGTCAATGGGGAAGGATGGCCTAGGGTGCAACTCCAGTTCTCTGAGGTCCACTGAGACCAGAGTCACACCAAGGTACACTGTAACCTGTAAGAAGAGAATGATGCAGTAGGTTACAAGAGCATAGTTTTACAACTTATAGGTCATCCAGGGATGTCATCTTTCTCTGACTCAGCTCAGGATCAGGGTCAATTACTGCTCTGTCCAGTTGCTTGAGCAGGGCCTTGCATCAATCAGCCTGCTGGCACTCTGTGCCAGGAGCAGGCTGGAGAGGCCCTAGGAGAAATGTCAGTGAGGAGGGGCTGAAACTTTCAGAGCACATGTGGCAACCAACTCCTGGATGATGCCATTTTGAGCTATCCCAGAAGACTGTCCAGGAAGGAGGGGACGGGGGCAAGGAGGTGATGTGGCACATCTGGATAGGCCAGAGGTGCAGACCTGCTGGACACTTCTGCCCCACTTAAAAGGGCCTGCACAGGGGAGAGCTCTCTCTCTTGGCTGTGCTTCACTGCTGGACACTGGGACTGCAGACAGGTGTCATGGACAACTGGAAGGAAGAAACTCCTGTCTACCCCTGGGGCAGGGACTCTGCCCCTGAAGGACTTCAGGCCAGCGAGGCGAAGACCAGGGCCAGGCAAGCTGGCCCCCTCACCCCTCCTGAGGACTAGTTGGGGGAAGGACTGGGCTAGCGCAAGGAGAGCACGCTGTCCAGAAGGAAAAGAGGGCACTGAGAGGAAAGGCGGGCGCAGGGAGTCAGTGGGACTGTCTCCATTTAATCTGAGACCCTTCTAGGTCAGAAGGCCTAAGGAGAGTGCTCCTGGTGGCAAGGGCTTGTCACCAGGAGCTAAAGGACGCTGGAATCCAGGGAAGAAGGATTGTGCCCTTTGACCTATAGAGAGGCAGCGAGGAAGCGCGTGGGGCTTGGCCGCTGCTCCAGACTGTGCCCCCGGGGGCTGCCCCAGGAGGAAGAAGAGCAAGGGGAGTGCCGTCACAATCCCTCTCTGGAAGAAGAAGGGGCCCTGGACCCCATCCTGGGGCCCCATGAAGCCTGGCCAGTTCAACTTGATGAGGGGCACCTTTGCACCCCCCCCGCCGTGGTGGATAGGGTCCCCGGACCCCATCCCAGGGCCCCCTGCGGCCGAAGTAAAGTTGGGGAGTGCCGTTGCATTCCCCGTGAAAATGGTGAGGAGAGGTCCTGGACCCCATCCCGGGGCCCCGTACGGAAGGAGGAGTGGGGGAGCGCTGTTGTGCACCCCGGCAAGATGGCTGCCGGCTGTGGAGGGGCCGGCGGCAAAGAAGAAGTCGGGGAGCGCCGTCACGCTCCCCATGAAGATTGAACCAGGGGGGCCTTGGTCCAAGGAGAAGTCAAGTTGGGGGTGCCGTCGTGCCCCCTGTGAAAATCACCAGAGGGGCCCCAGACCCCTTCCCGGGGCCCATGAGGAAGATGACATCGGGGAGCATCGTCGCACTCTCCATGCAGATGAAGAGGGGCCCCAGACCCCATCCCGGGGCCCCGAAGCTGTAGCGGAGGAAGGGGGGAGTGCCGTTGCACTCCCCTAGGTGGCCCGTCCGGCCACAGCCATGCAGGCGTCTGCCCGCAGGAATGGGCAGACACCACAGAAAAGAGCCGGCTCCTGCAGCAGCCCATGGAGGTGCTGGCCGTACGGGGAGCAGGCGGGGTTGGCCAGGGGTTGGCTCCCTGCGCCACCCTCCTACGAGGAAGCACCTACCTCGGCAGAACACCAGCTTTGGTGGCACCGCGGCTCTCCCCGGCTTAGCAGGAGAGCCACTCATTTAGTATGTGGCCGCCCCAGCATGCTTTGCAGAACACCAGCAGGGGGCTAGGCCCCTCACTAGCTTGTGGTGGTCCCAGGAAGATGGGTCCACCACCAAACCAGTGCCCATGGACAGGGGGAGCTGCAGGAGCAGCGCAGCCTCCCCCCAACACAGTTTGTGTACCCACCCTAGGTAGGGTGGGACAAAAGAATGATAACCCCCCAAGGGTTCTACTGCTAGTTAAGGCACAAGCTTATGTGGACTTTTGTTCTGGCTTGTGGGACTGTCTCTACTAGAGGTGTAGGCTGGTATTACCCAATGTACTCAACTGTCATTTGATTGTTAACTGAGAGTAATTTGAAAGTAAGCCAAAAGTAAGATAAAAGTAATCCTAATCTTTAAACAGTTTAAATATGTTTCTACATGTTTTCTGTTGATCCTAATTTGAATAATGAGACTAACAGCCACCTCTTGGCAAGATAGATGTACTTAATTTCAGATGTAGGTGTGCTCATTCCACATTACTGTCAAATGTTCAAATGTTGCAGGGGGGCACCGGGGATTATTTTGCCACATGGGTGGTTGGATTATATCCTCCCTTGGAGGAGACATGAAAGATTACACAATGTCATCCCAGAGTGATTCCATCCCTTTGTGTATATTTGTAGATTGTTGCATAGTATTGAGTAGTGTGTGTGTGAGTAATAAATGTACTTTTACTTTATTAAAAGAAAAGCACAGACTGGACAATAATTTATTGAGAGTCATGCTTGTGTGCTCATGAATGGGGATTACTAGCCTACACCACCTCCCTTGAGTAAGCCTTGGACTGCTCTGCAACGCTACCCTATGAGAGTCAAGCGCTACAATGGAGTGTTTGGTTCCCAGTGGCGGTCGCATGCGGACCCATTACTTGTGCAGGCCACACAACTAATGACACACCTTCCAACATAACCCAATAATTATTCCAATATCTCTCTCCGGACAGTTTCACACTTAGCCTGGCTCCCTCGGTGTAGTCGCTAGAATTTACGATCAACTCCAACTATCTATGAAACGCATCAGTGAAACAACTCTAACTGCCCTTTACGTGCGCTTAAGAAACTAAAAACCTTTTCTTGTCAAACTATCTAAATTCGGTAACATGTGCTCCAATCATTTCAAGAATCGATTATGGTAATGCAATTTTAGTATGAATTCCAGCCAGTTAACTTGCGATATCCCATGCAACACCAAGATTAAACATGGACAAAAAGAAATATGACCACAATATGCCAATTCTTTTTCAACATTGGCTATATAACTCACAAAACCATCTGCCACAGAAGACACAACCTGGATCTAGTGGATTCAGAGACTGCATAAGCAAAACACACTTCAACTAATGCTGCCCAGGTTGAAAATGAAACAAGAGCAAAACAAATCCTTCAGCAAAGCAGCATCAATTCTGGGGTATGCTCTACCACCTCACCTGAGACAAACACTGGACTTACTCTCTCTAAGTAGGGGTTTTAAAATGCACACAACACCCCTGTCCCCCTCTCCTGTCGGAGAACCCGACTTACCTGCTTGCAGGGGGTCCTCCGGCAGAAGAGGGGACACAGCCCTGCTGCCAGCAGCAGTGTCCGCCAGCAAAACACCACCAGGCCGTATCATGGAACATGATACGGTAGGCGGTGTTTTGCCCGTGTGGCGCTGTTGCTGGTAGCAGTGCCACCTTACTGCCGTCCGCCGCCATGACCGTTGACGGAATTCCGCCAGCCTTCTGGCATTATTTCGTCTACGGTCATAATGCAATGGACAGTTGGTAGCCACTGCGAAGGTATGTTGGTGGCCGTCGCCGTGGCAGTAGGAGGCATTTGCCACCAATGTCATAATGAGGGCCTGAAGTCTCCAGCCCAGCGGTCATAACCGCCGTGGCGGTCGGTGTGGTACATTGGCGGTTTGGCTTTGGCCAAACCACCAATGTCATAATAATGCAGTCGGTACCGCCAGCTTGTTGGCAGTAATACCTCCACTATTCCGCTGACCGCCAGGGTTGTAATGAGGGCCTTAGTGTCCTGTTTGTTTTAGGTACATGCAGTCACTCTACTTCCAAAACATAACTTAGACAGAGTCTATACGTATGACTTCTACAGGGATAAAGTTTATAGGTGAGACCTTTATTGAAAATTGGTGAAGTGCAAATGTTAGGCTATGTGATGTTATTTGGGGTTTAGGCAATGCACTTGTACCATGTGTTGTCTCTCTGGGATTTTGCATAGACTGAAGGCCAGTTGTGTCTAGGATGATGTGGGTTGTGCAGTCAGGTTGGGCATTGCAGACAAAGCATTGGCATTAGATAACGGCATGGTGAGTTTGCTTGTGTTGTAAGGATGTCTTATGTGTGTTTTCCATCCTTTGGTGTATAGAGTGGATTTTGTATGCTATGTGTGATGCCCCAAGTAGGCTGGTGAGACTGAAAGTGTCTAAAGTCTTGTAGTCAAAGGACATTTATATTCTACTTATGCATTTGCAAGTTAGTAGTACAATCAGTGATAATAAGTTAGCTTGTGTTGTGTGTGTGCATGTGTGTAAACGTATAGGGTGTCAGTATCTGTTTCCCTCATCTCAGAGTCCCTGAGGCTCAGGCTCACTGCCCTACAGCCACTGTTTGTGCCTCCTTGTATAGATTAGTCAATTTGCTTTTGTTCATGCTGTACAACATGGCATTGTTGGCTTTTGCAATGATTTCTAGCTATGCTATATAGCAGTGTGGCTGTTGTATAGCATGGCTAAAATAATCATTTAAAAAACAACGATGCATCCAACACTAATGCACTTTTCATAAGAAAATGTGCATTAGCTCTAGCTGCATCATAGGACTTTCTTAAATTGAAAAACTATGCTGCAAAGCATCCTTGCTTCTGTACCGCATGGCTCCAAAACATTGCCAAAGCCAGTAGCTCTCATAAGCGAAGCCTATTGGCTTTGACAGAGATATTGGCTTTGCCAATGTTTGTTGTGTTTTACAGCCCTAATGTATCAGTGACGTACTGTTCTAGAATCTGTCTCAATCTATCCTGTCACTTAGACAGTGCCATAATTTCCTACTGTATATGTTCTAATGTCAGCATTCATGTCCCTTTAAATTAGTTTCAGTAGCTCCCTGTCCCACTGTGTGTGCCTGTTTCTTTCTTTCCCAGTATCTGTGTATGTGTCAATAAGACCTAGTATTGGTGTTTGTGTCTTCCTGCCTCGGTTAAAGATGTCCATATCCCAAAACCAGTGACTTTATATCACAGTGTCAATGTTCTTGTCTCCCTGTTACATTTTCCATCTCTCCCTGTCTCAGTGCGAAGTTCAAAGTCAAGTGTGCCCGGGTCCATTTCTCACTGATGCAGTGTCATCAATTGTGAAAGGATGAAGCATTTCTGCTTTTTACAAGTTTTACTTTAAGAAAACATGTCAATACTCTCAATACTGTTCAAGTAGGGAATACAAAATATAAATAGCGAAAATATGGGAAAGCATCTTGTAAACAATAATTTTGAAGTCTAGTCTACACTGTGCTGTGAGATGTAGTGTTTACAATTCAGGGTCCTTACAACCCGCCAACAGCATTCCATTAATTGTTTTTGTTGTCACTCACATTTGCAATCTTTTAATTGCTTAGCTCCAGCAGGCTTGCTTTCCTTTCTTGTATTAACTCCTTCCCGTAGCATGGACCAAGTACATGTGTTCTTCCTCCTATTTTTGCAACACTCTATTTTTAGGTCGAATATAAGCGTACGGCCTCTTGTATACTTTTTAAGTATACTTCAGTGGGCTTAAAGCCATTTCATTTGATTGTTTCAGTGTCATTTAAAAATCATTCCTTGTTAGTGGTCAGTCATGCCTGTTTATCCGGCCTTTTTCTTTTAGGGAGCAGGGACCAACCACTGTATAATTACGCTTTGTCCTGTTTATCTGCTCTTTAGGGGAGTTTTTTTCCTTCCTTTCCTGCTTGTGTTCAACAAAGCTTCACTTTTCATTTGCAGAGCATTCTTTCCCTCAGCTTAGCTTCGCTATAAATAAGTTTGTAAATCATGCTGTTATCTTGTTTATGTTTGCTCTTTGTCGGCTTTCTGCACCCTCTTTCGTGGCTGGCTCCCTCCCTTCCTTTGCCTGGACTCTGTTTATTTACCAAGTGTGCCTGCCCGATGTGTTTATTTAATATTTGTTCCTCCTTTGCAGCTGGGAACACATCGCTTCAACATGGCGAAATCTGCTGACTCCTGCGGAGCGCTACCATCTCTGGAACATAATCTATAAATTTTTTGAGCAGATTGAAACTAAAGGACATGCTTGGCCTGCTGTGTTTATAAAAAGGTTTATGTTTTTCCGCCACCAGCCTCTCACCCTGGCTCTCCCAATGTGGTCTCTCCTTGCTGGATCGGTCCCGCTGGTCATTTGGATGACCTCAGCAACAGGAGGACATGGCACCGCCTGAGGCTTGATGACAAGGTAACAGAGTTCTTGCAAGGTGCATTTTAAAAATGAAATAAACAGGGAGTGTGTGTGTTCTTTTTTTAGTTGAACGGAAGTAAAAAACACAGCTCAGGAAAATACCCAGTCACATGGAATCTCAATAATGAGGATATTCACAGTCATCTGAAATAGTACAGGAAATGGTGGGCCGCTCTTTTCTATTCTAAGTTCTACCGTTACCCAGAAGTACATTGTGTTCCTTAGAATAGTATTGAGTTTGATATACAAAGAAAAATAAAATGGCGTTTCAAGAGGCTGCGATTCGGTCTGACCTCACCAACTCACTGTACTTCTCTTCCACTCCCGATACAGTTACAATATGAGTGTTTCAGATACTATACATGACAGGCGTGGGCTGGAGCCACAATAAGGTCAGGCAGACAACTCATTCTCACTGTGCAAAAGGTCTTAGTATGGTGTTTTCAGCTTTGTCCTCCAGTTTAAAATGTTTATTCCCTTAGTTTAGATTGGAGGCGTGTGGATTCTGTTGCACATTTTTCCATAAAGGAAGGGGTGACGACTTGGTCGTTGGAGTTTTGATCGTGGAGGAGGTTTACCCGCGCTGGCCCATTTGCCCCTGCAATGGCTTAGAGTGTCCAGAATGTCATGCTGTCTCTGTCTTGGCTGATCATCTGCCACATCTGTTTGGGCAAGGTGTGGTGCAGGAATGCAGACTTTGACACTCAGGGTAGTAGAGGTTCTAGCTGCGGAAGGAGGATACGCAACAGAGATGGTGTTTAATTGCCGTGATATTCAAGGTCTGGAAAATTGGCTATGGCTGATGCAGTGATACTTATTACAAAGCTGCATTTTTTGCACTTCAAATACCAGTCCTCTTACGCCCTGCTTGTAACACCCTTATAAACTAAAGTTGGGAAATAGATACAGATCCTAGCAAGTGTACCTTGGCTTAACTGCATTGCTTTGTGGTACATATACTCTTATTGTATTCGCTGCTGTTATAAGCCTTCCTGTCTCCATGTGCAGTATGGTTTGTAAGTAGAATAGTAGGAAAGACATACGGAGTCAGATATGATAACTCGGGATGTCTGGGTAGATATGAAAATTGAAGAGAGTAACCGTTATGAGTATGGTACAGATTGTCTTAGAAATCAACACCCCTTGGGTAAAGGGAAGCAGGTAGGTGGTAGGGTTGTGATGGGAAAAACCACTGTCAGCCCCAATGAATGGGCAGCCAGTACTTAAGCGTCTTGTGTGTTTTTGTGGGAATTATGTTAGGCTGCCAGCAACTCTGATGGTGGGGTGGTGAAAGTGGTATTACACTGGAATTAGCATGACAAATTTAAATTAGGATGCTAAATGGCAACATTTTTATTTTGTGCTGCAGAGAGAGGAAGAAGGAAAATGGAAGTGCTTTAGTTATATGCAGGGCCACTGGAATAATGTGTCAGAAAAAGACGAATTTATGTGGCAAGAAAAGTTCAGGTATGAATTTACAATGCCAATAGCTCTAACTTAAGCAAATTTGAGACCTATTGCATTGCAAATGCTTGTTTTATTTTATAAGCGTTTCAGTATTATTCCTGAATGTGCAATCTGCTTTCCTACTTTTATTACAGGCATATGGCTTCTTATTTATGTTACTTTCACCTTATCTGCCAACTCTATTGACACTTTATTTACCTAATCCCATAACTGTACTACTCTACGCCACTCTACTCTACGATACCCCACTCTACACCATTCCACTCCACTCTATGCCACTGTTAACCACTCCACCCTTCGCCACTCTATATCACTCCACTCTACAACACTCCACATCTCTCTACACCACTCTACTCTATGCCACTCCATTCTACTCTATGCTGCTTTTCACCACTCTACTCTACTCTATGCAACTCCACTCTACTCTGTGCCACTCCATGACATTCTAGGCCACTCCACTCTGCTCTATTTCCCTCAACCCTACCTCAATCCACTCCATACCACTGCACTCCACTCCACTCCACACAATGCCACTTTAAGGCACTCTACTCTATGTCACACCACTCTAGATCACTCCACTGTACTCCATACCACTTCACATCACTCTATGCCACTCTACTCTACTCCACACCACTATAGTACACGCCACTCTACTCCATACCACCCCACTGTAGGCCACTTTACTCTAGATCACTCTACTTTATGCCATTCAATGCTACTTTATGCCATTCCACTCTATACAACTCCACTCTATGCCACTCTACTCCACTCCATTTGAGTCTACTCCACTCTACTCCTCTCTACGTCAATCTATCCAACTCTATGCCATTCTACTCCACTCTATGCTACACTACTCTATGCCACTGTGCCACCACTCCACTCTATTCTATGGTACTTTACTCTATGCTGCTCTATACCACTTTACACCACTCTTCTCTACGTTGCTCTACTCTATATCACTGCACTGTACTCTATACCACGCCATGCTGCACCACTGTACTCTATGCATAGCCACTCTACTCCATTCCATTCTACTCCATGCCCCTTTGCCCCACTTCACACCACTCTATACACTCTACGCTACGCCACTTCATCTACACAAGTCAACTCCACTCTACTCTATGTCACTCCACTCAACTCTACGCCACTCTACACCACTCCATTCTTTTCCATGCTCTACTACACTACACTCTACACCACTCCCCTCTATGTCACCCCAATCTACGCTGCTCCATTCTGTGCCACTCTATGCCGTTCCAGTCTACTCCATGCCACTCTGCTCCACTCCATCCCACAGTATGCTAGTCTACTCCACTCCATTCTATGGGCCCGATTCACAAAGGTAAACTTAAACTTTTGTATAAATTTATGTTTGTTTTGGAATTCGCAAACTCTGATTTAATAGTAGGTTTTCATCTGCGGAGACTCCACAGTCGGATTGAAGAGCTCCACACATAAAAAAGATACAACATACCTATATTTTCATGTGCAGAGATCTCTGCCCAAACTGCGAAGCCTTTACAGTTGTAAACATACTATTAAATTTGAGTTTGTGAATTACGAAACAAATGCAAACTTACACAACTTTGTGAATCAATCAGAAAATATATAAAGTGTGCTACTCACCCGCTAGGGTCTCAAGGCGCTAGGGGGGGAGGAGTTACTGTTCGAACAGCCATGTCTTCAGTTTTTTTCTGAAGGGTAGGAGATCCTGGGTCTTGTGGAGGTCGTGGGAAAGGAGTTCTAGGCTTTGGGGGCGAGGTAGGAGAAGGATCTGCCTCCTGTGGTGGTGTGTTTGATGCAGGGACTGTGGCGAGTGCAAGGTCGGCAGATCGGAGGTGGCGGATGGGAGTGTGGAAGTTCACTCTTTCATTGAGGTAGGTTGGGCCGGTGTTGTGAAGAGATTTGTGTGCGTGGATAAGGATTTTGAAGGTGATCCTCTTGTCGATGGGGAACCAGTGAAGGGATCTGAGGTGTGGTGAGATGTGTTCCTGGCGAGGAAGATCTAGGATGAGGCATGCGGCTGTGTCATGGATTCTCTGGAGTTTGTGTTTGAGTTTGAGTGTGATGCCGGCGTAGAGGGCATTACCGTAGTCTAGCCTGCTGCTGATGAGTGCTTGGGTGGCCGTCTTTCTGGTCTCTAGGGGAATCAATTTGAAGGGTTTTTTTCAGCGTGCGGAGGGTGTTGAAACATGAGGAGGTGACTGTGTTAATCTACTGGGTCATGTTGAGGGAGGGGTCAGGATGATGCAGGAGTTGCGTGCGTGCGTGGTTGGCAGGGGTGGGTGTGGTGCCTAGGGCGGTGGGCCACCAGGATTCGTCCCATATGGTTTTGTTGGGTCCGAAAATGATTATTTCGGTTTTGTGGAGTTGAGTTTGAGGTGGTTGGCTGTAATCTAGGTGGCGGTGTCGAGGAGTGCGGTATGGAGGTTGGTTTTGGCTGTGGTGGGGTTGCGGGTGAGTGAGATGATGAGCTTGTAGAGGGTCGCTGGGACTGTAAGAAAACAGTGAGGGTTAGAAAAATAGCCCACCCCAAGACCCTGAAAGGTAGGTGTAAAGTGCACCTACTACCCCCAGAGAGCACAGAAGTCGTGATAGGGGGATTCTGTAGGAAGAACAAACACCAGCAATGCAACAACAGTGGATTTCTAGACCTGAGTACCTGTAAGACAAGGGGACCAAGTCCAATAGTCGCGACAGTGTCGAGAGTGGGCAGGAGCCCAGGAAATGCCAGCTGAGGGTGCAAGGAAGCTGCCACCTGTTGGAAGAAGCTTGGAGTTCTGCAAGAAAGAAGAGGACTAGGAACTTTGGAGGATGGATGTCCCACGTCGCGATGAAGCTTGTAGAGGTGTTCCCACACACAAAGACCGCAAAAAAGCCTTGCGAGCTGCAAGGGTCGCAGTTAGGGTTTTTGGGTGCTGCTGTGGCCCAAGAGGGACCAGGATGTCGCCACTTGGAAGAGGAGACAGAGGGGGCGCCCAGTAACGTAGTGAACCCTCACAGAAGCAGGCAGCACCCACAGAAGTACCTGAACAGGCACTTGGAAGAAGAGTGAATTGGGGTCCACGCGAAGTCACAAAAGGGAGTCCCACGACGCCGGAGGACAACTCCGAAGGTTGTGCACTGCAGGTTAGAGTGTCGGGGACCCAGGCTTGGCTGTGCACAAAGGAAATCCTGGAAGAGTGCACAGGAGCCGGAGCAGCTGCAAATCACTCAGTACCCAGCAATGCAGTCTAGCGTGGGAAGGCAAGGACTTACCAAACTTGGACTGAAGAGTCACTGGACTGTGGGAGTCACTTGGACAGAGTTGCTGAGTTCCAGGGACCACGCGCGTCGTGCTGAGAGGGGGCCCAGAGGACCGATGATGCAGTCTTTTGGTGCCTGCGGTTGCAGGGGAAAGAGTCCGTCGACCCACAGGAGATTTCTTCGGAGCTCCTGGTGCAGAGAGGAGGCAGGCTACCTCCAGAGCATGCACCACCTGGAAACAGTCGAGAACGCCGGCAGCATGAAGCGATACAAGGTTGCTAGTAGTCGTCTTGCTACTTTGTTGCGGTTTTGCAGGCGTCCTGAGCAGTCAGTGGTCGATCCTTTGGCAGAAGGGGAAGAGGGAGATGCAGAGGAACTCTGATGAGCTCTTGCATTTGTTATCTGTGAGATCCCCAAAGCAGAGACCCTAAATAGCCAGAAAAGGAGGTTTCGCTACCTAGGAAGGAGGATTGGCTACCAAGAGAGGTAAGAGCCTATCAGAAGGAGCCTCTGACGTCACCTGCTGGCACTAGCCACTCAGAGCAGTCCAGTGTGCCACAGACACCTCTGTTTCCAAGATGGCAGAAGTCTGGAACACACTGGAGGAGCTCTGGGCACCTCCCCCGGGAAGTGCAGGTCAGGGGAGTGGTCACTCCCCTTTCCTTTGTCCAGTTTTGCGCCAGAGCAGGGCTGGGGGATCCCTGAACCGGTGTAGACTGGCTTATGTAGAGATGGGCACCATCTGTGCCCATCAAAGCATTTCCAGAGGCTGGGGGAGGCTACTCCTCCCCAGCCCTCACACCTATTTCCAAAGGGAGAGAGTGTTACACCCTCTCTCAGAGGAAGTCCTTTGTTCTGCCTTCCTGGGCCAGGGCTGCCTGGACCCCAGGGGGGCAGAAACCTGTCTGAGGGGTTGGCAGCAACAGCAGCTGCAGTGCAAACCCTGAAAAGACAATTTGGCAGTACCCGGGTTCTGCGCTAGAGACCAGGGGGATCATGGAATTGTCCCCCCAATGCCAGAATGGCATTGGGGGGACAATTCCATGATCTTAGACATGTTACATGGCCATGTTCGGAGTTACCATTCTGACGCTGTACATAGGTAGTGACCTATGTACAGTGCACGCGTGTAATTGTGTCCCCGCACTCACAAAGTCCAGGAAATTTGCCCTGAATGATGTGGGGGCACCTTGGCTAGTGCCAGGGTGCCCACACACTAAGTAACTTTGCACCCAACTCTCACCAGGTGAAGGTTAGACATATAGGTGACTTATAAGTTACTTAAGTGCAGTGGTAAATGGCTGTGAAATAATGTGGAAGTTATTTCACGCAGGCTGCAGTGGCAGGCCTGTGTAAGAATTGTCAGAGCTCCCTATGGGTGGCAAAAGAAATGCTGCAGCCCATAGGGATCTCCTGGAACCCCAATACCCTGGGTACCTCAGTACCATATACTAGGGAATTATATGGGTGTACCAGTATGCCAATGTAAATTGGTAAATTTAGTCACTAGCCTGTTAGTGACAAATTTGTAAAGCAGAGAGAGCATAACCACTGAGGTTCTGGTTAGCAGAGCCTCAGTGAGACAGTTAGGCATCACACAGGGAACACATACATATAGGCCACAACTTATGAGTACTGGGGTCCTGGCTAGCAGGGTGCCAGTGACACATAACAAACATACTGACAACATAGGGCTTTCACTATGAGCACTGGGCCCTGGCTAGCAGGATCCCAGTGAGACAGTGAAAACACCCTGACATATACTCACAAACAGGCCAAAAGTGGGGGTAACAAGGCTAGAAAGAGGATACTTTCTCACAGCGGGGTCATGTAAATGTTGAAGAGGGTGGGGCTGAGGGAGGAACCCTGGGGGACACCGCAGATGATTTTGGTGGCAGTGAATCAGGCCCTATGACACTCCACTGCCACCCCAAACTACTCTACACCTCTCAATTCCATGCACTCTACTCTGTCATTCTACTCTTCACCACTCCATGCCAAACCACTCTACTCTATTCTATTCCACATAATACTACTCTACAGCACACTATACCACTCCACTCTATGCCAATCTATGCCACTGTATTCTACACCATTCTAGTCTACTCCACTCCATGCTACTCTATCCCACTCCCCTCTACATAAGTCTATGCCACTCCATTCTACACCACTCTGCTTCACACCACTCTACTCCACTCTACTCTACATCACTGCACCCCTGGTACGCAGTCCCTTTCTATGCCACTCTAATCTATGCCATTCCACTCTACTCCACTCCATGCTACTCCACTCCACACTACTTAATGCCACTGTACTTAATGCCACTCTACTCCACTCACTATGCCACTCTAGTTTGTGCCACTCAACTCTACTCCACGCTACTCACTCCATGCCACTGTACTCGATGCCACTCTATTCCACTCTATGCTACTCTACACTATGCAACTCTACTCTATGCCACTCCACATAATGCTACACTAAGCCACTCTATGACACTACACTCTACGCCACTACACTTTACACCATTCTACGCAACTCTGCTCCATGCCACTCTACTCTCTGCAAATCTCCACCACTCTACTCCACTCAACGCCACTCTACTCTTTGTCACTTTACTCTATAAAGCTCCACTGTATGCCACTCCACTGTACTCTATACCACACTATGCCATTGATGAGGTTAGATTTCACCAGTCAGGCAGCACTTTTCAAAGCTTTCAAGCAGACCTATCACAGCTGAGAGGTTCAATGCTTGTCACCAACCTGCCTAAACAGGAGTACCCACAGTTCTGCTTTAAAGCCCATGCAGAATTTGAGATGTTTGTTTAAATCAGGAAGATTTTCCCCAGTTAAGGATGCACTCTTTGTAAAGGTGAGTTACTGGAATAGTTGCATGTATTTATTGGTCCCTTGTGCATACAGGCATTACGCTGTAAATTAACCAAACCCATGTTTGCCAGAAAGCAGTCATAAACTGTGCAAGTGGCAACAGACAATGTATATAATAGCGCTGTTAGATTTTGAATTCCATTTTTACGATTTAATATTTTTACTTTTGGTATTTCTGTTTTTTTATGGTTTCCTGACCTTTGTGAGGCTCCAGGTTGTTTTTTAAATGTTATCTCGTTGTGTGTTTTGAATAAACAATATTTTCTGATCGATGAGTCTTTTCCAGAGTTCATTTCTCCCGTTAGTACTGAGCAGCCCCAGATAAAAACTGATTAAATTGCATTAGCTGAAATAACTCTTTTACTAATTATCAGACTGTTTTGCACAAAATGAGGGCACTACACTATTTTCTAAAACTACTTATTAGAAAACACCTTAGGGGGTCGTTTATTTTCATCTCTAACATGCCTTTTTATAAACCTTAATTTCGTGATAATAGACATTTGTGGAATTAATAGTTTGATAAAGTACCGATTAACATACCCATAGTGTGCGAAAGCTACCGCACATTTAAGTCCATAACTCACTGTGTTCAGTTCTTGCTGACAAAGAAAGCAAGGCTTTAATGAAATGAAGACATCACTTAAAGTAATTGTTAGCCGTGTACAATGTGTCACTGATTTTCTAATAGAAAATGTGAATATCCATTCACTTAAACAATTGATAAGGCACAGTGTATTTCATGTCATCAGACCACTAAGGTAACATTTATTGAGTGCATCGAGTGCATGCGGAGGAGATAAAGGTAGTTGCCAGGCTATTAAGACAAGTGGTATCTGATGCCAAGCAATTACATCTCGATTAAACAATCATACAAAGGAGTGGGTTCTTAGTACACACACTTAAGAGTATTGAGCAACGCACTGTGACAAAAAATACAATTTTCATTAGAAAACTTCACTCTAGTCTGTTAATATTCTTGGAACAGTGCATATTCGGGGCGTTTACATATCCTGAATCTGAAATACATCTCGGCATCATCAAAGCAAGGCTTTGCTGTAGCGGGGGAGTTTCTGGAAAACTTTACCAAGTACAGTTCATGGACGTAAATCACCAAAATGCCAGGGGTAGCGGAAGTGACATCACACGCCATTTCATCTTTACTTTCACACTCGCACACATGCTTAAACAAATACACATTCACTAATACACACATTCTCTTTTACATAAGCACACAACCGCAAGCATGCACACAACATGCATTAAAGCGTATTTTACTTACCTCAGCCACTAAGGAGGGTCATATTCCAGCCAACTTTACTCCATTTTTTATTACACTAATAATGAATAATATATCATTCATTATTAGTGTAATAGAAAAAAACTGATTGAAAACGAGGAAGTAGAGCCCCAAGCAACGTCAATAAGGAGGAGCTGCCCCTCTCTTCCTGGCACTGATTTTGCCATCTCTGAGGCCGGGGATCAAAGGCAATGCCAGGGTTTGGAAGGGGCAAGCTGGGGGTCGCAGCTATGACCCCTTGCGACCCCTAAATGAGGTCCATGCTACAGTGGTTTGCCAAGTGGAGCCATTACTGAATGTGGCCAATGTCACTATTTGCCTTGGGTCCGAGTTTTAAGCAAAAACACTGATTTCAAATGCGCACCCTTGCCATGGTGTGACTGAGTGAATAGCAAACCCAGCCCTCTTGCAAAACGGTGGCACTCAGAAGGGGAACCAACCAGAACCTATGTTTTTCTAAGGGGCGACAACAAGCTTACACCTGACATGTCAGAGAAAATTGGCCTCAGACATTTCTAGCACAACGAGCACCTGGGCCAGTATTATTTAATGGTGCACTGTTCCTGTTTGCACAATGGTGCACCGTTAATCAATTAATCTGGTTGCAAGGGACAGTGAGCCATATTACAATAATCTTGCTGCTTTCACGGTAGTGCATTCAGTGAAAAATGAAAGCGTCTGCTTACAAGCCATTCGGTGTTTCATAGTGTAGGTGGCAGCCATCAGCATTTTAAAGAGAGAACAGAGATCAGGTGCTGATAGTGAGTGCACCCACCTGCAGGGGGATTGTTTGGAGGGTCCATGGGACCCCTTTTGCCCCCTCCAGAGGGATGCTCTCAGGGTGCCCTTACAGTGTGCCACCTTTTTGTGCCACACATTCAGTGTGCCTCCTAAGGGTCTGTTTTCCTCTGCACCTGTGTCTGAAATACGGCACATTCACAGAGGCAAAGTGATTTTCTCATTTGCATAACGCCACGGTCCCAATCAAATGATGGAACGCCCTCTTATGATAGGGCTGGTGTTCCTGTGCACCAGATCCATAATTATTACAGAAAGGGTTGCACAAGCACCTGTTGACCCTTCTGTAATTCTATAGCTCCCTGGGGGGTGCATAAAGTGGGCGCACATGCCTGTCACCCCTGAGAACACAATGCAAATACAGCCCCGGGTCTTCCTGATGGTGCAACTATGATACTATACATCTTGAATTAAAGTGAAGCCTGACACTTAGGGCCAGATGTAGTAAACTCAAATTTTGCGAGTTGCAAATTGCGAGTCAGACCGACTCGCAATTTGCAACTCGCAAAATTGTATGCAGAAAGGTGTCTCAGACACCTTCTGCGACTCGCTATGGGGTCGCAAAGACCCACCTCATAAATATTAATGAGGTGGGTCGCATTTTGCGACCCCCATGGCGAGTCCCTGCACTCACAGGGATGGTGGCCTGCTGGAGACAGCAGACCTCCATGTCTGTGACTGCTTTTGTAATAAAGCAGTTTTTTTTTTTTTGAATTGCAGCCAGTTTTCCTTAGAGGAAAACAAGTTGCAATACAAAAAAATTATGAAACCATTTCTGAAAAATTATTTTTAGCGACATTCACAAAGGGGATGGGGTCCTATGGGGACCCCTTCCTGTTTGCGAATGAGTTACCACCCACTTCAAGTGGGTGTTAACTGTGAATTGCTTTTGCGGTCACAAAGCAATTCTGCATCGCGGTGCAAGTCGCAAATAGGAAGGGAACACCCCTTCCTATTTGCGAGTCGGATTCACATTTCGCGAGTCGGTACCGACTCACAAAATGTGAATCAGCATTGCGATGGCCGTTTTGCATGGCGCAAACTGTGTTTTTCGCAGTTTGCAACATGCAAAACGGTTCCTACATCTGGCCCTTAAATCTGTCTGGAGTGCTAGAACCTCAGGGTCCTCCTGGTGTGCCTATACAATGTCAATGTGATCACAACAGCAGTGGTACTCCACGTACAAACCAATGTCTACTTTGGCATACCCAGGTAATTGCTGCAGTGAAGTAATGAATCACATCATCTCTCAAGCTATAGGTGGCAGACAAGCGGTTTGTCCACTAGCATTTATGCGTATTGGCCTTCCTACCACAGAGCCAATGTCTGTGTTACCAACTTTTCTCCTGGCACAGTATCTAAATTGATACTGTGTTCTTTGGCTTAGTATCGAGTTTGAGGCCGCTTATTATGCACTTTGCTTGTACAAAGCTGAGCACCTGTTTTATGCCCCTGGGGCTCATAACGTAAATTCATTTAACTAGATATTTCTTGCGATAGTGCATTATTTTTCAACAGACACCTCAGAAACAGGAAAAGGCAAACCTTTCTCACTGTTCCTACGCTGTGTTGTCTGAAAAAAGCATTAACACAGAGAAATAACAAGTTAAATGATTTCCCTTTGAGTACTGCATGCGCACAACGCAGGTGTTTGGTTCTGTGATGCACGTCAAAATGAGCCAGGAAAGCCCTCAAGATACTGTCTCACGTGTCTTATCGCCTAAAGTATTATTGCACTATTTTCTTTATGGTGGCTATCTTCACGTGACGCACCAGCACAATTAGGCACCAGTACAATCAGCCACTCATTTCACAATACGTGAGCTTGAGCAAGGTCTTAGAGAATATTTGTACCATTAAAACTAAGAAACAGAATTATCCTGTGCCTCATCATTACTAGAGACTTCATCAGGTTAATCTGACCACATTGCAATATTTTGGGATAGACATAATGACAAAACCTGAGCGAGGCAGTGATCAAATCTGTAAAATTTAGAAACTGGGGTCTAGATAAATTATCAAGCCGCACACAATTTTCCAAACGGCCATAAACAGGACGAAGACTTATGTTTTTCTTAGATGTCAAAGCCAAAAGTGGTGGAAAGTGGCAAACCATTTGTGTTGGTCAGGTCTACTTATTCTTTCAGACATTGAGATTCAAATGTTTAAATTACAGTGCAGAGACAAGAATAAGGCCCTGATTTAGAGTTTGGCAGTCGGGCCACTCCGTCACGAATGGGATGGATATCCTATCCACCCTATTATGATGTCCATAGGATATAATGGAATCGTAATACGGCAGATGGGATATCTGTCATGTTTGTGAAAAAGTAACCCCATCTGTGAAAGTCTAAATTAGGCCCTTAGTTAGTTACTCATAAAAATATAATGGAATAAAATTAGTGAACTGATAACATTTGAACTTTCATCAGCAATGTCATGAATGACGTAATTAACATGCCATGAGTGATATTATATGTAAGGTCATAAGCAGTGCCTCATTGGGTCACACATTTTGACTAGTTTACCAAGCAATACATGCTGAATTTTAGTGACTTTTGAGTTTTGTTTTTTAGCCATAACCACACTTTAACTTTTTTTTCAGTGAATTTCTGAGGTTCTTTTCAATTTACTACCAAATGTAATCATAAATGTACTTTGTTTCCAGTAATGTTTTTGACTGTATGCTACATGCAACTATTCCTGAATTTTAGCCTCTTTTTTAGAGCCAAACCCCACTCTGCATGGCCTCCAACCTTGATCAGTGGAGGTTGGCCACAGCTAATGGCCTACGGCCTGGCCAACCCTGTACATAACCGAACAACCAACTTGTTGCAAGCAGCTAACCTCCACTGCACACAAGACCTCTGGTCATTCACAGCAGGGGTTGACTGCAAGTGGTATACAATCTATGCACCACACAAACTTCAGCTATGCGCAGGGGGTTCTGGAGTCATGACTTGGACCATAACCAGATAATGTTTCCACCCTGCAGTGTGTGGCCATCTCTCACATGTGGCTATTGGCTAAGCGCAGCTGTAATGCACTGAATTATTTTTTCTTCTTTTTTTATATCAGGATTCATGGATTCTACAGCTAGGAGGGTCCGTGGAATTTAAGGCAGGTCCAAGATTTGTGACTCAGATGATTCACAAGTCTAGTAAAGAGAATTATTTTTTTTAAAGATGTGTTTAATATTCCTGCAGTCCCTCTAGGGGACATTCTACATGGGCCAAGGAATGCTCACCTTTCACCCTTATGCTCCTTTTCCTTTTCTCAGACAGTGCAATGGTAGCTGAAACATAATGTTTCTGTGATGGCCAGCCAATCAGAGCATGGTAGAATTGAAAAGCTACTGTTGGATTAGCAAACACACAAAGTATGATTAGAGACAAAGGTCCCCTGTTCAATGGGGTGCCTATATTGTTTCTACTGGTGAGTTTTGAGCAGAATAAAAGCACATCTGCCCTGAGAGGGTGTTATTACAGGTGTGTTGGAGTAAAGATTTTTAATTTACTGTTCTGGTGCGCTCCTCCAGTCTAAGGGCACCACCCTCATGTGGTTGAGAGTGCAAAGGGGACTACAGCATTGTATGTAAATAGAGTAATTTATCCATCATTTTGAAATGGTGAGTCACATATATCTTTTATTGTTTTTTTAGATAGTTTTCAAAAGAACCATTTTTTTCTGTTTTTCATTTCTAATTGACTTTTTGGGGATTTATTTGTGTGTTCTAAATGCACAACTGCAATGGCAGGCTTTTTTTTAAAGTGGTGGTATTTCTGATAATGGTCTTGAATTTTTTGGTCCCTAATCTTGGAATTCTTTTCTCTGCACCAGGTATTTATTTTGCATTTCATACCATACAGTCCAAAGATACTGAGATGGGGATTTTTCTTTTCTATTTCCTGCATCACAGATCCACATGACCCTCTCTCCTGGATATACAGTATACATATATATATACCCTAGTGGCAGTCACCATTAGGTAGTGATAGGTAGGATTATGTTTCTATACAAAAAGCATTTATTTACTTGCCCATATCTTGGCCACAGCTTGACGAATCTTCATGAAACTTTCCCAAAATATTTTCCAGTTCCGTCAGCTGCTGCCTGGAAATTTTGGGGTGATCCGTCCAGGGAGGGTGAGAAAAAAGGGGGCCCCAAAACACATTTTTTTCCTTCATTGTCCCATAGGGATTTTGAACAGCAATAGCGCAAAAACTACTGGACGGAATTACACCAAATTTGGCAGGAAGGTAGGTCCTGGTCTAGAAAGAGTGCTTGTTATGTTTTGGAGTAATTCCATTCAGTAGTGTTGATGAAATTAAGAGGAAAACAAATTTGTATATCTAAGTACGTGAAGGATTCGCAACCCCTAATGATCTCCTGCTGAGATCTGATTGGCTGATAGCACTTCGACAACAGAAGATGTTGAAGTGTTGTCAGCCCTCTTGGGACTGGACTTCAGTCGAGTCCCAAAAAAAACTGAAAAAAAAGAGAAAAGGGTTCAGGGTACAGACACCGTGACCCCTTACCTCTGGTGGCCGGGTCCCATAGAGAACCCCCCACCCTGGGCTAAAAAGCATTTTTTTTGTTGATTTTACGAGTGGAGACACAGTGGATCTGCAAATCCGCTCGTAAAATCACAAAATAAATGAAGCGTTAGTCTAATGCCTCCGGTGGGCTTTTTTTTTTAGAAAAAAGCAAAGGGAGGGCTCCTGGCACCCTCCCGCTGCCCCAGGGACCACCACCTCCCTTTCCCTGGGGCTTTTTTTTTTTTTAATGCAGGGGTTTTTGGCCTGCTCGCTGCCCTTGGGACCGCCACCTCCCCAGGGCATTATTGTAATATGTGAGAGAGGGCCTCCTCGCCCCCTCCCGCTGGCCCAGGGCGATCTTGTAATTACAGCAGGGGGGCCGTTTGGCCCCCCACTGTCCTGGGGACCACCACCTCCTCGGGCGATCTTGCAATTAAAGTGTGGGGGCCCTGTGACAAATGTTTTAAAAAATAAAGGGGATACCTATGGGACCCCTGCACCCTTGGGACCGCCACCCCCCCGGAGCTAAAATCTAGTTGGAGGGGGGCCACGCGGCCCCCTTCGAGGAGCCCCTGATGGCCCAAGGGACCGCCAACCCCCAGGGCCGGCTTCTACTATGTTCCGGGGTGCCCACCCCCGGGACATAGTTGTGGCTTGGCTGCAGCTGTATGTAGCAGTCTAGTGGTTGATACATAGAAAACCAAGGAAGGACTAGGGGATAAAAGTAATCTGTCACCAATGTTTACAAGGCTCAGTTGAAGGCATATTGCCGAAACGTGCCGGTCGTGTATTTGTTTTAGTGTTACTGCACCATGAAAGGAATAAAATTGTGGTATCCCTGATTGCAGCTGCAATGAATCTTTATGAAGAGCTTACGGCGTGCCACTGTATCATGGACAAGTATGGGTCGGTGAGGAGAGTATATATATATATATACATATATATATATATATATATATATATATGTATATATATATATAGTTGCTTTATTTTATAGGATTATAGTGGGGTTGTACTGCTAAGAAATGTTACTGCTGAAACGGTGCTGCCAAAGTATAAATATTAATATTTAGGCTAAATTGTATTTCTGGAATGTAAGCTGTAAATAGTTATGGAAAATTTCTCATGCAGGATTTTTTTGATAGGGCATATGACTGGTGGTCTCTGTGAATATGGTAAGTATCGTAAACCTGGCCAATTGCCCTTCATCACCAATGTCAGATAGTTCTTAAAAGTAATTTCAGTAAGGGATGTGTGCCAATTGGTATACCACACACTGGGCAAGCTTAGTACACTCACGATGTATAATAGGGCACTATGGTGCATTACACAAAATGGGGTGGACACAGCTACTGTTTGGTGGTATATGTTATGCACTATATGGTGGCTTAGATGGGTCTCACCTTTGTATTTTGTGTTGCCTTTATAATACAACTCTTGTAAAGTCTGGGATTCTTCAGAGTATCCCTTTACATTGACTGTGCAGACATATGTGAAAATAATGAACCCTTACCATTGCATACGGTTCCCTATATCAGTTATGTCAATTGGTAGCTTTAGTGTGGTACCTGGTGTGTGGGCCCCATATTAGGTCTCCACACAATGTGTACATGCACTTTTCAGTGCATGAAGGGCGATGTTGTTTTCACACATTGGGTGGCATATACTACCTAATGTGTGGTGGGCCACATTAGTTTCTCCACACACCGGAAGGCGTACTTACACTGCAGTCTGGGTGCCTGTAAAGGAGGCCTCTGCGCCGCCCTTCAAAAGAAAGCATGAAACAATGACGAATTAACATGGTCTGCTCATCTTTCCTCTGAAATAAATAAAGCACAAGGGGTTTAAACAACAACGTCTACATTTTGTGTGTCTGTGAATTTCGTAAACATTATGCACTGGAATACATGCAACATGAGATACCGCTACCGTTGAGGAGGGGAGTTAAAAGGTCATTTCCATTGCCAAAGCAGGCTTTTGTACCTCAGAATGTGACCGGGGTGTTGTGCATGTTTAAACTTGTTGATTCAGTAATCTTCTTTGGTAAACGCTGGAAGAGATTTGCACGTTGGCGTTTTACAAACACCGGCAGCACAATTATTAAACGTTATTTTTATAAAAATATGTTAGATATGTGAGATGTTGAAGATTAAATCGTGAAGTACTGGCTCTACTGGTCCTGCAAAGGCTAAACTTGTGACCTAAAAGTCACAGAGATTTAATTCACAGAGTTGTCTCTCTCTTTTCCTTACATGATCCTATTTGCAACGTGGGGAATGCTGGTTTACTTCCACTTTGCGCCCTGTGACCTTGGAGAATTTCGTTTATCTCATCAGTTATCCTGCCAGTGAGCTTCAGTAACCTCTTTTTGTTGAGGCCAAGCCTTTATTGATTCACACATAGTATTTGTAAGTAGTTCCCTTAATTTACCACTGGGAATGTTGCACCATTGAATAACAAAATCCAGATTGAATTTCTGAATGTTGAACAAATAGGGGAATAATCCCTAATGCAACTGATTACATGTAAATCTTATCAAACATAATCATTGAGGATACGTTGATAATCTGGTTCAATTTTACAATTCGATATCCCAGCCCTACCTTTCTTTATTTTATATAGCAACACTCTGTGTACCTTTTGGCAAGTCTCTCACATATCCAGTGGCACGCTGTGTGATCTTCAGCAAGTGAATTTAACTATCCAGCAAAGCTATTGGATTGTGGGTTTATTTTCACCACATGTAGGTAGGTTGGAATCAAGTTACCCTTAATTTGATGCGTGAATACTAAAGGAAGTGAGGGAAGAGCTGGGGGGAGCACTTGCCCTCCCTTCTCCAGTATCCGGGAGGAGGTTGACCACAGCCCTTGTAGCAACGCACATAGGTCCAGTATCACGGGGCCAATAATTACCAGATCTCGAGTTCAATAACCAGGTAATTCTTGGTCCTGAGACAACTGGCAAGTTTGAATGACCAACAAACATGTTCTCCTTTGGGTGTCCCGCTCTCACCCTCTATAAAAGAGACCCTGAGCAGACTGAGCAAGCATGTGTAGTCTATTATTTATGGTTTTATTTTTATATACTCCTAGTGTGCACCTGTCGCCTTTGGGATTACATCGCTAGGAACCAGTGACAGGCACCCCAACAAACCAACAGAAGCACATTTACCCGAAGAAATAAATTTACAGAAATGTGACTGGCCCATAATAAAGTGCAGTTGAAACATCCCACCGCTCAACAGTGTAGAACTAAGCAGCATATTTACAAGCCCCTTGCGCCGCCTTACACCACCCTAGCATCATTTTATTTATGCTAAGGAGGCATTAAGGAAGCCCCCACTATGCGCCATATTTACAAAGTGGCGCAATGCATGCATTGCGCAGCTTTGTAATCTCTTGCGCCTCATTATACCTGCTCCAGATATAATGCATGCAAGGGGGAAGTTCACACGCAGGGAGGCCCAAAAAATGACACAGTGAAATTTACAAGATTTCCCTGTGCCATTGTGTCCATCATTTTTAAAGCCTACTCAGAGCAGGCATTAAGGTGACACTCCCATAATAACTTATGGGTCTTCCTGCGCTTTGCTGGACTAAGGCCATCATTTATGGCAGTAATCCAGCAAAGCGCCACCATAGCGTCATAAATTATGACGATATTGTGCTAATGTGCGCCATGGTGTGCTGTATAGTAAATACAGCGCTACCATGGTGACATTAGGGTGGGCGCAGGTTGACACAAGAAAAGTGACACATCAGAGCTAATGTGCCACGTTCTTGTAAATATGCCCCTAAGGAAGCTAAAAGTTTTGCTCCTACAGCAAGCGCTCTTAAAGTGAGGGATGGTATTAAGGCAAAGGGAGCCCCATCTGAGTAGCTTCACAGCAATCTGAGGGAATATTAGTTTTGAGAAGAAAACTCTATTCACAATGGAGAATTTGGAAGTTGATCTTTTGCTTCACTACAAGCCAGTGAAGTTACCAGCGAGCTGCTGAGACAAGATCATAGTTGAGCAGCCCATAGGCAATGTACTCACTGCAGTTTAAGGATCAGAGTGCCCTGATGCCCGAGATGCAAGACATTTTCCTTGGTCCAGACGCGAGAAGACAGTCGTAGAGCAACATGTTCGCTTGGTACACATTGTAAGCTAGAGAGCGTGTTATGATAATGAATACTTAATAAATCTACTATGTTTGTACACTATTATATGCAACACCATCCTGCGAGTCAAGGAGCAGCCGAGGCAGTTTAAAGTACATTCATCAAGAGCATAAACGTAATTACTTGTGAAACCTGTGCATTGTAGATGGGCTGTTAATACTGAAAAATCATTGTTTTCCTGAGATACTGGACTTTGGTCTTAATCCGTGTGCTATATCAAAGCATTGATTATCCGGCAGCACTTTCAAGCACAAATATTTTTACACTTACTTTTAAATATATGCAAATCCGAAAAAGGTGACATTGAATCAAGGTTTGGAAAAAAAGGATGAACATTTAATAGACTTTTCCAAACTGCTGGGCTTTTCTTTGTTCATTTGCAGTCTAAATAAACAACATCTGGGTGGCTAAAGCTGGAGGGAATGGAAAGCTAATGTTGTGGTGCCAGAGGGTGGAAGGATGTAGGTCTCCAAAATTCCCGGATGGACTGTATGAGAGGAGGGATTTGGCCTCCTCCATTGCTGATTTAAACCGGCATTGGGAGGCCTGCTGCTACCATCATTTGTTTTGCTGTATGAGATTTAAAGGTTACATTCTTAGTGACATAATAACTAATGCATATGTTCTTTCAGCGTACATTGCAATGCAGTTTGTGTTTTATAAGCAGTTTAAAACTAATTTATTTCATTTTCCTTGTCTGGACTTAAATTGGGTTTATTTACTTCATTTTGCTGGGTTTGTGTTTCCTTTGACAGGAAGCTGGGCTTATTTCCCAGGAGGAATCTGAAATCACTGTCAGCAATGCAGGCTTGCTCAGCTCTCACTGACTCCATTATAAAAAAAAATCACATCACAGTACTTCCTTGAAAAAAATACCACCGCGTTTATTGATTTTGATTTTATTTTCATATTGTATTTAGAGCACATTCGCCACAGCGCCTCACATTTCCAGTGCATAATTTGTGCTTGTGGGTGCAGGTGGTGGCACCAGCACTCGTTTTTGGCACATTTTTACATTTTTTTTTAAACATCTGACTGTGAGCAACAGAGAAAAGGGCAGAAAGGGGAGAAAGAAGGAGGGACAGAAATATAGACAAACACTAGCAAATGAAGGGGGTGTAAGCTGCAAGAGCAAGAACATGAGGTCCAAAAAGCGTAGGATGATAGAACACGAGGTGGAGTTCAAAACAGGACAGCAAGCATTCACCAATATCAGCAGAACACCCTAAGAAAAACTTTGGGCATTTATATCCACGCAGGTGTAATAAGGCCTGAAGAACGGGGAGGGTAGTTGATGGTGAAATTGACAGCAGAACAGAGAGAAAGGACGATAGTTCCAAGCCGTAGAGGAATTTATAAATAAAAAACAACAGAACTGGTACAGCCCACACGTTGCCGGAAGGAAAAGCAGGTGACACTAGACCTGTCTTTCGTAACTACAAGCATTCGGTACAAACAAGGAGAAACGCACCTTTAAGATTAAGAGACTCATTTTTTCGCTAGTTTTGGTGTGCTGAACTCCCAGTGGTCTTCAGCACTCCTCCATGGAAAAATCATGGCCTACTCATGTACAACCGCAGTGCAATTTGCAATGGTTTTAGTGGAGTCCAAAAAAACTTGAGAGCTAATAATATTCAATCAGTGGATGCTGGTCTACAGTAAAAAGCATTTTAGGTCACTAATTTTCGTGGCAAGGGAATAAAAAAATATTCTTACCTACCTTACAATATTTTAGATTTGATATTCTGTCATCGATATTCTAGCTTTGTTATTCAGGGTGCACATAGTGTGATTCTATTGAAGGAATATCTGGATTTTTGAGGTACACACTAATGCACTTTCAAACACCTTTTCACATTCCAACATTAAATCCTATCAGTTACACAGGATTTAAAGTAGAAGGATGTATAGTTGTAAAATAGGCTGACTGGTAGCTTTGTGTATTTTCTAAACTGTTCAAGCTTGTGTAATGCAAAGCTTGTCAAGTTACTTAAACAAATAAGCTGCCCTCAGATCAGAGCACCCCCCAACCACACTTCTTAACTGAGGTGCTGGATGTATAACCTCAATACTCAAATATTTTTTGTTGGAAGATGAGTTACGTGGGACATTCTGCACCAGGAAATCATCACACCTGGAAGGCCTGAAAGGATACAAATCTCACATCAAGTACAGTTAGGAAACTTCATCTGCTTCGTAACATGTGGGGATTCCTAATTCTGACCAACTTTATAAGTGAGGTTTTATTTTACCTTGCTGCTAATTTGAAATAACTTTACAGAGAGAGAGCTCTGAATATGTCCATCAAGAATATATTGTGAAATTAGTGGTGAACACTGTGTTTTAAACATTTTAAAGATGCAACAATGGTGAATACTAAAAATAATTTAGATACCATTTTTACAAGGGAGGTTGGGAAGGTCCCACAATTATTTTCAATGTAAGGTTGTGAGAAATGAACAATAGTTGAGTATTATTTCATCAAAATCATCAATAAAAACTGCATGAACTTGAAGACGATTCCGACATTGGCATGTACCATTCATAGTTATAGGCAGATTGTGCGAAATGTGTTGTACACAAGCAGACCTTCGTTAGATATCGGCAAGCAAGACAGGTAAGACTAGCATAATAAAGTATAGGTGATTTTGTGAGCCCTTGATGGGTACACTTGAGGCCTGTGACCTGGCTGAGGTCACTAGCAACAGCACTGCCTCTAAAGCTAGCTCTGAGTGGTGGTTTCACAGTTTGCATGTAGGATTCTGCTCTGTATTAACTTCTCTCTTTGATGGTGCGTGCATGGTACCTCCCATTTGGAGTACTTCACTTCCACAATTTTGGACCTTCTCTACACTTTCACATGCAGTAGATTCCTTGCGTAGGATCCACCAGGTTGGCACACAATATACGGCTAATATTGTTTGGATGAGAATGCACTTTTCTGAGTGGGGAATGTACAAAGCATGAACGCCTGCTATGTGTACTAGAAATGGAAAACATTTACTTGCAGAGACATTGTTTGCCATTACTATGGGTGCAGATAAAAGTCAAGCTTCTTGTTAAGAAACAGTTAAGAGAATGCCATATTTAAATATACACTAGAAAACCAATTCATCTCCTTAACATAACTTTAACTTCACAGCAAGTAGGTTCTACTTTTCAGCGATCATACAAGCAAAGTAGACAAGGCTGATATGCATTACAAGAAAAGGTGTCAGTACTTCTCACAAATACTTCTTCAAAAGTAACAAATACCAAGAGGGTGCCATAGTTAAGCACTTTGCAAAACGCAATGTGGATCAAGTAACAATGGTTAGACCTTATTCTAAAGACCACTACGCAAGGTGATTTGTGGATCTTACACTAAGATCCCTTTAGAAAATAAAGTGTACAATTCTTCTTTGAAATCACATTGGGCCAGGTGTATTGGACAAAACATGATAAGTTATAAATTCCACTTAAAATCACCACTCACCATTTGTCTACATTAACACCCGAAAAATGTTCTTTTCCAAAATCAAAGTTGGTACGCAAGTAAAATGCTCTCCACGAGTCCCAAGTTTGTTTTTTGTTTTGCTGTGTTGCACAGCACGCTGTGTGTACTGACGTTACACAGCAAAACATAACTGAAAGCAGATCACGCTCATGGAATCTTGGGAGATCCACAAATGTTCCCAGCATTCCTACACTTGTCCCAATAACAGTATTACCCCACTTCTGTGACGGAGCTATCACCTGTGAATTGAAAGGCTCCCTAGCACCCCTAAGACAAAAGGCAAGATCAAGATTTTGCCTTGCAAATTGACCAATTCTGGTGATATGGATCGCTGTGGTATTTAGATCAGGACTCAGTCGACACCCAGAGAAACCTTTCAGGCCCAAACGTTCTTGAAAACAAGGTACCCAGGGAAGTCTGGCATGGATTTCAATACTGTTTCTTACCCAGCATGGCCTGCACATCAAATTCCAAACTTTAGCTAAATCACAGATTTCCTCATATTTCTGCGAAGAAAACTTCCAGAATCTGTGAGGATTCACAAAATTCCTACCACCCAGCATTCCCACACTTCTTCCAATAAAAACCCTACCCCAAATGTTCACCAAAGACAGTACATTAATGACAATAGACCTCATAACAGCAATTTATCTGCTATGATCATAAATTATATAAAAATAAAGCAGAATTTCATAGAAGTCAATAAAGCTCAAAAAGCATATTCAGACTACACAGATCTTAAATTACATTATACAAAACTCCGAAAATGTTAGTCGATGTTCTGCGGAGAAGTCTGGAGAAGTCAAATGTAATACACATGCTTTCAGCCTCAGATGTCATGATTATGGTTTCCACATTATTTGGTTGAAGGAGATGAATCCTCATCGTGCAAAGATAATCTATTATAGCGGCTCTTTGTGACATGGCAAGCTATATGGTTCATTACAGATTTACACTACTGCTAGATAGGTCATTTGCACCCCTCTGCAGCAGGTGCATTAACCTAACAAACTATGTAGCTCCTGAGAAACAAATAATCTGTAGATCAGATATCTAATCTCACCAGGCTATATTTCACAACAGGCCAGTGTAGGCTGGAGCTATGTCAGTCAAACATAAGTTGGACCTGACATGTGATACCTCTGCCCCAGTACAACAGGCTAATCAAAACACAATGCCATTTTATAATCTGGTGTTTCCTCAGCAGACACTGTTTCTGAATGTAGGTTTGGGTTTCCTATCAGCTCCTGACTTACAACACTGTGGTGTCCCACAGTGGTCATCTGATCCCTGTACTATTCAACATGTACCTAACCCTCTTACCCATCCTGGTTAAATTATTCAGCTTCACGCATTTTCAACTATATGGATGACAACCAAATCATTTCTAAAAATGGATGGTCTGAAAGACCTCTACAGTTTAAAACTTGATGACTGCCTTCAGGCCATAAACACACGGATCATGAATAATCGTCTGAAACGAAATACCGCAAAGACAGAGCTTATGACTTAAGGACAGTAACAAAAATACCAGCCCACCACCATATGGCCTAAGGAACATGAGGCTCCTCCAAAAATATAAAAATAAGTCAGAAACCTAGGAGTAACCATGGATTCAGACCCATTTGTGATACCACATGTTAACAACATAAAACAGAATGCCTTCTACACCATGAAAGCACTACATTGCATCCTCGCATACCTTGCAACAGCAGAAACTGAAAGCAACTCTCACACTCGTAATCTCCAAGCTTGACTATGCCAACAGCCTACACCTGGTGGATAGTAAGCTGACTGATCCGAGGAAGCTTGTTGAGGTGGCGGACCTCTGGGTCAGTACCGGAGAGTCCAATAAGCACCTGGGAGTGATCTCAAGATGGGTAGATCAGGATCCCCACAACAGAGTGAGGGGGAGGTCATGGGAGACCCAGACAAGTCTCATATCAAGGTGGAAGGTAAGGGTTCCCATGCCCCTCCAGAAAAAAAGGTTGGAGGTTCTGGTGGGCAGTGGCCCAAGGCACCCCATTTTCAACCCTGCTGCTTTGATTGTTCTCTGCTAAGAACACAAACAGGGGGACTCTGTCTGTCCTAAAAACCACCAACTGGTGGGGACCATACAGGTGTGGCAAGTATGGTCTTAGGGGTAAGTTGCCCTGAGAGGCAGGCTATAGACCAGCCATGATCTCCCTTAGCTGGTGTGAGACTCAGAGGGTAAGCTTGTGTTCCCTGAGGGTAGGATTTGTCACTTGCATCAGGTCAAGGTGAATGGGATCCCTGTCACTGCTCTGTGGGATACCGGGGTTTGCTAGATCATGATAGTGGAAAGGCTAGTTTCTCCAGAGCAGTAAACCAGTGAGGTGTGTAAGATAACTCAGGCCAATGGGTAGGACTTTTTCCTATGGCCCTCGTATTCCTGGAGTGGGGTGGGGAGATGACTCACAGTAAAGGTCATAGTTAGTCCCCAGATGCCCATAGACTGCATTTTGGGGAATGAGTTGGCCTCTGTGTCAGAAAAACTGAACGTTTTATGTGGGTACCACTCCTAAGGGGAGTGAACGGAAGCTCAGATGGAGGGGAAGGGTGAGGGAGGACTCACCCCCTGTCCTCTGTTCACCCTCAGAGTACAGAACCAGGTCTGAGTGACCAGACTCAGAATATACCCACTGAACTGGTGGGAGGTAAAGTGGATGCTGTTGCTCCCCACTTAGAGGTCAGAGATCCCTGGATGTCCTGCAGATGTCCTACGGCCTGGTTCTTGACACTGACAGCTGTCAGAGGCCTCTGGTGGTTATTGTCATTATAAGCAGAGTTTTACTTGGGTTGGGGACATAAGTCTGGTCCATGGGGTGGAATGGACCACACCACTTTGTTGGCCATGATGGTACTGTCTGCCTACTGGGATGTATCTAGGAGCAACTTAAGGCTAGTGCTGTACAGATGGGGTTCACAAGCGAGGAGAAGAATTCTCCATTTGTCAGTTCAGTGGCTCAGGAGAGTGTAAACAGAGGGATCCAAATGAGTTCAGAGAGGCATGTTTTCTGAGCCTGTTTCTGTTGACTTTAAGGACTCTGTGCACTTTACCACTGCTAACCAGTGTTAATTGTTTTGTGCTGTCTCCCTAAAACATGGTAGAAGTGGCTTATACCCAATAGGCATATTTAATTTACATGTAAGTCCCTCTTAAAGAAGCACTACTTGTGCCCAGTGCTTGTATATTAAATGCTACTGGTGGGCCTGCAGCACTGATGGTGCCACCCACTTAAGTAGCTCTTTAAAAAAGTCTTAGGTCTGCCCCTGCAGCCTGTATGTGTAGTTTTTTAAATTGCCATTTCGACCTGGCAAAATAAACATTTTGCCAGGCCCAAACTTTCCTTTTTAATAAATAAAAGTCCCCACTAAAGTAGGCCCTGAACAGCCCTATGGCAGGAATCAGTGTATTTAAAAAGTAGGACATGTACTTCTAAGTTTTACATGTCCTGGCAGTGAAAAAACTTTTCTATTCGATTTTCACTACTGTAAGGCCTAACTTTCCCATAGGACAACATTGGAGTTTTCTTATTATATTTAACAAGCTGTAACTTCTAAATAGGAACAGGTAACGGTTTACATTTGGTGCCTTCGGAATTGTAATGAAAAGTCCTCTTTTATGATAAAGTCAGTTTTCTAATTGCAGTTTTGAAAGTGCCATTTTCAGATAGTTGGCATTTTGCTGCCTTATCAATTTTGCGCCTACAGCCTTTTACTGGGTCACATGATTTGGTGTAGCTGACTGTTGGACTTTGTGTGTAGCTCCTAGAAAGCTACACACAATAGTAAGCTTAGGTGTCCTTGGATGCACCATCAATGGCAGGACAGGAGGGCAGAGCTGGGCACTACTCACACTTGAATACGCTGTATCCTGCCTCTTCACAAAGGAGAGCATACCACCAGTAGTTAGTCTGGAGCCAGGGCAGGGAAGACAACCTGTGCACTTCAAAAGAAAACCTATAGAAGCTTTCCCACTGCAAAGGAGGCACCTGGTACAAATATTGGCCCTCAGACACCAACTCCTTAGTACATATCTAGACTTTTGGAAACTCTGCCAGAAAGAAAGACTGCAATGCTGCTGAAAGGACTGCCACTCTGCTGGCTGGACTCCTGATCTGCTGGACTACTGCCTTGCTGGATTGCTACCCTGTTGCCCACCTGCCTGAGTCAGAGGGATTGGACTAGCACCTGAACCCAGGACTCCCAGAGTGCCTCCAGGGGCTAGTCTGCTGGCCTCCTGTTCAGAGTCAAAGGGATATGGCAGGCAGAAATATTGCACGAAGAATTCTCTGCCTCTTTCAATGCGCCATTCTGTATAATGTTCAGGCTCTCTCATATGCAATGAGCCACATTCACTAACAGTAATAAATGTAAAGGAAACAGGCAAAGAATGTTCCTACTGCCCTGGTCTAAAAACTCCTTGTTGGAAATGGCTCTTTCTGCTGGGTTATCCCTAAATCTTCTTCCTTTCTACTCCTATTTTTCGGACCCACTTATTTTGTTTTTACAGAGTCTGGGCCCTTTACCACTGCTAATCATTGCAAAAGTGCATGTGCTGTCGCTCCTAAAACTTGATACAATTGGCTTACACCTGTTTGGCTTAGTTAATTTACCTATACGTCCCTTGTAAAGTGGTATAACATACCCAGGGCCTGTAAAAAAAATGCTACTAGTCGGCCTGCAGTGCAGATTGCACCACCCAAGTGCCTTTCAAACATGTCTCACACCTGCCACTGCAGGACCTGCTTGCACAGTTTACTGCCACACTGACTTGGCAAGTCAAACCACTTGCCAAGGCCTAAACTCCCTTTTTGCTACACCTAAGTCACCCCTAAGGTAGGCCCTAGATAGCCTATGGGCAAGGTGCGGTGTAAATATAGGACATATATTTTGATGTACTACATGTCCTAGTAGTGACTAACAGCCTATTTCATTTTTCACTGCTGTGAGTGCTGCTCCTCTCAAAGATTTGGATTGGCAATTCTCTTTTATATGACTAGGTGGTAATTTCTGATCTGTGAGGAATAGCATGTGTATGTTTAGTATGTTTGGCATAGTAGTGATTATAAGTCTAGTGCTTTGCAACCTGACTCCAATCCACGTCTGAGGCAGAGTAACAGCTCCACATGGTGCATACTTTCCAGATAGCCATCACACAGAAGGGGCTGGGTGTGACAGAAAAGGCATCTGCATACTGATAGTCTTCTTGGGCTGGGGAGAGGGAGGGTTGTTCACACCTTACATGTGAGTAGGCTGTGTCCTGCCCTCACACGATGGACTGATTACCCCCTACTGATGTCTGGAGACAGAGCTGGGTTGAAAGGGTGTTGTGTTTCACTTGAAAGGACTATTTTGCGTTACTCCATGAACAAAGACATTTTTTGAGTATAAGTACAGGAGCCTGACCCATGATTTTGAGAGCACTTTGGAACTGGGACCGAACCTCTGCCAGAGGGACTGCTGGACTTCAGAAAGGACTCATTTGGACTGTTCTTCTATTGTTGCCCTGCTGCCAGGTGTCTGCTGGGTGGCCAAAGGACTCACCTGGATTGTTTTTCTGTATGTTGCCCTGCTGCCAGCTGCCTTCCTGACTTTGACTGCACTAAGCCCTGTGGGACTGCCAGGAGGAACGGCCCCAAAGCCACCTGCTACATTGTCCTGGCCTCCCTGCTACTTCTGCCTGCCTGGTGTGTTCACTGCCAGTGTTCTTCAGGGGCTGGATGGACTTCCCCCACCCTCTGCTCATTTGGGATACCAGCATCTAAAATAATTCCCTCTTTTTCCCCTTCACTGCTTTGCTAATTGTGGGCAATTGAGTTTTTTTTCCTGTCTGCCCCATTCACCAATGGCAGAGCGCTAAACTCAACTGTACCAAGCACGTGGAGGGCACTTCCATAATTTTGGTTTGTAGTGCATGAGGAGCATTCAAGCTCGCCTGCCTGGTTCCCCACGTATCCTTGAGCTCTTTGTGGGCTGGACGCGCAGTCTCTCCAAGGACGACGGCCTTTTCAGCTACTGCAGATCGGCCCCAAGAGCTCCCTTTTAAGCCTGGGTCAGGATCACCCCCGAGAAACCTGGGCCGCAATGGGGCTCGGGACGTCGCCTCATCGCTTGTTGGCTGCACCGCTCACTTGCGGGCAGCTGTGTTAGGAAACCCCTTAAGCGGGGACTCCGCACACCGCCCGGAAATGGCCGCCCTGAAGGATCCACCCCCAATAGGGCCCTGATTCCTTGACAGAGGCCAGCATCACCTTGTAATCATTAGCTCGGAGGAATCGACTGCAGCGTTGCGTCCATTCTGTGCAAGGGATCTTGGGGGGGAGGGGCTGATTTTGTCTGACACACACGGGGAGAAGTACTAGCCAGTACGAGTGCCTCAACAGGGAATTTGCTTCTAGGAGCCATGGGGGAGGCCCTCCTCCCAGCTTGAGCCTCAGAACCTCACCTCTGTGAGGAAACAATACCATAATTCTACTGGTAGGGGCACAGTGCTCCCTGTACTCATATGGGCTTACTGATTGCTAGGGAGGTTATGCTGATTTTTTTTCTCATGCTTTTGGTGCTTACCGTGTGGGCTCTTGTTACAGGGCAGATCTCACAAAGACCTGGTCTATCCTTCTCCATTCTTCCAGGATTACTATAGTCTCAAGCATAGAAGGGCAAGAAACCCTGTATATTTGTGGACACACTATTACTGATATACAGGTGTGGATGTCGGGGATTTGGGTACTTGTGATGGCCACTGGTAATCTAAATGTTGATGTTCCAATCTACTGATGTATTTCATGACCTGAGCCTATGATACCTGTTGTATAGAAAACTGTACAGCTGTTAATGTTTGACAATGACATATGGTGATCCACATGCTTTTGAATAACCAGAATGGCATTTGATGCAAAGGGATTTATATGATTCACGCAGTTATAGTTCATGTCGTTTTGGCCTAAGGAACTGTTTACAATATAAGACCTACATTTTTATATAATCTTGTGTGAAGACTCTTTTGTGGTGTATTTATTGTGTCACTGGTGTGAGTGTGTTGCGCAAACTCTTTACACATTGCTTCTGAAGATAAGCCTGACTGCTGTGTGCCAAGCTACGGGGTGAGCACAGATTATCTTTGGTGTGTAACTTACTCGCCCTGACTAGAGTGGTGGTTTCTGCCTGGTTGAGGTGCATACCCTAGCCAACCAAAAACCCAATTTCTAACACTCCTCCTCCTGACGGGACGGAAGAATTTAAGGCCAAGATGGCCACACTCTTGAAAGGCTCCTTGTAGCAGTATTATTCTTCTTCTGCCACCGCTGAGAGCAGTTGATACTAGTAGATAATAGCTGTGAGTGCTGATGAGAACTGTGTCTATGTCCAGGCTCAATTACAAGAGAAGTGACCCCAGAGGCCCATGTCAGGAATGGTCTCATCTTCTCCCACCCAGCCTGTAAGTGAGTCCAGAGCAGAAAGCTTATGGAAGCCGCCCCCCACATGAGCATGCAGGGCATCATACCTGGTGACCAGCAGTGAGACACAATACTGATAGGAGAGACATGAGAGTGGATTTGGGCCTGCAGCACACATTTAGGGCCAGTATAATCAATTTTGCGGTTGCAGAAGGCGAAAATTGCACCATCCCTAATTTGTGAGTCAGTATCCATTTACCGACTCACAAAATAGGGATTGCGACTCACAATTAGGAAGAGGCATCCCAAGGGTGTCCCTTCCTAATTGCAACTCGCAGGGGGATGTATGATTGTTTTGTGGTCGTGAATGCGGTCGCAAAACAATTGCAGTTAACACCATTTTCAAACTGGTGCTAACCCATTCGCAACCAGGAAGGGGGTCCCTCCGGACCGGACGGTGAATGGTTACGAAAATGTTTTTTCAGAGCAGGCAGTGGTCCTAAGCACCACTGCCTGCTCTGAAAAAATGAAAAGAAAACTTTTCATTTTTATTTTTGAAATGCATCCCGTTTTCCTTTACAGAAAATGTGCTGCATTACAAAAAACAACTGCTTTATTGAAAAAGCAGTTACAGGCATGGTGGCTGCTGACCCCAGCAGGCCGCCATCCCTGTGAGTGCAGCCATTCCCAAATGGGTCGCAAACTGCGACCAGCCTCATGAATATTCATGAGGCAGGTACATTGCAACCCATTTGGGAATCACAAACAGTGCTGTTAACACTGTTGAAAATGGCTCACAGATTGCGAGTCGCAAAACAAAATGTCATACATCTGGCTTTTAGTGCCCTGTGGTATAGTGGCAGAGAAATATGCTGTGGCAGAGCACTTTAAGCCATGTTGTATTCAGCAATTCTAAAACCCAGGTCCCAGAAGGAGAGTGACCCACTGTCATTCCTGGTTGCAGACCATCTTCAAGCTGCCTTGGCATCCTCAAGGTAGGGAGAGCCTGTGAGATTTTCTCCCAACAATTTCTGAAGGGCACCTGTTACCCATACCCATTTTTATTCAGAAGCAGGCAATTTGGAGGACCTGATCAGTTGGACTTGTGAGTGGACTAACAGTGGTATTTTTTTCAATAACTATAATTCAACCATAAAACCTCATCCTGTCAGTCACAAATGACCACCACCACCTTGCAAGATCAGTAGTTGGAGTACCTTGAACTGTCTTTTAATATGCATCGACATTTAATAAGGATAACTAAAACAAGCTGAACATTCTAAGTTTTCTCTATGGAAAAAAACTTTCATTTAGATAGATAGATCAGTTGGTTTATTGCATAACCTGCTATGAACTAAAATACTATTGGCTGGTTCCATTTAGCCTTATAGCAGCACAGGAAAACAGTGGTATTGAATAATAATTATGGCTTCTGCTCCCTCCCTAGCCTGGCTGATAAAAAATGTGTAACAATACACCAAGGATCAGAGATTATCCCCAATTCTGAGTCAAGCGGAGCACAATTACTGCATAGAATGTCACTCTACCTGTTTTCACATACCTACTTTTTAAAGGTGCAGGAGAGCCATACCTGATTTTCCGGTAATTCCATCCTGAAAAATAACAAGAGGCTTTGGATGCAGCAGCAGCCTAGCCATGTGTGTGTGTTTTAACAGGGGGGCATGCAATTCTGCCACTACCAGAAAAAAACTTCCTCTTTTCTCCCCTAATTCCTCTACAGCCCTCCCTCACACCACACCCAGTACACAGGTACCTGCATACATTTACCACATGCTCAGCACCTGTGATATATATATATATATATATATATATATATATATATATATATATATATATATATATGGAGTTAATACCACACTGAATTGGGACTTTTGTGTGGTTTTACGACCAGAAATTCAGTCCCACGTGGTAATTCACCTTACATGGGGCATTGCTTCTAATTGCACTGTACTGGTTTGAATTTACCATGTTGTAATGGCAAAATTACATGAAATGTTACCATTACTCTAGTAATATACAACTTGTGATCAAGCCCATAAAAGGTTCTGATCAGAAGAAAAGATGAAACAAAATGTGTATTTACATTTGTTTCAAAAACCCTTTGAACGTATCCCATATTGGATAAAATAAATGAACTCATCTCAATTGACACACATACAGTGGGTTGGCCAGTGTGTTATGTGCCCTAGTGGAAGGAATGAAATGGGTGTTGTGGCCACTGTTTGACCTGTGAAAATACAGCAATAATCAGGGTTTAGCGGGCCCCTTAGGCTTCTGGGACCCGGGCTCGCTGTACCTGCTGCACCAATAATAGCTACAACCCTGTATACATAGCACCCTTATTATTGGTCTAACCCATCCCAGATTGTTTGTGTGCATTGTATGCAGACTGTGTCCAATTAAAAGTATTCACACTGAATAACACCCATGTGCCATAAACTGTGCACATTAAATTTCATTAGCATTAATAAAAATCCATCATTGCATTCTCAAAAATATTTTTATATCCTAGGATACTCAGCCCATGCTGCATGCACATGCCGGTAATTTTACTCCATTTTAGAATGCTTTCAAGAAAATATATTTGTAGTAGAGGTGCCGTATTTCAGAATTGTGTGCACAAAATACATTTAAAGGCCAGGTATTGAAAAGGCATGCATGAAAATATATTTGCATTAGAATTACTACGTTCGTGAAAGCCGTCTCAAACTGCATGCGTGAAAATATTTGTACATTACACAAACCTGAGTATTTCATTCCATCACGCATACATACAGACAGGCCACAAATCTTGATCTCTGCACAGGATGTCTCTAGCCTACACCCGGGACCCCAAGGCATTGGCAGTACAGTTTTACCAGTGAGGGTCCCAGTCCACAAAGCTCAAAAAGAAAGAAAAAACTTCTATGTCTTAACCCCAGTTGATGAGACCAGCAGTGATTTTCACTTGTCAGTTTATTCCCCAGCAAAGTAGCAGGAAGTAGTACCTCAGCTGTGTGTGTGTGACCCCACGCCTGTCGGGCTCCTTCCTTGCGCATGACCCCCTGTCAGATAAATCACTGTGTCCACTAACGTGCAAAGAGCAGCTTGCCGCAACCGAGTAGACAGTCGGTTACTGGCTGGCAGTCACGAACTGCACAGCAGAACAGGAGTGAAATTGAGTATCTTCATTTTAAGGGGGCACATAAAAATATAGGCTGGACGGGCCCTGCTCGGTCCCCCCTCACCATTCCCCCTCTCCACTCCCTCCGACCCGGGGGCTGTGGCCTGCCCAAATGTACCTCAACCAATATATCTTTATGGAGTTCTCTGTTGCACAGACTTCCCTTGCAAGAAGCTGGAAACATCCATTTGTTGTTGTTAACGCAAATGACTTAATTAAAAATTATTAATATGTGTTCTAATAAAGAGTATGTTAGAAAATGGTTAACATAGAAAAATGTATGTGCACATTTGAAATTGTGACCTCGGAGTGTCCAGCAGAATTCACAAACTATATTAAAAGAGTCATTAACCTATATGAAATATTGAAAATGTACTAGATTTATGTAGTAATGTATCATTTTGAGAGAATAACCTATGCTTTGCAATAATTGTAGGCCTTAACTTAGCTAATGTCTTGGCCTAGTGTTGCCAGGCCTCATGCACAAGCTGTATTATTTTGTGTTTAATGGAAAATACTGACAAGCTGAACTAACTGTGAACTGCTCATTGTTTGATAAAATTTACTTAGCTGAAACCTCTATGGACGGACAGGAGATGATGTAACTAGAAATGTAACGATTGGTGTGTAAAGCGCACTGAGTGTACTTTCCCAGGACTTGAACAATGAAGGCAATGACTGGAGAAGAAGATGCAACATTTTCGATACCTGATGAGCGGGATGAGGAGGACATCGCAAAGTGAACCAGTCAACAACATGAGAACTGTGAAATATTAGAATTCATCGATTTGATTTACAAAATGTATTGGGTAGAGAAAAGTCGTACGATTAAGTGACCAATTAGGAACTGGGGGATAGTCTGGGTGACTTTACATAACAATGTGACAGAGGGGAGAAGACTTCAGAACAGATGGGGAGAGATGTTAGATGCAGATGCTAGATGTTGGGGAGCGAGACTGAGAGATTACTGAGGCAATGCGAGATTCTGTCATTGGGCTCATACTCTTGAGAGCCTGATGTGATGTTGACCGACTGATGACCTGAAGACGAAGACTGACTGTTGCTGATCCATACCGAGTATAGGTAGATATGATAACGTGACTGAACTATTATGTTGTGCCTTTCCTTTCTAGGTACCAACTGCACTGTCTAAATAGTCTTCTTAGTTAGATGATTTTTCAAAAATTCTTGTTCTAAATTGTTTTTACATGAAGTCCCACATGCTGATGCTAATCTGGATTAGATGAGGTTTTCCTTATATGACGACTGACAGATTTAGTGACAAATGGTTGACGGACTGTTTTGCTGAACTCTATGAATAGAGAAGATTTATTACCTTTGTTCTTTCTGTTGACTTTTGCCAATGCATCAGAATATGCTTTGATGCAAGTTTTGATCAGATTATGTTATTGGCATCTTCTAATAAATTAATGCGGATTCTGATTGAATTGAGGTGTGTTGAATAAACCTCATGGCTTAGTATTGTAACTAATAGGGAAATAAAATTACTAAAATGTATAACGAGTTTTGGTTATTCATGACTGAAAGGTCATGGCGTGACTTTCCATTGATTCATTATTAATGACAACTAATGTTTATTGAGTTTTGTGTATTGACTATTTGGACACCAACCATACCCTAGCTAGGATACTCCATGCAAATCAAAACGTTCATCGACCTTTGCGCGTCCCCTTGTAAATTTACTTATTAAGGACCAGACGCGCTCACATTGTTCTGCTAGAGTGCTAAGCAAACAGGGAGACATTTAATGTCTACCTGCTGTTTCAATGGGCCACCTCCACCTCGACCCTCATTGGCACTTTTGTAGCCCCTCCAGTCAGGAATATTAACAAGTAAACAAAATATAGTTTGAGCTTAAGTGGCAGTCTTAGATTTCCCACAATCCACAACTTTGCAGCATAAGGTTATGCTGATACAGTATGGTAATTATAGACTTCAATTCAGTGCTGGAATCCATAAATTGAGGGTCAAGGTGTGCCAGAAAAAAGGGGGCATAGTCACGAAGGGTGGAGCCTGAAAAAAAGATTTAGGCTGTTAACGTGTACATTTATTTAAAACAAATCTGCAAAGAAATTGGCAACAAGAACATATGTGACAGTAAATATGTTCTAGGGCAGTGGTTCCCAACCTTTTGACTTCTGTGGACCCCCATTTTATCAATACTGGAGCCCAGGGACCCCCACTGAATCATTATTGGAACCCGGGGACCCCCACTGAGTCATTACTGATAGCTGGGACCTAATAATATTAAATTTTTTAAGCAGTCGCGGACCCCCTGAGGAGGCTTCACAGACCCTCAGGGGTCCCCGGCCCACAGGTTGGGAACCACTGTTCTAGGGTACTTAGTTGGCCACACATTTTATAGGGTTGAGACATCTACTGTAGAGATCTTTGTGTGCCCAGCAATTTTGAGGGGATTACAAGATGATTCTAGGGGTTAACGCAGTTCTGGGTTTTGTCCGGTCACAGTTTTGACTCATAAAGTAGCATAGAGGGTAAATGTACCTGCTACAAAGCGCACTGTGTAACATGTAAGTCACAGATTTGTATTTTCTGTAGATAGGTAAGAGGACTATTGTTTTTGACCCAAAGATCTGTTTGTTACTTCCAGTTCATAATTTGCAGTCCTTCTAAGATAGCACAGTATTCTATTTACTGGCATCAATGAGCTGCATGCAAATGGTAAATTATGGACTTAGATCTTTATGTTTTTTCGCAATCTGCTGGTATTCGAAGATTGCAAAGATGAGTTCCTTTGGGAAGTAGTGAATCCTTGTTAGTACAGACAACTATAGTCACTGAGTTACATTTCACATCCACTCATTGGGCCTGATTACGACCCTGGCTGATGGGATACTCAGTCACAAACGTGACAGACATCCCGTTCGCCCTATTACAAGTTCCATTATATCCTATGGAACTTGTAAAATGGCTGGTGGGATATCCGTCACATTTATGACGAGTATCTCATCCGCCAAGGTCGTAATCAGGCCCCTTGTATTTCTACAGACCATTCACTCTTAACATATAAGGTCTACAAGTATGGAAGACATGTGATTCCTGCCCCTTATAAACTTTGCTGTCTTAGGTAACATTGATTCACACACTTAAAATAGTTATTGTGCCTTTAATGTAAAGAACACTAACACCCTCCACTCATATGCGTATTAAAAAGTATCAAATACAAAATATTAAAAGTATTAAATAAAAAAGTTTGTAGGTGCTATTTAAATCATTATTTGTGTAATTGCTCAAACACACAGATACGTTTTGCATTGTTACAGTGCAGGTACATCTCTTAGAGAATTCAACAAATCCAAAAGACTGCCTCCAAATCGTAGTTTGTCTAAAGTACTTGTGAAGTGATAATAAGCTGTGTGCCTTAATTCCTTCTCATTGCATTGGCATCTGGGTGTACTTGAACAAAAGAAGGATCCCTTAAATCAAGACTTAGTTTTGGAAACAAGAAAGTCCCCAGTTGCCTGAAAGTTGCTGATCCAAACGATAAGCAGACAATGTGGGAGTGCTGCTGAATTGAGGCCGGGTGCCAGAAAATGACCCCAAGACAAATTCAACATTTGTCCCTGATTTGGCCGGATCCCAGATTTGGCCCTGAAATTACTGCTGGATCTGAGCTCTAGTGGGAACCCCTACTTTCCAGCACAGCTTCACATACCTCCTTCAGGGCCACTCCTCGAGTGTTTCTGCTGAAAATAGAAACCTAACTGTGCCATGAACCAAAAGACCCCTATATTTTCTACTTGGTACGACCACCATCCTGGCAGAGCAAACTTTTTTCTCAGGTAGTCCTTTGTCTCTACCCAATTTATATATGTACCTGTCAGGAAATATTGCTAAGGGAATTTATCTAAACTCAGACTCTTACCTTTGAATTAGCTTGATTTTGAAGTGCTTTGCTAGTTAGTAAACCTCCAGGTCAGTCAATAGATGTGAACGTGCTTAAAAAGGATGCAATGAAGATCGTATGGTGTAGAAAGATTGATAGAGAGACATAACCTCCAAACTAGAGATGGCAAGCCAACAGTTTAACAGGGACAGCCATGCCAGAGACGAGCTAGTGTTCTGGCTTGGCTCTTAGTGCCCGTGCTTGACCCGAACCCTGGAAATCTATGTAAATCATGCAGCAAAAATCATGTAAAATATGTTAAAGTCTCTTCAAGGTGTGTATTTCAGTAACATTTAGAAGCTTTGACATTAATATGTCACAATGTAGCTCTGCACTGAGAAGTATTTATTTCAACATGAACCATTAGTGAATGAAGAGGCAATCCATTTGTAAAACCTATAAGAGTCCCAGTTTATTATAGAGCCATATTATACACTATTAAATCAACCACAATATGTTTGTACAACTGGTATTTTGAACTTACATATTTGAATATGCTTTCATGCGCGATAATGTAGAAAAGGAGTTTTGGTGAAACAAGGTATTTGCCTACGATTACACCATTTAAGTCTGGAAGCTGCTATTTATCCAGGTTTTCCGGTTTCACTTTGTACAAATCAGCAACTCAATGGGTATCTTCTTGGCTTTCCTTTTTATATTAACCCTTTGTTTTTACCTCTTTGTGCATTTGTCTGCACTTTTACTATAGCGAGCACTCGACCAGAGGTATAAAAGTACTATACATGAGCACCAGTTACATTACTGAAGATGTGTGAAGCTATTTCAGATCATTGCAGTTGGAATACCATAGACTCTAGAGTCAGTCTGAGGGTTCTATAAGAAATGGTTATCCGATTAATTTGTATTGCAAAACCACCTGTGTCTTGAAGGCATAACATTCCCACCTCCAGTTATTGAAGGGGAAACTGCATGCTCTAGAGGCTGACTTCACAACCACAAACAATCCCTCCACACTGACATAATCATTGTAGCACTGCAGGAAGACGTAGATAGCCGCATACAGTCCCTGGCTAAATTTGCAGCTTCTAAGGCATAAAGTGAAGGTCCTGGTAAATATTACTTTCCTCCCCTGGGCAGTAGATGACATTCCAGGCATACAGCGGAGGACCAGTTATACAGTAAAAGCTGTTTATAGCACAAGATCACTTACTTTTTTTATGTTTACGGGGAGATTAAGGGCCAGATGTATCAAATGATTTTACACTTGCAAACGGCGAAATCGGCCGTTTGCGAGTGCAAAATCGTGGTCTGCAATGCATCAAAGGCATTCGCAGACCACAAAATGAAAATCGCAAAAATTTCGATTTTCTGCGTTGCGACCTGGATTTTGCGAAAAATCGCAAATTGCGATTTTTCGCAGAATGGTATTTTGCACATGCAAAATACCATTGTCTGCAACCAGGTGGTAACCTGGTGCAAAATTAAAAAATGCAGTAAAACTGCATTTTTAAATTTAATATGTAAAGCACACATGCCCTTTTGGCATGTGTGTACTTTACATTGTAAAAAAAAAAAAATTGGGGTGCTGGAGAGCGGGCCTTAGGCCCCCAGCACCCTGGCCTTTTGCATTTCCCAAATTGCGATTTCTGGTTCAGAAATCGCAATTTGGGAAATGCAAACAATTTGCAGCTATGGGCCAACAGGCTCATAGCTGCGAATGGGGCCAGTATCGCAATTTGCGATTCGGTAATTGCATTTGCGATTTTTAAGAAATTGCAATTACCGAATCGCAAATGTGATACATGGCCCTTTGCGAGTCGGTAATTGCGATTTCTTAAAAATCGCAATTACCAAATTGCAATGGGCCAGAATCATACATCTGGCCCTAAGTTATTTGCCCAGAATCAAAGGATGTTGAGCCAATGCCAAGACTTGAACCTGGTTCCCCAGTTCCAAAGTCGGCAAATCTGGTCTTAACACCACATCCTGAGTGGAGGGAGGATGGCAGGCAGAAGCCTCATGAAAACTCAGCTTGGGATGGGCATGAGGTTCCAACAGGACCTTGAGCTGAGCCGCAGGCAGGCTTAAGGCTTGAGTCTGGCTCGAGCTTTCAGTGGCTCGCCCACCTCTACTCCAAATCCTATCCCCACCACACCCAATGGATGTTCTATGCTTCTCTTTTGCAGAATATATAGCTTTTAAAGAGCCGGAGCACCAGCACACACCCATACTTGACTCCAAGGATTAATGAGTAGCTTATATTATCAGGCCCTTTAGTCCTACATTACACTCGCATGATTGCCAAAATGCTTCAGGTAGGGAGAACTTGAGCCCTGGCCTGTCCAGACCAGGGCATTACTACTCCCAGCTTATGGAGCCAGAGATCTATCATGGGATAATACTTAGAAACATCTTGAAGGTTAGATAAAGAGCATCCCACATTCCCCCGCCAATCCAATGCCTTCTCTAAATATCACCTGGAAAGCTGATCAAATACCTCCTTTTTCCAGCCACTCCTCCATTTTAGCCAGACAAACATGTTGCGCCTATCCGTAACATCGAGCAGGAAAGTCGATAACAGTCTGGTTTTGCCTACGGCTCCTTAAATGGAAAAGCCTTTCTCAAAAGAGGGTGTTTTTTCTATCCTCAGAATTGTATTTTCAAGCAAGGCACTCCGAGGTCTGGATTGAAAATCTATAAACAGCGGACCACCATTTGTGGCCCTGGCGCTTTGTTAGACTTCGTATTCCTAAGCCTTCCCAGCCGTTGTCAGAGTGTGCTGGGTGCACAGCAGGTGGAAAGACTGTGTTTGTTTCTGGTTTTGGTACTCCTGGGATTCAATAGACAATACTAAATGTGTTAAGAGCTTACAATTTTATGTGAATTACAGAAAAAAGAGAAACGCTGTTTCATAGTTCACTAAAATTGTGACCCTAAATAGCACCAGTTTGCAGTTTGAGGGTTTTTTTAGGATCAGAGAGCCCACAATGTGTTGCTAAAATAAAAGAATAAAATATAGAAAAATAGTGGGAATGGCACAACTGGACACTTGTCAGGGCCTTTCGTCAATGATAATTTAAAGAAAAAGAAGAACATTTTTATTTAAAGTTGCAATTAAAGGACAATACGAGACTGCAGGACATCAGCATCTATCGTGATGAAAAAATGTCCGAAGCCACTGAAAGAAGTAGATAGAGTGGGAACAGCATGGGTGGTAGAAGCAAACGGTTCTCACCTGTAACACTCGGGGGCAGAACTACTGCCTTTCACAATGTTTGTTTGTTTTTGCCATTGCACATGGCACATACCATTAAAAAAAGGGCATGCGTGCACACACCCCGGCCATCCTGGAGTGGTTTGTGTAGGAAATTATAACAACAAATATTGAAAAATGGCCACTGTGAATGAAAATCCATACACATGCATGGGCAGTCATACTTTTGCTATTAAAAATGCAGGACAAGAACCCAGGGACAGGTTTCTTATTGCATAGTCTGTATGTTTTTCACTCCTTAGTCTGGTTGCGTGCATTCATATGGCCGTTGGTTGGATCCATTAGCCCATATAACAACAATGATAAACAGAACAGAATTCAAGACCCCATGGAAGTACATCTAAATATCCAACATATTTGGAGTTTACAAGTTGATGGAGGTGAGAGAGTTAATTGATGTAATACATATTATTTTTAAATAATTTCTATTTTTGGGAAACAAAAAACCAGAGTGCAGAGACGGGGAACAAAACAGATTACATGTCCAGCAGACAATGAGAGCAAGGCTTAAACAAAAAGTATGCCCTAGGGAGCAGCAGAACAGATCAGCAACCCAGATAAAGATTTGTTGTACATAATACAAAATAAAAGTGGAGGGGAGCAACGTGATAAGAACAAAAGAGCTAAACACCTGTTATCTGGGTAGCAGCAGCATCCAACATCCAGACTCAGACTGGATCTCAAATCCAGCTCAACCTCATCCTCTGTGGATCATTCCCTGTGAACGTAATTTCCAACATACTGGTGTTCAGAAATTCCCGCCACCATATCCAAGGATTGGATGGCTTGCTAGAGTGCCAAAAACACGTCAGAAGCAGTCTGGTCAGGGAGACTGAGAAGAAATATAGACCCATCAAATAAGGAGGAATAACTGGTGAGTGTCTCAACATAATCAGTTTCAAGTCAGTGGCAACCAGAAGATTAAGGGCCAGATGTAGCAAAGGTTTGCGAGTCGCAAATGGCCTGAATCGCTATTTGCGACTCCGCAAAATCGGAAATGGGATGCAAAAATCCCATTTCTGACTTGCAAAAAGCGATGCGAGCCGTTACCGACTCGCAAAATGTGCGACCCCATTTTGCGACCCGCAAATAGGAAGTCGCAATTTGCGAGTCGCAAACCATATGCAATTGCAACTCGCAAATTGCGACTAGTCGCAAAAAGCCCAGTTTGCATGTCCCATTTACCACTAACTGAGAGCAGGTGGTAATCATTACCAAAGTATAAAAGGAGACCCAGAAGGCATCTGGGTTACTCAAGATGGCGGAGATATACCTGATAGCAGTGAGGAGGAGAGTCCACGCAGCTCAGCAGAGGAGGAGGAGGAGCCAGAGACAGGAGAAGATTTACAGAACAAGGCAGACTCTTTTTTAGAAAACTGAGGAAGAGATCTTTGACAAATACAGACTTAGCAGCGCAGCTAAACTAGAATTAATTGAATTACTCAAACCACAGCTAGAACGCCAGACACGGCGCGGCTGCGCCATCCCTACGCATGTGCAAGTGCTATGCTCACTGCACCTCTTGGCCTTGGGGAGCTATCAGGGGGTCATTGCTGTGGCAGGTGGGGTATCTCAAAGTGCACTATCAAGGTTCCTCAGGGCAGTCCTAGATGCCATACTCACACACATGTCTCACTACATATACCTACCCAGGAATGAGGCAGAAATGAACAGCACCAAGTTGGACTTTTACCGGATTGCCAACTTTCCCCATGTAGTAGGGTGTGTAGATGGGACACATATTCAAATATGCCCTCCTGCAAACCTGGAATATCTGTTCCGCAACAGAAAGTGTACCCACTCACTCAATATTCAGGTTGTTTGTGACGCCCATTATGTCATCACTGACATTGTTGCGAAATTTCCAGGCAGTACTCATGACTCCTACATTTTTAGGCACAGTGGGATACACCAACGCCTGGAATGTGGGGAGTTTGGAGACGGATACCTCCTAGGTAGAGCTGCATACACCTTGTGGACGTTCACACAGATCAATGTGCACACCAACCAGGACTTTCTAACAGTGTACTGTTTGTGCCCAACAGGTGACAGTGCATATGCACTACGCCCATGGATAATGACTCCGTACTTAACACCCAGCAATGAATGTGAGAGACGATACAACAGTGCACATAAGAGGACCAGGAACCTGATTGAACGCACCTTCGGATTGCTGAAAGCACGGTTCAGATGCCTCCACCGAAGTGGAGGTGCCCTCCAGTATACCCCCATTACGGCATTCAAAATTGTTGTTGCATGCGCAATCATGCACAATATTGCCACCCGACGTGGGCTACCTCTCACCCCTGCAGACCCAGATTCTGAGGATGAAGAGCAAGAGCAACCACATCGCCATCATGGGGATCGGAGCATCGCAAATCAAGGCAGACTGAGACGGCAACACATCGCAACCCAATACTTTGGAAGGTACGTGTCAACTTCAACCATACTCACCTATTGACCAAAAAATGTGTTAAGTGGAACAAAAAAACTATTTAATATGTGCAGAAAGTGAACTATTTACAATGACAAACTGTTCAGGGAGTTCAGAAAGCCAACCAGGCCTGGGGCACATTGCCGTCATGTGCCCCAACATCAGGGACAGTGTTTAGTTTATGACCTACGGCGGCCTCTGCCAGCCTGGCTGGTCCCAGGTTGTTCAGCAGTGCTCTGCCTCGTACTCCCACTCTGGAGCACCCTGGTGTCACCAGCAGAGACACTGCTCACAGTGGAGCCCTCTTCGCTGTCCTGTGGGGTGTCCCCTGTACCCCTGGACACATGCCGTGCCTCCATGAGATCGATCACATGGGTGATCCGGCCCAGGCCTCTTGCCACATCACCTGCAAAGTGGCCCATTTCCACCTGGAGGCCGACTGTCCTTCTTGACAGCCCAGTGGTGTTGACTGCCAGTCTGCTAATTGAGGAGGCCATCCAGTCCAGCCTCTGGAGCAGCTAGCGGTCCCGGTGCCGCCCACCCTCGCTCTGTGACAACAGTCCAGCCACCAGTTCCCGCATGGACAGGGCTAGGTCCCCAGTGTTGTTGCCTATGACGTCCAATTGTGCATGGAGCTGCTGCATGCTGTTCTCATTGCTCCTTACTAAGCGGTGCAGAACCCCACTAATCCTCCCTAACATTTGGTTCTGCAGGCGCTGACCACGTAGCAGTTGTGCCTCTGTCATGGTGGTGGATGGACGCCCGGACTCTGCCTGCAGCCCTGCTCTCCTCAACCTGCGTCGCCTGCGCAGCGGTGGATGCCCTGTGAGATGTACCGTGGCACTCCTGGCTGTTGCTGGTGCTGCCTCCGGAACCACTGTTGCAGCAGGTGTTGTCATCAAGGGGATGGTGTTGGTGGTGCAGGTGGGAGTGGTGGCAGGTCTTGTGCTTTCCTCATGGGGCTGGCTGACTGTTGGCACCTGGCTGCTGTGGCTGGTGGTGGGGTCTTGTGGGAGACCTGTGGGACATGGGGAACAGACTGTCAGTGTCTACTATCTGTTGCACACTTCCTAATAAACATTTGCCTATTGACTGCCTACTTGACTACATTGCCCATAATGCATCATGCTGGTATATGCTACCCTGAGATGGAGCTATCTTGGTTGTGCATGCTCCTGTGTACATGGTGGGTGGGGGTATGGCATTGATGGGGGTACAGGCATATCACATGGTACTCACCGGTTGATGTTCTGGGCTCAGAGGTGTCCAGATCTCCGAATCCTGTTACAGCCTCCTGCTCCAGGTTCTCCTCCACCCTTTCCTCCAGGGGTGTGGGTGGTGGTATGGATGATGGTCCCCCTCCTGCGCCTCTCATCTCCCGGAGCCTTTCTGCCACCCTCTCCTTGGTCCGGGAGCGGAGGTCATACCACCTCTTCTTTATCTCATCCACACTCCTGTGGCTGACCCCCAGGGAGTTCACCTTTTCCTGAATATCCAGCCAAATTCTTTTTTTAGTAGAGTCTGGCACATTGAGGACTGCCTTCCCAAAAAGATCATCATGGTGCTGACAGCATTCCTCTGTCAGCACCTCCATCTCCTTCTCAGAAAATTTCAATTTCCTCTTTCTGGGAGTGTCTGCCATTGTTGCTGTAGCTCTGTTTGCAGTTCTGCTGTTAAAAAGGGTGTGGTCCTCCCTCCTCCCAGGTGTATTAGTAAACTTCCTGGCTGTGGTGTCATCATCATGTGCCAGGAATTGTTTCCAGAGTGTTCTGGAGTGGTTTCTGGAGTGTTCTGCAGCACCTGCAATCAATTTTCATGAGAATCGCAATTTGCGACACCCACTCGCAAATTGCGTGTCCGTTTTTTGCGCGGTCGCAAAAAGCGACCTCGCAGACAGACAGCGGACTCGCTATCTGCGTTGCGACTCCGGGTGCGAGTCGCAATTTGTCCCTGGAAATTGTACCTGCATTCCTATTAGCGACACGTAATTTGCGAGTCGCACATGCTCGCAAATTGCGAGTCGCTAATTTTTTTGTACCTACATATGGCCCCTAGATATACTATGCATCTTACCAAAAACAAGTTCCCAAAACAAATGCAGAGTAGGACAAGATGCAGAAACATGGACTGTGTTGGGCCCCTCGAGCCCACAATGAAAACAAGGATACTCCAACCATATCATCATAGCCAAGAGATGATGAGGAGTAAATTAAGATCATTGATCCATTTGAAACGATGCACCATGATATGCAGCAAATTCAGAGCCGATTGCTCCAAGATATTGCTAAGCCACAAGTCACCAGCCGTTACTTCTGTATTAGGGGTTTAGCTCCACTTATTGAGCCTTAGCAGAAAATGGTCAACCAAGTGATCCTGAGAGAAAAAAAAGAATAGCTTTTAGACCAGCCCAATATTTATCTTTATTGGAACTTTCATTATAAGTTCCAATAAGAAGTTATCAGAACACCTTATCTTGTCTTCCTTAAGACTAGAAATGAAGTGTTGTAGCTGCAGATATCTATACAAACAGGTATGAGTAAGACAGAACTGTTTCTGTAGGTTCTCAAAAGAAAAAAGAACATCTCCCTTAAACGGTTGGCCTAAAATAAAAAAGATTAGCCCGCTCCCAATTCTCCCAAAGGGTACACTAGGGTTATATCCTAAATATTTGAGCAAGTTAAATGGGGTAATACCAGAGAATCTACGCTTAGGGGAACCCCAAATTTGATGGAAGACTTTTAAAGTCTTAAATCGAGTTCTCTTAAAGTACAATGTATCCACAATACAGACACCGCGGGCAATTGATTCACCCAGCGTCAGTAAATCAATAAAAATATGCTCTTGTTCCCACGCCCCGCACTCAAAGACCAAACAAAGTTGTGAAAATAATGAGACCAAATAGTAAAACCACAAAAAAACGGAAGTAAACACCACCATGCTTCTTAGGCTGTTATAAGAACTGAATCTTACATCGAAGCATCCTATAACACCTTATAAACCTCTGCCACGAAGCCTCAATGTTAGTAAAAAAGGCCACTGGAAGAAAAAGAGGACTACAACGAAAGAAATAAAGATACTGTGGAAGAATGATCATCTTATTAAGATTACACCTGCTGATCAGGTCCAAATGAAGATGGTTCCATTCAGTGAAAACATCTGAATTCAGCTTATATCCAGAGACTTCCCTGAATGATTGAGCTGCTGCCACTACTGCACGTAAGCCACTGATCAGGGTGGGGGTTAGAACTGCAACATCGTCAGCATAAGCGAGAACTTTTACTTTGTACCAATGTATTCTCAGGGGCTGGATCTCCTCAGACCATTTAAGGGATTGAATGAAAAGCTCCATATATAAAGCAAGTAACTGGGGAGAAAGAGAGCACCCCTGTCTGGTACCACAAGAGTTGGAAATGGACTCTGAAAGCGAGCCAGAGCAATGGATCTTTGCTTTGAGGCCACAGTAGAGGTAACAGAATCTGGAGACAAAGACAGAGCCTAAACCTGGGGTCTCTATCACCCACCCAAGGAAGGGCCTGGAGACCCAGTCAAAGGCCTTCTCAGCGCCTAGAAGAATCATGGTCATGGGCCCCCCCAATGCCGGATGAGGCCATCTCCAGGGCTGTAATTGCTGTATTGACATGAGATGTTGTGTTGCGGCCTTGAATAAAGCAGTTCTGGTTTGGATCGACCAGGTCCCAGATAATTACAGACAGTCAACTATCAAGAACTCGTGTATAAATCTTGGAGTCTACATTGATTAAGGAGATTGGGGCAATATGATCTAGAAAATGTAAGATCTTTCCTTTTTTTTGGAAAGATGACAATATTGGTCTCCCCCTAGATGCAGGGACCTGTTCAGACAAATTGAAGGAGCTAAACAGATCCCTAAGCACAGTGCCAGAATCTGTAAGAAGATGGCATAAAACTCCAATGGAATCTGATTGGGACCAGAGACCTTCCATTTGGCAATGGAGCCGATTGCATTTTCCAGTTCCAAGAGAGTTTTAGGTGCTTCTAGTTTTGAACGCTGATTTGGCTGATTTCCACCCAACTAATCAAAGAATATCTTCAGCAGAGAATGAGCAATCGTCTTGGTAGAGTTCTTGGTAGAAACGTACAAAGAACCTCTGATAGCAACTGGTTCAGCTACGAGCTCCCCATTCTCACCCCTAATCCGTTTAATGGTAATAAAACTGGAGCTATCCCTTACTCTACAGGAGAGTATTCACCCCATTTCTTCGCTATTTTCAAAGCTGGCCATTTGCCTGACTCGTTCATTTTTAAAAACCCGATCCCAGATTAATTTTCGAAGAGAGGCCCTGGGGTGATAGACTACTCCAGAAGCTTCTCAGCCAAAGCCCCTCCTTCACGACGATGCTATCACCCAAGTTGGATTCTAAAGAACTTCGATGAGCCGCAGTTTCCTCCATCATTGCTATCCCCCACTGGCAAGAGGCAAATTTAAAGGTATGTACACAACACAAAGCCTTAAGGGCATCCCAGACCACCGAAAGTTATGCTGAGCCAAAGCTAAACTCAAGTAGGTGGGAGTTCATAAAGCTGACACACCCATCTTCAAGTAGTAATTTGTGTTCAAATGTCCATCCTAGAGGAACATGATGTCTGAATGGGCTGGCCGGTTTGGATTAACAAAGTTAGCGAATTGTGGTCAGATAAGACCCTCAAATTGAGTGCCAGTTTTGAAGATGAGACCAACATATTACTGACCAGAAACATGTCTAACCATGACATTGCTTTATGGAGAGGCAGAGTAAAATGTTGGGTCACTCAAAACACCAAAGGTCAACCTAAGCAGGGAATTAGCTGGTGCAGAGCTCCCCGGAGTCAGTGCTTACACTTAAGCACCAAGCCATCATGCACCTAATCGGAAGTCAGAGACTGAGATGCTGATCATCTGTTAGGGCGTAATGTTTATGTTTACGGAGTTATAAAGCACCTGGCTACCCTGAGGCATCCCAGCGGTAGGCTAGAGAATAGGCAGAGTGGACAGAGCCACCAGCAGTATTAGAGGGTATACAGATTAATACATCTGAAAAGTTGTGGGAAAAGCCAGGCTTTAATCATCTTCCTGAACCTGGGTTCCTCTTCCAAGTGTCTTAGCTCACCAGGCAGTGAGTTACATAGCTTTGAGGCAAGGTAAGCAAATTATCTGCCTCCCCATCTTGCTCTCTGTATGCTTGGGATCTTTAGTAAGTGAACCTGTGTCGATCTAAGGGGTCTTGAAGGGACATATGGCACTAACAGCCCTTTCAACTTGTATGGGCCTTTTGAATTGAGGACTTTATGTACCAGGCAAATCGTTTTGAATTTAATTCTTGGCTCAATGGGTAGCCAGTGCATTGTTTTCAAGGCGTCTTTTTGATGAGTCTGATCTGGATATTTTCAATAGTATTATTACAGCCGCATTTTGCACTACCTGAAGTTTTTTAGTAACATATTTTGGAGATTCCAGATATAGAGAGTTACCATAGTCCAGACGAAGCATCACCGAAGATTGAACCACTGTTCGCCTTTGATACTCCAGGATCAAATCTAGGATTTTGCGGATTGTCCTTAACAACCAAAGCAAGTGGCGGCTACTTCTGTTGCTTGTGAATCCATAGTAAGGGCTTTGTCTAATCACATTCCCAAGTTTTTTATCTTGGTGTCGGGAATGGGGGGGATTCCCCAGACAGTCTGAACAACTTAACCCTGACCTTGGGGTTAAGTTGATCCCCAAAACCATTACCCCTGTTTTGTCACCATTCAGTTTTAGGCAGCAACTTGCCATCCATCTGGCGACTTTTGCTAGACATGGGGCAAGTTGCTACTGTTCCAGGGAATGCCCCTTCGCTAGAGACACAACTAATTGCATGTCATCCGCATAGGAAACAATGGATAGACCATGCTCCTGTACGATACTTGCCAAAGGCCTCATACAGATGTTAAAAAAGGTAGTGCTGAGGGCCGAGCCCTGAGGTTGCCCACACTTGGAGGACATAGTATCCGAAAATCATGAGTTTTCCGTAATTTGGAAAGTTTAATCTTTTACAAATGAGGACATCCAATCCACTGCCTTGCCTTGCACTCCTACTTCTTTTAGCCTCTGGATCAGCATCCTATGATCCACAGTGTCAAAGGACACACTTAAGTCTAATAAGATAATTTCAGCTGCACCTGCTTGACCTAGAATACATTTGAGCTCTTCAGTCAATGCCAACAAAGCTGACTCTGTCCTATGCTGTGCACAAAAAAACCATTTGCATGGGGTGGAGGAGCTGTTTCTTCAAGATAACTAGACAAGGTTTGATTGATATGCGTCTATAGAATTTTCCCCATTGTAGTTAGAAGTGAGATTGGCCTGTAGATGACCAAAACTAGATTTTTTCAGGAGAGGCCTGATAATGGCATGCTTCTATTTCTTAGGGACTACTCCTGCCTCTAGTGAGATATTAAAGATTTCTATCATGGAGAGGAGTAGTATTTGTATGCCTTTATTCAAAATGTGTGGAGGGGTTGCATTCAGGGTGGATCCTGATTTAACCTCTCTCATGGTATCATAGAGCTTCTCCTCATCAACCTCTGGAATAACTGCCAAGTGCGTTGGAACTGCAGATGGCACATGGTTAGGTGTTTGATGAGGGAGTTGGTTATGGTTATCTGAAAGGGAATTGTAGCTAATGTCACATTAAAATCACTGCAGATGACATAGTGTGGTGATCAGAGATGAAGTTTGATCAACAATAGATTGAAAACCCTCTGGTCATCCATATTTGACCCATAAACACAAATGGTAAAGTGAACACTATCCTTCTAGATAGCCGCCAGCAGCCCGAGTCCATCCTCTGACGCAAAACCTCCTATTTGCTCTCCCGCGCCAATAGTGGAGCCCCTCCCCAATCAGAGATAAAACATGAGTTAGACTTGATAACCCATCTCCTTTAGCAATGAGCTTTCTGCCTGAGATAGATGTGTCTGCTGAAGCATTATGATTTGTGGCTTAAGAGTATTCAGTTCCACCTGTGCCAATTTGTGCTTGTATGGCAACTTGACTCCACTAATATTCAAGGATACAATACACAGCAGCTGACCAGGACACCCGCCATTACCTACTATAGAAATTGCATCTCTAAATCCCTGAGCTACCCTTCCACCATACAGTTTGAGGCAAACACCCTTGATGAGTGTATTGCCAGACACAGATAAGCTTCATTGCTCCATCTAGCCAGAGTTCTCAAATTCACTTTTCCTGCAATTTCAACCCCTATGGTCTGTGCACAAAACAATCTGTCCCAATCCTTAATGCCTATACACCCCCAAATCCCCACCAAACCACACCCCTGGTTACCATAAAGGCATACTACCCCCCCCCAAGGTATGCCCTAAAGAAAAAAGTGCCATTACTCCACCACTAGGATTTGCCATTCATTAAGGCTCATAGATGAAGTCGGAGCATGGGCCAACCCTCCCTGAAATGCACATATGGTGATAATTACAACCAAACATAGACAGTAAATCCCCCCTGTTGAGAAGGACATAAGAAAATAAAAAGATGAAAACCAAAAAGAGAAGACAAAACGTGTGGGGGGGTTTGGTGGTAGAGACAATCTTCTTGTCTAGTGTACGAACCCTGAAATCCTCCAAAACAACAGAAACAGACCCCATCTGTCATGGGATAATACCCCCACCCGCAACCAGAAACCTGATGCAGTAAAGCCCAGCCCATTTAAAGACCCGTATACCTAGAGGAATGGGAATAATCATGAAACCAGACAAAGGCATGGACAGTTAACAGAGCATTCTCAGCCCACTGGCTGCCATTTAGGTAGCAACTCCTGAACCTTTTGACCTTAATAACAATAAAATACATATACATACTTACACATAATTATTAGTTACGTTTTCTTTGTCCATTATCTTGTTCAAAGGGAAGTAGTTTAAAAGGATACTGGATGGTTTACAGTCAGCACATGTTTCACCCTTCTTTGGCATGCAAGCTTTTTCAAGGCTAGCCATCAAGCTTGATCCTTCAAACATCTTGGATCCAGCTTATTCAGTCCATATTATCTGTTTCTATGGTCTTGTTTAGCAAGAATTCCAAGGGAAACGAGGAACAAGGGTCATTGTTTTCACCCTAGCCACAGCACCATAGGTGACAAAACAGACAAAAGCCCAGGACCGCTGATAACCCCACCAAAAAGTATATGCCTGAAGAACAGAGGAGGGTGATGGCTGCCATGTCCAACTATTGTTCCAGGCTATGTGGAATTGGTGTATTGAGGCAGACTCTAAAGCAGGAGTCGAGCTCAAATGCCTCAAAAAAGCGAGGTGGACAACATACCTCATTTAATTCTCAGATCAGTGAATGACAATATTTAACGGTTACATACCAAGCAAGTTTGTAATACTGTCTCATGACCTCACATGCACTTTGTGTTAAATAAGTAATGTTTGGATTTATGAATACACAAGGGTATTGTTAGCCTCTAGCTTTGTGGTAGCAGGTGGTGGGACTAGCAGGGAACCACACAGTTGGGTTCTCTGTGCTCCCACTCTTTCTTGACCTTTCTTTTACCAGATCAATTGTTGGGAAGTGAGATTTTCATGTGTATTTAAAGGGCTGTTTGGGATATCCTTCCCTTTCTTTCTCCAAAGTGGCATTAGCATTTTCTGCCACTCGTTCAAGAAAATTACACCTACAAGGAACTGTATCAACTGTATGTCCCAATGTGCTACTCCCACTAGTCACATGCAGTTATTAGAAGATGGTGCATTTCCTTATTTTCTTTTTTGGTAGCACAACTCACTTTAAGAATGCAAGTCTGAACCTTCCAGGCTCAGCAGAGAGATTTTCTTTTGCCCATTATTACATTGTCAAGAATATATCCAAATTGACAACAAATGTTTGACCTTCAATAACTTAGGTCACTTTGTCTTAAGATCTCTAAGACTATGCAAGTCCCCATAAATGGGGTAGAGGAGGATGAAGTTTTGCAATGTTCATTTGCTTGAATTGGCCTATGACAGACATTTAATTGTGGAAGGCTCTATCTCCAAACTAATGTATTTTTAATATGTAGGAGTGGGAAAGAGGAAGGGCGTGACATTATAATTCACGTATTTTGTCTCATAAATTTATTTGTTATGCATCATGCTGTAGTGTTCATCGGTGTATTCATAGTGCAGTGATTCTGTTTTACGTCTGAGACTTAAAAAATTAATTGTTAGCTTAAGAATTCTGGTAGCATGAATAATCTTTCAAGCAAATGAATCTCATGTCAACTGTTTTTTCTGAAAAATGTACACATACATTGCTTTAATGTTTGTAAAAATTGAAAACTGAGAACATGAACTTTACCCCTAAAATGATTATGTCCAGACATGACTTCTTACTTCTGTATTTTTATCCCAGAATATTGATGGTTTTTACAAAGAAAGGAAAGTGGAAGGTTAGGACACAATTTCGTTTAATCTAGCTGATTGTTGTTACACTTCAATTTTAATCTGTTGTTTTAAAGGTTTGGAAAGGTGTGGGGGTGGGGGCGTAATGTTTTTTGGGGGAGTCTTAGGACATTTGATTTTCTATTTTCTTGCATTCTTATTTCAAGCCTAAATCCTCTGGTGGCCCTTTAGGTTGTGTCCCCTTGAAGGTTTTGTAAGCGCTACAGTCTCCAAGTGTATTTGATGGCCCTTACACAGCCCGGCTCCTATTTGAACAAAGGAAAGCCCATTTGCACCCAGTCACGTTCAAATGGGTCTAGGGGTCAAAAACCTTGGTCGTTGTACCTCAGGACATCTTAGGTATTCTTCTGAGCTTCTATTTTCTCTCTGCCCTGAGACCCCATCGTGTTTGCTGTTTGAAGGGTTGTACAAATGATTTTCACATTGCCTCTTAAGTTAAGCCCGACTGCTCTGTGCCAAGCTACCAGAGGATGAGCATAAATTAACATTTAGCATGCATCTGACTTACCCTGACTAGGATTATTGTTCCAACTTGGACATTGTGCATACCTCTGCCAACCAGGAACCCAATATCTAACTGTGGTACTCACATGTTGTCTTCTGGGGAGTATAGAAAGATGAATACATGCCGTCCCTGTAGTTGGCATGTCGCTCACTATTTACCGTCTACATTGTATGGGATGTGCTTATTAAGGAACAGAAGAATGATGTTTTATTTCTCACTGAAACTTGGCTGGCTCTGGCTGTTCCAGAACACTAAAGGATAGTAAGATAAGACTGCAGTGCTGGGAGAGGAGGTGGTATTGCCATTATTTTTTTATCTAGATTTAACTGTCACACCTAACCTTTAAAGGTGCCTGATTATGAAGGTTTAACATTCCAATTTAAACTAACTGAGCAATTCACTATTTCTGGAACCTTAGTGTATTGTCCCCTAGGTCCTGCAAGTAGCTGAACCTCTGCAATATTTGAGACAATTCCTCTGTTTGTTCTGAATTCTGCTAACTTCGCCATCTTAGGTGATTTCAACCTTTAGTTTGATGATCTAAACAATAGTGTGGCTACTTCCCTGTCTGAAGACTTTTGGAATATTAGTGCATTCTTCAGCTCATTCTGCTGGGCAAACCCTTTATCCTGTTTTTTCTAATTTAGCCTCTCTCATAGTGGCAAATCCTATACCTTTTTATTGGACAGATCACCACGCAATTCCTAACTCCCTCCATATTGAGGAGGCAATGCAATCTACTTTACTTTTGAGTAGAAGTTACCAACCTTGGACCACATTAAGGGGGTTATTCTAACTTTGGAGGAGTGTTAATCCGTCCCAAAAGTGACGGTAAAGTGACGGATATACCACCAGCCGTATTCCGAGTTCCATAGGATATAATGGACTCGTAATACGGCTGGTGGTAAATCCGTCACTTTTCCGTCACTTTTGGGACGGATTAACACCTCCTCCAAAGTTAGAATAACCCTCAATATGTTGAAAATTGAGCGCCAATCTAAGGAAAGAACAGCCTAACATCACTGGCGCTCTCAATGACGACACTGCTGCCCTTGACTTTTGGATGCATACTTCCCTTGATAGGGTCCTGCCAGATGACGTAGGAGTCACTAAAAGACACTGGTGGTCATTCTGACCCTGGCGGTCTTTGACCGCCAGGGCGGAGGACCGCGGGAGCACCGCCGACAGGCCGGCGGTGCTCCAATGGGGATTCCGACCGCGGCGGTAAAGCCGCGGTCGGACCGGCACCACTGGCGGGGTCCCGCCAGTGTACCGCGGCCCCATTGAATCCTCCGCGGCGGCGCAGCTTGCTGCACCGCCGCGGGGATTCCGACCCCCCCTACCGCCATCCAGATCCCGGCGGTCGGACCGCCGAGATCCGGATGGCGGTAGGGGGGGTCGCGGGGCCCCTGGGGGCCCCTGCAGTGCCCATGCCACTGGCATGGGCATTGCAGGGGCCCCCGTAAGAGGGCCCCTACATGTATTTCACTGTCTGCTTGGCAGACAGTGAAATACGCGACGGGTGCAACTGCACCCGTCGCACAGCTTCCAATCCGCCGGCTCGATTCCGAGCCGGCTTCATCGTGGAAGCCTCTTTCCCGCTGGGCTGGCTGGCGGTCTGAAGGCGACCGCCCGCCAGCCCAGCGGGAAAGTCAGAATTACCGCCGCGGTCTTTCGACCGCGGAACGGTAACCTGACGGCGGGACTTTGGCGGGCGGCCTCCGCCGCCCGCCAAGGTCAGAATGAGGGCCACTGTATGCCTCCTCCATGGTTCAATGATTACATACTGCTACTTAAAAAGGTGCAAGCAGTTAGAAACGTATAAAGATGGAGCCAAAGCTAAACTAAAGATACCTGATAAAGGCCCTCATTCTGACCTTGGCGGGCGGCGGAGGCCGCCCGCCAAAGTCCCGCCGTCAGGTTACCGTTCCGCGGTCGAAAGACCGCGGCGGTAATTCTGACTTTCCCGCTGGAAAGAGGCTTCCACGATGAAGCCGGCTCGGAATCGAGTGGAAGCTGTGCGACGGGTGCAGTTGCACCCGTCGCGTATTTCACTGTCTGCGCAGCAGACAGTGAAATACATGTAGGGGACCTCTTACGGGGGCCCCTGCAATGCCCATGCCAGTGGCATGGGCACTGCAGGGGCCCCCAGGGGCCCCGCGACCCCCCCTACCGCCATCCGGATCTCGGCGGTCCGACCGCCGGGATCTGGATGGCGGTAGGGGGGGTCGGAATCCCCGCGGCGGTGCAGCAAGCTGCGCCGCCGCGGAGGATTCAATGGGGCGGCGGTACACTGGCGGGACCCCGCCAGTGGTGCCGGTCCGACCGCGGCTTTACCACCGTGGTCGGAATCCCCATTGGAGCACCGCCGGCCTGTCGGCGGTGCTCCCGCGGTCCTCCGCCCTGGCGGTCAAAGACCGCCAGGGTCAGAATGACCACCAAAATGTACATTAAAGCATATCTCTTAGCTCGGATAGACTGTTATTCCAATAAAGTCTCTAATGCTCAAAATTCCTCTAAGCAGCTTATTAGGATTGTTAAATCTTTGTTATCTCCTATGCAAGGACCGGCCTCAGGTGTTCTTTCTTTGTCCAGTTGTGAGGTATTGCAATTTTTTTCATGATAAGATAGCCAACATTTACTCCTCCTTGGATGTTTCCTGAGAACCAGAGGAGACATCAGTCATCTGTAACCCCCAAAGATCATATACAAGTCACATTTTTGGGGTTAACTAACCAAAATGTAAGCCTCTATATTTAACTCCACTTGTATCCCTTCTAGAGTTTGTTATCAGGATCCCGTTCCCCCAGAAATAATGCAAAGGATTAACAATGTGTTAAATCCCCACCTTTTGACACTTCTGAATACTTCTTTGACAAACAGTAGATTTCCTTCATCATGGAAACATGCAATGGTGGTTACTTTACTCAATCAATCTATCTTAGATCCAAACATTTGGGTCAATTATTGCCCAGTTTCACTCCTTCCTATCTGTACCAAGACCATAGAAAAGCATGTCAATGCCCAGCTTTCGTGTTATTTGGAGACCTTTGATCTGCTACACCCCTCTCAGTTGGGATTTGGTCATGGTTTTAGACCGGAATCTGCTCTTCTGGGTGCAGTAGAACATCTTATAAAACAACTTGATCTTGGGAGCACTGCTGCTCTCATTCTCGTATACCTCAGTTCTGCTTTTGATACAGTATCTTATTTGATCCTACTATAGAGACTGGCAGATATTGGCATTAAGAACTATGCCCTAGCCTGATTCTCATAATTTTTGCAGGAACGTACCTTTCAGGTATTCTCTAAGTCTCATGAGTCATCTACATTCTGTCTTCCACATGGTGTGCCGCAGGGCTTTTCATTGAGCCCTATAATTCTTAACATCTATGTTAAACCCCTCGCTGATTTAGTTGTGAGCTATGGCCTCTCACTCTTCATGTATGCTGATGATACTCAGATCTTACCAATGCTGAGAACGGGGATAAAAGGACACATTTTCACTTCTGCCTCATGAAAGTTTCAAGATGAATGAAACTCAATTTTCTTAAGTTAAATTGAGATAAGACCAAAGTGTTGGTTGTGGGCAACCAACCCCAGCTCATTGGTGGCACGCTGATCTTGGGCCTCTCCCAAATCTTTGTAAAGCAGTCGAGTGTCTGAGCTTCTTGCTGGACCAACGCCTCCTTATGAATGTTCAAATCTCTAAAATTGCAGCCCATTCTTTTTGGCTACTTATGAGCCTGAAGTAAATTCTCAGGGTCCTCCACATTTATGCTCAGAAAATAGTGGTTCAGACCTTGATTACATCCAGGTTAGATCATGGCAATATGCTGTATCTAGTTGCCCCTAAAAATATATTTTAAAAAAGTCTTCAGATTGTACAGAATTCTTCAGCATGGCTACTTTGCCACACCCCCTAACATATTTTTGTCACCACCCAGCTTCTCTCTCTTCACTGGCTGACTGTAGAGAAGCACATTCATTTCAAAGCTTTATGCTTTATGCTCAGGGCTTTGTACGGTAGAGACCCTTCTTAGATGAGAGCATTGGTGCATTTGTATTTTCCTAAGCAATCCATTCTCTCTGGTAATCATATTCTGTTATACCTCGTTCTAAATGTGTACAACATGGAGGACAGTCTTTTGCTGTTTTATGTCATATACTATGGATCTCTCTCTCTGCTAGAATTCAGGTTTGCACCTCTCTTCTGGATTTCTGCAGATTGCTAGATACCTGGCTTTTTTTGGCTGTTATTGTCCTTTCCTTCCACTGCAGCACTGAGAAACTTTTGTTGAGTAGCCATGCGCTCTACAAGCTTACTGATTTATTGATTGATCTAAAAGTATCCAATCTAAATCCATTAACCTCCCTAATTCTTCCTATGTTTTTCGTTTCCTTTCTTTAAATGTCTTGAGCATAATTCTGATGTGTCTTTTTTGTCATGATTGTATAGATGTCATAAAATTCATGACAAGCTGTGCGTAATTAGAGCTGATGGTTTTCGGGGCACCAGCACTTATGTTTGAGGGCTGAAATTTATTTTTCTGCCTCAAGCATTTACTGTGAGTAAAGGGCACATATGGGAAAGATCGAGGAAGAAAAAAACGAAAAAGCGTCACAAATGGAGAAAGCAGAAAGCTGCAATTGTGAGCTGAAGGGGCAGGGAGTGGAAGTAAATGTAGAATAGCAGAGATGGCTTCAGGATTACGTTGCCTTACTATTCTGTGCTCACACATTTAATTGCAGCAGCCGCCTGTTTCAGAGGAGAATTTTGGGAACTAGCACGTTTTGCAAATTAAGCACTAATGACAAGCTGCAGGAGAATTTTCTTTAATTTTCTGGCTAGCAAAAATGGCATAAATTACCATATGATTGCTATTATTGCTAAAACAATTTTTACTTCAAATATATACATTTCTCTGAATATATTACAAATAATAGCATATAATCATGGGTGCCATGTAGTCCATTGCTTCACTCTATAAATCAGGACTCCAGGATCGAAACACCTACACAGAGACACTGAAAACATGCAGAAAAGACAGAGATCAGCTATAACGAGAAGTGATTGATACCACTATTATGCGTTTGGTAGACATGGTGCTCTTTCACAAAGGTAGTGGAGGACTCTATTTGCTAAACTCTTGGGCCGCTTGCTCTATTCAGAGTCTGGAAAACCTTTGTGTTTCTGCCGGTAGTGACCCCGCGGGCTCTGTCAAAGGAAACCAGTGAATGATAGCCTGTCAAAGATTGGTCTTCGGTCAAGGAACATCAGCCAATCCACCGAATTAAGGGAAGATATTGTGACATAATTTTTTCCTGTTCAGAACTGCTAGGTAAATAAAGCCTTTTAGTCCTCAACACGAAAAACTAAAAATATGTCCCAATCACCGGGAAAAAAACGTCTCGCCTGCTAGTTTGTTTTTTGTATTTCAAAAACTAAATGCAACTTTGGCAGTTAGTTTATGAAAAACAAAAAACTTCACTGAGCAAAGTTACAGGCCCTCCAGAGAAGCCACCATTGCAGTAGCTCCTCTAAAGGCACAGTGATCCCAGCCAGACTGGTGGAGATCCCTAAATATGTGCAGATATCCGCCAGTGTGTAAATGATCATGCCATCGACAAGTCTGGTGGGATGGAGGAACGCCCCACAATCTTTACCTAAGCATTGTGTGCCTTTATAAATCTCACAATCCCTGAATCCGTTTTTCAGAGTGGCATGTTGAATCTGTCGTACTTCTTTCTAAAACTTAATTACATTACAGCAATCAGACGTGCAGTTTTACCATTGAGTTCCATTTTACAATCATCAATGAGGAAATGTGCATTACACACGTTTTTATCCATTGGTTTGAAGTTACCATCAGCTTTTTGCAGTTCAAACGATCATGCAATTTCAATTTTGTAACGAGAAATCATCACTTTTATAATTCTTTAGTCGAATGACATTAATCTGCGGTAACCACATTTTCGGTAACCCGTACAATCTACATTACATTTCTCCTACCTATGTAATTTAAGTGCACAAAATGTACTTAGCAGAAGAAAATTACCAATGGTGGTGTGCATAATCAACATCATTGGTGAAAGGTACACTTACAAATTTACCAACAATATGATGGCATTGTCACAGTGGATTGTGGGTGTTGTGGAAAGGGGAGGGGGTGGAGGTATCCTGGAAAATGAAGGGAATATACACAAGTGTGTGTAGTTTGGGATTCACATACCTCTCGCGGGTAGTTTTCCAAAAAAGACAAGGTGTGCTTCAAATCTGAGTATGTATGGGAAAATTATCCATGGGCAAATACGTGTGAAGCAAAAACATACAAGTGCAAAACACGTTTGTGTCGCGTGTATACGTGTAGTAGTTTCCACCTGGTCCAAACGTCTGTATTTAATTTTATTTAGGTAGTTTAGAACAGACCCTACCCAGGAACTATCGGGCAGAAACATGGATTCCCACAGTTGGTCCTCAATTCTTGTGGCCAAACCATTAATAGTGTGCTAATAGTGCAATAAATAATCATCACACCACACAATACTGGGATTATTACCATTTATGGTGTTCTGCGCCTTTCGATCAAGAGGATTTAAAGCAGGAATGGGGGATATGGACTCTACTGATGTGTGGTCCCTCGCAACAAATTGTGATAATGAACCCCAGATGCATGTGTTTTATGATGCATGTGTTTTATGTCTGTCTGTTTGGTTCGCCTGTTTCTCTGTCTCTCGGAAAAACTGCACGTGTGTTTGTTTGAGTAGTTTCGTCTATTCTCGAATATTCTTTCACTTTTACTTTTTTCCTTTATTTCTCGCTTCTCTATCCTTATCCTCCTTTTCTCTCCTATTTCTCAATGATTGCTCTTGTCCTGCCCTCTCTGTTGCGAAGTTAATGTTTTTCATAAATCAACAGGCCCACTCTTTACCGTGTTTTGTAGATTAACCAGGTAAGGTTGTATGAACAGATTCTCTGACAAAACCTCACTCTCTTGGTTCGTCTTTCACAACAAATCTTTAATACTGATTCTGGTGCTCTTTCGACGGTCATTTAATGTTTGCATGCACCTGGATTAGGCTGGAATCCTTGATATGCTATCTTGGCTAAATTCATTTATTGTGATGTATTCCTGTTTTTGCATACTTTAATGATGCAGTCTTAGCTCACTCCTGAATGGCTAAGTCCTATCTATTTCCCAGGGTGTCCTGGATAAACATGAGTGTATCTGTGGGAAAGTTTACAAAACTTTCTCTTAAATATTTCAAAATATTGTGTTATGATTCAGGTTAAGAAACACGTTCTGTTCCGACCTTCAAGACTGCTCGCCAAGAAGTTCCATTGAGAGCTATCTTGGTCCATGTCATGGCTGAAATAATTACCCTGGTACTTTACAAAATGTTCATACGTTTTGCGCTGTGCAAATTTCCTGATAGCCAACACACATTAATGACAATATTAATGACAATATTTCTCCAATGTGGTAAATCACATACGTTTTCATGCTGTGAGAAATGAGTAAGAGGGAGGTCTGTAAATCGTCCAGTTATAGAGCTAACTGAAACAAGCATTTACAATGCAATAGGTCTTGCATTTACTCGAGTTAGAGCTTTTGGTGTTGTAAATTCATAACTGGACTTTTCTTGCCACATAAACTGGTCAACCCTGCCTCATAATTCTGTCTTTTCCTGCCCCATAATTCCACTGGCCCTGTAAGTAACTAAAGCACTTTCATTTACCTTCATCCTCTATCTGCAGCCAAAAATGAAAATGTTGCCATTTAGCATCCTAATTTAAATCTGCCATGCTAATTCCAATACCACTTTCGACACCCCACCATCAGGGTTGCTGGTTGGCTAACACATTTCCCAAAATAAAGACACAAGGCAGCCACAGAGGAGTAACGAGAGGAATAAACTAGAAGGGTCACCCAAACATATCAAGAATTTTACTTTAAATGTTTTGATTATTGCCCCACCACTTTTCCCTCCTGGCAGCCACATTGTTACATACCTATAGATCCATTATTAGTATTAGTGGCAGTTATAAATAACTTCATTTGTGTGGTGCAAAAAAGTGCCCCTTTTTGGGGGTCACCCCATTTTATAGGTCTCGACTACTAGACAGCTCATGAGCTGTCAATTGCAAGACATATTGTTAGCTTACAGTGGGATTAGAGCTGCCCATTGCTTACCATTGGCTGGCTTTATCGTAGCACTCATTTTCTTGCTTATTTGTTAGTGTGTCAGCTTTTCTTCCTTTTCTTGTGTTGGACCCTCCCCTGGAGCATAGGCGCATTACTTGTGTCCTTCCACTACTACTTTTTTCTTTTTTTCTTAATACTTCCGCTAGAGCCCATGTCTTTCCCAGCTGTCTTCTTTGTGTACTTCTCTCCTGTCCTTCCACTGTGCTCTGTGTTCCTCTCTCTCTCCCTGGTGGTTCTCTTCCCTGCCCCCACATTGCTTTCTTGCCCTTGTTCTTCTTCCCAGAAGCTCCATATTACTCTTTCTCTCTTTCTCTCTCTCTACTGTTTGCTCCCCTAGACTTCACTTTGCTTCCCCACCCAGACCCTCACTGTTGTTTCCCCCTCCATCGCTTCTGTGTTGCTTCTGCTCCACACCCACACCCCGTATTCTTCTGGCCGACCAAGCTGCTTCATTCACCCCACCCACATTAGTTTCCACACCAGCTTTCCTCTAAAACCAGTTTCACTCATGTTTTTTTCTTCTTTTCAGTTACTCATCCAACTCTGATGGGTAACAAACAGAAAAAAAGGCATCAGTGTAATTTTGTAGACACATGCATGCATCTACACAATGATGCCTCCAGCATCATAAACCTTTTTTAAAAATGCTTTAGCCATGCTGTACTGTATTAGGGATGCTGTGCAGCACAGCCAAAAACCATTGGTCATGACAATAGGTCTCAAAGGTGCGACCAATTGGCTTTGCCAATGCTTGTTTTGGAATTATGTCCTCTTTATGTAGGCCTTGTAACCCACAGGGGAGGGTGCATCATATTTAAGTGTGACAGCTAGAAATTAAATGTTACCATGTCCCTAAAGTGACAAGCCCCCAAAAGCCATTTTCTTTACGGAAGGCTTTGGCTACCCTATGAGGAAAACCAGAGTGCAGATCAAAATAATAATATTGCTATCTCAGCTTTAGGTTAAGCTACAGAAATGGTTCAATCATTATCCTTACTATTTAAAAAAAAATCAATTCAATGATAAAGTTGGATTTTTGATAAATATTTAGGGAGAGTAACTTTTAGAAAGCTACCTTTCTCTTGCCTGAGGCTGCCAAAGGCTAATTTTCGATTAACCTGCCAGCAACTGCCTCATCACTGCTTGACCTTAATGTGGTGTGAAAACTGCTCCCAGAGCAGGGACAATGCATTACGTTTGTCTGGTGACTGGCTAGGCTGAGAGCGGAGCTTGTGATACTTATCAGCTCATGAAGGGCAGCTGGGGGAGCGTTCCAGGAACTTTATTAATTTCAAAGGCGCAAGATGAGGCCTGCTCATTCACATTTAAATGTAAGGGAAGAATTGAAGAAGGAAAGGCTTTTGTTCTTCAGACCCTCTATACCCAGTTGAATAGCAGCTAAGTGGGAGGGAGAGCTGGTCACAGAACAGTTTGATGTAGCTGAAGCTGAGCAGGGGACTTCTCATTTCCCAAAATACACCTCTGGTGACCCACAGGTTCCTTTCAGGGGCAGAAGGCCTGTGACATATTGGATTAGCCCCTTAATATGGCATTCAATAACAGTTTGCAGTAAAGCATACAGGATTTGTTGCAAAAGTGGGTAGGGTTGCCCATGGGAACCTTACTCCAGGTAGCTAGGGAGTACCCAGGAGTCACCCGCACCCACCAACTACTGAACTGTACAAAAGTGGACCTCACCACCAGCCCCTCAAAACACATTCAGGGTCTGTAGAAGAACAGAAGAAGTACTGCACTGCTGCTTGAGACCTTTTAGGAGCCAAAACAAAAAGCTGGCTCCAAGAATCAATTTGCTTACTTCCTGTGCAACTATGAGTGAAGGTAGTTAACTTGACTAGACAAAGGTACCAAAAGTATCCAGCCAACAAGTGGACTTCCTTGGGGGATATATCTGACTTTTTCTGCTCTCTACCAAAACCAGCAGCATGAACGGGACCTTGCTAAACGCCTATCCAACATTAAACAAATCTCGTTGGACACAGCCTGGTTTTCTTTCTCTGCTGGACAATTCTGACTTCCATTTCTGAGACTTAGTCATAAGCTAAAAACATTGACCACGACATGCCTGCTTGCCGTATCTGACCTGCACGCCATAGCAGTTGGCAGATATCCCGCCTAGGTTCCGAGCACATGCAAACAGTATTTTCTATTGTTGCTTTACTTTTTCTCTAAAGTATTTTGGTGTCATTTTGTTCACTAATTAAACATTTCTCTGTTTTTATAAATTGGAATGGAATTTTTATTGTGTTGGATATTTGACTTCTTAACTCTTTTGGAACTTCTAAGTGCTTCACACATTTCCTCTAAGTTGAGCCTGTCTATTCTGCCATAGGGACAAGGGTTTGAGCTCAAGTGGAATTTGTTGAAATCTTTGCCTGAACCTGACAGGTTAGTGACTATATTATTTGTGGTGGACTAACATCGACCCCATTCAGTTTTTTGCATGTAGGTACATACCTGCAGAGTTAAAAATGCATTGGCCCAGTCACATCTTAATAAAATATAATTGGGCGTTGATTACCCATCACCAATCTGCCATAACCTGTAAAGCTCCTTGTAAGACCAGCTATAAACCCGTTTCAACCATAAATTGAGTCAGAACAATCTTTCCTAAACATCTTGAATGGCTTTAGGCCGCATAAAAGTATCCAATACTATGGAATAATCACAGTTCTAGACAAGTTTAGACAAGAAATTGACTCTGGTTACATCAGTGGCTTGATTTTTCTTATAGTTGCCTTTATCACATTATAACATGCAATGCCAGCGGACCACCTAGTAAATGTTGAAACTGAGAGAACAATGTTAGGCTTGGAGTTTTTGAGAGCATGACATGCAGACATCACACTAACCTCTAGCAGTACAGAATTCATACTACAACCTCCCTCTCCCCTAAACATTGTTTGATTGGTACATCCACAATTTATTTTAATTTACTTGTAGTAAACTACACTACATGTGCCAAGGGCCTGTAAATTACATGCTAGAAGTAGGACTGCAGCACTGCTTTGCCACCCACTCAAGTAGCCCTCAAACATGTCTCAGGCCTGCTGTTGCAGAAACTGTATATGCAGTTACACTGCCATGTCAACTTGGCATTTAAAGCCTTGTGCCAAGCCTTAACCTCCCCTGTATTACATATAAGTCACCCCTAAGGTAGGCCCTAGGCAGCCCATAGGGCAGCGTGTGATGTAATTAAAAGGCAGGACATATACCTTTACGTTGTATATGTCCTGGTAGTGAAAAACTCCCAAAGTCGGTTTTCACTACTGTGAGGCCTGCTCCTCTCATAATTAAACATTAGAGATTCCTTATTACATTTAAGTAGGTGTACATTCTGCTGATTGAGAAGGAGTAGACCTGTCTTGTTTAGTACATATGGAATTGTAATGACAAATCCTCTTTAATGGTAAAGTCAGTCTTATTATAACAATTTTGAAAATGCAACTTTTAGAAAGTTGGCATTTTCCTTCTCTTAGCCCTGTGTGCCTGCAGTCTGTCTCCATGACACATCTGGGCTGGGATGACAGCTGGTTTTCTTCATTCCTTCTAGACAGCCTCAAACAAAGGAAGGCTAGGTGTGACTGAGTGACCATTTGCATGTTGATGGGTCATCCTGTGCAGGATGAGGGGATGGGGGAAACTGGCACAGTAGAATAGTTAGTGCCCTGCTCCCACGCAAAGGACTGCCTAATCCCCTGTAGTGAGTCTGAAGCCAGGGCAGGAAGAAAGGACCTCTGTGCACTTCAAGGACCCTTCTTTGAAGTCACACCACTTCATAGGCACAACTGGTTTTAAGTACTGGACCTCTGACCCTACCAAATCAGTACACTGCAGGACCTGTGAAGAATTCTGCTAGGGAGACAGACTGCTGTGCTGCTACAAGGGCTGCCACTTTGGACTGCTCCTGTGGAAAAACTGTTTTTCTGCTAGGCTGCCCTGCTGCCTGGTACCCTCTGCCCTGCTGAGGAAGCACTGGACGGATCTCACTTTAACCCAGAGTGACTCCAAGTGCCTGCTGGCTTGCCTCCTGTTCTTCCAAAGTCTCAGGGACTCAAAAGACTTTGACCCATCATCACCTGCAGCACGTGGACTTGCTTGCTGCAAGTCTTGCCCTACCAAGAGGTGCTAGTCCAGTCCTGGGCCTTGGAAGTGCATGTAAAGTGCTGCATCTGCCAGAACCTGCACATCAACACTGTTGTGCCAATTAGAACTGATGCACTGGTATAACAATAGCTCCCACGGTGGGGAGTGGCTCTCGAACTCCAGGGGGTCCCCTCTTCACAGTACACTGTACACAGCCGGTGGCCCCTGGCCTGAGAGCTCCTGACTGGATGATTGAGGGGGGTCCCACCATGTACTTTGCAGGGAGGGGGGCTCGAGTTTTCTTACACCACAAACCAACGAATCACTAGCTGCAAGATCAGGATAGATGCATCACTGGTGTTGCTGGAACCGGACAGGCGCGTCGCACTCAGAACTGCTACATCGCCTCCGGAACCACTGCTTCAGAACAAATGCAATGCCACCACAGCGTAGAGAAGATCGACTCCCAGCCTCTCCAGTGTGGACTAATCTGGCACATCACATTCGAAACCTGCGCACTTGGAACCGGCTCATCGCTCAATGGAACCAGCGTGTTGCTGCAGTTGCATGGAGAACTCCGTTGCAACATCCCAGTTGGGTGTGGCTCACTGACATATCTCATGCTGTGACAAGGATTAAGGTACGGTTGCTCAGCGGGCCATGAATGAGTTCTGTAGCTGGCTTGCACGCCATTGCGGGTGGCCTTAACTCTCAACTTTGTACCGGTCCAGTGTGACCAGGTACATTACATTATGATTATATTTATTCTTTAAAAAATCATACCTCAACTGCTACTCATTGAAGTTTTGGTCTTATTTTGCTCATACAAATACAACCTATTTTTCTAACTTGGTGTGAAGTCTTTGTGGTGTTTTCACTGTAATATTGTTTGAAGTGTTGCAGAAATACTTTACACATTGCCTCTTAAGTTAAGCCTGCCTGCTCTGTGCTGCCTGAGGGTGTGAGCACAGGTTAAGTTCTTCTAACCAGAAACCCAATTTCTTATTTGATTTCTCAAACACAAAGTCAGCTTTTTCTTTTCATTTTTGGCAGCTTCTCTGGAGGCTTCTCAGTCCCTATTTTCAGTCTCACCTTAATTTCTAACTCCATTATGTTATATTATCGAGTTTTTATCTAGAGCAAAGGGCTCCATTTCCAAGGGTTCATAACACCGGTTATCTCAGGAGGTATGCTGGATTTTCAGAATACATTGGGTTTCATGTGGGGTGCTCAGTCTTATAACCTTCCCCAAAATCTTTATGTGCATGTCTTAGATCTGGTTCCACAGACCTGCCACTGCAGTGCTTGTTTCTGCTCCAATAGAGAACAGACAGCACTGCTTTGGTTGAACAGTTGCAGAGGTTTATATGGGTACCAACAGAAGACCAGTTACTTATATATTTGGGAGGGGGGAGGCTTAGGTTGAGGGTGGTGAGGGTGAGTGGCAGAACACCAGATACTTTATTTACTATTTGAGAGTGGGGTGCAATGCTGAAAGTGGTGTGGGAGGGTGGCAGGATGCCAGGTATTCCTTTTAGGTGGGTATGATGGGTAGAGAGTGGTGGAAGTGGATGGCACGATGCCGGTGTTTGATGCAAGTTAGGTCATGTTGTGTGTAGCTTCCCATGACTCCTCTACTCCCGCATACCTGTTGAAAGCATGAACAGATTACTTATATTGGCAATGCAAAACATAGAATTGTAGGTAGGTAACAGTAACTAGTGGATATATTTTTCACCTCGGAGTTTCGAGTGTTAGCATAGAGTACTCAACCTTCGCTCTCATTGTCTATTTGATGCCACTCACAATCCCTCAATGAAAAGCATCCCCATTATTTACTTTTATCCATCTATATTTCTATATGTTTTTCAAATCAAGCTTCGCTCCCATTGTTTGTCAGATGTCACTCAGATCCTTGGTGAAAACATCCTCGTTATTCCCAGTCACCCGTTTATAAATCTATGGGCCCTAGTCACAAAGTTATGTTTGGCTGTACAGGTATGTTTATGGTTGAAAATACCTCAGTTTACGTCTACCACCTGGAACTCACCAAAGGATTCCTGGCAGACATAAATTCACTACTGAAGATGTTTCCACCATGAGTACAGAGAAATACACAAAAGTAACCCACACAATGAGCAGGAATTGGGTTTTACAAGGCGCAGTTTACCCTCTATGTTACTGAACACCCAAAGACATGTACGTATGTGGACATACACAAACTCCAATCTGTCCCCTTTTCACTCTGGAAACTTTCTCCAACCAAGGGTTTGTGTAACTTCCCCTCCATAAAGGCAACAGTTCCTCCAACATCTGGTGTTGGTTTAGAGGAATGGATTTCTCCACGGGTATGACCATTTTTAATTGCAGAAAACAAATGTGTAGCTGAACTCCTAGACCATACCCAGCCTGCTCACTCTTGTTACACTTTGGTAATTATCTTGTGCAATTAAGTGAAACAACCTGTTTCTACACTGTAAAAGGTGCATTTTAGTATGAATTAGCCACAAATAAACAGTACACCTAAGAAAGAGTTTGGTTCCAGCCTAAAAGGTTTTGTACACAATTTGAGCCACAAAATAAACGTTACCACCAATGCTTAAAGGAATGAGGAGTTTGTGACAGCACACACCATATACATCTATGCGTTTCCGGGCCATTACATATTCAGAGACCAACATTGTAGGTTCTCCATCGACTATTGTTCATGCAAAGAGTTCTCTTTGGACGAACTCCTGAACTATGCAAGATCTCTATCTCTCTCAGATGCACAATGATCTATATCTGAGCTCTTTTATAGAGGCAAATGCACCACATAACATACACAAAACAGGCAAATACAATATAATCCAAACATTGTTCAAAATGAAAGTGAACTTGTGCACTGCTTATCACTAAGAGTGGGATTGTTTAAACATATTCAATCATCCTCTCTATGTAGAGCTGTGTCCATGTGAGCACCATGAGTAAGAATTGTAATAAGGTTGAAGGTAGATCTCCACCTGATCAATATAAGTAGGCACACCTATCACAATACAGACAACTGGCTTCAGAAATGTCCAGGACATGAAGAGGGGAGATATATTTAACGCTGCTGAAACACTTTGGGCCTAATTTAGAGTTTGTATGAATGAGTAATATCCACCATGGTGTAAAAGTAAATTACTCTGTCACCCTGACAGACATCCCAGACCCTCAAATTTAACGAGGTCCACAGGCGTAATCTTTTAACATTGTCAGGAAACACCTTAATGGAGGTTGTTAGAAATGGGGTCTTTGGTTGACAGTCAGGTTACCCCCTGTTCAAGCAAGGACCCTCACTCTAGTCAGGGTAAAAGAGAATCACCCTCAGCTAACCTCTGCTTACCCCCTTGGTAGCTTGGCAGAGCAGTAGGCTTAACTTCAGAGTGCTAGGTGTAAAGTATTTGTCCCAACACACACAGCAACCTAATGAAAACACTACAAAATGACACAACACCAGTTTAGAAACATAGGAAATATTTATCTAAACAAAACAAGACCAAAACAACAAAAATCCGACATACACAAGTCAAGTTATGAATTTTTAAAGATTAAACAAAAAAATAGCACTTAGAAACACAAAATGCTTCGATGATGTGTTAACATGGCTTCATGACTGAGTCATTCCCAACAAGCCGACACCAGCGGCGCCGGGCACAGAGTCACGTAGACCCCCAAGTACAGTACCTTTGGTCTAGAGTGAAAACAAGTCGATGCGCGAAGTCGGGGATCGCAGTGTCTGTGCGAAATGTTGAATCTGTGCACTTCGAGCGGCATCGGTCATGACGTGGTGCGGCAACTTCCACGGAGTCCTGGACCTCAGCAGGGCTGCAGCGGCGTCAGGCCTGCAAAGGTCGTCGCGTTCCAGCGAAGATCATGGAGTCGGTTGCAGGCGGCGTCACTGGATTCAGCAGAGGCGTCGGTCCGAAGTCGTCCGAAGTCGATTTCCTTGGATTTCCACCAGCTTTCCTTTCAAGGGCCCAGTGACTGGATAGGGCACCACTTGTCAGAGCAGGAGTCTCTCTAGAGACTCCAGGTGCTGTCCGAAAGAAGTCTTTGCTGTCCCTGAGACTTCAAACAACAGGAGGCAAGCTCTAAATCAAGCCATTGGAGATTTCTTCACATGATGGAAGGCACACAAAGTCCAGTCTTTTCCCTCTTACTCTGGCAGAAGCAGCAACTGCAGAATAGCTCCACAAAGCACAGTCATAGGCAGGGCAGCACTTCTCAGCTCTTCTCCAGGCAGAGGTTCCTCTTGATGTCCAGAAGTGATCTAAAAGTCTGTGGTTTTGGGTGCCCTTCTTACACCCAATTTCTCCTTTGACGTAGGCCTACTTCAAAGTAAAGTCTCTTTTGAATGTGAAATCCTGCCTTGCCCAGGCCAGGCCCCAGACACTCACCAGGGGGTCGGAGCCTGCATTGTGTGAGGACAGGCACAGCCCTTTCAGGTGTAAGTGACCACTCCTCTGCTCCCTCCTAGCACAGATGGCTCATCAGGAAATGCAGACTACACCCCAGCTCCTTTTGTTTCACTGTCTAGTGTGAGGGGCAACCAGCCCAACTGTCAAACTGACCCAGACAGGGAATCCACGAACAGGCAGAGTCACAGAAATGGTATTAGCAAGAAAATGCTCACTTTCTAAAAGTGGCATTTTCAAACACACAATCTTAAAATCAACTTTACTAAAAGATGTACTTTTAAATTGTGAGCTCAGAGACCTCAAACTCCACATGTCCATCCGCTCCCAAAGGGAATCTACACTTTAATCAGATTTAAAGGTAGCCCCCATGTTAACCTATGAGAGGGACAGGCCTTGCAACAGTGAAAACGAATTTAGCAATATTTCACTGTCAGGACATATAAAACACATTACTAAATGTCCTACCTTAACCATTCACTGCACCCTGCCCTTGGGGCTACCTAGGGCCTACCTTAAAGGTATCTGACATGTAAGAAAAGGGAAGGTTTAGGCCTGGCAAGTGGGTACACTTGCAAAGTCGAATTTACAGTTAAAACTGCACACACAGACACTGCAGTGGCAGGTCTGAGACATGATTACAGAGCTACGTATGTGGGTGGCACAATGAGTGCTGCAGGCCCATTAGCAGCATTTGATTTACAGGCCTTGGGCACCTCTAGTGCACTGTACTAGAGACTTACTAATAAATCAAATATGCCAATCATGGATAAGCCAATTACATAAACATTTTGTAAAGGAGCACTTGCACTTTAGCACTGGTTAGCAGTGGGAAAGTGCCCAGAGTAACAAAAACAGTAAAATCAGAGTCCAGCACACATCAACAACTTGGGAACAGAGGCAAAAAGTTAAGGGAGACCACGCCAAGGATGGAAAGTCTAACATCGGTCAGTTTAAGTGTTGCAAAAGTTTGAAGTACGGCTTCATCAAACATGATGGCCAAGCTGTCAGACCTTACAAGTTCAGCAGCAAATGGAGTCAGGTTAGAGAATAAGGTACAACAAGGGTTTCATGATATCATTTCTGCTGCACTTGCAGCCCCTGTCCACTCCCCTGTAGCCTATTGGTTTTAGTGTGAAAGGGACACGTAAATACCTGACTCAAACCGAGCTCTGGACTTCATTTTTCACATTCAGTAGTGATTCTATATTTAAATTACAATAAATAATCCCAGCAGCGAATGTAAATGCTTGAAAAACATTTAAATTGTTACCATAATTTTAGACTTCCTTGTACGTGGCTGAAATAGCAGAGTAACGCTGAAGCATGCTGCCGGCTACGCTACGTAAGGCTTGATTTGTAGGAAATATGTGAATAATACATTTTTCTTCCATACAAACTAGATAAAAACATGATCTGTTACTGGAAAAAGTAACACAAGGAGAATATTTTTCCAGTATTTTGAAAGCCTTCAGTTAATGTAACTTACAAAATAATGTTAGGTTTGTGAAATAGATCACTTTCACTGTCTCGATAAAACGCATGATATATAAGTTATTTTAGCTACTTTGTGACTATTCATGGTTTAGGAGTTATTTTGCAAATTCTCTGTGGCGCAAACTATCTGCAAAACAAAGCAGAGAAGCGGGCGCAGTCGTAACCCACAAGCAGGTGATATTGTACCCCAGTGCTTATCCAGCGCAGATTGTCCAGTTTACGTTCAGGAGTGACAGATGTACACCAGAGCTCAAGGGCACCCACATAATATAAACGTACATACAATGAATCGAGCTGAAACTCAGTTTTATAGTCAATGTAGTCATAAAAATGGAAGTGAAAATGGATCCAGCCATCTGCTACTTTAAGCTGCTACTCAACCACTAAATTCTACTTTTAGCGTCTTGCTTTAAAATTGAGTGGTGAGAACTCACCTCGGTATCCCTGCAGGGTGAGTGTTTTTACTTTCCTCTTATATTTGGACGAGGGCACGTGTTACGTGTTACTGTTATTTTATGGTTATATTAAGGTTGCGTACAATCAAACTATTCACTGTGCTTGTTCTGAACTTCTGTATTCCGTGATGTCTCCGACCTGGGTTACCGTTGATTTTAAATTAATAAAAATGTGAGCTAAACATTAGGAGCGTTTCTGCATAAAAAGAAAGACACTTCACTATGCAGAATTCTATTTTACTGTGGTTGACTAGAGTAGGCCCAGACTATCTCTAACTTCCAACTTGGTGGCATATTTATACTCCGTTTGCGCCGAATGTGCGTCAAATCAGCGCAAACGTTGCCCCATATTTAAACACTGATGCCCGAGCCGGCGCAAGGGAAAATTTCGCAATGTGCGTCATTTTCTGGATGCGGCAACCCGCCCTGCGTTAATGACATGCAGGGTAGGCGTTCCCGTCCAAAAAACGACGCACACAGCCGTGCGCCGTATTTATGCTTCCGGGCAAAAATGACTCTCGGCCGGGAGGCGGCACAAAAAAATGACGCAAAGCCCGATTAGCGTCAAAATTTAACGCCTGGGTCAGGGCAGGCATTAAAATGGGGCAAACACACCTGTATTTAATCAGAACACACAGAACAAACAACAGAGCAGCAGAGCAGCAACAGGGAGACATGGAGGTGATTTTCATTCAGCGTGCACGTCGACGCAGAGCCCTGCAGCAACAACAGCAGCTACAACAACAACAGCAGGGACCCCAAAGGCAGCGTAGAAGGCAGGAGAGGATATTCCGCCCAAGAACAACCCTGCATGGCCTCAGGGAACACAACATCATCCAGAGGTACCGGTTGAACTGGCAGGCCATTCAGCAGCTGCTGAGAAATATTGAACAGCAGTTGGCCCCCACTTTGGTGACACCCCACACCATACCAACAGAAACAAAGCTGCTTGCCGTACTTCACCTGCTGGCAAGTGGCTCGTTCCAGACAACTGGTGCCCTGGTTGGTGGAATATCACAGCCTTCATTTTCTGCATTCCTGCCAAAAGTACTGGATGCCATCTTTTGCCTGACACCCCTCCACATCTGCTTCCCTAACACACTGCAGAAGCAGCATGAAACAAAACAGGGGTTCTACGCCATCAGTGGCTTCCCGCACGTCCTTGGTGCAATCGACTGCACACACATACGCCTTGTGCCACCTGCTGCGAGTGAACACCTCTACCGCAACAGGAAGCACACACATTCAATCAACGTGCAGGCCATACTCGATCACCAAGGATTGATCAGCAACATTGTGGCTAAATATCCTGGGAGTGTACATGACGCATTCATCTTCCGTCACAGCACAATCAACCAACACTTCCAGGATGGACGGTATGGCAATGGACTACTTGTTGGTAAGGACAAAAATCTTACTTATATACACACTGCACAGCAACCCTCTAGGACAAACAACACATACACCACAATAGCAACACCTAGCCAGGAACATACTGAGGTACTCACATCACTAGCCATGTTTCTGAAGTCACCATTGAACCTGTCACACATTGGAATTTACTCTACAGCTTAATGTGAAGACATTAATGAGTGTGGTTGCCTAAATGTCACCTTGGAAATTGGAAGTCTCACAATAAGCTGTACACTAATAGATTGCATAACTTTTAAGGGATGGGATGTCCAGGGTACTTTCACATGAACGTGTTAACTACACTTTCATGTTTTAACTCTGCATGGAACTATCATCTCACCCCCAGTGAAGACACACAGACACCTGTATGACAAGTCACAATGCTAGGGAGGGCACACAGTACTGAAAAACCAAATACATACTGCTGACAAACGGTTAGCCAACAAACACTTGGTCAGCCAAGGAAAAAACTCAATGCCAAAGTTTTCTCCAAAAACTATAGGTTGTCACATTAGTACACAAAAGAGTCACAGACAACACAAGACAACTACTGCCATCAAAGGTCTGTACAACAGTGCCTCCTACATCTAATTGATCCCATTCTGTGTTTCTCTTTCAGCTGATCAGGGGTATGGCATCCAGCCTTGGCTAATGACACCATTTGGGAACCCAAATACTGCTGCAGAGCGGGCATACAATGACGCCCATAAGAGGACACGCAGCATTGTTGAGCGGACCTTTGGGATCCTAAAGTCAAGGTTCCGCTGCCTTGACATAACTGGCGGTAGCCTACTCTATTCCCCAGAGATGGTCTGTAAGATCATACTCACTTGTGCCATATTGCACAATATTTGTGTAAAAAGGAACATTCCCCTCCTTGAACCAGACCCAGACATGTCTGAGGATGAAGAAGAGGAGGATGCTGGCCTGCAACAGGAGGGGAAACAACCTAACACGGCAGCAGGAGTGCGTAGGCGCCAACAGCTTGTCAATAATTTTTTCTCATAATTTCTTCTAACAACACTTATTGCACAATTGTAAATAAACACAGATAACAAACACCACATCATGTTTTGGCCTATTCATTTCTGCCCACCTTTAGTTAGAAATTGCTGAAGAAGAATGTCGTCTCATTGAGCAATAATGCTATAACAATCATCACACCAAAAAAAAACATCACAAATGTATTCACAGAGGGTAGGATGTTACATGATACATTACCATCCACAGAGGCCAACAGGAGTACAAATGTGGTAATTACACATGCCTGATCCAGACACCTGAGACAGTCTCTCACCCAGCCCAAAAATGTTGATCATTTGAAAGTCTCATCACACGTGTTCAGAGACAGGGTGGGACCATCATGTGTACGTGACCATGTCCTCAATGGGTTCTCTCAATTTTTGATGTAAACAATACCCAATTGGAACAACATTAGCTGCCACTAGCTCATGAGGAGACCTTGAAGTTACAGTGACAACATACACCCAGACAGGTGATAGTGGATCCACATTCGCACACACATATAAACATATGTCATCCAAGCAACCAAATATTTGAATGCAGCCCATCACAGTAGTGTCCCAGTTTGAACCTAGCAGGAAGAATGTAACATGCCACTAAACCAGGTAATGCATAAAGGGACACATACATCAACAATCTAGTTGTCATCAGCACATGAGGAACGCTGAGATTTTGCAAACATAGTCATAGCAAAATGGTATGCCAGATTGCTCCAAATCATCAATAGTGCAAACGTCAAATGAACAAATGAGATGAATGAAGGGTTAACAGTGATTCATACCCTATGGCCTTACATTAGTCTGCTGCTGCAGGTTTTGCATAACAGAATAAATAAAATCCATGGATACATTAGCAGATCTGGATGGGCAAACCCTAGGGTGCTGGGGGCCTAAGTCCACCTCTACCGCCCCCCAAATATACAAGAATCATGTACTTGTGAACTAAACACATGCATAAGGCACATGTGTGGCCTACATGTCAAAAGTAAAACAAAAATCAGAAACACAAAATCATAATAGGACATGGTTAGCCCCATAAAAACTGTAAGTGACTATTGCACTCCCTGTTTGGACTATAGATAAAAGCATTACCATCATAATTGTGGACACATTTTTGAGAAGGAATACATCATGGTATCCCATCCATCATTTCAAAATAGCCATCAGCAATTACCCAAAATATGTGTACAAATATGGTTAACACATTTTTTAAGGTATCATAAATATTACAGTGTGAATGCCTTCTACACATCCAATAAGGGACATGTGTCATAGCTAACCACAAAGGTGTATCACATAGCACCGTTTGGCCATGACAAATTTCCTTCCCCAACTTATAAAAATGAAGACAAAATTTAAAAATGCCTCAAATTTCCACGCATACAGCATGGGCGTCATAATTTTTTCACGTACAGGAGTGCACAGAATGCAGAGTCAAATATACATTTTCATAAATGTTTCTCATATTTTGCCATTAAATTATAATTTTCATATCATAATTTTTGACTCTGCATCCTGTGCACTCCTGTACGTTGAAAAAATATGACGCCCATGCTTTATGGGTGGGAAATTTGACGCAACATGGACAATATGTTGGACATGTCATGTACCTTATGAATTAATTATTTTTTATATCATATTTTTTGACTCTGCATTCTGTGCACTACTGTACGTGGAAAAAATATGACCCCCATGCTGTATGCGTGGGAAATTTGACGCAACATGGACAATATGTTGGACATGTCATGTACCTTATGAATTTATTATTTTTCATATCATATTTTTTGACTCTGCATTCTGTGCACTACTGTACGTGGCAAAAATATGACGCCCATGCTGTATGCGTGGGAAATTTTACGCAACATGGACAATATGTTGGACATGTCATGTACCTTATGAATTTATTATTTTTCATATCATATTTTTTGACTCTGCATTCTGTGCACTACTGTACGTGGAAAAAATATGACGCCCATGCTGTATGCGTGGGAAATTTGACGCAACATGGACAATATGTTGGACATGTCATGTACCTTATGAATTTATTATTTTTCATATCATATTTTTTGACTCTGCATTCTGTGCACTACTGTACGTGGAAAAAATATGACGCCCATGCTGTATGCGTGGGAAATTTGATGCAACATGGACAATATGTTGGACATGTCATGTACCTTATGAATTTATTATTTTTCATATCATATTTTTTGACTCTGCATTCTGTGCACTACTGTCTGACACCTCTATGCCTCTATTTGAACTCTACAGGTAGGCCAGTGAGAAAGTCATGTAGAAACAACATACCTACATATGTTGACGCCATAGCTAGACAGAAAATTGCAAACCCATGATGATGCTATAAATGTGTGGTGCCTTCATGTCACATGAAGTCAGCTATGTTGTCCACACATATGTCACATGTGTGTCTGGTTGCTGTGTGTTGAAAATGTCCACCTAGCCTGTTTGATTGTGAGGGGTCATGCAGTCCTCAAGTAACCAGCTTTTGGATGTCTCTCTGGGATGCACATGATGAGATGTATGCAAGCCATTATTGTTTGGGCATACTAATGGAGGGGTATCTTTGACAACACCTGACTGTCCTGGCCACTGCATTTGTGTAGTAGGGTGTGTAACTGTAGCAGGAGACTCATCCAATGTTAATGTTGAATAAAAATTCATCCATGCAGTATGAGCATGTGGGAAAGTGTATCATTACCATGTCATATTCACACAGTGTCATAGTAACTGCAATAATTTGTCAGTGCACCGAGTCTGAGTATATTCTTCCTTTCATGCTTTACAGGTGGACCAGCACCGTACACCGTGGGAGAGGTGGCACATTTTGAGGACCCCGATACCTACAGTGAGTGTGGCCTGAGTGCTATATTTATTGCTTGCTAGTGATGCATGATGGACTACTGTGTGTTCAACAGAATTCATGATTTGATGCGCTGGCCGTTCATTGGCATTGTTGCTTTAGTGGGATTTCAAATATCACTTCTGTTACTGTAAACCAATACTTAGCCATCTCTCAGATTTAGGGGCTGTAGTTCATTCCAGTTGGGCCGCAATGGGGAATGGGATGAGTCATGTGGAATATACTGGTTAATGTAAGACTTGCTCTGGGACTTGGCTTGAACTGAGTCTGCATATCAGACAGACATTCTCCCAGATAGCTTTGGCAAATGGCTTTGATGAAATGTGCATCTTCCTAGTTGAGGATGCTCTGTGTACACTGTAGGTTGGATCTTCCGGGGGCATGTACTTCCACTAGTTGAACTAGAAGTGTGTGTGACTAGAGTGCAATGGCCTAGGTGTTCTGTCGACTCATGATAATGGGTGTTCTAGCTCCTCTGTGTGTGTTGTAAAACATGCCTCACTGATAGTATGTGATGTTGGCCTAAGTCAGAGCATTTTGACATGTGTGGACCTTGGATGTGACAATGTTTGGCTGACTCCAACGTGTTGCTAGCCCTTCATAGGTGTTGTGTGTGAAGGCACATACTTGTTGACCTTTCTATACACTCCTGGGTGTGCATTGAACATGGGATTGTTGGTTGTTCTTCCCACCCCACCCTCAAAGACTGCCATGTTAATGGGAAACAGGGTACCTAGGACTGTAGCAACCAGTGTATTACACGTACTTGTGACCTTTAGCAACTTTATTTAGAACCTAGGGCCAGATGTAGCAAACAGTTTCCAAGTTGCAAATGGCATAAATTGCTCTTTGTGAGTCGCATACGTCTGTTTGCTATGCAGAAATGGATTTTGTGATTCTGAACATACTTGCAAAATGCATATCTGACTCGCAAATAGGAAGGGGTGTTCCTGTCCTATTTGCGACTCGCAGTGGTATGCAATTCCATTTGCAAACAAGTACGTGGTCGCAAAGGGACTCGCAGTTACCATCCACTTGAAGTGGATGGTAACCCACTTGCTAACTGGAAGGGATCCCCATAGGAACCCTTCCCCTTTGTGAGTGGACCTAAAACATTTTTTAAATACAGCCAGTGGTCCAAGGGACCACTACCTGCCCTGAAATAGTCCAAAACTAAGGCCCGTATTCATACTTTTTCAGCGCCGCGTTTGCACCACTTTTTGACGCAAAAGCGGTGCAAACTAACAAAATACAATTGGATTTTGTAAGTTTGCGTTGCATTTGCGTCAAAAAGCGGCGCAAATGCGGCGCTCAAAAAGTATAAATACGGGCCTAAAGATTTTTTTATTTTTTTCTAAGTGCAGCTCGTTTTCCTTTCATGTAAACGGGCTACACTTGGGAAAAAATAACCAGCTTTATTTAAAAGCAGTCACGGCCATGGAGGTCTGCTGTTCCCAGCAGGCCTCCATCCCCGTGAGTGCCCATAGTCGCTAAGGGGGTGCGAATTGGGACCCACCTCATTGATGTTAATGAGGTGGGTCTTAGCGACCCCATAGCGACTCGCAGACGGTGTTGGAGACACCGTTCTGCATAGCAAATTGCAAGTTGCAATTTTCCATATTCCTACATCTGGCCCCTAGTGTCCACATTCGGTTATGGCCCATGGGTTCAATATTAGCACACAACAAATTACAAATGGCATTGAGTGAGGATTGTGATAGTTATCACATAGAGTGACGTATGTAGTGAAGTCAGTATGCGGAAGAGGTGCAGCCATAATGTCAGATGCCTTAGGCATAATTTGGATGAGTAGTTTAGGGTGATGTCATCCATCATGTAGAGACATGGATATGCTAGGTGTGAGATGCCCTTATGTATGCAGGCTTCACATGTACTTCCTCTGAGCCTTTAAGTGAACTATGTTGTGACAATTGCTGCAACAAATACATTACTAGTAATGTACAAATAACCCATTGTGCTATTCCCCCCAATGCAATTCCAAAGGAAAATATTTGCCTTTTCTCTTCACAGCTGTAAACATGAGTGCCGCAGATAGACACCAATTTGAGAGGCGTGCCATGCGATACAGGCACATCCTGCAGGTGCAGTCTGGGTACGGGAGGATGGCACGCAAATATCAATCGGATCGGGCCTCCGGGGCATGGTGGGCCTCACCACAGGGTCGGCCTACATTGCCCACAACAGCCACCAACACCACATCCACCAGGTCGCCCCAAGTGGCCCCAGCAACGTCGGGAACAGTAGACCCTGGCTCATCCTCAAGACCTGGACCCAGCCGTATTCTACAACCAGGACACTCCAGTGGGCAGTCAACTCCTGGCACAAGCTTAACCTCGGCCGGCACACAAACTACATCAGCCCCTCCTGTGGACCCAGCCGCATTCCTGGCATTGAGTAGAAAATTGGACAAGCTGGTCAATAAGGTGGACAACCTGAGCCAGGATGTGGCCTATATAAAAAAAAGGGTCAGCTCCATCAGGCGGACCCTACGGAGGGCGAACCTCTAGGACTTTTGCCCTGTTGAACTTTTACCCCTCCCCTCTCTCCTCTTTCCTATTTTCTACTGATAGTTGGGTTTTGGGGATTAGTATTAGGTTAGTATAGGTAATTAGCTTAGTTAGTGTTAAGGAAGAGGGTGGGGGGTCCTTATTCTTTCTATCTTTATTTTTTGTGTGGGTGGGTGGGTGGGGGGCAATGTTGGGATTCCTGTTATGTAAAAAAAAAAAAAAATGATTTTTTTTTTTTAAAATATACAAAAATTTACAAAAAAATATATGTTTGTTTAGGATAGTATGTGTGTAGGTTAGTAAGTGTTGTCCTGCATGTGTCCTGTCTCATAATGGTGGGTGGGGGGTTGATGTTTAGATCGTTTCGTTACATGTGTAGAGTAAGTTTAGCTTAGGTTAGTTAGGGACAGTTGTGGGTTAGTAGTAGTCAGGTTAGATTAGTGTAGGTATTACCTTTCCCTTAGTTGCCTCTTGTGTTAATATATAGTAATAAACATATAGTTAACCCTTTACATGATGCATTAGGTGCTACTTTATCATGGGCTTGACATCAGTGTAGGTGAATGTTTTTGTATGACATTTGTGTCCTATGCTCGCCATCCCCATGAAATTGAGGTTTAACATGGCAGCTACCCGTGTGCTAACTTGGTAAGTATCCACCATTTGGGAGACCGACCATTGGTAGTTTGCATTGATCACCAAGGTTTTGTGTTGGTGAGTATGTATCCTACTTCACAAAGTGTGCTTCCAAACTTGTTATTGTGGGTAAATTAATAGATCGGACTGCAGTGTGAAGTTCAGGGAGATCTTTGTAGATGAGGAGTTGTCTTGTTGCTTTCATTGCTGACCTACATCATGTGTGTACTCATTCAGCATGACTTTCCTTCATGGAAGTATACTCAGAAAGGGTGATTGATGCAGTGTAATTTGGTAATGTTTCCTTACATTTGCAGCATAATTTCATGTTTTAGTATTGCATGGTGCCTACATTTCTCAGCCACCATTAGTTGACTAGAATAGCTATAGATGGTGCATCATTCTGTCCAACACAGCATGATTGTGTGTGGTTAGTCCCTTCATCAGTTATTCTCCTCAGTATGGTAAGGCTATGATGCAATCCTGGCCACTGCACAGATGTTTCAGACTACATGATATCAGGACAGTAGTATTGACAATCTACATGGTTGCCACACAGGCACTTTGGAGTTATGTACTGCACAGTTGAAGTGTGAAATAACACAGAGACATAATAGGTGTGCAAGTGCTTTTTATTTATAGGTGCTGTAGTGAAAAATGTGCATTGTCCATGTTTGCTGGGTCCGTTCTGGTGCATTCTTACATGGTGATCCTACAGAAGGGGTGTGGATGATGCTCCTGACATGCTGGGGTGATGTCACAGACAGTGCAGAGGGACAGGAATTGGCAAATAGTAGGAGAGAGACATTCACTGGCAATGGGGACAAGTCATACAGTGGATTGCAGAACAGTCATTGAGTGTAGTTGTAGTGAGACTGGCATTTGACAAAACGTAGGACATTGGTCAAAGTAGGCCATGGTGCAGGGACTAGTGCTTCCGGGTACTCTTCCGTGAGAATGTTATCTGTTCCATGTCTTCTTCTTCTGATGTGTGTGTTGCCTGGTTTGTCCTTGTTGTTGGTTGTGAAGGGGCAACACACACCTGAGTGTTAGAAGACGTGGAGGCAGACATCCCAGGGACTGCTCCCTGTGGAGTTCTTAAGGGCAGTACTGCAGCAAGGAGGGCCTGCTGGTTTTTGAGAATGGCAGCCACATCACGATGGTAGGCAGCCAGGTCGGCCCTGAGAGGTTCAATGTTGCATTCATGCACACGTTGACTGGATTGCAGTTGTAGGTGATGTGTCAACTGGATGACAGCTGTGCTGATTTCCTTCTGTGTTTTTGCAAGTTCCTGCAAGAGAGATGTTAGGGCTTGCATAGCAGCTGCCTGATCAGCAGAAGACATCATGCACGAAGGCACCCCCTCAAGGCTGGCTGCCATAGTTTGCATCCCCACCCGCACCTCCTTGGCCAGCTCCCGCTGTACCCCAACGACGGTTCTTTCGAAGCTGGTGCCAGTGTCATCAGAGTCCTCAGCTGTGTTGGAGCTGGCAGGTCTTACTATTGGGGTGGCGGGTGGTTCTACTGTGGTAGCTGCTTCTTCTGTGCTCCTCCTTGTGACTGAAGGTGGGGTTTGGAGGCTTTCAAGGACCATTTGGATGGTCTCCTGTGGAATGTTTATGGGCTCGTCATCCATGTCATCAGGGATATCAGGGACAGGCATATCGGCAGGAGATCCATGTTCCTCTGCAATGAAACAGGGTACAATTAGTGTATCTGTGTTGTGACAATTTTGCAATAAGATACAAGCCTTTGGATGCCTTAACTTTGTGCTCTGTTTTCGTCTTGGTATCTGCTGTCCTTCATATGGGCATTGTGTGTCACATGTATGATATAGAGCTATCAGACTTGTCTGCCTAATTGCCTCTAGGTGTTGCTTTGTAACAATTTAGGAATAGCCATCTTTTTGTCCTACTCGTCCCTCCGTGTTTAACAATTCTTATGGAGAGACATTTTGTTGGGTGGGCTCTCATTATCCTACATGAGATTACTGGCTTTCTAGGCAGCAGGATAGCTAATGGTGTGGGGGACTAAGTCTGACCCACTTGTAATTAACTCTGTCACCCTGATTCTTTCTTTTTGCTCTGGCTAACTAGCAGTGCCTCATGTCTCCCACGGCAAAAGAATGATTAGACATCTGAGCGCATGACATCTTTGGAACTTCTCAGGGAAGTCGTGGTCACTCAGATCCAAAACAATTCTCTCTTTTCCAGTATGATCTCATACACAAAAGACAAAGACAGTATTTGTTTTATATGATGATTTCATTGTACAACTGACTTGTAGATATTTAGGTGTGAGCCACAATAACCCAAACAATACAACATGGTAGAATTGAAATAGTCAGCAGGAGAGTAAAACATTAGTACAAAGCTATCATGGTGCCTAACTGTTTCTACTATCCCTCTGCTTGTTCTATTTAGAGCACAGCATGTTAAGCTTCAAGCTTGCCTGTCTGAATCACTGGGGAGACATCATCCCTCATATCAGAGCAATGGCCTGTGATCTGGTTCTGCATCTGCAGCAAGGCAGGCAGCGTCTAGTTGTGGTTCTCTGTTTGGAAACTCCCTCTTGAGTGTCTTGGGACAAGGAAGTGATTGTATAAGTAATATGTCATCGTGATGACAAAGTGTCCCTACGCAGGAATGCCAAATCTTAACCCCTACCACGTCTATCGGCAATGTACCAGACTGTATCCTTGACTGGGGCACAGAGTAAATATGTTCTGGCGAACTCCAGTGCTGAAGTAGACAAAACAGTGTGATTTGACTAATAAACAACACCGTAGGACTGGCTATTTGCAAAAATAACTGATAGGAAGCCTAATAAAAAGCATTTAGTGCAAAGTGCTCAGAGGCTCTTAGATGTGAGAAAATGGGTAAAAGTACATTCAGGGCAAGGTGCACAAAGGCCTAAAGCCTGAAGCTAATGCGCAAAGTATACGTAACACTTACCACACTACACTTTGACTGGCTGTGGGTGTTGTGAATGCCCTGGCAGCACACTTGCCTCTCAGGACCTGCCCCAAACACTTTTTATTCACATTGCCCGAAATGTACATGTGATGTGGCATATCCTATGCATGTCAATGTTAGGCTGTGGTATGGATGTAAACATTGTTGATGTTTGGAGATGATGTTGGGTCATGTGTGTTTAATTGGATTGCCCTGTTTATCGTATCGAGGTCCGATTTGGTTGTCAGACTGTGCAGGTGTGTTTCAGTGACCAGTTGCCTGTGTCCCCTCCTCAATGTTGTTGTCTGAGCAGTATGACATTAGTGATGTTGCCTTGTTAGCCAGGCATGTGAAGGACCCTGACGTATGCAGCATGTGTGTGTCCTTAGTGCTGTGTGGCTCCTATTGCTGTTTACTTTGGCTGATGTATGTGTCAACTATGGGCATTGGCATTTGAGTGTACTGGTGCCTTTGTCTTATTTCTATAAATAGTTGCAGATGTCATCCTCACCCCCTAATTTAGGTATGTATGTTCCATGGAGAGGTTCCTGCCATTTGCTAATATAGCTGCACAGAGATGAGAGGTGTTATTGTCAACTGTTGTGGCAGTTACATTGCAGTTGTTGTTTTGGCTACTGGATTACTGATAGGGACCTAGTTGATGTAGGATAGATTTTGACAGACAAGTGCCTGGATGTGAGTTTGACGTAGTGGCCTTCACACCTGTCGCTGCTTTCCCTTGGCTCTATTGTTGTAATTACAGGATGGCCCCATGGGACTGTTTTTGGTGCTGTATTTTGTCGTGCCCCAGATTCAGTCTGTGCTGGGCATGCCCCCCTGCCGTGCCCCTTTACCCATGCCACTTCAGATATGTGCTGACTTACATGCATTGTGTAGTAGGTATTCCCCCCTCCGGTAACATGTATCATTGTTGCATTTTAATTCCCCATGCTACTTACCCTGCATGTGCGTTGTATCGTGGTAGTCTGCGCTGTCCTGTCCTTGAATCCCTGTGACGATCTCCTCAGGGATGACAGCTGCGACCATCTCCTCCATGTGGTCCAGGGCCTCCTGGTGTGCTGGACTCCCCCCTCCAGTCTGCAGTGCTGCCTTCCTGTTCCTGGCCATTTTTTCTTTTGTCCTACGTTTGCAGTCATGCCAGCGTTTCTTACACTCGGTGACTGTCCTGCGCTCTTCAGCCACACTGTTGATCTTGCCCACAATTTGTTTCCATATGGCCTCTCTCCTACTGATGGGCAATTAGAGGTGATGAACAATTGGTGCTGGTGTTCCGTCACCTCTTTAACCAGGATTTCCTGCTCCTCTGCACTGAAGCAACACTTTCTTTTTTTTTTTTAAATGTCCTGGTTCCGGTATGGATCATCCTGGCTGGTTCCTGGTCTGCTGTCATCTTGCTGGGGTCTGTTGTGGCATCTGGGATCCAATTTGGCTCTCCTCTGCTGAACGGGCAGTTTTCGCGGGTAAATTTTACGCAATTGCGTCAAAATAAACAGCGCTTTCCGGGTTGCGCTGTCGTAAATCGACCCACAGGCATTTGCGTCGCGTTAACGTAGGTTTCCTTTACGACTTGACGCCGCTGTGTGCGTCACGAAATAATGACTCCCACCTGTTGGTTGCGCCGCCGAGCGTCAAAGTATAAATTTTACGCCCGCACGGCGCATCGAAATGGCGTAAGCCGGCGCAAATTTTTTTGACGCAAAACTGCGTTAGCGCAGTTTTGCGTCAAAAAGTATAAATATGGCCCTCGGACTTCAACGCAGCCATGATGCGTGTTTTAATTTCCCTGCTTACCTCACATAATTAAAATGTGCACTGCGAAAGGCTCTGTATTTACCTGCTGTTCTCAAGAAAGCCTTCTTGCTATATTCAAGGCTCTTCCTGCCTGTGCTACTGTAGGCGTATTCATAAATTATGAGGCTTTCATTATTTGTGTAACTAGATTTGCGCTGCCACATCCAATGAACATTAGGTCAGAATAGGGCAAATTAGTATTCATTCCGGGAATCGTGGCATTAGATGACATTGCACAATTCTGTATGCGATTTGTTTAGCTTTGCTCACCCTATGCTGACTGTGCAAATTCCATTGACCAAGGAACTCAGGTGAGCCAAACTTACTTTTGCCTTTTGCCTTGAGCCTCTCGCAATGCTACCAGATTTCTTAGCATATTTTTAATTTACAATAGTTTTGCAGATTTTGCTCATGATTGAGCCTTTTCCTAATTCCCTATATTCATTCATCATGCATTTTCTACTATTATGCTTTGCCTTCTGTAATGCTTTTAAAAGTTATTTTATTAAACCTTCCTGATTTAAATTTTTCTGCTTTCTCCTGAGAGCTTATTTTTATAAAATGCTAATCATTTCATTTGTGTTGATGGTGCTGTTAGGGAAACGTTGCCTCATATGTTCTTCAGGTTCAAGACTGTACCCAGTACGGCATAGGTGCTTTATTTTGATTATCTAAAAGATAGTGTCATCACCTGCTTGCACTCTGCCCCAGAGTTCTCTTGGACCTCTTGTGCACATGTCCTGCCTATATCTTCCTATACCTCTGACTCAGTCAGGGGTGGCTTCTCCGTTAGGGCGGAGGAGCGTCGCCCCCTGTCAGCAGCAGGAGATGCAAACCTTTAAAAATAAAATGAGAATAAACCGTGTTTATTCTCATTTTATTTTTAAAAGGGCGGGCCATGGAGGTGACGAGCAGTGAGGGGAGTGCGCAGAGCACTCCCCTCAGTGCGCATGTATGCTTGTAACTTCGTCTCAGGCCGGCCAAACACACATTCACACAAGGTCTCTCTTCAACCCGGCACTGGGTTGCTAAGTTGGAGAGAGCTGTCCCAGGATCCCAGTCTGCATTGGAGCACCCAGCCAGAGTGCTGCCGCCAATCATAACACTGCTTTGAGCAGCATTATGATTGGCTGCTGGGCAGTCTGGGAGCCTGCTGTGCAGCGGAGTACGAGTACGTTTTTTAATTTATTTATATTTTATTTTTGTTTTATCCCTCCACCCCGCCCACCACTTTTCCAAGTCGCCAGCCGGGACTGGACTCAGTGTTCAATTCATCTGCACATTTGCAGTGAAGTTCTCTGTCTGGTCATCCTAGAAAACTCAGCTACGCAATGCTCTGTCACTGACCAGGAAACCTGTAGTGTGAGATCTGTAAGGTATAATTGGATGTGATTCCAGTCTATCTGATTAGCAACTCTTTCTTGTTACGCAGCAGCAGCATTGTGTATTTGTGCCTATTATATGTTTTTTGGGAAAGTTGAAAAAATGAGTTTGGGTATAACTTTGGTTATCGGTACAATGGTTTTTTAGGTGTCAGACTAGACGTCCAAATTGAAGGGTTTTGTATTTTAGGGTTTTGAGGTCAGAGAGTTTGAATTTTTTAGGATGTTATTTCATAAAACAAAGTACCATTTTGTGTTTTGGGGTGTAATTCTTGTTATCTGTTTTTCTCTTTGTGTATTTTATGTGGGACCAGTAGGGAAATCATGTTCTCCTTTATTTTTTCTATCTGTCCCCAAGTGGAACCACTGCTAAAATTATTAAAATGAAAAAAACCTTTGCAAACTATGTTTTTATCATCTTTGCTCCAATTTATACCAAACAAAAGAAAAAGCTCTCTTTCTACAATACTTTCGAGCAGAGTGTCAGTGTATTTAGTAGAACACCTGTGTGATGAAAGGGATGTTCAGGGTTTAAATGATTTTCATTTATGTTTAAAAATTGGATATACTCATTCAGCTGAAAGTATGAGTTGCCTGAGGAAGGTATAATTTTGGAATTTCTCAAAGAGAAGGAGAAACCAGAGTATTACTGAATTATTTGGGTTACTAAATGCAATTAGGGATGTGTGTGAGGTGAGAGCATACTTGATCAATTTCGGATGAAATGTAGAGATTTTGATATTAAAGGGGAAAGGTGGTTATATGCCATTCAATGTAAGGTAAAACATGGGTTATTGATAGAAGGATCATACACAGATGAGTAATTGAGGAACTAAAAGGTGTGGAAGAGAAGAGAAATGATAACATCACTGTAAGTAAAATAGAAAAAATGTATTTCAACTATGAGATGAACACAGAATATAAGTGTGATCACACAAGCATGTTACGTCTGCAGAAGACTAAAACATTGGTCAAACTACAAACTATGACCTGATGTTAATTCATCCGTAAAGGTTGCAGTAAAATAGATTTTTTGTTTGGAATTGCATACTGTTTGCAAGGGAAATACAAGTGTGGTCACAAAAATGAGACAAGGACTAGTTTTGGGTACTGTGAGTAATAATTATTCCCTATCACTTATTTTGTAATGAAGTACCAATACATTTTTATGTTGATATACTCTGTTTGTACATAAAGTTAGTGGGTTTGAGAAATTGTATAGAAATTTGACAAAGTGAATAATTCATTCTAAGTGAGATGGATATCAAAGAAAGAGAATATTGTGGGAACAGATATATTTGAGTAACCTTTTTGATGATGAAGTCTGTTAAGAAGGTTGCAAACTTTTGACAACAATTTGTATTGTCTACCACTAATTGTACTACTGAATATCAACCAACAGAATACTGTGATACAAAGCTATCTAGGGCAGAATATGTACAGATAAACTATCATAAGTTAAGTGCATATAGGGAAGTATGATTCCTAACTCTACATCTATGCACTGTACATGGATGTGAAGTTAGATTTAGAAAATCTAGACTTACTTACTTGTTACTTTTTTATGTGTTGTACTCATTATTCTGCCCATTGATATTTTAGGGTCAATACTTAGGGTCTACTTCTCTACTAGTCTATCATATTGTGCTGGCTGGCTGCATGTAATAAACCTTAGCATTGCATTTGATCCAGAAAGCAGAGAACCTGTTTTTCATTTTAGTGAGTTGTTTGAATTTCTAAAACTGATAACAGTGGCGTAGGAAAGTCATGAACAAAATAAATAAATCTGTATAATAATTGGTGGTGATGCTAGTCTCTCATATTAAAAGAGTAATCAGAAGTTGAATTTGCTAATTGTTTTGTAAAGAAACCATCTCACCACTACCATATCCATTATTTGCATGGAAAAATACATAATGGATGTGATGTTTTGAGCCTAAATGAGGTTTTTTTTTACCATTACCAGTGTGAACTTTTATTCAAAATGGTATGAGGTCCGAGTTCCTACTGAAATTACATCAAGGAAAATAATAAAATCTGTATAGGTCATGTTTCAGCATGTAGGATTTCCTAATGGATAAAACACATATAACTATGTACAATAGTGATTCCTAAGAGATGAATAATCTAATTGAAATGTTTCCATAGTATTAATAGAAAAAGTGTACAGTTGGTAAGCAATTCAGGCAAAAGATGGTTGGACGTGTTTTATACTGAAGAGGTCAATAACTCCATTCAATTGAGAAGAGGAATTTAAGTTTATTGAAGAAGCGATGAAAGAACAGGACACAACATCCCTTCACCACACCTACACCAGACAACTGAAATTGAGCCTAAAACACTCACCAAGAGATGCACAAAGCAGACCCCCTGGGATATTGCAGCATCGATTACCAAATTTTGTAGCACAGATTTGCTAATTTTGCTGAATTTTTGTGGCAATTTATTTTGCTATTTTGCTAAAAAACAAATGCCCACTGCGTGCCTTGTTGGCGGCGGGCCCTTATAATCTTTTTAAAATGTATGCCCACTGGGCCTGCTGCAACCCCTGTGGGCAGCGAGACCTAACCATTTAAAAAAATTAATGGCCTCTAGGACCGCAATTTGTCCTGTGGGCCCAAATCATTTGAAAAAAAATAATGCCCTCTGGGCCCTATTCATAAAACAAAAATGCTCCCTGTGCACGCCATGTACCCCATGGGTGGCAGGCCCAAAACTTGATAAAAACGAATGCCTCCTGGGTGCCCTGTGGGCGATGGGCTCAGGGTGCATTAATTTTTATCAAGTTTTGGACATGCTGGCCACGGGGCACACAGCAGGCCCAGGGGGCGCAGGTGGCATTCAGTTTTTTTTCAATGATTAGGGCCCGCAGCATGCCCCACTGTTTTGCACTTTTGTAAAAAGGAAGTGCAAATTTAATTATTTTTTTTGTAAATCGCGAAACCTAAATATCCGGGAGAGTCTGACAAACAACATTTCATTAATAAAGGAACTAAGACCATACGCCCATAACTACCATATGACACACATTCCTTTTTACATTATGAGAATAAAATGCTAGCAGGGGTGATCAGACAAGATGAACAAGAACAAAATTGAACTAAGCATTCAAGCTGAAAACAATGAATGCAAAGAGATAAAATGCTTAAGGCAAAACATAATCCTTAAATACCTGGTCAGCCTGGTAATCAACTTTTCCCTGCTTAACATAACACCGTTTTGAGCATGCAACCCCAAAATTGGTTCAAAGGAAACATCATGGCAGTTATGAGATGGAGCGTTTGCAAACCTTATGCTTCTTTCTGAATCAGCTTCACTCTCACTATGCCCTGCACCATCCAAAGACCAATCATTTAATCTCTCTCTGGAGTTGGACAGTCAAGAGACCTTTCCTGAAGCTGAATGGGCAATTGAAATTTCACTCACCTGCTTCCTTATAGCCACAATTCACCTTAGTAACACTCATTCTCCACCATTTACCATTTCCCACCAAAATAGGAGACTTTCTTCTGAGGTAAAACTTTAAAGAAACTCTCCTCAAGCTTGGTGGCTTCCTAATCATCACTATGGGCCTCATTACGAGTTTGGCGGAGGGGATTACTCTGTCCCAAACGTGACGGATATCCCGCCCGCCGTATTACATGTTCCATTATATCCTATTGAACTTGTTAAAACGGCGGACAGGATATCCGTCACGTTTGGGACAGAATAATCCTCTCCGCCAAACTCATAATTAGGTCCTATATCTCCAATTTGAAAATGTATTTCTTTAACCTTTTTCAGGTCATCATATCTCAACTTTCTTTTGACTTGCGATTCCTTCACACTTCAGCACTCATCATTCACACTAATACTCATATCAAACACACTTGTCTACTCCAGGAGAACCGACCCCTCAATAGTATGAAAGGAACCACACCTGTGGGAGAATGAGGAGCATTGTGATAACTCAGCAATTTGTTGGAGACCATATCAGTGACACTTGAACCCAATGGTGACCCTAATTTGTTAGTTTCCTTCAACATGTGATTCACCGTTTTCACCATTACGTTCCCTTGAGAGCTATTAAAGGTAACAGAAAGATGCTTAATAGTAAAGAAAGACAAAAAAGATCTCCATAGACTTTGATTTAAATTGCTCTCTGTTGTCTGTCACCAAGCATTCGGGACACATTTCCTCTACAATAAATCTTTCAAGAATCTAATGAAAGCATCAGTGTTAAGTTCCCAATAAACATACCTTCATCCCAATTAAAATAGTGATTAATTAATAATAGGACATACCTCAAATATTCTCCCATCTTAAACAAGAGACCAACAAAATATATCCCCAACTTTTCCCAAGGTAATTTTGGTAAGGAACTAGAGACATAGGAGTATTAAAAATGTGTAGAGATTTATCAGCAGTCATTGCACCCAACCGTAAACAGTTCTGCTTCTGTGTCCATACCAGGTCACCAATAGTGACTACTAAGCCTTTTCTTTGTTCCTGCCGGGCCAACATGTCCAATAATTACACATTTTATCAGACAGGCCATTCACTCAGCTGGAGAAATCAGTAGATTCTCTCTCAGGACCAACACCCCTTCAATGGTAGTTCATCTTTGTCCTTAGAAAAGGACTTAACCACTTTCTCCAAACAATGTTCTCTCTGTCGATCCTGAGTAATGAACTTATTGTGATGTGTTTGACAAGCATCCTTACCACCCATTCATCTTGAGATACGATACCTCAGACTTGAAAACCCCAACAACCATTCCTACAACACATTCAATGTTTTAACAGTATTATTATCCAAAACTATTTCCAAAGGTCATTAAAAACTGCTCTAATATTCTTCCCACCAGGACTGTGTCTAACAGTAAAATTTGTACATTTTAGAGAGGAGCATGACCACTCTTGGAGTAGCTTTAAAAAAACTTCTTTCACCCAACAAGTATACCAAGGGTTGGTGATCTGTGAAAAAAGAACTTCTTACCCCACAAATATGTTGAGCAATCATTAGTAGGCCATACACAAGCCAATGCTTCCCTTTCAATAGTGCTATAATTGCCTTTGGCCTTCGATAAATCCATAAACAATAAAGTCATGGTGTGGTCTCTGCAGTCCACTAACAACTTCAAACCTTACCCGGACCAACTGTACTAGCATCTACAGTGACTATCAATGCACTATCATCTCTGAAAGCATGTAGGATGAAAGCATTTACAATTAAATATTCAGGTTTTCAAAAGTGCCCCTTCCTTCTCCTCCCAAAAATATACCACTTTGCAAAACATTTCTAAGCAGTTCTATTTGTAATGCAAAATTATTCACAAAGCATGAATAATATTCAAAGTGACCGGAAAAGGATCTCAACTGATTTTGTCGTTAGGGGCCACGCATGTAGTATGACCTTTACTAAAGCTGTTTTTGTTTTGATACCATCCCCTCAATGTAATGCCTTAAGTATACAACCTCTCTTAATAAATATTTACATTGGTCTTTCTTAAGGGTAATAATATGATCTTGCAAGGTGTCTAACACTGTGAGCAAAAACTGCAGATGATCCTGTTCAGTATTAGTGAAAATGTGGATGTTGTCCTGGTAAGCCAAAACATTCTTCATTCCTTCTAAGATTTGAAACATAATTTTTGTGAAAACTGAGGCAGCCAAAGCCAGGCCGAATGGGATGTAGAGGAATATATATGCCCCAAATGAGATATTGAATACAAACAAGATTCTTCACTGTGGTCAGTCTAGTGTAGGCAGCTCTCAGATCCAAGGTGTAAAACACTTTGGTTTTTCCAAGTAAGACTAACATTTTCAGGATGTTATGTAAAGGAAATCATTCTATCAAGATGTTTTTGTTTAAGGACATGAGGTCCATGCAAGGCCGTATCTCGTCCATTCAGGTTTTCGCTATGACATAGGGAGAAGTCGTTCTTCTCACTACATACTTTATCCAGATGTGTCTGTCGTTGATTTCTAGTGCTTAGCGGAACATTCTGCATCTTGTGAACTACAGGACTGACCCCTGTTTAAGAACGATCTTTTGTTCATAACCTTTTACCACTACATGTTTATCCTCAATGACCCATGAGTGTCTTAAAGGTGCTCAGAGGGGAATTCTTTTGGTGGGAGCCATTGTATCTACAATTGAATTAGGACAGGCTAGAAAACCATGCCAAAGGCCCATTGGCCCTCTAACATTGTATATTATAACCTTTCCTTGCTACATAGACGTTTATGTATATTGCTAATTCCTTATACCTTTCTACCTGACACAGTGGTGTCTCACTATTCATTGAAGAATACAACCTTTTGCAAGTATTTGCAATTATAGATCTTTTGATTTCTCTCATATTTTCCAACACCTCTACTAAAATGGGACATTTGCAACATAGTAACCCTTCTTGTGTCCTCCCATTAAATCATTTAACTACAATCTAATCCCTTAAGAATTTATCCAATGCCATGTTGAATTCACATGAAGAAGCAAGGATTCGTAATTCAGCTAAGAATCGATCAATCAATTCATGCTGAAGTTGTTGATGTCTGAAAAATCTGTGTATTTGCTTTATTATACTTGTATCCTCCTTAAAGTGTTTTTTTAGTTGGTTCACTGACTCCACAAATTCATCCCAAACTAATTGAGAAGGAGGAACAAGAACTAGTGCATGATCAAAGATTCTTTAACCCTCATTTTCTAAGCAATTATAAAGCTTTGCGTTTTTCCTTTGAGAGTCTAATCTAGTGCAATCAATGGCAATCAAATAACTGTCAAAAGTCGTGTACCGCTGTTTCCACTCTAATCTTTGCATACCTGTTCTGCCAAAAAAAGAGGTTGGAGGATATGCCTTTTGGATAATGGAAACCTACATATATAATGTTGCTATATTTCCATCATTGGTGTACTTGCCAAATGCTTGAAGAAATACTGTAATAGACATGAGAAATCCTCTAATCAAGCACATGTTACTTTGTCCAATCGCAACAGATTTTCCCTTTGGAGTCACCCAACAAGAAGTACAGCCAATAAGAAGTCTCCTTTTATCTTTATTGAGGTTTAGGAAAATTGACGAATCACCACAATAGGTCTAAAATAAACCGTGCATTGAGTAGCCTTCTGATCAGAATCAGCCAATGTGAAATCTTCTGTCCATTCCTCAGTTTCCCCTGTCATTTGAACAGGGAATAGACATGACACAAAGGTTCAAAACCATGCTTGCAGGCTCCCACAGGGTTGCTCAATGGAGCAGTGCCAGAGAAGAATAGAGATGGCACACATTAACTGCTTTTGGGCTCCTGCTCTTGCTGTGTACTGTGTGGATCAATCATCATTAATGGTTTGAGAGAGAGATGGACACAAGAGCAGTGCCATCATAGAACTCCAACACCTGCTGTGAGTGTCAACAATGGAGCATGAGAAGATTCCGTGCTGACCATCAAGAACTGAACATACACTCTTTGGAGGCACACTTGAATGACAATAAATATAGAAAAATTTGGGGCAGTCTTATCCCCGACCTGGGAAATTCAAAGCTGTAAACTGAGTAAATATAACACTCCAGAGTAGAACTATGGCAATATGTTCTTCCAGCTGGGTGCTGAGTAGGTGCTGTTCCTAGGGTGAGTTCCACTCATAACCAAAGTTGTTATGTTGAAAAGATCAATGATTCCATGCAGTTGAGAAGATTAAATTAAGTTTATTGAAGAAGCGATGAAAGAACAGGACTCATTGTCCCTTTGGTGACTGCTCCAAGCTCCTACACCAGACAACTGTAATGAATCTTGAAACCCTCACCAAGAGATGCATAAAAAACATTTCACTCTTAAAGGAACTAAGCCAATAAGTAGCCTATAACAAGTTGTTCCATACATCTGTAACAACATATTATTTCTCACCATATTGTATTATGAGAATTAAGCGCTCAATGTGCAAAATTAAGGTCGCAAAGCAGTCACTGTTTTTTGCACTGCAATTGCTTTGTAATCTAAACTCAGTTTTGCCCTGCATATGATGTACACATCAGTCACAGGGCTAAACCACCATTCTCAATGAGTCACAAAAAATCATGCCTTATTATTGTGCATGAGACAGAATTTAATTGCAACTCATGGCGGAAGGCTGCAAATGCAGGGATGGATGCCTGCAAAGGACTGCAGGTGGCGATTTCTGCGTTTACCTTTTTACAGTGCCCTGTGTTTTATTTTACTCCAGCACCTGTCCTATAGAGGGGGCTGGAATCAAAAAATAAAATCCAAAATTCGAGAATGGCATGTTGAGGATCACTTGGACGCACACAGCTGTGAATCACAGAATGGAAGCTATCTGTCATGGTCAGAATACTTAGTAAATCAGTACCACTTTTGACAGGCCTGTTGGAAACCATTGATCCATTGCATTGAGAATCAGATGGAAAAATGGGCCCCCATTTCGTGCCTCCTCAATCTTCTGATATGCACTGAGTCGCAAAGTCTGCTCAATGGGTTGGTACAATTTTTATGACTTGCAAACTACCTTTTGTGTAATGCAACTTGCTGTGTTAATTGTGAATTTGTGAATCACACATTTTTTACCCTAAAACAATATAGTAATCTTGACCCCTATGTTATTTGGAGATCTTGATGGGGAGAAAGTGAAATAACAAAGGGCCTGATTACAACCCTGGCGACCTGACCATCAGACCACCAATACGGCGGTCTAGAGGATGCTGCCAAGCTGGCAGCCTCCAGTCTGTTGTATTATGAAATGCCCACCGGGCTGGTGGAACAGTCAGTGTGGCAGCATTGGCCTCAGCTCTAAAGGAGATCCCAGGTCAATGCCAGCTGCACTGACTGTGCTGCCAGCACAGTCGGAATGCGCACTCTCTGCCATGGCAAACAGTGTGCATTCCGACTGTGCTGACAGGGTGGCCACTGCGTGGGTGGTGCAGGGCCCCCTGTGGCCCCATCTCTGCCTTTCCACTGGCCTTTTCCTGGCGGTGCCCCACCATGGAAAGACTGGTAGAAAGGCAGGTCGTGATCAGCACACCGGTGCCGACATCTGCACTACCATGCTTGACCACGGCTTTCACCTCCACCAACACGTCAAGATCCACGATCCTGGAGGTGGCAGTGGGCTTGGGGCGGTCTGATTGCCATCATTGTAATCTGGCAGTCAGACTGCCAAGTAAGCGGTGGTCGGACTGCCACAGCAGGTACGGTGGTCTTAGGATTGCTGTACTCGGAATCAGACCCAAAGATTCTCTAATTCTAGTGAAAATTGCAGGAATGATAAAATTAGGAAGGGGTGAAAAAGGTCATAAGCCTTATCATGACAAACAAAATACTGTCATGTTGACATTATATTGTAGAAGATTGGGGTACAGTCTGTGTAACAGATGAGCTATGCAAGGGGTTATGTAGATTTTCAGCCTCTTTGTACAACCCCTATAACTTGTTGGCCTCATTGTTAATTCCTTACATTTGATGTCAAAGAGATCAAGATCTGTCTGATTCCCCATGGGTGGCAAGGACAGAAAGACCTTGGGTTGAGCTTTAGACACCATCATAGCTTCTGATAAGGAGCTATGATTACATCATATAATTGACCTTGAATCATGTAACTGTAAATAAACCTGTGTTTAGATGTTATATTGGATACAATAACTAAGGAACAGTAGGCTATCTGCCAGGTATTTAAGTATTTTGCTTTTACTTCCTTTTGAGTTGTGGCTGCTGGAAGTAAGGTAGTGCAGTGTCATCTGATATGTTAGACCCTGAGACTGTACTTAATTTAGTGGTGGAAAGGGTGGATAGAAAGGACTCATGGATTGGCATCGAGGTGGCTAGACCTAACCTTGTGCCTGATTGATATTGTGTGATTAAGGGTGGGATGGACATGTAGACCAGCTGAAGTGCTGGTTGAATCTGAGTACCTTACATAGACTAAGAAGTTTTTTTCTGAGCTATGGTGAAGTCTTTATTTTATTATGAGTTAAACGAGACTGCAAATCCAGAATGCAAAGTGAATTCCTGAACTAGATGTCCTCTTGGGTCATGTAGTCCCTCAGGTGCAGCGTCCTTTTATCCTGCACAGCAAGACTTGGCCCAGCGCTATGTAGCACAGATTCAATGCGGATTCCTCCTTCCCTGGCAGACACCAGCAAGAGATTGGCTCTTGAGACAAGTAGTCCCTCAAGTTCAGCGGCCTCTCATCCCACACAGGGGGAGTGGCCCAGCGCTATATAGCGCACATTCAATGTGGGCCCCTCCGCCTCTGGCAGTCACCAGCAACAAACTGGCTCTTGGGACCTAGTAGATGATCTACTAACGCTCGATTGGAGAAACAGCAGTGCTGTATGAGTGTGTGTGTGTGTGCGTGTGTGTGTGTTTGTGCGCGCGTGTGTGTGCATGTGTGTGCGTGAGTGTGTGTGTGTGTATGTGTGTGTGTGTGTGTGTGTGTGAGCGAGACAGAGAGAAAGAGAGAGAACTAGAGACAGAGAGAGAAAAAGAGTATGAGAGAGAGAGAGCTATTTTTCACAGTGCTTCTTACCTCATGCTTTACTTTTGTGTAGGTATGAGTGAGTAATTCTTTCAGTAATTATGCTTATGAATATTTGTGTGGATGCTTCTAACCATTTGCTTTATTGTGCTGGTCGTTATTGTAAAGTGCCTTTAGCCAGCGTCTATGCAGTGGTTGTTAAAGCATCTTTTTACGTTATGAAGGTATTTGGTTTTTTCTTTTGGAATGCCTCACTGCCATTGATTCTTGCCATGCCTTGTACTCACTTGTAGAACAGAGGGCTTTGGTGTTCTGATGTGTGTCAGACCATTTCTGATTACTGAATCTTGTTGCATTGCTTTTTGTTCCTTTGTAGGAATGCAGGAGCATTGCATCCTGCTGCGTGTTCTTTAATGAACCATCTTAGTTCCACTCACTGCTTGACTTCGTACAATCTGCGTCCCCCTAGTTTAATCCAATTGACAGATCAGGGACCCGACGGGAATATATCAGCATCTTTTCTACCTGGGCAAAATGTCATTAAAATGCACTAAAACTAGTGTTCTGCTTTTTGCATTAAAATGCACAGGCAAAGCGCCATTGGTGAGCATCCCTCCGTTTCATCACAAGAATGGCAGTGATTATCAATACTTCAGGGGCTGTTGAGATCCTGTAAACATTCGCTGCAGTTGATTATATGAATCATGCCTAACGTTTTTCATTAGAATTTTAAGCATGTTTAAGTGGAAAGAGGGATAATTAATGAACTATTGAAAAGATGTCTTGGGAGGCCCCGTGTTTAACTGTGCTCAGCGTTTTATTTGATGCATTAGGCAAATAGGATAGATGTGCTGGCAACAGAGGAATTTGTCATGGCATGCACATTACCTGCTCACACCGGCTTAGCTAATGTGCAATGCCTATGTGTCTACATCCCCATACACAGTGCAATTCAGGGGCAGAAGTTGTGGGCATCTGGCCAGTGCTTTAAATGGGGAGTTACTGTCCGGTACTGAGAATCGGCACTTTTTTATTTGGCGATGGAGAGTACCTGCACTTCTCAAGAGAAACGAAATACTTTTAATTGGAGAGTACTGCCACTTCTCAGAAACAAGCAGGTACTCCGGTATAAAGTGCCTGCACTTCTATTTTTCCATTTCAAGCCCTGGATCTGGTAGTTCTTAAAGGGTTGCAGCCACTAATTCAACAACCAAAAATGCCCACATCATTTATGAACAAAACTGATTTGTTGAAAATGACTTTAGAATCTGTTATATTCTGTCGCTGCATTCACATAGTAGACAAAGACGGATGATACACCCGGACTTCACCCAATTTAAGAAGAAGATGGAAGCTCCTAAATGACAGCACGTTGATACCGTCGTGGTAGCAGAACGATGGAATTTCTGATCTTTAATCGTTTATTTCTACAATTATAGCGATTACCACATGCAGTGTTCATTGAGGCACTACTTATACGTTTCTAACATTGGCATTGTCTTTGTCCCAGGGTGTCCCCAGGGCAACACTTTGCTGGTAAAATAAAAAATTTGCATATCTCTAATTTTTATTCTATCAACTTTGAAAATGTCTTAACCCCTTCTCTTGCGTCTATTAAAACTAACAAGGGCTATGATTAAGGTCCTAGCAGGTTTTGTCTACCGTAATATATTATGCTGTACCAGGGCTTCTCCTAAAAATATCCCAAAGACTTGCTTTCTTCTGATGAGTGGCGGATTGTCTGATGCCCACGTACAGAGATGTCAATCACTGGCTGCACTTACAATTGATGGTGAAAAATTACGAACAGTGAGTACAAACAGCTTACCTTCTCTTTCTTTGCTTTCTCTATTTTGTTGCTATTCTTTCCTTTCTCCTTTCTTTTTAAGGCACAGCCAATTAACAATAATACCACTAACTTTACGTCCTGCCCGTGATAAGTAAGGATAAGTAAAGCTGGAGACAAGTTAGCTGAGAGTAATATTCATCCTGGAAAAAGGCTCACCAGATGGGCCTGAGACATCAGAGACAAGATCGCCAGCCATCCAGGACCAGACTGGGGGGGAGCAAAGCAGCCCCGGTAAAAATGTTCAAACTACCCCCCTCCCTTCATTTCGCACTGTCTTTCCACACATCCATTTTCTATCTCTGTCTCTCTCTTTCTCTCCTCTTGCACTCTGACCGCTTTCTCTTTATCCCCCTCCTGAAGCTCCCCCCCCCCCGTGCCTTCTGTAATTAATCTTGTGGGAAAGTGAGGGAGGCACCAGGAGCGGCCCACGGATTTTAAAAACGGCCCGTGAGGGCTCCAGCTCACAGGGGAAATGCCCAATGGAATAAAAGACCCTTCCAGCCCTGCAGACATCACCTGTTCTAGATTAGCACAGGCCGTCGAAGCTCACTGGCTCTAGATGTGTGTGAAATAATACTTGTGCCATAGCAATCCATGATTCATCCATCAGTGGGCATTGCTTTTTTATGGAAAATATGACATCAACAGTTTATTTTACTGTGTTCACAAGATGGGAAACTTTCCATCCAGTCATCCACCTACGACCCATTACTGCTATATAGCCACATGTATCACGTGGTATCTTCAGCCCACCCTGACTTTTTAGCCACCATTACTTTGCACTCCGGTTCAAGTAGTTTTAAGTTTCTTGCTATAACTTAGAAAGAACAGCTTGCAAAGTGTTGTTATTATGAAACTAAGGGGCATATTTATACTCTGTTTGTGCCGGATTTGCGTAATTTTTTAAAACCAAATCCTGCGCAAACTTAACTCCATATTTATACTTTGGCACTAGACTCGCCTAGCGCCAAATTCATGGAGCTTGAGTCATTTTTTTACTGTGGATACTGTGGAAACCTAGTTTGCATTAATGAGATGCAAGGTAGGCATTCCAGGGTAAAAAATTACTCTAAGGCCTTTGCGTCTTATTTATACTCCCGTGCAAAAATGATGCACAGGAGGGGGAGGGTCTTAGAAAATTACTCTAAACCACTTTAGAGTCATTTTTAACACCTGGGTCAGGGAAGGCGTTAAGGGACCTGTGGGCTTATTTCCATGATCTCTGACCATGGAAGCAGTCCACAGGTGCCCTTCCCTGCCCCCAGGGACACCCACTGCCACCCTTGCCCACCCCTGGAGGACACCCATGGATGGGGGGACCCATCTACGGTAATTAGAAGTAAGTAGTTTTTTATTTTATTTTTTAAAGTGGCATAGAGGGGCCTAACTTGGGCTCCCCTACATGCCATTGTGCCCAATGGCCATGCCCAGGGACAGAAGTCCCCTGGGCATGGCCATTGGGCAGGCAGGCATGACTCCTGTCTTTGCTAAGACAGGAGTCATTTCCATGGGGATTGTGCGTCAAAAAATGACGCTAGTCAGGTTTGAGTAATTATTTTTGACTCTAACCTGACTTGCACCATTCTTTAACGTACAACCCCCATTCTTCCCTACGCCTCCGCTGCCCGGTTAGAGTCATTTATTTTGACACTAAGCAGGCCACAGCGCCGGCTAACGTCATTCCAAAAATAAGGCGCCTGGCTGGCGTTAGTCGGCAGTAAACGTTTTGACGCAAATCTACGCTAGCGCTGATTTGCTTCAAAAAGTATAAATATGGGCCTAAGGGGCATATTTATACTCTGTTTGCGCCGAAGTTGCGTCATTTATTTTGACGCAAATCCGGCGCAAACTTAACTCCATATTTATACTTTGGCTCTAGACTCGTCTAGCTCCAAATTTGTGGAGTTTGAGTCATTTTTTTACCGTGGAAACCTACCTTGCGTTAATGAGATGCAAGGTAGGCGTTCCAGGGCAAACAATGACTCTAAGGCCTTTGTGCCTTATTTATACTCCCGTGCAAAAATGACGCACAGGAGGGGGAGGGCCTTAAAAAATGACTCTAAACCAGTTTAGAGTCATGTTTTAACGCCTGGGTCAGGGCAGGCATTAAGGGACCTGTGGGCTAATTTCCATGGTCTCTGACCATGGAAGCAGTCCACAGGTGCCCTTCCCTGCCCCAGGGACACCCCCTGCCACCCTCGCCCACCCCTGGAGGACACCTATGAAGGGGGGGACCCATCTACGGTAAGTAGAGTCGAGTAAAAGTAAGTATTTATATTTTATTTTTTAAAGTGGCATAGGGGGGCCTAACTTGCCCCCCTAAATGCCATTGTGCCCAATGGCCATGCCCAGGGGACGAAAGTCCCCTGGGCATGGCCACTGGGCAGTGGGGCATGACTTCTGTCTTTGCTAAGACAGGAGTCATTTCCATGGGGGTTGTGTGTCAAAAAATGACGCTAGTCAGGTTTGAGTCAATATTTTTGACTCTAACCTGACTTGCACCATTCTTTGACGCACAACTCCCATTCTTTCCTACGCCTACGCTGGCCGGTTAGAGTAATTTATTTTGACGCTAACCAGGCGGCAGCGCCGGCTAACGTCATTCCATAAATAAGGCGCCCGGCTGGCGCATTGGAATGGCGTTAGCTGGCGGTAAACTTTTTGACGCAAATCTGCGCTAGCACTGATTTGCGTCAAAAAGTATAAATATGGGCTAAGATTGGCTGAAGGTGAAACACATTGCACTGGACCACCTGGCAGCTATGCTATGTATACTCCACCATTCAATCACAATTTTGGTTGGCAGTGTTTATATCACATGCAGAATGTCTCAGGGACTGGTCCACTGCCATTGACCTCTGTGATGAGACGTACAATTTCAGGATAGCACTGGTGCATTTGCAGGACAAATCTAACAATGACATATATTTTGACCAAAAGCAGGGAGTGCCTTCAAATTAAGAAAAGTGGTACTTTCTTTCCACCGCCATCCCCACCTCCCCTGGAGATATCCCAGTGATGTAAGCACTCGTGGCTAACTTCTGAAGTAACTTACAGGTCACGATTTTGAACTATTTATCCTTTAGATAAATTAAATACCATTACATGTTGAACTAGTGAAATGTATAATTTACAGTGGCTAGAACCTGCACTATTGAAGTATGGAGAGCTATATAAATAAAATCTGTACGTTCTTAAATTCCTATTCACTCCTCACACAGCAGAGCTATTTTGTAATTTTTATTACAAGTGAGCTCACCCCTGAGGTGGAGGCCTGGGGATGAGAATAGAAGGGCACAATATTGGGAGTTTAATAGCTTCTTAGAGAACAGATGATGGGCACGGCCCGCACAATGTCATTTCCCTAGAGCTTGATGGCTGGATGCCCCAGGTCTCTAAACTAGACATAAAGCACTGAATGATTGATTTTGGATTCGCCAATCAACCAGGGTTTTCTATCTATCTATCTATCTATCTATCTATCTATCTATCTATCTATCTATCTATCTATCTATCTGTCTATCTATCTATCTATTTATCTATCTATCTATCTATCTATCTATCTATCTATACATATATATATATGTCTATATATATTATATATATATATCTTAACTGACTTATATATGTACACACGTGTGTGTGTGCATGCGTGTGTGCGTGTCCTCGTCGTGTGTGTATGTGTGAGTGAGAGAGGGAGAGAGAGACATAAGAGGGAGGGAAAAATTAAGCGACATAAAGTGCTGCATTCGAGAGACACAGAATCAGGAGAGCTGAACAATTACTCCAAACCTCTCATGTCCAATGTCCTCTGCTGCCTTGAGTAAATTCCTCCTGCCTCTGGGCGAAATGTCACATAATGCCATTTTCTATGGTATAATCCTATCCTATATTCCTATGGTATTTGTAGTGTTAACTCAGTTGAAAAATATTTATTAGTTTAACTTGAAAAGTGGTCATACAATGTTGGCAAGTGCACTGCGGTACTGACGGTAGCAGGTGCTCAGTGCCAAGGTGTGCCCAGCAGCCCAGGCCTGCCTGTAGGTCACTGATGCCTCTAAACAGAAGGTGTAGGCGTCTAGCATTGTGGTGGGCTCAGTGGGCATTGCAAATAGGATGGAAATTATAAATGAAAGGGCAGGACAGTTTCAACTCAGTGCAAAGGTAGAAAATCACATATTCACACCTGTCTGCCAGAAACAGCCAAAGTTTGATTTTGGTCCATCAGCCTTGCCACTGAAGCTCACTTCTTTTTAGTAGAATGTGCACAAGTGATCAGGAAAACTTCTGTCACTCACAGTGCAAAGGAACCAATGGGTGAACAGGGCTGACCCATTGTCTCATGCTGTATGATATGGTGGATGGAAGTTAATGTGTGAGTCACTTACCAGTCATTTTCATTACCCCGATTAGGGGTCCTCCACGTCCCAGTAATAATATATGAGTTATGAGCCTCCTGTGACAGGTCTAGCACGTAAGTCCCTTTTCTATTTAAAACAAAAAAACATTTGACCCCTGTTGCCTCATCCTGTTATGTTAGAAAGCTCTGCCAAACAAAGTGCTACAGGGAGGGAGGGAGGTAAGAGGACTGGGGCGAGGAGGACCCCATAATCAGGATAATTACGATTACCAGTAAGCAACTGAAACATTACCTCCTTATGGGGTCCCCCTTGCCCCAGTCCTAACATACGAGGAAGTGAGCAAGCGTACAGAAACAAGTTTGCACCAAAGAGTAGAAATGCAATACATGTTTATACAGAACATGAAGCACAAAAATCACTTCAATGCAGCAGACAAAACAGTGGAATCAAAATGCCCATCCAAATCCTCACAGCCAGAGAGAGACGATAGTGTGAGTGTGTGGCCTCCTAAATTAGGGTAAGGTGATACGTAATAGACAGTGACATCTACTACCCTGAGAAGTCGACTCAAATCTTTTGACTCAGACAGGAGTAAAAAGATCATCAAATCAAACAATGAGAACTAATAGCCATAAACAAACAACAATATGCAATAAGGAGTCAGTAATCTATACGCACCATGACCTGTGTGGTCATGAATTACCACACCAACTTAGTAAAGTTTAAACATTTATTGCCCTTATATTAACAATGCTAAAGTCACATAAATAATGTGCAAAACCAAATGGTAACAATACCGGAACAACAGAGGCTGTCCAAATAGTCTGAAGAATCTCAATCTTATAAGAGCAACCGCCATTAAACACTCCAAATGAATTATACAAAATTGCTACAGAATTATTCGAGAAATAGCAATAGATTTCCTTAGTTGTGAAGTTGAATCAATCATAATCACTGAATAAACATTTAATTCAATTATTGGGTCAGACATCCTAACCACCAAATTCTAATTCGAAAAGCATGTGTGGGGCTGGGCTGTGCCAAATGCAAAAATTAAAAATAAGATATATATATTTTTTTAAACATCTAATTGTGGCGCTAACAAAAATCCGGTTTTATTTCTAAGGGAAAACCTACAAAGGAAAACAAAATGCACAGTGATTATACTTCTCCTAAATGAGACAGCAGTTAGCAGATTCTTCATCAGCAGAGCACAGGAACAGCAGGTGTTCAGCGATCAGCATCGGGAACATGGAAAGGGTAACAGTTCAGTAATATTGGGCCTAAGGTATCTAAACTGTTAAAATTATAAGTAGCTGGGCATGAGCTGAACATAGACTGACAAAAACTGAAACTAGAAAGAACTAAAGGGAACTGAACTTACATCAGCTAAAACTTTGCCTAGTTGAAGTCCCATAAATCACCAGCTAGGCTTCTATTGGACAGGACTACGAGGTGTGACAGGGAGCAACCAATTGAATTACGTTTCCTCTTCATTTCTATCTTTCTTTATTTCTTCTTCAAGATAGGGCCATGTTAATGCTCCTGTTTGGTCTGCAGTTTCCACAGAATATTAACATTGTAGAATACATCACAGAACATGACGTTTAGCTAACATCACTTTCTACCAGAAATCAAGGCCTATTGTTAAAACTTTCAAATGTTATCACAAGGAAGTACAGAATGAGCAGAGTGGAACAGGACAGTAGATTTCCACTCTGAGCTTTCAATAGGAAGTCTAATAAACAATGTCTGAAAAAGCATTTCAGTAAAGTCAGCATAACATTCCAACCCTGCGTTTGTGGAAAAATACTAAAACTAAGGCCTTTTAATGAATGCTAGTACATGAAGAAGAAGAAGTTCATATTAATTTTAAATCATTAATTTTGCTATTTAATATTAATCATCTTTTGTCAGTACATATGGTTATGATTCATCAAAACATATTTCACAGTCATTTATTATTTCACATATAACTCGATGTGACAGACACCATGTCAACCACACTTCACACATGCACGTTTTCATTTCAAGCACAAGTTTCTCTATTTAGGACTTTTAATACATGTTAATTGTTACAGTTTAGTTACTCATATTTTATTAATAATGTTTATTTTTAACAACAGAGTGAGGTACATCTGAGGGGATGACCAAGTGGCCGCTCAGCAAATTTCCAAGAGGGAACCCCTCTCAGCCCCCCAGCTTCAGCCCAGGAAGTGGAAAACACCCCTGGATATCTTCATGAAGAGGCATAGAAACATCAGCATAAGCACAGGCAAGCCTGTCAAACCCACCTACTCAGAGTCTGGGTAGAAACTTTCTCGCCCTAGAGACAGACCAATAAGTAACAAACAAGGATTGTGACAGCCTCAAAGTCTTTGTACGCTCCAAATAAATCAGAAGAGCCCTCTTGACACCCAGGGTAGAAGGAAGGGAAGTGGAAGAATCTGGAAAAAGAAGTAGTACAACCTCTTGTAGAAAATGAAAAGAGGAAGATACCTTATGGTCAAATTTAGGGCACAATCTGAGGACCACATGGTCTCGAAAAAAACTTCAGATACGGAAAAACAGCTAGAAGTGCCCCCAATTCACCCAAACACCTAGTAGAGGTTATGACCACCAAGAAAACCACTTTAGCTGACAATCAGACCAACTCAGCCTCCTCCAAAAACTCAAAAGGAATGCCCTGTAAACCTCGCAAGACAACCAACAAGTCCCAATAAAGAACCATCTTCCTAAAAACAAGCCACTGTAACCTGAAACTCTTAAGCAAATGCAACATCAGGGGTGACGGAGTAGAGAAGTCATCAGAAAAAGAGTGACAAGCCCTAATAGCCGCCCACTGAGCAGAAACAGTGCTAGGGGTCAGACCCTTCACAAACCCATCAGGCAAAAAATGTAGAATCTTAAAGGGAGCAATGTGGGCTGGATCCTCAGACATAGTGCCGCACCACTGAGCGAAAGACCCCCGGGGCATCTGATAGGATTTCTGCTTACAAGAAGACTGGACCTCCAAAGCAACTTACGAAGAACAATCCAAATGAACCAAACCTACCCGTTCAACAGCCAAACCGTCAGAGACAACCCAGATACCATCTGGTGAGACAGCTGCGGAAACTGAAGAGAAAATTGGTTGAGAGGGAGAACCAAAAAACGATCCTCGGCCAGAGACAGAAGGGAGGGAAACCAATGACGAGGGGGCCAATATGGTGCAATGAGGATCACCTGAGTCTTTTCTTCCCGGACTTTTGAGAGAACCCTGGTCAAGAGGTGAATTGGCGGAAAAGCATACAGCAAACCCTATGGCCACAGGACTGACAGAGCATCTACCACCCAAGCCAGCTCCGTGCAAAAGTGAGGGCATTGAGCATTGCCCGGGGAGACAAACAGATCTAACCAAAGTATCCCAAACTGCTGACACACCCAGTGGAACAGAGGCTGAGCCAAGTGGTAAAATTCACTGATGAAGACAAGTTCCTGTTGAGACTGCCTGCCCAGAAATTCGTTTCCCCCCAAATGCGCATCACCCTCAGATCCAGAACATTCTCCTCTGCCCATGAACAAATCAGGGATGCAACCTGATTGAGGGGTCTGCACTATGTACCCCCGCCTTTTCAGGTAAGCCTGTACCACTTGATTGTTCATCCAGACCATAACATTCTGAGCCCTCAGCTGTTCCCGAAAACCATCCAAGGCTCTCATCACTGCCATAAGTTCCCTCCAGTTCAATGACTGCTGACTCTCCCACTGAGACCAAAGAGCCCTCCTTTCCAGGTGATGCAACACAGCACCCCATCTCCACCTGCTGGCATCTGCTGTCAAGAGAATTGTGGGAGGGAGCTGAAACAGGACCCCTTTCAACAGATTTTCCCCGAACCAACCCCCAGGACAGATCGAGTAAAACCTGAGCTGAGAGAGAAATCATGAACTCGTAGTCCCTGGAGTTGAGATCCCAGTGACTGAGGATATGATTCACCCAGGGGACCACAGCAGTTGAGGCAGCCAGCTGACGTTGCACCCTCAACCAGCATCTCACATAACTTAGTGAACAAGTCCTTCACTGCCAATTTGAGAGGAAACACTCTGTTGTCTGGAAGGAAGGCAACACCCACTTGAGTATCCAAACGAGCGCCAATGAACAACTTCACTTGTGAAGGAGTGAGGTGTGACTTCGGAAGAGTCACCAGGAGGATGAAGTCAATCAAGGCCTGAAACACCAATACCACATCTTGTTGTGCCTTCGGAAAAGAAGGAGCCGCCAACAACCAATCATCCACATACAAAGAACAACACCTTTCAAATGTAAAAAAGGAACAAAGGCAGCCAATACATTTGTGAAGCCCCGGAGAGACACACCCAAGCCGAACGGCAGGACCTAAAACTGAAAGTGATGGCCCAACACAGCAAACCACAGGAGTAACTGACTCTTTATGTGTACCTGCACATGAAAGTAGTCATCTTGTGAGTCCAGTGTGGCAAGAAAATCTCCGTTCATGAGGAGAGGAACGATCAACTGAAGGGACACCATCCTGAAAATTTCCACCAGCACAAACTTGTTCAAAGCCTTGAGACTGAGGATTGGCCAAAAAGAACCCTCTGGCTTTAGAACTAAAAACAGGGTTGAGTAAAACCCTAGTATGTTTCTGCAGGAGCAGATCTAGTCCCATTCTGAGATTTTGCAACTGTAAAGGGTTGTTTGGAGAAGGAGTAACTCTGAAGTGAGAAGGCAGAGCATACTCTCTGAATTGTACCCACTGAGGTAAAAAATCCCTGAGCCGACCTCCCACTGTCATATAGTTATTTCTGTTGTTGGACATCAGGGGTACAGGAGGATGAGGGTTGGGCTTTGTTATAGAAGGCGACCCCCCGACCACAGGCCTTTCCCTGAAAGGACCTGTGCTCATTGGCCTGAAAAAAAACCTTCCTGAAACCAAACTGTTTCTTTTCCGCCACCTGTTTAAAAGACTTTAGGATCTCCTTCTCCTCTGCAGCCTTCTCAACCATGTCATTGAGCTCAGGACCAAACAATTTCAGGCCCAAAAAAGGCAACTTTCAAATCAAGGAGTGTTGGATACAGTAGGGGCTCACGGGCGCGGAAGAGGTGGGGCGGTGAACCGGGGGTGGGGGAAATAAACATTTATTTAATTTAAAAAACCAAACAACTTACCTTTCCTCGATGCCGCGGGCGCTCCTTTCTTTTGTCACTGGATGCTGCAGGCACAGGCTCCCAGCCTGCCCTGCAGCCAATCCTGACTCTGCTCAGTGCAGCATCAGGATTGGCTGGGAGCACCCAGCCAGGGCGTTCCCAGGCAGAATGGGAGCCTGTGCATGCTCTCTCCAGCCCAGCAACAGTGTTGCTGGGCTGGAGAGAGTCCTGTGCACATGTGTGTTTGGCCAGCCTAAGAAGGCGCATGCGCGAGACACCTTGTCACCCTCTGGCCCCACCCCCTTTACCAGAAAACGATCATACACAAAGTTTATGGTCATTTTCTGGTAAAGGTTTTGCAGCTGCCGCTGCTGGCAGGGGGCTACACTCCTCCGCCCCAACCGAGGAGCCGCCCCTGGTTGGATAGCCTCCAATTTCCAAGACTTTATCAATAAGGACTATCTGCCAGAAATGGAAGCAACAGTTTGGGAGGATCCTCCTGTGCCTACAGGCCATCAAACAAGGAATGAATGTCCTTCAGGAGTGCCCACGGGCATATGCTGCATAGGTGTTTGTTCTGTTCATGAAAAGACAAACAGTCCATATTTGTAGTGTTATACTGTGCCAAAAATTCATCTTCATAAAAAAATTGGGGTGACAAACAAACCCGTATTCTCTGATCTGAGACAAGCCCTCCTTAAGCTGCTTGGACTGTATATATCTGCCCTTACAGTCTTCTAGTTCCTCTGCATCATCGTCCAACCTCTGACGTTTTGCATGGAATTCCTTCTCCTTCATGTCCGCATCCACAGCCTCTTTAATCAAAGACTGCAAATCCTGACAGGCAATGTGTAAAAGTTCCCAAAACTCCCCCTGTTCAATCAATCAATCAATCAATCAATCAGTTTTTGTAAAGCACATCCACTCACCCGTGAGGATCTCATGGTGCTCATGGCACCTGTTCAGGAGGCTGAGAATGCTTCCATTTTATCCATGCCAAAAAAGTCACAATAAAGTGCAGCAACGTAAGACTGCAGCGTCTGTTTATGTGGCCTTCACCAGACAATCGGATCGTATCTCGCCAGAACCCGTCCGCCCAATTTGAAGCTTTTATTCCCTTGCAACAAGCATCAATACCTGACCCCCACAAAGGACCAGGTAGCCATTACACTGGAGGGGCCCGTGGAGAGAGAGACCCTGTTAGAAATGGAGTCTTTGGTTGACAGTCAGGTTACCCCCTGTTCAAGCAAGGACCCTCACTCTAGTTAGGATAAAAGAGAATCACCCTCAGCTAACCCCTGCTTACCCCCTTGGTAGCTTGGCAGAGCAGTAGGCTTAACCTCAGAGTGCTGGGCGTAAAGTATTTGTACCAACACACACAGTAACTCAATGAAAACACTACAAAATGACACAACACCAGTTTAGAAAAATAGGAAATATTTATCTAGACAAAACAAGACCAAAACGACAAAAATCCAACATACACAAGTCAAGTTATGATTTTTTAAAGGTTTAAAATAAAAAGAGTCTTTAGGTAGTTGTAACACCACACTAGCGCTGCTAGCGTGAAAATGTACCTGGTTTGCGGCAAAAATAACCCCACACGGGCTGTGCGCGTCGAAAACAACCCTGGACGGTTATATGCGTCGAAAACAACTCGGCACGGCGATGCGCGTCGAAACAGCCAGCCACGCGACGGTCCGAAAGTCCCGCGGCGCAGGTTGCGATCTCTCAGCCTTCGTCAGCGATGCTGCGCGTCGTTTCTCCTGCTCCGGGCGTCGATTCTCCGGTCGCGTTTCCTGCGGCGTCGTTTCTCAGCTGCGGAGCCGGCGTCGCGTCGTTTTCTCAGCCGCGATCGGATTCGCGTCGATCTTTTCTCCGCACGGCGCTCGGTGCGTGTATTTTTGTCCTTGGGCTGCCAGCCTCTCCTTTCAGGGTCCCAGGAACTGGAAGGGCACCACAGAGCAGGGTAGGGGTCTCTCCAGAGACTCCAGGTGCTGGCAGGAAGAAGTCTTTGCTATCCCTGAGACTTCAACAACAGGAGGCAAGCTCTACATCAAGCCCTTGGAGATTTATTCTTCAAGATGGAAGGCACACAAAGTCCAGTCTTTGCCCTCTTACTCTGGCAGAAGCAGCACTGCAGGAAAGCTCCACAAAGCACAGTCACAGGCAGGGCAGCACTTGTTCCTCAGCGATCAGCTCTTCTCCAGGCAGAGGTTCCCCTTGATTCCAGAAGTGTTTCTAAAGTTTGTAAGTTTGGGTGCCCTTCTTATACCCATTTTAGTCTTTGAAGTCACCTTCCTTCAAAGGGGACTCACACCTTCTTGTGAAATCCTGCCTTGCCCAGGCAAGGCTTCAGACACACACCAGGGGGTTGGAGACAGCATTGTCAGAGGCAGGCACAGTCCTTTCAGATGAGAGTGACCACTCCACCCCTCCCTCCTAGCAGAGATGGCTAATCAGGAATGCAGATTACACCCCAGCTCCCTTTGTGTCACTGTCTGGTGTGAGGTGAAAAACAACCCAACTGTCAAACTGACCCAGACAGGGAATCCACAAACAAGGCAGAGTCACAGAATGGTTTAAGCAAGAAAATGCTCACTTTCTAAAAGTGGCATTTTCAAACGCACAATCTCAAAATCAACTTTACTAAAAGATGCATTTTTAAATTGTGAGTTCAGGGATCCCAAACTCCACCTGTCCATCTACTCTCTAGGGGAATCTACACTTTAATCATATTTAAAGGTAACCCCCATATTATCCTATGAGAGAGAGACAGACCTTGCAACAGTGAAAACGAAATTGGCAGTATTTCACTGTCAGGACATATAAACCACATTACTATATGTCCTACCTTATCCATACACTGCACCCTGCCCTTGGGGCTACCTAGGGCATACCTTAGGGGTGCCTTACATGTAAGGAAAGGGAAGGTTTAGGCCTGGCAAGTGGGTACACTTGCCAAGTCGAATTTACAGTGTAAAAATACACATACAGACACTGCAGTGGCAGGTCTGAGACATGATTACAGAGCTACTTATGTGGGTGGCACAACCAGTGCTGCAGGCCCACTAGTAGCATTTGATTTACAGGCCCTGGCACCTCTAGTGCACATTACTAGGGACTTACTAGTAATTCAAATATGCCAATCATGGATGAACCACTTACATACAATTTAAACAGGAGCACTTGCACTTTAGCACTGGTTAGCAGTGGTAAAGTGCCCAGAGTAACAAAAACAGCAAAATCAGAGTCCAGCACACATCAACAACCTGGGGAACAGAGGCAAAAAGTTAAGGGAGACCACGCCAAGGATGAAAAGTCTAACACGTGTCCCCCCCAGCTAAAAGTGGGGAGCAACTACCCAACCTCATGGGAGTTCTCATCACTAAGGCGGAAGAACCTGGACAGACCATCAGCATTGGCGTGCTCTGTACCGGGTCGATGTTCCACCGTAAAGTCCATCCCCTGTAGGGAAATGGACCACCTCAACAGTTTTGGGTTCTCACCCCTCATCTGCATTAACCATCTGAGGGGTCTGTGGTCGGTCTGAACTCGGAAGTGAGTCCCAAACAAGTAGGGTCTTAGCTTCTTCAGTGCCCAGACCACAGCAAACGCTTCACGTTCTATGGCACTCCACCTACGTTCCCTGGGTAGTAACCTTCTGCTAATGAAGGCTACGGGTTGATCTAGGCCCTCTTCATTCAGCTGTGAGAGTACTGCTCCAATACCATGCTCTGAGGCGTCTGTCTGTACAACAAACTCCGTGGAGTAGTCAGGTGCCTTCAGCACCGGTGCTGTGCACATGGCAGCCTTCAGGGCATCAAAAGCGTTCTGGCAAGCCTCTGTCCAGATCACTTTCTTGGGTTGCTTCTTAGAAGTCAACTCAGTTAAGGGGGTAACAATGGTACCATATCCCTTAACGAACCTCCGATAGTATCCTGTGAGACCTAAAAAGGCTCTCACTTCAGTCTGGGTCTTGGGAGGCTCCCAAGCCAGAATCGTGTCAATCTTAGGCTGTAGGGGTGCCACCTGGCCACTCCCCACCTGGTGTCCTAAGTACACAACAGAACCCTGCCCTATTTGGCACTTGCTCGCCTTAATAGTGAGGCCTGCCTTCTGCAGGGCCTCTAACACTCTCCAGAGGTGTTGCAGGTGTTCCTCCCATGTGGAACTAAACACAGCAATGTCATCCAGGTAGGCGGCACTGAACTCATCCAGTCCTGCCAACACCTGGTTGACCAACCTCTGAAAGGTGGCAGGGGCATTCTTCATCCCAAAGGGCATCACATTGAAGTGGAAGTGCCCATCGGGGGTAGAGAATGCTGACCTCTCCTTTGCCCCTTCAGTTAAGGCAATCTGCCAGTACCCAGATGTTAAATCAAACGTACTGAGGTACTGGGCAGCTCCTAACCGATCAATGAGCTCATCAGCTCGGGGGATGGGGTGTGCGTCAGTCTTGCTGACCGCATTGAGACCCCGGTAGTCCACACAGAACCTAAGTTCTGGAGTGGCACCAGGAGCAGTAGCCTTTGGGACCAAGACCACTGGGCTGGCCCAAGGACTGCTGGAGTGCTCAATAACCCTTAGGGCTAACATTTTGGAGACTTCCTCCTTAATGCAAGCCCTCACCCTGTCAGTCACCCTGTAAACCTTATGTTTAACAGGTGTACTGTCCCCAGTGTCCACATCATGTGTGCACAGGTGTGTGACTCCTGGGATCAGGGAAAACAGTGAGGCGAACTGTCCCAGCACGTGGCGACAGTCCCTCTGCTGTTCCTCAGTCAGGGAGGGGGAGAGGATCACTCCCTCCACAGACCCATCTTTCTCTCCTGCAGACAGGAGGTCAGGAAGAGGCTCACTCTCTTCCTCCACCCCGTCATCTGTCGCTAGGAGCATGGATAGCTCAGTTCGCTCAAAGTGTGGTTTGAGGCGGTTGACATGTAGGACCCTCAAGGGGTTCCTGGGGGATTGCAAGTCTACCAGATAGGTGACCTCGCTCTTTCTTTCCACCACCTCAAAAGGCCCAGTCCACTTATCTTGGAGAGCCCTAGGCTCCACTGGTGCCATGACCCACACTTTTTGTCCAGGCTGAAACTCAACCAGAGTGGCATTCTGGTCGTACCACCGTTTCATGTCCTCCTGGCTTGCTTCCAGGTTCTCCTGAGCGAGACGCCTGAAGCGGGCAGTCTGGTTTCTTAGTGCCAGCATGTAGCTAAATACATCCTGGGGTGGTTTACTAGGAGCTTTCTCCAAAGCCTCCTTCACCAGACTGAGCGGTCCCCTCACAGGGTGGCCATAGATGAGCTCAAAGGGGCTAAAGCCAAGTCCCTTTTGAGGCACCTCCCTGTAAGCGAACAGAAGGCATGGCAAGAGGACGTCCCACTTACGCCTCAAGGGCTCTGACAGGCCCTGAATCATGCCTTTCAAGGTGCGGTTGAATCTCTCAACCAGACCATTACTTTGGGGGTGGTAAGGGGTGGTGAACTTGTAGGTTACCCCACACACCTTCCACAGAGACTTCATATAAGTGGATATGAAGTTTGTACCCCTATCAGATACTACCTCCTTGGGGAACCCCATGCGGGTAAAAACCCCCATCAAGGCACGTCCCACCACGGGGGCGGTGACCGTCCTTAGAGGAATAGCTTCTGGGTACCGTGTGGCATGGTCCACCAAGACCAGGATGAACCTGTTGCCCATGGCTGTCTTGGGATCCAGAGGCCCCACAATGTCAACTCCTACCCTTTCAAAGGGAGTACTGACTACCGGTAAAGGTTGGAGGGGAGCTTTGCATTTCCCCCCACTCTTGCCACTTGCCTGACAAGTCTGACAAGATCTACAATAAGCAGCTGACTGCTTGTTCATCAAGGGCCAGTAAAAGTGGGAGACAAGCCTCTTATAGGTCTTGTCCTGCCCTAGATGTCCTGCCAAAGGCACATCATGAGCCAAACCCAGTAGGAAGGTCCTGAAGCCCTGGGGTACCACCAGCATACGAGCTGACCCCGGCTCAGGAACCTTAGGCTCACTATACAGGAGGCCATCCTCCCAATAAATCAGGTGAGTACCTGGCGCCCCGCCAGCCGCCTGGGCTGCAGCCTGCTGCCGCAGTCCCTCAAGAGTAGGGCATTCCTTCTGCGCTGTGCAGAATAATTCCCTGGTGGGTCCCCCTTCCTGCTGCCACTGCGACAGCTCAGGGACCTCCCCCAGTTCAGCCACCTGTTCCCCTGTAGGTTCCGGGGCATCACCCTCAGGCTCTGCCTCCTCCCGGACCGTGGGAACTTCTGGGGCGGGTTTCCCGCGCCTCCTGCCTTTCCTCTTCTTGGCGGTCCCCTGGGCCACTGTTTCAGGCTCCAGGGGCTCTTGACTACCCTGATTGGCTGCCATAGACCGGGTGGATACGCATACCCACCCAGGCAGACCCAACATCTCCAAGTGAGACCTGTGTTCCACCTCCTTCCAAGGGGAATCTTCCAGGTCGTTGCCTAGCAAACAATCAACAGGCATGGTTGGACTCACAGCTACTTTCCAGGAACCTGAGACCCCCCCCCATTCAAAGGGAACCTGCGCCACTCTGCAGAGGCGCTCAGAGTTGTCTACTGCAACTACTTGGTGAAGTACCCGGGGATCAATCTGCTCTTCAGACACCAGGTGACTCCTCACTGTAGTCACACTGGCTCCTGTGTCTCTCAGAGCCTCCACCCTCTGTCCATTGATGGTCACCCATTGCCTGTACTTCTTAGTGTTATCAGGCACTAGGTTTCTCTGGACCATCTCACTGTCCCCTAGTGAGACAAGGGTCATTTCTGCTGGTTCCCACCCACCTGAAACCAACTCCTCCCCAAGCGCTACACTGGCCAAACCCTGGGACGGTGCACCAGTGGGTGCCGGTGTACTTTTGGGGCATTTGGGGTCCCCCCTCACATGACCCACCTGGTCACATGAATAGCACTTACGTAGGGGACCACCTGCCATTGGCTTCCCTTTGGAGAACCATGTCTTCTTTTCACTGGGGGGTTGGGAATCCTTACCCTGGGAATCAGTTTGGGGCCCTTTAGAGAACTCATCCTGTTTGCCCTTACCCCCCCCTTTCTTCTGAGAGGGACCCTGCCCACCCTTGGCGTGGTCTCCCCCATACCTCTTTTGGACCCTGGTGCTCTCCCAGCGGTCCGCTTCCTGTGCAAGCTTCCTGGGGTCAGTCAGCTTGCTGTCAATGAGGTGCTGGCGCAGCTCTGGAAAACATAAACTGTACAAGTGCTCCCAAGCAATTAAATTGTAAAGCCCCTCATACGTGTTTACCTTACTGCCCTTCACCCAACCATCCAGTGACCTGCAACAAGAATCAACACATTCCAACCATGTTTGGGATTCCTTTCTCTTGTAGGATCTAAACTTCTCTTTGTACTGCTCAGGGGTGAGACCATACCTGGTAAGTAAGGCCTCCTTCATGGCAGGGTAGGTGAGACTCTGAGCATCCCCTAAGGCCGTCAGTGTGTCCCTCCCCTCTGCCTCAAAATGCTTCCACAGGGCTGCCCCCCAATGAGCTTCAGGGACCAGGTTCATGTGGAGAGCTGACTCATAACCCTTGAACCACAAGTAGATATCATCCTCCCTCTTATAATCCCTCACAAGGTCTTTTGGGATGTGTACCCTTCTCTCAGGCTGCACTGTAGAATTGCTGCCACCATCCCTACTGGACTGGTTTCTATGATCTATCTCTTTCAAGCTAAGCTCATGAGCCATTGTTATCTTCTTCTCCTCAAGGGCTAGCCTTCTCTGCTCCAATTGGTACTCCCTTTCTGCCTGTCTGTCCTGCAACTCTTCAGGTGTCAGACCCTTGGAGGATACACTGCTACTTGCCCTAGAGATTCTCCCCTGAGACATAGCAGGCCCACCCACTACATCAGTGTGAGTGACTTGCAACTCCTCTTCCCCCTCTGGCTCCTCATCTGTGTGCCCCTCAGCTGCTTTGGCTGTCACCCAGGCCCTCAGCGCCTTTTGCAGCTCATCCTTCTTGGATGAGCTCTTAATGGGACAGCCAACATTACTACAAAACTGCTTCAACTGAGCCACCTTGTAGCTCTCCAATTTCTCCAAGTCAAAAGCAGCTTCAGCTAGGGCATCTCCAGACTGAGACATGATGAGAGGTTAAAAAAAATATGCACAGTTCCAAAAACAGAAAAGCAAGTTCTCAAATGAAGTTTCAGCAAAGTCAATCCCGGGATCAGCGAAAAAAAAGAAACTGAATGCAGAGAAAAACAGTCCAAGTAAAAAACAAAAATCACAAGACTAGTAGTATGTGGTCACGTAGTGGTCTGAGATCAAAACAGTAGTGTACACTTAATTACTGTATGTCAAGTACAAATACAAGTCCAAATCCCGACCGCTGATCACCAATGTTAGAAATGGAGTCTTTGGTTGACAGTCAGGTTACCCCCTGTTCAAGCAAGGACCCTCACTCTAGTTAGGATAAAAGAGAATCACCCTCAGCTAACCCCTGCTTACCCCCTTGGTAGCTTGGCAGAGCAGTAGGCTTAACCTCAGAGTGCTGGGCGTAAAGTATTTGTACCAACCCACACAGTAACTCAATGAAAACACTACAAAATGACACAACACCAGTTTAGAAAAATAGGAAATATTTATCTAGACAAAACAAGACCAAAACGACAAAAATCCAACATACACAAGTCAAGTTATGATTTTTTAAAGGTTTAAAATAAAAAGAGTCTTTAGGTAGTTGTAACACCACACTAGCGCTGCTAGCGTGAAAATGTACCTGGTTTGCGGCAAAAATAACCCCGCACGGGCTGTGCGCGTCGAAAACAACCCTGCACGGTTATATGCGTCGAAAACAACTCGGCACGGCGATGCGCGTCGAAACAGCCAGCCACGCGACGGTCCGAAAGTCCCGCGGCGCAGGTTGCGATCTCTCAGCCTTCGTCAGCGATGCTGCGCGTCGTTTCTCCTGCTCCGGGCGTCGATTCTCCGGTCGCGTTTCCTGCGGCGTCGTTTCTCAGCTGCGGAGCCGGCGTCGCGTCGTTTTCTCAGCCGCGATCGGATTCGCGTCGATCTTTTCTCCGCACGGCGCTCGGTGCGTGTATTTTTGTCCTTGGGCTGCCAGCCTCTCCTTTCAGGGTCCCAGGAACTGGAAGGGCACCACAGAGCAGGGTAGGGGTCTCTCCAGAGACTCCAGGTGCTGGCAGGAAGAAGTCTTTGCTATCCCTGAGACTTCAACAACAGGAGGCAAGCTCTACATCAAGCCCTTGGAGATTTCTTCTTCAAGATGGAAGGCACACAAAGTCCAGTCTTTGCCCTCTTACTCTGGCAGAAGCAGCACTGCAGGAAAGCTCCACAAAGCACAGTCACAGGCAGGGCAGCACTTGTTCCTCAGCGATCAGCTCTTCTCCAGGCAGAGGTTCCCCTTGATTCCAGAAGTGTTTCTAAAGTTTGTAAGTTTGGGTGCCCTTCTTATACCCATTTTAGTCTTTGAAGTCACCTTCCTTCAAAGGGGACTCACACCTTCTTGTGAAATCCTGCCTTGCCCAGGCAAGGCTTCAGACACACACCAGGGGGTTGGAGACAGCATTGTCAGAGGCAGGCACAGTCCTTTCAGATGAGAGTGACCACTCCACCCCTCCCTCCTAGCAGAGATGGCTAATCAGGAATGCAGATTACACCCCAGCTCCCTTTGTGTCACTGTCTGGTGTGAGGTGAAAAACAACCCAACTGTCAAACTGACCCAGACAGGGAATCCACAAACAAGGCAGAGTCACAGAATGGTTTAAGCAAGAAAATGCTCACTTTCTAAAAGTGGCATTTTCAAACGCACAATCTCAAAATCAACTTTACTAAAAGATGCATTTTTAAATTGTGAGTTCAGGGATCCCAAACTCCACCTGTCCATCTACTCTCTAGGGGAATCTACACTTTAATCATATTTAAAGGTAACCCCCATATTATCCTATGAGAGAGAGACAGACCTTGCAACAGTGAAAACGAAATTGGCAGTATTTCACTGTCAGGACATATAAACCACATTACTATATGTCCTACCTTATCCATACACTGCACCCTGCCCTTGGGGCTACCTAGGGCATACCTTAGGGGTGCCTTACATGTAAGGAAAGGGAAGGTTTAGGCCTGGCAAGTGGGTACACTTGCCAAGTCGAATTTACAGTGTAAAAATACACATACAGACACTGCAGTGGCAGGTCTGAGACATGATTACAGAGCTACTTATGTGGGTGGCACAACCAGTGCTGCAGGCCCACTAGTAGCATTTGATTTACAAGCCCTGGCACCTCTAGTGCACATTACTAGGGACTTACTAGTAATTCAAATATGCCAATCATGGATGAACCACTTACATACAATTTAAACAGGAGCACTTGCACTTTAGCACTGGTTAGCAGTGGTAAAGTGCCCAGAGTAACAAAAACAGCAAAATCAGAGTCCAGCACACATCAACAACCTGGGGAACAGAGGCAAAAAGTTAAGGGAGACCACGCCAAGGATGAAAAGTCTAACAGACCCGGTCTAGTCTCTCCGCGGGTACTTTCGGGAGGGGGAAGTGATGCAAAGGGCCAGGAATGGTAGGAAGGTAAGTGGGGGCGGGACTGGGGAGGGGGTTTAAAAGGGCTCTAAGGGGAGGGACAGGCCTCTTTCCGCGCCGCTCATCGCGCAATCAGGAATTTGGTCGGTCCCTGGGGGAGCACTATTTTTAACAGGCAAGTGTGAGTTTACTACTATCTTGCCTTCGGCGCCATGGCAACAAGCCACAACGCAGAGGCAATTAGAGCCACGCTTTGTGTTTTAGGGGAAGCCGGCCGAGCCGACTTGCTCAGGCCTGGTGTCCACGACCAGGCCTGGTTTGGCATAACGCGCCCGACACGCAGCGTGTCGGGTCGGGTAGTGGCTGCTGTAGCCGCTTGTGTCTCGGATGAACAGGCTAAAAAGCCCAAGAAAACAGCGGGGGCGGGCGCACAGTGCGTCCACCCCCTTGGGGCCACATTATTTTCAGGAGTCAGGGCAGGGGGGGACAGTGGTGGATGCTGGGGTTGGGGCACACACGTCTGGGAGCATGTTGGGCCATGAGGGGCAGGAAATACCCACTGGGCCTGATCAGGAAGGGGATAATGGGGCACAAGATGAAGCTGGGCCCAGTTCAGATATGGGGCCCTTGCAACTTTCCTTGCCCAGAGGTGGCACTCATGTGGTTAAGAGTGGGGGGCCAAAAATGAAGAAGAAGGGCAAGAGTGCTAGCAAGGCAGGGGGTAGGACAGTGAAGGCCAGGGGGCAGGAAGGAGTGGGAGCAATTTCCCCCTTTAACACAGGGAGTGGGCAAGCAGAGAAGGCTGGGGGAGTGCATGGTGTGGGGCAGGAGGGTGCAGTGCTGGGTTGGCCCAGGCAGAGCAGGACGGACCTGGGTGATGCATGGGACCTAGAGGCCAGAATCCAGGAACAACGGCATATAGTGGCAGAGACAGAGGAGAGGTGGGCACAGTTGTGTAAGGATAGGGACGGGGCATGGGCAAGGGGCAGGCAGCTAAAGAGGCAGCTAAAGAGGGCAGCTGAAGTAGTGGATGGTTTGAGACCTCCGATCCAGGCACCAGGGCGGGGCAGTTGGGTTTGGGTACCACAGGTAGAGGTGGGGAGCGGTCAAGAGGCCTGTCCGACTGGAGGGTCTGGCAGCGTGATGAGCATGAGTGCGCACACAGCCACGAAGGGCGAGGAGAGTCAATGCCAGTGGCTGAGACTGGCAGAAAGAATGTGATGCCAACAGGGTGCAACACGGCCTCAGCATGTTGGTCGGAAGCACTAGAGGGGTCTTTGATGGCCTTCCCTACGATGCAGGAACGGGGTCAGCGCAGAGATGCCGTGCGCCATGGGGCTCTCACTGAGGATTCGTCGAACAATGTGCTGATGAGTGGTGGTGTTGACAGCAGGTGGGAGATGGATGAGGATGATGTGGTGGAACTCGATTATGATGAAGAGATGGATGAGTGGGAGGACAGGGAGATTCGTGAGCCGGAGGTGAGCAGCAGCAAAGTGAGGGGGAGAGGGCACAGGAGCAGCACAATCCCTTTTTCTGTTTCTATCTTTCAGGAGCACAAGGCCAGTGGTGAACCACAAGAGGTGCAGCAAGAGCTGGCACGTGGTCGCGAGGCACAGAAGGGTTTGTGGCCTTTGGTGACACGAGGCAAAGGTAAGGGTGAATGGTGGTCGGTGTGGGGGGACTGTTCAGGCTCCACTGAGGCCAATACACATGAGTCTATTTGGGTAGGAGATTTTTCAGTTCATGACGCAATTGCTGACGGGGTCAGGCAAGACGGTGACAGTACAAAGGCTAAGGGTGCAGGTGCAGGTGCATCAGCCGGGAGCGAGTCTGGGGACAAGGCAGCTGGAGAGGCTCCGGGGTGTGAGGACAAGGAAGGGGGGGCACAAGAAGTGGCTTCCATATATGGGTTTGGGTATGCCACTGGGCTCTCATGTAGCAGACAAAACAAAGGCTCGGATATGGAGGCATGAATATGTCGATGTCTTTAAGCTTTTACATAGGGATATACAAGCCAAGGAGGGCTCTAAGGAGGAAAAGTGGGAGTTGGCTCGCAGGCCGAGAGTCCCCATTACTATGGATAATTGGACCTTAGCATTTTAGATTTTTGCGAGTATATACTGTGAAAAATTCCCAGATAGGGCTATAGCGCTTTTCAAATACATGGACATTATACGGAAATCCCAGATGCATTTCGGGGGCTTCGCTTGGTTGAGCTATGACGAGGAGTTTCGGGCAAGAGTGAGTGTCAATCCGGATAAGTCATGGGGTGATGTAGATACAGAGTTGTGGATGCAGTGGATGGCGTTGTCGCAGTCCATGGCATCTACACACACCGCAAGTGGCCTGCCAGTGGTCTACAAGCTGTTTCAGGCCCGTCCTGCCCAAGGAGGGGTGGGTGTGGGTCAACGGACCCCAGTACCCACGACAGGAGCCTGCTGGACCTTCAATAAAGGTTTTTGTTCTAGGCAGCCATGCAAATTTAAACATGATTGCTCCAAATGCGGGAGTCGTCACCCGGTCACGCAATGTTTTTCCCTCTCTAGCCCAGCTGAGCAATGGAGAGCGTCCAAGGGAAAAGGCATGCAGGGCGCACCTGCGCCAAAGGGCTCCTATGCCAATTAGGCTGGAGGCTCTTCTGCCCTGGCTACACAGACAACCGTATAAGGACACGGATTGTAAGTTAGCGTGGGGTTTTCAAGAAGGTTTCAGGGTAAGTTACCAGGGACCGAGAATGAAGAGATGGGCAGACAATTTGCGGTCTGCCAGAGAGATGCCACACGTGGTGAGGGATAAATTGGCGAAGGAAGTGTCTTTGGGCAGAATTGTAGGCTCTTTCTATGAGTGGCCGAGTAGGGACCTTATGATCTCCCCTTTGGGTGTGGTACCAAAAAAGGTGCCAGGTGAGTTTTGCCTGATTCATCATTTGTCATGGCCGGAGGGTGCGTGGGTTAATGATTTTATTGTCCGGAAGATACTAGACTGGTGTTCGCATCTTTGGACGATGCCATCAAACTGGTCAGGGGGTGCAGCAAAGGAGCGGCATTGGCAAAATGCGACATCCAATCAGCTTTCAGGCTGCTGCCGATACACCCAGAGGATTTTGATCTGTTGGGTATGCAATTTGGTGGGGCAATCTATGTTGACAGGCTTCTCCTAATGGGTTGCGCAATTTCTTGTGCGCTTTTTGAAGCATTCAGTACCTTTTTACAGTGGGTTTTTGTCAAAATGAGTGGGCATTGTGCGGTGACTCACTATTTGGATGATTTCCTTTTTGTAGGACCAGCAGGATCTGGGGATTGTGGGAGGGTCCTGGTTTCCTTTCAGGGTTTGTCTCAACAGTTCGGGGTGCCTTTGGCTCCCGAAAAACAGAAGGACCACATTAGGTGCTGACTTTTCTGGGCCTCAAGCTGGATGTAGATGCCTTGGTTGCTAGATTGCCAGCTGCTAAGGTGGCTGAGATGTTGGAGTTCTTGGGACGTGTGCGGGTATTGCATAAGATTGACCTACGCACAGCTCAGAAGCTGTTGGGTTACCTCAATTTCTATTTCAGAGTAGTTCGGGGGTAGGACTTTTTGTAGGCGGTTAGGTTTAGCTATGTCTGGAGTGGTACTTCCACACCACAGGATATGGGTGTCAGTAGGTTTGAGAGAAGATATCAGGGTGTGGGAAACCTTTTTGACACAGTTTATTGGTGTCTCCAATGTTTTTCTGTGAAGGGACACGGTATGGCAGGTGCAGATTTTCTCAGATGCAGCAGGAGCCACAGGTTTTGGGCTTTTTTGGGACAGGAGATGGTGTGCAGAGTCATGGCCACAGCAATGGTTACAGCAGGGTAGGAGTGTTGCTTTTCTATAACTTTTTCCCCTCCTAATGGCATTGGCAGTATGAGGGCATGAGCTTTCAAACAGGACAGTGGTTTTTCATGTTGACAACATGACAGTTGTTGTTGTTGTTGTTGTTTTAGTAAACAGGCAGAGAGCAAAAGATCTCAGCGTGTTACGTCTATTGCGGCAATTCATGTTTAGCTGCTTGTCATTCAAGGGGGGATTCAAGAGAGAAAGGGGTTTTTACGCATAAGTCTGGTGCTAAGCTTACAGCTTTCCACCTTTTGCAAGTCTTGAGAATGGCTTCACGGCGGACGGGTCAGCAAGCTCTTGATTTTGGCACACATTCATTCTGAATTGGGGCAGCTACTGCTGCAGCACATTTAGGTTGGTACTGGGAGAAGATCAGGAGCACATGGAGATGGAAGTCTAGATGCTGCTAGCGTTACGTGAGGCCTTAGGGTGGTACCACCAGTCTGTCAACTGCTTGAGTCAGTGCAGGGAATATGTAAGGGTTTGTGGTCTGGGGAGAATTGGTAATGATCGATATTACGGTTTGTTTTCTTTACAGGATGTGTGTCCGGTCCATGGAAGGAAAAGATGGTCACATGGCTGGTTGGCCATTTGTTTATCCTTTGGGCATCGAAAGTTGCAGAGAAGCAGATTTACGGATAGGCATTGGGACTGCCTAGTAACCAGCATGAAGTTTTTTGGTGGGGTAAAAGTGGCATGAGGTGGGGTAATCTGCTTCCTTTCATAACTTTCTAGTTTGCCGAATTGGGGTTGTCCTGATCTGCTGTTGATTCATCTGGGGGAAAATGATCTTGTGAAACTGTCGGGGCTTACACTACTGCAACAAATGTAGAGAGACTTGGAGCTGCTCAAGCAGATGTTACACGGCACATGCTTGGTTTGGACTGAGTTTGTGCCTCAACGAACATGGAGAGGGGCTATCAAACAGGGAGCCATGGAGCGGGCTTGCAAAAAACTTAATCGAGCTATGAGGGTTTTCTGTTAGGCTCATGATATTAAGGTTTTAAAGCACAAGGACATCACAGAGCAGGATGAAGTGCTTTTCAGGGCGGATGGTGTGCACCTGTCTGAACTGGGGAATGCTTATTACCTGACGGATCTTAGGCTGCTGGTTGGCGACTTGTGGGGTGAGAAGATGTGGCTCAGAGAAAAGGCGTCAGGTTGCAGTAGTGTTTCTTGGTGGGGCAGCAAAACCCCAATTGGGTTTGTGCTGGATGGCAGTAGATGGGGAGGGTGGAGAGTCAGATGCAGGATGTGCCACCGTTCCATGGGAAAAAGAAGCAGGTGAAAGATCAGAGTGTGGTGGATGCACAAAGCAAGTAGGGCATGAAAGGAAAAAGGGGAATATGTGGGGGAATGGAAGCGAAAAATGCTGGGTTGAGTAAAACGATGAGCAAGGAAATGTTAAAGGGTGGGTTTCCTAAAGTTGGGTTTCATTGAAAGCTTAAGGTTATGTATTATGTTACAATCCTGTCCTAAATAAATGGCCTTTTACATTAAACGGTTTGTGTCACTGAGTATGTCCCCACTCAACCTGCAACCCAAACGTGACAGCAGCTCCCTGCTAAGCACATGAGCAGAGAGAGCGTTCGAGGCCAGCATGTACAACACAGCCACATGCTGTAGCTGTGCAATCCGCACGCACACATGGCAAGAACTGTGTGGCACTGTAAGCAATGACAGCAGTAGGCAAAGGTATACCAACAACAGTTTTGTAGAATGCCAAAAACGACAAACGAGCATGCTTATCTGCACCATGACAAGAAACAAAACAAAATGAGGAGTCAAATTTATCAAAATAAATAAATAAGAATAGAATAAAGACTTACATGCTAGACCTGTCACGGGAGGATCATACCTCTAATGTTCAGACTGGGCCAAGGAGGCCCCCTGAGGAGGTAATGAAACCGAACAGACCAATAGATGATAAGGGCTCCCCAAGAGCCCTTATATGTATGTACATTCGTATTAATTTGTTAGGTATGCCTTTGTTTTGGTTACATGAGGCTGGTGAGGCAGATAAAGCTGTCTCTAGGAGAACCCTCACAAAGGGGGGGGAGCAGCCTCGACATATGGCTTTCCTAAACATCCTATAAACAAATATGATGCTAGTAAAGATAACTGAATTGTAATCTGCTGTCATATAAACAGCTTTGAGTTGTTTACCTCTTGCACCCTAAATTAATTTAAAACTTACAGAAGTATAAAAAGAAAGATCAGATTTTTGGCAAAAACATGTAATAGGCTGGACAGCAACAAACATAACACATTTTTCATAATACACAATTCCTGCGATTTCCTTAAAAGCGGAAAAAGAAGATCAATGTTTAGAATGTTCCATGACTGAATAGATAATGGTAAATAAAGCATTGTCTTTGTGATCTGAAGTTCGTTCATTAATGGCGTTCATATTTCCTGATGTCTCTTTGGCCACTTCCACACTAACACAAACAGACATATAAAAACACAAGCAACCACATTCTTAGATGTATTAACAATTGCATGCCTTGTCGCAGGTCCATAAAACTTCAGTAAAAATTGGAGAAGGGCAGGAAGCTCATTTAACATTATTCGCTGTGTAAATTTGGAAGAGTGCCTGAAAATAAAGGGGGCTATTCTATTTATACTTATGTATATATACTCAGTGAATCATTTTAGTTTAGCTCTTCCTCTGACCTTTTTGTTTATAATTTGATTCACTTCACCATACTGTTTGGTCTGCATTGTAGGATATAAATAGAAATGGGAGTGCCTCTTGAAATCTAAATCAAATATTGGACAAATAGCACACACACTTATCCCTTCGGATCAAGCCTCTTTTGGTACATCCAAGGGTTGGGGCTAGGGCAGGTTTGAAGGCTCTAAAGAAAGTGTTGTTCACCACTACGAAGGAAACCTGGGATTGGATTATCTGTCTGCTGGGAACGTCCATATTTGTTGATTCTGCCTACAGACATCGCCCAAGGCTTCAGGGCAGTGATTCTCAAACTTTCTGTGCATTATTGCAAAATGGAGCGGGAACCTTCCTCTGCACCCTCGCTCTATGATGTATGAGTACATTATATTGGGCCTCTAGATACATCCATAAACTTTTGGAACTTAAACACCTGACATGGTTTCTGATTTCCCAATGAGTTCTACCCTCCTCTACCCATCAGCACCCATTATCTCTATCCTTTCAATGTTGAGTCCTCTGTGGTGGACAGGTGCTCTCTACACCTATCCTCCGTCTCTCTCGTTCCTGGAGCAGAGTTAAGATTTCATCTACCTCCCCTCCTAAACAAGCATATTATAACTTTGTGTGTGCTTGTAGTGAAAATGTGTGTGTTTGTATTTGTGTGCTATCATACGCGTTGCAAACAAATTAATTGGGCCTTGTTCACAAACAAATTAGTAAATCTGCACCCTTAGACATATGCCTACGTACAAGTGCAAATTTAGTGCTTTTGAGAATTCTCAAACATCCCCAGTAGTACACCCGAAAAGCCCTTCCCCTACACTTTCATCAGTTCTGTGGGTGATCAGTTTCCCTTCTCATTCTGGAAGAGGAGTTACTCAAGCCCTTGGCTGTAGTACCGTTCTGATCATTTTCACGGATTAATGGGTCAGACTTCAGTTTGTGAATGCTAATGTACATACATGTTTATGTCTGTTCACAAATTTACAAGGCTAAAAACTCCTTGTTATGCTCAATTTTCACCCCTTGAATACGATTAGCTAGTGCACGTCTCCACATTTGTGATTGAGAAATCGGCAGTAGTGAATCCATTTACGTCTACCAGAAATCCTCTTGTAAATTCTTGGCAGGTGTGAATTGTAAATTCCTGACAGGTGAATTTACAAACAAAATTACCTTTGTAAATCGGGCTTATTTTTATTATTAAAATTATCACATTATGGGGCCATTTTTGCAGAAACACTCTTCAAAAAATGTTACTAAGTAATATTTCCTTGTTTAAAAATTGTCATTTTTAGGTTGAAGCCTACCAGACAGCACAGCTGGGGGTAATTCTGAAGTGTGGTGAAAACGAATATTTTAATACCATCAAAACAAATCACTACACTAGGTGATGACATTTCCACACAGTAATGTTTGTGCCCTGTGTATGTTTATCAGTAAAACTGTATGTCTGAGCAAATGCAATGGTCATTTCAATTGAAGATATGTTGTCTTACCCTACCCGTGCCCTAATACACTATGCATACTCCACTTTACCGAAATCCACTCTGCAACACTCCTCGTCAGTGCGCTCTACTCTGCACCACTCACACTATGCCACTCCACTCTATGCCACTCCATACTGCATTGCTGCACTCTACTCTGCACCGTTCTACTCTATGCCATTATGCCACTACGCACCGCAATACTCTATGCCAGTACGCTCGACCCCACTCTACTATGCACCACTGCTCTCTTCGACACTCTACTCTACACTACACCACTCTACACTACTCCACTCTATGCCTCTGTACTCTGCAACCCTGCATTCTATGCCACTGCACTCTACACCAATGCACTCTACTCTGTACTACTCCACTCCACGCCAGTGAACTCTATGCCATCCACCATATGCCACTCTAATCTACTCTGCACCACTGCACGCTATGCCATTGCACTCTATGCCACTGCACTTTACCCTGCACCCCTCCACTCTACTATGTACCATTCCACTCTGCACTACTTCACTACACTCTGAAACAATCAACCCTGTGCCACTCCACTCTACTCCTCTCTACAACACTGTACCACTCCACTCTGTGCCACTGTACTCTACTCTGTATCACTCTACTCTAGGCTACTGCACTCTACTCTAACCACTGAACTTTGTGCCAAGGCACGCTACACCACTTTATTAAAAAACAATGCACTCTACTCCAATCTACTCTGCGTCACTGCACTCTACGCCACAACACTCTATGCCACTGCAGTGGTGTAGAGTACTGCAGAACAAGCTTTAACTGTGGCATAAAGTACAGTGGCATTGACCACACTACGCTGCTCTGTTCTTCTCTGCAGCACTGTATTCTATGTCACTTCTCTCTATGCCACTCTACTCTGCTCCACTCTACTCTACTGAACTCTACACCAGTGCACTCTACAACACTCTAATATATATCACTGCACTCTACATCAGTCTACTCTGCAACACTGCACTGTCTTCCACTGAATTTTATGTCAGTGTATTCTATGCCACTTTTCTCTATGCCACTTTACTCTGCACCACTCTACTCCACTCTACTCCACTGAACTGTACACCAATGCACTCTACACCACTCTACCATACACCACAACACTCTACATCAGTCTGCTCTGCAACACTGAACTCTCTGCCACTGAACTTTATGCCACTTTAATCTATGCCACTGCACTGTACACCACTGCAGTCTGCTCTGCACCAATCTTCGCTATGCTACACTATACCAGTGCACTCTACATCACTGCAATCCAGGGTACTCCACTCTGCATCACTCCACTCTATGAAACTACACTTTAACCTGCACCGCTCCTCTCTGCACTGCCCCACTCTAAGCAACTGTACTCTAAACCAATTAATCCACTCTAATCCACTCTGCATCACTGCACTCTATGATACTGCACTCTACATCCCTCTTCTCTATGCCACTGCACTCCACACTGCTTCACTCTACTCCAAAACAACTAGTCTATGCTACTGCACTCTACGCCACTGTATTCCACTCTTCACTATTCCAATCACCGTCACTCCTCTCCATGCCAATCCACTCTATCCAAAGGTGTTGTACACCACTTTACTCAAAACCAATACACACTACACCACTGCACTGTATGCCACTATACACTACTCTGCAACTCTGTACTCTGTGCCACTGTGCTCTACATCACTGCACTTTACATCATTGCACTCTATGCCACTGCACTCTAAGCCACTCTTTTCAACACTACTGCACTCTATGACTCTCAAATCTACAACACTGCACTCTCCATCACTCTACTCTGTGGCACTCTACTTTGCACCACTGCACTCTATGCCACTCCACTCTACTCTACTCTCATCTACTGTGCACACTATGCTACTTCACTCTACAGCTTTGCACCACTCTTATCTATGCCAATGCATTCTACTTTACTATGCACCACTGTGCTCTTTGCCACTGTACTCTATACAACTCAAGTCTAGGCCACTCCACTCTATTCTGCCCCACTCCCCTCTATGCCAGCGCACTCTCTGCCTCTACTCTATGCCACTCCACTCTACCCTGCACTAGTCCACTCTTCCTTGCGGCACACCACTCTACACCACTTCACTCTACTCTGAAATAATCTACTCTACACCACTGCCCTCTATGCCACTCTATTCTATGCCACTCTACACTACTCTAATCTATGCCACCACACTCTATGCCACTCTACTCTAAACTACTGCACTCTACTCAATTTGCTCTACACCACTTCACTCAAAACCAATGTACTCGATATCACTGCACTCTACACCATCTACTCTGCACCAATGCAGTCAGTGCCACTCTAATCTGCACACTACACCACTGCACTATGTCACTGCAATCTACACCACTCTATTCTACTCTGCACCACTGGACTGTGCTCTCTACTCTGCAACTCTCTACTCTATGCCACTGCAGTCTACGCCAATGCACAGTATGCCAATGCATCCTACATCACTGCACTCTAAGACACTCTACTCTGCAAGACTGCAATCTCTGACACTGGACTCTAGGCCATTGCACACCACGCCACACTTGCACCATTGCGTTCAGCAACACTGCACTCTACACCACTCTATTCTACTCTGCCACAATGTACTGCATGCTACTGCACTCTACAGCACTCTACTCTGCAACACTCTAATCTATGTCACTGCACTCTGCCCTAATGCACTCTACACCACTAAACTCTAAGAGACTTTACTCTGCAAGATGAAACTCTCCGCTACTCTACACCACTGCACTGTATGCCACTGCACCCTAATCTGCACCACTGGTCTCTACTCCAATGCAGTCTACACCACTCGAATCTACTCTGCACCACTGCAGTCCACTCCACTGTACTCTGAGTGGCTCTATGCCAATCTGCTCTACACCTCTGCACTCTATCCTGCACCACTCCATTTTACCCTGCCCCAATTCACTCTACTCTGAAACAGCCTACTCTTTGCTACTCTATTCCACCCTGCGCCACTCCACTCTGCACCTCTCCACTCTCTGCCATTGCAATATACAATGCACTACTCCACTATTCTACTCTGCACCACTCTACACTACGCAACTGTAACCTACAGCACTGCAACCAAGTCCAATGCACTCTACACCACTTTACTCAAAACCAATGCTGTAAGCCACTGCACTCTATGCCAATCCACTATGCGGCAGTGTACTTTATGCCACTTCACTCTAGGCCACTCTACTCCACTCTTCAACACTCCACTCTATGACACACTACTCCATTGAACTCTACTCCACTCTGTGCCACTCTACTTCACTCTATGTGAATCTACGCTACAAAACTCTACTCCTCTTTATGCCACTCTAAAACACTCCTCCACTCTACGACTCTCTACGCAACTCCCGCTATGCCACTCCATGCCACTCTATTCTATGACACACTACTCAACTCTACGCCACTTCAATACTCAACTCTATGCCATGCCACTCCACTCCATGCCACTCTATGCCACTCTGCTATGACACTCTATGCCACTCCACTCTTCAACACTCTTTGCCACTCTATGCCTTTCCACTCTACTACACTACTACACTCTTTGCCACTCCACTCCAGTCTACTCCGCTCTACACCACTCTACTTCACAACACTATACTCCACTCAATGCAATGCCCTCTACACCAATCCACTCTGCTCTACCCCACTCCACAAAACTCTATGCCACTCCACTCTATGACACTCTGCTCCACTCTGACTCTCTACTCCACTGAACTCTATTATACTCTGATCCACTCTGCCCCCTTCCTCTCGATAACACTCTACTCCCTCCTCGATACTCCAGAATACCATGCCACTCCACGTTACTCATCTCTACTCTACGCCACTCCACGAAGGTCTATGCCACACCAGAGCACCCCAGTCCACTCCACGACACTCTACTTTTCAGCACTCCACTTCACGCCATTCCTATTTATGTCACTAACTTTTAGTCATGCAGAATAGCTGCCAATATAGTTTAAAACAGGGCTAAAACATATTGGCAAAGCCAATAGCTCTTGCTTAGGCGGGACTTATTGGTTTACCAATGCTTTTCAATTACCTATTAGAAGTTGAGTTGGGTGTATAAGTCAGTAGGATGTATAGTGTTCATCCAGGTTTACATCTTCATCTGATAATGCAGAGTGTTTGTGGTCCCTCACAAAATGTATCGACGTTTTTGAGAGCAGATCATAGCAGGTTTTCTCTTTTACTATAACAGGCTTTTTATCTGGAGGATTGCCACTTGCGTTTTCTGGAATGATTATTCTGTAGCGAGATTTCCAGCAACGGCTACAATCTTTCATTGCCATTCCTTAAATTGCTAATTTTTCAGTAGGAGTTTCAGGCTTTAAAATTCGACAACAACTGAACCATTCATTTTGCTTTGGAATTATAGAAGAACGTGCCATTGTTTTCTGAGCTACTCATACGGAGGGTGAATTATGTTGGAGTGCCATCAATCCCAGTTGTGGCATCAAATGTCTCACTATAGGTTAGAGAGATGAACAAGTGCTGTATCGTGATTGGCTCCTAGTCCGTCAATATCTACGAATAAGATTCAAAGCCTGGGGAAAGCCTTATCACAGTCACATTCAACATCTGACTACACCTTGTTTCCATAACATCTGTCTGAAAAGGGTTCCATAGAATAATTGTGTTATAGAGTGTGTAATCACGGAGAGACATGCGGAAAACACGCCTCGGGTTTTAAACACTTCACATAGTTTTAGGTTTAGGAAATTGTTCCTTTATTGATGTTTGATAATATCCGATTACTTTAATTTCAGAAATAAAATGAGTTAAAAAAGCAAGGGTACCTTGGTGTAGGTAGGTGCATAAGAAAGACATTATTAGTGGCCTTGGCAAGGTGGCGCAATGGTAAATTTTGTTTAAAAAAATGAATCCGAGTTTATGTCACGAAAACAAAAAAGGAAAAAAAGAAAGTACGCCTTTAAACACAGCAACCTTATAACAGCTATAAAAATGTTTAATTTACAAAACATTCATGTTCATCAATGCAGCTGTTCGATTGGTGACATTTTAAAACAACAAGCCTTTAAATTGTGATAGGTATTTTATCATTATGATCATTATTTGGGATGGTGACAAGAATAAATAACTACCTAATCAACCACTCAAATTGAAAGCAGCTTCAATGTTACCATGGTGCTCAAACACTTTATAACATGATCTTTGAAAATAAGTGCAAGCAACATTAATTCCCTCTGCTCAAAGTTATATACAAATAAATAAAATAAAAGGTACACTTCGAACAAGCTTTACTACTGAAGAGAGATTAACTATTAAATGTGCAATATAACAAGGTACACTGTTAGTCACTCAGAGTGGAGGCAGGCAATGGGTTAAGTGGGCCGACTCACGGAAATGGCCGACGATACAGTCGCTGCTCCTCTCGGACAGCACTGTGTGCACCATCCTGACGCTATACTGAACCTCCCCAAATGGCCTCCACAATCCGAAGAGGTGCCTCGCTCCACACTGCTTCGGTGAGGGGCACGCCAGACATTGGAAGTGAGGGTACGGGCTGTGGACACCCTGCACGGCCATCCACCTCCCCTGCAGCACTGACCTAAATTAATGAGCAGAGCTGGGAATGGAGTGCCAGGAGCTGGTCCCCCAAGTGTATGCCAGTCGAAGAGTACAGCCTGTTCCCAGAGATGTCGGGGGACAGAGCTTGGCCTGCACGCACTTGGACTTATCCTAAAAAGCCAGATGGTACAAACAAAGAGCCAAGGAAAGTGCCCCATACAGGATGCCCACGGAGGTTGTACCCCTTTGCCCCCCCCCCCTCCCCCGCTCTCTGCCTTGAACAGGGCCTGCATAAAACCATTTTTGACCAACTAGCCTCAGCTTTTGGGGCATGTTGTGATGAGGCAGCCCACGGAAAGGCAGTACCCATGATTGCTGCGACTGCAGCGCTTAACTGACAACTAACCATACTGCATGAGATTCCTCGACTGGGAGCCAAAGGATGCTTGTTCTGTGTGGCCCATAGTGCTCCTTTAGCAGCTGCCATTGATACCTAACCCGAGGCACTAGTGGACGCCATTCGATTACAGGGTGTTGCAGTCATGGGCAAGCTTTGAGGCCGCAAGGAGGACTACTGCATGATGGCGCTGACTCTAAAACTGAAGAACCAAACCACCAGCCATCCTCCACCAGTGCAGTTACGGCCACTTGCACGGATTGCACAGGTAAATTCGAGGCCATTGTTCAAGCCATCCTTGATGTCAGATCTACACTTGAGCCAACTGACACCGTGGCCCTGGAGTTGGGGCTGTGAATAAACAGTAGCATCAGTGCTTCCTTTTGTGAGGGAAATACAGGCAGAGCTCCAGCGTTTATGAAAGGAGGTACTGTATTTGAAGATAAAAGCGGCAATGCTGAAAGACCCTCTTGCAGAAATCATGCATCCTCGGATTACTAAAGAGGGTGAAGGGTCCCAGCATGGATTTTTACCTGAAGGAGTGGCTGACGCTAGGTGCTGAGTGGTAAGCAATCCACTTTATCTTCTAGTGAACATGCACATAGTGTCCTAGGCCAGCCACGAGTCCAAGAGGGACCCTCCTGCAGAATGGTGGTAGTGTGGCTCCTTAATTATCATGATATAAATTGTGTAGTACATATTTTCACAAATGCCACAAAGGAGCTTCAGAAAAGACGTGTATCATTCCTCGAGGACAAGAAAAGGTCCATCAAATTAACTTACACTATTACCTGATATTCCTGGCCAAGCTCTGTGTTTTCTATACGGAGGCATTATTTGGTATTTTACCACCCCAACGGATGCGTGGGCAAGGCTAGAGACGAAGGTGAATACAGGTCAATTGACCACGCTGACACAGGCAGAGGATGTCAAGTCTGAGAATGCACACACCAATTCTGCAGGAGACCACGGGCAGACCTACCACACAGCAGGCTCTCAAGAAATCCACAAGAGTGGTAGAAGAGCTGGGATCATAACTTAACCCTTCTGTGGGACAAACATGAGTCGAAGAGGATCTCCAATCTGACATGGTCGGAATGAACATCGAGGACACTGTGGCTGCCCTGAGTCATAGCCCAGAGCACACACCAATGACTTCTGAAAAGATCATATGAAAATGATGATCTATTTGTTTTCTATTCAGCCCCCGGATACAGTTTCATGCATACATAGGTCAGGTGAGGCCAGTGTTTTCCCTGATATCAGGTTCGTAAACACAAGTCTGGAATGGCTTGTCCGTAAACTGGTGGAGTGAAACCGGGGGGGATATCATGATTCTCATTGCATCTATATTTACCCTCCCTCATCTTTCAAGATGGACTAGTCTTTGAACAGTGTTTCCATGAACACTTTATGGTGGTGCACATGTTATAGCCTGGCCGGGACTTGGGAGTTTGAAGTTTTCATGTTTCCGTGTTAGGATTGACCTCTGTGTTGATTCTAATGTGTGGACAGGTGTATGTTGGGGGGAACATGGAATTGCAGAGTTGTTTATTTTTACTCCTAAGAAATCATAGCAGGGCTTAATAGTGGTGCCTCCCCCTTATAATCTCCTGTCCTGGAAGGTGATGGACATGGCTACCCCTATTAAATGCTGCAGAATGCAACCTACCTAAAGAGGCGCCATATTCATTTTGCATGCCTAGAAGAGACACACTGAGTTGCACCCAAGTTGGCCAAGCTACAAATCATTGACAAGGGTTCACAGTGGGTACTGTTTACTCGAATTATGCTAAAGGGTCCTAATATGGGTGGTTCTCGGGTTTCCATTCTTCATAACCACCAAGATGGTGGACTCAGAGAGCAAGTATGCAGTTCTTGAAGGATTGTTGAACGGAGCCCCCCCCCTCTCATTTGTGGCTATCTACATGAGAAATTCTGGCTTTTCCACTTTCTTGTCCACTCTTACCCCGTCCCTGCTGGCCAGTGCACAGGGGGTGATCCTTTTAATTGTATGTCTGAAGTTTGAAAGTAATGCTGTGCCACTCTACTTCAAAGGACTGCTCTTTCTCTCCTTTGTCAAGAGCACAATCCGTTGTGGCTACAAAATGTCTTTAACCATGGGCACGAGATATGCAGGCGATTGATTAATCTTTTTATCCTGAAAGCAGAGGGCGCTCATTCTTCTCAGGGCCGCATGCAATGTACATGTTCATAAATGTATTCTATTGCAATACAGCAATAGCTGGGAGGGTGGTTGATGCAAAATATCTGAATGCTCAGGCCACAGTCCCCTTAAATGGACCTTCACTTGGGGCTGCTCATGACCACATGTCCCCACTTGAAAACTATACCCAGAAGTCTTCCATGACCTTGCATTCCACTCCACAGTGGTGGATCTTATAGGGCAGTATTTTGCAGAAAACAAGGGCACCGCAATGGACACCACAGGAGAGTGGGATGCTTTTAAGTGATACTCCGCAGCTGAGCGTGACAACAATGTATGGGATCAAGTGGGTGCTGCACAGAGAACTAAGAGAATTCATGAACTAGAAATTCAGTCATTCACAGATGACCAGGTAATGCAACAGCTACCACAAAGAATACCAAGCAGTGCAGTGTAAAGTGAGCCAACTGGAATTCTGGGAAGCATGCTGAAGGTGAGAAGGCAGATGGATGCTTGCCTGATTTTTGTGATCTGATAATCCTAGGGTACTGATAGGCATAATCCGTGACAATGAAGGGGTGATTGCCAACATGCAGGCGGAACTCAATGCTGTATTCCACTCATAACATGGAACATTATATACCTCTTCACTAATAATGGATGACACTGGGATACCCACTTTCTTCCATCCACTGCTGTGCTCCAGAGAACAGAACTGGAGGAACCTATCACTGTACAAGAGATCCAATGAGCTATATACACAAATGGTCAGCCGTGAAACACTAGTGCCATATGGGTGCCCGGTGGATTTCTATTCAACTTACTCCCTCAGACATGTATCTAGGATGCTGTGGACATACAAGGTGATAATGAAAATTTGAGATTTGCCAGTCTCCGTAAGAGAGGCACCGATTGTAGTCCTCCTGAAGCTGAAGAGAGACCCCTTTTTGGTGACATCTTAGTGCCTGCTCTCGCTCCTTAATTTAGATTATAAGATTTTAGGGAAGGTGGTGACAAACTGATTGACACCGATGGCCCAGCCTATATTACACCAGGAGCAGAACAGCTTAATACCTGGAACGAACACCTTTCGAAATCTCCAGTGTTTGTTCAGAGTTATGGATTGGTCATTGAGACATCAAACCAAACACTGGGTCACCTCTCTGAATGTCAAAAAAGCTTTTAACACCTTGGGTTGGCGATATTTGAAGGAGGTCTTGCAGAGCTCGTATATGTGAAACCACCAGGAGTGCACAGACAAGACCATATCTAAAGTGCTACATTTAAGCCGGGGTACCAGACATGGGTGTCCCTCTCCCCCATTATTTTTGAAATAGCAGAGGAACTCCTGGCCTGCCGCCTGAGAACTGAGGGCACTGACTGGGTATCTTAGTGAGCAGAGGCTGATACATATGGGCATATTTACAAGAAATTGGTGCATCAGCTATGATGCGCTACTTTTCTTGCGCCCCCCCTTATGGCCCCCTAATGTCACCATGGTAGCACTGTACTTACGATAGGACTCACCATGGCGCATGTCAGCAGAATAGCGTCAAAATGTTTAATGATAAATTTATGCCGCTAGTCCAGCAATGCATGGGGAGGCCCATTGGAAACAATGGGAGAGTCACTTTAATGCCTGCAGGCGTTAAAAATGATGGGAAAAATGGCGCAGTGAGATCTCGTAAATCTCACTGCGCCATTTTTCTGAGCCTCCTAACTGTACAACCCCATGCATACATTATGCCTGGTGCAGGCATAATGTGGGGGAGGGGGTTACAAAGTGGCGCTGTGCTTGCATTGCATCACTTTGTAAATCTGGCACGGGAAAAGGCCTACTTGACGTCACCTTAGTGTAAAAAAATTGATGATAGGGCGGCGCAAGGAGGCGCTTGGGCGGTTGTAAATATGCCCCATAGTGTCTTTATATGTCGACGATGCTCTGATGTATGCTTGTAGAAATGCTATCCACAACAGAAGCCTAATTTCACTCATGTCCCTGCTTGATGACTGGTGTATCATTATGGCTGAAAGTTAATCGTGACACTTCCTGCTTATTTCCTTTAGTCAGTATACCAGATCAACAAAAGGTTGGCTTCCGACAGAGCGTCTGCAATTAGAACTCAGGACCATCATGTACCTGGGTGTTACCTGGGTGTTAACATTTTCCATGAGGTGAGGGACCTGATCGATAGTAACTTGGGCAAAGTGGTTGCATTGATTAACCAGTCCCTGCCATTCTGGACAGCCTTACCAAAATGCAGGTACTGCCCAGACTACTGTACTTTTTTGTGGCATTACCTGTGGTGCTGAAGAAGACCGTTTTCAGAGATTTACAGTCTCTGCTCACCTCCTTCTGGTCTGGGGCAGGGGCTGCTGTCAGGTGGCGCTAAGGAAATTATATGTACCACTGGAGAAAGGTGGCAGTGATGCATGAGATGGAAACACTGGACATAATGGCTTACTTTGAGTGGCGAACCATACTGGAATGGTTGAGGAACACAGATACGGGGGAAAAAGGAGCCCATGCTTTAATAGGAGTGGGGAAGTGGTGCTGGAAGACTTATGTGTACGAGAAAGCTGATCCCCCTCATACACACCAGAGCTACAACGGTGGTCCCTGTCTGTGCGCACCAGACTTGTGGCAATTTATGACGTGCAGTCGCAGAATGGGTCAGGCACATGAGTCTAGGAACATTTCTTTGCCTAGGGGGCCTTGCAACATTGTGAAGAACTTCAGGAGGTGTACAATATAGGCGCAGGCCAGTTTCTATTGAAAAATGCCATAATACAACAGGCAACAGCCACCTGGCCTGGCAGGCAGAAAAAAACGACCTCACCGCTTTTACAGTCATGCTTACACATGGTCTCTACTCCACTCTATTGCAATCACTGGTGACACAGCTAGATGGCCTGAAGGAGTGGCGGGAGGCGACGGGAGGTGCCTCAACAATGTGAAGCTTATTTTGAAAAATGCCAGGCAGAGGTACACACAATTTAGCTATTTGCACCAGGGGCGTTGAAGAAAAGCTCTCGATGTGCTCATTATGGGCCCTGGTTGCCCTCATGCACCCATTAGCAGCTGACCTTTTATTGTTTATTTCCCACATAGCTTTCCCATGTTCTTTTGTTAATTGGTTATTAGTTAATTTGGCTTGTACGTTCCTTGCCAACTCCTGAGCCACATTGATAAGAAAGTATGGTTAAATATTGTGCAAAAATAACGGAACTGTCATCACTGCCAAACGGTAGCCACTGCACTGCAATGATGTTATGTGTACTGTAAATAAAATCAAGAAAGAGGTACAGGGAAAAAAATGTGGACTGACTCACTGTTCCATGGTGAGTGCTGTGGTCCGCAGGAGCAAAATGGGAATGAGTTTTACAAATCACTGGCCACTGACCATGAACCATCTTTGCATGTATAACATGTTTAATATTTGTGAGAAAAACAATGGCCTGTTAGATACCCAAAGCTTTCTCAAAGGCCCCATCTAAAAAGGAAATCCCCAAACACTAGCTCTTTTGGATATCGCATCATACAGTTTGGCACCAAATATTTAATATTTAAAATGTATTACATTTATAAAATTTAAATATTATGAACATAGAATCTGTCATCAAATAGCTAAGTGGACCACTAAACCATCTATTGCCCATCGTCTGCCTGCATCTCTTTAATCACTTTTTACAGACTTTCCACACATAAGGGAAATAATAATCGTACTACAGGAAAATTGGAACATTTGCGAGATCAGCTTGTAAGCACATTGCACTTTAGGGGACTCCACTTCTGCATTTCTCTGAGTCCATTCACAGTTGCCATTTTCTTTCGGCATGCTCTAGTCTTCTAAGTTCTCCAACCTATATTACTTCACTGATGCCTCCAAAGGCAAGCCCATCCGCGCCCAATCGCATTCAGACCACAGCCAGCTCCAGCCATGCTGGTGGTAAGCCCTGCCACACCATGTCCCCTCACATTTACTCTAGGGCCGATTTGCTAGCTCTTCACTCAACTACTTGTACTCACGTTGGTGAGTTTAACACTGATAACCCACAAGTTGGATCTAAATGCTCTGGGTGCAGCTTCTCCTTTGAAGCCCCTAACTCATGCATCTCCTTCTGAGGCAAGAACTGTGGAGTTTTGCCAAAGACCGCGACTGGTGACCTAAAACTACCCTCCTCTGGGTCCACCTTTTTCACATGTTTCATCAATTGCCGTTCTCTACCTACTGTAGATATGCTGTGGACATCTTCAATTTAGAACCACTGGAACCTGATGTTTCTACCCGAAACCTGGCTCAAAGACTGCTCGGCCTCCGATATTGCAGTGGCAATTCCCCCTCACTTCTACATCAAGCATACTGTATTGACAGAACTGACAAAAAGGGGGTGGGGTGGCTACTATAAACAGTTCCTGCTACTCTTGCACCGTATCTAAGTTGACTAGCATCAATACCATTGAAAGATTGTCCTTCACTGTGGTTTTAGCCCCTAACTTTGCATTATCTGCTTCACTCATTTACCTGTCCACCTGATGCCTCTGCTGCCTCTCACCGCTTTATACTAGCATCTTTGGCCAACTATCTCCTCACCATGGTAATTACCTGGTAGTGGCAACTTCAACCTTCACCTGGATGATTTAACAACAAACCGGCCTGCAATTTTTGTACTTCATGGAAGGATTCAACCTTGTACAATTAATCAAGGTCTCTTCACACAAAACAGGTCACACCCTAGATCTCATTTTTGCGAATCTAGTGACAATCCTAGTTCAGCCAGTTCTACAACTTACTTGGTCTGACCACATTCTAGTCCCTTTTAACATGGTCACCTCTGTTACATACAGTGTCCAAGGACTGACTAAGACATTGTCGAGATCCTGGCATAACATTTCTGACTCCCATTTAATGGAGTCGCCACAGTCTGCTCCCTATGTTGGGATTGGAGTTTTGGAGCATGGTGTAGCATGTTTTAATAACTGGCTAACTGATGCCTTTGACTCCATTGCCCATCTGAAATCTACCACCTCAAAGAGGTTAAAACCTTCTACACCTTGGTTCTCTAGCACCCTTGTTTCATAGAAGTCACTTTGTAACAAGTTAGAAAGGCAATGGAGGTCCAAATATAACCAGGGCACGAAAGCATCTTACTAGGTCGCACTGAAAAGATATCATGCGGCAATACGGACAGCCCAAAAATCCTTTATCACCTCATCTATTTTTGCAGCAGCAAATAAACCACGTGAGCTGTTCAAAATTGTCAATTCTTTTCTATACCCCTCGGCAAAAAGAAATATCCTCGCTTCTTCTGTGGAACCATGTGAGTGTCTTTCTGATTTCTTCAAGAAAATTAAAACAATTTATAAAATATTCCAAGGTCTAGAGCAATCTGCAGCTGAACGTGCATGCTGCAAATATGGCTCCCCTTTAATACATGGCCCCTTGCCATCCTAAAACGTGCTGCCCACTGGTGAATCCAATTTTAAATGTTCCTTAGACCAGGTGCTGGTTCCTTACAGCTGGAAACAAGCCCCGTTGCTTCCCCTGCTTCCCCTTCAGCTGACCCTAACGTTCTCAGCAATTTTAGATCCATCTAACTTCTTCCGACGGTTGCCACACTACTTGAGAAAAGGGTAATTAGGCAGCTATCTCATTTCCTTGAGTCCAATCATCTGCTGCATGACTCCCAATGTGGGTTTTGTGCAGACTACAGCACAGAGTCCCCCCTGCTTGATGTCTCAGAATTCATTTGAGAGAACATGGCTTTAAATACTCCAGTTATGGTTATTTTACTTGACCTTTCTGCAGCATTCGATATGGTTTCTCACACTATTCTGCTTGAGAGACTAGAAAAGATTGGCATTAGAGATCAAGCCCTATTATGGCTGAAATCATTCATTACTGAACGTTCCCCGGCTGTCTTCCTCCCTCCTTTCACCTCTACTTCTAAACATTTAGAGTGTGGTGTGCCTCAGGGCTCTGCCCTGAGCCCCACACTCTTCAATATTGAACTGGAGCCACTGGGGAAACATGTTGAGACCTAGGGAGTGAGAGTTGTATTATATGCGGATAACACCCAACTTCTCCTTGCCTTTCAGGAAAACATTTCTTCAACCCTGTGCTCCTTTAAACTCTGCCTCAAAGCAGTAGTATATTGGATGAACTCTACTTGTCTAAAACTTAACTCAGATAAGACTGAGATTCTTTTCATTGGCATCAAATCCTCTCCCGATCCTAGCCTCTGGTGGCCATCTGAATTCAGTGTCCCTCCCCAGGCCCCAGTAGTAAAAAACATCTGGGTGTAAAATTCGACTCTAACCTGATCTTTGAGCCCCTAAATCAAAGCACTGTCATATAGTCAAAACTGATGATCCACAGTGTGCACTTTTAGAAGCGGTTTAGGTTGCTTTTAATTTCAAGTGTCTTTTCCAGGCTCCACTCCAGGCACAACACTCCTATAGATCAATGCGCTCATAGTACAATAGCACTGTACTCTGCCTGCTTCTTTTCCCCCAAGTCCCTAGGAAGGATGCTGCATCTTATTCCCATGGAGTTCCACCAAACTATACTCCATGCCTTGATCACATCTCGGCTGGAATATGCCAACAGTCTGTACCTTGGCCTGCCTGCTTTCCTGATCCAGAGTCTTCGAATCATTCAGAATGCGGCTGCCCATTTTATTCTCAAGATTCCCTCCCGGGCAGCAGTGTCAGCTCATCTATGACTTCTTCACTCGCTTTCAGTGAAAAAGAGGATTCAGTTTCAGGCACTCATCTTTGCATTAAGGGCCTACACCCACAAAGGTTCTCTTTGTCTGTGATGCCATTTCGAGCCTTACATTCATACAAGATCACTGAGATATAAAATTTGAAACTTTTCCAACTTCCACTCATCCACAAGACCAGAAGAGGTGGGAGATCATTTGTTTCTCTGGCCTCAAAGCTGTTTAATGCTCTCCCTCTTGAGCTAAATGCAGCCCAACTGAAGTTGCTTTCAGGAAGGGCCTTAAAACTCCACTCTTTTACACCTGCCTTGATGTCATTTAGCTTCACTCTAGTTAGATCTCTTGAAGGTTTTCTTCCCGCTAGCACCGGGACGCCTTTTCGGAAGTAGCTGTGCACTCTATAAATGCATTGTGTCGTACTGTATTAGTTTCCAAAGTGCCCCATTTTCAGATTAAAAAGCTAGAAGCATGAAGTAATTTAGAGGATAAATAGTGGGAGGGAACACCGAAGCAGGTCACAAAAAGGCATTTTGGATTGTGCAAGGGAGCACTCTCATTTACTATTTTAGCCTTTTTATTTACAGGACAACTAAACCTCATGTGTAGCACATTTCTGCATCTGCTTCTGTGTGAAGGCTATGATTTTCACAACTACTATTCCAACAAAATGGTGTTCACTCATGCCTCTCCTCTGACATCAGTACAAAATGTTACCACTCAAGGTCTTCAAGACAACTCATGCAGCCTGTGTAGAACACTTGCATAATTCACTGCACTAAGGAAAGTATTTGCATCGCTCATCATGTCAGACTAACCCAGATCCTAGCTCTAACATACCAAGTGCTCTTTGAACATGTTTGTGTATGTAGTATGCGTAGTACATGCACTGTGCATATGAGTGAGCCAGACTAATGGATCTCTGAGGGATCCATTTTGAATACCCCAGCCATGCCTTATGCACAAGTTAGTGGTGAGGTTGTTTTCCAAGGCAGTGGAAGTTTATTACTGCCAGTCTTGAAGCTGGTGGGAGGAGACCTAGACTGTATAGTAGGGATGGAGGACACAAGGCTCCTTTAGTAAATAAATGAGGCCTTTGGCTGAGAGGGGCTGCTGATTAGTCTTCTTGTAGCTCTGCCATTTGGTAGAGGATGGGGACGAAGAGTGAGACTGGAGTCCTAAGAGAAAGGGATCCTTCAGGTGTGGCTAATCTTTTACATTTCTCTTGTTTCTCTTTTCAGTGTGGTTGATGACAGCCAGGTGCGGAACGCTGACTTCTCTTTGTGCCATTGCTGTTGAGGCTCCTGGTTGGGTGCTATTGTCCTATGAGCGCATTGATCTATAGAAGTGTTGTGCCTGGAGAGGAGCCTGGAAAGGACACTTGAAATTAACAGCAACCGCTTCTAAAAGTGCACACTGTGGATCATCAGCTTTGACTATATGAAAGTTGAACCCACAGACCCACTTGTGGTTCCAGTTCCATGTTCTCTATGTTCAAGGAAGGGAGTGCTTCACAGAGTACTCACAGGACTGCTGTGCAACCAAAGCTAGAGCATGCCTGGCAGCCAGCTTCCCAAAGGTGAAGTGACATCACCTGAGTTTTCCCTAGCAGGAAAAAGCTGTTCATTAGACCTGAAACACATAGATCCAAACTGTCTGCAGTGAGGGAAGGGGTATGCCAACCCTGTAGGAGGAGTGACTGTCTAGGAGTTCTAGGAAGAGCTTGATGCAGCAAGACTCTTGTGCAGTGAGGTGTGCCAGAGGAAGAAGGAGAGAGGAGAACAATCTGCATGACCCAGGTGTTGGCTGGTGACAGGATCTCCTCTTCACTGTTCCAGGCAGGGTCCTCAACTCAAAATCAAGGCTGTCCGGAGCCAGCCGGTCAGGATTGTGAGTGCAGCTGATCCTATGCTGCTATGACCCAAAGATTTGTAACCATGGCTGATCCTGTGCTGCCATGATCCAAAGACTGAGGTTATCCAGATTATTTGTTATACTGGCTCAAGAGCGACCCATTGTCTGTTCCTGGCTGCTACCACACAGATACAACCTTTCTGCAGTCAGAGAAGGCCTCATCAGAATCCCCGTATACTTGACCTTCCAGAAGCAGGAGAAGGTCTACTCACAGCTGCTGGCTAATGCACGACAACTGGTCAACTTCAGGACTTACTGTAGTGTGAAAAAAACTGCATAAACTATGAAAGAATGAGCACACTGACAATTCATGAATCAGGCCATCTTTACTTGGCCCTAACTTCATGGTGTTACAATTATTCCTGCAAAAAGGGGAACCGTCTAGAGCACAATAGGAGGAAGCCAGAAACAAAGATAACTGACTGAGGCGCTGCTAGCCCCAGCACCAAGTTCACTAAGTTATACCTGAATATTGTTGCGTGTATTGTATTTAGTTCTGATTTGTATAAAAGTACTTACTTTTTAAAAGTAAAGCACTGGGTTGGACATCAGTTATGGCACTGCTGTGTGCGTGTTGAATTCTGATCTTGAGCATCCTCACACCACCTCGCTGAGAAGCCTGAGACTGCCTGCCATCACTACCACTGAGAGTCAAGTACCAAAAGGGTTATACTTGACCCAGTTTGCAGAGCCATAATAGGATGGATGCTGAGCCACCAGAGGCAAATAATCCCAAATCCCCAAGGTTGAGTCCCAGTAGGCCCTGCTTGTACCCTGGCTCCCTGCACCTCTATTCTCAATTTCCATGAGCACATGTAAGGGAGAAGAGTTATTTCTTGAAGGTATGAGTCAGGCTACAGGAGTAAATCAACATTTTTGACATGGAGGAAAGCAATTGAAATTCACTATAATATCAGAGTCTTTGTAGCACTAATACATTTTTTTAATTGAAACTAAAAGCTATTATCAGTTTTTTACATGGTCCCTTGTAATGACCCCCGTCCTCTGCTCCCCTACATATCAATTGGAAGTCTATGTTCCTGTAGCAAAACAAAATTGCAAAACCAGAAAAAGGCAGCAGCTACCTTTCATGTAACCCTCTACTTAAATAATATCCTGGACAAAGGGAAACATCTTACAGAATACTGTCAATTACATTTAAAATTCCAGGAGTCTGATTTATAAATTAGAAATATTATTCAAGAGACAGGGTACTCCCAGGTAATTAATGAATAGGGTGGAGTAGAGCCCTTGTCATCGTTTTTGGCCCTTTGACTCCATCACTATCAATAAGTACATGAGATGGACCCCCCTCTTGCCTATTTAGACAACTGAAATGTTGAGAGCTCTACTGAAGATGATTGAGTAACAGAGGGTCAATAATAGCTAGTATAGACGTATAGCCCATTTTAATTTATAACATTCTGCCCTCAGTGGATGGAATGTTCTGTTAATATTATGTCCCTTCTGCCTCAGATGATACTGGTCATTAAAAGCCCTCTATCTGAGTTACAGGCACAAACAGCTCAGGCCTATGACTTGCATAGAGGGCCTTTACTGACCTGTGTTGCCTATATAGCAGGCTATAATGCTATATCAGAAAAACAGATTAACTGGAGCGCCATTAAAACAATTGGTTGGCTAAGGGCCACAAATAGCTAGTGTAGGTCTCCTACATTTCCAACATTTGTCTTCACTTTTCTACCTGTTCATTGTAGAGTATTCTAGCCTCATTGGGCCATGCCGGTCTTTAAATTTCCTCTCCCTCATTATTGGGCCACATCTGTGGTTCAGGTCTATAACTCAGACAGAAGGACTTTAATAGCCAGTAGAATCACTTTAAAAATAAACAGGGTAACCTAGTATTCCCTACATAATCTGAGTGTATAGGCCACAGGTTACAGTGTCCTGTATGGGTTTCTTTTTAGAGAACCTGGGGCCAGATGTAGCAAATGTTTTTGCCCATTCTGTGTCTATGGGAAAAAGTGTTTGTACATATGGCCCCTGGAGCCAAATGTATGAGCATTTCATTTTCAAAAAGGGGTTGCAAATTGTGCACCAGCTATTTGCAAATTAAATCAGATTTACAGACTGGCCTTTGCATTAATAGGTCAGGTTGCAAAATAAGGATTCAGATTGAGTCACAATTCACTCTTCCTCAATAATATGCATGAAGTAAGATGTGAATTGCAACTCACTCTGATTGGAAGCTATCACAGGGATGGTGACCTACTAGACGTAGCAGACCACTAGGTCTGTGATTGTCTTTAAATATGCTTTTGATACATGCAGTTAATTTTCTGTAAAGGAAATAGGGCTATTTTGTTTTTTAAAGTATACTTTTTAAAAAGAATGCAAGAGTTGGCAGCGGTCCATCACTAGACTTACTGACATCTGAATCAGAATGTGAACGGTACATTATGCTACTTTGTATCTGTGTGGCATTCTTCTGTTTAACCGTGGCTTCATGCTGCTGAGTGGTGGTGAAAATTATCCCACTAAAGTATTCAAGGGTTAACATCATGACACGACTACAGGGTGTAACAAAATATTACTGTGGAATAGCAAGCATAGGCAGTAGCATTGTAGAATTCCATCGCTCACAAAAATGCACATATTTGTGGCAATCAACACTCATCTTTGATGTAAAGACAAGTCAGTATCAGTATCTTTCAAGATGAAGTATATCAAGTTAGCATGGCATGGGCTTCTATCCTTGATTCTTGCTGTATTTCGTTAACATCAACCTTGACAGATCCTTGCATCCGTGACACTTCGGGGATGATCATACAGAATAACCATTGCTACCCGCAGGGTCTGAGTGACTTCTTCATTCCAGGAACTATTTTATAATGGTATTAGGATCTTTTTGACGACTTGTCTTTTTCGCTTGGATCCTTCATTGTGCCCCACGTAGGTTGATATTGGTTGTCATTGTATTCAAGGTTCTCTACGATTCATAATCAGCATTGTTGTTCAGAGACAGTGGTGTTTGTGGTGTTGAGTGGCATTTAATTTACCCAACAGGTGGTGTGAGGACAGAGATTTGATTGAGGAGGTCTTGTTGATCCACCTGCACATATTTGTGACTATGCGCATTAAACTGCCAACAGAGACAGTCTACCCTCCTTTTAAGATGACAGAATTTCATCAACACTCTGCACCAACATTACTTTCTAGACACTTGTATATCACAGTAGCAGTGGTGTATGGGAGATTGCAGAATCTGTGCTGTAAATAATCTAGATAGGAACCACATATTGCTATTACCACAAGTATTACCACCAGCAGAGGCCTGTTAGGATTTCTCAACACCACCCAATACTTCCAGTTCATTTGCACACATACACATCGAATGACCCAGTTTGCACAAAAGCACCTAGAATACACCTTCGGCCACATCCAACAAGTTTATAATGCAACTGTCTATGAAAAACAAAATATCAAATGCCCTCGCACCACCTACTACTATCTCAGTTGACAAACAATACCAGAGTCCGATTTGCAACTGAATACTGGAAACTAGGGCTTGAAGATACCAGACCTAACTGGCACTGTGGGACCATGCGAAGGGCATAATGTATGCCGTGTAAATACACACATAAGAGTGCATACCTCTACTAAATAATGAACGAAGGACTGAGATTAGCAACAATATGTAAATGTAAATTAGCACTTGTATAGCGCACTACTCACCGTTAGGGTCTCAAGGCACTGTACTCATACCGCTATGGAACCCCTCCTGGCTTTTCCCTGTGAGGCACCCACTCCTGAGCACCCCCAGGCATCCAAGCGCTGTTGGGGCCGTTGTGGAGATTAAGCAAGCTATTGCCCAGAGTTGCAGAGTGGGACCCATGAATTAGATTAGGCACCGAGGCAAGAATTATCTGGTCAAGGGGAATTGAGCCCAAGACCTGCTGAAGCGGGACTTGAACCCTGGTCTTGAGCCAGATCTCTGCTTCAGGGTCTGCCGCTCTAACCATTGAGCCACACTTCTCCACAATACGAATATCAATCTGGAATTTTGGGAAGCAGCCTTTTTTGAAAATATTTCCCATGTGTGCCTAGTTAAATAAATTAGTAATTTCAGACAGGGTAATCAAGTGGTTTACAGCAATGCCCCCATTTCACAAATGCTGATGTGTTCCAAAACTAAGGTAGGGTGGAATTAAGGCGTGCATAACTTTTTTTGCATTTTTTGCACAGCATGCAGCTCTTCTAACTCTGCATCTGTATATTTGTAAATGGTTTTAGGTTGAAATGGAGGAAACATTCCTCCATTCCCCCACCCCACCAACGTCAATAGTGACTTTGACTACATAAAACAAACAATGATGCTACTAAGTGCCTAGACGCGATGCTCACTGAGTTTAGGAACTGAACTTTCCCAATGCTCCATGTGTTTATGACCTCAAACCTACCAAAAACAGCCCTTTAGATACATTTTAAAAATATGCAGTTGATGCTATTATATTCTTACACAAGCATGAACAGAACATTAGCATAAACAGTTATAGTTATGTGAGTTGCTTTACTAAACTTTACCAAAGCAGTATTGGTAGTTAAATGAAACTAAATACAATATATTTTCACATTCGGACGTGAAAACATTTAGTCAGACGTTTTGAATTTTGCAGATTAATATTGTTTTATGTAACAGATGTAACATATATGTAGCAGATTACAATCACAACACAAATAATGGGATTTATTTCAGAAACTATTCTTTTTTTTGCTTTTATCGGCACGGAGACAATGTTTCTAGTTTGGGATGGTTGAAAAGTGCAGTGTTTTTTGGCAGGAGGTGAGGGAGCCGCTCCCTTTATAGCAGAATCTTCTGTCCTGGAACTCGTGAATGTTCCATCCCTACCTGGCACCGAAGTAAGTTTCAACTTTGCAGTGAAACTTTTATGAAATTTTTCTTTGTCTTCTGTGGAAGTTTATCTCTACCTCCGTCTGTCTGCGTGATCTTAAGGAGGGAAACAGAGGGGAAGGCCAAGTAAAATTCAGCGTCCAGTTTAGGACAGCTTCACTCCTTGCCATTCCTTACTACTCTTTATATTCGGTCCTAATCACTCCTCACCTTTATTCACCACTACGAGCTACTCACTCTTTGAATGATAATTGAGGAGAATTAATGATTTTGTCTTAAAATATGAATTCAGCGTCCATTGTAGGGCATCAACATTTGCCAGAAGTGGGTAAGAGCAGTAGGGAGTAGTTAGGAGGAGTGAGAATGGAGAAATGTGGAAAAGGAGCATGGATATTCTAAAAACAAGGGACGGCTCCTCCACCATGGCGGAGAATCTTTGCGCCCACACTCACCCCCACCCCCCACAAGCAGCAGCTGCAAACTTTAGAAAATAAAACGTTAATAAACAATGGTTATTATTGTTTTATTTTTAAAGTGGCAGGGTTATGGGGGGATAACAGCATGGAGGGGAATGCACAGCACTCCCCTTAGTGCGCATGTATATTTGGCCGGCCCAACACATATGCGCACAGGGCTATCTCCAACCTGGCTCTGTGTTGCCGGGCTGGGGAGAGCAGCCAGAGACTTTCACTCTGCCACGGAGTGCCAAGATAGTGCGCTTCAGCCAATCCTAAAGCTACACTTGAGCAGCATCAGGATTGGCCACAGGGCAGGCTGGGAGCCTGTGCCTGAAGTGCGGCGGTCAAGATACTTTTTTACATTTTTGTTTTGTTCCCCCCGCCCCGTCACTGTGCTCCGTCGTGACTGCTAAACACAATGCACTGTTGAACATTTTACTCCATCATCTTTTAACTTATTTTCTCATAATTTGACAACTAATGATTGAGGATGGGTGAAAAGGAAAAGTGAGGATTCAGGAGCTGTGATGTTATCCTTAAATGGATTAAGTAAACAGGAGAATATGAAACATAAAAAAATTCTACTTCTGACTGGACAGTTTAAGAAGAATACACTGCTGTAAAATGCAGTTTGTGTTTGAACATTGTGCATCGAACCTGAATTGTTTAAAGGTTGCAGAAGAGTTTCTACAATAAACATATATATATAAAAGTAAGTCAAGTCAGACACCATACCTCATAGATCCTACAAAGTTGGTTTTACTTAGTGGTTTTATATAGCGCTCTCTGTCTGTGAGCCATTATTGCACGTTATAGTGTATGGGAAGCTGCAATAAAATCCAGTAGAACAGAAGACGTAACAAATATTACAGCGCTCACATTGTTGAGGGGGCTCCTGAGGTAGGTGGAGGCTCATTGCTCGAGTGTATGCCGAAGAGGTGGCTTTTCAGTGGTTTGTTAAATGACGAGTCTGGGTGCAGTTTCTAATTCAACAAGGAGGAGGTTTCAAGATGACGCAGCTGCATATGAGATGGTTGAAGGTAATTGTGGTGTTTAGGGGTAATGGGGGGTGAGGTACGAAAAAATGGTGCATTTCCCTTTTTTGTTAAAGAAGAGGGACACTCTTACCATGTGACCTAAGGTCTAGATTGCCAGATAAACTTATGGCCAGAGTCACCTGGTTGAGACTCAGGGAGCTCAGCTGCACACAATTTCAGAAAACACATCTGTGGTCCAGATATAGGCCGCCCGCACCAATGGGCTCTCTATGGGGCCAGTTTTCAGCCCCAGCATCAGAATATTTGCCTCTGACTAACATCTCGGAGCTGGATAATGGGCAACTTTCCTTGACGTTCTCAGGTAACATGTTTAGTCCTATTGCATTTATTGTGTTCAGACTCGTCCAGTGCGAAGAATGAGAATGTGCTCTCATTATGCTCCATTATCTGCCTGGCTTGCTTTCCATGATCTTAAAGTGCACTTGGGGAAACCTCCTAAAATGAGGTGCATCAAGCTCCCTGGATCGCTGAGCTGATGCTTCGCGGGTATAGCCAGGAGGTCAGCATCAGAAAGAAAATGATAATTACCCATCCAGGGAGACGTCCTCTGGAGTGTACACCAACGGGGCATTAGAGAAACTCGTGAAATGTGCAAATTGCAGCCTTATGGCAAATTGCAGGAGATTAAAAGTACTTGGCAGAAGCACTAACCCTGTATTTCATTTCAATTATATTCCTTGGAATAGCGCAACCATCCCCAATGAGAAAAGCCTTTAATTACCACTATGACGTAGCTAATGTTAATGGACTAGTGTGTTTTACAATGTAAAAAAAAGTCCGTTTTTATACAGTTCATGACTAGAGGAGAGGACAGTTAAAGGGCCGTTTGGAGTAAGGTGAAGGTGTTTCGGCTGACAGGCCCGGCAGATGCTACTGTGAGACTAGGCACTGGACAACAGAATCCCATCCTGATGTAGCATGTTGGCTTGTGCAGTCTCAGCATCCTCACAAGAGGTGACTATTTCAATGAGGAGTAGAGGGCATGCAACCCAGACTTTGCTTCCTTGCAAAAAATGGTAAAAATCTACTTTGCACCACTTTTCTGTTTACATAGTGGAATATGTAGGGCGAAACTATTTAAATCATGTATCATGTCTCTTTTGATTTTAAATAATTGTTTGCTCTAATAAAGGATTTCTTTAACAACCTTTCAAAAAACTGAGTAACAGATTTTCGCTGCTTTTGCAAGTTTGTTGTAACAAAATGGAACAAACTGGTTGATTTATTATTGGCCTCATTCACACACAAATATGAATAAAAAGTATTTGCTCTATTTTTTGTTATGCAAACACTGCAGACTTACCACAAACGTTTGTGTGCTCCATCCTGTATTTGGTGAGGCAGAAACACCGTTTGCACCAGTGCAATATTTCACTTAATATTGTCCCAGGACATTTGCCGTACCATGATGACTGATCTGGGCTGCTACTGGGTGTTTAATCCACGAAGTGACTGACTTGCGATATGGGATAGGAGTCGAATTAATTAATTAGGAACGATCCTTGCTCGGTGTGGGTTTTTTCGTTTTATTAATTTCATTAATTCTTTATATTTTAATGTGTTCATGACAATAAAGATATTATTTCAATATGACCTAGTGCAACATATGACAATAGATAGTTTTACGAATTAGTACTGTATCTAAGAACTCATTTGAGAGTATGATCAAATAAGGTGTCGTTTCTTTCCTTTGAGTAGTATCCGAACATTAATTCAGAGACAATAACCCACGTTGCAACCAGCAAACACCAAATAGACTTTCTACCAAACTTAAAATACCAGGGTGCAAACATGATTTGGTGCTTGATTTATATCCATCTACCTCCAAAAACTGCTCCAAGTACTTGTTACAGACATTATCCATTGCATGAGGGCCCCTTAGTAGCCTTAAGGTTCACAGGAATGGAGTTGCCAATTGAACAGCAGGCCTCTTTCACCCGTGTCTGCGTGAGTAGTTACACAGCAGTGATAAAATGAAATTTCACCTCACTGGGATGAAGGAGCAAATACTACCTCAGCCTAAACTCTCTTAAACGTCTGGATTCGGGTCACTTTCTATAGGAAGAATGCAGCAATGTCTTATCCCAATTCCATCTCAGTTCTTATTGTTTACAGATAGTCCAGAATTCTTTCATCTTTTTGCAGGGGTTTTGTAGTCTATTCATAACGGATTCCGGAGTAGATATATTAGAATTACTGCACTCTTACTGCCTTTTTGAATTGGTCCTAAACATATAAAATACTAATAAAATGGCAATATTCATATTTTTTTAGTAAATAGAAAGGACTATGTCCTCTTTGCCTTTTATTACTAAGGATTTGGACGTTTCAGTGTGGATTCACAAAGACAAGAAAGAGTATGTAAAAGAGTTCTCCAGGGGCCTGATTCACAAAATGTACTTTGGAGTATGTCAACTAGTCCTCCACTAGTTTTAACGTCACGTACCATAAAATACAAGCCACAAATAGACCACCAGAGACCACCTATCTTTTCTTTATGGAGATTTTCGACCCTGTGTTCTTAACGCAAAATGTTTCCTTGTGTCTATTTTGATGTAAGGACACATTTTGTGCTGAAAAATAATGAAAAAAATGCATTTCGAGCAACAGCCGCTAATGTTCTGTTGTTCCTGTACGTTTGTGGTGAATGTTTACAGTGAATGGCAAATGTGTGATACATTTGCACCCCGAATGACTCGTAATTACGTGACATGTCATAATGGTGTAGTTTGGAAAATTTCATGTAAAAAGGTTAACATGAAATTTCCAAAATTACATGAATTACACCAGCATAATTTTAATTTGGCCCAAGCCCTAACAAAACACACACCCTCATGAAAGTAAAACAACTGCAATTTAGAAAATATACTTCTAATTCTACTGCAACTCATATTGTAATAAAATAGACTGAACTGTATTCCAGCCCAGCATTGGTGCCCTACACATGACCAACTAACTAATGGCAATGCAATACACTCCCACAGAAAACAATGGGGGGGGCTGTAACGCTAACACTTCATGAGAAACCAGCGAAACAATGCAGAATAAATTACATTGATTTGAGTCAATTACGCTAGAGCAAGCTGAACAAATAATTCTGAATTGCAAATCAGATTCGACAGCAGAGCTATGTCCCATCCTCAATTTTAGCTAAAGTTTTGAAGATCACCAACTCAATCATTAACATGCTTCTCAATACAGTGTGCCTGAAAAACGGAATGAGGCAAGGGTTAAAACCCTGCTAAAAAAAGACTTCGGCTGACCTGAAGATTTTAGCAAATTGGACGCCTATCTCACTGTTGCCTGCCCTCACTAAAATAATGGAAAAGCTAGCCATTGTGCAATTGTCAGAGTACTTGGGCTAGTTTTGCCCTCTTTATACTTCCCAATCAGGTTTTAAATTGCAGCACTGTACAGAGAAAGGTTTATTTGAAGTACCTGAATCCATCAAAATAATCCTTTATAAAGGTCTGAATGCCACACTGATACTTCTGTATTTGTCGTCGGGTTTCAAAATGGTGTCATATGCTCTTCTGTTACAGCACCTTGCCAATTTTGGAATATGTGGTATTGACCTGCATTGGTTTCAGTCACTCCTTGGTAATAGGAAAGAGGCAGTAATGGCTTACCCCTACAGTTCAGGAGAGGCCCTCATTACAACCTCAGCGGTCTTCTCTGAAGACCGCCGAGGCTGTGGGCGACAGAATACCACCATTGCTGGCGGCATGTGTGGCTCCCGATTTTGACTTTTCCGCTGGGCCAGCGGACGGTAACAGTGTTACTGTCCGCTGGCCCAGGGGAAAAGTCACATCAACATTGCTGCCGGCTCGTAATAGAGCCAGCGGCAATGCTGATGTGTAGCGGGTGCAGTAGCACCCGTCGCGCATTTCGCGGCCTGAAATTCGGGCAGTGAAATGCGCGATGGGGCTATGCCTGGGGGCCCCTGCACTGCCCATGCCAAGTGCATGGGAAGTGAGGGGGCCCCCAGGGGCACCCCGAGTCCCCTTAACGGCAGCCCACCGCCATGGACAGGCTGGCGGTAAGGGCAGTAGAAATCCCAAGGGCAGCGCTGCTTGCAGCGCTGCCCTGGTGGATTACGACCGCCGGGACCGCCATGGCGGTATACCACCAGTCCCGGTGGTGTTACCGCGGCGGTATTGCCGCAGTCAAAATATGGTGTTCTGTACCCCCAGCCTGTTGGCGGTACGAACACCACTATAGCCCTGGCGGTCTCCGACCGCCAGGGTTATAATGAGGGCCGAAATCTTTCAAGTAAGGGGTCCCTCAAGGGTCATCTTTGAGCCCAATATTATTTAACTTTTAAAAGACCCCTTCAATCTCTTTCACAGAATCCTTTGGAATTATAGTAATCTCCTATGCGATGATACCCAAATGCTTCTATCCCTTGACAAAGACTGGGGTAGCATAGACCAAATTTTAAGGCCTAACCCAAGTCATAGGTTTGATGAAATATAACTACTTAAAATGTAACAATGACAAAATTGAGATATTACTTTTTGGAAGAAATAATACTTTCACAGCTTCGGACTGGTGGCCTAAGGGATTTACTAACCCCCAGCTCCAGTACCAAGGAACGTGGGTGTGACATTCAACAATGATGTGTCATTTCACTCACAGATTCATGCTGTGACAGGGGCCTGCCTCTCACTTAAAAAGTCATTGAAGATGTTTCTTGCCTTTCTTCCAGTAGAGGCCCATAAGACAGTTGTGGATGTACTCATAACTTAAAGGATGGATCATGGCAACAGTCTTTATTCAGGATTACAGAAAAACCTAATTAATAGGCTGCAGGTGGTTCAGAATCCAGCTGCAAGTTTGGTACTCAGGCTCCCTCACCTGAATCCTGTCTCATAGCAGCTCAGGCAATTGTACTGCTCGTAGTGCATAAATAGATTCTTTTCAAAGCCATGGCTACAGTCTTTAGAGCTTTCCACAGCAATGGCCCTACAAATCTCAAGAAGAGAGTTTGCCATCATGTTATCTGCAAAATACTGAGATCCACTAATGCAAAACATCTTCATATGCCAAAATTTATACTTGTTACACAACGAGGCTGGCCTCAGGAGCTTGGAATAAGCTTGCTCTAACTCTATGACAGGAATGAATGAACACAGCTTCAGGAAGTAACTGAAAACCTGGCTGTTCTCTTTACATATTCGGTGGTCTTGGTAATCTCAATCTCTCCTTTATAATTTTTTACTCTTCATAGAAGAGGATTGATTTATTATGCTGTGTATTTAAGGGCAACAGTCGTGCTTAACAAATACCATTTCATATATATATACACATACATTTACCTATATCAAAACAAATCCCTTTCAGGGTTAGAGTGACACATAAATTATGTAAAAAAAGAAGAGAGAACTCTGGGTGGTTTCCAAATTTAGGAGGAGAGCAGCTCCAATAAGGAGCACCCTACAACACCAGCGACATTCTAGATTTGCTCATCTCAAATGTCTGTTTATCTAGCAAAGTTGTTAAGCATAGGATTAGCGCTGTACTATCCATGCCAAGCTAGATAGGGACAAAGTATGTTGCCATTTGTACAGCCTTTTGTCAGTTTACAGCTCGGCGAGGATGGCACTGAGTCAATCCTATGCTTAAAGATTTTGCTGTACAAATGGCAAAAGACTTATTGGAGCTGCTCTTCACCTAAATTTGGGAATTACCCAGAGTGCTCTCTTCTTTTTTACATACAAAATGTATATATATATCTATATATATATATATATATATATATATATATAGATATATATATATATATATATATATATATATATATATATAGATATATATATATAGATATATATATACACACACACACATATACATTACCTAGTGGTGGTCGGCCATTAGATAGTTATAGGTAGGACCTGGTTTCTATAGAAAAGGTGTTTCTTTATCTTTGGTGCAGCTTGACAAATCTTTAAAAACCAAATTTGACAGTCACATCAGCTGCTGTCTGGAAAGTTTCAGGGTGATCCATCAAGCGGAGACCCAGAAGAAGAGGTGGGGTCAAAAAAGGTGTGTTTCCAATGCTAATTCCTATAGGGATTTTGAACAAGGCTACAGCCCGAACCACTGGACGGAATTACCCTAAATTTGGCAGAAAGGTAGGTCTTGGTCTAGAAAGTGCCCTTTTTGTTATGTGTGTAAATCAGTTTTTAAGAAATTAAAGAAAATCCAAATTTGTATATATAGGGTCGCGAAGGCTCCGCAAACCGTCCCGATCGTGTGCTGAGATCTGATTGACTGCCAGCATTTCTGCAAGGAAGTATTGCCGGCCATGTTGGGACTCTGCTTCAGCTGAGTCCCTGAAAAAAAGGATGAAAAAACACATAAGGGGTCCCAGAGGAACCCCCCAGAGCAAAAATACATTTTTAAAAACAATTTCAGCAGGAGCCGCAGAAGATCCATGGAGCTGCAGCGGATCCATGGATCTGCCAAAAATTTTTTTTTTAAAAACAATTGCGGTCTCCTGCGCTTGTTTTAGTGAAGCCCCCAGGTGGGCCTGGTCCTGGAGGCATTACCATTTTGAATGTTTAGGGGGGAGCCAGGTCCCTCCGCAGCCATCTCCATCTCCCCAGGGCTTTATAAAAGACAATGCGTTAGGGGCCCGCCCGATCTCCATCAGCCCCGGGGACCGCCACCTTCCAGGGGCATTGATAAAATACAATGCTGGGGGCAAAATAGCCCCTCCTGAAGTCCTGAGGACCGCCACCCCCTGGGGCCTTAACTAAACACAATGCAGGGGGGCTGCCCAGCCTCCTCACAGCCCCAAGGACAACCACCTCCCTAGGGCTTTAAGTAAACACAATGCGGGGGCTGTCTGACCCCCCCCCCCCACAGCCCCAGGGACCACCACTTCCCCGGGGTACCCCCAAGGATTGCCACCTCCCTGGGGCTTTAATAAAAGACAATGTGGGGAGACCGCACGCCCCCCCCCCCCCCCTGCAGCCCCGGGGAATGCCACCTCCCCGGGGCTTGAAGTACATGTAATGCAGAGGACTGCCTGGCCCCCCTGCAGCCTGGGGATCACCACCTCACCAGGGCTTTAAGGGAACACAATGCAGGGGCCATCTGGCCCCCCACGGCCCTGGGGACCACCACCTCCCTGGGGCATTAAGTAAAATAATGAAGGCGGATCCATTGCGGAACCCCGGCCACAGGGACCACCACACCCCAGGGCCTATTTCCATGTTGGAGGGGGACACGCAGCCCCCTGAAGGAGCCATTAATGGCCCTGGGGACCACCACTCCCCAGGGCGGCCAGCTCATGCTATGTCCGGGGGTGCCCACCCCTGGGACATAGCTGTTTGCTTTGACTTCGCGGAAGCTTTGACAGCTCCTGCCAAGTCACAGCAAACACTCCACTTCTGCAAGTGAGAGCTGTCAAACAGCTCTCACTTGCAGAAAGTGGAGCTTTCATCTGTTTCCCTACACACAAATATGCGTGCAGGGAAACATGAAAACATTGCTCCCACAAGCAGAGAGCTGCTATTGTGGGAGCAATGCCAGCTCCTGCTGAACATGGGGAGCCAACTAGGACAGCAGGTTCCTTGATGCTCCCCGTGGTCCTGTCATTCTCTCTCTTCCATCCCATAAAGGGATGGAAGAGAGACAGCAGTGGTGGACCTTAAAGGAAAAAGGAAAGATGAAGGACCTCACGACTAAAGACTAATGAGCTGGAAAACAGAGCAGAAGATTCTGATTGGTGCTTGTTCTGCAACAACATATGCATTGTTGGCTTTCCAGAGGTTGCGGCAGGGTCAGACCTGATTGCTTTCTTTGAGACATGGCTATCAAAGACTGTATAATTCACAGGCCTGTCGTCTTTTTAATTGATGAAGCGGGTCCATCGGGCACCGAATAGACAGCCCCCACTGGGTGCGCCACCAAGGTCTGTGGTGGCCAGATTGATTACCTTTAGGGACAAAGAAACCACACTGTAAGTGTCTTGCACCACTGGACTCCTCACTTACGACAATGTGCATATATTCCTATCCCCAGGTTACATTCTAGCGACCCAATGCCGCAGAACTTTGCTCTTGGGGTGAAGAAGAAGCTATGATTGGCGCGCCTCACTTATTCTTTGCTGTTCCCAGCCAAACTGAAGGTTATAGTGAATCACTTCATATATATTTTCACTAAACCTGTGGATGCATGGGAACACCGAAACCACATACATGACTGACGGCAGTGCGCTGAGAGCGGAGATGCCACCAGCATGGGAGCAGAGACGCTGTGCTGGCTGGAGCCCCCACACTGGGCCAAACCCAAGAGGAGCAGATACAGTTGCTCACAGCAGCCATTAACATGCAGGTGGGGAGACGTTCTCTGCCATTGGACAACCCTGAAGAGACACCATCTGACGCAGCATCAATTCTCTAAGAGAATGATGCTACCTTGGATAATCTCCCTGTCATTATACTATAGACAATATTGCTGGATTGTGAACAGGGTACCGCTATCTGCAGGGGGGGAGATTTCTTGGATAGGAGACGCATGTGGTGACCTACATTGGTTAAAGATGTCTGACTTCCATTCACCCCTGGAGTTCCCACTGAACTTGTGCCTACATGCTGTTGTTTTCCAAGAGTGGCGTGCTTGGTGAGGGTAACCTGAGAGGCTATCTACGCTCACACAGAGATTGATTCAAGGAGGGTCATATTCCCCTCTACCTGATACATACTACCTAAATATGTACTGGCCATTACAGGCTGACCACCCGCTCATCCTTCAGGTGACCTATTGTGCTCAGCAGCACATAGGCTGGAGGTCCCTGTGAGTGGAATGTGAGTTACTTTTCTGGGCAAATAGATGTTACTCTGCCTCCATAGGTTTGGGAGTTGGGGGTTCTAGCCTTAGCTTTTCTCAAGCCATGCAGCCTGATTAGAGTCAGCTATGTGAGTGAGCAGACTGCCCCCTGTATCAGTGCAACTCGCAGACGCATCACCCCCCGAGTTGCCGCCCCCCCCAGACTATGGCTAGGTTGCAGTTTCTGTCATGGAATCTTTGAGGGAGGGGGACAGGGTGTAAGAGATGTGCAGTACAACTGTTAGGAGACGGGACACCCAGACAGCATTCCTCCAAGACATGCATATACCCACGGGTGAGGACCTATGTTGACAAAAATGGTGGAGACTCCAATGTTACAGCACCACATACCAGGGGGACTCTTAATGGGTTAGGCCCTTGGTACCCTTCACAAGTACAATGGTCAAAATAGACTCTGATGGGTATTATGTCCTTGTGGAGAAACAGCTAGATGGTAGGCCTGTCCTACTGGGGATTGCTTAAGCTCCAAATGTGGAGCAACATCAGTTTCTGGTGCTTCTCTAAACATTATTTGGCTATATGGGCCCATTGACGCTGGATTATAGGAGGAGATTTCAATTGTGTACTGAACCCACAAATTGACTGTGTGGTGGCCGCTGCGACTTACATGTCCCAAAGGCTTGCGCACTGGTCCCTGATGCCTAAGGTGTCTAGACTACAGGAAATATCGGGCAAGGATGTACACTGTGGGTGATAAACCAGGCCATTTGCTGGTATCGCTACTAAAGAGCGCAACAGCTACTACCCCAGTAACTGTGATACAGGTGTCCACAATGGTAATTGCCACTAGCCAGTATGACATACAAACAGCCTTTACCACCTATTATCACTTGATAAATGACCCCCCTCAGAGGACTGCCAGGTTCTGATCTGAGAATTCCTAAACTCAGTTACGTTGCCTATAATTGAGCTGGAGGGATGAAAGAATCTTAACACCCCCATTACAGAGCATGGACTACAAAATACTGACCAAAATTATAGCAGTGAGGCTCCTCAAGCACTTCCCGCATTTGTTCCATCTGGATTAAAACGGATTCATACTGTGTCATTTTCATACTGTCTCTGTCCACAATGCTTAATGTCCACAGGCTCCAAAGGGTGCTGAAGAGTGTTACAAGCTGGTGGCCCTACATATCATGGTACTACACCTAGAAAAAGCATTCAACACTGTGGACTGGGAGTGCACCTTTGTGGTGTTAAGAGCAATTTACAGGAGCTCATATGGCTCATAAATATGGCACCCACAGCATAGGAGAGAATAGGGCAATGTGTTTCGGCCCCTTTCCCGATTGGTAGAGGCAGATGGCAGTGCTGCCCCCTCTCTCCATCGCTGTTTGCCCTGGCAGTAGAGCCACTGGTGCAAAAACTTAGGCAGGCAGACCAGAGCTGGGGCATACCATTGGGAGAGACAACACATATGGCATTGCTATATGCAGATGATGTCCTGATATATGTGAGAGATATAAGATAGGCATTACCACGATAGCAGATATGCTAACTGCCTTCCAAGCTGTTTCAGGTCTCGGCATAAATTGCTTGAAAACTTGTCTGTTCCCAGTTCACCCTGAATGCCCCCCACAGTGAATCATGATGGGCACACATTCACTCCTCTAGGAGCCACACACTTTCCACTATTTGGGGCATCAACATCTATGATGCTACCCAAGACCTCATAAACAGTAACCTCATGAAGGCAGTTGCCTCCCTTTACCCACAGACCATGTTTTGGTGCTCAGTTCCACTCTCAGTACAGATCAGAGTGTCCCTATCGAAGATGGTGATACTCCCTTGCCTGTTGTACTATTTCCACAATCTCTCAGTGAATGTTCCCCATAGCACCTTCCATAAACTATACATGATGCTCATTGGCTTCCTCTGGAACAAAGGAAGATATTCGATAACCCAGGCCAAGATGCAGCTACCAGTGGAGAAGGGTGCACTTGGAGCCTGGACTTCGAGCACTACCACCTGGTGGTGTAACTGCAGTGGCCCACCCTCTAGCCAGCGAGAAGACACCTAGAGGAGTTAGGACTCGCCTCCAGGGTCAGTGCATAGCAGATAATTAAGGAGGTATTTCTCCCACAGAGGACGCATTCACACCGAAATGACTTGCGGCTTGTTGCAGGTGGCCCATGATAGCTTTGGGAGGAGCCCGCGCTTTGTGCCAAACATGCCTCAATATGCTCTTGGGATCTGATTAAGTTCCATCCGAGCATTTAAAAAACTGATCGGCAGAGAGGGTATGACACCATGGGAGTCAACCAGTGTGGGAATCCTGGGTGATTTGTTCCAGGATGGAGCCCTTATCCCCTTTGACCAGATGAGCGATGATAAGGGCCTCCGGCTGATCACTTCGTAGCAGACAGATCGCTGATAGCTGAAATACGTAGGTTGAAGAGTATAGTTAGCACAGAACAAGACCAACATCCACTCATACAAACAATGCCCACTATGGGGTATGGCCACCAACTGATAACCTAGCTGACCATTGCCCTCTCCCACCATTTGCAGGACCACTTAGATTCCCTTAGAAGGACCTGGGAGAGTGACATAGGCCAAGGGTTGACCCAGAAGGAATGGGATGATGCTCTGTTGTACCCACAAAAGGTCTCCTTCAATGCCCGCTTTTAGTATATACAGCACAACAATCTACATAGGGCATATATCATCACAGCAAAGCACTACAACATTTTCCCTGGACCCATATCGAATCACCAGCCCTGTACCTTGTCCTGGGTGGACATAACGGCCATGATTTGGAGCTGCCACTAGCCTTTAGTCGGAGGTCACAAACACACTTGCCAGAATCACAGATCTCAACTGTTGAGCGGTGTGATAGGGCTTTATAGAAGCCGAAAGTCTGGGGGGGTTAAGAAGGTTTTGGTTGACCTGGCTTTGCTATTGGTTCGCAGACTGATCACCATGCATTGGAGAGCCAGCACACTGCTCGGGTAGGGTATTGGCAGGCACCAACGATTCAGTGGGTTAGGGCAGAAGCCACAGTGCTGAGGTGTGACATTGGACTGAGTACAGGAGTTTTGCCAGAGAGCGATGACACTGGTCCGGATATATGGAACCCCCTTACACTCTCACCATCCCCTACTGAACATTGTGTGGGAAGTGTGTCCAGAGAGTTGAGAGGACACTGATTATGTCAAAATGTTTGTAATGTTGGGGAGTATGTGGAACATGTATCTCATTATTTTGAACACGTGTAAAAATATATGAGGGCTCATGTTGGTTACTGCTCCCACAGATGCTAGAAACCGTTTAGAAAATGTTGACCTAATCGCTGCACTGTTGATAATGAAAACCCAATAAAAATGATTTCAAAAAGTTTTCTGCGACCACTTGCAATTGAAGATTAAGATTACAACAAAATCAAATTGAAAAATTAAAGTGTGGTCGCATAAAGTCTGTGCACAATTTGCGAGCACTTTTTAAAACCCTTCTTTTCTTGTCCCTGACCCTTAACAAGGGTTTTACGTTTTGCAAGGACTAAAGACTCGTAAAGTTTGGAGTTAGTGGAGTTAGATCATCCTCATGTGTTCTGCTGCAGGTGAAAGAGCTGGCATTTTTCCATGGCTTGGAATCATCTCCATTGTGCTGCTCGTTCCTTACTCAGAATGAATAGAATTTATTTTAGCCTGCCACGTTTGAAAAAAAGCCCAGAGGACAATATTCCAAAAAAAACTAGGATGACTTAAAATCATTTTGCAACATAGCTAATTAGACACTTCATTCGAAACACAGTCGGAAACCTTAGTTCGGCTCCAGTGCTAACGCCGCAAAGCTTTAGCATGTCTATTTACTTAGATAATTACATTATTAGCTTTTTGCAGCAAACATCTGCATAGAAAACAGAAATGCTCTTTTGATTGTTTATTAGTTCCTAAACACTAATAGCTGGCTCTCAAAGGACTCTCAGAGGACCCTCAGCCTGGGAACGGAAGCAGATGTGAGCTGATCCAGCAGTGTTGACTTTAAAACTCATTTATGTTCCAAAGCAGCATTTAGAGAGAGGACATTTCAGACACTGCTGGGAATCCGCCTCCAGCGCACAGGGCTGTTCACCTAACATCAGAAAATGTGCAGATGCTCGCTTTCCTGAGCTCATTACAGTGAGCTAGACTGATGCTTCTATCAGGCTGTCAGCTGCACTCTGTTTAGCAACATTCTCGCTTGGAACAGGTCTAATTTAAGCCAGTGCTGCTGTGTAGATTTAGGCTAGTACCAGATAATTTTCACTCTTTGAGGACCATTTTGCCGTGACATTAGTGGTGTTGGGACTATTTTCAGAGAGGGGATGCTGTCAGTAGCAGCTGCCATGAATGTTACAGCACTGAAGTCATAGGAATTATAAAACAAGCATTGGCAATGCCAATGGGTCTCGCACTTGTGAGAGTTTGAACTATTGGTATTGTAAATGTCAATGTCTTTTACCCATGTGTTTTGTTTTGGTTTGGAGCAGATGCATATGGTGTGGAAAGGAATTAAGTGGTTGGATTGGAATTGTTAGCTGTGGAATTGAATAGGGTGGAATTGTGTGGGGTAGAATTGTGAGGTGGGAAGTGGATTTGTGTAGTGGAATTATGTGGCATGGTGGATAGACAGGGGTGAGAGCTGCACAGAATAGATAGACAGGAAGACGTAGAGGGAAAGGTAGTTTTTGCACAAAGTGCTGAATGAACTCCAGACAAAGGAGCAGAAAGAGTGTGTGAAAAAGACAGACTCCGTTAGTATGAGGGGAGAGCAATATAATAGAAAGATTGATACCCAAAAGAAGGACAAAGGGGGACAAAGAAAAAGGAACAAGAGAAGCAGAAAGAGCAAGAAAATATGTGTGTGTATGTGCTTGAGAGAGAGATAAAGGAAGCTAGAGAGAGAATGAGTGAAACTGAGAGAGGGGACAAACTCAGTGGCATCGTTTACAACGGCAGCAGCGTACACAGCCATGTAACTATGAATTAGGGCTGGCCTCTATGTAGTGACTGAGTGCTGCAGCAGGAAAACCAGACTGATCTGGCAGCCTTTATTGGCCATCAATATATACATTGGCCCTCGTGTTAGGAAGTCAGAATTGCCCTATAACCCAATAATTTAGAAAAAAAACATCTTGTGCCACCCAGGCTTGAAAGAAATAACTTTGATGTGCTTCCGTTTTTTATGTGTCTTCCGTTACGGGAACTGGCTTAGTTTGAACAAGCTCATTGGTAAACAAACAAAGTTATACCAAGCGCAGGAGACAGAACAGCCTAAAGACATCTTCATGTGCATTGGATAAAAGTGCAAAGGGTGCCATTTCATTTAAATGCAGGCTTAGTTTAATTGCAGCTTGCACATCTCTGATCTTTCACCATGCATGCATCACCTGAGTTTGTAAAATCCAGGAATTTATTTTTTCTGATGAAGATTGTTCAGGTGTATTTTTATCATGAACAAAATCATCAGAGAAGATTAATTTTGAAGTGTTTGCTTCTCTTCTATTCTATTCTTATGATTCCTCTGTTTTTATGTGGTACATTCTTTTCACCACCAGTTAGCGCAAAAACCTATTTTAATTATTGTCAGTTACCATTAAGAGAGCTGTCAAAAATACATTGTCCACACCGCATCATTTACTACACAGTGTATGAAAGCATGCTTCTGTGTGGCTTTGTATTTACAATGAAAAGTTTTGTCGGTTCAGAAAGATGTTTTCTGTTGTGTAAGCTAGTGTTATAAGTAGTGCTTAGCCTGGGCTTTTAGTAGGTTGAATAAATCGGTCGCCGCAAGTAAGACATCTCCAGATACCTCTTCCAACCTAGGAATAAGCCAACATCAACATTTGTTTTCGTTGTCTTTTTTTTACCTGCGTTGCTCTGCAAGATTACCAATAAGCTGACAAACCACAAGCCGTTCCCCAGTGGAATAATACTTAACTGTGTCTAGGGTTTCTTTGTTTTGCCCCACTTAATCAACGAGATATAAACTTTTGGAAAAACGCTCGAAACTTGTTCCAGCCCACATAATGACATTATTTTATTACTGAATGTGAGTAGCTACTGTGGGAACCGGGTTCGTGTCTATGCGTCGGTTCCCCCTGTGCATACCAAAAACCCTAATTTAAATACATGTCAAGCCTTAACAAATAAATCAATGGCTAAACAGAAACAAAGTGCAGAGTTCCCTACAAGTAATTAGCAGTAAGAAACAAACTCCTGTTGGTGAATGGGCAGACACCAGATGAAGCAAGCAACAGCGAAGAAAAGAGATGGCCTTGTCACGACGTAAATTACGTCATAGCGCATGACGTGTGGTGGCCATTTTGAATTGGGGGAATATACTTTAAATATTGCAACAGTAGCGATTTTTTCTGCCCATCGGCTGTGCGTAAGAAAATCGATGTACTTGCACCTGGGAGGCAGTTGCCAGAAATAGGCGCCCTCATAAAACAGTCTCTAACATTTGATCTCAGTGTTTAAATGCACAGCACATGTAACCAGAGAAGAACATGATTTAGAGCCCTGTTAACAAAAACAGACTGGAGCCACTGGAAACATCCAGCACTCCGGTCAAATGCTATTAGCCTCAGAAAAAAGTAGTCCCCAGGCACATGCTACATTGGCACAAGTAGAAGGGTACAAGTACTGGGACCATGCTCAGGACAAAGATTTTTTAAGGACACTAAAACTAACCAATGAAAAGCAGAGCGCCCACAAAGAAGTATAGAAGTATATAGTAAAGTATATACAAGAGGTCTCGAATGCTCGACCTAATAAATTGTAAGCATCACACGAAGAACAAGTGCAGCATGTGAGCCATGCCCATTCGGCAAGAGAGTGGCATAGGCGCTGCAAGTAGGGATGTCCAGCACCCCCAAAATACTTGTGCTGGAGTTCCAAAAGTGAATGAGCAATAAACATGCTAAAATTTTGCTTTTATCTTGTCACACTCAGTATGTAAATGTTATTGTGTGTTCTTAAAAATAACATCCTCCTGCCTTTCCTTTCACACGAGCAAAGTTGCCACATAATTCATTTAGCAAAACCCTCTGATTTTGCAGTCAGAAAAAGAAAGGTAAGCATCAATCTCCAGGTAAAAAGAATAAGTAACAATTTGTCAGAATGCATACCCTGACATTGACCTCTGTCTTGGAAGGCACAGCAAATGTGACATGATAAAAACAAATTTAATGGCATGTTTACTACTCACTCATTTTGGGAACTCCAGCATGGTAATTTTGGCTGTGATGCAGGACCACCTACGCTTCTACTTCCAACGCTTATGCCTCATATTTGCACCAGTAATTATACATTTGTACCAACTGACAAGCAGGAGAACGACCTTCTTTAGAAATCGGTCACTGAAAATGTTGGTTCTTTACCGAAAATCACCCGAGTGCAAAACCACTAAGTACTAGTTCAAAATTGCTCCCCATTGGTGAAAATTACGTGATGTTACTCGGTGTCTAACAATCAGAGTTTTCTATTTAAAAAAAATAGAACTTAACTTGCCCTTCACAGACAGGGGTGTAAAATCAGTCACAATAAGCAATCAACACATTCACTGCATTCAGCCAGAAAAACTATATACCCTCCACAGCTCTGCTATTGAGGGATTGCGCCCCAAAATCAGGACACGTGAAGACATCAGGGACAAACATGGCTTTTAGGTTCAATGATTTCAAGAAAAAGTAGCAATAATGACAAAATCTAAAGATGGTGTGGCCAAGTCTTAACACACAGATAGGTAGGTGTCTGCGAATTTTCACACTGTTTTGTATACTTTATGCAAAGAAAAAAGAAAGGGACATCCACTCTCGTAAACAGTAGAAAGAAACATTCCTCATGGCCAGGCAAACATTAGTTGACTCCCCTGTTGCCCTTCTCCCAAAATCAAACTACCATTAAAACCACTGGGTATGCATATTTTCTCTGTGGAATGTTGTATTTTTATCTCCACCCCAGAGGAACCTCAACATTATTCCTGTGGCCATAGGCTAGCCTGTTGCTGGTCCACACATTTACTCATTGCGGCCTTAATTTAGAGCTGAGCATTAAGACGAAGTAACCACCGACTGTCTGTCCCATCTGCACAGGCCTGTAAATGCAGGATAGGTGCAGTGCAAGGTGAGTGAATGGAGTGGTAGACAGATGGGCTTGGATCCTTGAGTACTCACCAGTCAACTATCTGGAAACAGATTCTCATTCTTATCTGTAAGTGATCCTTGTATTTTGGGATAATGTATTTTAAAATATTTTTATACATCTAAATGTTTGATTTTTAAAACTATTAAGATTCTTGTTAATCAAGCTAAAAGGCCTTTCTCCCCATATCACGCAAACTTCCTAAATATCATTATGGCCTGTGGGATGTAATATGTAAATCTTGATAGAAATTTCATAGTCTTTGATGGTATAAAAATCTTATGAATTGCATTTGTTCAGTCAATATCAATGTATATATCCCGCCAATAGGGTATGTATATTTCTCTTCCTCAGATATTACGATTGATATCCTCCTATACACCTCGCCCAGTTCAATCGGTACTAAAATATTGCTTTTTTCTACTACATCTCTATTGTACAGCAACTTGGATTGCAATTGCATGTTTCTATTCTTTTCTTTTTCCTTCTTATTCTTCTTCTTACAAGTCCTGGTGTCTAATTATATGTACTTCAACCACATTGGAAATGTGGCTTTTTAAAAATAGCAACATACTATTGAAAGTTCACGAACTTTGTTCTGAAACACATCATTTTTCCTGTGTTTATTTGTTCACTCCCCATGCATGTTTTTGGTAACTTATTTTTGTCTGGTCTCTTTTTCTTTCAACTTTGAAAAAGCGGATTTGAAACATGTATTGTCTATACAAAATAGATTATGCCATTTAGCACAGAATGAAGCACTGATAATTATTATATGTGATCAAGCCTCATATGGAAATACATTAAATGTCTGATATAACCTATGGACCAATGCCATATTGTTTATATATGTTTGGTGCCTCCAAAAAATCTTTTTGTATACTGTGAGGTACACCACAAAGGATAACTCTCTTAAGCTGGCACCAGGCACTTGACATTATTTACCCTTTTTACACCTGATGTTGTGTGTGTTAAGCTGAAGAGCTTTTTCACTTGCGCCGGTTTCTTCCTTGTGTTGAAAATGTCTAGAAGGCCTGGAGAACGAAGCATACACAAATACTGCAAAGTCTATCGGTGTAGCCACCTGTTGCTAGTACCTTACCTTTATACTGCTGGAATGCTAACAGTCAAGTAGCCTGAACTTCTTACATCTGTGAATTCAAAGAGAACCCAAAAGGACAGAGGTAGTTCCTTAAAGTCAAGGACATGACTCTTCAAGGCAAGTCAAGGGAAGGCTGAAATTGTCACAGCCTAGTAGGAAACTGTTTCCGTGCTCTTGCTTCTCCAGAACAACAGGACACAGGATATTAGAATGGGCAGGCTACTTGTAGGTGTGCAGTATTTGGCCGTGCCCACGGCACAATGTTTGTTTAAAAGTTGCTTCTGTCAGGCCAAAGACTGACCTGTTGAACTGACTTAGACAGCCAGGAAAGAAAGGGAGCCAGCAGAACTAGATATCGCTAAATCTTATGCTATAACCGTAGGTGCAACATACATTCAGACGTGCCAACATGGGTACCATGACCAGCTCTCCTGTACCCAAGCACTCACATGCGCACCAAATACAAACAGGGAAATCCAGGGGTTCAGTCATGACTTACTACCCAGATGTATATGTAAAGAACCAGTAGGAAATGTAGATAAAGCCTGTGACAAGCAACGATTAATCAGTTGTCACCACCCGTTAGTAATGTTGTGGCCATTTTGCATCGCCATCCAGCACCCAACAGAATCTAGCCCACTGTGGCTGAGCAACATTCTTATGTAGAGCACTTGTTGGAAGGTTCTTGTGGCAGGTTTGCTGTCTTAGAAAACATTGTGGGTCGATCAAAATAAGAATCTGAGGCTCCTGTTGTTCCATGAGCGCTGCACTATGGGGTTTCGACATTTAATTTGGCAATCAAAATCCTGTTCGATTTGCAAGATCCAAAGTCTTCAAAACTCAAGACTTTAGCCTTCCAGCAAACCACTTTCCAAGCCTGCCCAACTCCATCACTGCGCCATACAATTAAAACAAAATACAACTTTTGGACATTACACCAGACAAAGGAGGTAAAGCTGCAACATCAGTGCTCTATGAACATGTCTTCTCTAGTCGTCTTAAATACTTGGGCATGCTCAGGCGTTTTCCATTTAAGCTATCTACACTCTGATCTCCACCGAGCCCAAGTCGAGGCTTTAGAAGTCTGCATGATGTAAACCTTTGTCTGACCTTTTGTTCCAATGTGGCTCTTGAGAGGCATAAACAGGGCTTTGCAGTGGGGCCAACAATTTTACTAGGGTCTGAATCATAGTTGTGGTGCGGAAATGACCGCTGGGTGACAAGCTCTCAAATGAGAACTGGAAAATCCATGATTTGCTCTACTCTGGCAAAGCATTAGAGATCTCTTTAGTGGCTAGCTTTGAGATTGTGTTCATTTGATATTTACCACAGAATCTGTATTCTATATTACGGTTTCAAGTCTATTGACCTGTACTGAAGAAGCAAAAAGCTACTTTACTCTGTGCTTTTTCTTATTCGATTTTCTCTACATTTTTGCGGTAATAGCTAAGGAATTGTGACTCTGTTAACTTGCTTCAGGTGTTACATTTGTTTATTCTTTTAACTTGATTGTCTTAAAAGGCAGTCACAGGGCTGGGGTAAAAAAACGTGCTTAGCTTTTGCCTTATCCAACTATTCTCCCGTTCCACCATCGGATCCCTCATGCATTAAGGTTGATGTTGTGTGAAATGCAACTGACCAGCTGCCCAGTGCAAGGTGACATGTCCATCACCACATTTGGTGGTGCAAAAAAGGGCAACACCTACAATGCATTGCAGTCGATCAGGAAGCAAGCATTTAAATCCCTACTATGATATTAATGTAATTTTTTAATATAACATTTTCTGCTCCAGTTCAGCTAACGTGAAATCCAAAAAGCATACACAAATCTGTCTGCAATCAAAGCCCATTCACACCGTTGTTGGCCTTGCCTGCCAGCTGCAACATCAATGTTCTGGTTTGGAGAGACAGCATTTGTGTCTGAATAGGCCTTTTAGCACATTTATGGAAAGAGTGCTGCCAGAAAACCCATCAGATCCAGGCTCTACAAGAGGACTGTACCAAGTGAGATTTCCTTTGCAATTCACTGACTACTCAGGGAGGAGGCACAGGTGTTGACGGAAGGCAGGAAATAGTGCAACACGCTGAGAGAGGGATTCATGTTTTTGAAGTTTAGGTATATGGAGCTCTGTGATAGTTCTGTGCCTCTATACATGTATACAGGGAAGGAACTGCAATTCTTTGTTGCACAACCTGTAGCGCGAAGCCTGCACATCTTAACATTGGTGGGGCGTTGCCATCAGCAACTGGGTTAACCTTTGACATACTACAGTAGTCCCACTATAAGCAGCAAATTTGCATGGATTTGAATACTCTGGAGCAGAATGATTTAAGTCAGAGGAAGCAGTTGCCTGCTGTGAATAGTTTCAAAGGACCAGTTTGAACTGGACATTTCTTGTGGACCTGAAAGTGCAGTTGTGGTTTCCTTCCTAAAACTAGAAAAAGTGAACAGGAATCAGAGGAGCCATTTTTCCTCAGGACTTGTTAAAAACGTCATTAAACTCCAGGCAGACTGGGTCAACCTGCCACACACCCCAAAAAAAGAGATTAACTCTGCTGCTTCCACCCTGTGCTTTTTTCCCGCTATTATCTTTTTGGCAGTAAGCCTGATGCTACATCCATATCTTTCACTCTGCTTATCCGAAATCATTTAGCCTTTTCAAACTTCAGTATCCCGGATTGTCACACTAAGGAAGTTCGAGCTGAAGATAGGCTACTAATTTTGAATGTATACAATTTCACTGAGGCCCGCCATGCTCTTCATTTCATGTGTGATCACTCACAGGTTGGCTATAGAGTGGGTCTAGATGTTGGTCAACTCTGTGGAATTTACTGACTTTTTTTTTATTATTTGCATTCCCCAGAAGATAACTTTGAACACCTTTATCCAAGGCCAGGGTCTCACCACTCTCACCAGGTATTCAGATCCTCTCCCAGGAAGTTATGCTGCCCAAGTGTATAGCAGGATCAGGATTTCTGCTTCAAGATGTAGCATGGTAGCAGGGATGTGCTGAGCCGCTTCAGAGGGCTCCGACTGGCCAGGAAGAAGAGGCTGTGCAAGAGCACCAGCAAAAATGGCTATATTTCTGGCAGATTCCGCTGTTTTGTCTGGATTATTGTAATATTCTTTGCAGGACTCCAGAAAAGGTTTATTACCTACAAGCCTCAAAATCTCTCACATTTAGCCGCAATAACGAGGCAAGATTATACTAATTAGGATTAAGAAGTGTCTGCTCTGTTATCAAAGTTTTTGTATCAAGGGGGTGTAGGTTTCTTACACAAGTTGCCTTTAATGTGTATATTTGTAGTATGGACTATTTTACAGCACTTTTGTATCTTTATGGTATAGAGCAATTTGCAAGATTGCACTTAACCAAAAATTAAAAAAATTGCTGCTATAAAGGAGGAATTGCACTGGCCTAACTCTTCGGAAGCTACATATGTTGCCTATTGTTCAAATGAATCCAATTGACAGTAGTTATTGTGATGTATAAAGACATCTAGTTCCCAGACCTTCAGCATTTAAATACTTTTAGCGTCTACCATTTATCATTATCAGAACTAAGGAAACCTTCTAACACTCTGTTGGTGATATCTAAACTGAGGAGGGCCTCTCAAGAAGGCAGACTACTAACTGCAGTGGAAGTCAATCTATGGATAAATTCCATCATGCATCATGACTCATGATTCATGACCGAAGGCCAATTATTTCCCATCTGTATGGTCGTAGGGCTATAGGAATTATGTAAAAAAATTGGGTTGGTGGTTGGCTGAGGTGAGAGCACTGGTCAAGCAGCAACCACAATTCTTGTCAGGATGAGGCACAAGCCAACCCTAAATTAATCCGTGCTCAACCCTCTGTTAGCTTGGCACAGAGTAGTTAGGCTTAACGTATATGCAATGTGTAAAGTATTTGTGCAAAACTTCAAAAAGTAACAAAGTGAAAACACCACACAAAAAGGATCCCACACCAAGTTAGAAAAATATTTTCAATAAATAAAACAAGACTGAAAAATCAAATCAGTAGACCCGGAGATATGCACTTTAAAAGATTTTAGTGAAAGAAGCACCAAAAAGCACAGAGAGCCAACTGTGCACAGCTAGCAAACTACACTGGAGTCACAAGGTCAGGCTGACCACGATGGAACGGGGGCTGGTTACAGGGACCCAGTTAGGCCCGCTGGCCAAAGAACCTTAAATCCTGGTTTGCAGACTGTTGCGAGTGTTGTAAGGAACCAACAGTATCTAGGTTGGGCAACTTTAGCTTAGTTTAGCTCCTCGGTTTGTGCCTTTTACAAAATACACATTTTCATTCAGCAGTTGTTTTATATATTTTTCAGTTACCTCTTCTAGGATGGCAGAGTTCACCCTGCACATTTTATTAGTCATTTTAGAACATGTAATCTGTACCTTTGTCCAAGGCTGCCATGTACGGTACATGACATGCTCATTTGTATTGCCAGCCAGGAGCCAGTTTCTATCTCTGAGATGCATCATTACATCAGGCGTGTTCCCAGGACACTGTATGGGTGATTACATAAACAACACATTAGCCTAAGGAGAGTAGAGGGCATTCCGGGCATGACCGTCCTGGGATGCGTACCACACAACAGACAACTTTGCTGATCCAGACAACAGGCAGAACCCTGCTATTCTATTCAGATATTGGGCTGGGTCTACTCCCTTAGGTTGGGCCAGGCAGAAAGGTTACCACCACTATGCTGTCAGATCTGGACATGGGAATTGGAAGGAATCTCTAGAATCCCTAAGCTTTCTAAAGTCACCCAACATGGTTGGTTGTTTATTTCCTTTACTTTGGTTGTAATGATGATTACAGTGCTATGTTTCATGTGTCTTATTATAGCAGCACATGTTATTTTGACTAAGATGCAACTGCTTCAATAAATGCATTGAAATCCAGTTTGCATTTCGTGTCCTGCCTTGCATGCATGAGTAACTGAGTGAAAGGGGTATGATTGGTTTCCACGACTTCCCTGAGGAGTCAGAGTGTCAGGTTTAGGTTGCCACAAATCATCTCTCCCCTGATAGGGCTGGGTGAGGCACTGCAAGCTAGCCAGATGTTAGGGCCACAGCTTCCAAGTGGTGTGGGATTGACCCAGTCTCCCACACTCTGTGGTGCTGCTGCCGTAAACATTCAGCCTTATTACCAAAATAGGAACCACATGACACAAGGCTCTGTGTTAGAGATGTGTTGCACAGCTGAAGCTATGTGTCAGTTCTGAGGTGCGGGGATGCTAAGATATGAGGTCCTGCATCATCGTCAAGGATCTCATCGAAGAGGGCTTGTGATCCGAGGTATAGCATCAAGGATGTATCACGCAGTTGGGGGCGATATGCTGGTTGCAAGGAGCTGCAAGGCTTCGACGCGGAGTCTGGTGTCATCCTCTCGACTGCCATCATCGAGGAATCAGGGAGGCAGAAAGGATGCGTCTCATAGCAAGGACTCCAAAGGGGTTGTGGGTTGTGGAGGCGATGTGGGTCTTTGTGATGGGCCCAATCAAAGCAGCAGCAGAGAGGAGTATGTTCTGCTTAGGTTGCACCACGCAGCAGAGGAGATGCATCGGTTCTGTTGGATCCACAGAGGCTGGCAAAGCACTTTAGGCTCACTCCCAAGGATCTAGGACTAGGGTAGCACCACTTGGAAGGGTAGACTCACAGGTGGCAGAGTCCAGGTGCAGGGTTGTTGGAAGCCTGTTTTGTCCCTTAAGGCTACAGATCAGGAGACCAATCAACTAGCCCTTGAAATCACTCTGGGGTTCTGCGTTCAAGTTAGGCAGGTGCAGTCCTTATCACCCAGGCAAAAGGACAGTAGGCAGCAGGTCAGCACAGCAGAAAGCAGGACAGCAGCCTCTTCAGGTCAGCAGTCCAGCAGAGTGGTAGTCCTTCCAGCAGCACAGCAGTCCATCTTCTTGGCAGAGTGTCCACACCTCCAGAAGTGTACTGAAGAGTTGGTATCTGAGGTTCAATATTTATACCCAATTGCTCCTTTCAAGTGATGAGAAGCTTCTAGAGGCAGGCCTATAAATTGCACAGGTGCCCTGCCTTCCTGGCTGTAGACTAACTACAGTGGGTGTGCAGCCTTTTGTGTGGAGGCAGGACACATCCTATTTCAGTGTAAGTGAGGCTGGGCCCAGCTCCTCCCTCCCATGCTGCCAGTGATGGCCCATCCAGATACACCAAAGCTCCCTATTGTGTGTAGCCGTGTAGGAGAAATGCATAAAGCCCAACTGTCAACCACACCCAATCATATGTCACAGAGACAGGCTGCAGGCACCAAATAGCTAAGGCAGGAAAATGTGAGCTTTCTAAAAGAGGCATTTTGAAAAATGTGATTAAAAATCCAGCTTCACCATAGATTAGGGTTTTTCATTACAATTCCAAAGGCACCAAACATTAAGTGGTCACCTTTTTCCTTTATTAAATGTAATAAGATAACTCCAAAGTTATGTTATGTGGGAGGTACACTTTGCAGAAGAAAAAACAAGTTTTCCACTGCTAGGACATGTAAAACCTAAAAGTACATGTCCTATTTTTTACATGCATTACACCCTGCCCTCTGGGCTGCCTAGGGCCTATCCCAGGGTACCATACATGTATTAATAAGGAAGATTTGGCCTTGGAAAAAGGTTTATTTTGCCAGACCGATATAGCAGTTCAAAACGGCACACACACAACGGTGGGCCTGTGGCACAATTAAAGTTCTACTTAAGTAAGAGGCACAATCAGTGCTGCGGGCCCACTGGTAGCATTTAATGACAGACCATGGGACAGGTAGTGTCACTTTACTAGGGATGTACAAGTAAATTAAGCATGCCAATTGGGTATAAGCCAATCTTACCATGTTTTAAGGAGACAGCATACTCACTTTAGTACTGTTAGCAGTGGTAAGGTGCGTGGAGTCCTAAAAGCCAACAAAAATGTGTTCACAAAATAGGAGGGTAAAGGCAAAATGTTTGGGGATGACCATGCATAAAGGGCCAAGACCAAGATATAAATAAACAGAAACAAGACTACTGTACAAAATGCATTATTGCTGGCAGTACCCAGGATTCACAAATGGAATGGATTATATTTTATTTTTAAATTGTGTTTGTTTCTTTTTTGAAAATATAAAATAATTGACTTCTGCATTGTTATAGCCAGTCTGCAGAACATACTCTTCTCATCAATGAATACATTCTACTAACCCTGCTGTTGCACAGTCTTTCCTGTTACCTTGCTCCTTCTCCCCTCCCCCATTGATTCATGAATAGGTTCAAATCTCTATAATATCCTCGATTGACACGCTTCTTCATCCTCAGTGCTCTACGGTGCCCTCATGCTATGATTCTGTATCCTTTGTCCTTCCCAGTTCAGTCCGTAGTGCCCCATCCACCCCTCCCTCCAAGCTCTTCTGGAAGTTTCCCAGACATCCCTTGCTGGTGTAAACCACTCTCTATGCTTCCATTCACATCCCCATGCCCACGGTTTACTGCTTTTCAGTCGGATGCTATTGTGAACCCCACAATATAGCTGTGTCCCTTTTTTCTACAACGAAGCCCAAACTGCAGAACAACAAGTTAGCCCTTGTAAAATCCACATCACATGGGATGTCCAATAGGATGAACTGTGGTGTTAATGGAATGTTGGCGCTTAGCACTGCTTCTAGCACTTTAACAATTGTGGTCCAGTATATTTTTAATGCGGGGGATTTCCTACAGTGTGCAGAAAAATATCCTAGTACACTTGCATTTAAGACACACAGGGCTTTGGGCTCTACCCATTTTAAATAGCCTGGTCCTATTTTTGTATGCTCTGTGTAAGATCTTATGTTGCACTAACCTCAGCCTGAACTTGATAGCCACCTCTCAGGGGTGCATCAGCGCAACTTCTCAATCACTATCTTCCACTGGGCCTACATCCCTCTCCCATGTTGCTCAGAGTTTCCGTAGTTTGTCCAGCTTGTTTTTGATTAGTTTGTGGTATATTTGTGAGACTACCTTGACTTTGAGCTCCTCATCGCGCAGCTTGGTTTCTAGAGGGCTACAACTCGGCCTCTCTTTCCAGTCTATTAACTTTGCTCTAAGACATGCTTCAGTTGCATGTATTTGTAGTTTAGTGAGGGGCAGATTTCATGTTCTTTTTGCAGCCTCAAAAGATTTAACCCTCTCTGAGTCCACCAGCACACCCACCATTGACATGCCTATAACATCCTATAGTCGGTACTCAGATAATTTTCTAACTTCTTTCAGTGTGTCTCCCCTACATAGCGGTGTGCACTTGGTCACCTTGCCCCTCCAGCCCAAGTATCGGTTTGCTTTACCCCAAGAATTCAGGGTGACCGTTGGTGGTCCCAGCAGGGGCCTCTTCTGATGGTTGCTGTATATGTAGTGGATGTATGTATTGTCTTCCATTTTTGTTCCTTCTAGGCTGGTCGCTGTGTTATTTTTCAGGGCAAACCCTTGATCATTAGTCATGTGTAGATGGAATGCTCACCAATATGCCCTGACGTCTGCTAAGGGCATCCCCGTTATATAGTGATCTTTGTAAAGATTGTAGTGCAATGCAGGGTGTACGCCACCCCACAGTAAGTTTCAAGTGATCTTATTGATGCTGTCAAAGTACGTGTCTGGGATCATAAATGGGGCATTTAGCAGTTTATAGCGCAATTTGGGAAGTGTTACTATTTTGGGATAGAGTATAGTTGGTAAATGTATGAAATCCAACCCTGAACTATAACAGAAGATTGTAAGCGACTTTACAAACAAATTAAAGCTGGATGGTACAGAATGTTTGTTTTTAGAAAACCCATTATGTGACATAAATTGGTAATTGGAAACTTTCAAATTGTAGTAACTATAAGGATTAAATAAAAAGGAATTAGGTAAACCAGAATTTGGCAGCATTTGTTTTTGTCGCCCAGTGTGACAATCTTTTTTGGCGCCCCCGATGACCTCCTTCTCCATGAATTTCCTCACTGCTACTCTCAACATTGTACCTCATATCTCCATAGCCTCGCTCCCACATGCATTTCATTTTTTTTAGTGCTACTCAAGTTTCACACACACTCAGTTCTGTGATCTGCATGGTAGACGTCCTTTGCAGCAGGTCCATTCAGCCTCCAAGCCACTTTATGATGTGCCAAAACTACCATTAGGCAAAATTGTGATCTATCACCAGTAGAAACATTAATCACCAGAGTTATTTTGATATTTTTATTGTTACCTGAAAAATGCTGGCCGCCCAAGGAAGTTCACATGCTTTTAAACCAAAAGTGATTTTTAAACCCAGCGCTCCCCCACCAGAGTCAGCGCCAGGTGCAGTTGCACCAGTCACACCACCCTAATGCTGTCCCTGGTTGGGACAAACATGTGAAGTTATTCAACAGCCACAAATCTAGTGTGATAGTGCTTTGCCCGTTCTGTGAATGTAAATTGTGTATCACAATACTCGCAATGCATTCTTTGGGAGATGCAAGCATATGGAAATGTACCCTGGTCGTGAGCAGCAGGATGATGCATAAACAGTTTACAACCACTTGTCCAACACTAAAGCATTCAAAGGTTAGTGCCTGCGAGGGCTGAAGCAATCAACAGCCTTCAGGTCAAGCAGTCAATAACAATAAGTGATGTATGGGTTTCTTCAGGTGTTGCCTGCCACCTCCTAAATCATTGCATTCCTGTCACTTTTTAGGTCAAAGCCTCCCAAACAGTGAAGCTGTCTGGTTTGTCATGATATCTTGGAGACATTCTGAAGGCTTCCTTCGGAATACATTCCCCCATTGCTTACCATTGCCTTTGTGGTTTGTAACTTACATTTGCTTGCTTTCTACTTGCTTGCTTCATTTGTTTTAGGTTGTCAAGCATGTCATTGTCCCTCTTGTGGATCATATCCTGCGACCATCAATCCTTGAATTCCTCCACAACTGCCTGCTTTCATTAAAAAGGCCTTTAAATGTTCTTCTTATCTTGTCACATTTCCTGTGCATTCAAAGACAGAGGTCAAATGTCAGACTCTGTCCTCCAAGAGAGTTTGGTGTATACCTTTCTTTCTCTGACCTCAAAGTAAGAGGATTTATGTGACAATCCTGATGGGTACTCATGCGAGAGGAAAGGATGTAGTGTGTTATTTATTTCTAGCACACAAAAAATTATATGCCTGTAAATAAACAGTGTAAATATTTCAGAATATATCAGAATTAGGAATGCACAAATGAGGCACATTTTTGTGTAATTCTGAAGTGTGGAGGAAACAAATAATTTAATACGATCAAAACAAATAAATACACTTGGTAATACCATTTCCACACAGTATAGTTTGTGTGCTGTATAGGTTTATAAGTAAAACTGTATGTTGGTGCAAATGACATGGTCATTTCAATTAAAAATGTGTTGTCTATAATGGCAGTGTGCTACCACACCATGCAAACTCCACTTTACACAACTCCACTATACGACACTCTATGCGACTCCACTCTAAAACACTCTACTCCACAACACACTAAGAAACTCTGCTGCCCTCTACACTACGCCACTCCACTATGTGCCAGTCTACTCCACTCTATGACTCTCAAGACACTCCACTCAACTTTATTCCACTCAACTCTACGACACTATGCTCTATGCCACTTAATGACACTTGATGCCACTCTATTGCACTTCAGTCTACTGTATGACACTCAACTTCACTCTATGACACTCCACTCTGCGACACTCCATGATACTCCACTCTATGACACTCTAATCCATTCCACTCTACACCACTTTATGCCACTCTACTTCACTCTATGCTACTCCATTCTATGGAACTCTACACCATTCTATAACACTCCACTCTATGATACTCTACGACACTCTATGCCACTTCACTCTAGGTCACTCCACTCTATGTCACTCCACTCTATGACATTCCACTGTATGACACTCCATTCTATGACACTCCACTACATGACACTCTGCGAAACTCCATGACATTCCACAACACTCCACTCTACAACACTCCATTCTATGACACTCCACTCCAACAGTCTATGACACTCTATGCTACTCTACACACCCATTTTATGACACTCTACACCACTTTACTCCACTCTACACCACTCAATGCTACCCCAGTCCACTCTATGACACTTTACTCGACTCTACCCTATGCAGCTCCACTTTTCAACACTCCACTCTACGCCATTCCATTCTACTCCACTCTATGACAATTTACTCTACTCTATGCTATGCCACTCTAAACCACTTTACTCAACTCCACACCTTGACACTCTGCTCCCCGCTACACTCCGCCCCTCCACTCTATGACATGACACTCTACAACACAGCACTCTATGACACTATACTCCACTTTACACCACTCCATTCCACTCTATGTCACTCCACTCTATGTCACTCCACTCTACAGTAGTCCACTCTATGCCACTCCATGACATTCTGCTCCACTCTACCAAACACTCTACTCCACTCTACTCCATTCTTTTTCATTCCACTTTTTGGCACTCTAAGACAGCCACTTCACTTTAGGCCACTTTACTTCACTCTACAACATGCCACTCTATGACTCTCCACTCTACAATACGCCACTCTACTCATTCCACTCTACTCTACTATGCACCACTCCGATCTACTCCACTCTACTCCACTCTATGCCACTCCACTATATGACATTCCATGACACTCTAGGCCACTTCACTCTAGACCACTATACTTCACTTAGCACCACTCTACTGTAAGGCTCTCTACAACTCTCCGCTCTATGACCCTTGATGACACTCTATTCAATTCCACAATTCCACTCTATGACACCCCACTCTCTGAAACTCTATGCCTCTCTACACCACTTCAATGTAAAATGCTCTACGCTACTTTACTCCTCTCCACACTATGCCACCTCTCCACCTTATAACACTTTACTAGACTCTACGCTATGCAACACTCTATGACATTCCACAAAACTCCACCCTACGACACTCCATTCTATGACACTTTACTCCACTCTACAACACTTTACTACACTTTGTGATATGCCAGTCATTGCCCCTTCACTCTATGTCACTCCACTCTATGAGACTCTACTCCACACTACACCACTCCACTCTATGCCACTCTGCTACACTCTGCTACACTCTGTACCACTTTTATTTTGGTGTCCAGTCCTATTTTCTGTTCGAGTCTGATCCTGGACAGTGCTGTCAGAAGTCACAGGAAAATTTGTATAAATTATGAGCTGCTTCAAGAACATTATTGCTGATTATAGGAACCTGTAATCAACAATATATAATGGGATTTTGATTAACTGAATCTGTAATCGCATTTAGGTGGTTATTACATGCGATGGAAAGAACTCTCACATAGGATAACAGAAGACACCCTTCCAGCCATAAACCCCACAAGGTGTATTGTGCTATTCATGTAGTAATCACTTCAGTGCCCCTCACAGGGCAAACTAGCAGTGTACAAATGCTGCAATAAAATACCATAGCATCCTGTGAATATTTTCTAATTTTGTGTCTGTGGGCCCTGTCAATATTATTCAAACTTGGGAGCTGAGTTGGAATTTGGCGGAGACTTGTATGTCCATCAGGGTGAGTAAAATACTCTAGCACCCTGACTGACAGGTCTGCCACCAAATTTAGAGATGACTGCTGGCCCTGCAATCACCTCTGTTAAATATGATGGGAGTCTGTTAAACTTTTACAAAGTTTTACATTTTTCAAAAACAAATTTCTATAGTGGGAGTTTGCTGTTGAAAAATGTCAAACTAATGTCCCCCAGGACCATTGCGGTTTCCTCCCATTGTGAAGGGGTCATTAGTGTTTTTCACTGTCCCTCACCTCCAGGTTTTGCCTGTCACCAACGGAGCTTGGCCCAACGGATGGGCAGTATGCTCCATCATGGAAATGCTTAAGGTCTGCCCACCTCTAAATTGGTGGGGTGTCGGCCCTTGAGTTCAGCTGAGAGAGAACTTTGTTGCTGTTGCGATGGAATAGCCTCTCTTCCAAACTCTAAATCACCACATTATTAGTGTAAATATTGTTTCTGCCATTGGTCTACTTTCTGATTGGGTTAGTATTGTTGTTGCCTAGGTTTCTACGACCACAGTTTGTCCCCAAAATACAGTGACTTTAGGTCTAAGGGTTAGTTGAATACTCTTTGTCCAGGGATTATCTATTATTTTGCCCTACCCTAGGATACTGCAAAAATGTATGCACCATGGGATCCTGTAATTACTTTTTGTCCAAGGATACTATCATTATTGTTTTTCCCTAGTATCTTGCCAATTTTGTCGTTTCCTAAAACCAAGTGAATACTGTTGTTCTTGAGGATCCTGTACCTTAAGATCCCCTGAATTTTGTTTGTTGCTAAAATCTTGTTAATACTGTTTGTACTAACAATTATGTGGCTATTTTTCTACAATAGAATCCTGTGAATATTGTTCTAGATGAGGATCCTGTGAGTATTATTTTATACTAGAGTCCTATAGGTATTCCACAAATCTAGCATCATGTGTCTATTGCTTGTCCCATGAATCCTGCAGATATTGTTCTGCTACAGGTTTCTGTGCATATTGTTCTACATTTTGATAGTGCGAACATTGCTGCACCTGGCGATGCAAGCATTAAAGACCATATGATACTGTGAATATTGTTAAACTGCAGGATCCTATCAATGTTGTCCTATACCAAGATTATATGAAAGTATTGTTCTTAAAATATGTTTTGAATATTATGTTTTCTGATATGACTATAGTTCTTGCCTAGCACTCTGACACATTATTCAACCCCAGTATGATGTAAATAAAGTTCTATCCTAGACTCCTGCACCCGATTCTTTCTTGGGAGCCAGAGATGATTGAGCTGCATTGACACCTAGTATTCCAACAGTATTATATTTATTTTTCTACTCCTAGTACCATGCTAATCATTGTACCGTAGTTGCCTGTGCTGACTACACCACCACACAATCCTGTGAATATTGTTCTTACACTTAATCATATCACCATTGTTCATCCCTAGGATACAATGGTGATTGTATTACTCTTGAACCCTGTGACTACTGCCCTTCTCTTGGATGCTGTGATCATTAGTTTTCTCCAGGGCCCTGTTATTATAACTGGAAGTCCCAGGGTTTTCATAACTACTGTTTATTCCAAGAATACTGTGAAGATATAGTGAATATTGCCTACATTATAAAACTCCTTAATAATTCACTACTCATGGCCATTGTAAATATTGCCACCTGCAGATAATTTGAATATTTTCGCACCCGTCATTCTGAATATTCTTCTATATAATGACACTGCAAACATTGTTGGACTCCAGGATTCTGTGATTATTGGTCTACTGCATGATCCTGATAATACTATTCTGGACTGGGTTGCTGTGGATATTGTTCGCCTCAATAACACAGTGACTATTGCTCTCCATTGGGACGATTTCTCTAGAATTCCGTGACATTTGTTCTACATTAGAACTCTGTACATTTGTTTTTATCCTAGGGTCTTATTGATGTCAGTCATCTAACTGGTGCATTGTATACTGTTCAACTAATGAGTACTCTACTTGTACACACTAGAACACAGTGACTATTGTTCTGCCCAAGCATAGTGCATGTGAATATTACTATACAGAAGGATAACAAAAGCATGTGTATAAGCACAAATTCCCGAAATACTGCTGTATCCATGAATTCTGTGAGTGCTATTCCATCTCTAATTGCTATGGATATTGTTCTATAGGTGGAAGCAGGGCAATGTCTCTTACTTTCTTTGGAGAGACATTAAGCAATCTACAGCCACTGCTTAATGTTTTTAATAGCAGACTTTTAAGAAACTTTAAACTGCGATACATACATTTTTGATCATGGATGCAAAGGAAGGCAGTTTTCATTATCAAAACAATGTCCCGTGTAATACAAAATACATTTGGGATAAATGTAACACATTTTAATTTTATTCGCATTCCAGAAATAGTTAAACTTGTTTTTTAGATGGCAAAACACCAGCCTCATGACATCTCAGCTAAACAATGTACTGCTGATTTCCCTAAGAGAGATGCTGCTTGTGTGTGCCAAGTCTGATGCAGAGATGAATGAGCATCGCACACGTACAGTAAGAAACAGATGTTTCACTGCGGCTATTAGCTTCTATTTAACCACTTGAACCATACTAGGCGCTATTACATTCAAATGTAACAAAGAACTTCAATTGGCCCCTTCTGATCTGCAACATTTACAAAAAACATTCAAAATATGAAACCAGGCTTGGAAAAATATTACTAAATAAAATGGCCATATTTTCAAGCTAATGCCTCTCAGCTTAGACCCGAGGAACATAATATTAGCAAGACTTTGCTCAGTGAATTTTTTGCAGTTTCAGTGCTATCTTTACATTATAAGAAATACAGAGTTAAATAGTGATTAATACTTGCCAAGTACAACTGCTATCCTTCACCCTCTAAACCTGCATTGTCTCATCTTCATCTTACGTGTTCCCCTAATCATATAGTTCCAACTCTAACACCAATGAATGAAATCAATACGCACCATTTTCCACCACCAACCAGTTAAAGAAGTAAGGTAAGTTGCCTGGAATTGGTCCCTTAGTGGCTCATTAAATATATGTACCTGCAGCTAGATCCAGCACAAAAACATTTACAACTGGTCAAATTAATTGTCCTTTGGTATGGAAAGTAGAACATGTATCAGAAGCACAGGGGAGACTTCACCAGCAACTTGAAGGCCCTTTGCTAAGACTGCAATTTATAATATGGACCAGAAGGATCTGAATTAAAAACTATCCTCATTCCATTGTACTTTTAGTAGTTGTCTGAGCTCTTCACACCAGCTAGTCCTTAATGTGCCTAGAATAAAAGGATTACTTCTAGGGGGCTGATCAATTCGTCATCTTGCACCCAAGCACTGAAAAATCTCCAACAGGGGATCAGGAAACAACAACCATCGAGCTTTCAGATGAGCACTGAAATCATTTTTATTTCGCCAGTCATCCTCTTTTTAGCCTGTTGATCATCCCAGTTTTTCCAGTACCAAGAAACCTGTGCGGTCTTAATGGCTTTGGAAATAAAGTAGCAATAAGAAGAAGAAAGGTATGGATGGAAACGCTTGAACCAATCATAATCACGGAGAGTTGCTTGGAAAGCATTCCATTCCACCCTGTTTTGCTTGTCCTAGGCATTACAGAAGGTTGCCAAGAATATGCTAACCAGTCTTAACACTGACCTAAAAGGAGCAGTCCAAACATTTGGCCATGTCCTCTTTCACATACAAAACACCAGATGTATTCAGTCTTACAGGTTCTCATCAAAGAGCCCCAGCTTGAACTACTAAGGCAGAGCAAGCTCAGGAGACACATTTTGGCACGGCCACGAAACTGAGGTAGACTCACATGGACAGTAAAGACAGCAGATGACTGGTACTAAGAGGACATTTCGCAGCTAATAGTATGTTAAGCCTTTTCATCAATCACTTTTTTTCTGTCCAGCTGAAATTTTCACTAGATCCGGAATTTCCTTACATACTCCAAAACTGCAAGCTCTGTACAGTCTCTTGCTTTACCTCTGCATCCTGAGTACTACTGCAACTCTGCATGCAGTGCTTTATTTGTGCAAGTGGTTGCAGATGAAAGGAACCAGCACTCATTTTTGTGGATCGGTCTTTGATTTTCTCCATCATATTATCACCCAGATGAAGACAGACAAACACAGAAAAGTGAGAAAGGAGGAGGAAATAAAAGATCGCAAAAGCGGACGAAGGGAGGAATCTGAGATGAAAAGGAATCTGCAGGAATGAGATAAACAGACACAAGAAGTCGGAAGATGAAAGAAAGACTATTAGGTCGAACTTAGGATTTGACAAACTTGGCGTTCTACAGAGCCAGAGAGGACCTCCCAAGACAAAATTTGACTTCCTGCACTTCAAAAAAAATATATATAGGACTGCCTGTATCTACTGACTACTAAAGTCAGATGAAATCCTTTCCCCATTTGCTACCCTCTTCCAATAAATCGCTTTCTCTAAGACCAACTCTACTCTGTACGGTGCTTAAATTTATAAAGCAAATAAGTCCCAGGGACCTTGGCAAGATGCCACTGAAAGTCACACCGCGCATTGCCCCTGACAGCGCTGCCAATTACAGCACCAACAGAATAACTAACCATAAAACCCCTGCTAATGTGACGGTTCAGACTATTCCAGGTCCCCAAAGTTATGAGTGGATTGGGTGGCAGGTATTAGTCATATTTAATGCACATTGAATTAATAAACAACTTTTGTTGTGCTTATGTCTGAATTAGACAAACAGTGCCACTATGCGGCAGACTGTCATAAATTTAATTTCGAAAATGAAGTGCTGGAACCAAGCACCAGACACCACAGTCTCAAATTAAGCACTGAATCCATAACCCTCCATTCAAATAACAGCCCTTAATTCTTCTATTACCAAAAATTTTGTGTCCTGGGTACACCTCCTCGATGTTCACGTCCCACAACTCACCAACGAGGATACAAAAAAACAATGAGCTGAATCTTCAAAGGACAAAACAAATGTGTCAAAGTGCGAAAGTAATGGCAGGAGTTGTGAGGTGGGCGTCTTGTCCCGCTAACCAGTGCTTTGAAAGGGCCGATACTGAGTACCGGCACTTTTTTATTTTGAGAGGAAGAGTAACTGCACTTCTCAAGAAAAACGCACTACTTTTAATTGGAGAGTACCGGCACTTCTCAGAAACAAGCTTCTATTTTTCCATTTAACGAGCCCACCTTCCGGCGAGAAATCATTTAATCTCCGTACATCTCAAACAGCTGCACACTGAAGACCCACACAGCTGCCAAAATCTAAGCAATGGAAGATTACATCAAATAACAGCCTTAGGTTTAATGTCAAAAGCACACATTTCCCGTACTCAGATTGAGCCAAGGCATCTACGAAGTCTACACATACGTAAGCTCCGTGGGCTTCGAAAGGGGTAAGAGGACGCTGAATAAACACCAGTACGACTCAATACTTCAAGTATCCGATACCACGCAAACCAATAATTCTTAGCAGACAGCTAACACTTTTGCACAATTCTTTTTTCTCGTGGAAAAAAGTAAACTTTGCATCCTTTACGACCTGCACGCGATGCACAGTTTGAAAGCACTCCTTTGCAAGGACCGAGCTATTCTTACCGCCACGGGGCTGCTGCGGTTCTCTTTAATTTCTGACTTGAACTTCGCAGCAATGCGGAGCTGCTCGTCGTCGGCCCCCTCGCAGCCTCCCTTCACGCGCCGTCTTTAATGTATTCCATACACTGTGCGCGCGCGATGGGAATGCGGTGGGATGGTTCTTCATATGAACTCGGCTCAAGAAATGCCTGCCTCCCTCTCATAGCCTTTGAGAGGAATTTACTAGCGCTCGCTGTATTAAAAACTTTCCTTTGTGTCCGGCCCTTAACTCCCTGCCCTCTGCAGACTGACTGCCGGCCTCTTAACTCTTAAAGACATCCCACTTTTTAAACACATCCCAGAAACTGTATCCCTCAGATAAAGGTGCAACCTTTGTTGAACCTTCAACCACTTGAGGAAAGAATAAACAATGCAACAATTAATATTTCTAGTCAGAGACGATAAAAAACAATCTAAATCTACTTTGGCCCTCATTACAACATTGGCGGTAAATCCAGCTTACCGCCGTGCACAAGAGTGCAGAAGACCGCCAACACACCAACGCGGCCGTGGAATTCCGCCACAGCTATTACGACCCACAGCTCGGAATCCGCCAAAATCTAGACACCCACAGAAGCCCGCCCCACCAAAGGTCAGTGATAAACTGGCAATAACAAAACCGACACCGTCACACCAACAGGAATACGCCCACACTATCACGACCCACGAATCCATGCAGCGGTCTTTCAACCGCGGTATTCCATTGGCGGTACACACCGCCGTGCTCAAAATACACACACATTTACAAAACACAACCACATTGGACAAATCGAAATACACACACCTGATACACATACACACACCACTCCCACACACTCAATACAATATAAAACACACACCCACATTACCCACAAACCCTTACAACCAAAAAGTTTTGAGAAGCAGAGAGACAGCAAAGCAAAGACCACACCAGCATACAGAGGCACACAACTCAATCACTCATTCACCTTCCACGCACAAAACACCTCACACCCCTAAACATCACCCCACACATCACAACACACACCACCTCACACATCACCCACACCACCCAATGGCACCGCAAAGACACCCCAGGTTTTCTAAGGAGGAGCTCAGGGTCATGGTGGAGGAAATCATCCGGGTAGAGCCACAGCTATTCGGATCACAGGTGCAGCACACCTCCATAGCTAGGAAGATGGAGCTATGGTGCAGAATCGTGGACAGGGTCAATGCAGTGGGACAGCACCCACGAACACGGGATGACATCAGGAAGAGGTGGAACGACCTACGGGGGAAGGTGAGTTCTGTGGTCTCAAGACACCACATTGTGGTTCAGAGGACTGGCGGTGGACCCCCGCCTCCTCCCCCACAACTAACAACATGGGAGGAGCAGGTCTTGGCTATACTGCATCCTGAGGGCCTCGCAGGAGTGGCAGGAGGAATGGACTCTAGTAAGTCAACTCTTAACTATTATATCCCCCACCTTGCCTGCATGCTATCACATACCCCCACCCTCGCCCTCACCCCCATCACTCCAACTCCTCACATGTGTCCCACTATCACAAACCACACATCCCAACACCAAGCCCTGCATGCAACAACAAAGCATGGCACCCATCACCAGTGCATGTCACTACACATACCCACACAGACCCCTAAACAATTATCACAAAAGCTCCTACACAAGAATGTTAGCACTGGGTTACAGGGTCACCCAACCATTGCACACCATGGCACACCCAGATGCAATAATCATGCCTTTACACCCCTGCAGGACCCTAACCAACGTCACTGGACAGGAGGTTCCAGACATGTCCACTCCTCCCACAGAAGAGGCCCACAGTGATGACAGCAGCTCTGTCCAACTGGATCAAGATGACCAGCCCGGCCCATCTGGGACCTCGGGACAGTCGGTTCCCCTCACACAGTCACAGGCCACCACAGAGCCTTCCCCCTCAGGAAACACCAGCACAGCACCCACCCAGCAGGCCCATACCTCTGTCCCCAGGACACGTCAAGCAGCAGTGTGTCCACCACTACAGGGAACCCAGGCTAACCCACCACCCCAAGAACAGCAGGGTCCTGAGGGCAGTGGCAGTGGGCACACGGTTCAGGGGACAGAGGCCCAGGAAAACAGGGGAACTGGGAGGTCTGTTGTGCAACAGGGGCAGGACAGGCCCAGGGAACCCACGAGGCCCTCCCCAACATCATGGGAGCGTACCATCATTCCCAGGAGACGATGGCAACGGTACTGGCCAAGTTTCAGGAGACCCAGCGGCTGCAGGAGGAACAGTATTTGGGGTTCAGGGAGGAACTCAAATCCATCAACACCACCCTGGGCACCATTAAAGGGGTGCTGACGGACCTCGTGAACACCAGGAGGGACACTGTGGCACAACAAGGGGCCCCTGACACTAGCCTGGACGATGAACTGCCCACCACCTCTGCCGGTGCTAGTGGACAGGAGGCACTGCCACAGGACCACAACACCAGCACCCCACCCCCTGCAGATGGAGAACCACCCCGCAAATGGTCCCTGAGATCCAGGACAAAGACAGAGAACAATGCCAAGACCCGCGCCAAGAAATGAGACCACCCTGAATGTCATCCTGCTGTCCCACTTTGTCACCCTGTCCATCCTTCAACTGCCCTAGCCCCACTTCCTATGCCCCTTTGGACAATGCACCTGTGAAATGAATAGACTGGACTCTGCCATGGACATTCCTCCACCATCACCCCTGACCATTTTACAACCCCCCCCCACTATTTTGCACTTAAATAAACACCCTGAATCACAAAACAAGCTGGAGTCAGTCTGTGCTTTCACTAATGTGTATTTACAATAACTGAGGGAAATAGCAATTTCCATTGTATTGTCAACATACCTATGTCACACAGCTCTAGTCCACGAGGTAACATAGCAGAGGTCACACAGTGGGACCCACATCTGTGAAATCGAAAGGCAAAGTGACAAATCAGGGTCCATACACTGGGTGAAAGTGACAGACAGATGAGAGGTAGAACAATTATATCAGATGTAGGAGGCAGTGATGCCTTCTTACCTGTGTCTCACTGGAAGTATTGCTGGATCACTGTGTTTCTGTTGTCTATGTCCTCTTCTTCTGCCTCCTCTTCTTCACTGTCCACAGGCTCCACAGCTGCCACAAGATCTCCTTCTGGACCATCCTCCTGCACAAAAGGCACCTGTCATCGCAAAGCCAAGTTGTGCACCATACAGCAGGCCACGATGATCTGGCACACCTTCTTTGGTGAGTAGTATAGGGAACCACTTGTCAAATGGAGGCACCGGAACCTGGCCTTCAGGAGGCCAAAGGTTCTCTCTATAACCCTCCTAGTTCGCCCATGTGCCTCATTGTAGCGTTCCTCTGCCCTTGTCCTGTGATTCCTCACTGGGGTCAGTAGCCATGACAGGTTGGGGTAGCCAGAGTCACCTGCAAATGGCGAGGGACAACTGTAAGACACACACTATCCCTTAGGCACAACCCCAGATCCAGACAACTATTCACACCGTATAGGGTCCATGTCCTCACCTAATAGCCACACACGGTGCCTCTGGAGTTGCCCCATCACATAAGGGATGCTGCTATTCCTCAGAATGTAAGCGTCATGCACTGAGCCAGGAAACTTGGCATTCACATGGGAGATGTATTGGTCTGCCAAACACACCATCTGCACGTTCATAGAATGGTAGCTCTTCTGGTTTCTGTACACCTGTTCACTCCTGCGGGGGGGTACCAAGGCCACATGTGTCCCATCAATGGCACCTATGATGTTGGGGATATGTCCCAGGGCATAGAAGTCACCTTTCACTGTGGGCAAATCCTCCACATCAGGGAAAACGATGTAGCTGCGCATGTATTTCAGCAGGGCAGACAAGACTCTAGACAACACATTTGAGAACATAGGCTGGGACATCCCTGATGCTATGGCCACTGTAGTTTGAAAAGACCCACTTGCCAGGAAATGGAGTACCGACAGCACCTGCACTAGAGGGGGGATTCCTGTGGGACGGCGGGTTGCTGACATCAGGTCTGGCTCCAACTGGGCACACAGTTCCTGGATTGTGGCACGATCAAGTCGGTAGGTGGCTATTACATGTCGCTCTTCCATTGTCGACAGGTCCACCAGCGGTCTGTACACCGGAGGATGCCGCCATCTGCTCACCTTCCCCAGCGAACGTGCTCTATGGATGAGAACAGCGATCAGAGGGTCAGCCAACACTGAGGTACGAAAATAACAACTTTCTTGCGCACATTAGTCAATCCTCTATGTGCCTGTCTCAGTGTGTATGCAAGGCCTAGATATGTGTGACGCAGTTGCAATTAATGCCATGTGGTCCCCTGAAATGGCGGCTGCCTGACCTGTAAAGTGGGACAAGGGGATATGAGGTAACTGCGCTGGCGTTGTACACCGTCGCGGTAGGCAGCCGAAGACCGCGGCGCAATCCTGCATTGGTTAACATTGGACCCTAAGGGTCCCAGGAGCCAATGACGATGTATGCCGGGGGTGACGGTAAGCACCGCCGCGGACGTGACCGCCATTTTCTGTCTGTTCACTCACTTGATACCTGATCTTCGACAGGAGAGGACCTACACTGCAAGTGCTGCTGTGACCTCAGTCTGGAAGCGACAATGGCTCAAGTGTCTGGGGAAAGGGCCCTTGCCTTCACTTTGGAAGGGGTTGGAGAAACTTGTGGATGGGGTCCTCCCCCAGTACACGCTACTCTACGGTCCTCCAGACAAACAGGTGAGTACACTGTGAGCATGCTGTATGGGCAATGCCTGTTTGGAGTGGTGTGGATGGGAGATAGGGTGGGGGGATGAGGCGTGCATGAGCGGACGGTGAGTGTATGTGCGTCAGGGCAAGGGTGGGAAGGTGGGCCAATGACTGTGATGGACCGGACGGTTAATGTTTTCCCTTTTCCCCTGTACTATTCTTCTAGGTCAGCACCCACCAGAAGAAGGATATTTGGTGTGCCATCACCAAGGATGTCCGGGCCCTGGGGGTCCACCACAGACGGATCACCCACTGCCAAAAAAGATGGGAGGACATTCGCCGCTGGAGCAATAAGACGGAGGAGGCCCAGCTGGGGATGGCCTCCCAACGTGGGAGTGGTGCGCGTCGCACCATGACCCCCCTGATGTTCCAGATCCTGGCGGTGGCGTATCCAGAGTTGTATGGGTGCTTGAGGGCATCACAGCAGCCACATGGGGGTGAGCACAGTCACATCCATCTGACTCTGCGCGCATTGGAGGTGTCTTGGTGGGGGAGGTGGGCTGTGGGTTCCCCTAGGCTAGGGCGAGCCTGGTAGGTAAGGACCCTTTGTGAGGCAGGCCAAGTGGCACCCCAACCCCACCAGCAGTAAGAGCCATCAACACCTAGTCAGGCTCCTGTGACTTCCATGTGTGCAGCAATCGGGCATAGGCCATGTACCCCATGTACCTGTGATCAATTAGGGAACTCTAAGTGCATGGCGTAGTGCAGAGGGCTGCTGTGTCTGTAGTGTCCGCCATCGGTAGCGGTATTGCATGCACTGAACATGTCTTTCTTCTTTCTTTACCCCTCTTTTTGTGGTCTCCCTGTTCTTGTGTGTATTAGCATCATCAGGCGGAGGAGCTATGCCACCGGAGCAGGAGGGAGCTGCATCCCACATGGCCCTGGAGGGCGAGACTACGGACTCAGAATTCACCAGTGGGACGGAGGGCGAGGGGAGCTCCACGGCTGGGACTGCAGCAGAGACCAGCGACACCGACTCCTCCTCTGATGGGGGCTCCCTTGCGGTGGCTGGACCCTCTGTGCCCCCCGCATCTACAGGTACAGTCGCCACCCCCCTACCAGCACCACCCTCTCAGCAGGACCTCAACGTATGCCCCATGGCCGCTCACCCAGGAGGGTGGGCATCTCCTTCGCTCCAGGCACCTCAGCCCCTGCCCCAGTCAGCCCTGCTGCCCTCAGTGAGGAGGCATTGACCTCCTCAGATCCCTCCCTGTTGGGTAGTCTACCATTCTGAATGCCATCCAGGGTGTAGAGAGGCAGTTGCAACAGACAAATGCATACCTGGAGGGCATTCATCCTGGCCAGGCAGCCCAACAGCGAGCTTTTCAGACTCTGGCCTCAGCACTGATGGCAGCCATTGTCCCTGTGTCCAACCTCCCCCCTCCAACTTCCTCCACCCAGACCCAATCCCCAGTACCTCAGCCTATCCCAAGCACACCATCAGACCAGCATGCACACACCTCAACACACAAGGGTAGCTTTGGCAAACATAAGCACCACACATTCCACAGACACTCACACAAGCATCATACCCATGCACACATACCAACATCCACTGCCTCCACTGTGTCCTCCTCCTCCATGTCTCCCTCCTCCCTCCCTGTCACATCTCCACTCACACCTGCATGCACTACATCCTCAGCCATTACCTCCATCACCAGCACGCCCATCACCACACACCGCTCACGTGCACTCACCACCCCCACTATCATTCACACATCCCCTGTGTCCTGTCCCAGTTTGTCTGTGAGCCCTCCTCCCAAACTACACAAACGCAGCCACACACCCACCCAACAGCCATCCACCTCACGACAGCCTCCAGCCCATGCACCTTCACCCAAAGTCAGCAAACGAACACCTCCTACAACCACTACCTCTTCCTCCACTCCCAAACACCCTCCATCTACCCGTCCCAGTGTGTCGGAAAAACTTTTCCTGTCAAACCTTGACCTCTTCCCTTCACCTCCCCCACCCCTTCCATCCCCTAGGGCCCACCTTTCCAGGTCCCAACCCAGCACCTCAGCAACCACATCACTGGCCACAGTGGTGCCAGCAGTAACCGGCTTCTGGAGTGCGCCAAGCAGCAAGGCTGCCAGTGTCCCAAGGGTGGAGGCCAAGGACATTCCCCACCTCCCAAGCAGAGGAAGTTGCCTACATCCCAGAGGAAGAAGGCCAAAACACTTGCCACCAAGGGCTCAGCAAGTACAACAGTTGGGGGTGGCAAGACAGCTGCGCCACCATCCAAGGTGGGGAAGGGCCTGAGAAGGAAAGGCAAGTTGTCGCCAACCTGCACGGCAGACAAGACTGCTACCGGCACCGCCACCAGCACCGCCGCTCAGGACACCACCGCCAGCAGCAACCTCAGTCAGGCCGCCACCAGCACCGCCGCTCAGGACACCGACGCCAGCAGCATCCTCAGTCAGGCCGCCACCAGCACCGGCGCTCAGGACACCGCTGGCAGCAGCAACCTCAGTCAGGCCGCCACCAGCACCGCTGTCAGGACACAGTCGCCAGCAGCATCCTCAGTCAGGCCGCCATCAGCACCGCCGCTCAGGACACAGTCGCCAGCAGCATCCTCAGTCAGGCCGCCACCAGCTCCACCGCTCAGGACACCGCCGCCAGCAGCAACCTCAGTCAGGCCGCCACCTAAACCGCCGCTCAGGACACAGTCGCCAGCAGCATCCCCCGTCAGGCCGCCACCAGCTCCGCCGCTCAGGACACCGCCGCCAGCAGCAACCTCAGTCAGGCCGCCACCAGCACCGCCGCTCAGGACACAGTCGCCAGCACCGAGGTCAGTGAGCCCCCCACCAGCACCGCTGCCCAATGAGCGCCCACAGCACCGCCAGCGGCCATGCCACGTACTGAACCAGTGGCACCACCGCAGACATGGCTGCCATCCCCAGTGGTCATTTGTACGAGGCTGGTGGTCAGTACCAGGGGCCTGGGCAACTTGCCTGTAGCACCACTGTCAGTGGAGTGTCACATCCACTACCTCAGTCCTTGTCAGGATGAAGCACTCTGGGCACAAAGCCCCCTCCAGAACCAGTGGAGTAAGAACCAGTGGAGTATCTCATCCACTACCTCAGTCCTTGGCAGGAGGAAGCACTCTGGGCACAAAGCTCCCTCCAGAACCAGTGAAGAAAGGCATCCACTACCTCAGTGCTTGGCAGGATGAAGCACTCTGGGCACAAAGCCCCCTCCAGAACCAGTGGAGAAAGGCATCCACTACCTCAGTCCTTGTCAGGATGAAGCACTATGGGCACAAAGCCCCCTCCAGAACCAGTGGAGTATCTCATCCACTAGCTCAGTCCTTGTCAGGATAAAGCACTCTGGGCAATAAGCCCCCTCCAGAACCAGTGGAGAAAGGCATCCACTACCTCAGTCCTTGTCAGGATGAAGCACTCTGGGCACAAAGCCCCCTCCAGAACCAGTGGAGAAAGGCATCCACTATCTCAGTCCTTGGCAGGATGAAGCACTCTGGGCACAAAGCTCCCTCAAGAACCAGTGGAGAAAGGCATCCACCTCCTCAGTCCTTGGCAGGATGAAGCACTCTGGGCACAAAGCCCCCTCCAGAACCAGTGGAGAAAGGCATCCACTTGAGAGACTGTGGCTTTGCACTCCCCAGAATAGAGCAGTGGGCAAACCACCCACTGTAAAGACTTGTGAGACTGTGGCTTTGCACTCCCCAGGATTCAGCAGTGTGCAAACCACCCACTGTGAAGACTTGTGAGACTGTGGCTTTGCACTCCCCAGGATGCAACAGTGGGCAAACCACCCACTGTAAAGATGTGTGAGACTGTGGCTTTGCACTCCCCGGGATGCAGCAGTGGGCAAACCACCCACTGTAAAGACTTGTGAGACTGTGGCTTTGCACTCCCCAGGAAAGAGCAGTGGGCAAACCACCCACTGTAAACACTTGTGAGACTGTGGCTTTGCACTCCCCAGGATACATCAATGGGCATGGAGGCCCCTTGTGGAGCTGGCGTCGTGCACTCATCCGGCTGAGGTGCCCCCCATTCCCTTCCCCCTGAGGTGCCTGTTTTATTTCGATCTGATGCCCCTGCAGTGTTCTCTCCGTTTGGATCGGGTATCTTGTGTGGGCCTCGCCCATGCTTTTTGGGCCCAGTGGTCCACGGACTATATGGTGCAGTACATGGACTTGAAATCTTGGTGTACATATTTGTTAATAGTGTATATATATTTTTGAGTAATGGATTTTTCTTGATTACATTCGTTAACTCATTTCCTTTTGTCCTTGCGTTCTTCCAGGGGGTGTTGGGGGATGTATGTGATGTTTCAGCATGCATTGGTGTGTGTGTTGTTGTGGGTGAGGGTGGGGGTGTTAAGTGTTGCATGTGTGTGTCACTCTCTTTTCCCTCTCCCCTCCCCTGTGTCGTAGGTGCCGTACTCACTGTGGTCGCCGCCGCAGTCGGTCATGCTCCTGGTAGAGGAGCAGGAAGACAACTGCAGGGAGTATCTAGAGTTCTGGCTCCATGGCGTCCTGGTTCCTCGTGGGGTGTGTAGAGGTGAGCGTTTTCCCTTCCAAGTCCTGTTTCCGCCGTGTTTTTGTTTGCGTTGAATCCGCCCCGGAAAAGGTGGCGGATTGGTGTGTCATAATGGTGTGGGCGGTACATTGTCTTCCGCCTGTCTGTTGGCGGTGACCGCCATGCTGTTTGTTTGTACCGCCGTGGCGGTCGGAGTGTTAAAGTGGCTGTCTATGTTGGTGGTTTCCGCCACGGTCGTGATTCCATTTTTTTACCGCCGGCCTGTTGGCGGTCTTACCGCCGCTTTAACACCGACCGCCAGGGTTGTAATGAGGGCCTTTACTTTATGAGTTTATTTATTTCGAACATGGGGACAGATGTATCAAAGGATTTCACCCATTCTGTGTCTATTGGAAAAAGCTTTAGTACATATGGCCCTTGGATTCATACCATTAGGGATTATCCTTTCAAATATCTAAACCGGGCCTTCAGAGATAGAACTGTTTCAGGCCACATCAACTATAATATATATGCAGAGCGGCGCATGCCTAAATGTTCAAGTAATCAGTGATTATCTGGGAAACATCTAGTATTCATACCAAGATGCTTCTTGGGGCAACGTGTGCTTTACAAGTACATCATATGCTACTTTATGTGATGCTTGATTATATCCATTTTAAAGCACAGGATCCGAAAAAAGTACTTCAGCCCTGAAGGGAAGAGTGTTTGAAGATGATAGCTGAGGTGTTATATGTTAAAGAGGTAGGTTTTAGCATCTTAAACTGAAGCAAGGAAAGCTGGATGCCTAAATTCAGGGAAAGAGAATTCCAAGCTCTGGCAGCGGCAATCGAGAAGGATCTGTCTCAAAAAAGTAAGGCTGGGTGACTTGGGTAGGATCAGAAGAAAATGTTGTTTAGAGGGAAGGGACCTATGGGGTTGTACCATTTAAACTTATTGAAGCTGGAAATATTGAATCCAAATGTCGATGGGAGGAGAATATTGTTACAACAATATGGAGGGACAAAATATCGCAAGGTGAGTGCCCAGAGTGAGGTAAGGATTTATTATTCTTTACTCCACAACGATGTACTTTGAAGATTATCTATCTATCTATCCATCTATGGGTATGGCATTTAGGGTGGGAAGGGTATTTTTAGGTTTTTGGAAGGGTATGGATTTTGGGGTGGTAAGGATAATATTAGGTTTTAGGGTGGGTATGGGATTTAGGGTGGTAAGGGATTTTTTTAGGGTTTAGGTGGGTATAGATATTGGGGTGGTAAAGGCATTTTTTGGTTTTAGGGTGGGTATGGGTTTTGAGGTGGTAAGGGCATTTTTAGGTTTTAGGTTGGGTATGGGTTTTGGGGAAATAAGGGCATTTTAAGGTTTTAGAATGGGTATGGGTTTTGACTGGTGAGGGCATTTTTAAGTTTTAGGCTGGTAAGGGTATTTTTAGGGTTTAGGTTGGGTTTAGGTTTTGGGGTGGTAAGGGCATTTTTTGGTTTCTAGAATGGGTATGGGTTTTGGGGTGGTAAGGGCATTTTTAGGTTTTAGGGTGGGTATGGGATTTGGGGTGGAAAGGGCATTTTAGGTTTTAGGGTGGGTCTGAGCTTTGGGATGGTAAGGACATTTTTTAGGGTAGGTATGAGTTTTGGGGTGGTAAGGGCATTTTTAGGATTTAGTGTGGGTATGGGTTTTGGGGTGGTAAGAGCATGTTTCAGGTTTTAGGGTGGGTATGGGTTTTGGGGTGGTAAGGAATTTTTTTAGGTTTTTATGGCGGGTATGAGTTTTGGGGTGGTAAAGGCATTTTCGTGGTAAAAAAACTTTAGTTGTAAGTGCATTCATTGTAATGACGGATGCGTTGCAAATACCATGTTGTAAAGGCAATCGTGGTAATTGCATTTGTGGTCCCATCATACAATCAAACAAACAACATTTGCTCCAAACTAAAGTTTATGATGGGTAAATCTAACACCACCTCACTTTAAAAAGAAAAATCATGGCAAATATGCGATAATCATCTTACTGCATGTTTGACTCTACTGCTACTGTTGTACTCCTAATTTGTGCTAGATACGGGCCTTTGTGGCACAAACGTCCTAAAGTGTAAGAAGCTTAATCAAATGCAGGCTGAGAAACGGGATTTCCCTTCATCCTTAGTAGCAGGTGCATGCTTAGCATGGAAAACTCATTGAAGCATATTTTGCCCAATTGTGATGTGGAGTCAACATGTAAATTGGAAAACAGGTTCCACTACTGGACTGAAAACAAGATCCACACACTTAGAAGCAGGGTCCATTAAGGACTGAAAGACTAACTTCACAACACCAGTCTGCATCACTAATAGAAACACAGCCATGGTGGGGCCATACTTACACTTAAAGATGGAGGATCAACTTCCTGGTCTCACAGGCAATTTTCATTCAGTGCTGAAAAGCAAAATAAGTCACCACTTTGAGAAAGATGTTCACCTTGAATACTGAGAAGCAATCACTTTCCCAGGCAAGAAGTGGGTTCTTCCTGCATATTGAAAAGCAAATACTGACCACTGCAAACTGAGAAGGGATTATTTAAAGAGGTGAGAAGAAGGTTCATCATGTATGCTGAGAAGCAGTGGTTCACCATGATGAAAAACAGGTTCATCCTATATTCTGAGAAGAAATTACTAGAGTGAGAAGCAGGACCATCCTGCATGATATATTTAAGAAGATGGTTTTCCTCCATGCAGAGACTTACTTTCTAAGTGTAGAAGCTGGTTCAGCTTCAGTAGTTATACGCAATACAAGCTGCAGCAACATGAAGTACAGTCCACTTCGCTTGTGACAATTAGGGTAAAGCCTTACTTCCGATAATTATATCCCCAGGTTGAGCAACAGTGGCACCTTCTTTGCTAAGAATGAGGGTAAGAGCCCAAGTTTAAAGGGAGCCACTGTGTTGACAAAAATATTCTTACTGTAGGAAAGCATGGTGAGTCCCCACTTTTCTGTCTGGTTTTTGATGTGGCTTTGACTGTTAGTGTACTGGGTCCATGCTAATGAGGTTCCCAGTTCCAGATCGCTTGTCCCAAAAGTACACGGTTGTTTTAGACAACTGGCACACTCTTTAGCACCCACTGCAAGTCCCTAGTAAACGGTACCCCTGGTGCCTAGGCCTGGGGTATTAAGGAAGCTCTCTGAGGGATGCAGCACCAGTTGTGCCACCCCAGGGACCCCTCACCAAACCCAAGCAGTGCTATCATTGCAGACTGCATGTGTTGGTGCAGGCTAAAATGAAAACATTACCTTTCACACACCTCTGTGTGCAAGATCCCCTATCACTGCATGTGCCAGGTGTAAGGCACCCCTGAGGCAGGGTGCACCAGGGCACATGTGAGGGCATACATGCACAAGCAGAAATGCCCCTGCTATGTCTCTGTCAATTCTAAGACATAGTAAGTGAACAGGAAAACCATTCTAAATGCATGTGCTGGACACTGGTCATCACGAGTTCCCCAGCTACATGATGGCTTCTCCGAATCCTGGGATGTTTGGTATCAAACATCTTACAATAAGAAACCCCTACTGAAACCAGTGATGAGTTTATTAATAAATGCACACAGAAGACACCATAGAGGTGCCTCCTGAAAACCTACCAGATACTAGTGTACTGACTGACTGGTCCTCACCAGTTCAGACACCACAGACACGTTTCTGGCTCCCCAATATGAGAGACAGCACTCTCAAGGGCCTCAGACAAAAACCTGCTCTTGGTGGAGGTGTTACCTCCTCACCCAAGCAGGATGGACATTCTTGGCTGGGAGCTTCAATGACCAAGCATGGACAAAGGGTCTGTCTCTCTGGGTGTGAGAATAGGTGTGAGAGGGTGTGTCTGGGTGTGAGAGTGTCTGTCTGGGTGTGAAAGTTTGTGAATGAGGGTCTGAGTGGTTCTGTGAGTGGATGTGTGATGGTCTGAGTGAGTGGGTACCTCAATGTCTGAGTAGGTCTGTGAATTGGTGTATTAGTGTCCGAGTGTGTCTGTGAGTGGGTGCATGAGGGTTGGAGTGGGTCTGTGAGTGGGTACATGAGTGTCTGAGTGGGTCTGAAAGTGGGTGTGTGAGGGTCTAAGCATGCCTGTGAGTGGATGTGTTAGGGTCTGAGTGGGTCTCTGAGTGGGTGCATGAGTGTCTGAGTAGATCTGTAAGTAGGTGCGTGAGGGTCTGCGTGGGTCTGTGAGTGGGTGTGTGAGTGCCTGAGTGGGTCTGAGAGTAGGTGCTTGGGGGTCTGACTGGGTCTGTGAGTGGGGCGTAATAGTCTGAGTGGGTCTGTGAGTGGGTGCATGAGTGTCTGAATGGGTCTGTGAGTGCGTGTGTGAGTGTCTGAGTGGGTCAGTCAGTGGGTGCATGAGTGTCTGACTGAGTCTGCAGCTGTGTGCGTGAGTGTCTGAGTGAGTCTGTGAGTGGGTGCATGAGTGTCTGAGTGGGTCTGTGAGTGGGTGTGTGTCTTAGTGGGTCTGTGAGTGGGTGCGTGAGGGTCTGAGTGGGTCTGTAAGTGGGTGTGTGTGTCTGGGTGGGTCTGTGAGTGGGTATGTGAGGGTCTGACTGGGTCTGTGAGTGATGCATGAGGGTCTGACTGGGTCTGTGAGTGGTTTCATGAGTGTCTGAGTGAGTCTTTGAGTGGGTGCTTGAGTGTCTAAGTGAGTCTGAAAGTATGTGTCTAGCTCTCTGAGTGGGTCTGTGAGTGGGTTCTTGAGTGTCTGACTGCTTCTATGAGTGAACGATTTAGTGTATGAAAGAGTCTGTGAATGTTTATTTTTATTTTTCCACCAATATTTGCAAACTTGTTGCAACATTACACGGGGGCCGTGCTGAGCGTTGCGATGTATACATGAATATTGTGCGTCATGAAAAAACAATCATGTTAGTGTCATAATTTGACCCTCAAGGACCTCTATATCACACCCCTGGGGTCAGGGTACCTCCACCCTCACCACTTAAACCACTTTTTATTTTATTTTTCAGCCCCAGGGACCTTGTCCCATAGCCTAAAATGGCAGCGGCAACTTTCTGGTCAGGTTGCAGCCAGCCAATCGCAGAATTCCTAGTGGAGCACATTCACGAATATGCCGCAATCGCCACAAAAACGTCGCAAGGGATCCATAACCCCATTTATACAAATGTATTTCTTCTTTTAAACCCCAAAAACTACTGAACGGATTTACACCAAAAAACAAAAAGCACAATCTGTGGAACAAAATCTAGCTTTCTGTCGAATTTTGTATAATTCCGTCCATCGGCTCTGGCTGTAGTCATGCTCAAAACTCCTATGGGGAATTAACATGGGAAATGCACTTTTTTTACCCCCCCACTTTTTCTCAGACCCAGCTTCATGGATCATCCCGAAACTTTCCATGCGCAACAAGAACCACCGGCACGCTTTTTTTTAAAAACAATTTAGGGAAGATCCGTCAACCGGCGCCAAAGATATAGGCAAGTCAAAAAACGCTTTTCCTATGGAATCATGGTCCTAACTATAACTACCTACTGACAACACCAGTAGGTAATATATATATGTATGAGTTTTTGCCCGCTGATATTGTTTCTGAGACGCCATTGACCGTGCAGTGGGAAACGCGCGAGTCAGACGTGAACGATTTGAATCAGTCTTCGCATACAAACAACAAATGGCAACATTGTAGCAACACGGTATTGTTGTCTGAAGTTCCGGGAAAATCTGTTCGAACTTGTTTATTGAAACAGGTGGGGAAAAGTGAAGAACGAATATGCAAGTATAATTAAATGTGACGGCTCTAATCGCTGGCCCAATGGAACTCTGACGCTGCAAATGTTTAGGCGACTGGGAGTGAGGCCAGTGATCGCATATTTAATATACGGTGAGAGTTTTGCCCGCTGATACTGTTTCTGAGACGCCATTGATCGCGCAGTGGGAAACGCGCGAGTCAAACGTGAACGATTTGAATCAGTTTCGCGTATAAATAACAAATGGCAACATTGTAGCAATGGAGAGAACACAGTACAGTGTTGGCTGAAGCTCCGGGAAAATCTGTTTGAACTTGCTTATTGAAACGTGTGGGGAAAAGTGAAGAACGAATTTGCAAAGTATAATTAAATGTGATGGCTCCAATCAACATATTGACTTTAAGGTTAATAACGTGTATGAGCAGCAGAATAATTGGAACATTCTACTAATAGGGGATAGCCCTTTAAGCAAACAATTTCAATTTGCACATTAATTAACTCTTGGAACTTAATTCTGAAATGTATTTTAGTAATTTGGTTAATGTATAGATTTGACAACATGAGTCTTGATTCTAATTGGGTTATGAGGAAACGCTCTAGTGGGCATACAATAAGTATTGTGGTCTGACGTGTGAAAGCAAGGGGAACTGGGTATTTTACCCAGGGGATTTCATTTGTTAGTTATTTGTTTTTTCATCCTAATTTGTATAATTCTTTTTTGCATATTTGGATCTGATAACAGGTTAATTACTATGGATGATGATATTGATAATCAGAGAAAAATGGCTGTGCAAGCATTATTTGCTAAGACTACTATAAGAGGAAAATTGCCTGGGAATGATGCAGGTAGTAACAGTGATTTGAATACATTATTATATAAATTGGAGAAAATGTGTAAACAAGAAATATCTAAATGGTGGGAAGCTACTTCTTTACAGAATTATATTGATCAAAACATGGTTCCGAGAGGATTGAGAATTTTTATTACACCAGCATATGAGTCATCTAACCCTGAAATGTTGAAAGAGTGGGCGGAGAATTCGGAAGTAAGTTCCAGACATAACCTTGAAATTCTGGTGAAATATGCCTGGCGTGATAGGGAGACTTTACTAGTAGACATCAAGAAAATGAAAGAGGATTTTGCATCTAGACCAGAAAAAGAATTGATTGCCAATTTTTACGAAACAATGAAGACAAAATTGAAAAAATATGAAGATGAGATAAAGATTAAAAAGCAACAAAAACTTCATAGGGACATAGGTGATTATGAAAGCGGAAGAATTTTGACTTTCAGCAGGAAATATGATCACCTTTACAAACCAGGGTCAAATTATTCTATTAATCTGTGGGCCAACCTTCCACTTCTGAAAGTGAGCTGGAGAGTATAAGAGAGACTGATTCTCTGAGTTCAACTGATAGTGAAATTTCTAATGTTGAAATTACTAACAAGCCGGCTACTTTTTTAGACGAGTATCGCCTGCTACGACATGGCAGGCAAGTTTCGTACAAACAGAAAGGGGAGGGACAGAACTACAGAGGCAGACCAAGGGGCCGAAGAGGAAGACGAGCCAGTGCCAAAAGAGGAGAGAGAGATTTAGAAACCGTAATAAGAAGAGATCTAAATTCGGAGCAAATGGGAAAAACAACAAAAGGCTCCGATGTGTCGACATAATGGATAGTGAAACGGTGAATAAGACTATTATTAATTTATCAGATCATCAGTTAACAGAGGAAGATAAAAAGACATTATGTCTAGGCCTTTCTTTCTGTCCTACTGTACGATTCAACTATGCTGAAACACGCATTGATCTGTTTAAATTTATAAGGAAACTGAAACTAAAAAAATTGTTTAAATTGAAAGGAAATGTTGGTAATTGCTCAGAATCTTTCAGGAATAATGACAGGGGTGAAAATGCTCTATCCATTGGTGATGTCGATACATTGTTAGCCCTTCATGAATTAGAATAAGATCAACAGGCAGAGATAAATGAAAAAGATCTATATCAAACTTTAGATGATTTGGGTATTGTATATGATCTGGCAGCTCCATCTGGCTTTAAACCTAAGTCGACATTTTTCCCGAATATGAATCATGACAATATTGACACCTTCTATGATATGGCAGTTCAAAGTTTGATACATTTTCGACATCGTACATGGTTTAAACCCAGACATAATAGCAACATGACATACAGCCAAAGTGAAACTATTAGATTGTTAGCAGAGGATAGTGATACTATTATCTGCCCTGCTGACAAGGGAGGCAATATAGTACTTTGGAAAAAACAAAGATATATTGATGAGGTCATGCACCAACTGAGTAATTCTCATTCTATATGGTTGTAACCAAAGATGTATACACGAACAGCATCACGGGAATTTGGCATCTCTTGACAGAGTGGAAGGACAGGGGCCTTCTACTATGGGAAGAATATTGTTTTTTGAAAAGGGATTATCCTAAGTTACCCATACTATATATTCTTCGTAAGATTCACAAAGATAAAGATAATCCTCCAGGGAGACCAATTGTTTCCTCGTGTGGGAATGTATTGGAAAATGTGTCTAAATATGTGGACTTTTTTCTGAGAGAATTTGTTATGAGTTTACCGTCTTATGTTCGTGATACTAAAGATTTCCTAGGTAAATTAGAAGGAATTATCTGGGAAGACGATTTTTTACTTGTTTTCTTAGATGTCAATTCATTGTATACGATCATTGACCATGAGAAAGGCATACAAGCATGTAGACATTTTTTGCAGACAAGATCTTTGAGATATTTGGCACATACTGATATGCTAATTGAGATGATAAAATATTGTTTGACGAATAATATTTTTCTATTTAATGGCAAGCTCTACAAACAAGTTCTTGGAATTGCAATGGGAACTTGCTTTGCTCCCAGTTTTGCCTGTTTATTTATGGGTTTATGGGAAGAAGAGATTTTCTAAGATGAAGAAAAATATCCTGAAATGAATCAGGCCATATTATGGCTTAGATATATTGATGATCTTTTCATAATTTGGAAAGGATCTGAGAATGAGGCCATATGTTTTATTGAGAAACTTAATGAGAATGAGTGTAAAATCAGATTGACATATAACATCAGTCGTCTGTCGATTGATTTTTTGGACACAAGGATCAAGATCAAGGATAAGATGATCCATACTGAACTTTTCTGTAAAACTACAGCAGGTAATAGCTTACTGCACGCTAGCAGCGGACATCCCGATAAACTTAAATGGAGTTTTCCTTCTGGAGAATTATTAAGGGCCAAAAGAATTAGCAATACAGATGAGGATTTTGAAAGAGATGATTGAAGATATGATTGTAAGGTTCAAACAAAGGGGTTACCCGGATTGGGTAATCAAAAAGGCTACAGATAAAATCAAGAAAGTGGAAAGAATTCAGACACTTTTTGATACTACTGGGAAAATGGAAAATGATAAGAATGAGGACATCAGATTGGTCCTAACCTATAATGAAGATACTACACAGATTAAAAAGATCATTTCCAAGCATTGGAGTATTTTGAAAAGCGATCCTATTATTGGTAAAGCGATTCAGAGATGGCCTCTAATTACCTATAGAAGAGGGCGTAATCTTCATGATAGGTTGAGATCAAATGATATTTCACCTACTTCTCAAGTAAAAGAACATAATCTGCAGGGATTCTTTCCATGTGGCCATTGTAAGGCATGCCGCAATAGTGTATCTAGGAAAGAGTACTCTACAAGTAAACCAGGAACAAATAGACAAATCAAGCAGTTTGTGACATGCAGTACTCCATTTACCATCTATGTATTGGAATGTCCTTGCCATCTTAGGTATGTGGGAAGTACGAAACATGCAGTAAAAAAACGTATTTTAGAACATATGCGTGCTATTACAACAAGGGATCCACATTATCCTGTAGCAAGACATTTTCAAGATAATCACAACTCTGATACCACTTGTTATCTTATTTTGGTATTGAACATGTGCCACTACACCGCAGAGGTGGCAATAGAGAATTGATTTTACGGAAAAAGGAATCTCGATATATCTTGGATTTAGAAACTAAGATGCCGAAACGATTGAATATTGGGGAAGAGCTGAATACCCACCTATTTGATAATTAAGATGAAAGATTATTAAATATAAGGAACTGGTGATTCTGCATCTTAGATCTTAGACTTTATGGCAGTTATATTATGATTAGTAAGGATGTTTTAATCAGTCTGTATCTCAAATTATTATTTTGTGTTATAATGTATTTATTCCATTTATGTTTTTTAGAATGGTGGGATCCGGATGGATTCCCGATTCGTGAATTGATTAGTGCTTGTTTTTTTCACATGGTGATGGGCATTGACCATATAGAAATAGTGACGAGTACTTTTCCTAAAAAGAAAAATATTTTTTTTTGCCAAAGATCAAAAAGGGAGAATGATTTTTAATTTTCCTACAATAAGAACAATACTGATGTTACTTAATAATTGGGTTTTTTGGTTGAATGAAGAAGTTTTAAATAGTATATATACATGGTATGTGAATTTCAATATCTTGGGTAGAAGGGAATGCGATTTAGAATTGTGATACTGGTTTCATCTATATTATGAAAAATAATTTCTCTAAGAGAATCATTTTATTGGATGTATATATGAACTGTATCGATATTTATATCTATATTTATATTTATATTTATATATTGCTATTATTTATTGACATACGTGCGTTCCTTGATATTCCAGTTATTTATATATGGTGATGTATATGTATATATATTAATTTGATATTTTCTATTTATTCAGCCTTATACCCTTTGGATTTATATTGGTATTTATATTTATTTATATATGTATCTTTGTAAAAAAGAAAAAAGAAAATGGAAATTTTGTAGAAAGATTCAGTCCTATTTCTGTGGCCATGAATGTTGGGTATTTAATTCGGTATGTATTGGTTAAATTATACACGTGACCAAGGCTGCTAGTCAGCCAAAATGCGTTGTGTTAAATAAACATATTCTACTTTTGATTTCCTGAGTGTGCGGCTATTATAAAATAATTTGGATGTTAATATATATATATATATATATATATATATATATATATATATATAAATAAATGAATTATAAATATATATATATATATTAAAAATATATTAATTATAAATATATATTCATATAAATTTATAGTATTAGTATAACTATAAGAAAAATATAGTAAACATGATCGTTGGGCAGTCGATCAGGGCTGGAAGATGCCTAGGTCCAATACTGTTTCTAGATGACAGTGTTCAAATTATCGTTTCTATTCTTCCCCTCGTATCCTCAAATATTTCTTAAAATTGATGTCAAACATTAGGCTTTCTGATTGTCCACTGACATCATTCCTGCACAGCCGGATAACACCCTTGTCCAATCGCCAGACAGTGCAATTGTTAAAAAAAAAATACAATAAACCTCTCAGTTCGCGGGAGTGGCGCACAGATTAATAAAAACCAGATAGTATCAGCTGAGATTATCCTTTCTACAAATTGAGGCCCAGATTTAGAAAGATATCACAAAATGCTGCACATCACCTAACGTGGCTGCATGGTCTTGCATGATAGGGAGAGAGAAGGCAATGCCATTTCTACAGATATACAGCACTACTTTTTATCTTGTTTCGCAGCGCGATCTCGCTTGGCAGAAGTCGAGCGCTTTCCATGACATCGACCCTGTTACATAGTTAATTGCACTTTTGCCGGTTACATAGATAATTTCACTTTTGCCGATAGGTTTCACTACGAGTGAACTGTAGCAGCGCAATCGCGCTCATTTTTACTGTTTAATGTGGCAAGAAAAGTCCGGTTGGGAGTTTACAACTGCTAATAGCTCTAACTCGGAGAAATGCGAGACCCATTGCACTGCAAATGCTTGTTAGTGGTGCAACAAGCATTTAAAATATGTTTAAATCTAGGCCTGAGAGCCTTTCACTATGCTAGACCCAACTGCACTAGCTTTCTGCGTACAGGGGACTAAACATGGAACACACTAATTCTGACACCAAAATAAATCTTTGAGGATCACTTCTTCTCCAGACATTCCCTTAAAACATTGCTATTTCACAATGGAGCACAAGCACAACCCCTCCTCTGATCACTCTTTTCTCCTGGATTATTCCAAACAGAAGCACATGGTAGATCTTAAACCATTCAAAATCCTTCTGCATGTTCAAACTGAATAGAAGGAACTACAGGTCACTCACGGTTCCGAGTGAATCAAGAAAAGGTTTGGACATAGTGAAGCAGACTTCTCGATATGTACATATTGATCCAATCCAAATTATGACACAATGCATACTTCACATCAGTAAGAATGCATACCCTACTTTCTGCCTGATCCGTGAGGTGTCCTGATGATCCACCCTTGCAATACCTGTTTTATAATTGGTTTGGAAACGCTTTGAAAGTGCAGCCCCTGCAGACATCCCTCAACCCCTTCTCTGACATCCCGTTTGCTTGAAATTCTACATACTGTTGGGAAATGAAAGCATCAAACAAAACTTTTGTTACTTGCACTGCTAATGATACATCTTATAACCAGTGCTAACACTCAATAGTACCAATTTACCTGCATTACATATAAATGCTTGTTTCAAACATTCACATTTTGATATACTTACTTGGCAAATGCTACAACAAACCCGTAACCTCGAGAGGTCATATGAATTAATATATGAATTGATTGATTAATTTTATAAAGTTCAATGATATGTGGTCAAGATTGTGCATCGATTACTGCACAAAATAGGTGATATCCGAATTTTAAGGCTTAGTGTACCTCTGTTCTCTCACAGTATACTGGTCTGCACTCCAAACTATGGAGGCATGTAAATGAATCTGCTCCTCTCCTTTTAAATTTAGCAATTGAAAAATCTTCATAAAATATTGAATACAAGCTGTGAACCAGCACGAGACTGAATCATTTTTCTTTATCTCTAGGACGAGTCATCCAGATCCATTGTTTACCTGCTGGAGGCAGCATATGAAAATCAAGAAAACCAGCAGACACGATATTAGCATACTCCAGTCCTGCACTCACCAGAACTCCCACCACACCTTTGTGGAAACCATTATCAATGTATGGTAGGACTTGGCTCAATTACCAGAGGTGATTAAAGTAGCCTAAAAGACTGTCAATTTGAGGGTCTATTGTAAGCACACTCATGATTGTTTGACATTGTCTGTCAGGTGATAAATCAACAAGGGTGGTGGAGTTGCCTTAGTTGAAGCTGCTAACTTTCATGGTCCTAAGAGTAACACCTCAATTTGGGCACCATAGAACACGAGACACCTGAAGTTTATGTAGCGGGCCTTCTTAGAGTGGAAAGCCTTGCCTGCAAGCCTCTGAAATGCAGATAAACACGGGCATCATCAACATAGAGGAAGACGTCCAGGCATGTAGCCCTGCACAGGAAAAATGCCCATTTAAGAAAGATGTTGCAAAGAATCGGAGTAAATGCAGTCCACAATCCACGGGAAAAATTAATGACATCAAATTCTAAATTTTGATGAATTCATGGCTCCCCATAAAAAATATTAAAACACTGGCAAGCGACCCCACAGATCTGAGATGCAGCATTTCAGCAGGAGGAGGTAAAACTCGCTATAAAAAGCCAATGACAGGTCAAGTCCAATGAGAAAAAACAACAGCGTGCCAAAAAATCATGCAAAATAGTAATCATAAAATCTTCTCTCCCCTGTCACACGTGGAATCAAAACTGATGTTTCTTCAAAGGAACAGCAATTTCCACTAAAGTGTGAATCCATTCCAATCTATAAGATCTCCGAGATGCACATTAGTCTTGAAAACCGTTACAGTTTTTTAATGGCACTGGGTTCAAGTGATTTTGTCAGAGAAGGTAGGAAGTGACTTTTATTTCACATACTAAAGAGGTTTTGCTCGCCATTGCCTCCTTTCACTGTTCCAGCTGCTACCATAAGCAATTGTGAAAGGTACATGGACTTATCATTATAATTTCTGTCTGGAACTATCTCTTCTTCTGGATGTCTAGAGACCAGGCACAATATGGCCCAACTGGGGATAACACCAAAGTCATGCACACGTTGTTGGGCCTGTACTGCAAGTTTCTCTGCTCCATATCAGGCTCTTGTCTATGCCACAGTGCGCATCCTTTAACAGTCCATATAGTTGTTCTGTTCTACCTTTTTTCCTGATCAGAGCTGAGATCTACCTCACCATCATACAGTTACAGGTTGGCTCAATGGGGTCGGTACAGGTTGCAGTATTAGCTAGGCAGAGTCTCCTGCAAACGCTGGGAATGTACGGGCTGTGTTACATTTCACGTGTAACTTCCCATTAGAGACCTGAGACATCATGTACTGTGATATGGACTTCAATTGGCTTACGTGCAATGTGTCTTAGTTCAATATGCAACAGCACATGTGGCTTATTGGATGCACATTGCTTAAACTCAAGATGCTGCGTGCTTTGGCAATGGTGGAGGGTGAATATGCAGTGGTACAGTAAGAATGACACTCATTTTTTATTTTACTTTCACATATTTATACATTACATGCAGGGTTGCACCTTGTTTTAATGTATGGTGCTATTGCCTATCTTCTCGTCCCACAAAGAGAAAAATAAAATGGCAATGAAAAGCTTTCGTTACCATTTTATGTTTACCTATGCAGTGCGCACAAGTCCAGAGACATGTTGGGCATGTCCTCTGCTGACAATTGGCAGCAGAGGACAGGAGCAGGGATCACAGGACGCTACAAAGTGCGCATGTCACTTTGGTAAGGTCTTTTGCGCCACCCAAAGTGACATGTGCACTTTAAAGCTCTCCACTCAGCTGTCTTAAGACAGCTGGGTGGAGACCCAGCACAGGCCTCTAGTGCTTGAAGGAGCATTCAGCCAGGATGCTCCATCCAATCCAGGCACTTCTCCCACGCTGGTTAACATAATGAGAGCAGCGTCTGCATTGGTTAAGGCAGCTCTTCTGGCATCAATGAAGGAGAAGAGCACCATTTATTTTAAATGTGTAGTGCTTGTTTGTTTTATGCGTGTATGTGTGTAATGCATGTATCTGTGTAATACATGTAAGTGTAGTGTTGGTTTGTACTTAATGGTATGCTTTGGGCTTTTGGGGGGGGGGTTACTTTGGGGTTTTGGAGGGATTTTTTTTTTTTTTAGAAGTAGTGGGGCACTTCACTTGCCTCACCACTCTTAAAGGGTACTAGCGACTGCTGATTGGTATATATGGAATCTGATGCTCTTGCAAAAGATGTGCTATCTGTAGAGCGAATGGACATTTCCTTTATAAGCTGAATATGCCTACTTCGATAAATTGTGGCTGAATATTCTTGATGCTTGGGGGGAAGGGAAGGCCATAACCACTTACCATCTCCATCTGGTCTAAGCCTGCTCATGTCACTGTTGTGAACTCACAGTTTAGAACACAAGTATAAAAGGGCAACTGTTTTTTAATGTGAGATAAAGCTAAAAGCTGGCATACAGATGGCCTTACTTACATAGGAGCAGTGAACTCTAAGTGAATTTTGTCTCCATTATATGAAGAAGTCAGCTTTTCTGTAGGTGATGGAATCACGTTGAACCCAGAAAGTGAATGCAGCAATATGTAATCCTTACACGTGCATCGTATGACCTTTGCATAGTATAATGCAATGTTTTGCTCATTATGACGTGTTTAGCTGAGGACACCAACCACACTTAGGAAGCACCAGTGGTAAATGTCTTTAAGTTTTACATTTTAGTGTTGACCGTTTTCATGTTTAGATGACACATTGGTGGTACAGGGCGGAGCGAAATATTCAGTGCTACATTTCTAGAGAAATACGACATCAGAACAATTATTTGACAATTTGCAGCTCTCCCTTTCTTCCACAGCTGCTTTCCTCATCCTGCTGCCTGTTATAGAAAAGTGGGTGTGGCAGACATTTTTTTGCACTACTTCTACCTGCAAAATGCTGTTCTGAAATATTTGTACACACGTATCAGAATTATGAACATTGCAATAACAAGCATTTACAATGCAATAGGTCTCACATTTTCTTGAGTTAGAGCTATTGGCATTGTAAATGTAGACTTTTCTTGCCATGTAAATTGCTCAACCCTGCCTCATAATTTCGTCTTTTCCTGCCATGTTTGGTGGTCACTGGCAGCTACTGACATCAGACATCACAAACCCTTGAAGAGAGACGAGAAGATGACTGCATTACCTCAAGTTCTGTAAACGTCTGAACAGAAATCGAAAGTAAGGCTGCAAAAGTATTTTTCTTCTTATGTTAACACAATGAAAAGTCTTGAAAGCATTTTTGCCTCACTTTTCAACAAAGCTCTAATGACATTAACAATAGCAGAGCAGCCTGAGAAGATCTTTGGCCCTAATAAAGGAAATAAGCCATGCCCTGTGTGCGGATGTCTCTGTGGACTGGCAGGGAGAGGGCCTGAGAGAGAGACTCCAGATGAGGCTCTGCAAGTTTTATATCATTGCTTCTAAGTTTAGCTACATTCTACCAGAAAGGACATATTGTGGCTTTCGTGAGCAGTGAGCTAAAAGTTTAGGCACTGGGTGTTTCTTTTCTAAAATAAGCTTATTTGAGCCAGAGGTAAACGAGGACAGTAGTGGAAAAAAGCCAATACAAATGTCAGCGACATGGGAGGAGTTGGGAATAACAGAATGCTGCAATAAAACGCAGGCAGCTACCAGCCTAAATCACCCATAGTGAAAGGTGAGCAACAAAGAAATGACAAAATTAGTCCATCACAGCAACAGATGAAGAAACCAAAGTGGAATAGTAAAGTAGTTGGTCACTGCTCTGAAACAGAAAAGGAGAAAGAAAAAGACAGAACTAACCACTAGCGACCAAGAATTTTTGAAGGACACTGCAACCAACAAATTAAATTGCTTTGAGCCATAAGAAGCATACTAAAAGTATACTTGAGGTCGAACACTTATGCTCGATCTAAAAAGTACATCCCACAGATCCATTTCAGCAGGTCAAATCTGCTGATATTTAGTGTGTGAACAATGCTTGTGAAAAACGGCATACGTAGATTTTGGTGAGGTAAGCACCAGTATCCGCATGTTATTCCACTTAATCGGAATCTGCATATTATTATTCTTAAACGGGAAAAAATTAGTAATTGAGCAGAGTCAGATTTTATCGGGTGCAATAGAGATCGCATCAATTATGGGCCAAATCATAATGAGGTCCTAAACATGGAGATAGCAGTACCCAGTCTCAGTATGCAATCATTAACAGCACATGCATTTTTTTTACTTCTTTTTTAATGCAGTACCCTTTATTTTCACGTGGTATCTGTGTTAAAACTGCTTTTCACAAACATCACAGTGTTGCAAATTAGTGTTAATCTTTTTTACTATAATTTTACTTTACTCCTAGTAATGTTTGCATATAATCCATGTCTCCTTTCTCCAACCCCTATTTTCTAATGTTCTGACTTAAAAAATACCCTTGTCCACTAGTACCTATGTATTGTTTTCCAATGCACATCATGAGAGACTGAAAAAGCACAAGAGGGAGTTGGCAGCTGCAGCACTGTATCAGCACCCCTGACACCAACAGTCCCTGCAATTAATGAAAAGAGGTGGGACAAACAATGATTCCACCTTTGAACAGGTCTAGGTCTCTACCAGATGCAGGTTCAAAGCAGGGATTGTAAACCTCAGCTTCACCATAAACTGTTTGAAAAGATTTTGTGCCAGCCATGAGGGTGCAGAAGTACGATCTGCTGCAAAATGATTTTTTAAGCTACCTTATGGCTGAGAACTGGAATCCAAAGGTCATTTCAATAAAGAATAGTGGGTTCATTCAATGAGCGACTCTTTTAATTGTATTCACAGACTACCCAGGTTACCCTCTACTTCCAACAACCAACCATTATCACCTAACTCTATGTCACCAAGGATACATATTCTTGTGATATCCTAACTCTTGGCCCTGACCCTCTCAACAGGGTCACCCCAGATTTTTGCCTTACTTTGCCTTCCTTAATTGACCCCATTTTTGTTGGCTTTTAGGACTTTGTGCTCTTTTCCCCTGCTAAGCAGTGGTAAGGTGCTTGTGTTCTCTCTTTTAAACATGGTAAAATTAACCTACACATGATTGATACATTTAATATACTTATAAGTCCCTAGTAAATGGTGCTACATTTACTATGGGTCTGTAAATTAAATGTTGCCAGCGGGCCGCAGCACTCATTGTGCCGCCCACGTAGGTAGCACTGTAAAACATGATTCAGGCCTTCTACTGCAGCCTGTAGCACAATTTAAAACAGCCATTTCAACTAGACAAGTTAAACCTTTTGCCAGCCCTAAACCTTCATGTTTTAACACTTATATGTCACCCCTAAGGCGTGGGTGCATGGTGTTTAAAAAGTAGGACATGTGTATTTAAGGTTTACATGTCCTGAAAGTTAAAAACTCCTAAAGTCGTTTTTCACTGTTGTAAGGCTAGCTCTCTCATTGACTAAGACTGGATTACCCTATACTTAATAAGTGATAACTTCAGTTTCTGAACAAATAGAGAAATGCTTCTTCCATGCAAACAAATGGTAGTTTAAAACCCTCTTTAACGGTAAAGTCAGATTTTAACTTACTATTCTAAAAATACCACTTTTAGAAAGCCTGCATTTTTCTGCCCAAACCAAAGTGCCTTTCTTCCTGTGTCCAGGGTACCATGACTGTGAATGGCTTTCCTTTGGTATTTTGTATATTCCTTCCAGGCATGTCGGGTACGGTGTTGCTCTCCTGAGCAGGATGTCCTGGGGAGTTAAACTCAGTGCTTCTTGACTCTAAGGGCTGGCTGCCCTTGCACTGAGAAATGCAGCTCACACCTAGGCCTGCCTGCCCTTTGTTATCCCCCTCCCACAGGCTGACACTCGGGATAAAAGTGGCACCTTCAGAACCTCTCATTAGAACGCTTCGTAATCTGTGGAAGATTCAGAAGAAGGACCGCCCTGCTATCTGAAGAAGGAAGATTGGACTTTTTTGCCTTGTACCCAGGTTCCCCAAAAGTGACTCCAAGGGTCACTCGGCTAACCTCCTGTTCGAACCACAGGGGCATAACAAGCTTACAGAGGCCTGCCCTGCAACTGCCCTGCTGGCCAGCAACAACTAGGCCTGCCTGAGCCCTGCTCCTGGCCCCTGTTGGAGTGAGTACTGATCTCCAAGAGTACCCCTCCAGGTCCTAGACCCTTGGCTGGTATCAGAGTGTACTCCTCCTGCCTCAAACCACCACAAATCCTGAGCTCCAGGTGAATATCCAGAGGTTTTTGGGTCTTCACGACAGTGAAATGACTCCTCACATCACTCAACGACTGTCCGTGACACCCGCCGATGCAAATCTCCAATGATGACCTGCTGTTCACGTCAGCTCCGAGATCCAGAACCAACGGTGGCAGTCCGCATCACTGCCAATGTGAAGCTCCAGCGAGGACCAACTCTTCACACAAAACAACACCTGTTTGCAATGCTAGACCTGCTCCTCACGCCAACAACAGTCTTCTCGCGTCAACTGCCATCACAATGCACTGCTGCATCTACTCGTGTGGACTTGGACTGAGGGAAGGTAAAAACTTCCGCAGGGTGAACTTGGCCCCTGTAACCAACCTGTGCTCCATCGCAGCTGGCCTGAATTAACTTCCCCCCGTCCAGCGCAATCTGATAACTACAATGGGTGCTTTGTGCTTTCTGGCACTATTTGCACCAGAAACTTTAAAAATGAATTACTATTGATTGGATTTTTGTAATTTTATATATTAAACTTACCCCTAATTTTCAAAATTAGGTTGGGGTTTTATTTATGTTGTGTTTTAACTTTATTACCATTTGAGTACTACATAACTACTCCACACCTTGCCTCCAAGTTAAGCTTGACTGCTTTTGTGCCCAGCTACCAGAGGATTAATCACAGGTGTATTCAGACATTTTGTGGTTCACTCTGCCAAGAATGTTATTAATTATTTGAGTAGAGGTTCTGTCCTTCTAGACTAATAACACCATTTCTTATACTAACGCATTCTGGAGTTTGCAGTCATGGTTTTCTTCTATTGAATTTATTTGACCAAAACACCTGCGATAAATGATTTACAAGCACAAAGCCCAGGAATTGAAATAGTGTCCTTGATGACATGGAATGTAGTAACTGCTCTAAACATACCATCAGCACTCAACAATAAATGCAACTTTATGTTCAGTTGTGTGGATAGTGCTCTCTGGTGGCTAAAGAATGACAGGTTAGCACAATAAGAACCACTTAAAAAAAATCCCACATTTTTTAAACGTAGAATCTTGATGCCCTTCAGTTCTGAGTGATCCTCCAATGCGATGTGACCTATCAAAACCTTATAGTCACCACTATCCCTACTTTTATTGCTACAGTACTGCCCTTCCAGAGTCTGAACACTATGCGAAGTCCTACAGATTTCAGCCAAGACCAGTAGTAATTAATCCGTCCTGCCATTTCCATGTACTTTCAGACTCACTCTACATTGCCTTGATAGGTTGTGGTGCCTATATACTTTTTTAAAAACATGCATTAAAAGGGGTCTGCCTTCCCTTTGTGGCACTCTAGAGGAAGGACACAGGTAAGTTTCTTTCAGCTTAAAAATGATCAAGACTCTTTTCTTTTTCCTTGCTATGTAACCTTTCTTTGATACTATTTATGAATTTCTTCTCAATACAGTCATACTTTGCAAAAAAGTACAAAAAAGGACAAAATGTTTTCATATCCTTCTAAGATCACAAGGCTTAAATGTAGAAATGTGATAAATGTAGCCAATCTACTAAAAAGATCCTTTAAACAATAACATGTTTGATACATTTTTTTTGCTTTTGCACACAGAAAACAATCTGATAATGGATAAGAGAGAAGAAAAGAAGAGACACCAGGAAAAAGCAAGCTCTGCCAAAGCCAGTAGGTCTGGCATCGGCCGCCCAAACCTTTGGCTATGTCAATGTTTTTGTTTTATTTTGTCATGGTTTTGCAAAACGTTATTGTAGCCGAAGCTGCCGGCCCCTCATCAATCTAAAGGAAAAATATTTCTTGTTTTCAATAGCACACCGTGCAATTGGAGTCCCTGGCAGTGAAGCGCATTTCCTGTGTGTGGAGGTGTTCCATATATATTCATGAAGTGCCCTGACTCACAATGAAGTGACCCCATTGCATAAGTGGACTGACCCATTGTGCCATGCTGTATGCTGTTGTGGGTGGAAGACGAACGTGAATGGCACAATAACAAATCAGTAGATGAAAAGGGTTCGCTGGAAGTCACTGTAAGTATATTACACACATAATTTTAGCAAAATATAAAGGTCTTGGCTAATGCTAGGCCTAAAAAGAAAGAATGATAGAAAGGATTGTCTGCCTTTACAGCCCGCATCTCTGGAGTTATATGTAAGCTGAGATGTTAATAGTGCAGGTTATGGGTTCTTTCACTATGACAGAGAATTCTTATTTAAATTGTTCGCATTCTATAGGCCCACAGAAATGAGCCATTCCAAAAAATACAATTTCTTTGAATCCTGCCTCGAACTATAAATCATACATTTGTAGCTGTACTCGCAGTCCAATCTTCTTCAAGGTAATCATAACATCCACTAAATATTTGTCAGTTAGCATCCGTACAACATTTAACCTTTTATTAAGCTATGTTTGAAGGAAAGCATGGGAAACATTCCTAAGTTATCCTTTACTTACAGAAGGCAAAATAACATCATATTTTTTTCAACCGTGAGATAAAACATGTTGAAGTAATTATGTCAGGTACTAAAGAAAAAACAGTAGCTTAGAAAACAACGGGGCAGACTCACAGAGGCATCTGTAAAGTAGTACACCTTTAGTACTCTAGGGGCTCACAAAGGCATACTACAATATGTAAAGTAGTTCCCCTTTACCCAATTTTTTTAGTAGTCTAATATGCCTTTGTGAATTGGCCCCAAAACATCTGAAAATGAGAGATCAGACAATATTAGTATACAGTTTGTAGAAACAGAAAGGGCTGTGTCTTTTTTTCACACTTTATTAATAGGGAGCTATCTGCTTAGTGGACGATTCACCAAGCCACGTAAGAATAGGTAGTACTCCTGTGGTACTACTTGGCATACTCATAAATGCTTTTGTGAGTCGGCTCAGTGTAATTACTTCTCTCTTGCTTCAGAATTGTTGTAAATCATTTAGAACGAAGTCTAAGCATTTCCTGGTGACAGCATTGAGACCACTAGCAAACAAATTCCAAACATCAAACTGAATGTCTACTGATACTGTAATTTTTCCTCTGCCTTTGATTGACATCCATGTCCCCAAGAGCTCTTCTACTAATGTGGGCCCACAGACAGCTTTTCACAAATAATAAGATGGGGCAAATGTTCTTAATTCACTGACGGCCTGCATGCAGATTCATGGATGTCAATTCACCAAATTGCTAAGGGTAGAGGAAGTGTCAATTGCGCACACTTTTACTATACATGATGTAACTGTATTGACCTAGATCCTTACTCGCATGCTATTTGGAGCACAGACTACAGAAAATAAACAGGGCTGATACTGTATACTTAGCCTTTTTAAATCTGGATTCAGTTTTAACTGTTTGCCAGACCAATTGTTGTTTTTCTAAAAGAGGGCTTCAGAGAAATATTTCTCTCTCACCACGTTATTGGCTGTAGGGCTATATCTTTCCACCAGCAGCGCAATGTACAAGGTGTTAGGCAGAAACATTTTACATCTCAAAATTACAATTAATCCTCACATCTTTGTCACATTTCATCAATTACACTATCACTACAGTATGGTGGTATTGGCTGATAGTCCATGCTAGACTTGTAATTCCATGGTGGGTTTGGTAATACCGTGATGTGCAGTATTACCAATCCCACCATTGAATTACCAGCCTAGGACCGCACTATCAACCAATGCCACCATACTACCATTACATTACCACCCCATAATGCCACACTATCAACCCCATCATCACCGACCTATCATCTCAATGCTGCTGCATTCCTACACCCAGCCTACTCTCCCCAAACAGTACCACACAGCTATTCCAACACCCCAATATCATTTTCCATCACTTCTTTTTTAAGGTAAATCAGCTTTATTAAAATCAAAATATATATGGGTTATATACTAACAATACAAGATATCTATCATAATGATAATGATATAATTTTAAAACGAGTTGTAAAAGCTGTTTAACATTTTAAAGTATAAAAAAAAGGGAAGGAAACAAGGAAAAAGGGACAAGACCATTTACAATGCGAAAAATGCATAGGAACTTCAACAGTTAAATATAAGAAAGTAATATTAAAAAAAGCATAAATGTAAGCTAAGTTAAAATTCACTCAAGAACAAAGAAAATAAAGAATTCATGGTGGCTTAAAATTCTCAGATAATGTACAATTAGTAGAATTACAAGCAACAGCATTAAGATAATCAGTCAAAGGTAACCAGTACAAATCTCTATTTATGGAAGGGCAGCATAAAGAGGTAAAAGCAATATCTAATCTATGGTAGTGACAAACATTATTCCACCAAGCTTTATAGGAAATATTGGATTCATTTTTCCAATTGAGAGTAACTTGTTGAAAAGCCAAAGCTAACATGAGATCCAACAATTTTAAATTATCATCATCTGGAACAATGTCAGCAGAGAGACTACCTAAAAAAAGCACCAGCGGAGATAATTGGGATTGCAAATGAAAAATGCAGGTAAGCTGACACCAAACTTTTCTCCAAAAAAGACAGTAGGAGAACATTCAAAAAGGATATGCATAAGATCTCCCTTTGGGCTATTGCAGGACCAGCAACTTGGAGTGGAGGATACAGAAAATGTTGCTATAGTAAAAGGGGTAAAATAAAGTCTGTGATAAAGAAAGAAAAGTGACTGTGTGGTAGAAGCTGATCTGGATATTTTATAAGATCGATGCCACACCTTATTCCAAAAGGAAACAGTCCAGGTACATCCCAAATCCAATTCCCATTGAGATTCAATTTTAGATTTAGGGCGCGTCAAAACAGGAGACTGAAAAAGTTTATAGATATTTGATGCCTTAGGATATGAGATAAGAAAGGAGGACAAAGAAAAGGGTAATTCCGAAGAAGAAGAAGGGGAAGGCAAGGAAAAAAGTATATCAAGAATAATATTAATAAGAAGAAGATGTTTAGGCTTAAATGAATTGGGACAATGAAATAGAAGTTGGAATTGTGAAAAAGAAAGTGGAGTATTATTGGAGAATAAATCCTTGACCCAAATTATATTTCTCTGTCGCCAGGATTGCCAAAATAAGGGTCTTTTATTAATAGCGATAAGACAATTATGCCAAATAGGGGAATCCAGTAAAAGAGGAATGAGAAACCGAAGGAGGTAAATAGTGAGAACGCAGAAGAGAGCAAGTATGTTTAAGAAGCAGAGAGGAGATAAGTGAAATATCATAGGAAAAGGATACCACCTCACTAGGGGAAAAAGGCAAAAGAAAAGAACACTCAATATCCAACCATAATGGAGTAAACCTAGAGTCTGACAGGGAGACCCACCTAGAAGCTTGGCGCAAACAAAAGGATTTGTGATACAATCTAAAATCAGAAAAATTGACTCCTCCCTCCTGTTTAGAATGGCGAAGATGACTAAGAGAAAATCTAGATTTCTTATTGTTCCAGAGGAATTTAGACAATTTGGAGTCCAATTGTGTAAAAAAAGGTACCAGGTAAAGGAAGCGGAATCATGGATAGGATATATAATATGTTAGGAGAAATCATCATTTTAATGGAATCAAGACGACCCCACCAAGATAAAAATAAGGGATTCCAAGCCAGAATCGATCTATCAACTTTCTCTAAAGCCTCTGAAATATTTACTTCAATGGACTTTTTAATGGATGAAGTGAACCAAATACCTAAATATTTAATTTTGGAAGAATTCCAGTGGAAACCAGTGATTTCAAACGATGCTTTAAAACAACATTTTGTTAAAGGGAGGATTTCAGTTTTATCCGAATTTATCTTATAACCTGAAATCAAGGAAAAACCCTCAATTTCCCAAAGTATAGACGGAATCGAGAGCTCAGGGTTTGAGATATGTAAAAGTATATAATCTGCATATGCCGTTAATTTTAAATGTTTCCCGCCATACTGGAAACCTTCAATTTTAATGTTATTTCTAATACTGGATAGAAAGGGCTCGAGAGCTAGAATAGATAGGAGTGGAGAGAGCGGACACCCTTGACGTACACCTCGGCGTAATACAAAATATCTAGACAATTTCCCATTTACCGATATCAATGCCATTGGAGATTGATAAAGCAAAGAGATAAATGAAATGAAATGAGGCCCTAAACCATGCCAGGCTAAAGCTTTTAATAGAAAAGACCAATCTAACCGGTCGAATGCTTTCTCAGCATCTGTGGAAATTGCCGCTAGAGAATACGACAAAGCGGGAGCCTTGCTGAGTACATTAAAGAATGTTCTAGAATTGTCAGAGGCAAGTCTACCTTTGACAAAACCCGTTTGTTCCTTACTTATCATCGCAGGCAAAAGGGTATCGAGACGTAGGGCTAATAATTTAGCAAAGATTTTATAATCTGTATTAAGAAGAGAGATTGGTCTAAAATCTTTACAAAAAGTATGATCCTTACCATCCTTTGGAATTAGGCAAATCGAAGCTTCCTGAAATGTGCCCCCTGTAAAACCAGAATCTATGAAGAATTGGAAAAGTTGAAAATGTTTAGGAAGTAACAGGTCAGAAAAATGTAAAAAAAAATTCCACTGTAAATCCATCCGGACCAGGAGTTTTCCCTTTTTTTAGAGATTGGAGGGCTTTAAAAATTTCTAACGAAGTAATATCTACTTCAAGTGAAGTAGCATCAATCAGTATCTTATTAGGGTTTGGAATATTCTTTAAATAATCATCAATCTGTAAGGGGGTCGGTACTGACTCAGGAGTATAAAGTGTCTGGTAATAATTAATAAATTCAGCTATAATACCTTCATCCTCAAAAAAAGACTCACCAGTATCTGAAACTATAGACTTCACATTATGGCGTTGCTTTCGAACTTTTAAATAATTAGTCAGAAGCTTCCCCGCTCTATTCCGACCTCCATAATAACGAGCACTACTACGTAGAAGAAAAGAGGAAGCATTATCCGTTGAGATTTTGTTAGATTGCAGTTTTGCCTGAATAAGTTCTTGTATATTAAAATTGGAGGAGGAAGAATAGTACTGATGTTCTAAGCGTTTAATTTTGAGAAGCAGTGCTTGATGCTGGGCATTGAAAGATTTTTTTTATTAGAGACAAAGGGGGTTATTCTAACTTTGGAGGAGTGTTAATCCGTCCCAAAAGTGACGTTAAAGTGACGGATATACCACCAGCCGTATTACGAGTTCCATAGGATATAATGGACTCGTAATACGGCTGGTGGTAAATCCGTCACTTTTCCGTCACTTTTGAGACGGATTAACACCTCCTCCAAAGTTAGAATAACCCCCAAAATGTATTATATGACCACGAGCCGAAGCCTTAAACGAATCCCATAACAATTGTGGAGAAACGTGAGAATCTTCATTAAATCGAAAAAATTTGTCCGCAAAGGCAACAAAGGAAGTGAAAAATTTAGAGTCAAATAATAAAGAGTTATTAAATCGCCACCTATTGGATTTAGGATGCACCGGGAGTAAGTCAAAATCTGTAATGACTGGGGCATGATCAGATATTACCATAGGTTCAATGGAGGAGTTAATAAGATTTTGGGATAATGATTTAGAAACGAAAATACGGTCAAGTCTAGATAAGGAGCCATGTGGTGGAGAATAAAACGAAAAATCCCTATTATCAGGATTGCAAGTTCTCCATGAGTCAATTAAATTACATTGTGATAAAAATGCCTTAAATTTTTATGCATTTTATGGGGAGAAAATTTAATTACAGATTGCCTATCTATAAAGGGATCAATAATTTGATTGCAATCCCCTCCAATAAGAAGAAAATCATCATTATAATGCAAACAATGTTTAGTGATAGTGGGCCAGAAAAGATAGTCTGAATTAGTTGGACCATAAATATTACCAATAGTCATTGTAATCCCATTAATACTAAGCCTCACAAAAAGCCACCTACCATCAGAATCCGAGTCTTGTGAAATAACATTAACTGATAATTTTTTATGGAAGAGCACAATTACACCATTTTTCTTTGTAGACGAAGGTGAAGTAAAAACATTGCCCACCGAGCCTTTTTTAAGTTTCATAGCTTCAGAGTCCGTCAAATGGGTCTCCTGTAGAAGAACCAAATCTGGGTTATATTTAGATAAGTGGGATAAAATTCTCTGCCTTTTGATTGGATTAATAAAACTTTTGACATTCCAAGAAACAACCCTGAATTTACGTCACATAACCATATATGTACACGAAAGGCCTTGTACCATAAATAACTGAAAATACATATAAGGGAAAAGAAAACAGAAAAAACAAAAGGAGAGAAGAGTAAATGGAAAACAGCAGGAAAAAGGATGGAAAGTAGTCAAGAAAAAAAGAAGAGACAGTACATGTCAAATAAAGACGACTGCAAAAACATACCTGAGATGAATGAACAATAGGGGAGGGGTGGTGACAGCACAGACTGAAGACGGCACAGCAAGGGAACGGAACGCATCAACGGACAAAGGTTACGAGCAAAAATAATGATCATAGAACACCAGGAACCTGTGAAAAGAAAACAATACATTAACAAAAAAGGGTCTGTAGTCAATATAGTATACTGTATAAACTGCATATAAAGGACCATCAATTCTATCTCAATAATAGTGAAAGGGCATAATAAATTAAGAAACGTATATAGTCAACGTGTAGAAGGACCAGCTGTTTCCATAGAATTTGTAGAGTGTATTCGTAGAAAATCATGAAGAACTGCAGGAGAGGTAAATGAAGTGGTCTTGTTTTGATATGTCACTTTGAACAAACATGGATGGAATAATCCAAAACGAGCTCCCAAGACACGAAGCTGTGGACGAAGATCCAAAAACTCTTTCCTCCTGTCTGCTGTAGCTTTGGACACATCCTGTGAAATTAAGATTTTACTTCCCTGCCAAGAAATTTGTTTTTTGGTTTTCGCTGCGTTAAGAATTCTCAATAAGTCAGTAAATTCAAGAAAGAAAATAATCACGCCTCTTGGTTTAGATGTGGAGGAATGCGGAGAAAGAAAACCAATGCGGTGCGCTCTTTGGATGTTAAAAACTGTAGAAGATGGTAGATCCACCAACTGTGGAAAGAATGAGGTGAAAAATGAAATTGGGTAACTCCCTTCAAGACCCTCCGGTAATCCATAAAGGGGAAGATTATTGCGCCTATTTCTGTTTTCCAAATCCTCCGTAAGAGTCTTCAAGGTTGCCACTTCCTTCTCCAAACTAATAATTTTATGTGTTTCATCCTGCACGTCGCTGACTCTTTGTTCCAAAGCAGAGACTCTCACTTCCATTTGAGACCACTTAGAATCAAGATTTTGTATCCGAGAATTAGTTTCTTCAATAAAAGGACGCAATGCATGTATTTCGTCAAGCACAAGTTCAAGAGAGATCGGCGAGGGAGATTTTACTGGTGAAGGTGGGTCCTGTTTGACCCTTTTATGAGTGGATGCAGAAATATGCTGAGGAACTTTAGGCGAAGAAGAAGATGAGGAAGACATCTTTGAGATGGAAGAAGAAGACGCTGCAGCAGAAGTGTCCAATTGAAAAAAGTGCGAAAGTTTGTCAGCTGAGGAGGACTGATGCGACAGAGCTTTTATTTTCTTTAGTTTGCCCATATAAAAATAAAAAGCCTTCAATAAGGAAGCAAGTGACACAGGAACTCCAAAAATATGTTAGCAAAAAAGCAAAAAAGAAAAGACCAGGCTTGCGCAAAAAAGAAAGTCAATATTCAAAAAAGTATAATGTAATGGTGAGCAAAGCTAGTCAAAATGGGCGTATTCCTGAGGAGAAATAAGAAAACGTAATTAAAGAGTCAGGAAATATGCTAGGCAGCCCAAAAAACGATGAAAATGCTCACCAAAGCATCCCATGGTTGTTTTCAGGGGAACAACATTAAAAAGAAGAAAAAAAACAGCTCCGGCGGTAGAAATTTGTCCGGTGATGCGCGGAGCTCCGTTATCAGGCGGCCATCTTGGTCGTCGGCTCGCGCGCGGATCATTTTCCATCACTTCTAAAAACTCTACAGGAGCACATTACAATCCCGCACTTCCAAACACCTCTACTATATTACTCATTTTACATTTACACAACCACCTGAAAGCACCTCAATACCACCTACCAACATCATATTACTGCACTGCCACAAAAATAACAATACTTCACACCACCACACATTCCTCAACTCTGCTCTACTTCCACAGCACTGAAATACCTTATCATACTGCTGGACTATCACTGTCATCAACAACATTACAAAATGCTTGACATCAGTACCACTCTCCACCACCACACAACATCCCAACAACAAAACCACTCTCCAGACATTAAACCACCATTGCATCACACAAGTTCCACGACGCAATTATCATCCCAAGCACAAACTACCTCACACCCCCATGAATTAACTAATCACAAAATCTTACAACACTGCTTCACTGCACTGTGATCCTCACACTATATTATCACCTAATAGAACCACAGCAGCACTGACCACCAGCACACCTTCATACCCATTACTATGTGACTTACCCATCAATGCACCACCTTTGCATTCACACCAAAAAATTACACCCATGACCACCACACTTCCACTCTTTAACAATTACCCCTACCACTACCTTCACGCACCTAAAACCACATCATAACACACACAAACACACACACCCTACTGAACAACTCCATACTGCAGTAGGACTACAATTGAGTTACCCCACAACAACAACATTCAACACAATGCAGCAAATTAACATCAACATCATAAATACAAAAATAGCACATCACAAGAGCACTACAAATAAAACAATAACCACAACAAAATAGCAAAGACACACAATAAAATAGAACAATACAAAACTCAAACAACAGCTGACAACAAAAACACCACACCAGCACTACAAGCAACTCAACAGAAAAAAAACAATAAGGCAGCAACACACAACAATACAAAGTACACCCAACAACTAAACACATATAACTATAACAGACAACAACATAACACAAAAATTCCATTCATTATAATCAATCACCATGCAGAGTCATCATTAAATGTAAGGTTCAATGTGATTTTTATGAAGTAGCTTTCTGTTTAATGAGCTCTCTTTTCTATTTTTCTTTTCACTGTCATCATATTAATTATTTTAGCTGCCTTAGTACACCATCTTGTAGGGGGCCTTTATGGGGCTATTTGACCTGATCTGATACTAAATTTTCTTTATAAAATTCCTTTGCAGTGATCCATTCTTTTCATACTATTCTTTTCATACTACTGTTGTGCCTTTCCTTTGAACGTAATTTGTGTGTTCTGGGAAATTGGTTAGGCTGGAAAAGTATTTTTCTTCTTATATTAACATAATGAAAAGTCTTTCAATAATTTTTGCCTCGCATTTCAACAAAGCTCTTACGTTATGTTAACAATAGCAGAGCAGCCTGAGAAGATTTTTGGCCCCAGTAAAGGAGATAAGCAATGCCCTGTGTGTGGATGTCTCTGAGGACTGGCAGGGAGAGGGCCTGAGAGAGAGACTCCAGATAAGGGTCTGCAAGTTTCATTTCATTGCTTCTAAGTTTAGCTACATTCTACTAGAAAGGGCATATTGTGACTTTCGGGAGCAGTGAGCTAAAAGTTTAGGCACTGGGTGTTTCTTTTCTAAAATAATCTTATTTGAGCCAGAGGTAAACGTGAACAGCACTGGAATAAAACCAAAACAAATGTCAGCGACATGGGAGGAGTTGGGAAAAACGAATGCTGCAATAAAACACCGACAGCAACCAGCCTAAATCACCCACAGTGAAAGGTGATCAACAAAGAAATGACAAAAATAGTCCATCATAGCAACAGATGAAGAAACCAAAGTGGAATAACAAAGTAGTTGGTCACTGCTCTGAAACAGAAAAAGGAGGGAGAAAAAGACAGAACTAACCACTAGCGAGCAACACATTTTAAAGGACACTGCAACCAACAAATCAAATTGCTTTGAGCCATAAAAAGTACTTCAAAAGTATACACGAGGTGGGACACTTATCTTGATCTAAAAAGTGCATGCCATAGATCCTTTTCAGCAGGTCAGATCTGCCGATATGTAGTGGGGGAACAATACTCGTGAAAAACAGCCCACATAGATTTTGGTGAGGTAAGCACCAGTATCCGCATGTTATTCCATCCAATCGGGATCCGCATATTATCATTCTTAATAGGGAAAAAAATAGTAATTGAGCGGGTCAGATTTTATCGGGTGCAATAAAGATCGCACCAATTATGGGCCAAATTATAATGAGGACCTAAACATGGAGATAGCAGTACCCAGTCTCAGTATGCAATCATTAAGAGCACATGCATTTTTTGTACTTCTCTTTTAAATCTTTATCCTAGTAATGTTTGCATATAATCTGTGTCTTCTTTCTCCAATGCCCTATTTTCTAATGTGCCGACTTAAAAATACCCTTGTCCACTAATACATATGTATTTTTTCCTATGCACATCATGAGTGACTAAAGAAGCAGCAGAAGGAGTTGGCAGCTGCAGCACTGTATCAGCTGCCCTGACACCAACAGTCCCTGCAGTTAATGAAAAGAGGTGGGGAAAAGAATGATTCCACCTTTGAACAGGTCTAGGTCTCTACCAGATGCAGGTTCAAAGCAGGGATTGTAAACCTCAGCTTCACCATAAACTGTTTGAAAAGTTCTTGTGCCAGCCATGTGGGTGCAGAAGAATGATCTGCTGCAAACTGAGCTATTTAAACTACCTTATGGCTGAAAGCCGGCATCCAAAGGTCCTTTCAATAAAGAATAGTGGGTTCATCCAATGTGCGACTCTTGTCATAGTATTCACAGACTATCTAGGTTACCCTCTGCTTCCAACAACCAACCATTATCACCTAACTCTATGTCACCAAGAATAAATATTCATGTGATATCCTAACTCTTGGCCCTGCCCCTCTCTGCAGGGTCAACCCAGATTTTTGCCTTACTTTGCCTTCCTTTATTGACCCCATTTTTATTGGCTTTTAGGTCTTTGTGCACTTTTTTCCTGCTAACCAGCGGTAAGGTGCTTGTGTTCTCTCTTTTAAACATGGTAAAATTAACCTACGCCTGATTGATTCATTTAATTTACTTATAAGTCCCTAGTAAATGGTGCTACATGTACCATGGACCTGTAAATTAAATTAAATGTTGCCAGTGGGCACCAGCACTCATTGTGCCGCCCACTTAGGTAGCACTGTAAAACATGATTCAGGCCTTCTACTGCAGCCTGTAGCACAATTTTAAACAGCTATTTCAACTTGTCAAATCAAACCTTTTGCTGGCCCTAAACCTTCCTGTATTAACACTTATAAGTCACCCCTAAGGTGTGGGTGCATGGTATCTAAAAAGTAGGACATGTGTATCTAAAGTTGTTTTTCATTGTTGTAAGGCTAGCTCTCGCATAGACTAAGACTGGATTACCCTATACTTAATAAATGATAACTTCAGTTTGTGAACAGATAAATAAATGCTTCTTCCATGCAAATAAATTGTAGTTTAAAACCCTTTTTAATGGTAAAGTCAAATTTTAAATTACTACTAAAAAAATGCCACTTTTAGAAAGTCTGCATTTTTCTGCCCAAACCAAAGTGCTTTTCTTCCAGTGTTCAGGGTCACATGACTGTGAATGGCTTTCCTTTGGTATTTTGTGTATTACCTCCAGGCATGTGGGGTACAGTGTTGCTCTCCTGAGCAGGATATCCTGGGAGTTAAACTCAGCACTTCTTGATTTCTAGTGCTGGCTGCCCTTGCACTGAGAAATGCAGCTCACACCTAGGCCTGCCTGCCCTTTGTTATCTCCCTCCCCCAGGCTGGCACTCAGGATAAAAGTGGCACCTTCAGAACCTCTCATTAGACCTGTGGAAGATTCAGAAGAAGGACCGCCCTGCTCTCTGAAGAAGGAAGATTGGACTTGTTTGCCTTGAACCCAGGTTCCCCAAAAGTGACTCCAAGGGTCACTTGGCTAACCTCCTGTTCGAACCACAGGGGCATAACAAGCTTACAGAGGCCTGCCCTGCAACTGCCCTGCTGGCCAGCAACAACTAGGCCTGCCTGAGCCCTGCTCCTGGCCTCTGTGGGAGTGAGTGCTGATCTACAAGAGTACCCCTAAGGGGCCTGAACCCTTGGCTGGCATCAGAGTACACCTCCTGCCTCAAACACCACAAATCTTGAGCTCCAGGTGAAGATCCAGAGGTTTTTGGGTCTTGACGACCGCAAACTTACTTATCACATCACTTAACGACTGTCCGTGACACCCGCCAACCCAAATCTCCAGTGACGACCTGCTGTTCATGTCAGCTCCGAGATCCAGCACCAGTGGTGGCAGTCTGCATCAAATGCCGATGTGAAGCAATAGCGAGGATAAAACACACAAAACAACAACCGTTTGGGAAGCTAGACCTGCTCCTCACGCTGACAACGGTCTTCTTGCATCAACTGCCATCACAATAAACTGCTGCATCTACTCGTGTGGACTTGGACTGAGGGAAGGTAAAAACTTCAGCAAGGTGAACCTGGTGCCTGTATCCAACCTGTGCTCCATCGCAGCTGGCCTGAATTAACTCCCCCCTGTCCAGCGCAATCTGATAACTACAATAGGCGCTTTGTGCTTTCTGGCACTATTTACACCAGAAACTTTAAAAATTCATTGCTACTGATTGGATTTTTATAATTTTATTTATTAAAATTACCTCTCATTTTCAAAAATAGTTTTTTTTTTTTTGTGTTGTGCTTTAACTTTATTGCTATTTGAGTACTACATAAATACTCCACACCTTGCCTCCAATTTATTCTTGACTGCTTTTGTGCTCAGCTACCAGAGGATTATTCACAGGTTTATTTAGAGATTTTTGTGGTTCACCCTGCCAAGAATTTTATTAATTATTTGAGTAGGGGTTCTGTCCTTCTAGACTAATAACACCATTACTTATACTAACGCATTCTGGAGTTTGCAGTCATGGTTTTCTTCTATTGAATTTATTTGACCAAAACACCTGAGATAAATGATTTACAAGCACAAAGCCCGGGAATTGAAATAGTGTCCTTGATGACGTGGAGTGCAGTAACTGCTCTAAACATACCATCAGCACTCAACAATAAATGCAACTTTATGTTCAGTTGTGTGGATAGTGCTCCCTGGTGGCTAAAGAATGACAGATTAGTACAATAAGAACCACTTAAAAAAAAAAACTACATTTTTGAAACATAGAATCTTGATACCTTTCAGTTCTGAGCGAGCCTCCATTATGATGTGACCTATCAACAACCTTATTGTCACTACTATCCCTACTTTTTATTGCAACCGTAATGCCCTTCCAGAGTCTGAACACTATGCAAAGTCCTACAGATTTCAGCCAAGACCAGTAATAATTAATCCGTCCTGCCATGTCCACGCAATTGGAAGCAGTAGGTTCATGCTCAGACTCACTCTACATTGCCTTAATAGGTTGTGGTGCCTAGATACATTTTTACAAATGTGCATTAAATGGGGTCTGCCTTCCCTTTGTGACACACTAGAGGAAGGACACAGGCAAGTTTCTTTCATCTTAAAAATGATCAAGACTCTTTTCTTTTTCCTTGCTCTGTAATCTTTCTTTGATACTATTTATGAATTTCTTCTCAATACAGTCATAGTTTGCACAAAATTACTAAAGAGGACAAAATATTTTCATATCTTACAAAGAACACAAGGCTTAAATGTAGAAATGTTATAAATGTAGCCATTATACTAAAAAGATCCTTTAAATAATAGAATGTTTGATAAAAGTTACTTGCTTTTGCACACAGGAAACAGTGTGATAGTGAATAAGAGAGAAGAAAAGAAGAGACACCAGGAAAAAGCAAGCATTGACAAAGCCAGTAGGTCTGGCATCAGCCGCCCAAACCTTTGGCTATGTCAATGTTTTTGTTTTATTTTGTCATGGTTTTGCAAAACGTTATTGTAGCGGAAGCTGCCGGTCCCTCATCAATCTAAAGGAAAATATTTCTTGTTCTCAATAGCACACCTTGTAGTTGTAGCCCCTGGCAGTGACACGCATTTCCTGTGTGTGGAGGTGTTCCATATATATTCATGAAGTGACCCCATTGCATAAGTGGACTGACCCATTGTGCCATGCTGTATGCTGTTGTGGGTGGAAGACGAACGTGAATGGCACAATAACAAATCAGTAGATGAAGAGGGTTCGCTGGAAGTCACTGTAAGTATATTACACACATAATTTTAACAAAATATAAAGGTCTTGGCTAATGCTAGGCCTAAAAAGAAAGAATGATGGAAAGGATTGTCTGCCCTTATAGTCCGCATCTCTGGAGTTATATGTAAGCTGAGATCTTAATAGTGCAGGTTATGGGTTCTTTCACTATGACAGAGATTTCTTATTTAAATTCTTTGCATTCTATAGGCCCACAGAAATGAGACATTCCATAAAATACAATTTCTTTGAATCCTGCCTCTAACTATAAATGTTCTCTGCTGTTCTCCTTACTGGAATTTCCAAAATGAAAACATGGTATTCTTAAAAGGTCGTAAATTGGCCTAAATAGCTCAGCGGAAAATTATATTTTATGTCGCTTCAAAACCAAATCATACATTTGTAGCTGTACTCGCGGTCCAATCTTCGTCAAGGTAATCATAACATCCACTAAATAAATATTTGTCAGTTAGCATCCGTACAACATTTAACCTTTTATTAAGCTATGTTTGAAGGAAAGCATGAGAAACATTCCTAAGTTATACGTAACTTACAGAAGGCAAAGTAACATCATATTTTTTTCAACCTTGAGATAAAACATGTTGAAGTAATTACCTCAGGTACTAAAGAAAAAATTGATGCATAGATAACGGGGCAGACTCACAGAGGCATCTGTAAAGTAGTACTCCTTTACTACTCTAGGGGCTCACAAAGGCATATAGCAATATGTAAAGTAGTTTTCCTTTTCTACTTTTTTTAGTAATCTAACATGCCTTTGTGAATTGGCCCCAAAACATCTGAAAATGAGAGTTTAGGCAATATTAGTATACAGTTTGTACAACTAGAAAGGGCTGTGTCTATTTTTTACACTTTATTAATAGGGAACTAAGGGCCATATGTACCAACGAATTTTCCCATAGACACAGAATGGGTAAAACCCTTTGCTACATCTGGCCCTAAATGCTTAGTGGACGATTCACAAAGGCACGTAAGAATAGGTAGTACTCTTGTGGTACTACTTGGCGTACTCATAAATGCTTTTGTTAGTCGGCTCAGTGTAATTACTTCTCTCTTGCTTCAGAACTGTTGCATGTAAAACGAAGGCGGTCTACATGTGTGTGATGCTATACTCCTCCCGAGTCTAAGCATTTCCTGGTGACAGCATTGAGCCCACTAGCAAACAAATTCCAAACATCAAACTGAATGTCCACTGATACTGTAATTTTTCCTCTGCCTTTTGATTGACATTCATGTCCCCAAGAGCTCTTCTACTAATGTGGGCCCACAGACAGTTTTTTACAAATAATAAGATGGAGGAAATTTGCATAATACACTGATGGCCTGCTTGCAGATTCATGTACGACAATTCATCAAAATGCTGAGGGTAGGGGAAGTGACAATTGCGCACACTTTTACCATACATGATGTAACTGGATTGACCCAGATCCTTACTCGCATGCTATTTGTAGCACAAACTACATAAAATAAACAGGGCTCCAAGAGCCTTTTTAGATCTGGATTCAGTTTTAACTGTTTACCAAACCAATTGCTGTTTTTCTAAAACAGGGCTTCAGAGGAATATTTCTCTCTCACCACATTATTGGTTGTTAGGTCTATATCTTTCCACCAGCAGCGCTTCTGTTGCAATGTACGAGGTGTTAGGCAGAAACTATTTTACATCTCAAAATTACAATGAATCCTGGCATCTTTGTCACATTTAATCAATTACACTATCACTACAATATGGTGGTACTGGCTGATAGTCCATGCTAGACTGGTAATTCCATTGTGGGTTTGGTATTACCAATCCCACCATGAAATTACCAGCCTAGGACCGCACTATCAACCAATGCCACCATACTACCATTACATTACCACCCCGTACTGCCACGCTATCAACCCCATCATCACCGTACTATCATCTCAATGCTACTGCATCCCTACACCCAGCCTACTCTCCCCCCACAGCACCACACAGCTATTCCAACACCCCACTATCACTTTCCATCACTTCTAAAAACCCTACAGGAGCACATTACAATCCTGCACTTCCAAACACCACTACTATATTACTCTTTTTACATTTACACAACCACCTGCAAGCACCTCAATTCCGCCCTCCAACATCATATTACTGCACTGCCACAAAAATAACACCACTTCATAGCACCACACATTCCTCAACTCCGCTCTACTTCCACAGCACTGAAATATCCTATCACACCGCTGGACTATCAGTGTCATCAACCACATTACAAAATGCTTGACAGCAGTATCATGCTCCACCACCACACAACATCCCAACAACAAAACCACTCATCAGACATTAAACCACCATTTCATCACACAAGTGCCACCACACAATTATCCTCCCCAGCACAAACTACCTCACATCCCCATAAATTAACTAATCAGCAAAACATTACAATACTCCTTCACTGCACTGTGATCCTCACACTGCACTCTCACCTAATAAAATCACAGCAGCACTGACCACCAGCACACCTTCATACCAATTATTATGTGACTACCCCATCAATGCACCACCTTTGCATTACCACCAACAAATTACACACACCACCACCACACTTCCACTCTTTAACAATTACCCCAACCACTATTTTAATGCACCTAAAAACACATCATAACACGCACACACACACACCTTACTGAATAACTCCATACTGCAGTAGGACTGCAATTGAGTTACACCACAACTTCAACACAACACAATGCAGCAAGTTAACATCAACATCATAAATACAAAAATAGCACATCGCAAGAGCATTACAAATAAAACAATAACCACAACAAAATAGCAAAACACCAATACCAGAAAAGAACACAACAGAAACACAATAAAAGAGAATAATACGAAACTCAAACAACATCTGACAACAAAAACACCACACCAGCACTACAAGCAATTGAACAGAAAAAACAATAAGGCAGCAACACATAACAATACAAAGTACACCCAACAACAAAACACATATAACTATAACAGACAACAACATAACACAAAAACAGCACAACAATAAAAACAATATAAAAAAGCTACACAGCAACGAAGAGTAACAACAACACAAATCTAACCGGAACAACACCACAAAATAGCACGAAATGCAATACAAAGCAATATCACAACAAAACCTACACTATACAATACAAAGCAACTACATATACCAACATATTCAGTACCAGTCCAGCATTTAATTTGAGTTGATGATGTGCACTTGACAATCTGTTGGAACAGTATCGTAACTCACATGCCCATAACTGAATGCATATGCTTCGTTGGCTCTTGAATGCAATCATATCTTGCAGCTATTGCCACAAAATTTTCTTCAGTAAAGTGTCCTCTATTCATAATTGCAAATGGACTGACGTTACCGTAAGTTGCTGATAAGTGCTCAACTTTTTGGTTTGATACTACTGCAATCTGTGGGCCGATATCTGCTTTTTATTAAATTAGCACATCTGTAAGCCTTCATCTAGTGTTTTGTCCTATAACATTACCCAAATAAATTGTTTTCTACAGTGGCCCCCATTTGTTAAAATCCTCCTTTTAATACCTAAATACTTCAAGATTTGCCTGTGCATAGTAACTGAAATGACATTAACTTTTTCTTTATAGAAATGTTACATTTTCAGGAGTCTTCAACCCCTTTGTTTGTAAGCTTAACACATTTTGACTCAAATTAAATTGGTGCATTGATACAGGCCATACCATTCATTATAATCAATCACCATGCAGATTCATCATTAAATGTAATGTTCAATGTGATTTTTCATGAAGCAGCTTTCTGTTTAATAATTGAGCCCTGTCTTCTAATCTTTATTTCACTGTGATCATATTAATTATTTTAGCTGCCTTAGTACACCATCTTGTAGGGGGCCTTTATGGGGCTATGTGACCTGTCCTGATACTAAATGTTATTTATAAAATTCCTTTGCAGTCATCCATTCTTTTTACATTCATTACATACGATTGTTGTGCCTTTCCTTTGAACTTAATTTGTGTGTTCTGGGAGATTGGTGAATCTGGCATAATATTAAATGCTACCAGGCCATTTTATAGCAGTAAGCCATGGTCAGCATCAAGAAATTGCATAGTATGTGTAGAGCTACATCTCACCATATTTCCAGATCATGAAATATATACACCACAGCTCCTGACTAGCCCATCAACAGGATGAATGGTTAAGGTTCTATGGAACACAACCTGAGAGACTAAATAACACCCTTCCCTCACTGCTTAGTGCATCATGTAGCACCATTAGAGGTACATCTGTACATGAGATTAAAGCATTACATAGATTTATGAAATATACGAGTGAGAAACTCATAGTGATTACAGATGAGTTGTAGTGGATAATAGAATTATTGAAATGGAACACTGGGTCAGAAACATTCAAAATATGTCCTCTTCTGTATCAAAACTGGAAATCAATGTTCAACTACTCCAGAAACATATAGAGGATCTCAAAAACAGAAATAATTGCAATAATTCAACTAATATGTGGATTACCTGAGAATGTGAAAGAGATAATATTCAGTGGTAGTTGAAAAAATGTATGCTTAGCTCTGTGGTTTTGCCTGGCACCCTTGAGCTAAACATTAAGAGAGCTCACCAATTGGGCAAGCAGTCCACTTATTTGAACTAAGAGGGATGATAATGCTATAACTGGAAAACACAGATCTACTACAAATAAAAATAACGATTTAAAACTGTCAAGTCATGAAACATTTATGACTCAAAATGTACATAATGCTCCTAATGCAAGATTGAAAGAGGTTTTTAGCAATGAGACCATCACTGGGGCAGCTAAATATATGTTGTGGTCCTGTTCACCCATGTATTTTCAGGATTACACATAATGGCAAGTGTTTATCTTTTGAGGACCCTGTTCAGCTTCGAAAATTATTAAATAAGTTTGGGTTGGGAGTGATGGACATTTCAAAAGTGTAAACTGCTTGATTTCCTTTTGTATATAGTTTGCTTTTGAGTGTTCTTCGGGTACAGTTCTCTACTGTGGTGCTATATTCATGATTTCAATTTGTCCCACATATTTCTTTCCCTGTTTTGCACTCAACTCCGGGCTTGTCCACAGAAATCATGCTTTAGTTCCTCTATCAATACTTCTCACAAGACGTCTGTGGGATTTCCCTCTTTTCAGAATTACTTTAAACACTTTTACTATTGGCATACTTCATCTTTCTCTCAAAATATTTCACAATGAAACCTCAATAAACAACTATACCCTTTTGTTTATATATCCTATTATATTGAAATATGTGTCATATAATTTTGGGGAATGTTTGCTATTTTGGGAAAAACTCCCTTCCCTCTTATACTTGCTGAATATTTAATCCTGAAGAATTAACTGTGTTTTGTTAGTAAATACACTACTGTCAATTTAAAGAAAGCAGAGATAGATTCCTTTTTTACTTTGGATTATGCTCCTGTTATTTACATTCTAGATTCATTCAGTAGAGGAAAGTCTAGAGGTAAATGGAGAATTGACAAAACCAACAAGTCTAGTCTTGGCAAGCCTGCAATGGTTTTCTCAAGGATTGTGAGGTTAAAAATAAAATTTCAAAAGTTCAAAAGAAGTAAGAATGCCACCATCTCAAGGAGCAGGAATATGCATGATCCAAAGGAAGTGAGCATATGCGTGCAATTAAAAAAAACAGAAATGTAAACCATTGCAGAAGGTGAACATCTTGGTACAATATTCTGACTGTTTTACTACTCCAAATTGGTTGCCGCGTTTAGAAGGAATGCAACAACTACCTTGCAACTGTAAACAAATATACATTATTTATAACACCATTCTAATAAACATATCACTGATAAATTATACAGAATTCCAGTTCAACATACCCACCCGCTCATGGGGCAGCAATAATGCAACTTAGTAGCACTGTGTGGGGAGCAGTCGGGCTCTCACAAAACACCACAGTGAATGTCAGAAAATATTTAAATAATAAAGAAATGGAAGGAGTAAAGCTCAGGCACTGAAGAGCTATAAACTGTAGCCAGATGTGCACATCTGATCAGGGAAAATGCTGTCACTCACAATGCAATAGAGCCAATGGCTGAAGTGGGCTGACCGCTTGCCTAATGATGTATGCTATCATGGGCAAAATCAAAATAAGAATGACACTTGAACAGAACATGGATGAAGGGGGCTGACCCAAAACATCTCTATGTATGTATGAATATGTATCAAGGCTAGACCTAATAATCAGGATGCTTTGAAACTAGCTTTACAGTCTTTGTAATTTCATAGGAATCTAAAAGGAAAAAAACTTTTATTCTATGTCCAGATTTTCTCAAGAAGGGAAAGGTTTTAGAGCATTTACATTCTCTGTGATTTTTTAATAGCTAAAATTGAACTCCATGATTGGAATATATCATGCATGCAATACCCTTCAGGGAGTTAAAGCAAACGTTTCAACTTGAAATTAGGGGTGTTCAAAATCGCATAAGGTTTTAGCGAAATTTCACAAACTTTAAAAAAAGATTATGTGAAATTATGCTTTGGAAGCAAAATGTGGTTTGTAATAATTCATGTGTTTTTTTCATTTGAGTGCAGACGTATGGTACAAGAGTCTTGCAAGACACCAACAGAAGGCAAGTTTGAGAGCAAATGTCTCTCGCATGAAGAAAGTATGTGTCTTCTGCACAAGCAAGTTTGCCACATGCAAACATTATGCAAAATTGCAGTATGGGAAATTTTGAGAATTTTTTCAAATTTCACTTACACTGAATTTTGGAATCATGGAAATTTTGCTGTCTGAATTCAAACTTCACCCATGCCTCCTTGAAATGCTCTAAAGATTCAAAGAAATCACCTGCATTATTGAAGGAGGTTTCTGATCCTATGATCCTGTGAGAGGTATTCTAAAAAGTGTGTATTAAAGTTAATCCCTCGCAACAGAATTCTTAGGTGATGCTCCACTGATAATTTAGACTTTTAAATGTTTGAAGGTGGCATTTGATTCTATTAGGTTTGGCAGCTAGTTATTCTTTTAAAAAAAGAAAAAAAGCTTCAACTAGTCAGGGTGGACCCGTACAGATTTTTCTTAAATTTCTCTAATTTTCATACTCCCAAGTTATTAGGATTACTCAGCACATTTTTGTTAATTTTATCCCAAAGAGTCCTTTTTTGAAACACATACTACATTAACATCAAGACAAATGACAATCACATGTATCATATAAAGCACAGATTGCATCACTGCTAAGCGTGGTGCTGCACTAAAATTGGCAGCGCCGCGCTGCATCACTTTAGAAACGCAGGGATGTGCCGTATTTAAGAGAATACGATGCATCCCTGCATTTCCCCTTGCGCGGGCGCTAAATTTAGCTGCCAATGCAGGCATCCTTGCACCATCATGCAAGGTTGTCTGTGTTGAGGGGTGTGATTGTTTATGTGCGGGAAGGTGTCCCTCCCTGCACATAAACAATCACTAATGACACTAAAGCATCATTTTCAAATGACTTTTTATGTGTAGGAAGGGACACCTTCCCGCACATAAACAATAATTTCTGGCATTTTGCTTTTTCTATGCTTGCGGCAGAATGCAGCATGCATAGAAAAAGCAAAAAACAAGGAGGAATAAAAGTATTCTTCCTTGTTGCACCCTGCTAATGCCACTCCTGGGGGTGGCTTTAGATTTGGCCCTGCCTCAGGTGTACGAGATTTCATAAATCAGAGGCAGTGTCAAAATGCAATGGGTGTTGCTGTGGCACGCCCACAGCAACACCTATTGCACACCCCTTTTACGCACAGTGCTCTGTGGGAAGGGGCAGTATTTACAAGGTGGCGTTAAGCCACAAAATGTGGCTCAACACCACCTTGTAAATATGGCGCTGTGCTTAGTGCCACAGGAGCGTCACTAAAAGTGATGCTCCTGTGGCACTAGGGGCCTATAAATATGGCCCTTAGTGTGTACTCTGAGATTGCTCATTAAAAACTCAACTTTAATAAAAACAGATATCCTACCTTTAAATAGATTTTGCTTGCAACATTTGTTTAATGGCTGTGACTGCAATGGAGTCCTTAATTCATTATGCAGAAGTCTTACATCAAAGTTGAAATGTAATTGTAAGACCACAATGAATTGGCGGTCGGATACAGGACGCAGGTTTGGCCCAGTGGAAAGTTTACCTTCTGATTTAGAAATTTTCCGGAGAAAAGGTAGTCACTAATGCAGCATCTAGTGGGGCAAGCTAAATCCAAAATGAGGCTTGACGATGGTCGGGTGCTGGAGAGTGGGGTACTGCTGGAGAATGGGGTACCTGTGTGGTCATTGACAAAGGCGGGTAAAGCTCCAAGCGGCTGAAGTCTGTGCCCAGGAAAGAATCAACGTCAGTCAGATGCACTTCAGCGTTGATCTCAATGAAGCCCTCTATGTTCGGACTTGAAAACTTTTCTGGAATTCTGATCCCTTTCATCTGGGCAAATCAGAAAATTGGATCCGACCAGGAATTCAATGTTGCCGGCTTCGGCTCAATGATAACCCTGTTCTCCTGCTGGTTCTTCAGAGGAAAAGTTGGCAAAAAATGTCTAAGTCCCAGCCTTTGCAGTCTGGGCAGCAGAAGTACACTCTAACACCAGCCAAGGGACCAGCACCAGGGAGCACCACTCGGGGGTTAGGACTCCCTCTAACAAAGGGCAGCAGTACTGTCTAGAGCAAATCCCATGGAGAATTGTCAGCTGGGCAGTCACAGGGAAAAGGCCTCTAGAAGATTGTTGTGGCCCTGTAGCTCAAACATAGCAACACAAGATGATGGATGGAGTGCTGAAACTTTTCAAACCCTCACCCTCAGTCACAGATCTAGATTAAAGCCATCGTTCTTTTGCTTTGCTCACCATCCCACCCCAGTTTGGATCCAGCCATTTGCAAATAAGTCTTGACAACGAGTGGCTAGAAGGAGAGGAAATCTGGCGCATTATTCCTCCAAAATCCTCACTTTCCAGAACTAAACACGTCAAGTGTAGCAACAACACAACTCATTTGAAGCGGAAGCTGAGAGCAATGCAAGTACCTTGCATGCACCTGTTCCCGGCAAAACGTAGGGTGATGCATGCCTTTGTTGTGTAGCCATTTTAGTTATAGCTCCGTGCACATTATTTTAACATACTAGGCCTGCAACTGTGCACTTTAACCTAGATATATTTTATTCAACTTTGCTTTATTATTGTTACAATAGCCACTTTTACGGTCTTGTTTTATTTTTCTCTATCTAACTGTTTTTGCCTAGGCCAGCACTCTGTTCTTAAACAAGACATTCTTGCTCACTCTGTGCTTCTTCCAAGGCTGCAAAAAGATATGTTGCCGCTGAACGCGGTATAGGTTTAGTCTCTGACAATCATAGAAAATACACATCCTTACGCAGGGACATTTTCTCAGAACATCAGCTGTTTTATTATAAAAACACTTCTCTGTCCCTTACACGTTAGAGAGAGATTCCAGCCAGAGAACCACAACTGTATGCTGATTGCCGAATGCTTCGCTACAGCTGTCTTTACAGACTTCAGGCCTTTGCTCAGGTATGGGGGATGATGTCTTCCCAGGGGAACCTGAAGGGCAGAATTAGAGCTTAACACGCTGTGCTCTATTATAGCCTAGGTAGGAAGTAGTCTAGTGACAACATGGTAACGTTATTTCTATGCTTTACTCTCCTTGTCACAATTTTAATCCTACTATGTTGTGTAGTCCTGGTTGTTGCAGCTCACACTTTGTTATCTAAGATGCAGTCGCTTCATTAAAATCTTATTGAAACATACACTACCTCTGTTTGTCATTGTGCATTTGAGACTAATGCAACTGAGAGAAACGGATGAGACCTGAGTGACCAAGGCTTCCCTGAGAAACCATTTATGTCATGCGATCGGCTGCCCAATCATCCCTGCCCTTGGGTAGAGATGAGACACTGCTAGTTAGCCGTACCAAAACCCATATTGGAGCGACATCTGTCACCAGCAGTGGGTCAGACTCAGTCTCCCACACCTAAGGCGATTCTGCCGCTCGAAACCCAGTAGTCTCGTTAGAATAACGAGAGCCTATGCAACACCTTCAAGACTCTCTTCTTTGATAACCTGACCTCGGCATGGGAATGGGCAACAAAACAGTGCCTCTCACCGCCGCCAGCCCAACAGTGGGTACATGAGAGGCCACCATGAGGTCAACGCAGATGCCGCCACAGGAGCGGGAACTCTGCAAGCAGGTGGTGTTCCCAGAACGGGTCACCTGGATCATGGGAGCCAAGACTAAAAGATCCGACCCATGCTATAACCCAGGCAATCCCCCTCTATCAGGGTTGCAGGCTGCAGACGAGCTGCATGAGTCTGTTGATCCAGCTGGCTCACCCGGGCAGCAGGGATCTCTAGTGGAGGCGGTTCAATCAACAGCATGATTCCACATAATGCAACTAGTAACACTTATTTAGCCAGCAACAAATTATCCTGTTTTTACTTTCATGTGGGCTCCAGGAAAACAGACCCAGATAGGACTTTGTTGTTCCATTTCCGCCAATTGTAAACATTGTAGGGGAGACATATGCTTCTGGGGCGGAAGTATGGGGCAGGGGGAACATGGAGCATGTTATCTGTGGGATGTTGGGCTCTGTTGGACACTGTTGGCCTTTGGTTGTTTTGATTTTGTGCCACAAGTCAGATTACATGATAATGGCTTGACACAAGATGTCTGTACGTACAGTCTAAGCCAAAAAGGGGGGGAGGGACCGGGAGATTATATGGTCCAGTGTACAGTCTCCCAATTATAGTGAATGAGTATGAAATACACTGTTCCAAAAAGGCTGCCAACCTAGGAGACCAGTAGTCTCAGGAGGGAGAGCCCTCAAGCATCACAATGGATGACTAGCATCATCATCGGGAATTGCTCCTCGCCAGGCCGGCACTGCAATGCCTGGCGGGCACCCCAATAGGGGGGCTCTAAACCGTACTACTCTGATAGTGACTGGTAAGTTCAAGTATACAGACCAAGATGCTTATAATTCGGAACCAGTACACAAAAGAGAGGGAAAAATGGTTAAAATTGGTTATTCATCACACAATCTACATCATACTTTTTAATCAGTTAAACGAGGATGAAGACCAAGGTTAAAATCAAAAAAGTGAAAGTCACAAATTGAGATATAATGCTCAATAACTTTCAAAAAACAGATAAATCTCAGAGGATTCTAGGTATTATAGGACCTCTAAGCTCGGGTCTGTACGGACAGTCTGCAAGTCCGGCTGGTGCAACCAGGACGCCATGCAGGCAATATGAAATCCTCACACCGATATCTCTACACCCTCCATGATGAGGTTTACTGTTATGACATAGTATGTCAATCACCTACTAGATAAAATAAAGAGGGAGCACTCCTGGGATTTACTCAATGGTCATCCTACTCTAGGAGATGCATCTGCTGGGAGCAAAATGTAAGTTTCTTGCTCGCTAGGGTCATTCAGGGAAAGCCAGGGGTTGCTGTGGGGTGGCAATACTTTCACACTTATGTTTCCCTGTGGTGGTGTCCCAGGTGACCCCAGACGTTCAGGGTAGATACCTGGTGAGTGAGGGGAGGATATCATGACATGTTTACAGTTTCCTGAGTGTCTATGTTTTCCCACAGCTGGCAGACCTGACCCTAAATAAAAGAAAATAGGAGGTGCTCCACATCCTTAATGGATGCACAGTACTGGGGGAGACTTTAATACAGTAATGGATGGACAGAACGACCAGTCTGGGAGGAGAAACAGGAACAGGCAAAAGGAGTCAGGACTGGCGACTTGGGCAACCAGCCATGGCCTCTGCAACTCCTGGAGAGTATGGCACCTGTCGGAGCAGGAATACATGCATACCTCAGCGGCACACAGCACAAGGTCATGTATTGAGATTTTCCTTCTGCTGGCGATGGATTTGCTAGTGACCCCAAACAAGATCATTTTACCAAGGGGTATCTTTGATCACTGCCTAGTGGAGAGACACGATGAGGGTTCACACCCCATATGGCGGCTGAACATCTGGCACCTCAGGAACAGACAGGTCTCATGCTACTTTTCTAATGAACAGAAAAGTTTCCCCAAGAACATTGGATTGGTAGACTCCCCTGGAATGCTTTAAGGGGCGGAGAGAGCCTTCATGTGGGGTGTGCTCCGGTCACAACTCAAAGCCTGCAAGACATATAGCAGACGTGGAGACCTGTATCACACACCTGGACTGGAACACTGAGCTAGATGAAACCTAGAGCTGTCAGGTATCGCTCAACAGAGACGGAGCTGCGCCAACGGTACCTTGATGAAGCCCTTCAGTGTTGGCTGGCATCCCCCAGTAGGGTCCATGAATGGGGCGATAAGTCTAGCAAATTACTTTAATGGCCGGTAACCCATGAAGAAAGTAGCTTGGCATTTGGGAGATTACAGGACCCTACAGAACAGAGACTGAGGCAATAGCCAATATTGTTGAAGATTATTTTTAAGCTTAGTATACCTTTTGGAAATGACCCCCCCCCCACAAGAGTGAGTACAGCCTCTGATAGTCAACCTCATGCTGCCATCCATTTTGAGCTGGAATGCACAGAGATGGAAAACCCAATATCTCTTGAGGAGCCGGAAGAGGCCCTCACAGGCACAAATGCGGAAACCCCCCCCAGAGCCGGACAGTTTCCCATTACAATATTATTGCAGGTTCGGCTCCAAGCTCCTCCCACCACCACTCGGCATGTACACTGAGGCCATAAATAAAGGTTGTTTTTCAGAAGGATTAGATGAAGCTATGATTGTGGTCCTCAACAAAGAGTGATGCAAACTGGACGACTGCTCCTCCTACCAGCCCATATCGCTGACTAATAGCGAGCTTAAGCTCTATACCAAGATACTTGCCAATCATCTCCTTAAAGTGCTGCAAGCTCTGGTCCACCCTGACCAGTGTGACTTTGTACCCCAGTGCAGAATTAGACACTGTTTACAGCATGTCCAGGTGGTGCTGGCATATTGTGCTACTGAGATTGAGCCCTGTGCTTTTCTTCTCATTGACTATGTGAAGGCATTTGATTCCCTCAATTGGGAATTACTATGGGATGGACTCCAACAAATGGGACATTTCAGATCCAACATGATACCAGGCAAGCATGGTTTCTTTCGCCTTTGCTCTTTGCTTTGGAGATGGAGAGCCATATACAACATGAGCCTGCTGTGATGCTCAGGTACAGGGTTTCGGTGGGGAGGATGGGTCAGAAAACCTAATCACCCTCTATGCAGACGATATCCTACTTTCCCATCCCAACCTGAGATGACAGGACCCTGGCTCCTTCACATGCTTGACCTTTACAGTCAGGTGTCGGGCCTCCTAGTAAATTGGGCCTAGTCCCTACTTTTTCCAATTAGCAAGGTAGCAGCACTGGTGGACTGGCACACCAAAATCTCTACCTGTCGGCTCAGTTTCCAATATTTAGGGACATACATCTCCCTGCTACTAAGCCTGGCCTTGTCTCTGAATCTAACCCCGCTGGTGGCTGACATGCAAAGTGACCTAGACAGATTGAACCAACTGCTGATTGGTGTTCTGGGGTGGTCGGCACTTTTTAAAATGATGCTTCTACCACAGAATACCAGGTATTCTGTATATCCCTTACAGAACTTAATACCACAGAACTGGTTTACGAACATCTAGGCAGCAATGCGATTCTTTCCTTAGTTGTCAAACTCCACATATAGGCTTCAGTAAATGTACTTAGTCAACGTACAAATGGGGCATGGCTACTGCTGATGTATGGTTGTACTATTGGGCTTCGCAATTGATGGTTCTCAATAATTGGCTACATGGAGACGAGGCAAACTCGGCAGTTAGGAGGGTAACATAAGCAATGGGGTGGGACATGTTTTATTGAGGCCCGATTGCCAGATCTCTCCCAGAACTGTCAAGGGTTGTCCTTATGACACGGAGAACAGCCTTGCATTGGACTGGGTGGGGTGGTAAGATATCTCTAGTGACACCCCTATGGAGTGGTCAGTGTCCACAACAAGTATCCAGCCTGCAGGGATTTAGCAAATGGGATTTAATAGAAATCTCAAAGTTAGGCGAAGTATGGAGGGTCCCAGATGAAATCATTTCAGGATATGAACAGACTTTGGGTTCCACCACTCGCAGTTTTACTGATCTTCAACTCCGACATGCACTACAGACTTATACAAATGTACAAGGATAGATCCCCAGATTTAGTCCAATAGAGGCACATGTACTGATGGGACCACTAGGGAAAGGAGGAATATCCGTCATGTACAAATCCCTAGTATTTCACTCACCAAAGCCTTTCCAAAGCTGAAAACCACATAGGAGGAATGGGAGGGCAAACTTGAGGAATCTGAGTGGTGGGAAGCCTCAAGAGAACTTGCGATTTCTTCCAGGCTGCATCTGATCCAGCCGAAATACTACCACACTACATACTTGTTGCTGGTGAAGCTTTGGAAAGCATGCCTACATTCAACCTCCGCCTGTTCTTGATGCGGGGAAGAGTAGATGAATCTCTTCCACAGGGTGTGGTCCTGCGTGGTGATTTCCCAATACTGAGGAGAGGTGTTCCACACCCTGTCACGAGTGTTGGAGCACCCCGTAGACATCTCCCAAAGCGTAGTACTCCTATGATTACATGAAGAGGTGGGGGGTCCCAGGGGAGAGGTCACTGGTGGGGCCTGGCACTGTAATTGCAAAAGAGATTTAGCCCATAAATGAGGCAAGCCTGAACCACTATCGCTGAAGGCTGGGTGCAAAGAGATGCAATGGTGTGCAAAATTGGAAGAACTGGTGTATATTGCCAGGGGGTGCCCACACAAACACAAGAAGATCTGAGGCCATTTGGTGGCTGCACTACAGTCTGAACAGATTGAGACTCTATCTAGTATTGGCTATGGAAGAAAATGTGAAAACACCTTTTTTTCGCTATTAAAAATGAGTTCTTAAATCTTTTTTCTAGGTGCTTTAGCATTATAAGTTACCATTTAACCCATTGTATCCCTATAGGAGAGCTATTAAGACAATGAAAAACAACTTTGGAGGTTTTTCACTGCCATGACATGTCAAAAATTAAATATCTATTTCCTACTTTTAAATACTGTGCACCCTGCCCTATAAGTGTTTAAGACCTACTTTAGGGGTGACATAAGTATTAAAAAGGAAGGTTTAGGCCTGTCAAGTGGTTATTTTGATAGGTTGAGATGGCAATTTAAAATTGAATACCCAGGCTTCAGTGTCAGGCCTGGAGACAGATTTTCACAATGCAGAACGAGTGCTGCAGCCCTCAGACTGTATTTAATGTACATATTGTACCATATACTAAGTGCCAATCAGTTGTATGTGGACTGTAATGTTTAAAAAGAGAATGTAAGCACTTTACTATTGATTGGCAGGAGTAAAATGCATAGAGTTCAATGGCCAACAAAAACAGGTTCAGCAACAGAAGGCAAATGTCTGAGGGAATGCTGCACAAAAGATGGTAATTTCCAATAATAATTTATTGAGGCACAAGAAGAAGGCAATCATCCAAACAAATGCCCAACCACTACTCATAAACAGTTACATACTGGAGTTCTACTTTATAGGCACACTACATGATGCAAGAGCAATAACACATTCATCCCCATCACAGAAAGAAGTTTCTTAATATTAGTGCGACATGGTAAAAACATTATTTCAGAATAGGAAACACAACCCAAAAAACAAAAACGTGTGAATGAGTTTATGAGATGAAATGACAATGCCATAGTAGTAAAAAATAATCTAAATCCAAGTTTTTAGTCAAGATATCTGGAAGGCTCCCTGACCAAATGCAATGTTTCATGCAAAAATGTCACCGAAAATGAGACACTTCCAACACTTGAGTGTGTGAAATATGCGGCACTTGAGTGACATACAATGGAATGTGCACCAGTCATCATCAATGCAGAGCAAAAGGAGAAACTCCCTTAAAATAATGTCCACTCAAATTGGTAATTTAGGTTTAGTCTTTTGTAAGATGGCCAATCTGCTAACATGCAACCACTGTCCTCCTTCAACCAAGACAGCTTTCCCTCGAACATCCAAATCTTGGTCTGGGTCAAAACATTTTGACAGTCCCTTTTTGTGTAAGATTGGCTCCTTAACACAGACTAAGCCAACAACGGAGAACTGTGGGATACCGACCTTGTGAATTTGCCAAACCCATCACTGTTTTTTCATCATTGATTTGTTTGGCTTCTCACTACACTATGGGCAGGAGAACACCACCAGGTTTATAAGCAAATAACCACATTGGATGGAGACCTGAGCCTACCTTCCTACCAGACAAACTGTCAAATGGAGATCTCCCTGTTGATGTATAGGTAGTATATATGCCCTCAGTGACTGACACACAGATTCAGCCACATTGCTATTTCTTCTCACATCATTCTGTACACATTCCACTAGCACACTGTTTTAATGCTCTAACATACTGTTGCTTTACGGTTGATAAAAAAGGGTCCTAATGTGCTTAACTCCAATTTCTGAAACTCACACTTGTGAGAGGACATAAATGGAACACCATTGTCGGCCAAAACACATTCCAAAATACCTTTCTTTGTAAATATCTTGTAAACAAAATCAACCACACCATTTGCCATGCATAAGTCTAACTTTCACCCAACAAGTGAAGTGATCCACTAACACCACTATATAGTGTAAATGTGAGGGTAGACTCAAAAAAAGGTCTAAGAGATTTCAAGCCTAACTTCTGCCATGCTCTGCTGGGGCCTGACACAGATATTTCAGGAGGAGAGGAAGTCACTCTATGAAAAACTCAAAGCATTCTCTAAATCATCTGTCAATTTTCTCTCAATTTCTCTAACCATTCTAGAAGCCCAGTAGGCTTCTGTGATATGTTTTTTTGTGAGTGTGGTGTTCAAATGACCATTGTGTGCAACCTCAATAATCTTCTCATGGAGACCAGCAGGACGCACCAATCTCTCATCACAAAAACAACACCCATTGATTTCTGATAATTAATTGGCAACTTTCCATAAGTTTGGACATATTGACTAACATCACTTTCCCTGTGCTAATCCTCACCATATAATCAAGTGCTATCTGAACTACAAGGTCATGTTGCATTTAAGACTGTGACAAACTTTCAGCTCCACACACAGACTCACTGAGAACACATCCTGTTATAATGCACTCCTCAATGTCATCTGCAGAATCATCATATTCCCCTATAACTGGTAGCCTAGGCAAGCAGTTCGCTTGTAAATTCTTACTGCTTGGAATATACTCTACTTTTAATTTGCATCCCAGCAATTTCATTGCCAACCTGACCAGACTGGCAACCACCTTCTTTATTTTTATGCCACCAAAATATCAACAAGAGGTTTGAAGTCAGTTTTATCACAAAGGGTCTTCCCAAAATATATGCTTTCAACTTTTCAACGTTCCACACAAACTCACCAAAATGTATTTTTCAATTACTTTATAACGTGTTTCTACTGTATTTAGGGCAGTATTTATAGTTACACTTCTGTGGCGCTAAGCACAGTGCTGTATTTACAAGGTGGCGTTAAGCCCCTTTTTGTGGCTTAATGCCACCTTGTAAATACGGCCCCTTCCCACACAGCACTGTGCGTGGAAGGGGCGTGCAATCGGTGTTGCTGTGGACATGCCACAGCAACACCCATTGCATTTTGACTCTGCCTCAGATTTATGAAATCTCGTAAACCTGAGGCAGCGCCAAAATCTAATGCCACCCCCAGGGGTGGCGTTAGCAGGACGCAACGAGGAGGAATACTTTTATTCCTCCTTGTTTTTTGCTTTTTCTATGCGTGCTGCATTGTGCTGCATGCATAGAAAAAACAATATGCCAGAAATTATTGTTTATGTGCAGGAAGACGTTCCTTCCTGCACATAAACAATCATTTGAACATGAAGCTTTGGCACTTCTGTGTGTGCTGCATTGTTCAGCACATACAGAAGTGCCAAAGCGCCATTAGTAATTGTTTATGTGCAGGGAGGGACACCTTCCCGCACATAAACAACCACACCCCTCAACACAGACAACCTTGCATGATGGTGCAAGGATGCCTGCAATGGCGCTGGCAGCTAAATTTAGCGCCAGCGCAGGGGGAAACACAGGGGTGCGCCATATTCCCTTAAATACGGTGCATCCCTGTGTTTCTAAAGTGGTGCAGCGCGGCGCTGCCAATTTTGGCTGCACCACTTTTCTTTAAATCTGGCCCTTAGTGTCCATGTTGCAAACTAAACTACAGTCACCCTCCACTTAAGACAAAATAGTGCCTAACCCATAACCACCTACATCAACCGTTATGTAACTTCTAAGTCCTTCAACTAACGGTTGGAGAACTGGAGCGTCTGTGATGAAAAAATATATCACAATATTCATCCCAGTTAAATACAGTGTGTTTTTAGTAACAGTCTGAAACTTTCAGTCAAATCACCTAATCCCTTTTCAAACATAAAATAAAATGTGCATACACCCAAGAAAGAGCATAGTTGATGCCTGTCTTTGAGGGGGAGGGTGCACTGATGATACAGTCTCCCAATCATGGTTGGTAAATTACCTGATATGTAACATGAAGAAATGTGCCCCACCATGCATTAGATTACAGTCAATTAATCATGTACATAATCAGTTAAATAAGCCTTCTTGATATGATGGATGGAAAACATGAAGGTTTAATAAGTTTTAAGAACTGAATAAAGTTTGATACAGAAGGCAAAAATATGATGTCTCACAATCAATCAAAACACATACTGTAAGGAATAAGTATAACGCCAATAAATTGTAGAAATGTATTGCCAAAGCCAAAGCTAATAGATGCAGCATGCGATATAAGGTCACTTTCAACCAGAATCAGGAAAATATTCCAAGTCCAGAATAAGCAACACACCAACAAGGGTGTCCTCCCTGACAGTTGTGCAAGCTCCCCATGACTCACCTCCATAAACAGGCCTTTTATATGATAAAATTCACAGTGAACAACACAGTTAGCATAAGGTGAGTAAACTGTTACATAGATTCAGCAACTCACAATACAGAACTCATACATCCTCATCTAACACCATTACAAGACCATCCCCTAAATGAATATTCAATTAGTGTCCCTCCAACCTAATGCCACTGAAAGTGACAATACAGGCTCATAGAATAAATGGACCTTCAGATCCGCAGACAGAAAGGACCTTGACACTTGCAATTTTGTAAGACAGCTTAGTCTGTGGCTCACCAAGAACAACATGTAATCACAATGCATTAGTGCTCAATTTGCTGTGAATTGAGTGACTGGGAAATTAAAACATGGCACCTTTGAAATTCAAGATGGAGTCAGGTCAATAGCAGAAAAACATATTTATGTAAAGTGCAGTGTTGTCACTTATATTGCAAATCATTCATAACTAGAAACACACATTGGACCTCATTTAGATCTTGATGGAGGGAATACTCTGTCACAAACATGATGGATATCCCTTCCGCCCTATTATGATCCCCATAGGATATAGTGGGATCACAATACAGTGGACAGGATATTCGTCACATTTGTGACGGAGTATTTTCCTCTGCCAAGATCTAAATCAGGCCCATAGTCTGTTAATCAAAATACCTCCCACACTCGTACTTTTCAGTTGGGGTTTCATCAAGCAGCCCGGGAGATGGAGCCTTTTTCCAACATTGGGTCAGGTTAGCCTCTACATTCTCCTTCCAGTCGCAACGATATCTTGGACAAGTGGTATGACTTATTGATGTTGGAGACTCCATTCTGGTCAAATCAGACACAATTTAACATGCTACTTTGTCTATTGTGCTTCTGCCCCTCTAAAAGTTATCAGAAAACGTTCCAGCACAACACCACCATCTCAGCAGTACACTTGCATCTCCAGCACTGTACTATATTCTTATAGTTTTACACTACTCTGTCAACTATTGGTATGTGAAATCTAATACATTGCATATGTCTTGAAGGTCAATTTCCTACCTACAAAACACCATAGGATTGTACGCCGCAACAAGTGTAGGTGGTCAATGAATAACGATGGTAAAGACAACAGGGGGACAGAAAGAGCATTTCCTATTCAAAAACATATATGGGTATTGAAGGCACATCCTAAAAACTCAGCATACAACAGGGGTTAGTTTCAACCACACAACATGAGAATAGGAGGGCTGCTTCTATTCGTAGTGTATTGTGGGCACCTCTAACCTTTCTGATTTAAATAGTCTTAGAACTCACTCTATTGTACTACTACCATTGCACCATATTAAAACCACACTTCTGCACTACCAACTCCACAGCACGTCACTATAATCCCCAGCCAAACTATCACTACCCCTATACTCTACCACTCAACAATACCACACTTCCATCCCTAGCATTATGCTACCAATGGCCTTCATAGCACTTTCACCTCCAGAACCTTTCTAGTCCCTCTCAGTTGGGGAGTATCATTACACAGAACCATACAAACCAACTGTACAACATGCAGCATGGCACTACCACCTCATCACACTTCACAACTACACCCACCACTGCAGTACCGACCACCACCAAACCACTATAACCTCACAGCACCACACTTCCAGCAACAGCGTCATAATGCCATCTCCAAAGCAGCACTGTTGACCAGGAGTGGCTATGTAATGCCCACCACTGCATTACAAACTCAAGTCATCAATGGCTTTCAAGCTTGTTGCACTATCTCTCCCACACTACCCTACAAGTCCACACTATCTTACTACCACTCCAATACTGTATTACCGTCCCACACTACCACAACAGTGGTACCCCCCGCATCAATGAATTACTGCCAAACTGCACTAACCCTATTCACTGCAGTATACCAGCACATCACCATCAACTACAGCAAGCTACAGCATTGCCACTCCAAGCACTGCACTACCATGCTACACTACCCTTAGCAGATCACTTTTACCTACCAGTAATAGCCCACATCACCCTATTTTCACACTGACATCCATCTGATAGCGCGTCAGACCTTAATAAGTAAACTTACAAGGGGACGCCTATAGGCCGATGAACCTTTGGACCAACGCTTGGAATGTTCCCACCATGTAAGTCCGGTATTATCACAAATCAATACCCACTGTTCAATCATTAACATCAATTGTCAATGATAATCAATAACATAAGCAATCAATAGGAGTCAGTAATTGACACACCAAAACCTTTCAGTCATGAATAACCACACCTTTATCTAAAAGTTAGACTATTTATTTCCCTATATTAACAATGCTAGAGTCACATAGGTCAATCTTAAAATTAAATGATAAACAAACAGAAACAACACTGGATGTCCAAATCTGCGGAAGAAACACAATCTAATCAAGGCTTGAGCTACTACACATTATAATATCGCAGTGCAAATTAATAGCAGGAATACTTTAGATTCAGCAAGGAAAAGACATCAGTTGTTATTCCCCAATCGAACTTCATTAGTGAGAACATTAACTAACATCTGATTAGAATTAGCATGTTGAGCTTCATGCAAAACGATTTAGTCAACACAAATTTAGAAAAACATCTATCTATGGCTCTGTCAAAATAGCCTAGAATAGATACCTAGAAACAAAAGCAAATAGACATAATAATCAAAATTCTAGTTCATAGTACCTATCCTTAGGATGAATCAGCAAGCAGTGACAGTCTTCATGCTCAGGACATCAGTCTGGTCAGCAAGGCATCAGGATTCAAAGTTCAGAAAAGGCAAAGTCTCTTTTAAGCATTAAAGTTAGCACATCTCTTCTCAAGATGCTCAGAAAATACTAGCCTTACAGCAAGATAGAAAATGAACAAATGCAGTGTCTTCTCTTAGTGCAGTTAAATTCTCTAAAACTACTTCCCAAATCTCTATTGGTCAAGGGATCTCATGTTTACACTTTGTCCAATAAAAGTAAAACTTCAAATCTATGAATTCTACCATTACTCCGTTCACATGTTGCTGATTGGCTTCTCTTGTAATGTTCTCATCATCCGGCTTGTCAGGTAACAATATTGTTGCAGCTTATACTCTAGTCAGTGTCTCCATTGTTCTCCTCCTGAGAAAGTCACTCTTACACATTTTACATTCAGAATGTTACATACAGCAAAAACAGCATCTTCTAGCAATCAGTTCTCATGAGAAAAGACTTTTAGCTATGAGCACATTTGAACTATGAAGTGGAAATCACAGTTTAGACAGCCATTTTATTAAAAGTTAAGAAATACAGCTTGACATGAGGCCGTGCAACTAGGCCAAGACCTCCACTAAGTTAAGACTTTTAATTAATAAAGAAAATACATAATGCAAGACCCTTTATATGATGTATTACTACATTAATCAAACTTATGCTCAACATTTCATTTTAAGAAGCCATTAGTATGTATACTTCGTGAACATTGGTGGCCACTTCTCGTGATCACACTTTCAAATGTGTGCGTTATTTTTCCTTACGTTATTACATTTTCTAAGTAAATTCAACACTCAAGCTACATGAATATTAATTAAAATTCTTGTTAAAACTCCTGCACTAGCAATCCTTCCTCTGATGACTAAATGTGTCATCACACTAAATCTTCCCTCACAATTTTTTGCATCAGCTAAAATTCTGTCAATTCAATCATTTCAGATCTTTGTTCCTTTTTTTAATGTTCCCTAAACAATTTTTCTCTTTTCTTTTCTTCCCTCCTCTGATTATTCTTTGTCTTCTTCAATGTAATTATTTTGCACAATTTACATATTGCCCATATTCCAATCAAGCAAACTCCCACAATACAATCCCTTGTAGTATTTTCAATAATATCCTATTCCAAATATTGCTGAGCCAATTTCCTATTGAAGCAAAATGCTTGCCAACGTTTTCCCAAGCTCCTGGTTCCTTTAACTCTTTCACATTAATACTATTGTTAGTCAGGTTAATAAGTAAACTTCTAATTTCCTTACTGTTATTAGGAATGTACGAGCAACAATGCCTAGAATTAAGCATGCTACAAACTCCACCATCCTTCGCTAATGCAAGACGATTCTGAAGAGTCATGGGGCCAGATGTAACAAGCAGTTTTGCCCATTCTGTGTCTATGGGAAAATGTGTTTGTACATATGGCCCATAGCTCTTTCAGCAGCTAATTCAGTATCTATCAGGAGTATGGCTCCTGAAAAATTTGTCAGCATGTTACCCACAATAGTAGACTACTTTTGAATCTTTATTGAATTCAGAACAACTCCCACTGAAGGAATTATTGCTCCACACATATCACCCACAATACCAGCAGGAGACTCCCTCCTCTGTCTCATGTGATGTAATTTAGTCAATTTCGGAAATTTCTTTAAATCATCCAGTTGAAAGATTTTGGGAAAACCACATCAGCCAGATCTTTGCAGTAGTCCAACACCATATCATCTGTAATGTTGACAAGTGCATTTGCTGGCACTGCTGGCCACCTCATGGTTCGACCAATAAGGATCTCATGTGGCGACAATCCTGTCTTCCTGTCAGGTGTGTTTCTCATGTTCATCTGAACTCAAAGCAATGCGTCAGGCCACTTCAAATTTGTGGACGCACACATCTTTGCAACTCTTGAGTTCAAGGTAGCATTCATCTGTTCCACTAGTCCTGATGCTTCTGGGCGGTGAACAGGAATAAGACATGCTCTAAACAATGTTTCTTTTCCCTAGACATTTTTCAGATCCAGTGATTTGGACCAATATTCATAGCCTTCTTTTGATAGCCGGGAAACAAAGGATTCCGAATATATAAATTTCGTTTTGGTCAATAACATGTGTATATCCTTAGTAGGTGGTACCTTAAAATAATATGACTCAGCATTCTTTTGATTGTGCCCAGAAAAATATGCAAACGTTTCAGAATATGTTTTTGAACTCCCTTGCGGTGGAGTTGGGCAATGTTCCCATTGTGTGTAATTAAATACAGTTTTGGGACTGCTCGCTCTATGTATGAAATGGTGCCCATAATAATTATAGCAAAACATATCACCATCATTTTCTTTAAATTGGTAAACATCTTCTTTTTCAAAGACAGCATAATATTGCAATTCAGTCATCATAGAATCAACTGTTTTCACTTCCCAATCATCAGAAACAATGCCTGGTATCACTTTATCATTCATTGATAATTTGAACACATACGGTATTTGAATAACTTCCGTGTGACCATATATATCAAACATTACTTTGTCCCAAACAATCCCATCAGGAATTGGTACTGCGGAAATGTTCACAAAGGATAAATCTCTTCGGACTTTATGTGATGAAAAATGTGGTTTCAAAACCTCCACCACCAGATCAACTGTTGATCTTTCAGGAAGAAAATGACCATATATTAATAAGAAATGGTAATGACAAAACCAATCCAAAGTAGAAAGGCTAGAACAGTCAAAGAGAGCCATAGATAGTTCCATGGAAAAATAAAATAAGTTTCTTTAAAGTCAGTTTGTTAGCTTACGTGTACTTGAGAAATCAGCTGTCGAAGAGGCGAATGAGTCTGAGAAATCATCGTTGAAGTCGGCAAAATAACCAGAGGCAGTTTGTGCAAATGGCAGAGCCGTTGTCAGTGGTGGAGTTGGTGTTTCCTGTGGTGGAACACTATAGACAGCACCATCCGTTTGGCTTCAAGTCGAGTTGACTTGGTCAAATGTTTCTAAGTTAGTTGACGTTAGTGGAACTAATGCAAGATCATCTTCCACCCTCCCCAAGCTCGGAGAGGTGTTGGTGTTGGTGTAAACAACTTGTAGAGGAACTTCCTCGCCAGTAGTGAGAGGTATTCGGGAACTACTGGATGTTCCTCTTGGTCAGCTGTGCAGGATCGGCCACATGGTGTAGTTTGACATTGTCGATAGAAACAAAATGATTTTCTTTGGCACCCGCCAACGGTGGTAGAATGACAGTTCTGGTACCGTGTATCCCTAGTACAGGGACTGGTGCTCGATAAGAAGGACAAATTCCTTTTTCACTGCAACTTTTTCACGTACAAGATCCCCAACTCTGGGAATCCAGCCGGTAGATGTTACAGGCACATCCTTAATTCCTGTGGAGGCGGCACTTTTGGAAGAATTATCATCACAGAACTGTTGCAATTCCTGTAAGACAGTGACACGTTCATTTATGTCAAGAGGTGTTTCTGCTGCCTCCACGTCAGGACCGTCAAGATCCGGAACATACATTCAAGTTCCAAACAGGCACTCATATAAAGTACAACCCCCCAGGGACCTTCTAGGCAGATTATTTAGTGCTCTCTGGACTCCATACAGGTGATTAAGCCAACTACGACCCGTACCTAAGACTCTGGCTGTTAAGGATTGCTTTAAATCACGGTTTAATTGCTCCACTACACTATTTCCCTCTGGATGAAATGGAGACAAATACTGGAGTTGGACCCCCAACAAAGCCATGGCGTCCCTGAATGCCCTTGAGGCGAAAGCAGGGCCCTGGTCTGAATGGAAAGCCGCAACAGCATACCGATAAAGATTCACAAATCTTTAATAACAGTCCGAGCGTCAGCCGAGCGTTGTGTATATTGATGAAATGTATTTGTGTTCCCATCAACTGCTGGCAATGTGACCCAAGAGTAAAAGAGTTCTGTTTTATAAGCTGCACGGGTGTCCACCACGAATGTGATTGGACCTCCATGGGCCATTAGGCCATTTGCTAGTAAATGTGCTATTAGAGGTTGTCTCATATTAACAGCTATTTGTACCTGTTGGGGATTCGCCATGTTAGTAGCACTATGAGTTCAGAGAAGGCACACCAAAATGGGGTTTCCTTTTAAAGTTCAAGCTTGAACAACCGCCAGTTGTAGTAGGCTTACCTACACAGCTGTGGTGGAAATCCTCAGCACCACGGACGTCTCTGCATACGGTACTGAGGAGTCATTATATATAATGAGACAGAGATACTCCGGAGGACCCGAAAATTAGAGCCTGATCAAACGCTGGCGGCGCCATGTCGCGTAGGCTCTCATTATTCTAATGAGACTACTGTATTTGGAGCAGCAAGATCATCCACGGTGTGGGAGACTGAGTCTGACCCACTGCGGGTGACACCTGTCACTCTAAATCCGAGTTTTGCTCCGGCTAACTAGCAGTGCCTCATCTCTACCAAGAGATAGAGGTGATTGGGCAGCCGAGCGCATGACATATTATACTTCTCAGGGAAGTCGTGGTCACTCAGGTCGCACCCTGTTCTCTCATTCACAATTCGGTCTCATATATAAATGACAATAAGAAGCAGTGTGAGTTTTAAAAATTGGTTTAATAAAACAACTGCATTTTGAATAGCAAAGCGTGAGCTGCAATAACCAGGACGACACAACATGACAATATTAAAATGGTGACGAGGAGAGTGAAGCATAAGAATAATGCTATCATATTGTCACTAGAGTCTATGGACTATTTCCTATCTAAGTCATAATCTGAGTACAGCATGTTAAGCTCTAATTCTGCCTTTCAGGTTCCCCCGGGAGGACATCAACCCTCATACCTGAGCAAAGGCCTGTAGTCTGCGTTAGCATCTGCAGCGAAGCATTCAGCAATCAGCATACAGTCGTGGTTCCCTGGCTGGAATCTCCCTCTTAATGTGTAATGGGACTAGGAAGTGTTTTTATAATAACACAGCTGATGTTCTAAGAAAATGTCCCTACGTAAGGATGTGTATTTTCTATGAATGTTGTAGACTAAACTTCTACCACGTTCACCGGCAATGTACCAAACTGTAGCCTTGACTGAAGCACAAAGTGATCAAGAATGTCTTGTTTGAGAACACAGTGCTGGGCTAAACAAAAACAGTTAGATAGATGAAAATAAAAAAAGACCGTAAAACTGGTTATTGTAAAAATAACAATGCAAAGCCGTATAAAATATATCTAGGTCAAAGTGCACAGCGGCCTAGTATGTTAAACTAACATGCATGGAGCTATAACTAAAATGGCTACACAACACTACAATGCAACTTCTGCTCAATGTTCAATGCTGCACAAAGTAATTTAATTACTTCATTGTTGAAGTGACTTCCCCTATCTGATTCTGAAGAGATCGGAAACCCAAAACGTGTTATCAGTTCCCTAGGCAGTAGTTTCGCTGCTGGAAGGCTGTCATTTCATCATGTAGGGTACGCTTCAATCCAATGACTAAAGATGCAAACAATCACCAACCCATATCTCAAACCTCCACACACAGACATCTCAATAAAATCAGTTTCCACTCTGCTGAATGGACCTCCTGCTCTTCCAATGTGCCTCAAATTGACCACTGTCGCTTTCCCAGTGTTCATTTGCTGGCAAATGACACAACAATGGCAAACTCCTTCAGCAACCTGTCTAAACTTCGGGTTGAACCAATCATGTTTGAACAGTCGAATCATGGAATCCCTCTCAACATGAGCCTGACCATGATAATACCTAGCCATTTGAGACAACAGGTCATTTGGCAAAATCAGTCTACCCTCTTCTGAAACCTACAATTCATCTTGTCTTTGTACACATTGTATTTTAATCCAGGAAGTTTCTCCTCCCTGCCAACATTATTCTGCAACATTATATAATTCTTCCATTGTATCAATTACTTTCAATGCATTACCTGGACATGTTTCATCTTCTTCAGGTAATAATTCCCACTTGTCCTTGAACGATATACAGTTCGATGCGCAAAACCCTGCGACTTGATCCGCATATCCGTTTCCCATAGACACAAAGGCCCTCATTATGACACTGGCAGTAAATCCCACTTACTGCCACGCTGACGGCCACCAACATACAGTTGCGGTGACAGATATCCGTTCACCATATTATGACACACAGACACCAATCCGACAGAATACTGCCACATACACAAATCTGCCAGGCCAAAGGCCAGTGATAAAGTGGCGGTACCAACACCCATACCGTTACGCCAACAGAACAACACACATCACATTATGACCCATGAATCACCACGGCGGACATTCAACGGCGGTAAACCATTGGCAGTACATAACGCCACACTCAGAATGGACACCCACATACAAAACAACACTACATTAGCCAATACTAAAAACACACACCTGACACTCATACATACACCACACCCAAACACTCACACCACTATAAAGCACACACCCACATTACCCACAACCCCTTACAAACACCAATTGCTACCAGGAGACTGAGAAGAAGAGCACAGAGACAACTAAACACACACACCACTCACACCCATACACCCCTCACGCACTCCACATCACACACCCCACCACATTACCCAACACACCCTCACCAACACACATCACACAACACCCATGGCACCACAAAGGCACCCCCGTTTCGCTGAGGAGGAGTTAAGGGTCATGGTGGAGGAAATTATCAGGGAAGAGCCACAGCTTTTTGGAGCACAGGTACAGCAGATTTCTATTGCAAGGAAGATGGAGCTATGGCGGAGAATCATGGACAGGGTCAACGCTGTGGGACAGCACCCAAGAACAAGGACGGCATCAGGAAGAGGTGGACCGACCTACGGGGCAAGGTACATTCCATAGCAGCAAGACACCAACTCGCCATACAGAGGACTGGCGGTGGACCCTCACAGCTCACAGCATGGGAGGATCAAGTACTGGCATTACTGCATCCTGAGGGACTGACTGGAGTTGCCGGAGGACTGGACACTGGTGAGTCAACATTTATTACTTTGATCACCTCCCCCCCAATACCTGCATGCCATCTCACACCCACACCCTCACTCCCATCACTCCACTCCAACCCACACACTGCACCTACACATCTGACTAACCCCAATCCCAAGCCCTGCATGCCATACCAATGCATGGACACCCCTCCCAGCCCTGCATGGACACCCATCACTAAAGCATGCACAGCATAGGGAAACTAACATACCCACAATACATCACCATACACAAGCAAAAGCTGGCAGGGCAACAACAACGATAGAGGGGAAGCCAGAGGTGTGCATATGTCATACACTTGAAGCATAATACATCACTTACATCCCCACAGGTACCCCAGCCAATGTCAGTGGAGAGGAGGTGCCACCACTATCCAGTCCCCCAACAGAAGAGGTCCCTAGTGATGACAGTAACTCTGGACTTCTGCATCTGGCAGACCTTCCAGGCCATCAGGGACCACTGGACAGCCGGTCACCCAAGCACAATCACAGAGCACCACAGAGCATTCCCCATCAGGATCCAACACCGCAGCACCCACCCAGCGTACCCACACCTCTGTCCCCTGTCCCCAGGACACATCAATCAGCAGTGTGCCCACCTGTACAGGGACCCCACACCTCATACCCAAGACAATCAGGGACCTGGATGTCAGTGGCAGTAAGCACACCGTTGAGGGGACAGAGACACAGGCCAACAGGGGAATTGGGAGGATTGCTGTGCACCTGGGGGAGGACAGGACCAGGGAAGCAACTCTCCAGGAGGCACTCTCCGAGATCCAGGGAGCCTACCAACATTTCCAGGACACGATGGGCCAGATCCTTGACAACGTGCAGGAGAACAGGTGGCTGCAGGAGGGACAGTATCAGGGGATCAGGGAGGACTTGCAGGCCATTAACAACACCCTGATCTCCATAGCAGGGGTGCTGGCAGACATGGCCAACTTCATGAGGGAGGCAACAGCACACCAGCAGGCCCCTACCACAAGCCAGTCAACTGAACAGCCCTCCACTTCCGCTAGTGGGCAGGAGGCCCTGCCACAGGACCCACAGGCCATCAGCACCCCTCCCCCCGCAGAAGGTGAACAAAACATTCCCTGCAACCCAGACAGAAGCCAGAGACACTTGCCAAGGCCACTGCCAGGAAATGAGACTCTCCTGATTGTGCCCTTGTGTCCCACTCAGTCACCTTGTCCACCTTGAACTGCCATTGCTCCCCTTCCTATGTCCCATTGGACACTGCACCTGTGCTACAAACAGACTGGAACAATACCCTGGACTTTCCTCCATCATCACCCCATTCCATTGCACTTTCCCCCTCAATTTCTTAGCACTACAATAAACACCCTTGGGCAAAACTCGACTACTAGTATTTCATGTATTAAAAATGTATATTGATGGAAACAGCTACATCCATTGCAAATGAACTGTACATTGTCAGAGCTAAGAAATGATGACCTGTAGCTGGCTGCAGTGATCACATCAGCACATAGTTGTCATATCACCAACATCTGTAAAATGATAATTCATAGGTGACAGTAAGTAGAGGTAAAAAGTGGGTAATGCCATCATGCCACAGCCACACAGAATACACGAATAGTCATAGAAATGTGAAGTTGCACTGGCTCACCTGTGTTTCATTGGAAGTACTGACGGATAACTGATGTTCTGTTGTCCACATCCTCATCTTCTGCCTCCTCGTCCTCACTGTCCTCAGGGTCCACTGCAGTCACAGGGGCATTTCCAGTCTCCTCCTCCTGCAGAAACGGTACATGGCGTCTGAGGGCGAGGTTGTGCAACATGCAGCATGCCACTACTATCTGGCAGACCTTCTTGGGTGAGTAGCACAGGGATCCACCTGTCAGATAGAGGCACCTGAACCTGGCCTTCAGGAGGCCGAAGGTCCTCTCAATGATCCTTCTGGTTCACCCATGTGCCTCATTATAACGTTCCACAGCCCTTGTCCTGGCATTCCTCACAGAAGCCAGCAGCCACGATAGGTGTGGGTAGCCAGAGTCACCTGCAAATAGTGAGGGACAACATTTAGCCACACACTATCATATGAGGTTAACATCAGAGGCATACACTAACATACACCGGGTGGGAATCAAGGCTCACCTATAAGCCACACCCTGTGCCTCTGTAGTTGGGGCATCACATTTGGGATGCTGCTATTCCTCAGGACAAAGGCATCATGCACTGACCCAGGATATTTAGCATTGACGTGGGAGATGTACTGGTCTGCCAGGGACACCATTTGAACATTCATTGAGTGGAAACTCTCACGATTCCTGTACACCTGTTCATTCTGGCTGGGGGGGGGACAAACGCAATATGTATCCCATCAATGGCCCCAATAATATTGGGGATATGTCCCATTGCATAGAATCTGCCCTTCACAGTGGCCAGATCTTCCACCTGGGGGAAAGCTATGTAGCTGCACATGTGTTTAATCAGGGCAGACAACACTCTTGCCAGCACGACTGAGAACATCGGCTATGACATTCCTGCTGCCAAGCCCACTCTCACTTGGAAAGAACGAGTTGCCATGAAATGGAGAACAGATAACACTTGCACAAGAGAGGGGATCGCAGTCGGATGACGGATGAGATCAGGTCTGGCTCCAACTGGGCTCACAGCTCTGTGATTGTGGCCCTGTCCAGTCTATAGGTCAGTATAATGTGCCTGTCCTCCAGTGTAGCTAGGTCCACCAGGGGTCTGTACACGGGGTATGTCTCCATCTCCTACTCATCTGCAGCAGTAGGTATCTAAGGGACACAAGAGTGAGTAGGTTGTCACAATTTGAACAACTAAGCCACAACAGCTGTCCACATTGTGCACTTATGTATTTGGACAGTGTAAATCTCGAAGTATGTGCCTATTTATCCTGTGACGCAGCAATTCTCGATAGGCCTGTTCACCCCCCCCTGATATGGCGACCGCCTGTCCTGTGTGGAGGGACAGGTGGAAGTGAGATAATTCCGCCGATGTTGGGTGTCATGGCGGTAGGTGGTTGTGCACTGCCGTGCAATTCCTCATTGGATAATATAGGGCCCTATGGAGTAGAGTGGCCAATGGGGATCTACACCGGTGGTGATGGTGTACACCGCCGCGGACGTGACTGCCATTTTCTATCTGATTCCTCACTTGTTTCCTGACAATCAACAGAAGACCTACACTACATGTGCTGCTGTGACCTGTGTCTGGGACCTACCATGGCCCATGTGATCGGGGAAAGGGCCCCAGCCCTCACTTCGGAGGAGTTGAAGCGACCGGTGGATGGGGTCCTACCCCAGTACGGACTGCTGTATGGGCCTCCAGACCAACAGGTGAGTACACTGTGGGCACGATGCATGTGGCATGGATGCATTGAGATGTGTGTGAAGGCATTGTGTAAGGGGGGATTATCTGTTGCCGGTGTACAATGGTGATGTAAACGGGTATGGTGGGCCATGTGTGTGACAGGCTGGACTGTCTAATGGTGTTCTCCTATCTTTAGTGCCTCTGCAGGTCAGTGCCCATCAAAAGAAGGGATTATGGCGTGCCATCGCCAAGGACGGCAGGCAGAGCACCCACTATCGGAAACTGTGGGAAGACCTGAGACGCTGGGCACGGAAGACCGTGGAGGCCCAGCTGGGGATGGCCTCCCAAAGAGGAAGGGTGCCCGTCGGACCCTGACCCACCTGATGGCCCGCATACTGGCAGTGGAGTACCCTGAGCTGGATGGGTGCTTGAGGGAATCACAGCAGCCACAAGGGGGTGAGTATAGTGGGTATTATTACATATTTGGGCTGGTGGGGTGGTATCCAGGTGGTGGTCGTGTGTTAGTGGGTGCCCCTAAGGTCAGGCCAGACATTGCAGCGTGGGTCATCTCTAGGGTAATGGTTGTATGTCAAATACAGGTAAACTAGCTTGTTAGTAGTCCCTTTCAGGCAGGGCATCATGGGTCCCAGGTGTGCTGCATTTGGCGGTGTGTGCTCCTCATTATGCCTTGGTGACTAGCCATATCACTGATAGTGCAATGCATATTAGGCCTGTTCCCTGTGTGTGAGGGTGCTGTGTACACCAACGGTGGTGTTGGTGCAGTAATTTATCCAGTGTTTCCTTTGTCTCTCTCCCCCCTTTTTTGTTCTGTCATCCTGTCCTTGTGTGCATTAGCATCATCTGGCGGAGGAGCAGGGGCACTGGTGGCAGAGGGAGCTGCATCCCACAGGACCCTGGAGGCAGAGTACACCAACTCTGAGGGAACCAGTGGGACGGAGGGTGAGGGGAGCATCACGGCGGAGATAGGAGGAGACGACACAGACTCAGATACCTCCTTCACTGGGAGCTCCCTGGTGGTGGCGGACACCTCTGTGCCCACACCAGCTTCAGGTACAGCTGCCATCACCAGTACCAGCACTACCTTCCCAGTGGCCCCTCGGCGAGTTGCCCGTGCCCGCTCACACAGGAGGGTGGGCATCACCTTCGCCCCAGGCACCTCAGGCCCTGCCCCAGTGAGCCCTGCTGCCCTGAGTGAGGAGGTTATTGACCTCCTGAGATCCATCTCTGTAGGGCAGTCAACCATTGTGAATGCCATCCAGGGGCTGGCATCCCAGATGCAGCAATGCAATGCATTCCTGGAGGGCATTCACAGTGGATTGGCAGCCCAACCGAGATCAATTCAGGCTCTGGCCTCCTCTCTGATGGCAGCCATTTTCACTGTCCCTACCATCCCCCCTCCAACTATCACTTCCCAGTCCCAATCCCCTCAACCCCAACCCATCCCAGGCACACATACAGGCGAGCATGCACACAAGGCAACACACAAGAGTGGCACAGGCAAACACAAGCACCACACTTCATCCACAGGCACTCACACAAACACCATACAGTTGCAGACACAACAACATCCACTGCCTCCACTGTCTCTCCCTCCTCCCCCTCCACCACTTCCCTCCCAGTCATGTCCACACTCACACCTGCATGCACTATATCAACATCCACCACCAGCATCACCACACCAAGCAGCACACACACCTCACTAGCAGACACCTCCACAACATCCATGCACGAATCCCCTGTGTCCTCTCCCACCATGTCTGTCCCACCCCTCCTAAAGGACACAAACGCAAGGATTCACACACCCAACAGCCACCCCCTCACATCAGCATACTGCCCATGCACCTGCACCCAAGTCCAACAGACATACACCTCCAATAAGCACTCCCTCATCCTCCACTCCCATTACTCCTCCCTCCTCCCGCCCCACCATTCTTAAAAAGCTTTTCCTTTCCCAATTTGACCTCTTCCCTACCCCACTTCCCCCGCCCTGCACGTATGGGCAGGGTACCAAGGACACAGCCTAGTACCTCAGCCAAACAGTCCACAGGGACAGGGGTAGCACCACCTACTCGTGGTGGTAAGGATACCAGACCTCCATCACAGAAGGGGAAGGAGCCAGCACCACCAGGGAAGAGTGTGAAGGGGCCTAAACAACCAGGGAAGAGTGTGAAGGGGCCTGCACCACCAGGGAAGAATGTGAAGGGGTCTGCACAAGCAGGGAAGAGTGTGAAGGGGCCTGCACCATCAGGGAAGAGTGTGAAGGGGCCTGCACCACCAGGGAAGAGTGTGAAGGGGCCTCTACCACCTGTGAAAAAGGGGAAAGGGCCTGCACCACCTGTGAAGAAGGGGAAGGGGCCTGCAACCTGTGAAGAAGGGGAAGGAGCCTGCAACACCAGGCAGAGAGGGGAAGAGCCCATCCACCCCTGCCAGGAAAGGTAAGGGATCCACCCCCCATGTACAGGAGGAGACGAGACACTCTACGCCAGCTGAAGCTGTCAGGCTGACACCGCCATCACCACCAGCTGTCACTGGGCCCCCAGCACCAGCTGTGGAAGTGCAGCCATCAGTGAGTGCAGAGGCTGCCCAGGAGGCACCTCCAACCACCACCACAGTGCAGCCATCGGACAGTGCAGAGGCTGCCCAGGAGACCTCTCCACCCACCACCACAGTGCAGCCATCGGATAGTGCAGAGGCTGCCCAAGAGGCTCCTCCAAACACCACCACAGTGCAGCCTTCACTGCCAGCGGATGCCATGTAGGCCACCCTCCAGGGGCTGCTGTGAGGGCTGCCCTCTCCAGGACTAGTGGGCAAGTTACCCACTTCAGAGAGTGGGGCCTTGCACCCCCCAGGACAAAGTGAAATGGGCATGTTGCCTCCTCCAGAACCAGTGGGCAAGTCACCCACTTCAGAGACTTACACTCCCCAGGACAAAGCAATGGGCATGGAGCCCCATCCAGAACAGTGGGGACGTTCCCTTATTCGGCTGAGGTGCCTTCCCACCCCCCTGAGGTGCCTTCCCACTTGCAAAATGATGCCCCTGCAGTGTTCTCTCCGGATGTGTCAGGATACAGGTTGGGCCTTGGACTGTGCCCTGTGGCCTTGTGTGTCCTCGTGACATTGGACTGGGCATTGGCCCTTTATGGACATTTGTATATATTTGGTTCATGTGGTGGGTTTTGCTATGCTAGTACATTGTCGGTACTCCAGCATTGTGGTCCGTGTTTTATTATGCTGTGTGTCGTGTGCCATTGGTTTACGTGTGCAGCTGGTTGCGTGTATGGTTTGTGTGTGTCGGGTGTGTGTTGTGCATGTGTGTGTCACTCTCGTTTTCTTCCCACCCTCCCTTGTGTGCTAGGCGGCTGTACTCACCGTCATCGTCTTCGTCGGTGTTGGTGTTCCAGGTGGAGCATGACATAGATATTAATCGGGAAGACTTGCAGTTCGGGTTCCATGGCGGCGTGGTTCTTCCCTGTGTCTCCAATGGTGAGTCCTTTCACTTCTGAGCTCTGTTTCTGCCAAGCTTTTGTTAGCGTTGGTACCGCCCTGGAAAAGGTGGTGGTTCCGTGTGTCATAATATGGTGGGCGGTACTTTGTCTACCACCTGGCTGTTGTTGACTACAGCCGTAGTGACTGTTGTTTCTGCCCTGGCAGTTGGTGTAGTACATTGGCTGTCTATGGGAGTTATCACCGCCATGGTCATAATTTGGCAGAACTTGCCACCAGGCTGTTGGCGGTATTACCACAACTTTATCACTCACCGCCAGGGTCATAATGAGGGCCAAAGACCTGAGACTTTAGATATGCACTGCACTTCACCACGGCAATTTCTTCAGGCATTTGGATAGCATGCAACAATTCCTTAATTGTCTCACTATTTCTCACTTGTGAACCAGAAGAGGTCATGAAACCTCTCTGTGACCATAATTGGCCAAAATCATGGACTATTCCAAATCCGTACTGGCCATCCATACAGTTTGTCACTTTCATTTGTGCAGAAACATGGCACGCTCTAGTAAGGGCTACCAATTCCGCTACTTGGGCAGAATACACTCCTTGAAGCCAAGACACTTCCAGGATCCAAGAAATTGTGCACACAGCATATCCTGCTCTCAGTGTTCCTGTATTGTCTCTCAGACAAGAACCATCAACAAAAACAATTTGGTCATTTTCTTCCAATCGAGTATCTCTAAAGTCAGGTCTCAGTTTTGTGCACAGTTCAGTTACTCCAAGAAAATCATGTTCAATGTCTTCCAACTTCTCAGTTTCAACATTTTCATTTGGAAGTAGAGTTGCTGGGTTCAGCACTGTACTTCTTTTCAATGGCACGTTTGGTGATCCTAGAACACTCATCTCATATCTGGTCAATCTTGCACCAGTCAAATATCAAGTCTTGGTGCGGGTAAGGAGTACTTCAACTGAGTGAGGGACCATTACTGTTAAAGAATATCCCATCACAATACCTTCACACTGTGTGAGGCTCTGTCCAACCGCTGCACTGCACGCAAACAACCTGGTAAGGCTGCTACAACTACGTCCAAAGTAGCTGAAAAATAGGCTACTGAGCGGTTTACACCTTCATGGACCTGTGTCAAGAAAATACATCTCGTTCATGACAAAACAATGTGAAGGGTTTAGAGTAATCAGGCATACCTAAAGCTGGAGCTCTGCACATCCTCCCAGTTCAGAAAATGCTTTCATACCAGCCTGGTCTAACACTATAGGATTGGTGACCTCTTTGTAAGTCAGCTTCTGCAATGGGTTGAAGACCTTGCATCTGATTTGCATTATTCTGGAAGTTCGGGTTCTGACCTCTCATTTTCGGTCCTCTCATGTTTGGAAACGAATCTATGTCATTGCTTTGCTGAACAACACCTTCCTGCACCATCATCGGACATTCCCACTTCCAATGTCCCACGGCTCCACAAGCATGACAAGGCAACAATTTCTTCATTTCCTGCACATCATTCTGAACCACTACAGTATTTATATCTGGAACACGATTCACATTAGCTCTGCGACCTCTACCTCTCATCTAGGGATAAAATACCATGTATCTCTGCATCCCTGTCTGTGCAGCTTTAATCTGCATCACCCTTGCCTTCTCTTCCAACTTCCTCTGCTTCAATTCAATCTCATCACTACAGTAATTTGCATACTGCAACACCTCATCGATCGACTTTGCTTGCCAGCAAATCAAATGACTCTTAATCATCTGGCTAATTTCAGGTCTCAATCCTTCCACAAATCTGAACACAAAATGAGGGAAACATCCTTTTTTACTACTTTTTTTTCCCGAAGGTCGTGGTTAACGAAAGCGCAACAACGCTTTTTTTAAACACGACTCCGGTTTTTTGTGCCTTAACTACGTATGTTCTGAACAACGAACATGCGTGGTTAAGGTACAAAGAAGGGAGTTGGCGAAGGTAAGTGGTGGGTTTAGGTTTTGGGGAGGGGGTGGGGGGTCAGGGGGTTTTAGGTTTTGGGGTGGGGTTGGGGGGGTGGGGCGTTTTTGGTTTTGGGGAGGGGGTGGGGGGTCAGGGGGTTTTAGGTTTTGGGGTGGGGTTGGGGGGTGGGGCGTTTTTAGTTTTGGGGAGTGGGTGGGGGGTCAGGGGTTTTAGGTTTTAGGGTGGGGTTGGGGGGGTGGGGCGTTTTTGGTTTTGGGGAGTGGCTGGGGGGGTCAGGGGGTTTTAGGTTTTGGGGTGCGGTTGGGGGGGTGGGGTGTTTTTGGTTTTGGGGAGGGGGTGAGGGGTCAGGGGGTTTTAGGTTTTGGGGTGGGGTTGGGGGGGTGGGGTGAGGGATGTAGTGTGAATGGTGCCTATTGCTAATGATTTTATCAGGAATGCCTTTACAATGAAATATCGTTGTTAAAGCATTTGTGGTAAAATCATTAGTAGTAGCAACGAGGTCGGTGTTCCAACCTCGTTGTTAAGGCAGTAGTTGTTTTTTAATTTGTTGTTTCGTCGTACAATCACAAAATGAATCATGTCTTTCGGCTCAATTGTCTCTGCCCCACTGTAATGCTTAAATGCCTGCAACAATCTTTCATAGTACGCATGTATTGGCTCTTCGGCTTCCTGAGCTGTCCTATCAATTCTCTGCCAATCAATGTTTTTGGGAATTCGATCACCTTTTAATAATATTTCATTACCTCAGGAGACGGTGCACCTGTAGTTTTATCTCTCTCTGACTCTCTTGTCAGCCAATCTACACTCCTCTTACATTCCATCCACAAGTCAGCTGGAACCACTATCTCCAGGAGAGTGTTCAAGTCTTCCCAAAAGCATTTTGCAAGTTTCACAAACTTGTCTGTCTGCTGGTACCATTCCACTGGTTTCTCGCTCAATCTGGGGTAATTGTTCGTAAATGACAGAATGTCACTTCTGCTCCAAGGGACATGAACAAAATTCCCTCCTGGAATTTCCCTCATAGGTAACATTTTCTATTGGGTCTTTCTCCTGTTGTATGTTCGCAGTCAGTTCTACTGAATCCCTTTTTCTCTTCCCCATCTGCCTTCCCATTTATCTAAAGTTCCCCTATGCTGGGCACTTTGAAACAATTCCCTAAGGTGTGCTTTCATTCCAGTAGATCTCATGTGTTCAAAATCTTTAGCTTCGAAGTCTCACCTGTAACTTCTTTTCAAATGCTTTGTTTTCGCTAATTCTATGCCATATTTCTCTACCAGGTCTGCTAGTTTCTGATGCACATTGCTCACTTCCCTTGTAATCTTCAGGCACAGATATCTCAACTCCCCTTCGGTGTAGGACTCTCCCCTATTCACCCCCATGGTTCCCTCAAAGAGCTCACCTGCTTCCATACTCAGTCTAGCGTAGTTCAAGTACTCCTCTCCCTTCAGAGCACTCTGCGGGGTAATCAGTTTATCTAACCACTCAGTCAGTTGCTGGGCTGTTAAGCCTTGCAATGAAATGATATTTGCCTGCGCCTGTGGCACTTGTGGCACAACTGCATTTGTGGTCTGTGGTGTCATTAAGTTCCAATTCTGGCCATTATTCGGTCCCATCACAGAATCTGGAGGAACTCCGAATGGACTAAGACCCAACAAGGACCTGGATCCATCAAAGGTCTGTCCCACAGAAGAGACTACGCGAGTGTTCTCAGTAAGTCCTCCCCCCACTGCGTTCTGTGTCATGACACCCTGTTCACATACACTGGGTTTATTTTGTGCATACAAGGGTACAACCGGACCATCAGTAATAGGTAGAGATAGAACATCTGGGTTGCTCTAGTACCTAACTTCTGTGGGAGAGTAACTCCCATGTTCTGATTCATCATTGATGATATATCTGACTGTGTCCCTGTCACTGGAGTGTATTTCGGCATTACCTGTGGCAGAACTTGAGGCAGTAAGAGTGGAGTAGACTCTGTCTGGAACCAACATTGCTCTCTGGAAACCCTGTTCCGTAGGCACCACTAAGTTTGTAGCAGTTTCCATCATTGGCACATTAGGGTAAATTCTCTGGACCTGTGGCTGTGGCACCTGACTCTGTACTATTGGAGTAATAGGTGCGTTAAGATTACTCTTCACCGGAATCTGTGTCGGGCTGGGATTAACCTGCATCAGACTCATTGTTGCATTAACCTGTGTCAGCACTATAGGATCAGCATTGGTACTTGGACCACTCTCATGTGCTGCATATGGTGGTGGCCAATTCTCAATAACTGTGTAAGAAATTTATCATCGGCTGACTCTTCCTCCACTGTCGAAGACTTCCTAGCCTCCCTACTCTTGGAAATGCTTCTATTCATCTTTAGTGTAGCTTTTCTCCCTTCTTTCTCAGTGTCTTCTGTAATTGCTAGAAACAGCTTAATTCCATGCAAAGTCTTGTTTTTCCAAAGTCTCTCAACACTGTCCCACCTAGCCTCTGTTAATGTTTTTTCTGCCTTTCTCATTCCCCTCTCAAACTTCTGTTGCTGTTGCTGTCTGGTTACTAACTCTCAGATTGCCAATGCCTCAAAGTGTGCTGGTCTCGGAAGGGGCTTCGATTCATATAGCCCCATCCGTAAATGCTCCAAAACTCTCAAATTGAACGTTCCATGTGTAGGAAACGCTAAACTTCCATCTTTCTCTGTCGCTTTGCACCATTGCTTTAGCCAAAGATATGGCGCAACACCCTTCTCTTCCATTACAATGTAAGCTGGTGTACCATCTGGTGGTGTAGCCTCACCTATACTCGCTGTAATGAATGTATCTCCCCCTGAAAGCACTCTTTAAAGCTTTGAAAAATGTCATCTTTTCGACCTTTATGTAATTCAAAATCAAATCAGGAAGTGACTTTTAATCCCAGAATTCTCTTAACCCACCTTCTCAACCAATTGCGCCTCAGAGACAGCTGCCAATCCGTAAGCGACCCATCCCACTAACCAACCTACCCCAGCGCGACTCCAATGACATCACACTCACACGTCTTGCAGCTTGTCCTCCTAAACTCAAATTCACACAAAACTAATGCAAGTTATTGCGAGCACTATTCAAAACCAAAAACCAAATTTGCTGGTTTATTGCAGGTAAGGTAACACAATCGCTTCAGAAACTTTGCGGATTTTTCACTGACGGTTGTTCCCACTCTTGCAGCTACTCTCTCTTTTTCAGTTTCCCTGACTCGCAAGCAAAATTCGACCTGCAAATTTTACTCTCAACTGATCAGTGGGTATTTTCTGGTGCACATAGGACTCGCTAGATCTCAGTCGAAAAATTATTTCACTCACTTAGACTCACACTCTGACTTGTCGACCACGCCCGATCAACCTACTAAACCAGACAAATTACAACAAAAACCAAGTGTCTCATACACTTTTCAATATACTCCGGAGTCTTAGACCACGCAGGGTCCGTACATCAACAACCACATGGACAATTTTTTAGCACAAGCGCCACACACATGTGAAGTTCGACGGCTTCCCTACTCTCACACTGCAGAGTACGCACACTCTTTCTACAACCTCATTTGGAGTACGCAAACTCCCTAAACTCTCACAAACATCACAGTTCACCTGCGATTTGCATAAGCTGTGCAAGTGCAAAACCTACATCATTCACTCTATCACTAGAACACCGAGCATTATCAAACAATCATCTGCAGGTTCCAAGATTTTGGGAAAGTCACTTCAGGACTTAAGGAAACATTTTCTCTCCAATTTGTATCATTGAAAAATTAAGTCCAAAATCTATACCAGGTATCTATGATGGGCTCCCAAGGGGAATAACCATCAATCTGCTACCATGTTCTGATAGCGCGTCGGACCTTAATAAGTAAACTTACAAGGGGACACGTATAGGCCAATGAACCTTTGGACCAACGCTTGGAATGTTCCCACCATATAGGTCCGGTACTAACACAAATAAATACCCAATGGTCAATCATTAACATCAATTGTCAACGATAATCAATAACATAAGCAATCAACAGGAGTCACTAATTGACGCACCATGACCTTTTAGTCATGAACAACCACACCCTTATGCAAAAGTTAGAATATTTATTTCCCTATATTAACAATGGTAGAGTCACGTAGGTCAATCTCAAAATCAAATGATAAACATTCAGAAACAACACTGGCTGTCCGAATCTGCGGAAGAAACGCAATCTAATCAAGGCTTGAGCTACTACACATTCTAATATCACAGTGCAAATTAATAGCAAGAATAATTGCACAAACATTATCACATACATTTAGATTCAGCAAGGAAAAGACATCAGTTGTTATTCCCAATCAAACTTCATTAGTGAGAACCTTAACTAACACGTGATTAGAATTAGTATGTTGGGCTTCATGCAAAATGATTTAGTCAACACATATTTGGAAAAACATCTAGCTATGGCTCTGTCAAAATAGCTCGGTTGGTACCTAGAAACAAAAATAAATAGGCATAATAATCAACAGTCTAGTTCATAGTACCTATCCTTAGTATGGATCAGCAAGCAGTGACAGTCTTCATCCTCAAGACATCAGTCTGGTCAGCAAGGCATCAGGATTCAAAGTTTAAAAAATGACAAAGTCTCTTTTAAGCATTAAAGGTAGCACATCTCTTCTCCAGACACTCAGAAAATACTAGCCTTATGACAAGATAGAAAATTAACAAATGCAGTGTCTTCACTTAGTGCAGTTGCGTTAAGTTAGATTCTCTAAAACTACTTCCCATTTCCCTATTGGTCAAAGGATCACATGTTCACACTTTGTCCAATAAGACTAAAACTTTAAATCTATGAATTCTACCATTACTCCGTTCACATGTCGCTGATTGGCTTCTCTTGTAATGTTCTCATCATCTGGCTCGTCAGGTAACAATATTGTTGCAGCTTATACTCTAGTCAGTGTCTCCGTTGTTCTCCTCCTGAGAAAGTCAGTCTTACACATTTTACATTCAGAATGTTACATACAGCAAGAACAGCATCTTCTAGCAATCGGTTCTCATGAGAAAAGACTTTTAGCTATGAGCATGTTTGAACTATGCAGTGGAAAATCACAGTTTAGACAGCCATTTTATTAAACGTTAAGAAATACAGCTTGACATGAGGCCGTGCAACTAGGCCAAGACCTCCACTAAGTTAAGACTTTTAATTAATAAAGCAAATACATAATGTATGACCCTTAATATGATGTATTACTACATTAATCAAACATATGCTCAACATTTCATTTTAATAAGCCATTAGTATGTATACTTCGTGAACATTGGTGGCCACTTCTTGTGATCACACTTTCAAATGCGTGCATTATTTGTCCGTACTTTATTACATTTTCTAAGCAAATTCGACACTCAAGATACATTAATATTCATTAAAATTCTTGTTAAAGCTCCAGCGCTAGCACATCCACAACCACACTTGCATCCCACCATCTCTGCCACACCACCCTACAGCACTACAGCACTGAACTACCACCCCTCAGAAATGCAATACCCTCCTGGCCCGCCCTTCCACCCCACAGCAGCGCAGCACTGTACTAGACCCTAGGCTTATAATCCATAGTAATAAAGACTCTACCACTCTACAACTATACTTAAAACACATCTTGCACAAAAAATATATTTTTCACTATTAAAAACATACCTATAAGCTTTATCAACAGATGTTACAATGACCCTCTCACTCTCTGCAGATGCTACTCCTGGCCCTTACGAGACACAAGCAAAGCCCCAGATAAGGAGATGACAAGCACACTGGGCACAAACATGTCGAAACCCTGGAAAGAGTACCAGTCACGGCAACACGCATTCTGACTAAAGTACAGCTGAATTCATTCGTCTGGGATTTAGCACATCAAAAGAGCCCTCTCTGCTGAGCTCTTCTGGGATGCAGGCAGACCCTGATCCAGTTATCAAAGCCAGGGCCGTGAAAACCCTCCTTCCTCGTGTGACCTGCTGCATTCCACACGGACAAGCAAGGCGCCACCGCTGATACGACTGCGTGAAGCCCTGTGGGAAACCCGCGCTACCTTGAGATGTAGAGTACACGCATCTTTGAGCCGGCAACGCGGCCAATGGCTGTCTGACGTATGCAGCACTCCGATGGTTTCTTTTGAAATGATTCTTTTATGTAGATGTACCTGACTCTCACAAGCAGCTCATTGTGCCTTTATTTTTCACGAAGTTAGAATTAGTGTGTCAAATGGTCACGGTGAATGCGAATACAGAAATATGACAAGAGGCAGCACAATGTTCAATGGTAATGCCACAGTTGGTGAAATATATGACTCATCATCATCATGTCAGAGAGTTAATGCTATGTAAAGGTACCACGTGGCTTTGTGTTACACTGGCTCTCAATCGCCTGAATGCCCAAAAAACAATTGTACACTCCTAAGGGACTCTTTTGCTCCAAAGGGCAAATACCATCAGAATCAACTTAAGACCATTTGCACTATAAAAATACCAGGAGCCATTGACACCCATATTATCATGTCATATCATATATTATTTTCTTTCAAAGTGCAAACAGTAGTCCACAAGTTCCATCAAGGTTCAAAATGAAGGATCGCAATTGACCTTATTGATGAAAATTTGCCAGAGAATCAAAGGTATGGGTAAATATGCATTTCTTCTTTGACATGGGCTCCTTCACAGCGTCCTCCAGCACATTCTCTATCAGGACCCACCATAGATAATTGGGTTCCAGGGAATGAATTACACAGCACATAGAGTGATTTTTGGTTCCACCAAAAGGAGTATCACTCTCTCACGACATGCTATTGGTTGCCTCCTGTATCATTCCTCATCCTATTTAATGATTGCATTATCTTGCAAGAGGAGCTATTTTACATCTCAAAACTGTACTGAATCAACTTCAAATTATCTCCGAGATACATTTTAGACAAAAATCTGTTTTTTTTGTTTGGTTTCTGTTGTTGAAGGTTGTTTTTTAAACTTTAAGCTGGTATCATAGAATTGGTAAATGCCCATTGGCTTTGCCAATTATTGCTTGAGAAGAGTTCCCAATTTGGACTTTCGGTGGAGCTCTTTATCCAAACAGTAATCCTTACAGAAGCTTGAAAGTGTGTTTGTATTGCTATTAGATATTAAATATGAAGCCTAAAGTACGCCAAAGAATCATCAGATGCTACTTTACACTGATCTTTCAAAACCTGAGACAGGCCACTCAGTGCAGCAAACATATTAGGCCTGATTACGACCTTGGCAGAGGGGATTACTCTGTCCCAAATGTGATGGATATCCTGTCCGCTGTATTGCAAGTTCCATAGGATATGATGGAACTTTTAATACTGCGGGCGGGATATCTGTCACATTTGGGACGGAGTAATCCCCTCCACGAAGATCGTACTCAGAACCTTTGTGTCTTAGGCTATAAATGTTGGATCCTGCCTCATATTTGATCACTTGGTGATAACTATGTTCAATTCAAGAAAACCTCTTAAACTAGGTTTTTCAAGAACGTTGAATATTTTACCCTAGGGATGCTAACATCTTCAAGTCTAAGGACTTCTGTGCCTTTAAGCCACGTTAGGTACCATGTTAATTGCACAACAGGGTGGAAAGAAATGGTGGTAAGGGCACAAACCCTTTCTTCTAGCAGGATTTAGAAGGTTGCAAATTAATTAAAAATCCATGAAGGACTGGAAGAAACTTGTAAGAAATCATAGCAATAGTCTGGAAGCAAAGAATGAGCTGGGAACCAATAACAAACAGTGGTGTTACTCTCAACGAAGAAATGGGTAGAATACTTAATACTCAGATACTGGCTCTACTGTCAGATCTAAGTTAGGGTAAGGATGTACTTGCAAATCATGATGGTGCCATTTTCACAGTGTTGCTCTTTCTTTTCACAGATCGTTGTTTTCAAGCATGGTACTCCAATTGGGCCTACTGACTTTTTCAGACAGGTGTGATCTGCTAAACAAAAAGGTAAGACTGGAAACAGAGGGGCATACTTACTACTTTTTTTATGCATTGCAGGGTAGCAAGCAAAGTTGCAAAGACATGCAGCATTTCTCCTCTCTCCTTGTACTGGTGCACTGTGTGCCTCCTATCACCAACATAGGTACCCTTGAATCTTATTGCAAAGGTGCCTGTGTTAGAGGCAGGATTGTTTTTGCACACGAAGGGACACCTTACTGTACAAAAAGAATCCTTAAATGCATTTTTATCTTGCTATGTGTGCTAAAAATGCAGCATGCATAGAAAGAGGAAGTAACAATGAGAATAAAGATATTTCTCCTCATTATCCCTCACAGGGAAAGGCGTAGCATTTAGATACATCCTGAGGCATAATTAGTTTTAGTAAATCTGGGACTGCTCCAAATTGCTTGGATGGTTGTATGGCAATGCTTATGCTCCACCCATAGAATGCTCCCTGCGTGAGATGTAACATAACACAGCACAAGCCTTTGCATTGTGTTACATTTCTTTTCTAAGCCACGCAACACTGCAAAATAAATCACCCCTTGAGTGTCTTTGTAAATTTTACTGAAGCCTTTGCATTGTTCTGGTGTCACCTTGAACGACGCAAGGATAACACAAAGGCTTGATAAATCTGGGCTGAAGTGTACTTGTGAAGTCATACAGAAATCCTACCTACATATGTGTGCTTGGTGCATTACAAGATCTGTCCTACTTAATCATTCGTTCATCTTCTTGATCACCTACTCATTAATACAGCAGCTGCTTTTTCCCTACCAATCTTTAACCTTGTCATTCAGTCCAATTACAGCATATCCAGATATCATTGAATATGTTTTCAGGAAATTATACTCAATAAAACATTAAAGGAAACAATTCATTGCTAAGCGTTTAACAAATCTCTACTACCCATGGAAAAAACAACCAAAGAAACTGTGTTGTATTTAGAGGGTATAATGAAGAATGTTGAGAAGCTGCTTAGCAACAGAAAGTGGAATGTAGAATTGTTGCAGTTTGTAAGGCAGAAGGCAGTTGCTGCTGTGATCTGCCAGGGTTGGATGACTTTATCTTCTTCTGAAAATAAAACTTGGAACAAGAGATAAAGGAGAGACCTTCTTCTTTTTATTGAACAAAGAGTGTTAAAAATAGTTTTGGATCCCAACAGAAACCATACAAAACCAATCTCTGGGAATCCTAGAACCTTGTTAAAGTGGCGCCCAGATCAAGAAAGTTCCACAGTGTTAACCTAATGGAAGAAGCCTCTGTCCAAATTGAAATACAACAACATAACATTCCATTCACAAGCTCCATTCACCACTCGTTATGGTGGGTGAAAGAGCATACCGCATTCAACTAATCTTTGACGAGTCCTTCATCCCTAGATCTGGACTGATGATTTTGAATGACTAAATTTAAAGGAAATTACTGCAAATAAAAGCTGATCGTAGTACTACTGGGAGCAAATGTGGTCTGGCCATACACTGGGAATCTTATAACACTGGAAATGCAGACTACTGTTGCAGGAGAATTAGCAACCTAAGCCTGAAGGCTCAACAAGGATACGGAAAACATGACGGAATTTGGATTTGGGCCTTTAGGATTAGTTTGGTGATTGTCTTAGTAATCACTTGCATGTGATGCTACTTGTTTCATGTAATTAGGCTCTCATCGAATCTGTAAATGGGATCTCTATCTACTATGTGATTTATGTTTCATCTTGTCACACCTATCAATATACTTCCTGGTGATAATGTTAAACTGGCAATATGGTTTGAAAATTTCCCTTGCCATTGTTGAGTGGCTGAAATGTCTTTCAGGAAGCCAATTCAATAGATGCATAAACAATTATTTAACTTTTTAAATGTTTGTTTTTTTAATGTGGACTATGGAGTACAACCATGTTAGCTTGGAGCCTCCTCAGAAAGTGTTTCACAACATAACGATGTTGAATAGGTCTTGGTCATCACTTGTGTTGGCATAGGTCACTCCTATGTAGTGGAGACTGCCCCTCTTTTGCAAAGGCTGTAATGAGATGTTGGAACAAGATTCCAAACCTAGTGCCTCTTGGGGTCAGGGATTGCTTGCTAGATTGATACAACAGGAAGAATGACACAGGAGGCCAATGTGGTGGAACATCATGGTTTATTCCCAGTTACAAAAACAAGTATGTACACCTTGACAGCATGCAGGTTTCTCCTCTAAGGCTCAGGTTTAAAACATTCTGCATTGGGCTTGTGTCGCAAACCTGATACAAACCTGTGCAAAATATTTTTAACTTACTTTACAACACAAATCTTGATTGCGCTAGAAAGTTGCCTCGAAGTGTTACAAAGTGCTGCTTTGCATTACTCTGCATCAAGGCGGAATTCCCTGAGTGGTACATAAGTGTTCCCATGCACCCACCATTGGCTTGTGACACAAAACCATATCTAGTAACAACTGAACTCAGAGTTTTGCACGAACAAATATTGCCACTTTAAAGCAGGTGTTAAAAAGGAGACTTGATTTTATTTCCCCCAACATTTTCTACTTTGCATGTGTGCTGCACTGTACAGCACACATCCAAATGATAAAGGTTTTTAAATTACTCTAAGCATACCCTTTCAGCACAAAACCTATGCTAACGTGATGCAGACACCTTTGCACCACGGTGCAACGGTGTGTGCATGGCGCTAGGCAGCCTGATTGAGCGCCACCGCTATGGAGAGCAAGGTAGCACCATATCTTAACAGAAATGGTGGTTTTCTTCTCTCTCATGCAACTCAGCGCAGCAACATTGGTTGCTGCTCTATGTTGTATGATGCCTTTGTAAATCTTGGCCTAAATGTCTTGACACTTCTGACCACCTTTCTAACTCTTTATGAGCTGATGATACTGCTCCATGGCTTATATTATTTACCTTGTACTTTGCTATAGTTCTACAAACTTCCAGAACATGTATATTCTGGCCGTTGGTTGTACATTGTTTTATCAAAATGGCCTTCACTACTATTCCAATTTTCTTTTTCCAAACCCCTACTTTTGGATCTTGAATTCCTCCCTTTTCTTAGACACTTTCCTGGTTACCACCTGAGCCACTCCTCTTACTGTCAAGCATGCTCCTCTTTTCTCCTTTCCTTGTATTGCTATTACTCCGTGTTAGTCCTGGCAGCTCTTGGTGTGGGTTTCCCGATGAACAGTGTTAGAGTGCAAGTGCTCCCTATCTAAATTGTATTGGTGATTGGTTTATCCATGATTGGCATATTTGATTCACTAGTAAGTCCCTAGTATAGTGCACCAGGTGTGCCCAGGGTCTGTAAATCAAAGGCTACTAGAGGGCCTGCAGCACTGATTGTGCCACCAACTCAGTAGCTCTTTAACCATGGCTCGGGCCGGCCATTGCAGTGCCTGTGAGTGCAGTTTTAAACTGCCATGTCAACCTGGCAAGTGCACCCACTTGCCAGGACCAAATCTTCCCTTTTATTCCCTTTAAGTCACCTCTAACGTAGGCCCAAGGCAGCCCCATGGACAGGGTGCAGTGTATTTAAAAGGTAGGACATGTACTGGTGTGTTTTACATGTCCTGATAGTGAAATACAGCTCATTTCATTGTTCACTATGGCAAGACCTATCTCTCCCAAAGGGTAACATGTGGATTGCCTTGGAATATCTTTTAAGTGTAATTTCCCATTGGAATCAGACAGGGATATGGAGTTTGGGGCCTCTGAACTCACAATTTTAAAATACATCTTTTGGTGAATTTGGTTTTTGAACTGTGAGTTTGAAAATACCACTTTTAGAAACTGGGCATTTTCTTGCTTAACCATTGTGTGCCTCTGCCTGTCTACTGAATACATGTTTGGGTCAGGATGACAGTTGGGCTGTTTGTGCATTTAATCTAGACAGTCACACAAAGGGAGCTGGGGTGTGCCCTGCATATTCCGATGGCCCAGCACCAGGCTGATGGGTCTTCCTGAGCTAGAGTGGTGGGAAGAGCTGAAACTTGCACCTGAATAGGGCTGTGTCTGTCCTCACACAAAGCAGTCTCCAGCCTCCCAGAGTGTCTAGGGCCTTGGCAGGGAAAGGCAGGGAGTTGTGCACTACAAAGACTTCTCTTTGAAGTTTGCCAACGTCAAAGACAGAAATGGGTATAAGTACTGAACCTCAGACCCCACAAAGTTAGAAAACGTCTGGACTGAGGACATTCAGTCAGGAAGAAGAACTGTATGCTGTAGGAGGGACTGTCCCTCTGGCTGTTGCTTTGTTGTGCTGGCCTGCTGATTGCTGCGTCTGTCCTGGGAGTGAAAGAACTGGACATTGCTTTCTATATCCTGCTTCAAAGGTTCTCCAAGGGCTTGAGTTGAACTTGCCCCCTGTTAGGAAGTCTCAGGGCCTTCAAAGACTTCACCTGCCAGCACCTGGGCTCTCTTGCTGAGAGTCCTGACTTGCCAAGTGGTGCCAAATCCAGTCCCTGGGCCGTTGGAAGTGAGTTCTGGTGATCTTAAGGCAAAAGTCCCTGCGTTGACTCCCAGCACTGCTGTAAACCGATGCATCACTGGAAAGATCTAATGCAGCACCTGCACCACTGATGCAGAATCAATGCAGCACCTACACCGCTACTGTAGAATCAACACAACACCTGCTTCACCATTGTAGACCAACACAGCACACGTGGATTTTCAACGCATGTTCGCTGGGTGACAGTTTCTTCATTGACACTTCATCGCAGTGAGGAACCAAAGCTGCGTGTTCGGGAACCAATGCATCACCTCCCAGACAGTAAGGAACCGATGCATCTCTGCCTTGCGAACGTAAGGAACTGACTCATCACCTACCCTTGCAGTAAGAAACTGATGCATCACTTGCTAAACTGGTGTGGAGTCCTTTTGTAGTGTTTTCACTGTGTTACTATGTGTGTGTGTGTGTGTGTATACAAATACTGTACATGTTGCCTCTGAGATAAGCTGGACTGCTCTTGTAAAGCTACCAAGGGGGTGAGCAGGGGTTATCTTAACTGTGAGACTCCTTTACCCTGACTAGAGTGAGGGTCCCTACTTGGACAGGGTGCAAACCACTGCCAACTACAGACCCCATTTCTAACACTCAGATTAATGTAAGGCCATCCTACAAATTGTAGTAATTCCTGAGCCAAAGTGTCTTTCCCCTGGACCTCATTATTAGTGTACTTTGAAAAAGAATTCTGCAAGAATAGCTGATAAGCAGTATACCCCAAATCAGATTTTGATGCATCCCTCTGCAACAGCGGTAGATATCTCTCTTTAGACCCGCACTGCACAAGTTTACAATAGCAAGTTATTACTACACTAATTGTCTGATAGAATCTTTGTTCATTAGTACTGAAAGGTTGTGTGTAAGAGTGTCACAGACAGAAGTATTGTTTGATATAAATATTGTGTCCTAAATATTATTTACAAAAATATCATCCCCTTGAGTGTAAATGTCCTATCATTATTTCCAATGGGTCAATTATTTTAAAGAGGATCCTTAGGAAAGTATTTTTACTCCAGACGATATTCTGATAACAATATTCTGGTACTAGAGGGCACCAAGCACCTTATGTATGATGTTTAGATGAAGTCTTGCACTGATAGTGGCAGCCCTTAGCTCCTCGCCCTCATGCATCCGTCAGCTGTTTTTGACACAGTCAACCAGCAAACACTGCTGAACAAAAAATCTACTGAAAACTACCAATAGGTGTTTGTGCAGTCTGACTTTACATCAACAATATAAAGGTGCATGAGTTATTAAAGAGGGCATTGCCCATTCTATTGCCCCGCACCCCATCCTCCATCTCCCATCTAAAGGGCCAAAGCAACAAAAGGAATAATCCTAATTTATTGGTAAACAGGAGTATAAAAGTGTTTACAAGTCAATCTTACTCTCAAATGTAAATCACTGTCTTGAAAGTAGCAGTTCTAATGATTGGATAAGTTAATTTAACATTCATTGATCAGACATTGTTTTACATCAATCCAATCAGTGAATATAAAGATTTTTACAACCCTCTGAACTGAAGGACAAAATACATCTGCATGAACCAAATTCATAAGTGTGCTAGATAAGATTTTCAGGACTTTCCCTTTACAAAGACAAGGAGAAAAAATAACAAGAGATTTGAAAATTTAATGAGAGGAGTAGCATACCTAAAACCATAAGTTGTTATTTGCATACAAAAGTGATTAATTAATGGGTGTTCAAAAAACGAGTGATGTAATAAAATGACTGGGATGTACCAGTGCTTAATTTACATATAAAGTGATAGGTGCGGGGGGCTTTTTTTCTGAGGAGCCACCCACCAACGTTGTTTTGCTGATAAATGCCAGGGCAGCCCAATTCCAAGGCTGCCTATTCTTAATTTGACCACGTGCCTCTTTCTCTTCCATCACCCTATACTTTCTGTCTCTGCAACTCACTCTTGCAGGTTTCTTTTCTTTACAACTCCAGTGAGGATCCACACACATTCTACAACAACTAAAGCGGCATCCGTGGTTTCAAATGGTATATGCCCATCACAGAGCTCTATGAGCTACCACATATATGGTTCTCAACTCACTCTCATTTGGAGGGTGTACCACCTATTGCTTCAAACTCACACTTTAACAAACTGTAACAACTCCTATAGACTTCAGAATCAGAAAGGTGAGCGACATACCCTTATATTTTCAGCAGGAATATAACACTGGATGCATCTCTCCCCATAGATGAAGTCTTTGGTATTCATGTTCTGTGAAGCCTATATGTCTGAGTTGTGTTTTGGTGCATGCTGTTTCACCTCTCATCATATATGGGGCTTTGGAATCCACATCCCAACCAGTTGAGAAGAAACAGCAAGAACAACGGAGTGAGAAAAGTACTTTAATGTTTGAAGAAACAATATTTTGCAAAGTTAACATTCTTTTAATCATCCTGCCACTGGAAAATTACTAAAACGTGAGGCCTTTAACTAATGCTAAAACATGAAGAATAAAACATATTGTTTAAATTTAAACCATTAACCTTTTAATAATCATCTTGTCAGTGTATTTATTATTGATTAGACAGTATATTTTTTCATTAGTCATTATTTAATATCACGTTGAACTTCATTGTGGCTGACACCAGAGTAAGCACATTTCAAAGTGCATGTTTATTTTCTAACACACAGTTTTCAGTTAGGCCTTTTGATACACGTTATTTCATATTATATTTTAGTGACACATTTTTATTAATAATGTTTACTCTCTAACAATGCCTCCTCTGACAACTATATATGTTGTCACAAAAGAATTTACTCATTAATACATGTGCTGACACTAATGAGACAAGTCAAAACTTAGTTTGTTTAGCATAGCTACTACTTCTCGGTTTTCTCCAGATTTCAGAATTTCTCAAATCATGAAAGTATTTGCTTCTTATTTTTCCATTTTAACTTCTTCCCCCCTCTGTTTATTTTTCGTCCTTTGTCTTTGTATAAATCTATACAGTTTGTAAAATCAGATTATGCAAATGACACATACAACCACTGTTAATAATGGTTTCAGTATCATTCCCACAACACCCTGACCGAGGTTTCCCAAGCAATTTTTCACTTTAATAAAACTTTTGCCTATATATTCCCATACCCTGGGCTCTTCCACATCTTTTAGGTCAGAATTTAGATCCGTCAAATTCTTAATGATATTTCAAATCCCTTTACTGTTATCAGTGTTAAATGTACAACAATGTTTCGCTTTGAGCATCCGACAGAATCTGCCTTCTTTTGCTAAAAAGATGCCTAACGCAAGACAGTTCTGAAGAACCATCGAACGTACCGCAACCATTTCAGTATCCATAATATAATTGCTCCAGAAAAATCTGTTTGCATTTTATCTACAATGGTAGACAGCTTTCTAATTTTCATGTGATTCAGAACAACTCCTAAAGAAGGAATAATTGCTCCAAATATATCCCAATTATTTCAGAAAAACATGCCCTTTTTGATCTTGGTCTCAGGTTCTCATGTGTTTTGTCTATGTTGTGAACTTGATAAATTTCAGGAAAAACCACTCCCGGGTAGCAAATACCATAACATCCCCTAGGAAACAATAATGAGCACTTTTCCACAGATGCAATAAACCCCAGGGATCACAGGATCGTGTCCATTCAGCATAAAGGGCCAGATGTACCAAAGGATTTTACCCATTCTGTGTCTGTGGGAAAAAGCTTTCGTACATATGGCCCAAAGTCACATGTATTCTTAAAAAGAAATACATGTCTGCATTCACTCGTTCCCACAAACTTAGATTCATTATAGATTGTGGTCTGTATATACAAAGCTTTCCTACATGTTGGTAATCTAAAGCAAGTTTCTCTTGTGTGTTAGTTACACTAAATGCATAGTCATTCTTGTAAGTGCGTTTCACTAAACCCTTCTCTATCTTCTCCTTTAATTCTTTTCTTCTATCATCGATCTGATCCAGGAAAGTTTTCTCAACTTTTGAAAGTGTGCATGTAAGGTAATTCCTGTGTGCGTAATCTGTACCAAATGTTAGTATAGGTTCAGAGAAACCTCCTACAATGTCAATGTAAATGTCAATGTTCTTAGCTTTAGCAACACTACTCAAACGTTGGTTAACTGGAACAAAAGAAAAAACAACATTCATATATGAATAGAAATATTGGATGTTTTCTTGACTATAAATCTTATTAATAGAAGGCTGCAACTAATTCCATATGTTAGTGGTAAGCTATGATATGTAATTCCTTATTGCATTGATGAAGGAATTTGTGCACACACATTGCACTCTATCACATCCATTGTCTCAACTTATTCATACAATAAGCAATAGAAAACATTAGAGGAAAGATCTCCTTGTGTGCTGTCTAAATGTAAGTATTTCTCATATTTATTGAACTTCTCTCATTTAGAAAGTGTAGTAGTCTCTGGAAGAGGTATATAATTAGTTTCAGATTTATTAGAAACACTCATACTTATAATCAACAATACACTTATTAACACACATACAACTGCAAATCCAGCACACATGCACTTGCAACACCTACTGTTTTTAATGCTATTGCGATTGGTATCCATGACCTGTAAAGAATCGGAAAGAAAAAGAAAAAGAAAAACAGATTTAATTATGCAGCCAAGCAAAAATCAAAAACAATCTTCAGTCTTCTTTGAGATTATTTACAGCAGCTTTCAGACTTTTTTTTCCAGAACTTGTCAAAAATCGGTTTAGTAGCTTTGTCAAAATCAGTTTCAAATGTCTCTTGTTTGATTATAATCCGCTGATATGCTGATTTACAGTACTGGATCTGCCAACTGATTTATGAGATACAGTTATTTCAAACATTTGGGATCTTTCTGAGAAAGACATTGGTCTAATCAAAGGAGTTGAACCACTATATAACGTCTCTCCTGTTCAATTGGCAATATGATTTCAAAACTCAGTTCAAATGCAATTTCAAGTTCCAAAATGTAGAACTGTATTCTCACAGTCAAATTAAAAGGACATAAACTCGTGTTCCCATTCATCAGCTTCAAGGTATGCCGATTTAGGACCTGTGTATCTTTGACTTGCAAATCTCTGTTTGATCGTCGAGTTGAACTTGTCTTTCCTTCACTCAGATCTGTTCCTTCTGTTGTTTCAGCTTCCTCATTTATGCTTGACAGTACATTAGGAACCTTTTCAGTTTCATGCAGTGTAGTCCACTTGTCTCCTTTCACATTCTTTCTAGTCAATGATGGCAAAACTGGACTTATGATTCTTCTTGGTTCAGCAGGATTTTGACAAGTACTTCTTTGACATTGACTTGTTTCACCTGCTCCATTAGCCACTTCAGGAGGAGTCAAATCTCCATGACTTTGAGTCAACTCAATTCCAGTTTCAGCTTCATCAGGGAACGAGATCTGTTGTATCTCTTTTCCCTATCGTCTGCTTCTGGGAGGGTTCTACTTAGACCTGACTCTTCTGCTACATTCACTTCTATTTCTGATGATAGAGGAATATCAGGATTTACCTCTATTTCATCTCTCAGAGGTGTACGTGGATCTTCACCAGTTTGCACTGTCTTTACTTTTCCAGTCTCTTGCTCTGTCTTTGTCACTTGTTTTTCTTGAGACTGTACAACTTCTGCTGGTGCTCTCAGCAACACTGGATCTTCTTCCAAAAAATATATCACTTTGCGGGTATGACTCACATGGACCCAGTTCGGAACTCCAGCACACTTCACTGCAGTCATTGTCACCAGAATAATCTGGTAGGGACCTTTCCACTTAGGCTCCAAGCAAGTCTTATGCATGTGCATCTTGATCACCACCCAATCGCCAGCCCGAAGAATGCAACACTGATCTTGGGACGGTGGCATGGCTGTTGCTTCCACCTGATGAGAAAAAGAGCGAACCACATCAGCTAAACCCTTGCAGCACGTCACCTGTTATGTTTACAAGTGCATTTGCAGGAACAGCTGGCAATCTCATTGCTCTGACGATTAGGATCTCGTGGGGAGAGAGTCCAGTTCTTCTAACATGTAACTTTGACTTGTCTCAAACATCTTTCTATTCTTCACAAAATTTCACACAATTCAATGCAGTGAAGGGAGTAACCTGATCAGCATAGGAATTTCCCATGGAGATGAAATCGCTTGATCTCTGGTGTGCACTACATTTGACTACCACAATTTATTAGTAATAGTAGGGCTTGTAACAAATCATGAATTCTATCACCATTCCTAACTGGTGAGCCAGAGGAGGTCATGAAATCTCTCTGGGACCATAACTGCCCAAAGTCGTGCAGTACACCAAATCCATATTGGCTGTCTGTAACAAATCGTAATTTTAAGCTGTGCAGGAATACAGCATGCTCTGGTAAGGGCCACCAATTCAGCCACTTGTGCAGAAAATACTCCTTGAAGTCATGAAGCTTTGAGTATGCCAGAGACAGTGCACACAGCATAACCAGATCTCAAAGTTCCTGCATTGTTTCTTAAACAGGAACCATCAACAAAAATAATTTGATCATTTTCTCTATCGGACTATCCTGAATATCAGGTCTGGGTTTGGTGCACAGTTCAGTAACCTCTAGGCAGTCATGTTCAACTGCATTTACATTTTTATTTTCAACATTGTCTACAGGGAGCAAATTTGCTGGACTAAGCACAGTGCACCTCATGAGGGTGATGTTTGTGGAACCTAAAAATCAATAATTCATACTTGGTCAGCCTGGCATGAGTACTGAGTCTTGGTCCTGGTAAGCAAGACCTCAACCGAGAGAGGGGCCAGAACAGTTAAAGGATGTCCCATCTCAAAGCTCTCACACTGAGTGAGAGACAAACCAACCGCATTCATATTTTTTAAGCAGCCGAACAAAACTGCAGCAACAGGATCCAATGTAGCTGAAAAATATGCTACAGGGTGGTTTACGCCACCCTGTACCTGTGTCAAAACAGAAAGTGCACAGCAATCATGTGCATGACAAAACAGTAAAAATGGCTTTGTGTAATCGGGCATTCCCAGAGCTGGTGCTCTGCACAGACGCTCTCTCAGCTCAGTAAAAGCTTTCATACAAGCTTCGTCAAAGAGAACAGTTTCAGCAATGTCTTTCTGGGCCAATCTCTGCAATGGCTTGGAAATAACAGAAAAGTTGTGATTCCATTGGTGACACTAACTCACCATTTCCAAAAACATCCTGACATCTCTTTGAGTAACCGTAAGGCTCATTTGCAAAATAGCTGTAACGTTTTCTCTGGACACCTCCCTTGCGCCATTCTCTATTTGATGTCTCAAATATTTCACTTCTTTTTGACAGAACTGTAATTTCCCTGGGGACACTTTATGTCCATTTTCACCTAAATGATTCAATAAGGCAATCATATCCTGCTTGCATGCTTCCTGTGTCTTTGAAGCAACCAATATGTCATCAATGTAATGAACCAATGTTGATTGGAAAGGCACTGACAATGATTCCAGATTCTTTTTTAACACCTGGTTAAATATGGATGGTGATTCTGAAAAACCTTGTGGGATCCTACAACAGCAATTCACACAATTGCAGAAGTTAAAAAAGAAGAGAAACTGGCTATCCTCATGTAGAGGCACTGAGAAAAATACTTGTGACAAGTCCACTCCTGTGAACCATTCTGCATCACATGGAATTTGGAACAGAATCACTGCTGGATTAGGTACAACTGGACAACATTTTACCACATTATCATTAATTTTTCTCAAATACTGAACAATGCAAAATGTCACACTTGGTTGGGCTACTCAGCACTCATTTCAAGACTCCCTGTTTAACAAAATTTGAAATTACAGGAGTAATTCCTTCAATTTCATCTGGTGCCATGTGATATTGAGGAGTTTTCAGAAAAAAACTTCATTTGGTTTCACTGTAACTTTGACTTGTTTAACTCCTTTGATTAGACCAATGCCTTTCCCAGAAAGATCCCAAACCTTTGAAATAACTGTAGCTCATAAATCAGTTGGAAGATCCAATACTGTCAATGCAGGGTAAAGAGTAATAAATGGAAACTCTTCATTAATCAAATTACAGTTCCCAATTGGTAAACAGGATTATTCATCATCACTATTTGTTTGAATGGCAATTCCATCATTTGTGCAAGTAATCGAACATCTTATTTTGCATAGCAAATCTCTTACCAAAAGGCATACTGGACTTGAGTCACAGACTACGAATCTGTGCATGCCTTCACAATTACCAATTTTAGCAGGAATCGGCTCTGTAATCGGATTTGCCGAATGCTGGTTTGCTACTCCTACAACCTGTACTGTTTTCCCAGAAAGTGACACATTAGGAACTTTTGCAGTTCTGACAGTAGAGCGCGTAGCTCTTGTGTCAACCAGGAAAAAAAAATCATGACCTATTATTGTTCCACGTACATAAGGACCACTCTGATCCACCTCTAATGAAGCTGCTAGTACACAATCTTCTTCATCCTTACTTTAACTCACAATTTTGTCACTCGATTCATCCACACTGTGTAAAGGAAGCAGTGTTATGCATGGTTGATTGTTTTGACTTAACTTTTGACCCACGTTCTGCTGAGAAACAACTATCTGCTGCTGATCCATTGGAGCTTGAGGTTTTTCCATTTGCTATTGTGGCATCATTTGCATCTGCTTTTGCATTTGGTGTTGTGGTACCTGAAAACATGGCACCTGCGGTTTGCATTTCCTGCAGAATCTGCGTTTGATTATTCATATTCTAGACATTTAAATTAGGATTCTGAAATTCTCGATTCTCTCAAATTGGGAAATTGCTTAAGTTAATTCGGCTGCACAACACCTTCCTGTACCACTACTGGAAACTCCCATTTCCAATTACTTCGACCCACACAAGCATGACCAGGTAACATCATTTTCATTGCCTGCTTATCACCTGAACTGACATTAGTATTCAGATCAACACCTACACGATTTCCATTTCCAAATCCACCACGTCCTCTACCTCTTGCCAGTCCCTGACTCTGAATCATCTGTATGTTTCCTTGTTGTTGTGGAATTCTCTGCATCCCTGATTGTGCTGCTCTAATCTGCTTCACCATTGCCTTTTCTTTCAGTCTTTTCTGCTTCATTTCAATCTTGTAACCGCAGTATTTAGCAAACTGTAATACTTCATCAACTGGTTTTGCTTGCCATCAAATCAAATGACTCATGTTACTAACTTCAGGTCACAACCCTTCAACAAATCTGAACACAAAATGAATCTTGTATTTGGGCTCAATTGTTTCTGTACCACTGTAATGTTTGAATGCCAGCAACAACCTTTCATAATATGCATGTATTGACTCCTTTGCTTCTTGGGCTGCCCTATCAATTCTCTGCCAATCAATGTTTTAGGGGAAATTATCATTTTCAAAACATCAATCACTTTTTTAATAGCTTTTCATTAGTTCAAGAGATGGTGCACCTGTAACGGAATCTCGTGGAGGTTCTCTTGTCAGTCAATCAATACTTCTTTTACATTTGGGGAGGAAGGGTCCTCAGAATACTAGAGCAGGGAGGCTGGAGAAATACTCTCTGCGTGCATCTGTTAGGACGCGAGGTCCTAGGAGGTGGCTGGTGAGCTAATTCACCAGGGTGGTCTGACTGAAGACATCCCTGAGAGAGTGAGAGTCGCCCCCAGTCAAAAGAGATCCCAAAGCCAGGCAGCATTTCGGGGGGGAAAAATAACAGCGACTGCACCCTCCAAGAGGCAGCAGAAAATCACCCCTCGCCCAGGTCCTTCTTTAAAGCACAGGAGGGTTTATCTGGGCCCCCAGCTACACCCCCACCCACACCCCCACACACTCTGGCCGAGGGTCAGGTAGGGGCATGGAGGATAATAACAAGGAGGGAGTGGAGATGGGCTCTACATCACCGACTCTAGAACCAAATCAATGCTTGACGGTTTCAGGAGGAGAGGGGCCCAACAAAACTGAACCTGGCGAAAACATTGACAATTTAATTATGACAGGCCTGACTGAAGCCCCAAATCTGTTAATCCGTGAATCAGGTGGCCCCCAAGAGGCCCCAGGTGGAGTAGGAAATGGAGTCTTGAACTCCCAGGATTTCAAGAGATCCCAGGGCACCTAAATGGTTGACGATGGACCACAGAGATCACAGGTTGGTCCCCTGGAGAAACTGTTGCAGTCTTTAGCAAAAGATGTCAGGAATGGTTTCACTGTATCCCAGGCCAACCAGAAAGAGATACAGGAAGTCTGTGAGGGGTTAGCAGAGAATCTGGATGTATTGACACAAAAATCTCAGGCCTTAGAAGTCCAAGTAGAGAAACTAAAAGCAACCACTGCAAAGAATAAGCAAGAGATAGACAAACTGAAGGTAAAATATAAAAAGAGCCTTGACAAGCTCGAATTTTTAGAGAATAATGCAAGAAGGAACAACATTAGGTTGATGAATGTTCTGGAAGGGAAAGAAGGTGAAAACATTAAGGCCCTCATTCTGACCTTGGCGGGCGGCGGAGGCCGCCCGCCAAAGTCCCGCCGTCAGGTTACCGTTCCGCGGTCGAAAGACCGCGGCGGTAATTCTGACATTCCCGCTGGGCTGGCGGGCTGCCGCCTTCAGGCCGCCCGCCAGCCCAGCGGGAAAGAGGCTTCCACGATGAAGCCGGCTCGGAATCGAGCCGGCGGAGTGGAAGCTGTGCGACGGGTGCAGTTGCATCCGTCGCGTATTTCACTGTCTGCGCAGCAGACAGTGAAATACATTTAGGGGCCCTCTTACGGGGGCCCCTGCAGTGCCCATGCCAGTGGCATGGGCACTGCAGGGGCCCCCAGGGGCCCCGCGACCCCCCCTACCGCCATCCGGTTCCCGGCGGGCGGACCGCCGGGAACTGGATGGCGGTAGGGGGGGTCGGAATCCCCTCGGCGGCGCAGCTAGCTGCGCCGCCTTGGAGGATTCCAATGGGCGGCGGTACACTGGCGGGAGACCGCCAGTGTTGCCGGTCCGACCGCGGCTTTACCGCCGCGGTCGGAATGCCCATTGGAGCACCGCCGGCCTGTCGGCGGTGCTCCCGCGGTCCTCCAACCCGGCGGTCATGGACCGCCAGGGTTGGGATGACCACCTAAGGCTCTAGTGGTCGAGCTATTGATACAAAGTGTTGCCTGGGAGGGCCCGGAGGCAACGTTAGTTAATGACATTCAGAAAGTGCACCGAGACCCATTTCGGAAGCTTTCAAATAAAAACAAACCTAGGAGGATCCTTGAGAACTTTCTTACCTATATCATCAAAGAAAAAGTACTGCCTAAGGCCTTTAAGCTAGGAACGGGAAGGACTGTTCCTTTTACGTTAGATCAGAATCTCACATACAACCTCAAATAAACATTGGGAGTTAGGTAAAAGGATGGATGACTTCAAAAGATTGGGGGCTACAGCACAGGTAAAATTTCCTACTACATTAAGGGTCATGATGAACAATGAAATGTATAATCTGAAGGACTGGGAAAGGGTGGACAATTTACTAAAGATACTTAGAAACAAGTTATGAGGGATCTCTAGGAAGGCTGTATCTTTTCTAATATAGAAGAGGAGCTTAGCTTGGAAAAATAAAATACCTGGGCATTAAGATTTGCAATGACCTGGAAGCAATTGCAGAGGTAAATCTTAACTACGTCACTAGAAAAGTTAACAAGCTCTTGCTAAGCTGGTCCCACCTGCCGTTATCTTTATATGAAAGAGTAAATTTGATAAAAATGTCCACTCTCCCAAAACTCACATTCACCTTCCTTTTTAATATGATACCTTTACGTTTCAATAAAACCTGGATACAAAAATTACAAACCAAAATTGACTCCTTCATTTGGGCATCCAAGTTAATTAGAATTGCAAGGAGGAAGCTGAAAAGGAGGTATGACAGAGGAGGAATAGCTTTGCCAGACATTCAATTATACATCTGGGCTTTCCAGTTAAAGAATGCGAAAGATCTGCTATCCGGGCGGGGGTAATCAGCTAAAGATGGTTATGTTAAAAGGAGTGGGAGGAGATGTGTCCAAATTCATGTATAAATTTGGTCACCCTAGATTTTACAAAAAAGTAAGCTTGAAAGTTTTGCTGGCTGCCGCTCAGCTACAGGCCCAGATAAGGAAACTACGAACTTGTCATACTATAGCACCTACGCTCCTGTGTGTGACTCCTCTTGTACACCAGAGTGTCTCAAGGATTGTAGAATGGGGTCTGATATTCCAAAATGGGAAACTCAACTCCTGGAAGGAACTTGCGGCGAAGATGTGGGGGACTCTATCAAAATTTAAATATTATCAACTACAAAGTTGGGCCCAATCTTTGCAAGAGGTGGGAACTGACACAAATGTTTTGAAGGAACTATTGCTTAAAGGCCCAACTCATAAGAAAGAAGTGGCGGCCTATTACAGTTTGGAGAGTATGGATCAAGATCAGGATCTCGCAGCCTCCCTGTGGGGTGAACTTTTTCCAAACGAAGATGTCACTCGTCTATGGCTAGTCTCACGGTGTCTTCTCTACCAAGTGGTAAAACCAGCATATTTAGGAAGAAACCATCTCTTTCTCCTCCATAGGTCTTATTATACTCCTAAAAAGATGGCCAAACTTAAAGATGTACGCAATATGGATTGTAGAAAATGTGGTTTCTCTGTGGCAGATGATCTCCATATGTTTGTTTTTTTTCCCCACATTCGTAACTTCTGGGCAGAGGTTCATGAGGTGCTAAACAATGTATTACACCTACAGTTTGATATGACTCCAGAATTGGTCCTCTTTGGGTGGTCATCCAAGATAGAAAACTTTTATGGACATAAATGAAGCCTGCTGTTTTTTTAATACTGTTGGATAGAAGGAAAATTTGTAGGCAATGGACATCTTCGAAAGCCCCATCCAAGACTGAATGGGTGGGTACTGTGGTCAATATATGTAGGATGGACTCAAAAAGACCTTGTGTGAAGGAAGCTGCAAAGCCGTGGAGACCATGGATATGGTGGCTGGAGTGGGGGGCAGTATTACGTTAAAATATCCTGCCTGAAACCGTCCAATGATTAAAGCCATATGGGATACAGACACAGCAACAGGTGGTTGCACCCATAAGCTCGGTCTTTACCTCCTGAACTTCCCACCTTGAGTACTTAGATCTTCCCAGGGGCGGTCCAACAGAGTAAAGATCTTGGCACTCAGTATGGAAACATATAAGGCAAATGAGGACACCCTAAAAGAAAAAAAAGAAAAATACTCCTTTTACATTCAATCCATAAATCAGCTGGGACCACTATTTCTAAATAGGTATTTAAATCCTCCCACAGGCATTTTGCTAGTTTCACAACCCTATCTGTCTGCTGGTACCATTCCACAGGTTTCTCTCTCAATCTCGGGTAATCATTTGTGAATGACAAAATATAACTCCTGCTCCAAGGGATATGAACATAATTCCCTCCCGGAATTTCTTTCATTGATAAAATCTTTACTGTACTATCAGTCTGCTGTGTATCAGTAGAATTTAAATTAGCATACTCTCTTTTCTTCTGATCTCTTTTTTTACTCATCTGCCTTACCATTTATCTAATGCTCCCCATGTTTGAATATTTTTTATTAATTCTCCAATGTGAATTTTCATTCCAGGTGATCTCATGTTCTCAATGTCTTTTGAATCGAATTCTAATCTGTAACTCCTTTTCAATGGCTTTGATTTCTCAATATCCACTTCATATTTTTCTGCAAGTTCTGATAATTTCTGATGTACCAATCCTGCTCTGTTTGTGACATATTTACACATGAAGCATAACTCATCTTCATTATATGAGTCAATTCTTTTTAATTCAAATGTTCCTTCAATCATTTCATTTAATTCTAATTTTAATCTTGATAGGTTGAGTGTTCTTTCCCCTTCAGCAATCATTTTCATTGCTGATGCTTCACTCGCTTTCTTCAACCAATCTGTTGATTGTTGAGATGTCAAACCTTGTAAAGAAACATTATTATTTACATTGGGCAATCATTATGGAGTATTACATGACAGGCCCATTACTCTTTCAGGTGTCATCAGAATTGAATTAGGATCTGAATTTGACTTCTCCAAATTTTGAGAAATCCTGGAGTAAGTTAAATCTATAAGCGGACTCGATTTGTCAAACGTCTGATTCATTGGAGTCATAACTCTCTTAGTAGCATTGAGTCTCTCCATTTCTGCGTTTGATTTAAAAAGATTCTACACATTATTCTCATTATTTCCCTGGGTATACAATGGAACAGCTGGACCAGTTGTAAGAGGCACTGTTAATGCTTCTGGGCTTGATGTGGCATTCTGATTTCTCAAGTAAATTACTCCACAATTCTGACTGAGTTTGACTAACAAATTGCACAGGAGTCATTGAATTAGGTGTCGACTCCACCTGAACCAACATTGGTTTCTGGAAAATCTGTGATGCTACCGGTACTATAATACTCGGTGCAGAACTCACAATAGGAACTGTAGAATAAACCACAGGTAGTTCAGCTTGAACCATAGGAGTTTGAGTAACTGTAATAGCAAGGACATTAGTTGTGACCTGTACGTGACTCTGTGTTACCACAACTGGAGGTGGTGCACTTGGACTAGGACTAGCACCTGGACTTGCCTCTTGTGCTGCATATGGTGGGGGACAATTTCTCAATAATTGTGTTATAAATTCATCATCATTTGAGTCACTATCATAAGTCAGGGATTTCTTTGTTTCATCTGACTTCGACTCAATTTCCTCAAGATCTTTGTTCTCTTTCTTTACCTTTGGTTTAACACTGTCCTCTTTCTCTTTCTCTTGAGTGATTGCAGGATACATTCCAATACCCTGTAAAGTTTCTGTTCTCCAAAATTTCTGCTCATTGTCCGATCTTGCTTCTGGCGATGTTTTCTCAGTTTTTCTCATTTGCCTCTCAAATTTTAATTTATCTTGTTGTCTGGCCACTAACTTCCAAATAGCTAAGGATTCAAATTGTGCTCGTCTCGGAGGGGGCTTTGGTTAATAAAGTACTCTTCTCAAATTCTCTAAAATTCTCATATTAAAATTTCCATGAGCAGGAAACGCTAAGCTCCCTTCCTTCTCTGTACTTTTCCACCACTGTTTTCACCAAATGCATGCTGAAGGACCCTTCTCTTCAATTACAATGTATGCTGGTGTACCTTCTGGTGGGGCAATTTCTCCTAGTCTAACTGAAATGAAAGCATCTCCTCTTATCGCACTCTTTAACACCTTGAAAAATGTCATTTTCACCCTTAATTGACTTAAAACTAAGAATTAAATTCAAAACAGGAAGTAATTAAATCACAAAATCCATTTTGCAAGTTACTCTCGACCAATGGTGAACAGCTATTGTCCACCAATCCATTCACAGCTCCTTTTCAATGACCGACCAATCCCAGCGCTGACCCAATGATGTCATACTCACTCACACAGCGGCTGACACAGTCTTGTGGCTTGTCCTCCAAACTCGATTCACATGAAAACTAAATGTAAAATTATTGCGAGTACTAAAGAAAAGGTAGGGGCTCAATCACTTTGGGAGCTATATGGAATTTTCGACTGCAGCTTCTAGCTCTGACAGCTACTCTTTCAACTTTAGCTTTCTCTCATGTGCAAGTAAAATTCGACAAGCAAATTTCACCCTTGACTAATACCAGATCCTCCCTGCACGCTCAGAAATCACCAGGTACCTGTCAAACTGGCACTCCCTTAACACACACACTAAGAAATACTATTTTTTAACCACGCCTGATTGACCTAACACAGCAGACAAGTTACAACAACAACCAGGTGTCTCATTCACTTGTACAATACTCCGGAGTCTTAGACCACGCAGGGTCCATACAACAACAACCACATGGACAATTCTTTAGCACAAAGCACCACATTCACTTGAAGTACAACAACTTCCCTATACTTACTCTTCAAAGTACGCGGACTCTCTAATCAACTACAATGGAGTACGCAAACTCCCTATTTCTCTCCTATATCACAATTTGCCTGCGATTGGCCAAAGCATTGCAAGCATAAACCCTACTCAGAACTCAAACAATCACTGGGAACATCCCATATATCACCTAAACAAGCATTGGAAAAATCGAATTTAGTCTAAACAAGCATTGGCAAAACCAAATTTTCAAGAATCAAAATTTCAACATGCATTGGTAAAACCAAATCTCTCAATTCTCTCCCATTGAGCTAGAACCAGCAAAACTAGGATGTTTCCCTCCTATTGAGATGAAACCATCCTCCAAGTTCTGCGCGCATGTCAGACCTTATATTTATTTATTTTATTGTGATAAGGTGACACGTCAAACGTCAATTACCCTCAGAGGTCGACTCGGACCTTTTGACTCAGATAGGAGTGTCAAATCATCCAATCAGATGCTGTGACCCAATAAACATCACGTATAATATCAAGTAATCAACATAATCAATTTGAATCAGTTATTTAAACACACCGTGACCTATGCAGCCATGAATCACAACACCAATTTAGTAAAGTTTAAACATTTATTGTCCTTTAGATTTACAATGCTAAGATCATGTAAATCATGTGCAAGACCAAATGATAGAAATATAGAAACATCACACGCTGTCGCAAAATGCCTAAAGGATCTCAATCTAACTGAAGCATTTAACATTAGACTCTCCAAAAGAATAATACAGAATAATAACAGAATTAAGTGGAAAATAGAAATGGCATACAGTTAGTTTCTGTGGCTGCATGAATCATAATTAGTTAATATACATTCAAAATTAGATATTAGGTCAGGCACTCTAATTTGAAAAGCATGTGTGGGCTACACCAAAAAGTAAAAATAAGACAAAAATAAATGTGGAAAACATCTAATTATGGCGCTAACCAAAATAAGCGGTTGGATTTTCTAAGAGAGAAAAACCTGCAAGAAAGATAAATGCGCATTGGTTATATTTTTCCTAAATGGTTTAGCAATCAGAAGAATGTTCTTTAGCAGAGCGCAGTAACATCAGGGCACAGCATCAGGACATGAAAGGGAAACAGTTCAGTAAAGTTGGGCCTAATATAACTGAACTGTTAGAATCATAGGCAAAGAGCTAAACAACATCTGAACAGAACTCAGAAAATGAAGAACTAACTCACATCACCTAAACCTTTGCTATATTAAAGACCCAAAAGTTACTAACTATGCCTATGACTTGACTATGAAGTGGTTTCGTTTGCAACCAATAAAACATCATCTGCACTTCAAAATGCATCTCTTCATGTTTTCTGCAGCCATGATTGGTTTACGTTGTCACTCCTCTCTTGTCTCTGGACACCAACTTCTGTGATTAAATACATTTCAAATACAACATGAAGACATAACATGTGCTTCCTGTCAAAAACAGTAAAACAAAATATGCAACGTAAAAACATGATATTGAGCACTGAGGTTCATTGTTAGAAATAACAATTTTTATCTCAAGGAAATGTTCAACACAAGCTGTAAAAGCAGGACAGAAAATTCCACTGTACAAGTCAAACAGATTGTTAGAAGAAACATTATTTTCCAAAATTAACATTCTTTGAAACATAGAGCCTCTGGAAATTACTAAAACATGAGGCCTTTTAACTAAAGCTAAAACATGAAGAATAAAACATTTCATTTGAATGTAAACCATTAACCTTTTAATACATGTTAATAATCATCTTGTTAGTATATTTAATTATGATTAAACACAATGTATTTTCATTAGTCATTATTTAATATTACCTTGAACTTCATTGTGTAAACACATTTCAAAGTGCATGTTTATTTTCTAACACACAGTTTTCAGTTAGGCCTTTTAATAGACGTTATCTCACATTATATTTTAGTGACACATTTTTATTAATAATTTTTACTCTCTAACAATAGTCAATGCATCTGTATGCTTGCCTCCCTATCTCTAGCGTTTAATGAAAGATTAAAGTACACCCTCATCTCACGGTATATAATGAAACAAGGAGTGTTTCTGTATCAATATAATATTGCACAGAAGAGCAATGTTTAGACCTTCGCATATATTGAATGTATATAACTAACCTGTATAATTGGACTTTACTGCCACCTAGTGTAGCAGTTCAGTATTGTGTTTGTTTTTAAAGGAAGAAGCAAAAGCAATGCCTCAATTACAGGCAAATAACTTCTACGAATCATTCAGAAAACTGAATCCAGGACTAAATATTTGCCAGAAGTGCTTATCACCGTCCGCTCTGTACCTCTAATGAAGCTAGTTCACATAACATAGTTTGGTTTGCCCAGTGTATGTATTTCTTGAACCGTCTTGGTCGGATGTTCATTACTCACAGACGTTAGGAGAAGACATCTCATTTCAATGAACACATGTTGAATTAGAAAAGCTGCGAACAGCATCACCAAGCGTGAAACATAATGTAAGCGTCACATTGGGGACTCCCGAAAAAATAATCATGGAAAAATGAGAGCTGGGCCTTGAAGACGTAAAAACACGGAGAGGGCAAGCCTCCAAAAAGGTACTATAACATGGTTCACCTTTCTAAATTGTCAATCTGGTCTTCACACCCATGCAGTGGTTGACACTGGATTTGTGAGGTTACACCACCATCCTTAGCATCACCCCACATCTACATCAAATACCCACAACTGTCCAATCGTACAAAACCACAATGCTGCTCCTTCCTTGACTTGTGCTTGAAAACGTCCAAGCAAGAACTGACAACTGACTCCAAAGCCAATTCTGCACTTAGCCACCTTCATTAACAAACCAGTAGTGACACTCGCATTCCCTGAAAGTGTGATCTATAAAAGCAAAGCTATCGCCCTCATATCATGTCCAATAACTCAACGGTAAAGAACTATTAGGCCAGGAAACAACAAACCCCAAATCTGAGACACAATATACATCACCACAGCCACACCTATAACAAGTCACCATTATTCTGCATTTTAAGGACATTAAAGGCGTCATCAAAGCAATGACGCATGGCCTCAAACTGAACCCACACCTTCACAATACTGTACTCCACTGGCAATTGTAACATCACCCATCAATTGTTCACCATAACGAGATCAGACCTAACACCACCTCACTATCACAGCACAAGCTACTGCCATCTCTCTCAGAACCCGATCTTTTTTTATTATTATCATGCTTGATTAATAAAAATCATAGCATGTAAAAGCAAAGAAAGAAATCCATATCCAATCTAATAATTAAAATACTGTACATTATAAAAGTCATATCAATCAAGAATTTTAGATAAAAAATAACATGAATAATTTTAAAACCAAAACTGAACATGTATGCCTGGCAGAGAACCAAAAACAGAGAAGCAACTCCATCAGCAACAGTTTTTACTTGCTGCGGACTGGAATTATAAAAATTAAAATTTCGGCTCTTTTGATATTTATTATGGACTGTGTACTCATCACGCTCATTTAGTAACCGGTGAAGGCCAGTTTCAGTTTACACTGAACGACAATGCTTTGTCCACGTACAATAAGTTTGATTTATGTAAATCCTCTAGTTTTGGTGCATGGGTATCAGTATGTTCAAGAACTAATGAGAGATCAGGTATCTACGGTTGAAAAGCAGCACTGGTGGCAATAAGCACCCAGGCTTCAGTTCACGTGCAGAATGCATATTCCTGGACACGTGAGCCATTCCTAAATTTAATCCTTGTCTAAGTATTCGAGTAAAGCAGCTGTATTGCTTTCAAAAGGTTTAACAGAATTCACTAAGAAACCCGTTTTCCAGAGATATTCTCTTGAGACTCGTTCGAACGCGGCCTTCATATCCACCAAACAAGTGTTTCTTAATGAAGGAATCCGCAGCCTTCCTCTATTGTAAAGGATAATGCCATCAGATTTGATGTTGTTCCTGTTTTATGTTGGAAGACGGTTTGATTCCAGGGAATTATCCCACAGTCATTCACCCAGGGAGTCAAATCTTCTAGCAGTAGGCCACCAAAGTATTTTGCCTCATTGTCTAAGAGGGCAATCGGCAGTGTTCAATTTGTGCCCGTGGTTGCCGGTGGGGGGCACCGGCACATATTTTTGGGAGCCGGCACTTATTTTTCTGCATCAATTACTGCGAGCAAAAGATACATATGGGAAAGACAGGGGAGGAAGCTGCAAGAGTGAGCTGGAGGGGCAGGGAGTGGCTGTTAAAGAATAAACAGGCCCGAGATTAGATGATTTAAGGATTAGGCTGCCTCATTATTCTGTGCTGGCTCAGCAGCAGGTGTGTTTCATATGAGAGTTTGGGTACTGGCACGTTTTTATTTACAAATTAAGCACTGACAATCGGGTGATAGTTGCCTGGATGGCCTCTATTACCTCCTTTATAAATTGGGTTGATAACTAAGCCCCTCCATGAATCAGGAACCACTTTGCTACAAAAAATACTATTGTACGATGTGGCCAGTTTATCTAACCAAAAGGTCGGATTTTGCTTGAATAATGCCTGAGGCAGGCTGCTTGGTCCCGGAGCGTCGTTCGAACATGAGTTGTTAATCACTTTCTTCAGCTGAGTCTCTCCCATGCGAGGCTGGCCTCTTCCATGCCCACGGTGCAGGACTGGAGTGAGTCTGCAGGACTGGAGTGAGTCTGAGTGAGTCTGCAGGACTGGAGTGAGTCTGAGTGAGTCTGTAGGACTGGAGTGAGTCTGAGTGAGTCTGCAGGACTGGAGTGAATCTTTTTCAAGTGCTTCCACGGCCATGACGGAGTTTGACGTCTGGTATCTGCATCCTGCTCTGTGACCTCTGTTGTGCTTAAAAGTGCAATGTCATTTGGGAGAGTCAAGCCTTGGGATTCCTCTTTTGTTGAGTAGTGAGACTGAAGAAAGGTAACCCAAAAGCTTCATACGTATTATTGACAACCGTATTCATTATTTGCCAAAACGTTTTATGGTCCTTACTATTCCTAGCTGCAATAACAGAACGTATCGTTCTGCTCTTTCTTTAAGGTCCAGAATCCCTACATTGGGCCTGATTTAGAGTTTGACGGATGGGTTACTCCATCACAAACGTGACAGATATCCCGTCCGCCATATAATGATCTCCATAGGCTATAATGGAATCCTAATATGGCAGATGGGATTTCCGTAACCCCCTGCACCAAACTCTAAATCAGACCTTTATTTATTTTGTAGAGATTTTTACCCTTTGTATGATCTGTTTATCATTTGTTTTTTCCGCAGTTATCTTAAATATTCATTGAAAAGTTTATTTTGAGTTTATCAATTCTGTGGAGATTCATATCCATTTCATGTTGTCCATAATTAATGACTTTTGTAGAGTTGTGGTCAGCTACTTGGTTTATAGCCTTTCTGTAACTTTTTGCTGGGTTGCTACAGTGCAGGGGTCTCCAACCTTTTCACTAGTAAGAGTTACTAATGTTTAATGAAAATCATCACAAGCTACTATCAATGAAAATCATCCAGAGCTACTAACAATAGTTCCCACATCAGACAAGATTACATTAGAGGTCACCCTATGCAAGATTAGCATGAGCTATCACCCGAGTACATCAGGCAGGGTTGCCAGCAGTTGCATAAAAAGGATACCTAACAGGCATAGCAACAACATCCCTGGCACCAAAGTAATAATATTAACAAGTCTCCCCAACACCAAATGATTTATCACTGAATTATAATACATTTTTAAAATTGACAATTTTTCTTCCCCAAACATCACCTTAGGAATTCCAAAGGTACACACACTTTTGTCTTGAATATACACTTTTTCTGATAGAAATATTCATTCAGACGAGCAAAAGTGTTTAATTAGTAGACTGGACTGCACTCAGGACACCTATGTACATGTATCTGGAGAGCTATCATTAGCTCACAAGCTACAGGTTGGAGAAGCCTGCTACAGTGATCGGTCGATCTCAATTGAATTTAGCAGTTGCTCGCTATATGCTGCTATTTCTGGGATGAATGCTTTGTTCCACGTCGATCTTATGCAGATTATCTGTATTGACATCAGTACTGAAGATATTAGACTGAGTATAAAACCTAGTGGCCAGTTTAATAGACTGCAAAAAATGGTCACTTTCAGAATGTTGGTCTATTTTAAATTACAGAATCCGTTTAAATAGTATGTCCATGGTGGGGATTTATCACCTGTTATTCTTCCATTTTCTACCTTCAGGCTCACTGAATAAATTGATTTGCATAGCCAGAGTTTCCCCAAACTTTTTTGCATCGACCCACCTGGTCTGGTGTCTCCTAGAAGATGTCTACGTCTGACTGATGTTCTTCTTCGTCGAGGATGGAGAACAGCCTGAAGTTAAATCTCTTGCCAACCAACAATGCGCTTCACCATGCTTGGCATTCAGATAAAAAATGTGCTTGGGCAGCTTATCAGCTATTAGTCTTCTTTCTTTCATGCTTGAATTTATGTAGATATTTAGTATGATCAGGGTGACTTGGTGGTCTGGAGACTATCAATAACATTTTTACTATAAGAATCCAAGTTACAGCTTTCAGGATGAACTCAGATCTTAAATTAAGAGTTGTGCTAACACATACTGCTAGCCCTCCTTTAAGACCTGACTGGCGTTTCTCATTTACAGCTGGAGTAAAGTGTTCAAAGAATCCATTCAAGGGGTAGACCTTGTAAACCATGTTTCCTGTAAAATGGACAGATGCAGCGGTTGTCATCACTCTTCTGGTTTAAGTCCCTCCATGAACAGATATTCATTCTCAGAAGTGCATCAATTTGTGATTTGATTGTAGGTGCAATTCAGTCCTGTGGCCTAATGCCAAGGGCTGTTGGCAGCCAGCTCCAATCTTTGTGGAACTTCATCAACTGTGATGCCTGCAGCTGGGAGTTATTAGGGACTTATAGGAACTGAGAATGGACTGGAGTTTAATCTCCCTGTTCCATCCTGATGTTGCGCCAACAGGACCTTTTAGTATTCATGATGTAGTTTTTGGATTTTTGTTGTGTGTTTGTTTACCGCTAAAGGATTGTTGTATTAGCAATTTCCAATTTCCCCCAATTTCTAATAAGGCCTTCTTGAAGTGCATCAGTTGTGTTATGGTTGCAGACCCAAAGGCAGCAAGAGTCAGCTCTGAGTTTTGGTCACCCTAAGTTCATATGAATTCTATCAATTCACTATCTGAAGACTGTCTGAGCAAGTTCCCGATCAACTTTCAAAAGTTTTGTAATATAACTCTGGTTTAACACACCATGATTGCCCCTAGATTAGTATTCAGCGATCCATAAAAGCTTGGTGGTTACTAATTCCAATTCGGAATATTAAGGTGACTTTAAAATTGATTTCCCACGACCTATTAAGGTCAATCGATGAAGAGAAGTGTCTTCAGACTTTGGGCGATGCTAAAGTTACAGGTCTCATAATACTTGACTGGCAGATGCCAGATGTTGTCTTTATCATCACTGGTGAATCCTCCTGCTCACCTATATTTGTGTAATCCAGTCAATGAATTGTGTTATTGTCTTGATTTCTATTTAATGGTAATAAAGATTGTTTTTGATCTATTTCAACTTGTTTTGGGTGCATTCTCTTGGCTGTCTAACTATTTGGAGTAGTAAGATTCGAAGTGAGACAGACTCTTCTTTTGGCTTATCCACCCTACGACTTTCGATGTCACTTATACTTGAATCCACCTGAGTCTTGTCAAGTTGGTCTGGATTCTTCTTCTTTGTCAATATTTATTGGGACTAAGACATCCAGGGCCCGATTCACAAAGGTAAACTTAGACTAAAAGTCTAAGTTTACACCAAAAGTCTAAGTTTGGACTTAAAGTCTAATTTTACTCGTAGTAAAGTTAGATTTTTGGTCTAAGTTTTCATTTTTGGTGTAAACCTAGACCAAAAGTCTAAACTTAAATCAAAAGGCTAACTTTACTATGAGTAAAATTAGACTTTGGGCATCTTTATGAGTTTGGCGGAGGAGATTTCTCCATCAGAAACGTGACGGGTATCCAGTCTGCCGTTTTACCAGTTTGATAGGATATATATATCAGAATATCCGTCATGTTTGTTATGGAGTAATCTCCTCCGCCAAACTTGTAATGAGGCCCTTTAAGTCTAAACTTAGGCTTTTGGTTTAGACGTAGACTTTTGGTCTAAGTTTACCTTCATGAATGGAGTCCCTTGCGTATTCCCTCCTATTGGGTTAATTGTACATATCGATCTTTGTGATGATCTTTTCTATTTAGGTGAGTAATACTTCAATCGGATGCTGAGTCTTTGTCTGGGATTTGTACTAGCATTTCAGAAATGTTTACTTTTGTGACAGGTTGTTCTGTTGTTCAGCATCACTGTACTTTTAATTCTTGTGGTTCTTCACTTGTTTCTTTCAGTTTACTGAGAGGTGACCCCTGGACCCCTTTTGTCTCCACTTGACATTTATTAAACAAAGGTTATAATTTTTTAAGATGGTGATGATTTCTATAATCTCTGTTTCTTCCATTGAGCATTTGCTTACATTCACTCTTTGATATTTGTATGGTCTGTTCCTTAGCGGGGTTATGTTTGACCTCTATTTCTGATAGCCTATTATCTAAATGTTACACAGTATTGCCTTGTTAAATTTCCTTATCCTGTTGTACTGCTATTCTGGGCGCACCACTCAAGAGAACCCCCCTTCCCATTTAAGATTTCCGTTGTCACTCTAGAGGCCACTTCTTTGTTAAAAGAGGATGTGTAATAGCGGGACTTTGCACATTTTGTAGGTCCTTAAAGTCTCTCCGACAAAGTTCATATGGAATTCCGCTGTAATTTCTTCTGCATTTTTTCTTGACATATTTAATGTCACCGATTCACCTGGGATCCAGCTTTGATCTGATAAAGTCAGATTATCCTAGTTTACACAATTTAAGAATGTTAGATTTTGTTGGTTGCCTCAACTATGTGCCCTCAACCTGAGTATTGGGCAGTGATGTATGTAGTTTTACAGGGACTTGTTTAATTTCAGAGATCATAATTGTCAACGTTGAAGGTAAAAAGGGTAGCTTGTCGTATATTGGCGAACACAGGTAGTTATTACCTTCCATCGCTGCATCTGTTTGAGCTAGGACTATAAGGTTGCTAAGTGTCTCTAACTTGGGGTCAGTTTCGGAGATAAACACTGCCAAGATTTCAAGTAAATCAAGTTGGATGTCAAGCTTGGTTGATAATTTAACTCTTGCACTGTGGCTTGGAGAGTGTGAAAAATGGTTGCCCAAATTGTATCCGTATGTATGGTTGATATTATGATTGAAGCTGCCTGAACAGTGTTCATACCTGTTGTATCGTGCAAAGCTGAATTATCATCTGGGTTAATTATTATAGAGCTGTTCATCTTTTTCATGCTCTTTGACAGTTCCTGGGTAAGGTTACCCATATTTGTTGAGGACAGTTGCTCCACCATAAAACATGCTTCCAACTGCTGGATATTTGCCTTTGAGCCAAATAACCCTGCCTCAGCGCATGATCCTTCAAAGTTTGTAGGATTCAGGCTTAAGTGGCTTCAATCAGAGGCAAAGAGCCTTGTGGAAGAGCATTCTCAGCATTGAATTGTGTGCTTTTAACATTTCTTTATAGCGGTCTGTATTTTCTGCGTATGACCGCAAGTGGAGCAAGGACTCTGTGTTCACCAGCTCTCTTCAAGGACGTTGGGTATTGGTACGGACATCAGTCCTCACAACAGATCAACATAACCCCAATTGTCCATTCTCCCCTTGTCTTGCTATGTAGTAAGGCCCGGGGGGATGGGTTGGATGCAATTGAAAGAGTCTTCCAGTTTCCTCCTCATGCAGACCTTACTAACACCGTTACCACTCACAAATGCACCACAAATGTGGGTGACATTCTCCAATTTTCTATCATTAAAAACTCTAAAGATCAGCACTTAAACCCCTCAAAATATCCAATGCATCCCAGGCACCAGGCATCTTTGCCGATGCTATAAAAACTGGAAAGACACTCCCATTAATTAAAAGCCCAAACCTTACCACTAAAGGCCCTGTCAGCTATCAAGCCATCACAAATCACCATTCCTCAACAACATAATTAGTCTAACTTAATATCAATTCCACCATATAAGACTACTCATTTTATGTGACCAATCTGCAACAGTGAGTTTCCAAGTCATGGATCTAATCTTTCTAAGAGAGCTCCTGAAGGTAGCCTGCAACCATCTTGATCTCTCTGACATCTTAGTGCCATAATTCACAGATGAACTTCTTAGCACACAAAGAATTGAATTACAGGAAGTCACTAGTTTGTTTTCTATCTCTACAACCAACCACAACTCATTCAGATGAGGGTCTCCACATTTAACCACCTATTGCGAACCACAGAACTACACCATATAGTGCTACCAGGGCTACATAGCTTCAATTACACGCAGAGCAGGCACAGCAACGTCAGCAGCACTGCAAGCTTACTTCAAACATATAGGATAGGAAAATATAAGGAACAAAGTCAATGTGAACTGGTCCAGTAGCTCCAACGAGGTAATCACTGGGATAGTGGACCTCCTCTTGCAGTTCTTCGTCACATGAAACATTTAATTGGAGGTGCGTGTCTCCAAACACAGATGATCATAAATATTATTGCAAGGGAACAACACTAGAGAACTGAAGGAGGAGACCGTGGCATGCCAAAGGAGCCAAATGCAATGACAGAGAGAGAAAAACATGAAGCAAATGATTAATAAAAAGTAAATGAGAGAGGCAAATGGATCAACTGTGAGAGAAAGAAAGAAATGATCAACAGGTTTAATTAGGTGAAGAAAGTAACAATGCAATGGAAGAAAGAATAGGAGAAAGAATGATGACAGCAATAGAAGTGGGGAGTGGGATAAGAGAGAAAACAGAGGCAAACGGCTCCAACACGTCTGTCTTGCATTCTGATGGTCAATGATTTCTGCAGAGTGTAGTGAATCCACCCAAAGCTAAGAAGATATCTTAAGTGTCAGGTTGTTCAGAGAACTAAACATAACTGCAATTATGAATTGATGTACCTGAACTCTATTTCTGTGTAACAAACTTCTTCTTTCTTTACTTCGATATGGAAGGAATGATTCCTGAAAACTAAACATACAAACAATAAGTATCTCAAATACATATGTGCACTAGGATTCCACCCCATGCTTTGAATAACTAGCTCAAACATTGTTATTGCATCATCGCTTGCAGAAGATGAGTTGCAGTTTATGCTTGACTTTTGTCAAACTGGAAAGATGACCAATACTGTTAATGTCCTGTTGTTTCCTAATTTTAGCATTGGCATATTCTTATCAGAGTTCTGATACTTTAAACATTATATTTGTAAAACCTTATGCAATGATCTACTTTAATAGCCCTCCTTGTTTCTTTACAAGGTATCTTGGTAGAATAGACACCCTGTCTTAACAATCCAGATAATTGTTCAAAAAAAATAATTCAAAGTTCATTTACATCAACAACATGAATTAATGATGTTTCTCTGCAACCTTCGTAGATAATAGCCTAAATCTTAACAGTTCAGCTAAATGATCAAGAGAATAGTTAAAGTTCATTTGCATCAACAAGACAGCTTCAGAATACTTCCCTATGATCATACAAACTATACTTCAAGAAGCAATAGTTCTCTGCAATAGATAGCTGAAAACCATGTAGCGAGGACCTGGCTGCAGCAACATTGCAGTGCAATTGCCTAGCAAAGGAAGCTGTGAACCATGGGAAATGTTATACCTATTAATCCAAGAAGCAGCTGTCTCTCTGGAAAAATACAAGAGTTCATGGCCTACTGGAAAGTATTGTGCACTGCTAGTATGCTGCAATGCAGAATATCTTCCGTATGTATGCAGTTTCAGTCCAGACAGTGTCACCACCACTCCTGGATGACCACCAGCCTGTTATTCACTGAAAGACACCCATCCCAAGCAGATATAGTCCACTTGCATTGGCCACACAAAGCAGTATGCAGAAATAAAGGATAAAAGAAAGGAATTATGAAAGAAAGGGACAGATAAAGGAAGACAGAAGTAACAATGAAAGAAAGGATTAAAGGCAGTAACAGTGGAACATTCGCTGAAAAAGAGGTAAAAAATTATAACAGTATCAAAACATGAAAAAAGCATGTAGGGAGAAGAAATGTAATCAAAAAGTAGAGAAAGGAAGGATGAATAAAACAAGAAAGTTGAAACAAAGGACAAAATATGGACATTGATAAAAAAAAGAAGGAAAGAATGAAAAGAAGTAAAGACATTAAAAGGCTTCATAATATAAGATGAAAGAAGGAAATGGATAAATTTAAAAAATGTAAGAAATAAATGAGAACAATTTAAAAGGAATCAAATAAGAATTAAAAGGTGAAAGTAAAGTGTTGTATGGGACCAAAAAGGATGATTCCCGCTTTTGTAATTTGTTTAAGTTCTGCTTTATTAAGTCGCAAAGAAGTCAGAACTAGCGGCTCTCTGCGACCTTGTCAAGCAGCCCCAGTCATCAACTGACCTGCCTGGAATGTCACTGAGAAACTCCAGAACAAAAGAAAATACAACATTCCATGACTGCAATGATGACATACCACACATCTTTGCCCTTTTCAAAAACAAACACCTTAACCCTTAAATCCCACAGCAAATACGACTAAAAAAAATGACAACAAGAGTAAGTAAACACGACTACCTACTTAATCTAATTTTACAGCATTCTACTTCACTCTACATAATCATTAAGATACTTGGGTTTCCTACATTCTCTTTTTGACCTAATACACTCAGTGTTCACGTTTTCCTGAGAATGTCTGTTATGCACTCTGTCAAATCCCCTAACCTCATTCTCCATAGCCTTGACAGGTTCTTCTACGACCTTATTCCTGTCAACTTCAAACCTATCTGGCATAAAAAAAAATGTTCCACTCATGTTTTCCACCACCACTTCCAATCCTTCCACATTGACTTCCAACTGCATCATTGACTCCCTCACTCTTATGTACGTTTGCCACACTTCTTTTACACCACCACTTCTCACCAACCACATTGATCGAATGTTTGGAAACTTGAATAAATTTGGTTTCTGGATAAAACTCTGAACCCTGCTTCTTTACTGGTCTCTTTACCCTCACTAGATCACCTGCTTGGAACTCTACTTCACTCACACTTTTTAACTCATCATATCTCATTTTGCTATTATTTGCAATCTTTCCACCTAAGATCTTATTTGCTCTTGCAAAGGGATCTGACTATGCATCTTAGCTTCCTTCACTACCCACTTGGGCGATAATTCATTAAATAACTATCTTCCTTTCAACAGCACAAAAGGAGGAATCCCCATAGTAGAGTGAGGGGTGTTGTGTAACACCACACTCTTTCAGCCACTAACTCTTGAACATTTTGTCCTGTAGAATTCGCCAACTGCACCACCTCCTGCAACATACGATTTACTCTCTCCACCATACCAATACCTTGTGAATAATAGAGGGCCGTGATGAGATGTTTAACTCTAAATCTTTCCAAGAATTCAACCATCTGATGTGAAACAAACTGGACCCCGTTATCAGTCACCAAAAATGCTGGTACTCCCTCCAACCTGAACAATTCCCTCAAAATTCAATCACATTGGCGGTATTGGGTTCTTTCATTAACCTATAGGAAATCCACTTGGAGTGATAATCCACTACCCCTAAAATGAATCTCTTGCCATCATTGAATCCACCAGTAGGACAAATAAAGTCCATTCCTAACTTTTCCCACAAGCTCTCATGATACTATACTGATTATAACAGTGTGTTTCAGGCATGAACTGATTTATCAGCCGTTCTACACTCCACACATCTTCCCACCATTACCTTCACTTTCCTATCCATTCTCGGCCACCAGTAGTATAAACGCAGTCTTTTACAGGTGCCAGTGACTCCCAGATGCCCCTTGTGTGCCAAATTAATTAATTTCGCCCTTAACTCTCAGGAAGAATCAATCTGGTACCTTTTACAATCATATCTTGTTCAATGCTCAACTCATCTTTGACTTTAGAAAAAGAATTCAACTCACCCATGACGTCCTTCTCTTGGCCACTGTTTTCTTATATTTTCCTTTAGGGCACACAATTCTTTATCCAGTCTCACCTTTTCAATCCAACTCTCACATGACACTACTCCCTCAGAAATCATTATACCATCCACTACCCCAATAATCATTTTACTCTCTCCAGCCAACTCTTCCTCAACAAATTGTGATAATGGGAACCTTGAAAGAAAATCAGCTCTGTTATTTTTCCCTCCAGGAATATGTTTCATCCTGATATTAAGTTCATATAGTTTAGAAAATAATCTCACCAAGCTGGGACTGGCATTACCAACGCCTTTGTTATTCCACATACACACCAATGGTTAGTGATATGTGACTAATATCACTTCCTTTCCCCACAAATATGTTATAAAATGCCTTACTACCCAAACACAGGCTAAAGCCTCCCTCTCAATTGTACTGTAGTTCTTCTCAGATAAGCTGCATGATGCAAAGGCTACTGTGTTTTTCTTGCTCTCCACTAACTGGCTGAAAACAGCACCTGACCATGAAACACTGGCAACCACAGTTACAACATTCTGTCCAGAATCTCTGAGGATTGCAAAGTAAGTGTTTAGATGATTAATGATTTCAGAACATTGAATGCCTCCATTTGTTCCTGCTCCCACACAAACCTAACCCCATTCCTTAATAGTTTCCTTAGAGGCTCCCTCTGCAATGCAAAGTTTTGCACAAAGCAAGAATAATATTCGCAGGGACCTAAAGATTATCTCAATTGATCCTTGGAGACAGGTGTGGAACACTCACTCATAGCCACAATAAGGTCCTCTTTAGGTGCAATCTCTTTCGCTGAAATTTTATACCCCAAGTATTCTATCTCTTGCATCATTGAATCATAAATTTGCATTTTTGTTATTTCACAGTCATACCATGACTCTCCAATATACTCAAAACTTTGCCAAGCTTGTTAAGATGTTCTTGCTCTGGGTCTGAACATATTAATATATCATCTTGGTAGGCTAAAACACTTTCTTCCTTTCCCAACAGCTGGTACATTAATTTCTGCCAAGACTAAACCAAACGGCATTCTTAAAAAACGGAAAGCCCCTAAAGGGGCAATGAATGTCATTAGGTCCCTTGAGTCTTTACTCAATTCCTCCTGATGGTATGCAGCTTTTAAGTCAATAGTTGAAAAAAACTTTGACCTACTCAGTTGTGCCAGCATGTCTTGTATCTTTGGCAAAGGGAAACAATACACTTGGATATTTTTATTGAGTGATCTCAGATCATCAGAGAGCCTAAGTTCCTTAGATTATGTATAGCCAACACAATGGGGAATGCCCAACATGATGAGTCCAATGGCTCAGTTACACCTTCAGAACATAAATTATCCACATGTTGCTTCAATTTGCCTCTGATACTCAATGGTACATTGCAACCTTTGTGGACCACTAGGATAGCATTAGATTTCAAAATCATTTTATGTTGAAACCCTTAACCACTCCCAGTTTATTCCTAAACACAGCTCAATGTTTATTCAACAAATCCTCTAATGATTTAACCTTCATTGCCACCTCCTAAACCTCTGAAATAAGATTTTCCGTACCCGATCTCAAAATCATGCTAAGCTTACCCTGGGCACGCCATCCTAATATATTGCATCCTTTCTTAGCAACAAATATTTTAGAGTGAATCATTCTGTTTCTATATTTATTTATTTATTTAATATCCTCAAGAAAATAGCCTGCCCTGTCAATTTCATGCCCACCCAATGGTATTGTGCATTTGTTAACAAGAACTGTTTCACACCATTCTTGAGATTATAGGGTGTCTGGGATGATCGTAATTGGAGACCCAGAGTCTACTGTGATTCTTACTTCCACATTACCTGTTTTGATATTACAAACCAGATCTCCTCCTTTGCCCTGAATCCCAATATCCATATTAAGCATGTTGACTTACAGGACCACTCTTCTATTAATGCTACTCTCTTCTTCTTTTGTGTGTGTATTGCCTTCTTCTTGTGAATCTACTGTCATTACTTTTTGTAAATGTTTGCATATTCACGCAAAATGCCCAACTTTCTTACATTTAAGGCATGCTTTGCCCACTGCTGGAAAATTGTTAGAAGTGGCTATATGTAATTTGGATCCACAATGGAAACATGCTCCTCCTTTATCCATTTTTTTCTTAACATCAATGTTTCTCTTAGGGGAAGGTTTTGGTTTATGCACAATTGCTATGACAGGCTGCTCACAAGAATGTTCAGTGGATTTAGCTAAATCTTTGGTTGCTAATACCAATCTCTCAACGCCTCTCGCTATTTCTAATGTTTCTGCTGAACTAGGATCCCTACAATATAAGATTCTTTCTTGTACCCTACTATCATCACAATTTACAACCAATTGGTCTCTTAAGTACTGATCAATAGGTCCTAAAACACACAGGATGAAGCTAGAATTCTCGATTCTGCCAAAAACCTGTCTATGTTTTCATGTTGGAATTGCTTGCATGTAAAAAAACTTATGTCTTTCAACCAGAACACTTGCATCCTCTTAAAATGATTTTCTAATATTTCCACTGCTTCAGTGAAATCATCCCATTGTACTAGTGGAGGAGGGCATGATTGTGGTAAATGGTCAAAAAGTCTTTGACCCTCTGCCCGAGACAATTATATAAGATGGCTTTTTTTCTAATAGGAGAAAATTCTACCCCATCAATGGCTATAAAATGATCTATACCACTGATGCCATTTGGTCTTTGGTGCTCTGGGTTCAGAGACAAAAAATGCCACATGTAAGTTAGCCATCTGCATGTTATCAAGTCAGAACTAACAATTGATAATAATAATAAAAAGAGTCAAACACTGCCTTTAAAAACTGCCAAAATGTCAACACACAAGTAGCTGTTGAATTAAATTCAGCACAGTTCTTCCAATCCCAATTGTTCGCCAATAATATGATACATAAGATCATCCAGTAGCCAGCAAGGATTTGAACCAATCAGGTTTAACCATACCTCACTTGCACTGTTGTGCTTGAGTTTGTGCTGTACTCGCTGAGTTAACTGAAAAGCAGGTAGGATTTCTTGAATGTCTTGGCAATTTGTCAAAATATCCTTCAATCAAATCCTTATGCAGCATTAAAGTGTGCGTAAATAAGCAATTATCAGTCTGTGCGCACTCCTCCAAACAATAGCAGCTTATACTGGAATAAAAGGCTTGTGTGCTCAAAGCTTGCTCCGTAACACTGCTGGCTCACACCAGCAGGCGTTCTGCTCGCGCTGGGTCGTATTTCAAAAATCCATTTCCTAGTGCAGCTTCAGAATGGCAGTCTAGCTTGCACTCTGTCCAGCCTGACTTACAGAATGCTCGCACTCCACTCACGAGCTTCACAGTTCCTCTTGACACCGTTCGCTCGAGCACGATTCACCACTTTCATCACACTGGTTGTGATTTTATCAAACTTGTAGCACAATGTTGCACTAAGCTTTCCCCAAAATGTTGCATGCTTTGTGTACTTTACTCCAAGTCTCTTGCACGTGCCACAGTGCTTCTAAATTTATGCAGAATGTTAACGCATGAATAACATTTCATTTTAAAGGTGACTCATTCAATCTGACAGTATGCTTCAAACGCACCGGCCCAAACTTGCTGCATATGATTAAACTGCCTTGATTGGATGTAATTGCAGACTCCTAAAAGTACTTACAGTTCACAGAAACAGTTTTCACAAAATCATCATGAATGTTGTTGCACGTGTCAAGTGTGCTTGACCTGCTGACTTCTCTAGGCCCCTCATCGCCAAATTATGTTGTATCGGACCAAAAAGGATGCTGTTCACTTTTGTAATATGTTTAAGTTCTACTTTATTAAGATGCAAAGAAGTCAGCACTGACGTCTCTCTGCGATCTTCTCAAGCAACCCCAGTCATCAATTGACCTGCATGGAATGTCACAGAGAAACTCTAGAACAAAGAACCTATAACATTCCATGACTGAGAAGATGACATTGCTAAAGCAGAAAATCCTAAGTATTCAGTCATAACAGACTAGATAGCGGATTTCATACTCTAGGCTGATGAACTGAACTGAATCTGCTTTAAAGAAAACATCATAAGAAATACACCATAGACGATATAAATTAAACATATAATAATCAATTAGTACGTCAATAACCACACCAGTTTATTAAGAAGTTAAAGATTTATTTCCCTATATTAACAATGCTAGAGTCACAAAAATCATTCTCAAACTCAAGTGATACTTGTAGAGAAACAATAATGGCTGATTTAATTGGCGCACAAATCTAAGTTTAATCAATGTAAATAAACACAATACCTCAATGGTTATTATACAAAACCATAGCAATATAATCTGAGCAAGAGAAATTGAACACATTGAAATAGCAAAGAAAGGAAAATCAATAACCATTCAGGAAGATGAAAATAACACCTCACTAACCACTAATTAGCTGCAACATGTTGGACTTCATGTAAAAGAATTTAGTAACACAAATTTAGAAAACATCTAGCTAAGGGGCTATCAAAATTAGCAGCATTCATTATGATATCAGCAGTTGGTACCTGAAAAACAAAAGACAAATAACAATACGCATTTCATACACTTACCCAATCACTAAGGTATTCAGCAACAACATCTACTTCGTCAGGAGGACAGCAATATCAGACATCAGGATCGAAACAGGCACAAGGGGAGGGGTATGGTTTAGAATTTGGACTTTAAGATTACTAAACCATCAAAGCATAAGTAGACTCAGAAAGTAATAAACACCAGCATTGTCAGTAGACTAACTGGCAAAGTATAAAATGTCAAAGTGACAGATCATAAGAAAGTAAGATCTCTGGAACTCAGGATACACAAACATCCCAAAGAAGAATGAACAACAACCAATGGTAACTGGACATTAAATTAAATTTGTTAAATCCACTGATTGGTGTAGAGAAATATGATGACAAAATTATGTCAAATCGGAACACTAACAGATATCAAAATTATATAAAATGTTAGCTCTAAGCTTTCCTATTTGCTGTTATTCCATTGACGAAACTCAAACTAATACATTTGTAGCTACTACATCTTCTTCTTCCGTTGCATCTGTAGACTCTTTGTTCTATGACTCCAACTACGATGTCACCGGATAGTGTTTACAAAATATGGAAACATTTCTCAGCATGACATTCTCTCCTCGAGGAAAAGAAAATAGGTTAGAAACATAACTACAAGCAAAATACACAAATACAATGAATGAGGTCAGTGAGGCTACAGAAATGCAGCTGGGAAACAGAACACACTAGAAACATTTTATACAGATAACATTGCACAGTGACCTTGCATCTGCTTCTGCTTCAGCCCAGCAGAGGCCACTAAATACATGTTTAATTCTGACATTTATTTTAGCAAAGAAGAAAAGAGAATAATTTCATCAGCTTAATTTAGCATAGAAAACAAAATACAGTTCTTACGTTTCATGGTGGCCCTTAAGACGATCACAATTCTCGAGTTAGCATAAAAATTAATACATAATGATTAATATATCAAAATATAAGTATGAATACATACGTGAAGAATAAACCATAAAATTCACGCTCTTACAATCCCTCCTCTGATGACTATATGTGTCATTACAAAATAACCCAAATACATTTATTTATTTCAAAATTCAGAGGTTAGTCTCATTCACATTTTTATAAAATTTCTTTCTTCTTGAATTTTCCCCATAAAGTTTTTCCATCTAAACATCTACCCTCCTCTGGTTCTTTTTAAATCTTCTTCTTTTGATCATTTGAAATAATTCATATATTCCCCAAATTCCAATTAGACAAAACACAGAAATTTAAATCCATTTAACTAATTTTACTATAACACCTTCTCCTAGGTTGCCAATTCAGTTTCCCACTGAAGCAATTCCTTTGCCAGCCTTTTCCCAAATAGTAGTTTCAGTTCATTCTTTTAATTCAGAGTTTTATCTCTTGTTAAATTGTTAATTAAACCTTGAACTAACTTAGTATTGTCCGGTATGTATGAACAACAGTGATGCGGACCAAGTAATTTACATACTCCGCCCTCTTTTGCTAAGAGAATGTCTAACGCAAGGAGGTTCTGAAGAGTCATAGTTCTTGTTGCAGCCAATTCAGTATCCAGGAGTAAAATAGCTCCTGAGTGACACGTTCACATGTTATCCACAACTGTAGACAACTTCTGTATTTTTATTGAATTCAGAACAACTCCCACTGAAGGAATTATTGCTCCGAATATGTCTCCCACAATGCTAGAAGTTGATTCCCGCTTGTGTCTTGTTTGAATTTCAGAAACTTTAAGTCTTCCAGTTGGTACATGTCCCGAAAAGACTATTCCCAAATAACCAGTGCCATACCATCCTCTAAGAAGACGGTAATAAGCATTTAACCCACAAATATAGTAGACACCAGGCACTGGTGGATCCTGACCATTCAACATAAAGCTCCATTTACTCCCAAACAGAAACACATGTGTACATTCACTCTTCCCACATATACTTATTCTACATAAGATTGCGGCCTGTATATACAAAGTTTGCCTACATGTAATGCATCTAAGATCTCCTTCCCTTGTTTAGTAATGTCAGTATATGTATGATCAGTTCCAGGACTTCACAAAAAAAAAAACATTATCTATCTCAGCTTTAATTGCTCTTCTCCTATCTTCTGTGTTATCTAGAAATTTCTTCTCTACAGATGTAAGTAAACAGGTGAGATTGTTTCTATGTGTGAATGGGGTTCCAAAAGTTAATATAGGTTCAATGAAACCCTTTACTATCTCTATGTTGTGATCCCTAGCTATCTTACTAAAATCTTTAATAATAGGCAAAAAAGAAAACACAATATCTAAATTTGAATACAAATATTGAATATATTCTTGGTTATTGAACCGTTTTAGTAAAAGACTACAACTTATGGCATAAGTAAGAGGTAAACTATAATAGGAAATTCCTTCCTCAACATAGGCTGGAATCTGCGTACAGGCATAACAACCTTTCACATCCATTACATCAACATGCTCACGCAATAAGCGATAGAAGACATTAGGAAAAAGTTATTTCTCTTCCTATAAGTATTTCTCATCTATTTAAACCTATCTATTTCTGAAAGATCAGTAGTTGATTTTGAAGGAGTAACAGTTGCAGGTGTAGCTATGGTATGGTTGGCTCAATTTGATTAAAAAACAATCACACTCACAATCAATAACAAACATACTATTGCACAAACAATTGCCAAACCAATACCAATACATTTACAGCAACTATTCTTAGTGTGTTGCTTACTAAAGTTTCCCATGGTCTGTAAAGAACCAAAAAGTAAAAGCAAAAAACAAACTATGGCTATGCAGCAAAAATCAAAAACAAAAGACAACATTTTTCAAAAATGTCAATCTTCAATCTTCAAATTCAATCCCTCCTAATTTTTGTTCTTATTCTTTTTCTCAAAGTTCATTCATACTATCAGAAACCTTTGTCAAAGTTCGGTAGAAATTGTCAAAATCAGTTTAGCAGCTTGTGAAGTTAGTTTATCAAAGTATTTTCCAAGTACTATTTCAACAAAGTCTTTTCACTTTCATTTTTCAAAATTAAATTTTCCCAACAAATTTTCATCAGTTTTCTTCACGTACCAAAATATAAACCCGGAATGTCTCTATCAAAACAAAAATTGAAAGACTCTTCTTGCCATTCATTTGTAGTTGCATATGCCCATTCAGGACCAGAATATCTCTTGTTGGCAACTCTTTTCCTTTTCATTCTTCGACCACCATTAGCCTCTCTTTCACTCAGATCTTCTTCTCCATTTAACTCATTTTCTTCCAGAATTGGAGGTACTACGTTAATCTTCCCTGCTTCTGAGCTTTTCTCTGGCCAGTTATCACCTTTTAGTGGCTTTTTCGTCAGTACTCTTTTCAGAATCGAACTCGAACTCGTCTCCTTTGACGTTCCTGCAACTGGTTCAGGAGGAGTCAAACCCGTTTGGCTTAGATCTGTTTCAACTCCTTCTCCAGTGGGGTTAGTCACTTGTTCAGTCTTGTTTGTCAAACTTTCTGCTTCTGAGGACACCCTCCTCTAAGCAGGTCTTCTCTCGACCGGTACTCTCTCTTGTTCACCTTGAACCGGTTCTTTTATTGTTTCAGTTGAGGATGGTTCACCCTCGTCTTCCAGGATAGTCCCCACTTTGTCTTACACAGGAGTGGGTAATTTGACTGAAGCTATTCCAGGTGCAGCCTCCAGCTCTTCTCTTTTTCTTAACCAGGAATATGCTTAGGTGCAGGTAATCTCAACAGCTCTTCTTCTTGCTCTGTTGGATTGTTCACTTTCCAAGTGTGGCTTGCATGTATCCAGCTCACAAGTCCAGTGCACTTCACAGCTGTAGTCATTATTAATATCACCTCGTAGGTTCCTTTCCACCTTGGCTCCAAGCACGACTTCCTCACATGCTTACGGATAGCGACCCAATCACCAGCATTCAAGTTGTATCCTTGACCTCGAGATGATTCAAGTGTGGTAGCTTTCACCTGATGAGAGAAAGATCGTACCACATCAGCTAGACCCTTGCAGTAGTCTAACACCATATCATCTGTAATGTTCACAAGTGCATTTGTAGGTACTGCTGGTAATCTCATAGCTCTACCCATGAGGATTTCATGGGGAGACAGTCCTGTTTTCTTGTCAGGAGTACTTCTCATTGACATTAGAACCAATGGCAATGCATCTGACCATTTCAAATTCGTTGACGCACACATTTTCGCAAATCTTGATTTTAGAGTGCCATTCATCTATTCCACAACTCCTGATGCTTCTGGGCGATAACCACAATGGAGTTTCTGCTCAGTGTTTAAAGCTGAACATAGCAATCTAATCACTTCATTGCTGAAGTGGCTTCCCCTATCTGATTCCAAAGAGACCGGAAAACTGAAACGTGGTATTAACTCTCTAAGCAGTAACTTCGCTACTGTAAGGCTATCATTTCTCCTTGTAGGATAAGCCTCAATCCAATGACTGAAAATGCACACAGTCACCAACACATACTTCAAATCAGCACACACAGGCATTTCAGTAAAATCTATTTACATTCTGCTAAATGGACCTCCTTCCCTGCCAATGTGTCCCATATTGACCACTGTCCCTTTGCCAGCATTCATTTGCTGACAAATAGTACATCTATGGGAAATTGCTTTGGCAAACTGTCTAAATTTTGGATTGAACCAATGTTGCTTGAAAGTGCAGACCACCGCATCTCTCCCTTGGTGAGCTTGTCCATGGTAGTATCTAGACATTTGTGTCAGTAGACTGTGTGGCAGAACTACTTTCCCGTCTCTTGTCATCCAGATGTCATCATCTCTCTGGACACATTGTAACTTTAGCCATTCTTTGGATTCCTCATTAGGGACATTGTCTTGAATAGCTTTTAGCTCTTCCAAAGTATCAATTTGCACAGTAAAATTTGCATAAAGTTTATCATTTTCAGGTAACAATTCCCAATTTCCTTTGAAGGATATGAGATTCAAGGCACAAAACTTTGTGACTTGATCTGCATATGCATTTCCCAATTACATGTAATCTTGTGATATCTGATGTGCACTGCATTTCACCACAGCAACTTTCTCAGGCATTTGAATAGCTTGTAGAAACTCATGAATTATCTCACCGTTTCTTATTGGTGAACCAGAAGAAGTTAGAAAACCTCTCTGTGACCGAATCTGGCCAAAGTTATGCACAATGCCAAATCTATATTGACAATCTGTGTAAATTGTCACTTTCATCTGATTCAAAATATGGCAAGCTCTAGTAAGAGCTACCAGTTCTGCTACTTGTGCAGAAAACACTCCATGAAGCCATGAAGCTTCCAGTATGCGAGTGATAGTACATACTGCATATCCTGCTCTTAATGTGCCCACATTATCTCTCAGACAGGAACCATCAACAAAAATAATTTGATCATTTTCTTCCAGGCAGGTATCTCTAATGTCTGATCTGTGTTTTGTGCATAACTCTGTAATTTCCAAACAATCATGTTCTGTATCATCCAATCTGTCAGAACCAATGTTTTCAATCGGGAGGAAGGTTGCTGGGTTAAGCACTGTACATCTCTTCATTGAAATATTTGGAGACCCCAAGATTGCTGTCTCATATCTGGTCAACCTTGAATTGGTGAGGTACTGTGTTTTGGAACGTGTAAGTAAAATTTCTATCGAGTGAGCGACCATTATAGTAAGGGGATAACCCATTACTATACTCTCACTCTGAGCGATACTCTGCTCAACTGCTATAACGGACCGCAAACAACCAGGTAAAGCTGATGGCGACCAGATCCAAAGTAGCTGAAAAATATGCTACTGGGCGATTGACACCACCATGTGTTTGAGTCAAAACGGACAAGGAACATGCATCACGTTCATGACAAAACAACAGAAAACTCTTAGTGTAATCAGGCATACCTAAAGCTGGAGCTTGACACAAACTCTCCTTCAGATCAGAAAATGCTTTCATACAACTGCATCCAATATCATAGGATCGGAAACATCTTTATGAGTCAGGTTCTGTAATGGCTTTGAAAGAACTGAAAAATTCAGAATTCACTGACGACAGTAACCAACCATTCCTAGAAACATCCTTACAGCTTTCTGTGTACTTGGTACTTTCATCTGAAAAATTGTAGCTACTCTCTCTCTCAAAATTCTCCTAGTTCCTTCTCAATCAGATGATCCAAATATTTCACCTCTTTCTGACAATACTGCAATTTAGCAGGGGATACCTTACGTTCATTGTCTCCCAGGAAATTCAACAAAGCAATCTCCTCATATTTGCACCCTTCTTTTGTCTTTGATGCAATCAACAAATCATCAATGTATTTTTTTTTTGTCCTCATTGTGAATTCGCATCAGCTGAAAATTGAGCTAGGCCAGATCTCAGACCAATACCACTAGGTCAGGGAAGGTTTGGTAGAGACCCTTCCTCTGCTCCCAAGCCGCACAAGGAGAGGCCGGAACCAGTACCTCAAATCCTCTGAAGGCGTCAGTGAACCTCAGAGGAAGACCTTGTAAAGCTCTTAATCATAGGACAGCCCTAACATACACTCATCTGGAATATCCTGCCTCTTTTCCCAGGGTGCCCAAAATTTACCTCTTTTCTTTGATGAAAAACCTTGTTCTAGTTGGCACAAATTCATAACTGAGCTCTTCCATTCTTGTACTGTCGGGGCCAAAGGAAGGATCTATTTTAGACAAATCTCCTGGCGCACCAAGAGAATTAACACAAATAACAAAGATTTTTGATAGTGCTGTGCCTTTCAAGTCGGCTACACTTCACCTATTACTCCAAATATTACCAATGGCAGGCTTACCCCGATCTCTGCACTTATCACCTCCTTGATTTCCTTACCCACATCTTGCCAAAACAAATAAAGCATTGGGCACTGCCAAAACATATGAAGGTCATCTGCTCCCTCCTCGCTACAATGGGGACAATTCTTCTTAAATCTCCCCAAAGCAGTCAGCTTATAAATCCAATAAACCCTATGCAAGGTAAACAAATGCAGATTTCACCAAACCCCATAGCGTCGACATTGATACTTGCCAGAGAGTAGCAACATCCAGTAACGGCAAACCCTTTCCCCACTTCTTCTCTGGCAACGGAGGGATTCCTCCCCCGCTTCTATCAACATCCAATACCATAGAGCGACCTTCTTGCAGGGGATATGTCTTTGTATCATTCTCTCTTCCCAAATATTCTCCTTTTGCCCACGCCCTTCCTTTGGTAATGTACTAGCCCAACTTGCCATTTGATAGTACTTAAATTTTGAAAAGGCACCTCCTAGTTGCTCACTAAATGCTGACCAGGACAGCAAAGTGCTGTTCTCCAAGAATTGACCCTACTTTACCAACTCGCTTTCCTTTAAGGGAATAGTTGGTCCTGCAAAAATTCTGTGGTGCCCGGTGATCCCCAAACGGATGCCAAATTACTATAGTAAGGCATTCCTATCAACTTCCGGGCCTGAAACCATGCCTTGCAAGCCGCCCGAAACACTTTAGTCTTATCTTCTTAAAACACTTCGGGTGGCCAAATTTAAGTAAAAGATGCTCCCCTGCTTCCTGGAGGTAACTAGTCATAGCCCTAAACATAGGGGTAAAACTAGAGCTCTCAGTCAGTAACCTTCTCACATTTTTCACCTGAAAAGCTAAATAATACTTATAAAGGTCAGGACTCGCTATTCCTCCATTTCTCTTCCTTTTACATAATTTCTTCCATGCTATGCGAGCCCCTCTTGATGCCCAAACAAATGAAGTTAGTTCCCCTTGTAATTTTTGAAACCAGGCCTGTTTAAATTCTAAGGGGATCGCGTTGAACAAAAACATAAACATAGGTAGAATAATCATCTTACAAATGTTTGACCTCCCAATAAGAGAGAGGGAGAGACCTGCCCACACCCTTAAAAGTTTCTTATTTGCAACCAATGCCTTGTTAAAATTAACCCGGAGAACATCATCCAGATTAGCCATAACCTGCACCCCCAATTACCTTATTTCCTTTTTAATCAACAGGCTACCGTGGGTAGTATTCCAACACATTATCTCTGTTTTTTGTTGCTTTACTAGGTACCCAGACACTCTTCCAAACACCCTTAAAATGTTTGGTAATGAAGCACCTAAGTCCCTTGTATATATCATTAGATCATCTGCATAGAGAGCAACTTTCTTTTCCCAACTCTTGTTTTGGAAATGCAAAATGATTGCATACTGTCTGATCACAGTTGCGAGAGGCTCAATATAAAGGTCAAACAACAAAGGAGAACGTGGACAACCCTGGCGGGTGCCCCGTCCAATTCTGACTTGCTGGGAAAGATTACCATTAACCAGCACTTTAGCCACAGGATAAAGACCTTATTGCTCTAGAAAAGGTGTCTCCAACCTTATAACAATCAATAACATATACAAAAAAGACCAACTGACCCAATCAAATGCTTTGGCAGCATCAAAGGTGAGCACCGCCAAAGGTAAATTCTCCTGGGTGGCCGAAGAGCTATCTACCTTTGATAAAACCTTTCTAGTCCTGATTAACCAATGAGGCAACTACCGTCTTTAATCTTTTAGATAGTATGTGTGTAAAAATCTTATAATCAGAGTTTAATAATGAGATTGGTCTATGAGACTCACAGTAGGATGGATTCTAATCTGGTTCAGAATTAGAGTAACAATAGCCTCATCCCAAGATTTTGGCAAATCTCCACCCTCAAAAAATATATTATTAAGTAATTCCAGCAGAGTTGGGGTTAGTTCATCCTTAAGTAAGACATAGAGCTCATTAGGTAAGCTGTCGGGTCCAGGTGCCTTACCACTTTTTAGACTCATAATAGCCTCATTCAATTCCCTTATATCTATCTGAGCTCCCAAATTGTGCCTTAAATCTTCATCTAAACAGGGAATTAGACATTTATCAAAAAAATCTTGAATTTATTCCCTTGTGGCCTTTGAGTCTTGTGTATAAATCCTGAAAAAAATAAGTAAAGGCATGTTCTATTTCATCATCCCTAAGTGTCAAAGCCCAGCTCACCTGAGTTCTTGTTCAGTTCTGATGGAGGTTGAAGACAATCCGACCCCACCCTGAAACTGCTTGTTCCAGCACACTAGTTTTTAAAACAGTGCACTAAGAACAGAAGCTCAAGGGAAGGGGGGAAGTGGATAAAATAAAAAAAAAGAGACAACACCGTTCTTGCGTTTCCACTGTTGAAGTGCTGCACAAATCTGCGGCCCTTTCTGACTTCTTTAGAAACTGGTGCCTAATGAAACATAAACAAAGAACAGATAAGTGCAACCTATTCCTAAATGGGTTCCTAACTATCCCTTTATTTATTAGAAATTCTCTTCTAAAAGTACCTCTTGGATCCTGGTCTCTAGTTTCCAGGTTTGGAATGTGTTACTGCTCTGGGATGTGTTTTCTATTACTGTAAAGCTTCTAAAACATTAAACAAATACCATTATCAGAATTACCAATATCAAACATTCATCATAATATAACTAAAGCCTAAATTCCCAATAGCAGACTCACTTTTCGCATATTTCCAGAATCTTTTATAAAACAAATACTGTACTTTTACATCAAAATACAGCATGTAATTTGTGCAAGTCCTTGATTTACTGTTTGCCTTGCTGTCAATGGTTTCCACTGTTCGATTCCCAAAAGTTCCATGAAAAAAAACAATGTCCGCTTCACAAAGTCCTGCAAAATACTCCTGCAACAAAGAGCCTGAATCACAATGCTCGTGGAAGGCACTTCGCCTCAAACTGTCTATACACGAATCCAGAAATTGCCATCAAAGCTCCCTCAGGTAATAAAAAGTTTTGCACTTACTTGTTGCTGGCAAGAGATACTGATCAGTCTAACCTTGTCTTCTTTCTCTTTGCAGGTTACTCGTAGGAGAGAGGCTGAGGCAAGGAGGAACCAGAAACCAGAAGAAGGAAGAGCCAGCAGCTGCGCCCATTGAAGTAAAAGAAAGTCTGTAAAGAGCAGGAGTGCCAGCGCCGAGGGATCTGTTCTCAGGTAAGCGGGAGGTAGACGAGCACAAGCACTGGGTGAGGCTCGGGGGATGCCTTTTATAGACAGGGCTGGGTGTGGTTCGAAGAGCTGGGTGTGGTTTGAAGGGCTGGGTGTGGTCTTCACATGCTGCACATGTTCTTGGAAGGTGTGCAGAGCTGGGTGTGGTTTGAAGAGCTGGGTGTGGTCCTCACATGCTGCACATGTTCTTGAAAGGTGTGCAGAGTTTCAGTTATTATGCAAATGAGTTGGATTAACACATGGCCTAGGGAGGAGTGTTTTAAAGAAGCCTTGGTAAAAGCAAGACCCAATGTGTAAACAAAACAGCACATTAAACAACATACACAGAAGCCTGGGGGGGGGGAAGGTGAGATAACAAGAAAGGCTTTCAATAGTAAGTTTAAAAGGGAGCTATTACAGAACCCACTAGTGCAGTGAGAGGGGACATGCTCTTTGCTGTGTACAAACCCTAACACTAAGATACATAAGACCTGTGTCTTTATCCATAATTGATGTAATTCTATTTCTAGTTTGCTCTACTTTTGCTTTCCAGGCCAAAATCTTACCACACCCTTCCCCATATTCATATTGAGCAAACCTACTACTCTCCCATTTCCTTCTAGTCTTTGTCTCTAAAAGAATGTCTAAATCAGCCTTGGCCCTACTTATCTGATCCTCTAGTATTGATATCAGCTGATCATCTGGCTCATGTGTCTTGTATTGTAAATTCTCTATCTCCGACTCCAAATGTATGATCTGTCTTTTCTGTTCTCTGTGCCTGTAGATTTCCATACTAGTCAACCAAACCCATATATATGCTTTATAAACATCGCAAACCATATGGATAGTGGTGGACCCATAAATCAGATCAAAAAAATTCCTAGTATTCTGTTTTAATTTCTCAATAGCCCAGTCCTCCAAAAGCAGAGCACGATTTACCGTCCACTGTGAATTTATAACTGGTTTATCAAGCAAAAGATAAAGCCTCACCGCCGAATGATCAGCAAGTGTTCCGGGGCATGTACTACATAGTTCACTTTTCCTCAAAGACTCCTACCCCTTAAAAAAAAAAAATCAATCCTTGAGTAGTGCCTGTATTTTTTTATTGTGAAAAGTAAATCTTGATCCGTTACTGCCTTTCCACCTCCAAATATCCACCAAGTCCAGGTCCTCCATTACCTGCTTCACCCAAGTTCTTGTCTTAGGGGTGTTCAATGTATTTCTCGTAGTTGATTTATCCAAAATTGGATCTAAAAGGACATTGAAGTGTCCCCCCCCAGCAAAATCGGGTGCTTAAAATCTAATAGCTGGTTATAAAGAGCTTGAAAAGGGGCTGGATCATCTAAATTGGGGCCAGAATACCCTGCAATTGTTAACCAGGACCCATATATGTTAGCTTCTACCACCAACCACTGCCCACTAGGATCTATACTGAACTTACCCAACACTACCTTTGAAGGTTTTTTAAACAAAATCACAACCCCTTAACTGTATAGGGCTGGTTGGTTCTTACACTCTGAACCACCCATGGGAATTGCTTTAGAACACTACACCATTCCTCTTGCGTCAGATGGGTCTTCTGAAGGATCACCACCTCCTCATCCAGCAACCTAAAAAATTTGAAAATCCTCTGTCTGCGCCCCCTAACCCTGAGACCGTTCACATTCCAAGATAAGACCTTCAACTGAACTAAGCCCATTTTAGACATCTCAAGATCCTGTACCCCAACCCCTTAAGCAAGTTTTGTCAAAAGCTAAACACTATGAGGACTATTTTTATGATTTTCTCCCACATCCTCCCACAACCTGTGATACCAAAACCTTCCCTTAGTGCCCCAAACCCACTACCTCCCCAGAGAACCCTCCCTGTTCTCATTGGGATAATCGAAAGGGATTAGCCCTAGTGAGCTCACTCAGCTCCGGGCAGCTAAACATCAGAAAACAAGAGGAAAAAGAAAAATCTAGCGAGATGCTTTCATTTTCTCCAAGAAGGCACTTCATTTGGGTCCCTGATGTTATGCATCTTGTTGCCCCATATAATTCTAAGTGCGTCTGGGAATCTAAACTGTACACTTGCCCCCATGGACCTGAGATCCTGCATATATCTCCCTAACTCCCACTGCCTATCTTGTGTTGCCCCAGAGATATCAGATCTGATACGAAAGGACCAATCCCCCTTACAGAAGCCATTCGCCTTAAGAGTCCCTAGCAAGATCTTCTCCTTAATAGATTAGGAACCAAAATTGACCCGAATCTCCCTCGGGTTTTTCCTAGCTGGGTTTTTCTTGAAGGTGTCCTGATGCACGCTCTGAATATCTTCCTCCAAATTGAAGTGTCCTGCCTCTGGGATTGACTCCTTTATTAATGCTACTGCGAATCCCTTAATGTTATCCCCTTCTTCATCCTCCGGAACATTTAACAACCTGATATTATTCCTCTTCATATTATTTTCCCAAGCTTCTCTTGTATGGCCTTCTCTCCTGTTCTTAGTTGCTGTATTTCTTGTTTATTTGAGATTACCTGTTTGTCGAGCTCTTCAAGTGCAACTTCCATACTCCCCACCCTCTCCATCAATATTCCTATTTTATTTTCCATTATCTCACAAGTTTCTTTGATTTTTTCCTGGTTGCGCTTAGAAATCTCAAATGTCCTTTAATGACAACAGAAGACTATTTATATCCATTTGGGCCTCCTGGCTCAAAGACTGGGGTGTCAGGAGTGCAGGTACCTGCTCCTCCCCTGCCTGTGTCGCAGACTCAATCTGGTTCAATACCATCATATCCCCTTCTTGGGGTGACAAACAGCTTTCCTTTGTTGATCTTGAGGCCTGCATTTTGTGGGCTGAAGCCCCGCCTGAGAGGGGGTATCCACAAGGTCTTCTGCCTTCCGGGGAAGAACCTTGAAAAAAGTGTGCAGTAGGGAGGGTCCTAGAGCCCCCAATGGAAAGTACTCTGCCAACAGGGGAAAGGACAGTACCTGTTCTCACTCAATGTCTCCTAATTGCTTTTATTGGCCTGGGAGGGGTGGAGTTATCCGTGCCATGTTTTTTCTCACCCGTTTTCCCCCTAGCAGTAGCACCCCCCTTTCTCAATCGAACTCTCTGAGGGTCAGCATCCTGTTGTTCCAATGAGGTGCCTCGCCTTGCCAACCCCCCCACCAGAGTATTTTGGTACCCCTCTGTACCTTTACGTTGTTTACCTGCTCGGGCCAAAGTGGTGGAAGGGGGCAAAAAAGTCAAAACAAGTCAGTGTCATGTACCAAGCCCCCTCCAACCAGTCGACGTGCAATGCCTCCAAAAGCCCAGACCTCGCTCCCCCAAACTTGAAGTGTTCTCCTGCGGCACCTCCGGCGCTCCGGAATTCAACCCAGACTAGGAAACGCCTCCCGCGGTCCAAGCCCCGAGCTGCATCCGCCCACACTCTAGCGCTGCTATAGGCGTCCAACTCCTGGTATGAGTGGGGTGCTGGGAACTCGACCGGATCGCCGCACTGACGCTCACCCGACACCCACATGTGCCAAAAACCTCCTCGTGGTCACCTCAGGACCCCACCAGGTACTTTTTCATTCTTTTACTTGATTGCCTCGCATTTCATCCAGCACACACCGCATAACAGACCAAATAGCGGATTTCATACTCGAGGCCGATGAACAGAACCGAATCTGCTTTAAAGAAAACGTCATAAGAAATACACCATAGACGATATAAATTAAACATATAATAATCAATTAGTACGTCAATAACCCCACTCGTTTATTAAGAAGTTAAAGATTTATTTCCCTGTATTAACAATGCTAGAGTCACAGAAATCATTCCTAAACTCAAATGATACATGTATAGAAACAATAATGGCTGATTTAGTCAGCGCATAAATCTAAGTTTAATCAATGCAAATAAACACAATATCTCAATGGTTATTACACAAAACCATAGCAATAGAATCTGAGCAAGAGAAATTGAATACACTGAAATAACAAAGAAAGGAACATCAATAACCATTCAGGAATATGAAAATAACACCTCACTAACCACTAATTAGCATCAACAAGTTGGACGTCATGTACAAGACGTCATGTACAAGAATTTAGTAACACAAATTTAGAAAACATCTAGCTAAGGCGCTATCACAATTAGCAGCATTAATTATAATATCAGCAGTTGGTACCTGAAAGTCAAATGACAAATAACAATATGCTTTTCATACATTTACCCAATCACTTAGGTATTCAACAACAACGTCTACTTCGTCAGGGAGACAGCAACATCAGACATCCACATTGAAATGGGAACAAGGTGAGGGGTGTGGTTTAGAATTTGGACTTTAAGATTACTAAACCATCAAAGCATAAGTAAACTCAGAAAGTAATAAACCCCAGCATTGTCAGTGGACTAACTGGCAAAGTACAAAATGTCAAAGTGACAGATCATAAGAAAGTAAGATCTCTGGAACTCAGGATACACGAAAATCCCAAAGAAGAATGAACAACAGCCAATGGTGATTGAACATTAAATTAAACTTGTTAAATCCACTGACTGGTCTAGACAAATATGGTGAGAAAATTATGTCCAATCAGAACACTAATAGATATCAAAATTATATAAAATGTTAGCTCTAAGCTTTTCTATTTGCTGTTATTCCATTGACGTACCTCAAGCTAATACATTTGTAACTACTACATCTTCTTCTTCCGTTGCATCTTCAACCTCTTTGTTCTATGACTCCAACTACGTTGTCACCGGATAGTGATTACAAAATATGGAAACATTTCTCAGCACGACTTTCTCTACTCGAGGAAAAGAACATAGGTTAGAAACATAACTACAAGCAAAATATACAAATACAATGAATGATGTCAGTTAGGCTACAGAAATGCAGCTAGGAAACAGAACACACTAGAAACATTTTATACAGATAACATTGCACAGTGACCTTGCATCTGCTTCAGCCCAGCAGGGGCCACTAAATACACGTTTAATTCTGACCTTTGTTTTAGCAAAGAAGAAAAGACAGAATAATTTCATCAGCTTAAGTAAGCATGGAAAACAAAATATAGGCCTTTGCATTTGATGATGGCCATTAAGTCGATCACAATTCTCGAGATAGCATAAAAATTAATACATAAGGATTAATATATCAAAATATAAGTATGATTACATATGAGAAGAAAAAAACATAAAAGTCACACTCTTACACATATAACATACCACATAAAAACAGACGAAAAAAGCATAGCAAGAAGCAAAGCAAGATGGAAAGAGGAAAATGGAAAGACGGTTGAGGTAGAAAGGTGAAACAGACAAAGAAAGAAGGGTCAAAGGCAAATAAATTAAGAAAAAGGAGACAAAATTAAAAGATAGTGAGATGAAATGTTAAAAAGGAAGAAAAAAAGAAAAATATAAGAAAATAGTAAGAAAGATGCAGATAAAATGAATGAATATTGATGTAGAGGAGGTTGGAAAGAAGGATGGAGATTGAAAAATGTGAAGAAACAGAAAAAAGAAGTCAAGAATTATCAAAAGGAGGAAGAAAGAAAGAAAGAAAGAAAGAAAGAAAGAAAGAAAATAGAGTACATTTTAATAAACAAAATGACACCAAAATGACACAAACCCAATGAGGAGAACTGAAGTCTTGTAACACAAAGTGCCAGTGGTAGTCAATGGTCGCAGTAGAACAGGACTGAGAGGCTCAATTTGATGCTTACTGTGATCGAGAGCAGGTCGAATGCACTAACCATGTTTGTCCTGGTCAAATATTTATTTTCAGATTTTAGTCCTTTATGTCCCAATCCACAACAGAAGTACACTTCTAAAGCCCCCAAGGATCTCTGGGGAGGCCATTAGAGACTCACATGGTGGCAAGCACAGAGGTAGCATGGTCTAATTCAGATTCATTTGCCACTGGTCTGCTGGGCAGTTGCAGGACAGCCTCTTGTTGGGTTCCTTTAGCTGTAACATGAGGCCAGCCTTATGACCCTTGAAGTCTGCTTCTTTGTCCTGGGTACAAGAGAGAGAGAGAGAGAGAGAGAGAGCAGGTCTAGTCCTCTAGGGCTCTTCTCAGGTAGTAAACAGAAGGTTCAGTTCTCTTCTGATCTTCCTCAGTTTCAGGGGAGTTAACAAGTGGGTGCCCGGAGGTATCACATTTATGCCTGATATGAGCTATTGGGTGGGAATGACCTCTGGAAATGCCCTAACCAAGGGGGTAAAGGTTCCCGGGGCTAACCCTACTCACTTTGGGCATTTTCAAGATGGCCAAACTCTTTACTGGGATCAGAGGACTTAGGCGGTGATTCTAACCGCGGCGGGCGGCGGTCGCCGCCCGCCATGCGGTTACCGCCAAATGACCGCACCGCGGTCACAAGACCGCGGTGGCCATTCTGGCTTTCCCGCTGTGCTGGCGGGCGACCGCCAAAAGGCCGCCCGCCTGCACAGCGGGAAAGACCCAGCAACGATGAAGCCGGCTCCGAATGGAGCCGGCGGAGTTGCTGGAGTGCGACGGGTGCAGTAGCACCCGTCGCGAATTTCAGTGTCTGCTAGGCAGACACTGAAATTCTTTTTGGGGCCCTCTTACGGGGGCCCCTGCAGTGCCCATGCCATTGGCATGGGCACTGCAGGGGCCCCCAGGGGCCCCGCGGCACCCCCTACCGCCATCCTGTTCCTGGCGGGAGACCCGCCAGGAACAGGATGGCGGTAGGGGGTGTCAGACTTTCCGTTTCTGGCCGCGGCTGAACCGCCGCAGTCAGAATGCCCAGCGGTGCACCGCCAGCCTGTTGGCGGTGCTACAGCGGTCATTCGCCCTGGCGGTTTTTACCGCCAGGGTTAGAATGACCACCTTAGTGTATGTGTGGGGAGTGTACTTTGGTAATGCTGGTGTCCACCCACATCTAACACAAAATCCAGTTTTAGGTAGTCCCTAAACCCATAATTAATTCAGAGACAGAAGGCTGGTAAACGTCAAAGCTGAGCTTTCAGTTACCAGAGAGTGGATACACATAAAGGCCCAGATTTACAAGCGGCCTGTGCTGCTGATGCATCACGTTTTTGACACATTGGTGGCGCAGGCTGCTGACCCATATCTACAAGGCCACGCAAAGCCACTTTGCATGGCTTTACATGGGTATATATATATATGGAGTAAGGCAATGCAGCACAAGCTGCTGTGTTGCCTTACTTTGCATCAGGGAGATGTTTCCATGGGTGTTGCATGACTGTTCCCACGCCACACCCATAAAGTTTGATGCATTCCCAGATTAGGTTTTGTAAACCTGGGACTGCATCAAAACCCTAGGCAGCCCCAGGGGTGGCCTAGAAGTGACACAATGTGGAGAAACATCTTTATTTTTCCTCTTTCTATGTGTGCTGCATTTTGCAGCACACATAAAAAGAGGAAAACTCCTCTTGGGATTGTTTTTGTGCAGGAAGGTGCCTCATCCTGCACAAAAACAATCATCCCTGCAATGCAGGCACCCCTGCACCAAGGTGCAAGAGTGCCTGCGTTGGAGCACGGCAGCAATTTGTGCGCCAGCGAAGGGGAAAAGAATAGGAATGTGCTATTTCTCATAGATACTGTGCATTCCTGCCCTTTTGTTTTGACGCAGGTCAGCGCAGCAAGAAGGCAGTTGGCGCTGCCCTGCAGCAAAACCTTGTAAATCTGACCCAAAGTGTTTTGCCATTATGTTTTCTTCCTTTGATGTGTGCTCCAAATGTTATATGTAAACCCAGGTTCCTGTCAAACACACTGTGACACTGCAGTGTCAAAGAGAGTTCCACTGTGACTGGGACCTGACTGGCTGGCAGGATTATAGGAGGGCCAGGCCCAAGTGTCAGCTAACATTTGCCTGTGACAAGGGGAAGGTTCTTTGACATGGGCCCCAAGTGTCTATAAAAACGCCAGCAGGCATGTCAAGCAGGATCAGACATTCAAGCAGGACTTGACACCTTATTGCCCCCTGCATATTCTTTCTTATTCACATGGGTCATCTCTTCCCATTGATGTTATCCTATTGTTTAATCTCGGAAGCAGTTCACAACTCACCGCATGGAGGCCATCAGCTGCAGGGTGATAGCTGGACAGCACTGAAAGGCCATAGAAGATTTAGGCTGGGCAAAGATAACTTTTTAATAGTTACCTTGTCGTAGTTTGGACTCTTGCTCTGAGCAAGACTGCTGGTTTAAGGATGACAGTACTTTTGTTTGTAGGCGACTGAGTCTTTCCTACAACAAGTCGCAACTGTTATCCCTACCTTACCAGCTCACTAGCAGCCCCTCACCAGAAACACAATAGTAAAAGGTGATTTATGGCAGCCGTTTACGCTTGGACTCAAAAATAAGACATCTCAGGGAGTGTCGTGGTTAAACGGAGATTACCCTTATGTCTCATACAAACACAGGCAATGACACAGATGCAGTAAAGTTATAATAGCTTTTTATTCAACATAACTGCAATTTGCGATAAGTTGCATGGACTGCAATGATTAGGATAATGAATATAGCAAGTAACAGTATTGTGAAGACGAGAGTCATTGTTACGAAGACACCCACCATTTTGCAATACATAGAAAAGATATGTGAGATGTAAGATGCCCTACTATCCTAATAAAAAAGGCCTAACCTCCTACCTAAAGGAGAGCTGGGTTCGTTAAACCTAATCTGCCAATGCCGTGTCCATGAGAGGAGCCCCCAACCCTCGTTACCTTGGAATGAGGTCTCTATCTCAGACTCCGCAGGAACACAAAGACTGGGTCAGCGTCAAGACGACTGCAGCATCGGTATCAGCGATGGTGGCGATGCCCTCTGGTCGGAATCCCTCTGATTATCTGTCTAAAGTGTGATGTATTTATACAGATCTACAAGGTCCCCTGACGTAGGTGTATTCCTAAACAATAGATAACAGCCATGCTTGGGAAGGCAATTAATATCTGCAATCCCTTGAAAGTATAGAGAGGGAAAATCCCTAAGTGTGAACACCTACTGTTTGTTTGTCTTTGGTGCTTGATCTTGACGCCTTGGCGCGGTGACACTGATAATGTATCTCATAAAAAGTGGCTTAACTATAAACAAGGCAGCCATCTTAAAAGAAATAAATAATTAAATGGGCTAAGATAGAACAAGCTAAGTAGGTTAAAAGTCACTAGGTGACGGGGGCACGAGTCTACAAGCCAGGGGCTAAGCTAACTCCTGTTATCCCATTAAAACGAACTAGGATTCACTACACCCTCCCCATTGCTGTAACAGGTATGATGAAGGTACAGGAACCCAAATGCTAAAAGTTGCGTCTGAGCTAAAAAGCGAAAGGCAAAAACAAGCTAAAAAAGCATTCGCATGTGTTAAAAATATGTTAAAACAAATCAGTTTAAAATTCATACAGAGATGTTAATGTCAACTATGACAAGTATAGCGTGCAACAGCAAATGTCAATTTAAATGTATAATTTGGAATCGGGAATGGCAAGTCAATTCATCAAATTATTTCTTATACACATGATCTTGAAGAATGTCATCGAAGTCACCAGTCAATGATCAAAAAAATGAGTAAACATCGTCCGAAGTTAAGTCGAGTGCTGGGCGGACAAACGGATCCACAGAGCAGAAGTGAGCCGTATTTCCTGGTGTATCGATACTCGTTGCAGTGTCCTCATCCATGGTAGATCTCACGGAACGGAAGGCTCATAGGTGGCCTCGCGGAGCAACCTCAGTCTCAAGGGGCATGACCGTGTATGAACCCTCATCGGGGACATCAGCAGTTCGTGGTCCACAGGAGATGTCGGTGCAACAGCAAGACAGACCATAGGCAGATGTTCAAAGAGACACCATATGCAGCGGAAGACTGGTTGTACACACCAGAGAAGTGGCCGAAATGACAACGACCAGTCAAGCTCCAGTTCCACCAGCAAAGGTGCACCGAAGATGCGAACCATGCGCTCACGGCACAGTGGAGTTGGCGGGAGCGGCTCCATTGCTCTGCGTTGCTGGAAAGAAACAACCAGTGCGAATCAGAATAAATAGCAGTAGTAGTCCGCCTATTGAAGCCAAAATAATTGGAAAGCCACCAAACACACTTGAAAAGAGAGAATGGATGGCTGATGGGATGACTCCGAAGACAGTCTGGAAGATGGACACGAAACCAGACCCGACAGCCTTAAAGAAATGAATAATCCCAGTGGTGCTCAAAGCATTGAATATTCTGGATACCAGCTCTCCAAAGTGTTTGGGGAAATTGGTATTTAAAAGGGATTGTATCTCGGCTGATGATCTCGCAATCTGGAGAGCATACGTCTCTTTTGCGGATGTCAAGGCGACCTGTTTCTGAAACAATAGCGCTTTTAGCCTACTCAGCTTGTCATAGTTCACATTAATAGTATCTATGTGGGGCCACATGTCAGATACTTTTATCTCTTGTGTGTGGGGAAACAAAACATGTCCACAACACATAACGACCTTCGTGACCGAGATTGCGTAGGCAATTCCAGGTCGCATGCCGCAACAGCTTTGATCGTTCAGTACCACATAACTTCCATTGGAAAGTACATGAAACACTGGACGAATCAAGGGGACAGGAGTACCCTTCAGAAAACAGGCCAAATTTGCGACCCCCACATTGCAAAGACCGTGAAGAGACACCTGTTTGCATATCATAGAATGACGAACAGCAGACTCAAATTCACTTCCGCTAGGAAAGACCTCCCTTTCACCGTTCAGACATCTATAGTCAAAGGGCAACTCCCACTCTTCCTTAATAAAGCTATCTCCTAGTTGCTCATATCGTCCCACTGCAAGATGTTTCAGGCAGCTCGAGAAACGAAACGTCGAAATCGGTAAATTAATAATGCTGTGTAAGAGCCAGATAGTTGAAGGACTCTCTGCTACCGTGAAGTGCAACTTATCTAATTTCTCTACTTGAAGCAGGGTGAAACTAGCCTCCCTTTTAGCCATTGTCTCTTGTTTCCTGGAAAAATTAAAAGCAGTAAAGAATTCACTCCCATTAATATACCTCCATGGAATGTGGCCACTTTTCAGTGTCTGTAATGTCCAACCCAGCTGCATGATGGAACATAGCTGTGTTTGCCCATGATATAACCGGGACAAGTCTGTCTGAGTGATATCAATAGCAGACGACACTATATTTGATAGTGAATAAATCCTGTTGGACAGCGTTTTCATGCCATTAACGACAACAGCTAATGTTTTTTCCAAATTTTCCTTATCTAGTTGCCTTAAACGCGCAGCAGCCTCAATCTGGGAAAGTTTCCAAATTTCATTGTACATAGCATATAAAAACCGTTTCGAGCGCTGTTTTCTAGGACCTAGCAGAAAATCCTGCAAGTCTATACTGTCAGAAAGAGTGTTCAGGTGTTTCCTAACCACTGTTAATGTGTTTGTTTGCACCCATTGCTGGCACAGCTTACCCACACTGTATGTTGTAACTATACCTGTATGTTGACCTGATATAAAGCGAGGGTCAGGCCTGTTAATTGAAAAAAACCCTGAAGAGTTCAAGAAATGCCTTTGACATTCATTAGTGTCGGTGGGCCATATCAACCACCCACCGGGACTGGAAAGTGAAGAATTATAGGTACCAGCCTTAACCATTGCATCTAGCCTGTCCTCTGTGATATTAAGGAAGTGTTGCCAATCTTTAAATTTTGCCGGAGTAGGGATACTGGGCGTGTTCAGATCTTTAATTTTTTCTAACCCCAGACAGGATGTCTGCTCAATAGTGTCATTTAAGAAAATCATTTGCACAGGAATCAGGCATGCTCGAAACAAAGCCTCCCTACCCTGTATCTGCCAATCTTGTGTTCCCCATACACTTTTCAAGTCAATAGTGCTCTTCCAATATTCATAACCCTCAATCGAGAGCCGGGAAACAAAGGGATCTGAATAAATCAGTTTTGTATCTGTTAGCAAAATTTTCCTAATTTGTGCCAAAGGTATTTTAAAATAATGCGACTCTGCTTTTTTTGTATCATGCCCAGAAAAGTATATAAATTTATTGCTTTAATACTTTGGACTCCCCACCTGTGGTGTCGAAAGGTGTTCCCACTGTGTGTAGTTCAAGAGAGGTCTATATCTAGCGGCACGGTGTAGGTAGTGATGTCCCCAATTGTTGTAGCAGAACATTTCCCCATAATTCATTGTATAACCATATACATCATCACTTTCAAGTCCTTCATTTCAGTTAGCACGGAATCAACTGTTTGGACATCCCAATCATCAAAGACAACCTTAGGTGTAATAACATCAGACACTGAAATTTTGAACACGTATGGTATTTGAATAATCTCTGTAGGCCCGTATATATCGAATGGAACTTTGTCCCACACAATCCCATCAGTAATTGGTATTGCTGTAATATTTACAGGGGACAAATCTCTTCGGACCTTATGTGAAGAATGATGTGGTGTTCAAATTTCATCAACAGGCTCCACTGAGGAGCGATCAGGAATATAGTGACCATTTATGAGCAAAAAGAAAACAGTCACAAAAGCAATCCATAAAAATAATGCAATGAATGTCAAACAGAACCATAGATAGTTCCATGGGTAGGTCAAATAGGTCTTTTTAAGCCATTGATACAGCTTACTACTTTTTGAAATATTGTCAACCACTGTAGAGGATGGATCTGAAGAAAAATCATCAATGTCAATGAAATAGCCAGAGGTAGTCTCTGCAAACACAGGAGCTGGTGTATTTTGATCCACCGCATGTGGAGGCTCTTGATAGACAACGTCATTAGTCGTGGAAGTGTTTGTGTAAAATACAGCCAAATCTTGAAGCGGGGTGGTCACTGAAGATGTGACTGGAACCAACAAAAGTTCATTTTCCGTCCTCCCCATGGTCGAGGAAGTGTCTGGAACAGCAGTTGACATAGTTGCATAGTCAGTAGTAGTGATGTTCATCCTACTATGTAGATGGATGTCCTGTTGGGTAGTGAGAGGGGATCGGGAACCACCCAAGGGACCTCCTGGTCTACTGTGAAGGATCGGCCACATGGTGTAATTTGATGTCATCAATGGAAATGAATCTGTTCGACTTAGAACCAGACAGTGGTGGTAAGATGACAGTCCTGGTGCCTTCTATTCCCAAGACTGGTACAGGTGCTCTGCATGATGGACCGAACTCCTTTTTCACAGCGATCTTCTCACAAACCAGATCCCTAACGTTAGGAATCCAGCCAGTCGAAGTTTTCGCCAATTCCCTTATTCCTAAGGTGGCAGCACTTGCAGATGATTTATCATCACGGAATTGTTGAAGCTCCTGTAAAACAGTGAGACGTTCTTTTATGTCAAATGGTGTTTCTGCTGCCACCATACCAGGGGCATCAAGATCTGGGACATACATAGGTATCCCAAAGAGAACCTCATATGGAGGGCGTCCCCCCAAGGACCGTCTTGGCAGATTATTCAGTGCTCTCTGGACCCCATATAGGTGGTGTAACCAACTGCGGCCTGAACCTTATACTCGAGCTGTTAAGGACTGCTTTAGATCACGCTTCCGCCTCTCCACGACCGAATTTCCCTCGGGATGGTATGGTGAGGAGTAATGGAGTTCAACACCCATCGTCCTCATGGTGTCCCTGAATGCTTTAGAGGCAAATGCAGGGCCCTGGTCCGAATGGAATGCTGCAACCGCATATGTACCGATAAAGATCAGCAAATCTTTTATAACAGTCCGGGCGTCAGCCGACCGCTGTGGCCATACCCACAGGAATCCACAGCCACTAAAATGTATTTGTATGCACCATCAGGCTGTAAAGGACCACAATGGTCTAGGTACACACACTGAAGTGGCTTGTCTGACACTAAGAGGGATGTCTGCGGAGGGCGTTTGATATTAGAGCCCTTAATCTGCTGGCAAATGTCACAGCAAAGGACATACTGCTTAGTTTGTCTGCATAGACCAGGCCACCAGTATCGTTGCTGTAGAATTGTTATCGTGGCCTGGATACCAGCATGTGCAGAAGCGACACCCTCATGTGCGGCTGTAATCAGCTCTAATCGCTGGTCTTCATTGGGGATCACTCGATCTCCAACCCCAGGAATAGTTGTGTAAGCAACATTCTGTGCACTGCTATGGTAAGTATAGTTTGTAGGGTATCCTTTCGGAAGGGGATTGCCTGCAGCCGAAGCTTTAACGGCAATCAGTATTTCATTATCCAATCTCGTCCGAGAACGAGTCACTGCAGCCACAGAAGCCGTAGCTACTGATGCTTTGGCCGCTTCATCAGCCAATGTATTACCGGAAACGTGTATTCCTACATGTTGGTGTCCTAATGTATGAACTACATGGACACATGGTAGCTTATCCTTAAGATCAGCCACCCTTCCCCACAAAATTTTGTGTTTAATGGTGTTCCCTTTAGAATCCCGAAACCCGTTCAGCTTCCAATGATTGAGATATTCATTGTATGACTGGACGCAGTAATATGAATCACAGACTATCAAATTCTGGCTTCCTGTCTCAGTATGTTTGAGCGCTAGAATAAGAGCTTTAAGCTCAGCCAACTGGGCTGTGCAGTCCCCTAAGGTCTGCGTGTAGGTATTGTGAGGGTGGAAAACTCCATCTTCCATCACTCCACACACGGCTGCGCAAGCTGCCGAGTATTGATGTTTAGTACCTACAGCCGGTTGTGCTGATCCGTCAGTATAAATGATAGTATCATAACTGTCTAGTGGTAAAATATTTAGAGGAGCGGGGTACTCATGTTCATACTGGAGAAATTCTTGTGTTTGAAGTCTTGGATCGAATATATAATCGACATCAGTTGCGGTCAGAGACGTTACCCATTGAATCCAGCGTGGATGTAATGCCTTAGCGTTCGGAACGCTCGCTTTAGTGACAGCCTCTAAGGCCGGCACCGGGGAGACAACAATAATGCGTTTCCCCTTGGCAAGTGGCCTCTCTTTTATGACGGCCATCTGAACTGCCGTCAGAATCTTTTCTGTAGGTGCAAAACGCTGTTCAGCATTTGAATATAAATGTGATTTATATGCTATCGGTACCGTGTCATCCTCATTAAAGGTGACATAAGTAAATCCAAGGGCACCAGCAATTATCCTGATGACCAAGTTTGTTTTATTGTCACGCGTGTGTAAGTGTTTAGCTTCTAGCATGTCCCGTTGCATGTCCCTAAGGATGTGTGTGTGTTCAATCGTCCATCGTCTGCTAGAAAAATTGGGCTGAACTAAGTCACAAAGTGGCTTGATGCGTTCTGCATAATCTGGAATGTATGTTCTGCCAAAATTGAAGAAACCCAGTAATGACTGTAATTTCTTAAGTGTGTTTGGAGGCTGTAGTTGAGCACACTTTTCTAGAAAGTGCGGGGCCAGGCTCTTCCCCTCGTTTGATAGCTCATATCCCAGGAACAATACACTAAGAAAGGATATCTTGCTTTTCTTAAAATGAAATTTATAACCGAGGTCTGCAAATCCAAAAATGATCCGATCGACCCTCGCAAGATGAATGTCGAGGGCGTCATCAGTGAGATAGATATCATCCACATAGGACAATACATCGGAATCAATCTCGTGCAAAATTGATGTTACACGGGCTGAAAACAGGCCTGGGCTATTTTTATAGCTTTGAGGTAAACGACAAAAGCGTTTCTGAGAGCCAAATGAAAATGCACTTAGGACCCTACTTTCATGTGCTAAATTCTGGCAGAAAAATCCATTAGTTATATCCAATGTAGTTTTATATTTTTTACGCACTATATTGTTTATCAGTGCCGTGCTGTGTGAGTTTTGTATAGCATATGTGCGTGTATGACTATTTAAGTGTCTATAATCAACTACTATTCTATATGAATGATCTGGCTTTGCAATGGGGAATAATGGATTATTCATTGCAGACGTACAGGGCTCAATTACTCCCTGGTACTCAAGTTGTGATAGTATCTCATTCACCAGAGCTTTCGCTTCATGTTTAACAGGGTATTGTGGCTGCGGTTGGGGTGTAGACCTCATGGGAATAATATGACAAGGAGACTCCTTGTCCCAACCTACATGATTACGGTATAGTGCAGGTGCCTGCGCTAAAGCCCATTCAGCAGCATAGGCTTCTTTTGCTGCTTCCGGAACAAGATCGGAGAAAGAAGGCAAAATGACATCTTCCCCATGCGGGAGCTTGCAAACGTGTTCAGGTGGCCAGTCTCTCTCGGCCAATAGGATATCACTAGTAAGTTTATCCCAAAATATTACACTTTCTGCGTTGCACGTCTCCCTCTATCTGAATTGTTAAATCATAAACCCTATCGGGGGGAAGAACGCAGCCATCCGCTGTTTCAACTGCGATGTAATCGCTAGTTGCTGTCACATCCAGATGATCTTTCAGACTCCGGCGACATATCGTGACCTCTGCCGCGCTGTCCAACAGAGTCACTGCCCACCTCTTGTTCCTCAACAGTGTTCTCAATACTACTGGCATTTTTAACTGTCAGTGCTGCCACCTTCTTCTTTTTAAACTGTGGCTTTTACTGAGTAGTCTTTTCTTCTTTTTTAATGGTAGACTGTGGTGAGTCTTTCTTTTCTTTCACGTATTCCGGACGTCGATCTTGACGGCCCCCTCTCTCGCTGCGTCTATCCGGTGCGTCCTGAAAGGAACGAGAGGGACGTGAATCAGTATATCTGTCTGGAGTTCTAATGTGCTCCCTATTTCTGAGATTATACCTCCTTTCGGAGTTCTCCGGGTGTGGAGAATCAGCTCTCTTATTTCTTTGAAATCTTTTTGTTTGTCCCAGCGCTTTTTAGAGCCCTCTTGTGCCTGTTTCGTACCCTCCTTATGGGTGGTATTTTGTAACTCCAATTTTTTAGGTTTGGCTTGCAAACCATCCCGTCCTATACTAGTATAGGTATCGGAAATTATTTTCGGTAGCTGTCTCTCCTGTTCCTGATTTGGAGTTTCCCGGAGACGCTGGCGAATTGCCAGTGCTACCGCTTCCCCTTTAATATTACTCAGTATTATTGAGGAGACGGCGTCAAAGTTACGCATTAATTTCATCCCCAGATCCAGGGCTGGTGCAGCCCCATGCTCATTTTGTATTTGTTTTAACACTTCCAGTAAATTGGCAAGTGTCGGGGTACCATGTGTGGTAGTATAAATGGCAGCGAAGACTGTACCCCATGTGGCACAGTCATCCACCGAGGGAACCATCCCAAACGGCAAGCACATAGTGAGCAATCTATGTTTTTCCTGTGGTCCCGTATGGGGAAACACAGCTTCCAGCTGATTAGTTTTCTGGGCTATCCAGAACGGAATTTTTTCCCGTTCCGTGGGCACTTTACCCATAATAGTATGCACTGTTTGTGGATTAATCCCAGTAGCCAATTGGTAACCCCCAGCTACAGGCAGTGCTGGACGCGCTGGTGTTGTGTTAAATGTTCGCATTACAAACTGAACCAGTCGTCTATATAATGCCACTATTTCATTATATAAAACTCGTAAATCTGCTATCTGCATATTCTGTATGCCCAGGTGAGGTGTAAATGTGGCGAACATAGGCCAGGTAGGCCCCTCATTACTTAAGGGACCTAACCTCACTCTTCGTAGTACATGTGGTAGGGCACCTTCAAACCAGTTCTGATGCTCTTGATATGTGAGCGATATTTCATGATACTGGTATGCTTCGTACCGTACAAGTACGTTCGCAACTTCATATGTGTGAAATGTGTGCGTTCTTTGGTCAACCTCAGGAAAGGTGACCCAACAGTAAAATGTTTTGGTTTGGTATGCTTCAGTTGCTTCTATTATCAGAGTAACATCCCCGCCCTCGTCTGTAAGGCCATGCGCTAATAAATGTTGTGTTAGTGCATGTCTAGCATTTGCAGGAATGTCTCCAGATAGGGGAAGTATTTTCTTTTTTATGAGTTCAAGCTCGAACAACCTACAGCTTAATTAGGTGTTACCTGTTTAGCTGAGGAGGATTCTCCCAAAGACCACGGACGTCTCCGTATAATGGTACTTAGGGTACCTGTTGTCTGTGAGACAGTGATAGTCAGGGTATTAGAACATATCTGAATTTACCATTAAACCAGATTTTTAACATCTACTAAAATAGTTGTTTAATTATGTTTCTATCTAGTCCTATTCCTCAAATACAATATTAGTAATTAATATTGCATTCCACTGTTTTCCTATCGGACAGCCAAACCTGCTACAGTGAAAATAGCTTTGAAGGCATTTTCACTCCAAGGACATGTTTAACATTAAACTTTTACATTGCCATGATTTTAAATAACACTCACCCTACTGTTATGGGCAGCAAAAACCTATTAAGGAATGATTTTATAAATCTTTAAAAGGAAGGTTTATGTCTATCAAAAGGGGTTATTTTGACAGGTGGCAGTTGGGACTTATATGTAAGTTAAATATACCAATCTGCAGCATACCAGTTTTACCATATTGAAAGGAGGAGTGCAAGCACCTTATCACTGGTTAGATGGGGTAGTGTGCACACAGTTCTATAGCCAGCAAAAAATACGGGAAAGAGCAAATTTCCAACACCAATCCAAAAAGAACTTCAGCAATTAAAATTAATGATGCATGAAGTCTACTTTCAACTAAACAGTAACCACATTTTAATTATTGAGCTCAATGGCACAGGAAAAAAAGAATATGTACTAAGAAAAGGAGAAAGATTTTAAATGTTAAGTTATAGAAATTAAAAACATAGGAAAAAAAAAAAAAAACAAGAACGCACATTCTATTAAATATTATTCCAAATAAATGAGAGTTGTAGCTACATGACATGAACTCACAAAGCAGTATATGTGTACCTGTTTCTCGTTCTCTTTCAGCCATAATATCTTTTGGAACCTAAAAGGGGAGGATGGTCAAGGTATCTGACAGAGGTTTGCATGAGAATTTGCCAAAAAACAAACCTTTAAAAAACAGCTCTGATAACTCCTTTCCGTTGAACCAGCTTGGGTCAATTTTCCACCTCTGCTTTCCCAATTTTTGAGGATGGTGTGGATTTCCTCACTCAGACCCCTGTCATCCATTAATCATTGCTTATCTACATGTTTGTAGTAGTCTACATTTTCCTGCTTCGGCCCCCTCTGCCATTGAGCCCATCCCACCTCTTCTCTCCAATTTGTGCTACTCAAAACACCTGTATTTTACCCTTTTGTCTCTTTAACCCCTGCCTCTGATCCCCTTTGCTTAGTTACTACCACTTTCCTTCTTTCTTCTGCTTCTTCAGCAACTTCTACTCTAGGTCACATTAGACATAGGAAACGGACTACCGCAACTCATGGTTCTTTTTATTAAAAAAGAGTTGTACTTTCAACTCCTCTACTTTCAGTAATTGCAAGAAGTGTTTTATGTATACTAGACCAAGGATTTCATAGGGTTCTCGGTATTTGTTGGGTGAACATCATCTGATTTTTGTAGAAATGTTTATTTCTCCATAAATGATTTGATTTTTTGGGGGGAAATGGTATTTCGTTATTTAAGGGTTTCTCCAAAATGAAGTCTCAGCAGCCTGAGTTCATATTTTAACTCTACAGAGACTGTAGACGGGAACTAATAAAGGAATCTCATAAAAGTCGAAGTGGAAGAAGTATAGCTTGCATAGACAAAGAGGGCATATTTAAGAACGTCGCGTTCAGAGTTCTGGAGAGTGCTTGAGGCACATGAGCTGTCCTAGTGTCTCTAAGCTCGCAGATTCCTGGAAGATTATAGTGCGAGATACTTTGCACACATTTGTGCTCAATTTCTCATTTTGTTTTTTATCCCTTTACTGTATTTGTCCATTATTTCTCCTTCTAGTTTTTTGATACTCATCTGGAATTCTTCACCCCAAGATGTTGCTAGGCTCTTTTTTTCTTCTTGATGTCAGGAGGAGTTTTGTACCTTATTGTTGATCTTCCATCCAATGTTCATCTTTAATAAAGACCAACATGGCAGCATGACCATTGTATCCCCTTTGTGGGTTTTTACTACTATGACCCTCTTAAGCAGACACTTGACACCTTTAACATATACTATTCTGTGCAGAGTGGCACTGTGGCTACTGGGAGGAGTTGCCCTTTCCGTAGGCAACAAAGAAGGCAACGTAGTAACCTTGTAGGCATCTAGTCCATTGAATTTTCATTTGTGGGAACCTAATGAATATAAAAGTAATTTCCTTTTTATGTATAACACAAACAATCTTCCAATGGAAATATACTTCAGTGATTAATAGAAGACACCAATGTACTCTGGAAATCAATTTAAAAGTAAAACAATAATTAGCAAAGATACTGAAAAATCTGCTCTTAATTAACTTACACCATGGTGTAGGCCAAAACCACTAAAGCTCCTCGTCCAACTCTCATTACTCCTGGCTTTTCATCACAAGATAATCATGATCCTAGCATTCACATTGTGTAAAATCAGGTCACGAGTTACAATTTGGAGTGGGTTTGAGGGGGCACAAATCCACCTCCTTCATCAGATCAAGATCATTTTTGCTTTATATTAAATATTAATTGTTCTGTTATTCTTGCTTGTATGTTTACAATACTAGTGTGAAAAGAAAATAACTCACAAGGGCAAATAATGACATATTCAAATAACATTGGATCCAACAGACAAAGATAAAGTTCCAAATGTAATTATTTAAGTTTACACAATTTAGGATTAAATCAAGAACATTCCTTGTTTCTGAATTAATTCTTTTCACCAAGATTCTTTTTCTGTCATTCCATGCATATAGACAAAGGGATAAATGGCTTATGTGAACGGGGAGGCTGAGACGGGAGGGAAGGCTGAAACAGGAGGGGAAGCTGAGATGCTAGAGGAATGGAGGCTGAGACACGAGAGGAGTGGAGGCTGAGACGCGAGAGGAGTGGAGGCTGAGACACGAGGGTGGGGAGGCTGGGAAGTGAGAGGAGGAGGCTGAGACACGAGAGGAGGAGGCTTAGACATGAGAGACAGAACACGTGACCCGCAAGACTGCGAGTCTGCTGCTGCACCAGCTGGAATACCAGTGCTCCAGGGGCTTCAGGTCTAGGGCTCAGTGACCTCAGTGGCCGGGGTGTTAGCCCTTTGCCTTGGCTATGGCAAACCACCTCATCTTGCAGCAGTGCTTGCACACAAAGAACGGGTCTAGTTCCTGTGACCTGGCTGCCTACCCTACCCAGCAGCCCGGCATTGCTGCTGCTTCTGTTTCTTTAAAACCTGACTGAGGCCATTCCCCATTGATCTCCGATGGCTGTGGAGGCTGGTTGGAGGCTGTTACGAAGAGCGCTGCATAGCGGAGATGCCTGGAGATCACCTGGAAATAGAAGGCAGTGCACAGCACAGCGGCAAAGAGATGGTGTGTGATTGATGCTGGCAGGCAGAATGAGCAACATAGTGACAGCAGCAGCAGCAGTGGGGGAGTGCAGAGGAGAGCAGTGGCAGTAGAGCCAGTGCAATAAGTTGAGTCGCAGAAGTGGCCTGACTAGGGTCCATGCAGCTTGCCGCCAGGGGTGAGCTCCCACCTGCTAGCCCTCTGCCACCTACCCACAATATACCATCCAGCTTACCAGCAATTACACCCCATACTTTTTTCTATCCTTGTGGTCAGGTTCCATGGTATGGTTTCATGGACTGAGTGCCCCCCATCACTACTTGCCACGTTAACATATTTGTTTGCCTGCCTGCAGCGGTAGTTTGCTGCTATTGCTGCCATTTTCGCTACTGCTTCAATGTGTGTGGCCAGTATGAGGACCCTGGAGGACGCATATTGCACATTGTAGCCCATTGGAAGGTGGACCACAGGCACTAACAGTAATACCCACTAATACAAATTATCAACACTAAATAGTGGTTGCAGCCTGCTAACTGAGTGCCATGTTGGAAGGTGGTACGGTTCCCTATTAGTAGTAAGGGTTGGTGATTGGGGGGTGCAGCCTGCTAGCGGGTTTGTTGCTGCCCATAGCTGTGACTGAGGCTAACAATGCCACTGTAGCATGCTCATGTTGCTTCCCCCCTGTGACTACAAGTGTACTGTCTAACAGCGGTTGGGAAGTCAAGCCGAGCCAGCCGCGCTAGCCCACCTGTTCAACTGGACAACTAGACAATTGGACAATTTCTCACAGTATTGTATTACAACCCAGCCAAATCACTCACACTAGCTATACCTTGACACGGCAGGCATTGATTAGGTGGTGGCTAAGAGCCCCAGTACTTGATTTGGGGCTGTTGGAATCATTTAGATACACCAGAAACAATATTGAATTCAGAGGATACACTGGAAACATCAGGACCTCTGTGCTGCAGCATCATGACCCTGATGGGTAGGCGCAACAGTGATGAAAGCAGGTGGTCCCAAGACGCTCACTGAGAGTACATAACAAACTGCTCATGACATACCCCAAGGGAAGGGGGACTGGGCAGAAGGAAACTAGAATCACCATGGTGGGTGTGTATGAACCTCTGTCCCAGCACAAACTCGAACCTGTAGGGGGCCCTTTTTCCTCTCCCATCACTTCATTGACCGCTAGCAACAGCAGTAATGCTAGTAATGGCAGTACTGAAAACAAGGCTGCTCCCAGACCTGCCCTAGATTAATTGTGCTAACCAGTCAGGACCCTAGATTAGACCAGTTATTACCAGAAGATCGGCAAGAAGCCTCTTATTCTAACCACCGGGCAGGTACACAGTCCAGTGATGCTGGACAAGGATGTAGTGACACTGGAGGTCACCCGTCCCAGTCTTACGGCAGAGTCTTGGGGCGCAACAGGTATAGCATTATCCAGTTTATCACAGTATGGGTGTAATTGGTGTAGAGAGCCTAGAAGGGGCTGCTTGCAAGATGAAAACTGTCATAGATGCCAAAGTTATTCAAGTCGATCAAATAGCCTTGGCACATGAGTAAGCCCAGGCAACGCCATGTAATAAATCTACTGATCGGAAAAGCGACATAGATACCGTCAATGTATGCATGATCAATCCCAAGAAAGCTAGTGAAGCCGATGCCTCCCTTCCCTTGGAACCTAAGTGTCTGATCTGCGGCTGTATGAGTCAAGACCCTATAGTGCTGAGCGGGCAGTAGGTAGTTGACAGCCCAAGAAGTGATTAGCTGAGTAACAGCTCTTTAATGTTTCTTAATTATACCCTCCCTGATGTGCCCCTAAGTGCTGTAACCCACAGTAGAGTGAGCACAGAGGAGGTAGGGTCCTCAGATGAACCTACTGCTTTTGAGGATACCAAGAGGCCAGGGCTGAGCCCAAAATACAATCCTCTGGAAAGCAGCAGGTCCTCCAGGGGGCCTCTACCTCGATGATTCAATTCTGCAGAGTATTCCAGTGAACCAGTGTGCAGGGAGCATCTCCCATATTATGGAGGTCCCGCAGGCTTAATGATCTCAGAAGTCATAAATGCCCTCAACAGAGTCTTGTCCTCAATACTTTCACTTCTGGAGAAGTCACTAGGTGGGAGTGAAAATATATGATCATTGCTGACTATGATACTTCATACCCTAGTCCCAGAAGGAAGAAACCTTGACACAGCCTCTCAGACGGATTCCCAAAACAGGCCCAAAAGCCTGGCACCTCAAAAAGCAACCTTTGCAACTCAATCTACTGCATTGGTGACTACCTGCCAAGCTGGTCATAGTTGTAGATGGATGGGAAAGTCCCCTTATTGATGGAAGGAACAAACAATGGAGGGATTGGGGCTGGTACAAACACCGGCCAACGTAAGACCACCACTGAGTGCCAAGGTAGTAACTCCACCAGCACTGTTGAATCTACCTGTGCTGTGGAAGATAGTGAGAGCAGGCCAGATGTTGGTGCACCTGGGCACGCAGGTAAAGTACTGTGCAAATTGGGGAGCATTGCTATGAAACATAATGCTGATAAAAGTACAAGCAATGCTCCGGGACTGGTGAACAGTAGGATGAAGGGTAAATCAAAGAAGAAGATGAGGTCTGATCCTACTTTTCCAGTGTATTCACTGAAATGGCTGTTCTCCAACCCCAGGGGGTGCATCAACAATGGACTTGGGTCAAGTGGTAGCTAAGAGACTGCAGTTGCAATGGAGATTGCGGCTGATTGTGATCCTATTTCCCACCATCCTAATAGAGATGTAACTCATGCAAGCAACATAAACAATGCATGGCTCCCTGAGACTGATCCGCCTCCGCAGCATGAGGGTGGCCAAAGCTTACATAAACTGAAGGGAGAGGAAGAGCATCCAGTGCTGCCTAAAAGGAAAAGAAAACCAAAGAAGAAAATTGATCCCAGGGAAGAGATGTTAACGTGCTGTGGCCATTCGTGGTAACTGAGTCACATAGCCTCTTGTCCCCTGTGCAGGACACGGGTGCTGTCCAGCCCAAGAGTGTAGGTGTTTGTACCATCAAGGAACTTTGGATGCCTCCCAGCCTTAATCCTTTTGCTCCAATATTTGTAAGTTTAAGTGAACGTGGGAGACCACATCGTAAACAAAGGTCCCACACCTGGTATCACCACCATTCCACCCGACCAAAAAACAGCTCACTGTTGTCTGGAATTTATCAATCTTTTACCAGAATTTGGGTCCGCAAGTCCGCTAAACCATTCCAAATTGTTAGCCATTTCTATGCAACCCCTGAGCTAAGAATGGTTTAGTCTGGTGACATGAAGATAGGGAAAATAGTGAACAAGCAACTGGGGTCAGGATCAAGAGAAAATAGTGCCCATCTCTCCCCTTCCTCTTTTTCTCCTCTTTCTTCTAAATTGAGTTCACGCTGCCTGGTATCACCTGACTGGTGCTCAGCCACATAGATGGTTTCATATCATGAGGGTTGTTGTTTTACCCTGCTCAGAGAGAAGAGAGAAGAAATAGTCCTAAAAGGACGGTACAGGCATCATGCAGCCCCACGGAACTGAACGCCTCTCTAGTCTCAAACCAGCAGAGGAGGTGGCAATGAGAGCACTTCTGACTGCTGGTGGAGCAGTCCATGCAAACCTGTCCATCACTATGTGTAAGAGCAGCAGGTCAATTAGGTGCTTAAACCCTGGCACGAAAGAGGTCGAGAATGATTCTAAGGACTGATCCTGGAGAGCGGCAGCATTGACCAATGGTTCTAGAGCACCCCCTAGAGAGGAGTCTGACTGAATATGGATAAATCCAACCTCCCAGATTGCTACCCGGATTGCCGAAGGCCCATCTAAAGCCACCTTACTGGGCAACGCTGGTAGTGAGCTCTTGCATATTCTATCATGGAACGTTGCAGGACTGGTGAGTAAAATAGAAGACGAGGACTGGCTTTAACTAATTGACCAACATGATATATGATAAGTTGTTTCCAAGAAACCTGGGCCCTTGATGAAATCTGTGTAAATGGGTTCTTGGATATTAGCTCCCTGGCTACCTGCTCTAAGAAGGGGCAGCCTTCATGAGGGCTTTCAGTATAGTTAGAGCAAGTAGGGCCACCATCCCTGTCATCCAATGTGTAGCACATGAGGCTTTGGTTTGCGGGCCCTGAGGGCAGGGTTACTGATATTCTGATTGTGTACATTCCACCTGGGTGGTCTCCAGAGGCCCAGATGATCTGAGGCAAATTTACTTCTTATATTGAAAGCATTCAAGAGGATGTGACTGATCGCAGGCTGATGAGGGAGGGCAAAGGAGGGAAGCATTTGATGGAGATCTGTGGAGACTTTACACACAACCCTCTGATGCCATTAACAATAGTGAGATCTAAATGGAAGATCACTGTTCAGGTATCTCTGAAACAGCTATGAGCTGTTTTAAATTAACCCAGAAGGCTGATACATTCTCTGACTTCCTAATATACTACCAGCGGTGTTTTGTTAATGGTTGTACTGTCTTGGACAGCACTGCTCTGGTGACCTTTGGCAACTTGAGAAGCTTATCATTGATTAATTACATATTTGTCGAGATAGAGGCCTGGGAGTGTGTGTGTGTGATATGGCCATTGTTAACAGAGTGGAGAGCAATCACAACCCTGTGGTACTCTGTCAGAAGCTGTGCTCACAAGGTGTGGTAGCGCCACCGACTGATGTGAGGGGAGCTATGGGCATGAGATCATCCCATCCAATAGCATGAGGAGAATAAGATGCAGTAACGAGAAGTATCTACTGGAACTCCTGCAGCTTGGCTGTATAGCAATTAAGTTTGAAGCCTTAATTAGGAATACTCCGATCAATGATAGTGGCAAGATTTTAGCCACATAAGATGGAATAGTAGGTGAGTTGAAGGCCCTGTGGTCCAAACCTGCTAAGTCCAAAACAGCTGGTCCAAAGGGTTGGAGGCGAATAGCGGGGATTAGCTGGTATGACAACGATTGTGCAAGAATGAAGAGAGTTGTCTTGTTTGCCCTGACACAGTGCCACTGCAGCCCCCAGAGTGAACTGATATTCAGAAAATGTAGGAGGAGTGAGTACAATTGCATGTTAAATATCAAAATATCATTGTTCCAAAAGTACAGAACTGAGGGAGGAGTCATCTGAGAACAATACTAGAAGGTTCTGGGAACTTGTAACATGGGGGGGAAGTGGGCGTTGAATGCTCTAGAAACTGATATCAGCCCACCGCATGGGTCCACCATTTCAGTGGCTTATATAGCTCCAACCCTATATGCTCATTGGGTACTCCGCAGGTGCATGAAGCCTTTTCCCTGGGTTCTTGTTCAATTGATATTATGATTTCTGAGTTGGAAAGAGCATTGAGCGCTATGAAGAAGCACAATGTGTCAAACCCTAATCTTGTGACTGTTGATGTTTACCACACGGAGTTTCAGTTTTGGGCCAGAATTCAAACTAAAGTGTTCAACTCAGCCCTTGCTGGTAACATGGTATCATCCTCTTGGCGCTCTGCCACTATTGTTTTGATCTATAAGAAGGGCGATCGCAGCAGCCCTTCCAACTATCGCCAGAGCTCTCTTTTCGATGAGGCAGGGAACGTTTTTAGAAAAGTCCTGCTCAATCACCAGCAGGGATGGGTGGATGCCCATAACATCATGACAGAAGTGCAAGCTGACTTCCCGTCTCGTATAGGTGCCATTGATCCAGCCCTTCACCTTTATATGATTTCACATAAATTTATGATAATAAGTAAATCATCACTGTATTTAATCTTTGTAGACCTGAAAACAGCCTTTGTTCTAGTTGATAGGGGCAAACTTTTCAGCCTCTTCTTAAGTTGTGTAGCAGACTATCTGTTAGAGGATCCACTTGATGTACCTACCATAGCTGGAAGGAGGGTTCCAATACTATTATTTACATACTATACAGTATTATTGGCACGTACAGAAAATGCAACTCCCAGGCTACTAAAGCACTTTGTTGATTCCTGCAACAAAAAGTCACTGACTGTCAATAGTAGTAAGACAAAGAGTATGGTATTGCGGCCATCCCCTGGCTTCAAGCGGAAGCCCTTGATTGATGGTGCCCAAAAAAACTATTAAGCACTTTGACTACCTGGGCATCCAGTTTGAGGAGAATTTCCACTGGGGTAGTCATGAGCGGAAGGCAACTATAGTTCTGAGACAAATGGCCTAAGCATTCTTGAGGTTTAGGCATATGGCACATGCTACAAGCATCAGTGTTATCCTGTGAATCTAAACACAAAAGGCAGTGGCAGCAGCACTCTACAGGGAAGAGCTTTGGGGTACACGAATACTTGCCCATTAGAAGCGGCTGGGAACAACTTCCTGAAAGCGCAGCTGAGGCTGGGGTCAGGTACCCTCTAGTGGCACTCTTTGTGGAGCTTGGCCTCACACCAATCTCGGAAATAGTAGCTCTAAGGTCAGTACTCTGTTGGGTAAGGTTGGTATGAAATCCAGTCAGCAGTATACCTAAAAACCCTGGAAGAAGCCGCCTCTAGCAGTGGCTGTGAGAGGAGCTTGTGGGTGTCGCACGTGAGACTAGGAGAACTGCAGCTGGAGACCTTCAGGACGGAACCCTGTAGAGTCAGGCAGGACACTGCAGAGCAGATCAAAGATTGATACTGTGAATATAAGTTGACGAGGGCACACATCGTGCCTAGTCCAGGATCAATCTCATGCAACTATGTCAACAATACTTATGGCCTTCTTTGTACTGGTTGTTTGGATCTGATATATCCTAAACTTAAGCGAACGCTGTATGTAAAATATAGGCTGGGTATTCTGCTGACCAGGGAGTACTTAATTCGTACTCGCAGGCTTGCGGCTGGGATTGAGCAGAGTGATTGCAGCTTTGGAGCGATAGACAACCTAACCCATTTCATTTTGTTTTCCAAACATTAGGACTCACTACGGCAGTAGTGGCTTCTCCCTCTCTTCAAGTCCTATGGGGCTAAATGTGTTGAAGCAGCAATGGCGCTTTACGCTAGGCCTGGTGATATGCATATATACATTTGCACAACTCCATAGAATCATACATATGCCCACAAGGCTCTGTTTGAGAGAGCTGTCAATCTGGGTCATATTTCTTCCTGACAATCTATGCAACCATCCATTCAAGCATTGTGGCCACTTGGCCAGTCTTAATGTGGCCTGAGTTGTATGTTGTTGTCTGAATTTTAATGCGTGGGTTCTGAATGTGTTTATATAATCACGTCTTGTATCTTTGAAATAATTGGTTGATTCTAATGTACTAAGTTGGGTAGTTATATTTTGTTCATGGCCTGGTGGTTTGAGCGCCTATGATGCTGCAGCGCTGTAATTACGGGCTAGGTGACTTTGCCCAAATTATCCGGATCAGGACATCCTCGCAAGCAACTTACTTTGAAATCCTCCCTCATCCCACCAAATATGAAGAAGGGTAGACTGCAGACTCTTTGGTGTTGCTACTCATTTGGACTGGACTAGAAATACAAGCACTACAGCAGTGCTGTTGGGTGTGCAAAGATGGCAGTGACAGGCGGTGCTTAATTTGTAAATAAAAACATGCTGGTGTCCAAAGCTCCACTTTGAAACTCGTGGCTGCTGCAATTAAATGTGAGAGCACTAAATACTGAGGCAGCATAATCCTAAAGCCATCTCGACCCTCTTTAATCCATTTACAGTCACTCCCTGTCCCTTCAGCTCACTCTTGCAGCTTTCTGCTTTCTCCCTTTGTGCACTTTTTCATATTTCTCTTCCTCCATCTTTCCGATATGTGTCTTTTGCTCGCAGTACATGCCTGATGCTGAAAAATAAGTGTCAGCCCTCAGAAATAAGTGCTGGTGCCCCCACATAATAAGAACTGATTACAGGTAATGGCCACACACTGTAAGCCTGTGCAGACCCACTATTACATGCTTTTCAAGACTGTTAGGAGTGGAATCTCATATTTTGCATCTGTGGCCCACATATATCTTTGCTGCAAGCTCCAATTTAGATAGGTTCAAAGTGCCCCTTTAGCCTCCATCAGGGACACCATTTTCCAGTCCTAGTCTCAACATTTTACAATCATTGTTTTCAGGTGTTTGTGTCCAATTACTTTAGTTGAAATGTACCTGGACAACGCGTTCCAGAATGCATTAGGTTGCCAAAGGAAAGCCCTGCCTAGAATTTTGTATCCTTGATGATAGGGAATCATTTGGTAGAATGTCCCTGGAAGACTCATTCAACGCAATGGTCTCAAAAACACACAATTCATTCATTTGACAGCTAATGAGGAACGGTTTCCATTTGCTTGTCCACTGGTTTCAAGTTTCTGATAATGGCTTCCCACTCCCTGTACCACACTTAAATAGAATCAGGTTTAGACGTTGTTACTCGGGCTCACCTCTTTCTTTGACAAAGACAATATTTTCCTAGGTCTGGTCTATTTCTCCCCCAATTTATCCAGTTTGGGTCTATTTCTCCCCACATGGTTTGCAAGGGGTTTCATATCAAATGACACTGTCAGCTAATCCTCAATTTCTTTAAAAAACAGATTGGATTCTGGGATGTGTAGTTTCATTTTTTACTACTATAAGTTTCGACTTAAAATCCCACAATGCCTGCTGCTCACTACAACTGACTTAATGTGTCACAACCAGTAGTGGCTAATGACCGTTAACAGTGGAGGGTCGTCCAGCTGCAGTCCAGTGGCAGGCACTGCAAAAAAAAAAAACACAATGCCAGTAGGTTCAAATTCTAAAACTCTTAATCATGGCTGGTCATTATAATGGGCCGTGACTGAGAGCTCCGGAATTAAAGCTGAAGGCAAAATGAGTCAGTGGGCAAAAAAAAAAGAAAAATATACTTACGCTCTCTCCTCCTTCTGCTCCTCATCCATTTAGCACGACAGCTCTTACTGGATCCTTAGGAAGTTCCTGTCTCCAAATCCCGACTCTGCATTCATGCTGCAGGTGAGCAGCACCAGGATAGGCTGGAGCAGGCTGCCTCGACGCTCCAGCAGGCACAGGGACGCTTGTGAGGCTGGCCAGCTCAACACGGCCGGCCAAACTGCCATGCACAGTGTAAACTGGGGGAGAGAGCGCCACTCCCCTGCTGCCAGTCAGCAGCAGTGCCCCGCATCCAAACACTGCTCGGGCTGGGAGCAGTGAAACATAAAATGGTAATTCATTTTATTACCATATTATTTTGTACGTTTTCTGCACTGACAGCAGGAAGGTGATGCTCCTCTACCCTAATGGGGGGGCTCCTCTGTCCTAATGAGGGGGGGCACCTCTGGTAACAACACATAAAATGCTGACTCTTGACAGCTAAGTTCCTGCTGATGGTGACAGTGTTTCATCCAGTGTGACAGGGTATTGGTAGGTGCACTATGGGCTGCCACAAAGGGATGGAACTTTCAAAACAAGATTAGAAATACACCAGAACCTATTTTGGAAGACTTTAAACATTACAAAATTTGACACATACATCTACAGCCCCATTCTATCTTCCAAGTTAAGTGTACGGGAAGATACAGTAACAAAATTGATGAATCTAACTGTTGTATCCCTGTGAATTACCAAGAAATATGAGATAAACTCCCAGGAATGGGGAACAACCCACTGTACCCAAATTACTGGATCTTTTAAAGAACACTTTCCCCAATTCTGAGGTGATTAATGCTGACATTTACCACCTAGTCCCAGCAGGTGGAAAATGAATACCAGGTGGGTTGGTGTGGATTGGGGAGGTTTTGGCCACAGAGCAGAGAAGGTGTCTGGGGGGTGGGCAGGTTTCTGTGGTGGGGAGTATTGCCTACACCCCCCATAGTTGTGGAAAAGGCAAATGAGGCGATGGTGTTACTGTGCATGGAGCCACACCCCATAAATCAAGGTGCACAGTTTCATATTTATTCGTTTATTGATGGTGGGAACACTCATCCTGGCATTACATGGGAACAATTTGAGAAGTATTGGATTAATGGTATTTATTTTAGGGTACTTTCTGAGTCCTACTGTAAAATGTATTTAATACTTATTTATTTACTTCCATGATGTTTCCTGTGATCTCCTGTGGTTCAAAGGTGATGTCCTGATGTTAACCACTGTAGCGAAACAATGGTCACAGGTCAAGTGATGACATTTCCTGCAATATCATCAGGGGTCAGGACTGATGACGCAGAAATGAAGGTTTTACATTTATTAGCGCATAAACGTAGTACTGCAATAATCAAGTGTGACTTTAATCGAAATAATAAAGATTGTACGGGGACAAAATGTGCCCTCAGAGTAGTTTGCCAACATTTATAAGCGTGCTTTATATAACGTGATATATTAGAATTGTACGAATCTGACATAACCGTAAACGTGTGCCATGATTTGCTTGTGTGAAATGTTTTAGCTTAGCATTACTTTAGTAAAGGCTTCGGCCTAGTTGCCTTGTCTCACGGTTTAGATACTCGTATTTTTCCAATGTGCTAATAAACGTGTATTCTTGCTTGAAGCTGTAATTTTCCAATGAGATCGGTTCACATGCTTATCTTTAAGGTTTCGTGCCAGCCTGGCATCTTCTTCTTTGCTTCAAGGTCAATCTGCAGGTGCGGACAATGGAAGCTCTGAAAGTGAGTTAATTGGTAAAATATGTTGCAACTTACGTTCCCGACTCCAAGGATAATGTATGCTTAAGTAAAAGCTTGTAAACTGTTGTTTTTGATTGGACAATTTGAAGCTAACCTATGAACCCTCCAATGGAAGACCCTACTGGATTTGAACTGTTGTCTATAAAAACCAGGTGCACAAGGAGAAAGTAGCCATTATAGCCATTATAGCCATTATAGCCATTATAGCCATTATAGCCATTATAGCCATTGCAGCCATTACAGCTATTGCCCGCCATTTGCAGACTTTGCAGATCTTGCTGACTTCGTCATTTTGCCATCTACCACGATGCCAATTGATGTTCGACGCCATTTTGAATGAGACTCTGATTCTTTCTCTAATCGAGAGAAAGAGACTTTAATTAATTCTTGCCCTAGAGACTTTAACTTTGATTTGTCCCTTTGCATGAAGTAGTAGTTTGTCCTTTTATCTTGCCGCTGTGAGGCAATTGCCCCGTCCACCCCACCCCTTTGCCCCCGTCCCATGCTGATCGAATCTGGTACCTGCGAGACGAAGACTTCCTTGAATGCTGATTGAATTTGGTAAATATGAAAGGATAAAAATGTACAATTGCATTGTGTTTTCTTTTTAGGTAACCAACTGCTGATTTTGATAAGAGCCCTAGTTAGGAGTTTTCCAAATTAATGTTGCTAAATTGTTTTGCATGAAGTCCCACATGCGTATGCTAATTCGAGGTTAGATGAGGATTCATTTGTTGCACAACGCAATTTGAGACCTTGTTATGCTGACTAATGTATGCAATTAGCCCATTACAGATTATCGTCTTAGTAGTTTGTGTTGCCATCATAGAAGGCATTGTTATTCAAATGCTACATAGATTGCACCTTTTCCGCCGATATGGACAGCTATTAATGTTCATTTACATATATCATTTGGTGTTGAGACACATATATATTGTGCTAGCTTTGTTAATATAGGGAAATAAATTCATTAACTTGCATAAACTGGTGTGGTTATTCGTGGCCGAAAGGTCACGGTTCGCCGAAATGTTTTCTGGATTAATTGTGAAGTGTTATGTTGACCAGGGCATTGCTTATGTTCGATATTGATTATTTGATTTGATTAAATTGATTACTCTCGGGTGAAGAGAGGCCCACTTGGTCAAAAGATTCATCGACCCAAGAGCGTCCAAACACAGGTAAATTATTAGGTCGGAACGCTCTATCAGTAGATGGTAGCAGAGGACGGTTACGCCCTTTGGGACCCCTACTCGAGAGGTACATGGTGTTAGATTAATGGTTACGCCCTTTGGGACCCCTACTCGAGAGGTACATGGTGTTAGATTAGCGGTTTCGCCCTTTGAAACCCCGCTCGAGAGGTTGAATTAGATTTTTCTTGGGTAAAACAGATTGAGAGAATGATGATGCCCTAAGTCCCCCGCGACTTTCCCGGGATCTCGGAGCTTGCGAATGGAGAGAATGGAGGTGTGAAATCGGCGTTGGCGGAACTAGTGACGGTATGAGTGAAGTTAGGGTTTTGCGCTTGCACAGCTTATTGCCGCAGATCGTGTGAAAAGGTTGCGAGGATTTTAGAGAATAGCGGAGGTGCGACTCCGAGTGTAGAAGTAGGGAAGTCGTCGAACTTCATAGAGAATAGCGGAGGTGCGACTCCGACTGTGAGAGTAGGGAAGTCGTCGAACTTCATGTGCATGTGGCGCTTTGTGCAGGAAAAAGGTCCACGTGATTGTTGTTGTTGAGACGGGCCCTGCGAGGTCAAGAGACTCCGGAGTATGTTGAAAAGTGTATGAGACACTTGTTTTATGTTGTGGTCTGGTCGGTTTAATAGGTTGATCGGGCGTGGTCAACGAGTCGGTACGTGTGTTAAGGGAGTGAAAGAAAACTTCGACTTCGGGCTTTGACAAATTCTAAGTGCACTAGAATAGATCATTGACAAGTTGAGAGCAGAGTCTGCGGGTCAGGATTTGCTTGCGAAAGTGGGGACCGAGAAAGATGGAATAACTGCCGAGGCTAGTGAAAAATCCCTAAGGTCCTGAAGCGATTGTGTTACCCTTCCTGTAGTAAACCGACAGATCTGTTTTATTATTATTTGGTTGCTCGCGATACATGCCAGAAGTTGTTACGAGAGGAGCTGAGTGAAGGAGGACAAGCCGCGAGACTTTGTCAGCCGCAGTGTGTGTGAATGTGATGTAACTAGGAGCCGCGCTGGGATAGGTTGGTTGTAAAGAAGGGTCGCGCACGGATTGGACGCAGTCCGTGGGGCTCGATTGGAAGGGGAAAGGCAAGCGAAGAGTATTCCGGGAATTAAAGTCACTTATTGATTACAAACTTTGTGAAATAGAAGACGAGAAAATAAAATTTTTGAAAGCATTCAAGAGTGCGCTGAAGGGAGAGTCTTACATTAAAGCGAGCGTAGGGGAAGAGACGCCACCCGAAGGTACACCAGCTTACATTGTAATGGAGGAAAGGGGGGTAGCTCCGTGCCTTTGGCTAAAGCAATGGCACAAGTTGACAGAGAAACATGGGAGCGTAGCGTTCCCGATCCATGGGACATTCAATATAAGGATCCTAGAGAATTTGAGATTCGCGATGTACGACATGAAGGTACCTCCAAGGCCAGCACAGTTTGAGGCTCTACCGATTTGGGAACTAATGGCTAGACAGCAACAGCAAAAGAAGTTCGAGACCAGGATAAGAAAGGTAGAAAAGACACTAGCGGACGCTAGGTGGGATAATGCACAGAAGGTGTGGAGGTCAGATATATTGCAGGGGATAAAATTGTTTCCCGCAATTGCTAAAGAAGAAGAGGCGACAGGCAAGAAAGCTACCTGTAAGACAAACAGGAGGTGTTCCAAAGATAGAGAAGACGAGTCAGAGGATGAGGAGTTCATCACGCAATTGCTGAACGACCGTCCACCACCTTATGCAGAGAATGAACAAGGTCCAAATACCAGTTCTGCCCCTCCGGCACCGGTACAGAATAATGAAACTCCGAATTCAGAAACGCCATCGGGATCTAAGGACCCGAGTTTACTGTTCACCCCGCAGATACCGCAGATTAGGAGAATATATCCAGATGTGCCTGTGTTGAAAACAGCAGAAAGTTATCAGCCGCAGGTCCCAAGGTACTACAGCAGTGACAACAGTACGGGAATGGTTCTAGATCCAACCGTAATGGGAGTACAGAATGGTCGCAACCCAACATTGGCACAAGCTGAATCAACACAGCTTTTGATGCCTCAAAAGCAGATGCAGGGGGGAACCGCACATGCTCAGATGACAGGGAGTCAGACGGGCATGCCGGCAATGATGACCCATAGTGTGGGAATGAACATGCCTCAGAACCTGGGGAATGGACAGAACCCAGATGCGATATCCCTACCCATTACTGTAGGTCCACCGGTACCTTTGTACATTCAGCCTAACTCAGGTATGAGCGGTCAAGGATCAGTGATGCAGAGTGGGACGGAAAGGAGGTGCATAGAAAACACTCCAGAGACAACTCCGATAGTGGCTCAGCCAACTGGATCTGGGTCCTTGATGGAGTTTAGCCCCATATGTGCTCAGTCAACAGTGGTGAGGTCGAGTCCCCCACTGATGATACCGCTATCATCGAACACTGAAAAGTTGCCGCAACCATCAATGGCAGTCGATGTGAATGCTACACTGATGGGGTTGAATGCGCAACAGCTGACACAGTGGTTCAACAGTCTGAATTCCACACAAAGCTCAGCCAGTGGGAAGGAAGAAGACTATCTGAATACGGTCAGGTTGAACATGGAAGCAGAAGAATTGGTGGAAGGGACTATGGGTTTGAATAGGTTAGTGTCCTACTCAGAAGAAGAGCTGAGGTACCTATGTCCCAGGATTACGAGAGAAGTGAACAAGGTACATAGAAGGTTGCAAGAAATAGCTGACAAAAATGGGGTTGAGATAGACAAGACAAAACACAGGAGCTATAGATTGGATTTCGGGACCACAGACTTTGAACACATGAGGTCAGCAGGCATGAAAACGCACCTTAGAGAATTGCTGCAGAGTGCGCAAGTGTGGAGGTGCTTAGACAAATGGGAGAGCAGATGGGCAAAGAAAAAGGAAAAGAAGAAAGACAGTGCCCCAGAGCACAACGAGAAAAGACCACAGAGTAGTGACACAGTAACCATGTTACCAATGAGGGAGACAGCAGGGGGAAAATTAATACATGTACCGTGGCACAGAAGCGACATTCAGTCTTTTACGGATGATTTTCCCAAACTGAGAGAGAAACCGATTGAATGGTATCAGCAGACTGATAGGTTTGTGAAACTTGCAAAATGTCTTTGGGAAGACCTGAACACCCTCTTTGAGATTGTGGTTCCGGCAGATTTGTGGGAAGACTGCAAAAGGGCTGTAGGTTGCCCGACAAGTGAACCAGAGAGAGACAGGGATACGGGTGCACCATCACCTATGGTAATGAGTTTGTACTATAAGGTGATTGAGCACTTGAAGACAAAGGTTGCCGCGAAAAATGTGGATTGGCAGAAGATTGATCGAACTGCCCAAGAGGCTAAGGAGTCGATTCACAGTTACTATGAGAGGTTGTTGAAGGCGTTCAAGAACTACAGTGGCACGGAAACAATAGAGGCGAAGGACATGCTTCATTTTGTGTTCAGATTTGTGGAAGGGCTGAGACCAGAGATAAGTCAGATGATAAAGACGCATTTGATTTGTTGGCAGTCGAAACCGATTGATGAGGTGTTGAATTATGCGAAATACTGTAGCGACGAAATTGAAGTGAAACAGAAAAAGTTGAAAGAGAAAGTGATGGTGATGCAACTTAAGGCAGCTCAGACAGGCTTGCAAGGGTTGCAAGGGTTCCAACAGCAGATACCGCAGCCGCAGGGAAATATGGTGTTTCAGCCACAGGCGAGAGGCAGAGGCAGAGGAGGCTTTGGGAGTAATGGCCCGGATTTGAGCACTGTTGTGACTCCGAATGGTGTGCAGGCAATGAAAAGGGTAATGCCGTGTCACGTGTGCGGAATCGTCGGGCATTGGAAACGCGAGTGCCCGATGTTGGTGCAGGAAGGTGCAGGTGTTGGTCAGCAAAACAATGATGTCAATGCGTTTCAGACAATGAGAGGACTGAAAATGAGAGGTCCAAACCCAAATTTTCAGACCATAAATCAGCTGCAAGGATTACAGCCCATGCAGCCGCAGCAGATGCAGATGCCCCGTATGCAGATGACGCAATGCAGCCAATGCAACAGCAGTTTCCCATGGTACCTAATAAGCAAATGCAAATACCTTTGGCACCAATGAATCAGCAGCAAGTGATGGTTCCTCCACAGGTTTCGGGTCATGTGATGAGTACAAATGACACAGTGCAACAGTTCCCATTACACAGTGAGAATGGAATAAACGATGCATGGGAGAATGAAAGTTCAGATGAGGAGGGAAATTATGTGCTTGCAGCATCCTTGGAAGTTGATCAGAAGGGTCCGTATGTGGAGGGAAGAGTTATGGGTCATCGTGTTTCATTCTTGGTTGACACAGGAGCCACACGTTCAACTGTTAGGAGCATTGAAGTACCAAATTTGCCACTCTCAGGGAGAACAGTTCAAGTAGTGGGAGTAGCGAACAGACACCTGACGAACCCAATCACAGATCCAGTACCAGTCAGAATTGGTAACTATCAAGGGTCACATAATTTTGTGGTATGTGACTCAAGCCCAATAGCACTGTTAGGGAGAGACCTATTGTGCAAATTGGGATGTTCGATTATGTGTTCGAACGATGGAATTAAAATTCAGACGAGCAGTGATGGGGAAGAGGAGGACAGTGTAGAAGGGGATGAGATGGAAACTGTCGATGAAGAATATCCTCTGATTAACCTTTTTCCGATGATAACTGAAGAGGATATTCCAGCTGAATTACGGGAAACAGTGGGAAAAGAAGTGTGGGATATGACAGGAAAGGAGGTGGGATTGGTGAAAGGAGTGGAACCAGTGAAAGTGACCGTAAAACCCAATGCAACCTTTCCCCAGACCCCACAATACCATATGCACAGGACACCCTCATGAAAGTCGCCCAACTAATTGACGAGTTTGTAAAACAGGGAGTACTGAAAGAAGTGTTAAGCAGTCCATGTAATTCACCAATCATGGGACTAATAAAGCCAAGTGGAAAGGTCCGAATTGTGCAGGACTTGAGAAAAATAAATGACATCGTAGTTAAATGCTGCCCTGTAGTACCGAATCCAGCTGTGATAATGTTTCAAATTCCTTGCGAGGCTGAGTGGTTCTCAGTCATCGACTTGTCACAAGCATTCTTTTCGGTGCCTCTTCATGAGGACAGCCAATTTCTCTTCTGTTTCAAATTCTTAGACAGAGTTTACAGTTGGTGTCGAATTCCTCAAGGGTTTTCTGAGTCACCGTCAATTTTCAATCAGATCCTAAAGAAAGACTTGGAAGCGTTAGAATTGCCATTCGAGTCAACCATAGTACAGTACATTGATGACTTACTGATCGCATCTAAGACAGAAAGTGACTGCACAGCCGACACCATTGCCCTACTGAACCATCTGGGAAGGAATGGACACAAGGTGTCTCCTTCGAAATTGCAGTTCTGTCAGAAGAAAGTGAAATACTTGGGTCATCAAATAGAGAAAGGGTCACAGAGAATAATGAAGGAAAGAATAACAAGTGTACTTCAAATGAGTCCACCAAAGACGAGGAGAGAGGTGAGGAAGTTTTTGGGGATGGTGAGCTACTGTCGCCAGTGGATTCCCAACTTCTCAGCTCTAGCAAAGCCTTTACTGAAACTGACCCAGAAGGATGCATTGGATGTAATTGAGCTGAAAGGAGATGAGATGGATGCTTTTATTGAATTGAAAGAATGCATGTGTAGGGCTCCAGCTTTAGGTATGCCTGATTACACAAAGCCTTTCACATTGTTTTGTCATGAACGTGATGCATGTTCTTTGTCTGTCTTGACCCAAGCCCATGGTGGCATAAACAGACCAGTAGCGTATTTTTCAGCTACTTTGGATCCGGTCGCAGCAGCACTGCCAGGGTGTTTGCGCGCCGTACCAGCAGTTGGTATCAGCCTCACTCAGAGTGAAGGAATAGTGATGGGACATCCAGTAACAGTCATGGTCCCTCACTCAGTTGAGATACTTTTGACCCGCTCCCGAACGCAACACATGACTGGAGCAAGACTCACAAGGTATGAAACAATAATTCTGGGCTCACCGAATGTGCAGCTGAAAAGGTGCACTACGTTGAATCCAGCAACCTTGCTTCCCGGTGAAAATGCTGAAATTGAGAACGCTGAAGACGTCGAGCACGACTGTCTTCAGGTGACTGAATTTTGCACAAAACCCCGACCTGACATTAAGGATACTAAGCTTGATGAAAATGACCAAATTGTTTTTGTTGATGGGTCATGTTTAAGAGATGCATTGGGAATATTGAAAGCAGGATATGCTGTATGTACTGTACCAGGTGTCTTGGAAGCGTCCTGGCTTCAAGGAGTCTATTCCGCACAAGTAGCGGAGCTTGTAGCCCTTACAAGAGCATGCCAACTGTCTACATTGATGAAGGTTACCATTTACACTGATAGTCAGTACGGGTTTGGAATTGTGCACGACTTTGGGCAACTATGGTCACAGAGAGGTTTCCTGACTTCTTCAGGGTCCCCAGTGAAAAACGGGGAGAGAATAAGGGAATTGTTACATGCCATTCAAATGCCAGCCGAAATTGCAGTGGTAAAGTGTAGTGCTCATACAAAAGGACAGGACTATGTTTCCCTGGGAAATGCATATGCGGATCAAGTCGCAAGATTTTGTGCCTTGAACTGTATATTGCTCAAGGATGAATGGAATTCAATAAGTGAGCCAGAGCTTGAACCAGCTGAAGCATTTGCCTTGAAGGTCGTAGATACAATGGATGAACTAAAAGCATTACAGAATAGCGTCAGGGAGGATGAAAGAGTTTCCTGGATTAAATCACAATGTACAAAGAGACCAGATGAGTTATGGGTTTCAAATGAGGGAAAATTTGTCTTACCAAGTAGTCTCTTATCGCAGCTAGCGCGGTTCTATCATGGGCAAGCTCACCTAGGGAGAGATGCCATGATAAGATTGTTCAAAACTGATTGGTTTAACCCCAGATTCCGTCAAGTTGCAGAAGCAGTTTGCCACCGTTGTGTCATTTGTCAGCAGATGAACCCAGGAAAGGGAACGGTTGTGAACATGGGCCACATTGGCAGGGCGGGAGGCCCGTTCAGCAGGATGCAGATGGACTTTATTGAGATGCCTGTGCATGGAGGTCTGAAGTATGTGTTGGTGACTGTGTGCATTTTTAGTCACTGGATTGAAGCATACCCCACACGTAGAAATGACAGCCTTACAGTTGCAAAACTATTGTTGAGGGAGTTGATACCACGTTTCGGATTCCCGATCTCTTTAGAATCAGATAGGGGAAGTCACTTCAACAACGAGGTGATAAAGTTACTTTGCGCAGCGCTGAACATTGAGCAGAAACTGCATTGCAGCTATCGCCCTGAAGCCTCAGGACTGGTGGAACAAATGAATGGTACACTGAAATCGAGAATGGCGAAAATATGTGCATCGACAAATTTGAAATGGCCTGACGCATTGCCTTTGGTGTTAATGTCAATGAGAAACACCCCTGACAGAAAGACTGGATTGTCCCCGCACGAAATTCTCATGGGCAGGGCTATGAGACTTCCTGCAGTTCCCGCAAACGCGCTTTTGAATATTACAGATGATATGGTGTTAGACTACTGCAAAGGTCTGGCTGACGTGGTTCGCTCTTTCTCTCACCAGGTGGAAGCAACCACCTTGCCACCGATCCAAGGTCCAGGACACACACTGAAAGCAGGTGACTGGGTCGTGATAAAGAAGCACGTGAGGAAGTCGTGTCTGGAACCCCGTTGGAAAGGCCCTTTCCAAGTGATCCTGACAACCACTACCGCTGTGAAATGTGCGGGAGTTCCCAACTGGATTCACGCCAGTCACACAAAGAAAGTGTTGTGTCCCACAGATGAGGAAGTTGAAGCGCTGAAACTGCCAGTACCTGATAACAAGCCGAGCGCTGAGACAGAGCAAAACAGAACTAGAAGCGAACAGGCAGAAATAGAGGAGAGAGAAATATTCTCTGAGGACGAAGCAACCGATTCACTTGGGGAAGACCAAGGAGAAACCTCAGACAGCGACGAAGCAGCTGAAGGTAACAAAGAGCCTGAAGCAGCTGAAAGTGATAAAGAGCCTGAAGAAAGTAACGGTGACAAAGGGCTCGAAAGAGGTGAAAAAGCAGGAGAGCCTGATCAGAGGAGGGCTTTCCCAGAAGCAGACGGTACAGAAAAAGAAAAGGAAAACATGATTGACTCCCCAGAAGGAGGGGACAAGGCAGAACAGAACGAAACTGCTCAAACTTCTTCAGAAGAGATTGCAGGTCCATCAAGTGGACACAGTGCAAAGAGAAGACCGAGCATATCACCAGTAAAACTGAGAACTAGAGAAAAGTTGAATGACAGTGAAGGGCCAAAAGTGAAAGAGAAAAGAAAGGAAGTGTCTGTCGTGGTACCAACATCAAGTGAAGAAAAAGACTTGACCAAAGAGGAGAGTACCAGTGAGGCAGAATCAAAGAGAGATGCAAAATTGAAAAGGAAAAGAATACCAAACAGGAGGTATTCCGGCCCAGAATGGGCGTATGCAGTCAATGACGATTGGACCGACGAATTTGTATCTCTTAGCCTCGAGAACGAAGAAGAGGAGATACCAATAGAAAAGAAAAGTTTTATGGACACTGTTGATTGAAAAGCTGGTAAATGACATTGCTTGCTATAATCTAACGTGACACAACCAGCTGAGACATTGCTAAACCCGGATGAGACATTTGCTAACTTGATAAGACTTTGATAACCTGATTGACTCTTAAACCCGATCCGAATTGAGACAAGTGCTGCTAACCGATAAGTGACTGGCCTCCTGAAGAAAACTGTGTGAACATTGCGCTCGTTCCGCTTTGTAACAAATTGCTAAATCGTTTCTTTTATAAGTGTTTTCAGCTCTCTGATTCTATACAGATCATGACTACACAAAACGGTAGAGTGAAATATTGTAAATATGTGTGTATAGGCTTGGTAGCTGCATGTGTACTAATAATAATGTCAATAGTGCTTGGAATGCGTGGTAAGGGTGAAAATGAGAAAATAGATGCTTCTACTTTTGCTCCTGCTACTGTCACTGAACTAACTGCATTGAGAAGACTAGAATTAGATGAGAGACACTTGCATGAGAAGAAGGAACTTTCGTATAATGTTTTCTATCGCCTACTAACAGAATATGTTGAGACTATGGATGCGAAAGATTGTTATGTGTGCACACAAATACCGACATCGGTAACGGAAGGGGTGACTTATCACCACATGCCTCTTACATATGGGATTACATGTAGTTTAGTAACTTCTAGATTTTATGGTCAAACAAATATACAGTATTTTTATTCAAATTATGATGTTACCTTTGCATATGTTCCTATAATCACGCAACTAAGCCAGATTGCTGAAGATTGGGATGCTAAAATAATGAGGGAATTTTTCGAGCCAATGCAACCTTTTGAAACGGCTCACGCTCATAGGGAAAACCTTACCTGCTCGCTCACTGCAGTAGAAATAAGCTTTTTAGATCGCACAGATGATAGAAGGGCACAAATGAATGCGAAATTAGAAAAGGAGCTACATAAGAGGACTTCAGTAGATAATTATGCTTTTGCCGCAATAAGGACACAAGGAAGAATTGCTTTAGATGCTTGGCATGTAGGGAAATTTTGTATATATCGTGGTGAGTCTTATTATGATAATATTTTTGTGGGTGCGAGTGAATGTAAACACACGTTTATCTTTAAGGCCAAATGGACATTCATGCTGAACGGACTTGACCCTGTCATACCAGGTGTATATTACATTTGTGGGTATAATGCCTATTATCGTCTTCCAAAGGGATGGTGGGGGAGATGTTATTTGGGTATAGTGTTCCCAAAGGTTTATCAACTGGATGACCTATCGGTGATTCCAAGGACGCCTGGATCTCATCGTATCCAGAAAAGAGAGACCGCAGCTGCTGTGGTAGGAGATATATTTGGAGCCATGATTCCTTCATTAGGAGTTGTGTTGAATTCCATCAAAATAAGAAAGTTGTCTACTATAGTGGATAACATGTTGACAAAGTTTTCAGGTGCTATAATCCTGATGGATGCTGAACTTGCAGCGGAAAGAGCTATGACTCTTCAAAACAGGCTTCCCTTAGACATTCTTTTAGCAAAGGATTGCGCCGTTTGCAAAATGCTTGGTGCGCGTCACTGTTGCACGTATATTCCAGACAACAGTGTGAAGATTAAAACAATGCTTGCAAATCTGACAAAAGAGAGTGCAGACTTGAAGGAATTGAAAGAACCAGGAGTTTGGGAGAAGGTTGGAAAGGGAATTGCGTCAGTAGGAAGTTGGCTAGGTGGCATTTGGAATGGAATATTACTGAAAATAATACAGGGAATTCTAATAGTGCTAATTTGCATCTTTGGAATTTGGGGAATAAAGAGGGGAATAATAATGATCATGGAAAGGATTAAGAGAAAATGATGAAAAGAATGGCAGAAGAATACAAAGCGAGAACAAGGGGAACTAAAAGGCAAAGAGAACTGACAGAATTTTAATGGAATAAAATTTGTAGGAATGTTTTGTGTGATGACAAATAGTCATCAGAGGAGGGATTGATGACGCAGAAATGAAGGTTTTACATTTATTAGCGCATAAACGTAGTACTGCAATAATCAAGTGTGACTTTAATCGAAATAATAAAGATTGTACGGGGACAAAATGTGCCCTCAGAGTAGTTTGCCAACATTTATAAGCGTGCTTTATATAACGTGATATATTAGAATTGTACGAATCTGACATAACCGTAAACGTGTGCCATGATTTGCTTGTGTGAAATGTTTTAGCTTAGCATTACTTTAGTAAAGGCTTCGGCCTAGTTGCCTTGTCTCACGGTTTAGATGCTCGTATTTTTCCAATGTGCTAATAAACGTGTATTCTTGCTTGAAGCTGTACTTTTCCAATGAGATCTGTTCACATGCTTATCTTTAAGGTTTCGTGCCAGCCTGGCATCTTCTTCTTTGCTTCAAGGTCAATCTACAGGTGCGGACAATGGAAGCTCTGAAAGTGAGTTAATTGGTAAAATATGTTGCAACTTACGTTCCCGACTCCAAGGATAATGTATGCTTAAGTAGAAGCTTGTAAACTGTTGTTTTTGATTGGACAATTTGAAGCTAACCTATGAACCCTCCAATGGAAGACCCTACTGGATTTGAACTGTTGTCTATAAAAACCAGGTGCACAAGGAGAAAGTAGCCATTATAGCCATTATAGCCATTATAGTCATTATAGCCATTATAGCCATTGCAGCCATTACAGCTATTGCCCGCCATTTGCAGACTTTGCAGATCTTGCCGACTTCGTCATTTTGCCATCTACCACGATGCCAATTGATGTTCGACGCCATTTTGAATGAGACTCTGATTCTTTCTCTAATCGAGAGAAAGAGACTTTAATTAATTCTTGCCCTAGAGACTTTAACTTTGATTCGTCCCTTTGCATGAAGTAGTAGTTTGTCCTTTTATCTTGCCGCTGTGAGGCAATTGCCCCGTCCACCCCGCCCCTTTGCCCCCGTCCCATGCTGATCGAATCTGGTACCTGTGAGACGAAGACTTCCTTGAATGCTGATTGAATTTGGTAAATATGAAAGGATAAAAATGTACAATTGCATTGTGTTTTCTTTTTAGGTAACCAACTGCTGATTTTGATAAGAGCCCTAGTTAGGAGTTTTCCAAATTAATGTTGCTAAATTGTTTTGCATGAAGTCCCACATGCGTATGCTAATTCGAGGTTAGATGAGGATTCATTTGTTGCACGATGCAATTTGAGACCTTGTTATGCTGACTAATGTATGCAATTAGCCCATTACAGATTATCGTTTTAGTAGTTTGTGTTGCCATCATAGAAGGCATTGTTATTCAAATGCTACATAGATTGCACCTTTTCCGCCGATATGGACAGCTATTAATGTTCATTTACATATATCATTTGGTGTTGAGACACATATATATTGTGCTAGCTTTGTTAATATAGGGAAATAAATTCATTAACTTGCATAAACTGGTGTGGTTATTCGTGGCCGAAAGGTCACGGTTCGCCGAAATGTTTTCTGGATTAATTGTGAAGTGTTATGTTGACCAGGGCATTGCTTATGTTCGATATTGATTATTTGATTTGATTAAATTGATTACTCTCGGGTGAAGAGAGGCCCACTTGGTCAAAAGATTCATCGACCCAAGAGCGTCCAAACACAGGTAAATTATTAGGTCGGAACGCTCTATCAGGACAAGTGGTGTTACTTCTTGGATGTCATTTAGGGTTTGCCAGTGGTCGCAGCTGGGTCCCCCAGTTTTCCCCTTGCGATCTCAGGCACTGCCTCTGTAACCCCTGGCCTCAGACGTTGCAAAATCAGTGCCAGGAACACAGGGGTAGCTCGTCCTTATGGACGTTCTTGGGGCTCCACTACCTTGTTTTCAATCATTTTTTTTACGACACCAATAGTGAATAATATATTATCACAATTAGTGTAGTATAAATGGAGTACAGTTAGCTGGAATCCTTGGCAGCTGAGGTAAGTAAAATACACTTTTAAATGTATGTTGTGTGCATGCTTGCGGGTGAGTGTGTGCTTATGTAAAAGAGAGTATGTATGAGTGAATATATGCTTATGTACGCATGTGTGTGTGAGTGAAAGCAAAGACGAAATGGCGTGTGATGTCACTTCCTCTACCCCTCGCATTTTGGTGAATTGACGTCCATGGTTTCTTGGTCTGATGTTTTGTCGGGTCAAAGAGCACCTGATGTCACTTCCGCTAAACGTGGCTCTTTGATGAATCGACGTTCATGCTGCAACCACAGGTGAGAAACAAGACTGGTTAGGGGCTTTATTTAGAATCAGTATGGGCTGAGTGGGGGAAAATGCACACCCACCTTATTTCTTCTAAGCTACCAAGAGTGCCCCCAGCACTGTGGGAGCGGACTTAGCCGCCGCACTGCTGCTTTTTATAACAGTGCTTCATAGTGGGACAATTAATGCAAATCCCTGGTAAGCTACCTGGTGGGAGCTTTCACTGGTGCAGCAAAAGGAGTGGCACCCGGGCCAGTGTGAGGAGCAGACTGCGCTCAGTTATGGCTGCTTTTTATCAGCAAACACATAATCATCTTACTGTGCCTTTTGCTCGGGTTTTCAGAAGTAAACACTTCTCAGCAGTGGATGGACAAAAGCGCAGATTGGGTTGGATTTGAGAACTGCCATTAGTTAAACTCAGCGTTAGAGGCATCATAGCAGGAGCTGTCTTACTGGTTCAGAAAACATATTTCTTGCCCTTTACCTTACTGGCTGCGAGTTCTGTTCCTGACATCGCCATCTTAGTTATTCCTTTTTTTCAAAATGGATTCGGCAAATATGTTTGTGAAGCAGAAAATGCTCAAGTTTTATCCTCTCAATTACTAATTTGGGGCTCAGTGTCTAAAAAAGATAATAACAAGGGGCTATAACTTGATTGGTTGTACTGGCTCAGCCGAGTGCCACTTTGTATGCAACTTCTGTGTGTAAAGCAAATTCTTTCAACTTGACATTTCTTCGACTTAGTGCATTATTTTAGACAGCACAGCTCAGAAGCAGAAAGAGGCAAACCCTGCTGATGGTTTCAAAGCTTCTAAAAATCAGCTCCAATTTGGAGAAATGGGCAGTTCGCTGTGTTCTCTGTATCTGATCTACTTCTCTTGACTTCAGATAACTATTGACTGTCTACGCATTTAATCCTGCTGAAGTTTGACTTTTGAGTATCATTACATTCGATGATACTAACGCATTTGCTTTCAACAGTAGGAGGGCAGTAGTGTGGTACAAAGAAGTAACACGATAAAGTAGTTTTTCTGAAATTGTATGCATTGCGCCAATGAAACACCAACTCTGGCTACTTAGAAATTTTATGCCTCAGATTCCATTTTGTTTGTGACATTTGCTGCCAATTTTCCGTATCACATAGATAAACTTGTATTTTCATGTCTCAGCATTTGACATCTTGTAGTGTCTTGTGGTTGGAGGATATTGAAAGCTGCAAGTTCACTCATCTTGGAAGCAGCTGAAGGACAAGCAGTTGATCTTAGCATGAAAAATGAAGAAAAGCTTACAACTATGTATATTTCATGTGGAATGCCAATGAGCTGATTAGGATAGTTATATAAGAAACTGTTTGCACCCCAAAATCTGTGTTTCATTTGGTTAGGTGCAGCTTTCTAACTGTGATCGATTTTCAAACCGAACCACATTACAGATGCTGAGTTGCTGTTCCTGATAGAGCCATTCTGTTTAGAGGAGTTCAGGTCTTTAAGAGACCCCTTCCCTCCAGTGCAGCAGATACACATTTCTTTTGAGGCTTGACCTGTGTCTTTTTGTTATGAAATTGCTCACTGATCACTGTAAGACCAGACCAAAAGCTTCAGTGGCATCTTTGACCCACGAACGTGCACTGTCGCGTTGGTCGAGGTAACATGAGCCAAGGGCAGAGACTGCCACATGCAGCAATTGATTACTGTTTCAGGACATTGGGCATTGGAGGGTCACATTTATATTGAGTGAGGGGCATCATCTTATTAGATGTCTGTCCTCAACAGTGTGGCTTCTTCATATTACATGTCACTATACGACAGCGGGAATAGGCTGCACCATATCGAGCACTGCGACACCAGCCCTTCGCGCTCAAGCATTTCAGGCCTCCTTTACAAGGTATGTGTGGCTCTGCATTGCCAACCCTTCGGCTCTGCATCACCAATCCTTCGCTCCCATACATTTCAAGCCCAGACCTGCCAACTCATACGGTGCCGCAGTGTGACACACGATATAAGCTCCCTTCACTTCACACAGACAGCCGGTGAAGAGTCAATTTCACACAGAGGCAAGGAAAACAAGCTGAAAACCATTGGAAATAGTAGATTTTCAGCTTGTTTTAAAGACTTTGAATTGCCGACGTGAAATTACCCCAGGACATCAGCACCAGCCTCAGCAAGCTCTTTTATTTGGGGGAAGAGGGGATTGGAGGAAGGGTGGGGGCAAACGTCCCTCTTATGTAATTCTCGACACAAGGCCCCTGACCCCTCCCAAGTCCCACTCCCTTCTCATACTGTGATTTTTTTATTTATTTTTTTTGTATTTGGCAGGTGTGCCGTCCGCCTTTACAAGGTATGTGTAGCTTTCTCTAAGGAGTGTACCACTATTGATTACTCACAAATTCATCCATTCATAATCACCCATACTCACCTACTCATATAACCACCACAATCACTCAATATGTCAACACTCACACACTCAGAATCATGCCGGTCAATTACAATATCCCTCACTAATAAAAAGACAGACCTAATGTCTTAATCAGTGTTTGATTCTTTAGCTTTCAGTCCTCCATGGGAGTGCATGTGTTTCCTTCTTCTCTGATGTCTCTTCCGCTTGTTCTTCTGCCACCCTCAAGCATTCTCCGGCCACTACCAGGCCACTTACTCCTCCCTTTTTTGTGCTGTCACTCACTTTTTTTCTTTTAATTTACACTAAAATGGCCATTCACCATGTTAGAAAGGTGATTTAAACATGTCAAAATGGTCACTGGTACCTTATCACACACATGAATGCATTCAACAGCAGCAGTCTTGAAATAGCTTTTGTTTAGTAGAAAATCCATTCCAAAAAATGGCCGACCATGCCCTACATGCATAGGCGTGTGCCTTGTTAATGCTAATAAAAACAATTGACAAATCAAATTGCGCTACCTTTTTGAGACTTGAACTAGTAGCTTTGCCATTGATTGTTTACAGCTCTCTGCCTTGTCCCTCAGTGTGGATAGTGCAGATGCAGTGTGCACAAGTGTATGTTTACTGCCTAAAAAAGAGTGGTTTTAAAACTATGTCGATGTCAGGACTCACCCCGGCATCCAGGGGACCCCAGAATTGGTCAAAAGTTTCAGTAAGCTGTTCCATCTTTATCCCACGGCGCTGGGGCCCCTGCTTGCCAGTTTTTGACAGATGGCACCCATGGTCACCAGGACAGCGATGGAGGTCACCCATTCCATTATCTGCCTTGGTGCCTCTGCCTAATTCAAACTGGTCTGTGCCCTTTTATGACCTCTGTTTCCTTAATGGCTGATTTCCAATCCAGGATGGTTGTCATTGACTTCCAGGGTGACGATCTCTTTCACTTATGGCTTAATAGTGGTTCTGACAGTATATAGGCCGGCCTTCTAGTATGTGCATGGCAAAGACTATACTAGGTGGATTGTTGCACTGCCGACAAGTTTGCTCACCCGACCCCCTTCCCGTATGTGCACCTTTTTGAGTTTTCAAGTCCCACTTTGGGTTCTTGTATAACTGCTTGCTACTAAAGTCTCTACAGATATTCATGAGCCTCACCAAAAGGAGCCAGTCTCCAGATTTCATCTTATTCAGGTTGCCCTCAGGATCAATGGTGGTAAGTGTATTTGGGTTGCCATGAATTACTGTTGGTGTTTATTGTCATATTCATAAATTCCTTACTCTACAGTGAGCTGACTTACTTACTTGAGCTGGTGGAACAACATAGTTTTCTTTGCCTAATCTAATCCTGATTCTCATACCCCTACATCCCCAACTTCTGCAGTACAAACAGGGTTGAGGCCATTAGGAAATTGGTTTGTTTTTGGATAATATGTGCAGTCCTCTGCTCTAGTCATGGCAGTCAATGTCATCATCATTGACAATGTATTGGTTGTGCTTTGCATAGAACTGAAAACACGACAAACATATGAATGTATTTTCTATGGAGGTTAACATGTCTCTCTGCCTTCTATGTTTTGCAGATTCATCAGGAGATAAAAACATTTACTAGGCCTCGTCAGAGTCCCACTTCATGTTTACTTTATGTTTGTGTTTGTAGCTTTGTTGCCCCTGTTTTATGTAATTCTACAGTCCTAACAAATTGGAGAGAAGCACACACAGTGAGGTTGCACAGTTAACAATAAAAGCAGAGGGATGTGTATCTATTAGAAATTGGGTTTCTGGTTGGCAGAGGTATGCACCCTTTCCAAGCAGGAACCACAATCCTAGTCCGTGAAAGTCTGATACACAAGGTAAATTAAACTGTGCTCACCTTCGAGTAACTTGGCACACAGTAGACAGGCTTAACTTAAGAGGCAATGTGTAAAGTATTTGTGAAACACCCATTCAGTAAAACAATGAAAATACTTCGCAAAAAGGCACCACACCAGGCTAGAAACACGGAGCTTCATTTAATGAACAAAACAAGACCAAAACAACAAAAATCCTATAAGTAGAAGTTGAGATATTAATGTTTAAAAACTAAACGTAGTTGTAGTGATTAGAAGCATAAAGCGCCAACAGGAGCTGTCTGGTCTCGCTAAACATGGTCAAATCTGAAAAGTCAGGCTGACCACAGTGGAGTGTGGGTCAGCTACAGGAACCAGCTTTGGATCTCTGAAAAACAGTACCTTGGTTCGGAGTTGTATCACCGTCGACAACAAGATGCAAGAAGCATCATGGCGATGCGTTGGCATTGAACCCACAGATGTAAACAATGTGTCAGCTCCGAGGCGCCCAAAGTCGGGGATGTGTCAGGAAGGGAGGCCCTGTGTCATGCGGTCAGCAATGTGTGCTCCCTATCCTCGCAGCAACATTGATTCAAAGGTGTCAAGGGTGATGCAATGTCCTCGATCCTTTAAACAGCGGCAATGCATTGCCATCTATGGAGATGCACAGGTTCAGATCGGTGCAATGGCGTTGATGCACAGTTTCTGGCAGTTGCTGTACTTTATACCCACTTCCAAGGGCCCAGGACTGGATTTGGCACAAATTGGCAGGTCAAGTCTTGCAGCAAGCAAAGTCCAGGTACTGTTGAAGGATGAATAGAAGTCTTTGATGTCCCTGAAACGTCAGATGAACAGGAGGCAAGCCCTTGGACTCACTTTGTTTCTGGGTTGAAGAGATTCGGGTCCAGTCCTTCTCACTACCAGGTAAGGAAGGCAGCAGGTCAGCACAGAAGAGCAGCAGTCTACGATGTAGAGGGCCCGTCAGTCACACCTAAATTCCCTTTGTGTGTGGTTGTCCGGAGGGAATGCACAAAAGCCCTGCTGTTGCCCACCCAAACTTGTATTCAGAGACAGGCAGAAGACACAAGGTGGTTAAGGTAAGAAAATGCCAACTTCCTAAAAGTGCCATTTTCAGAATTACAATTTAAAACCCAACTTCACCATAAATTGTGATTTTAATTTGTAATTCCAGAGACACCAAACTTGGGGGTCCTATCTCATCCTAATTGGAAATTACACTTACAAATATTGTTAGAAATGGGGTCTCAGGTTGGCAGTCATTATGCACTCTGTCCAACCAGGGACCCTCACTGTAGTTAGTGTAAGGGAGATACACACCAAGGATAACCCCTGATCATCCTCTTGGTAGCTTGGCACAAGAAGTCAGGCGTATCTCAGAGGCAATGTGTAAAGTATTTGTACCAACACACACAGTAACAGAGTGAAAACACCACAAAAGGACACAACACCAGGTTAGAAACATAGCCAATATTTATCTGATAAAAACAAGACCAAAACGACAGAAATCCAACTTTCACAAGCAAAATTATGAATATTTAAAGATTAAACTTCAATGTAGATCTTAGAAACACAAATACATTGATTTGGTGATATTACGGCGTCATGACGGAGTCGTTCCAAACAATCCAAGGCCAATGGTGGCAGTCACGGAATTGTGCGGACCCCCAGGTACAGTACCTTGTGAAAATGAGGAGAAAGTCGGTGCACTGAGTCGGGGATCGAGGCGTCACTGGATCCGGTGCGGCGATGGTTCCAGGACTGCGGAGCAGAGGAGCGGAGGCGTTGGGTCATTCCTGTGGAGGTGAGGTGGCGTCTATCTTTACACTTCCGGCCGTGTCGATATCCTGTGGTCACGACGTGGTGAGGTTCCTTTTGATCCAGAAGTGTTCTAAAAGTCTGGGGGTTTTCGGTCCACTACTTATACACCTTTCTGCCTTTGAAGTATGCATACTTCAAAGGGAAGTCTCTGTTGTTCACAAGATCCTGCCTTCCCCAACCCTGGACCCAGACACACACCAGGGGGTTGGAGACTGCATTGTGTAAGGACAGACACAGCCCTTTCAGGTGTAAGTGTAAGCTCCTCCCTCCCCACCCCAGCCCAGGAGACCCATCAGGATATGCAGGCTACACCCCAGCTCCCTTTGTGTCACTGTCTAGAGGGAATTCACAACAGCCCAACTGTCAGTCTTACCCAGACGTGAAATACACAAGCAGGCAGAGGCACAGAATGGTTAAGCAAGAAATTGCCCACTTTCTATAAGTGACATTTTTCAAACTGACAACCTAAAAACGAACTTTACCAAAAGATGTATTTTTAAATTGTGAGTTCAGAGGCCCTAAACTCCATATCTGTATCTGCTTCCAATGGTAAACTGCACTTAAAAGATATTCAAAGGCAGTCCCCATGTTATCCTATGAGAGAGCTAAGCCTTGCAACAGTGAAAACCAAATTTGGCAGTATTTCACTCTCAGGACATATAAAACACATCAGCACATGTCCTACCTTTAACTTACTTTGCACCCTGCCCATGGGGCTTCATAAGGCCTACCTTGGTGGTGCCTTACATGTAGTAAAAGGGAAGGTTTGGCCCTGGCAAGAGGGCACACTGGCCAGGTCCAATTGGCAGTTTAAAACTGCACACACAAACACTGCAGTGGCAGGTCTGAGCCATGTTTACAGGGCTACTCATGTGGGTGGCATTATCTGTGTTGCAAGCACACCAGTAGCATTTGATTTACAGGCCCTGCACACCTTTAGTGCACTTTACTAGGGACTTACTAGTAAATCAGATATGCCAATCATGGATAAACCAATCACCAATACAATTTACACAGGGAGCATATGCACTTTAGCACGCGCTAGCAGTGGCAAAGTGCCCAGAGTCCTAAAACCAACAAAAACTGGTCAGAAAAAATAGGAGGAAGGAGGCAAAAAGTTTGGGGACGACCCTGCAAAAAAGGCCAGGTCCAACAAATATAATAACTTAATCCCAATGTTATCCTATCGGAGCGATGGACCTTGTATAGTAAAAAACGAATTCAAGAGTTTTTCACTACTAGGACATGTAAAACGTAAAAGTACATGTCCTACTTTTTAAACACACGGCACCCTGCCTTTCGGCTGTCTAGGTCCTACCATAGGGGTGACTTGTATGTATGAAAAAGGAAAGTTTGGGTCTGGTTACTTGTATGTATTTAAAAGGAAGGTTTGGGCCTAGCAAGAGGGTTAACTTGCCAGTTCGACATGGCCATTTAAAACTGCACGCACAGACTCTGCAATGGCAGGCCTGAGTCATGATGTTTAAAGGGCTACTGAATTGGGTGGCGCAGTCTGTGCTGCAGGCCCACTGGTAGCATTTAACTTACAGGCCCTGGGCACAGGTAGTGCACTTTACTAGGGATTTATAAATAAATAAAATATGCCAATTGTGGATAAGCCAGTGTTTCTATATTTTAAGCAGAGAGCAAATGCACTATAGCACTGGTTAGTAGTGAGGTCAGCAAAACAGGAGGCCAGAATGCAAAAAGTTAGGGGAAACCATGGCAAGAATGACAGGTCTAACAGTATCCAACAAAGGTGAACCAAAAAATGTGAACTAGTGTTATAACCTGGGTAATGGAATATCTTGGAGATTTTCAGGTTAGGCAACAATGTGCATAGAATTCTACATGGAATTTCTTGGTCAAGTTCTAGTCTTCTATCAATGGTAGATCCTTCTGGCTACCTTTGTGCTGTGAAAATTAAATGGTTACTTCTCCCTAATCCGTATTATGTGCAAGTAATGATTCAGAACAGAAAGCATCTCTCCCATACATTCCTGTATGCCAATATGTGTATGAGCCAGAAGGTTCTTATGAAAGTGAACTATTTAAAATGACATGATGGCTCTGCATGAATTTCATAGAGTTACATCAGGTTTGATCACATATTGTTTTGAGCTTGCATTACTATTAAGCATTCTGTCATGTGCCCAGGCAAGACATATACTGACAGACATGCTTCAGTTATGCATGATTTTGTTTTGGAAGGTTTTGTGAATCACTTTAATGGAGCAACTTATGGGAGAACTTGTATCTCATACTGTGGCTGACACTACTTGTTTGGGTCCTGGGAATCGACTGCTGTTATGTCTGGGCATTCAAGTGGCAGGACTAATAATCACACAGGACTTGAAGAGTACAGAGGTTCCTAGTTGGCATGCATGGCATTTTGAAACTTAGTTAATGATAGACACTAATACTCTACTTTTTAAGAAATATCTTGACCAGAGGGTTTGATAGATTGCACTGTTCTTGTCCATGACTTTCTTTTTTTCACAAAGGCAACATTAATCTAAATCATCCATGATGATTTAATAATTTAATAGAACTAGCTCACTCTTCTCTTTGGGCTATATGTATGCAATCACTTGTTTGTGATTTCCTAAAAGGACATTTTAGAGATTAACTGTTAGGAAATTGCAAACTGTGATGATCAACAGTGTGTTTAACACTGTTGGCGATTCACAGTGGGTCGCAAATGGACCTATCTCATCAATATTCATGAGGCACTCGAAATTTCCGACCATTTTGAATGGCTACAATCACAGGGATTCCTGTGATTGTAGCCATTCAAAATGGTCGCAAATTGCGACTGATTTGCAAATGCATTCCCAGTCGCAGAACATTCCTACATACCAGTGAGACTCGCTATTGGAAAGGGACGCCATTGGCACGCCCCTTCCTAGTACTGAATGGCTACCCATTTTGCTATTTGGTAATAGAATCGCAAAATATGGTTTTGTACATTTAAAAATGCTTTTTCCTGGTCGCAAACAGCCTGATTCTTTGAAAATAGCTTGGAACATCTGGCCCTTGGTTCTTTGCTTCTGGCATATCATCCTGATGGCTCAGTTAGTCCTTAATGTCAGCTGAAGCAGAAGGTGGGATGTATTTGACTATGTGTCCTCTGTGTAGAAGCCAGCTGTTGTGGACAATTACCCCTAATACCAGAAATTTATTTGAACTGAAATTCAAATGACCAGAAATTTACTTGACCCTCCTAGGTAATTTGAGGACACTTTAACAAAGATCGTGAGTGCAGTGTGGCCCATGTGGAAAGTGCTTTGTTATTTGGATTGTGCTGCAAAGTCTGCAAAAATCACATTAAAACACACAAAAGTGTAGTAAAGTGTGAAAATAAACATATTAAAACTTGCAGAGAACTTTCATCCCTGGAGTGATTTGTACCATACACTTTAAGCCACAATAAAAGGCTTTTAATATGATATATCAAAATGAGATACATTGTCAAAGAGTCGAGGGGTTCCCTTACTAGTGGACACAGGCTTGCTCTAGCCCAAGGTGCGCTTTTAGGGGGTAGTGTGGTCGAGCAGCCTTAGGCTTATCAGAGAGAAGATTTAGACATCTGCAAATACACACAGTCAAAAAATGAGACACACGACTCAAGGAGATTCACACCAATTTGCAAAAATAACAAATATCTTTATATATGTTTAGGCACCAGAATCAATACAATTGGGTAAGTACGTTTTGCAAGAAAAATAACTTCAGGTTTCAAAAGTCGACACAGTGCATTTCTCAGAAGCGCAATGTTATCCTGTGGAGAGAATAACAAGTACTGCATTCAGGTACAGTACAGCAACTTACCAGACCAATCTCCTGGACTTAAGGTAAGTAAGGGCAAGGTTCAGGACCACACCAACAGGTCAAACCGGGCGGCACTAGGGAAGCTGCGTGCAGAGATGTAGTACAGCGTTGGGTGCCCAATGTTAGTCAATGGGGATTGGTCCAGTTTAAAAGAGGCTGCAGGTGAGGACTGGGGGGGTCCAGTCAAGGGGAACCAACAGGTAGGTGCAAATCTTGAGATGCTCGGGGACGTGGGGACACCTCGGGTCCTCTTCTTCATGGGCCAGGGGCGATAGGTGCAGAGGTACTTTGAGGCGTGGGTTCTCTCCTTCGGGAGCACTCCTGGTTGAGGGGGCCTGCAGGCAGAGGCTGCAGGCAATGTTGGTGAGTCCACATTTGGCAAGTCCAAGGTGGGCTTTGTCTCTCGAAGGCTGGGGGACCATGTTGGCATCATTGGTCCACTTCAATTCGGAGTAGGCAGCACAGGTGCAGTGGTGTTTTTAGGTGTCGGGTTTTCAACGGTCAGGAGTCCCATCAGGTCTCTTGGGTGCCTACAGGAGGCAGGGAAGCAGCTCCCCTGCTCCATGGAAGCTCCTGGGTCTCTGTTGTAGGCAGGCAGACAGGCCTCCTAAGCTTTTGGAGGGCCAGCAGCTTGCAGGACAAGTCGAGTTTGGTGCAAATCCGACAGGGCTAGGGCCAAGTCATGTGCTTCTTCCTCAGGCTTTGCTTTTGCGATACTTGAGTGTCCTTCTTCGTAGGTCAGCAGGAATATGCTTTACTGGTGCCAGGGGCTCCCCTAAATACTGAATTTAGGAGCGTTTTGGGGAGTGTACGGTAGTAGCCAATGGGCTACTGACCCTTGAGGTCATTACACCCCTATAGGTCCACTTCCTGTGGGAAGTGGGCATAACTTGTCACAGAGTTCCTAAATCTGAAAACACCAAGATGGCAGATTTCTAAATATGGCACATCAGGCAGCTCACCTTAGGGGTGGGACTAACCTGAGGGGTGGACACACCTCTCTGAATACTAAATTTCCCACCTGTCCCAGTGCCAAATGTGCCCTGGGGTGGGGTGTCGGCATCTGTCCTTTTAGTGAAGCAGGATCTGCATACCAAGGGCAGTAGGCCACTTTGAAGCCCCCATCCCTGGAATGTAGATTCACAGGTCATCCTGTTGGGTGGGGTATGTAACACCTCACCCAGAGTAGGCTTTGCCTCTGACCGCCTGAGAGCAAAGGCTGTCATCCAAGGGGGCCAGAATCTTGTCTGGTGGTGGCAGGCTGACTAAAACTATTCAGTCCCCACGTGGGTAGTTGGTAGGTTTTCAGGGGGCACCTTTAAAGTGCCCTCTGAGTGCATGTATTATTAAATGCATCACTGGCATGAGTGAGGGTTTATTGTTATGAGATGTTTGATAACAAACATCCCTATTTGCAGCAAAGCCATCATGTAGCTGGGGCACTCGTAGTGATCAGTGTCCAGCACATGTACTTAAAATGGCTTCCCTGTTCACTTACTATGTCTAAGAATCGGCAAGGACATAGCAGGGTCATATCTGCCCCCTCACATGTAACATAATGCACCCTGCTTTGGATCTGTAAGGCCTGCTGGAGTGGTGACATATTTATTTCACACAGTTTTAGGAGACGGGGCACACAAGCTGTGTGCCATGTTGTGTTTTTTAGCTGCACCAAGACACGCAACCTGCAATGGCAGTCTGCATGTGCCTGGTTTGGGGGGGGTCAGGGGGGCCCTGAGGGTGGCTCAATACATGCTGCAAACCTTGGGGACCCTTTTGGGTACCCCTGCCCTAGGTCTGATTTAGAGTTTGGCAGGAGGGTTACTCCATCGTAGACATGCCAGATATCCTGTCCTCCGTATTACAAGTGTATTATATGCAATGGCACTTGTATTATGGTGGACAGATATCCGCAATGTTTGTGACAGAATAACCCGCTGGCCGAATTCTAAATCAGGCCCTTATCTCAAAAATGGAAGTCAAAATCTTTCAGAAGGCCAAGGAGGACCCCACGACAGGAAAAGCTTTAAGCTTGAAAATTCAAATTTCTCATCCACAGATGTCCTTTTGCCAGTTGGATATGTTTGGTATCTTCTCCCACTCAAGATTGATACATTTGGATATAGTCTCTTTTTGGAGCTTATAATCCTTAAGTGGGGCAAGGCTGCGGGCTGTATCAGACGAGGGCTCCACAAGGCCATATGCCTTCTTGCTGAATAGGATTTGCTACTGCGGAGAAGTTCTGAGAGGGAGAAGCCGGTGTCTTCAGCCCAGCTGCAACACACATTGGGCAGTTCAGCTTGGCAGGTTTGTTGCAGTCTTCAAGTCCAAAAGATTTCAAAGTCCCAGGTTTTCAGGAGCGGAAGGAGAAGCCAAACATAGCACAGGGTTCTAGGACCTCAGGAACAGCACTTGAGGGTTAGTCCTCACACCGGCAGAGGCCACCAGTTGATACTGGTCAGCTGGGGGTTGCAGGAAAAAGACTATCGTAGCCTTCTGCAGCCCTGCAGCCAATCAGGAGGCCTGCCAATTGACCCTTGCAGTCCACTTCATTGCCCTGGATATAAGAGGGAGCAGGTAAGTCCTTCAGGGATACTATTAGGTCACAGTGGATGCCACTGGAACAAAGCCATACCTAATTAATGAGCCCTAATAATTGCAAAACTAGTCTTTGGTTGCTTGTGTTCCGGTTCAGACAGGACCCGGCCTGGCAGTTCGGGCGGGACTGTTCCCATTGGAGCAGGATCAAGATTGATCTGCAGATGGATGGGTCCGAACTAAGGTGGCATGGTGCGCAAAATATTGATGGACTGAGATGCATCCAGATTAATGACCAGTTACTGAGAAGAATTCAAACGGTCTATCCATCACATTTTTAAGTTGAGCGTGCAAGAGCTTTGACCTGTTGCAAGAATTGTAGGCTTTTAACCATGCCCACCGCACACCCATCACTTTCACTCGTTCATGGGCTTGGCTTTCAAAAATCCTTTGTTATCATTGGTAAATGCTTTATGTTTGTCCCTCCTTGGGGCAGTTTGTTACCGCCTTGGACACAACCCTGTTACATGGATAATTGCACGTTTGCCAATACGTTTGACTGCGAGAACTTATTTTTCCTTTTGTGTCTCTCCATCGCGCTTGTGCTCCTGACAGCCGTGGCGCTGTGAAACGACTCGCTTATGTCCACTGTTTTACTTTTATTTTCAATTTATGTGGCAAGAAAAGTCCAGTTAGGAATTTACAATGCAAGTAGCTGTAACTCGAGCAACGTGAGACCCATTGCATTGCAAATTATTTTTGTATATTTCAGTGATACAGGTATGCCCATGTGGGTCCTGGGCTGTGAGAAATTGGGTTGTTGGTTTGACCTTCCACAGGCAACAGCCACAATACTTGTCTGGGTGGTCCACAAAAACTCACAACATTAACCTGTGCTTTACCCTTTGGTAGCTTGGCATAAAAGCAGTCAAGCTTAACTAGGAAATATGTAAATTATTTATGGGCATCACTTAAACACTAATAAGGTGAAAATACAACACAAGGCAAATCCCACACTAATTTAGAGTAAATTGTATTTAATTATTGGACACTAAACCACAACAAAAATCAACCAGTTGAACCGGAGTTATGAATTTTTAAACTTTAAAGTGATAGCTCCTTAAAAAAAAAAAAGCGCCAACCACTGGTTTCTAGTCGTGTGAGACTCAAACAAAGTCAAAAGTTATGGTAGACCATGATGGAGCACGGTTCAAATATACGAAGTGGATTGGACCCGGCCTCCACTTACCTCTGGACTTAGGAGAAATTCTTGAAGTAAAATTTCTGAGAGGGTAAAGTTCAGTGGGACAAGGGAGCTATTGGGGAGCTGCTGGATGAAGTTGCGGTGAAGATTTCTATGCTCAGTCTTAGGGCCTCATTACAAGTTTTGCGGTCTTTTGGAAAGACCGCTGCGGTGGCGGGCGATAAAAGACCGTCATGTTGGCGGAAATCCGACCGCCGTAATAAAAGTTACACTGTGAAGTCTGCCAAAAAACAGCCAAATTTCTGAAACACTGGAGGACGGAAAAGAGGTAGTCCCAGCACCGCACCCCGACAACAGTCCTCCAATCAGATTACGATCCACAAATCACGACAGCGGTTCTTCCATGGCGGAAAACCATTGGCGGTGTGAACTGCGGCGGTCTCAACTCACTTCAGTCGGAACACCACATTGGATAGTTAGAATACCCCACATCTGAAACACATCCACACACCCGACACAGCTACTCACTGCACTATATAACACACCCCTACACAACCCACAATCCTTTGCAATTAAAACGCCACACGCAGCCACAGACATCCAACAACCCAGAGAGATTAAATTGGCAAGAATAGACATTCATTACACTTCACTACACACACATCACATACCTGCACAACATAAAAAACACACATATTAGTACCACACACAAATGACAACACCCGTCACCCACTCACATCACAGCACCTACACCTTACCATTTACCTAACTCTGCACCCTTTCACTTTGAACACAACCACACCGTCTTCACAACCACTACCACGTCCCCACAAAAACACCCATGTTTTGCTGATGAGGAGTTGAGGGTGATGGTGGATGAAATTGTCAGGGTAGAGCCACACCTGTTCAGATCACAGGTTCAACAAACATCTATTGCCAGGAAAATGGAGTTGTGGTAAAGGATAGTCAACAGGGTGAATTCTGTAGGCAGCTATCCACACACAAGGGAGGACATCTGGAGGAGGTGGAACGACCTCAGGGGGAAGGTTTGTTCTATGGCATCCAGGCACCAGCTCACAGTACTGAAGACTAGCAGTGGGCCCACACCTCCTCCCCCTACTTTTGCATCTTGGGAGGAGAAGGTCTTGGACATCCTGTATCCTGAGGGCCTGACAGGAATACCTGGGGGAGTGGAGTCTGGTAAGTACCCACTACATTCATGTCACCCAATTGTCTAGACCTGCATGCTCCCTCACCACCTAAACCCACCCCGATTAACACCCCCCCCCCCACTATAACTCTGTCCTAATCACCTAATACCCCTCTCTGGTAAGCCACATGTCCACTAAGGTCATCTGGCCCCACAGCCCTTGGAAATGGCACGTGAAGTACTGGCTAATTAGAGCACTACAAATCCCAGAATGCAATATTCCAACATTTTCAAAACCTGGACACTGCAATAAATATTACATGTCATGCATGTTAAACTAATTTTCTGTCTACACCATCTTGATTGTTCTTGTGTGGAACAGTACATGGCAATGACAGCAATGCAATGGCTCACTCACACTAGCATCCCAAGCAAAACACAGCTATAGCTGAGTGCCCATTTATAATGACCATAGATTAAAGATCCCAAGCTAGAAATCTACTCATCCAGTTTGGAAATTCAGGAAATTGCGTTGGCTGAGTGGATACAGGATAATGTTCATTGCTTACTTACATACTGTGTTCCTACAAAGACACCAATCTGTTTTGTACAACACTTATTTGTGCCATCTTTCATGCCAGACAGTTCACTAGGTTACAGAGGTGAACAGCCATGTCAAAAATCAGACAATATCAGATGCCATCAGCAGTACAAACAGTACCAACCTAGTCTAACAACTCTATACATGGAGTATGAAATTCAAGTCACAGAGTTGTAGGTTGTACTAAGTTATTCTGTGCAGCAGCTGTCAATGTCATTGCTGGGGATCATGTTAAGGCACTGTCTGAATCGCACACAAGTGCAACAATAGGCCCACTTTAACCTGAACTCTGTGTTTCACTCCCTCCAAATGTAACCTTGCCATTGTCACCATGGAGAGGATACCAGAGACTGTCACTACCCCTCTGGATGAGGACAACACCCCTCGATGTCTCCACACTGACGACGAACCTGGCGTATCTGAGACAACTGGTCAGTCAACAACTGTCAGCCCCACCCTACCCACATCAACTCCTCCCCGCCCTGTTACATCTACATCACAGGCAACCATGTGCCCCAAACCTGTATCCCAAGGACTGTTTCATCCATTGTGTGCACCACAGTACAGGTGCCCGAGTCTCACCTTGCCACCACTGACAATAATGGACCTGCCACCACTGGGAGTGGGCAGACTGTGCCAGGGGCACAGGCACGTGGGGGTAAGGTGTGTGGGAGTAATGCTTTGGGCCAGAGGATGAGGTCTCAAAGGGACAGCACTGACCAGGAAACCATCTCCTAAGCCTTGGGAGCCTACCAGTGTTCCCAAGGCATGATGGGACAAGTTATCACCATGTTGGTGGAAAGCCAAAAGCTGCAGAGGGACAACCACCAGGAAGTCATGCAGCAGTGGCAGGCACAAAATGCCCACTTGGCTTCCATTGCAGGGATGCTGAGAGACGTGAATACCACACTGAGTAGGTTTTGTACCCACCATCTGGCCCCTTTCACTAGCAATGAAACAGGCCCTTCTACATCTGTGGCTGCTAGTGGAATGGAGGCCTTGCCAGGGGAAGGACATGCCTCAGGCACCCCACCCTATGTAGCGGAAGAACCCCCCGCAAACGTGGACATCCACCCAGACATCCACCAGGAGCAGATGCCAAGACCAAACCCGCTGCCAGGAAGTAAACCTCTCCCGACTTGTTCCCCTTGTGTGCCACAGATACACCCTGTTGACTGTTCTGGAACCAATCTCCATTTTCTTATGGTGCAAGGACACTGGACTTGTGTATCCCGATAGTGTAGCCGCTACCCTCATAATTCCAGCCACCATCACTGAACTCTTCACTGTTTATTCTATGTGTTTTTTAAGTTAATAGTCAAATATGTTGTTTTTATTTCCACAATAAATCACACTTTAACGCAGGTCCTGTGTATGTGTCATTTATCATCCATGTACAATAGTTATGCATGCAAACTCTGGTCTGCATATGCCCCTCTGTATTGTACACCCATTGTTATGGACATCAAACGTGGACTCCATCAACAGTAGACACATTACAATAGGATTGCAACAGGACAGATTCCAAAAAAGTTGTAAACTACATCTACACACAATCATTGGTAGATATGAAAACAACACATGGAGGATGACTGAGAGTAGCATTAGGATGTTTGCTAAGGTGTCACAAACACTAAATCACAGGATACAGAAGTTAGGGTCATGTTCGTCTACTAACAAGGCAGGAGGCACACAGATTGGTCCTTTGCATCACCTGGTAAAGCCTTATCACATACCCATACCATAGCTTCCAACTATTCAGAGAGATCAGTACTGATGTCCCCAGTCCTGGAACCTTTCACTTACATTGGTCACATACCTGTAGGCTTGTCACTCATCTATGTCAGTCCACAGAGACATGGACATTGGTCTGCAAAGTTCAAAGTAGATTACATCCAACAGAAACCATTTTGATGGGAGAGGCTATGGTTATACATTTACACATTTGCCAGGCACATATTCCGACACAAATCAAGACTAATAGTACCTGGTTTCAACTATGTCCACTTCTCATGTCTGTCTTCAATTCCCATCTGCTTCTGACACGCTGTCATTTGCCAAGGTTGATGAGCCAAACATGATATAGGCAAATCTGTGATTGAAAGAGAAAAGGGATAGTACATAGCAGAACACACTCCTCAAATCAGAGAAGTCATGTCCACAAGTGTGACTTTGCATCTGCCATAAGAGTATATGATACTGTAGACCACTCTGTCCTGTACACAATACAAACTTTCAGTCTGCATGCACAACTCACTCATCGGCATTGGAGCTATCTACAACCTCACAGATTATGCAAGAAAGGTGGTGACATGTTACCCATCTACTTCAGGTTACAAAATTATCTCACACATTATGTCAATTTCACATACCTTTTAGTCATTTGAAGTACTGATTGATGGGATCTCCCCTAGAGTCTCCTACTTCATCTTCCTCTGGCTCTTCATCACTTGGCAAATCTGCATTTCCACCCACAGGTTCTGCTGGCGGCTCCTCATCTGGTATAAATGGTATCCGTCATTACAGGGCAAGATTGTGGAACATGCAGCAGGCACCTATTATTTGACATACCTTGTTGGGTGAGTAGAGAAGGGCTCCTCCTGATATGTCCAAGTACCTAAATCTTGCCCTAAGGAGCCCAAACTCCGCTCAACGACACGCCTTGACCTCCAGTGGGCCTTATTGTAACAGACTTTCCCTGGCATGGTTGGGTACCTCACTAGTGTCAACAACCAAGGACGGTTTGGATAGCCAGAGTCACCTCTGAACAATTTGTTTGAGCAACACAAACATATACGTGGGACATGCAACATTGTGATGGCAGGAGACATACAGTGCAAACACACATTTCAATCGTAATTATCAACCAGCCAGGCTCTCTGTGTGTGGAGTTGTGTCATCAGCAGTGGGACATTGCTGTTCCGCATGATGAAGGAATCATGGACTGATCCTGGATACTTAGCACTGACTTGTGAAATGCACTGGTCTGGCAGACACACCATTTGAACATTTATGGAGTGGTAGTTTTTCCTGTTCCTATATACCTGTTCATTGGCATTGGGGGGGGGGGGGAGGAAACCATGGCTACATGGGTGCCATCTATGGCTCCAACCACATGTGGAATGTGTTCCATTGCATAAAACACTACCTTCACATATGCCAAATCTGCACGTTTGGGAAACCTGATGTAGCTGTCCAGGTGTTTCAACAGTGCACACAGTACATCCTTGAAAAACAGACTGAACATGGGCTGAGACATCCCTGCAGTTAAGGCTACTGCATTCTGAAAGGACCCAGTGGCCAGGAACTGTAGCACTGACAAGACCTGAATGATGGGAGGTATGCTATAGGGATTGCGAATGGCAGGCATCAGATCTGGCTCCAACTGATCACAAAGATACATGATAGTATGATGATTCAGGTGATATATCTGGTTACAATGCCTCTCCTCCATGGTGTGCAGGTCTACTAGTGGATGGTACACTGGTGGTTGTCTTCCTCTCCTCATGGCAGGGTAACTATGTGAAAAGATGTAAACATAGTATGTGACATGCAGCAGGGACACATCATGTAAAGTTGAATAAACAACTCACACATATCTGCTGTCGAGGTCGGTTACAACCTCTGACATCTACAGTACAGCACATAGCCATGCATCCAATGACACCCTCCTTGGTGCACATTCCCCCAACTAACTATTGAACTATACATACATATTCATGTGTTACTGTATATGTTTGTAAGTCCCACCGACTTGACATGTCTCACACATATTGTTGCACATTATCTACATTTTCAAAGTACATAGGAACCTCAGAGTAGGTATTCATTGCTCTCACCACATGTCCTCCAGTTACAAAGCATTTACTGCACAGATGTACAAATAGACAACTAAACATAAAGGCAGTACTTACATATATACTGCACAATATGGGGTATAGTTATGACACAGATTCTAAAACTCTTCCATACACGAAATGTGCTTAAAATGGCAGCCACCTGACCTACTGTACTGGACATGTGGAAGTGACATAACTCCACCAGCGGAAGTCATCATGGAAGTAGGCGGTCACAACTGCAGTGGAAATTGCCATTGGAAGACATTGCTGCCTTTGGCAGACTTGGGCCAATGGCGAAGTCCGCCAGCTGTAAATGTCATGTATGTGGTGGACGTGACCATCATCTTCTGCAGTATTGCTTACTTGACTCTTGACACTGCTGCCAGCAAGACCTCCAATACCTGAGCTGCTGTGTACTGCCTCTGGGAGCTATCATGCCATGTCTTGCAGGTGATAGGGCCCCAGCCTTCAACCCTGAAGAGCTGGATACGTTCATGGAGGAGGTCCTACTCTTGTATGGACAGCTATATGGTGCACCAGAGGAGCAGGTGAGTCCAATGCAAAACCAATGTGTGATAAGTGTGGTGTATTATGGTGTACCTGAAATGTAAAGCTGTGAATGTGTTGATGCATGCAGATGCTAATTTGTAAATGAGTGTGAGCTGAGAGGATGGGAATGTTTACTACTTGCTGTCACTGAAGTGTTCTGTCCACTACTGTTGGTATGGTGCATGTAGACGTGACTTTTATTTTCTCTGTCATGCATGCAGGTCAACTCCCATCAGAAGAAGGGAATTTGATGTGCCAGCACCAAGCAAGTGCAGACCATGGGGGTTCACAGCCGTTAGAGCACCCACTGTAGGAAGTGGTGGGAGAGCCTGAGCTGCTGGGCCCGGAAGACCGCAGAGGCCTAGCTGGGAATGTTCTCCCAACGAGGGAGGGGTGCCCGTCAGATCTTGACACCCCCCCAATGGCCCTCATTTTGGCAGTGGCCTACGCTGAGGTGGATGGGCGTTTGAGGGCAGCATAGCATCCACAAGGGTACTGACTGAACCCACGTGCATGCCTCTGCAAGTTCAGTATATGATGTTTAAGTATCTCATCTGTGACAATGTGGTAAGTCATACAGGTAAAGTGTCTCCTAGGTAGACATAGTATTACAGTTGCAATCATAGAAACACAGATGTGGCCATAGTCTTGTTTATAGGAACATTTTCATAACCTATGTCAACCAAATAGTATGACTGCATGTGGAGATGCAGATGCGACTGTGTCATATCTGTAATTCTACTCAGCCATACATATGTGTAACCAGCCATGTCATTCTACCCACTTAGTGTTCCTGAGTCAATTGACTCAGTTGATCAGTTGTATAGTTTTTTGGTCTCTGACCAGTCCTACTCCACTGGATGTTGCTCTATGTGCAACATTGTGTCTGAAAGAGAAGTTACAGGGCCAAGTAATCCTGTGTCCTGAAATAGATGGAAATTTCATGTGAGGCTGTCACCCCAAGCAGGGTTTAGCTATGCCAAACTCACTACACTCGCTATGAGGTCTGAGGAGGTACCCCCATTGTCAGGTCAGATTTATATATTGGGAAAGGTGACTTTTGATCAGGGTACATCCTACATAGTGGAAATCATGTTGGTAATTAAACATTGACATTTCAAGACATAACATTGACATGTGTACTAATACCTTTTCCTCTAATGCATATGGTTTTGAGAAGGTAAGTGGCTTGTTTGCTGATCCCTTAGCCCATGTATATTGTCCATGCTACATAGGTCAATACCATACCTATATGAGTGCAACAAAAACTATTTGCTGCCTACATCATGTGTCAATTGATACTTCGTGCCTACTGTAATGTTGAAACCTCTTTTTTGCTAGACTTACCTTTACTAATCTGAGGCTGTTTGTACAGTTTTAGTAATTGAACTGTTAATTTCTGCCTGACTTAATGGTGTAGCAGGTGTTCATTTGACATACACATGTTTCTGTTATGGAATATGTTGTCATTCATTTTGCTTAACTCTAGATGTATGTGTCATTCAGGGTTACCTTAGTAATTATTTGGGTTAGGATTAGTTCTGGACTAAAGTAATAGGAATCATGTCTGGACAGTTGTTAGTGATGTAGGTGTTTAGATGTTGTCACATAGAGGTTTCTAATCAGCACGTATGATGGAATGCTATGAGCCCTTCATGCACATTGTTTGGTGTCCATTGTATTGGTGGTGTTGCTATGTTCCCTGTGGTTGTCTGTGGATGTATCCTGTGTGCTAAGTAGGCCCCTATTGCAGGACATAGAATTGTTGTCTATGTGTCAATGAATCAAATAGGTGATTCCAGATACCCTTTATGAACCTTTTCATAGTATTTAGATAGCTGTTTCAATGACATGCTATGTCATTTTTTGATGCACACTGTTTGGGTATGCTATATGAACTGTCTTCATCTGAGGTGTTTGACATTGTGTAAGTTGTGTACAGAATGATAAGTTAGGCATGTCTTTGGAAAGCAACATGCTGTGTTGTGTTTGAAGTGAGATGAGTTTACTTTCATGGAACGTGACTACTTGTGATGGACTGGGCAGGTGTAGAGTAGGGGGAGGCATGATGATGTGTTGTCAGTAAACTGTATTTCCTTAAAATAATTTGTTGATAGACAGTGATGATCTGTATGGGGAGAGAATTTAGATGTAGCCACTTCATCTTGTGCATGATGCTTTTGAGTTACTGGTTAATTGATGGGATGGTGATGTAGTGGTCAGATGCTTGGCTTATGTTGTGGGTGAGACTGTGGTCATATGGGAATGATGGAAGTATCTAGTTGTGACATGATGTAGGCTCTGAATGGTTTCTACCTGGGGCTTTATTTGACATAGATGTGTTGTTACTGCTGTGTATGTTGTAATGTATGTGTATGTTAAGAACGTGTTGACCCTCTCTCTCTCTGTTTCTGTGCATCAGCATTGGCAGGTGAAGGAGATGTTGCACAGCCAAGTGGGGGAGCTGCTGGCCACGGGACCCAGAGTGCTAGGACCACCGACGCAGAGGGACCAAGTGGCCCGGAGGACGAAGGGAGTGCCACGGGGGAGACAGGATCCACGACTTCATCATCGGAATCCTCTTTTAGTGGACACTCCCTGGTGGTGGCGGCCCTATCTGGGACCACCCCAGCACAATCTCAGTCTGCCACTCCCTTACTGCCACCGTCCTCCCTATAGCTGCCCACCCAGTTGGCCGTACCAGCTCACCCAAGAGAGTGGGCATCTCCGTTGCCTCAGGCCCCTGCACCCCCTGCCCTGTCAACCCTGCTACCCTCAGTGAGGAGGCTGTTGCCCTCATGAGGTCCATCTCTGGGGGTCAGTCGACCATTGTGAATGCCATCCAGGGACTCGCAACTCACATCCAACAAAGTAATGCCTTCCTGGAGGGCATTCATGGTGCGCTGGCTGGCCTACAGAGATCCTTTCAGGCTCTGGTCTCCACACTGACGGCAGCCAGTCATCCTTTGTCTTCCGTCCCCCCTCCACCATTCTCTTACCAATCTCAAACTCCTCTTCCCTGACCCAGCCAAAGCACACAGACAGACAAGCATGCATCCACCTCAACATCCAAGGGTAGCTCAGACAAACACAAGCACCACAAGACACACCACTGGCATGCACACAGGCAACATACACCTGCACACACATCAACAATCACAACCTGCCCTGACACCCCCAGCATCACTGATGGCACACTTGCAGACCCCACACCAACATTCACAGATCCAGCCACCACATATTACTCACAAACAGCACCAGAGCAGAACCTCTGTCATCCTCCCCAGCCACCACATTCGCAGACACCCCAACCACAGACACACCTACATGCAGCACATCCACCATACCTGCAGTCACCACCCCAACAGACACCCTCCCACAACTGAATCTCCAAGCACCTCCTCCCAAGACACATAAACTCCCCCACCCATCCACCCAACAGAGACCCACCACTCACAAGCATACCTCGCACAAACATGCACCCAAGACATCCACACCAACACATCAGACAACCACTCTCTCTCCCTCCACAACCAAACCCTTTTGCTATGACCGTCACCGTGTGTGTACAGAGTCCAAGGACCAATACAAGGAAATTCAGCAAAAGGGGGGGGTGGCGGGGAGTGTTAAGACAAAGACCACCCTAAGGCTGACAGGTATAACACGGGCACACTGTGCTGCTGGAACCTAGCTATACTCAACTGATGAGCCCTAATAAGGGCGGAACAGGTCTTGGTTTGCTTATGTTCGCCCCAGGGAGCACCTGGACTGGTAGTTTGGACTGGACTGTTCACATTGGAGAACAATCAAGACTGTTCTGCATATGGCTGGGTCCAAATGAGGTGGCATGTTGTGCAAATTAATGGATTGGGATGCGGCCCGAGTAATTACTAGTCAATGAATTTATTTGAAGCATTTCACCCATCACTTTTTTGTATAATTTAGTGTGACACACTAAGTGGGATGGGTATGCCCAGGGGTAGGTTCCGTTCACACTGTGCCTCTGAAACCTAGCTATACCTGACCGAGGAGCCTCAGTATGCAGTGCCGGATTATGAAATAGGCAAAGTAGGCACTAGCGTATGGGTCCCACTCTTTTTTTGGGCCCCACGATTAAAATAATATTGATTTGATCTTAAAAGAAAATTACAATCAAGCTTTTTAAAATTGTTTCTAAAAGATAGAAAAAAATGAATCAACTCAAAAAGACAAAAACTTTACATTAAAGTCTCTGTAGAGAAAATACCATATTAATGCAACGTAGCTGTTAACAACTTAAGGTACATAAACCATAGACATCCGATTCACATAACAGTTTTCTCTTAAAAGCTCATCTTCTGTCACTTGTCGGTTTGTAAAAGAATTTGTTGTAAACTACATACGTGTAATGTTTAGTTTTGTGTAATAAAATTGGTTTATGAAAATTGTTGCGTGGTAAAATTAAAAACATATTGGGAGATCATTTGCAAGGGGGCCCCCGAAATTTCGACTGCCTAGGGGCCTCCACAGGGTTTAATCCGGCACTGTCAGTATGGGTGAAAGCTGTTTTGGGTTTCTTGTGTTCTGGTTCCTGGAGGACCTAGCCTGGCAGTTTGGGCTGGAATGATTCCATTTGCACAACTTCAAGACTGATCAGCATATAGCTAAGTCCAAACTGATGTGGCATGGTGAACAACATAATGATGGGCAAGGATGCAGCCCTGAGTAATTACTATTGTCTGATATTAATTCAAGCATTCTACTGATCACTTTTTGTATGCTTCAACAAGAATTACACAAAACCTGAATGGGCATATTTGATGAAGATTGCACCAGAAGAGACCTTGATCTAGCAGACCGTTGATTTCTGTGGGAGGAACATCCAGGAGTATCCTTGAACGTAGGCTGATGGTGAGGTACATTGAATTGTGTCCTGGAGCAATTAAACTTAATTTTTGAATCACTGAGAAGATTTTTGATTTTTGACGTCCTGATGTTTGCCTTGCTTGCATACTTCTCTTAGATTTAGAAACTGAGTTGTATGGTTTCTCCTTTTGGCCTCATTTAATAGTTAGTCCCTTCTTCAACAAAGATTAATGTTGTACCTTAGGTATCCTGCTGAGGATACTTTTGTATCTGCGTTGATCTTTATGAAATGAACTCTTCAGCCATCTCTTAGTGAGTGACCATCTGCCCCTCACTGTGTCTAACTTCAGCTGCATGTCCATGTCTGCTCAGGAAGAGACACATTGGAAGGCATCTATGCGTGCTCTGCTGTTTAGAGCAGAAACATTGGAATTTGGAGTCTATCTGTTCTTGTAGGTATTTTCCTGAGAATCCTGATCCATACTGCTTTATCGTAGAATTTGGTCTAACAAATGCATCTTCTTGTGAGAGACAAAAACCTCTTGCTGGAGACGATGGTTCATGTTTTTCGAAGACCTTAATTGTTTTGAGGGGCTCATTTTTTCTTAAGAAGTGGTAGCCTCACTTCTGTTGAGAAGGGTCCACACTGTGGAATTTGGATAACTTGCTTTTAATTTGGACTACCTGCTTTGGAGTCTGAATGTGAAACATTGTCACCTTTTCACACAAGTAAGTTGGTGAGTGTCAAGGCTGGCTTTCCTACATATCCTGCAGAGCCTTCTGAAATGCTACTTCTTACTGCTAATATATCTCAGAAGGATGAGAGGCTCTCCATATGTTATTCTGTATGCTGCTGTCAAGGCCACAGGGGGTGAGCTACTTGCAGAACACAGATAGAGTTGGGAAGCTACCTTTTGATGCGCGCTTTCTGTAAAATCATGTCCATACTGCTGTGCACAGGTGAAGGACACCCCTGTCAATAATAAACACAAATTAATTAAACTTAAAATGTATCCATCAATATTATTACACATCTGCGTGAATTGCCAAGTTCGGGGGATCGCATGCAATGCATGTAAATGATTCGGGCTAGACAAAGCTGACTTTTTACATTTATTTTGGGGGGCTGTGTAAGCATCTTTCACTATTGACAGGAGGTATTCCAAATACTGAGTGAAATGCTTGAAATTGCAATGGATCGTCTCCCCAAGTTGCTCTGTTAGCAGACACCTCAACTTTCCCCAAAACTCTCAGATGTCTCAATTCCATACTGCTGACTTTGGCCAAGAGACAAGTGACTATGGTCTGGATGCATAAAAGAAAACCCTTAGTTGCCAACTGGCTTTGGGATGTGGCTTATTGTGGGGACATAGCGGAGCAATACTCGCAGAAGCAGCCACCTTCGGCATGACTGAAGGCCATATGGGAACCCTACCGACATACGTTGGCAGAATGGGGGGCAGCCACACCATATCCACTATCCCGACTCTTTGCCTGAAGGAGGAAGGATCATGGATATTAGTATCCTCAGCTATCTTGATGTGTTCTGGTTGTGTAATCACCAGCAAGCAATCCCTTAGAAGATAACTATGTACCCCCGACTATGCTGATTACAAATGTATATAATGATTACGTCTGGAATTTGTTAGGTGTTTGTACATGAGATGAAAGATTAATCAATAAAAATGTATTAAAAAAGTGAGTTGGTGAGATTTGATTAATAAAAAATATAAATATTGTTTGCTAAGATAATAAAACATCCACACAAACTTACAGTGGCGTAGGAAATAGAAGTTATTTTCACAGTTCATGCAGCTTAAGGTCATAGCCAAACTTCAAAGTACAAGGTATTACATTTTAACAATTTGCTTTGTAGTCTTAGACTGAATATTACCACCTTTTCACACAAATAGGCAAAGTTGCTTGTTCTGTTTTATAGTTTCATAATTTCTTACATATACTATTAAAACGAACTGTGGATAGGATGGGGAATAACGGGCTGTATTGATGTTTGCAAAAATAGACCTATCCATCCTGCTGCTTGAGGGGTTTTCTTCTCCAATGTCGAATTCTTGAGTTCAGTTCAGGGTGACGTTACGACTCAAGATATGTTCCCCAATTATGCAGAATAGGGAAATATATTCCCCTCCTTGTAGTCCATGGTAAAAACTGTATCATGAGAGAAGGCCAGGATAACAGATTGAAGAAGTGTTAGGAGGCAGTGAGTATTTGAGAAAGAAGAGAAAGGAAGAGTGAAGGAAAAGAAAGGGAGGGAGGGTAATGGTGAAATTAGAAATAGAGATGGCGAGAGAGAGACAAAAGGGACGACAATGCTGTGTTTGAATGACAATGATTGGTTTGAGGCCAAGTGAGATAGCAAGGTAGGGTGAGGGGGAGCTAGCGAGAGGTGGATGCAAGTACAGAAAGGGTGAAAGAAGACGGGGAGTCTCTGGAAGCAAAGATGGACAGGTGGATAGAACGAGATACAACTGAAGGTGGAGCAGAGTCAACTGAGAGAAAAAACAAATGTGAGAAATGTGGAAAGAGACAATGGGAAGTGGGGATCCATGGGAGAAAGACATTGTAAGGCAATGGAAGAAGTTAAGAGAGAGATGGGTTATAATTATAAAGAAAGATAAACTGATGATGTTTAAACTATGCAACACAATAGAGTAGAATGAGATGAAGAAGCCCTCTAAAGCATGTTTCTCTGTTCATCCACTAGGTGTTGCGCTTAGTTACATTCAAGAATGCACTAAGCTATGTTTGTGCATCAGCCAAACTCTGTAGTTACAATGTAAAGAGCCACTGCTGAAGTTATACTCGTCACATATACAATACCTGGAGATATAATATTCGATTAATGTTTAAAAATATCTTAAGTAATGTTATTCCAGAATACATAATACCATCACGAATACTGTGCTCCTAGTAGAAATAATGCCCCAAAGCTGTGCTTTGCAATTAGCAGTGCAGCAAAGCAAACCATGCCATTGAAAAATGTCCCAAACGTTTGGGTCTAAATCATGACCACGGATTCCTAGTATGAAGAGTTTGGCCTTAGTGTATTTTGTGGTAGAAATGGGTGCTTGCTATAATTATTTAATCAACTAAAAAGAAAATGTTATGCTATTATTTCCTGTACAAACCTCAAGAGGCCATCATAAATCAATGACATTATTTATAGTAATACTTAAGCCTGGCATGAGTTGTATAGATGCTGAATAATTCTTTTGTATATTCTGCTTGTTTCTTTAACAACAATCTCTGTTAAGTGAGCATGTGATGTGCTACTTTTTTGATTTACTCAAATACGACAGCTGTAGCCCAAGAAAAATGCGGAGGCTCTAATAGTGCTTCTCTTGATAATAACCGGTTTCTCTATTAAAGTACTGAATAATTCAGAACCATGCTCTAAAGGTCATAGGAAATTGCAAACATTTTCTCAGATGTAAACAATGCGACCTAGTTTGTGACCAAGGCCTGAGCTGATGCCAGATTGGACTCTGAGGGCTCAGTATGAAAAGATAATGTGCTTAGGGGATCTGAGTCAGTGAGTGCATTTTTGTTATCCCATTCCATATTGCCTTGCTCTACTGTAGATCCCTAGACTCTTAAGAGCATATCGATCTCACCAGACAAAAATTCCATTGGGTGTGATTACCCAGGGAGTAAAACTGGAGTAATAGAAGCAAAATGTAATGATAGACTTATGAGAACGACCAGGAAAAGGGCAATGTAGATGCATATGTTGTAAGAATTAATTACGGTTGCTAGTACGAAAAGTAGCAAAAAAAATGGGGGATACCCTAAGCTTACAAAAAAGCATGGGACCCAAACCTAATGCAGGTTGATCTTTTCCTTTTAGAATCCTGGGGTATGGGTCCCTGTCCTTCCTATGTTAATGAATACCTTTGCGGGATAAAGTCCGTTATAATGGTTGACCCCCATAATAATTTCCTTGCATGGGAAAGGTACTAGAAAAGATCTGATAATGTATAGGCTGATATCTTTTCTGTATTCAATGGAAAGACATTTGGTAGCCTGATTCTGAATGGCATCCAAAAGCAGGTACACAAAGTCTTATGAGTGACTGCCACGTTGGTTTCCGTAGTGGAATTTAGCATTATTGTTATTATTGTTGTTGTTATTATGATTATTGTTATTATTATTATTATTACAACTATTATATAATCATTATGCAATTCATCAATCTTACATAATACAAAAATAAAGTTTATTCCACACCTTTGTTCCTTATCAAAGGTATCCCTAATGGAACAAATAGCTCATAAGGAAACAATAAATGTTTTTACTTTACAGTTTAAATTGTTTTAATCTTCCTACAATAGAAGATAACGATAAACACCTATACATTCAATATCATATCAAACTAGTTTAAAACAGACAATTCATCAAGCTCTCTTTTACATCCCCTCCTAACTCCCTTAATGATTATACCATTAATCATATTTTCCCTAAAATATCAATTACAACCATAGATAATAATCTTATACTTTCTCACTTATACTTTAGCATGGGATAGGCACTAAAATGTAAATATTATTCTGCATATCACTACATTATTTATAGCCAAAAGTAACACTTTAGTGCTTAGTAAAGGAGGAGAATCAGATTCCGTTCACCTTGGCTATCTACACTGTGCATCGATTATAGCTACTGTTCTGCCTATATCAACAGTTCCGTTCTTTTATAGCAATGTCCAGAAAATTGCCCAGACTATGAAACAATTTTACGTGTTCACATTCCATCACAGCTATCATTACTTAATGTTATTAGCTGATCTGTAGTTCTCTATAAACAGGGAGTAAACATTTTGTTAGTTCTCTAAAAACAGGGAGAAATTATTTTGTTCTTTCGAAACCAAAACATGCAAAATACAATCAAGTGGGAAAATGTCAGCAAGCTAGACTTGCAGAAAGGACAAAGAACCATCTTAGAACCCTCCATTCCTAAGTTATTATTATCCTTCCTCCAGTTTACAAAAGCGGGGCCTTGGCCTGGCCTTTGCTTTAACATCCATCTTCTAATGTTACTAGATTTGATATCCTTTGAGTACAGTGGTGAATCACTCCTGCACTTTGTAAACATCAAAGCAGCTAGTTGCTTTCCTTTTCTGTAATCCTCTATATCACTTTTAAATGCTTACTAGTAAACCAGGCATTTTTTATTTTTCTAAGAGGCACTGGGCTTTCTCCAATTTTTTTTATATTATCACAATATTCATGTCCATCATAATTTTGTTCAGGTTCTGGACCCAGAGCTCCTTGACTGTAGATGACACTTGAATATATATCTCAGAGATCCTTCCACAGCATTGAAAATGGTTAACCAATAATTCAGAATTCATTGCTAATACTTGCTTTGAATATTCTTCAAACGCAACTCGAGCCATTATGCATTATTTACTGTGCCCTTTGGGAGGCCTAACCAGTTCTTACAGCTAGTCATTTCTATAATCTGAAGACAGCTTAGGTTTCTCTCAATTAGGATCTTGCATCCTTAAAACAGAACATGTGTTGTTTTCAGGTTTTAGCATTCCTTCAGGGCTTCTAATGATTTATGACCTTGTGCCATGTCCATCTTTTTAAGGGCCCTTCAACTGCTTTTGAGCTCTGTTCCATAGAGTCAATATGGAACTTAAAATTTAGATTTGTTTTAAAACAATACCCAGCTATGCATACTCATTGACTGTCACCAGTTGTACTCCTATCAACTACCACTTCTGGTTTCCAATATGCTAGGTCAAGCTCCTTAAAGATCGCTTGGAACGTACAACGGTGGTGCAGAAAATGAACTTTATTCTAAGTAAGGAACTTTTTCTATTATGTAAAGAATAACTGAAACCATGGAAAAATGTATGTCAACTGGTAGCAAATTTGCAACTCAAACATCAGAGTGATTAATGATGCTAAAAAGTGCCTATTGCTGCTCGCTTTAGCCACAGTTCCTGGTTTGAGCTGTCTGGAGCTTTATCCATAAGTGGGATAGTGCTCCACCCATCACACATAGATGGCACAAAGTAGGCGGTAAATGTAGGCAGAAAAAGGCCAGCTATTTGAGGTGGAACAGGGATTTGCATGCAGATTTTTACCTGCCAAAAGAAGCTGGTATATTATTTGCTAATGAAACTGAATAATTCATATTTGGAAGGTACAGGGGAGGAATTACCTGTCAAAATTGGTAATTCTGCTCTCCAGTGAGAATTACTTGCCTGCGCTGCCCAATTGATAATGAGACCTGTAGAATATATTGCAGTCGAGACGGGCCGCTCACCTGAAAAGCAGGATGTCTGCAGGAGCAATGGTATGCCCCTGACCTCCTGGAACACCTCTCAGCACTTCTTGGTCGGCACAGAAACCCCTGCAGGTGTTCCAAAAGGAAAGGGGGAGTGGAAGAGAAAGAGACAAAACACTGCCAAGACATACAAGGGCATTAATTATATTTCATATAACTTTGCTGCATGCATAGGGTTAAACTAAAAGGAACAAAAGCAATCCAAGAAATACGAATGTCCACTCTGGGTTCAAACAGTTAGGGTGGCACGGTTTGGTTTGGTTTCACTCTGTGTGTGAAAAACCCTTCAAAAAGCAAATTCCTCAAACCTGAAACACAGGCACGAATGACACAATTTAAATCCAAGAGTTATGCTATTAGAGAAAGAAAAGTCATGTAAATGCTCTTTTAAAATTGCACTGTCACGTTTTGTATTACTTGATCTCAAACAGATTTTCTGATGCACATTTAGGCAAGTAACTACAATAATAATGTAGAATGTTCAGAAATGCATTTGTCTCTTCAAGATAAGCACTCTGCCAAAATACGAGGTCTGAAATACACCAGCTGTTCTAGCAAAGCGCAGTGCTCAAAGAACAAACTCCCTGGAGAATACTAGTCACTTAGCTGCAGTCTTTTCCGGAGTGCTGGAGGAATGCCTGGTGTCAGCTGGTACAGGAACGAAGAAAAGAATTGCCTCAAAAGTCCTGAATACGAGGATGACAGCAGGGGCTGGACTGCCAAATCAGATGCTGAGATCAGGAAGCAAAACAAAGCCAAGCAGGGATGCATGCTTCACTCTGCTATTTATAGCCAATCAGGAAAGAAGTTGAGTTTCCACATGTGGATGAGTCACCACACCCAATTTGAAGCACATGTCTACACCACACCCAATTAGAAGCATATGTCTACACCTGCTCACATTAGCAAACAAGTATTGGTAGAACAAACATTGGTAAAACCAATTGTGTAACACAGCACATTATGTTTACTTAGAAATATGAAGGTTTAACCAAGAACAGAGATATGATTTAACCCTAATCCCTGGAGATGCTGACATATAATGCAGGAGGCACCTTGGGAATTCCTGACAATTGCAAGCAGCTATAGACATCTGTTTCTTCTGAGCCTACAGCCATCAGGCCAACAGAGCCTTCTTGTTCCATCAGTAAATGTGGGTGAAAGAGACCTGTGGTAGCTGACGGCACCCTAGGTGTCAGGCTAATGTAATAATTCTGGCTTACGTACTACTGTACCTATTGCTGTTTCTTAAACCCACAATGGCTATAGCGAACAGCAATAGTCCTAATACAGTTTCTACTCAACTATTTAAAAAAAAACTTAATTATGATGACTTAGACAATCACATGCCCACAGAAACACACAGTTTTTTTATTGGCCTTAGGACTAACCAGTGTTAAAGTGCTCATGTTCACTCCCCTAAAATATGGTTAAATTGGTTTATGCCCAGTTGGCATATTTAATTTACCTGTACGTCCCTCGTAGAGTGGCATACCATATACCTAGGGCCTGTAAATTAAATGCTACTAGTGGGCCTGCGGCACTTTTTATGCCACCCACTTACATAGCACTTTAAAACATGTCCCTTACCTGCAGCCTGAATACACTTTTAAATTGCCATGTCAACTAGGCATTTGTGTTGCTTTACTCTTCAGAATATCAAAACTATGCACTTCAGGATATTTTAAGTCACAATGTAAAGCAATTACTCTCAGACACCTTAGTGGGTAGAATAATCAAGTTTATTTAAGGGGCAAGTTCTCAGATGGCAAAACTAACCACACTAATATATATATATCAAAAGAATAACATGAGAATAATGGTGAGAATATAAGCACTCTATGATATCATGAATAATAGCATGAAAATAACTGCAAGAATAAGTGCATATAATACACGCACACACAATATACTTCAATGCTTAATAGCATGAGAATAACTGCAAGAATAGGTGCATATTACGCATGCACACACAATATACTTAATAAATTGAAAAGCTTCACCGAAAAGAGCGTCTGCATCCCTCCGCCGTACACAAAGCCGGGGAACCCAAATCGGCTGGCACAGGGAGCCTCCTTCGGGACAATCAGTCCTCCTGGCGTTGCATCCAACCCAGAAGAGAGTTCCTAAACCAGTCCATCCAGGCCCCCAACCTTTATAGTATTTACTAACGCCCAGGAGTCTTTTCTAGAAAAAGACCCCCTCCTTTACAAATTGTGCAATCGGCGGTACCTTGTTCACCCTTCGAGATGTCTCCTCGGAACGGGCCAAGTTCCCAGAAGAGGGCTCCAAGGTGAAGCTTGCATTCCTCCTTGTGTACAGGCGCATCCCCCTGTTGTTCTAACTGATAGCTCGTGAAATGTAAATAGCGCCCTTCGTATCAGGCAGATGGAGTGAAGTTGAGCAGAAAAACACCCCACCCTTCAGCTTGCCGAAGCTTGTGGAAAAACACAGAACAGTGCCTTACGCACCGAACCAGACTCGACAAAATGGAGTCGTGAACCAAAATGGAAGCGAAGGCCAATGGAAGCAGAGGCCAATGGTCCACACCCTGCACCACTGTTTTCCTTGCACGTAGTGCATGTAGTAATACAGCATTGAAACCCCCTTGCCAAGCCTTAAATTCCCCTTCTATTGCATATGAGTGACCCCTAAGGTAGGCCTTAGGCTGGGTGCTGTGTAAATAAAAGGTTGGACAGGTACTTTTAAGATTTACATGGCCTGGTAGTGGTAGTGAAAAATTTCTAAATTTGTTTTTCACTGCTGTGAGGCCTACCCCTCTGATAGGATAATATCGGGGACTCCTTATTTCATTTAATAAGCTATCATTTCCAATTGGGAGCAGATAGTTATGTCATGTTTGATGTCTTTGGCATTGTAATGAAAAACCCTATTTAGTGGTAAAGTCGGGTTTTAGACTACAATTTTTAAACAACTATTTTTAGAAAGTTGGCATTTTTCTGTCCTGAGCACTTTTGTGCCTGTAACTGGTTTTGCGTCACATGACTGGGTGTAACTGATAGCTTGATTTGGTGAACTCCTCCCCGACAGTCACAGAATAGAGGGATTAGGTGTTCTTTGATAGTCCATCTGCTGGCAGGATGAGGGGCAGAGCTGAGCACTCACAACAGGGAGTGTTCTGTCCTCACACAAAGGACCTCACATTAACCCATTGTTATTGTAGCCAGCTTGAAGCTAGGCTAGGGAAGTCAGGAAACTCTATACAATGCAAAACCACAGTCTAGAAGCTTTCCCACCTTTCAGAAGAAAGGCACGAGAGAGAAAAAAGGGATCTCCGATACCAACTCTTCAGTACACTTCTGGTCCTATGGATACTCTAAAAGGAAAAAGAACTGCTGTGCTGCTGACAACCACTCTGCTGGACTGCTAACTTCCTGCTGCCTTTCTGAACTACTACCTGTCTGCCCTGCTGTCCTCTTGCCTGGAGAAGGAGTAGACTTGCAACTTGAACACAAAACCATCAGAGTGACTTAAAAGGACTAGTTTTCTAGCCTCTTTATCTGAGCCTCAAGGACACAAAAGTCTCCCTTCACCTTGGGCCTACACCTGAACCCAGCCTGAGTGAGTCCTGACCCTACAAGTTGTGCCCCAACAGTCCTGGACCTTTGGAAGTGGTGCTGAAGGTGACCAGATAACTGAAACTCAAAAGTGGGACTGAAAAAATGTTTTGCTAAAAACTGCTCTGAGAACCAGGATAATTCCAGGGCAACCTCTTGCCAATCCACTCTGGGCGCATCGCCGATCGGATTTACTTTGCCACTTCTCCCTCGCTGTTCTCGCTGCAGCAGCAAATCCATTTCAGATGTTCTTCGCCAAAAGAGTATCCAGCAAAGTGGAGCTGTCTCCAGCAACAGCCTACTTCTGCGTTCTGCTGGAGATTTTTGACTTCCATTTCAAAAAGTCAAAACGTAAAAGCCTTCACCGCGGCTTCTACCCAAGGCTCTCTGATGATGACGTTCCTTCCTCAGACACCTCCTGCGGCTTTTCTACACTGAACTTTATCTTCTCAGGAATATTTTTCTCAGAAATTTTTCAAAGTTCCTAGGTAAGCACTGACCGGTCCCCATCCAGTTCTTGTAGCCAAAATACACTCCATTGCGATCAGCCATATTTTCCAAATTTGACCTAGTCTCCCACGACTAGATGTCCATGGTTGGCGCTTTGATCTTTTTCAGTGCTAGTTTTTACTAAAACCTTTAAAATTCATAACTGTGGTTCTACTGATTGGATTTTTGTTGCTTTGATGTCAAATAATTTACTAAAACGTACTCTATTTTTCTAAATTAGTGTTGGATTTCTCTAGTGTTGTGTTTTCCCATTATTATTATTTGTATGCTGCTTAATTACTGTACATATTGCTTCTAAGTAAAGCCGAACTGCTTCTTCTGCCAAGCTATTTAGGGGTAAGCACAGATTCATTTAGTGACTTTTGTGGTTCACCCTGCAAGTGATTGTGGCTGTTGCTTGACCAGGATGTCAGGTTATCCAGTACTGTAACACTCAACAGGAAGCATCTTGTCGTACCCAGCAGAAGCAAGGGTCTGCGGATTAATCTTCCAATACACAACTATGCTAACCTTGGCGAGTGTTCAAACAACCCACCAAGAGGAAGCGCCAAGGGAATGGGAGGAAGATAACAAGTTAAATAGGGGAAGAAAAACCTTTTGAGTGTCCACTTTGATATGCCTGTGTCTTCCCTACAGGTGTCTTGTCCTTAGGAACAACTCTGTGTAGTCCCTGGATGTGTGGACTGGTACTCTGGAATTGCTGGATTCCTAGAAAGGAGAGTATTTGCTAATCTGGTCTACTCCTGATTGTGCCTGAAATAAGAATTCTTAGTAATGATTCTGGGTACCTGGTACTGTGGGAGGACTGCTGTGTAGATTACTAGGTTTTGAGTTTTGTGGCGTACTTGGGCTCACTATTGTTAGGGAGCCAACTCGATTAGTAGAACAAAGTAGGTTGTGGTTGGAAACTTTTACTTCAGAGCCAAAGTTTAGGTTCACTGGTCTCATTCATATGTCATTCACAATATGGGCACTCTCATTCACACTAATCACTCATATGTGGATGCTGCCGCCCACCAACACTTGGTATTGCGTGGCTTGTGCTTGGGCTTGTTTTATACTGTTGTGCCTTGGAAGGACTAACCCTTGTAGTAGCCGTTTTACAGGTATTCAAATGGCTCAAAAACGTGCTGTAATGTAAGTTACTCCAAGTTCTACATTCAGTTTCTATCTGTGCCAAGTGGCAATGGTTGCAATCTTTAATCTGTGCTAGTAGCAATGCTTGCGGTCTTTTTATTTGTGCCTAATGGCAGTGCTTGCAGTCTTTTATCTGTGCCTTTTCTCATGCTATCTTTATCCTTGTATTATGCAAACTTCTGCATGATCAAGCTTGCTCAGTCTGTGTTTATCTCTCTTTTCTTTCTCCTTTAGGGTAATCACTTAGGGGACCCGGGGTTACCATGGCTGAAACTGGAGGAAAGATACTGGTGCTTCGCAGGATTTACTGATGCAGGTAAGTCAGGAGACTCTGAGGTTTTGCTGCTGTGGGAGCAGGATTTCCAAGCAAGGTGTGGTCCGAGGGCTGGCCTTTTGTGACCCCACCATCCAAGATGGCTGCAGAGACTTCCAAGTCTCATGTGGCTTTGGAACCACCTATCAGGTAGCTCCTTCTCAGGGACTGGGAGGATGAAAGCATGAGTGTGTTGTGTGAGTGGGCATGTTTGTAGTGTGTGTCTGCAATGTGAGTGGGCATGCTTGCAGTGTGAGTTGGCGTGTCTGTGGTGTGATTGGATGAGCTTGTGTTGTGCACGTGTCTGGGTGTGCATGTAATGAATGTGTGTTTCTCCTTCCTGCCCCCACTGCTCTGGTCGAAGGGGGGCCTGGATGGTGGAATGAGCTAAGGGGGCCAGGTGGGTTCTGACACAGGCCTCCCATCGCAGTCAACCAACAACCCAATTTCTCACAGTGATCCAGCCTAACATCATTGTACGAATGTAATACATTCTAACATTGGAGTTTGTTGTACCCTGTCCACCCTGCTGCAAAATAAAAGGGACACAAACCAGTGAATGTTCTCTGAATGAGGGCTCTCCATCTCCTGTGTTGAGTCTAGACTCTTCAGTTCATGGTAATGTCACTACTGAAGAGCTTTTCTCATTTCCTTTGACGAGAGGAGAAATAGAAAGGGAAGGTGAGTGTGGATTGCATATATGATGTAGGTAATGGAGATAGAGAAGGGTCATACAATGGTAGGACAAATACATTTGGATAGAGTTACTGTAAATGGAAGAAGAGGGATGAGGAGAACAGAGAGATAGGGAAAGATGGATTGTATCAATTTATTTCTAAAGAATATTTAGATTGACATGTGAGGTGGCAACCTCACCTACGTGGAAAAAAGTCAATTTTGTGGAATTTTTTAGACCTTCTTTGAATTTGGGATGAATTTTTACACCTTCTCAGGTAAGTTGATGAGGTTTTTTTAAAACTTAAATATGTTTACTTGGGCAATCAAATGCCCACACAAACATACACTTGCATACAAAACAGTTATAATTATAGGTTATCAAGCTCAAATTAATTGCATGAATGTAATTCATTCTAATATTAGAGTTTGGGCTACCTGCTTTGAAATTTAGAAAGCTGCGTTAGATTCTGAAAACTGAATATTCCCACCTTTTCACACAAGTAATTTGGGTGAGTTGATTTTTTTTCTGTTTCCCAATTTAATAATTTCGTTAATATAACCGAGTTGATGGTGGCAAGCAGGGGTGTCGCCCCACTGGCGGAGCCAGAAGCAGAAAAATAAAATAATAGTTTTCTATCATTTTATTTTTCTGCTTCTGGCACAGCAATGCAGGGCGGGGCTGGGCCACAGGAGGTGGGAGGAGGCAAGAGTGCATCTGAGGCCGTCCAAACACACATGCGCAATTAGGTTTCCAACAACCCGGCTGTGGAAGTCTGTGGAGAGATTGCACAGGCTCCAGGGTTGTGTCTGAGCAGCAGTCACTGCCGCTCAGACCAGTCCTGACGCTGCTTACATGCTATGTTTAGATGAAAGTGGACAATGAGCGAGGTTGCAGCGTATCTGAAGGTTAGTTAATTTTCTTTTCTGTATTATTCTCTTTAATATATCATTTGCATTGGTAGTGGCAGGCTTGGGGTGAGAGGAAAGGGGCTGCACGGATATTTACTGGAATAGACTTTTCCATCCTGCTCTCAAATGAAATGGAGCACACAACAGTGATAGGTTCTCTGATTACTAAAATCGCTAAAGTTTAGACTCTTTATTTCAGGATAATTTAATGACTTTAGAGCTTTTTGCCATTTTCTCTAGAAAAGGAAATGTATTCTGCTTCTTGGAACGAGGTGTTAAAAACACAACACAGAGTGCTAGAGTGACAGATTGATGGAGTATAGGGAGACAGCAGGTTTAGGAGAAAGGGAAGAGATGAAGAGCATGGATGGGAAAATTGACACAGACGAAGGAAGGAGAGAGATAGAGAAGTGTAAAATAAGAGTATGACCATGAAATTTGAGGAGGATTACATTAAATGAAACACAAAGGGGGGAGTGAAAAGTAAGAGAGCGGTAAAGGATATGTTGTCATATGAATTGATTTTCATATAGTAGTTTTATTTATTTTAGGAATGCTGTTTTGTCTTTTATAAAAATGCATTGTCTCTTATGTGCACTTTCAAGCTCTAATTACAGGACATACATGTAATAATAATAAATAGCAAGTGAGGAAGTAAAGGGAAAGGAATCAAAAAGGAAGACTTTAAATGAAGGGGACAGGAAGGGAAATGGGAGGGCACTAGAGTCAAAACATATGTTGGAAAATGAGTGAATAGATAACTTTTAACCAATCCGATAAAGCACATAAACAGTTTCAAAGCAAACAAAGATATCTGTATAAATAGAATATGGCTGTTTCAGTCCTCCTTCTATCTGTCTCTCCCACTATCACCATATTTTCATTTGCAGATGGGCATATTGTAAAAAAGAACATTCTAAAAATGTGGTTTTCATTTTCTATTTTATTAATGCTAATTTCCTAACAAGACTGCCATTTCAGGGATGTGGTGTGTTGTTGAGGGAAGGGAATTAACAGGCATAGAGGATGTCCCTCTCCCTCTCAGAATGGGGAGGGCCTTCTTTGAATAAGGATACACCCAGAGTCTGCATCAGAAGTGAAATGAATGATGTCAATATTTACCATGTATGTTGCTCAGTAACTACCTAAAACTCAGAGAAAAGGCCTCACAGTTGTTCTATCTTTAGTCCTTATATGTAAACACTGGAGCTTATTGTGCCTAGAAGCAATTTGCATTACGGTAGCAGGTGCTATAAAAGCTTTGATGGGAACCCCATGGAAGGCGGGCAATTCACTAGGGTGAGTAGACACTACCAGTCACCGCTCCACTAGATGAGGTTCGCTGGGTAGGTATAATCATGGCACTGGGAGACTTGGGATCTTTTACAGACTTCACTTATCAATATGCACTGTATTAAAATTGTGGGGAAGGCATCTGAGAGAGAGACATTTTCTTATGGAGGGCAGTTGAGGGGCATTGCCACCCCAGCCGAGTTGTGTTACAGGAAGCAAGCTGGAAAGTGTGGAACCAAAATGAAATAGTGCTTTTTCACGAACTACTCATGTGACTAATTTAAGTGCTCTTTTGCAATTACATTTCTAACATTCCTCTGCTACTGTTAGCAAAGATAGACATACAGGGAATTAAGTTAAATGCTGATATTAAGTGTTTGATAAGAGAAAAGGACTGAAATCCAGTACATTGTATATTGTGCCTGCCCCAGGAAGAGTCTACTCTCAGTCCTAGACTCCAGTCTCATAATATACTCACTAACGTGTGTTATAGTGGGGAAGTTATGGACCTTGAAATTGACCTACACTGCAATTTCCATTCTCCTATTTAACCAAATTGTTTGGTCCTGGGCAACATGAGTATATCCTGTTAACTGTCATTAAGAGAGAACTTCAAAACAGGCTTATTACAGGAAATGAGCACTGATGACCAGGGCAGGCCCCAAGAGTATTTTTAATTCACGGACGGCTATGTCACAGAATCCTAGTTTTGTGATTAAATCGGTGATATTTGATAGGGGATGAACACCTGGATGTCCATGTCCAAGTAAAGTGTACCCTATGCTCTTACATTAACTTTACAATGCTATTATGTAGCACGACTAAAATCCCAACACATCCCTTACTAGTGAAAAAGGTTCCCTGAATCAAAAAGTCATATTTTCCTTTTTTTACATATAAAACATCTTAATACTGTGATTAAAACGGGTCACATCCTCTTTTTATCGTGGCAGTTATGCCAATTTGGCTAATGTAAAGGCTTTAGGGCACTCCCTTATCGGCCTAAGGCTGAGATCTGCTAGTTCAGAGGATCTTTGCTTTAAGTTTGCACATTTCTCCTAACCAGTGTCTCTAAAGATATGTGTCCCTGAAGCTGTTGTGAAAGATCCTCTTGTGCTGCATTTTCTTAATGTCTGTGAAACCGAGCTCTATACAGTTCTTTTTTACAGTGAGCAGGGCTTTGCTTAGAGATTCATGACCAGTCCCAGCTTATCTAGCATTCTCCAGATTTTCAGCCATCAGACTCAAAAAACAGCAACCAAGCTAAATAAGTATGTCAGGAGAGTCAATAGCAACCTGGGGGTTGCATAGTGATAAATCCAGTTCTAGATAATCCAAGGAGCTAAAGGTTCTGTTGTTTATACTGCCCAAACTCATTCTGAGTTCGGTTCTTGATAATACACAGATGTATTCATAAAAGTCCAGATTCCCTTGGAGTGTGTACGTCATAACTATAACTCACATAAGTGTTTTTACATACATTTGGTTTGACCAAGCCTCCTCATATATATTTTGAAGGGAGGCATTGCATTTTCCTCCCCACATTTAGGATGAGATACTAGTTTGATTAAACTATATGTAACTCATAAAACTACTTTGGTAAATATAGTGTTGGTGGCAATCCCCTATCACTGACTCTGGATGTGCGCTATACAAGTATAAATGTAGTCAGGATAACTAGATGAGTGGATTCAAAACTGAACGTTGAATGTTAGTTAATGGCCCCGGGGCTTAGCTCCATACACATTTAACTTATTGGTTATGTTTCATACACCTGTGTTAACCTAGTTCTAAAACTGGATTGCCTGCATTGAGAGAAATCTGCAGTTGGAGAGTTTGGGTATTTGTGAAAAGCACAAATATAATGTATTTATTTTCTTTAGATGCAAATATTTTTCTATGGGGCATTTCTCCCTTCATACGTGTACAGCAGTGGTATATGGGTGTACTTTAATAGGAGGAGGTTTTCTTCAAATTGGGAGCACGGTGTCCAAAAAGAAGATTATCATCCATGATTCCTAAACTGTGGAAAGTTGCCTTAGTCTATGGGGAGTAAATCTTCCAATGTAATTGATCTGGCGCCAAGCTGCTGGCAAAAATGTGTCTCTCTGGCACTCACGTTTGCTTCACATATACATCATTTCCCAGCCAATCAGACTGGTAGTTAAATATGAGTGTAAGCTGAAATTCGTTGGAGCAAGGACTTTAAGGGTGCCTCACACACAAATCAAGGGACCCTGAAATTAAAACCCAACTGTGCGCGTAAGCATGCATGCACACACACACCAATATATATACACACTCTCTTTCTCTCTCTCTCTCTCCCTCTCTCCCTCTGTCTCCCTCTCGCGTTTTCTCTCTCTCTCTCTCTCGCTATCTCACCCCCTCTCCATGGGAGTATTGAAGGAGCTCAGTCGTGAAAGATGGATGTGAACTGCCAGAGAGGGTCAGGAGCCAGCTTTCCGAAGGCAAAAGGTTATGTAGCCCATAACTAGTGATCAGCTGGCACCAGCTGTTAGTTGTGCAAGGGACGGCACATGGGGACATTTGCCACCTACTTTGAAAGTTTTTCCATATTCAGTTGAGGCGCCACCTTCAGTGGAATCAGTGGAACGGATGGTCATAGGGATATAGAATATACGGACCTCTTTCCCTCTGCATCTCCTCTTTCCATCTTTCATTCACAAAAGGACCCAGGGTAAAACATTTTTGAGTGGTTTCTTTTAATTTGATGCTAATGCTATCTTAGCCAATAGTGTTCACTACTCGGGGGTACTGGGCTACGTATTTAGGGTCATATGTACGAACACTTTTTCCCATTGACACAGAATGGGTAAAAACCTTTGCTACATCTGGCCCTTAGTGAGAGGATTAGTTTGACCAGGGAGTAGGGGTGGAAGATCACTTCATACTTCCAAGCCCACACTTCTTCGTTTCCTGTTTATATTGATAGGAATCACCAAAAAGCCAACCTGTGAAGCACACACGTCTATTTCTAAAGGTATTGTCAACTATTGTATTTCTTCCACGCTATTGTTTTGTTTTCAGTTTTCTGATGTTGCTAAATGGTCAAACTGCCATCTCCAGGCATCTACAGATGGATTCCTTCCTGATTTTTTTGCGATGTCAAGGGTGAGTGTCAATTTGTTGTTCAGGGTGCTTTAGAGTTAGAAAGAGAAGGTCAGTGTTTTCCGCTGGTTCTCTGGTAGAAACTGCCCACTTCTCTTTGGAGATCTGAATTGTCTTGATGTTCACCCTGGTAGGGTGGCGATCCTTTCAATTGGTGCTTGGTTGATGGGATTGAAGCTCTGCCAGCCTCTTTTTTTCATTTGCATATTGCTATCAGTTTTTAATTTATATGGATCCTAAAGAAGAGCTAGATAGTTAACGCATAATCTGTTTCACCTCCCTAATAGCACCATGCATATTTATCTCACATTATCATTAGCAATGATGGTGACACTACCTTGTTCTGCTTGCCTTGGTACCCCATAACATAGCTCAAAGCATTTTCTAGATATGTCAAACATATGACTAGGGTTTTTTATCTGAAGATATTTGAATATACAAAAATGAATAACACCCTGGCTAGGAACTGGCCTGGGTTCACCAAGCACAATCTCAGTGCTGGAAATCAATCACCAACTGAGTGCAGAATTCCACTGAGTGTTGTAAGAAACGAAGTGCTAATAGTGCAGCACATATTTTTGTGCCACTTGATAGCTGTTTTCTTTTATTTTTGGATAGTTATAAGTGTGCCATCGACCTGATAGCTTCTCCATGACAGTAACGAGTTTATGTCTGCCTGGGCACAGCTGATAGCACTTTGTTGTGTGTAGTTACTAAAGATTTGGATTTAGCTTCTCTGAAATTTGAGGGTTTGCTTTCTGTTTGGCTATGTAGATTGTCTTGACAGTTAGTGCCTTGGAATCTAGCTTGACCATTGTGCTTCTTTACATGGTAAACTATTTTGGGCTGGGCAGGCTTCATAAGGTGAGGCTTTGCATCGCATGGCAGGTTCTAATGAGATCCTTGAGTTTCACCCCCCTTGCACGCATACCAGTCTCACACCTCGGTAATCCCCACTCACAGCGGGGGTGAGGAAGCAGAGCAGGGGCATCAGGGAAAGGTAAGTGTCACTACTTTGACCCAGCCGGCGTCTGGGCCGGCGCACCATCATATAAGCCCAACATGGAGCTGCTAGAATTAACCTCAGTCAGAATTACCCCGTCCCCTTGTTCCACAGGTGGAAGGCGAACAAAATGAGATCCCAATCTGGCAGTATCAGCACCCTGCTAGCCTCCTATGTTCCTCTCAGTGGATCTCCTCCCTTTTGCAGTGCATTCACTTCATCAGTTCCAGCACTCAACAGTAAACATCCGGTTCCCGAAGAGACTTTCAACTCATAGTCAATTGCCGGTGGGTAAGAACTGGAGCCAAATCTTGAAACCTATCAGTAACTTTCCCGGCTGCCACACGTTTATGAAGGCCCAGCAAGCTCAGTGCAGGACTAAAAGGGAAGTGTATGTCTGTGGCCACCTCCCACTACTTGTACAACTGTCACCCAATAAGGAATTAAAACCGGCCATGACCAAACCATGTGGAAAAAAAACTGCATCTTCAACAGCGCAGCAGTGGCATGCCAAGGTTGCAGTCTGGAACATGGCATGTATATGACGGGGGTCAAGTAGGCCTACACAACAGAAATGAGAGAAAAAAACATAAATGTGTGAAGACAGTTTTTGCAGATGATATTTTATAAATTTTGATTTCTTGTCCTGACAACATAAGGGATGGTAGTGAAATTCAAATGCAATGCCCACAACTTATTTTCCAGAGGATCTAGTCAAATTGCAAAGTAATTTGAGAACCTACATTTACATTCATGTTTTTTTAATAGGAAAACCAGGTTTCAGGCTCTGAAGTGCTGCTCTGATTGGCTTTGAGCAAACTATCAGCTTTTGTATCCATCCACATGCAGTTGTGTAGGACCTTTGGTTCACTGATTTGCCCTCCACGGGGTAGGTCAGAAGAGCCTGAGGGGAACTGCACTTTCTTTTAATTGTTGTGATCCCACTGTACTTCGAGACCAGTGCTTGAACTGAAGAAATTATCCTCCTTTGTGGGGGAAAAAACGTGTGTTGTTTTTTTTCAGTCACGGTTTTGAAATATATACAGAACTGAGTCCCACATTTATACTTTTTTTGCGCCGCATTTGCGTCATCTTTTGAAGCAAAAGCTGCGCAAACGTACAAAATACAATTATATTTAGTAAGTTTGCGCCGCTTGTGCATCGAACAATGACGCAAATGTGTCGCAAACAAAAGTATAAATATGGGCCTGAGTCTTACTGAAAATGTGTTGCTCATGTTACTAGGAATCAAGGATGAAGCCGTAATTCCCCTGGAAATCTTAAATTTTCTGAAGCCCTCTACACCATGGGTCAGTGGGGAGCTTTTCACCCCAGCTTAGGAGTCAGATCGTTTCTGAGAAGGCCATTAGTAGGTTCAACCGTTTTTATTCAACAGTGTAAAATGGTGGATCTGCTATGTATAAATGTTGTAGTTCACTAAGGGGTGCTTCTTTATCGAATCTTATTTAAAATATTTTGGAATATGTATTAAAGCTTACACTGATAATGCATGTTTCTCTGCATATCATAGGTCAGCTGGGCCAGTTCTCCACCATTTCAGTGCCTTTTGAGGAGTTGGAGAAGTTTATGCTTCAAAATAGTCTTGTTCATATGATAGTAAATTTGAACAAAGTATGACAGTATCTACCAGACTATGTAAACTCTGATACTTTCTGACTCCTCACATTCTTTCGAGAGATATGGGGTGATTAAGCCGCCACAGGAGCACATGAGCTAGATATGATTAGGAATGCCCAGAAGAGTGACATGGTGAAGTTCTCATGTGCCTCAATTCAGGTCTAAAGTTACTGAATTATTTTCTTAGTACCATTCATGTTTCAGTGGTCGGGCCTCTAGAAATGAAATGACAGAGTATTGAAAATATTCTATGTTAGCTACCTTCATAACAGTTTGCATGTCACATTATCAGCCACAGAATTATTGTGATAAAAGAACATAACAAACATATAAAAAAAAAACTAAAAAGGTCAGTGTAAATTGGTAAGTATAGATTTATCATTAACTCGATATCACTTTACCCCGAAGATACATAAGTTGTCATGATACATAAACATGGAGTTTAGCAAACCCGTGCATACTTATATATGATTACCTTGTCAGTGCTTTGGTTGTCAATAAGTGTATCAGGTTAAATGGTATAGAATTGGCCAGGCAAAAGTATTAGAGCTTTGACTAGCTCTAAATACTTGTCAGCCCTTTGGTGGTTCCCTTAGAGCTTCCAGTGAAGGCTTGAATCTCCTTCAATGGATGTTGCATTTTAAAGGTGTCAGTTATTCAGGCCACCTGTGCCAGCAACAGAAAATGTAGGTCCATCATCCCAGTAATCTACACTTTACTTTCATTCTGACTCTAGAGCTCATTCTAAGTGGGGTGCAATTAAGAGTCTGCACCTGGTTTGAGATTACAAAGGTTGTGTTAGTTATAACAAGCCACAGTATTTGCCCACACAAATTTCAGCAAATAAACCCTGGGTACATTTTTGAAGACTAGCAGTGCACAGTCTATGTTTGCATAACTCAGGGCAAGTGAAAACACTCACAGTTTGCTCCCTTGCGCTAGTCTGACGGGGTGCAAATTGGAACGGTGTAATAAAAGCACTTTGGTAAAATACTACAAACCCTGGAGGATTGCTGTGTTACTGAGGTTCCTATTCTGCATGAGAGTCATAATTTGCCCTTTAATTTGTTATCCTGTTAGCCAGTATGTTGCATGATAGCATAAATATTTTACGTTGGACACTGGTGGAACTCGTTGACTGTTAACTGCAATGTAGCCCCTAAACAGGAAACATTTAGGAAATTATAGAAAAAAACCTACTCAGTTCACGATCAGTGAACTGACTACGGTTACATAGAGACAAACCCACCAACAACTTCTGGAATCATATCCGCCTTTAGGAGACAGGATACCTTCCTTCAAAAAAATCCCCTTCCACGACCCAGACTCAACAGTAGGCTCATTGATCACTTGTTTGACCAGTATCCCGCTTTCAAGGTCTACAAAGTGAGTAGCAGCCCTGACCACACTCTGAGTCTTGTTTCAGGACTCTTTCCTTCCTAAAGAAGAACACCAAAAATGAGTTTAAAAAAAGGCAAATGTCTTCACTCTCAGGTAGTTTATATAATATTTCTAGATCTTCTAATATTATTTCCTGAGCAATCAGGCACACAACAATTACTAAAGGTTGTTTGAGTACTCAAAAATAGGGATTTTGTGCTGCTCACAAAAAAGTAAGGTAATTAAAGGTAAGTCAGCACAATGCTTTGTGGTGGTTTTGCACCATGTTTGCACTTGTGATAAATAGTTATTAAATTATCTAAGTGCACATCGCTGCAATGCAGTTGATCCATGCAGCAAGCACATACATGCTATATGCCTTGGGCTAAACAGGCCATCTATCTTTTGACAGAACTATTATTCAAGGTTTACTGCAGATGAATACTAGATTCTCTGTCTACCAACTGCAGCAGAAGGAGGCATTTTTGTCCTATACCACACACCTACTTTCACAGCCTCTGATTTAGATGTTACAGTTATGAAGTGTGATACCTGGGATTGTTTTTTGGAAGTAGTCTGTCTTCATTGGTAACTTGTCTCTCACTATCTTGTGCAGCTGTCAGAGTTTACAGGCCTGGAGACTGCTAGCCTCAAAGCAGTGCTGGGGCTTGCTCCCTGGCTTCTCCACATGGTACTGAGGACACCATAGGACTTTTTGAGGTAGACACCATCCCACATCCTGTTGTGGCTTTGTGCCTACAACACATCATTCAAGGTCATGGTAAGTTTCTATACATTTAAGGGATGCTCTTACATCAGGGAAGACCGTGCTAAGAGAGATGGGACATTGATTAAATTATGTTTTGACAGTATTAGTGCAAGGACCACACAATCCGAATTACAGTGTATTAAAAGCATACTTGGGTAGTGACGCCTATAGACGCGGGTCTTCAGTTAGTAGCACAGATCCATTTTATTAGGAACAGGAACAGGATGGCGGTAGGGGGTGTCAGAATCCCCTCCGCCGCCATGGAGGATTCTCAAGGGCAGCGGAAAGTCGGCGGTACACCGCCGACTTTCCGTTTCTGGCCGCGGCTGAACCGCCGCGGTCAGAATGCCCAGCGGTGCACCGCCAGCCTGTTGGCGGTGCTACCGCGGTCATTCGCCCTGGCGGTTTTTACCGCCAGGGTTAGAATGACCCCCTAAGTGGGCAATGCTTGTAACAAGTGTGGCGTTTTGCACATAGCATGTGAGTAACTAGGTCAGGTGCGTTTTTTTTATTATGGGCGTGGGGGCTAGGCCCCCGTAGTTGTTGCCTCCTTAGTATTATTTTATTAAAATAAATACATCCTATCTGTTCCCATAAAAATTTATCATTAAGCAAAGTTTCTGTCCCTCGCTCTGTACAAGGGTCAGGCAGTCAGAGCACTGACAGGCACATACTGAGCATGTGCCGTGTTGCAGGGCTTTCAGGGCTGATGTGTTGTCAGCTCTTGTTTCCGTGGCCTGCCTAAGTGTAGGGCCACTCCTCCCCTGTGATGTGCACCACCACCCTCGCTGACTGACTACGTTTGGGGGCTTCAGGCCACAGCCTGTGTTTCCCTAAACAGTGTGTCAGCCAGCGACGGATCCACCATTCCCAGCTACCTCTATTCGTACTTTATTTACTCTTGTAACCTGCTCACATCACTTTTTCCTCTCATAACGTATCGTTTGCTACCTCGTTTATTTTTTGCTCTTGATACGTGCACAATTATCACGATTGCCTCTTGTAATGTAACGCTTGTTTTTGTAACAGGCTCACTTGTAATTTTTCGCCTCTTGTATCTTTACTTTGCCTATTGTGAAGCGCTCTGACACCTTCGGGTAAAGTCCGCGCTATATAAAAACGCATTAAATAAAATAAATAAAAAAATAGTCACAGAGTAGGGTGGATCACTGACCTCACTCCACTCTGTGACAAGTTAGGGACAGGAGGTCAGAAATGGAGGCAGAAGGGTTGCGAGTTGAGGGCAACATCAAGAAAATATTTAAAAGTGGAAATGCATTAAAAAAAACAAAATCAGTGTCCCACAATTAGTGTGGATGATATTTTTCTTTTTTTTAGCCTCGTGGAATGGTTCACATGGTAAATGCGGAGTGGGAAAGAGGCAGCAGACATGAAGTCAGAACGGCTGCTTTGCATTTATGGAAGATGCAGCAAGACACAGAGCTTTCCCCACGTGCCTCGCCTATCACTCAAGGGTCCATAATCTCTCCACAGGCACAGCGTTGACGTTAGAGGCATGCTGGGATCCAGAAGGATGAGTGACACAACGTCACTGATGGGAACTCTTTGATCACCTGCGCCGCTCATACGGATCACGAGTGCCGAGTCCGCTGGTTTTCGCAGCAATGCATGACGATAGTAATTCGATTCCACTTCTGTGCATTCGCTTGGAGCTCACAGTGCAAATCGTGCTCCACCATTGCCAGATTGCACTTGTTAGCACCGAGTGGCCTAACGCTAGGCGTGTGAAGAGGGGCACTTGGGTGTACCGTATCTCACAGATGTTCATTGGACTTGAGCAGACCGGGGCCCCCTGTTTGATGGTCTCGGAGCCCCCATGCTCCACAGGGGCTGGAGTTACGCCTCAGTGCTTAATTTGAGCCAGTGGTCTCAGGTGGACCAACTGGCAGTCATTTTGGGGGACCAACACTTATTGTTTCTCAAAAAACTTTGATCCAGAGCAAGAGAGAAAAATGCCCACAAAAAGGAGGAAACGAAAGATAGAGAAGCAGTGACAAGGAGTAAGCAGGGCAGAAAAAGAACATGCATGAGTGAGCTAAAGCAGCAGGGAGTGTCTTGTATGATGAAAAGGGGAGGGGTGGAATAAAGACCACCCATCCTTTTCACATTGGATGACACCGGCCGCCGCGGGCTTCTGGGGAAACATTTGAGCCCCAGAATTGTTTTAACAAATTAAGTTTTAGTTATGTCCCTGTTAGCATCTCCGTCACACAACATAAAAAAGGGCTCCAACTCTTTATCACCAGCAAACAGGAGGAAAGAGACAATATTTCTTGTAAACATCTCACTTTTTTGTAGCCGTAAATAAGTTACTCAGTCTGACCATCGAGAGCATGCAGGTTTTGCAGAGGCTGATACTGACACCTGGTGGCCAATTGGCGGGAGCAGGGGTATTAGACCTGTTTTCTGTACCCCATTTTAAGTACCATCTATCATCACCACTGGAACTATATATTACGATTTGGTTTTACGTCATTGTCAGTGGTACATACGAAGCACAGTCACCCCACATGGCAGCCAATATACTCAGCCTGGTGACTAGTTCCGAAGTACCCTTCCAAGCAGGACAGCCTCCTTACATTGACAGGCGCATGCACGTACTGCCCATGTGCCGTGCTGCAGGATTGTCAGGGTTTCTACGCTTTCAGTCCTAGTTTCTGTGGCCACCCTCGCTGACTGCATTTGGGTGCTTCAGTCCGCAGCCAGTGCTTTCCAAAACAGTGTGTCAGTCAGCAAGGGCTTCACCTTTCCCAGCTCGTCACAGGGTGGATCTGCCTCCCTTACCCCACCCCACTCTATTGCAAGCTAGGAATAGGAGGCCAGGATTGAAGGCAGAAAGGTTGCGACTTGTTGGCAGCATCAAGGAGTACTTCGGATGTGGAGAGAACAATATTTGTGTGAATTTGAGATTCAGATGGAGCCCAGCAGTTCTATTTTTGCAAGCTCTGCCCTGTTTTGTCTGACACGTTTGTCTCCGCTTGTTTGTACAACTAGGAGCGGCTCGCGGGTGGATGAGGGGCAGGCCGGCGCGTGTCAAGTGGATTGAAAGAAAAGAGAAGAAAAAAAAACACACTTAACCTGATTCGCCGCGCGCTGCCCTTCAGCCTCCACTGCAGGTACAGGCTCCCAGCCTGCCCTGAGGCCAAACCAAACACTGCTCTCATGCTGCTAACAGCATGAAAGCAGCGTTCAGATTGGACTGAGCGCCCTGGCTTGGTGCTTCAAGGCAGACTGTGAGCCTCAGCCTGGTTGCCATTGCGGAGGTGCCTCGCCTGTGTACAGCTCTTAGCATAAAGGTTATTAGTCATTCTTTGGGATTGGCATGGCTCGGTATTAGGTAGGTAAGGGGAGAGGGTAGCTTGTTTCTGCATTTCTGCCTACATAGTTATGTTTGCAAAGCAGCAGCACAGCATGGGTTAAAGAATTGCTTCAGAGTTCTATACTAAATTCCACTGATATTTGTACGCTGGCATATTATATTTTTCAAATGCAGCACCATTGCCTTGCGCGTGCCTTGAAAGGTGCATTACTTTTCAGAAAGCCACCTTCGCTTCTACCAGTTAGCTGGGTCGTGCTTCAGTTTTTCTGTTTTAAAAAAAAGGCAGTGTTTCTGTTCTCTTTTAACATCCTGTTCCCAACCTTTCATATTCCAATCCAACACACTCTTTCTTTGTATTATTCTTCAGCTGCAAACGGAAAACTGTAAATATCAGGGCAGACACGAAGGACCTTTATTTATATCAAATATGCTGTAGCAGTTACCTAGCAAACACCTTTAGGCCTAGATTTGTAATGTCATATTCAGTTAGATGTCACATATGTTTCAGTTGCCACAAAAGTTTTATTTCAAATAGTTGCAGTTTAGCTTCTTAAGTATTTCATTTAAGGGGCATTGTTCCTCCTATTTGTGTGATCTAATGCAATAAATAGTTACTTCAAGGTAAATATTGTCTGCTTTTATGATTGGAAACATTATACAAAATAATTGTATAAGGTGTGCTACTTGGTCTTGTACTGTAGAGATATAACTGTAAGATAAGTACATATATCCAAGGGTGCTGTGCTCATATGTAACTGTGCATTTTGAACTGTGTGTCTGTCGCTCACACACGTCTTCATCCATTACACTGCTAATCACTGTATCCCATAACAAGACAACAGCACCACAGCGGTCCTCCAGCATGACATGGAAACACTTCTCATACAGGATCAAAATAAAGAAAAAACACTTCCAACCAAACACCCTACAAGATGTAGCGTGCTACCCACACAAGCAAGCTCTTCAGTGCCCCCCCCCAATAGCTAGTAATGCTATATAATGTTGCAGTACAATACAATAAGTGTGTGGAGGAAAATGAAGTAAGAAGCAGCAAGAGAGGGAGAGTGATGAGGATAAAGCAGGATAAGGAGAATAAAGGAGGAATAATATGTAGAAATATGAGAAAATGATAGATACAGAGAAGTGCGACACAGCAAAAAATTGAAATAGGTAGAGGAAATGTTCTGAAGTATACAAGAGTTAAAGAACTTGAATTCTGAGGACAGAAGAAATGAGGGAGCAGGGAGGACATGTGAATCGAAAATATGAGGAACTGCATAGGCGAGGGAGCAGACCGGGCAAACAAAGCTAAGGAAAGGAAAATGGAACCTAGTAAAAGTGCAATGGATCTGGAGGGAGAAGACAAAGTGGAATTAGCTAGCTTACTGTGGCAGGAAATAGAGAAAGGAATAGAGTAATGGCTGGAAGGAAGGAGACAGAAGGGCACTGTAGGTATAAAAGAGGGGATTTTATTTCTGAATGTGATGCACGAAGGTACTGTGCTACAGGAATAATCTAGGCAGGATTTCAACAATGAAAATATACCTCAGGTAAGTACATATAGCTGCATATAGATTTACTATCCTTAATTCTACATCTTTGCACTTTGAGAAACTCGGGCATTAAGTTCCATGGTGATAGTTGCTCCCGCCCACTACACTTGCTCGCATAATCTAATTCAGGATTTAGGGCCTCATTATGAGTGTGGCGGTCCAAGGGCTGCCACACTCGCGTTGACGGTCAGAGCGCCACGCTCCAGGCTGTCCGACCTCCCAATTATGACTAAAGACCGCCGTCCCGGTCATTATCACAAATCCTGATGGGGTGACAGCAGTCATACCTGTAATCAGCCATGGTGGTGCTGAACTCAGCACCACCTGGCTGATTACAACCCCATTTTCTGTCAGCTTTTTCATGGCAGCTGGCAGAAAGCCAGTGCCGGCCCCCCCCCCCCCCCACCCAACACTGTCGGAATGCACTTTGATTCTCAGGGTGCTGGATATAAATTCTCCAGAATCACCTACAAGGAAAACCACCTGGAACTGTAAAACATACTCTTCAAAATCTCAGTGTGCCACCTGTTGCAGTTTGAAAGACACCCCAGGCCTTCAGTCACTCTGTTTTGCAAACCCATTTCAGTTGAAAGCACACCCCAGTGCTAGGGTCTATCTGTTGTATGTCTGAGTTTGGTGAAAGTTAGAATGTTTATTTTCCTAGATTAGCAATGCTAATGCCAGGTAAGTCAATCTCAAAATCAACTGATAAACATACATAAACAACACTGGTTGACCAAATCTTCTAAAGAATCTCAGTTTAGCTAAGGCATTAACTGTCAAGCATTCTAGAGTCACGGTACAAATCAACAACAAGAACAATTGTGCATTAGAAATAGCATACATTTAGATTCAGCAAATGAACATCGACTCTTTTAGTAATGATCTGTTAGCATTTTCTGTGTCTCCCTCTCTACCTTCAGATGAGAGTAGCATGTTTGGGCTTCATGCAAAATAGTTTTAGTCAAAAGTTAATTTGGAAAACATCTAACTAGGGCTCTAACAAAATAGTGGTTGGTACATAGAAACAAATAACAAATCTACAACCAAGACAATCGCATTTTGTTATACCTCTCCTCAAATGGATCGGCAAGCTGTGATTTGCTTTGTCAGTCAAACATACGTCTGGTCTTCTTCATCAAAGGACAGTGAATAAGTCAGACACAGGGGCCTCTACGCAATCTGAAAAATGTAAGAAGCAATCTCTAAGGGCAGCATCAAATCATTTAGCCATCAAGCTTCAAAGTTAAAGTTATGAATAAAGTAATCAGGAACTGCTCAGCTCCCAAAACAGAACCTCTTCAGATGAAATCAAAAAAGAAAAAGCAGCGCCTCTCCTCAGTGCAGTCGGGCTAAGTTAAAATCTCCTAAAGAATTTCCCACATTATAATTGGTCAAAAAATCATACGTTTACAGTCAATCCAATTGGAATTAAACCTCAAATCAAAGATATGACTAAACTGTCTTACACACATTGATGATTGGCACCTCCTCTCCTGTTACCATCATCAGGCTTGTCGGGTAACAATTTTGTAACACTCCCTATTCCAGTCAGTGCATCCACTGTTGGTTCCTGGGAACATCGCTGTCTCGCGCATCAAGTTAACATTGTAACAAATACTAATACAGGACATTCTAGCAAGCAGTTCTCATGAGAAAGTGAAAGACATCTTCTGGTCGTCTGGTCAACACTGTGTGAGCAATAAATGTATAGAAATCTTCTGGACATACATTCCCATTTTTTTTTTCTTCAGACATTGCAGTTTAACATGAGGCTGTGCAAACTAGGCACAAACCTCGCTAATTTAAGGCCTACAATTAATAAGCAAATATATAACATCAAATCATTAATGTAGCACACTACTATATTTTCCCTACACGTACACTTTGAATAATAATTAATATGCATTCTCTAAAGCCATTACGCATTTAATGACGGCCACTCAAGTGGGCACCTTTTACAAGTCGCACATTATTTTCTATGCTAACTAAATTCTATGCATTTAAATTCTATGCAAATTCATAACTCGTAATACATAAAATTAATTAGTAATAAATTCAGCGTTCACAATCCCCCTTCTGATGACTAAATATGTCATCACACTTTTCATTACTCCAAATTTTTGTTCACTTAAAATTTACTCTCCCTATACATTTTATTTCTTCTATCCTTTTTCGAATTTTCTCTCAATAATATTTCCATTTTCATTTCTTCCCTCCTCTGATCATTTTCCAATTTTCTCATTTTAATCACATGATATAGTTTATGTATTTCCCATGTTCCAAATAGACAAATCACCATAATCAATACTACTTGTATTATTTTCAAAATTATTCCTTTTCCTAGGTTGCAAGCCAATTTCCTACAAAAGCAAACATTTGCCAATCTTTTGCCAAACTCCAAGGGCCATATGTACAAACACATTTTCACATTGACATAGAATGGGAAAAAACCTTTGATACATCTGGCCCTAAGTTCTTTCAGCTCATTTAAGTCAGTGCTCTCATTAGTTAGATTGTTAATTAAGCTTCTAATTTCTCTGCTATTATTAGGTATGAACGTGCAACAATGTTGCAAGTTCAGCATTTTACAAACTTTGCCCTCCTTTGCTAAAAGGATGCCTAACGCAAATCTGTTCTGAAGAGTCATAGATCTTACCTCAGCCATTTCTGTATCCATTAGGATCATGGCTCCCGAAAATTGTGTCAGTATGTTATCCATGATAATAGACAACTTACAAATTTACACTGAATTTAGAATAACTCCCACTGAAGGAATCATTGCTCCAAATATATCTCCCACTATGCCAGAGGAAGATTCTCGCATTTGTCTAACATGATGTAATTCAGTCAGTTTAGGTACTTTGTTCAGGTTCTCAAGTTGAAATATCTTTGGGAAAACTATTCCAAAATAACATGTGCCATACAATCCTCTTGGAAGACGGTAATACGCATTTGTTCCACAGATGTAATAAACTCCTGGAATTGCTGGGTCTTGTCCATTCAACATAAATGGCCATTTACTCTGAAACAGAAACACATGTCTACATTCACTAGTTCCCACAAACAACGTATCAGTTCTAGATTTATGCCTATATACACAAAGCTTCCCTATGTGTAACACATCTAAAGCTAATTTCCCTTGTGTCTTTATGAATGTCTTTTTCTCTAAACCCTTTTCTAATTTCTCCTTTAATGCCTTTCTCCTATCATCTGTCTGATATAAGAAGCTTTTTTCTAAAGGCATCAGTAAGCATGTGAGATTGTTCCAGTGCGCATAAGCCGTGCCAAATGTCAATGTAGGCTCAAAGAATCCTCTCACTAACTCTATATTATTTTCCTCAGCTACTTTACTCAGGTACTTAATTATAGGAACAAACAAAAACACAACATCGTGGTTGGAATAGAAATACTGAATCCACTTCTGGTTATAGAATCTTGTTAGTAAAAGACTACAGCTTATTCCATAAGTAAGAGGCAAACTATGGTAAGTAACTCCTTCCTCCACTGATGAACGAATCTGCTTGCAAACATAACATTCTCTCGCATTCATCATCTCAACATACTTACGTAATAAGCAATAGAAAACATTAGAAGAAAGATCTCCTTGTATCTAGTTCTTCCTCTATTGTTGTAACTATAATTGCGTCTTTCCTTTTTGCTTATGATTTCGGCCACTTATCACCTTTCAGTGGACCTTTTGTCAATGCTCTTTTCAGTGCTGGACTTGTAACTTCTTTTGGTTCTGCAGGATTTTCTCTTGATGTACCTGCTACTGGTGCTTGGAGGAGTCAGATCGTTTTGGCTTTGATCCACTTCATCTCCTTCCCCCTCACGGTCTGTTGTTTGCTCTTTCTGTCTCTCAAGACCATCTGCTTCTGGGAGAGCCCTCCTCTGACTAGACTCTCCTGCTGCCTCAGTTGAGGTTGGCTACCTTTTACTCTCCTGTATTTCCCTTCTCTTCATCTCTCACGGGAGTGTTTGAACCGCTTTCAGTTTGCTCATGTTCAGTTTCTGTTGCTCCTTCTCACCTCTCCAATTCTGGTTTTGGTCTGGATGTTGTTGGTACTCTTAACAACCCTTTATTATCTAAAGGACAAGGCACTTTCCGAGTATGGCTTGTGTGGATTCAATTCGGAACTTCAGTGCACTTCACAGCTGTAGTAGTAACCAGTACAACTTGGTAGGGGCCTTTCTACCGAGTCTCCAAGCAAGTCTTCCTTGCGTGTTTTCTGATCACAACCCAGTCTCCCGTTCTTAGTTTGTGGCTTTGATCTTGAGATGGCTGCAGTGTGGTGGCTTCCACCTGATGAGAGAAAGAGCGAACCACATCAGCCAGGTTTTTGCAGTAGTCTAATGTCATATAATCTGGTATGTTCACAAAAGCATTTGCAAGAACCGCTGGCAATCTCATTGCTCTGCCCATGAGGATCTCATGCAGCAACAGTCCACTTTTCCTGTTGGGTGTGTTTCACATACTCATCAGAACTAAAGGCAGTGTGTCTGGCCATTTCAGATTCGTGGACCCACATATTTTTCGCCATTCTTGACTTCAAGATACCATTCATCTGCTCAACAAGTCCTGATGCTTCAGGGCGGGAGCTACTATGCAGCTTCGGCTCAATGTTTAAAGCTGAACATAGCAATTTAATTACTTAATTGCTGAAGTGATTTTCCCTATCTGATTATAAGGGGAACGGAAAACCAAAACGAGGTATCAGTTCTCCAAGCAGTGACTTCGCTACTGTGAGGCTGTTATTTCTTCGTGGAGGATAAGCTTCAATCCAGTGACTAAAAATGTAAACAATCACTAGCACATATCTCAATCCTCAACACACAGGCATCTCAATGAAATACATCTGCATTGTGCAAAATGGACCTCCCGCTCTTCTAATGTGGCCCAAATTGACCACAGTCCCTTCACCCACATATATCTGATTACAGATGATGCAACAATTGCAAATTACTTCACCAACCTGTCTAAATTTTGGATTGAACCAGTACTGCTTGAAAGCTCGAATCATGGTGTCCCTTCCAACATGTGCTTGACCGTGATAATATCTTGCCATTTGAGTCAACAAACTATTAGGCAGAGCCACTTGTCCCTCTCCTGATACCCGTACGTCATCTTCACGCATTGAACATTACCCAATTTCTCCTTTCCTCCCTGTCAACATTTTCTTGAAGTGTTTTCAGTTCTTCAATGTGTCAATTACATGCAAAGCAAACTGGGACAATCTTCTTCTTCAGGTAACAATTCCCATTTGTCTTTGAGCGATAAACAGTTCAGTGCGCAAAATCTTGCAACTTGATCCGCATATCCATTTCCCATTGACACAAAATCTTGTGACTTCAGGTGTGCACTGCATTTCACCCCAGCAATCTTTTCAGGCAGTTGTATAGCTTGCAACAAGTCATGGATTCTCTCACCATTTCTAACCGGAGAATCAGAAGAGGTCAGAAAACCTCTACATGACCACAGCTGATCCAGGTCGCAGACTATTCCAAATCCATACTGACTATTGGTATAGTTGGTAATTTCAAGCTGGGCAGGAACGTGGCATGCTCTAGTAAGAGCTACTAATTCAGCCACTTGCGCAGAATACACTCCTTGAAGCCAGAACGCTTCGAGTATACCAGAAATTGTGCACACAGCATACCCTCCTCTCAATGTTCCAATGTTGTCTCTTAAACAGGAACCATCAACAAAAATAATTTGGTAATATTCCTTCAATTAGGTATCCCGAATATCAGGTCTTAGTTTTGTGCACAAATTGGCTACCTCCAGACAGTCATGTTCAACTTCTTTCAGTTTGTCAACTTCAATATTCTCTTTTGGAAGCAAAGTTGCTGGGTTAAGCACTGTACACATTTTTAATGTCACATTAGGGGAACCCAGGGTGACAGTTTCATACCTCGTCAACCTAGCATTCGTCAGGTACTGTCTTGGATTGGGTAAGCAAAACGTCTATGGAGTAAAGGACCATAGCAGTTAAAGGATGTCCCATCACAATGCTCTCAGTCTGAGTGAGGCTCAATCCAACCGCTGCAATAGTTCGCAGACAACCTGGTAAGGCTGCTGCAACTGAGTCCAAAGTAGCTGAAAAATATGCTACTGGGCACATTACACCACCATGGACTTGGGTCAAAACAGACAAAGAACATGCATCACGCTCATGACAAAATAACATGAAGGGCTTTGTGTAGTCAGGCATTCACAAAGCTGGGGCTTTGGACAAACTCTCTTTCAATTCTGTAAAGGCTTTCATGCAAGCCTGTTATAACACTAAGGGATCAGTGACTTCTTTGTGAGTCAGCTTCTGCAATGGCTTTGAAATGATTGAAAAGTTGGGAATCCATTGACGACAATAGCTTACCATTCCTAAAAAACATTTTGACAACTCTCTGTGAGCTGGGAGATTCATCTGTAGTATAGCTATTACCCTCTCTCTGGAAATCCTTCTAGCTCTTTTTTCAATTTGGTATCCCAAGTATTTCACTTCTTTCTGACAGTACTGCAACTTAGCTGGAGACACTCTGTCAATTCTTTCCAAAGTAATTCAAAAAGGCAATAGTATTGTACCTGCATATCTCTTTTGTTTTGGACGCAACCAATAGGTCATCAATGTACTGGACTGACGTTGATTGGAAAGGCAATTCCAGTGACCCCAAATTATTTTTCAGGATCTGGTTGAAAATGGATGGTGACTCTGAAAACCCTTGAGGAATTCTGCACCAACAGGAGACTTTATCCAAAAATTTGAAACAGAAGAGAAATTGACTGTCCTCAAGAAGAGGTACATAAAAGAATGCTTGTGACAGGTCCACTATGATGAACCATTCAGCATTGCATGGGATCTGAAACAATATCACTGCTGGATTTGGCACCACAGGACAACATTTAATCACAATATCATTATTTTCCTCAAATCCTGAACAATCTGAAATTTCCCACATGGCTTTCGCAAACCTAATATCGGTAAGTTACATGGGCTGCTCAGCGCTTCTTTCAAAACACCTTGGTTTACGAATTCTGCAATTATAGGGGTAATCCCTTCACTCTTATCCTGTGTCATGGTGTATTGAGGAAAAAACGCATTTGGCCTGACTGTGACCTTAACTGGCTCAATCCCTTTGATTAGACCAATGTATTTTCTTGTAAAATCCCACACTTTCATTTTAACTGTTCTCTGTAAGTCAGACAGAAGATCTCTCACTGTGAAAACTGGAAAGAAACTGATCAAGGGGTACTCATCATTCACAGTGTTGCAATCTTTCTCTGTAGGCGAGTCATCTTCATCATCACTGTTGGTCTGGATGGCAATTCCATCATTTGAGCAAGTAATCCAACTTCTTATCTTGCAGAGGAAGTCTCTCCCTAATAAGGATACTGGATTTTAGTCACAAACTACAAATTTGTGTAATCCCTCGAAATTGCCAATTTTAACCTGAACTGGTTCTGTGATCGGATTAGTCAAATACTTACTGGCAACTCCTACAATCTGCACTGCATCCCTGAAAGGGTCAAGCTTGGAACTTCTGCAGTTCTAACCATAGAGCTTGTAGCTCCTGTGTCAGCTAAGAATGAAACTTTGTGACCCGTCCCTTTTCCCTTCACATATGGGCCTTTCTGACCTACTTCTAAGGAAGCTGCTAACATGCATTCTATCTCATCTGAACTCTTGTTCACCCAATCATCATTTACTTCATCCTCACTGTGTAGTGGGAATTGGTGTACTGTGTTATTACTCTGGTTAAACGTTTGACCTGTGACCTGCTGGGAAGCATCACCTCCTTCTGTTCCATTGGGGATTGAGGTATTTGAATTTGTTATCTAGGTACTATTTCACTACAGGCTGCATTTGCTGCGACTGGGGAATCTCAAACGTGGCATTCGCACTTGTTGCATGGGTTGAAAGCTCTGCATCGGGTTTACATTATTTAGAAAACTCAGATTTTGACCTCTAATTCTTGGACCTCTCACATTGGGGAAAGAATTGATTTTGTTTATTTGCTGAACAACACCTTCCTGAACTAACATTGGACACTCCCGTTTCCCATGTCCGAGGCCTCTGCAAGCGTGACATGGTAACACTCTCTTCATCCCTTGCACATCATTTTGAACAATAACTGTACTCAAATCGGGACCACGATTCACATTTCCAATTCCCCCTCTACCTATACCTTTCGCTTGGTTCTGCAATCACATGTTCCTTGCTGCTGTTGCTGCAGCTGTGGAAAACTTTGCAGCATCTCTGTTTTTGCTGATTTAATCTGCATCACCATTGCCTTCTCTTTCAACTTTCTCTGCTTCAACTCAATCTCGTCACTACAGTACTTTGCATACCCCAATACTTCAGTCGGTTTCGCTTGCCAACAAATCAAATGACTCTTAATCATCTGGCTAATTTCAGGTCTCAGACCTTCAACAAATCTGAACACAAAATTAATCATGTCTTTTGGCTCAATTGTTTCTGTCCGACTGTAGTGTTGGAATGCCTGCAACAGTCTCTCATAGTAGGCATGTATTGACTCCTTGCCTTCCTGAGCTGTCCTATCTATTCTCTGTCAATCAATATTCTTGGGTGAAATTCTTGTTTTCAAAACTTCAATCACCTTATAGTAATATATCAATACATCAAAAGATCGTGCACCTGTTGCTGGATCTCTCTGAGGTTCTCTTGTGGCCAATCTACACTCCTCTTGCACTCGACCCGTAAGTCTGCTGAAACTTCTATTTCTAACAGGGTGTTCAAGTCTTCCTTAGGCATTTTGTGAGTTTCACAAACTATCTCTTTGCTGGTACCATTCCACTGGCTTCTTTCTCAACCTGGGATTATCATTTGTAAATGACAATATGTTACTCCTGCTCCAAGGGACATAGACAGAAATTTCCTCCAGGAATTTCCCTCATTGGTAATATTTTTACTGGGTCTTCAATCTGCTGCACGTTTACAGTGTGATTCCCAGAATCTCTTTTCCTCTTGTCTCTTTTTTTCACCCATCTGCCTCCCCACTTGTCTAATGCTTCCTATGTTTGGATGCTCTGAACCAATTCTATAATGTGAATTTTCATCCCCTGTATTCCTCATGTTCTCAAAGTCCTTTGAGTCAAATTCTAACCTGTAACTCCTCTTTAGGTGTATTGTTTTCTCAATTTCCATGTCATATTTATCTGCCAAGTCTGCCAATTTCTGACGTACTATTCCTGCTTTGTTGGTAATCAATTTACACAAGTAACACAGCTCGTCTTCTCTGTATGAGTCAATTCTGTCTAACCCCATTGTTCCTTCAATCAAATCTTCTGGTTCTAATCTAATTCTAGTCACATTCAGGGCACTTCCTCCGCTGGAATCACCTTGGGTACTACTCAGTCTCTCTAACCAGTCAGTCAACTGCTGAGCTGTCAAGCCTTGCAATAAAATGTTATTATTATTTGCACCCGGCATCTGCTGTAACATTAGGCTCGGGGTCTCTGGTGTCACCATGCTTGGGTTGGGGCATGTCTCAAATCTTCCCTGACTATTTGGAGGAGTCCTAAAGAAACCCAAATCAACTAATGGATCTGTTCCATCAAATGTCAGTCTCATGGGGGTCATAATTTTATAATTTTCATTGAACCGCTCCCCTTCTACATTCAGATTCAGGGTTTTCTGCTCACTGCTCGTGTTATTTCCCTGGGCAAACAATGGTATGACTGGACCTATGGTGACCAGTACTGACACTGTCTCTGGACTGGTTCTGGTTTTTGTCTCTCTCGGGTACATTACTCCTGTATTCTGACTCATCAACACAGACATTTCTACCTGTGAACCTGTAATGGGGATGTATCACGGGATAGTCTGTGCTTGCATAAGGGGCATCAGATTGGGAGTGGACTCTATATGGATCAAAGTTGGCTTCTGATAGACCTGTTATGTCAGCACTACTAGGTTTGTTTCAGTATTTACAGTTGGCACATCTGGGTAGATTCTTGGTTGTCCATCTGCGGCATAGGTCTTTGAATCGCAGAAGTATTCGGAATACTATAGCTAACCTGTATCTGGCTCTCGGTGGATTCAACTGGTGTCGGAGCTGTAGGATCTACACTGGTAGTCAAACCTTTCTCATGTGCTGAATATGGTGGAGGACGTGTAAAATGAACTCATTATCATCTGAGTCTTCATTGAGTGTCAAAGACTTTCTAGACTCTGTCGACCTCTGCTCTCTGTCATCAGAAGGATAGGAATCCATCTTCCTAGTGCTTTTTTCTAGTCTCATTCCCGCTCTCTTGAGTAATTGCAGGAAACAGCTTAGTACCTTTAAAGTCTCAGTTCTCCAACATTTCTGATCACTATCCCATCTTGCCTCAGCTAAAGTCTTCTCAGATTTCCTCATTCTCCTCTCAAACTTCACTTGCTGTTGCTGTATGGCTACTAGTTCCCAAATAGCTAATGCTTCAAACTGTGGTGGTCTCAGAGGAGGTTTCAAATCGTACAGTACCCTCCTCAAGTTTTCTAAAATCCTCAAATTAAATGTTCTATGGGCAGGGAACGCTAAGCTCCCGTCTGTCTCTGTTTTTTAGCACCACTGTTTCAACCAAAGACAAGGCGCAGCACCCTGTTCTTCAAATATGATATAGGCTGGTGTAACTTCTGGTGATGTAGCTTCTCCTATTCTAGCTGGTGTGAAAGCTGAATTTTACTAATAAATATGTAATGTATCTTGAATTATGAATCTGCCTAGAATTTGAATTAACTTAGAAAAATAATGTGCAACTCGAAAATGTGCCCTCTTGAGTGGCCACCATTTAATATGTAATGTTTTACTAAAGGCTTATTAATGTTTATTCAGGATGTATACAAATGCTAATTTTGCAGCAATGTGCCATATTAACGATTAATGCTATGTACTTGCTTAATTAATTAAAGGCCTTAAGTTAGCAAGGTCTGGGCCTAAGTATTGCACAGCCTCATTTTAAAATGCAGTGTCCGAATAAAGGTATGAATTCATATTTAGAAAATAAAGATGTATTGTTCTAACTGAAGGTTGACCAAATCATAACAGTAGCACATGTTTTAACCTTCTCATGAGGAAATGCTTGTAGAAACCTGTTGTTCTCAAACTGTTAAAAATGTTAACTTGAGGCATGAGAAACCGATGTTCCCAGAAGCTAACAATGGATGCACTGACTGAAGTACTGATGGAGACTAAAATGTTTCCTGATGAGTCTGATGATGTGCGAAGGAGAAGAGGTGCCATGTTTTAGACAATTTTAACTTAACCTGACCGCACCGAGAGGTGTGAGCCCATTCTTTCGATTTCCTTCTCCACCAATGAGGTGTATTCGCCTTTAATTCTCTTACTTTGTTGCTTAAAACTTCTGATGCTGAATGCTGATTCCGTAGACATTGCTTTCTAATGGTTCGGAGAGCTTAGAGTCCCCGATTCTGAACCATTTCCTTTTCACTGTGCTGTTGCTGATCGAACTTATGTCCAACTGATGAAGATAATTGCAGCTTGCTGATCTGTGAGGAGAGATATAACAAATGCTGATGTTTCTTGTTGCAAATTTGCCTTTTTGTTTTCTAGGTACCAACTGCTGCTTTTGACAGAGCCATAGTAAGATGTTCTCCAAATTCATGTTGACTAAAACCTTTTACATGAAGCCCAAACATGCTATTTCTAATCTGAGGATTGTGAGGTTTATTCCATCAAACTAATCTGCTATTGATGTTACTCAGTTGCTCAAATTCAAATGTATGTTATTTACACTGTGCAGTTACTTTTATTGTTGATTTGTACTCTGGGTTTAGAGGGATTAGTTATGAATGCTTTAGTCAAATTGAGATTCTTTAGAAGATTTGATCAATCAGTGTTGTTTTTATACATATTCAATGTGGTTTTGTGACTAATTTACGTGATATCAGCATTGCTAATGCAGGGAAATACATTTTCTAACTTATACTAAACGTGTGGTCATTCATGACCAAATGGGTCATGGTGCGTGATAAGTTACCTACTCCAAAAGGTTTTACTGTTTGTTTGATGATAATCATGATGTACTGGGCTTAGGGTGAGAACTTCTTAAACGCAGTCAAAAGGTCTATCAAACCTCTAACGCATCCCCTTATAAATTAAAGATAAAAAATCAAATAAGGTCAGATGCGCTCACAGAAATGGTAGCAGAGTAGGATGGTTTGTCTATTTAAGAGCACATCCTTAAGTCCAGTACATGGTTTGTCTCCTTAAAAGATCACCATTAAGGTTGTAAAAGATAAGAGTATAATTTGCAGATTTGGTAAGAGAAGAAATTGGTAAAAGTTAGGATTTCCAGATTCAATGGTACAAAGTGGAGAGAAAATGTGTCCCTAAGAACCCAGAATGACTTTCCCAGAACTTTGGAGCTTGCCAATGCTTGTTTGAGGATGTTCTCTGCGTTCTAGTGACAGTGTGAATGGTAATGGTTTTGCTCTTGCACAGTTTAAGCAAATTGCAGATGAATTGTGATGTTTGTGAGGGGATAGGGAGTTTGCGTACTCCAAATGAAGTTGTTGAAGGAGTTTGCGTACTCCAAAGTATGAGAGTAGGGAAGTCGTCGAACCTCACATGTGTGTGGCACTTTGTGCTCAAAAGGTGTCCACATGGTTGTTGGGATACAGACCCTGCGAGGTCTAAGACTCCGGAGTATTGAAAAATTGTATGAGACACTTGCTTTTTGTTGTACTTTGTTCAGTAGGTCAATCGGGCTTGGTTGACAAACTTGAGAGTGTATGTCAAACTGAGTGGAAGGTTTTTGACTGAGATCTGGCGAGTCCTATGTGCACCAGGACATCTCCACTGATCAGTTGAGAGTAAAATTTGCGGGTCGAATTTTGCTTGCGAATCAGGGAAACTGAGAAAGAAAGAGTAGCTGCTAGAGCGAAAGGCCATCAGTGAAAAACCCGTAAGGTTTCTGAAGCAACTGTGTTACACTACCTGTAGTAAACAGACAAATTTAGGGTTTGATTTTGTTTAGTGCTCGCATTAATTTCTCATTAGTTCTGTGCAAATCCGTGTTGAGGAGGGCAAGCCGAAAGACTTTATCAGCCACTGTACGTGTGAGTGAGACGTCATTGGAGCCACGCTGGGATAGGTTGGTTAGCAAGAAGGGTCGCACACGGATTGGTGACAACCGTGAGACGTCATTTGTTGAGACGGTCGGCGAAAAGGATTTGGGGATTAAAAGTCACTTCCTGATTTGATTGAAAGTAGCGTAAATTACAGAGATTACATTTTTGAAAGCTTTAAAGAGTGCCCTAAGGGGAGATAAATATATTCCAGCAAGAACAGGGGAAATTATACCACCAGAAGTTCCACCCCCATATGTTGCCTTTGAAGAGCAGGGCACTGCACCATGCCTTTGGGTAAAACAGTGGTGCAGAGCAACAGAAAAAGATGGGAGCCTAGTGTTTCCTATCCATGGAACATTTAATCTAAGGATCTTAGAGAAAACCCCTCCAAGACCACCACAGTTCGAAGCGTTAGCAATTTGGGAACTAGTATCTAGACATCAACAGCAGTTAAAATTTGAGAGAAGGATGAGAAAAGCTGAAAAGACACTAGTGGAGACTAGAAGAGATAGTGATCAAAAATTTTGCAGAACAGAGACTACAGGGAATTAAGTTGTTTCCTGCAGTTACCCAAGAGAACGGTGATGAGATTAGAAAAAGTACAAAGAAGAGGGATTCATATCCTTCTGAGGAAAAAGAGCAGAGATCGACAGAGTCTAGAAAGTCTTTGACTCTCAACGAAGACTTAGGTTATGATGAGTTCATTGTACAGTTATTGAGAAATCATCCTCCACCATATGCAGCACTTGAGAAAAGCTCAAGCACTAGTGTAGACCGTACAGCTCCAACACCAGTTGGACCGACACAGTGTCAGATACAGGGTAGCCATAGTGGACCCACTACTTCAGCAATCCAACATACAATGCCACAGATGAACATTCCCAGAATTTATCCAGCTGTACCTATTATAGATACAGCAACAAACCTAATAGTGCCGACAGGACAAGTTTACCCGAAGCTAAAATTGGTTCAAATAGAGTCAACCCCGAATTTAATGCCCTCAGTGTACCCCTATAATGGGATCACAGAACGAGATGTCTGAACGGATTAGTCAGAGTACAGGAATAATGCACCCACGAGACCCAAATGTGAGACCAAGTCCAGATGCAATGTCAGTACCGTTGTTTGCACAGGGAAACAGTAAGAATGATGGAAAGAGAGCCATGAACCAGAGCATGTCGGGAGAAAAGCTTGAAGAGAGTGCAAGAACAATAACCTCCATGAGACCGACACTTGATGGAGCAGGTCCATTAATCGATTTAAGTCCTTACAGGACCCCTTCAAATAACGAGGTAGGGTCATAGATAGGTCCTAACCTAAGCTTAGTGACACCAGTGACCCCAAACCTAACCTTACAGCAGTTGCCAAGTGAGAAGCCCAAAAACATTTCATTACAAGGCTTGACAGCCCAACATTCAACCGAATGGTTGGAAAAGCTGAGTAGCTCACAAAGCGACTCCAGCGGAGGGAATGGCATACATTATACTAGAATTAGGTTGGAAGCAAAAGAACTGATTGAAGGAACAATTAGGGTAAACAGACTTTAATCAAACAAAGAAGATGAGCTGTGTTGCTTGTGCCCACTAATTACAAACAGAGCTGGAATGGTACATCAAAAATTGGCAGATATAGCAGATAAATATGACATGGACATTGAGAAAACTAAACATCTAAAGATGAATTTCTGGTTAGAATTAGATGCACAAGACTTTGACCACATGAGAGTTCCAGGAATGAAAACGCACCTTAGAGAATTGCTTCAGAGCATTCAAACATGGTGGAGCATTGCACAAGTTGGAAGGCAGATGGGTGGAAAAAAGAGATAAGAGGAAAAGGGATTCTGCAAATCTACCTGCAAATATGCTGCAGGCTGAGGACTCAGTGAAAATTCTACCAATGAGAGAAATTCCCAGAGGGAATTTTGTCAAAGTCCCTTGGAGCAGAAGTGACATCCTGTCATTTACAAATGGCTACCCCAAAGTGAGAGAGAAACCTGTAGAATGGTACCAACAGACAGATAGGTTTGTAAAGCTTGCAAAATGCCTATAGGAAGACCTAAACACCCTGCTAGAGATAGCAGTCCCAGCAGATATATGGGTGGAATGCAAGAGGAGTGTAGATTGGCCAACAAAAGAGCCAGAGAGAGATCCAGCAACTGGTGCACCATCTCCTTATGTAATAAAGTATTACTATATGGTGATCAGATTTTTATAAACAAGAATGTTGCCCAAGAATATTGGCTGGCAGAGAATAGATGGGTCGGCCCAGGAGGCAAAAGAGTCCATACATGCATACTATGAGAGACTGTTATAGGTGTTCAAACATTACAGTGGTACAGAAACAATTGAGCCGAAAGACATGATTCATTTTGTGTTCATATTTGTTGAAGGACTAAGACCTGAAATTAGTCAGATGATTAAGAGCCATTTGATTTTCTGGCAAGGAAAGCCAATTGATGAGGTATTGCAATATACAAAGTACTGTAGTGTTGAAATTGAGTTGAAGCAGAGAAAGTTGAAAGAGAAGGCAATGGTGATGCAGATTAAAGCAGCCCAAACAGCAATTCAGCGAAGTTTTCCGCAACAACAGGGAAATGTGTTGTTTCAAAATCAAGCCAGAGGTAGATGTTGCGGAGGATTGGGAATTGTGGTCCTGAATTGAACACGGTAGTAGTGCAGGGTGAGGTGCAAGGAATGAAGATAGTGCTGCTGTGTCACGCTTGCGGAGGCCTTGGGCATTGGAAATGGGAGTGCCAGATGGTAAGTCAGGGAGGTACTGTTCAGTAAATGAGTGATATCAATTCTTTCCAAAATAAGAGAGAGCCAAGAGTGAGAGGTCATAATCCAAAATTTCAAAATAATGTGAATCAGATACAAGGTTTCCAGCCCATGTAGCAGGTGCAGCTGCCACAACTACAGAAACCAACAGATGCAACCTCGAGTTCCAATGGTACCTAGACAGCAAATTCAAATATTTCAGGCCCAAATGGAGCAGCAGCAGGTGATGCTTCCTCAGACGGTCACAGGACAGAGGTTTAACCAGAATAATAACACAGTACACCAATTTCCCCTACACAGTGAGAATAGAATAAACAATGATTGGGTGTGTGATAGTTCGGATGAGGAAGAATGCATGTTGGCCACATCACTAGAGGTAGATCAGAAAGGTCCGTATGTCAAAGGAAAGATAATGGGTCTCAAAGTCTTATTTTTGGTTGACACAGGAGCAACACGCTGCATGGTAAGAACTGCAGAAGTTCCAAACCTGCCTCTTTCAGGGAAAACAGTCCAGATTGTAGGAGTTGCCAACCAATATTTGACTAGCCCAATTACAGAACTAGTCCTGGTTAAAACTGGCAACTTTAAAGGGCTACACAAATTCGAAATTTGTGACTCAAGCCCAGTATCCCTACTGGGAAGGGATTTGTTGTGCAAAACAAGATGTTCAATCACTTGCACAAACAATGGAATTGAAATTCAAACACACAGTAATGATGAAGATGATCCGACCTTAGAAAGAGATTGTGACACAGTGAATGAGGAATGCCCTTTGATTAGCTTCTTTCCAGTTTTCACTGTGAGATTTCTTCCTTCTGATTTGAAGGGGACAGTCAAGATGAAAGTGTGGGAACTTACAGGAAAAGATATTGGGCTAATAAAAGGTATTGAGCCAGTTAAAGTTACAGTCAAGCCAAACACAATTTTTCCCCAGATTCCTCAGTACCACATGACACAAGAGGCGATTGAAGGACTGGCACCCATAATTGCATAATTTGTAGACCAAGGCGTTTTGAAGGAAGTGTTGAGCAACCCGTGTAATTCACTAATAATGGGATGGTGCAAATCATGTGGGAAAATTTGAATTGTTCAAGATCTGAGAAAAGTAATGACTTTGAACACTGATTATGTTTCAGATCCCGTGCGATGCTGAATGGGTCACTGTAGTGGACCTATCACAAGCATTTTTTTCTGGACCTCTTCACGAAGATAATCAATTTCTCTTCTGTTTCAAATTCTTAATTCGAGTCTACTGTTGGTGCAGAATTCCTCAATTTTCAACTAGATCTTGAAAAAGAATTTGGAGCCACTGGAAATGCCTTAACAATCGATGCTGATACAGTACATTGAAGATTTGTTAATTGCATCCAAAACAAAAGAAGCATGCAAATACAATACTATTGCCTTGCTGAATCATTTAGGAAAGAGCGACATAAAGTGTCCCCAGCTAAGCTGCAGCACTGCCAAAACAAAGTGAAATACTTAGGACACCTAATTGAGAAAGGGATCTGGAAAATATCCAGAGAGAGAGTTGCAGCAATATTGCAGATGAATCCCCCAGCCACTCAGAGAGATGTTAGGATGTTCTTAGGAATGGTGAGTTACTGCCGCCAATGGATTCCAAATGTTTCAGTCATTTTAAAACCATTGCAGAAGCTAACTCACAAAGAGATTACTGATCCCCTAGTGTTAGACCAAGCCTGTATGAAAGCCTTCATGGAGTTGAGAGAGAATCTGTGCCAAGCCCCAGCTTTGGGTATGCCTGATTACACAAAACCCTTTGTGTTGTTCTGTCATGAGCGTGATGCATGTACTTTGTTTGCCTTGACTCAAGTCCAATGTGGTGTAAACTGCCCAGTAGCATATTTTTCAGCTACTTCGCACACAGTTGCAGCAGCTTTACCAGTCTGTCTGAGGTCAGGTGCAGCATATGAACAGAGTCTCACTCAGAGTGAGAGCATTGTGATGAGACATCCTTTAACAATCATGGTCCCTCACTCCATTGAAGTCTTACTCACTAGATCCAAAACACAACACCGTACAAGCGGCAGGTTAACCACGTATGAGACAGTCATCCTGGAGTCCCCAAATGTATCAATCAAAAGGTGTACAGTGCTTAACCTTGCTTCCAAAAGAGAATGTTGAAATTGACAAATTGGAAGAAGTTGAACATGACAACGTAGAAGTAACTGAATTGTACACAAAACCAAGGCGCGATATTTGAGATACTCGCTTAGAAGAAAATGATCAAATTGTCTTTGTCAATGGCTCTTGCCTAAGAGATAATACAGGAACATTAAGTGCAGGATATGCTGTGTGCACAATTTCAGGTCTACTTAAAGCATCCTGGCTTCAAGGAGTGTATTTGGCACAAGTGGCAGAGTTGATAGCTCTTACTAGAGTATGCTATGTTTCCACGCAGCTTAAAGTTACCATCTATACAGATAGTCAATATGAATTTGGAATAGTCCATGACTTTGGCCAATTGTGGTCACAGAGACCTCTTCTGGTTTCCTGACCTCTTCTGGTTCACCAGTGAGAAATGGTGAAAGAATTCATGAATTGTTACAAGCTGTTCAGTTGCCTGAAAAGATTGCTCTGGTGATATGCAGTGCACACCTGAAATCTCAAGATTTTGTATCAATAGGAAATGGATATCTAGTTCAAGTCGCAAGGTTTTGCGCATTGAACTGCATATCATTCAAAGATAAATGGTAACTGTTACCTGATGAAGGTGAAATGTGCCCTAACTGTGCTTTTCATGTTGTAGATACCAATGAAGAATTGAAACCGTTACAGGACAATGTCCCTAAAGATGAAAAAAGGGAATGGTTTAAATTTAAATGTGTCCAGAGGGAGGACGATGTGTGGGTTTCAGAAGAGGGACGGGTGGTCCTACCGAACAGTTTGTTGACACAAATAGCTAGATATTATCATGGTAAAGCACATGTTGGAAGAGATGCGATGGTTCGCACTTTCAAACAGTTCTGGTTCAATCCAAAGTTTATATAGGTTGCCGAAGCAGTTTGCCATAGGTGCATTACGTGCCAGCAGATGAACGTGGGAAAGGGAACATTGGTCATTATGAGCCACATAGGAAAAGCAGGAGATACATTTGGCAGAATGCAGATGGATTCCATTGAAATGCCTGTGTGTGGAAGATTGAGCTATGTGTTGGTGATTGTTTCCATTTTTAGTCATTGGATTGAAGCTTACCCCACACAAAGAAATGACAGCCTCACAGCAGCAAAGTTACTGCTTAGGGAACTGATACCACGTTTTGGGTTTCCAGTCTCTTTAGAATCAGATAGAGGAAGTCACTTCAACAATGAAGTAATTAAATTGCTATGTTCAGCTTTAAACATTGAGCAGAAACTGCGCTGTAGTTACCGCTCTGAAGCCTCAGGACTTGTGGAACAAATAAATGGTATCTTGAAATCAAGAATGGAGAAAATGTGTGCGTCCACGAATCTGAAATAGCCTGACGCACCACCGTTAGTTCTAATGTGAATGAGAATCATCCCCGACAAGAAGACAGGATTGTCGCTGCATGAAATCCTCCTGGGCAGAGCAATGAGGTTGCCAGCTGCCGCTGCCAATGCTCTTGTGAACATAACAGATGATATGGTGTTGTACTACAGCAAAGACACAGCTGATGTGGTTCGCTCTTTCTCTCATCAGGTGGAAGCCACCACACTTCAACTGTCTCAAGACCAAGGCTGCAACCTGAGAGCAGGAGACTGGGTTGTGATCAGAAAGCATGTGAGGAAGTCGTGCTTGGAGCCTCGTGGAAGGGTCCCTGCCAAATAGTTTTAATTACTACTAGAGCTCTGAAGTGCCAGCCATACTCGGAGAGTACCATATCCGTTGGACAAAGAAAAAGAGTTGTTGAGAGTACCAACAACGTCTAGACCAACTCTAGGATTGGAGAGAGGAGAAGGTGAATTAGAGACTGAATCTGAGCAGACCGTATCCAATACAAACACTCCTGTGAAAGACAAAGTGGAAGAGATACAGGAGAGTGACAATGAGCGAACCTCAACTGAGTTAGCAGAAGAATCTAGTCAGAGGAGGTCTCTCCCAGATGCAGACGGTTTTAAAAGACAAACTGAACAAACAATAGACCCCGAGGGAAAAGGAGTTGAGGCGGATCAAAATCAAAATGGTCTGAGACCACCGGTGGCGGGTAACTCAAGAGAAAACATTGCAGATCAAGGAGAAGGTACAAGTCTAGCACTGAAAAGAGCAGTGACAAAAGGGCCACTGAAAGGAGATTAGTGGCCGAAATTGCAAACAAAGGAGAAGAAAGCAATTACAGTGACAACAATTGAGGAGGAAATTGACACTACAAAAAAGGAAGATTTGAGTGATGAATTAAGTGGAGATCGAAGGTTGAGAATTGCAAATCGGAGGTATTCAGGTCCTGAATGGGCGCATGTAACAACGAGTGCGTGGCAGAAATAATTTTTGTCCTCTTGTTTTGATCAAGCTATTCCAGGTCAATATTTTGGCATGTGAAGGAAACTGATGAACTGAACTGTTGTAAACCTGTAAACTAAGAAAGAAAAGAGACTATTGAAAGTAACCGTAAAAGACTTTTGATAACCTGCTAAACCGATTTTGACAAAACTACCTATTTTTGACAAGGGTCCTGGAAGAAAGACTGAAAGCTGTATATAATCACTGAAGAGCTGAAGATTTGGGGGGTCATTACAACCCTGGCGGATGGCGGAGAACCAGCGGTAAGACCGCCAACAGGCTGGCGGTCTTACCTTGGTGAATTATGACCATGGCGGTCACCGCCATGGTCATCCGCCGGTTCTCCGTCCCACCCGCCGGGCTGGAGCCTGGCGGCCGTCAGTATACCGGCGGCGGCATTTGGACCCGGCTTACTGCTGTGGATTTCCAGCGGTTTCAACCGCCATGAAATCCATGGCGGTAAGCACTATCAGTGCCAGGGAATTCCTTCCCTGGCACTGATAGGGGTCTCCCCCACCCCAACTCCCTCCCCTACACCCCCCACCACCCCTGCCACCCCCCAAAGGCGGCAGGGCCCCCCTCCCCACCCGACCCCCAACATAACATTACTCACACACACCCGAAACGCATGCAGGCACCACCAACACACACATGCACACACCCCGACATAACATACACGCACACATCCATACACACATACCCACAGCCATACACGCACTCATTCCCATACACACAAAACCCCCGCAAGCATACACGCACTCACACACCCCCTCTACATACACACACGCACACCCCCATGCACGCACACAACAACCACCCCCCCCCTCCCCTAACGGACAATCGACTTACCTGGTCCGTCGATCCTCCGGGAGGGGACGGGAGCCATGGGGGCAGCTCCGCCGACACCACACCGCCAACAGAACACCGACACGGCGAATCACAGGACGTGATCCGCTGGGCGGTGTTCTCTTGGCGTGGCGGTGGAGGTGGAGCAACCTCCACTTCCCCGCCGCCCTCAAGTATGGCTGTTGGCGGCTCTCCGTCGGAATAACAACGGAGAGCAGCCAACAGTCATAATACGCCGAGCGGTAAACCGCCTGCACAGGCGGTCTTCCGCACGGCGGTCCCTCAGCGGTCTTGCAAAAAGACCGCCGGAGTCGTAATGACCCCCTTTTTTTTTATTTTTGCTGCATAGCTCTAAAAAATTTTCACTTCTACTTTCTGATTCTTTACGGAACATGAGTAACACTAGCCAACTGGATAGAAAGAATAGGTGCTGTAAATATATGGGTATTGGTTTGGTGATTGTGGGCATGATATTGTGTCTGGTGTTGATTGTGAGCATGACTCTCTTTGATAAGAGTGTGGCCAACCTACCTCAACTATAGGAACGACTACTGCACTCACAGAAGTCGATAGGTTTAGGATAGATGAGAAATATTTACACGTAGAAAGCACCCAAGGAGAGCTTTCTTCAAACATTTTCTATTGCTTATTGTGTGAGCATGTTGATACAATGGATGCAAGACATTTTTATGCTTGCATGCAGATTCCTTCATCAGTTGAAGAAGGAATTACTTATCATAGCTTGCCCCTTACTTATGGGATAAGTTGTAGTGTGTTATTAACAAGATTTTTTAACCAGGAGTATATCCAATATTTATATTCCAGTTACGATGTTGTGTTTTCGTTTGTCCTCATAATTAGATACTGGAGTAGAGTAGCTAATGACATATAATTATTCAAAGGTTTCTTTGAACCTACGTTAACCTTTGGAACGGTTTTTGCACATCCCAAAAACCTTACTTGCTTGCTAACACCAGTAGAAAAGAGTTTCATAGATCACACAGAGGACAGAAGAAGAGTGCTAAAGGCGAAAATAGAAAAAGGGTTAGAGAAAAGGACACCAGGAAATGATCATGCATTAAGTGACATAAAAACACAAGGGAAATTAGCTTTAGATGCACAAAACGTAGGGAATCTTTGTGTATATAGACCTAAATCTAGAATTGACATGTTTGTGGGAACGAGTGAATGCAGGAATGTGTTTTTGTTTCAGAGTAAATGAACATTCATGTTAAGTGGACAGGATCCAGCGACTCCAGGTGCTTAATATATCTGTGGACCAAATGCATATTACCATCTTCCTAGAGGATAGTATGGCACATATTATTTGGGACTAGTTTTCCCAAAGATTTACCAACTTGAGGACTTGAGCAAAATGCCTGAAGTAACTGAATTGCATCATATTAGCCAAAAGCGAGAATCTTATTTTGGCATCGCCTGAGACATATTTGGAGCTATAGTTCCTTCAGTGGGAGTTATTTTGAATTCTTTGATAATTCAAAAGTTGTCTACTATTGTGGATAACATGCTGACAAATTTTTCAGGAGCCATGATCCTAATGGATATAGAGATGGTTTCGGTAAGATCCATGACTCTTCAGAACTGCCTTGCATTAGACATCCTTTTAGCAAAGGAGGGCAGAGTTTGTGAAATGCTGAATTTGCAACATTATTGTTCATATATTCCTAACAATAGTAAAGAAATTAGAGGCCTTATTAACAATGTGACTAAAGATAGAGCTGATCTAAAAGAACTAACAGAACCAGGGGTGTGGGAAAATGTTGGCAAAGGATTTGCTTCTGTGGATAGTTGGCAACCCGGGGAAGGAAATAATAGTGAAAATTATACAGGGGATACTGATTGTTAGAACTTGCATGATTGAAGCATGGGCGATACGGAAATTATATCACATAATTAAAATGAAACGATTGAAAAAGGATCAGAGAAGGGAAGAAATTAGAATGGAACAACTGTTTTGGAGAAATTCGAAGAGGGAAAGAAGAAATAAACTTCTTAAAGAGGACCAATTTTAGCAAGGAAAATTTGTGCGGAAAATGTAAGTGCAATGACATATTTCGTAATCAGAGGAGGGATTGTGAAAGCTGAATTTTACTAATAAATATTTCATGTATCTTAAATTATGAATCTGCCTAGAATTTGAATTAACATAGAAAAATAACGTACAACTTGAAAAAGTGCCCTTTTGAGTGTCCGTCATCTAATATGTAAAGTTTTACTAAAGGGTTATTAACGTTCATTCAGAATGTATACGAATGCCCATTTGGCAGTAATGTGCCATATTAATGATTAATGCTATGCACTTGCTTAATTAATCATAGGCCTTAAATTAGCGAGGTCTGGGCCTAAGTATTCCACAGCCTCATACTAAAATGCAATGTCTGAATAAAGGTATGAATTTATGTTTAGAAAAATAAAGATGTATTGTTCTAACTGAAGGTTGACCAAATCGTAGCAGTAGCATGTTTTAACCTTCTCACAAGGAAATGCTTGTAGAAACCTGTTGTTCTCAAAATGTTAAAAATGTTAACTTGAAGTGTGAGAAAGCGATGTTCCCAGGAGCTAACAATGGATTCACTGACTGAAGTACGGATGGATACTAAAATGTTTCCTGATAAGTCTGACGATGTAAGCAGGAGAAGAGGAGCCAATCATCAACGTGCAAAAGACTGTTTCGTTTTATCTTAGATTTGCATTTCTAATTTTATTGGACTAATGGCTAACATATATTTCTTTGACCAGTGACAACGTGTGAAGTGTTTTAGACAATTTTAATTTAACCTGACCGCACCGAGAGGTGTGGGCCCATTCTCTTGATTTCCTTCTCCACCGATGAGGTTACACGCCTTTGATTCTCTTACTTAGAGAATCTTGATCTTTAACTTTATTGCTTAAAACGTCTGATGCTGATTCTGTAGACATTGTTTTTTAATGGTTTGGAGAGCTTAGAGTCCCTGTTTCTGAATGATTTCCCTTTCACTTTCCTGTTGCTAATGCTGATCGAACTTATGTCCAACTGACAAAGATAATTGCAGGTTGCTGATCCATGAGGAGAGGTATAACAAATGCTGATGTTACGTTTTCTGTGTCTCCCTCTCTACCTTCAGATTAGAATAGCATGTTTGGGCTTCATGTAAAACAGTTTTAGTCAAAAGTTAATTTGGAAAACATCTAACTAGGGCTCTCAAAGAATAGCGGTTGGTACATAGAAACAAATAACAAATCTACAATCAAGACAATAGCATTTTGTTATACCTCTCCTCATGGATCAGCAAGCTGTGATTCTCTTCGTCAGTCAGACATCCATCTGGTCTTCTTCATCAAAGGACAATGAAAGGGAATGGTTCAGACACAGGGATCGCTACGCAATCTGAACCATGTAAGAAGCAATCGATAAGGGCAGTATAAAATCATTTAGCCATCAAGCGTCAAAGTTAAAGTTAAGAATAAAGTAATCAGGAACTGCTCAGCTCCCAAACACAACCTCTACAAAGGAAACCAAAAAAGCGTCACTTCTCAGTGCAGTCGGGCTAAGTTAAAATCTCCTAAAGAATTTCCCTCATTACAATTGGTCAGAAAATTGTACATTTACAGTCAATCCAATTGGAATTAAACCTCAAATCAAAGATATAACTAAACTGTCTTACACACATTGATGATTGGCTCCTCTTCTCCTGTTCCCATCATCAGGCTCGTCCGGGAACAATTTTGTAACACTCTGTACTCCAGTCAGTGCATCCATTGTTGGTTCCTGGGAACATCACTGTCTCATGCATCAAGTTAACATTGTAACAAATACTAATACAGGACATTCTAGCAAGCAGTTCTCATAAGAAAGTTTAAAACATCTGCTAAACGTTTGGTCAACACAGTGTGAGCAATAAATGTATTGAAATCTTCTGGACATACATTCCCACAATTTTATTCAGACTTTGCAGTTTAACATGAGGCTGTGTAAACTAGGCTCAAACATTGCTAATTTAAGGCCTACAATTAATAAGCAAATACATAACATCAAATCATTAATGTAACACACTACTATAATTTCCCTACACCATCTGTTTCAGTTTGAAGGACACCCCAGGCCTTCAGTCGCTCTGTTATGCAAACCCCTCTCAGTTGAAAGCACACCCCAGTGCTAGGGCCTATCTGTTGTATGTCTGAGTTGGAATGATACCCCCCCTACATTTCTGTGCTACCCCTGTCAGTTCAAAGGCACCACAGGGCCTACACCACTGCTCTGCAAGCAGACTCAGTTATTTTCTTTTGTTGTCACCTCACAGTGACAGCAATGAAGTACTCCAAGCATCTCTACTTATCATGAACAAATCAAGAATCTTCACTCACAGTCTGTTCTTCAGTTGTGGTAAGTATAAATGTGCATCAGGCAGTTTCTCTGACAAAACTGGAAGAATTGGAGAAAAAAGAAGCACCCATTACAAGACCAGGCACAATTATACATAACTATTCCTCATTTTATTCAACAGTTGCAGAGACTGATGACACTGAGCACTGTGCAGTGGCCGCCATTAAGAAGGGGAGGTGGGAGGCAGGAGCAGCTTGGAAGCGGGAGCGGTGGGCGAATGGGGGTATGGCAGTGGGGCCGCAGGGAAACAGCGGCAGGAAAAGAACGGCTTAGAAGAGCTGAAAAAAGGCGGAAGGGGCGCAAAGCCACAAAAAAGGAAAAAGGCTAAACAAGCACAGATAATGGCACAAAACAGATCTAACTTTACTTCTATTAATCGGGCCCCTACATTAATAGCAGATGTGCTTTTGATAATATCCTATTTATCACCAATAATTATTTGAGGGAGGGTTCATGAGTCACAAGAGGTGGAACCTTGTCAGGAGCAGGATGTCCCTCTTTTCCCTCAATAATGGTAATAAATAGCATACTAGCAACACAAAAGAATGATGGACAGAGTGCTGAACAATGCAAACACTCAGCCCCAGTCACACATCTGGGTTTAATCCATCTTTCTTTTGCTCACCATGCCACCTCAGAATTGACCCAGCCATATGCAAATCAGTGTTGACCCTGCTCCTCATGGGAACAGTCCAGCCTGAACTGCCAGGCCAGGTCATCCCTGGCCCGGAAATAAGCATCCTGGGACCAGTTTCAGAGTATCACCCTGCATCAGCAGGCTAGCTTGAATCCAGTGGCACAGTGAGCATGGGACCCATGTCTGGGCATACCCTTCCCACTTAGGGCAACTTTAGCAACAGAAAAGGAAAAAGGACGGAGCGCTGACCAATGCAAACACTCACCCCTAGTCATAGATCTGGGTTTAATCCATTGTTCTTTTGCTCACCATGCCACCCCAGTTTGGACCCAGCCATATGCAAATCAATCTTGTCCCTGTTCCTCATGGGAATAGTCCAGCCCAAACTGCCAGGTCATGTCCTCCCTGGACCGGAACCAAGCATCCTGGTACTGGTTTCAGGGTATCACCCTTCATCAGCCAGGCTAGCTTGAATCCAGTGGCACAGTGAGCACAGGACCCATGTCTGGAAAAACAATGCCACTGCCCTTCATATTCCGTTATGCTGCAATTGTCCCTCGTGTCTGTCCGGTATGGTCAGCTTGCTGCCCTTGCCTTTTTTCCCTCTATTCTCTGTTGTCCATGCGCATGGCCCTATCCCCTCTCTGTTGCTTTCCAAGGAACATTGTGCTGCACTGCCTGCCTGCTTGCCATGTATGGTGTATTGTGCTGGTGTATTGTGTTGCTGCACCACCCAACGCTAGCCCTGTAAGATCAGTTTGGTGCCCTTACCCCTCCCCCTCCTTCCCTGTGTTATTTAAGTCCATGTCCCTACCCCATTGCTTCTGCCCTCTGTAATCTAATGTACCAAACTTGCCATCAATGAGAACTTTGTAAGAAGGCAATTTTGAAAAAAGAAACCTGTGGAATTTATTTTCCCCATTGACTTACATTTAAAAAGAAGATTTTAGGCAGCTAAAATAAACCCCTTTTGGGCTTAAAAACATCAGGAGTCTCCTGCCGGAATTGGGTCCGGTGGCATTTATGGTTGTGCTGCCACTGCCTCTTTCTTCTGCCCTCAATAGCTATATTGCCAAAGCTTCTATCGCCTGTGCTGCATGGTTGGTTTGTTGCCCCTACACCCCCTCTTCCCTGCCCTCCATGGTTCATTGTACTGCCCTTGCCCCTCCTGCCTGCCCAGCATGGTCAACTTGTTGCCTCTGCACCCGCCTCCCTGACCTCAATTATCAGAGGCTGTGCCTCTGACCTCTGCCTCCCCACAGTATTCTAATTAACAGATTGCTAACATTCTATATTTATTACAAAAATGTGCCACACCTGATACCATCTTGGTGTAATCAAAACTGTAGTACCTAAAGCTTTTCCTTTAGAAATGGTGAAAATTAGAGGGTCTTATTTCCATAGAACTTATGGTTAGTGCCCTAAACAACTAAAATTAGACATATTTTTTTGAGTTCTCAAATAGCAACAAAGCACTTTTAAATTATTTGCTATCTTTATGTTCCTAAATGAATGTGTCTTTGTGTAATACAACTGATGTTCATGTAAAGCACTCCAATACCTTTAGGTCAAGTCTGCGTTATATAAAACAGCAAAAAACTAAAGAATATTTCAAAGCCCCTAGCGCTACCTTACCGCTGCTACGGCATAATGTTTTTGATTCTAAGACAGCACTAAAGTGGCTTTCCTGCAGGAGCATATTTACAAAGTGGTGGAATGCATGCATTGTGCCACTTTGTAAACCCTTGCACCACATTATGTCTGCGCCAGGGATAATGTATGCCCGGGGGCGTTCCATCACTAGGAGGCCTGCAAAAATGGTGCAGTGAAATTTAACAGATTTCACTGCGCCATTTTTGGCGTCATTTATAATGCCTGCTAAGAGCAGGCATTAAAATGATGCTCGCATAGTAACCTATGGGCCTCCTTGCACTTTGCTGCACTAGCATCAACACTATTGTGCTAACGACTTCCATGGTGAGGCATATCATAAATATGACGCAACCATGGTGTCGTTAGGTGCCGGTAGGGGTGGGCACAAGAAAAGTGACGCATCCTAGCTGATGCCTCACTTTTTCTTAAATATGGGCCTAATTCTATGTCAGGGCCGGAGTCTTCGGATTATGCTTCTTCTTCTTTGCTGTTTATTATTTCACAAACCACAGCAGCCAATAAAATGTACTTTTTTTGAAAAACTACAATACCCATAAACATGACGTCATAGCATCATTACCAGTCATAGTCCATACTGTTACACATCTCTGAGAACCTCCATAACTCTTCCTCTTTCTTTGCTGCTTCGAAAGAGATAAGTACTTTAATTTTCCTCTTGTCGTTTCCTTTGTGTTGATTGAACTGTGTGAGACCATCGCCACCGGCGTAATAATCGGGCGGTGTTGAGCCCCTTAGAACCTCTCCACAAGGGAAGCGAGCGCCTGACGCGAGGACCTCAGTCCTCTTTCTAGCTCGCAGCCCGCACACGCGCTCTTCGCACTGCAGGATAAATGCCAGATTTGAATCTGCCAGCCAGCTCACGCCACCAGACTCAGTAGGATTGGAGTCGGCTCCTGTATACTCGCAACGGTTCCCCTCACGCCCGTTTGCCAGGTCTGCAATTAGGATATCACAGGTAATTCCTGAGGGGGTTATTTATATATATAGCTCACAAAAAAGAGGACTTTTGAAACAGTAGTTTCTAGTTCAGCTTTCTACCTCCTGCACGGCCACAAGAGTTTGTGTCGACCCCTCCCCCAATATACATTGAATTGTGAGCATTCACTACTGCTCAGTTTATTTTTACGGACAATGAGTGAATGTCAGAGCCAGGATGATGCTGCTAACTGTAATGAACAAGAGGATTTGCTCCTCGCTAAGGACATTGTACATGCCCTGGACGCTTTAGTGGTGCAATCAGTCAGTAGAGACCTATCAGTCGCCCTGCAACCTAGCACCAGATTAAGCGGTATGCTTTGACTGTCCCTCCCTATGGCCTGTCTACCCCCATGCCCCTAGCTGCCACTGGTCAAGAGAGATCTCCGCCAGGTCCCAAATGGCCTCATGCAGCCCCTGTGTCCGTCTGTCCCAATCTCAGGCATCTTCCGATAATGTCCTATCCCCCTTCCAGATGATGCCTCTGAGGCCTTACATTTCCCTCAGTCTGACTCAGATGATGACTCTCACCCTCAAAAATGTTGCCGACATTCCACTGATGAACGGCAGGCCCCCCCACCCTCCTCTGAAGGCATAGTTCCTACGTCTTCCATCAGTTTTGACCCAAATGAGATTGTGCACCCCAGGTCCTCAGACTGGGCCCCCCTCCCTGCAGTGACAGACCATGCCTATGCAAGGCTAAGGAAAGACTTAGATAAACACGTCTGGAGTCGCCTCCGGTCTGAATGCCCTCGCCCTGACATACCTGACAAAGTAACCTTAACCCCTGAGCTAGACCCAAATCTAGCAACTTTACTCAACGTTCTACGAAAGACATTTGGGCTCTTTTTTCTCTGGTGGCCATCTTGGGAGACTTGTTTGTTATTAGCCTCCCTAATGCCCTTATGTACTGCAGTATCCTCAGTAGAAAATGCTTTCATTTTTTCACTCCAATTGCATCAAAATGCTGTTGAGATGTGCCACATTTTTGGGCATAAATTAAAAATGTTAGCACTCTAGTTGCTCAATAGAACACTGTAAGCTACTGATCACCAGGGAGTTCACTGGCAGTCTGCTGCAAGTCTTGAAAGTGCATGTTTCAGTCTGCATGTCAGAATGTTTTAATGAAATAGAAGAGAAAGATATTTGAGAACTCACTTAAAACATGTCCTAATTTTTCTTTCTACAGCATTGATCATAATTTCTATGACAAAATGAGCCCTCTCATTGTTCTTTTCTAAATGAAATGTTTTAACTTTTAGCAGTTTGATTCAATCAAGATGGCTTCAGATGTGCCATATATTTGTCATATGTAACACTGTTAACGCTCTAGTTGTTCTTTAGAACACACAGCGAGGCGCAGTAGAGCATAAGGGAGTCAATTGAAGGCTGCTCCTGTTGGAAGTACATGTTTTATTGAGAATGCCAGACTTCATTCTTAGATGGGGAAGATAGTGTACATTTACAGAAAATATGCTCTAATTTTAGCTTCTGGAGCACCTTCAATCACCTCTAAGGGAAAAACATAAGAAAGCAGTTTTCTCTCAAACATGATTCATGTAATCAAGCAGGGTAAAATCACCTTAGAACACACCATAACTCCTAAAATTAGTATGGTACCATCAGCAAATGATTTATATTGTAACTAAAATTTGTTATCACCCTTTATATGTTTCTTTTTTGTGACCCTCAAAACCTGCCTTTCACTACAGCACATTTCAATGGGGTGCTAAATTGGTCCCAAATTAGCTGCCAACACTTATCTGACAGCCAATCAGATCTCACCATGAGATCTGTGCTTAGGCTCCTCCCAAATAAACAAATGTAGATTTATTTTTCTTTCTCTAAAACTGCTGAACTGATTGCTCCAAATAACAAAAAGCATGATCTCCGGACTAAAAGCTACCTTTCTGCCAAATGTGGTGTAGTTCCGTCTACTCGTTCTGGATGCAGCAGTGTCTAAAGACTCTATGTGAATTAACATGGGAAATGCATTTTTTTGACCTCCCCTTTTTCTCTGCTCCTGCTTGACAGATCACCCTGAAACTTTCCATGCACAACAAGACCCACCTTGTTCCAAGAGATATTATACCTGCAGGCAAGCCTGTGGCAAAAGACAACCTTTGGCTAGATAAAGTTATGTCTGGGACATATGTACAACTCAGAAAAACAGGGTATTGTGTTTGGGGGTACTCTCTGCTCATCCTTCAGATCTCTGCTGGATTTTTGCAGTGGCTTTCAACCATCTGACAACTGCGTACAGATCTTGGAGCTCATTCTCTGGGTCTTTGCTGGGTGTTTCACTGTTGTGCTTCACCTGGAGATTCCTTCTGCTGCATGCAGGTGAAATCTCTGGGGAAAAACCTAAGGGAGAACATGTACAGTAAGCCTGACTCCCACATTTTATTCCCCCAAAATGTGAATCCCTCTTATGTGTCTTTGCTGGAATCACAGTGAAATAACAGATTATGACTGGCCACTTGTAATGAGGGCTTTAGTATTGTAGATAGAATCTAATGAGCCACACAAATTATTGAAACTTGCACAAATTCCAAAAACATACTGAGAAAATTCCTTGCTGGGGATCGTTTCACCACTAGAACTAATGCTTTTGGAAGTTCCATGTGTCAAAAAGGCAAGACTTCAAATAAAGCCCATTCAGTTTTATCCACATGCTTTTGAAAGACTCCATCCTTCATTTTCACAGCCTTCCTGCCTCACTAGGAGTTAAAAACAAACTTGTTCACAACTTATTCTGTATCACTTATTTTCATTTTCTTCCATTTCTGACTGTTAAAATGCTTTTACAAATGTACGAAACACAATTGGCAATTTGGTAACATGTTACCAAATCACCATGTGTGTTTGCGATTTGGTATTTGGAAGGGGCGTGTTTAAGCCATCCCTTCCTAAATACAGAATCTGCATATATGAATGTTTTAAGACTGAGTAACTGTTGCAAAACATTCATATTTTGCTGACTCCTTGAAGGAGGCGGTAAACCATCCCCAAGGGACCTCCTCCCCTTCGGGAATGGATAACAAATATTTTTAGGGGCAGGCAGTGGTCCCACGGACAACTGCCTACTCTTTAAAAATGATACTTCAAAGGTTCATTTTCTTTTATGAAAACAGGCTGCATCAAAAAAAAGATTGCCTCATTAAAAAGCAATCACAGCGGGTGCTAGAGAGCCGGCAAGCAAGATGGCCGCACTGGAGTGAGGTGCCTGCCGTCTGGAGCTATAATCAGACAATATCCTGCTCCAAGTGGCAGTTATGTAACAAATCGAGGCAACTAATGAGCTGCACATAAGAAGGGGAGCCAATCGCTGTTGCTAGTAAATGAGAACGAAGGCCAGATATGTTCTAATGGGACCACCAGCCTGGAGGCGTGTTCCCCGACATAATAGGCCTGCAAGGACATCGATGCACTGTACTGCCCGCTGCAGCTCTTGGCCTGCAGCTTACCTGAATGGGGGACGAGGGCTGTGTTTTGAAAGTGAACGTGCAACTCTGGTGACTTGAAAATTGGTGGGGGCTGACCTGGTGCAGGCTGCTTGAGGTCAGCGTTGAAGCTGGGGCCTATGTGAGGAGCGGTGATGGGGCGGCTTGGGCTGCGTGTCTTGGGGCTAAGGCCCTATTGGCATTGGGGTGCGTTGTTGCTGCTTGCCTCCTCCCTCTGACGCTGGATCATGATCCTGCTTGATGACGGTGTGCTGACCTCGCAACAATATAAGGTGAGGGTGGATCAGTCCGAGACCTCCGAGTTGGCTCTGTGGGCCTGCCTGAGGCATGACACCGAATAGAAGCAATTGAATGCTCAAGGACCAGGCAGAATGAATGCTCTCTTCCCCTGCCAGGATGCGCCTTTCCTCTCACCTGCCTATAATTGCACACAGACCTGCATTACATCTGTGCACTGGGGGTGACCCAGCTGATTATTGCCTGGTGATACTGGCTAACCCTAGTCTCTATGATTGCGTCCTACTGAGATACCTCCATGCTCCAACTACAGTTACCTGGCGCCTGACACCATTGAACTGCAGACTGCCCACCCTGGGGCCTTCCGGTATTCTCTCATAACTGGTGCGGCTATTGCACATCAGTCCCCCCTCGCACTGGCTTCTTACAATAAATCATTTGAGGTTCCCATCGTATTGACACTATGAACGCTGCCTTTGTGTGGTGCTTTTTCATGCTGCAAGCTAGGAAAGGCTGTTTCTCCACACAAACCATCCTTACAGGCCCGAGCACTAGCCACTGCGTGCTACTTGAGCCTGCCTCTGCACCTCCAGGTGTGCTGTGGAGTTGTGGTAGGGCTGTGAGGGCGCTGGCACCACTTGAGACTCTTGTGGTTTGCTTGAACCCGAGATGGGTGCTACGTCTCCTGTATTGAGGTGATTCGATTTCTTTTTTTTATAACCAACTTCATTGTTTATAAACAGTGTGTACTCGTCATAAAGCAGTAGAAACAAACATAAAGTATTCAGAACTGTTACATCACATGCGTTCCCATTTGTACACATTACAACTACCATTACACTGATAACCAATAGTAGTTCCACCATTTTCCCCACACTTTATCACGTTTCTTTGGGCACACCAAAGATTCATAGATTGGCTTTTCTTATTGTGCCTACCAGTCCACACCTGCCCGCCACACTGCCATGGATGGGATTGTGGTTTGCTTCCACAGACAGGCTATGTCTCTCTTAGCGATTAGACAGGCCATTCCTATAAAGCTATGTTCCGGGCGTGGGCCTCCCAACTCTTCTAATAGTCCCAACAATGCTATTTTTAGGGTCAGGTCAATCAGACATCCCAAGACCTCCGAAATCTCTTCTCCAATGGCCACTGGATTTAGATGACTGGATTAAAAAGCGCTCGGACATTATTAAGTAGACTGAATAGGTGTAGTGGGTGCAGTAGCCACTAGTGCCACAATACTTGCCAACATGGGAAAAGCCGACACGAAGCAAACTAAGCTTCACTTTGATGCCTGCAGATCTGCTTGTGCCCCGGTTGATAATGACGACCAAAGCAGTACAGTGAACTCCCCTACTGGCTAGGCGACTGACTCAGCTGATATGAAATCCCTTATTTCCATGCCTGGCCTAATTTGAACCCAAAATGGATTTTATGTGATCCAGGATGGATGCCATCACGCACAGGCTAAAGAAACATGACAGCCGCCTTGCCGAGGCTGAGCAGCAGATCTCGTCTATGGAAGACCCGGACACACACAGAAGTGAACAACTCTTAAACATGGATAAAGTTCTCAAAGTAATGTCTGCCAAGAATGAAGATTTGGAGGTGCGCTCCGTAAGGAATAGTCTGCGCATTATGGGGGTTCTTGAGACAACCAACACAGGCAAGATAGAGGAGTTCGTGGAGCATCTCCTCCCTGAGCTGTTCAAAGCAGAGGCATTTTCTAAGCTGTTGGTGGTGGAGAGAGCCCATCGGGCACTGATGGCATATCCCACCACTTTGCCCCCCTACCAGACCCATCATCGCCCACTTACTGAACTGTTGTGACAATGATATTACTCTAAGACTTGCCAGGGAGAAACGCTTGCTACAGTACGAAGGGAAGATTGTGATCATATTCTCTAACTTCACCATAGCTGCACAGGAGGCTTGTCGGAAATACAGGCCCATCCAACAGATGCTGCAGAAAGCCAATGTCCAGTATGCAATGCTCTATCCGTCTCGACTGCGCATAACCTACATTTTCAACAGCCCTCAGATGGCTGTGTAATTCATGAAACACAATTTAGACCATGCTCCCTCTGCCGGTCGAGGATCACAGCCTTCCAGGCTCCCGTTAACACTCTCTGTGGTGGGATAGTCCATCTGCAGAAGTAAGCAAATTAGCGTGTATGACGGACCTCTAAGAGATTATAAAACATTAATTTTGCCTAAATAATGGGTCTGGTTCGAACAAGGCTCCGCCTACTCATGTGCCTATTGGTGCGCTAAAACACACGGCCTCCGGCCCTCTTAAGGGGTAGCTTATGACTCCACTTCCTTTGATTAGTACCTTTCTGATTTGCTGTTGTGATGTGAGGCACTTGAGACTTAAACCTTAGTACCCCAGACACCCTTGTTCAGTTGAGGTGGAAGTGCCTGGCTCCCTGGTTGATCACCCAGAAGGATACCCCTTACTGTAACTTATTTTCTTTCTCCGTCTCTCTTCTCATCAACTCAACTGAATATATGATTTCTGCATTTCCTTCTACCTGATACTCTCCTGCCTCCACTTGCTACCTTAACTTGGTTGTCAACTCTTATATATTCCTTTACTTTCTTATCTCCTATCTTTTGCTATTGATATCATACGAGTTAGACTCTAGTCCCAACTATTCTAGTGAGAGTGCTATCTATAATCCTATGATGGATGTATATGCTTTTCTTGTGAATTTTTATATTGTTTTCTGGTTTGTGGGTGGGAAAATGCTTTCTGATGGGATTGGGCCATCAGTGTGGGTGGGCAAGAGGGAGTTATATTTGACTTACTGTGCACCTTCATATGCGCACTCACTACAATATATGCCTGCCATACTGCCAATCCTTGGCTGGACCCATACCAAGTGCACAGCACAGCAACTCTCCATTAGACATGGTTGACCCAGCCCAGGCACAACGTGTTAATGCACGAATTCGATGAAATTGCCTCACATGGAATATCAGGGGATTGGTGACCCACGCAAGCCCCACCATACACTGGCTTACCTATAAAGGCATATTAGCATTGCTCTGTTACAGGGGACTCATATGGATGATTCAGTGCATACTAAATTCACAGACCAATGGGCATCCCTTCGATACTCCACATATGTGTGGGGGTACTATGATCCTTATATGTAAGGGTATTTCATCTGCTCCAAAGGACATGCACAGCGACTTCCCAGGGACATTATACTTTGGTGTGGGGTAGGCTGTCCTCAATGGCCATAACCATTGTGAATTGCTATGGTCCTAATCCAGATCACCCTGGATTCTTTAATATGCTCTGGGGATTGATTGCAGACACTGGTTCCACGCATATTGAATTTGGAAAGGGACAGATCACACACTTCTTCCCACTATCAAGCGAACACAGGCAGACACATCCGAGCCATTGTGGAGGAAAATTGACTTTTGGACACATGGAGAACTACCTACCCACAGGCAAAGAAGGGTACTTTCTACCCTGGGGCCCATAATAGTTGGTCCAGAATGGATTTCTGGCTCATTTCCAGGAGTCTGGGGACTTGGTTAAAGGAGGCGACCCACCAGGCATCTATCTACTCGAACCATTTCCTGGTGCTATTGGTGCTATCTCCACCTGATGTCATTTCCCCACGCGCTACCTAGAGCCTCTCTCCGCCATTGCTTTTAGACATGGCGTTTCTGGAAGAACTCGGACAGGTGGTGGATTTTTTCTACAGAAATAAGGACTCACAGATCAGCATGGTTTGGGAGGCCTTTTGGGTTACTATCCGGGAGCTTTGCTAGGTCAGGAGCGGAGGGATTCTGCGCTCGTTCAGGGATAATCTTAGGAAAATTTAAGACGACATTAAAACTCTAGAGGAGAGTCTGGGGATCCCCGGAATCGGAGAACTGCCAGTAAGCTTCAAGAGATCATTACTGACTATCAGGAAACAGCTGGGCGCAAATGTCTATTCCGTGGGAAATGCTTTAAAGCTAATGAGTACTGCGAGGAAGAACAGCCGGGGCGCACACTAGCAACTATGATACACAACCCCTGAGGCACCAACTCCATCCTTGAAATACAGGACGAGGATTGCAAAACCTACCGGGATAACCCAGACATACTCAGAATATTTGCAAAGTTCTACCAGCATCTTTATTCCTCACGTAGGCTGCAAACAATAGACATAGATGTATACCTGGAGTACGTGGCTGAGCAATGCACAAAGGGAATTCCTATCAGCAGATATTGAGGAAGAAGAAATAAAAGAAGCCATTCTGCAGTTTCGCCCAAACAGGGCTCCTGGCCCTGATGGGCTGTCATCTAATTTTTATAATACGTATGCTGGATCCTTGGTTCCAATCCTAAATAAAGTCTACCCCGAGCAAGTTAGATGGGCCTCTTGCCACCTTCAATGCGAAAGGTGATGATCATTACCTTGCTTAAATCTGGCAAGCCATTTGAGCTCTGTGATTCATACAAACCTCTCTCCCTCATCTAATGCAATGCCAAAATTCTTAGCTAAAGTCCTCTCTGTCTCTTAATGACCTTTCTGGTATGTCTGGACCAGTCAGGTTATACTCGGGGCGCGCTCCCTCACATAATCTGCAGACCTTAACTGTGCTCATGCAAGACATAGATCCAGAGCTTGCTGCTGCTGCGGTGTTTCTTGATGCCACAAAGGCTTTTGATTCAGTGGAGTGCAAGTACCTGATGGTGGTATTCCGCTGCATGGGTTTTCTGCTCCCCTTTTTTACATGAATTGTCCTGCTGTACTCTTAACCAGCAGCTAAAATACACATAAACGGACCTGCTTGGCCCCCTTTCTCATCCAAAGCGGCACCCGGCAGGGATGCCCCTTGTGGCCATTACTTTGCGTGCTGGCAATTGAGCCCCTATCAGCCAAACTCCATCAACATTATCACAATTATGCTATCAGATACACCACTAGACATATATTGATTTCATTATATGCTGATGATATCACATTATACCTCCGTGAGCCACACAGTGTTGTGCGATTTTTGTGCATTTTGGTAGCCTGTCCGGCATCCAAATTAATTCGGAGAAATCGTTCCTTTTCCCGCTCACCCCAGCCACAGATTGTTTCCAACCAGACTATCCACTTCAGTGGTGTGACTATGGGCCTGATTCCTACTTTGGCGGGCAGCGGTCGCCGCCCGCCAAGTGGGAACTGCCAGAAGACCTTTTGACCGTGCCGCTCATTCTGACTTTCCCGCTGGGCTGGCGGGCGACCGCCAAAAGGCCGCCCGCCCAGCGGGAAAGCACCAGCAACGAGGAAGCTGGCTCCGAATGGAGCCGGCGGAGTTGCTGGTGTGCGACGGGTGCAGTTGCACCCGTCGCGATTTTCAGTGTCTGCCAAGCAGACACTGAAAATCAATGTGGGGCCCTGTTAGGGGGCCCCTGCAGTGCCCATGCCAGTGGCATGGGCACTGCAGGGGCCCCCAGGGGCCCCACGACACCCGTTCCCGCCAGCCTGGTTCTGGCGGTGAAAACGCTAGAACCAGGCTGGCGGGAAGGGGGTCGGAATCCCCATGGCGGCGCTGCTTGCAGCGCCGCCGTGGAGGATTCACAGGGGCAGCGGGAAACCGCCGGCTTCCCTTTTCTGACCGCGGCTTTACCGCCGCGGTCAGAATTGCCCCAGAAGCACCGCCAGCCTGTTGGCGGTGCTTCCTCCGTCCCCTACCCTGGCGGTCTCGGACCGCCAGGGTAGGAATCACCCCTATGTCCCTTCTTTGGACATTCTCCACCAACAAAAAGTGGTGGCAGGTAGCTGTACAGCTATAAACATTGACTATCGAATTTGGGCTTAGAGCACTCAATGGTGGGACGAAATCAGACGCAAAGGGTTGTCATACTTACAACAAGGTTAACCATAAAAGTAGAATTGACTATTGTTTAGTTGACATAAGACTGTGGCCTTCAGTCATTGATATGATAGTTTTTGAGAGAATAGAGAGCGATCACAATCTGCTTTCAGTCCAAATGCTTGCCTTGTGTAATCAAATGTCTACGACTAATATCCCACTATACCACTAACGGATATTAGTATGACCAATGATAAATGCCACTTAGAGTGGCACAAGATAGCAGCCCCACCAGATGTCCTAAGCTCTGCGAACGCTGTTTTGAGGACCTTATTGGTGCACTTTGAGGCAGGTCTTGTAAACACCGGTGAGTAATTAGTTATATCCTATGCTTTATGTTTTGAGAATATTGCGGCCCATTTTATGTCAGGTATTGATTCTGGTGGTGCAAGGCCCAAAGGGAAACATCCTTGTTTTAATAAGGAATGTCGGACTTTAAATAAACTATTGACCAAGACCATCAAATCCAAGGATGTAGTTGCTGTCCGTATAGCTAGGAAGACTTAAAAGCCCTCGATTTATAAAGCCAAACGTGAGCAGGACAATAAGTGGTAGGCTGCACTAAATGATGCTTTGCGTGAGAAGAAATGTACAAAATTGTGGTCTTTGTTTGCACGTACCTTGATAATAGTGTTTTGAATGTTACAGCGAACATTACTACAACAGAATGGGTAGACCATTTCAGTTGAATGTATTCTGCCGATCAACTCAGTATGGTATGTGAATTTGATAGGGTTTCTCCTATCACCATTGACAAAACTTCTAACCCTTCTTCTTTGCAATTGTTTACTCTCTCGATGTTGTGCACTTATTAGGCCCTTTAAAACGTGGCAGGGCGTCTGGTCCGGCTGGCGTTCCGGTGGATTTGTTTCTAACTGATGTTAAAGTCTGTTCGAGTTACATTACTATCAGATCCAATGCAATAGCAGCAGGGGCACCAATTCCTGAGTCATAGAAGGGTGCTGTTTTAGTTCCTATCTACAAAAAGGGCGATAGAGCCTTATCCTGTAAATGTAGACCTATTAGCCTACTAGACTGTGTGCAGAAAGTCTTCTGCCACTGTCTCCTGGGAAAGATTCAGGATTAGATGTCTGAGCATGATATATTTAGTTCATTGCAAGCTGGCTTCCGTAAGAAAATTTCCACTATTGATCAAGCTTTCAGGTTTCTTCTCTTATATTGGAAGAATGTTTTTATTGGCAAGGGGAATCTGTATGTTGCCTTTGTAGATTTTAAATCTGCGTCCATTTTAGTGCCTTGTTACAAGTTGTGGGAAGTCCTCTCTGGGATGGCAATCCCCACCCACGTTCTTTCCTTATTAATACGGCTTCACAGGGGCAACTAAGCATGCACCACATGGGGTGATCTGGGGCAGCTTACTGACAAAATCCCAGTGGCAAGGGGAGTACGCCAAGGGCGTGTCCTTGCTCCAACTTTGTTCTCATTATATATTAATGACATTGTTCCTTTCCTATTCAAGGTGGAGGCAGATGCACCATCTATAGGCACACATAAAGTCCTGTCTTGCTATTTGCAGATGACACCCTTTCGATATCTAAGACCCCGAGTGGTTTACGGAAGCTCCTTACTTGCTTTGAGGAGTTCTGCTACTCTCGGGGACTGGAAACCAATACTTCTAAAACTAAACTGATGTCATTCAACCCTCATAGATCTTTTAAAGGGAATATTACACTTGGAGGTATCCCACTTGAGAAGGTGAAATCTTTTAGTTACCTTGGCCTAATGTTATCGGAGAATATGTCCTGGAAGTCACATATTGCCAAGCTGGTGTTGAAGCAAAAGCTAATTACACGGGTTCTAATCAAGGATTTTGGGCTTTCTTACACTAAGCCGATACGCCCAGCACTCCAGTTCTACAAGGCCAAGGCTGTGAGTTCTGCTCTTTATGGCGCAGAACTGTGGGGCCATGTTACAGCCCAAGAAATATTGCTAGTTAAGAATGTCTTTCTAAGGAAGGTTGTCTCCCTTCCACTGAGCAATCCCCTGCTTCCTCTTTTTAAGGACTTAGGCATTAGCGGTATAGGTCATAAGACTCCTTTATTCCCTCTTTTGTACTGGAGGTGGCTTTGGACTACACCAGAGCTTTCCTCTTACACTGTAGCCCTGCAGGCCATAGTGGAAGCTCATCACTCCCTTAGCATTCCTTGGCTCAGATACATCAAAGAGTCATTATACACGCTTGGTCACAGTGAGCTTTGGGATTTCCCAGCCACTGCTCCCTTACCATCGAAACATGACTGAAAAAGCACTATTGGAGTGTGGTAGACTCTGAGGAGTTGTGTGTAGCACTCCGTTCCAAATTGTCACATGACTTTGTCACATGACTTTGTCGATCTGAAAGATGTGTGCAGATATGAGGCATTCTGGGATGCAATTTTGGTCCCTAAAGACAGGAAGATGTATTTCCAGTTTTGTGTAGGAACTTTACCATTGAGATCATTGGTCATCTGAGGGGGTAACCCCTTGTCCAGCTTGTAATGCTCCTATCGAAAACCTGCCTTATGTTTTATTTGTTTGCCCTCCTTATGCAACCCCTCATGGGAAATGGCTTGCCCCTGCCTGTAGATTGTTGGGAGTTCATAAGAAGTTTGTTGCTCTTCGAATTCTTAGATCAGACAAGCACACTATGGCCTTCATTGAGACCTTGGCTGTAAATACCGAATTCCGCCGTGCTGAATGCCGCCAGCATACCGCCATGGAGGCGGACATCCGTCTGCCCCATTATGACACATACATACAAGATCGACAGAAAACAACCACAAATCCGCCAGACCCACTGAACGTGATAAACTGTCGGTACTACCACTCATACTGTTACGCCATCAATACTATGCCCTCCAAATAATGACGCACCAATCACCACACCGGACATTTAACAACGGTAAACAAATGGTGGTGAACACCGCCGCTGCTGACAAGGCCACCCAAAGACAAAACAAGATAACATTGGCCAGAACAAAAAATCCAGACCTGACACAATTACACCCACCCCCCACATCCACAAACAGCACTATAAAACACACACCCACAATCCTTTGCTAACACGAAAAGACCGCAATAGCTAGCCACGCAAATCACAGAGACAACTTCACACACAGACCACAACCACCCATTCATCCATAACGCATCACACACCCCACATCCCACACCCCATTACTCAACACCATCTGCACAACACACACCACACAAAACCCATGTCCCCATAACTGTACCCCCGTTTCACTGATGAGGAGTTGCGGGTCTTGGCTGAGGAAATAGTGAGGGTAGAGCCACAGCTGTTTGGAGCACAGGTACAGCGGATATCCATTGCCAGGAAGATGGAGCTATGGTGGAGGATCGTGGACAGGGTGAACGCCGTGGGACAGCATCCAAGAACAAGGGACAACATCAGGAAGAGGTGCAACGACCTATGGGGAAAGGTGCTTTCCATAGCAGCAAGGCACCAGCTCGCCAAACAGAGGACTGGCGGTGGACCCTCACCTCCTCCCCCACAGCTGACAGCATGGTAGGAGCAAGTCTTGGCAATCCTGCATCCTGAGGGCTCACTGGAGTTGCCAGAGGATGGGACACTGGTGAGTCAACATTTACTACTTATCGTCCCCCCCATACCTACATGCCACCACCACCTCTCACCCTGACACCCATAACTCCACTCCATCCCACACAGTGCACCACCACAATTAACAAACCTAAATGCCAAGCTCTGCATGCCATACGCACTGCATGTACATCCCTTCCAGCCCTGCATGTACACCCACCACCACTGCATGCACAGCATGGAGAACTAACAATCCTACAGTGCATCACTATACACAAACAAAGGTGGCAGGGCAACAGCAACAATATAGGGGAAGCTAGGGATGCAAAGTATGTCACAGACGTGTAGCATAATACATCCCCACAGGTGCCCCAGCCAATCTCAGCAGCGAGGAGGTGCCACGGCTACCCAGTCCTCCACCAGAAGATGGCCCAGTGATGACAGCAACTATGGAGTTCTGGATCTGAATGTACTCCCTGGCCCATCAGGGACTACTTTTCAGTCGGCTACCCCAGCCCACACCCAGTCCACCACAGAGCCTTCCCCCTCAGTTTCCAACACCAAGGCAGCCACCCAACGTCCCCAGGACATGTCAATCAGCAGTGTGTCCACACCTCACAGGCAAGACAATGTGGGTCCTGGGGTCAGTGGCTGTGGGCACACCATTCAGGGGACACAGGCACAGGGGGCCAGGGACACTCATAGGACAGCTGTGCGCCAGGGGGAGGATGGGCCCAGGGAACAGACTGTCCTGGAGGCACTCATCAATGTCCTGGGGGCTTATCAAAAATCCCAGGACAAGATGGGTCAGGTGATAATCGTCCTGCAGGGGAACCAGGGGCTGCAGGAGGAACACCACCAGGAGATCAAGAAAGAATTGCAGGCCCTGAACATCACCATGGTCTCCATTGCAGGGGTGCTGGATGATATGACCAACATCATGAGGAAGTACACATCACACCTGCGGGCCCCTTCCACTAGCCAGTCAACTGACCAGCCCTCCACATCTGCTGCAGCTAGTGGACAGGAGGCCCTGCCACAGGACCCACAGGCCTCCAGTACTCCTCCCCCTGCAGAAGGTGAACCACCCCACAAACATTCCCTGTGACCCAGACATACACCAGAGAGAGTTGCCAAGACCACCACCAGGAAATGACCCCCTCCTGATTGTCCCCCTTGTGTTCAACTGTGTCAACTTGTCCACATTGAACTGCCATTGCTCCCCTCCTATGCGCCTTTTCACACTGGACCTGTGCTACAAATAGGCTGGCCCACTACACTGGACTATTCCCAACCATCACCCCACTCTATCGCAGTTCCCATTGTAGAACAATTTTCATTAAACACCCTTGGACACAACATGAGTGATAGTGCTTTATCTACAGGTAATGTACACTGTAATGAACTGTAATGAACTGCATGATCCTGTGTAAATGTCCAGTAACATGTTGATCCATCCAATAAATGTGTCTCAGCAGTATGTACGCATCACAGCAGTACACTGTTGGAACAACACCAACACCTGCAATAAAGGAAGGCATAGGTGACAGTCAGGTAGAATTCAAAGGCAATGAATGTATTATGCTGTGCAGTCACACAGTACAACACTAAAATGTAGAAATGTTTAGTTCAACAGTCTTACCTGAGTGTCATTGGAAGTGATGCTGGATGAAATGTGACCTGTTGTCCATATCCTCCTCCTCACTGTCCTCAGGGTCCACTGATGCCACAGCTGCATTGTCACCCCCTCCTCCTGCAGATAGGGTACATGCCGTCTGAGGGACAATTTGTGCAACATGCAGCACACAACAACGATTCTGCAGACCTTCTCAGGGGAGTAGCATAGGGATCCACCTGTCAGAAGGGGGCACCTGATTCTAGCCTTCAGGAGCCTGAAGGTCCTTTCTACAATCCTCCTGGTATGCCCATGAGCATCATTGTACCTATTTTCGGCCCCTGTTCTCGGATTCCTAACAGGGGTCTTGACAGGTTTGGGTAGCCGGAATCACCTGCAAGAAGTAAGGGACACACATTAGCCCTGCACAATGGCATGATCTATGACTCATGAAGGCATACACTCACAAACATTGGGTGAGGGCACTGGCTCACCTATTAGCCACACTCTGCCTCTGTAGTTGTGCCATCAGCTGTGGGACACGGCTATTCCTAAGGACAAAGGCATCATGCACCGACCCGGGATAATTGGCAATGACGTGGGAGATGTACTGGTCAGCCAGGCACACCATCTGGACATTGAGTGAGTGGAAACTCTTCCGATTCCTGTACACTTGTTTATTGGCCCTGAAGGGGACTAAGGCAATATGGGTCCCCTTGATGGCCCCAAAACACAGGAGGTATATATCCTATTGCATAGTATCCAGCCTTCACACTGGGGGAATGTGATGTAGCTGCACATGTGTTTGAGCAAGGCAGACAAAACCCTTGCAAGCACAATAGAGAACATTGGCTGTGACATCTCTGCAGCCAAGCCTACTTTCACCTGGAAAGAGCCAGTTGCCAGGGAAAGGAGCACTGAGAGTACCTGCACAAGAGGGGGGATTGCTTTGGTGCTACGGATAGCAGGTAGCAGATCAGGCCACAGTTGTTCACACATCTGTGATTGTGGCCCTGTCCAGACAATAGGTGAGTATGATGTGCCGGTCCTCCAGTGTAGCCAAGTCCACAAGGGGTCCATACACCAATGTGACAACAGGAACCATGAACACACAACAGCAGTGTACACAGAGCATGCTTGTATGTTGGACACTGGAATTGTGTAGGTAAGTACGTTTGACTACAATGATGCACTAATTAATCTGTACATGTGTACCAGCATTAGAAAATGGCACCTGTCTGTCCTGTATTCATGGACAGATGGAAGTGACCTCACTCCACTGGCATTCGCATCATGGCGAAAGGCGGTCTACACCGCCGTGTAATTACTCAGTGGCTAACATGGCCCTCTATGGATAATGGGAACCAATGATGATCAACGTCGGCGGTGACGGTGTTCACCGACGCAAACGTGACTGCCATTTCCTTTCTACCACTTCACTTGATTCCTGACTTTCCACAGGACGACATCTCCACTGTGTATGCTGCTGTGACCTGTGTTTGGATTTGCCATGGCTCGTGCAACAGTGGAAAGGGCCCCAGCCTTCACATCGGAGGAGTTGGAGTGCCTCGTGGACAGGGTCCAACCCCAGTTATTGGCAGCTATATGGGCCTCCAGAGCAATAGGTGAGTACACCATGGGTACGTTGCATGCAACATGACTGCATGGATATGTGTGTGTGTGTGCTGGCAGTGTGTCAGGTGGGGGGATATGGCTGATGGCAGCGTTAATGCAGGGGTACATGTCATGTGTGTGCCTGATGAGAGGAAATGCATTTTGTGGGCCATATGTGTGACAGACTGGATTGTCAGGTTCAAAGTATCCCGCCTTCTGTGTTTCCTCTGCAGGTCAGCGCCCATCACAAGAAGGGGTTGTGGCGTGCCATTGCCAAGGACGCGCTGACCCTGTGGGTCTATAGTAGGCAGAGCACCCACTGCAAGAAACGGTGGGAGGACCTTAAACGCTGGTCCCGGAAGACCGCAGAGGCCCAGCTGGGGATGGCCTCCCAATGAGGGAGGGGTGCCCGTCGGAACCTGACCCCTCTGATTGCCCACATACTGGCTGTGGCCTACCCAGAGCTGGAGTGGCGCTTGAGGGCATCTCAGCAGCCACAAGGGGGTGAGTACAATGTTTTTGTCAACCATCTCTGTTGCCTGGCATGGGATTTAGGTGCAGGATGCCCCACTATGCCAGTTCAGATATTGCTGTGTGGTCCAGCTCAGGTTAATAGGGTGGAAAGCATGTATTATATAGCTAGGTAGGTGGCTTCCTATGTCAGACAGGGCGTAGCTGGTCCCAGTTGGTGTGTAGCTGGCAGTGTTTGGCTCCTACCTGCTGTATTACTTACCCAATGGTATGCCAGTGTGGTCTATACTGCCCATTCTCAGTGTCAGTGTGTAACAGTGATGTGTCTGCCATCTGTGCTGTTGGTGCTGAGATTGACCCTGTGCCCCCTTTCTCTCCTGCCTCCTTTTGTCATCCAATCCATGTGTACATTAGCATCATCTGGCGAAGGAGTAGGGGCACCGGCGAGTGAGGGAGCTGCATCCCACAGGACCCAGGAGGCAGAGTCCACTGATACCGAGGGGACCAGACGGATGGAAGGCGAGCGGAGCACCACGGCAGGGGACAGGAGGTGACACCACTGACTCTGATTCCTCCTCCGATAGGAGCTCCCTGGTGCTGGTGGGACCCTCTGGGACCACCCCAGCTACAGGTTCTACCGCCACCGCCATACCAGCACCGCCCTCCCAGTAGCCCCCATCCCCACTGACTTGCCTGTGCCCGCTCACCAAGGAGGGTGGGCATCTCCTTCAGCCCAGGCACCTCAGGCCCTGCCCCAGTCAGCCCTGCTGCCCTCAGTGAGGAGGCTATTGAACTCCTGAGATCCATCTTTGTAGGGCTGTCAACCATAGTGAATGCCATCCAGGGGCTGGCATCCCAGATGCAGCAATGCAGTACCTTCCTGGTGGGTTGGCGGCCCTACAGAGATTGCTTCTGGCTATGTCCTCTTCACTGACGGCACCACTACCCAGTCCCAGTCTCCTCACCTCCAACCCATCCCACGCACACATTCTGACAAGCATGCACCCAAAACAACAGACAAGACTCGCACAAACAAACACAAGCAGCACACTTCAGTCCACAAGCACTCACACAGCCAACACCCAGATGCACACACAACATCATCCACTGCCTCCGCTGTCTCCCCCTCCTCCCGTCTCCCCCTCACAGTCACATCCGCACTCACACCTGCATGCACTGCATCAACAGTCCCTGAACCTGCCACCTGCACACTCTTGCCCACAGTCACCACAACAGCAGACCCGCAGATATGCACCCCACACACCACATACGTAGTCACCATCCCCACCACTACCACCTCATGCAGCACACCCACCTCACTTGCAGACACCACCACAACATCCATCCACACTTCATGTTTGTCCTCCCCCGCCCTGCCTGCCCCCTCCAGTGACACATGCACGCTCGCCCCCAACAGCAATCCACCTCACACATGCACCTGCTCCCAAGTCCAGCACACCTCCTCCTCCTACAACCACTCCCTCTACCTCCACACCCACACCCATCCCTCCTCCCCATCCCGCCCCATTGTCCCTAAGAAGCTTTTCCTTGCCCACCTTGACGTCTTCCCTCACCCTCCACCCTCTGTCCTGCCCGTAAGAGGAAGGTCACACAACCCCAGCCCAGTACCTCAAGCACCCAGTCTGACACAGCTCCACCCCCAAAGTCTCCAGCTGCCACTAAAGGGTGCATGAGTGAGAAGCAGGCCCCCACACCTAGGACATTCCTCCCTCACCCAAAATGGGGGGCTAAAGTGCTGCCCCCTCCCAAACAGACTGGCAAGACCATGGGGCCACCTCCAAAACCTAGGGCCAAGGAGGCCCCTCCAAAATCCCTGCCCAAGGAGGCCCCAACAAAATCCCTGCCCAAGAAGGCCCCTCAAAAATCCAAGGCCAATGAGGCCCCCAGAAATCCAAGGCCAATGAGGCCCCCCAGAAATCCAAGGCAAAGGAGGCCCCAACAAAATCCCTGGACAAGGAGGCCCCAACAAAATCCCTGGACAAGGAGGCCCCACTCGAAACCATGGCCAAGGGGCCCCCACTCAAATTTGTGGCCAAGGAGCCGCATCCGATACCAATCAATCAATCATTCGATTTATAAAGCGCTCTACGTACCCGTGAGGGTTTCAAGGCGCTGGGGGGGAGGAGGAGGGGGTACTGTTACTGATCGAAGAGCCAGGTCTTGAGTCTTCTGAAGGTGGGTAGGTCTTGGGTCTGTCGTAGTTTGGTGGGGAGGGTGTTCCAAGTTTTGGCGGTGAGGTATGAGAAGGATCTGCCACCGGAGGTCTTTCTTCGGATGCGGGGAAGAAGGGCGAGGTTGGTGGAGTGGAGCTGACGGGTGGGGGTGTAGAGGCTGAGTGTGTTGTTCAGGTAGGCTGGTCCGGTGTTCTGGAGCGCTTTGTGAGCGTCGGTAAGAAGTTTGAAAGTGATCCTCTTGTCCACGGGGAGCCAGTGAAGGTTTCTCAGGTGGTGGGAGATGTGGCTGTGGCGGGGTACATCGAGGATCAGCCTGGCGGAGGCGTTTTAGATGCGTGGGAGGCGTGGTAGGTCTTTTGCTGGGATGCCTGTGTAAAATGTGTTGCCGTAGTCCAGTCTGCTGCTGACGAGGGCCTGTGTCACAGTTCTTCTGGTTTCTGGAGGGATCCACTTGTAGATTCTACGGAGCATGCGGAGTGTGTTGTAGCAGGAGGAGGAAACTGCGTTGATCTGTTTAGACAAGGTGAGAGAGGAGTTGAGGATGAAGCCCAAGTTGCGAGCGTGGTCAGTCGGTGTTGGTGGGGTTCCTAGTGCGGTAGGCCACCAGGAGTCGTCCCAGGCGGAGGGGGTGGGTCTGAGGATGAGGACCTCCGTCTTGTCCGAGTTTAGTTTCAGGCGGCTGCTTCTCATCCATTCGGCGATGGATTTCATTCCCTCGTGGTGGTTGGTTTTGGCGGTGCGCACAATTGATTAATTTTTTTATGGCGGGGAATAGAGCAGGCCTCTATAAGCATTTAAGATTGCAGCGAGAGAAGCAGGAGGTATAGCACTTCCAGACTTCCAACTATATAATAAAGCAACAGAACTGCGGGTAATCACAGAATGGGAACTGAGTGTCTTATAAAAATTGGCTACACATAAATAGGGCCTTAGTTGGCAAATACATATGGAACATTCCTTGGAAACCGAAAACAGACAGATCTCCAAATGCCTATATCAGCACACCTATTCACACAACTCTACAAATTTGGGACATGGTTCCTAAGCAGCAGGGTGGACCACTTCCCTTCCCTCTACTCTGCTGTACACTTCAATCTCGCTTCCCCCCGCACTAATTCCGGGTGCCTTTGATAAATGAGGGAAGTTGGATGCCTCATGATAGCAGACCTATTCCACGGTTGGGACATCTTGCCTTTTGAAAATTGGCAACGCGATTCTGACCTTCCACACACTGAACACTGTCATTACACCCAAGTGAAACACTGGGTATTGGACTCTGACACATGCCTTGCTGCTAAACGAGACCCTGCCCCCCCCATGAAACATTTGTGAGATGGACAACAGGGACCAAACTCTCAATTTCCTTCTTATATGCTTACCTACTTCGGTACCTTCCATTACAGATACCACAGCATGTTAACTTTTGGACTGAACTCTTGCCTACTCTGATTTCAGAGACAGTGGCAAAAGTTATGGTGCGACCGCCAAATTTAACCATTCACTTGGACTTAGGGAAGCCCACTATAAAATCCTTTTATGATTGGTACCTTTATCCGACTAATCTAACAAAGATTTTCTCTACCACGTCCGATTGATGCTGGAAAGGCTGCGGCCTTCTTGGAAACTTTCACCATATCTAGTGGGACTGCCCAACTATCTGATCTTTTTTGACTAAGATCCTGGCACAAATTAAAACAATACTGGGATACCCTGTCCCTTCCACTTTAGGTACTACACTCCTAGGACTGGAAGATGATTCCCTGCATCATCAAACCACAAGTGACCACTCTATTATGTGGCTCTGACTAGGGGCTGCCAATATGGCCATAGCAGCAAACTGGAAATAGGCCAGAGTGCCGTCTTTGTAGCAGTGGCATGTCAGACTCTGGCAAAGTCTAACCAAGGAAAGGATGACTGATATCCTCCAAGACGTGAGTAAGAATTTTGAATATTAATGGGGAGCCCTGTTTGAATATTTGTCAAAAGGGCTTTCACGTGCCCCACTCGCACAAGGGCATGTCACCTCTTTCGAATTTAAGCACCCTCAAGCACTGCTCCAAAAGCTCCCTGATTACAGACTTCACGATCCATGTCTTTTCCCTCTGAGTTACAAATTTGTATATATATAATATCCCACATGACCAGTTTTGATTAAAGTTTTACTATTTTTTTTTTAGATTTTTGGGGGGATTTATGGGGGCAGAGAGAGGAGTTCTTAATGGCACTCTGACAACATTAGAGTTTCTGAATCTGTTTTCGGGATTCTATCCCAGTATTTTAGTCGCGAGAAGTCTTGATTACAACATAACTGTGTATCCCATTAGCATTGTACAATTTTCTGATGACTTCACATAAATGCAATATATAACTATGTTATTGTGACAAAAACAACCAATACAGTACGAAATAAAATACATTTTCTGAAATACATAGAACCTTATAACTTAACATCAGTATGAAAACATGAAAGATTCGTGTTTGAACAACCAAGACCATCCAAAAGAATATGTAAGTTTAAACAGATTAAAATTTAGATCCTCCAGATGTATCCATAGCCTCAATCTTGCAGGATCCTCATATGTAGTTGTCTTATTTTTATAAGTTGCTTTAAATAAAAAAGGATGAAACAAGCCTAAACAAGCACTAAGAGAACAAAGTGCCGGTCTCATACTGAGGAAGTCTCTGTGTCTGTCTGCAGTACTTTTGACATAGTGTTGAGAAGACTACAGAAAACTGCCTGACCATGAAATCCGTTTCATGGATTTGGCTGCTGAGAAAACATAAAGTAGGACAGTAATTTCCAAGAAAAATAAAATAACTCGTCTTGGTCATCTAGAAGTAGAAGTGACAGCAGGTTGATGACCTAATCTGTGAGCACACTGGATAATAAGTGAAGTTCCTCCCTGCATATTCAATATTTTAGGAAAAAATTATTTGAAGAATGTGAGCAGCTCACTACCTTCCATGCCCTCAGTTAAACCATGTATACTTAGGTTATTCCTCCTATTTCTGTTTTCGAGATCTTCAGATTGTTTCTGAAGGGCGGAAACCTGAGCTTGAAGAACATTTACTTTGAGGTTAGTTGATCCACATGGCGTGATATGTTGCTCAGCTGTAGTAAGTCTTTCTTCCATCTGAGACCATCTGTCAGTGAGGTGTTGTGCTTGCAGGGCCTCTTCAATGTAAGGGCACCAAGTACAAATTGAGATTTAGTAGGGGAAGGTGGGTCTTTCTTGAGACACTTGGTGGATGCTTTCCAAGTCAGTAGAGGAGTTGCAACAGAGTTAGAAGTAGAGTTGGTTTTATGAAGAGAGGACATTAATTCTTCCATCTTAGAGAATTGGGAGATGATGGAGGAGTTTTTGACAAATCTGTGAGAGAGGCACGTCAACTAAGATTTTAATTTTCTCAGTCTTCCCATAGAGAGTTAAAACATAAAAACAATGAAAGTCGGTGTTTATGACAAATGAATAAGAACTCAGGTCAAATTCTTTTCATAAAGCTGTACAAAATCATAGGCATGCGTAAAGAAATTTCAATAACTCCAAAATAACTGCATACATACCAGACTTGTAATATCATTTGCATTCATAAGTAATAATGCAGAGAATTATAACATGAAAAGAAATGAGAATCCATAGATTCGTATAAATGAGATATTATAACAAAATGTTTTACTCATTTGCTATGACGTAAAGAATGGCGGTTCAGTGTACGCTATTAAGAATTGCAGATTTGAGCAAGATATAGGGAGAGTCAATCATAAGTGCAAAAAAACTCTGATATCTGTAGTTTATCAGCACAAAGTAGGAAACTTCTGCAATAAACTGAGCCAAGCTGGAATCAACACATTTGATGTGCTCTCCAGTAAATATATATAATAATGCAATAACTGTTCTTAATATACTCCCTCCTCAACTTGTTTCCTCTCCTGGATTGGTGAAATTCTTGTTGAATTTAAAATAAACCCAGTAAAGTAAGAGCACACATTCCATGAAGTATGGTGTGCTTAATTGAGGGTTTAGTTGGTATGAATCAGTGTTTATTCCAATTAACATTGTAAAATATATGTCAGCAAAGCAGGGAAATACATGAATGCAAACCTTAGGAGGCTTCCCTTCATTTTTTCAGCCGTCTTGTCGTCACAAGATGTTGGGTACTGTCACTATTGTAAGGAAAGTCGCGTCATCTTCAAAGAAGTATGCTGCGTGACCTTCCTGAAGCAGCAAACAAGGATAAGAGGATGTTTGGAGAATGCTTTGAAGATGCGTTCAAAGTATGCCAGCTGTTGCGAGGAAAAACGTTAGAAATGCTGCTTCCATTCTGCAACGTCCTGAGAAGGGTCACTCAGACACCATCGTTTGTGGGCGACAAGCCACAGTCCCTTCAGTCTCATCTTAATTCTAAACCTATTCACAGTAAACAAATTAATTTACCTGTACATTACTTCGAAACAAATGTTGAGGCCCTCTTTCAAATTTGCTGGAAGTAATCATTTATCTTGTGACAAAGTAGGCACATTTAAACATAAGCAATTTGTATGTTTTAGAGGATCACAAGTAGACAGCATACCAGGGAAAAGTAAAAGATAAAATTTATGTTTTGTTAGAAGTGATGGTACTTTAACTGGATTGTGCCTCTTGCTCTTTTTTTGTTTTTCAGGCCTTCACAGTAGCCATCCCACCCTGATGGACCGGAAATAAAGCAGATTCCATGTCTTATGTCTTATGCTTGTGGAAGTCAAAGGGTAAGAAATTACAGACTGGTAAAAATAAGGAACTCTGTTGCGGGGGGAATGGGTGTGCCGATGTGAGTAGCGGTGTTGCCTGATGCGTGCTCTGTTACAAATCTCTTGCTGTGGATACTATTAATATCTACCCTGTTTTTCATACAGTGCTTCTTCCCTAGATTAGCTATGAAATATATAGGCTACTATTTCTTCTTTATTGCCGAAGAAGCTATAAAGCTCAACACTTTTATGCCATCTACTAACCTACTTTCACTCACCACATTGATGTAATTTCCATCCACCCCACCCATACACAATGATTCTTGCCAATCAATGTTTATGTTTAGTTAAGCACTCACTTTGTGACTTCTTTACAGGCTTTTGAATGCATATGTGTTACTGGCTTGTAGTTATTGGAATTTGCATACTTTCTTAGTCACATCCTTCATATCTTCTACATTAGCTCATTGTAACACACTGCTGGGCTTGCCAGCCTTCCTGCTGAATACTTTGTAGAGGATCTAAAATCTTGCCTTCTTATCTTGTCACACATTAAATGTAAATACTTTTCATTCAAATTTTCAGCTTTTCTAGCATCATAACTTTGCTTTTCCAACAGATACTTAAATACTCCATCCTAAAATGAATCCTGTACTCTGCCCATTAAATGCTGATAATTTAACATAACTTAAAAGATGCCTAAATGGAGAAATGAGTGCTTGAATGATTGTAAAATAACTGAGTCCATGGTAGATGGCGGTGGTGAAGTGGGGAGCCAATGGATAGTGAGGTCTATGTGGACGAACCAGAGGTCAGGATAGGTCCCCCTGGTAAACTGCCAGTAAGCTACATGCAAACAGTGCCTCATGGAACAAATAGCAAAGAGGGGCACATCACTGGGTAGAATTGGTTCTGAGGGGGTGGGGAAATGGTTGTCCTCTGATGTTGGACCATACAGCCCCAGACCCACTTTCTGATCTGTACCAACTCCTCAGCAGTACTGGAAATGAGGCTTATGGCCTCACTGCATAATTACCACTGACCAGGAACTTACTTCCTTGTTTTCCTTCATGTCTGGATAAACTGTTGCTTGTGTTTACTTCAGCTGAAATATTGTTTCTCGCATACCATCAATTTAAAATTTCCATTTTGAGCCCATTCAAGTAAACAAATTCATTAGGCTACAATAATACCTACAACACATTTTAGGCACTATACCAGGTTTGCTAAAAGTAATCATCCACCATAAACCATCTCCCTATTTAGAGCATCAACTGTAGGTTGCACACCAGTGAAAAGCAAAGGATCTTTCATTGCGAATGGAGAGACTGCGTGTGAATAGAGGGCATGATCCTTGGATTAGATCTTGCCTGAATACTCTTTTGGTATCTTCACAGCAACCATACACTGGAAGTGGGACGGAGCACAAGCCTCATACCTCATGCAAGAGAAAGTCAAATTGTAAGTGCGAGAAAATCAGTAGGGAGTGGGTTTTCTTCTTTTAACGTTTCCATACTAGCTGTAAAGGAATGGCCTAGATCATTAATTTTGTAATACTCATGCACTGGATAATTTAAAACCTTATCATCCATCACCCCTTCATTGTTTCTACAAGTGTAACTATAGACCAATCAAAGTAACCCTTCCCATACACCCAGACTAGCTTATAACTCCTTGGGCCAATCTTTCAAGCACCTAAAGTCACCATATTGATGTCATCAGCATCCTTCTTAAGCCAGCCTTGGTACTTCAACCTTATGTCATGATTTACATGCCAGAAACCACCTGTCTTTCACATCGTCTTTCCCAAGTTTGCTTTTATGTTTCATGTTTCGGATACATGACAAAATATAGAGGGAAGGGGGGCTATCTCGGTGCTGCAGAACTGCATATATGCTTTTAAAAGGGTGTGTTGGGCCCTCTGCATGTTTTGCAACGTATAGCTTCACTGACATAACTTCTTAAAGGGACCACTATGAAGTGAAAAGGTGACTAATGCTGTTTTATTTTTAGATGGTGCGAGATTCTCCTCTAACACTGGGAATTATTTAACATGAATGAATCTTTAAATAAAACGGATGCTAATAGTGCTCCTGGTAAATGGCAATTCATCTGCAGCTCCACATGATGGCAGAGACCCTAAACTTAGGAAGTGTGGTCCAGTGATAGGGCAGGGACCATTTATGGTGGACAGAGAGGGTGGTTAATGGTGGTATCCCTTTAAGTGGCTCATGCTTTACTCCCTTTTTCTGTATTTACAGCTTTCTGTCTGGAGACATAATTACACATGGGAGCAGCTTAGTGATATTCAGCTTCATACCCTGTAATACTAAGAGAGAGACTGGGTAAGTGAAAGGGGTTGTCAGTATTAACCATACCTTTCAGTGTATCCTTTGTCCCCTGTGCCTCCAATATTTGTGTGCATAGGGGAAGAAATCATATAAGTTTGCTTTGCAAATCAGAATGATGAGATATCTTTAAGCAAAGAATTCAAGAAGTGAACTGCTTACACAATACTTTAAATATAATCAGAAATTATGAGGTGCTCTAATGAGCAATATGTCCTGCATCGAGATTGCTACTCACAACCTTTCTTTGAGTATTCAGAAGAGCGGTAAAATCTTTGCATTTGGAAAAAAAACACATCAACCAAGCCAGACAAAGTGGCCTGGCTTGACAAATCGTTAGAGCTTCGTTTTGGGCAGCACATCTACATTCTGTCTAATTCTTGGTAAAAACCACATCGGTTACAAATAAGCAAATACTGATTAACTATGAGATGTGATTGATTACTCGGAAACAAAAGGCCATCTATTTCAATGTTATTCTCCAAATAGTTCAAAGTGATTAAACTAAAATATTTTACGTGGATCTGTCATAATTGGCAGGGTGTAAGGAACCATTTTAACTTTCCATGTTTCTCTAAAATATGATACCTGGCAAAAATAATAATTACAGCCAGCAGCACACACCATAAATGCTCCTTTTAGCATTGCACCCTAGTAGATGGTAGCTTTCGTTTCCTTTTACATCTGTACATGGGTGTGTTTTTGCACAATGACTCACTGTCATTTCCATTCCTCAACCACCAGATTGTGATCTCACTTCTCGGACAGATTATTGCAGCACTACTCAGACTGGTTAAATGTGTCTCACTACCTTTGAGGTTTCCAACATTGACCCATCAAAATATCAATATAAACAATTCGACATTACTGAGCACATATACTAAACATGAGTGCAGGACAATACGCTGTAACTTTGTTTTACAATTATGCAGGACATGCTTATTTATTTATGCCCATTTATTACAAAATTGACAGAGTGTGTTTTGAATCCACAGCTGGTAAATGAGTGACAACAGATTACCAGCTGTATTTAAGTCAGAGAACAGGGCTTCATTTTTGCTGCTATGAATGTAGCCCGATAGACCATTGCAAGAGCCAAGAAGGATTTTCGAGCCCCAACAGTCAGGGAATGACTGTATGAAATAGACACACTGGCAGAGTGTGAGTGTTCTATTGCTGGGCACGTGGGGAAATCAAAATGCTGGAATAAGCATTTGTGGCTTTTGGATGTCTGCGTTGAAGAACATAATAGTTAATTTCATTTCAAGGGTAACTTCACAACTGGGCATACTCATATTACACATCGACCCTCTCTAGATCATCAAGTGCGTAATCTCAAACATGTTCCCCCCCATTCAAAAGATGAACTTCTTATCTTCAAGTGATTCTAGTTTTTATTTCTTCTGTTTATTTGTATCATGTAATTTGTTTAATTGGTTTTAAACACTAGTAGTTGTGGCAAGTTGTATTTTGTTGATTGTATGAAGAATGAATATCAAAACAAATCATCTTGGGTGCCTCTCCTGCTGACAGATGTTATTCAACATCATTATGGGTTCTGACACTTGGCACAAAACTCAGGGTCTCAGCTGCCTGAGGACCATTAGGACATAGCTGTTTGCTGTGGCCAAGTCACAGCAAACATTCTTGTCCAATGAAGGGAGAGCTGTTTAACTGCTCTCCCTTCATCAGAGCTGTTTTTCCTCTGTCTACCAGCCCGCGGAGATGCAGGCAGGCAGACAGAGGAAACTTCTCTCACTGAGAGAAAGCTGCTGCTTCAATGTTTCCCTTTCTGTGACAGCAATGCTGACTCCCACAGGAGGTGGGGAGCCAGCTGGTACCCTGGGGGCCTTCAGGCTTCCCCCACAGTCCCCAACATTGTGACCGGGTGCCCTGGTCACATGGCCGGGTCTGAGATCGGCCTAGGGAGGGAGGCAGCGCAGTTTTACGATAACTATAACTCATGCCCTTGCCATGCACTGCTAATTGCCCCAGATATTACAGCACTCATGACTACTTCTATAACGTCATTCATTAAAAATATAAATGAAACTTTAGCAGTCAAATTATTCAATATAAAAACTGTGCATGGTGGGGCGTGATTTATAGTTACTTTGGGGCACGAGTTATAGCTACTTGAAAGAATTCTAACTATAACTGCTGAATTTCTATGTTTTTGTATGAGTAAATTCAGAATAATGTCGCTTTAACCTTTGTTTGTTTCAGTGAATTTCTAAGGGTTTTTTAATTCTGTTTCCTAACTATAACATTCCAGTAACCTTTGTTTTTTAGTGAATATATATATATATACTATTTTATATATATATATATATATATATACATATATATATATATATATATTAACATACGTGAAGGCTCATCAATCAAACAGCCCTAACGTTATTAACAAAACAAAAAACGCTTTTGCTTTAGAAACTAGGTCCTAACTATATAGAGGCTAGTGTGTACATTGTTGTTTAAATTATGAGGCACTGATGAAGAAGTGCAAAAATGGCATGTTGAATATACGTAATTTCTTGGAAGGCCTCACAAACCATCTTCCAGATACCATATCTTCTTTCTGTATTTCAGTCTATTAAAAAGCCTATGTTGGACAGAAAACATAACCTTCCTTTATTAAAGCATTATAATCTGTAAAAGCTATAAATATCTTGAACTCACTTTACTGTGGAGCTTACGTAACCTCTGGTACCCTCTGTACCAACCATGGTGGGGCATAATCCTCTATCTCACTAGAAAGAACAAGGAGCGGGCAACCTTGATCTTTATAAAGTCCTGCAGTTATGACAAAGTGTGTCCATTTTGGTATAAGGAAGCTAAGAACCCCTACAAAAACAGATGTACTTGGCTCGAGTACCATGAGAGTTCATTGTAGGGACACTGCTTACATTATGACATAGAATCAGCAACCATTATTAGTGGATCTCACTCAGCCCAGCGGGAAAAGTGTGTCATGCTCATGAACGGAATCACACATTCACCTCCCATGGCCCGTCTCAGGCTCCAGCACCTAAACTAGGACTAAGGAAATGAGTTATAAATATCTCATCTCTCAAAGCATGGTCCTAAGTGGTGGTAAGGTAACCTAGACTATTCTCCCTAGTCCAATATCACTAGCCCCTAGGATACCATTCCTGACATGTGCATCTGTGCCATCCACAGAAGCAGTAGTAAATCCTAGTGCACAATGCTTAATTTGTAAAAGTGCTGGGACCCAAAGATTGTCTTGCAAGCCCATCACCAGTGATGCCAAGTGTAAGGGCTGCCAGACACCAAGGCTGGATAGACTTGATTACATGTCATGCTTTTTTCATCCACTTCCTGACCCTTTGTCTTACTCTTATAGAACCTTTTTCATGCCTGATTTCTGTTTGTCACAGTTTTTCCACCTTATTCTTCGTCCCTTTTCCTCCTCTTCTGCCTTCCTCTATCATTCTGCGCCCCAGTCTGATGATGAAAATGAAGTGACTGTCCACAGAAATGGACAACAACTATGCATACACACCAAAAATCCAATTTTCAGGATTTATTCATGACTTTGGTGGTACCGGAAGGTGGCACCTAAGGCTTTCCTACCTCACTTTAAAGCATCAGCCATGTGTATAGTAAACAGATTCACCAAACTGAAACAGTTTTCCCTCATAATTTTGCATTCCTCTTTGACAGCAACAAACAGGCGTTTTGGTCCCGATATATATGTGTACGTCGATATTTCCAAAGTCAATAATATGACAATAGGGGAACTACAGTGTGGTGAAAATAGAGGGCTCTATTGTGGGTGTGATCTTGTCTGACACTTTTTTGGGGTATCTTCACACAAAAGAGCAACATCGCATTGGTGTTTACACTTGTAGAAGAAGGGTAAGTGGCAGGATATCAGTGGACAGAGGCATGCGTTTGTTTACTTGATTCGCACTGTGTGCTCTGTTCTAATTTTCTAGCATTAATCCTGTTAAATTCTACTTTAGTTTTTTATACTCCTTCCCCCCTGAAGGATCTACCAAAACTCAAAACTCTTTTTGAAATTTCTATATCCTCTGCACCACTGAAGATGCCATTTAGCTGCACAGGACACACTTACTATTCATACAACGCAGCTCAACAAGCAAGGTTGATGTGTTGCATTGTGTTAAAGGGAGAGAGTGGGACAGTGCCATATATATAAAGATTTTGCACTGCTGCTCTCTTCGTAAGCGCTGGTTCTCTTTAATGCTGCCTAGCGCCAGGCACAGACCTTTGCACCATAGTGCAAAGGTGTCTGCATAAGAGTAGAATAGGTTTTGGAGCAGTAGGGTGCCTTGCTTAGACTTGCTTTTGAACTTTCCCACTTTGTGTGTGTACTGTACACACATGCAAAGATCGAGCATGTTGAAGAAAAAACATTGTTTCTCCTATGTTGCCCTTGCCTGAAGGAAACATAAATTTTGTGTAAAGCTCTATCTACCCTTTATAGGAAATGGAGGAAAAACAATGAGGATCACCTAAAAGTGGCCCATCAGACTGCACTTAGGAACTAGCATATAGAAATTAAAAAGTCCCTAGTATCCTATTACAAACCCAAAATAATCCAGGCATTGAACGCCCCAAGGGAACTCTTTAGAAATTGGAAACACTCTCCCCACCCCCACAATAGCACACTACAAAAAATTGGCAGCATTCTTTCAACACAAATTAGCTGATATCTATCTGTCATTGCGAAAGAACGAAGTTTTAAATGCTCTCACATCAGAGTAATGTACGCCCAACACTTCCCACATCAGCATGCCTTCCTTCCCTCCCATCAGAGAGGAAGAACTCTCTGCATTACTCAACAAGGTCAAATCCGGGTCCCCGCTTGAGCCCATACCCCCACACATACTGTCAGAAGGAGCTCCAACTTCTCAGTTATATTGGAACTCCTTAACCTGTCTCTAGTCACTGCTATAGTGCCATTAAAGTGGAAACTTGTGGTGGTCGAACCCTTGCTAAGAAAAAAAGAATCTCGACCTGACATGTCCAGGGAATTATAGGCCAATTTCCCTGCCCCCAGTCATAGGCAGGGTGCTAGAGAAACATGTCAACCAAACATTGTCTACATTTCGTGAAGAAAATCACCACCTGCACACCTCCCAAATGGGATTCCATACACAACACAGTACAGAAACCGCCCTTTCCACAGCAACAGAGGAATAAAAAATGCTGCTGGACCAGGGAGGAACAGCTGATATTATGCTCCTGGACCTAGGTGCAGCATTCAACATGGTTGACCAAGAGACTCTTACGCAAAGAATGGGTGAACCCTGAATAAAGAACATTGCTCTTAATTGGCACACCTCTTTATTCAAGGACAGATCATTCTAAATTTGTGAGAACTCATGCTACTCTGCAATCCACCCATCTTCTCCTCCTCTATAAAAAGCCTCAGGATGTGGCTTGACAAGTCTCTTTCCACAGACGCACAGGCTAAAAAACTTGCATCAACTTACTGTGGCTCTGCAAGAACACTGTAAAATCCTTGACATTATCCTGAGTGTGTCTAGATGAATCGTAGTCCAACCCCTTGTTCTTTCCTGGTTGGACTACAGGAACTCTTTATACTTAGGCTCCCCTAAATATGTCATCAGAAGACTCCTGGTTGTCCAAAATGTGGCAGCAAGGACACTTTACAAGATCCCAAAATTCGTCCCAGGAACACTGCCCTGGCATCTCTGCACTAGCTCTCCATTGAGGAAAAGATACAATTTAAAACACTCTGGCCCTCATTACGAGTCTGGCCATCGCATGACCGCCAGGCTCGCTGTGGTGGTCGCACCGGCAACAGGCTGGCGGTGGGACCGCCACATTATGAGTGTGGCAGGGCGGCCATGGTCGGACCACCGACACCACCAGGGTGCCGCAAGCCTGGCAGTCCCATTGGTTTTCATCCTCCAGGGCAGCGCTGCACTGGGGATTAGGAGTCCCCATCCGCCAGACTTTCCATGGCAGTTTACACTTGGCATGTGCATTGCAGGGGTCCCCATGCACAGCCCCGTCACGCATTCCACTGCCCGAATTACTGGCAGTGGAATGGGCGACGGGTGCTGCTGCACCCGCCGCACCGCCACTTTGGGGCCGGCTCCATTAGGAGCCGGCGTCAATGTTAAGGCACTGTTCACTGCAGGGCCTGTTCAGGCTGCACAGGTGGTCTGAAGGCGAGAAGAGTTTGGCAGGCGACCTCTGCCGCCCGCCAAACTCTTAATGAGGGCCTCTGTCTAGTACATAGAGGGCTTAATGCCAAAGGACTCCGTAGGATCAGGGCACTTTTGACCTCCTAATCCTTGGGCACTAAGATCCTCTAGGGGTGGACTCTTCAAGGTGCCTAGAATTCATAAGGCCAGATGGGGTGGTAGATCCTTTTCATATCCCATTCCCATACTTTGGAACACTCTCCCCATAGAATTTAAGATACCTAAACAACGAGTCACAGTTCAGGAAAATGCTAACAGCATTAGTATACCCACATTAAAAGTCCCTACTATGTTCCTCCCGAAGCAACGCTATGTCTTAGCCAGCGCTGGAAAGCCAACGCTTTAGAAATCCACATAGCATAGCATAGTAGATAGAGCATTGTCTCAAATCCGTAGGTGGTTTAATGGGAATGCCTATGTGAAGAGGGAGCCCACTGCACATAGCCACATTAGAAACGGTAGCCCACTTCTGTAGTGCTAGCACAGTATGTGCACCGTGTATACGATCTTAGAATGGACTGTGAACTGTGCCCAGCTATTTGGCCCTCATTCCACTGTTAGAAGGTTGATTGTTTAGATTTTTAGATGGAAAGCTGGTGGAGCTTGGTTTTGCTCTGCAGGTATAAGGGAGTTGAACCTTCAATTTGAAGGTTAGGCAACGTGAGACAATTTTGTTGAAGTATAATTGACCTGTGTGTTTGTATGTGAAAAAAGAGGTGAATGGGCACATTTGAGTTATTTCATAGTCCTTTGGTTTGGTAGAAGATGATCTGAGGGACGTACAATGTTTTGCCATTGTCACATTTACTGGTGTCTCTACCACCAGGATGTGGTATTTTGTTGTGATGAGGGGCAGGATTTTTTTAGAAGCTTTATCTGGAGAAATGGTGTTGGTGACTGCTTGTGTCAATTGAGAATGGGGTTTGTGGCTAAATAATGACAAGGTATAAAAATCCCTCAGTTTAGCTTATTTTCTCTTTTTTTATTCCAATAAGCATTTCTGTATGACATCTCCAGTAGAGCTCCTCCGCTCTCCAGCTCTCTTTGCCTCTGCCTCGCATTCCATATGATCTCATAGCTACCTCACCACATTCTGATTCCCTACTACCATTGAACATGTGATATCTTCACACCTCTTCCCCCTTATGTTATTAAAATAAAAAACTAATAATTCTTCCCTACATTTTAACAATAATTGAAAACAGGACATACAAGTGCTTTTAACAATAGTTAAGAAGAGAACATGAATATTGGCAGATACATTGTATTTATATTGAATAACATTTTCACAGTAAGTTCCTATAACATACTTACCATTGATTAACCTTGCATACATTCCCCATACTCCACGTCATTCCATTCTCTAAAATTACTGCATTACGTCTAACTTGCTTTACTTTGTGTGGAATAGAGTATTTACTATCCCCTTTTTTAATAATACCTCCTTTCGTTATAACAACCCAATCACCACATTGTACATAGCATTTTTTACACCCTGCCTTTTGTTGTAATATTGAACAGTCTTCCCTTGCATCTCATTAACTTTCGCCTTAATTAGTCTTTGATTAACTTCTACCCTTTCTTTTACTCTGAACCACATAGGACACTCCTTTACCCCCTGGTTCTCTTCCTTTCAGAGACACAAATGGCGATACTCCTGTTACAGAATGAGAAGTTGTTCTATGTGCCCACATCATTCTCCTCAACTCTTTCATCCATGGAAGGTGATTAGCCAGTGATAGCTGGATGTTTTCCATCACAACTAGATTTATTCTTTCTACTAGACCATTTGCTTGTGCTTGAACAGAGCAACCCTTTCATGAGTTATTCCCATCCTAGCTAGATAATTGGTCATTTCCCTAGATACATATTGCACCCCATTCTCTGACACAACTGTTTTGGGTACCCCGTCCTCTATGAAAGCCTCCTCCTAAAACTCATTCACTTTTGCCTTGTCCACCTTGTTCCACTGCTTTTATCATGAACCATTTGGTATGCTAGTCTACCAACACCATTATATATCTACTCTTCCAGCCTAGCCTAGAAACAGGACCTATAAAATCTATAGCTAATTTTTCACAAGGTTTTTCAGGATAATCTATTGTTGCCAACAGAGGTTGTCTCAATACTTTAGTTTTGTCACTATTTGCACATGCTACACAATTTCTTGCTCTCTCCCCTACTGCCTGATCCATGCCAGGCCACCAGAATGATAGTCTCACTTTCCTCTTCATCACTACATGACATAAGTGTCCTTCATGTGTGATATCAATAATGTGCGTACAAACCCCCTCTGGAGGAACTAGCTGGTTTCTCCTCATTAATCTTCCATCTTGTATACATAATTGGTCTCTAGCCTTGAATAATCAGATATATCACTGATCACTGCATCTTCATTAATTTTTCCATCCACACACAACCCTTTCTTCAATCTTCCTTATGACTAGGTCATTTTCTTTTGCAACATCCTATTCTTTTAAATTTACTGCTACATCTCACTAAACAATTCCTCCTTCTCCTGCAGCTACACTTCCTCAACTTCTTCTACTTCAACCGGCATCCTTAGTAGATAATCTGCTACTACATTTTTCCTACCCCTCAGAAATTCTACTTTAAAGTTATAGTCCATTATGGTTAACAGCCATCTAGAAATGTGCGGTGTAACTCTTCCTTCAAGATCCCTTCCTCCTTTAAAGATGTACATCAAGGGTTTATGATCTGTTCTTAATTTGAAAGGTATACCCCACACATAACATCTGAAATGGTTAATTCCCCAGCAGCATGCCAAGGTCTCCATTTCTATTACAGAATACAATCTTTCACAAATTTTGAGCAATATTCTGCAAGAACAGGGAACAATTTTAATTAATCCTTGTTGCAAGGCTCAGGTGCATTTTCTATTGCCACAAATATGTTACTTCTTGCTTTTTAATCTGACATTTTTCTTTATTGATGGTCAATCCATGTGTTTCCAATCTTCTCATTACTTCTTCAAACAAAAGATCATGCTCACTTCCACTTTTCCCTACAATAAGTATATCATCCTGAAAACACAACACGTGAGTCATATCTCCAAAAGTATTCGTCAATATCTTTTGAAAACCCCAGAGGCTGAAGCAAGCCCAAAAGGCATTCTTTTGTAATGGAAAGCCCTTAACGGTGTAACAACAGATGTATGATTTCTAGATTGTTCATACAGATTTACCTGATGATACGCAGACAACATATCAAGAACACTAAATACAACTCACTTCCCTTCCATTGTTAACATTTCAGAAATATTAGGAAGTGGTTGCCTATCAACCCATATGTTCTTATTTAGATCTTGAAGATCTATACACAGACAGATTTTTCCTTCTTCTTTTGGTGCTATTACCATTGGTGCAACAAGCCACTCAGAACCTGAATTGTTTTCTATAACCCACATGTATATCTGTATGTTTTCACCCTAGGAGTGGAAGGGAAGGTTGTGGGTTTTTCTGAGGTCCATGAGGGATGTTGTGTAATTATTAAAGTGAGGTATAGAAAGGATGCCCTGGTCAACTTTGTGACCTCTCAGGGTGGGAGAATTCAACCATTGCAATGGAGTGGTCACTGATGTGTGAAACAGACTGGAGATGGTGGAGGAAGATGAGACAGAGTGGTTGAGAAGGATCAACATGCTTAAGGAGCCTTGGTTATTTGAATCTCATGAGTCAACCCAGATATACACTGGTACGGTGAAAAATAAATAAATATCCTATTCATCTGCCTTAGAGTGGGTCTTTCCTTGCCCTCAAGGATGAATCCCATTCTACGATTCGTAAGTGTCTAGGATGTCATAACTTTCAACATGAGCTTGTAATTGTGTAATGAGGCATGTCCAGCAATGAGATCTTCCATCGCTTTAATATTTATCTCCTGACCTACCCTGTGAGGCATTCATAGGAATGCTTTTATGGTACAAAATCCTTGTGCATTGTTTAATAGTTTTCCTTGAGTGTAGGAAGCTGATATGTATATAGTATATCAAAATGAGATATAGGTGGTCTTCTGACCGCCACGGTTAATGTGGCCGTATTATTGCCAACCTGCCACATCTCCACTCATACCTCCATGGCGGTATGAGCCTCCGGGCTGGAGATGTTCATCTCTGATCCGGCGGTCTACAGAGGACCGGCGGCGGCATTAGGAGGCGGCCTACCGCTGTGGTTTCCGCAGCGGTAGCACTGCCACGAAAACCATGGCGGTAGGGCTACCAGTGCAGAAAATTCCTTCCCTGTCACCTGTAGATGGTTCCCCCACCCCCAGCAAGCACCTGAATCCCCACACCCTCTGTAGTCACAGCGCCCCCCTACTCACATAGTGCCCTCCCACCCCCACTTGCATGACACCCCACCCACCCTTCACGCATACATGCACACAGACACCCACACGCACCACACATACACCCGTTCACCTACACTTCCAGACGCTCATGCACTCACACTCATGCATACATGCATTCACTCACACATACTCACACGCATTCAGGCACGCATACACACAAACACCCAAACATGCATACTCACACACATACACACAAACATCGAAACACGTACTCACTTCAACATTCATACACTCATTCACTCACACACATACACCACAACACACACACACACATTCATACACATATGCGCAGACACCACACACATACACAAAACACCCTTCCGCCCCCCCTCCCCTGTCGGACTTACCTTGTCCAGTGAGGAGGTCGTCCGGCAGGGAATGAGAAGGGGTGCTGCCACCACTGGTCTTAATGGTCTTAATATGGTTGGTGGTGTCCTACTGGCAGGGCGGTGCAGGTGGTAGCAATGCCAAATTGCCACCGCCCTCCAGAATGGCAACTGCTGGATATCCGCCCACAGTGTGGCGGAAATCCGGCAGTACCCATTATATGGCGAGCGGAAGACCGCCAGCACTGGTGCCCGTCTCTGAGCCAGACCGCCAAAGTCATAATGAGGGGCATATGTGCATAGAGTCCAGGGGTTCTCCAGAGCCTTAAGAGAGGCTAAAGTAGATAATACTAATGCTCTCTTTTGTGGTAGTGTGGTTGAGCAGTTAGGCTTATCAGAGGGTAGTGCAATGCATTTGTTGTATACACACAGACAACAGAAGAAGCACACACTCAATGACTTAACTCCAGACCAATGGTTTTTATATGGCAAAAATATCTTTTAATAATTTATTTCTAGAACCACAAGATTCAGGTTGCAGGTAAGTACTTCAATAGATTCACATTACACACATGTATCAACAGTACTATGTTTGAAATTGATAAGTTATACAGTTTTTGAAATATTGACAATAATCTGTTTTAAAAATGGACACTGAGATTTTCAGAAACAGTTCATGGGGGGAAGAAATATTAGTTAGATTTACAAGTAATTACTTGACTTGCAGGTCTAGACACCGGGGGTTAGGAAGTCCACCTCTGGGGGTGCAAGCTAACCCCAAACACCCAACACCAGCAACACAGGGCCGGCCGGGTGCAGAGATCAAAAGTGAAGGAAATTTAACATGGGCTCCTATGGAGACGGGGGCACTTGGAATCAGATCTGCAGGCAGGTAAGTACCGGTGCAGGGTACAAACACAATGTAGGGTCTCCAATGATTCTCTAAAAGGGGACCCTCGAGGTCACTCAGAGGCTGCAGGCGAGGTCCAAAAGGTCGTCTCAGTCAAACCACAGGCTGGACAGGGAGGAGGGCCCCCTGTTGAACATTGCTGCACCAGAGTACGGGTTCCCCAAGGCGGGTGCAGTGGTCTCTTAGGCATTGGTTATCTTCGTCCGGAGGTTTTGCGGTCAGGGGGTCCTCGGGATTTCCCCTGCAGGCATCCTCATGGAGGGGTTGAGAGGTCAACCCAGGCTGGGCACTTGCTCGCAATTGCCTGGGGATCCTCTCCTCTCTAGCTGTTTGGGTCACCTGGACACAGGCTGTGGGCGTCGGCTGCAGAGTGGTCAGGACTCAGGCTTTCGGAGTGGTGCTGGAGTTCTTGGTTGTTGTTGCTTCTTGGACAGGGTCCCTGTCCACAGGAGTTCTTGGTCCTTTCAATTGCAGGGCAGTCCTCTGGAGCTTGGCAGAGGTTCGCTGGTCCTGCTGGATGCGTCGCTGTTCTTTTGTAGGTTCTTTGAAGCAAGAGACAGGCTGGTAGAGCTGTGGCCAAGTCCATTGTCGCCTTCCTTCTGCTGGGGTTTCAGCTTAGCAGTCCTTTTTTGTGTCAGGTCGCCAGGAATCTGGCTACTTGGTTCAGGGAAGCCCTTAAATACTAGGTTTAGGGATGTTTTAGGGGTTAGAGGGCAGTAGCCATTGGCTACTGTCCCTAAGGGTGGCTACACCCTTTCTGTGTCCTCTCCCTTTGGGGAGGGGTGCACAAACCTAACCCTATTGGTCCCTGTCCTCCAAACCAAGATGGAGGATTCTGCAGGGAGGGGGTCACTTCAGCTCTGGACACCTTAGGGGTGGTCCCAGCTGAAGTGGTCACTCCTCCTTGTTTTTCTTAACTTTCCCGCCAAACTGGGCACCAAAAGAGGGGCTTTGTCCGGGGGTGGGCATCTTGACTAGCTGGAGTGCCCTGGGGAACTGTAACATGAGGCATGAGCCTTTGAGGCTCACCGCCAGGTGTTACAGTTCCTGCAGGGGGAGGGTGTGAAGCACCTCCACCCAGAGCAGGCTTTGTTTCTGACCTCAGAGAGCAAAACCGCCCTCACCCCATGGGATCAAAAACTTGTCTGCTAGTGGCAGGCTGGCACAGACCAATCAGTCCTACACTAGAGTATTGGGTAAAATACAGGGGGAATCTCTAAGATGCCCTCTGTGTGCTTTTTAGAATAAATCCAACACTGGCATCAGTATGGGTTGATACCAAACTTCATAGTATTCAGTGAAGCCATTATGGAACTGTGGAGTTCATAATGACAAACTCCCAGTGTCACGTACTGCGCTGGACTTCTCACCTCTGGATTTCGGATTGGGGAATACACCAAGTCTTCTACAGGTCCTGGATGTTCCCAGATAAGGGCGACCCCTTCTAGTAGCCACGGTGCTGCTTGACAGGCTACGCCAAAGCAGACCGTATCCTCCAGAAGGAGTCCCAGAGGGAAAAAAAACCAACACTGGGGAAAAAACCTCTAATAGGAACTCCTGAAGGAAAACAAGGAAAAAAACAGGACTTGACAACAAGAAACAAAAATAGGCAATATCCAGGGTACAAGGCAGGAAAAAAGGAACAGGCAAAAATATCCCAAGGCAAAAGCAGGAACAAAAGAACAGGCAAAAATCTCCCAAGGCAAAAGCAGGAACAAAGAACAGGAGCGAACAGCACAACCAGAAGGAAGTGTTTGCAACGCAAGGAGGAACAAGACTGACTGACTTATATACTGAGAAAAGGGAAGTGACATCACAGGAAAGGGAAGTAACACCATCTTGGATTGGGAAAAGCCCATAGACCAGTATAGGAAAAAGGAAGTAGTATAAAAGAAAGCAGAGCATGCTGGGACAAAAACACAAAGAAGACAAGATGGACACAACATGGATAGAGACAGGCAAAAGGCCCAACAAAAAACCCACCACCAACAATAAAAGAAGAAAAAAGGCTACAAGTAAGTGTAGCGCGACCGGGAGCGAAATATATGCTTCCCAGAAAGCATAGTCAAAAAACGCGGAGAACGGCGCTCCGAATATCGGTAGCGTGTTCCACCCGCAAGGACAGAAAGAGACGCCGCGTCAGAGCGCAGCGTTACAGTAGGTCCCCTCCCCGAGGCTCCAGGTTTGTCAGGATGATTGTCAAAAAACAGGCGAACCAAACGGGGAGCATGGACGGAGGAAGCATCTTCCCACGAACAGTCACTGAGGGGGTATCCTTTCCAGTGGACCAAAAACTGTAGTATGCGGCGAAAAATTCTGGAATCACAGATCTCCCGGACTTCATACTCAGGCTGTCCGTTGATAGAAAGAGGAGGTGGATGTTGGAACTGGCGATGGTAAGGATCAGGAACAAAGGGTTTTAACTGGGACACATGGAAAACAGGATGAACCCTCCAGGTATGAGGTAAGCGGAGGAGCACAACTACAGGATTCAAGATGTGCGAAATTCGAAAGGGTCCATAAAAACATGGTTTGAACTTATTGGTGGAAAACCGGGATGGTAGAAATCTGGAAGAAAGCCATACCTTGTGGCCCACTTGATACAAAGGTGCGGCTTGCCGATAACGATCCGCCTTTCGCTTCATAGCTTGTTTCGAAGCTAGGAGAGTAATGTGGAGTAGGCCCTGGATTTGACGGATCTGTTGTGAAAAAGAAGTGACTGCAGGCACAGAAGAGGATGTTCGAGAAACAGTAGTGAAAGTCCTCGGATGAAATCCATAAGTACAATAAAACGGTGTGGACTTGGTCGCACTATGTATTGTGTTGTTATAGGAGAACTCGGCAAGAGCAAGATATTCCGACCAATTGCTTTGTGTGGCATTACAGTAACATCTCAGATACTGCTGAAGTTCTTGATTCACTCGTTCAGATTGCCCATTCGTTTGTGGATGGAAACCCGAGGATAAAGAAATCTCAATGTTAAAGAAGGCACAAAAGGCTCTCCAGAAACGTGATACATATTGAGGCCCTCTGTCTGAAATGACCTCTAGAGGAAGACCATGGAGGTAAAAAATATCTCGTAGAAAAATGCGACTCATTTCTGGGGTCTTTGGTAGTTTCTTCAAGGCTGAAAAATGGGCCATCTTGGTGAATGAATCTACGGTTACCATGATTACTTGGTTACCAGAGGAAGTAGGTAGAGAGCATATGAAATCCGTGGATAGAGTACACCAAGGAGCGGAAGGAACCGGTAAAGGTCTTAATAAACCTGCCACCTTAGTTCGGGGTGTCTTAGTCTGGGCACAGACTGGGCACGCTGACACATAGGATTCAGTGTCTGTCTTTAGCGAAGGCCACCAAAAAGATCGCTGAAGCAGTTCCTGGGTCTTCCTGATACCTCGATGACCGGCTATAGGAGAATCATGGCACATTTGCAGGGCTTCTGTCTGCACTTTCTTGGTAGGTAGGAAGAGAGCATGTTCATGATAGAAGTAGTTGTCCTTCTTCTGCAAAAAAGGAGTCACTTTATCCCATTCTGAAGCAGACAGGAACTGGTACTCGGATTGAACGCGTTCTTGAAAAGATTGAGTAGCTCCGATGATCCTGCTAGACTCAATAAGATGTGGAGATGAGTTCTGGGCTATGTCAGGATATCTGTGGGATAAGGCATCTGCCACTAAATTCTGGGAACCAGGTATGTATGTGATCACAAAATTGTACTGGCTAAAGAAGAAAGCCCATCGAGCCTGACGACTGTTGCGACACTGAAAGCTCCGAAGACACTGGAGATTACGGTGATCAGTCCTAGCTTCAAAAGGCTCTCTGGAACCCATCAGGAAATGCCTCCATTCCTTACAAGCTACTTTGAGAGTGAGTAGTTCTCGTTCCAGTACAGAATAATTTCGTTCAGCCTCTGATAGAATATGTGACAGATAAAAGATAGGATGTTCCAATCCATCATTGTCTTGCTTCTGCAGCAGAACTGCTCCATTAGCTCTGTCTGAGGCATCAGTCACAACGATAAATTTCTTGGTATTGTCAGGATGACGCAACACCGGTGCTTGGGTAAAGGCTGTCTTTAATTCTTGAAACGCATGTTCAGCCTCCTTGGTCCAAATGAAACCCTTCTTCAGGTTCTCTTTCTTAATTGTTTGTGTTATGAAACTTTGTAGGTGGGCAAAGTTTTGAATAAACTGACGATAAAAGTTTGATAAACCAAGAAAACATTGCGTTTCTTTAATGGACGTTGGAGAAGGCCAATCTAATATGGCACTGACCTTGTCAGGATCCATGGATATTCCATGTTGATTAATACAAAACCCGAGATACCTTACTTCAGATTTATGGAACTCACACTTCTCAGGTTTACAAAACAATTGGTTTTTCTTGAGTCTTTCCAGAACTTGCAGGACATGATCTACATGGTGCTCAGGATCACGGGAATATATCAAGATATCATCCAAATAAATGACTACAAATTGGTTGAGTACATCAGAGAACACTGAATCCATAAATTGCTGAAAAACAGAAGGGGCGTTGGTCAGTCCAAAGGGCATAACACGATACTCATAGTGCCCAAAAGGGGTACGGAAAGCAGTCTTCCATTCATCTCCTTCCTTGATCCGAAGGAGATGATAGGCACCCGTAAGTCTAATTTAGTAAATATCTTGGCTCCTTGAATGGCATCCAGTATATCTCTGATTAAAGGCAGTGGATATCGATCCTTAATCGTTATTCTGTTGGGTTCACGAAAGTCCACACAAGGACGCAGATCCTTAGTCTTCTTTGGGACGAAGAAGAGAGGAGCCCCAGCAGGGGACGTGGAAGGAGCAATCAAACCGTTGTGTAAGTTGTCGTCTAAATATTCCCTTAACACCTTCTTTTCTTGGTCTGTCAGAGAATACATTCGACAGAAGGGAACAACTTCATCAGGAATTAAAGGAATAGCACAGTCATAACTGCGATGAGGTGGCAAAATAGGATTACTAGGTTTCTGAAAAATCCTGATATATTCCTGATAACAATCTGGAACCCCCTGGATAATATTGATAGAGTTAGTGTTATCCTTAGTTGACTGACAGGACCTTTTTGGAGTCCAAAAAGAAGTAGTAGAATAACAATTCTGTTGACAAAAGGAAGACGTTAGGGATATAGTTTGTGTTTCCCAATTGATATAGGGGTTGTGTCAAGCTAGCCAGGGAATTCCCAAAATCATGATGTGATTAGGTGAGGCTATGAGATCAAAGGCAACGTGTTCCTGATGCCCCCCAAATGTCAAACAAAGAGTAGGAGTTGAGGCCACCACAGGTCCTGAGGTTAACGGAGAGCCATCCACTGTGTGAACCTGCTCAGGGGTTTCTTTAGGAATGCGGGGAATTCCTTTACTAGTAGCCCAGGTCTCATCCAGATAGAGTCCACTGGGTCCACAATCAAGGAGAGACAGAAGATGTTCTTCTTGATCTTCTGAACTTTGCAACTTGACCGAGAGGATAAACAGGGTGGACATGCTTTCTTTGGAGGAACATATTGATGGTACTTCAGCTCCTCCCGTCTCCTTCCTCCTTACAGGGGACGGGAGCTGGCGTTTCCCGCAGGCCTTGAGGGACGTACCGGACAATTACGGATCAGGTGGCCAGCCTTACCACAGTATAGGCAAAGTCCCCTTCGTCGTCGTTCCTCCCTTTCTGACTCCGTCAATGGCCCACGAACCAGATCTATCTGCATGGGCTCTTCATGGTGAGGTGGAAAGGCTTCAGATGGACTATCTTCCGTTCGCCGACTGCTAGCACGGAAGGTACCGGGCTGGTATGGAGCTCTAGTTCTACGTCTTTCTATCTTGCGCTCTCGAAGTCTATACTCGATGTTCATAGATTGATCCATTAATTATTTCAAAGAACAAGCTAGGGAAGAGTGTACAAGCTCATCTTTAATTTCTTCACGCAGGCCTCGGCGGAAAAGGGTTACGAAGGTGTGTTCTACCCAGGAGGTTTCAGCTGCCAGCTGTTTGAAGCGGGTTATATACTGCAGTACATCCTGATTACCTTGCTGAATGTCACATAAGGCTTCTTCAGCTGCTGCTTCTACCCCAGGTCTCTCAAACATTTGTTTGAAAACAGTCAGGAAAGCGGAATAGTTAGCCAGGACTGGGTCATCTGCAGAAACCAGAGGAGTCGCCCAAGCAAGCGCTGGACCAGACAAGGCGCTGATCAGATAGCCCACCTTAGTCTTATCCGAAGAAAACTGGAGTGGACGAAAGGCAAAGAAAACCATCAGGGCGTCCAAAAAGTCCTTCATCTTTAAAGGATCTCCGGAATATCGAGGAATAGTAGCAGATACGGGTGGTATGTCCATTGATCGGGAAGACAAGACCTGTCGTAGCGCAGTGTTCTCTGCCCTTAACTGTTGTAACTCTTGGGCTTGTTGTTGGACAGTCTGTAACATAGCTTGAGCATTTTCCGACACCTTTCCCTGTGGATCTTCCATGGCGCTCTCGCAACGCGGAATCTTTTGGCGTTGTAATCTGTCACGTACTGCGCTGGACTTCTCACCTCTGGATTTCGGATTGGCGAATACACCAAGTCTTCTACAGGTCCTGGATGTTCCCAGATAAGGGCGACCCCTTCTAGTAGCCACGGTGCTGCTTGACAGGCTACGCCAAAGCAGACCGTATCCTACAGAAGGAGTCCCAGAGGGAAAAAACCCCAACACTGGGGAAAAAACCTCTAACAGGAACTCCTGAAGGAAAACAAGGAAAAAACAGGACTTGACAACAGGAAACAAAAATAGGCAATATCCAGGGTACAAGGCAGGAAAAAAGGAACAGGCAAAAATATCCCAAGGCAAAAGCAGGAACAAAAGAACAGGCAAAAATCTCCCAAGGCAAAAGCAGGAACAAAGAATAGGCAAAAATCTCTCAAGGCAAAAAAGCAGGAACAAAGAACAGGAGCGAACAGCACAACCAGAAGGAAGTGTTTGCAACGCAAGGAGGAACAAGACTGACTGACTTATATACTGAGAAAAGGGAAGTGACATCACAGGAAAGGGAAGTAACACCATCTTGGATTGGGAAAAGCCCATAGACCAGTATAGGAAAAAGGAAGTAGTATAAAAGAAAGCAGAGCATGCTGGGACAAAAACACGAAGAAGACAAGATGGACACAACATGGATAGAGACAGGCAAAAGACCCAACAAAAAACCCACCACCAACAATAAAAGAAGAAAAAAGGCTACAAGTAAGTGTAGCGCGACCGGGAGCGAAATATATGCTTCCCAGAAAGCATAGTCAAAAAACGCGGAGAACGGCGCTCCGAATATCGGTAGCGTGTTCCACCCGCGAGGACAGAAAGAGACGCCACGTCGGAGCGCGGCGTTACACCCAGACCATATACTTAATATGGCCACACTGTACTTACAAGTCTAAGAATGGATTTAGACACTGTAGGGGCATATTGCTCATGCAGCTATGCCCTCACCTGTGGTATTAAAAAGAAGCACACTTCTTCTTTCCTCCTTATTCTTGCTTTATTCCACACAGAAGAAATAGACATCCAACCCTGGCAGATGACAGCAGCAACTGCCCTCTGCCTTACAGACTAATCCACAATTCTACATTCTAAATCCTGTTGCCAGGCACCCCCCAACCTTCTATCATCTAAATACAACACATCTCCCCCTTATACTTTGAGGAAAGAGAAAAAAACAAAACATAAGCATACAAAATCTCCTATAGGGATTGGTATGAACTATATACAATCAAAACAAAATGTCTACACAAATAACTGTGTACACAAACATCCCTTAATAATTCTTATAACAACCCTATTCAGTGTAATAATCCTTCAAATACCACAGCCTTTTAGTCGTTTTTTTTTCCAAACACAACCTTCTAGACAATATTTTATTTACAGATTCTGACTGTTCCTGGTGCATCCTTACCCACACTCTTACCTCTTGATCACTACATTTTACCACACTACACATATTCCATCTCTTGCCATCGTCCAAAACCACACTACATCTTCTCACTCCCACTACACGTTTAGGATCTGACCATTTGGACAAACCCTTCTTCACATCATGCACCAATTTGGTACGCACCCAATCACCAACCACCATCTTGCACACTCTGACCTTATCCTTCAATCTTCCCTTGCATTTTTCCCACTCTACGCCGTAAATTCTGTCCATCCACACATTTCCTACCTGCTCTTCCCATCCATCCTGGTACAATCTTAGTACATGGTTTCCTGCCTTTAAATAACAAAAATGGTGTTTCCAACGTCAAAGAATAGGGTGTTGTGCGATAATTCCATAACAAATTCTTTAATTCTGTCTTCCAATCTAAACTATTTTGAAGTGACAATTGAATATTTTCCCCCAATACTCTGTTAAATCTTTCCACCAATCCATTCTCTCTAGGATGTGCTACCACAGTTTTAACATGTTTAACTCCACAACCAATTAAATACTCCTCAAATTCATTTGAAGTGAATTGAGGTCCATTATCCGTCACCAATTCTGCAGTATACCCTTCTCTCCTCCAAACCTCCTCACAAAATGCTATAAACATGGATGACCTAATATCTTTCACCACACTGATCTCCGGCCACTTGGAATGATAATCCACCATGACAATCACAAAATCCCTTCCATTACCAACCAAATCAAATGGCCCGCAAACATCCATTCCTACTCTCTGCCAAGGGTCTGACGGAAAAGGAACAGGAATAACTGGTGTCTTCTCACTCACTTTTGTCACTCCGTGCACAACATACACAATTCCTTACAAACCTCTTGACATCCTTATCCATGCTTGGCCACCAGAAGTCCTCTCTTGCTTTTCTTTTCATGCCAGACATTCCTCCATGCCCATCATGCAACAGTCACCAAAACATCCTGTCTCAATTTGAATGGTACAACCAATTTGTCCCCTCTTCTCAACATACCATCTTGAACTGACAACTCTGACCAAACATTTTTAAAGTTTATTACCAAACTAGCAGTTTCTCCTCCTACCTCTGACCACCTTTTACACAAGTTATTCATTACACTTTGCAGCTCATTATCATCTTGATTCGCCATTTTTCACACACTCTTACTTATGGCCTTCTCATTTTTGTCTTGTAAACTCGCTACCAACCATTCCTCGTCCTCCTATTCAGACCTCACTTCAACCGGTAATCTTGACAAACAGTCAGCATTTACATTAGCAACACCAGGCACATACTTCACATTAAACGTGTACTCTTGTAATCTATACAACCATTTTGCAATTCTCGATGATGCACAGCCTGCACCTCTTGTGGTGAATAAATCTACTAACAGTTTATGATCCGTACCCAGCTCATAATTTCCCCACACATAATTTCTAAAATATTTTTTTCCCCACCAACAAGCTAGGGCCTCCTTCTCAATCACCGAATACGATATCTCCGCACCCTTAAATGTTCGTGATTCAAATGCTATTACGTGTTTTTGAATTTGCATTAATACTGTTCCTAATCCATACATACTAGCATCTGTTGACACTATAGTATGGTCTTGTACCACAAATGGTTTCAACTCAACCGCATCAACAATACTTTTTTTGAGTTCAAGAAAAACTTGCTGACATTCACTCGACTAAATATACTGTTGATTTTTCTTAAATAAAGAGCGCAATGGTTGTGCTAAATTCACAAATTATTTTACAAATTTGGCATAATATTCTGCCAAACCAAGGAAAGACCGTAATTGATCCTTATTCTCAGGCCTGGGTGCTTGTTCAATTGCCTCCATTAAATTTCTCTTAGGTTTTATTCCTTCCCAAGATATTGTATGACCCAAATATTCTACACTTTGATGCGCAGATTTGCATTTATTCACTTCAACCGTTAGTCCTGCCTTCTCCAATATCTGACACACCTTCCTCAAATTATTATCATGCTCCATCACATTTTCACCCCACACTAGTACATCATCTTGGAAACATCTCACATGCTCCAACCGACCTAATATACTCTGGGTAGCTCTCTGAAACACTGCTGATGCCGAAGTTAGACCAAATGGCATCCGGATGAATTTAAACGCACCTTCTGGTGTAATGAAAGATGTTAAGTGTCTAGACTCCGGATGCAGTAAAATCTGGTGGTATGCGCTTGACAAATCTAAGGTTGAATATATCCTGCCATCTTTAACTCCAGCTAACAACTCGTTTATATTGGGAATAGGGTGCCTGTCCACCCATATGTTGTCGTTCAAATCCCCTACGTCCACACACATTCTAATTTTTCCATTTGGTTTACGAGCTAGAACAACTGGGCTTAACCATTCTGAAGCCTCAATTTTTTCTATCACTCCTAACTCCAATAGTTGTGTAAGTTCCTCTTTCAAGGCATTCCTCAAAACTACTGGCACACTTCTCACTTTATGCACTTTTGGTAGCGCCCCCTCCTTCAACACAACCTTGTGCTGGAATTTCTTCAAACATCATAGTTTATTATTGAACAAGTTAGGAAACTCAACTTTCCACTTCTCCGCTTCATCTTGCTCAACAGCCAAAACTTGTTCCTCATTGTTTGGATCCAGTACTATCCCTAATGTTTTTGTTCCTTCCAACCTAACAAACATCGACCCCTTTCCACAACATACACCCAAAACTCCTCCTTCCTTTGTTTAAAAACTACCTTCCCCCAGAAACAACCCATAATGAGTATTTTGTTACCACCATATCCCACCAATTCAACATCAGAGCTAGATAAATCACATTGTCCTAATCTAATCCATGTCACTTTATCAATAAGAGTATAAGGGGAACACGAATCTGCCCACACTAATTTCACACTTCGGAGGAGTGTATTGATCTTTTCCAAGTTCACACACTTCACTTTCTTGCTCCTGTACCCGTACAGAACTGTCATTTATCATGAGTACCTCTATATGATTCCCAACATCTTCATTCTCTTCGGAGATATTCTCCTCTTGAATTTTTCCACACACACAATTCACACTCTTTTTCTTATATGAACCAATTTTTTGATTGCACACTTTAGAAAAATGACCCACTTTATTGCATAAAAAACATTTGGCTTCTTTTGCAGGACAACTGGTAGAAAAAGCCAAATGTTTCACACTTCCACATATAAAACATTTCTTTTTTTCCATCCGCTTTACTGCTAGTCTTGAGTTTCACACTATTAACTGATTGTTCCAATACATCCTCCACGTTATTATTACTCAATTCTTTAACATACCTCGAAGTATCATCCATACGCTTTGCTATTGCTATAACCTCATCTAAAGATGGGTCCTTCAAACTCAACAATTTTTCCTGGATACGTAGACTTTTAGTACGATTGATCAATTGGTCCTTAATTATTTCCTCATGCAAGTCTCCAAACCTGCATGTAATTGCTAGAATTTGTAGTGCACTGACAAACTGATCAATCGACTCATGCGATGGTTGTGCCCTGGAGAAAAATATATGACGCTCAACTACAGTACTTAGATTATGCCCAAAACGATTTCCCAAAGACAGCATTGCATTTGTATATATATCATCTTCATCTCCTTCTTCATCCGAACCTGCATTCTCATTCACTACTATATTTACATATGGTAATGTTTTCAAGACTTTCCTCCCTTCAACCCCCAAATTATGCTTCAATAATGCTAACTTCCTTTTAGCTGTAAAAATAGCTCCACCCAACGCTTCTAAATACGTTTCAAAAGCCTCTTGCCAGTCCTCCCATGACATACATAGTTCCCCTGGAACAGGTAAAAATATGTCTGGAGGTGCTATAGCTTGCATAGTCAAATCTACAACCACCGTTCTTAATATAGTACACTTATTACTCCAAACTACCCCACCTCTACCAAAATAACAATTTAAAACAATAATAGTAGTCACCGTTGTCCATACGCTTCCACGTTGAAGGAAAAAAATATTCAAAATGTCAATGTCCAAAGAGAGAAGGAAAAAACTTTTTTTTTAAATACATATGTCCACCACAGTTCGATTTAAACAGGAAAAGAAAAGAAGAAAAAAAAAATTCCTTCTTCTTTCTTTTGCTGTGTTGAAACCAAATTACCATCCTCACAACTCCGACGAATCGCCAATAGAATTTCCTCAAACTTAAGCGCTGAACATTACAAATGCGCTGACTCCGGCTAGGTACTCTGGAACTGTTGCGTTGCCGTGGTGACGACGTACAACAAGGTTACGTGTATGCTTCACCACTTCCTTGTTGTCACAGCACTGACGAGTGACGCATGCAGTGCATGCCCATGGAAACAGCAACGCAGTTCGTGCTGGCTCACGCTGCTGATTTAACGCCGCTCGCACGATTGTGTGCCGTGCGCATCCATGGAAACAGAAACACAGCACGTGCTGGCTCATGCTGCTGGTTTAACACCGCTCGCACAGGACCGCGCTGTTGGAATACTATCGCAGTTGAAAATTCAACAAATGCTGCAAATCCCGGTAAGATATCGGTGCGAGCTGCCGTCTTCAGTAATCCTGTTATATGCAAGGAAAAACAAAAAAAAAACAAAGACAGCCGCAATAATATTCAAACAAAAAAAAAAAAACTGCAGCAATTGTATTCCTCACTTAAGCTCCTCAATCCATAATGTGTACGTCACTCGACTTGATACATACGAATGACCATCACCATAAGTCGCCAAATGTTCAGTCTTCCAACGACGCAGTAAACCTTAAGATTGAAATGCCATTGTCAGCGTCCTTACAACTGTCCTTGCTGCTGTAACTCAGGTTCCTCTTCTGTATACTGCCTCAACAGCTTGTGGCCTTCATTTGTATTCTGCCTGGGTACCCACAGGATTGTATCCCATCCTCGTCGCCAATAAAAAGAAGCACACTTCTTCTTTCTTCCTTATTCTTGCTTTATTCCACACAGAGGAAATAGACATCCAACCCTGGCAGATGACAGCAGCAACTGCCCTCTGCCTTACAGACTGATCCACAATTCTACATTCTAAATCCTGTTGCCAGGCTCCCCCCAACCTTCTATCATCTAAATACAACAGGTATAGTGCTCCCTGCCTTAGGGCTGTAAGGCCTGCTAGAGGGGTGACTTACCTATGCCACAGGCAGTGTTAGGTGGGCATGACACCCTGAGAGGGATGCCATGTCGAACTTGCCTTTTTCTCCCCACCAACACACACAATCTACAATGGCAGTGTGTACGTGTTTGGTCAGGGGTCCCTTAGGGTGGCATAACACATGCTGCAGCCCTTAGGGACCCTCCCTGGTCACAGGGCCCTTGGTACCACTGGTACCTCTTACAAGGGACTTATCTGTGTGCCAATTGTGGAAACAATGGTACATTTTTAGGGAACAACACTGGTGCTGAGGCCTGGTTAGCAGGATCCCAGCACACTCTCAGTCAAGGTTGCATCGGTATCAGGCAAAACGTGGGGGGGTGGGTAACTGCAACAAGGTCCAGTTTCCTACATCAAGCCATACAATCTAAAGTGATTATCAAATATACCACACTTAATACAGTCTAAAGTAGATTCTGCGAGCAGCATGGCAATGGGGAGTCTATAATTCTTTACAGTTTATGCAAAGCAAACCCGGGAGACTGAAGACTGTCAAAAAGAGGTATATTTTGTAGTTTGCTGTGAGGAAATGAGCACATGGAGAATGGCACAGTACTTTGAGTTTTTCCCTGATGCTCTTTTTGTGTCTTCAAATCACTCACTGTGGCATTGAACATCTGGAATATTTTAGAGGTGCAGCCTTATAATTATGAGTCACATCTATCATGCTTCGGGGAGAGAAAGGGTAAGTGACAGAGAATCTCATTGGATTTGACCTATATGTTTGAGTATTTAATTGGGCCCCACCTGCATGCTCTGTTGTTTCATTCAGCAATGGGGGTCTAAAGATCCATCCTCATTTCTCACCAGCTGGTGCTCCTCCTCTGTATATCCTGTGTCCAACAGCTTTACTAAAATGGCTTCATGACCATCCTGTCACCTTCCTGCTCTCACCACATTGACGTCTCCATCATCCTTTTCTAGCCCTGTCCGGCTTGCTTATCCTTACACCACAGTTCTCACCTGCCAGAACCTATGTTTTATGTTCTTTCCCACCATCCAACTTTATAGCCAGACTTATTGACTTTGCCAGTGCATGTTAAAGGAACAACGTCCCTTATCAAACTTAAAACGCGATTAATTATACAGGGAACAATTATACCCATATGAACAGTCCTCTCAACACAAATATACTTTATTGCCAATTAAAATTGCACAAGAGAATAAAAGTTGGGAAGGAAACATGTTCAGTTAGAATAAACTCAGGCAAATTTGTGACAATCATAAGCACATTGAATATGTCACAATTCAACAGGGACACAACATAGCCCTTATGTATAATGAAAAATTCACATAGGGTTAAGGTCAACAACTTTTTGATCCTTTTTATAATAGTAGGATCATCATCAGGAAGGGAAATTTACATGTGCTTAGACAAAATTGCGCTAGAGATAAAATGAAATACATGGGAGAAGGGAAAAGAAAACAAAAGACGGGAGGAAGAAAAACCAAAAATAAACTTATACAAAAAAGGGAACATAATTCTAAAAAATGCTGTGAAAATAATCACCAAATTATACCTGGGCTGGGGCAGGGAAATTGCCTGCCAAGGCTGAAAATGAGCAATGAAACGTTCACTAAATGCCACTGTAATGGAAGAAGATAGTGTAAGTCTGAATGCAAAAAAGTAAAGAGTTAAACCAAGGACTGACCAGGCCAAGTTGCGCACTTACCATGTTAAGGGGAAAGCGAGCAATAAGATAGCATGATGGATAGACAACTGTGAGTGTAACACGGGGGCACACGGTGGCTGCCTAAGGAGAGCAGTCGGGAGCTAGCTCGCTCGCTCCGGACGACTTGTAACATGAGCAGGAATACGGAGAGCACGCACAGCGCAGGGTCTGCTGTTTCTGAAGCAGAAGTTTAATGCCGCTTACCTTGTTGGGAGGTATGGACCCAGCTCGGGTGCTGCAGTAACGAGTGGAAACAGCGTCTCGTGATCGGGAGTGTGGGTGGAGGCTGCTTGGAGTGTGCATCGTGGAAGACGCTACTCCATTTGTTGCAGCCTCCGCAGTGTGAGCGCTGTTTGTGTTCCGGGGGGTTCTCTCCCTCGAGAGGGGAAAGACCTTGGGGGCCGGGGGCCGGAGCGAGCTGTCGGTACGGTCTGCTACTCACACATGACTCCGACCAGGCAGAAGGTTCGGGCAACTCCCAGGGCCCTCCTGTCCACCTCAGTTCAACTGCCACGAGGTCTACCTAAAGGTAAGGGGGGCCCCCCAGAGCCATCCACCGGAGCTACATTTGAATCTGGGAGAGGGGGGAGTCTCATTTGCAGCAAGCAGGAGGTAGAGAGGGTGGGGGGAGGCCTTCTAACTCTAAGAAGTGCCCTGAAACCTTGCAACTTGATACTAGACTGAAAAAGAGACACATAAATAAACATGACCTTGCCCGCAGCTTAAATAAAGAAACTCTTTAGCACATCCATTAGTGCGGTGCAGGGCTGCTTCTCCACTTCTGTCTTTCTTAAAAAGATTTCCCAGTGGGGATAAGGAAATGCAAGTCTCACAAGAAGTAGAGAACCCCCCCCCCCCTTTTCCTCCTCGCTCTCTGAGAGCCTAACACCAGTAGGGCTGTGCAGTAATAAAGTTATGGCTCAAGACTCCGGGAGGCAACTGGAGGTAGCCCACGCTCCCTCTCCCAGTTCTTCAGAATTTGAATCTCCAGTGGTTTCTACGCTGCCTCAAAATCTAGATGTTCAGTCCCTTTTAACCTCATGATCTGAGAAACATTTGAGGTATCTCAGCATAATCAAGGGAAAATCAGGGAAGCTTGTGATGCATTGGAGAGCAAATTGAATGTATTAACGGAGAGACTGGGTAGGCTGGAGGTGATGGTTGAGGAACAAGACAGACAACTGCTCGCAAATAGTCAGGATATCTCCCAACTAAAATCTGGGGAAAAGGTCCTCCAGGAGAAGCTGGAATCGTTGGAAAATAACCTGAGGAGCACTAATATTAGATTGCTGAATGTCCTCAAAGGGGAGGAAGGCGATGACATCAAGAGCTATGTAATCTCTTTGATTAGAGAGTTTTTCCCCACCTTGGCTCATTTAAAGTTGGAAGAAGACAGTCAAAGAATTAATCGTGACCCCTTTAAGAGAAAACCCGAGAGGAAAGCCCCAAGGAAAATTATTTTCAATTTTGGAACATATTCTATTAAGGAGAAAATCCTTTCAGAAGCTCTTAAAGCGGGTAGTCTGTCTAAAGGGGATTGGTCTTTTCGTATGCAATTTGATGTTTCTAAGGCGACATTGGATAGACAGTGGGCACTGGGGAGCTTAATGCAGGAGCTCAGATCTCTTGGAGCCACGGTTCAGATGAGGTTTCCAGCCGCCTTGAGGATCATGTGGAATCATAACATGCATAACATTAGGGATCCTGCTGAAGCTCGTGCTCTTATTGCGCAGATTAAGACATCACATTAGATCTTTTTTTTTCTTTTTTTGAGTCGTCCGGACGAGAGCTCAAATGGGGCAATTACATATGCCCCTTAAAGTTAGGGTGGAGGGCTCCTGTGGGGGGGGTGTAATGCGGGATTTTTAATAGTTTTGTGGAGTTTTTTTACACTAGGTTTGGAAGCATGTTGGGAAACAAAATGAAAAAAATAAGTGTCCTCGGATACTCTATAAATGGCTCGTTATAGGTTTGGTGGTGTGCCTTGGTTTTTCCTCTTGGAGTAATGATTAGATATAAGATTGGTTCGTTGAAACCTCTCTCATGGAATGTTAATGGTCATAGGGTTAAAGGGAGAAGGAGGAAGATTTGTGAATTTTTAAAAAGGATAGATGAAGAGGTGTTTTGTTTTTTGCAGGAGACCCACTTATTGCAAATAGAATAGAAAGATTTCTTTAAGCAAATGAGGTGGGTGGGTTACAGCGCAGGCACTAATCAATCATGTGCTGTGAAGGATGTGGCAATCCTTGTTAAGAAATCTTTAAAGGTTGTCGTATCTCATGTAATAGCGGACCACAAAGGTAGATGGTTGATTGTGGAAGTGGGCCTGTATGGGGTTTGGCTTACAATAGTTGGATATTACGGTCCTAATGTGGACGATCCAGCCTCTTCAGGATCTATATAGTAATTTATTAACGGCAAAATACCCTATTGTGATAGGAGGGGATATCAACGTCTTATTGAATCCTATGTTAGATAAATCTACCGCCAGACCAACAGTGAATTCTCCTAGAACTCGATCTTGGGTAAAACAAATAATGGTAGACTTTGGCCTGGTGGATATCCGGCGTTGGAAAGGGGGTGAGGGCTCAGTATTCACGTTTTCTTTTGGTACACAACAGCTTGTGCGGAATGGTTGTCTATGTGGGCCATGCTCCGGCTCATCTTTCCGATCATTCAGCGGTTAAGTTACATGTTTCTCTCAAAGTTCAGTCCTCTATCCCTAGGTGGTCAGTGAATTGGGCTCTTTTCTTAGATGAGTTGATTGCTGAAGGTCTGAAGTATGACACAAAATATTTTTTTTTAATGAACTATGGATCTTCCACTCTACAGATGGTGTGGGATGCATATAAAGCTTTTATTAGAGGAAGGCTTATTAATCTGGCCGCTCATAAGCACAGGGAAGAGAGAGAGCAGTTGAAGAGCATAGAATTTCAAATAGCTTCCCTTCATGAAGAATTTTTTAACATACACCAGCAGGAGGATAATCAGTTAGCTGTCTTGGAAGCCTGACTAGTAAAGGCCAAAACAGATTTGGGTCTATTTTTGGAAAGGAAAAACAGAAGAAGATGGGATAGTAGCTGGTATGCTCACTATGAATATGGGGAAGGATGTAACAAACTTTTAGCATGGAAAACCAAAACGGATCATTCCAGGAACCACATTTCTGCAATTAAATCAGAGGTTACTGGATCCTTCGGCACAGGGGAAATTGAGAGAGGAGGATTTTAGAGCTTTTTTTAAGAAACTTTATACAAATGACAAGAAGATTTCAGAAGAGAAGGTTAGAGGTTTTTTGGAAGGGATTCATCTTTCCCACATGGAGGAGAGTGAGCGACAGCGGGTGGAGAGAAATATAGAACAGGGGGAGGTGGATGAGGCAATACAAAACCTAAAGAAGGGGAAGGCCCCCGGCCCGGACGGTTTGCCGAATGAGCTCTACAGTCTGCTAAGGAGTGAACTAGCGCCAATCTTGTTGGAGCTTTTTAACCTCCTTTATTTTCGAGGGCGCCGATATGCCAAAATCCTGGGATGAAGCTGTAATTAGCCTTCTTTTAAAACCTGGAAAGGATCCAGCACAATGCAAGCCGTATCGGCCCATCTCTTTATTGAACTCAGACTACAAACTTTACACATATGTCATGTCTAAAAGGCTTGAGAAATCGATTAGTAGGCTGATTCATGAGGATCAGAAGGGCTTTATTAAAGGAAGACCATTACATGAACTCACTAACAATTTATTAGGTGCAGTAGATATGGCAGTTCAGGAGGGAGACCCTCTAGCGATTCTTACTTTTGACACTGTCAACGCCTTTGATCGGGTGAACTGGACTTTTTTGTTGCTTTCTATGGAGGCATATAAGTTTGGGATAAACTTTATGAGGGCAATTAAGGCTCTATATAAATCCCCAGACCGCTAGCATTCTGATTAACGACAAGATGTCTCAGAAGTATAGGATTGAGCGTGGGATTAGCCAGGGCTGTCCACTATCCCCTCTTCTTTTTGATTTGTATATTGAGCCTTTGCCATTAATGATTAAGGCTGATACATTTGTTCTCCATTTCCAATGTAAAGGATGGATAAAGAAGGTTGTCCTATATGCTGACGATCTTATGATTTATACCAGGGATTTGGCCAGTTCTCTTCCTAGAAGTACACTGCTGTTAGAGGATTTTGGTAGGATGTCGGGTTACTCAGTGAACCAGGAGAAAACTGAAATTATGTGTTGGAATGCCATCTACAATAGTCCTTTAGTTAAGCAACAGATTAGATACTTGGGGATCCAAGTTACTTCTAACTTAGAGGGTGTGTCCAAGGTTAAGTTTGATAGAGTTTGTGCGGATACTAGGAAACTACTTAGAACTTAGGCTGGTCTTCCCCTATCTTTTATAGCAGGAGTTAATATTCCTAAGAAGGCGTGTTGGTTTAAAAAACTACAGGGGGGGGCTGACTTTGTTTATATGGTCATCCAAGGGGGTGGGGATTGCATGGAAAAAATTATGTAGAAAGAAGGAAAAGGGAGGGATTGCTGCTCCAGACTTTTATAAATACTATCTTGCTTTCCAGCTGAAGAATGTGAGGATCTTGTTACAAGATAGTTCGAAGTATACCTTATTTTGGAAGGAATTGACTCAGGGTCTAATGAAGGCCGGGGACAATTTTTTATATAAGTTTGGTCACCCGAAATACTTCAATAGGGTCCGTTTGAAGATTCTTAGGGATGCCCATAGAATTTGGTGGCAGACCCGACAAGTGTTTGGGATAACCTATTATAGCAATTTGGCTCGTGTTTGGGACTCTCCAGGTACTCCTGAGTGTCTCACGGATAAGCTGGCACTTCCATTAAAGGCTAGTGGGGTGATGAACTGGGGGCAAATTCTGGAGGGTTCTGAGTTGATATCTTGGTTTAAATTTGAGGAACTAGCAGGACCAGGCAGAAGGAGTTGGGAAGCATATTTGGGGGAGAAACTAGTTCAGAAATCCATTCATAAAGAAATTGCGTTATGGTATCAGTCACTGTTAGAGGCATTGGACGAGGAGTTGTCTCCCTCGGAAAGAAACTGGCCGAGGTTTTCCCTGTCCTTGATACTGGTAATGTATGGAAAGCTTCATGCTCTGTGCTTTGGTCAGTTACTAAATCTGTTGCTTTGAAGAAACAGCATCTGTTTACCATACATAGAGCATACTGGTCCCCGGAGAAACTGTCAGCTCTAGGGAAGACAATAAAATCTTGCCTGCGTTGAGGGGAGGAAAAGGCAAACGATTTGCATATGTTTTGGTATTGCCCAAGGCTGGGTGATTTTTGGGTAGCCATTGAAAGAGTGCTTAAGGTTGTTATAGGCTCTCAGGTGGAGGTAGCCCTTCTGTTGATAATCTTCAGGATGTTTTAGCTGGTTCTCTTCTCAGGGATTTATCCTGCGACATTGCCCAGCCTTGAGAAAGCCCCCATGTATGTTGAACGGGCTATTTTGTTATTCATGAAGTTCAAAATACTGTAAACTTCTATTGGAATTTCTGACTGGAATGGATGGATTGACCATAATTGAAATTGGAATATTCAAGATATGAACTATCTGAATCATGGGTCTACCAATATTGTGCTACTAAACTATATTTACAGAGGTCAATTTAGTGGGTCCACACCTCCTTGGTAACCCATAACTGTTAAAGAATAGGGCATTTAGGAAGAGAGTTCTGGACCCTTTTTTTTGGAGTATACAAATCTTCGGGATTTGTTGTGGGCCAACTTGGGGAATGAAGCTCTCGGGGAGCTATAAGGAACTGATGTTTGTATTGATTCTTCTTGCTAGAAGAGAAATTTGTTTGAGGTGAACTTTGTCAGCTCCTGCTACTGTGTTGGAGTGGGTGGTGTCTACCAATTATTTCTGCAGTTTAGAGCGTATAGGTGCTCCCAGTAAAAGAGACGAATGGTGGTTTATATGGGGAAATGCCCAGGAAATCAGTAACCTCCCCATACCATAGTCCAATGATTAAAACCCTCCCTTCTCCATGAGGATAAGTCTGGGTGTAGACTAGCTGGCAAAGGTGCATGCATCTTTGGTGTGTATACGAGCTGCCATTGGTCTAATGCAGAGATAGGGGAGTTACGTGTGTTGAGTGGTGCAGATTGGCTGTTATTAAAGGGTCATTACCCGAAAGACACACAGTTACAACCCTTCTTCGCCGATGGTGTATATTATGAGGACAAAAAAAAATGTAAAAACACGAACAAACAAAAAACAGTGAGGGTAACACTGTCATGTCAAAGTGCTATCCGCTGGAATAAATGACCCAAGGATCTGGTGAAAAGAATTCAGGGAATCAGTTGGGTGGGGGAGAATGAAAATGCTGAAAATGTGTAATAAAATACTGAAGTATGTTCCTATCAGCTCTGTTTTGCTGTGTCTACAGTCCAGTAATATAAACGTTGATTCTACGGTGAATATTGTTTAATCGAGAAATTGGTGATAATAATCCAGATTTTTTTTTTAACACTTATGCGGTTTCTTACTTTTGAAAAGGGTATAGGAGGTTTATCAGAAGCCAAATGAGTTACAAAGCTGAAACATACTGAGTGTGTAGGCAATGTCATTGTTTAATGCACTATTGTTGTTAGATGCATGATTAGCTTATGTTTTAGGTTCAGGTTAACTAAAAATGTAAAACTGTTTCTCTTGATTTTTAACCCTAACTGAAATGTATATTTATGAATGCATAACTTTTTCTTTTCCAGGTAACAGAGCTTTTCTTTGAAAACATGCCGGCTTCCCGCATAAGCATGCAGCACAAATAAATACTGTTGCTGTAGAAATGCACATTGGAAAAAAAAGATGTTGTCAAGATTCATACTGGAAATAAAAATAATGTTGCTGTCTGGATGTAATTTGGAGATTTGTGAAGCATCACTTCATTCTGTTCCATGCTGCCTAATCTAGTAGTGTACTGTACATACACTTACTGACAAACAGTTTGAATAATAGTGGAGGCAGTGGAAATTGTGAATGAACAGGGGACGCCAGAGAGCTCACGCCAAGATGGCCGCACTGTAGTGCAGCTCTGCTGGCAGGGTTTATTAATCCGTTCAAAATCCTGTCTTCCACCTGCATTAACTACAAGAAACTGCAACAATGACATCAGCGTAGCTGACAGCATGCTGCGGGATCCACTGGTGGCGAGTGTGTGGCCATTCCCAGTGCTCACCAAGGACTGCGCCTGTCTGCCATGCAGGCCACATTGCAATAATGAAAGGAGAACCGGGCGTGGGACAGAGAAGCGACGAGGCAGCAAATGAAAACCGGAGCCTGGGTGTGCCGCCGTCTTCCCCTGACCTGTGAGGAAGATCGCTGTGTGCTCCAAGACCAGTACAACACTCCACAAGGTAAATGTAGAGGGGTAGAAGTAGCACCTGGGTGATGAGGAGGCCGGGCAGATGAGCTGAGAGACGGTGGTGCCCATCGGACTTGTGCGGCCTGATTGTAAAGGGTAGAGGTCAACGCAGCTGTGCGTCCTATTGGCAGCATAACAAGGAAAGCGCAATATGATGCCCAGCAAACAAATCTGAGACCTTATTGGGGGATACCCTGCTGCTGATATTACCCCCGGAGGAGTAACGCTGAGCCTAGACCGTGCGGTCAGTGTGCGGCACAATATGAGTTGCGGGCCCCTTCCCTACTTCATTCCTACGGCACAGAGATCACCCTTGACGGGCCAGGACCAGCAGGGATGCACCGTGGAGACAAGCAATTTGACTGTCTGATGCCCTGAAGTCACGAGTAACATTATGCTATGTAGCATGCATCAGATTCCTTATTCTGATAAATGACTTTAAAGTGGGAGCCTGGATGAGTCTCCTCACGGGGGACTGCAGACTGGGTAGTGCACTAACCTTGGGCAGAAGCCCTTAGCACACCACTACCCAATAAGGGTGCTGATTGGCACATCATTTCATCAGCTCATATTGCCTGGCGGCGGCTGTGCCACAACATCGTTACCATTGTGCATATGAATGGAGGCCTGTGCACAATGGACATGAGGGAAGTGAAGAGGTGCAGTGCCTGAGCTGATAATCACACTCCTACACTTGGAGTGCCCAAATCAAGGCAAAGACAAGTAGTAACATGCAGATACACACTATAGATAGCATCTGTGAGATACAAAGCACCAGCACCTCTGCAGACATGGGGAAAGCGAACAGAACTCAAACACGTCTCAACTTTGACACTAGGCGCTCTACAAAGCTTCACAAGAAACTCACCCAGATCCGGAACAAAATGCAGAAACACATGCTACAACTGCCCCCGAGACTACATTACTGGACATGCAACAAAAGTCTTCAATCTATAGATGGAAAAATAGACTCCTTGAACTTGCACATTGTACATGTGGCGGCAAAGCTAGACAAGCAGTTATCACGCCTCACAGCTGCAGAGCAGTAGATATCTATAACAGAGGACAAACTTCACTCCATGAGTATAAAATGCCTCAATATGGAGAAAGTCCTGGAAGTGATTCAGGTGAAAAATGAGGACTTATAGGCACACTTGCGCTGTAATAGTTTGAGCATCATCGGAGCCACGAAATCGACTAACATGGGGAAAATGGAGACCTATCTTGAACAAATGATCGCCTCACTGTTTAGCCCTGATTACACGTCACCTCTGCTGGTGGCGCAGATCTATTGTGCAGCAGCCACCTCCTGGAACACCACCATGTCCAATCATAGCAAAACTGCGCAACTACAGGGGCTGCAACATGGTGCTCCATCTTGCGCAAGAAAAGTAGGACCTAAACTATCAAGGGTATCCAATATGGTTCTACCCAGATTTCATGGCAACAGAACAAGTGGCGTGTAGGGAGTACATAACCATCAAAAAACAGACATTCCATATCCAACGCACCTTTGCAGTGACCACAGATGAAAACCAAAAATCTTTGTGAACCTCAAGGCAGCTAAGGAATTTTTAAAGTCTCTAATTGCACAGAAGTTAGACCAGCATATAACAGATAGTGACGAACAATAAACTTAATGCAACGTCAGTACACAGCTGCAACATGATGAGTATGAACATTGATCTGTCACAGGATTGACAGGACACGCTAGAGGAATAGAGGTTCTGCATTGAACAGCTGGCCCAGACTTCCTGTACGATTCCAGAGGGCTGTCACACAGTTGGGTCTTCTGGCCGCCTCCGTACCACCGAAGGGGAACTGGGAACCTGGCGGCCCCGATGAGGGTGCGCCCCGAATAACTTCGATAAGTGAACCGTTTGTGTGTGTTGGTTTGCAATGTTGAGTGTTTAAGTTTGCTGCTATCGGTTAAGGGGACTGACTTTAGGAAGTTTGAAATGCTGACGTGGGTGGGAGGGGGATATGTGTTAATTGTTACAGACGTCACCAACATGGTGTCTATTACACAACTGGTACTTCACCATGTACACCGTCTACCCAGTCACATGACATACAATACTTCTTAATCGAGTCACTCTGGCTCAGCAGGTGGACACAACACTATTGACATGGAATGTAAGGGGGCTCAATAACCCACATAAAACCAGATTAGTGCTAGCCTACCTAGAACAAATTACCTTCTTGCAGTAGACACATCTGACACATAGCACAGAGCAGGCCATTGGTAACAGATGGGTGGTATATAGACTGACGTCATTCTACTGGTACTCAAGAGGATTAATGATTTGGGTGAAACAGGAGGGTGCAGTTCACGTTTACCTGCACCATTGTAGATAAACAAGGTTGTTTAGCGACTGCACAGGGCAGTTTATGGAGTACGCCAATAATGCTAATTACAACATACGGTCCAAATGAGAATGATCCAGGGTTCTTCACAAACCTCTGGCACCATATCCATGCTCTGACAACAATAAATATCATATGGAATGGGATCTCAACACATGCACCCCACACTGGACAGATCAGCTGCAACAGACTGGCATAGGAAACAAGCCTAAGGGGTTATACGAGCGGACTTGAGGAATATGGACTGACCGATATCTGGAGGCTGCGCCACTCGCTGCTACCCAAGGGCACATTTACTTCTTCGATGCAAGGGTCCTGGCCCAGGCTCGATTATTTGCTCCCAACAATTGCGTACGTGGGTGGACAAGGAGACAAATATGCCCAAGACTCTCTCAGACCATGTGCAAGTGAAGCTGAGATTACGACTACTCATCACGATCCTTACTTCATTCACATGGGGATCAAAGCGACATCCCTGATAGACTGTTCTGAGAAGGGATAAAATCAGCTATCATTAAATATTTTGACAACGAGGGGTCAGTATAAGGAGAGGGTATCTTATGGGAGGCATTCAAAGTAACAATTAAGGGCATATGTATTAGTACAGAAGCCGGGTTTCTAAAGTCAATCCATAATCAGCTGTAAAACACTGAAGACACATTGCGCACACTACAGCGGGATTACGCAAGCAATCCAAAACAAGCCACACTAGCTGACATCAGAGAACACCTCACCAACTTTAATGATCTAGCAACACAAGAGTTACAGTTCATATCTAAGTGCCGAATGGCAAGGGCCTTTGAAAAGAGGGGGGCCACCTCAGCCTCAGCTTGGCTAAAAAGCTGCTGATGTTGAAGGACCAAGACCACATAGTGAAGATAATCACTCCTGACGCAAGTGAACACTATGACATACCCGCCATACTCACAGCTTTTAAACAATACTATATAGGATTATATAGCACCAACAGGTCATCCACAACAGCTGAGAACAATGCCTATCGAGACGAAGTGACGTTAGCTTCTCTGTCCAATGGACATCGAGAATTCCTAGTACAGCCCATAACAATCGAAGAGATTAAAGACACAGTACATAAGCTCCCGAATGGTAAAGCACCAGGCTCAGATGAGCTAACAGGTGAGTTCTATAAAGAGTTCACAGTGCTTTTAGCCCAATACCTACATGCCATGTATGAAGAGACATAAAATGACCAGCAGCTGCCACCTTCCCTATGTGAGGCTGTAATAGGGATCTTGTTAAAACAAGACAAACCATCTGAACATTGCGAGCCATACAAAAATCCAAGCTAAAATTATAGCGACTAGGCTTCAACCAGTGATTCACAATTTGGTGCTACCCGACCAGTCTGGGTTCATACTACCCAGATCCTCTGCACACAATCTGCGCACCCTCTTCACTCTGCTCTATCAACTGGACTCCTCATTGCCGGAAGCGGCAGTCCTACTGGATGCTGCCAAATCATTTGATTCTATCGAATGGGAGTATATGTTTACAGATCTGGCCCAGATGGGGATGCCAGATGCATTCCTGCGCTGGATACGACTTCTGTACAAGAACCCAGTAGCCCGTTTACGTATTAACAGACATACATCCTACGAATTTACCAAAGACAGGGGTACGCGACAGGGGTGCCCGCTGCCACCCTTAGTATTTGCTTTAATACTCAAACTGTTGGCCTGTGCTATATGGCAGAGATATACAGCATCAGCATTACACTTCCATATGTGCCCACTTAGCATATCCCTATATGTGGATGATATGGTACTGTACGTCAGAGACCTGCCAACACACTTGTCACCAGTAGTGTGGGGGGTACATTCAGTTTGAACACTTCCCACGTTTGAGTATAAATTAGTCCAAAACAGTTACATTTACCCGAACGCCTAATAATCAGGAGTGGCCTCTTGACTTTCCCCTGATGTGGAGCGTGGACCTGGGAAAATATTTGGAGATATGGATGAACATGGAGCCTGACTTGGTCATCAGAGCTAACTATGGCACAGCAATCAAAACCCTAGAAGATCAGGTTAGTAGGTGGACGAGGTTACCATTATCATTAGCTGACAGAATTGCAATCATAACAAGCATTTGCAATGCAGTGGGTCTCGCGTTTGCTTGAGTAAGAGCTATTTACATTGTAAATTCTGAACTGTACATTTCTTGCCACATAAATTGAAAATGAAAAGTAAAACAGAAGTTCGCTCGCAGTCAAATGTATTATCGGCAAAAATGCAATTATCCATGTAACAGAGTCAATGTGATGCAAAGCGCTTTACTACTGCCCAGCGAGATCGCACTGTATAGGAAATAAATAGAAGAAAATAGTCCAGAAACCATACAGAAAAACAGAGCTTCGTATGTTTTTAGTAGTTGGCCGGTGCGCTTGAGGAGTGGTAAACACCGGAAAAGGCATGATGTAGGCATGCCTTCCACTAATGAAAGCAAGCAAATTTTAAAAGGCAAGCCCACAAACCAACCAAACTCATGGACGGGCAGTGGGCATAGTTACAAGCCCATAAAGAGACTACAGCTGGGACAGAGCGCTTTGTGCTCGACCCTAAAAATGGTGGTCCTACCCAAGTTTGTATACCTCTTTGTCAATGTACCCATTGTCTTGCCAAAGTATTTTTTCCCAAAACTTAAGACACATCTGTTGAAACTGGTGTGGGCTGGGAAACAACATAGAATTAATTGGGATACACTCACACTGCCATATGCAAGTGCCGGCTTTTATGCCCCAACTTCCATTTTTATTATTTGTGTGTGCAGGACCATTTTGCACACTATTGGTATGCACCTCAGAAATACAAACCCCATGTTGCAGTGGGGAACGGTGCAGCCCATCCCTTTCCACTTAGAGCATTGCTGCCACACAGGAGGGAGGGGCTTGCATGCATGGAAATTAACACAGTACACACTACAACAACGGCCTGGTGCACGCTCGGAGACAGGGCCAGAAAGACCCCTATATATGCACCTGTATTACCATTACACTATCCTGCAATCTCGGTATCCAAGGAAGACACAGCGATGCGAATACTCAGGTGCAGACCTCACAACTATAGGGGAGACATTCATGAATGGTTCTTTTCTGTCCCTAGAAGACATATTGCACACACGACACACTCCACTGCTGACATTCACGTACTACTGGCTCTGAGCTGACCTGTGTGAATTTTATCCACAATTCCCAAAGGAACCGCCGTTCTTGGATGCACTGCAGGGTCTTCTCACCAGTGATACACGTAGACACTTGGGGCCATATGTACGAACACCTTTTCCCATAGACACAGAATGGGTAAAAACCTTTGCTATATCTGGCCCTTGATTACTAAAATGTAATGCAGTGCTGATAGACTAACAGCAAACAAATAATAGGGCACTGGAGGGCAGGAACGCCATCGTTGAAGAATGACTGGAGAGAGGTTTTGTTGTACGAAACTGCACAGCCTTATGTCTGACTGCAATCTGTGCATCATACATTTTAAATACTTACATCAAATGTACTATACACCTGCTAAACTCCACAAATTTGGGCTAAAGAAAGATGCAAGTTACGTGCGACGAGAGATGTCGGATGCAGACTTCCTACATCAAGCAGTTTGAACCTATTTGACACTACTGGACTCACATTACAAGGAAGCTTACAGCTGTGGTATTAGAACAAATAGAAAACGACCCTGCAGTCTGCCTGCTGGGATGGATAAAAGGTCTACAACAAACCAACTGAAAATTGTATCAGAAGCTCTTCTGATGGCAAAGCGAAAAGTAGTGCTCCACTGGGGTTCACGAGCAACACCCACCAAGATGCAATGGTTATTGGACTTCACTTAATGCCAGTTTCAACTGGAACGTCATGAAAAAGCGTTACCAAAGCCCTCAAGGCTGACAGACATTTGGGGCCCCTAAAAGCAGATCTGTTGTCCATCCCAGACGAGCCATAGGTATGATAAACCAAGAGAACTAGATTGTATACTCACGTCCTGTATTAATACTTGCATATGTACTTGAGACATACTATTGTAAATATATTCTGTGATTCCGGGATGGGAACTGGTGCATGATCTGATGTTGACTTGTTTACTGGGGTTTATTCTTTGTGTTAATAACAATAAAATGCTATAAATAAATAAAATAATATGTGGATGATAGTTTTGGGAACATTATGAATACACTATTGGTTGTGCCTCATATTTACAGATCCTTAACTGGAATGAGGGTCAACTAGATGGGCATAGTTCCCAGCCCCAACTAAGATGGTCCATAGAGTGCATAAGTTGTGCGAGCACCGCAGACATGGGCTATTGAGTGTGTCTTTGTGCAGTGAGCGTTGTCTTCTTGGGTAGTACCTTTGGCTGAACAATGTGCCTCCACCAGGTGTTTTATTGGTCCCAGACATGTCAGAGGGTTTTGTGGGGCCTGGGTAAACAAGCTGAAAAGAAGCCCTAAGGATTTTGTTTCAAAATTGTAAAAATAAATGCTATGGAGAAAGTATGTATGTATGTATGCCGTATTTATAAAGCGCATTCCTACTCACGAAGAGCATCGAAGCGCTAAAGCAGAAAAGAGAGAGCAGAGGGAGAAAGCAACAATGCAAAGACCCCACCCAGGAAACGGATAGTGATAAGAGAGAGAGCAGAAAATGATTTAAAAATACAAAACGAGATACAAGAAAGATATTATCGGTAAAGGAAAGGGCAATCTCGGCAATCACACACTGCCTCATCAATGGTTTTCTGAATGCTGGTTTGTGTAGCTTAGTTAAAAAAAATACGAGATACATTGAAATACTGAAGGAAAACCACATTCTTAAAGTATATCAGAACTGAACACTGAGTTCAATATTTTCAATCAATATAAATGGCATGGTTTATTTTTCGAATTTCACACAAAAAACTATTTACAAATGCTATTGCATGTGGGCAGCTTCAAAATAACAGAGAAGACTATTTGCAGGTAGTCAAAAGAACAACACCTGCCAGAGGAAGTGTCTGAACTTAAAGGATTATTCTGCCCATTAACGGATTTATGTTAGACTGACAGAAGACAGTTCTCTGGTGACTTCTGAGCCTCAAACACTGCTGAGTGAGTGCAGCAGCCTGGCTGTCCTCAACAGCATAAATGCTGCCGTTGTTTGCCGGGGCCTGGGCTTGGAAGGTGGGAAGGTTGGGGCAAAACCTGGGGAATACTGGGAGGCAGAGAGAGAAGCAGCAACATATGGGAAGAGATGGAGTGTTGTGTCCTTTTTTATGCTTCTTGTGCCCTTAATAGCATTTCGTTAATTCATTCATGTATATATGCACATTTATCATAAATGTATATTCATTTAGTATCACCTGTGCATATTTATCCTATAAAGTGTGGCTTTATTATTGGCCGATTGTATGCCAATTATTCACATATTATAATGCAATTTATAACGTGTAGAAGGTTTCAGTGACTGCAACAGAATTTGTAGGCCAAATCTTCTATTTTACATCACTAATCCTAGGCTCTTACTTATAATAACTATAAGAACACGTATTAAAGATTGATGCCAAAGGATCTTTGTGGATAAACATCTTTGGATTTTCCTGGAAGCTTCAAGCAGAGTATGCTGTATAATACAAACATCTTTAGCAGAAGGCCACTGACTGTCATTGTCACAGTATAGAACGTCAAAACACAGACAAGCTCCGACCTCGCTGCACAAGAGCAGGTTGTAGTTGGACTCTTGCTCCTTAGAGAGATTGCTGGTTTAGGGATGACAGCACTTTTGTTGTAGGTGACTAAGTCACTCCTACAACAAGTTGCAACTATCGGTCCAACTCTCCAGCCTCACAAGAAGTACCTCACCAAAACTCAGAGAGTAAAGGTGATTTCTGGCAGCCTTACGCTTGGACTCTAGATTAGACCTCTCAGGGAGGTTGTGGTGGTAAGGAAGTTACCCTTTTCTCTCGTTAGCAATTGGTCTCACACACACAAAGGCAATGAAGGAGATACAAGAGAGCATTCAATATATTTATTGAAAAGACTGCAATCTATGATAAAAAGCATGTGCTGCAATGACCAGGATAATGAACAGTAATGAAAGCAGAATTGTGAAGGTGCGAGTTGAGAATATGAAAACTCCCACCATCTTACAATAAACATGAGATTTAAAATTCCTAACCAAGAAAACCTAATATCTACCCTAACGAGAGCTAGATGTGGTAAACCTAATATGCCAGTACCATGTCAAAGAGCAGCACCCCCCCCCCCCCCAACGCTTGTTACCTTGGAATGAGGTCTGTAGGTTAGAATGCGTGAAGACACAAAGACTGAGTTCTAGAGCAAGGTGACGTGGATCGTAGATGAAATCTGGAAAGAACCCCTCTAACGGTGTATTTATACAGATCATGTACAATCACTGAGGCAGGGATGTTCCTAAACAACTGATAATGTGGCAGCCTTGTGTTGGCAATTCATAAACAATCCCTAACAAGTGCACATAAGGTTCCTATCCCATTTAAGTGAGAAAGGGACATGATAACAATACCTACGTGTATCACTGATAGTGATGCTGATAATGACGTCTTCTCAGAATGGCACTGGTAATGAAAATCAAAACATTTCTTGTAAGCAATGAAAAAAGCAAAAGGAAATAATAAAATAAATGGAATAAAACGGAGCATGCTAAATGGGTAAGAGGTCACTAGGTGACGGGGGCACAGGCCTGCAAGCCAGAGGCTAAGCTGACTCCTGTGTCCCAGGGAGAAACTAAAATGGATTCACCACAAGCAGATGTATCAAAAACAACTTTATCATGTAGAGATATGTGTGGCTGGCCATTTGAAACCTGTGTTCACAATTTGGTCCTAAGAAGATTTAGCTATAGGCTAAAAAGGAGGGGTAGTTCGCCATAGTCTAATTCCATCAATCAATACTTTAATTTAATGGACATCATCTGATTTGTTGACATTCTCTTTTATCTACAGTATTCATTTTTATAAGTATTACATTTATCTTTGTAATAGTATGTTTTCAGATAATCTGCCCTTGTGTTGAGCATTAATTCTAATAATCGAAGAGAGAAAGTGGTTTGAAACCCACACACAATTAACAAATACTCCTGTAGTCTCACCAGACTGAACATTGTTGTAGATGCACCATGTCACTGGGATTCCCTGGCTCGATGTAGTAAGTTGGCACAGCCTCTGCTTGCCAGAGGCCTTTGGAAGTCTATATAACTGAGTTCAGTTTGCGTCTAAGTCTGCAAAAAATGCATCAGGACAGCTCAAAGAAACAAATAATCCCTTTTGTGAGCCCTGGAAGGATATCAGTTATCCACTCAAAAAGATGGTAAAGAATTTATGCTCCAGGGGAGAGACAAACACAAACAGAGGAAGGTAAGCCATCAAATAAGAAGCAAGCAATTGAGAATGACAATAAATCCAACAAATGCAAAGCAATGGAAAGTCTACATGAGCATTGAGATTGTAGACAACAGATCAACAACAGACAGCTATAAGTTACCTGCAGGCAAGAACTTAAAGAGTAGATATGCTTTTAAATATATAAATAATTGTTACAGCATCAGTATAGGGCTCTGAAGAATTGCAGGTCCTAGGCTGCACTTAATTTGTAAAAACATAAATGCAGGTGAATATTCCCTCCGCCAAGATCTAAATCAGGCCCAGAGTTTCCACAAGTACATTTTCAAAAATTGGGACAAACTATGCATTTCAAAGCCCAATTTTTGCATACACTTTAAGATTCTAGTGGTAGCTGCTACTTCCTCTTACCAGCCTTTTCTTGCCCGTGGCACTCCTCATTACTTGCTTGACCTTGTCTCAAGGGTCATGAAAAGAATGATATATGCTGATTCTCTAAATGGCGTTGAATTAAGAGAGAAAAAGTAAAGGGTATAAGGGTCACCAACCACTTATTGTCCAAAAAGCAATATATTCTGCAGTAATCTGTAAGTCTACAGTTAAAAAACATACCAAGTGCCCTTATTATGTGCCTGCCTAAAATCAGTGGCATAATTCCTGATGTCAGAGCCAGTCAGTAATTGTGGTTTTCTGTTTTAGATTAAACAGGCCAAATAGTGTGATCTAGGGCAAATCATGCTATTCTGCTGCATCCATGTCTGTAAAATCTATGCACACTGGGAATGTTTAGAAGCAAGTGAAACACTAATGTTAAATGCTACATATGAAAAACAGACTGAAGTGCTCAATTCAGCTTGAGAATGCTGGAGAGTTCTACGTTGGGGGCAGCCTCCTCAATGATTGCAGAAGGTGCATCCTCTTAATATAATTCTACCCTTAAATGGATTATTCTATGATAGATTAGAGGTTTGTGAGAGTAGTCATTGGACAGGTATGGGATATTCTTCTTTGAAGTGACCAAACTGAGTACCAGAAGAAGGAAAAGTATTCTGGGCATTTCTGATACCTAAGAACGCATTCAAATCCAGACAGGTTCAATAGATTACACTATTACTTCTGATCTAAAATAACTGCCTTTATACAGAGCAGCTGAGAGCATAATATTTCTGATGAATACATTCGGATTGAGGTACTCGCTGGGCATCTAAATTCCTTATCATGTACATGAAGTAGGAATTAAAATAGAAGTGGACTTGTTGCATCCCATAAAGGTGGTTTTCTGGTCTCTTCTACTGTATTGAACACCTATAACATCATCCTAGACCAGGATGATAGACTTGTTAGGGATGTAAAATGTGGGGAGGACATAGATTTTAGATTCCTTAGGTTCATAGAGGAAAATACATAAAGGTATTGGTTTTTAAACAAGACCATGCATCATATCACAATAAAAAATGGTGGAATAAGGCTTCGACTCCATGAGTGATTCCTCTTTGAAGTGAGCAATGGCTTCAAGCCCAATATCTATTGTAGCCAGCAGCTACATGTGATATAAAAGTTATCTGGGCAGAATTACAATATCAAGGGGCTGATAGACCCCTGTCACTTAACTATGAATGCCCCTCTTTTTCCAGTGTGTAAACCAGGCAATTTGTAACTTCTAGTATTAGCTAATAGAAATTTTAACTGACATACATGCACATGTGGTGCAGAATGCCCACAATGGTGGGCTTATGACAAACATGGTACAAAGAAAGTACCAAATGATGTGAAGCACAGGAATTTCTTCCGTCAAAATATAGCACTTGAATCTCAATATTTGACAACCTTCACATTTGGCAGTATTCAGTACACATATATGCAACTACCTTGTGGATATTAAAAAAGACTAACTGGTAAGCAGGTCAGTGGAGTGCCCTTCAATACTACTTGAGGAAAGGCCAGCTGTTCTCAGTACGCATAGTGTCACATTGCACAGAATATTACATATGAAAAGGTGTCAAGTGAATCCATTATAGGGTCACTGCTGAAAGGAATAACACAAAGGAGAAAAAACTCCTTGGGCTACTTATCAATCTGAAATCGGCTAGGCATCAAAATCCCCATCACATAAAGGAGGATTTAATAATAGGGTAAGGCACAGGTCTAAAGTCAGAAGATCCACAAGGATATTAATTCCTTTAGGAAAAAGTACAACAATAGCAAAAAATGCTAATCAAGACAATAGGCGAAACATGGTAATTCCAAAGGAAGAATCTATTCTACCAATAAAATTAGGCACAAAAATGTACAGTAAGTTAGCAAGGAATGCAGTAAAATATCAGGGAATAAATGTGTTGCGAAGCATCATGCTTTTTCAAGCGCAGCCTTTTACATACTGAAACAGGAACTGGTTTCATTTGAAGAGACACTGGTATATCTTGGTTTGGGAAGTTCCAATAACTCCCCGTAGAGATTACACCATCTTGGATTGGCAATTTACATGGTCAAACTCGACTGTGCTTGAAACCTATGGCATTCTTGTTTCTACGAAGCAGAATCCCAAGTCTAACATTTTGCATGTCTTTAAGATTTAAGGAAGCCTGCTGCCTGCACTCAGCATCATCAGCTACCCATATGAGACTGGTCAAGATCCTAATGGTGCATAGGTGCCAGAGCAACTCCGCTGATCAGAAGGCACCACTCAACATGGTGCAGCAAAGTTCTGAAGAGTAGTATATAGGAGACTTCTTCCCTTTCCAGACTGTATGAACTTGGATAAGCACTGATATTTTGCTTAGTTCAGGACATGAATTTACAAGGTATAAGAATAGGAGAGAATAACATATGGCCATGCTTGCTTTAAGGCTACAGTTTCTATGATAGAGCAAAGATATTGGTGGCCATGTGGGCCTATGTTTCCTACAAATATACATACAGCAGTGCACTATTCATCAACAAAAAAAGCTCTCTACCACTGCATGGCTTACTCACACACCTCGTTACAAGATCGGATCGGCATTTTGATTTAATCTACCTCAATAACATAGGGTTTGATATTCCCTCTCTCTATCAGTGTAAATATGAACTATTGTAATTGATTTGAATTCTGAATTCCTGTGTGTATACCCACAAAAGACTGCTACTAATCAATCAGTCATAAAAGACTTGTGGTGCCTAGTTGTGATGATTGTGTGGGCCTTATAGGAGGAAAGCTAGTTGTCCAGCTTTGTCTTTAACAAATCCTGACTTACTGCCAGTAGCTCTTGCATCTGGGCCAGCACCTTCTGCACCACCGGAAGGGGTAATTTCAATATAAGAGAAACTCATTCCAGATCAAGCAAGCGTTGTCTTTCTTCCTCCTTTCACAAAATGCCCTATGTCTTAAAGCAATGTATTGTGCTCTTGGATTGTCACCATCCATAGGAGCTTCGGCAGGAATATCTGCCAACTATAGTCTTACATCTCGGTTGCAACAGCTGGCACATCAAGACTTTTGTAAACTGTTATGATGATCATTGTTCAAAGATAGTGCATGGGCACCATGACAACAAGCATCCACTAGTGTCTCATATATTGCAAGTTTTGCAGCTGGTGTCATCTTCCTATCGTTTGTTGTCTTTTGGTTGATATCACTGCAATTCCGCTGTCTCCCGCGAACGTTTTGTATAAAGGTCCATATCAAATCATAAAACCAATGGAAAATATTGAAATGCCACATATGCTGTCCATTTCTCTGGATGACATCTTCTTACAAGGTCCATTTGCCAGACTATTTGACAGCAATGCAGTCTAGCAGCTCTTGGGGGACCTCAGCCCATGTCTGTCATGTGACAATGATGTGCCTAATTTTGAATCCAGCAACATTTAGGAGATGTACTGTTTCCATCATTACGGTCACCACTACAATGATCATTCAGTGGTGACATTGTGTGATGTCTCATCCTGATAGCCTCAAGGCTTTTTTAAAAAAAAGGTGTTTTTTGTATTGATTGTAGCTATGATTCATCTGCCTATTTGTACTTGCAGGATTCCGAGCTGTTGCAAAGTATCACAAAGCTATTTCATTACCTCAGTTCTTTCGTTTTTTTTGTTTTTTTAAGAATGTGGTTGCAAGTACTGATGTTCCACATAACAGTACTCAACAGATTAATTGTTCTGACACATTATATCCTGTATGCTTTTATATAAAAGTTAATCTTACTTAATATCACTAGAATGTAGTTTTACACTGGCTAGGAAAGAGGTCTAATGTGGAAAAGGGGATGGGGCTAATATAAACCAGACGGTGCAGGATAGAGGACATGGGTGCTCCTGATGCGCTATTGCATAGGTTTGTTGTAATGCTTCAGTGAAGAGGGAAACACCCGACAGTTTTTAAATTGTGTGAAACTCGCATTCACAGGTCAATTTAATATTCACCCTGTACACTGTGTTCAATAAGTGGAAGTGGGGAGAGAACCCAGGGTCATATTGTCAGATATGGAAGATGGTGGACCTGGGTTGAAATCGTTTGTTGCACAGGGAATCAAAGTTGCTCCTGAGGTTGCCACTTTGGCACTCTCAAGATAGATTCCTGTGGCTAAGGTAAGCCAACAGGCCGCAGTGTGTTCCAGAGTGGTAGCTGCATGTAACTGATTGTGAATAAAGGTAGAAATAGTCATATCAACTGGTGTGTGAAGCTACATTGAGCATGCAGGAATGTAGTGATGATGCCACAGGGATACTGAACATATAATATGTGGGATGTGAAGTGTTTCATCAGGACATAAAAAGGTGGAGTAAGTTGCAACATCCCTCCCCCAACAGAAAACTCAAATATCTGATGAGTCAGAGATTATCTCTGTGCTGTGTTGCAGAATGGGGTATGGAAGAGGAGTTCCCAGGCCCAACACAGCTGGCTTGACGGGTAAGCCTTTTTTAAAGACCACGCCAATGGAGGCATAAGGAACCTAAATGGAAGGTAGATATCACTGCAAGACAACTGCAAACTCCTGAACCATCATTGGTTGAATTATTAAAGGCAATAAAAGAATGCAGATCAGCCTTGGAGGAAAAGATTGAAACTTTCTCCAGTGAAGTTAACTTCCTGAGGGCTTGCTCTAAGGGAAAATAGTAGGCACCATGAAACGGTCAATGATGGGTACCGCAAATGCTGTGAAAACTCTTAAATCATCAGTGAAGCAACTGCAAGCTGATACTAAATAGTTGACTGCTAGGATGGAGAATGTCGTCTATGGATTTAACACTGAGGTAAAAAATATTGCAATACAAGAATATTTTCGAACAACACAGAGGGCTAATAAATCATCCTTGTATACTTGCTATGTAAAGTACAACAATATTGACTAAAAATATTGTGAGCAAAAATGCAGACATTGCAAATTAAGTACATGTATTTAAAATGTTTAATATTATAATTACTTTTGAAATAGTACATTCATATAAAGATAAGTCCATGAGTTCAAAAAGGAGGTATTTAACTTTAAAATAAATGTACACAGAACAAAATATATGAAAATGAATTTGTAAACAAATATAATTATTCATAAATTACTTAAATCAAAATATATTAATACTAGTTTATATTATATCAAACAAAAATATGTATGTAAAATAACTAAATTATTATAATAAAATATGTTGAATTTGATTAACTCATTAAAATGAAATAAAAATGTACATTCCTAAAAGCAATATTACTCAAACAATAAAACAAAATAATTCAAAGAAAATACAATTGAAATATATATATATACAATTAAAATAAATACATATACAAAATTAAATAACAAAAAACATATCTACAGAAATAAAGCAATCAGAATTTATATAACAAATGTTGAATAATAAAATAGTGGCAAAATATTTTCAAATATTACTGTACAAAATCCTACAAGCATTAATAAAAATAGATATAACTTGAAAACAAGAGAGGACGTAGTCACAATTCTAACCCAATTTATAACATTAACACACTAAAAATACACAAATCTTTACACATAATTACAGTATATATATATATATATATATAAGCTGCTGAATTTATGCAATAATCTAATTAACCAATTTAAATTTAGTAAATTAACAATGTATAAAATATAATATATATATGGCAAAGCACCTCCCACCCTAGTCCCACATAAACCCAACAAGCTGCCAATAAAACAAAGAAATTAAAATTAATTGAAATATAATATTTAAACATATTACCGATATTTAACAACAAAATGGTGATAACATAACACTCAAACTAATACATTACAAATAAATTCACAAGCTGATATTATATGCAATGATATTAAATACTTAGGTATTTTGAAATGACCCTGCATTTGATATTTCACCCTACGATCTCATTGACATCTCAATATTTTTGAAACACTTAGGGGGTTATTACCTCCCCGGCGGTTGGTGGTATAGTGGAGTTATTACTGCCAACAGGCTGGCGGTACCTACCTCCACTATTATGACATTGGAGGTTTTGGCCAAAGCACACACCGACCGACTTCAGTCTCCAGCCCGGCAGCCAACATTAGGCTGCCCATGGCATTATGACCCCGCCCACTGCCATGGTTTCAGTGGTTTCTGTACTGCCACTGAAACCATGGCGGTAGGCACTATCAGTGCCAGGGAATTCCTTCTTTAGCACTGATGGGTGGAAACTCAGGCCTAGCAGGAAACAGCCTACAGCATTGTCTCTGGCTCGTAATCGAGCCGGTGGCACTGCTGTACAGTGCAGGGTGCACAGGCACCCTTTCAATGTTCACTGTCTGCAGAGCAGAGCAGACAGTGAACATTGCGAGGGTGCTGACCAGGAGGGACCCCTGCACTTCCCATGCTAAGTGCTTGTGCAGTGTAGGAGCCCCCTGGAGCACCCTGCACCCGATCTCTGCCAGCATTTTCATGGCAGTCCTACCACCATGAAACCGCTGGTGGAGAAGGGGACCTAAATTCCCTGGTGGATAAGGACCGCCGGGATCTCCAATCCTGGCGGAGCTGGCAGTTCCCGGGCAGCCCAACCGCCTGGGTTGTAATGTGGTGGCTGGACCGCGGCATTGGCCTCGGTCCGACAGCCATCTGCGAGTCTGGCGGTGTAGTGACCCTCCAGACTCGTAATGAGAGCCTTTATGACTATTGTATATGTTACAGCAATGTTATGAAGATCTATTAAATTAAATACTTCTGAGTAAAGGGGCTAGTTTTATACCTCAAGATCAAATATAGAAGTATCTTATAAAAAGAGCCCATAGTGAACCACTGTTCTGTGTATGCTCAGGACTAAATAGAGGTTTTTATTTCATTCAAATGTACACTAGTCCCTCTCAAAGTTAGACTGCTTCTTTATGCTCTACAAAGGTTTCAGTACGTTTAAATAGAACCATCTTAATGATTTTTGGTGCCATAAGCAACATTTTTGTGGAGTCCCCGGTTCAGAAAGCTTTGAACTTCTTACTTATTTCCAGCTCATACAAACCCTCATTATATAAAATAATATTGAATTATACATTCAGTTTCAAAAATGGTATGAGAAAAGAGAAACTACATCCCCATCATATTTTTCAGGGTTTATGGTAACTGATAATTCTTCATAATAAGCTAAGTTACAGTGGAGGCTATCGCTTCTCTTTTCTTACATTCCACACCTGTAAAAAAGCTTGCACAACGATCTCAGAGTTGCCTTTCCCCAAGATCCTTTTCACAAAATGAACTTGAGTAGCATTTATTCAGCTGAAGGGCCAGTTCATCTTTTGTCCCGTATTTTCATGATTTCTTCAACTTTTCTCTTGTTGTCATCCTATGCTTTTCTTATGTATTGCTCACCAGAAAGCTCCCTTGTGCAAGTGCAGATTCACTATGATTGCTGCTCAAGACCCCTGAATATTATGCACTTAATATATACAATTGATAAAGAAGTGAAAAACTGGAGCCATCCACAACACTTAAGCACACACAATCATTTGATTATTAACAAAGCACCAGTGTTAATGTTCAAGCAAGTAAAATATATTTAGACAATAAAATTGAAGTGTTTTTAAGTTTTACATGTCCTGGTAGAAAAACAAACTAAATTCAGTCTCACTACTGTAAGATCTACCTCTCCACAGCATACCATTGGGTTATAAAATGTTGATGGAAAAGTGTAAGGGTGGTTCCGAAGTACAAAGAGAAATCTGGGAAGGATTATCATCCTTTCGAGGGCGATGCACCCTGGGACATTGAGCGGAAGAGCAGCCCAGGAGTCAAGGTCAACCTGTACTTATTTGAGGACAGGTGTGATGTTAAGGCCCCAGGCTATCTGTGGGACACAAGAGATAGTAATGCCTAGATACTTGAGTGAGTTGCGTGTGACTCGTAGTTCTCCATCTGTCATAGGGTCAGGGACTTGACCGATCAGGTGTATGTTTTGGAATTTTTCCCAGTTGATCCATAGCCCCTCTGCAATACCAACAACATTGAGTACTCGTATTAAGGAGCGTAGAATGGTCTAGGGGGACTGCAGGTATAAAAGCATACCATCTGCATAGAACGCCACTCTATCCTCATAGCGAGTGAACCAGCGGAATCTTCCAGCTGGGCATGCCAGTGGTTCAATCACAAGGAAAAATAAGATAGGCAGCAGGGGGCACCCTGCTTGAGTGCCACATCGTATGGGCAAGGAAGACAGGAGCCTCCCATTCACCCAAACTCTTGCATTTGGGGAGTGGTAGAGGCCCTGAATCATGGAGAGGAATCTTTGGAAGAAAAATGGCCAGTGAACAGTTTCAGAGGCTTTTTCATAGTAAATAAAGAGTAGGCTCATTGGCCCATGGAGTTCTTTGAGTTGAGAGAATGCCATTTGAAGTCTGTGGAGGCTGGGCACAGAGCCGTTTTGATCTTGGTGGACCAAATGTCGAATGACTGTGGCAAGTCTGGTGGCCAACATCTGGCCAGCAGTTTAGGCTCGCTACATAAGAGAGAAATGGGTCTGCAGGAAGAGCACATTAATAGAAGTATGCCCGGCTTAAGTACGGTTGTGATAGTAGCAGACTGTAGATCTGTCAGTAAAGGGCCGGAGCGCCCTATCTCCTCAAATAGGAGTAGAAGATGGGACATTCATAGGGAGAAGAACTTTTTGCATGATTCGGGTGGGAAGCCTTTGGGTCCCGGGTTTGTCCTAGTAGACAGCAGCTGTAATAGCAACCTGCAGCTCTTGTACTATAGGTAGCTGGTTTAATTCGGCATGTTAGACCTCGGAGAGCTACTGTATGGGAGGTCCGCTGCAACTGGGTGAGTTGCTTCGAGCTGTGAAAGGGTCCAGCAGCTATAGACCATACTGTAATATTCTGCAAAAGTCTCAGCTATTTCTGTGGTGTCTGAAGAGAGGCATCTGTCTGCTGTTTTTATTGCAGTGACTATGTGAGGTCCAGCATGCTTTTGGGACAGCCAGTAGATTAGCTTCCCGGCCTCACTGCCTTGCTTATACAATCGGTATTGGACAAGGGAACCAAATATGCTGACTAAGTCAAGAAGTTTCCATTTGAGTGTGTCACAGAGGATTACTGCAAATCTTCTGCTGACTCCCTCATACCAGCGAACTGTTGTAACACAAGGATCTGGGCTTCCAGGAGAGTGATTTCAAAACGTTTACTGGTACACCCCGCAATCTCCTCTACAGTCATCAGCGAGGGCCCTCACAAGGGGGTCTCTCCTTGAACCACTCACACACTCTGTCAGGGTGGTCAATGAAGAATATTTTCCACTGGAAAAGTATTTTGAGCTTGTCAGGGTCCAGGAGCATATACTTAATGTTCATGGCCCGCAGCTTCTGCTTGACTGTTTCAAATGATTTAAATGGGGTCTGGCCCTGTCTAGTTTCATCCAGGAAAATCTGGATTTTTGATGATTCATAATGCGTCTCGCCCTTGGTTCTCAGAGTTCGTAGTATCAGGTCTGTGTCCCAATAGTTGAGGACACATGCTAGAATAGCATGGGGGCCCTTGGAGAGTGACGTGCCGCAAGCACCCGGTGAGCTCGTTCAATTAGGAAACAAGTGGATAGCTGGGCCGTCAGGAGAAGGTCACAATTCCAGAAAGCAAGCAGCGTTTGAACCCCCAGGTCCATCAGGGAAACCCACCAGGCAAAGGTTGTTGTGGTAAGCACAGCTATCTGCGTCTTCCATTTGTTCCACCACTATGCTTTCATCCATTTGTAGGTGCCACATAATCTGCTACAACTCCGAAACCGTGTCTTCGAGAGAGGAGATTCGGTTCTCCTCTTCCATCAATCATCCAGTGGTGTTTTCACAGAGTACAACGTCTCCACCCACTTCTACAATTCTGGACTCCATCACGTCTGTAGTCTTGGATGGCGCAAGGAAGTTCCTCATTGCTGATGGCAGATCTGGTTGTATGAGTCTTCAATAAAGATGCACCTTCTGCATTTGTCCCTTGAGATCACTGCTTAGTGGAATTAGCTTTGGAAATTTAACTAGCTTGCTTTGTTTAGGGAGGCTTTGTCTTTGGCCATCATGGAGGCTTCTATGTAGGACCTGGTGTGTCCAAGAAAGCCCACCACTCATCAGCACTAGACCGACACCAGCAGCAAGAGCCTACAAAAGGGGGTGGATAGACTATTTCGTCAGGGCCTAAATCCTCCAACCTCAATATAGGTCACACACCCGCAAAACCGGGAGTACGTCCAAGGGTCTGCTATGAAGTTTCTCTCCTTGTGTCAAAGATGAGGTGCCCAGCTCAGTTTAATCTGAAGGGTTGCTACAGGGCATCTCCCTGCTCGTTAGGAGGCATCTCAGTTGCAGAGGTGGTCAGCTGGCCCCTCACACTTGCCCATATGTGCCCAGGTGGGCAGGGCACTATGTTGGAAAGGCAAGGAAAGGAGGAGGGCTCTTTCAGCTTTCCTCTGCCCCCTTCCAGCCAAGTGTACAGGGACAAAATCTCTGAGCAGATCTTCAGGGGGAACGGAAAAATCTCCTCTTTGGCACACCATCCCCCTGCAGCCAATCACGGCATGTAGAGCACAGTGAGGGGTCACCGGCAATCGCCTCCCTCTAGTTCCCTTAAGCTGACATCTCCTGCCAAGCAAAGGCAAACATAATTCTGCTTTCAGCAAGCGGGAGCTGTCAAACAGCTTCAGCTTCCTGAAAGCAGAGTTTTCCTCTCTTTCCCTGCATACAAACATGCGTGCAGGGAAAGAGATCAAAACATTGCTCCCGCAAACAGGACGCTGCTGTTTCAAGTGGCTCCCTGCTTAAGGGAGCAGTGCTGGCTCCTGCAGGAGACAGGAACTAGCTGGGGCTGCGTGGGCTTTCAGGCTCCCCCCACGGTCCTATCGCTTTCTGTCTATGTCCCTCTTCTATCCCATAATGGGACGGAAGAGAGAGACAGAGAGATTGTTATTGCTACAATCTCTCAATACAATGCCTTCAAAGTGTCACACTAGCAAGATGTTTGCTACGAATGTTATAGTTACGTTTTGATGCACAGCAAAACAGAGTCACCTCTAACCTACTGGTAAAATTCTTGGATTGTCACTAAGTGGGTTGTATCTCACTGCAGTGTGTCTGTTTATTTACTCCTATTTTGAATGTTAAACATTCCTAGTGATGGAACGTTTACATCTTTAAAGGTCTCCCAATACAATGACTTCAAAGCGTCACACTAGCAAGATGTTTGCAGCAAATGTTACAGTTATGTTTTGATACACAGAACCAGTCACCTCTGGCCTACTGGTAAAGCTCCTGCACTGTCACTGAGTAGGTTGAAGGTTCAAATCGTGGTATCTCATGGCAGTGTGTGGCAAAAGACAACCTTTGGCCAGATAAAGGTATGTCTGGGACATATGTACAACTCAAAAAACAGGGTATTGTAGTTGGGGGTAATCTCTGCTCATCCTTCAGATCTCTGCTGGATTTTTACAGTAGCTTTCAACCATCTGACCACTAGGTACAAATCTGGGAGCTCATGCTTTGGGTCTTTTCTGGGAGTTTCACTGTTGTGCTTCACCTGGAGATTCCTTCTGCAGCATGCCGGTGAAATCTCTGGGGAAAAACCTAAGGGAGAACATGTACAGTAAGCCTGACTCCCACATTTTATTCCCCCCAAAATTTGAATCCCTCTTATGTGTCTTTGCTGGAATCACAGTGAAATAACAGATTATGACTGGCCACTTGTAATGAGGGCATTAGTATTGTAGATGGAATCTAAGGAGCCACACAAATTATTCACACTTGCACGTTGTTTTTAAAGCCCTTTAAATTCCAACAACATACTAAGAAAATGCCTTGCTGGGGATCGTTTCACCACTAGAACTAATGCTTTTGGAAGTTCCATGTGTCAAAAAGGCAAGAATTAAAATAAAGCCCATTCAGTTTTATCCACATGCTTTTGAAAGACTTCATCCTTCATTTTTACAGACTTTCTGCCTCACTAGGAGTTAAAAACAAACTTGTTCACAACTTATTCTGTATCACTTATTTTCATTTTCTTCCATTTCTGATTGTTAAAATGCTTTTACATATGTACAAAACACAAGTGGTGATTCGTTAACACGTTACTAAATCACCATGTGTGTTTGCGATTTGATATTTGGAATGGGCGTGTTTAAGCCGTCCTCGCAAAATACCGAATCTGTCTATGTCCCTCTTCTATCCCATAATGGGACAGAAGAGAGAGACAGAGAGATTCTTATTGCTACAGTCTCTCAATACAATGACTTCAAAGTGTCACACTAGCAAGATGTTTGCTCCGAATGTTATAGTTACGTTTTGATGCACAGCAAAACAGAGTCACCTCTAACCTACTGGTAAAGCTCTTCGATTGTCACTAAGTGGGTTGAAAGTTCAAATTCTGGTGTCTCATGGCAGTGTGTCTGTTTATTTACTACTATTTTGAATGTTAAACATTCCTAGTGATGGAATGTTTACATCTTTAAAGGTCTCCCAATACAATGACTTCAAAGCGTCACACTAGCAAGAAGTTTGCAGCAAATGTTACAGTTATGTTTTGATGCACAGTACAACAGAGTCACCTCTGGCCTACTGGTAAAGCTCCTGCACTGTCACTCAGTAGGTTGAAGGTTCAAATTGTGGTATCTCATGGCAGTGTGTCAGTTTATTTACTCATTTTATGTATGTTAAACATTCCTAGTGATGAAACATTTATGTCTTTTCCCATCACCATCTTTGGATTAGTGTCATAGAGCTGTCTGGACACTACATAGTAAGGAGTCACCTGTGGGCTTGTGGTGAAGCTCTGAAATTCACAGACAGAAGGTTAAAGGTTCCAGTCTAGATATGTCAGTTGTCATTTCTAAATTTTAAATTATTTTCAACTTAAAATATTTAAGGTACATGCAGAAAGGTGATCTCTATATTTGTACTTCTCAAATACATTTTCTTCAATTTGTCAGAACATTTCTTATTCTAAGTGGCGCAGGATTGGGTGGTTATAGGGGGTTGGGTGGTTATAGAGGGTTAGCCGCCGACAGCCAAGTCTAACAATCTTCATAGATCTGCCTTTGTGTAAAAAATCATGAGTGGTAGCATTGGAATACCTAAGTACCACCCATGGAATGTCCTTCTGAGGCAGTATAGTGCAATTCAGTGCATAGCGCTATGTGTGCTACCAAAAGGGCAACTTTCCAACACAATAGTAAAGGGTTTATTATTCTTTTTATGTTGTTAGAATTTGCACAGTGTGTCTGTAAATAGAATTATTAGTATGTGGAGAAGGTGTGAGTATCATATGTGTATATATGAGGTCATGGAATGGGGGAGGTCACTTGGAGTTGGTGTGGAGCCGTTACAGCTGTGTACATCATTTGAGAAGATTTCTACATTAAACTACCATGTGTGCAACAAATTGTGCGGTCCTCTATACTTAACCGTGTTGTCAGTGAGCTGGAGCTGGAGCTGGATTGCAGCAAACAATTTACAAGCTGTGTACAGTGTACTGTCTTCATACAGTTACCTGGAGGTGTGTAATGATCAGGAACATTGATAACATTGACTTTTTGTGGAAAGGAATTTTCTGGATATCGGCACTCTGAGGGAGTGAGGAGCATCACTGCGTGACTGTATGTTTTATTATTGTTGACTGTATGATTTTTACAGTCAAAGGATTTGGCAGTTCAACTCATCGAGCGCAAGAAAGCTACTGCAGCAATCCCAGCGCTCAATGTTGATCCAGGCGACATTTGGAAGTCGCAACACAACACGCGCTGCTTCTTGCAATAAATAAATCTTAAATTCCAGGTAAAACTTGTATTTTATTTTGTCCTTTACACCACTGTAAACATGTCGTCCAACTAAGCCACAGTTGCTGCAGGCAAGTGTACTCCCTTTACATTTAAGTACACCTAAAGAGTTTTTGGCAACTCCCGGGGAACCAGCAAATATATTCTCCAGATGGATTGAGTTGGCAGTAGTGAATAAGATGGATACAGCTACTGTGATCAAATTTCTTGAGAAGGTATTTTTAAGAGAGGGTTTCAAGCATCTATATTAACTGACAATGGTGCGCAGTTCAAGTCAGAGGAAATTGAGGCCCTCATTACAACATTGGCGGTAAAAGCCGCTTACCGCCGTGCAGAAGACCTCCAATACACCGCCGCGGCCGCAGAAATCCACCACAGCTATTATGACCCACATCTCGGAATCCGCCGAAATTCAGACACCCACACAAGTCCCCCACACCGAAGGTCAGTGATAAACTGGCGAAAAAAAACCTCCACTGTCACGCCAACAGAAACACGCCCATGCTATCACGACCCACGAATCCACGCGCCGGTCTTTCAACCTCGGTATTCCATTGGTGGTACACACCGCCACGCTCAAAATACACACACATCTCCAAAACACCGCCACATTGGACAATTCGAAATACACACACCTGATACACATACAAACACCACTCCCACACACCCAACACAATATAAAACACACACCCACATCACCCACAAACCCCTACGACCACAAATTATTGATGAAGGCCAGAGAGACTGCACAGCATAGACAACCCCACCACACAGAGGCACACAACACCATCACCCACACAACATCCACGCACAAAACACCACACACCGCTACACATCACCACACTCATCACCACCCCACACATCACCTACACCACCCCATGGCACGGCAAAGACACCCCAGGTTCTCCGAGGAGGAGCTCAGGGTCATGGTGGAGGAAATCGTATGGGTAGAGCCACAGCTATTTGGATCACAGGTGCAGCACACCTCCATAGCTAGGAAGATGGAGCTATGGCGGAGAATAGTTGACAGGGTGAACGCAGTGGGACAGCACCCAAGAAATCGGGAGGACATCAGGAAGAGGTGGAACGACCTATGGGGGAAGGTGTGTTCTGTGGTCTCAAGACACAACATGGCGGTACAGTGGACTGGCGGCAGACCCCCACCTCCTCCCCCACAACTAACAACATGGGAGGAGCAGGTCTTGACCATAATGCATCCTGAGGGCCTCGGAGGAGTCGGTGGAGGAATGGACTCTGGTAAGTCAAATCTTAACTATCATATCCCCCACCCTACCTGCATGCTATCACAGACCCTCACCGTCACCCCCTCCCCTATCACTCCAACTCCTCACTAATGTACTAATAACACAAACCACACATCCCAACACCAAGCCCTGCATGACACAACAAAGCATGGACACCCCTCACTAAAGCATGCCCACTGCACATACCCATAACACCCTCCCAACCATCATCACACAAGCCCCCACACAGGAATACTAGCATCGGGGTACACGCTCACCCACCCATTGCACACCATGACACACACACATGCAATAATCATGCTTTTACACCCCTGCAGGACCACTACCCAACGTCACCAGACAGGAGGGTCCAGACATCTCTACCCCACCCACAGAAGAGGCCCAAAGTGATGACAGCAGCTCTGGCCAACTGGATCCAGATGACCAGCCCGGACCATCGTGGGCTTCGGGACAGTCGGTTCCCCTCGCACAGGCACAGCCCAACACAGACCTTCCACCCTCTGGAAACACCAGCACAGCACCCACCCAGCGGGCCCATACCTCCGTACCCAGGACACGTCAATCAGTTGTGTGTCCACCACTGCAGGAAACCCAGGATAACCCACCACCCCAACAACAACAGGGACCTGGGGGCAGTGGTAGTGGGCACACGGTCCAGGGAACGGAGGCCCAGGAACACAGGGGAACTGGGAGGGCTGCTGTGCGACAGGGGGCGGAAAGGCCAAGGGAACCCACTCTCCACGAGGCCCTCTCCTCCATCATGGGAGCATACCACCACTCCCAGGAGACGATGGCTACGGTCCTGGCCAAGTTTCAGGAGACCCAGCGCATGCAGGAGGAACAGTATTTGGGCTTCAGGGAGGAACTCAGAACCATGAGCTCCGCCCTGGGCACCATTGTAGGGGTGCTGAAGGACATACAGAAACCCATGAGGGACACCGTGGCACTCCAAGCGGCCCCTGACACTAGCATGGACGATGAACTGCCCACCACCTCTGCCGGCGCTAATGGACAGGACGCCCCGCCACAGGACCACCACACCAGCACCCCACGCCCTGCAGACGGAGAACCACTCCGCAAGCGGTCCCTGAGATCCAGGAACAGGACAGAGCACTATGGCAAGACCCCCGCCAAGAAATGAGACCACCCTGATTGTCATCCCACTGTCCCACTTTGTAACCCTGTCCATATTGGAACTGCCCCAGCTCCACTTCCTATGCCCATATGGGCAGTGCACCTGTGAGACTAATAGACTGGACTCTGTTATGGACATTCCTCCACCATCACCCCTCACCATTTTACCACCCCCTCCAATATTTAGCACTTCAATAAACACCCTTGAAGCACAAAACAATCTGGAGTCAGTCTGTGGTTTTGAAAATGTGTATTAGCTATGACAGTGACAAAATCCGTGCTCAAATGTAATGTCAACATACCTATGTCACACATCACAAGTCCATGAAGAATGCAAGCAGATGACACACGTTGGTAACCACACCTGTGAAACCATAATGGAAATGTACAACTCAGTTACCAAATACTGCTTGAAATTGACAGACAGGATAGAGGTAGAAGTGTGAAAGTACTTGTAGTAGGCAAGAAAGTGTTCTCACCTGTGTGTCACTGGAAATATTGCTGGATGACTGAGTCCCTGTTGTCAATGTCTTCTTCCTCTGCTTCATCCTCATCACCGTCCACAGGCTCCACAGCTGCCACAACACCGTCATCTGGACCATCCTCCTGCAGAAAAGGCACCTGGCGTCACAAAGCAAGATTGTGAAGCATACAGCAGGCGGTGATGATCTGGCACACCTTCCTTGGTGAGTAGAATAGGGAACCACCTGTCATATTGAGGCACCTGAACCTGGCCTTCAGGAGGCCGAAGGTGCGTTCGATCACCCTCCTAGTCCGCCCATGATCCTCATTGTAGCGTTCCTCTGCCCTGGTCCTGGGATTCCTCACTGGGGTCAGTAGCCATGACAGGTTAGGGTAACCAGAATCCCCTAATAGCCACACACAGTGCCTCTGGAGGTGACCCATCACATAAGGAATGCTGCTATTCCGCAGGATGTAGGCGTCATGCACTGAGCCAGGGAACATAGCATTTACCTGGGAGATGTACTGGTCTGCCAAACATACCATCTGTACATTCATCGAATGATAACTCTTCCGGTTCCTGTACACCTGTTCACTCCTGTGGGGCGGGGCCAAAGCCACATGGGTCCCATCAATGGCACCTATGATGTTAGGGATATGTCCAAGGGCATAGAAGTCACCTTTAACAGTAGCCAAATCCTCCGCCTGAGGGAAAACGATGTAGCTCCTCATGTGTTTCAACAGGGCAGACAACACTCTGGACAACACGTTGGAAAACATAGGCTGGGACATCCCTGATGCCATGGCCACTGTTGTTTGAAAAGACCCACTTGCTAGGAAATGGAGCACTGATAGCACCTGCACTTGAGGGGGGATCCCTGTGGGATGGCGGATAGCTGACATCAGGTCAGGCTCCAACTGGGTACACAGTTCCTGGATTGTGGCACGGTCAAACCTGTAGGTGATGATTAAATGTCGCTCCTCCATTGTCAACAGGTCCACCAGCGGTCGGTACACCGGAGGATTCCGCCATCTCCTCACATGTCCCAGCTGACGGTGCCTAGGAAGGACAACAGCGACCACAGAGTCAAGCAACTCAGAGGTATGTACCCACAGCTACACAGAACATGAAACATAATAAAAAAAGGTTGTCTGTATGTGTATTGAGTGTGTGATGCAGTTGAAAATGAAGCCATGTGGGCCCCTGAAATGGCGGATGCCTGACCTCTAAAGTGGGACAATGGGATGTGAGGTAACTGCGCTGGCGTTGTACACTGTTGCGGTAGGCGGTCGGAGACCGCTGCGCAATGCTGCATTGGTTAACATTGGACCCTATGGGTCCCAGGAGCAAATGATGAAGTGCGCCGGCGGTGATAATACGCACCGCCGCGGATGTGACTGCCATTTTCTATCTGTTGAATCACTCGATACCTGATCTTCGACAGGAGAGGACCTATACTGCAAGTGCTGCTGTGACCTCGGTCTGGAAGAGACAATGGCTCGTGTGTCTGGGAAAAGGGCCCCTGCCTTCACTGCACAGGAGTTGGAGAAGCTCATGGACGAATTCCTCCCCCAGTACACGCTACTCTACGGTCCTCCAGACCAACAGGTGAGTACACAGGGAGCAAGTTGTATGGGCTATGCCTGGGTGGAGAGGGCTGGTTGTAATAAGGAAGGGGGCAGAGTTCAGCGAGCATGAAGGACTGTGAATGCATGTTCCACATGGCAAGGGTAGGGATGTGGGCCACTCTCTTCGACGGTGCAGTTGCTAATGACTTCTCTTCTCCCCCTGTACATGTCATGTAGGTCAGCGCCCACCAGAAGAAGGATATTTGGCGTGCCATCGCCAAGGACGTCCGGACCCTGGGGTCCACCAGAGACGGAGCACCCACTGCCGGAAAAGATGGGAGGACATTCGCCGCTGGAGCAAGAAGACGGCGGAGGCTCAGCTGGGGATGGCCTCCCAACGTGGGAGGGGTGCCCGTCGAACCATGACCCCCCTGATGTTCCGGATCCTGGCGGTGGCCTACCCTGAGTTGGATGGGCGCTTGAGGGCATCACAGCAGACACAAGGGGGTGAGTACAACATCATTCAGCGGACTTTGCGCGCAGTGAAGGTGGCTGGGTGGGGTAGGAGGGCTGTGGGTTTCCCTGGGCCAGGGCGAGTTCCGTAGGCTAGGCCCCTCCATAATGCAGGCCATGTGGCACTCCACCCCACCTCTGTAGAGTGCCAAGTACAGGTATACATGCCCCTGTGTCATCTATGTGTGCTGATGTCCACCATAGCCATGTAGGCCATATCCCAGGAACTGCATCATTAGAGCCCAACAGCGCAGCGTAGTGCAGGGGGCTGCTGTGTCTGTATTGTCCGCCAACGGTAGCGGTAAGCCATGCACTCAACCTGTCTTTCTTCTGTTGTCCCCCCCCCCCCTTTTTGTGCTCTCCCTGTTCTTTTGTGCATCAGCATCATCAGGCGGAGGTACAGTGGCACCGGAGCACGAGGGAGCTGCATCCCACATGGCCATGGAGGGCCACAACACAGACTCTGAATACACCAGTGGGACGGAGGGCGAGGGGAGCTTCACGGCGCGGACAGGATCAGCAACCAGTGACACTGACTCATCCTCCGATGGGAGCTCCCTTGTGGTGGCGGCAAAATGTGTGCCCCCCACTTCTACGGTTACAGCCGCCACCCCCCGTACCAGCACCGCCCTCCCAGCAGCCCCTCAGCCTTCACCCCATGCCCGCTCACCCAGGAGGGTGGGAATCACCTTCGCCCCAGGCACCTCAGCCCCTGCCCCTGTCACCTCTGCTGCCCTCAGTGAGGAGGCCATTGACCTCCTCAGGTCACTCACTGTTGGGCAGTCTACCATTGTGAATGCCATCCAGGGTGTAGAAAGGGAGTTGCAACACGGTAATGCATTCCTGGAGGGCATTCATTCTGGTCAGGCTGCCCTTCATCGAACCCTGCAATCTCTGGCCTCAGCATTGATGGCAGCCATTGTCCCTGTCTCTAGCCTCCCCCCTCCAACTTCCTCCACCCAGACCCAATCCCCTGTAGCCCAGCCTATCCCAAGCACACCATCACACCAGCCTGCACACACGTCAACACACAAGGGAAGCTCAGGCAAACATAAGCACCACACATCCCACAGGCACTCACGCAAACATCACACACATACAGACACAGCAACATCCACTGCCTCCACTGTGTCCCCCTCCTCCTCGTCTCCCTCCTCCCTCCCAGTGTCGTCTACACTCTCACCTGCATTCACTACCTCTACAGCCACTATGTCCCGTACCAGCACACCCACCACCACACCCCGCTAACCTGCACTCACCACCCACACTACCATTTACACGTCCCGTGTCCTCTCCCAGTGTGTCTGTGATGCCCCCTCCCAAAGTACACAAACGCTGGCACACACCCACCCAACATCCATCCACCTCACGACAGCCTCCAGCGCATGCACATGCACCCAAATCAACAAAAGTTACACCTCCTACAACCACCTCCTCTTCCTCCACTCCCAGACCCCCTCCAGCTACCCGTCCCAGTGTTCGTCAGAAACTTTTCCTGAGTATCCTTGACCTCTTTTTTTCCACCCCCCCCCTCCAATTCATAGGTCCCGTACTAGCACCTCAGCCAAAAAATCTCTGGTACCAGTGGTGCCTGTTAGAGGTATGTGGAGTGCACCGGGCACCAGGGCAGCCAGTGTGACATGGAGCCACAGCTCAGCCAGTCCCCCCCCGTGAAGCACCAGAAGTTGGACAGTGCCCGACGGGATAGGGGAAAGACTCCAGCCGGCAAAGCTGCTCACAAGGGTCCAGGGGGGACTGTCCACTCAGCCGTGACTCCTCCCAAGGTGGGGAAGGGGCAGAAGAAAGCTCCAAAGTCTGGGAAGAGCAGCACGGCGGAGAAGCCCGCCATCATCCCCGCTGCCCAGGAGGCCACCGCCAGCCCCATCGTCACTGGCCAGGAGGCCACCGCCAGAGTCAGTGCCCAGGAGGGCAGTCCCATCGTCACTGGCCAGGAGGCCAGAGTCAGTGCCCAGGAGGGCCCCGGCAGCCACAGCCCCGCTGGGCAATGAGGGACCGCCATGGCAAACACCGCTGTACAGGTCAGAGACAGCAAAGTCAAGCACCGCTGAACAGGGCAAGCACCGCTGAACAGGGCAAAGACCGCCATGGAATGCACCACTGAACAGGTCAGAGACAGCAAAGTCAAGCACCGCTGAACAGGGCAAGCACCGCTGAACAGGGCAAAGACCGCCATGGCATGCACCGCTGAACAGGTCAGAGACAGCAAAGTCAAGCACCGCTGAACAGGGCAAGCACCGCTGAACAGGGCAAAGACCGCCATGGCATGCACCGCTGAACAGGTCAGAGACAGCAAAGTCAAGTACCGCTGAACAGGGCAAAGACCGCCATGGCAAGCACCGCTGAATAGGGCAAGCACCGCCAACTCAAGCACCGCTAGCCCATGTGTGGCAGGGGCAGTGACGAAACTGGGACCGTCACGGGGAGAGTGATGCACTCTGGGCACCAGTCCCCCTCCAGAACCAGTGGAGAACAGCATCCATTCCGTCTGTCCTTAACAGGATGAAGCACTCTGGGCACCAGTCCCCCTCCAGAACCAGTGGAGAACAGCATCCACTCCGTCTGTCCTTAACAGGATAAAGCACTCTGGGCACCAGTCCCCCTCCAGAACCAGTGGAGACTGTTATCGACTTGAGAGACTGTGGCTTTGCACTCCCCAGGATTGAACAGTGGGCAAGCCACCCACTGTAGAGACTTGAGAGACTGTGGCTTTGCACTCCCCAGGTTTGAACAGTGGGCAACCCACCCACTTTAGAGACTTGAGAGACTGTGGCTTTGCACTCCCCAGGATTGAACAGTGGGCAGCCCACCCACTGTAGAGACTTGAGAGACTGTGGCTTTGCACTCCCCAGGATTGAACAGTGGGCAACCCACCCACTGTAGAGACTTGAGAGACTATGGCTTTGCACTCCCCAGGATATGGCAGTGGGCAACCCACCCACTGTAGTGACTTGAGAGACTGTGGCTTTGCACTCCCCAGGATACATCAATGGGCATGGAGCCCCCTCGTGGATCTGGCGCGGTGCTGTCATCCGGCTGAGGTGCCCCCCCTTCCGTTCCCCCTGAGGTGCCTGTTGCATTTCTATCTGATGCCCCAGCAGTGTTCTCTCCGTTTTGCTCAGGTATCATGTGTGGGCCTCGCCCATGCATTTTGGGCCCAGTGGTCCACGGACATTGAATGGTGCATTACCTGCACTACTAATCGTGATGTATATTTTGTTTAATGTGTATATATATCTGTATATATTTAGTTACTGTATTTTGATATATTACAATGGTTGCACTCATTTTCTTTTGTCTTTGCATTCTTTCGGGGGCCTTGGGGGTTGTTACTGTAATGTTTGGATATGCATTGGTGTGTGTGTTGTAGTGGGTGAGGGTCGGGATGGGGGAGGGGGTGTTGCATGTGTGTGTCCCTGACTCCCCCCCCCCCCATGTCGTAGGTGCAGTACTCACCGTTGTCTTTGGCGCCGGCATTGCTGATGATCGTACAGGAGCAGGAAGACTATCGCAGGGAGTATTTGGAGTTCCGGTTCCATGGTGTCCTCCTTCCTCGTGGAGTGTGTAGAGGTGAACATTTTCCCATTGAAATGGCTGTTTCCGCCGTATCTTTATCCACGGTGAATCCGCCCCTTAAAAGGTGGCGGTTTGGTAGGTTGTGATACTGTGGGTGGTACTTTGTCTCCCGCCTGTCTGTTGGTGGTGACCGCCGCGCTGTTTGTCTGTACCGCCGTGGCGGTCAGAGTGTTAAAGTGCCTGTCTTTGTTGGCGGTTTCCGCCACGGTCATAATTCCTTTTTTTTTTTCGCCGGCCTGTTTGCGGTCTTACCGCCGCTTTAACACCGTCCGCCAGGGTTGTAATGACCACCTAAATCTTTTGTCAGGTTGTCTGGTATAGAACAGAAATTTACAGCACTATATCATCCCAGGGGAAACGCTGTTGTGGAAAGTGTGAATAGTGTTGCAAAAGGTATAATACAGCTGGCTAATAAAGGAAAGAAAAACTGGGAGTACAAATTTAAGAGGATGGTATGGACCCATTGGATGACACTGCATGGAACAGTAGGTGAAACCTCGTTTGGGCTGATGAGAGGCTGTGTATCTCACTCCAGAGTGAATCCAGGATGGATGAAAAGAAATAAGAAAGTGAATTGGGATGTTGAGAAGGTGTATATTATCTTCACAGGAAAAGAACAAAAAATATTTTGACGCCCAACATGGTGTAAGAGAAGTACATATAAAAAAAAGGTCAGTGTGTCAGGGTGAAATCAGTTAGGAAAGTAAGTAAGGGAGAAAGCAAATTCGGCAATCCTAGTGAAAGTGGTAAGAGCCATAAGGACTACTGTGGAACTAGACGATGGCAGTATTTGTCATGAGTCGCCTTCGCCTTGCTAAATTAGGCAAGCGAAAAGAAAATAACAATGAAGAGGTTTTGGACAAGGGTGGGCGGAACAGATACTGGTGCCTGGATTTGTTGCAGGGTATAATGCAGGAAGAAAGCAGCAGAGTTCTGGGTCAAGGGGTCAACTGGTATTTGGTGAAAATAAGCAAGAGGGTTGTACTAGTAAGACCAGTATGTTTGGAAGAGTTATAAGGAAACCTGAAAATGTAAGAAACTAAATATGTGAATAAACTTGTTTTTCTCAATTCTTACTCAATGTAAGAGAGGGAATAAAGTTTTATTTTGTTTTAAGGGAAGGTGTGGGTAGTAACAGGTTTAGTATTCTTGTTATTTGGTTAGTATTTGCAGTGTCTCTCTAAATAGAATTATTTGTACATGTAGATGATATGAGTATTTTTTATATATATATACACCACACTAGAAGATGAAGGATCACAAGAAAACAACAGCCAGCTAGAGCAAAAATCTAGATCCCAAAGGATACAATTAGTCACAAGAAAATTAAATATCCAAGAAAGAAGTGCCTCAAACAGATGGTCTCACCAAAGAACAGAAATATATTTCCACTACAACGTTTCAGCTTCCCCTTCCTTAGGGAGTACAAGATGGTTTGCTCAGTGGCTGCACAGCTGACACTGCTGGATTTTCAAAAAGCATCATGAGTGAGAAGCCAACTGGAATCTTCCCTCATGATGCTTTTTGAAAATCCAGCAGTGTCAGCTATGCAGCCACTGAGCAGACCATCATGCACTACCTGGGGAAGGTGGAAGCCGAAACGTTGTAGTGGAAATATATTTTTGTTCTTAGGTGAGACCATCTGTTTGAGTCACTTCTTATATATATAAGTCATGGAATGTGAGGCTTCAGCTGGAGTTAGTGTTTGTTGTGTTTGTCACGGGCATGCCCATGACGTTCACCGATAGAGGGAGGGACCATTAGTCTCCCCGGGTTTTGGAATAAGAATGGTAGGTCCGGTGATGTTTAAAAAGGTCAGGGAAGGCTTTCCTCAGGACCAATAACGCAGTACCTGTCTAAGCGTGATAATTTCAATTCTTTACTTGTGCAACGTGCGCCGTCGGTGTACGGCGCAACAAATTGGTGACGAGGGTGCGGTCTTCCCTCCCGCGTATGTCCCACACGCAACGCTCATTCTACATGTGGCACCATTCGCCCCATACCTGCCGTCCAAGGTCGTTGACAGAGGGCGGTGTCACAGGAGGTCAGCGCCACTTCCTGAACGGGGCCGCCTGCACCACTTTCGAGCGACGGTACGGAATAAGGCTGTATTGTGTCCGCTGCAGCCCTGACCACGTGCGAGGTGCTGTGAGGCAGCACCCGTGGTGCTTTTATGCACGCGCGCATGAGGCTCTGGAATTCTCCTACGTTGCCAGGACAACGGTGCTGCCTAATCTACAGAAATCATGAAGAACGCCTCATTCCAGCACCGGTAAGCAGCGGATGTGAGCGCAAGTGGGCCTCTCTTACCAGAGTCACGTGGAGGGGGCCAGTGATTCGACAGGCCTAAGCAGAAAAAAAACATGAAATAAAAACCAGTTAACAGGACATAACCAAGCACCATCAAACGAAACTTCACTGTACAGTGCACATTAAAAAAAAAAAGAGAGAAAAATAAGGAAACAACAATAAGTGATTTTTTTTATCTCTCACCTGTGTGTTCTTCTACAGCTCATCACAAGGAAGATACACTCTGACATTTCAACATCACGCACAACACAGGCGCTCAGCAAACGTGTCCTGCTAGTCATTGGTCAACATTTTGCAGAGAGTCAGAGCCATGTCCTCAGTTCCTGCTCTGGTGCCATTCATCGTGGAGGGTCCCCCTTCTGCACAAGCCGTTCGTTGGAAAGAATGAGTGGATAGGTTGGAAACATATTTTGCGGCAATAGACAATGAGAGACACCGCCCCATCCTCCTACACCTAGGGGGTGCGACTATTCATAAATTGGGCAAGTCTATGGTAGAAGAAGGCTCATCTTTTACTAACCAATCACTAAAAAAGGCTCTGACGGCTCATTTAGAATCTTTAGCAAATCTAGACTATGAGCGTTTTTTATTAAGGCAAGCCAGACAACTCCCAGATGAATCTGTTGACAAGTTCTATGCCAGGTGAAATGAACTAGCACGCACCTGCGTGTTGCCGGATGCTGATGAAGAAATTTGCATGCAATTTATACAGGGCTGTGCATCTGTCAAGCTGTGAGAAAACATCCTACAGGTACATGGTATGTCTATGGCAAATATTCTCACGATGGGCCGCTCCAAAGAGCCTTCGAAAGTACGTGCAGCCCATATGGAAGCTGCGTTACAGACTCAGGTTAAGATAGAACCAGGAAATGCCGTCACTGCGGCAGTCATGGACAAAAAGAAAAAACAGCCAAAGGTTGTCACCAGCTCACAAACATGCTTCCTATTTTTGAAGGAATTGGTTGTCTGAAAGACCACATGATACACTTGCATATTGACAAGTCTATACAGCCAGTGGCTTTAAAGCATTGCAGAGTGGCATTCCATCTGAGGCCAAAAGTGGAACAAGAACTCAGGAACCTTGAGCAAGCCGACATAATTGAGAAGGTGGAAGGTCCCACTCCCTGGGTATCACTGATTGTGATTGCTCAGAAACTCAAACAGCCCGGTGAGGATCTGTGTAGACATGCGCTTACCAAATGTTGCCATCAAACGGGAACGTCATTTGACACCTACCGTAGATTACATTGTTGCGGAGGTTGCTGGATCACAGTGGTTTTCGAAAATGGATCTGCGTGTTGGATACCACCAGCTACTGTTGGATCCTGACTCCCGAGGCATAACAACTTTTTCCACCCATGTTGGTCTCAGAAGGTATAAACATTTGAGTTTTGGGATCTCCAGTGCCGTTGAGGTTTTTCAGGACGTTTTTCGTGGGGTGCTCGCTGGTCTGCCAGGAGTTATCAATGTCAGTGATGACATCCTAGTGCACGCTCCCACCATAGAATCACATCTTCATCGTCTCAGAGCGACCTTCAAGCAACTTCAAGAAAGTGGTCTTACACTTCACAGAGACAAGTTCGCTTTCTTACAGACTGAGGTGGCGTTTTTTTGGATACTGTTTCTCCGGGGAGGGGGTCATGCCTGATCCTGCCAAGGTAAACGACATTCAGTCAGCCCCTACCAACGTATCTGGTGTTCGCAGCTATTTGGGCATGATAAATTATTGTGGGAGGTTTATAAAAAATGTAACAGCTATAACGGCCCCCCTCAGAGACCTGATAAAGTCCAATGCTCTATGGGGATGGGGGTCTGAACAAGAGGCATCCTTCCAGGCCACCAAATCAGCTTTATCAGAGCACACCACGTTAGTGTATTTTGATCCAAATAAAGAGTCAGAGCTATCGGTTGATGCCAGCCCCACTTGTTTGGGGGCAGTGTTGGGGCAGGAGCAACTGGATGGAGAATGGGCTCCTGTGGCATATGCCAGCCGTGCTTTGACAGAGACTGAGCAACGCTAATCTTAAATTACAAAGGAGTGCATTGGGGTTGCCGGCATTTTCACCTCTATTTGTATGGCCAGCCATTAACGGTACACACGGACCGCAAGCCCTTAATACCTCTTTTTAATGGATCCTCCTCCAAACCTCCACCACGAATCGAGAAGTGGATCCTACAGCTGCAAGATTAGCACTTCCAGATGGTCTACAGATCTGGTTCTCGCACTCCTGCAGATTATCTGTCACAACATGCCCAGCCTGCTACTCCTCAAGAGATTGCTGATGCTGATAAAATGGAGGAGTATGTCAGGTTGGTGGTAGAAAAATCACGACCATTGCCTATCTCAATCGATGAAATGAAAATAGCCACGGATGGCAAAGAGTGTCTGCAGCTGGTGATGTCGGCGGTGATTTCTGGCAAGTGGCATAACATCCTTCAACATGTGACTTGAAGGACTGTGGAGGCCCAGACGATGTCTTTGTTACATAAAATCAAACATGAGCTGGCTGTGTCTCCTGAAGGATGTTTACTGAGAGGTCCGAGGCTTGTGATTCCAGTTTCCTTGCAGAGTCAGGTAGTGGAGTTGGCACACTCCTCACACCAAGGGATGGTTAAGAGTAAGTCAAGGTTAAGGAGCAAGGTCTGGTTCCCGGGACTAGATGACCAAGTGAAAGAACAGTGCGTCAATGCTCAATGTGTCAAGTGGTTGGTCCAGCCGAAACTCCCCCGCTGATAATCAGAGACAATTCACCCTGTTCCTTGGTTCCGAGCCAGTGCAGATTTTGGGAGTTTGCCAGATGGTCGTCATATGTTTGTAGTTATTGATGATTTCTCCAAGTACCCAGAAGTTGAAGTTTTGGAGTTTATTACCGGTTCTCAGACAATTCCTTGTTTACAAAAAATCATGCCCACACATGAGCTATTGCAGGAGATTCGAACTGACAATGGACCACCATTCTCCACCCAGGAGTTTGATTAGTAGTTGAAGTCTTGAGGAATCATTCACAACAAGATCACTTCTCCCTGGCCCCAGGCGAATGGAGAAGCGGAACGGTTCATGAGAACCCTTAACAAGGTTCTAAGAATTGCTGTTGCGAGTGGACAGAATGTGGACTGTGCCAATATATACTTTCTTACGTGAGTACCGCCTCATTCCTCATGCCACCACTGGAGAAATGCCCAGTTCCTTGTTTATGAATCGGCTGGTAAGAGACACCATCCCGCACGTGAATGAGTCCCCTGAAATCCATGATAGAGTAAGTGAGGCACTGTCGAGGAGAAAGTACACAAATGGTAAGGCATCGAGGAAACGGAGAGCGCGGAGGAGAGTAGTCAATGTCGGGGACTATGTTCTTGTAAAAAAACAGACGGGGTGGAAGCAAATTTATGCTGCCTACTGAGAAAGATCCGTGGGTGGTGAGTGCAATCAAGGGCACTATGGTAACTGCCAAAAAGAACCAGGAGACCATCGCATGGAAAATATCACTCTTCAAAGTATTTGAATGCCAGATTGTGAGGTGGCGATGGAACATGGATCTCAGTTAGCAAGTTCATCTGAAGCTGATGAAGGAGATAGGGTAGATCATCATGACAGTGGGTCCCTGTCTTCGAGTCCTGTGGTGAGTGCTAATAACCCTCAGTTATCTGCTCTACGGGGTGTGGAGGTGAAGAATTTGGAGCCAGTTTGAGTTTCAGATCTAGAGGCACCCGACTCCATACCAGTCAGCTCACTGCCTCCGAGACATGGACTGGACTGGTAAATTTTACGCCCTCGACCTCCACGATCAACACGGCTGCAAGGATTTGTGGGGGATTGAATGCATGTGGTATTTTTTGTTGTGTATTTTTGTTATATGCTGCCTTAGCATAGTATCATTCTTTGAGTAGATATTTTGTATTGTTTGGGTTAAGAAGGAATGTTGTGTTCGTCATGGGAACCACGCCCATGACGCTCACCGAAAGAGGGACAGAGCATTAGTCTCCCCCGGGTTTTAGAATAAGAATGGTAGGTCCGTTGACGCTTAACCGGAGTTAATAAAAAGGTCAGGAAAGGCTTTCCTCAGGACCAATGACGCAGTACCTGTCTAAGTGTGATCATTTCAATTCTTTACTTGTGCAACTTGCGCCATCGGTGTACGAAGTAAGAGTGTTCAATCAATCAGTAATCTGTTAAGCGCGCTACTGACCCGGAAGGGTCTCAAGGCGCGGGGTGCTACTGATTGAAGAGCCAGGTCTTGAGGTGCTTCTTGAAGGTCGGGAGTTCCTGGGTCAGGCGTAGGTTGACGGGGAGGGAGTTCCAGGTTTTGGCAGCAAGACGGGAGAAGGATCTGCCGCCGGTTGTGGTCCGGTGGATGCAGGGGACGGTTGCGAGGGCGAGGTTGGCGGAGCGGAGCTGGCGTGTTGGAATGTGGAAGTTGAGACGCTCGTTGAGGTAGGCAGGTCCGGCGTCGTGGAGAGCTTTGTGAGCGTGGATCAGGAGTTTGAAGGTGATTCTTTGGTTGACGGGTATCCAGTGGAGGTCTCGGAGGTGAGCTGAGATGTGTTTGTGGCGAGGGAGGTTGAGGATGAGTCGTGCTGAGGTGTTCTGGATGCACTGGAGTTTCCTCTGGAGCTTGGCCGTTTTTCCCACGTAGAGGGCATTGCCTTAGTCCAGTATATTGCTGACGAGAGCGTGGGTGACCGTTCTTCTGGTTTCAACGGGTATCCATCTGAAGGTCTTGCGAAGCATGCGAAGGGTGTTAAAACATGAGGATGAGATGGCGTTGACTTGCTGGGTCATAGAGAGCGATGAGTCCAGTATGAAGCCGAGGTTGCGTGCGTGGGTGGTGGGCATTGGGGCAGACCCCAGTGTGGCAGGCCACCAGGAGTCATCCAATGCTTATCTGTTGAAGACGAAGATGATGATCTCTGACTTTTCCGTGTTCAGTTTGAGGCGGCTTGCTTCCATCAAGTTGGCGATGGCGTGAAGTCCGGTGTGGAGGTTGGTCTTTGTAGTTGCGGGGGTCCTTTGTGAGGGAGAGGATGAGCTGAGTGTTGTCTGCATAGAAGACGATGTTGAGGCCGTGGGATCGGACGATCTTGGCGAGCAGTGCCATGTAGACATTGAAGAGGGTGGGGCGGAGTGAGGATCCCTGGGGGACTCCGCAGATGGTCTTGGAGGCTTTGGACAGGAACGTGGGAGGCGGACTCTTTGGGTTCTTCCAGAGAGGAAGGATGTGAGCCAATCCAGGGCTCTGTGGCAGATTCCAGCGTCGTAGAGGCATGTGCGAAGGCTGTGGTGACAGACAGTGTCGAAGGCTGGGGAAAGGTCAAGGAGGATGAGGGCAACGGTTTTACCTTTGTCGAGACTGCTCCTGATGTCGTCGGTGCAAGCGATAAGGGCGGTCTCAGTGCTGTAGTTCTTGCGGAAGCCAGACTGGGAGATGTCGAGTAGGCTGTTGTCCTCCAAGAAGCAAGATAGTTGGTTGATGACTCTCTTCTCAATGACCTTCGCAGGGAAGGGGAGTAGGGAGATGGGCCGGTAGTTTTTGAGGTCTTCAGGGTCGGCTTTGGGCTTTTTGAGCAGGGCGTTGACTTTGGCGTGTTTCCAGCTCTCCGGTAAGATGGCGGTCTCGAAGAAGCTGTTGATGATGGTCCGGAGCTGGGGAGCGATAATTTGGTTGGCTTTATTGAAGACGTGGTGAGGGCAAGGGTCGGCGGGTGATCCAGAGTGGATGGTGCTCATGGTCTTGGTGGTTTCCTCGTCGTTGGTGGGGGTCCAGGCACTCAGGATGTTGGTGTGGATGGGTGCGTTGGCGTCGACCTTGGCAGTGGTGGTGGTGGGGGACAGCGGTGCAAAGTTGCCATGGATGTCTGTGATCTTGCGGTGAAAAAAGGTGGCAAGGGAGTCGCAGAGGTCTTGCGAGTGGGGGGGGAGGGTCGGCAGAGCAGGACTTGGGGTTGGTGAGTTCCTTGATGATGCTGAAGAGCTCCTTGCTGTTGTGTGCATTGTTGTCAATTCGTTCTTTGTAGAATGATCTTTTGGTGGTCCGGATGAGCTGGTGATGTTTGCGGATGGTGGATTTGAGGGCGGCGTGGTTGCTTTCTGTTTGCTCTAGGCAGCAGACCTTCACGGCTTTCCGGCATTCCCGTTTGGAGGCCTGAAGGTCTGCGGTGAACCAGGGAGCTTTTTTGTTGGCGCGGTTGTTGGTGGTTTTCCTGAGTGGAGCGAGGGTGTTGGCGCAGTCGTCGAGCCATTTCTTGAGGTTGAGGGCGGCGGTGTTGGGGTCGCTGGTGTTGGGTGGTAGGGTGTGTGGCGAGGTTGGAGATCAATTGGTCCTGGGAGATCTTGTTCCACTTGCGGTGAGGGATCTGATGCTGTTGGTGGGGGGTTTTTGGAAGGAAAAATGAAAACAGCGGTGGTCAGTCCAGTGGAGTTCAGTGGTGTGGGTGAAGGTGACGTGGCTGCTGGAGGAGAATATGGCGTTGAGTGTGTGGCCGGCTGAGTGGGTGGGCGTGGTGACAAGTTACTTGAGGCCGAGGTTGGCGAGGTTGTCCAGTGGGGCTGAGGAGTTGCTGTTGCCGGTGTTCTCCAGGTGAAAATTCAGGTTGTCGTGGAGCATGTAGTCCGTGGAGGTGAGGGCGTGGGAGCTGATTGTGTTGGCAATGGCGTTGCAGAATTGTGGGCGGGGGTCTGCAGACGAGGGTTCCTCTGAGGGTGGTGTTGGCACTGATGTATGTCTGGAAGTGCAGGTGTTCAGGGGCATCTAGGGCGTTGTGGGTGTCGGTCGAGATCCTGATGGAGCTTCTGTGGATTATGGCGATTCCTCCTCCTGGTTTGTTGGTGCGGTCTCTTCAGGTGATTTTATAGCCCTCAGGGACCTCTGTGGCTATGTCGGGTTCCGATGAGGCATTCATCCAGGTTTCGGTGAGGAAGGCGATGTCTGGAGAGGTTGATGTGAGCAGGTCCCAGAGCTCGACGGCGTGTGGACGGAGCGGATGTTGAGCCCTTATAGCTGTGTACATCCTTTGGGAAGATTTCTACAGTAAACTACTCTAGATTCAACAATTGTTCGATCCTCTTTACTTCAATCCCCTATAAAGACTTTGGGCGGCTTTGTGTCACTTTGTGGTGGCATATAGCCTGGACAAATGTGCCTCCTTGCTTTATGCCTCTGCCCTTTCAATCAAGTCAGGCAACACGAATCGTGATGCCTTTAACTTCTGAAACGGGAACAATTAATTTGAAAAAAATGAGCATCTTGGCCTGCTGCTTACCGGTTTTATTACAACTGTAAAATGCAAGTAAATATCCTGCTCGTAGGAAGGCAATGGGGGCCTCGGGGAAAAAATAGCAAGGAGGGGCTATTAGCTCCGATACGCTCACTAACATGATCTGCTCCGTCGTGGAAATACGCCCGTTTTTGCACATCTAATCGTTCTCGGGCTAAACCGCAACTTCTGACTTAAGAAGTAAACAATTCACACTTTTGAGCGTGCACGTAACCTCAGACGTGGAAAGTGGACAAATAAAGCGCTACGCGGTTAGTGTGTGAAATTATAGTGGCCATTTTGATTTTGCAAGTTTTCTATTTTAGTACTGATTTACATGTTAAAAAACATCAGAAAAAAAACGTTTGATTTTCCCGCGTCCGATTTCAATAGCTCATAGGTAGTATTAGGAAAAACAATGTTGTTTTTATATATGCAACATATTCATTCAATTAAAAAACACAAACGTACAATAACTTGCTGTACACATAGAAAGCATTATTTTGGTTTTCCAGATTCACTTTAGTACCCTTCAGGCTGAAGATTTAAACAAATCTTTTTTGAACCCTAAACTCAGCATTCTCGCGCATCGTCCACGAAAGTAGTCCGAGAGGAGCGACGTTCTGCATGCTTCCTTGTTTAGCGTGCACCTAATCGCCATGTTGGAATTTCCATATTACCCAATGTACACCGGATATCAAAAGTGAAACACGCTTTTCGTACTCCGCCTATGAAGAAAAGTCCTCTTATATTTCTTACGTACACAGAATTTGTATATATTTTTTTTTTAGCAAAGTGTAATCCTCTATAGTCAACTATCACCATAATAAAATATTTGCTATGATCAACTTTTTGTGGTCGTTGAATAAGCACATCATTTACCGTGGCTGTTCAATTAATCCAGTATTTAATTCATACATTACTATTCCACTCTCGCTTTAAGGTGCGCTCTGAAGTATACGCAAACTGACTGGGACTCGTCTGTGTTTGTTGTCCTTCTTTTATGTCTACGCACCCTTTCGAGAAACCGAAATTGGCGGGTACTGAGTAGAGCGGCAGTTTTGGGACCTGCTTCGGATTTAGTGAACTCCAGTATTTTGGTTTGTGAGACTCTATTACGGCTCTCTGGATCTATAACCTGTGTCTTTGTGAAACACTTCTCGGAAGAAAAGAGACCGCTGTGCGAATGCTGACACCGAGCAAGGTGGAAGACTCCGAGGCAGCTCGTGGAATGGTGTCTCGCGCTGCCCGCCTGCGCTCCGCCACCTGCGGCCACTGAGCCGCGCGCGATCCTTCGTGTCTGGCTTTTGAGCTCTGTTTGTGTTCCTTTGAAACACCATGCCTGGAGTGGTGCCCCCCAGCGATGCCAGCACTGCGCCTCCCCCTCCTAAGGGGGGAAGCCCCGCCAAGAAGAGCCGCCTCTCCCTAAAGTTCTTCCAAAAGAAGGACCCCAAGAGAGCCCTGGATTTCGCCGAGGGGCGACAAGGGGAGTTGGAGGAGGCGCCGACAGACAGGTGGGTGTATATTTGCCACTTAAACGTGTTAGATCTCCCTTCGGTCTCGAGATTTAGCCTTTCTTAAGAACTGTCTCTCCCATCATCCAACAGTCAATTACTTTTTTGACTTTAGTGGAATCAGCTCCCTCGAACAAGTGAGTGCATTCTCATTTGAATCTGACATTTGAGAGTTAATAAGCTGCATTTCGTAGAGACTGGACTCCACGATTTATGGTACCCACAAATAATTTCCCAAGTCTGGTGATTTAGTGAATGTGCTGTGCCGGATGGCCGGAGAAGAGCTTGCCTACAATTGAGCTGTGCATGTAGGTTTGAGTGGTCTGACCATAACTGCATAGAGACGAACCATCGTTGAACTGATAGGGCCTCTACTGTGTTATAAATAGGATGGTAATGCGGGCTTGGGCGTCCAAAGAGGGCTTTACACGGGAGACGTAATTAAAACCACTGTTAAGTTCATATTGTTTTTATTGCTATTCAGTAGTACTTAACACTAGAGTCGAAATGGAAGAAAGCAAAAGCAGCCTTTAGCTATCAATATACAGGCATGCACCACACAGTAGTACAGAAATCCTAGGTAGATAATTGATGAGCCGATACAGTGGACAGTGTTCGGAGTTGCATGTTGGATCTTTACATGTTGTGCTGCAGTGAGATGACATGAGTTGATGCATGGATAATGGTTGCCTGCTATCTTATAATGGCATTTGAGGCAGCCGAAATTTTGATGCCATTTCAGTGCGCTTGGTTTGTGGCTACAATAGGATATACGGTGAATGCACTTGGTTGAAATTACATTGCAGAATACATCGGTTCCTCGACAAAATCAATAACCAAAACGTTTGGGAGGCAAGGCAGTATTGCCAATATGTTCAGTCAGGGGGCGTGTTTTAGTCTTCAGAGTGTGTTGACATATAATTAGGAATCCACCCTCCCAAGTGCTTGGTAAACGTATGAACAGAGGGGAACCTAAAGTAGGGTCAAAAGCATAAGGCATGGTATCCTCGTCATATAAGTTTGAGTAGGATGTTCCAGTGTGTAAAGTATAGTCTAGAAAACATAATCTAGCACAGTAATTTACACCCCCGTAAATACTTGAATTTTGTTTGGATTTAGAATAGTTGTATCGTTTAGATTTATTTATATAGTCTGTCATTAGAGGTGATGTCTTTAGTACTGTGGGCTGTTATCACTGGTGCAGATAAATGTAACCCATGCCCTCAAAGTGTATTTTTAGTTTAAATCTTGTCTGCATGTTTCCAGAGTGATCGCGTGTTTATAGGAGGGAGAGATGCAAGTGAACTGGAATTATATACTTGTTAAATTTGTAAATGGCGATTTTGTTTGGAAGATATGAAAGAAGCACGCAGCCAAAACGTTTATAATGCACCCTTATTTTAGGCTGTTAGCAATGTATACAATTTGACAAATGATGGAAAGTTGTGCTTGGTTCTGTACTGGGGCTTTGTCGAAATCTGTTGGCCCTGATTAGGGTGGATTGGTGCAGCTGTGCATGTATCTTAAGTGTAATATAAAATGTCTATGATTGCTAGTGTGCTTATTAGCATTAGCTGTGAATAACTGGCAGGAGTGTTCAAAATACTGTAGTTCCAGGACTGAATAGCTGCAGCACCAACACATGGATGTGTATTATCAGGCCTCGAGAAAACATTAAAATGTTACTGGACCTGCAGGTCGAGTAATTGAATAATCTACTCAACTATAACTATAATAATAATAATGTACTTGACCTGTAAGCGGGTCTCAAATTGTGTGATCCTAATAAATATTTTAGTTTAGAGTCACTTTTTTTTTTTCTCCATTGTCACATATGACTGTTCCTTCAAATATGTGAGCTCAGCATTTCTGCTGTACAAAAAACTTCTTTGTTTGATTTAAATAGACAGAACGTTTGGTCACTGTATAAAAAGAATGTAGCCCACATATAGGGAACTTATGATCCATTACTCGTCTCTTAGTTTACTAATAGCATTGCCATCAGGGTAGGAGTGTTTCTCAGTTTGTTTAAACACTCACTTTTAATAAATATATACTAAATCGTGATGTGGTTGCACGCTGTCATTTATAGATAGAACATTTCCAAGACATGTCCAAAAACCTTCCCACTAACTTGCAGCTTTACTGATAAAACTGTGTAATGTACTAACAAGCTGTGAAAACCGAATTTCAGAAAACATATTTATCCTTTGGACATAACCAAGTAAAGTGTTCTAATTTGTTTTCATCCTCTTAAAATATTTTTTTCTTCACAAAAGTACAAACAATGGGGTTTCACAACCTCTGAACTATATTTTGGAAATGTTTGTTCAGTTGACTTAGCTATTTAAATGTGTGTTAGGCAAAACCTGGCAAAATCCAGAAAAACTGCAGTCAGAAAGAAAACTAATTGTAAGACAAACTGATTTTCGACCTCTATTCTGAGCATAAAGCAAATGTGACAAAACCAACATTTAAAGGCATCTTTATTGGTCTTCGACTTTCTGGCTGAATACCTGTTCTTTGCCAACTTGCCAGCAGGGGGGGGGGTAGGTCCTAAAAATACCTCAACCTCATAAAATATGACTCGCCATAGTGAGTGGGCAAGTAGATCTTTCGAGGCCTGATTATTCAGAATAATTTTAATGGGAAGCAATCTTTTTAGCTGAGGCAACATCGTTGCAGTTAGTTATTGATAAGTCACCACACCGGGTACATTGTTGTACTTGATAAAGTAAGTTGCTGTTTTTACCCCCAAAAAGGTGGTGCAGGTGGCATGCCTTCAGTTGTAGGAAGGGTAATGGTAACTCAAGGTATATTCTATTCAAAGCGCCATTGCAGCAAGAAGCATTGAGGTGATACATTTGTGTCCCCAGTATGCAATGATGTGCTGAAAGGCACATGATTTACATTGTGCCACATTTCAAACATTGCTTTTAGTTTTGTTTAAAGAACGTGTAGGGACTGAAAGGTCTCCTGCATCCCTGCTTGGTGATGGATGTGCATTTCTGCCTTCAATGCCTCTGCTGCAGTCACAACTGGGTGTTTAGGACCAATTTTTGTTTGCTGTTGGCGAAAACAGATCAATCATGCATGTGTCCATGACCTAGGGCCATTCTAACATATTGTGGTCTTTTTAAGATCAGTAGGGGTGCACAAAGTGTTAACTTTGGTGTGGTAAACGGCTGCTACTCTTACCCAAAGTAAGTGGAACAAGTGTGGTGGTGGCAGCATACTGTTTTTGGAATAGTGATCAGTAGAGTGAACAGGCCTCTTTACCCATGTTACAGGAGTGAGGCCTACCTACTCACTCGTGTAAAGTTCTGCTGCCGTGTGCCTTATTTGTGCTTTGCCTACATCATGTAGGTATGTACCGTTATGCAGTGCTCGTGTGACTGCATGTGCATGCTGTAAGGTATTTGTATGGTACGGTGCATGGAGGCATGTGGGTTCCATTTTGGAAGCCCTGGTGTTTGGGAAGGCACGTGGAGGTGAAGGCGCATCCCAGACATATTTGTGGATTGCCTGCATTCCTGTGAGCTAGGATGGACATACACAGAAGGACAGGAGAGCCAGGCTCTCTTTTGCACTTCAAAATAGTTCTTTGGTTCTGGAAAGGTCTCTGGTCAGTGGGGCCTGGGCACATTGCAGGAGATGTTGCTGATAGGAAACCAAGAAGAATAGGGCTTGGGCCTTTGTAACCTTTTAATAGGCACATATCATTGAGGCTTGTATTCAGGTATGATATTCTAGACACTCCAGTGGCCTGTGTGTGGGACTGTCAAGAGTAGAGTTGTTCCTGCTGTGACAGACTGCTTCCTGGACAAAGGACACAAAAGAAGAGTGGGCACCTCATAGTGGACGACCGTCACAACACAATCATCAAAGTCTAAGATACTAAATTACACCTGTGTCTGGAAACAGATTGTAAAAAGAGAGACATCACCCTGGAGAATCAAGACCATTTGCCCTGGAGTACAAACACCTGCCTGCTGAGACCAAAGGACACTGTGAGTAGGAGGAAAGTGCCTGGAGGGAGTAAGGTCTAGTGGGGATCTGTTGAGTAGATCCCTGAAGCAGAATGTGAGATTCTGGTCATCAGGACTGATGCACCAATCGAGCTGTGTGGGCTCCCTCCCCGGCTGCAGTTAAGATTAAAGGCATCACCCTGATGCATCAGAACAGGGGCATTGCTGTGTGCAGTGCTGTGACCCGGAAGGAACATTGCCCTATATGTTTGCAACTCCTGTATGCCAGGTGGTGACGATGGTGAAGACTAAGTTCCGTCACTAGTGCATCGATGTGACAGGAGGCTGTTGCTGTGGACCCCTGCGGCATCACCTGCAGCATCCAGACTTATGCTCACCGCTGAAGTGCAGCTTTACTCTCCGTACCATGTTGCCAGCAAGAATAAGCAGGACTAATTACAGGGTTTCGGGGCAAGTTGATCTGCCTAAAGTTCATACTTTGACTTTTTAAAAGCGTTTGTGGAATTTCAAAAACATCTCTACTTACTAGCGAAGCTTAGCCTGAATGTTGCCTAGTGCAAATGGGGATAAACACAGTATGTCAATGAGGAAGTGGGATTCAGGAGTCTAACCAGACAACGTTTGAGTTCTGGCCTTATGAAGACCTTGCTTTATTCGTGGTATTCCTTATTTCACTGTGTTCATACATAAATACTACTTTTTTCTTAAAAGCAAGTATTTGTCTGGATATTAATTTATTGAGGTTGCTGAGCCTGTTGTAACTCTTGATTCCTCATTTCCCTCTTCTCAACCCAAGAAGCGTTGGAGTGTTCAACCCACACTACAACGGAGTCAAGTGTTGAAGTAGTACTTGCATAGTTGCTCAGTGCCCATAGAAGGTTAGACCCTAGGACATCAGGAGTAAAATGCCCCAACCCCCACATTTGGGCCAGTGGCTTCTATTTGCTCAGAAAGGTTGGTTTGATCCCGTATGAAGATTGTTTATCTTGTGTGAGAACTGTATCACCACAGTTACCAATCTGATCACTGGTCCATTCTTACTGTGTATTTTGCTGAGTTTAGAAGGCTGTCATATAGGTTGTCACTATATTGACTGAATTTTTTTGAGAGATTGGTTGAGTGCACAAATTACAGAATTGTGATATGGAATTGTCATTGGAACATATCTGCAAAGGAGTAGTCCTCAATTCAGCGGACCAACAATGAGTACAGAGACTTGATATAATTAGAGCGCTATTTTGATGAGCTGACACTGAGCCCAACTGATTAGGGGGATATTTTTAAATAGACATGGCGAGCTCCCATTAAAGCTGTGGCCTGATGTTGGGGAATCTGACTGAAGGGCTGACCTGTCAATCCATGGCGTTTGTATGTCAGATGTACCAGAGTGAGCGAACATCAAAAATAACAGTTTAAAGCAAAAGCTAACGAGTATTTTGTTTTCTGTGCAAACATCATCAACTATGATTAAAGTAGTCAGACAGATCACCTCTTACCACCTGAGGGGTAAACTGAGATGGCAGCCTGTCTTGGTTTTCTGCAGAAGGTGCAGAAAGCCTGTCTGTTTATGTAGGGGAAATGTCCAAGGGTATGAATCAAATATTTTTTTAAAGTTAATAATAAAATGTATAGACAAAAGTTTATATACACATCATAATTAAGATCAGTGTGTGGTCAAAAATCAAGATGGGATGCAACACTTTCAAATAAAGTACACATATTAAAATTCCCTCATGTAGAAGAATATATTTGTAAGGGTTGCTTGACACCAAAGCTGCTTGCTATATCTGTTGACAAAAAGTCTTTCAAATATATAGAGAGCGGGCTTTGGCACCACCTGTAGGCGTACATCTCTTTCCCCTCATGCTGTTGGTGGTTTGATACATCCATCTACCACCCATTGAATGCTTGCACTGAAATACATGAGGTTCTACTAAACATCTTCAAAGTACTCTTCCCCATTATACAGTAAATTATTTATCACTTCAACGCGTTCTATCCAAAAACAATCTATATATATATATATTTCTTAAACTGCAACTGACTTTTTTCATGTTTTAGTAAAGACTTAAAAAAAAAAAAGCCAGACCTATTGACGTTGCCATGCTCGTTGAAACTTGATATTTGTTTTGTTATACAGCATATCAACCATAATACATGTTTTCATTACCCTTTATGGTTTGCTTGTCTGCATGTGCTTTTCTAAGATTTTAGTTGGTGTGCATCAATGTTCAGGACTTTGTGAAGTCATGTAGAGGTACCAGTGATGCAGCAAAGAGGTACTCAAAAAGGGCAACAGTTAAATACTTGAATTAATCTGAACTGCTGGTATGTACTGTCAACCATACTACAGTCCATTGTTTGTTTGTTTTTTGTCAGTTCAGGCTTATCTGGTCCTGTTAGAGCTGATCTGACCGTGCCTGACAAAGTACTCTTATCCCAATTGACATCCCTGATATACAAGTAGTTTAAATGAAGTGTTTGACCCAGTGATACTTGTTTGTTATGTATGCAAAGAATATGTCCAGCAACACCTTGTAATACCTTTTATTAAAATGTACAGAGTTTAATTTTCTTGACCATGCTTTTTGAGAAGCTCAGAAAAGGCGCCAGTTTAATACTGATGTATGATTTGTGCCCAAGAGTTTTGAGTGGGCACCACCTCTAGATACTACTGTGAATAGTGCAATATGTTGCATATCTTTACTGGTCGTCCTTACAGTGTGCGATATTGTTAATGGTCCACAGAATAAACTGGCATGCATAAATAACTATAATCAAGACCATGCATAGTACATCTTGATTTATATTTAATATAGTTTAGCGAAAATTCAATTAACAAACCTAAAAATTGTGAAAAAGCTTGCCTGAACATATTTTCAATTTTTATCAAGAAATGATAAACGCACATACAACATATCAAAAATATTTAACATATCAGGCCAAGGGTGCATTTAAAGGTAGTTGCCTTCCTTGTTGTATTTTCACTTCTCATTTGAAGTTTATATTTCTACAGTCCGCACAGTTTAAAGAAAGTGCAAACTCATCTAGAGCAAATCAGCATGTGCTTACTGTGAATAAATTATAAAAAATCGAACCCAACCCTCACAGGCTGTTAAATTTATCACTTCAAAGTAACCCCCTGTTATTTTTTTCACATCTTGTTGATCCATAATAGAAGCAAGTCTCTTCTTGTAAATTCTTTGTTTCCATGGTTAAACGTGCTTTAATTTACTGTAAATTTACCTCTAATTTGTAAGTTTTCTACGTTATGTTTTCTGTAACTTTTCCCCTGACGTTTTTATTTTCTTACTAGTGATCAGGTTGTTCCTGCTGTGCAACCATCATCACCTGATTGTTGTGAAAAAAAAGAGTCCCTGCTGCCGTTTGCTGGGTTAAGCAATCTTGGCAACACCTGCTATTTAAATAGCGTACTACAAGTAAGTCTTGTTATTGTGACACATTTTATGTTGTGGCAACTTTTTTTGTATAACACTTAATTTCCAAACAAGTTAATTGCTGCAATGCAAAGCAGGTCCCTCAGACAGCATTAAGCCCGCCATTCTGAGAGTTTTGTTGTGACCTGTTGAATGGATGACTTGCCAAAGAATAAGAAATGACACTGAAAGTCTTATCTGCCTTGTTTCTAGTGATTAGATCTGAGTCTACTGTTGCATGCATAAGACTGCTCCTCCATTTTATACCTGCCCAGATAATGCACCACCCTTTACTAAGATGCCAACTTGAGTTGCATCGACAACAAGCAAGCAATGCCCTCTGCCCTCCTGCAGGAACATTGGCCACTGGTAGCTTCCTTACCAACAAAATTGATACAGTCGTAGCAGTTTGGTTAAAATGTTTTGGACCAATAATTTCAAGACACAAGCAAAATACCCAGACAAAATTAACAGATGGAATCAAGTAAGTCTGTAAAGGAAAATTGGAGAGACTGTTGAGAAAGTGGGGGAATTGAGTAATGTTAAGTTTGCAGAGGTGTCCAAAGGATTAACAGTCGATTCCAAACCATCTGCAACAGATATTTTAAATGTTGTGCTTCAGATTCTTACTTACGTTTCTGGGAAAACCGGTTACATCACAGACCAAACTCTTCGCCTCATTAACCCCACATTACTCCACTAGCTCTTTAATTTCCTTAATTGGTGCAGTGTCCCCCCTTATCTTGATCATGCTCTGCCTTTCCTTGATTAAAGGGATGAATGGGAGTTGAGGCAGTGACTATCTAGTTTTAGTTGTGCAAGTGTGAGATACACGTGATATTAATGAATGTTGCAAATGCTAATTCTCACGGACTTGTGCAATTTTCTTGCTACCTGGGGTTGAATTTTCAGGTTAGATTTTCAGTCTGTAGGTGTATTGAATTTAAATATTTACACTTTCATTGATTGTAGGAAATCCACCTTTTCTGTGTGGTTGCCCCATTTCACCCCCCCTTTTTCTAGACCCTATATTGCTTCTGGATTTTGAACTCCTTGCACTTTACCATATGCTAGCTAGTGGTAATATGCAAGTGCTCCCCCTTTTAACATGTTTGAATTGGCATACTCCTAATTGGTATATTTAAATTGCTTAATCATCCCTAATATATGGTAGAGAATGTACCTAGTGACTAGTGACTCTGTTAATTGGCATTCTCTTCTTGCAACACCTATTGTACCACCCACTACAGTGGCAGCGCAAACATGTCTTCAGGCCTACTATTGTATCTTTACTGTAGCAGTATATAAACTACACTCCAGCCTGTTGAGATACATGCTTTTGACAAGATAAATCCTCCCTTTTAAATATTAAGAAGTCACTACCATGTTGGATTTATAGCCCATAAGACAGAATGCAAAATGGAGAAATTTAATGTTAGTATGTCCTTGAAGCTATTTTTTTTTTTACTGTTGCAGGCATAGCCGCTTTTTGTAGAAAACCTGCACGTAGATTAAAATACAAATACTGTTTCTCAGAAATTGGACTCTCTAGAAAAACAATTATACAGTTATTTTCAATAGTAAATACTAAGGAAAAGAAACTTTTAAAAAGTTAACTTTTTCCTTTCCTGAAGTTGCTTGATGCTAATTTGCATTTGCTCTCCAGCTTCTCCCAGCCAGTGGTTAGCGTTTGAACAGATGTTGAATGCATCCCAGAAACAAGAAATTGGCTGGGCTGAGATGACTCCTCTGAACCTCAGAATATGCAAGGAGGGACTTTGGGACTGCCTTTGATATAGGTGTGAAGTCATGCTCAATAGGTCTGCTCAGATGCATATAATACTTGGGGCAAACTTGAAAGGAAGAGAACAGGATGCCAAGACAATTCTTGTGTATCTACTGTCTGGTTTCTGAAGAATTCCTGTGGTTGTCCTACCAAACTCCTTTCTCTAGGTTTATTGTGAGTACAGTGCCTCAGCCAAAGTGGATTTTAGTGTTAGATGTAGGAGGACACTAGTATTACTAAAGCACACAGTCCTCAAAGTCCAAGTTTAGTTTGGCTGAAGATTTTCACCATCTTAAAAATAGCCAAAGTGCTCACTCCTTGGTTAGGCTGTGTCCAGGAGTCATTCTACGCATTAGTTAGTGCTAGGCATAAATATGGCACCTATAGGTACTTCAGATCACTCCTGGACCTGAGGAACAGCAGAGGTCCGAATCTGCACTCTTTGACCTAACAGGAGCACTGAAGAACTGGACCGGCCCCCCTTGCAAAGAAGTGGACTTTTTGGGTCATAGGATTGACCTCCTGCTCAAGATACACAGATAAAATAAGTTATAAGAGGCCTTTTATGCAACTGTCCAGCCGAGCAGTGGCAACTGGCCTCTGCCTTACACCCTATGAGTCTCTAAGTACCTCCCCTTATGACCTGGGTGGCTTTAGAACTGTGCTCCGGTGGAAGATTGGGACATAAAAGACTAAGAAAGTGAAATCTTCGAGCAGGACAAACCTGGTTGGTGTACCCAACCTACATTCCATCGTAGCCCGCCTCAAACTGCAGATAGTGCCCTTGTCTAGTGACACCATTGACTATCATTAGTGCTTTGTGTTTTTTCGTCTCTAATTCTGTTTTCAACTTCTAAAATTCTTATTAGTGGTCCACGTGTTAGATTTTTGTCATCTCTTTTTAATTTGGTTTAGGATTTTTATTGTTTTGCAGTTTGACTTGATTACTGTTTTGCTCCAACAGAAATACTTTATACATTGAACTACGTCAAGCTTGTTTGCTCTGCCTCATAGTTACCAGGGGATTGAGCTCAGGTTAAATGAATGACTTTGAGGGTTCACCCTAACAAGGGTTGTGATTATTCCTTGACGTGAGTAGTCACCCATCACAAATAATAATCCAGTTTCTTACACTGATCTGAAAATGAGTTGTAATGCCAGCATGAGTAATAGCTTGCAGTTAAAAGGTGGTGATCGATTTATTAGAATTTTATAGAATACAGTATGCATTCAAGATAGTGATGTGATTACATGGACACATGTATGGAAATGTGAGTTTCATTTTTGATTGATTCCACTGACTTGTAAGTGTTAGTTAAAACTATACTCCAACGTGGCAATACATGGCTTGGCCCTTAACATTCTCAGTTTGCACACTGTTAATCAAGGTGCCAGGTCGAATACCTTCACTATTTTTAGATTGAGAAAAGTTGGCTGGTTGTGAGAGACATACTGTATGCTTACAAAGTACAGACAGGGACTTGTAACCTGCCCGTTGCTTACTGTTGGATGGCTTTACTGTCACTCATTTACCTGATTCTTCCTCAATGGATTTGTGCGATCCAGCCTGTCCGTTTTATCTGTACCTTCCATGAAGCATACATAGCTTGTCTGTCATCTCTGTGATTAAGTTTAAGCCTTTAAGGGGTAACTCAGACTTTATCTAGCAGACTCAGTATGTAGTGTAAGGTGATGATTAATATTTATTGGAAAGTGCCAAGATATTTGCGTGGCCTGTTGTGTCAATCCTTATTAATTCAATTATAAACAAATGCCTGCATAACTATGATACATCATTTGAGAAATATTTTGCATTCAGTAGGCTTACACTTTTTCCTAATCTTTATTGGGAACAGGATGCATCATATAGCGTACCGAGCAGTTGGTGATGTATCATCTTGCTATTCTGGTATAACCACTCTTCTTAACTTTTTATTTTGAAGTCTTGTTTTCGGGTCCTGTCTAGAGGCAGTTTTAGCTGGTTGTTATTGTGTACACTATAAATTATTATAGAGAGCTTCGGCTAAGCCCATTGCTTACATTCTCTTGACTTTAAGCACTCCAGGAGAACACTCAATGACAGCACAGCTCTCTTGTTGTGAAATACTTTTTGTGGGCTTAGAACACTGGTGGGTCTCCAGCCCACCCATTGTTTACCATTGGTTGGAGTTAGACATTTGCCTGCTTCTTATTCTATGGCTTTGTCTAGTCCATGTTGTCTGTCCCTCTCCTGGAACATTCCCAATTTGTTTCCTTCAACTGCTCATTTACAGGGAAGTGTTTTTTTTTTTTTCTTTTTTTTTTTTTTTTAAACCTTTTTCCTTAAGGACACTAACAGTGGATATGTTTTCCAACTGTTTCCCTAGTTTGCTCCTAACCCTCACCCCCACCCCCAGGCTCCACGTTGCAGTCTTAACCAACCATCTGAACACATTGCTTTTCCTCTCACCCGCTTGCTTTTTTCCACCCCATCTGTGCTGTCTGTGTTGTTTCCCCCACATTGGTTGCAGGCTCACCCCCACATCATTGTTGCTTCCTTCAACTAGTTTTTCTTTTCATTTACTGATCCAACTTGGATAGGTAAAAAAAGCATTTGCAATGCAATAGGTCTCGCATTTGCTTGAATTATAGCTATTGGCATTGTAAATTCATAACTGAACTTTTCTTGCCACATAAATTGGTCAACCCTGCCTCATAATTTGGTCTTTGCCTGCCACTTAATTCTAGTGTCCCTGCATATAACTAACACACTCCCCTTTACCTTGTTCCTCTATCTGCAGCCAAAAATGAAAACGTTGCCATTTAGCATCCTAATTTAAATATGCATGCTGATTTCAATATAATTCCACTTTCACCACCCCACCATCAGAGTTGCTGGCTGGCTAACAAAATTACCCCCCCAAAAAAAGACACAAGACAGCCACGGAAGAGTAACAAGAGAAACTAGAAGAGTCACTCAAACATACCAAGTGTTCAAACAGTCATAGTGTAATGAGGATGTTAAGTTGGCCTGAATCATGATCATAATTGCAATAAAGAGAGATTAATAAAACACATACAATTATCATGTAAACCCAATAGAAACCTTTACCAGACATAAACGTTTGGCATTAGACTGCAATGCTCAGAACAACCCCTAGAGGAAAAAATAGCATTTGTAAGAAACATGGTCATGTAACCATATAGTCAGCCGCTAGAGGGCATAACGACATGAAAAGAAAATGGCAGAAAGTAATGCACTATAACGGCATATTTAGCCCCTAGAGGGTGTAGTGCCTGAGAGCTAACAGGCCTACTGCAATAATATTACAAACAAGGCCCTTAAAACACAAACTGCAATGAGCTGTAAAACAAAAGTTCCTGTCATGAGAGAGCTTCAAAATACACAATGTTGGGAGGGGTTATTATTTTGGGGTCCCCACTAACCTAGTGTGGGGACCGGGAGATTATGTAGACAGAGCACGTTGTCATGAACTTTTTGATGGTGGTCCCTTTGTCCTAGGACCACCACCGGCTGAGTTATGAGCCAAAATGTTTTCTAAAAGTAATGGCCTGCAAAGCATTATGGGGCGAGTTTTCCAAGTGCAGTGAATATTGTAGTATCACCTCTCCCACTGTGTTGGGAGAACCGCTTTGAGGATTTGTGTTTTTACGTAAAGCATTTATCAATTACAAGTGTTTTTGTGAAAGCTATGGAGTGTGAAGGGGAGAGCCAAAAGAAATGACTGATTAGGTAACAGTGTGAACAATGTGACCAGCGCTTCAATGTCGCCAATGAAGTTTGCGGTTTTCTGAGCGCCATGGAGCACGAAGGGGAGAGACAAAAGAAAAAAATAGTTCGCCCATCCTGAAGTATATCTGGAGTCATGCAATTATCCATGTAACGGGGTCAGTCTGCAAGACAGTAACAAAACCACCCCAAAGCAGGACAAACGTAAAGCATTTGTCAGTGACATCAAGGGATCTTTGAAAGGCAAGCCCACAAACGTTTGAAAGAGATGGGTGTGGTTAAAAGCCTACTGCTTACTTTCAACAGGTCGAAAAGCTCTTGCACGCTCGACCTAAAAAGGAGCCTGCGTCATGTTATAGAAACGCATGTGTGGCGCGTGCGCCTACAAACTGTTGCGTCCAGCAGCATCTTAGTTTTTCTTCTTTTTTTTTTCCTATTTAGCCATGCTGCACAGCTCCCATGGTGACCATGGACGCATCCCACAAGAATTGAGAAAAACACATTAAAAATCTAAAAATGAGAGGCCTCTGGAGCCCAGTGTGTGCAGTGAAACACATAAGACGACCACCTTGAGTTACAGTAAGTTTATCATTGAAAGCCTGCCAGGCACCCATGAAAGGACAGACAATGCTGATCCAGATGGACAACATGATGACAATATTCCACTTCAACAAACAGGGAGGAACAAAGTTGTTCATGCTATCAAAACTAGCAGAGGAGCTATGGAAGTGGGAACTCCAATGGAACTTGCCTCTGGCGGCTATACACCTCTGAGGAGAACAAGACGCAGATAGATAAAGGAAAGATAAGCAAACACCTCCCACAAGTGGGAGATAAGAAGTATTGGACAACGTGTTCAAAAAATGGGGCACTCCAAGCATAGACCTGTTTGCCATCCCAGAGAATGCAAAATGCCAATAATTAGTGCCCAGGCTTCCACACTACCAATCCAAAGGGAAGGGAGATTTGCATACATCTTTCCATTGATGTCCCTGACCCCAAGAGTATAGGACAAATTTAAACAGTCAAGGATGTATCTCATTTACATCGCCTCTCAGTGGGCCACACAAACCTGGTGCTTAGACCTACTAGACAGTGCGGAGGACAGATCATATCCATAAGGGTATCACAGGGTATGCGAACTATTGAAGACAGGAGGATATACCATCTGGAGGATTTCAAACCCCCGTCCCCCTTTATGCTTTGTATCAAACAACTTGTATTTTAACCCTGAGCATGATGCATGATACCCATAGTCAGGGTTAACGAGCACTTGCCCAGGTGGCAATCTTAGAGGGTGCCCATCAAGTTACTAAGATCTCTACTGTTTTGGCGGGCTCTTTTGAGCCTCTGCCATCCCAGACACAAGTCTACCCCCCTGTTGGTTGTGCTAGCATTTCCACAGGATGGAGGCAAAGGGCCTGGGCAGGCAGGTTGGTCATAACTCCTCCCTCCCCGGCTGGCAAGTTGTCTAGTGTGAAAAGTTAATCAAGGCGGTGAGGCTCAAAGGCTTCACCTGTCCTTGAAGTGTAATTACTTGTCCCTCAGTGGAGGTCAAAGCCCTTCCCGTCCTGTTCAGCCGAATAGGCGGGTAAATAAGCTATGCAGGAGGCATACACTCAAAAGATTAGGGGGTCTGTACAGCCAAGGAAGGGTTCTGCCATCTTGACAACCCTTAGGTTTAGTGGATGCTGGGTAGGAAAGTGACTCACTCCCACAGGAGGTGGTCACTACAGGGGCAGGCTAGCCACGGGGACCAGCTGCCCAATGGCCACTGTCCTCCCCGTTAACACCCCCTAAAACCAGACTTTAATGGGCTCCCCTGGCCACAGAAAGTCATTTCTAACTTGCAAAGAAGAGGCACAAAGAAGACGTCATCACTGACAACAGGACCTGGACTCCTGCCACAGAGTGAAGAGAAGACACAGAAGTGACCTACGGAGACACCTCTAAAACAGAGTGACCAACATGTGCCTGAGGTGAAAGCTCATTGGTCCCAGCAAGAGGGGTCCCAGTGGACACAGAGAATCCAAGAAAGACTCCCCTGACTGGTGGTACCAGTCCCCTGTAAACTGCAGGAGTAAACACCATGTTGAAGTCAAAGAACTGCGACCGACTGGGTCCCTGTGAATGAACCTAAAGAAACTAGGGGCCGTATGTACCAAAGCATTGTCCCATTGACACAGAATGGGTAAAACCCTTTGATACATCTGGCCCTTAGTGTCCAGCATCTAAAGAGTGAGCGTGAGGTCTCTGCCAGGTTTCAAGCCTCTACTACCTGCTGGATGACTACCAGCCATTGAAGTACCAGCAGACCACCTTAGCAGCTACCAAGGCTTGTTTGTTGCCAAGCCGGAAACCAACGGCCACTAAGACATTGCAGACCCCCAGCATAGAAACTGACGTTGGCAATGACCCCTCTCCTGTGGTCTGCATCCTGAAGAGAGTGACCTCAAGAGGAGCAGCAAAGCATCTTTGGCGTGGTTGACTGCTAAAAGCCACGTCTGTACCCTGGAACCACTGGACGTGGTTGCGAAGCTCCAACTGTTGATTCCTGGTCCTGGCCTCCAAAGACTTGTACACCCAAAGAGCAGAGCGCGTGTCCACCCCCCAAGTACCCATTTGCTAAGTAGGGCAAAAGCACCAGCAGCCACGGACCCATCACTACCAAGGATAGCCACATCACCTCTGTACCCGGACTCCCTGGGCAAAGTAATAAGAAACTGACTCACTCTTGATCTAGGGCCCCACAGAATCATAAGTCGAGGTGGGCTCCCTGGAACTTGCCTTGCATGTGCCCGAGTGCACACTTTGATTTTCCCCATTGACTTCAATCGGAACCATTTTCAGTGAAAATACCCTATTTTCCGAAGCTTTTCAAATTCATAACTCCGGTTGTGTGCAAATTAAAATTTGTTTTGGTGTCTAAATTTTATATAAAAATCGGCTTTATTTCTAAATTGATGTTGGATTTCTTTTGAGTCATGTCATTTTATCGTCCATGTTGGTATTGTGAAATGCTTTACACATGTTCCTCTAAGTAGCCTGACTGCTTTTTGCCACACTACTAAGACTGAGCTAAGGTTTATTGGTGTGAACCCGAGGTCCACTACTGGGTAATGTGCTAGTATTACATGGCAAGACTCCCCAGTCCTACTACATAATACTGCCACCTTGCCGCAATACTTCACCCACCTTCTGGACAACATCCTGACCTACGCATCACTGAAAGTCCAAGTAGCTGGCATAGTAGCACACGGCAGAGGGACAATAGAGAACTGCTTCTTCGCAACTACTGCTGGTAAAAAGATTCCTGGAAGAATCGGAGAAGGTGGCACCACTGAGATAGGCATCAACACCAATGTGGAACTTGGACGTAGTACTCACTTAACTTAGCTGTGGAAGCACTGTTTGAATCTATACACAAGGCAGAACTAAAGTTTCTAACACTCAAAATTGCCTCCTAGTTTCGATCACGTCTCTTCGCAACGTGAACAAATTACATGCATTCACTACCTTAGACCCATACCTTCAGATCCACAAGGACTATGTAGTTCTTAAAACACATACACAGTTTCTACCAAAGGTACTATCACAATTCCACATCCACCAGAGCATCTAACTAGTGGCCTTCTTCCAAGAATAAAAATGTCAGGCTGAAAAGGCATTACACGCCTTCGCTGTGTGGAGTGTGGTCATGTACAACCTGCAAGAGACAAAGACAAAAAGAAAGTAACAGAAGGGACCATAACACAGTGAATTGTAGAGGCAGTCCTAACCTACTACACAAGGGTAGGGAAAACTTTGCCTACTATGCCCAGGGCGCCCTGATCAGGAAAGAAGGGTGCAACTCTGGCATTCCTGGCAAACATGCCAATCAGCCACATCTGCATGGCTGCGACAGTGTTACCCACCCACACCTTCACGAAACACTACTGTGTGGACATACTGATAAACAAGGAAGCACAAGTGGGATAGGGAGCACTAAAACACCCGTTTGCTAACTGAAGCACATTCCAACCCGTTTTCCCCAAGGAGACAAATACTGCTGCATAATCAATGCACAGCAAATGAATCCAGAAAAGCATTCATGCTGCAAAACGAAATAGTTACTTACCAATAGGAGTGGTTTTGCAGCTGGAAGAGTTTTCTCAATTCACATGCGACCCACCTGTCTCTCTAGGAATGTGAGGAACAAACATAAGGTGAAAGCCATTTCAAGAAGGAGGATGTTTCCAGCTACCAAGTTGCTGAGGAGAAAAAAATAATCTAAAATTGGCGACCACATTCTGGAACTTCTAGGGTGCATTTCTTGTGCCATGCCACCAAATGGTGGTCGGCGATGCCCAATAGAAAGAGGCAGACAAGTCTCAATTCCGGACCCAACAACCAGATTGCAGAATCAATGCACAGCATGTGAATCCAGACAACTCTTAAAAGCTGCAGAAATGTCCTGGCAGGTAACCATTTTGTTACTTGAGATACCTACTGCTGTTGAATTTCAGTATTGTTATTTTTTATTTTAAGTTTTAAATAGTTTTTTTTTTTTTTTTTAACTGACATTCACCTAACTTTAATGTCACTTGAACCTTTATTTTTTTCAGTGAATTCATTTTTTGTTGTTGTTGTTGACAAAGTAAAATGTCCAACACTGTGCATGGTGTGGAGGTTGGGGTGAATGGCCTGGGCCCCATACCCAACCTTCACCCCTGCACCCCCACCAACACCCCGCACCCTCCAATACAGAGAAAGACATCTTACTTTCTGTTTAAAACAAATTCACTGGAAAAAAACAAAGGTTAAAATGATGCCATAGTTAAGGGAATGTCAGTTAAAAAAATCAATTTTAAACTAAAAAAACAAACACTGAAAATGTCTGAATATTAACTGGGAAAAAACAAATTTTAAAATGGAACTATACGTAGGGCAGGAACTAAGATTTTAACTTGCATAAAAAAAGTGTAAATTCACTAAGAAAATGGGTTAAAGTGGAGTTATGTAGGTATTGTAATAGTATAAAAATTAACGTTTGAATTCCAAAAAACACTGAAATTCATCAGTTATATGCACCATCGTTTAATTCTGCCAGTTGTGGTGTTAATGAGGCCTGACTGTTCAGTTGCAGTTGAGGCAACTTGGAATTTCAAGAGTCAGCCAGAAGAATCCAGCAGCTCTTGCATCCATAAGAAACTGTACTCTTTAAATCGGCAGCCTCTGTATTGGAGTGACTGAAGCAATGTGAGGGAGAGAGGATAGTCAGTGAGCAGGATGAGACTGTATGCGAGTGGCCAATATCTTACCCCGTCATTAAAGCAGTCACTTCTCTCTTGTCCCAAGTGTCAGTGTTTTTTATTGCAGGATATCCTTTATTAATACGCTGCAACTGGTTGTGGGGTAGCAGTTAAGAGAAACAAAGGTGGAAGATTCATGCCTTTCAGTAGGATGTGTTTCAGTTGATTGCTAGAACATTACAAAAGAGCGAACGAGGACACCGAGAAGAAGAAAGGTTCATGGTCTAGTTTCCCAACACTGGCTAAGTTCCCCTTCATATGATATTTATCTAAGGATGTTTTGTTCCTCTGGAGCGGGAGTGGAGCTTTTCTGCATTGCCCATCTTCACTTCTATCAAGCTTTGAGTTCTGCTTAAAGACACTGTGCTTCTTTTGACACTGAATATCTGACTGTGTTATGTGAATTCTTCAGGGAATTGCTAAGTTGGCTCACGTGCCTTCAAATGGCCGGGTATGCCTGACGTCATTGCTGACTGACACTTTTAAAAATGAGATAGTATGCCCTTTTGATGCCTCCCCCCCCCTTTTGTAAAATACTGTTCTTGGAACTTGCACTTTTCTGCCCTTCGGTTGCTGTTGAACAGAATAATGGAAAACTTTAGAAAGTAGACAAAGCCTAGGATTTAATTACTGCCAGAAGGGGGGAGGGGGACACTTCCCCCCCCCAGTAACATAAGACCTAGAAACTGACGATCGGGGTAAGACTTATACAGCTAGCAAGGTGAAGGTCATTTTTAGGTTGAGCCCGTTAGCGCTTCAACCCGTTGTAAGTATTGTGGGCTTTTAACCACGGCCACCTCACGCCCATCACTTTCACTCGTTCGTGGGCTTGTCTTTCAAAAATCCCTTGATGTCAGTGGTAATTGCTTTGTTTGCCCTGCCTTGGGGCGGTTATGCCTGCGCTGCAGACTGACCCTTTTGCATGGATAATTGCATGTTTGCCGATCTACTTCAGCGTGGGTGAACTATTATTTTTCTATTGCACACGTTCCCCTCCCCCCCCCCACGCTCTATAGCTTTCCCAAAAACACTTATAAGTGATAAATGCTTTACTAAAAAAACACCGAAATCGCAACACGGCTCTCCTGGCACAGCAGGATAGCTGATACTACAATATTTGCTGGAGTAGGGGAAGTCTCCCCATAATGCTTGCCCATAACTCGGTCTGTGGTGGTTCCATGACAATGGGACCACCACCAAAATGTTCAGCATGACACTGTTTCTGTTCAGGTCATCTCTGGGTCCCCACACTATATTGATGAATCCACCCCCCCACCCCTTTTGCACGACCTTTCTTTTACAAAACAAAACATTACTCAGCCTGTGGAGGTCCTAGAACAATGGGAGCTCCTTCAAAACGTTCACCACAACTTGCTCTTTCTGTTTGAATCATCGCTGGGTCCCAACACTAGGTTAGTGGGGGCCCCAAAACAATAAACCCTCCCTCCATTCAGTGTCTTTTTAATCCCTCCCTTGGCTGGAACTGAGAGTAATTTGTGTTTTAAGGGTCTTGTTTGTAATATCATTTGTAATATCACTGCAGTAGGCCTGCTAACACTGAAAATGTGTAATGCGCTATGCCCTCAAGGGGCTAAATATATGGTCACGCTGCAATACTTTCAGCGATTTTATTTATGTATTTTTTTTTTTTTTTCATTTTTTTTTTTTTTCATGTGGTTATTCCCTTTTGGGGCTAACTATATGGTAACATGACCATATTGCTTATAAATTCTATTTTCATTGTAGTGTCCTCTAGAGGCTGTTTTGAGCATTACAGTCTAATGCCAAACATTTATTTCTGATTAAGGTTTTTATTGAGTTTATATGATAATTGTATATGTCTTATTAATCTCTCCTTGTTGCAATTATGACCATGTTTCGGGACAACTTCCTTATTTAAACTATGACGGTTTGAACACTCTTGATATGTTTGGGTGACCCTTCTAGTTTATTTCTCTTGTTACTCCTCTGTGACTATCTTGTTTTGGGAATTGTGTTAGCCAGCCAGCAACTCTGATGGTGGAGTGGTGAAAGTGGTATTTTAATTGGAATTAGCATCGCAGATGTAGATTAGGATGCCAAATGGCATCATTTTCATTTTTTACTGCAGATAGAGGCAGCAAAAGTCTAGTTATGAATTTACAACATCAATAGCTCTAACTCGAGCAAATGCAAGACCCATTGCACTGCAATTGATTGTTTAAAAGGGTCAAGAAACTTTGCTCTACCATTGGTGGAGTGGATATGGTTCCACTATCAGCGGCTTGCTTCGCCTTTGTGCTTTTGTTTTGAACACTGTACCATAGCCTTTCCAGGAGTTAAATTTCCAGTATACTTTGGTCACCAACCGTGCAAATAATTTTGTCCACCTCTAACGTGCTAAATTATGTGCCTTATTTAATACTTCTTGTCTGTATCACTATTTGCTTATAAGCCTAGCAGGTGTGACCTTTAGTAACGTGAACAGATTTACTTCCAGATGCCTAAAAGCCAGCATTTATGAAGGTGCTTAAATGCCAGGTTTTCAGACATTTGAGCTTCAGCGTGAAAATATCTGTGCACTATTTTCTGTCGTTTGGTGGTCAGTCAACATTTTTTGGGGCGGTTTGGCTGGGTTAAGTCCCTATGCAACACCATCGATCCCATTGCTGCACTTAGTGATTTGCCTCATTCTATCCTATTTCATTAATATGACTAGTATGCTTGCAGTGTTACCACTAAAACATTTAAGTTGTCACTGAGAAATGTTGTTCCTACAGAATAATGTGGGGCTGGTCTAGTTTGGCGAATGAGCACTCTGTTATATGCATGACAGATTTTCCGTATGCCTAATTAAAAGTGCATTAGGTTGGGGGGGGATAGCTTTCACGTTTTTGTTGGAGTTCCCGTCTACAAAACTCTACATCAGGCCCTGAGATGGTTTGTATGATTTTTTTATTTTATTTTTTTTTTTCCCTGTCACTATGACTGTGATTGAGTTGGGTTTTGTCGTTTGTCTTGTTACTTTCGGTGTTTACTGCTGTCCTGTTTTGTATTTGCATAACATGTTCACTTTTTGTTGCTAGGTACTCTATTATTGTCCTGGTTTTACGACTGGTGTGAAGCAGTTATTCCAGACAGTTTCAAAGAAGAAAGCTGTATTGAAGAGTGAAAAAGATCAAATAGCAGAAAAGGTGAATTCTTAAAATTGGTATTGGAATGTGAACTTTTGGCATTGCATGTACTCGTACAACACTTTTAAACTTCGGAGTTTCACTACAGTGCAATAATGGAAAAATTGCTTTAAAAAAATACCACAGTAGGAAAATCTCACCCAGTTATTCGGAAACATTCCATATTGATTGGGCGTGGGTTAGATGTCTAGTGGGTTAGGTGTCTACTGGGCAGGTCTGCTTCATGTTTCCTGTTTGACACTATGCTTCAGGCATACAAATTATGACTAATGTCTCAAAAAATCAAAAAAATCATCCTTGGGTTCCATATGGCATATATTAGAGACAGAGGGTAAACATATAGCAAAGTTACACCGCAGGGGGTGGGGGCTTTGACACTGGCTCGTTCTTGCATAGGAATACGAGCCTTTCTTTATGTCATAGATCTACTGTGTAACTAGCACAGCAACCTCATTTGCAATTCCAGTTCACCATTACTTGGACGGTGTGAGCAAAACATATTATAGGTGCTCTCCTTTTGTTTACCAGAGTGATGGTTGCAGTTGTGATGCACGTAATCTACAGCTATCTCACTGTAAGCTCTATCAATGCTTCATTTCAGAAACATGGCCTCTTGTCATAATTTTTGTCTCCGTTGAAACATTAAAATTTCACGTTTTGTTGCTCTGGGGGACCCAGGCACTTGGAGACTTATTGAACTGTTTTGAAAACTATCAGGTTGGCTGCTTTGAGTAAGTGGTTTTACACTTAAGCATCAAACATTGCTACAATGCTGTTTCCAGAGACATTTTGCATCTGATGTGATTCCTGCCTAGAATCAAACAATCTTCTTCATGCATTGGGACGAGGCAAGGCTCACCCACAACATTACGCTTCCCATCACTTTTCAGGTTTGCCTGTCCATCAGAGTGAATTTTGTGGAAGATGTTTTTTTCTCTCCCTTTTCCCCTATCGGAGGGTGATGTGGCACCACTGTATAGACACCACAAGGTTACAGATTGGTTCAGAATACAGATTGGCAATGAAGACCTCCACAGAAAGACCCACCCACCTTCCTCTGCTTTGTATCTGCTTGGATGCCACTCTGGTAGATGGAGTCACAGTTTGGGAATTTGAATGAACCGATAGGGGTGGTGCGTTAAAGTTTCAAAGACTGTAACTTCTATCAGGTGAATTTGCACTCATTTTGTGGCCTAGGACTGCTCCTTAGTGTGTTGATGGGAAGTAAACGTAAAGCCTGCTGAACCTCATGCTTTGCACAAATTGAGCATTTCAGTTTTATGTTATCTTGAGTGATAAACTCTTATAGTTTTGGTCTCAAACGTTATCGTAAACCTTCTTTGGTTTACATCGGTGATGACAATTGGGTGCGGTCAATGACTCAAAGCAGTGGTTCCCAACTTGTGGTCCGGGGACCCCTGGGGGTCCACGAAGCCTCCTCAGGTGGTCCGTGACTGCATAGAAAATTTAAATAATATTAACAGATTGGGTCCCCATCTTTCAGTAATGATTTATTGGGGGTCCCTGGATTCCAGTAATGATAAAGTAGGGGGTCCACAGAAGTCAAAAGGTTGGGGACTACTGACTCAAAGCATTCAAGGGATTAACAATATAGTTGGGAACTAAATTCACACACAGTGAACGCAGATGAGAATCATTTACAGGCAGCGGTTACTGAAAGATACCATCATTTTGACTAACGCACCTAGACTTGATTGATATAGGAAAGTGAAGTATTAGTGTTAAAATAATGCCGCTTTTGAAAATCTAATGTACTTTTGTTTAGTTCACTTTTTAAAGTTGGGGCTGTGTTCCTTCAGTATATTATTATTCAATGTTAAAGGTAACTCAAGTACATAGAGAGAGACTCACAAGTAATTTTAGTTATTTGATTTAGTTTTAAGGCTACTCTTTAATGTAATATAATTACACTTTAACTTGGGGTTAGAGTTAGTATGTTATTTAGGGCTGTAATAAGAATATATTATAAATCATTTTGGTGAAGGGTTAGTAATAGGATTTGCAGGTCATTTTATGCATATATTTAATGTAGGATAATACAGGGGCAGCTTAATATTAAGTTAACTTTGAAATGTAATTTAGTTTAAAGTTATCTTTAGGGTTATGGTTTGAGATTGTGGATTGAAGTAGTTAAATGCTAGGGATAATGGGTCACAGTAATGGTGTCTGTAAGTAATTAGGTTGAATCAATGCTACAGGCAGTTAACGATGTTCAAAGTAATGTCATACATTCTTTGTGGTGATTCTGACAACCCAGTGTAATTGGAGCCCTTGCACACTGGATTTGAGCAATGGTTCCGAAATCTTAATTTCTGTTGTACTTTTTTCCTTTTGGTTTTGCTATACTTTTTAGGCCAGTAAGAAAGATGACTTACCAGCAAGTTATGAACTTATCTGCAGCTTGCACTCATTGATGCTTTCGATTGAGCAGCTACAGACCAGTTATCTTGTGAATCCAGAAAAATTTGCAGACGAACTCGCAGCTCAGCCTAGAAGGCTTTTGAATACACTGAGGTTAGTCTTACCAACTTAACACAATGTTTCCTATATGCTTTGCCTTCTCTAATTATTAGCATCCATTTTTTGTTCCTAAATGGGTACTTACTTTCCATTGTAGCGATGAAAAGTAACTATATCTTCCTTGTGAGCTCGTGAATCGCTTAACTCAAATGAAGTATGACTGTTCAGCTGCTACTGTTCTAGCTGTGGCTAGCATTCTACTTTTATTTTTTTTTATTTTTTTTTACTTGATCCATATTGCAAAGTCACTGATTGATTGCATTTAAGGTGAAGGTTGTGGCCTGAAAACCACTGAATAATGGAGAAGGGTGTGTTGGACTAGTTAGTTCCATGGAAGCAAACAAGACTATGACACCCAGAATGTGTTATCACACAAGAGTCGAGGACTAGAAACATTGTCACTAATAACTTGTAAGAAGTTGGTCATTGTAGTGGATGACGCAAGTCAAGGACTACTAGCCACTACAGTAGTGGGTGTGCGGTTTTCACCTGAAGCAGAACTTGGGCAACTCAGATGATATATGTCTATGTGCAGAAAAGGGTGAATGAAGCCAACCCAGAATAGGGCTTGAGCAATCCAGTAACCACTGACACTACAGTAAAGAAAGGACCTATCTGGTCCAGCAAGAAGTAGAAACATCACAACCCACGGTTAACCATCGACATCACAAGAGGGGGTTTCTGGAGCTGTTGGGACGTGAAGGTCCCTTGCATGGTATAATCAATCAATCAGTTTTTTGTAGAGCTCAGCTACTCACCTGTGATGGTCTCAAGGGGTTTGGAGGAGGGGGGTTGGAGCCTCATCTGAAAAGCCATGTCTTGAGGTTTTTCCTGTAGATTGTAAGTGATGGGCTTTGTCTGTGGTATAGGGTTAGGTTGTTCCAGCTCTTTGCTGCGATGTAGGTGAAGGATTGTCCTCCGGCTGTGATTTTCCAAATGCAGCCAGAGACAGTTGAGAGGAGCGGAAGGATCTGGCGAGGGTGTGGAAGGAGACTCTTGGTTCAGGTAGGCCGGTCCGATGTTATGTATGGCTTGGTAAGTCTGGGTATAGTGACCGTGCTCCATTGGGCCTGCATTACCCACAGTCAGTCACTGGTAATTTTGAACTGTTTGTCCTTGATGCACACAGCGATCATACATGTATGCCGAGGGGTAATGCTGTTATGGTTTGCAACCCAAAAAAGTACTATGTTTTCAGGCTTGGCTCAACATGCTTACCTTAAGCAGAGAGCGTGATTCTCAACTTGCAGTATTGCCTTCGACTAACAGTGGTGACAGAGCTGAATTATAGCAAAGGAACAGGCCTTTCTTACGTTTTTTGGCAGTGGACAAGTTGCCTACTGACCTCACCTTTTGTAAATTCTGTTTTGTCTGAAAATTGTTTGGCACAGGGTCCTTTTGCAGCATCCAGTGCACGTTGATGCTGCATGTATGTGGCACAGTATATACACCAAGATCGATCTGTAGCATGGATTATTGTCGGCACAGTGGAATCCATTTTGGGATCTCCACTGTAGAGATGATGTTTAAAATGGACATTGGAGGTAGCCTGCCAGAAGAATCTTATATATTGCAAGCATTCCTGGGTCTTTTGTGTTGAAACAGACTCGGGGTTGTTAGAGGACCAGAGACAATGATCATTAAGTCTAGGGGGTGCTTTTAGCATATTCTTCTCTTTGTTCCACAAGTGGTACTGCTTCCCAATCTGCTAATTAGTGTAACGTGTGAAGGCTTACCTCCTTTTCTTTTTTGTTCCCTTGTGTGGTTCTCCAAGGAGATTTCTAACCTCACTCCATCTTCCTGCTGAGTCGAAGACACACTTTAGAACCCACAAACCATATATACTTACAGTACTGCCATCTGCAGTACGACAGGCAAGCATGATAGATGGCACCAGACTCTTATGAACTGATCAATGGGCTTCCATTCAAGACAGAAGCTGAGTCACTTGATCACTGTGAGCATTGTCTGTTTTACCAAAGTTGCAGTGTAGTTTTGTGTATAGAATTTTTTCTTATCTGAGATAAAGCGCTGATTCGGCTGCTAATTTATTAAATACTACATTGTGTAGTACTGAGGCCTGATTCTCCCCACAGCACCTCTCTGAGTAAGCCTTAGTCTTCTCAACCTGCTACCCTGAGAGTCAGGTGGTAAGAGATGTACTTGGTGCTCTGGTTTCAGGGCGTATAGCAGGAGCCTAGGAGGAAACTGACTCAGTTGTGACACTTAGGGCCCGGTAAACCCCTGTATGCCCCCAAGGCCTCTTAACTGGTTTCACCCAGAAGCATTAGGAACAACTCACAAGAGCGGGTGCTGCTAGGGAACTGAAGTGAAAAGGCAAGACGAGTAGCCCTATTGAAACAAACAAGTCCTAGGTAGGATTAAGAAGTGTGCTGTAATGTGGCAACATGAGTCCTGCCATAGGCCCCTTTTGGCACATCATCGGCCGAAATGGGGGATGCCCCAGAAAAACTCTTAAGCTCTCTACCTTTTTCGTAACTCCCAAGACGGAACTCACTTGAAGAAGAGCTTAAATAGGTATAGTCAAAGCATATCACCTAAAGTGAAGTGCCACTATTAATTTAAAGGGATCTGACCAGATAATGGTTTAGAGGGAGATTAACATTTTTGCTCTGACTTATGGTTTTCTTGTTGATGACTCAGACCTTTTGTTGAGGGTTTGGGAGCCAGACTCATGAGCTGCGTGGTTCTCGGCGTTTTAAGGTGGTGACCCGTTTAAAGAGAGCTTTCAGTGCAAGTCCTGGATATCCAGTGAACCTGCAGAAGAAAAGTGAGATGGCTTGCACTCGTAGTAAACTGCAACAAATTGACCTTTACACGATCAAGGGCTCCTCTAAGGATTGGATTTGCTTAGAGTAATATTTAGCTAAGATGCTTCATTTATTTAAGCAGATATGGCCACAAAATGTTATTTGAGGAAATAAATTTAGAATTTGTGCTTTAACTCCCACTTAACATGCCGGATTCTCTGGTATTTATAAATAATACATATGGAAGCTCCTACAAGCAGGTAACCAGAATCTTATATACAATCCTTAGGCAAACAGGATGTGCAGGAAGATTGATCAACTCTTGTATGTGTTCTGTAGTTAAGAATCTATGCAATTGCATTAGACAGGTGTTGGCTCATCTTTATTTTGCAGACCAGAAAATGTCTGGAATTTATACAGAACTAAGACCACACGTACCTAATTGTCCCTTAGTTTTTATGGTAGTATGAAGTAAGATGCCATTGAGTAGGATCTTAATATCTGGACTAATTGAAGCAAATACAGGAATATTTTACAAACGCAGCAAGCAGACTATTATTGGGGGGGGGGGGGGGGGGGCACGGATAGCTATGAGAGAAATAACCGAAGAATAATGCCTAAGCATTTAACCACCACCATTTTTGTATGCAACAGTAATGCCAAAGATGAACCTCTTTAGCTACGTAAGTGTTTTGTAATCTCTATACTGCCTTGTGTCATATTGTTCAATGAATCATAAACAGTCTGTGCTGTGGTGGCCACCACAAATTGAATACAAGCCGCCTTTTTGGGACAGCTAGTTTTGAACTTAAAAGAGAACTCTAAAAGTAATACTGCCATCAGGCTCACCACGTTTAAGGTGGGGGAGGTTTTATACTTGGCAAAAATATGATACTAAAAGATATTACTTGTAGAAAACCTTTGTTAATGGTAAGCTACTTTTCCTTTGTCTTGTTAATAGTTGGATGCAAATGCTCAGTATGTGGCTACATTTGAAAGAGCAGTATTAACAGATCTTTTACTTCCTTCAAGGGAACTCAATCCTATGTATGAAGGCTATCAACAGCATGATGCGCAGGAAGTGTTGCAGTGTATTTTAGGCTACATTGAGGAAACCTGTCAATTGCTGAAGAAGGAGGATTCGAAATGTTTATCTGTAGAGGAGACCATTCCCGTTTTGCCAAAGGTATCCAATATGAATTTTGAAAGTGAAATTTCAAATGAGACGGACCAACATGTAATCCCTATGGCACATGGACGTGCAGATGATGTAACAAAAGAAACATTACAAAATGAAAATGGAAAGCGGAAAAGTGACACTGAGGCGGGGAATGCAAAGAAAAAATCTAAATGTTTTCAGGAGCCAAAACTAGAGGACCAGAGCAAGTTGAGAAGATCAAAAAGAAGATCTCCTGTTGGAACTCTGCAAAGTAAACCAGATGCCTCCATTAAAAGTTGTACTGAAAATGAAAGTACTCGTCCCACTGAGAAGAAGTCTAGGTTAAGCTGGTTGAAGTCTTCCGGGAAACAGCCCAGCATTTTGTCAAAATTCTGCAGTCTAGGCAAGTTATCAACAAGTTCCGGAACTAAAACAGATTCAAAGGAAACTCACAAATCCGTCTCGGAGGAAGAGTCTGTGAAAGCCATTACTTGTCAGCATTTACACGAAAATAGTGTACAGGCAGTGCCTCCTGCTGCAGCACCCATTGCAGGGAAGAGTTTTGATGAGTCCCCTGCCGCAAGAAAAGGTGAGCAAAATCTACAGAAATCTGAATAGGATTTGCTGTGACGTTTGACTGCATAATCATAAATCCAATACGTTCCCAAGAACCATATCTCTTGGAATGCATTTGTGACGAGTTTACTATCAAATGCTAATCTGTAGCCCACATCAATCTGGGGTTTCATTTAAAAAAAAAAAAAATGATTTCCTTATATATATTGAAAATACAAACCATCTCTGCAACCTGTGTCGAATTGTCTACGGCAGTGGTTCCCAACCTGTGGTCCGGGGACCCCTGGGGGTCTGCGAAGCCCCCTCAAGGGGTCCGCGACTGCTCAGAAAATAAATTAACAGATTATGTCCCCAGCTTTCAGTAATGGCTTAGTAGGGAGTCCCCAGATTCCAATAATGATTCAGTGGTGGTCCCCGGGCTCCAGTAATGATAAAGTGGGGGTCCACAGATGTGAAAAGGTTGGGAACCACTGGTCTACAGCTTCAGTGTAGTTCATATGAAAGTAGGAATGTATTTGTTTCTCGTAAGATTTCTTTATGGGTAGTGTTTTTGGCTCTTATATTCACAATAATGGTACCTTGGTACGTAAAGGTGACAGGTACATAGATCGTTTGTTTTTGCTAGGATTGTGGCGATAAGTGTCTACTTAAAATCAACAAGACTTAGGACCTTCTTATGCGTTCTTAATTTTCCCTTTTAGAAAATTACCTTTGTGCTCGCACACACTCCCATCCATCCATCCGTTTTATTATTTTTTTGCCTCTTTGAGCAAGTTTGTTCATGAAAATATATATATTATTGTTTTTTAGTAGAGTTTCTACTCGTAAGCTGCCATTGACTCAGTCCGGATGATGATCCAATGTAAAGCACATATTGGGGTACAAACGTCAATATAATCTTGTACTGTCAAAAATTCCATATCCCTCAAAATGCTCCACACCTAACCCATCAGCCTTAGCTGTGGCTTTGGCTCATAATTTCGGGAGCAAATGAGTAACAACTGTTATTTCCTCCCTTTTTTTAGTAACACTTAATTCAGTTACCGGCACAGTCATCCAACCATTTACTTGCTCTTTGCCCTTTTGTATGGATTTGTCTGGGCAAAACAAAAAATTATTCTGTGGGGTTTACCAAGAGATATAAATGCAAATACATCTGTAAATTATGGTGGGTGTTCAGCATAGACACAGCAGTTCCAACGATTCTATTCCATATAAACATATTTACTGTTGGAGTTTAGTGTAGAAGTAAAGTTAGTGTGGTTAATTATTGAAATTGTTCTATAAAGTGTTGTTCCTTGATAGCAGTCTTGCAGGAAGTAAGAAACGTCCAGTTCAGGAATCCCTATAAACAAAGGTGCAGCAAACGCAAGTTTGGGTCTGTCACCAGGTTAATGCTGGCTGAGCATAAATACTATTTGGAAGTCTACTTTTTGTAACACTTCTGACCTGCAGTCAATTCTTCTGTGGATCCTGCATCTTGGAAAAGCCATTTACTACATGCTCGTTGAGTTAAACACTTGCAGCTGTCATTTGGTCTTATCTGCACATTACAATTTTTAATACTGACTGAGCCAGTTTGGCCTTCCATCACTTCGGGTCCCTAAATAAAGTTCAATTAAAATGGAGAATAGTAAAACCTTTATTTACAGTTAATTACAAAACACACAATTCTAGTAATAAAGTTAATGTGTCAAAATGTTACTTAGAAGTCCTTACGCCTCTGTCTTTAAACAGTTTATGTCCAAAGCAGTGCATCGCCTCAGGGACATGTGCCATTAATTTTATTTGCAGAGCAGTTACCTGGACTTGATGGGTTATGCCAAATTCCACTTCGGCATGTTGAGGATCATGTGAAGGGCTGGCATGCTTTCTTCTTCCTTCAACTCATGCATGGAATATTCTGATGAATAGTGGCAGTTTAGCTCTCTGAGACGCCCTATATTATGAAGAGGATGGAGGTCTAAGAATGCAGAAGATAACGCATGTGTCATGTAGCAAAGGGACAACTAGATATGGTTTAAATAACAAAATGAAGAAAGTAACAAATTAAACACCAGCAACGATCTGCTGCACACAATGAGTTGAAAAGTAATGGCTTATAAGAGCGTTAGTATTCTCATTTTGGCTTTTAGACTGAATTCGAGGGACCAACCAATTAAAACAAAGTATATATACCGGTGGCCTGCTACACCTCCTGCAATCTTTGGGAATTAAGTAAAGCGTTTCTGCATATTGTCATGTATAATCGTAACTTTTTATATGACAGAGCTTGATACTCTGGAATTGGTGGAAAAATTGTTTCAAGGCCAGTTGGTACTGAGAACACGGTGCTTGGAATGTGAATGTTTCACTGAGCGCAGAGAAGATTTTCAAGACATCAGTGTTCCAGTGCAAGAAGACGACATTTCTAAGGTGGAAGCTAGTTCTGAAAGTGAGTAGCTTTTAAATAGAGCTAATGTACAATGTTGATTTGGAATGTTTCTGCTAGGGACTTATCAGTAATTTGTTTCTTCTGTTTCAAGGTATCTTCCTTATTGTTAAGCAATGAATTGTCTTGCCCACTTGCGCAGTCCCGGAGCACTTTTAAAAGCAGCAAGACTATAACTTACCAACAAAGCAAAATGAGTGATAAGCCTATGAACATCAGCAGTGAACATCTGCTTTACATTTTCAAAACAAGCAGCTACATTTTTGAAAATGTTAATTTTAATCTGTAAATTGAATTTTCGCAAAAACATGTAGCGCCGATGATAACCCCCCCCTTTTTTTTTTTTTTTTTTTTAAATGTGAGGATAAAGAAAAAAATTGTCTTAGGCATAGAGACTCACATTGAAAAATAGAAAAACTGCTCTGTTACCGTAAAACTTCTCATGGCCCACAGCGATACCAGTATGCAGCACACTGATAGTCCACAAGTTGCGTATTTTTAGTTGATGGTAAGGATCCCAAATAAAAAAGCACTGTCCTTTATCAATTTTCAGGGTTTTGAATTAATTTTTCTTCTCCTGGGTCAGTCTGGTGTCAAGCTCTTATACCCCTCTTTTTTTTAGGGGGAAGGCGTTTAGACCCAAGTTCTTGTGTATTCCCACTGATGTCTTTCTCTTGGCAGTTTTTCCTGGAGAAACGTTTTTTTTTTTTTTTTTTTTTTTTTTTTTTTTTTTTATAAACCTACTGAAAGAAAGATTCTGAGAGAAAAGTAGCTATGCTGCTGCCTGTGACCATTTCAAGCAGTCTCCAGGAGGAGCTATGGCCCTGCTTAAGCCCATCTGACCCTTCTTCTGATACCTCTGGTCTATCTGAGGCATCTTCCTGATGTTCGTGGAGCACCCTCAACGTCCTAAACAGGTCCTCAATTGTGACAAATTAAGTCCATTAGTCTTGTAGATAAAATGCAGGTCCTTTTATTAGAACATCCCATCCACCATCAAGCAGGTACAACAGCTCCCTTCCCTCTGATCTTCACCTCCCCTTCAACATTCCACATTCCACTCTTATGTCATGGATGACCTCAGCCCAAGGCAAGGCTAGTGAGCATTCCAATCAGGCTGATCTCATCCAATACATAATACCACACATCTTCCCTCTTAACATTGAACAAACACAATAATAAACAAACAAAAGAAACTAAAAAGAAAGACAAATTACTTCCCCTTAAATTTGACTACTCTATTAAGATTCCACATTCTGCCATCTCTAATTTTAACAGTATTTCTAAACAATTTGATAACCTCAAACGGTCCCAAAAATTTACTTCCACCTTTATACAAGGTTGGTTTTCTTACCATAACTTGATCCCCAACCTTTACATGAACAAGATGTGCACCTTTCTTATCATCAAAGTACTCCTTCCTTTTCTGCACACAGACTTTCTCAAAATCATTCTCTTCACCAACAACGCTCCTACACCCTGCAACATTCTTACTCCAGCACACCCACGGAGGAGAGAGAGAGGTATTGGCTTTCCGACCTCTGAAAAGATCAAATGGGACCTTGCCCGTAGTGGAATGAGGTGTGACTGTACACATGAAGAAATCTTTTCAGACCCTCTTTCCAGTCTCTATTGGATGCAACCTCCAATTGAATACACTCCTTCACACATCTGTTGAACCTCTCTACTGTACCATTCCCTTCTGGATGATATGGAGAACACTTTCTATGCTTGATCCCATTTTTTTGGAGAAATTCTTCCATTTCTTTTGATACAAACTGCGGTCCATTGTTCGTCACTATAGCTTCAGGAATACCTTTACGACCAAAAACATCTTTGAAGAAGTCAATAATTCTTCTGGACTCAGTGGACCCATGTATACCAATTTCAGCCCACCTTGAGAATTGATCAATTAAAACTATTAGATAATTAGAACAACCTCTTCCACCAATAGGTCCTACAATGTCCACCGCTACTACTTCCAAAGGTTTTCGTGGCATGTCCCTTACACACATAGGAGGCACCCTAGTCTTGTAAATTTTATCACTGCAACAACAGTCTGTGCACTCTCTCACAAACCTTTCTACCATCAAGTCCATTCCTGGCCACCAATAGTCTAAACCAATCCTTGCCTTCGTTCTGCTCATACCTTGGTGTCCCTCATGTCCTAACTCAATAATTCTGTCCCTCAAAACTGTAGGAACAACTAATCTTAGTCCCCGTAACAGGACACCATCCTCCATTGACAATTCATCCTTCACTCTCCAGAAACTCACAAGATCCTTGTCTTGTTTAACCTCATTCCTCCAACCACCTCTGATCTGTTCACACACTCGTTGCAAGATCCTATCCTCAGCTACAACTCTTACCCACTCATCTTGTTTTATCACACTCCCAGTGACCACACACACAGAAACGTTTTGCTGCAACTCCTTCTCAGGTAACACTTCTACCTCCGAACTCAGTCTGGAAAGGCAATCCGCAACTTTATTATATGAACCAGGGACATAGTGCACTGTATAATTATAATCCTGAAGGCTGACCACCTATCTACTGATTCTACCAGAGATCAAGTCTAGACCTTTTTTCATAAACACCTCCACCAGAGGTTTATGATCATTGAGTATTTCAAACTCCTCACCCCACACAAAATTCCTCAAATTATTAATCGCCCAAAACACACATAATGCCTCCTTTTCTATTGTGGAGTAGTTGACCTCTGCTCCTCTTAATGTCCTGGAACAAAATACTATGGGTTTAGGAATTCCATCATCCATATTCTGTAACAACACTGCCCACAGTCCAGTTTCACAAGCATCAGTCATGATCACACATTTTCTGTTAGGATCAAACTACTTCAACGACCCAATTGAAGAAAATTCTTCTTTGATCTTATCAAACTCTCTCTGACATTCCTCGTCCCAGACAAACTCAGCATTTTTCTTAACAAGTTTTCCGCATGCAGAGTGTCTTAGATGCCAAATTTAGCATGAAACTTTAACATTCCAAAAAATGATAACAATTCTTCCTTTTTTTCTGGTGCACGTAGGTTCAAGATGTTCTTCACTAATTCCGCCTTGGGAAAATAGTCCATCCGCCGTAATCTTATGCCCAAGATATTCAACTTCTGTTTTCCCAAACGAACACTTCTTTGGCTTGAGGGGTCAGACCATGGTCTCAGAGTATACTTAGAACTCTTTTAACTCTGGAATTATGTTCATCTTCATTCCTCCCATGTATCAAGATGTCGTCCTGATAACACTTCACACCAGGTTCCGAACCAAACAGATTGTACATGAGTCGTTGGAACACAGCAGCCGCTGAGACTAGGCCAAATGGCATTCTTATGAACCTGAACGTTCCAAATGGAGTGATGAAGGTGGTATAATCGCGTGAATCTGGGTGTGAGGAAAACAGCACTTCTCATGCATTGTCTAGGTTGTGAAGGTCAAGAGATATTTGAAAATCTGCTGGATCGTGGTGAAGAAGCTACAGATCTCAATGAATTTGAAATATGTTTAAAGAAACTTGATCTGCATTTTCTACCCAAGATAAGTACTATTTTAGAGCGTTTTCATTTTGGCATGAGAGAGCAGAGACCTGGAGAAAGTATTGAAGAGTATGTTACTGCACTCAGGAAACTTGCATCAACATGTAAGTTTGGGAGCACGATTGAGGAGAGGATTCCAGATCAATTCATGTTGAAGTGTACAAGTGATAAGATCAGACGAGTTGTGGAGCAAAGATGATCCAACACTACAAGAGGTGATTGTTCTAGCTAGAGGTGTGGAGCATACCATGGCATGTGTTGAGGAGCTAGAAAAAGAAAAGAAAGTAGAAAAGGTTGATGTGAGTAAAATTACCACAAAAAGAGAACCAACTGTTTCCAAGAATTACAGCTTTGAAAATGAGGAGGGCAAAGGAGATCTCGCTATTGTAGCACGGTACAAAGATGCTAGATGTTTCCGTTGTGGGAACACAAGACATTATGCATCCTACAAAAAGTGCCCAGCAGTGAACTCAACGTGAGGTTGTGCAGCAAAAAAGGCCGTTTTGCTAAATGTTGCAAATTATCTAAGAATCAGGCTTCAGTGAAGATGGTTGAAGACCGCATTTTGACAGTCTCCATGGGCACTGAGAAGAGAAAACATCCTAAGGACATTGTGACCATTTTCGAGTGTCAAATGAAATGTTATTTGACTCTGGGGCCTGGTTGACATTGATATCGGACAAAATCTTTGATGAACAGCTTAGACATAAAGTTGAGTTAAAGGATCCAGATATTGTTCCAGGTGGCTATGGTGGTCAGACCATTGATCTCCGAGGTTATTTTGAGACTGAAATTACCTTTCAGACGAACACCATTGTTGGAAAAGTTTATGTTCCTGTGAAAGGTGATGGTGTTTTAAGCTGGCCTCATCAGAGAGAGTTGAGAGTCATACTGGATCCAAATTCTACTTCACCAGTCATGCTTAAGGAGGACTATGTTAATTCCTTGCATCACATATATAAGTTAGAAGTACAGAGGAAAATGCTTTTGCCTGGATTGGTTGAAGAGTTCAAAGAAGTTTTTAGTGGGAAGTTCGGTTGTCTGAAGAAATATTCTCATCAAATAAAATTGAAAAAAGGCTCTATCCCAGTGGCATCCAAGGTGTTTCATTTCCTTAAAAAATGATGTGGAGAAAGAAATTAAGAGACTCTGTGATGAAGGTATCATTGAACCGGTCAAATCAGCTGAATGGATTTCACCAATTGTAGTAGCAAGGAAGCCCTCAGGAGATTTGAGACTATGCATAGATTTGAGGAACCTCAACAAATGTGTAGTCAGTGATCAATTTCCCTTACCAAACATCACAGAGATGGTCACGATGCTTTCGGGTTCTAGATATTTTAGTAAAATTGATTTAACTTCCGCGTATCATCAAATCAAATTGCACCCAGATTAACGCGATTATACCACATCAATGTCATGCTAGGATCCTCAGTTTAATGGAGGAGGCCTTCTATGTTACAATGAGGAATCCTTTATCATGGTGAGGTCTTTGATGTCATGGATGCTCCGACTTATACATGTCCTTGACATCATTGGTTGCCATAAAAAGGTCTAGCAATTTTGATGAGTAGCATCCATGCAACAAACGCTGACCACCCCATGAGTGACTTGTTGAGTTTTGTTTGGGGGAGAAATTCTAACATTATGAATCACTTTCTGTCATGCATACTGTTCCTTTCAGTGCTTTTGACAACATGCATAGGGCAGTTCACATGGCAGCAGTAAAACATACCTATATGCTTGTAGATTTAATTCTGTTTTTGTTTGAGGAACAGAACATAGGCTTTAGTTTTGTTATGGGTGATTCGTATCCCGCAGTGGAGGGTGGTGCAACTTGTTATTGTTTTTCCCCAGTTGTCATGTGCTACTGTTGGATGTTCAGTCCATTAGATTGCCTCTTGTACCTTCTGGTATCGAATGTTCAAAGACTTGAATAATACTATAAAGTGTCATGCATTTATCCAGAAGAAACAAACTTCTGCAGTAGAAAGCAAGACTGATTTCTGTCTATTCTGACAGGACCACAAAACAAAATAAAATGATGTAAGGAGTGCTGAAACTTTCAAACGCTCACCCCCAGTCACAGATCTGGGTTTAATCCATCGTTATTTTTATCGCCACGTCACCCTAGTTTGGACCCAGCCAAACGCAAATCAGTCTTGACCCTGTTCCCGGTTTCAGGGTATCACCCTTCATCAGCCAGGCTAGCTTGAATCCAGTGGCGCAGCGGGCAAGAGACCCATTTGCCCCTTGTGGAAGTCTCTGCTGCATTAGTGAGTTCTTCACCTAGTAACTCTAGCTTGTACAGTTTTGGTGATGATTCCAGTGACTGATCATATAGATCAAATAACTATAGGTAAAAAAAAAAAAAAAGTTTTCATAGTAGATACAATCCAGAAGGTCAATTATCTGTTTTCATATATATATATATTTTTTTCCTTTAATCTCTTGCAGTGTCTTTTAAGAATTGTAGACCAGGATTTATCGGGTCAACCAATTTAGAAGACCGTTTTGTCTGCAATGCAAGAGCAGCCAGTATTGCTGGTAGTATCATTCTTTTATCAACCATAGTGTTGAATATTTTAGTTAATGGCTAGTTTGTGCCCTTTGAACCTAAGGACATTGCTTTTTTTTATCAGCTTCTAGAAGCTCGTTTCACAGTTCAGTGTGACTCAGTCTTTAGTAACTGTCCCCAACTCACCATGAGATTTCCTCTGATTTGTGTCAGCACACCATTTTCTCTTTTTACACGTTGGTAGCTTTGCATGGTAACATACACATAACTGTGTGAGTTCTAAGTATGGCTGGAGTTGAAGATTTTAACTTCAAAGTCAGGTTTGGGGCCAATAGTATTTCTTGGACATAAATGTGCAGTGACTTTGAGTTTCTTTTTTTGGAGGTGAATGGTCACCACTATTGTAGGGAGTTCTGAAGATTGTTCAGTGCCAGAGTATGTGGCACAATGTAGCACAGTTCTTTGGCAGGGAGACATGACTTCTTTCAGGGTTGATCCCCAGTGGGAAGATGGTCTGCATATGAGTGGTATGTGTCCTTTTGGCCCAGGAATTTTTCTCAGTGTCTAGTCGAGGAAACCTTGCTGTTATCTTTGTTCTGGGTGTAGGTTTCTGCGTGACAACTGGAGATAATTCCTTCCTTGAGTCAGAGCCTTCTTGCGGGAAGTTGGCTCTGTATATACTATCTCAAAGTAAGAGATAGTGTGCACAGAGTCCAAGGGTTCCCCTTAGAGGTTGATAGTGGCAAAATAAGATAATTTTAATGCTTTATTTTGTGGTAGTGTGGTCGAGCAGTTGGCTTATCAGAGGGTAGTGTTAAGCATTTGTTGTACACACACAGGCAATAAATGAGGAACACACTCAAAGACTTAACTCCATGCCGATAATCTTTACATAGAAAAATATATTTTCTTAATTTATTTTAGAACCACAAGATTCAAGATTTGAAGTATATACAAAAAATGCGAGGTACCCCACATAGGTAAGTAAGGAACTTTGAATTAAAGCAGTAGTACACACAGTATATGTTAAAATGGCTATAAGCTACTTTAAACGTGGACACAGTGCAAAAATCAACAGTTCCTGGGGGAGGTAAGTTTGGTTAGTTTTTGCAGGTAAGTAAAGCGCTTACACAGTCAGCCTCCTGGGCATAGGCAGCCCACCGTTGGGGGTTCAAGACAACCCCAAAGTCACCACACCAGCAACAGAGGGCCTGTCAGGTGCAGAGGTCAAAGGAGGGCCCAAAACACATAGGCGCCTATGGAGAACAGGAGTGCTCCGGTTCCGGTCTGCTGGCAGGTAAGTGGGTGAGGGGGGGGTGCTGGGCTAGGAAGAGTGCCGCCTGCTGGTCACTCCTGCACTGGAGGTTGGTTCCTTTCGGTCTTTGGGGCTACGGGTGCAGTGCTTGGTCGAGGTGTCGGTTTCTTTGTTACCAGGCAGTCAAGGTCAGGGGGAGCCTCTGGATCCTCTCTGCAGGTGTCGCTGTGGGGGAGCAGGAGGGTTGACCCAGGTTACTCACATCGTCACAGTCACCTGGGAGTCCTCTCTGCAGTGTTTGTTCTCTGGAGCTCGAGACGGGGGCTTCGGGTGCAGGGTGTGAAGTCTCATGCTTCCAGCGGGAAGGGAGAGTTCTTTGAAAGTTGTTTCTTTGTTGCAAAAATGTTGCTGTTGGTGAACAGTGCGGCTGTTCTCTGGAGTTTCTTGGTCCTTCGGTTTCAGGGCAGTCTCTGAGTCCTCATAGGTCACTGGTCCCTGTCGGATGCGTTGCTGTGCAGGTTTTTTGAGTCTGGAGACAGGCCGGTAGGGCTGGGGCCAAGTCAGATGTCATCTCCAACCGTTCTGCAGGGCTTTCAGGTCAGCAGTTCTTCTTGTTGCAGGAATCTGATTTCCTGGGCTCGGGGTCACCCATAAATTCTAAATTTAGGGGTGTATTTAGGTCAGGTCATTTAGGTCAGGAGGGCAGTAGCGAATGGCTACTGTCCTGTAGGGTGGCTACACCCTCTTTGTGCCTCCTCCCCGAGGGGAGGGGGGCACATCCCTAATCCTATTGGGGGAATCCTCCAAACTCAAGATGGAGGATTTCTAAAGGCAGAGGTCATCTCAGCTCAGGACACCTTAGGTGCTGTTCTGACTGGTGGGTGACTCCTCCATGTTTTTCTCATTATCCTCTCCTGCCTTGCCGCCAAAAGTGGGGGCAGTGGCCGGAGGGGCTGGCATCTCCACTAGCTGGGATGCCGTTGGGTGCTGTATCAAAAGGCATGAGCCTTTGAGGCTCACCACCAGGTGTTAGTTCCTGCAGGGGGAGGGGAGAAGCACCTCCACCCAGTACAGGCTTTGTTCCTGGCCACAGAGTGACAAAGGCACTCTCCCCATGTGGCCAGAAACTTGTCTGGTTGTGGTAGGCTGGCAGAAATTGGTCAGCCTAGCACTAGGAGTCGGACTGGTATTCAGGGGGCATCTCTAAGATGCCCTTTGGGTGCATTTTACAATAAATTGCACACTGGCATCAGTGTGCATTTATTGTGCTGAGAAGTTTGATACCAATTCAGTGTAGCCATTATGGAACTGTGGAGTTCAAGTTTGACAAACTCCCAGACCATATACTCTGACTACCCTGCACTTACAATGTCTAAGGTTTTGCTTAGACACTGTAGGGGCATAATGCTCATGCACATATACCCTCATCTGTGGTATAGTGCACCCTGCCTTAAGGCTGTAAGCCCTGCTAGAGGGGTGACTTACCTATGCCACAGGCAGTGTGAGGTTGGCATGGCACTCTGAGGGCAGTGCCATATCGACTTAGTCATTTTCTCCCCACCAGCACACACAAGCTGTGAGGCAGTGTGCATGTGCTGAGTGAGGGGTCCCCGGAGTGGCATAAGACATGCTGCAGCCCTTAGAGACCTTTCCTGGCATCAGGGCCCTCTGTACCCGGGGTACCATTTACAAGGGACTTACCTATGTGCCAGGGCTATGCCAATTGTGGGAACAAAGGTACAGTTTAGGAAAAGAACACTGGCGCTGGGACCTGGTTAGCAGGGTCCCAGCACACTTTCAATCATAACGGGTATCAAGTCGGGGGGGGTAGCCATGCCAAGGAAGGCATTTCCTTACACTTCTGATGAGACAGATTTTACTGTGTGCCTCAAAGGCCTCTGCCCTACTAGAAGGCACCCCTCTTTTTTTCTCTCCTCCCTTACCCCACCCGATTGTCACAAGTCAAAACTCTCTGCCACCACACCTGTGCTGAATTTCTGTAACAATCCCACCTTCTGTCCAAACATTCAATTGACTTTTTTGCAATGGAGGCAGACGCACGCCAAGTAGTAGGTTTAGCCGTGGTGCTTGGGGAAAACCCAGGTTACAGATGGAAACCTGTTTTTGCAAAGGTGGCAAAATTTAACCAGTACATTTCCCAAACCCTCCCTGCATAAGTCTTTATTCATAGACCCTGTTCTCCAAAACTTTAGATCACTTTCTTTGTAGGTGCTCACAGGTTAGTTCAGTGTGTTGCTTGAAGTTATCCCTGTTTCTCTTGCATCAATGTTGAATTGCATAAACAATTGAGCAGTTAAAATATGTATGAGACTGATGGCTGACTGAAACAATCTATTGTGGTCTGTGTCATGGAGCATGTGGATTTCAGGGAAGGTACCACAAGTCACCTCAAAACGAACCTCTTTCTACGAAGAAAAATATTTTAACGTCGGAGCTTAATATTAGATGACGGCAGTGTCCACTGCATGGGAATCTATTGCACTACATGCTACAAACTGGTAAGTGATGGTTCTAACTGTGCACGGCTTCGTACCTGTTTGGGTGTACATGTATTTGAGATCTTTGGAGCTGCATACATAAAGGTTGATATTTTATTTATATTTCTTTATGTAGATCTACAAAAGATGCATGGTTACGTTTTCTGTTCGGACATGTGCTCAGTCAGATATTCATTTGGATGGATTAATAATTTGCAGAATCGTGTTAAAATATGAGGTTTCTGATGGATACAACTACCTGTGGATTCCTCACCTTATGAATTCGTCCTTGCGCCAGCATCCGACGGAAAGTCTTCTTCCTAGCTGTCCACGTCGACGAGGACGTCATAATGGCACGGCTCCATGTGACTCCGTCTGACGTCAACGTGGCAATAAGAGGTCCTCGTTGGCGTACTGACGTCAGTTTTCCTTTTTTCCGTGCCTTCGACGCCAACTGTTTTTCTTCCTGGCTCGTTGATTACTGTTGCGTTTTTTGCCTCCAAAGAAGTCCGGTTTCAAGCCATGTAGAGAATGTGGGGGTCGGATGTCAGTGACCGATCCACATTCGGATTGTATTTGGTGCCTTAGTTCTGAGCATGATGTTGAAAGGATGCTCCTCGTGCCAAAGTATGAACCCTAGGGCTCTAAAAGAGCATGAGGCGAAGCTTTTTCTGGCGAAAGCGAAGAAGGGCCATAAGAGGGATTCCTCCCATGCTTCACCAAAGAAGCATAAGAAGCGGCGTTATCATGATTCACCTTGCCGTCATGACTCTCGGCGCTGGTCGGAGCGGAGCCGATCAAGGTCGAGGTCTCGGTCTTCTCGACGCCAGAAGACATGGGAGATGAGCCCTACTGTGACGCCTCAGCCCAGGAGTCCGGAGTTATCGCCGGCGCCGTCTGTCTTTGAGGTTGCTCATCATAGACCTCAATTTTCGCTGGCGTCGAGGGAGCCTGATGTACAGCAGTCATCTACTCGCCAATATCCTACTTTCCCGGCTCCAGGGGCGGATCCGGCTGCATTTTTTTATGCAATGTATGCCGTTTTTCAGTCCATGGCCCCTGCTGGTGCACCCGGGGGTCCCACAGGGCCATTGGCATTTGATTTGGGCTCTCATGCCGTATAAGGCGGCTCCATTCATGCCCTTTTGTCCGGCGGAGAGTGTCGGATCGGCGCCGAGGGTATCTCCTTGTGGGAGTTCACCACCTGTGACGGTGGCTCCACCATCGCGTCAGCCGACGCCATCGCCGCGCCATTCGACGTCGATGATGTCTCCTTCCAGACCGGCTCCATCGCCTTCCTGCCAACCGACTCCACGGAGGTCATCGTTTGACTCCGTGCCGGCGCCGGGTGAGGCTAGGAGTCACCCATCTCTTACTGGGCCTTTCTGAGATTCGACGTCTTCGGCGTCGATGGATTCATTATCGACGCCGGCTTTGGAGACACCTCTTCGGTCTCGTAGGAAGGCTTTACGACTTTTGGAGGAGGAAGACTACAGACAGCTGGAGGAAGGTGAGATTGAGCCTTTGGATGAATTCCAGGGTCTGGCCACTGCAAGCGGGCTGGATACTTCCCCGGAGTGGGACATTGCGTCTCTGGGGGAGTTTACAGAAGAGGCCGCATCCTTCCATACGGTGGTCAGGAAGGCAGCAGAGTTTCTGGACTTGCCCTTGTCTGTGGCGGAGGTGAAAACTAACCTGCTCACGGAGGTGTTGTATCCTTCTGCATCCAGTGCTGATCCTTTGCTGCCCTTCAAAGAGGCTTTAACTGAGCCTATTTTGGATTTGTGGAGGAAGCCAGTTACGACTCCTGCAATGAACAGGGCAGTGGCGAGGAGGCGCACCAGGAGATCCGGTTTTCCTGTCACGTCATCCGACTCCTGAAAGTTTAGTAGTCCAGGCGTCTTGCTCCGCGAAGTCTGCTCCTGGAGCATTCCCTGGAGTCCCAACTGATAGGGAGTCCAAGAGAAATGGAGCAGTCTTCGAAGATCTTTTCATCCTGTAGTATGGCGCTCAAGGCTACTAATTCTACCTGTGTGCTGGGCAGGTATGTCCACGCCCTTATGGACTCCGCTAAAGAGATGGCCACGGATCTGCCACTGGAGGTACAAAGGTCCTTTGGGTCTCTTTTTACGGATGCGCAGGCGGCTGCACAACAAATTATACAGTCTGGCCTGGACAGGTCTGATTCGGTAGCCAGGGCCATGGGAACATCTGTGGCTACTAGGAGGCATGTCTGGTTAAGGTCCTCTGGATTTTCATCGGACGTTCAATCCACCTTATTAGATCTGCCATTCGAAGGGGAAAAGCTGTTTGGAGAGAAGACCGATTCTGCCCTTGAAAGGTTTAAGGACAGTCGGGCAACAGCTAAGTCTTTGGGCTTACAGACTGCTACGGCTGCATCTTATAGACCTTTTTGCAGGTTTAGGGGGTTTACATGTGGCTCTGCCTTTCGGAGGTCCCAATACTTGGCCCAGCAACCTGCCAGAAGCAGCCCTAGTTTTCCCCACTTTATCGTCCATACTTCTCCTGTAGGGGGAAGGTTGAGTCTTTTTCTCCAAAAGTGGGAGTCGATTACAACGGACTCGTGGGTGTTAAGAATTGTGGAAAAAGGTTATGCTCTCCCCTTTCAGGAGTCCCCTCCTCCCTTTCCCCACCCGTCCCTCATTTTGTTCAGAAGACCATCTTCTGTTGTTGTAACAGGAGGTTATGACCATGTTGTCAAAGGGTGCAATAGAGTTGGTGCCGTTGCAGGAAAGGGGTCAGGGGTGTTCAAAATATTTCCTGATTCCCAAAGCGGACGGTCGTCTAAGACCGATCCTAGACTTGAAGATTTTGAATTTGTTCCTCAAACTGGAGTAATTCTAAATGCTGACCCTAGCGCAGGTACTATTGGCGTTGAACGAAGGAGACTGGATGGTGTCTGTCGACTTGCAGGATGCGTACTTTCATATTCCAATGATCGAGTCGCACAGGAAGTATCTCCAGTTTGTGGTCGGGACGCAACACTACCAGTTTGCGGTCCTTCCGTTTGGACTTACTTCAGCACCTCGGTTTTTTTTTTATGAAGGTGATGGCATTTGTTGCAGCACATCTCAGAAGGAGGGAAGTAGCGGTTTTTCCCTACCTGGACGATTGGTTGATCAAAGCCAAGACTCCAGAGCTTGTGTTGTCTCATCTGCGAATGACAACCCAGTTGTTGTTGTTCGATCTGGGTTTTTCAGTAAATGTACCCAAATCTCACCTGGAACCCTCTCACTGCCTCCTGTTCATAGGGGCAGTACTGGACACAACATTGTTTCGGGCCTACCCCCACCTCAGCGGGGTCGGGACATTCAGGCGCTGATTCCAATGTTTCAAATTGGAACGGCAGTTCCAGTCCTCAAGGTCTTACGCCTGCTAGGTCTGTTTGCTTCTTGCATTCTGTTGGTCACTCACGCTCGATGGCATATGAGGGCTCTTCAGTGGTGCCTCCGCAGGCAGTGGTTCCAGTACAAAGGAGATCTCGGGGATTCGATAAAGATCTCCAGGGACGCTGTAGCTGATCTTCACTGGTGGACAGTGGACGGCAACCTTTCCCAAGGAAAACCGTTTTCACTACCACCTCCTGTGGCCACAGTAATATCGGATGCTTCCACTCTAGGGTGGGGAGCTCATCTGCGGGACCTGGAGATCAAGGGTCATTGGTCTGCAGCAGAACAGATGTCCAACTCTGTTGGAGTTGCGGACGATACGTTTGGCGGTCAAGGCCTTCCTTCCTCCCTTCCCTTCCCTTCGCGGTCGGTCGGTTCAGGTCCTGACAGACAACACTACCGCGATGTGGTGTATATAAACAAGCAGGGAGGAATAGGGTCGTACCTTCTCTGCAGAGAGGCTCTGCGACTCTGATCCTGGGTTCAGGACCATCAGATTTGCTTAATAGCAAATCATTTGGCCTGAGCACTAAATGTACGTGCGGACGGTCTCAGTCGTCTCTTCTCTGTAGATCACGAGTGGCGTCTCCATCCAGACCTGGTCCTCTACATATTCGGGATGTGGGGTACGCCTCAGGTGGATCTATTCGCCACTCGGGAGAACGCGCACTGTCCGTTGTTCTGCAGCCTCCAGTATCCGTTGCAAGGAGCGCTGGGGGATGCGTTTCAGATGTCCTGGAGCGGCCAGTTGCTTTACGCGTTTCTCCCCCATACCCTTGATTCCTCGGGTTCTGCGGAAGGTTCGTTAAGACCGGGCCCAAGTCATTTTGGTGGCACCGGACTGGCAGAGAAGGGTATGGTATACAGACCTGCTTCAACTCTCTGTGCCCTCCACGCCGTCTCCCTCGCAGGGCAGACCTCCTCACAGTCGCAGGGGCAGGTTCTACACCCCCACCTCCAGAGCCTGCACCTTCATGCCTGGAGATTGAACGGGGCAACCTGAGTTCCTTTTCTCTCCCACCGGATGTAGTGGATGTTATTCTATCGTCCAGGCGACACTCCACTAAATCCATTTATGCCGGTAGGTGGGCAAAATTTGTGGTTTGGTGTGGAGAGAATCAAAAAGATCTCTTAAAGGCCCACCTTTCAGATGTTCTTTTGTTTGCTCTTGATTTAGCAAAGAAAGGCTGTACGGTAGCTACGGTTAAAGGTTATTTGGCGGCTCTGTCAGCTTTTCTTTGCCTTCCGGACCAGCCTTCTTTATTTAAATCTCCGATTTGTAAATAGGTTTATTAAGGGTTTAGTTAATAAGTTTCCTCCCACGCCCTTTCACATGCCTCAGTGGGACCTGAATCTGGTACTGACATTTCTGATGGGTTCACCTTTCGAGCCTATGCATTCATGCCCGTTGAGATACTTAGTCCTTTAGACTGTTTTCTTGATTGCGATTACTTCTGCTAGGAGGGTTGGGGAACTTCAAGCCCTTTCTGTTAAACCTCCATTTACCATGTTTTTCCCTGATAAAGTGGAGTTGAAAACCAGGGCAGCTTTTCTGCAAAAAGTTGTCACTCCTTTTCATATGGGTCCGGCTATTACCCTTCCCTCGTTCTACCCGCCTCCCCACCCCTCTAAGGATGAAGAGAGGCTTAATCCTTAGACCCTAAGGGGGCTCTGAGTTTCTACCTGGAGAGAACAAAAGACTTTCATCTGGATGATCAGCTGTTCGTAGGGTATGTTGGACAGCGGAAGGGCAGAGCGGTCCAGAAACTAACAATCCCCAGGTGGGGTCATCCTGTGTATAAAAGTTTGTTACTCTCTGGCGAAGAAAGTTCTCCCTGAAGGTATCAGGGCCCATTCTACTAGGGCTAAGTCCGCTTCTTCGGCCCTAGCGAGAGGAGTTCCATTAGTGGACATTTGTAAAGCGGCAACTTGGGCGTCCCTCCATACCTTTGTAAAACATGGTCATTTTGCTCGCTCGGTATTAGAAGATTTCTTGGTGTAATCAGGCGGGCACCCACCACCGAGTGCGGTGCGGCTTTGGGACTCTATTCATAAGGTGAGGAATCACTAGCTACCTGTGGATTCCTCACAGTTCCTCCCGCCTCCCCGTTGCCTGCCTGATTTCACGGTTATCTTGTAAATGGTTGATTTTTGTGTGTGTGTGTGTGTGTGTATATATATATATATATATATATATATATATATGTGTGTGTGTGTAAATATATGCGTTTAATGGGCAATGTTCTTGTGTATATGTATTTTTCTTTACGGTTTTTGATGGGTCAGTTCTCACCTGTTTGCGTCAATGGCACGTAAAAAATGAGGTGAAACTGACGTACGCCGACGAGGACCTCTTATTGGCACGTTGACGTCCGGAGTCACGTGGAGCCATGCCATTATGACGTCCTCGTCAACGTGGACAGCTAGGAAGAAGACTTTCCGTCGGATGCTGGCGCAAGGACGAATTCATAAGGTGAGGAATCCACAGGTAGCTAGTGTATCCACCAGAAAAAGCGTTACCGAAGGTAAGTAACTTGTTCTTCTGTTTCATTCTAGCAAATTTATTTTTCATTAGAGTGGAGGTTTGCACTCATACTTTTGATGGGTGGAAAAGCTATGGTATCACAAAGTCAGACATGGCATATTTTCCTTTCCTATTTGAATGCGTCATCAAAACACCCCAAGTCGTATTTACATGATGTTACGGTCACATTCAAAGTTTGGTTTGAGGTTATGTAGGCATCAGTATTTATGCAGATTATCCTTTTTAGGATTGAGCCCATGGGAACATACGCTAGCGCATGCGTCTTGCTTGCAAGACTGTTGTTACCTAAAAAGAACTATGAGCTCGCCTGTCGCTTACCATTTGCTGGCTTGCGTGGCACTCTTCTTTATGGCTGCGTAATTCGTCACTGCAGACCAGCCATCATTACCGTTCTTGTCTGTGGAGCAGGGACAATGCACAGAGTGAGTCAGCCTAATCAATGCGCATCCGCTGCTCCAGCTGTGATGGAAGTAATTCTTTTTCATAACTTTTAGGGCCCTGCAACCAGAAGGCGTATGACTAGTAAAAACACGCCCAGCCGGACAGACAAAATTTAAAAGGTTTATTTTCTATAGTTAACTCAACTTTTCTATTTTGGCAAGCCTTTTCTCACTTTGCACTCATGTTTTGTTTCCACTTGTGTGTGCTGTTCTGAAAAGATGACAATTACCTTGTTCCCAATATTGCAAAAGCAACATTGTTTGTTTCTCTCTTATGTGTTAATTTGTGAAATGATGCTTTATCACATACTCATACACTACACCCCAGTCCACCCCACCATGCCCCACTCCAATCCACCACACTCATTCCAATCCACTGCACACGGTCCAATTGACCCCAGACTAATCTAATCCACCCCATTCACATCTACCATACTACAATCCCCCCCAGCCTGCCCCACTCCAAAACACAATAAAAAACAGTCTGCCCCACGCCATTCGCCGGCAGTCTGCCCCGCGCCATTCGCCCCACTACAATCCACAGCAATCTGTCCCACTTCAATAGTAAAAATCTACCCCACTCCAATCCAAAGCAATCTGTCCCACTCCAATCTGCCACCCTCAATTAAAAACAATCTGCCCCCTCCAGTCGAAAACCAACTCAATCAAAAACAATCTGTCCCAATGTAAAACAACCAGCCCCACTCTAATCCAACACAATCTGCCCCAGTCCAAAGTAATTTGCTCTAGTCCAAAACAATCTGCCCCACACAATTCAAAATAATCTCCCCCCACTCAATCCAAAGCAGTCTCCCCAATCCAAAGCACTATGCCCCACTCCAGTGCAAAATAGTCTGCATCACTCCAGTATGCCCCGCGTCATTCCAAAGCAATCTGCCCCGCGTCATTCCAAAGCAGTCTGCCTGGCTTAAAAACAATTTGCCCTACTCTGAACTGCACCACTTCAAAACAGTCTGCCTCGCGCTAATCTGCCCCACGTCAGTCCGAAACACTATGCCTTTTCCCAGTCTGTTCCATTCCAATCCACTCCAACTGCTGCCCCACTCCAGTCCCCACCCCATGCCGATCTAAAAGCATCTGCCCCACTCCAGTTCACTCCAACTGCTGCCTCACTCTAGTCCACCTCATGACAATCCAAAACCATCTGCCCCACTGCAGTCTGACACATTCTAATCTGCCTCACTCTGTCCAAAACAATCTGCACCACTCATGTCCTAAACAAATCTGCCGGACTCCAGTCTGCCCTACTTTAGTGTAAAACAACCTGCCCCACTTCAATCCCAAAAAAATCTGCCACAATAATCTGCTACTCTCCAGTCTGCCCCATTCTAATCCAAAACGGTCTGTCCCACTTCAATCCAAAACAATCTGCACCACTCCAGTCTGTCCCATTCCATTCCAAAACAGTCTGCCCGACTCCAAGCTGTACCATTACAATGTGTCCCACTCCAATCCAAAACAGTGTGCCCCACTCCAATTTGGAGCATTCCAATCTGTCCTATTGAAAAAGCAAATGTTCCTTAGCAGCGTAGCATCTATATAATTCCACCCAATTTTCAGTTTGTTTGGTTTTTGTTAATTTTGCTGCTTATTTACTTTTAAAAGTTTAGAACTGTAAAGCAAATGTTTTCTGTTCATGGGCATCTTGTTTTATTTCTTTACTTATTTCTTTGCTTTGTTGGCTAGTTGTTTTCTCTATTGTTGAGTATTCCAGGATTCCAATCTTTGTTAGGACAATTACTGCTTATGAATACTCAAAGTCCCTTAACAGAGAACTGGTGCTATTGGCAGCTAACTTCCTTGTTACCCTCTCCCAGCTGCAGATATAGACCAACTGAGTTCATGTTTCTAGAGCTAGTGTTTGAGAATTCCAACTAACTGCACCTAATAAGCAACCATAGTCCATGAGCCGTCTTGCGTTCTGAGGAGTCTGATGCATGCTCAAAAATGTGTTTTTCACCACAGTCTGTTTCACAAAGTAAAGACTAGCTTAGCAAGAATAATGACAAACATTGTAAAAACATTTTTTTCTAAAATGGACTAATACATATTTTGCATAACCTGAATACAGAAAACCAAACTCTTTGATTGTATGTTTTAACGGTGACCAAACAGACAACTTGGGATATTGCTTTAAGTCAAGAAGTCTGTGATTGCGAAAAGTCCATTGGGTTGCAGATCTTGTTTCTTGATTGGAGGAGGCAGCAATTTATGTCTACAGGGCTTTACCAGTTCCATCACTTTCATTTTAAAATGAGCACAATTTGTAAGAGTGGTTTTGCTTCATGCGATGCCTTGTCTGCATGATTTAAACTGTGACCGTTTCAAGGTTTTGTTTTTACTTTTCTTGACCAGGTGTGTGTGTGTGATTATTTTTTTTTTTTTCCTTTCCTCCTCAATTGTCTCCCAGTCATCCTCTCTCTTCTTTTTGAGAAACGCCCATCTTTGTGGAAAAAGATCACTCAAGATAGCAGTGTTCTTCATGAGAGCAGAGACGGCAGTTTGTTATGGACTGCCATATTAAACGCTTAAGGGCAGTTAGAGCAATTGTCTAGAGGAAAAACGTCTGAAGACGTGCTTTTGACCACGTACATAGAAGGGCACCTATCTCAGGATACAGGGCTGTAGCCCAGGAAGAGTAAAGTGCTGTCCTGCTGCAACCCACTTAATACACCCCGATGTACAATTTACAGTAAAAGTGCCATAGTCTATCCTTGTTCAGTTTGCACATTTCATAATTGTTTCAAGGTAGATATCAAACGTCTCCACAGGACCTCAAATGTAGGCCAGACAAAACACTCCATCCCAACATGCAGTGTGCTCCCAAACTCTGCTGTAATCACAGACGCATAAGTAGTCCTTACTCTCAAGCATGCCCATTCCTGAAGAAAGCAGGTACATAATGACAGTCTGTGACCTGCACACCACTTCTGAGCAGCGAGCTCTACAGTAGGGTTTAGCAGATGCGGTAGGTCACTCACTCTGTCTGTGAAATACTTTGCGATATATATGTGATCATGGACAAAAAGATACTTACTTATGTAAGCCATAAATCATCTTCGATTCTAGCCAGATAGGAGTGGCTGTTTTTGAAGCCTGCTCCTGCTGATATGGAACTTACATGTGATTCCATGTGGCTTTGCTCTTGAACATCGGCCTAGTAGAAAGTTCTAGATTTGTTACTCTCTGGGTCCACTTTGCTTGGATCTGAATACATAAAATAAAAAAAAGGTGCAAAAAGTTAGGGGTACAATTGGAAGCTTTCTGAAGTAGTGAGTGCAGAAGTTTTGGAGGAGGGGGAAAAGTGTACTCTACTATGGTTCATTCCCCCATTGCCATTTGTAGCATGGTAACAAACATTGATCCCTGTAGCAGTTGAAACAAAGGCACCAAAGTGCAGAACATTTAATATCCTTTAGCAAAGGCTGGAGAATCTCCTGCATACACCGAACAGTGACTCCCTTGAGGAAAGGGCAAGGCACCAGGAAATATCTTTCAACGTGGCAGTGCACCAACAAAGACTCCTCTATGTTGAACTTGTTATAAAACCATCCACTAAAGTTCAGAGTTACAGGTAGGTAACATGAAGCACAAGCTTACTCTGATGCGCCTATCTGTTTACCAGAGATTTATTCTGCTTGTTTGATTTAAATGACTGACTAAATGACGCTTGAGTAAATATAATCATTTGCTTTTAAAGTCTCTCCAGATCCAAAAACAGATGTAAAGTGCCTGAAATGGGCCATTTCACAGTTTGCTTCTGTGGAGCGTATCGTAGGCGAGGATAAATACTTCTGTGAAAATTGTCATCATTATACAGAAGCAGAGCGGAGTCTACTGTTCGACAAACTACCTGAAGTTATAACAATTCATCTCAAGTGCTTTGCAGCCAGTGGGATAGAGTAAGTACTTGCAGAACTTAAAGTTTGCACTACTTCAGTTAGTAAACAGCTGCTTCATTTTAATTTGTCATAAGAACAATTACAATTTATTGGTTGACCTCATTTTTGTACTGAAATGCTAATTACATTTAAATGCCATAGTATTTGGCTATGTTTTCCAAGATCACATTATTAAAGTGATGCATCAGTTTGTGTAACCTGCGTGTCTCTGCTGATGAGGCTGAACAGCTTAAACTTCATACAGGAGGCAGTCTTCAGAATTCCATCCGCGTACTGTGTGTGAATGAGCCATAGGATGTAGCATCCCTTGTCAGAGTTAATTTCTAATTGTTTGTGTGAATCTCTGCTGCAGCATGTGACTGGATGCCTGGATTCTGCATTGGGGCCTGTCTCAGGCTTGGTAGGCTAAACCAAGGGATTTACTGTCAAGGTTACCTTCTAACTGCTACCTTGACTTTGCAGCCTCCAGAACCTAGGCTCATTGTAGAGCCCCTTAGAGACAGGGCTGGAAAACCAGACCTTTTTCTAATAAACTACACAAGAATTGAAATGATTGCATTTACCTCATTCCTATTGCTTAGGTCTGCAGGTTTTCTGACCAGAACACAAAAGGCAGAGATGTTGTGTGTTTATTTTTTTGTTTAAAAAAAAAAAAAAAAAGATGTTTCTTAATTCAAGGCAGGGGGTTGTCTCCATATCCAGTCCTTCAAAGGCTAGAAGAAAGCACACTGCTCCTTCATTATTTGGGAAAGAGAGCTGGGGGGTTAATGCAGTCAACCTGACAATCTCGCTAACAAAGAAATAGTACGAAAAAACGTAGCATGCAGGAAGAGAGCTTCATTACAGAGGTAGGTGAGATCTTCCACACACCAGCTTTCTCCCATCCGCTAGGGGCATACTTCCTACTTTATTCTTTACTTCTGGCAGATTTAAAAATCTCAAATTCCTGAGAGCCACCTTTTATCCCACATATCCAAACAGAGCGTCAGATGTGAGGAGGGGGAGAAATAAATAAATAAAGAATGGCGATGAGAAGTATTGTTATCCCTTTCTCCAAAGGCTCTCCTCTGGACCTCTGATTGCAGTCAGCTCTCAATAGATATGACTGTGACCATAGCGGAGGCATCCTTGAGCTCTTAAGAGTCAGTGGTTTACATTTTAGAAATAGCATCACAATTAATGGCTAGCTCATTCCTGGGTCATCTTTGTGAAGAAAGACACTTTCCAGATTCCATCACTACCTGCAAATATGTGGATGGCAAATTGAAAGGATCTGTAATCTTTCTCTGACCTCCTTAATGGGCAACACTGCCATTAGTGTGGCAACATGGAAACAATCTAAGAAATCCACTGCCTCCTGCAATTCCTAACAAGGAGGGCAGGCATTTAGGTAAGTAGGTGGTAGCCAGCAAAGAGTGAGAACCACTGGCAGGACCATGAAAGTAAATATTGATATAGAAATAAATAAATGCTGATTTAGACAGCTTCTTAATGAGTAGCTTTGCAGTGTGAATCTTTTCTGGAATCACATGCTGTGCATCTTTCTGCCGTATAGTGGTTGGATCTGGAATTCTCCACTATCTTGTTAGATTTGTTTGTTGGTGGGATTCTACGGCAGCTCAGTTATGTGATGTCGTCCTGCTTCCTCTGGAAGCTCCCACCTTTGTTCATCTTCAGATTCTTTTTTGCCAAAAAGTTCACTGGAATTGTTTAGATCACCGACTGAGAACTTCAAGAGGAAGATCAGGAGAAGGAAAGTTGAAATTTGAGAGAAGTTTTGAGAATGCCAATTCAGGGGGCTCCCTGAAGGACCTCGATAGAGAAAATATTTTTTCAGTTTTGCGATAACTCCAATCTCAAGTTATCTCAAAAAGATAAGCAGCCATTCTGCAATCTTTGTCTCCCTGTAGAACACCAGAATAAAGACTGGAAAACCTACTCAGCCTTCACGTCGAATACACTGAGGGTAAGGGAAAGACTGAGACTGACACATCACAATATGGAGAGCCGGCAACTGACACCATCCCTGAGGGACCTAGGTTTCTCCAGTGAGGAAGAAGATAATGTTGCCAAAGAAGCAGGGGGCGAAATGTCAGACGCAGAGGTAAAAATTGTCATCGAACATGCAAAAAAAGAAGGAAAAAAAAAGGACGCGGTAAAAAGAAACATTGGTGTTGAAAAAATAATCTGAGCCAAAGAAATCTGAATCGGGCGTCGAAGAGGGCCTCGGTGTCAAAACACTTGTCAACTGCAGGCAGGCCCTGAGAGAAGGAGACCCACAGACCCCTCGAGGGGGACTCCACTGGAGGAAAGACTCCTGAAAAACCCAAGGCGTTGAAGGATGTATGGGGGGGGGGATGGGGGAAAGACCCTTCGATGTTGAAGAAAGACTGGTCAAAAGCAGAACACTAAAGCTCAACATCTGATACATCGTATTTTTATTTGGTGCCTTTGGTTCAATTGCTACTGGCAGCTATAGTGTTGTATACAAGAGGACATATTGGGAGAAGTTTGTTCACATTACCAGTAGTAAAGAGGTTCTTGGAGGGAGCGAAGAGATTGGCACCACCAAGGAAGATACCACCCCACATGGATTTTAAATGTGGTACTCGTGCAACTAAAAAAAAAAAAAAAAAAAAACCTTTGCACAAAACTAAATCTCAGACGCTAACCTTAAAGACAGCTTTCTTGGTGGCTATCGCGTCACTACGCAGAGTGAGTGAGTTACAGGTACTCACAATTCAAGAACCCTATTTTCAAATTCACAAAGACAGAATTGTCATGAGAACAGACCCACAGTTCTTACCAAAATTCATTTAAGATTAGTCAAGCTATACAACTTCCAAGTTTTTATTTTTTATTTTTATTTTTTCCAATAACCAAAAACTCCAGCTGAAAGAGCTTTACATACAGAGACGTAAGGCATTTCATGACGTACTACATAGGTCCTTGGCCTCTGATCGAGTCAACAGAGCTAAGTTATGGTCAATGCTATCCGACTTGGGCATGGACCAGAGCCTTGTTAGCTTTTTACATGATTTATATAAGGATCCAGCAGCTGCAGTTAGGTATAATCGGGATGAGTCACTATCGGCAACCATAAAAATAGAGAAAGGGGTAAGGCAGGGCTGTATTTTGGCCCCATTATTGTTTAACTTATCTATCAATAATCTGTGCTCAGTTCTATGTACAGCTACTCATGACGTACATCAAGATATGGGTGCAGTTAATACCAGCCCTAAAATATGCGGTTACTACAGTTCTATTAGCAAGAACTGTGGTGGGGCTTCAAAGACTCCTGGATTCTTTTATTAATTGTATGCCCTCCCTAGACTTGGATGCAAACTACGCGAAACCCCATAAGTGCATTTTTGGGGGAGGCCTGGAGCTGACGAGGGATTCCACCTTCCCATATCTAGGGGTCACTTTTGCTGATGGGGATCGTGGACTCCACAAAGAAGAATCAAAAGAAATCTTTCTGCGAAGTCGGTGGCTGCTCTTTTAGATTTCTCAACCAGGTTAGGGCCACACCACTGTCTGCTATGATGAAATTTTACGCAGCCAAATGTTTAGCGATGGCAAGTTATAAAAGCAACATATGTGGCTATATGCACTGCGGAAAATACAGAAAATCGAAAACACCTATATAAGAACATTTGTGTCTTCCACCGTCAGTGCCCACCTTTGCAGCACATGAAGAATTGGGCCCGAATTATATTGCAATAGTGGAGTTGCAACAATTAGGACGTATATGCTTTTGAAGATAGTTTCAAGTATGGAGCCCTATCTCCGAGTAGTGACCCCTATTCACCACCACTTTTAACTAACACAATTCAGAATAAATAGCTTGTACTGGTTTCTAGCGGACCTGAAGGCCATTTCACTGTGGATACCCCGAGGCCGTGTTCCTGTGACAACTTTTCACCCCAGAACACGATGCACTTATTCTCTTCTGTGAGCATTATTACTCTTTAGGAAACCATTACATCTGGTCTTTGCATAGAGTTAGTTTTTTTTTTTTTTTTTTTAGCAGTTAGAACCTGCTTTGCTCTTTCTACAAATGTTGCCGTCTCCCACAATCTGCTTCAATGTGGCTAGGTTTTTTTCAGGCGCACTATAACTTAGGAGGAAACGTTATACTGGTAGAGGTTTAGCTTTAGCTCAGTATAAATCTTAATATTGAACAATGATGGTATCTTCATTTTATCAGGTGTTTTAGATTTGTTTTACAATATTTTTATAATTTTATTTATGATATTAAGATGACTTTTATGATGTTTTAGATGTGTTTTTGTGGATGTGAATCCAAAATAAACAAACTACTACATAGAAAGGTCAAAAGCTAACAGACTCAACAACTATTTGTATCATTTGCAGATAGTTTTTTAGTAAGACCAGTAACGAAAAACACAATTGCAAGATGGATTGCGCAATCATTTCAGTTGTCACTTATGCAGGCGAAACTTAAACTCTGGCACCAAAGGCGCATTCGGCATGAAAGGAGCAATAATTGCTTTTCTGGCAAATATACTGTATTTGTAGCAGCAACATGGTCTTCATTAGACACGTTAATAAAACATTACTGCATCGACATACAGATGAATATGGAAGCTCAAGTAGGACAAATGGTTTTACAGCATTTGTTTATAAGTCCATGCCTATCTTCAGCCCCATTCCCAAAAAGTTAAAAACCGCTACAAAGTCAATGCACAGCATGTGACTGCAGAAAAGATTCACACTGCAAAACATATAGTTCCTTACCTGTAAGTATAGTTTTGCAGCTTGAAGAATTTTCTGGATTCAGAAGCGACTCACCCACCACCACCACAAGATGGAGTGGAGGAGGAGAGATGTGGGGGAGAGAATCTGAAGATGGTGAAAAAAGGTGGGAGCATCCGTAGAAACCGGGAAGACATGTAAGGGGACATGAAATTAAGCTGCCATGGACACCACCAAGAAACAACAAGCATTTACAATACATCGGGTCTCGCGTTTGCTCATGTTAGAGCTGATCGCGTTGTAAACTCCTAACCCGACTTTTCACCTATCGGGCAAAAGAGCATTTATGTACATAACCCGAAAAAGTGAAATCAAGTATGTAAAGCGCTCGACTTCTGCCAAGCGAGATCGGGCTTGTAAATTAGAGAAAAAAAAGGCCACGAGCCCGATGGAAAACAGCGAGCCTCGCATGTTTTCTGTACTTGGTCGCTGCGCTGGAGGAGGGCTAGCCACCGGAAAAGGCATGACATATGCGTGCTTCGACTAATGAAAGCAAGCAGATTTTATTAGGGAAGCCCACCAACCAATAAAAAACACTGACGTGAAGTTGACAGGGCTCCTAGCCCTTTTCTAAATACAAAAGAGTCTCCCTGCTAAACGCATGAGCGAGCGCATGCAACGCAGGCTCGACCCTAAAAAGTACTACACAATAATTGAGAGTTCCAGACCCACCAAATGGAGGAATAATGCACAACATGTGAATCCAGAAAATTCTTCAAGCTGCAAAACTACACCTACAGATAAGAAACTACGTTCTGAAGAGGCTGGGCGGCTTTGCTTACAATTTTAGTGCCTTGCATATTAAACCACATTTTGGCCCCTGTGAACACCATAAAATCCTTGGAATTCTTAAAATTGAGACTCAATTATATCTTCAGTCAAGCCTGTAGGAAGATCCCATTTCCCAATAAAGGTAATTCATTCCGGACCAACAATTGGATAAGAGGTACCACTTCTACAAGGTATCTCCCCAGCAAAACAGGCCTTCAAACAGACGTTTTTAACATGTAGAGTGCATAGAGGATTTCTATCCTTCTGGAGGCAATAAATGGCTAAAGGCTGGTATTAAACATTAAATTTAGCCACTAATCAACATTGTTAAGAAAACACTAAACTCTTAAAAGATCTGGAAATTTGGTAGGAAGAAGTCCTAATGCTGTTGAAGGGAGTTGTAGAAAATGTGTGAAAGAAGCTGAGGAGTGTCTTCCTGTTACTTCCTTATCTGAAAAAGTTACTTTGTTACAGAGCTATTCTCTGCTTAGTTTTGGAACAGCTGCCTAAAGAAACAATATAACTTTACTGCTGAGGTTTTTCTGAGGATGTACTGTTCATCAGGCTTGCATCATTTCAACTAATCCTCATCCTGCTGCTATTCACTTGGGGCCTGATTTATACATTTTGAGCGCCGCATTTGCGTCATTGTTTCACGCAAAAGCGGCGCAAACTTACAAAATTCAGTTATTTTGCAAGTTTGCGCCACTTTTGCGTCAAAAAATGACGCAAATGCGGCACTAAAAAAGTATAAATCATGCCCTTAGTTTCTTTTTAGAAGAGTGAAATTGTTCATTTTTATTGCTCTTGGGTGGCTGCTCATGAAACTTCAACTGAAATGTACAGATAACCAGTGGTTTTAGAAATTGGGTTACTAGGATGGTAGCTGACCTTAAAGGCCTCAAATGTTAATTATCTCCACTGGCTATGCTGGAAAACGCATATTGAAAATGATACTTGTAGGAAGTTGGCTTTGTATATACTATCTCAAAGTGAGAGGTAGTGTGCACAGAGTCCAAGGGTTCCCCTTAGAGGTTGATAGTGGCAAAATTAGATAATACTAATGCCCTGTTTTGTGGTAGTGTGGTCGAGCAGTAGGCTTATCAGAGGGTAGTGGTAAGCATTTGTTGTACACACACAGGCAATAAATGAGGAGCACACACTCTAATGCTTAACTCCAGGCCAATAGTTTTTATATGGGGAAAATATATTTTCTTAATTTATTTTAGAACCACAAGATTCAAGATTTGAGGTAAGTACATAAAATGCAAAGTACTTCACACAGGTAAGTAAGGAACTTTGATTTAAAACAGTAGTACACACAGTTTAGCTTAAAATAGCAATAAGCTCTTTTAAAAGTAGACACTGCAAAAATCAACAGTTCCTGGGGGAGGTAAGTTTTTGTTTAGGTTTCTCAGGTAAGTAAAGCACTTACACAGTCAGTCTCCTGGGCATAGGCAGCCCACCGTTGGGGGGTTCAAGGCAACCCCAAAGTCACCGCACCAGCAACACAGGGCCGGTCAGGTGCAGAGATCAAAGGAGGGCCCAAAACACATAGGCGCCTATGGAGAACAGGGGTGCTCCGGTTCCGGTCTGCTGGCAGGTAAGTACTTACGTCCTCGGGCAGCAGACCAGGGGGGTTTTGTGGAGCACTGAGGGACACACAAAACACACTCTCAGTGGCACAGGGGCGTCCGGGTGCAGTGTGCTAAGTAGGCATCAGGTTTACTATTGAAAGCAATGGAGGGACCGGGGGTCACTTAGGCGATGCAGGCAGGGCACAGGGGAGCTTCTCGGGTCAGCCACCGACTGGGCTAGGAAGAGGGCCGCCTGCTGGTCACTCCTGCACTGGAAGGTGGTTCCTCTCAGTCCTGGGGGCTACGGGTGCAGTGCTTGGTCCAGGCATCGGGTTCCTTGTTACTAGGCAGTCGAGGTCAGGGGGAGCCACTGGATCCTCTCTGCAGGTGTCGCTGTGAGGGTGCAGTGGGGTCGACTCAGGTTGTCGTAATCGCCTGGGAGTCCTCTCTGCGGTGTTAGTTCTCTGGAGCTCGAGCCGGGTGTGTTGGGTGCAGAGTAAGAAGTCTCACGCTTCTGGCGGGAAGAGAGTGTTCTTTGGAAGTTGTTTCTTTGTTGCAAAGTTGTTGCTCTTTTTGAACAGTGCCGCTATTCTCAGAAGTTTCTTGGTCCTTCGGGTTCAGGGCAGTCCTCTGTGTCCTCAGAGGTCGCTGGTCCCTGTCGGATGCGTCGCTATGCTGGTTCTTTGAGTCTGGAGACAGGCTGGTAGGGCTGGGGCCAAGTGAATTGTCGTCTCTGCGGGGCTTTCAGGACAACAGTCCTCCTTGTTGTAGGTTGCAGGAATCTCTTCTCCTAGGTTCAGGGTTGCCCCTAAATACTCAATTTAGGGATGTGTTTAGGTCTGGGGGGCAGTAGCCAATGGCTACTGTCCTTGAGGGTGGCTACACCTTCTTTGTGCCTCCTCCCTGTGGGGAGGGGGGCACATCCTTAATCCTGTTGGGGGAATCCTCCAAAACAAGATGGAGGATTTCCTAAGGCAGGGGTCACCTCAGCTCAGGACACATTAGGGGCTGTCCTGGCTGGAGAGTGACTCCTCCTTGTTTTCCTTATTATCTCCTCCAGCCTTGCCGCCAAAAGTGGGGGCAGTGGCCAGAGGGGCTGGTAGCTCCACTAGCTGGTATGCCGTGGGGTGCTGTAACAAAAGGCATGAGCCTTTGAGGCTCACCGCCAGGTGTTAAAGTTCCTGCGGGGGAGTGAGGGGGTGAGAAGCACCTCCACCCAGTGCAGGCTTTGTTTCTGGCCTCAGAGCACAAAGGCTCTCACCCCAGGGGGTCAGAAACTCGTCTCAGTGGCAGGCTGGCACAGACCAGACAGTCAGTCCTGCACTAAAGGATTGGGTAGAATACAGGGGCATCTTCTAAGGTGCCCTCTGTGTGCATTTTGTAATAAATCCAACACTGGCATCAGTGTGGGTTTATTATTCTGGGAAGTTTGATACCAGACTTCCCAGTATTCAGTGTAGCCATTATGGAGCTTTGGAGTTCGTTTTGACAAACTCCCATACCCAGTGCTTAATTTGTAAATAAAAACGTGCCTGTGCTCAAAGCCCTATTCGTAAACAAGTGGCTGCTGCAATTAAATATGGGAATACCGAATACTGAGGTAGCATAATCCTGAAGCCATCTCCCTGCCCCTTCAGCTCACTCTTGCAGCTTTCTGCTTTATCCCATTGTGATGCTTTTTTGTTTCTCTTCCTCCATCTTTCCATATGTGTCTTCTGCTTGCAGCAAATGCTTGGGCCAGAAGAATAAGCGCCGGCCCTCAAAAATAAGTGCTGGTGCTCAGCACCGGAAACAACAAGCACAAATTAAGCACTGCCCAGACCATATACTTAATAATATGGCCACACTGTACTTACAATGTCTAAGATTAGACTTAGACACTGTAGGGGCATATTGCTCATGCAGCTGTGCCCTCACACGTGGTATAGGGCTGTAAGGCCTGCTAGAGGGGTGACTTACCTATGCCACAGGCAGTATTTTGTGTGCATGGCATCCTGAGGGGGACTTTGCCTTTTTCTCCCCACCAACACACACAATCTGCAATGGCAGTGTGCATGTTAGGTGAGGGGTCCCTTAGGGTGGCACAATGCATGCTGCAGCCCTTAGGAACCTTCCCTGGTCACAGGCCCCTTGGTACCACTGGTAACTTTTGCAAGGGACTTATCTGTGTGCCAGGGGTGTGCCAATTGTGGGAACAAAGGTAAATTTTTAGTGAAAGAACACTGTTGCTGGGGCCTGGTTAGCAGGGTCCCAGCACTCTTCTCAGTCAAGTCAGCATCAATATCAGGCAAAAGGTGGGGGGTAACTGCAACAGGGAGCCATTTTCCTACAATACTGCACCAGAGAAGATTTTCACTTCACTCTACCTCCGACCACTATCTTCTAAGCCTCCCATAGAGTCAGTGTTGATGTGAGAGTGCTCATTCCGAATAAAGAACTCCATAGCATCGGAATGTAAGTCTGCAACAAGATCATGGTCTAGGAGCCACAAGGCACTGAATCTCTAGACTACTGGCAAGCGGTCCAAGTCACTATACAGTCAGAGCAGAAGCTGCTGGGAGTGGTATGAAATTCCCAGGGGATATCTACCCGGTTACATTCAGGGTAGTAAAAAGTGATCAATATTGAAGAAGGAGGTATGAGGTGCTGCGAAGAACATATATGCTCTCTCCCATGTGCCATAGTCTCCAGACATACTCCACACTGAAGGCCCATGCCCCATTCCCCTAGCCTACAAGTTCTGTGAGTGACTCTGAACGCTGCATGACACACGCATACTGTTGGATAGTCAGGGTTTGGGTGCGGAGCTCACAAGCTCTTTGACAATTCAAGGAACTTGTCCATAAAAAAGAGAATTCATACCACAATAACCTGCTTGACTTAACTGCTGTGCCTCAGGTCTCTGCTTCCGTATGTCACACCAGAGGTCTGCACGATGCATACATCAACAAAAACATCTAGACCAGTCAGTATAGAGGAAAGACACCCATGACCCTTCATATCGAAGAACAGATGATCTGACATTGACTGTTGGGAAGGAATTTGCAGATTACAGCAGACCATTCCCTATGTATGGGGAAGTGTGCAATCTGGTTCATTAATGTGGAATTCTCTTACAGGGATAGTTCCTCAGTAAGTGCTTGCAGAGGTGTAGACTGATAGAAGGATCAGTTTTACAGAACAGAAACCCCAAAATACTTCTCATAAATTAAGATGGAAATTAACTATAGAAGGATGTCCTTTTTGATCATAAGAGACGTTTTACCCTCTTTCCCTTATTACCCTTGTACTGAATGTAATGTTCTAAGGAATCTGGTTTGAATGTATCCTCATTGTTTCAGGCTGGCCATTTCAGACCTGCCCAGATATCTGAGGGGAGTGAACATTCTCTATTGGGGGACCGTTGTTTCCATGCACGCTCCCTGACAATCCTTATGATTCTTTTTCTAAGGACACTCACATACTGTGATTTCCCTAGTGGCATGCTTCAGCTTAGACTCCATGCCCAGATAGAAAGAGTTATCTGGGTGGGTTCAACCTTGAAATTCAAGGGAGCTCTTTGTTGTTTTTTTAGAAGGATCTATGGTTAAAATTGTCTTTGGGTGTTTTACAATAACTCTGCTTAATTTACTTGCATTTGGCTACCCTGGCAAGGCTAAAAACACAGGTCAATGCTCTTCGAGGATGTTAAGGTTTACATGTTTCAGCCTTAGTTCCCCATAACTGGTCAGTTGGCTTTCGTCAGGACAGAGTAATCAGATCCCTACTTGCAATTGAGTAATCGGATTCTTACTTGCAATCATACTTCTAAGTATTGAATCAGTGCACCGTGCTCAGTTTCAGCATGTCACACATTCTTACAAACTGTTCTGAGGGACTTCCTCAGTATTGTACCTGTGGTCAAGAGAAGAAAGACCTTCATATTGTTAGCCATCACAGTTATTATTCTTTGTTTTCTGCAATGTGCCTTGGAACCAGTTTTCTGTATTATGTGGAAGGAACCATTCTCTCACATTCAGCTATTGCTGTGGTTGAGCTACTGCAGCAGCTTATTCTGGTGTGCGCCATACTTCAGTGAATCCTCAGACAGAGCCAGCCATAGTAGCATGACATAATGGTAATAAAACACAGTATCAGGTGCCCATTCATCCTTCGTTAATTTGCAAAATGCCAACAAGGAGATGTAAAGCACAAGCGCCCGCACACTTTTAATTCTCTAATGTCAGGCCCCATAGAAATACAGGGAGCAGTCTGCCTTGTAGTCGCATCCTGCAAAAAGAAAACATATACAATGATCAAATTAGTCATTTTAGTTGAAAAGCAACGGTCCGCGGATGACCGACATCAAAGAAAAACAGACAGAGCATTAAGGGATCGTTCAATACTGAGGTATTTACCAGTGTCTGTTCACTCAACCTGTGGCCATTCAGAGTTTGATCCATTCCACGTTAAAAAATAAAAGTTTGACTGAGAGGTGGCCTACTTTTCTTCAGCTATGACTTGTCCACTGAGACCACATCCACTGGTAATATTATTTCAACTTAAGGACCTAATCCAGACAATGTTAAAAACTCTGACATTTCCCAGAATCATTCACCTTAATGTGTGATTATCGTTCCTATATGTGATAAATCTCAGGCACCTACAAACCCTTAGTCTGTCAGTTCATCTTTACCAAAAAGGTGGATAAATTACCAGACATTCATTGGTGAGAGGCCATATTATTTCCAATTGATTATATTGCCACATTTCAAGATGTGCTCTTGTGAGAAGCCTTCAAATTAAATATTACTCTAGCCATACAAGATCCGTTGCTCTGTCATCCTTAAGAGCTTGCAACCAAGATCTCTGCCTAGACTGCTTCTTCCTATTTTGGAACTGCAGCTGCAACTAAAGGAGTAGCACGAGAAGTGTGGCCACAATGGTTAGAGCGGCAGACCCTGAAGCAAAGATCTGGCTCAAGACCAGGGTTCAAGTCCCGCTTCGGCAGGTCTTGGGCTCAATTCCCTTGGACCAGATAATTCTCACCTCGGTGCCTAATCTAATTAATGGGTCCCACTCTGCAACTCTGGGCAATAGCTTGCTTAATCTCCACAACGGCCCCAACAGCGCTTGGATGCCTGGCTTCACCCTGGGGGTGCCCAGGAGTGGGCACCTCACAGGGAAAAGCCAGGAGGGGTTCCATAGCGGTATGAGTACAGCGCCTTGAGACCCTAACGGGTGAGTAGTGCGCTATACAAGTGCAAATTTACATTTTACAGGTTTAGAAAAGAATGTTCATTAGAAACTGCAGACGAGCATAGACCAGATACGAAGTTCAAGATGCCATTGCTGCTGTGGAGAGTAGAGTGCACCACCCCAGGCAAATTCATACATAACTCTACTAATGAGTTGTTGGGCAGAATCTAGGCTGCATATGCCATCGAGCCAACTTTGCACACACTGGGCAGGTACAGAGCTGCCTCTTTTTCTTTTTTTAAACTTTACAAAAACCATTTCAACACAATACAGTCCCTATACGGAATCCTATGTAATCGTCCCACTTGAGGCTATTCCTTCCTGTTTTCAGGGCCAGATGATGACATTTTCATCTTTAACAATTAAAAGATGGGAAGATAAATTGCAGACAACTTAATCTGTAGAACAGGATAAGCTATTTTTAAAATATTTTTTGCAATTCTTTTAAAATTTTGGAAGGGTGATCGATATTTACTATTTATTGTAAGTTTTAAGGGATCACATTGTGTATGGTTTTAAATAAACAATGAAATATTACTACTTAAACACTTGTCTATGACTCACATATTAATGGAGAAATATGGATGTGGCCTACTGGCAACTTTGTTTCTGGGGAAACAGATTCAAGTAATGGCGTTGGTTCTGTATTTTCACATGGGACAAACCATTACTTTGCCACGCCATTTCCTCCACCTCAACCCTTGAAAGAGTAAGTAAGATTCCTTTGTATAAATCTCAAGAGAGCGCTCACCGTTGCGTTGTTCATACCATGGAGCACGGTGGGGTTCTCTCGAGTAAAGAACTGCCAGGCCGTGCAGAAACGGATCATTGCTCGATGGATAGTCCTCTGTAGGAAGATCTGCCTAACATTGGCTAAGAATCACCCTCCAGGTTCATTCCACCGGTGCCAAAGCTGCGGGGGGGCTATGTGGGCATCAATGCACACATTTATGAAGCCCTACTGCATCAACAATCTGGTCAGTTGAGATGTATGTTTTGCCAGCATGGTTCTGCAGGACTTTTAGGTTGAGCCATTACATGAAACCACCACCTTGTTGAGTTATTGCTTTGCTATCTGTTCAGAAGGTGGGGAATATGCACTTTGACATTTCAGTCAGAACAAGTTAATTATCTGTGGTAGCACTCTTTCTGATGGATACTCTCTCACTTCAGATTCCACACCACCTTCTCACCTCCCAGTTTGGTGGTATGGACTGTTGTATCTAAAAAGATCCCACTCTCTTGTCTGAAAAAAAGATTATATGTGGATGATCCACATGATGATTGCATTTACTGCTTATATCCAAGTCGTAAGACCAAGCACTGCAAAATCTGTAGAAAGTTTTCTACAAAGACTTTGAAAGACAGAGAAGGTTGTCTGCTTTTGTGTCTTCAGAAAGGTAAGGCTGGCCACTTAGCCTCTGACTAGGACAGGGCCTCTTCCTCTATTTCTGGTTCTCAAATGCCTGTCAAAAAGAAGCAGGAAGGTGCAGATACTCAAGAGCCACCTAAGAAAATTTCACAGAAGTCATCTGACGGCTCTTCAAAAAATCCGCCGCCCTGCAAGGAAGAAGCAAACTGGCATCCAGAAAGGGTCAGATTCCCTCAAAGACCTTCAAAAAGACTATTTCTGAGCCATCTACGCTGACTCTGAATATCAAACATAAATTCAAGAAGCCAAGTTCTGCACCGTCATCAGCACCATCGTCGACGGTGCTCTCGCCGACGACTATCATCAGTGACACCTGTTGGAGTCACTATTTCAGTGTCAACGCGGGCAGTCTCAGGATCCTTGTTGACGACGTTCCCATCTTTGTTGATGGGGCGACTCATCTCGTCACCAAGACTCGATTCGCCGACAAACCCCCCCCCCCCCCCCCCAAAATCAGCGGTTGATCTCACATTGACACTTCCGTCGGTGATGCCGCCGACGTCCTCGTTGCCGATGCCTTAGTCGACTGTACTTACGACGGCGCCTCCGTCGACAACACCCGCATCAACAGTAATGTTGTTGTCGACGAGACTTCCAGTGGCTACGACATCGGGCTTTCTATCATAGACAGTCAAGATGACACCTACAAAAAGGAAAAGACCATCTTTGTTGCCTCTTTTCCAGTCATCAGAACATATGCCTCTCAAAAGGATATCTAAAGCTCATTTGACGCCATCCGTCACATCACAAAATAAGGTGTCAAGACTTTTGCCATCACTCTTTTTGGATGGTGGTGATGATGATGAGGATTCAGATGAGGACAGAGAATACGGTGTGGCCAGGAGTCCGTCATAATTGCATGTAAAATGTCAGGAGTACTCTGATGATGACTCTTATTATGGCTAGCACTACTACGACCCAATCCCTCATCAGCAGCAGGGAATGGTATGCTTACCCTCTGGTTTCTGACGTGCAAGCCATCCTGGAGGATTATAAAGAATGCTTCCGTCCACATCCCGCAGTAGTTCCTAACCCAGTGGTTATGGCACAAAGTAATCCGGTGCCCCTACCAGTTCTTCCTGCTGCTCCGCAGGTTCCTCCACAGGATCTGCAAACACATGTTTGTCAGATGATGCAGCTAAAGAGGTGTGGGGGGTACTTCAGAGTGGGATGATTATGTATTACTAGCGCCTGCCTCCCAAGAGCCAGCTTCTGTTGAGTCCCCTCCTGAGGATATTGGTTCTTTCCATAATTTATTGGAGAAAGCGGCTGCACGGTTTGAACTACAAATGCCAACCACACAAGATTGTTTCTTGTATGACTTTAAGAAGCCTCATAGGAAGGTTGTCAGGGCTATCCCTATTATTATAGATCATGTGTGAAATCAGGGTTTAAAAATAAAGCGTAACCCTGCTACTGTACCAGCGGTCTTGCCGAAGCTGGATAAAAAATAAAAAGCAACAGATTATGCTCCTGCCTGCCTTGCGGGATATCCGAAACCGGACTCAGTGATTTCCCAAGTGGCACAATGGCATTCAAGGAACCCTTTGGCACCTCTAACTGCGCCTCCAGATAAGGATGGTAGGCGCCTTAATAACATCGGTAAAAGGTTCTCCTCCATGTCTGCCATTGTGGTGCGTGCTGCAAACTCCTTGGCGCACCTGGAAAGGTACAATAGGCAGGTATGGTCGGACATCGCTCCCTCAATATATGACCTTCCAGACTCTAGCAAGGTTGAAGCGAGGAAGATTCTGCTAGAGGGACAGCGCACATCTTCAGAAGTAATAGAATGTGCGTTAAACATTGTCGCTATGGATTTTCGGTTTCTGGCTGGATCAGCAGTATTAAGGCACCATGGATGGCTTAAGGCCACCAACTTTTGACCTGAAGTCCAAACTAAGATTCTGGACCTTCCTTACGATGGACAAGACCTTTTTGGCAAACATGTTGACGACACTCTCCAGCCAATCACGGCGGAAACCGATACTGCCAGATCATTAGGCTCCCTACAATATAAGCGCACTCCCTTTCGGGGTGCCAGAGGTAGAGGGCAGCCTTCCTTTCGTGGAGGTTACCAACCATAAAGGTACCCAACTTATTCCTCTCTCTTCCAATCCTCCAGAACCCAAGAGACAACTGCCAGCAGCGGCATATGGCAGGCCTCCTCCCTGAGGAAAGTCAGGGAGGCAACCCAAAGATTCCTCCCGTGGACAATGACAACCTCCAAGGGCCGGCTACCCCTCCTCCCTCTCTAAAGCAACACCTACAGTGTTGGTGTCATATAACAAGCGACAAGTGGGTCCTGGACATAATAAATTACGGTCATCTGCTAGAATTTACATGTATGCCCCCGTGGACACCACCTTCCCATGTACGTCAACAGCATCTCCATCTTCTCTTCCTGGAAACGGAGGTCATGCTATCCAAAGGAGCGATAGAAGTCGTACCCATTCATAAAAGGGGAAGGGTTTCTATTCTTGCTTCTTCCTAATCAGAAAAGAATCTCGTCTATGGAGACCCATCCTGGATCTAAGTGAGTTGAACAAATATCTGAAGAAGCAGTCCTTGCGCTTGGTGACATTGAAGGACGTCTTACAGCTTCTCAACTGAGGGGATTACATGGCTTCCTTAGACCTGCAGGATGCTTACTTCCACATATCCATTCACCCGAAGCACAGGAAGTTCCTGAGATGTAGCCCCTGTTGCAGCATTTTTACGGCGCCAGAGACATCAAATATTTCTATACCTGGATGACTGGTTAGTGAAGGCCTCCGACATCCAGTGACTACGCTATTCTCTCAAGGCGACCTTACAGCTTTTCAGACAATTAGGACTCACACTCAATCGACAAGTCCCAGCTTCAGCATACCGGGATAATAGTTATTCTGGGCGCTATACTGGACAAGAGCTTATTCAGCAGTGGAATGACAACTCAAGCTCATCAGGCTAGTAGGAGCAGTTGAGCAAAGAAAGTCTTTCAGTTCGATGGTTCAAGTCATTACTGGGGATGATGTCCTCATGTATGAGTCTTATTCCCGACAGCCTTAGTATGCGTGCACTCCGAGAGGAGCCCGATAAGCAATGGAAGCAGACACAAGGCTCCTTCAAGGACATCATACAGGTAACAACACAGAAGAACTCAGTCACGTTTGCTGTCCAGGGAAGCGCAGACCATTTGGGCCTGGTGCATTTGGTACACATAAGGACAGAACACCTCCCAGGAGTACGCAACACCACTGCAGAATTGCTAAGCAGACTAGGCACATCTTCCACGAATGGGAATTGAATCAGAAGACGCTAGATGTAATATTCCTCAAACGGGAAAAAACTAATTTGGACCTGTTTGCAACATCCCAGAACGCAAAATGCCGATTTTATGCAGGCTGGCATAACCAACTAGGGTTGTGGGAAATGCCTTTGCGATAGCATGGTCAGGGATTTATGCTTACGCTTTTCCCCCAATACCTCTACTTCCACGAGTGATCAGCAAAGTCAAATCAAGGCTGTGTCAGATACTCCTAATTGCGCCAGCCTGGCCGTGTCAACCGTGGTACACGGAGCTACTGTTGCTGTCGTCGTGTCCACCCATCAGGATAACACCGATTCCAGAGCTATTAACCATCAACCAGGGCCAGGTGAGACACCTAGATCCCAAGTCTCTCAACTTAATTGCATGGCTCCTGAATTCAATGAATTTAGCAACTTAAATATTCCTAGCGACTGCAAGACCGTTCTGGCTAAAGCGCATGCAGATAGCACTAGTAAGACAGATCAATTAAAATGGAAACAATTCTGCTTGTGGTGTGTCTCTAATGGCATTCACCTGCTTTCGTCCACTCCAGAGCAAATCTTACCTCATCTCCTTCATCTCGCACGCTCAGGTCTTGCCCATGCATCCATCAAGGTTCACTTGGCAGCCATTGCTAGATATAGACAAATATCTAAAGAGCCATCCAGCTGGTCTCATAGACTTATTAATCAAAGTATGAAAGGTCTTCTTCGGTATTTTCCTTTAGCTAAAGTCCTGCCTCCAGCTTGGCACCTGAATACAGTCTTAGGTCAGCTGATAAAGGAACCATTTGAACCCATTCATAAAGCAGACATCAAATTCCTCACCTGGAAGGTAGCACTCCTCCTAGCTTTAACATCTGCTCGCAGAGTCAGCGAAATACAAGCATTTACCATCCAAGAGCCTTTTCTGAAATTTACTAGGGCTAGTCATCCTGCTTACCAACCCTAAGTTTATCCCTAAGGTTCCATCAGACTTTCATATTAATGAGCCAGTGGTGCTAAGGACTTTCGTTCCACAACCCCAAACTGGAGCGGAAAGATCGCACCATTCTCTTAACTTGAAAAAATGTCTCAAGTTCTACTTTTAAAGAACAAGGTCGATCAGGCAATCAAACCAACTCTTCGTAGCCTTCAGTGCACCCAGGAGAGGGCATCCTGTCACTAAGCAGGCCCTTTCCAGATGGCTATCGAGCACAATAGCCTTCTGCCATCAAAAGGCTGGTCAACCTCTGGACACCAGAGTCCGTGCACACTCAACTAGGGCAGTTTCCATGTCTTGTGCACTGTCTTCGGGTGTGACCCTACCTGACATCTGCCGAGCAGTGACGTGGAGGACGACACATGCTTTCATAAAGCGTTATTGTTTGGATGCTGAGACTCTCCGAGATGCAGCGGTGGGTCAAGCAGTCCTTTAGGAATTTGTTCTGATAAGGTGAGCTGTTTCTCTTTTCCCGCCATCCGCTTCTGCTTTTAACACCACAACTTCTGTTTTAATTGTAACGTATAACATGCATATGGATTTATCTATGGGTGTGTTTCTCTTATATACATCTATATCAGTGCAGATGCTATCTTTTACATGGTAGAGTGTGTTCTTATGAATACAGAAAATGTGCTAGTCACTGCTTCCTAGTCTTATTCACGCATGTGAATCTATGAAAGTTCCAATACTGGAGTAAGGAACAAGTTAGTTACCTATAACTATAGTTTTCCAGTATTGGAAGCTTACATAGATTCACATGCGGCCCACCCGCCTCCTCTGATGAACTCACCTTCTCTCTCTCCTCAGTGTTCTTTATTATTACAGCACGTAAGCTCGGAAAATCTGAGGGAAGGCAGCTCCTCACAGGAGGTTCTATGGAGTGGGGCAATGTGATTGGTTCATTTTTAAGTTTGGGCCTATTTTACAAAATTACTGTGACAGGTTGTTGAACTGAGGCCTAAGGCATGTAATGTAGATATACATTTTAGGCCTGTGTTGTACATTCCACCGTGGACTCCTATCTTGACGACTGGGAAGTATTCAAGCATGTGAAGCTATGAAAGGTTCCAATACCGAAGAACTACAGTTACAGGTAAGTAACTTATTCCTTCCTGCATGTTTGGGATTACATTTTTCCTTTGACAGTGAAGGGGGCGGCTGGCACAAAATAGCAGCATGTGTACTTGACGGGAAAAATAATCCTGCATTGCCGTCGAAGGGGTCTGGTGACATTTATATACAACGAGGCCAAACGGAATCTTCCTCACCCCCAGTACTTAAAAATACCACTTCAGAAAGTGGAAGGCTAAACCTGTATGCTAGCAGTATCTTAGAAAATTATAAACATTAATCTTTAAGACTAATTCAGTGCATAACGAGTTCAGTAACTCCCCATTTTAATCTGTAATTCTTATTATAGTGACATAGTTCAGTATTATTATTCAGAGTTTTTCATACACACTACTCTATTAAGACACCTAATTATATTCATTCAGACCTTTCAATTTTTTCCTCGTTAGCGGAATAGCAACGTACTCCAGTTGTTACATGTACTACTCATATTGCATTTATTTGAACTTGTAAATTTTTCGTACTAAGGGGTCAACTAATATTGATAAACATTGATAAATATGTACAAACCTGCATTTTTTTATACCTTGCCTAGCAGAGAAAAACAACCTATTTTAGAAGTGCAAGTCTCTAATTTAGCTGTAACCTATAAAATGGTTAGAGAACGTTCCCTTTTTGTGGCAGTGGAAGCCATGGTAGCCCTCTTTGAGGTAGCTCTTATCATACCAGTTGTGGTTTTATTTTAATGTTCTGATTTTTTTCTTTTCAGGTTTGACAGCTTTGGTGGTCTCTCAAAGATCAACACTCCTTTATTGACACCTCTTAAACTGTCTCTTGAAGAATGGAGCACAAAGCCAACAAGTGATTTTTATGGGCTCTTTGCAGTGGTAATGCACAGTGGTGTCACAATTAGCAGTGGTCACTACACCGCTTACGTCAAAATCACAGATCTTAACAGTTTAGAAATAGATACTCAGAACTTCATTGTTGACCAGATGCATGAAATGATCAAGTCCGAACCACAGAAAGAGGAAGCAAGATCTGGAGAATATGATGACGGTGAAGTTTCCTTCAAAGCTGGATCAAATGTGCCATTGCCAAATAAAACTTTGGGCAAAAAAAATACAGATTCTGTTGGACTCCTTGGGGGACAGAAAAGTAAAATGGAATATGAGACAATTAACAGCAAAGCTTCAAATTCTGATAAAGTAATGAACACACTTCCTGAAAACAAAAATAGTGATTTTTTGAATGCTAATGGCAAAGAGAATGAACTCTGTCAAAACTCAGTGAGTACCAACGTTTTGGAAAAAAGGGTTTTGCATGCAATTCAAGGTTTGAAGGAGTATGAAGGAAAGTGGTTACTCTTCGATGACTCTGAAGTGAGAGTAACAGAAGAAAGCGACTTTCTGGCATCTCTTTCACCAACTACAACTTCTACATCAACTCCATACCTGTTGTTTTACAGGAAGGTTGCAGGTTGAGCTGAAATGCTGTTGTTTGTAAATATAATAGATCTAGGAAAAATACTCCAGAATAGAGTCCTGGTGTCGATAAATGCAGGATTGACAGGACTTCGACCTCTATTTTGCATTTTTAGAGTTGGTTTTTATAAAGTTCTCACGATCTAACAAAACAATGAACTTTCATTGCTCTCTTTAACCACAAACTTTACAGACCACTAATATGCACATTCTGGAAACATCTTTTATAGCAATATTGGTCAAATCTTTTGACATTTTATCTGATCTATTTTGTGTACTTGCTTTTTCAAATAAAGTATTTGTATTCCCCAATCCCTGGAGCTATTTTTGTGTATAAAATGCAATTTTTCACTGTAAGGCTCCCCTTATGCTATACATTTTTTTTTGTTTAATGGGGGAGCAGGTAAGCTCCAGTTGAACCTTTGAGTAGTGTATGCATAAATGACAACTGTAATATTTCTTATTCTGTCTATTGTGGGATTTGTGGGGTAGCAATAATCATTGTTGGGGTATACACTTATTTTGTTTTCTTGAGGATGTAAACACAAATGATGTATATGATTTTAATAGATATATTGAGGACATAAACAGGTGGTGCCTAATGTGTTGCTTTTTTAAACACATGCTTCTCTTCTGTCAAGAACATATACTTGTTGATCTCTGTGAATGTCTGGCTTTAACATTAAATCATTTATTCTCTTTTTATATATCTTACAAATTGGTGTTTTCTTAAAGTTGGAAAAAACCTTATCCCAGTGTTATACTTGGCTTCTCAAGCATCAATAACAATAATGGAGAGCTTGCATAGTGCACAACCATCCACACACGTCTTTCATGTGACATCTAGGAATAGACCTATTCAAAGTTAAATGTTTTTGTGGCTGTGGATTTCATGCTTTACAGTGATCCCTCACTTTTAGGAAAAATCTTACATCCTAATGTGGATGCCGATGCCAAAATGCTATACAAAAACATTCCTCTCCCCTTTTTTTTTTTTTTTTTACAGCTGGGAAAACAAAGAAGAATCTGTAAACTAGTCTCAAGTTTAAAGGATGATCTACTTTTTAAATTTTGTTTCTAATATGAATGTGGCATACTTCAGCTCAGACAGTGAGTTCCTGAAGCAATTCTATCCCTCCTTTGTTTTTTCTGCTGTGTCGGAGCATAACCTAGGGCTACCCATTTGTGTTATTGGTCATCATTTTCTGCTTATGAGTCTTTGTTATACAAGTTAGTATTTTATTGGCAGGTAATGAGCATCATTTCTCCATGGCAGAGCTGAGTTTCACTTGTTTCTAATATAGGAAAAACATGTTCTCTTCGGAAGCCATGGGTTCTGCACGTACTAAGTGTGGTTATAGAAATATGTCAAATCAAATCATTAACATTTATAAAGCGCGCTACTCACCCGTGCGGGTCTCAAGGCGCTAGGGGAAAAAGGGGGGGTTATCGCTGTTCGAACAGCCAGGTCTTTAGGAGTCTCCGGAAAGCGGAGTGGTCCTGGGTGGTCCTGAGGCTGGTGGGGAGGGAGTTCCAGGTCTTGGCCGCCAGGAAGGAGAAAGATCTCCCACCCGCCGTGGAGCGGCGGATGCGAGGGACAGCAGCGAGTGCGAGGCCAGAGGAGCGGAGGAGGCGGGTGGGGACGTAGAAGCTGAGGCGTCTGTTGAGGTATTCCGGTCCCTTGTCGTAGAGGGCTTTGTGTGCGTGGGTGAGAAGTCGGAAGGTGATCCTTTTGCTGACAGGGAGCCAATGCAGGTGTCTCAGGTGTGCGGAGATGTGGCTGCTGCGGGGTATGTCTAGGATGAGGCGGGCCGAGGCGTTTTGAATGCGTTGCAGGCGATTTTGGAGTTTGGCTGTGGTCCCGGCGTAGAGGGTGTTGCCGTAGTCCAGGCGGCTCGTGACGAGGGCGTGGGTCACGGTTTTTCTGGTGTCGGCGGGGATCCAGCGGAAGATCTTGCGGAGCATGCGGAGGGTGAGGAAGCAGGCGGAGGACACGGCGTTGACTTGCTTGGTCATGGTGAGAAGAGGGTCCAAGATGAAGCCGAGGTTGCGGGCGTGGTCTGTGGGGGTCGGTGCGGTGCCGGTGGGCCGTGGGCCACCAGGAGTCGTCCCAGGCGGACGGGGTGTTGCCGAGGATGAGGACTTCCGTTTTTTCAGAGTTCAGCTTTAGGCGGCTGAGCCTCATCCAATCTGCGACGTCCTTCATACCCTCTTGTAGGTTGGTCTTGGCGCTGGCGGGGTCCTTGGTGAGGGAGAGTATAAGTTGGGTGTCGTTGGCGTAGGAGGTGATGATGATGTCGTGCTTGCGTACGATGTTGGCGAGGGGGCTCATGTAGACATTGAAGAGTGTCGGGCTGAGTGATGAGCCTTGGGGTACGCCGCAGATGATCTCGGTGGGTTCTGAGCGAAACGGAGGGAGGTAAACTCTTTGGGAACGGTTTGAGAGGAAGGAGGCGATCCAGTCCAGGGCCTGGCCTTGGATCCCGGTGGAGCGGAGGCGGGGGATTAGGGTGCGGTGACAGACGGTGTCAAAGGCAGCCGAGAGGTCGAGCAGAATGAGGGCGACTGTTTCACCGTTGTCCATCAGGGTTCTGATGTCGTCAGTGACTGAGATGAGGGCGGTTTCAGTGCTGTGGTTGGTTCGGAATCCGGTTTGTGAGGGGTCGAGCAGGTTGTTGTCTTCCAGGAAGGTGGTCAGCTGTTTGTTGACGGTCTTCTCTATTACTTTGGCTGGGAAAGGCAGAAGAGAGATGGGGCAGAAGTTTTTTAGGTCGCTCGGGTCAGCCGTAGGTTTCTTTAGTAGGGCGTTGACTTCGGCGTGTTTCCAGCATTCGGGGAAGGTAGCAGAAGAAAAAGAAGAGTTGACGGTCTGGAGGTGCGGGGCGATGATGTCGTCGGCTTTGTTAAAGATGTGCGGGCAGGGGTCTGAAGGGGCGCCGGAGTGGATAGAGTTCATGATGGATTTGGTTTCTTCCGTGTTGATGTGGGACCAGTTGTTTAGGGTGATGGCCATGGATGCCGGGTCGGTGGTGTATGGTTGGGTCTGGTGTCCGAAGCTGTCGTGGAGGTCGCTAATCTTGCGATGGAAGAAAGTGGCGAGGGATTCGCACAGATCCTGTGAGGGCGTGACGGCGTTGGCGCTGGGGTTGGAGAACTCCTTGACGATGCTGAAGAGTTCTCTGCTGTTGTGTCTGTTTTTGTCCAGTCTGTCGGTGAAAAAGTTCCTTTTGGCAGCGCGGATCAGGTGGTGGTGTTCGCGGGTAGCGTTCTTGAGGGCGGTCATGTTGTCAGCGGTGCGGTCCTTGCGCCAGGCTTTCTCAAGGGCGCGACAAGTTTTCTTTGATTATTTGAGGGTGTCAGAGAACCAGAGAGGTTTTTTGGTGTTGGTCTGTCGATGCGTGCATTTGAGGGGAGCAAGGATGTCTGCGCAGTTGGAGATCCAGTTTGTGAGGTTGAGGGCTGTGTCGTTGGGGTCGGTGGTGAGGGTGGGTTGGTTGGCGGCGAGTGCGGAGAAGAGTTGCTCTTCGGGGATCTTGTTCCACTGTCGACGAGGGATGGGTTGGGTGCGGAGGTGGCGGGTCTCGCGTCGGAATGTGAAGTGGACGCAGCTGTGGTCGGTCCAGTGTAGGGCGGAGGCGTGGCTGAAGAAGACGTGTTTGCTGGTGGAGAAGATGGGGTCAAGCGTGTGTCTGGCGATGTGGGTGGCAGTGTTCACCAGTTGTTTGAGGCCGAGGTTGTCGAGCAGGGTGGTGGTGTTGGGGTCGTTGTTTTGTTCCAGATGGAAGTTGAGGTCGCCTAGGAGGATGTAGTCCGGCGAGGCGAGGGCGTGCGGGGAGATGAAGTCGGCGATGGCGTTGCTGAAAGGGGCGCGTGGCCCGGGAGGACGGTAGACGAGGGATCCTCTGAGGGTGGTCCTCGGATCGGTGCGAATCTGAAAATGCAGGTGTTCAGCGGCGAGGGGTGTCTTCGGTGGAGGTGGTGACGCTGATGGAGTCTTTGAAGACGATGGCGATACCTCCTCCTACCTGGTTGGTGCGGTCTTTTCTGGAGATCTTGTAGCCTTTGGGGATGGCAGTGGCGATGTCAGGGGCCGAGGAGGCGTTCATCCAGGTCTCCGTGAAGAAGGCGACATCCGGTGCTATGGAGTCCAGGAGGTCCCAGAGTTCAATGGCGTGTTTGTGGACGGAGCGAGCGTTGACTAGGATGCACTTGAGGTGGTTGATGGCGCGTGGGCTTGTGGTGGTGGTTGTTGCGTGGTGGAAGGTGCGTTTGCAGGAGTTGCAGGCGAAGGGTCCATGGGTGCGTTTGGGGTGAGCTTGGAAGCAGGTGTTGGAGCGTCCTGGGTTGAGGGCGTGGAGGGTGGTGGGGTCGTAGCGGGTCAGCGGGGCTTGGGAGAGCTGGGGACCAGGGGTCGTGGCGCTGGGCGCGGGCCAGGCGCAGACGGGCATGCCTCTGGCGCGCCTGCGCAGCGGCCGCCATATGAGGTAGGAGGGGGGGGGGGGGGAGGGGTCAGGTGGGGGCGAATGGGAGCTGGGGTGCGGGGGCGTGCAGGAGGTCGCGGCGGGAAAGCGCAAGGGAGGGGGGACAGGTAGAGTGAGAAGAGCTGGGGGAGGGGGGTTTAAGGGTGGAGGGGGTGAGTGTTAGGAGGTTTAGGAGATAAGGGAGAAAGATAGGAGTAGGGTTGAGAAGATGGGGGGGGTTGTAGAGGTGGGTGAGGGTGAGAGGTAGAGTGAGAGGATAGGAAGATAGGTAATAGAGGGGGTAAGGGGGGGGAGAGATTAGAGAAATAGAGAAAATAGATAGGGAAATAGATAGATAGGGAAATAAATAGAGAGATAGGAAGATAGACGGAGGTGAAGAGTGAGGGAGTTAGATGGTGGGATAGAGAGATAGGTAGATAGGAGGAGTGAGGGAGGTAGATAGTGAACGGGTTAGATAGGAGAGATAGAGAGGGGGATGCGAGTGGGGGAGGGGGATGAGGCAGGAGCAGGAGGGCAGGCGCGGGGAGAAGAGGACGGAGGAGGCAGAAGAGCCAAAGACAAGAAGACCGGAAGGAGAGAAAGGAAGATTAGAAGACCGGAAGGAGAGAAGAAAGGAAGACCGGAAGAACACAGAAGAAGATACAGAAAAACGAAGAACAGGGGGCAGAAGACCACAGAAGAAGATGAGGCAGAAGAAGAGTGAAGACGGGGGAAAGAAGAGTACAGAAGAAGATTACAGACGAGGAGCGAGGAGGAAGAACAGAGAAGAAGAAAAGAAGCAGGAGAGAGGGTGAGTAGCGCGGGGCAGAGCGAGGGGCTGGGAGGGGGGGGGTACTTACTGTGAGGTGGGTCTCAGGAACCTGGAGGAGCTGCAGCGGCAGGGGGAGCGACCTACCCTTGGGTCAAGGGTAGGTATGTCAGACGAAGGTGGGAACTCGTGTGTTTGTAGTGCATGCCACTGCACCACAACATCTCTGCGTGGAGGCATTGTTTCAAAAATTAAATTCATATAGACAGAATGACTTTTGCTGCCCATCTTGCCAAAAGCACTAATACCTAAACCAGGCACCCAGTTTTAACATGGAGTCAGGAGTGATTTTTCTCTTCAGAGGTACTAGGTTGCTAATTCTGGTTCAGCGCCTCCACCATATCTGTATGTTGCTGTTGCACCCTCCTTTCCAGGTACGTATGTCCTTAGTGCATGGAATGCCACAGGCCAGTTGATACTTTGGTACCAATTGAAGAGTTTGCATTTTCAGAAGGACTTGTAGCACAGTTCGTAGTTACCCTCATAAGCGACGTGTGCTGCCGTGTTCATGTGTGTGCATGAAGCCCTTCATGAGGATCCACAGGTCAAACTGAAGTGTTTCATTCTACAAGGTCCATTATAAAACTCCATCCTGGGAAGTCCAATGGAGATACATTTAGATGACGACAATTTGAAAGATTTCAAGGCACCTCTGGAAATGAACCCTTGGCCAGCTAAGGACACTGCCAATCTGCCCAGTTATTATTTTTTCTTTTCTTTTTTCCTAACTGATGTAATTAATACTGTGGTCAGGAGATTTTGACATTCTAATTCACCAGTAACAGCTATAGCATATTTAGTTTTGAGACCTAAATATTGCATTTCACTCTCTTTCAAAAAGAAAAATGGCCCCAGGCTGCAGTTTCCATCTGGCATCATCTGCCACAACCTGCCCAGAGGCAAATGAGTGGCATATTCTACCCTCCAGTCTCTCTGCCATCACGATAATAGAACTTTCCTCACACACTCCCATTAGATGTTTTAGAGCACCTATAGATTCAGAGAAAAAAAAAAAAAAACACTATGAAGCATGCTCTTAATGAGGGTACCCTGTCCCCTTACCAGGTCACCGGCATAGAAGCCTAGCCAGGCTAAAATAAAATCATTGCATTTTAATAGTAAAATAAATGTAATGCATGATGATCCACACACCAATCAGATCTTCAACCACATCAAAGTTTTTTTTTTTTGTTTTTTTTTTTTAAATGTCCCAGGATCCCTTTAGTCGCTAAGTGGAGTCCCCTAAATATCGCAGTTCTAAAAACTATTATTTCAAAATCTGACTTCTAACAATATTGTAATAAGCCTGCTCAAAGTAATGGTCACTCATGTACCTAATAGCCTTGAATGGTGTGCTTAGCTTACTGCCTCAGACTCTAGTGGGAACACCGTGAAATCACATGCGCGCCAAACGAATGCATTCTAAAACTTAAGGTTCCTGACATTTCTTAACCGGTTCTAAAATATCAATACATGTTCTCTGTCAAGGGCTTCTTGTGAAGTTTCAAACCCCCTCGTCTATTATATTCAAATGGTGAAGTAATTATTTAAAACCTCTTCTTTGTGTGCTACCTGCTATGCACTTTTAGTTGTGGTACGTCATGTGCCATCAGTTTACCTGACCTAGGTCGACTTCAAATTGGGGAACTTCTTCAAAGTGTCTAGTGGATCATTAGGTAAACAGTTCAAGCAATGGGTGCTTTTCTTAAAGTCTAATTGTGTTTAAAGTGCGTACTGCCATCGCATGATAAATCATTGAAGTGAGGAGTTTATAAAGCACATATTTATGTCTTTAGCATCTTGTTGCTGAGAATTGCAGTAAGACCTACCTATACCCACAGTGACCCGCAGGTAAAACAATAGGAAGGTTTTAAGGTGGGTATTTGGTAGAGCGTTCCATAACATAGGGGACATAATGAAAAATGCTTTCCGCCTATTCTGAATTTTTTTCTCCCTAGGAACTTGTAGAAGTGAATTTTCGTACTTCCGTGATCCATCGTAAAGCTTCATAGGAAAAAGTCTCTGAAACAAAAAAGTACGCCTTTCTACAGGAAGCCAGTGATGGGCTCACCACACTTTGGAGAAAATTACACTCTCGGTTTTATAGCTGGAAACTTGTAGATCGCGTTGTCTGGAAAGATAACATAGAACAACTTTGCATAATCCAGGTGAGACTTTACAAATACATTTGTCATTAGAGTTCTTACATTGCTCGATATAAGAGGAAAGATCTTCCATAAGAGCTTAAGCTGTGAAAAGCAGGATAGTCATAAGGCTAAGCCTAAATCCTCTGGCAAAGTAGGTGGCTCAACGAGGGCATCAGGCTGTATCAAAGTACCACAAGGATTATTTTCCTGAAAGCAATCCCCTCTCAGTCACTGGTGAAGTAATAGTTCTTCCGTAATTATTTTTATTGACTCCATTGCATTTCGATGCACAATGGCTCTTTCTTTGGAGCCATGTGAACAGAAACAGGTAAACAGATTGCATGCCTAATTACAGATTATGTATACATAAAGTAGTTTTCAGGGATTACAACGTTAGGTTTGGACTTTGAGTCAAATCACCTTGGTGGGCAACCATGTATTTTATTACATTATCAGTAAAAACACATTCATATAAACCTTGCATCAAGATACAAATTTCTTAAGCTGTCTTTAGTGCTTGAGTCATTTTTTCCATACATATGCTGGGCCACCTATGCATTTATATTCTAGGTTATCAGGAACATACACACTCAATTCAGACCTTACATTAAGACATAAACCATGTCAGAAATTTCGTTAGTGCTTACAATTATTGTAATATAGATGCCTCATAGTTCACCAACAATATTGTTTTGGGAATTACTGCCCAAACGTATGTCTTACCGTGACCAGTGTTCTGGAGATTGGTGGCCAATCGGTTTAATCTATCAAAAGAATCCTAAAAGCCATTTTGCAAATAATTGGGTACTATCTAATTGAGCCCATGTCAAATTGGTGTGGAATGCTAGTTCAAATTCTGTGAGCTATACATATTCATTACATTTGATTGTAATACTCCCCAGGCTCCACACTGGATCCTGAATCTTCCACATCGACTCTGGTATCCATGCAACTGGTGCTGGAAAAGGATCTGGTACCGATTCCGATGGCGCACGAGCAAGGGCACCACAAGACAGCCCTCAACCTCTGCCACCGACAGCTGCTGGAGTCAAAAGAGCTCTAGTTTCATGCATCAAATCAAGCTCCAACAACAACAAAGAAATCTTCAACTTAGTCGAAGAATTCTAAAACCCTTCAGCTGCAACACACTAAATCACCCCCCTCACATGAGCTCTGCCACAGCCTTGCAAAAGCCTTCCACAACAAGATTGGCAAAATCTGAAGGAACCTCAACCCCAAGCCCACTGACTTCTCCAACCAAACCAACTGCCCCACAACCACCACACACAATTGACTGACCACATGGAGCCAGCTCGTCTCCCAGCACACCATCTCAATCATGATCTAGATCCACTTGGAGGGGCCCCAACCGACCCATGCCCACACCACATCTTCTACCTAGGTGGAGCCAGGATCAGCCACAAACTCGCCTCTCTGATCAACATTTCAATAAGCACGGCTATGCTCTGTGAGGAATAGAAGAATGCAGAGGTCAACGCGCTACTAAAGAAACCATCACCTGACCCCTGCAAACTCCATAGCTACTGACCCATCTCCCTTCTCCCTGCTCCCATTCCCAGACAAAGTGAGAGAAAGCCATCAACTCGCCACACTTCTGGAACTGAACTTCCTACTCGATTCTTCCCAATCCAGATTCCGCAGCAGCCACAGCACCAAAGCAACCCTAATTGCAGCCACGGACTACAATCGAGCCATACTTGACCGGGTAGAATAAGCAGGACTGATTCTCCTATACCTCTAGTCAGCATTTAACAGTTTCACCACACTCTCATTGCAAGGCTGCACAACATCTGCATCCAAGGAGCCGCTCCTTCCTCACAGAAAGAACAAAGTCTGGCTACCACCATCCACCTCTGAACCCAAAGAAATCTCTGGTCTGGAATACCACAAGGAGCATGGCTCATCCCCACCTTCTTCAGCATGTACATGACCGCACTGGCCAACATCGTCAGAGCCCATGGATTCAACATCTTATCCTATGCTGACACACAACTCATCCTCTTTCTTGTCTGAAGACTCCACCAACACTAAAAACAACTTCTACAACTGCATGAGCTGCGTCACCAATTGGCTGTAGGACAACTGCCTGTAGCCCAGCACGGGCAAGGCAAAGGTTCCGATCGTTGGCAACAATAGCTCCCTGTAGCATGCCTCCTGGTGGCCCATGGAACTCGAACCAACCTAGACCGACCATGTTAGAAATCTAGGCATCATCCTGGATAACAAACTAACCATGATATTCCTTGTCAACTTGTTATCCTCCTCCTCCTGCTTCTTCATTTTGCGCACGCTGTGCAAGATCTTTAAATGGTTACCCCAGACCATCACTCAAGCTTTCATCTCCAGTTGACTTAAACTATGACAACGCTCGACACAGGGCTCATAGCTCAACTTCTCCAAAGGATACAGAACACTGCAGCCAGACTCGTCCTCGTACTTCCACGGTGAACCCAAATCACCCCTCATCTCTAAGAACTCCACTGGCTCCCAGTACAGAAGAAATGGCAGTTCAAACTACTCAACCACACATCCATGGCCTCGAACCACCGCCTGAATTTTCACCATCCCACTAGACAACTCTGCTCTGCTTCCCATTGCTCGCCCACACCCCTGGCATCCAACGAAGCGGGAGAGAAGGATGCTGCATCTCCTACCTAGCAGCGAAAAAGTGGAACAAACTCCCTACATCTGCAGACCTTGCCATCTCTTTTCTGAAGGTCACAGAAGACCTGGATCTTTGGCTGAACCACCGGACCCTCCAAGTGCCTGGATACCCTCACAGGTGACAACTGCGCAAATCGACTTTGATTGATTGTCCGATACCAAACTGGCTTCAGACCAGTCTCAACTGCTGTTGCCCTAGGAGATTACAAAAGTGCAACTGGTCTTTATACAGACAGTACCTCTGTTAGGGCTTCATTATCTTTTTGGCTTTGATTCCGACCAACAGGTGACTTAGAGAGGGATGGCTGGTCAGGTAAATGTAAGTAGGAGGAGCGGTACAGCTTATTTGTTGCCAAAGTAAGATCTGGCTGGTCTAATGACAAACTGAACAGGAAATCATCTCCTAGCTAAGCATTCAAGGGTTGCGTATCTAGGGAAGAGCACCGGACAACAAACTTCACCCAGCATCCTTCATAAATTGATCTGCCAGGTACTGGGCAATCAGTTAGATGCCCAGAGTATTCAGCCACTTGCAGAGGCACAGCACCTCCTGGTACAGAACCCACTATTCACTGTTGCAACACTGCATGGCTGTCATGTTGCCTGTGAGAACCTGCATTTTTTCCCCTTTGGGTGAGAGGAATGCTTCAGTGCCAAGTGGATTGCTCGTAACTCCCACAAGTTGATTAGGAGGCAAGCTTCTACCAGAGACTAGCCTTCTGATCTCCACTCCCCTTACCCCCCCCCCCTTCCCGGATAACCTTCCCAGCCCTGCACCAATGCATCCGACTAGCTTTGGGCGGGTAGGGATTTCTCCCTAGTCCAGTTGTGGTTGAGTAGCTACAATTGCAGACCTTTTGTGGGTAAACCTGGATGGACTGATAGGTCCCAGTGATGCTGAATCCATAGAGACTTCAGATCCCACTGTAGAGCCCTTATGTGCTACTTGATGTAGTCCACAAGCAAGATGCAAAAGGCCCAGAAGCCTCTGCGCTTAAACCGGTTGGCCATCGTCTGGAAGGGGTTTGATTGAGTCAAGTCCACCTTCAGCAGCCACTCGGCAAGATGTGGGAAGATTGGTACTCCCAATCTCTGCAGATGGACCGCAACTACTAATATCATCTTTGTAAACGGGCACAGTGAACTGAAAGTGTTCTTGGCCAGCCTGAAACCGCAGGTAACATCTGTGAGACTGCAGGACGGGAATGTAAAATACATGTAATGCAAGTCCAGAGTTACAGTCACTTTCCTGGGAACAGGGAAGACAGAACTTGGGCCAGGATAAGCATTTTCAAGTTATCCTTCTGCAGCTCAGAGGATGAATGACGGTTGGGGGGGGGGTGGAGGGGAAAGGTTAGTGAGTATCCATTTTGGAATGATGAAGATCAGAGACAGACACAAAGTCAAGTCGTGTTTGGAGCAGAGACACCATAGGCAGATGTGGATATCTGTTACTGACTTCCGTGGGCTACAGTCACAAACGTTTAAGGGAAAATCTGTCATGTGATTGGAATCGAGAAGCTCCAGATCCCTGTCATCAGGTGCATAAAGCAAGGAACTGACGGTGCACAGAGGCTGGCGCTCGTATAGTGGCCCGACTTTGACTGGGGTGGGATGAACCAGATGTGGAGCTGCAGTATGCCACTTGCTGATGCACGAGGGAATTGGTACTAAAGTTTCTGGATCCAGTCTAGTGCTGGGGAAATTCACAAGATGAGGAATCCCAATTTCAAACACTCTACCCTGTGATTCGAATGCATGGAATTTCAGCCATTCTGTTTAAACCCAACGGCAGGTGGTAGTTGCTTCGTAAATCTATGTTGTATTATAAGGCATATTTATATATGTTTGGTCTATGTGTTCAACATTTTGTTTTCTTCCGCTAATGCGATAATAAAATGATTTGCAGCATAAATATAGGAGATTGTTGTATTATGAGGCATATTTATATATTTGTTTGGTCTACATGTTCAACATTTTGTTTTCTTCTGCTATGATAATTTGCATCAGAAATACAGGAGAGAATAACCATGTTTGTGTGTTCTGTATTTTTTCTGTTCTCTCTGATGTTCATGGCATGTGTATGGAACAAAAGTGGTGTTGATTGGGAGTTGTGGATTTGTTTTCTTTCAGGACTTGGTTTTCCTCTTGCAGCACATCCTTTAAGGCCTTGTAAGACTTGTGAGCAGGAATTTCTACAATTATTAGACTGCTGTCTTATGAATGCTGTTCCTGCCAGTAAGTAAGTGTCTTTTGTTTTCTTTGCTACTGAATTGGAAAGATTTTTGTGCTGTATTCCGTATTCTGATCCTAAAAAGGTAGAGGAAGATTGCAACGTGCCCCGGAGTAAACTGGATTGTATTTAGACAGGTGCACAAAACCTCAGCTTAGCTAGTAGTACAGATGCTCTTTCGATCATTTATGATAGGGCACATAATGTGCCTATCATTACCATAATATTTTTGTCTTCAGGGATTACCTCTTCCCTGCTGCAAGCTCTCCTATCGGATGTTTGTTTGTCAGTGGTTCCCAAACCTTTTCGTTCAGCGGCTCCCTTGACTTATTGGCCGTGGCTCCCAGTTATGTCACTTATTTTTTATTTTATTTTTTTAAATGGGTGAGGGGATGTAAGCCAGGTCTCTGGAGCACTTCCATTTTTCTCCCTGAAAATAATTGGGATGAAGCCGATAAAGGGCTTCTTTAATACAGGTGTATTCCATAACTCCCCTACATGGCATTCCTACATGGGTTACTCGGGGTCACAAATGCACATTACAAAAACCTAACAAGTTTGATTTATTTGCACTGTGAGTCTTTATTTTTCATACTACTGTACAGCTTTGTTCTAAACGTAACGTCTTTAGTCTTTAGTATGGAGCCGTATGGTAATATGAAAGAGAAAGTATTGCAATGCAAATAAATCAAACTTGTTAGGTTTTTGCAATGTTACAATGTAAATTGTAAAACCCACAATGTTTGGTTTGTTTCCACTGCAAGTCTTTCTCTTTCATAATACCGTGCGACTTCGTTAGCTGTCTGGTAGTATGAAAGAGAAAGACTTGCAGTGGAAGCAGTGCTTAATTTGAGACCGTGGTTTCCGGTGGAGGGCACCAGCACTTATTTTTGAGGGCCGGCACTCTGCATCAGGCATTTACTGTGATCAAAAGACACGTATGGGAAAGATGAAGGAAAGTGGGGGGGGAGGGGGGACCTCCACATTGCGAGAAATCAGAAAGCTGTAAGTGTTAGCTGAAGGGGCAGGGAAAGGCTGTAAATGGATTAAAGAGGCCCAAAATGGCTTTAGGATTACGCTGCCTCAGTATTCTGTGCTTGCACATTTAATTGCAGCAGCTGCATATTTCAGAGGAGAGTTTTCAGCACTGGCACGTTTTTATTTACAAATTAAGCACTGACTTGATGGGTTTTACAATTTACAACATAACATTGCACAAACCTAACAAGTTTGATTAATTTATACTGTAATTCTTTCTTTTTCATACTAACTACTGTATGGCTCCGTTCTAAACGTAACATGGCTTTAGAATGGAGCCGTGCAGTAGTATGAAAGAGAAAGTATAGCAGTGCAAATAAATCAAACTTGTTAAGTTTTTGCAATGTTACAATTTAAATTGTAAAACTAATCAGGTTTGATTTGTTTACACTGCAAGTCTTTCTCTTTCATACTACCGTGTGGCTTTGTTAGCTGTCTGGTAGTATGAAAAAAATACTTGCAGTGGAAACAATTCAAACCTGATGAATTTTGCAATTTACAACGTAACATTGCAAATAAATCAAACTTGTTAGGTTTTTGCAAAGTGATGCTTTCTTTTTCATGCTACTGCAGGGATTCGTTTTAAACGTAAAATGGCTTTAGAATGGAGCCGTACAGTTGTATGAAAGAGAAAGAATCACAATGAAAAAAAATCAAACCTGTTAGGCTTTTGCAATATTATGATGTAAATTGTAAAACCCACCAAGTTTGATTTGTTTACACGGATAGTCTTGCTTTCACACAGTGAAAGCATTTCCAATGTTCACAAGGTGTGCGCGGCGCCCCGGCGAGGTCCAACGGTGCACCGGGGTGCCGGAGTGCACACATTTGGAAACACTGGCTTAATGTATGAAGGGTGGTGCCTCTTGCCGCTGTAGCAACGGGAACTGCGGAGCGAAAATGTTGGAGTTCAAAATTGGGGTGTGTAGATTATTGATGTTCATCTGCCACAAAATTTGGTAACAGAGTACAGTTTGTGTGAGTGCACTTTCTCTTGGACAGGGTCCTCAAAAGCTGTCTGTGATTTTTAAGTCTTTAAATACTTGGTCCAAGGAAGAAAAAGGTTTTTGGAATTTGGTACCTTTCTGATGTCAGATCTTTACGACAAGCAACAAGCTGTCTTCGCTGTGCGTTCCTGAATGATATTTGAGTGTAAGTATGAACAGGGAGAAACCAAGTTTGTGAATGTGCAATAAAGTATTAGATTGTGGTGATGGATTTCAGTTTCTGTATTGAGTTGTTTGGGTATGCAATGGTGATTCTGGGCTCAATTGTTAGATTGATTAATCTTGTGTTGATGTATTATTGATATTTGTAATCGTATTTGAAGTTCTATTTGTTTATTGAATTGAAACTGAGTTGGTTTTCAAATTCATAGTAAATCCAAGATATTGAGATATTTATTATATGTCATTGTGGTGTGTAGAGCGTGGCACTGGTCACACATTTATAGGGATTCTGAATGAACACATTTGTTTTCTAGGTTGTGTTTAATTTTGGTTAGTGCAGCTTGCTCTTGAGTGCACAGGCGCAAGCACAGTGACGAAGTAGATAATTGCTGGATGGGAGTCTGCTTGGTGTGAATAGCGTTTTAAACAGAGTTGTGGTTTCTTATCCTTAATACATGCCTACATTTAAAAGTTATTTTTATCGTACTTAATTTGGTTATTTAGTTATTTGTGTTTCAGAAAGGATGGAAAAAAAGCTTTTGCAATTATTTTCCTGTTTCATGGATAATGTGTGTTGTGATTGGTTACAGTTGTTGACAACATCACAAAGCAGTGCTTTGGTTGGTCGATTTATTGACAAAGCCACACTGTGATGGTTCACTTTTCACAGAGCTGCGCTGTAATTGTTTTTTTGCTAAACTGTTGTGATTGTGAAATGGTTCTTTAGATTACAGTATGTTTGTTTTGAGAATGAACCATGGGATGTTTGGTGACAAAGCCCAAAGTTAATTAGATGCCTAGAGGGGGTCAGAAAATGCCAGCTGAAGGAATGCCTGACTATGAAATGATGAAGGAGGTTGAGTATTATACATGTACCTGGATTTCAGAATGGAATAACGTATTAGAGGGTACTTTTAATGTTGGGAAGTTGGACTTGTTTAGACAAACCGACACCCAGACCTACACATAACAAATGGGATTGCATGGCTACCCGAAAAGGAGAGAAAGAAAGCTGCCAAAGAGGTCCAGAGTTAATTTATACATTGGCTAGAGAGCAAACTAGATAGACAAGAGAAGAGTTGGAGGAGGATATTGATTGAATGTGTTAAAACACTCCCTGTTGCAGTTATTAATAAAGAAGAACAGGTTAAAGAGAAACTAAAAAAAGGATGAGCAAAATGAAGACAGATAAGAAATGTATAAGTGAGTTTTTGAATTTTAGTCCTCCTCCAGCAGACACAACCCATACTATTAATAGGGGGTTGACAGAGGAGCTGAAGGAGATAGGTACTATAGTGCAGACACTTATTTGAGTGGCATTCATTATAATAGATGTTACAGTGAATAGCGGCAGTGCCTAGGACAAGTGGGAATGTTGCCAGAGGCAGACACAGGTTATATCTGTGGGATCAGTGATGATAGAGCCACCACCTAAAAAGTTAGCATTGGTATTCTGAAAATTTGAATTTGGTGAAATGTTGCAGGGGAATGTGGATTTGAGCAGATTTTAGATTCACAATGCTTATAAAATGAGATATTTAATAAAAGAAGCTGTCTGGTGAACTAATGGAGCAAAAGACAAATTGGAACAAGTTATAAAATGTATTTAACACAAGGTGAAATTAGAGGGATGAGCTTGAATAATTAAATGGCTTATATTAAAGATTTGATTGACAAAACACAGGATTGGTGTGATCTGAAGAAATATCAAGAAAGATGCAAGAAAGGGATAGCAAATATTAATAAAAAGGGCTGAGGGAAGGGAGAGAAATGACACAAGTGAAGTAAGACTAAGGTTGGTTTTGGAGACTCCCTTAAGACAGGTTCATGTAGGGTATTTTGTGCATGTCCCGAGGACAAGGGCTGATTTATATGCATTTATGCATGAAGTTGCAAGAGGATCCGGTAAAGTGGCATGATCAAATACATAAATTGATGCACATTTCTCCGATAATATGGACTGATTGAATTGTGGCTGGAATGTAAGGTTGTTGTTGGATGGCCGGCACAAAACCAATTAGACCTGGTCCTAATAATGCAGCAGCTACAGCGGTAGCAGACAAATATAAGGCTGTAATTCAATATTTAAAAAAGTAAGCTTCTGAGCAGGGTATAAACTGGCATGTGACTTTGAGAACCACAGAGGAGCCAAAGGAGTCTGCTTCCTTTTATGAAAGGTTGATGAGTATTTACAAGACACAGAGGCGGTCATTCTGACCCTGGCGGTCAAAGACCGCCAGGGCGGAGGACCGCGGGAGCACCGCCGACAGGCCGGCGGTGCTCCAATGGGGATTCCGACCGCGGCGGTAAAGCCGCGGTCGGACCGGCACCACTGGCGGGCTCCCGCCAGTGTACCGCCACCCCATTGAATCCTCCAAGGCGGCGCAGCTTGCTGCGCCGCCGAGGGGATTCCGACCCCCCCTACCGCCATCCGCCGGGATCCGGATGGCGGTAGGGGGGGTCGCGGGGCCCCTGGGGGCCCCTGCAGTGCCCATGCCACTGGCATGGGCATTGCAGGGGCCCCCGTAAGAGGGCCCCTAAATGTATTTCACTGTCTGCTGCGCAGACAGTGAAATACGCGACGGGTGCAACTGCACCCGTCGCACAGCTTCCACTCTGCCGGCTCGATTCCGAGCCGGCTTCATCGTGGAAGCCTCTTTCCCGCTGGGCTGGCGGGCGGTCTGAAGGCGACCGCCCGCCAGCCCAGCGGGAAAGTCAGAATTACCGCCGCGGTCTTTCGACCGCGGAACGGTAACCTGACGGCGGGACTTTGGCGGGCGGCCTCCGCCGCCCGCCAAGGTCAGAATGAGGGCCAGAGTGTAAAACTTTGAGAAAGATAAGGCTGTGTTTTTGTTTCTGCTTTTGTAAAGAGCTTGAGGCCAGAGATTAGTATTCATATTCAGTAGAGTGAATTATGGTGGCCGACTAAGTGCATACATGAGATTTTGATGTTGGCAAAAAATAGTAGTGACTACTTTAAGTCAAAGCAGAAAAAGCTTAAAGAAAGATGATGATTTCTCAGACATGACAGTTTGGGAAAGGGCCACAGAATCAAATGGGTTAAAATATGTATTTTATGAAAAATGAAAGGGATGTAATAAATTGGATAATGCAAGTTAGTAAAGGTGATAGGATCAATGTGAACTGTGAGATGTTGAAAAAGAATATGGCATGTCATTTTGTGGGAATATTGGGCATCGGAAAAGGGAGTGTTGAACGAATTCTAATAGGATTAGGTTAAATTCAGGACATATTTCACAGATTCGGAAAAATAACATGATGTTGAATATGTAGAAATCAAAGCAGAATGTGAAGAATAAGAAATCATTTGAAGTGCCCATGCAACATCTCCAGTAATACAAGAAAACATTAGAAATAAAATCCCATGTGATGCAGGGTATCAACAGAATGCAGTGATTTTGAATGATGAAGTCAGAGTAGTTAATAATGACTGTGCCTTTGAGAGGAGGAGTTTTTCTTAATATGCAGTCCTGAAAGTAGAACAGTCGCCCATATATTGACGGAGAACTCCTAGGCCACTCTGTTTCACTTTTTATTGATACAGGGGCCCCCCCGGTTCTGTGGTTCGTTCTGTGGAGGTTCCAACCCTACCTCGCTCGGGAACCTACACCTTTCTGGAGCAGAAGTCCAAGCTGTAGGGCTCAGTAACAAATTGTTAATCAGAGTGCAGTAGTTGTTGTGGGTAAAATTTGTCAGATGGAAAATAAACATCAGCTTCTATAATGTAAATTAAGTTCTCAGAATTTACTCAAGAGATGTACCTTCTAAAATGAATTGCATGATTTATTGTATTTTGGATAGTGTTGTAATTGAAATTCATGAGGATGCGTTTTTTAAACGTAGGGGCTCATCTACGAGCCGGTTTGTGTCACACTTGCACCATGCAGTGTGGTACAAAAACCTTAAGTCAGATTCTGAAGCCATGCAAAGCCACTTTGTGTGGCTCCAAAAATCTGGAGCAACAGAGCACAGATTGCTGTATTGTGGACCTAACTCTGGATTTAAGACATAGTGTCAGAGAAGAGGTATGGGATTACACTGGTAAGGAGATTGGATTGATTAAAGGAGCAAAACTAGTCAAAATAAAAGTTCAATCAGTTGCAAAAATTCTTAGAATGAAGCAGAACAGGCTTTTAAAAAAAGTGGAGCTAATTAAACTAGTGATTGAGAAGAAGGTTAGGCAGGAATTTCTTTGAATTGCTTGGTAGTCCCTGTGATTCTTGTGTGATTGAAATTAAAAAGCTGAATGGCAAATGGAGAATCGTACAAGATCTCAGAAAGATAGATGCAATTGTTACTTGCTGTCCAGTGGTACTGAAGCCAGCAGTGATTGTATTTCAAATTCCATCAGAGTGTTATAGTCATCGACACATGCCAAGCATTCTTCTCAATACCTTTTCATGAGGTATCGCATTTCTTTTTGCCTTTCAGTTTTTGAGTAAAGTTCTCATGTGTTGTAGAATCCCACAAGGGTATAATGAAAGTCCTTCAATATTCTCGCACATATTGAAAAGAGACTTCAAGTGTCTAAAACTGCCATGCAACTCAGTCCTAGTGCAATATATTGCTGATTTACTGACTGCGTCTAAGATGAAAGAGAATTGTAAGCTGGATATAATTGCCTTGCGGAACCAGTTAGCTGAAAATTGGCATAAGGTCTCCAACTAAAATGCAGTATTGTAAAAGAGAAGCCATCCATCTTGGGCACAATATTGAAAAGTGTGTGGGGAAAATCTATAAAGAACACATTTCTGCAATTCTGAAACTGTAATCCAACCACCCAGAGGGAGGATTTGATGTTTCTTGGAATTGTTGGGTACTGTTGTCAGTGGATTCCAAACTTTTTCTTTATTGAAAAGCCTTCAGTGAGGTTGACATGTAATGATGTTCAAGATATGGTATCATTTGATGAGGAATGCCTTGACACATTTAAGAAATTGACAGAGACAATACCTGATGATAACATGTTTTTTTATTCTGCCATGAGAAACATGGTGGATTCATGCACCCAGTAGCATTTATTTTTGTTGTATTGGATCTAGTAGCTGTAAGTCTTCCAGGTTGTTTAAAAATGATTGTAGCTGTTTATTTGGCAATTGTACAAAGTGAAGAAATTGTGATGGACCATATTTGAATTATGTCCCTCACTCAGTAGAGATACATTTAATGAGGACTCAGCATATAGCAGAGTAGACTGACTCGTTATGAGCAGATAATACTTACAGCAGACAATATTTACATTTGGAGATATAATATCCTGAATCCAGCAACACTGCTTCTAATTTCAGACAAGAATTGTGAAGACGGGGAGGATGAAATTGATGATGAATTGAACCATGATTATTATTTTTTTTTTTTTTGGGGAAGTGACTAAAAAATGTCAATTTGAAGACAAGATATTAAAGAAGTTCTTTTGGAAATGGTTGACCTGACATTGTTTATTGATCGTTCTTGTTTAAGGGACCAGTGTGGCGCATTGAAAGCTGCTTATGCAGTATTCTGTGTGTTAGAGGCTTTAGAAGTGTCTTTTTTTGTTTTTGTTTGCCAAATGTGACTTTAGTTAGTGCACGTGGCAGAGTCAATTGCCTTTGTGAGAGCTTGCTGCTTATCTGAGAATCTGAATGAGACACTTTACACAGCTAGCTAGTACAGTTTTGGTGGTGTTGATTATGATTACGGTCAGTAAAGGGTTTGATATTCTCAGAAGCTCTTAAAATAGCATATCCATCTTAGCTAATGAGAGCAATTCTTAAACCAAAAGAGGTAGCTGATAAGTGCTCAGCCCAGAAGACTGGCAGAGACATGGAAACAGATGCAGACGAAATGGCAAGGTATTGACTCCTAGTGGAGGAGTCAGATGTACGGGGAAGTGAAAATGATGGGTTTGAGAGTGATGCAACACAAAATCTAAACAATATAAATTGTTTCTTCATGGATTCAATGCAAATGTCTTTGAGTGAACTGAGCGACCGACAGGAGAACGCTCCCAAATATGAGAAAAGAAAATTGGAAAAATAAGGTTATAAAAAGAATGATCAGGATTTGTATGTAAATGCAGAGCAGAAATATGTTGCAAAACTCCATGTATAGCCCATTTGTAAATATTTCCATAATCATACTAATGCAAGAAGAGATAGTTTGGTTAGGATTTTTAAAAAGTACTGGGGGAACACAGGATTTCAACATGTTGCTGAACATGTAAGTAGCTGTTATTTGATATGTTATTTATGTTTGTTGTTCGGCTTGGCGCAATTGGCATGCAAGGGGTTCCGCTACATTAGCAAAAATTAGTGGAGACGGGGAGCATTACTGTTGGATTCCTCACTGTAGTTCAAGAATGTCTGACACATAGAGGCATGTTTGTTCTCGGGGCCTCGAGGACCTTTAGAGCAATCATACCCATCCTATATATTTTTGCCCTAAGCCCAGTCTGGCCAGCACTTGCTACACATAGCCACAGCGCACTGAGTCGAAATCCTGTTCTGTATCTAAAAAGGCCAGTGCATAGGGGTCACCTTGTAGCTCCGGTGCATTGTGGACATGAGCGAGACAATGCAAATTGCATAGGTATTTCCCTTTGGGATAAAACCTAACTGGTCAGTGTGAATGAGGTGTGGGAGGTATGGTGGTAGTCTTTATGCCAAACCATGGCTAAAAATCTTTTGATCAACATTCAGCAAGGAGAGCGATTTGTAAGAGGTCATCTCCAAGTGGTCTCTACCCGGCTTAGGTATCATAATGATCAGGGCCTCCCTCATAGAATCCAAGAGGGACCCACCTTGTAATAGCTCATCATAGACTGGTAGTAGTTTATCAGCTAGGCTGTCTGAAAAGGCTTATAAAATTCAGTGGGAAGGCCGTCATTGGTTGGCTCTTTGGCATTTTTCAGGGCGGTTATTGCGTCAAGGAGTTCTTGTTTGTCTAATGGGGCACGTAAGACATTCTCGATCTGCTGGAGATGAGCACTGCAGTGTCAGGTCTGGGTGGGCAAAAGGGATACTCACTAATTCATGTAGAGCCTCGGTAGCAAATGCAGTGCTAATTGCCTGTTGTGTGTGCACTACTACATCCTGTTGGTTTTGAATTGCCAGTATTGGCAGCGGCACAGACTCAGACCGGCCAGTACGTGTCCTGCTTTGTTGCCCTCAATAAACCAGTGTTTTCCAAGCTGGTCCCATAGCCCACATATTTTATGATGGTGCCTAGCCCAGGCACCCAAAAAATCCGGGTTGGTCAGCAATGCCCTTTCAAGTGCTAAAATTCTATTTCCTTTCAAGTCAAGTCTTCCTTCAGTGTTTGGCATATGATGACAATAGTGATCAGGCATACCCCACGGATCATCACTTTCATAATGTTCCATTCTGTCACCCTGCTGTGCGTACTACCCCAGTCATCAGTAAAATATTGGGATATGACCACTATAAGATTGTGTTTAAAGATCTGGTCGGTTAGTGAGTCTACATTAAAACGTCAAAGGTATTTTGGGTCTCCGACGCTCCAAGGAGTATGTAAGTAGTACTGGTGAATAATCTGATAAATATTGGCCCAAGTATTGTGCAAAGGAGCATAGAGTTGAGCGTTACAGGATAAAGTGTATTGGCATAGAGTGGATTTGTGCAGAGTAGATTGGTCTAGACTGATTGGAGTGGTGTGGAATGCAGTAGCAAAGAGTGCAGTGATGTAGAGTGGCCAGGAGTTGAAAGGCGTGGACTGGAGCAGAGTAGAATGTAGTGCCTTAGAGTGGAGTATTTATGGTCTGGTAGCACACTGCTATTACAGACATTACATTTTCAATTGAAATTACCACTACGTTTGTACAGACATACAGCTTTGCTAATAAAACTACAAAAGTGCACAGATGTGTGGAAAATGCACCAACTAAGGTAATTTGTTTTGATCATTTTAAAATATTTTTTTCAACCCCCCCCTCCAAAAAATAAGCAAAGAAATTGCTTCATTTGTGTTCTGATATGTGTACGCAGTTCATTTAAATGTTGTCATGTGCTACAAATAAAAAAAATATTTTTTTCAACCCCCCCTCCAGAAATAAGCAAAGAAATTGCTTCATTTGTGTTCTGATATGTGTACGCAGTTCATTTAAATGTTGTAATGTGCTACAAATAAAAAAAATAAAAAACTCTTCCTGCCCCCAATATTCAGCAAGTTTATCACATAAATCCTCTCACTTTAAAGTCAAAGAAAGAAAAGTAAACAAGCATCCTCTGATGACAGTGCCTGACATTTGACCTCGGTCTTTGGATGCACAGCAAATGTTATGAGATAAGAACAAGACTTACAGGCCTGTTTACAGAAAGGGAGCACTCTGAAGGATACTGTAAATAAAGTTTGAGCAAGAGAAGATGCAAACTTAAGCTGAACCGCCTAAAACAAGTAAAGCCACTAAATAGAAAGCCAGAAATGCTAGTTACAAACCACAGAGCCAATGGCAAGCAATGACCAGAATGCATTGCTATGTTAGCTTTCTGAATGTCTCTAAGATGTCTTTAGCAAACTTTGCTGTCTGGTAGCTACGACCTTCAAATGGTTTGTTGTGGCGTTGTAGCAGGGGAAAAGGAATTAGAGGACTGTTGCCCCAAATAGCCTGTGTAATGTCTACTGGTTCTGTCTCCTAGCACAAAACGACTGGGCTGTCTGCTGCATCAATGGCTGGGAAGGCTGTCTGCCTATATACCAGCCCTCTACATTTTCAGAATTAGTGTGGACACTGCTGTTGCACGGGGCAGCATCCACAAGGATGCACTGCGGCTCTGCTCTCTAAAGCCTTCCAAAAAGACTAGACCCATCAAAGGACACATCCCTTAGTGATACCAGTACATCACCTGAAAATCCAGTTTATCTACGAAGTGCAACACTGGCACAGACTGCCTTGCCAATGCTATCCAAGCCTGGGCAGATGACATACGTGGCTTTGTCATGTACACCACTGATGGTGAGCCAAAGAGGCCTTAAGATCTCACAGGCCACATCCAAAGGGCATATGTGTATCACCCAATGGCTTTGGCGGAAACAAATGTTGCAAACCTTTTTAAAAAACAAAAAAACAAATCTCATTACAGTGGGTGGTTTAACCAATGAAGGCTGATCAGGGAGCCCCAAAAGAGCTGAGAAGTAGCTTCTTTCCGTGCCAAACACAAGTCCTTGCTGGGCCAGGTACAAAACGGCAACAACCTTGTCTAGCAGTGAGTCAATTTGATGGGTGGTGCACCAAACCACAAATTTGTCTCAACAATAGTATGCAAGGTCCTGCAAAGACTACATCAATGTCTAAAGAAGGAAGGTCAAATCAGGTCAACTTCTGCTGCTCAGTCTCCCAGCATGGAGATGAAATTGTGCAGGCCTGGGTTGAACGCCCTCATGCTGCAACATAGGAGCCTCCTGAAGTGGGAGATTGATCAGAGGACAGATGCTCCTGTACAGTAGTTGTGGGTACCACACACTCCTGGCCCAATAAGTGCCACTAGGATATCTTGGGCCTGGTCGATCCTGATTTTCATCTAAACTTGGGGCAGCAGACACAGCCGTGGGAAGGTATACAGGAGTTCTGAGCTCCACACTAAGCGGAATGAGTCTCAGGGAGACTTCTTGGGAACTCAAACACACAGAAGTGCTGACTATATGCATCATCAGCCATGGCAAAAAATATTGAGTCCGGATACTCCCCACTGCTCAGACATCCTGCGTCATAGCTGCTGTTCTTGTTCAACTAGATGTCAGCAGCTGCCCTGGCGTTTAGAGATCCTACCAGGTAGTTCATCACCAGAGAAATTCCCTGGCAGTTAAGCCACCTAAAACAGTGTACAGCCTTCCGGCACAGATGGCGGTGTTGTCTGTGAGCATATGCATGAGCCTCCCTCTCATGGTGCACAGGAAGGTCTTCAACACAAAGCCCACCACTCCAACAAACTGTTGTGGCGTCATAGGCCACTGACCTCCACCTCCTCGAGAAGACTTCTCCAACCCAGAAAAGATGCATCCTTCTGACACTGATACAACTGTGGTCCATTAGCCACCATTGTAGCTCTACTGCAGTCTCTTCTACAAAACAAAAAATGGATACAATCCATCAGATTCCCCTGGTGCTGTGTCTTTTGGGACATTAGATCCCACTGAAGAGTGTGCATATACCATCTGGCCTGCTTCATCGGGATGATGCAGGAGGCCAACTATTCTAGCTGCTTCAGATTTACCTGCAGTGAGATCCAGAATAGAGACTGAAACATAGGACCATAGCCTAAATGTCCTGGACTCTCCACTTAGGGCGGAAGGGCATGGAACTGTGTTGCATTCAGAATCGCTCCAATGAAATTCAGCATCTGCAAAGAAATCAGGTGTGACTTTGGCATGTTGACAGTAAACCCCAACAATGTTAGGAGGTCCACAGTCATCTGAAGGTCGTCTGCTTCTCTCTGGGGGTAGGCCTGCCTTCAACAGCCAGTACAGGTACAAGAAGTCTGGTACTGGTACCCCGACCTCTGAAAGTGTGCTGCAACCACAGCCATCACTTTCATGAATATCAGATGGCCACTGGTGAGGATAACCCAGTGCACTGCGGGCTGAAAATGCTCCTAGTCTGCTGTGAACCACAGGTAACGCCTGTGGGCCTGCAGGACAGGGGTATGAAAATGTGTCCTGCATCCAACACCGCTATCCAGTCTGCATGGTATAGGTCAGAAAAGACTTGGGCTAACATGAGCATCTTGAATTTGTCCTATTTCAGCAAGGCATTGCGGGAGCACATATCTAACACAGATTGAAGACCTATGTCATTCTTTGGCACCAGGAAGTGTAGCATCCTCCCCAGCTTGGATACCTGCCAATTACTACTGCACACACGGAGTTGAATATTACACGTCTTTATTGTGCTGTGTGTAACTGCAAACCCAACATTCTAAACCAAGCTTTTATTGCATTTCACTCTAATAACTATGTCACACTTCTACAGGGTCTGTTGAGAGCCAAAAAGGTTCCGTCATAAAACTCACAACACACTACATCTACTCCTCTGTTAAATAAAAAATTACCTTTAAAAAAAAAAAAAAAAAAAAACTTCAGATTGAAGTATGCCATTTCAGCAGCATTTTCAATGGCTTATTTGATTCTCTTGAAACATTACTCACATTCTTGTGACCAATGAAATAATAAATAAAAAAATTGTCAACTCTTGCAATGGAACACTTACAGTGGCAAAGTCTTGTATGTACCTTGAACAGTAACTGGCCAAGCCAAGAAATGAACGTACCAAAAAAACATCTTGTTGGGGTGGGAGGAGGGGGGTGGGAGGAGAGGAATCAGCATTTGACAGTGCTTATACTTCCACACGACTGGGTGTCATACCCCCATCAGAAAAGATATGGCCAGAGAGCTTTGTCTTGTGGAACTCACATTTGTCTGCATTCAAAGTAAAGCCTGCATCAGTAAGTAAATACATACTTGTGTGAGGGCTTTATTGAGCTCCTTCTGTGTAGCCCCAAAAACTAGAATGTCATCGCTACAATGGAACGCATTCGGAACAGGCTATATATGTGGAATGACATCTTGGAAAAGTTCTGCGGCCAATGACATGCCAAAACTGTGTCTTTTGTATCAAAACAGACCAACTGTTAGAAATGGGGTCTCTAGTTGGCAAAGGTATACATACACCCTTGTCCAAGTAATGACCACAATCCTAGTAAGGGTAAGTCACAACACAATCCAAATTATCTTGTGCCCATCGTCTGGTAGCTTAGCACTGAGCAGTCAATGTGTGAAGTATTTGTGCAATAAATCATTCAGTAACCCAGTGAAAACATCACAAAAATACACCACACAGGTTTAGAAAAATGATATATTTATCTGACTAAAATAAGGTAAAAACTGCAAATATCCAATAAGCACAAGTTGAAATATCACTTTTAAAAGGTTGAAGAGAGTCTCAATCCTTAGAAATAAGTAGTTGTTTCTTTGTCACACACAGCACCTGGGAAGTGTCCAAAATAACATTACATGGAGACCGCAGAGAAGGAGATGCGTGGAAAAAATAAGGTGTTGCGTCAGATTTTCTGGCGCGGCACAGACGATGACTCGTTTCTTTCCACATTGTGCACTGGAAAAATGGTGCAAATCCCGGCAGTTTTGGTTCTTCACTATGATGCGGGGGGTATTCTGACGCTCGGGTACGATGCGTTAAAAATCCTTAGTGCGCTGGTAGGACCAGATGCTGCGTTGATCCGGTAGGCGATGCGTCAAATTTTCCATCACATGGCAGGTGATGCATCAAATTTTTCATCAGGAAGTCGGTGCTGCATCATTCTGGTCGGCGGTGCAATGATTTTCCAGCCGCGATGCTGGCTTTGTGTCCATTTCTGTAGGTGTTGTCGATTTTAGGTGCACAAGGATTGTTCTTGAAGAGGGAAAGTCTTTGTTGGCCCTGAGACTTCAGAAACAGGAGGCAAGCTCAATCCAAGCCCTTGACGGGCACTTCAAGGGAAGGCAGGGTCCTTCCAGCAGAGTCTGAGGCCAACAGGGCAGCAGTCCTTCGCAGCAAAGCAGTCCAGAAGGGTCATTTGGGCAGCCAGGCAGTTCCTCTGATAGAGTGAGGCTTCAGTCTGTTTACATGGAGCATCCTTAGGGGGTTTTGAGGGGTCTGGAGGTCCACCAAGTAAATGGCCTCCCCCTTATGCTCCTTTATCTCATATGGGCCAGTCCAGAGATCCTGGAGAGCTCTAGACTCTACTGGTTCCATGAACCATACTTTGTCTCCAGGTTAAAACTCCACCAGTGGCCTTCTGGTCATACCAGCGTTTCATTAACTCTTGACTGTCCTCAAGATTGCTTTTGGTCTTCGTCCAGAAGCCGTGCATCTAGTAGCGGAGGGCTAACATGTAGCTGACCAAATTCTGGGTTTCTCCCACCCCTCCTTGACAATGCGTAAGGGTCCCCTGAAAGGGTAGCCATAGAGGAGCTCAAAGGGACTAAACCCTAGCCCCTTCTGGGGTACCTCTCTAAGCAAATAGAAGGCATGGCAAGAGGACATCCCACTTACGCCTCATGGCCTCGGGTAGGCCTGTGATAGTGCCATTCAAAGTCTTGTTGAACCTTTCAACTAGACCATTGGATTGAGGGGGATAGGGTGCTGTGAACCAGTAGGTCACACCACATGTGTCCCACATGGGCTTCATGTACGCAGACATGAAGTTAGTGCCCCTGTCAGACACTATTTCTTAGGGGAACCCCACATGGGTAAAGATGCCCATCAAGGTTCTGGTCACCGTCCTCAGAGGGATTGCCTCTGGGTAGTGTTTAGCATGGTCCTCCAAGACCAGGATGAGCCAGTTGCCTAGGGTTTTCTTGGGGGGGGGGGGGGGTCCAATGACATTGATGGCCCCTCTTTCAAAGGGGGTGCCAACGACGGGGATTGGTATCGGGGATCCTTCAGCTTTTTCCCTGTCTTCTTACTGGCCTTGCAGGTGGGAAGCAACCTGCAGAATGTATCCGAGGCTGCCCTAGTTTGGGGCCAATAAAAGTGGGTGACAAGCCTGGTAAAGGTCTTTTCTTGCCCTAAATGTCCTGCCAGGGGTATATTGTGAGCCAAACCTAGTAGAAAGGCCTGGTAACATTGGGGGGGCCACCAGCACCTGGAGCCTTAGGCTCAATATGTAGGAGATCATTCTCCCAGTAAATTAGGTGATCCCCAGAGGCTTCACCTGCTGCATGGGCTGAGGCCTGTTGCCTCAAGCGTGCAACACTCCTGCGCTTTGCAGAATTCTTCTCTGGTGGGCCCACCCTCCACTTGCCAGCCAGCAAACTGAGGTAGGTCACCAAGGGTGGCAATGACCTCCCCAGTTGGCTAATGGGGTCTCCTCCGCAGGAACTTCTGGTGCTGGTTTCCTACGCCCCTTGCCTCTCTCTGTGGCAGCTGTCTAGGGCATTTTTCCAGGCTCCAGACGCCCTTGACCTCTCTCCCGGGCAGCCATGGAACGTGTGGTCATACAGACCCACTCAGGCAATACCATTATCTCCAAGTAAGTCCTGAGCTCTACCTCCCTCCAGGTAGTGTGCTCCAGGCCATTGCCTAACAGACAATCTACAGGCATGGCAGGACTCACAGCTACTTTGAGTACCATGTTCTCCCACCCTCCGGTAGATGGCTCTCTTGATAGTCACAGTCGCTGACATGGTGGAATGTGTTCGGCAGGACCAGCTCTGCTAACACCAGCTGTCCCTTAACAGTAATCATGCTGGCTCCTATGTCATGCAGAGCCTCCACCCATTGCCCAATAATGGTGATCCACTGCCTAGAGTTAGAAGTATTGGCAAGCATGTGGGCTTTTGGCACCATATCTTCATCCTCCACGGACACTAGGGTCACCTCTGTATGCTCCCCAAATCTATCTGGGACTACCTCCCCCCCTGAGGGCTACACTAGCCAACCCAGATGTCTGCCCATCAGGAGGGAAGTGGGGACTGACTGTGCCTTCTTTGGACATTTGAAGTCACCTATTGTGGGTACAAACCTCCCTGTCTTTTGATCAAAGAACCCTTTCTTCTTGGGATCAGACTGGGACTGATTCCCACAGTTTTCTTCAACTTCCAACTGCTAACCTCTATTTAAATCAAGGTGAGAGAAGATATTTGCACCATTTGAGTGCATATGTGAGCAATGTGTGGACCTGGATGTCGTTTACATTTGATTGCCTTTATTGCCTGAGGCATGTCAAAGCATATGCATACAGCTCCTTCACAGTCCTTTTTGGGCATTGCCACTGTGGGTGAAACCCATGGCGTTGGACCAGTAGAGTGCTCAATTTCATGCTTGAGTACTGATGCAACTTCTTGTAAATAAAAGCAATTTGTCTGTCTCTGAGCAACAGGACGGACATCCTCATTAATATGCAGCTTTACTTTAGTAGTCTTAAGCTTTCTTAAAGCCATGAAATGCAGGGAATTGACTATTTTGTTATGAACATTCATGTTGTAATTCAGAGAAATCAGTCCCACATCTATGGCAGTGCTGAAAAGGAGTTGCATGGCATTGTTGCACCACTGTTTTTTTGTTTGAATCTATTTTATACTTTTAACATTTATGATTGATTATACTGTAAACAAATGTACACATAACTTTGCAACAATATGCACTCTTTGTAGTGATCAACATTATGTGCAACCCTGTGTTTAAAATGTATTGTCCCTCTCTGGTTTCAGAGCCACTCTTGACGTGCGCAGGTGTATTCAGTGTCTCTGTTTCATTCAATCATGTGTGTCCTTATTGAACAAATCAATCTTGTATAGCATAACATGATAACAAGCAAGCATAACTCAATTAGCCTGTTCTCCGGGCTTCCCCAGGACAGCTGGGAGGAATCGGGGCAGGGGAGGGGGCATTTCCAGAGTTCTGCTTCTGTCAATTCAAGGTATGTACTAACAGGTAGAGTGGGAGGATGTTCATTCATTCTAACAATTGCCAGTCTTTGCCCCCTTTTCTATCTTATGTGGGTGAGAGCCTTCTCTGTATTGATGAGTCATTTGATGGATTATCTGAGCCTCCCACTGTGATGTGTACGATTGTGTCCCATTGGTTTGCTATAGGATATTTGCGGAGGCCTAGTGTGTCTTCTCTGTGGAGTATTACACTCTCTGCCTGTGCCAATACGGTCATAGACTGTGACCTGACCTCATAACATGGCATCTCATGTTTCTTCCACCTCTGGGTGATTAATCATTTGGCTAATAGAAGTCCTAAATCTAGAGACCTGGATGTGTTACGACTGCGTTTGGTTCTGTGGTAGAGCTCCAGTATACATGTTTCCCTTGTGCAAGGAAGTGTGCGGTTTGTACAGTGTTTCAGCTGGTTCCGCACTGCCTTCCAGTAATTCCACAGAGAGGAACAGGACCATAATGTGTAAAATATCTGCATCTAACAGGTGGCATCTGGGACAATCTGCATCTGTCCTACGAAAGAAGTGATTAATTTGCAGTGGTGTCAGGTAAGCTCTGTAGATAATATAGTATTGGATGAGGCGAAATCTGGAATTACACTGTTAGTGTAGTGGGCTCTCCAACACTCGGGCCATTGTTTGTCCGTGTACTTCTATAGGCCTCCCAGTGGCCCTGTAGTTGCGTGAGTGGAGGGGAAGTGTGGTGTTATAGGGAGTCTGCCAACCAATGCACCAGATGTGTTCCCGCACCAAGTACATGCAGATACTGCACTGTTGGATGTGTGGGTGGTTCATGCGTTATGTCCCCCAAAGTCTGTTGCAGCACTCTTAATAGGTGAGCAACAAAGAAAGAAGCCTCCCGAGGATAGACCAGTGCTCTCCCGTTGAGCCTCAAATACAAGAAGAACATGGTTATCGTATAGGGCACAAGCATGTGGATTCCGGCTGTGGTCCAAGCAGTGAGTTCCGTTGTGGATGTAATGTGTGTCCCTACCAGTGCCAGACTCCTGCGTGGTGGATAAAAATACAGGATTTAGACCAATAGACTCAGAGTCCTGAGAGCTTCACAAAGGTAGTGAATATTGTGATAATGTGGGTGGGTAATTGTGTGATATCCCATAAATATATCAGGATATCTTCTGCATAAAGTGAGACCATGTGCACACTATCGCCCAGAGGTATTCCCTCTCCATTCTTGACCTATTTCTCTGAGAGTTAAAGCGAAGGGTTCCACCGCCAGGGTGAACAAGGGAGGGCGGGGGAGAGAATATAGGGCATCCCTGCCATATGCACCTTTCTGTATTAATGAGGGGTGAGATCAAGGAGCCCATATGCACTCTGGTTGTTGGCAAGGTATAAAGTAGGCTGACCATGTTTGTGAATTGAACACCCAGCCCCATTCACAGTAAGGCCTGAAAAAGGCAATGCCACTCCAAGGAATCAAAAGCCTTCTCTAGGTCGAGTACCAGGCATTCTTCTAGAGACCACTGTGCCTATGCATGGCTAGAAATCTGGGAAAATCTACTGAGATTAAAGGATGTAGTTCGAGTTGGTACAAAGTCATTCTGATCTCTGTGGACCAGGCTGGACATCAGCAGCGCCATGCGATTGGCTATGATCTTAGCCAATATCTTGTAATTGTTGTTGAGGAGTGTCAATGGTCTACATGAGTTAATCTGTGTGGAGTCTTAGTGTGGTTTCAGCAGGGTAATTAAGAAGGCATCTTGGAGTGTATTGGGTAGCCTCGCCAAATCCAGTGCCTCCTCATACAAAAGGAGCAGGTAGGGTGCAAGTTGTGAGGCTTACACCTTATAGCAATCGTTGCACCACTGTTGATAATGAAAACCATTTATTTCAGTGTAATCATTGGACAGTGTTTGTATGATTTTAGTGCTTTGGCATGTCAACTTTTCATTGACTGACATTTTCTTCACATGCAGCCAGTCCAACATGTGCATGTTTCTCCGAGGTAAACATCAACGTGGTGCAAACATCTTCCTCACTGTCACTTGATATTTAGGTGGAAGAACTTTTTGATGATGATTTGGATGATGATCCTCTTTGTTTAGTGTTAGTTTGCATCACCTGATGTTGCAGCTTGGCCTTGTGGGTGTGCACTGAGAGTTGCATCTCCAACGTTCTGGTAGCCATTGTGTCTCTCCACTATGATGCAATTGTATTTTGTATATTTGTGCCGCTTTTACATCAAACAAATGACACTAAGGTGGCACAAACTGTTCATAAATCAGGCCCTTACTTTTGCTTTACAAAGCATCACAAAATGGTTCTCTTTCCCACAGCCTTTACACAGAGGCCAGTGGCGGGACATTTACCTTTGTTTGGAAATTGAACATCCACAGTTGAAGCATAACTTCTTTTTACGTATAGATACCACTTTATGTCCTTCAGTCTTTTGCTTTGGCTCACTTTTCACACTCATGACTGATTCACTCTGGGCACCTCTGGCCTCTATGGCAACAGCTTGTATTTCAGCACGCTCTTCAGCTGTGCCAGCCATTAACACTCACTCCAGACTAGGAGTTTCTCTCAGTATTCGTATTCTGAATGAATCTGACAAACATCCATCAATTACTCTGACTGCTTCTTCATCATTAAATTCATTGAGTTCACAGTGTTTGAGTGTATCAAGTCTCTCCACAAATTTCATTAATGGTTTCAACAACTTTTTGGCATTCTTGACTGAAAATGTATCTTTCATAATCAATGTTTGGTACTAGTTGAATTTGAGATTCAATCTGAGGGTATGTGACTTCCTCATCAGTTCTCAGCATTTTCTTGAGGACTTTTTTCACACCATCCTCAGCAAAACTTTTGAGATACTGGATATTCTTTCTGTTATCAGTCTCTTGAAGTGCATCAAAGAAGTCATCAAATGTCTGTCCAAGCACTCAATCTATCACCTATGTTTTACTTTTTGGCTGTGTCGAAAGGTGGTGGTTTCAGGAAGGCAGCAGCACTGTAGACCAGTATTGAATTTACTGACATTGAGGGTAGCGTGCTCTCTGGTGCAGTTTGGTAATCATGTGTATGTGAACCTTCCTTAAGAGCCTTTGAGATGCTGGCCTCGTGATTGTCCTTAACATTACTTGGAACTGTGGCTTCTTTCCTAGCTGCCATCTGAAAAATGTCACTATTCAGAATGTCGGTTTTGGCTCTTTATTCTTTAAAGACTAATGGAGTTGTTCTGAGCCCCACTCTGCAAGTTTGTGGGCAAACTGCTTTGGACATAGACAGCTCTTTAAACATAGCCTGGGTCCTGCTCCTTGAGCCACTTAACCGAATGCTGTGTTATGATGACTCTTTTTAGTGGATTCAGTAAGTCATTTATTTCCTCTTTTCTAAACATCAGTTTACACTTCCTGACACCTTGTTGACCTACGCCTGGCAGCGCTTCTGTTTGTAGCGTAATTTGACAAATTATCATTATCTTTGGCTTTGCTTTGTAAACCTGGTTGTAATAATCTTCAGCATTAATGCTCTGTATAATATACAATTTTATCTTCCGTGGTACATTTATGTACGGCCTGACCAGCAAGTTCTCAGCAAATGACGTGTAGATACTTCACAATGCTTTTGTCTTCAAATGCTTCACAGCAGCTGGAGCTGCGCTTTGACTCCACATGCATGTAGCATTGGAACTTCAACAGTGGCACACATGACATGCATGAGCAGTTTGCTTGGACCACGGCAAACTCAGAGAGTTCTTTGGGTTACTTATCCCTATCTCATCACCAGTTATTGTGTCCTCTCCATCCTGGATACACGCCAATGACTACGCCACACACGGAACTGAATATTAAACGTCTTTATTCTTCTGTATGTAACTGTGAACCCAACATTCTAAACCAAGCTTTCGCTGTATTCCGCTCTATTAACTGCCACACTTCTACAGAGTCTATTTGGAGCCAAAAAGGTTCTGTCATAAAACTTGCACTAGCAGGAGTAACACCTAGCTCCTACTTCCAATGTTGGAACCCTCTCATAGCTCTTATTGACTAAAGGGATGGCACTTACTGCTGCCAGATGGACAGGTGGTTCTCAGTCAGCTGGTCTGATGGTGGTGGAATGTGCATGGATTGGAAAGAAATGGGGGGGGGGGGGTCCCTGATTGAAAATTTGGAGGACCCACTTGTCTGAGGTGATGACTTGCCACGTCTGAAGCAAATGTCAGATCATGCCTCTGACAGGATGGCTGCAAGCCTGAGGGGACACACCTCTGGAGGAGTGGCGGACTGAGCTGCAGTGTCCCAGATGCCCGGGACGTTTTCTTTATAAGCCACAACAACAGCCACAAACAAAAGCTATGAGACCAGTGGGGCTAAGGGGTGAGGAATGATGCTGGGGATACTGTAAAACCCTGCTGTAGCCACAAAGAAAGCAAAATTGCTGGTAGACCGGTCCAAGGACCATGCTGCAGAACCTTCTTAAACTGTTCCAGGTCTGAATCCTCTTTCTCACCAAAAACGCTAGGACAATCCAACATGTCCATTAAAGAAGCGCGTAGACCTTGAATTGTCTAATTGTATTGAAATGCCACACCTGTTCTAGTTGCTCAATCTAAACCTGGCCAAGCCACATCAGAAGGCAAACTTCATTGACACATCCATGAGGAATTTGCTGGAGGGTAAAGGAGGCTGTGTAGGTGCCTGGCCCAGTTGTAGTACCTCTGTGAAGACATTTGTCTTTACCTCAGAGTTGGGGGCAGCTATAAAGTCAAGTACTTCTACCACCCTCCATATCACTACAACGAAGAAGGTGCTTTCTTCCATGACGGAGCCAGAAGGGGAAAGCAGGCCAGTATCTGGGGATGTTTTTAGGGCACTGGAATCCTGACGTGGTGGTGGTGGCTGGGGGGGAATATGTGGGAAGGGGACTTTAAAAAAAATAAATAAAAAAAAAAAGGCCCTGCTTGGGACTCTTGTGTTTGCTGTTGGAATTGTCATTAGACCTCTCCTTACTTACCTGAAGATGGCAACTTGAAACTGAACCAGGGCCCGGAATGGGACATGAGCAAGTCCACAGCTTGGAGTGTCGCCTGCTCAGTTGCTTGTTCTCAGCTAGGTTTATTTTTTTGCTTTCTGCTCTCTGCTATCCTTTAGATGCAATAGGGGAGTATTTGTCAAAGGAATTCAAGTCAAGTTTAGACCATAAACACCACGGGCAGTCATTGTGTGGATCCGTAACCAAAGTCTGCTTCCTGCAGTCATAGCATGGTTTGAATGCTGTGGTTTTCGGGGGAGACATTTTCTCTAGCACAGTGTTGTGAAGAAGGCAGTCTGAAATTGTTAAAACACCAATAAACGTGTGAGAGCAGAGCTCTGGTTATGCATCAAAGGGTGCAGAAAGAAAGTCATGGAGTCGGTGCGCAAGGGTGGCACTGGCACCTATGTATGGCTTACTTCCATAGGAGGCACCAGGCAGTACGATGCGCCCTCTGTAGGTGCATAAGAGCCACTGCTGGAAAAGTTCTTGTTCCAGTCTGGTACCTGGGGCAATTCAAAGGCTTAGGAATCTGCAGTTAAAAGTATCTATCAGAAAATCAATTACTTTAGTATGTGAATTAATTCATATGCGGGTATGAAAAATAAATAGACTGTAGAAAAAGAATGCACTAGATGCATGGTTGTATGTGAAACGCTTCATAACCTTAAGGGCGTAGGGATTATCTGCTAAGAAGCCCAGCCATTATGTTATCTCATTTAAATATACTCACAAACTGCTCAAGAAGCCGCTATGGCAAATGAAAAGACTGAGACTTCAACGTAAAGGGGGCGGCCTGGGTGTTAACAGTGGTTTTGGTGACTATGTGACCTTTGGTACCGATGAGGTAGTGGTGGCTAGCTTTTATACCAATGACTGCATGTCAAAGGGCCGGCGGCATCTCGCGATGGTGTCGGTAGTGATGGGGACTTCAGAGCCATATTCGAAGATTGGTTGTGGATAGCCTTGGTGGAAGGCTTGGCGCCCTCTACTGGCTTCTGCAAGTAGCAAACATACCCAGTGGAGCGTGGTGGCCCTTACGTGAGCTTGTCTATACTGGCATGCTCAGGGCTTGAGTCCCTACTCCCTTGGGAACAATGTTTAATCTTGGCATGAGGAGCAGTCTCTGTTTTTCGGGGACTGATGTGCTCACAGTTCAGAGTGGTCTTCATCCTTGGGCAGAGTTTTGCTACTGTGGCCACTTATTGTGGCTGGTCACGCTCGTATCTGCTGAGTGGCTGTTGGGATTTGGGCAAGGTGACCCCTGATGGCCCAACCTCTTCCTCTGTGTGGGCATCAAAGGGGTCTGCCTCCTCTTTCCCGAAGATGTCCTGGTCTCTGACAGGTCTTAACACTACAGTGTGCATGCCCATTGATGTTCCTTTCGAATCTGAAGAGGCTTGTTTGAGCAGAATATTAGGAATGAAATGCAGTTGGCATTGGTGTGATTAGAAGACAATCAAAGATTACAGACCCTGTACTGGTCGATGCACAGGTATTTACCATGGCATCAAAGGCAGTATTGAAATTGTTTAATCTTTTACCTGGTTCATTCTCTGAAGGAATGATGCATGGCATTGTCTTTGTCCAATGAAGGGGCAAAAGGCCCGGATGCTGCTTGATGGTGACCAGGTATCGAGGATCCTCCGGTCTTTCACTAATAAGATTTGTCCCATTATCAATGAGTTGTGAAAGTGCACTAACAGGCCCCAACAGACGCGCGAGGAACGTAGTGCACTCCAAGCCTTCTCGGTGCACACCTGAACCGGATGTTAGGAGGAAAAAAACGTGTACAATGGAGTTGGTGCCCATTAGCAATGTGCATCAAGAGAAGTCACACTACATTTGGTGACTTAAGAACATTTTTTGAGGCCAACACTAGGTCAATGCTAAGCATTTGTTGTGACAGACACATATGCCACGAAGGCAAATACAAACACACGCATGCACGTACAGAGATTCTTTTGCCAGGCAAGGTGTTGGTAACTGCAAACAATTATTTTGATTTTATCTACTCTTCAAAGGGTACCAGGATCTAACACAGACTTTCACACTATTATTCATGGAGTGTAGCTTCACGGCTGACTATGAAAGACACTGATTCATACAACTATCATGCTTTTTTTTCGTAACACAGAAATCAAGGGACCAGATTTTGATGTGGTGATTTACTTTATTATATTTATTTTTCTAACGGTACTTCTCGATGCCTTTTCAACATAATTACATTGACACGTCAAATACATTATTTATGGTGGGCTGATATGGAGGGCCACCTGTTTAGTAAGAGATTTCTATAATGAGTGCCACTGATATCTGGTAAGAACGAGTTTTGAAACCTCTTCAGGGTTGTGTGCAATGTGGGTCCGCAAATGGATTTAGTCAGGAAAGACGTGATGCTAGGAGAGGAAGTGCAGTTCCTTCGTTTGTGAGATTCTTTATTTTTTAAAGAATTGTTTCTGTGATTATTCATTACAGTTTCACTACATTTCATAAATTCGCTTTCAAATGTATAAGAAAAACAGGTGTTTCCATCCCGGTTTCTAAACTGTATGGTATGTTCATTTAGCACTGTGAAATATTTTATTTTTCGGATTTATTTTGAAACCAATTCACTAAATATAACGTGGGCCTGATTTAAAGAAAGTGGCGCTGCAGTCAGTGCATCACCCCATTCCTTGCGCCCCCTGGCACCGCCCCTAACGCCACCATGTGTGTGCCATATCTAAGATACAGCGCACCATGGCCGTAGTTAGGGAACTAGCATCAAAAATGTTTATTCTAGTTTGGAGCTTTGCAGGATTACAGTCAAAACGTTTGACGCTAATCCTGCAAAGTCCATTGTAAATAATGGTATGCCTCTTTTTAATACTTACTCTGAGCAGGCGTTAAAAGTGCTGAAAAAAATGCTGCAAAGAAATATTAGATTTTTGGCCGCCCTGATGGGTGAACGCCCGCTTTGCATTCATTATGCCTAGCACAGACATAATGTAGCGCAAAGGGTTACAAAGTTGCACAAAGCCATTTTGGCCTTGCTGGGGCACTTTAGCGTAAAAAAACAAACAAAAAAAAAAACACTAATGTGGGGGGTACGGAGGTGCTAGGGGCTTTTACTTCTGCCCCAATGTATTTTCTTTCTTTCCATGATAGCTAAAATGTAAAATGAAAGAGTAATGATTATTTGCTTTTAGTTGTGTAAACTGGTTCAAACAAATATCAATATGCTTCAACTACTAAGAAGTGGCCTATCAGAAACCAGACAGTGTGTGCAACTTAAAGAATGTTTTGGCACATGACAAAAAGCAAAATTTTAAAGAGAAAATGGACTGAATAAAACTTGTCCATTATTTATACTTGGTTTGTGCCTTTTTAAAGTCATTTGTTTTGATGCTAAAACAGGGCAAACTTAACTCCATATTTATATTTTGACGCCAGACCAGCCTAGCATCTAATATAGGAGTTAGCATCATATTATGGATGTGGCAAACCACCTTACACTAATGAGATTCAAGATAGGCGTGCCCGTCCCCAATATTACACTAACCCCCTACCGCCTTATTTATACTTGGGGCAAAAATGACGCGCAAGGAGTAGGCGGACCCAAATAATGGTGCTAAGCCTGCTTAGCGCCATTATTTAACGCCTGGGTTTGACCAGGGGTTAGGGGACCTGTGGACCGACTTCCATCGCTAAACACCATGGAATGGGCCCACAGATTTCCACTCCTACCCACAACAGAGAGACCCCAAAGGATGGGATGGGGGGTACCGCATCCTGGGTAAGTATATATATTTTTTTATGTGCCACTGGGGGACCCTTACATGGGGCCTCCTTGCCTGGCACTGGGTATTATGGCCCTGCCTAGGGGGCTTTACTAAGACATTAGTTATTTTTGGGTGGTAGTGCACCAGAAAATGACGCCTTTTCACCTCCCACCTTCTGCCCCACCCGCCCCCAGGTTAGCATCTTTTCTTTAGGCCGCATGTCCTTTGCGCCACCCTGTGCCATTCCATAAATAGGGCACCCAGCTCGTGCAGTGGAGTTGCGCTATGGATTTCGCTGCAAAACTGCATTAGCACAATTTTGCTGCAAAATCCATAAATAGGGGCTTTAACGTCATATTCTGTTCTAGCACTGAAGGAGTCTTGCTATAATGCCTAAAGTTTAAACTAGAGTGGCAGTCAATTTTGCTTGTCTTCTGATCTGACCTTTGATGATGTTCCCTGTATATTTAGATAAGTTATACTTAGTTTAGTAAATATTTATTTGCCACCATGAATTACGTGGGAGTTGGCCACTAATATAAACCAGACAAACAAGAAACGCTGACAGTGGTGCGTTTTATTGGAAAAAACAATATGTTCACCCACATTGTAATCTTGTCAGTACCTTTTATACTGAACTGTTTAAAAGTCACACTCTCCGACAATAAGTGAAGACATTTTTAAAAGTACCTTTAAAATAAACACTGCCACAAATTGTGGGCGTACCTATTATAAATAAAAATATTAACTAAAAGTAAATAAATGTTCAAATTGGCCATGACATAAATAATAGTAAAATATATTTAGCGTACCGTGGAGTCAAAAAGGTATTTAAAAAAAATAAGCAGTTTACAGCATAGCAAATGGATCTGAACCATGATTATCAACAACAATTAATAGTCCACAGTTTGACCTTTTAGGATTACTTTGGCAACTTAACACTTCAAGAAAGGTGCATGAAATGTCTGTTGAGTCCAGGAAAAAAGTCCAATGCTTAACTTGATCCCCATGACTGACAATACAGAAGTCCTCTTAAAAAAATCTAAAAGTGCTTTTTTTCATATATCAATTTTACGAAGGCTCATTCTGCTAAAAGAATCTCTGAAATAAAATAGAAACAAATAATCAGTTACTCGGGAACATACTTTTTCATAGGAAATCTTTTCACATACATAAACCAAGACAGTGTGTAGAATAATTCACCAAAAACGAATATAATAAAGTTATTTAAAATCATTAAGGAGTTCTACACCATACATTTCAAAATGATTCAGGCACATTGCTTTATAAAGGCTATCTTTACAATATACTAAGGCCCATATTTATACTTTTTTAGCGCCGCATTTGCGCCACTTTTTGATGCAGAAGCGGCGCAAACTTACAAAATCCAATTGTATTTTGAAAGTTTGCGCCGCTTCTGCATCAAAAAATGACGCAAATGCGGCACTAAAAAAAGTATAAATATGGGCCCAAATGTGGATATATTATTCGGTACAAGATCAACACTGTAATGGGTATTTTCCTGTTGCAGATTCAATAAGTGGACTGACAGTGAGTAAAGGACTGATAAATAACCTTGAATAGTGTTCATTGCAAAGCCATGCTAGACCAGGAACAAAACAAATAGAATATCAGATAGCTTAGCTTAAAGAAGAACGACCTGTAGGCCACATACCTGGCCACAAATGTAGCAAAACAGATGGACTTGCTGCCAAAATCACATTCACTATATCTAGCGGCAGATTAAAGCCACCCAGCAGATCCTGCTCACTCTACATGTTTGTAGGAATAGATTGGGGGTTTGAATGAGGAACTCTGCTAAATTGTAGGGCCAGTCGAAACATAGGGCATATGCTCTGTTTCAGTAGACCGGAATACTACAGTCCCTGAGCCTAATCTGGGCCTATCAGGATGAGTTGTGCTTGGTCCCTCCTGATGCATACAGGAGATCAGAGTCCGACTTAAGGACTAATGTGTCTCCAAGAGAGCCTGAAGAGGAAAGACTAAGCATGCTTTGTGGCAGCAAAAAAGATCTATACAAAGGACACTACACTTGACACAGACACCCTATAGTTGCAAATACCATTTGTGTTCAGGAAGATGGCACCTGCTGAGCTTGTCCACCTTGATGCTGACAGAACCTGTCAGGTGATGGACTGCTTGGGACACCTAGAAAGGTCATGCCCTCTACACTCTCAGACACCAAGGCACAACACAACACACCACACTGTCCTGCTGGTAATATCAAATGGTAATTCTGTTGTCCTTCCTAACCTGAATTGACCTGTCCTTGAGGGATGACAGAAAGGCCTTCAGGGTCAGATGAATGGGGTATGGCTTCTGGAGGTTGACGTGCTGCCAGTTTTCCACTTGAGCCACAAGCCTCTCAACTTTGTCCAGGTGACCTCACCATCCCAGTGCCCTTTGCCACTGTGTGCTCCAGATGGGGGCATGGACAATGATCTGCTGCATGTCAGAGCGGCAGCCACCCTGACCACTGTAAGTCCTGGGCTGACTTGTCTGAAGTACAGATGTCTGTCCGGAAAGTACCTGCAATGTTGGGAACACTGAAGTTGGAGGTTTCACAGCAGAGTCCACATATACCACTGGGAGTGAGGCAGGATACCATCAGACCAAGAAGCTTCAGAATAGTTGGAACCGGAAAACAGGCATAAGGGTAGAACATCAAGATCATAGCCTGAATGTCCTGAACTTGCTCCGGGGGAGAAAGGTTTGCAAGTCATTGTGTATGTCAAGGGGAACGTCAAAGTAGTTGGTTGTACCCACTGAGTCTCCAAGCATGAAGTTGTAAGTTGTACAGGTTCAGATGCAGGACCTTTCCCTGCTGCTGTGACAGGCGATCCTTCCGAAGAGGCAGCAGGATTGGAAGACAGCTTTTCATGGCTATTCTGGGCACCACGCTCTCCTGCAAATCCAGTGCCACCATCCATTCACATGAATCTAGGACACACAGAACTTGGTCCAAGGTGGAAATCTTGAACTTGTCCTCCTTGTTCACCTGATAGAGACTTCTAGTTGCAGATTTCTTACCTTAGAATAGATACCCAAGCAATACCATCTTGGTGGGCTGTAAACCAAGATCATACTAAAAAATCCTGCAGGACCACATGACCAAAGTAGCCGTCTCTGCGGACCTGACTGTCCAGGCAGTAATGTTTTGTGAAAGTGTGCAGAGATCCAGGACAGGAACTCCGTGTGCTAAATCAAATCAAATCAAATCATTAACATTTATAAAGCGCGCTACTCACCCGTGCGGGTCTCAAGGCGCTAGGGGGGAAAGGGGGGGTTATCGCTGCTCGAACAGCCAAGTCTTTAGGAGTCTCCGGAAAGCGGAGTGGTCCTGGGTGGTCCTGAGGCTGGTGGGGAGGGAGTTCCAGGTCTTGGCCGCCAGGAAGGAGAAAGATCTCCCACCCGCCGTGGAGCGGCGGGTGCGAGGGACGGCAGCAAGTGCGAGGCCAGCGGAGCGGAGGGGGCGGGTGGGGACGTAGAAGCTGAGGCGTCTGTTGAGGTATTCCGGTCCCTTGTTGTGGAGGGCTTTGTGTGCGTGGGTGAGAAGACGGAAGGTGATCCTTTTGCTGACTGGGAGCCAATGCAGGTGTCTCAGGTGTGCGGAGATGTGGCTGTTGCGGGGTACGTCGAGGATGAGGCGGGCCGAGGCGTTTTGGATGCGTTGCAGGCGGTTTTGGAGTTTGGCTGTGGTCCCGGCGTAGAGGGTGTTGCCGTAGTCCAGGCGGCTCGTGACGAGGGCGTGGGTCACGGTTTTTCTGGTGTCGGCGGGGATCCAGCGGAAGATCTTACGGAGCATGCGGAGAGTGAGGAAGCAGGCGGAGGACACGGCGTTGACTTGCTTGGTCATGGTGAGAAGAGGGTCCAAGATGAAGCCGAGGTTGCGGGCGTGGTCTGCGGGGGTCGTGCGGTGCCGAGGGCCGTGGGCCACCAGGAGTCGTCCCAGGCGGACGGGGTGTTGCCGAGGATGAGGACTTCCGTTTTTTCAGAGTTCAGCTTTAGGCGGCTGAGCCTCATCCAATCTGCGACGTCCTTCATACCCTCTTGTAGGTTGGTCTTGGCGCTGGCGGGGTCCTTGGTGAGGGAGAGTACAAGTTGCTAATGCTGCGGAAGCAGCAGTTGCTCTGCTTGAGTGAGAACGCAAGCCCTCAGGGGGTTGCTTCCTTGCCAGAGAGTAGTACATTTTGATGCACAGCAATATCCATAGTGACTTCTGCCCGCCTTCCCTTTCTTAGCACAAAGGCTGTTTGTGATCGACTGCATCGACGGCTGAGTTTGTCTGCTCTGGTGTTCAGAGAGCCCACCAGATGTTGAACCACCAGGGTGATGCCCTGATGTACCAGCCACGTCCAGAGGTGTAGAGCCTGTTGACAAAGAGTCCAAGACTCCACTCCACCCTGCTTGTTGCAGTACCACATGGCGGTAGTATTGCCCGTAAACACCTGCACCACTTTCCCTTTCATTGAGGGAAGGATTGCTTTCAATGCAAGTCTGATCGCCGGGAGCTCCAAAAGACTTATGTGGAGTCTGGATTCCGCCGGAGACCAGAGACTTCTGATCTCCACCTCTCCCATGTGGCTGCCCCATCCCAGGTATGATGCATCTGTCTCTACTGAGAAATCTGGTTGGGAAGGGAGAGGGATCTGCCGTTGAGCCAATTGCGATTCAAGAGCCACCACTGCAGGTCTTTCGCAGTTCTCTCTGAGATCTGGACCATGTTGGAGAGATTCCCCTGATACTGCGCCCATTGGAACTTCAGGTTCCACTGCAGAGCCCGCATATGCCATCTGCCATGTGTTACCAGCAGGATGCCATGAGGCCCAGCAGCCTCAGTCATTCTCACCGGTATCCAGGATAGAGGCTAAAACATCAGAATCGTAGTCTGAATATCGTGGACTCGTTTTTCGGGAGGATACGCCTGAAACTGCACTGTGTCCAGAACAGCTCCGATGAAAGGGAACATCTAAGAAGGAGTCATTTCAGCATGTTTATAGTGAACCCCAGGCAATGCTGACAGTTCCCGTAGTCTGAAGGTGGGAGACGACTTTCTTGGTGTGTTCGTCTTCAACAGCCAGTTGTCAAAGTAAGTGAAGACTGAAACCCCTAACCTGCGCAGATGCACTGCAACCACCGCCATCACTGTTGTGAACACCCAAGGGGTGCTGGTAGAGCTGAATGGGAGCACATTAAATTGAAAGTGCTTGTGACCTACCATCAATCACCTCTGGGCAGGCAAGACGGGTAAATGAAAGTAAGTGTCTTGCAAGTCCAACACTACCATCCAGTCTCCTGGGTCCAAGGCAGACGGGATCTGAACCAGAGTGAGCATTTTGAACTTCTTTTTGAGGAAGAGATTGAGAGACTGAGGGTCTAGGAATTGACGTAGGCCCTTGTCCTTTTTGGGCACCAGAAAGTAGCGGGAATTATAACCACAACCTACTTCTGGTGCAGGGACCTTCTCAATGGCTCCCTTGGCCAAGAGAGCTGCAACTTCCTTGCGGAGAAGTGCCAGATGATCCTCCGGTAAGCTGCTGTAGAATGGAGACATGGCCGGAGGGGCATCTCGAAGGAGAGGGAGTAGCCCCTTCGGACGATGGATTCCCAGTGGGGCAGGTGATGGTGAATCCTGCCTCCAACTGGTCTGAGACGGGGGAGGGACTAGGAAGGCTTGGAGGCTGCTTCAGGGGTGGGGTGGACTGGGCAGACTTCTGGTACCCTGTCCCACGAGCCTGTGGAATTCTGCGTCCGCGGCCATGCAGTGGCTGGGAAGCATGTGCGGCTCTGTGTCTGGCAGCATAAGGATGCAACAGGGAGCCCCTTCTGTGGCCACAAAAGGGGTGAAAAGTGGACTGTGGTGGGTGAAGGGCACTCGCTAGGCCAAGGGACTGAGCTGTAGCCTGGGACTCCTTGAACCTCTCAAGGGCCGAGTCCACTTTGTTTCTGAAGAGACATGTCCATGAGAGACTGTTGGACATCCCTCCAAAAAAACAGACATCCTCAATGAGGCGTGGCCACGTCGACGAAACTGACCTGCCCAATGAGTCGGTCGAGTCCAGCCCATAAACAAACCGTAAACTTAGCTGCATCCCTCCCATCAGCAATCCCCTGGGAGTTCATGGCCCAAGCCTCCTCCGGGACCTGTGGCAATACCTGAGCGACCATATCCCACAGTGAATGTGTGTAGCGGTCCAAAAGGCATGCAGTATTCACAGACTGCAGTGCCAGACTGGAGGAAGAAAAGATCTTCCCAAGTTGTCCAGTCTCTTTGATTCCCTATAAAGGGGAGCGGTTGGGAATGCACCAAATGACGAGGACGTCTAGATGACAATGCTCTCGGGCGTGGGGTGTTGGGACAGGAATTTAGGGTCATTCGGGGAAGGCCGATGGTGGCAGGCAATTGTGCTATTCACAGGAGCCTCTGTGCTGGGTCTGTGCCAAGTACCCAGAAGAACATCAGTGAGGGCTTCATTAAATGGAAGGAGAGGCTCCATAGTGGAAGGCCCAGGCTGAATCCTGCCACAATGGGAAGTTCAAGGCCAAGGACCTCAGCCACCCTCCTGACCACCATGGGGTAAAATTCTCCCTCCACCATTACCACGGTAGTAGAAAGCATGCCAACGTCTGGAGAAGTATTCATATCACTAGCTTCGCCCAATTCCTGTGCCCAGTCCAAGTCAGGGTTTTCTAGCTGGTATTCTAAAGGGTCCAGCAGCCACCTCTAATCCTTCCTCATATTCGTACACGTAATAATAAGGGTCTCAATCCAACCTGGGGTGAGTAGGCCCCGTTGAAGTCTACTTTCACGATGCTTGCCTGATCCGTAATCACCTCTAGTCGAGCTTACCTGAAGAATACTGGGCCCTAACTGTTCTTCGATTTGGCCCTCCAAACCCACGCTTCTAGGCCACACTTCTGCACTCCACCTGTGAAGCCAGTGTTATAGCCCGCTGCAAGCTACCCTAAATTTCCCAGAGACAGTGACCCTGCGCAATTCTACGACACCATGCATGCCATCTTTGGTCTACTGAATCCATCTCCCTTTCACCTCCAGACTACAGCAGATCTCCTATATTGGCTGGGATTCACTATAAACGTAGCAAAACCACACTTAACTCCCTCTCAGATGCTCAGGGACTTCTGGACACAGTGCCGTTCTGTGCCTAGCCTCTGGAGCCTCAGGCTATGATTCCAATGTGTCAGCCTCTACCCTGGCTTCCAGTGATACTGACTGAGGCTGCTGGCTCTCATCGCCTTTTGCATCCTGCTGGTCAAACATGCTTGCTGGCATATGCAGACTCTGCAGTGGGACCTGAAGTCCTAGGAGGCGTCTCTCTGACCTGGTCTATTGGAGGAAACTGCTAAAAGTTCGCCGGTGTGGCTGACAACAATTGGGCCAGTGGCCGATCCCTCTACCTTCTCCACCTAGAGTTCACAGTGGCGGCAGATGGTGTCACTCCTGGGCTGAGTGGCCATGTGGGAGAGGTGGAGATCAGAGGACTCTGGAGTCTCAGCGCCACATCAATTTGGTGGAGTGGAGGGCATTCACTTTGCACTGAAAGCCTTCCTTCCATCCATTAAATGAAGTCTGGTTAAGGTGTTCACGGACACCACCACCACCATGTGGTACTACAACAAACAGGGTGAGTTGGGGTCGTGGACCTTGTGTCAATAGGCTGTGGACCTCTGCACATGGTTGCAACATCAGGACATTTTCTTGGCTGTACAACACCTGGCAGAATCTCTGAATGCCTGGGCTGACAAACTCAGCCATCGATGCTTTGCAGACCATGAATGATGTCTACATCCCGTGCAAGGTCTCTTCCGAGACTCAGAAGAACTCTGGTTAGATTTATTCACCCCCGCCAAGAACAAGCAATGTCAGCACTTCTGTGGGCTGAAGTTTCCAAAGTGGCACTCTCTGAGAAGCATTCCTCCTCGAGTGGGACTTGGGACTAGGAACTCCTGTACCCCTTTACGCCGATACAACTCCAGCCCGAGTTCTCAAGATGATCAGGAAAGACCAGGCCCAAGCCAGCCTGGTGGCAACAGGTGGGCACGGAAGGTCTGGTGTCTAGAACTCCTGAGCATGAGTATCTGTCCTCCGGTCTGGCTTCCTGTTCAGCAGGATATCTGTTCCCAACAACAGGGAATGGTCCTGCAGCTGAACATACAAACGCTTCACATGCATAGAGATTGAGTGGTGACAGCTGAGAGTTTTCAAACTCTCTCCTGAAGTCTGTGATGTCATCTTGACAGCAAGGCATCCCTCTACTAAAACTGTCAACGCGTGCCATTGGAATAAGGTTGTGTTTCTCACCTTTTGCTGAGGTTTTGTTGTTTGTTCTTTCTTTAGCCCAGCAAGGCTTTGCTCTGGGCATTATTAAAGGTTATTTGTCTGTCATACTGGCTTTCTTGCTGGTGCTAGATCCAACCTTTTTCAATTACTGTGACTCGGTCTTTGAAAGGTTTGCAACCGTTATTCCTATCTACTCCTTTTGTGATGTCCCAATGGGACCTGATTTTGTTCTGGTCTTATGTGCCCTTTGAATACCTGCAAAACTGTCCCTCTGCAGCTTTTGATTTTGAAAACAGTGTTCCTGGGGGCATTACATCAGCCAGGAGTGTCAGTGAACTTGAGGCTTTATTGTTCCAGTCTCTATACACACCTTCTTCTCTGACACTCTGGTTCTTCAGATGCATACCTCCTTCTTTCCGATAGTAGTCACCTATTTTCACATTGGCCAGAGTATCACTTGGCCTGTCTTCTATGCTCCACCTCATCTGCACAAGGAGGAGAGAATTCATTGTTTGGATAGTAAACAAACTCTCTTTTTCTATACTGATCACACCAAAGACTGATAGTCAGCTCTTTATTGGATTCACCTGAGTATAGAAGGGCAAAGCCGTACAGAAGCGAACCATCTCGTAATGGATTGCATTCTGCGTAAAGATCTGCTACGCACTGGTGAAGAAGCAACTCCCCAGGGCTTGCTGGCTCACTCCACCAGGGCTAAAGCCGCCACCATGGGGTACCAATCCTAGACATCCCTCTATATGTTCATAAAGCACTACTGCTTGGACAGTCAGGTCCATCGTGATGACCAATGTGCCCATTCAGTCCTCCAGGAACTTTTGGTCTAAGCCAGTTTACACACCCTCCTTTGGGAAAGTATGGCTTGGGTATCTTTTAAGGTGAGGAATCTGCAGTTAGGAGTCAGAATAACAGTTACTTACCGTCACCTTTGGTAACGCTTTTGCTGGTAGAGACTTTATCTAACCGCTGATTCCTCTCCGACCCTCCCACACTACCCGTTATGCTAACTGGGTTATTTTTCACAAAAAGATCCCTTTAGCCACCACTGAGCACTGGACAAAACAGTAACATTGTTTTTTGTGTGGCTCCACATTTTCGGTGTGAAACTAGTCACAAAGGAAACTGATGTCAGCATGCCAGGCTGCCTCCTATATAGGCACCGCAACGTCACTTCCAAAGTATATGACACCAAACGATGCCACCTGCCAGCGTGCAGAGGTACTGCTTAAGATTTTTCCATGTCCAGTCTAATGCCTGGCGAATATTCTAAGGTGAGAAATCTGTGGCTACATAGCATTACCAGAGGTATATTGTTCTTCTGGCAACTTCAGGATTCTAATGTGAAAGGGCAAAAGGCACAGTGGGTGCACTTGTGGCACAAAAAACTGTTGTAGTAAATCAAGTTACACCTGCTAAGTATGATTTTGTGAATTCTGGGAAGGCATAAATGGAGGCATTTTCAACCGTAAATGTACATTCACAGTGGAAAACACCTTTGGGACTTGGGTGCACTGCCACCCAAGAGTTCAGCAAGTCTGACCAAGTGAGGGTAGAGTCTGTTTTGGGTGGTCAGCTTTCAGCATCAGGATAAGGATGGACAGTATATCGCCAGAGATCTGGGAAGAGAGAATGGACTTTGCCATGATGGACAATAAGGTCTTCAATTCAAGCTGGGAACTAAAGTGACATCAGTGTGGCAGAGATCTGCGAAGTCGAGGATAAATTAGGTTGCAATGTTTCCACTATTTGGAGCGGTTATTATCATTCTAGAATTGCCCACAAATACCCAGCCAGTTGTGGTAGGCAATTCCAGAAAACACCACTGGAATCAAGAACTACACTATGGAAGTACTTCTTGAAAAAACATTGCTAATAAAATATCATTTTTGCTATTTGCCTATGACACCAGTGACAGATTGAAATCTAGAAAACTCCTAAGTTGTGGACATTTTGAGACATTGATAATGACAGACAATGACACAAGGCCAATCAAATGGAAGTGTTGCATAGTCACAAGAAGTATTTCAGTTGATGAAGTGTTAAGAGAGAAATCATTATGGTACACAAGTCCATAGTCATTTATAAGGCAGTCTAAGACTGTGAAAATCATTGTGCTTTTGGGGGCCATGATTAAAATGTGGGTGTTGTTGGCATACACGTTATCACACGGGGATTCTACCGAACAAGCGTAGAGGGAAAGCGGCTAAGGACATTAACAATCTTGGGCCACACCAAAACTATTGTTTGTGGCAGCTGAAAGGTAGGCAGATCATTTTACCTGATGAGGAAAGGTGTGAACCGTTTGAGAGCTCTACTACTGTTGCCATTGTAAAATTCAAACCTTCTGAGTAGTATTCTGTGGCTGATCAAGGAAAGTACTGTGGACACTTTGAGGAGGGCAGGAGAACAAGCCTGACCCTCTTACAAGTTGGTGAGAAAGTGTCATTGGATGTACATGACAGAGTTTTTAGTCCCTTATTGTTTTTTGGACCTGGACTATCGGACAGAGATTGTTCCGTTCCACCTGAGCAGCAAGTTGGGAGTTTATAATGGTTTAAAGAAATCGCTAAGCATGGAAGGGAAGATCTTGGACAGTAGGCTGTAAAATATTCTGCACTGAAAACGCTTAGCTATGGAACTGATTTTAGTTTATGTTTGAGGCTATGGTCTTTAGGAAGCCAATGATGTTGCAACCTCATGGATAGGGAAGAAACCGCTGAAATCAGTGGTCGAAGAGTTGTTTTAGAGGTTTGAGCAAGTGGAGGATCGTCTGAAGCAACTATGTTGACATGACGAGGGTCCATTTTAATGTGAAAGTGGCACATGATGGCATCACATAATTGTGGTGACAGTTCTGTCATGCAAGGTGGGGATTTGAAGGCTGCCGTTTCCAAGTAGGCAATGAAGCGTGTTTTGCTGAGTTCCCAGCTTCTTGGATGTTGGTGTAAATGAAGGGGTTCCTGCACTGATACAGCATATGCTCTTTTACTGACAGTGGAAGGATAAAGGGAGGGTCAGCCCTAACAAGAACTGCAGGCACCTGACTTCTAAAACTTATTGCAATTGCGCATGAATATTTCTAAGAACTGCCACCATTTTCCTATTGACTTGTGTGGCTAACCACAATATTGAAGGTCTGAAACATTTTGTAACCATGCTGTCAGTGCGGCTTGCATTTTAGCATTATTTTCCTTCACAGAGTGAAATCGCATCCATTCTACACCTTTAGTTTGTAGAAACAGGTTTGAAAAGGTGGCAATATACTCACATATGCTTATGTGTGGCCCAAACATCTGACTTTCTAGGAATTCTCAGAGAATTTCTGAAGAACACATGCTAATCAATCAGTCTCAAATTCCCAGAAGTACTCTTAACGTGTAACCATTTTGCAATACAGATATTTTAAAAGTACAGTTCTGCACATGAAAATGCTACACAAAAATCTGAAACAGTGTCATTGTTTCTCCACGGGCAAAACATTATAATGTATAAAGTACTGGCACACTCCCTCCCCGTTCCCCAACCCAAACAACCATTAATAACTGTCATAAGAGTAAATATACAATACTATTAGGTGGAAAATTATCTGCAAAATGTTTTGATAACCCACAAATCTCTGTGTTTGTGTGTGTTTCACCAACCAGACTTTGACCTGAAAAACCATTAGTTGTGCACAATTCTTTAGTTAGGCGTGCAACTTATGATAAGAATTAAGCTCTCAAGAGTAATTTGTCAGTTTAAGGCTTTAGTCAGAGGATAAAGTATCAGAGAGAATATATCATCTACACTTAAAAAATATAAGGTACTGTGTGGAAACAACTATATTTTTATGTACATATTCAGCATTTTTGGAATAATCTATATGCACAGGAGGGCTGTTTCCTCAGTAACTAATACACAGAGTAAACCCTTTATTTACAGCAGAAAAGAAGGTTTTGTAAAATAATGTGTCACCTGTGACATGTAACATGGAATAATCTATATGCACAGGAGGGCTGTTTCCTCAGTAACTAATACACAGAGTAAACCCTTTATTTACAGCAGAAAAGAAGGTTTTGTAAAATAATGTGTCACCTGTGACATGTAACGGGCAGGATAATTTTATATAGTTGTGGTATTTTCCTATTGATCAGTGGTTGAAGAGCTTCCTTGAGACGATGGTAGTTGCGCTCAAGTTCACGCTGATACTCTTTTTGATCCGGACCAATCAGACTTTTGTTTTTACGCAGTGCATCTTCACACCTAGAAGAGAAACCATATGAAATTTTGTTTTGCAGCATGCAACAGGATAGCTTTTAGGATTTAATGAACAGGTTACTGACCTTCTGTAACGCCTTATCTGGTAGAGACTCTAACTAGCCACAGATTCCTTACCTTTGAATTTTCCCCAGGTGTCAGATTGGATCCGGAAATATTTTCGTGAGCAGTACCCTTGCACGCCGATAGATGGTATTGATCAGCTCTGCAAGGCATCATTGGCGTCCATGCCTTATGTGACCAGTGCGGTTCCTATATAGGTTCCACCCTCGCGTGCAAATATCAATTTCCTTTCACGACGTTCCATGCCAGTAGCCAAAAAGAACACTGATCACTGGTGGGGAACAGTAGGGCCCTAAAAAGGGAACAACCCTGATCGTAGAATCTGGAGAGGATGGGGGTGTCAGTAAGGAATCTGCAGCTAAATAGAGTGTCAACCAGATAAGATGTTACCGAAGGTAAGTAGCTTATTCATCTGATAAGAGACTTCTAGCCACAGATTCCTTACCTTTGAACAGATACCCAAGCAATAACTCCCTGGAGATGGGTCTGTGAGACAGATTTTAGACCAAAAAATCCGGCAGGACCGAAGAGCAAAGTGCCTATCACGACAGACCTTAATGTCTAGACAATAGTGCTTTGTGAATGTGTGCAACAAGCCCCACATTGCTGCCCGACAGACGTCCAGGACTGGAACTTCCTGTGCTAATGAAGTGGTCACAGCTTTTGCTCTGGTGGAATGAACAAGCAAACCTTTAGGGAGGATTGCTTTTTGGTCAGTGCTAAGCCGATCCTAATGCAGCGCACAATCCAAAGGAGATTGTCCATTTCTGCACTGCCTTTGCCTTCTTCACTAAGACATATCCCACCAGAGTTGGTTGTCCACCAGGAACTCTTTTCTGCGGACAAGGTAGAAAGACAATGCTTTTTTGGGGTCCAGACGGTGAAGTCGCTCCTCTTCCCCTGGAGCTTTTGGTAGAAAAGAGGCCCTTGTTTGCAGAACCATCTTGTCTGTGTAAATCATCATATATGGGCGCTTCGATGGTAAGGCCTGAAGCTCACTAACCGTATAGGTGGATGTTATAGCCATGATAAACGCCGTCCTAATGGTAAGAAGCCAGAGGGGACAATTACGTAGAGGCTCAAATGAAACGCACATGAGGAAAGTAAGCCCAAGATTAAGGTCCCAATGAGGCATGATGAAGGGTGAAGGTAGAAACGTGCTGAAGCCCTTTCAAGGATCTGTTACGAACTGAAGATTTGAAGAGGGAAGCTTGATCGGGCAGCCACAAGAAGGCTGAAAACACAGACAAGTAACCCTTGAGAATGTCCAGAGCAGGGCTCTGCTGGACAAGAGAGAGAACAAAGAGAAGAACCTGAGAGAGGGAAGCAGAGAGGGGGGTCAATTTGTTTCTCAGTACACCATGTTACAAACTTGCTCCAATATCAGGCATATACAGTCTTGGTAGAGGGATGCCTAATTGCCAAGGTAAGCTGCAGACTTCGGGCCAAAGGCCGAAAGCTGTTAACTGTTGCCACTTCGTCTCCACACATGAAGGTGGATCGGTGACAGGTTTAAGTAGAGAAACTTCCCCCGCTGATGTGACAGAATATCCTCCCAAATTGGAAGCCTAATAGGAGGTCTGACAGCCATGATCAACAGCATAGGATACCAAAATCTCTGAGACAAGTCCAGAGCCACAAGGATGACTTGAGTCCGTTTGTCCCTGATCTTCTTGAGAACTCTGGGCAGGCGTGGTCTAGTTGTAAAGGCATACAGGAGGCCTGAGCTCCACTTGAGACGAAAAACATCTCCAAGCAAGAGTGGCCTTGGAAACTCAACCATGCAGAACTGCCAAGACTCTATATGTTCTCAACAGTGGATCTATCCAAGGCTTTCCCCACCGCTGAAAGAGTCCTTGCACCACCTCTGGATGTAGATGCAATTTATGATCCTCTAGGCATCTTCTACTGAGTTTGTCTGCTCTGGCGTTCAGAGAGCCTGCCAGGTGCTGAACGATCGGGATATGCCCTGACATTCTAGTCCTAACTAGAGACATTGGGCCTCTTGACAAATTTTCCACGATCCCACCCCTACTTATTTTTTTAAACGTATCACATGACGGTGGTGTTGTCCATGAACACCTGCACTAGCGTTCCTTTGATGGAGGGTAAAAGGGCTTTTAATGGTAGCTGGATCGCCTGGAGCTACAGAAGGTTGATATGGAGTCTGGAATCCGCCAGAGACAAGAGTCCTCTTATCTCCATCTCTCTCAGATGGGCAGCCCATCCCAGGAGTGATGCATCTGTCACTGCTGTCAGACATGGGTGGGGAAGGCAGAGGGGTCTGCTGCTGACCCAATCGTGGTTTGTTAGCCACCACTGCAGATCTTTTGCGATCTGGACCAAGCCTGAGAGACTTCCCCGAAGGTGCGCCTACTGGAACTTCAGACCCCACCGCAGAGCCCGCAGGCATGTGTCACATGCAGGAGGCCATGAGGCCCGGCAGCCTCAGAGTGAGTTTCACCAAAATCCAGAATAGAGGCTGAAACATTGGTATCATAGCCTGAATATCCTGGACTCGCTGCTTGGGGAATAAGCCCAAAACTGCACAGTGTTCAGAACAGCGCCGATGAAAGGAAGCATCTGGGAGGAAGTCAGGTTTGACTGCGGCACATTTAAAGTGAAGATATAGTGAACCCCAGCAAGTGCAGAAGGTTTTCAGTAGCTTGGAGGTGGGAGACAACAGCCTGTGGCGAGCCCGCCTTCAACAGCCTGTCATTGAGATAGGGGAAGACTGGCACCCCTGCTTTCCGCAGATGAGCTGCAACTGCCACCATCACCTTGGTAAATACCTGGGGGCGTGCTGGCAAGGCCAAAGGAAAACACGGTGAACTAAAAGTGTTTGTGGCCTACCATGAACCGCTGGTGAAGTCTGTGGGCAGGCAGGATGGGACTGTGGAAATAAGCGTCCTGCAAGTTCAAAGCTACCATCCAGTCTCCCGGGTCCAGGGAAGACAGGACTTGAACTAGCATTAACATTTTTAATTTCTTCAGGAAGAAGTTGAGAGGGGGCAGGCCTTGGACAGGACGAAGGTCTTTTTGGGCACCAAAATGTAGCACAAACAGCAACTATGGCCTAATTTGGGCATCAGCACCCTCTCTATGGCACCCTTGGCCAAAAGAGCCATCACGTCCTGGCAGAGAAAGGAAAGATGGTCCTCTGTCAGTCTTTCACAAGTGGGTGGCATGGGTGGGGGTGGGGGAAGGGGAGATCACAAAAGGGAGGGAGTAGCCATTTTGGACAATTTGAAGAATTCACCAGTCTGATGTAATAGACCATCAGTGGGCAGATGATGGTGCATCCTGCCTCTGACTGGGTCCCATGATGGAAACAAAGGGGCTTGGAGGTTGCAGCTCACGGGGTAGTGGTGGACTGGCCCGACCTCTGGCTGTCTGATCGACAAGGTCTGTGGGTACCGTGTCCTCAGGCACACAAGAGCTGGGAAGCTTGTGATCCGCGGTGGCTGGGTGGGTAAAAGCACGGTTGGAAGGCCCTTCTGTGGCTGCGAAAGATGGACTAGGGGCTGCAAGGGGCCATGGTGAGGCCTACGGATCTGGCCTTAGCCCTACTATCCTTGAAGTGCTCTAGTGCTGTGTAGGAAAGTGCCCCTTTTTTACATGGTCACACGCACTTTTTGCCTGGCATTCCCTGCAATTTTGACTGCAAAGTGCACTGGATATCTGTTAACCAGGTCCCCAGTGCCTGGTCTCGTCCCCTAAAAATTGTGCAATTGTTCCCCAATTGGCAATAGTTTGGTCCCCCTGTAAGTCCCTAGTAAATGGTACCCCAGATACATAGGGCACGGATACCAAAGAGGGTCCCCAAGGGCTGCAGCATGTATTGTGCCACTCTCAGAGACCCCTCACCTAGCACATGTAGACTGCCATTGCAGGCTGCGTGTCTTGGTGCAACTAAAAGTGAAAACATGACATAGCACACAGCCTGTATGTCCTGTCCCCTAATCCTGCGTGCAGTATATGCAAGTCACTCCTACAGCAGGCCTTATGATCCTAAGGCAGGGTGCATTATATAACATGTGAAGGGATATCTGCAATAGCAGATATGCCACTGCTATGTCGTTTTCGATTCTTAGACATAGTGAGTGAACAGAGAAGCCATTTTAAGTACATGTGATGGGCACTGGTCAATAAGAGGTCCCAAGGTACATGATAGCTTTACTGAAAATAGGGATGTTTGGTGTCAAACATCTAGTATTAATAAATCCTCACTGATGCCAGTGATGGATTTATAATACATGCACACAAAGGGCACCTTAGAGTGTTCTGGAAGACCAGTTCTAACTAGCATGCCACCACCAGACACATTTCTCACCCCCAGGGGTGAAAGCCTTTGCTCTCTGGTGGACAGAGACAAACCATGCTCCTGCAGGGATGTTTGCACGCCCCTACCAACAGGATGACCTGTGAATCTGCCTTTCAAGACCGGGGGCTTCAAACAAGCCCACCACCCTTGATATGTAGATCTGGCCTTCCTCAAAGGATAGGATGCCAATCTCTGTGCCCCTGGGCCCATTTGGCACCTACACAGGCAGAAAAGTGATTAGTCAGGGAAGTGTGTCCACCCCTCAGGTCAGTCCCACTCCTAAGGTGAGCTGCATGATGTGGACACAACATTTAGAAATCTGCTATCTTGGTGTTGGCAGAATTAGGAGCTCTAGGACAGGGTTATGCCCACCTCCTACAGAAAGTAGTCAGATATGGGGTGGAATGATCCCAGGAGTAAGTAGCCCATTGGCTACTACCCTGCACTCCCCAAAACACCCCCTAAATTCAGTATATAGGGGAGCCCCTGGCATCGGGAAATCGGATCCTGCTGACCTGAAGAAGGAGGACACTCCAGACATGCAAAAGCGAGAACTAAAAACTGGTAATGGACTGGGCACCAACCTTGCAAGCCTGCCTGCCAACTTCGACAATGATGCCAAAGCCAACTCATCCTCCAGCTGCTGAAACCTCCAAAAGCCTAGGAAGATGGCCAGCCTCACCCAGTACCAGACAACTCCTAGGGAGTAGCAGAGCTGCTCCTCTGCATCACTGCAGGCACCCAAGAACCACTGAAGAGGACTGCGAAAACCACCACTGAAAAGCACCACTGTATCAGAGCCTCATAGCCCATGTGGAGGTAGGCCAACGGTGTCAACTTGGTCCTCAGCCTCCCCAGAGACAAAGTCCATTGTGGGTTTCCTCACTGCAACCTTCACTCTGATGCCTGCAATCTCTTTGTGCAGGCCCCCCTCAACCGTGACCACCTTCGACGACTGCAACCCTGATGGTCCACTACACCTCTGCACCCTGGACCATAGAGAAGAGGACAACTGGTGTCTCTGCATCCCCACTGACTCGTGAGATTTGAGCCCACTTGTTAGTTCACCCAGACTGGTCCCCCAGTCCAGGCCTGCAGCCTGTTTCTGTGGGCCCCCCTTCACCGCGACCACCACCGGTGACAGTCATCTGACAGTCCAAGAACCCTTTGCACCTGGCGGCCCCGCACTGAGGAGAAGAGGAACACCGGTGTCACTACGTCCCCGATCATCGCAAGACTTGAGCCCACTCCGTAGCTCAACCAAACTGGACACCTAGTTCTAACCTGCAACCCCTTACCATTGGACCGATCCCCATTGACTAACACTGGGCACCTGACACCGCACTACACCTCTGCACTCAGCAGCCGTAGTGCTGTCTGGTGTGACCTGCTGGTGTAGTCCTGACCTTTGCTCAATACTCACCTTAAGTCCAGAAGACTGGTCTCGTACGTCGCTGTACTCTACCTGTTTGCTGTATTTGTTGTTCCTCCATAGGAAGCCATTGCAGTTTTAAAAAAATTCTCTCAATGTCGACTTTTCTAAACTGTTAAGATTTCTCTTGCAAAATGTACTTACCCGTATTGATTTTGGTGCGTAAACATATATAAAAATACTTATTATTTTTGTAAATTGGTGTGGATCTCCCTATTGAGTTGTATGTCTCATTTATTGACTATTTGCTTATTTGCAGATGTGTAACCCTCTCTGATAATCCTAAGGCTGCTCAACCACACTACCCTTAAAAGGGCACCTTGGAATTGCTAGAGTAAGCCAAGTACACTAGTAAGGGAACCCCTGGACCCTCTGCAAAGTATATATCATTTTGACCATATAAAGAGCCAGCTTCCTACAATGAGTCCACTTTGTCTCAAAAGGGACAGGTGCTATCAGACGGCATGTCCATAAGCAATGCTTGGACATCCCCTGAAAAGCCAGTCGTCCTCAGCCAGCTGTAGCGTCATAAGGCCACCAACAATGAAACCGCTCTGGCGCAGAGAGTCAGTGGTGTCTAGTCCACATTGGATTGTAAACTTGGCTACACCTCTCCCATCAGCAACAGCTTGGGAAAGCACAGGCCAGGACTCCTCCCAGATGTTGGCAGCACCTGCAAAACCGTATTCCACAGTGTGTTGGAGTAGTGGTCCAAAAGGCATGCGGTGAAAGAAAACATTTTTCTTACCTAAGGTGTCACCCTCTTGGATTCCCTGCTTGATGGGGTGGTAGGGAATGCAGCAGGATTTACACAGTAAGTTGAGGCTTGGACAATCTGTGTCTCCAGGGTAGGGTGTTGGGTGAGGAAACAGGGGTCCCATGGGGCAGGGTGGTAGCAGCAGGCAATCATGCTGTCCACAGGAGTCCCTGTGCAGGGTTTGCACCAAGACCCTTGCAGGAAGTCCATGAGGGCTTTGTTAAGTGGCTCTGAGGGGGTCACCCCCGGCTGAAGCACCTCAGTCTCGACTGCCACTGAGGTAAGCTGAAGGTCAAAAACCTCAGCAGCCCTTCTCACCGCCATTGCAAATGAGGCTCCCTCCTCCATAGGCACGATAGAAGGAGAGACCATGCAGGTGTTTGTGAAGACGTATCCAGTCTGCAGGCATCCGCCAGGTCCAATGACCCCTCCCACTCCTCTACAAGTCCAAGCCCATAGGAAAAGGGCTGGGGATCCAACCTGGAAGGTATTCCCAATCCATGTTAGGGCTGGCGTCTGGCGATGCCCCTTTGGAACCGTGCACTGGGATTGGTGCCAGAGAAGGTCAGGGGTGTGTGACTGGTGCTGGTCTGGATTCATCAGTGGATTCAAGGTGCCCCTTTGGCACCGGAGCCGTCGGCAGAGACCCAGTAGTGGCCTTTCCCGAACCTGCAGGGCCCAAATGCAAGTCAGAGGCAACAAGCTGCTCGAATATGAGGAGCATGGCCTCATAAAACTCAAGAAGTTGGGCAGGGGTTGCTCAGGGTCCCGGACATTTGGAGGGCACGGAGCCGGCCCAGGTGCTGGTTCAACCTTGGAGCCAGGCCTCAAATTATGACGCTTCCTTGTCGGATGACTGTGAAGGATGGGATGAAGGTGATTACCTCTTTGACTTCTTGCTCTTCTTCTTGCGGTGGGACTTACCCAAGTGGCTCAACGACTTTGCGTCTGAAGATCCTGAACTCCACAAATGATTCCAGGACCTTCCTCTCTACCGAAACTGTCAGTATTGTATCTTGGTCCGCCAGGAGCTTGAGGGACTGCTCCCTCAAGGCCTTTGGATTCATGGCGTGCCAATGGACGCAGGACTTAACAACATGGTTGTGGTCAAGGCACCAAAGGCAAACATAGTGCGGGTCCGTCACCAACATTGGTCTGTGTAAGGCACTTCAGGGCTTGAAGCTGGCCTTCCTGGAGGACATACTTGCCACAGCAGGAGGAAAGCTCTTAAACAGCATTTACAAAAAGTTGAAAAAAGGCTCAGCCAAAAAATTACTGATGGGGTAGCTCTTTCCAGTGCGCTGCGCCTCTGTAGGCTCCATGCATGTTACTTCCAGCATGGGCGACAACGCCATGTGGAGCCAATCAACGCCACCTACCGGCGCGCAGGGGTACTGCTCATGAAAAAAATTCTAAATCCAGTCTGACGACTGGGGTAAATTCAAAGGTAATGAATCTGTGGCTAAAAGTCTTTATCAGATTACATGCTGAAGCCATATTCTACCAAAGGTATATCACAAATGAACACACAACATAACCATGGCATGAGAAATAGACTGCCAATGTTTCATCATTGGTGAAGTGAGGATCAGCAAGCTCACTGTACATATATAATGGCATCTGCCATGGCACTATTCAACTAGGATCATTACGACAATCACCTAACAGCCCCTTTATTACAACTGAGTAGTCTAATGACACCTATGACGGTCTTCAGCCCATTGCTGGCTGAAAACTGTAAGCACTGTTTGTATCACGTCCCACTACTCTGCATAGTTCTGTTAATATGTTTGATTGCTAAAATATTGTGTGACTCAATAAAGGTGATGCAAAAGACAAACCACTGACTAAAACAAACAGATACTGGCAAAGCAAATGGATCTTGCCTTTTGGTGTTTCCATTACAGACCCACTGACTTTGCAAGTACTAGTTTTCCAATCAAAAGAATGGCAAATAAGTTATATTCCATGGCTTGGACATACCTTCAAGGGGAGAGCCACAACATAAAATGCAAGTGCCTGAGAAAACCGACATTTCCAAGGTGTGCGTGCATATATCACGCAGGTGTGCACTAGGGAATGACATGAGCACCATTTTTTTGTTCACTTATCAATCCAAGTCTGCAAATGCCATTTGGATCAGAAAATAAAAAAAAATGAATGTAAACACATTTTTTAACACACTTGAAAGGCATGATATGTTTGCTGTCAGGGTATAAAAAAAATGAATTCAAATAAATAGTTTAAATGTCTGGGAAATATATGGTGAACAACAGAAGAGGTGGGGGTAGTTTAAAGCTGGGTAGGGAGTTGATGGGAAACGCAGCACATGTTGGAAAGAGAACAACGTGGGGAGAAAGGGAAAGCCCACAAGGGAGAAAGCAACACAGGATGGGAGTGGAGGCTTACAAGAGAGCGAGCAACACAGTGTGACGTGAAGCATATGAGAAAGCAAGCAACACAGAAGGGAATCATATGAAAGAGTGAACAGCAAACAAAGGGGAGAGCAACACAGAGGGGTGGAGAAGTACACAAGGAAGAAAGCTAGAAAATATGAAGCTTCAAGAGGGAGAGAGCTGGAAAACACACTCTCTCATGGAGTTCTCATTGGGGGGAAAAGAAAAAAGTTCCCTAAAAGTGAGCAGTGGAAGGATTCAAGTCATCCAAGCAAAAGGATGGTAAACGGGTTATGTCCCTGGGGAAGCACAAATACTGGATGGCAAGGAAAATCATTGAATAGGAAGCAAGCAAACTTGATGGATCAATCAAAAGTAACCTTTGTGGTGAATCTAGCACTCTTACAACCACTGGGGATTGTTGCCCTTGTATGGGCACACAGTTCAAATTTTCTACGAAATTGTTAGAATTAAAACAATGCATAGCCACTCATCAATCCATGATGCCTCCTTTTATGTGTCACCATCTTAATGGTAAGCGGCTGGCAACTTTGCCACTAGCAGAACTGATAAGTATGCAAACAGGAGTTTGTAAAAGGACCACACCTATTAATGTGTTATGGTGTTACCATTAAGGAACCTTAATATTTTTGTGCATGGCTTTTCTGACCCACTCACTGAGCATTAATTTCCTAGTATAACTATTCTTGGAGCTGGAGATACATTGCTAGAGTTTAGAAGGCTATGGGTGAACAAATTAAGAAATATTACAGGGGCATGCTGTTCAATGCACCTGGATCCCGATAATAATAGATAGAGAAAATAAGTAGAGTCACGCAAGTGACTTGGCCTATGGTTTACCTGAAAGATACTGTTAGAGGACCACATATGCTATGTTACCTCTAATGTACTGTTTAACAGACATGCTTAAGTTATGTAATTACTAACACCTGCCTTACCTATTACCCTTCAGTACCACATAGTAGGCTTTTTAAAGTGTGTGCGAAGGCACTTCTTCTATCTCTGACATTTTCGTTCCAGCAGCCAGTTATTTATACTCTATACTGGATAACAGCTCCAACTGAACTGAAACCCATTGTACAAGTGTAGGAAGCTGGCCTGGTTTGTGGTGGGTACTTACACAAGGCCTAGGTATCCCCTCTTAGTGAAGTGTCTAGAAGCCAGGTTCTTTAGAGGTGGCTGGGGATGAGCAACCAAGGCTTATCTAGGCAACATGCAAAGCACATGCAATACCACTGTAGTTACACAGCACTTACACAAATGAAAGAAACCACACAGTGTTACAAAAGTAAAGGTACTTCATTTTAGTGACACAATACCAAAATTACTAAAGAGCAATACTCCCTTAGGAGGTAAGTAAACACACTAAATATGTACACTAGTAATCAGAAATAGGCATAGAAAAGGTTAGAAAACACTGCAAATAGGAATAACCAATAGTGAACATAGGGAGAGCCCAAACCATATACTAAAGAAACATTTGCAATGCAACGGGTCTCGCATTTCTCCGAGTTAGAGCTATTAGCAGTTGTAAACTCCCAACTGGACTTTTCTTGCCATATTAAATGGAAAAAAAGAGTGCGATCGCGCTGCTACAGTTCACTCATAGTGAAACTTTTCGGTAAAAGTGCAATTATCTACGTAACCGGCAAAAGTGCAATTAACTATGTAACAGGTTCGATGTCATGCAAAGCGCTCGACTTCTGCCAAGCCAGATAGCGCTGCGAAAAAAGAGAAAAAGTAGTCCACAAACCGGACGGAAAACAGTGAGCCTCGTATATTTTCAGTACTTGGTCGCTGCGCTCGAGGAGGGCTAACCACCGGAAAAGGCATGACGTATGCATGCCTTCCCCTAATTAAAGCAAGCAGATTTTAAAAGGAAAGCCCACGAACCAATGAAAGACACTGACGTGGCATGGACGGGGCTCCGAGACCTTTTTTTAACTACTAAGGTGTCTCGCAAGCGATACGCATGCGCAAGAGCATGCTAGCTCAGGCTCGACCCTGAAAATGGAATGCAAACACAGGACCCCCACCTAGGTAAGTGGAAAGTGTAGAGGGGAACTGGGAGTACTATAAAAACAAAGAGGTAAATAACACAGTACTCCCCGGCGACCAGGAAAGCAGGAGTAAATCACTACAATGTCCCCAAACCATCCAAAAGGAAGGAAAAGACGACACCAGTGGTGGATTTCTGGAGAAGAAGACCTGTGGAGAGGGGGGACCAAGTCCAAAAGTCACAGTGGAGTCCAGAAGGAGTAGGAGCTACTACCCACCAAGCTGTACTTGCAGGAGTTGGTCGACGGTGAGGAAGAACAGGTCAGCACTGCAGCCCTGGAGCCGGAGAAGAGTTCCCGTTGGATGCAGAAGATGTCCCACGCTGAAGTGACGATTGCAGATGGGTGTCGGTTCAGGAATTCCACAAACAAGTCTTGGCAAAGGCAAACTTGCGGTTAGTGGAAAAGTGGTGCTGCCCGGAGACCACCAAGGCCCAGGAGGACTCAACCGAGGTGGGGGAGTCACAGGGGACCCTCAGCGTTGCAGAGTGTCCACAGGAGCAGAGGCAGCACCGACAGGAGTCCCACAGGACATGGACACAGAAGTCGCAGTAGGAGCACATGCAGCACTACAGAAAGGGATCCCACGCCGCAGGAGAACCATGCAGAGGGCTGTGCGTCACAGGAAGGAGTGCTGGAGCTCCTGAAGTTCCCTTGGAGGAGATGCAAACAAGCCTTGCAGCTGCAAGAGACGCAGTGCACGGGTGTACTGCCCTGCATGGGAAGGCAAGGGCTTACCTCCACCAAAGTTGGACAGCTGGCAGAGAGGACCATGAGGACTACTTCGGACCACCACCCGTGATGCAGGATCCAAGCAGTTCAGGATGCGAGGAGATCCACGCAGCCGGTCGTCATTGCAGCAGGTGCCAGCAACTGCAGGGGAGTGACTCCTTCACTCCAAGGGAGATTCCTTCTTTTTCTTGTGCAGGCTGAAGAGTCTTCTTTGTGGATTGCAGCGTTGTCAGTTCCTGGAGGGTCCAGTTGCAGTTCTAGTGGCCAGAAGTCGAAGTGGAGGTTGCAGAGGAATCCTGCTGGAATCTTGCAAGCCGAATCTAAGGACCCACCCAAAAGAAAGACCCTAAATAGGGGGCACTGATGTCATCTGCTCGGCTTGGCCACTCAGATGCTCTCAGAGTTCCCTGCCAAACTTGGAAACAAGATGGCAGAACCCAGGGACCCTCCGGAGGAGCATTGAGCACCACCTCTGGTGATGGACTGGAGAGTGGTCACTCGCCTTTCCACTGTCCACTTTCGAACCAGAGCAGGGACTGGGGGTCCCTGAACCGGTGTGGACTGGTTTATGCTTGGAGGGCACCAAATGTCCCCTTCAAAATATACCAGTGGTTTGGGGAGGCTACCCTTCCCAAGCCAGTCACACCTATTTCCAAACAGAGAGGGTGTTGCCTCCCTCTCCCAAAGGAAATCCTTTTGTTCTGCCTTCCTGGGCTTGATCAGATCATTCAGCAGGAAGAGGGCAGAAACCTGTCTGCGGGTGACAGCAGCGTGGGCTGCCTGGAAAACCCTGTACGACTGGTGGTAGCAAAGCTGGGGGCCCTCAAAGGAGCCCCCAGAGTGCATGGAATCATACTTGCAAAAATATTGTGGTATGATTCCAACATGTTTGATACCAAACATACCTAGGTTCGGAGTTACTAATATGTAGCTAGACATAAGTAGTGACCTATGTCCAGTACACACATAAAAGGGCGTCCCCGCACTCATGAAGTCCAGGAAAATGGAGCTGGAGTTCGTGGGGGCACCTCTGCTAGTGCATGGCTGCCCTAACACACAGGTACTTGCACCCTGCCCTCTGGGCTAGGAGGGCCTGCCATAGGGGTGACTTACAGTGACCTGGTGCAATGACCTGGTAGTGAAATAGCAATGGCAGGCCTGCAGAACACTTTGCATGGGCTCACTATAGGTGGCATAATAGATGTTGTAGCCCATAGGGAATGCCCTGGGTACCTATGTACCATATACTAGGGACTTATTGACTGGGGGTGCCAGTATGCCAAATGCGGGGTGAAAAAACGGTACAAACAACCAAGTTTAAAGGAGAGAGCATAATCACTGGGGTCCTGGTTACCCTCAACTTGAATGTACCTTAAGGCAAATCAACTATGGACACTAAAATAATATGTATGGCCTATATGTTTGAAGAACTGAAGTTACTGATACTGTGATGAGCAAAAGAAAAGAGCATGAAATCTGAAAATCTAGCAACAACCATTGCAAATAGATACATTTTCCTGATCTTGAAAGAATAGAAATCTGCCTAAACCTTGATCATTTATATTACAGTAATAATAAGTTTCACATTGATACACACTTTTCCTTTCAACGTGTTTGGTTCTGAAAAATCATGTAGTTTGTTTCAATATGCAGTTTTTCCTTAAATGGGGGAATGTGTGCAATTTAGACTGATGGGTTAGTTTGCTTTAACAAATATGCAGCTTTCTTCTGGAAACACAAGTGGGTCTCCAAAAGAGCTTTGCCATGGACATCCTAGTTTGCACATGGATATCATCTTACCCTGTGCAGACAGTAACCATATAATGCACTGCAACAATATATAGGGAAATAAGCAATTTTTAATCTTCATGAGACTCAAAAGGTGCGGTAATAGTGATTTTGTTGACCAGTGCTACCCTCCGCATATTTTTGTTCGTTGCAAAATGCCACTTTTGATTTACAAAACTTTACACTTTGCCCAAGCTGGTGGTGAGAATAAAATGCAGTTAGACCCCTAGGCTCTTTATAACTGCCCTATGGCCATCTTTGCCACCAATTTACAGGATGATAGCTGTACTGCTGAAAAAAACTGCTATAAGTGGCATTAATGCAACAATGGCAATAACATTAAAGGAAGCGTACCTTTTTGTGAAGTCTTTGAAACACAGTCGTAGCTTATTATGATGCCTGAAGAGCTTTGGATCATTGGGAATTTCAGAAAGAAAAACCTGGGCAACTTCGAGTGGTCCCTTAAAGACAGAAAATTGTGTCACAACATATTGCTCATTAGTGACAAACAGAGGAAAAACAAATATTCAAAGGAACATAAGAAGCAAATCAAAACTGAGCCTTTTTTTATTGGTAACCAGCAGGAAACAAAATGAAGTTACTTATCTCACTATATTCTTGGTCCTAGTGTGAACCCTTGCCCTCTCCACTTATTGCATTATATCCCCACTGAAAAGCATTTCACACACTTCGGTAGCAGGGACCACCAGAGTCAACTCAACCTTGCGTTAGGGGCTGATTACGATCTTGGCAGAGGGGGTTACTTCATTACAAACATGACAGATATCCTGTCCCCCAAACTACAATTCCATGATATCCTATGGAACTTCTAATATGGCAGATGGAATGGAATAGCCGTCATGTTTGTGACAGAGGATTCCATCCGCCAAGATCGTAATCAGGCCCTTAGTATCACTAGTTCTTTTGGCTGTGACAGCAACTTTGCTATAACGTGTAAAAACAATCTTCACTTTTGTAAAGCCACAAAGAAGGGGAATAAGGATCCACATGAGGACCACGATATTCATGTTAGTAAATGAAACCAACATCATCTTCACATGGGTACTAGCAATAGCAGATTTTTTCCCACTGGTGGAATTTCTGCCTTAAGTTCCTAAAAAAAAAAAAAAACACAAGAGTGGTGATGAGAGATACATTCTGACATTCCTTTTTCCATAAAAATAGTGTCTTCTGAACACAAAGACCAGAACAGTAAGCAGTCATTTTTTATTTTCTCAAAAGTATTTTTGATCTGTCTTGGTGAAACAAAAACAAAACCTTTTCACAGTAAAACGAGCCTAGGTGCCCCGTGAAAATTCACAAAGCATGCAGTTAATCATATAGAATCTATGGATAGTCTCTTACTGTTGTTTTATTGGTTTAGACAAGACAATCTACCTCCCTGTAAAACCACGTGCACAGAAAGCACAACATGGACATTACTATCAAAATAGACTCTTGATCTCCACTCAGTCATCTCAAAATAAACATTTTATCTTCAATAACACTCTTTCTGGTGGATACTCTACTTAACTGCAGATTTCCTACCTTTAGAATATTCCCCAGGTGAAAAGAGCAGGTGCCCATAAAGGTGTCAGTGAGGGCTTCACCGAATAAGAGAGAGGGTTCAAATGCAGCTGGCCCGGCTGTAAGATTTCCACATGTCATAACCTCAATAGAGGGCAGTTTGTAGGCCCAAACATATCTCCCCAAATTATCACTGAAAATAAAGCACTCTCTTCCACTGAAGATCCACTTGCTGAGTTCACCCATCAGGGGAAATATCAAGCCAGCATTAAGTCCAGGGAAAAATTGTCAACATCATAATGTGGGTTTAGACCGTCTCCACTCTCACCATCATCATCTGTGGGTGGTGGCAAGCTTTGGTAAGAATCAGAGTCAAAAACCATAAAGGGGCATCAGAGGGTACATCCATTCTAGTAGATGCACTGGATTATAATCAGGTTGTATGGTAACTGGTAGAGCTTTAGTAATTTAGTAGCCTACATTGGCCAGGATTGTGCTGAAGTTGGTTCAGGGTCAGACAGTGGAACCAGAACCTCCTCCGGCACTGGCGGCATCGGTGTAGATGAGGGAGGGACTAACGCAGGTCATGGAGCAAGGGTGGAAGCCTGTACTGGATCCGATATGGTGCCCTTGAAGAGTCAAAGGAGGTGAGACAGTGCTGAGGATGGATCCACCAGCAGTAACCCGACTGAGGGCCTTACTGAATCCTTAAGCCCTAAATGTGCACCAGAGGGAGCTGGAAGAATGCAAAATATTTGCAACATGGCCTCCTTATAGTCTTTGGTCTGCTGTGGGATCGTCGATGGGCAGGGAAATTTAGGGAGCATCAGGACCTACTGGGGAATTGTCCCCACAACTTTAGATCTGAAGGAGCACTGGCTGATAATGTGACTGTGATGGGGTTGAGTTCTGCTTTGCTTTCCTGTGTTTGTTTAGACATCAACACTGAATTATCAGAGGACTTTGACCATGAAGTTGAACTCTTGAAGGAGTGACAGCAGAGGTGACAGGGAGTCTGTTCCCTCTACTTTGAGCGGGAGCAGGACTTACACAAAGCCCACAACTTCTTCTTGTGTTCAGCAACATTTAGCTTTGCTCCCTGCTCCTGATTGCCTTAGGGTACATAAGGGCATATATGTAGCACAACTTTGAGTTGTACTCTTAGCCAAACACCAGAGACACATGTGATGTCCCAGGAGAGACATCTGTAGACTACAGTCGAGACATGGTTTGAAACCTGTAGTTCTAAGAGTGGACATTTTTCTCTAGCATACTGGGTTTCTGTTTTAGGACTAATCGAAAGGTCAACAAAAGTGGGAGCAGAGCTCCTGATCCATGTCTGAAGGCACAGAAAGAAAGGAAATGATGCTGGTGAGCATCTGTGGCACTTATACGCCTCTCCGCTCTGTCATTTTCAGAACGATATGGAACCAGTGCTGAACCGTACAACGCCAACTCACAGTACTGCTGAAAAAGCTTCTTGATCCCGTCTGGTGCCTGGGGAATATTCTAAAGGTGAGGAATCTGTGATTAGAAGTATTCATCAGAATATGCCCTTAATGCAGCTAAACCTGCTCCAAAAAACTGAAGGAACATTTAGGCACACACAGGAGGTAGGGTTGCCTTGGTGACTGGATTTTAACAAAAAGGTAAGACCTACCAGTGTTGGTTAAGATATGGTCTCTTTGTGTTAACTCTCAAGAATTGTATATTTAGTTAAGCTGAAATCTGTGTTTTTCAACAACCAAGAAGCCACCACAGTGGCTGTAAAATGTTGTAACACAGCATAAGAATTTGCAGAAGACTGAAAAAGCCCACAAACCTGGGTCAAATGCTTTACTACCTCTAGTTCATATTTATATTTTCTCTGTACAAACATATAGAATGCCACAAGTAATGTTCTGGTATATAATATTTGGGTGCAGTCAATAAATATTGGAACATAGTTGGCTGGGTCACATCACTGGACAATACTGATGTGATCCTAATGGATAATTTCTGGTAGGAACTGTACTAGTCTGTGTACCTGCAACTTGGCAACAGTTTTGGCTTCTCCATTAGGGACCAACATGGGTCTACTGGAGCTCTAAAGGAGTTGGTCCTTATCCTTCATAGAGGTGACCATGAGGATGATCATGAACCTTGTTTTGCATGTGCCCTTACAGGGAACTCATTAACATAGCGTATTCAACAAATTTATGGAAAATGGGGGAATGGGTCTTTCTCTTATATAATTCGGTGGTAGGCCGTCAAAGTGGATCAAACTATCCCTTTCATAATATTCTCAGGTATCGTTGTAGCATCAATTGCTAACATGTTTTACATCTACACAGATCAATACACAAGAAGAAAGAATGAATCCGGTGTGTATTATTGTTAGCCAATGTGGAGAATAGGTGTTACGAGTGGCACTAGTGGCTGGCTAGGGTTCTTAGCACTACCCCTGCCCTTTCGTTATAAGAGGTGGGTAAGCTCCTTCTTTTTGAAGCACTGAAGGTTACCACTAGAACCTATTATTTTATGCCTGATTTCTAAAAACTTGATTCGTTTTCGTAAGCCTTCAAATGCTTCTGTGATAATCTGCCCTAAGGGTTCTATCATGCTTCCACCATTTTAGCCAATAATCTGGAGATCTATTTCCTTACGTTTGCCCAGGGTCACTATCAAAATGCATTTTTTCATCTTCTGGAAAAATTGTTGGAGTGTCTGGCCCCTTATGTGTAATGTGATGGAATCCACAATTATAAATTTTAGCATCTGCGTGTTCTAATTCCCCATAATTCTTTTAAAAAGCATTTGTGGTTTGCCACAAACTCAGTCATCCAGAACCATAAGCATCAAACTATATGGAGCTGGTGTAAAAACCCACACAAGTTCTACAGAGGGATTCAGGAAGGTATCTCTTTATAGTCTGCCAATGAGCCAGAGGCATCTGTGAGTTTTTCTCAAGGCATAAGAGACGGAGAAGTAGAAAAGTAATCCTACAACTTGCCCATAAAGGAATATGCAGAGCTAGCCAGTTCCTCCACCCATCTCCTCCTGACATTCAAACGTTTAGTGATCAATGACGCACACACACTATACTAGGCTTCTTCAACGAGTAGCTTGTGAACTACTGGTCGGGCCACCTTGGAAGAGCTCTCCTGTGTGCAGCACAGCCTACTAAATTAGAAGCTTTTGTATATATTTATACCAAAATTGAAAAGTGTGTATTTAATACGCAAATGTGTGCATTTTCAGAACCGATATGATCTTGTTTGGAGAAAAATGGGTGAACTTCCAAAATACTTCTAAATCTGAGAGCGAAATCATGTAGCGCTGGAGTGACTTATTACTATTATAACCTTGTGTCAACTTGCATTACAGCTATGGTGGTAATGTATTACCTATGTACATGGATTCCAAACTGACAAAGCCTTTTTTAAGTTACTGCTGGCAACCCTGCCTGATGCACAGAAGTGATCACTGCTGGGACTCTTATATACTGTGGCCACTAATATCTTTTCTGATGTGGCCACTATTACCAATTTAATAAAAATAGTAAATTGAAATACATTTCATTGAACATTATTAGCTCTTGTTATGGAAAACGTTGTAGACCCCGTCCTACACTCTACAACGACTATACTACTACTAGTATATGCAAATCTTTAAAGCCTTCAGGATACTTCAGTATGACTTCTTTAGATTCTTTATTAGAACATATCTATCCTTTCCTCACCTGTACCATTTCAATAATTTCTCGATCTAAGATGGTCAATGTTACTATGCTGTTTTGTTGGGTCTTTTCTGGAAGATGTGGGTCAAAGAGCTGCTTCATCCAAGTTTACTATCACAACGAGCACTCCATATGATCAGGACACTAATATGTGTATATGGGCTGGCACTTAAAGGGACATTCAATACCATACTTATGCACTGCTTAGAAATATGGTATGAACTCTTTATGCCTTTCAGAAGATGCAATCGAAAACATCATTGAAGACCCTGAATTCTTTCCATTAATCATCTTCTGTGCTTCGTATTTTTTACACCTTGCATTTTATTCGATTCATTGGAAAATGAACCAGGAATGGCCCTAGAAGAGCAATCATGAGAAGGCTTAAGGCATAGCATTCTAAGTGCTCTGTTGATCAGAAAGGACAATGCTTTTGGCACCCAGAGCAACAAGTTGCTTACCTTCAGTAACAAATGATCTGGTAGAGACTCTAGCTAGCTGGAGATTCCTTACCTTAGAATTCCCTGGCGTCAGCTTCGAATCCGGAATTTTTCTGCTGAGCAGTACCCTGTGCGCGCCATCAGGTGGCATCGCTCGGATCCGCGTGCGTCGTCCGGCTCTGTGTGGCATCGTCAGCATCATTGGAGTGTCTGTGACGTCACGGTCTTCTATACAGGCACAACCCCATTGCCCGTACGTCAGCTGATTTCCACAACTTCCCACACCGGAAGCGCAGCCATGGAAGAACTAGCTTTTAGCTTTTTCTTTTTTTTTTCTGATTGTCTGAACAAAAAGTCATGCCCTGGAGAAAGGCTAAAAATCTGAATAACTTTTCCGCAGAGAGGGGAGGCTCGGGTGGGTGTAAGGATTTTGCAGCTAGATAGATTCTCTACCAGATAATTCGTTACCGAAGGTAAGTAACTTGTTCATCTGATAGAGACTTTTAGCTGCAGATTCCTTACCTTAGAATAGATACCCAAGCTATAATTGCTGGTGGTGGGTTGCGAAGATATAGTTCACACAAGAAAGTCCTGCAGGACCGAGTGAGTAAAATGCCCCTCTCTTCTATCCTGGCTATCCAGGTAGTAGTGTCTTGCAAACGTTGTGCAAGGAAGCCCACGTTGCCGCCCGGCAGATATCCAGCACCGGCACGCCTCAAGCTAACGCCGTGGTAGCAGCTTTCCCTCTGGTAGAGTGAGCTCTCAAGCCTTCAGGAGGCTGCTTCTTGGCCAAAGCGTAGCAAATTTTAATACAGAGAACGACCCAGCGCAAAATGTTTAGTTTCTGGACTGCCCGTCCCTTCTTTGCCCCAACGTACCCCACAAAGAGATGGTCGCCCACCCAGAACTCTTTTGTGTGGTCAAGGTAGGACAATAACGCTCTTTTTGGGTCCAGCCAATGAGATGTTGCTCTTCTTTAGAGGGATGCGGTGGAGCAAAGAAGGTGGGCAGGGTGATATTTTGACCCAGATGAAAGGGGTCACCACCTTGGGGAGGAAAGAGGCACGAGTTCTGAGGACTACCTTAGGATATATTGTTAGATACAGCAGTTTCGATGATAAAGCCTGAATCTCACTCACTCTCCTGGCAGATCTGATTGCCACTAAGAAGGCTGGTTTGATAGTGAGCAGCCGGAGAGGACACTTATGTAAAGGCTCAAAAGGAGTGCACATTAGAAAAGTAAGCACTAGATTAAGGTCCCACTGGGGTATAGCAAAACGCGTAGGTGAAAACATATGTACAAGCCCTTTTAAGAATCTCTGTACCATAGACTTAAATAAAGACTGTTGATCAGGCAAGTGTAGAAGAGCCGATAAGGCAGAAAGATAGCCCTTAAGAGTCCCTAAGGAGAAACCCAGTTAGGCAACTGACAGAATGAAAGGATATTAGAAAGAGAAAAAGAAAGAGGATCAGTAGACCTCTCTGTACAATATGATACAAAACGTTTCCAATGGCAGGCGTAAATCGACTTAGTAGAGGGACACCTAGCTGCCAGAATGACATCACAGGCCTCGTGACGGAGGTCATAAACCATCAACTGTTGCCGCTATATCTCCACGCATGAAGCCGCAGAGTTGACAGGTTCCGGTGGAGAACCTTTCCCTGCTGCTGCGACAAAAGATCCTCCCAAAGAAACAATCTGATTGGAGGACTGATGCTCATTTTGAGAAGCTCTGGATACCATACTCTTTGTGCCCACTCCGAAGCCACTAGGATTACTTGGGCCCGGTCGTTCTTGATTTTCTTGAGAACTCTGGGCAGATGAGCGGTAAGGCGTACAAGAGGCCTGAACTCCACTCGCAACGAAAAGCGCCACCTAGCAATACCCGCCTTGGAAATTCCAACGTGCAATACTGCTGACATTGCGCCTTCTCTACGGAGGCGAACAGATCTACACAAGGCTCTCCCCATTGCTGAAAAAGTCCTTGCGCCACCTCCGAATGGAGACACTATTTGTGATCCATTAAGCATCGCCGGCTTTGGTTGTCTGCCCTGGCGTCCAGAGAACCTGCCAGGTGTTGAACCACCAGGGTTAAACCCTGATGTTCCAGCCATGTCCAGAGATGTAGAGACTCTTGACAAAAAGTCCACAATCCCACACCGCCCTGCTTGTTGCAGTACTACATCACAGTAGTGTTGTCCATGAACACCTGCACTACCTTCCCTTTCACAACAGGAAGAAATGCCTTTAATGCTGGCCGGATCGCCTGAAGCTCCAACAAGTTGATATGGAGCCCGGATTCTGAAGGAGACCAAAGACCCCTCATCTCTACCTCTCCCAGATGGCTGCCCCATCCCAGAAGTGACGCATCTGTCATTACTGTGAGATCTGGTTGGGGAAGTAAGAGGAGTCTGCCTTTGACCCAATCGCAGTTCACTAACCACCACTGCAGATCCTTTGCAGTTCCCTCCGAGATCTGAACCTCGTCGGTAAGATTTCCCTGATGCTGTGCCCTTTGGAACTTCAGGTCCCACTGCAGAGCCCTCAGACACCATCTGGCATGCTTGACCAATAGGATGCAGGAAGCCATGAGTCTTAACACCCTCAGAGTCCGTCTCACCAAAATCCAGGACAGAGGCAGAAACATCGATATTATAACCTGAATGTAAAGAAATGCCTCCTTGGCATGGTTACCCCCTGACTTTTTGCCTTTGCTGATGCCAAGTTATGATTTGAAAGTGTGCTGAGGCCTACTAACCAGGCCCCAGCACCAGGGTTCTTTCCCTAACCTTTGTCTCCACAATTGGCACACCCTGGCATCCAGGTAAGTCCCTTGTAACTGGAACCCCTGGTACCAAGGGCCCTGATGCCAGGGAAGGTCTCTAAGGGCTGCAGCATGTCCTATGCCACCCTGGGGACCCCTCACTCAGCACAAACACACTGCTTGCCAACTTGTGTGTGCTGGTGGGGAGAAAATGACTAAGTTGACATGGCACTTCCCTCAGGGTGCCATGCCAACCTCACACTGCCCATGGCATAGATAAGTCACCCCTCTAGCAGGCCTTACAGCCCTAAGGCAGGGTGCACTATACCACAGGTGAGGGCGAAGTGCATGAGCACTATGCCCCTACAGTGTCTCAGCAAAACCTTAGACAGTGTAAGTGCAGGGTAGCCATAAGAGTATATGGTCTGGGAGTCTGTCAGTCAGCACCATAATGGCTACACTGAAGACTGGGAAGTTTGGTATCAAACTTCTCAGCACAATAAATGCACACTGATGCCAGTGTACATTTTATTGTGAAATACACCCTAGAGGGCATCTTAGAGATGCCCCCTGAAAACATACCCGACTCCCAGTGTGGGCTGACTAGTTTTGCCAGCCTGCCACACACCAGACATGTTGCTGGCCACATGGGGAGAGTGCCTTTGTCACTCTGTGGCTAGTAACAAAGCCTGTACTGGGTGGAGGTGCTTCTCACCTCCCCCTGCAGGAACTGTAACACCTGGCGGTGAGCCTCAAAGGCTCACCCCCTTTGTTACAGCGCCACAGGGCATCCCAGCTAGTGGAGATGCCCGCCCCCTCCGGCCATGTCCCCACTTTTGGCGGCAAGGCAGGAGGAGATAATGAGAAAAACAAGGAGGAGTCACTGGCCAGTCAGGACAACCCCTAAGGTGTCCTGAGCTGAGGTGACTCTGACTTTTAGAAATCCTCCATCTTGCACATGGAGGATTCCCCCAATAGGATTAGGGATGTGCCCCCCTCCCCTCAGGGAGGAGGCACAAAGAGGGTGTAGCCACCCTCAGGGATAGTAGCCATTGGCTACTAACCCCCCAGACCTAAACACACCCCTAAATTGAGTATTTAGGAGTCCCCAGAACCTAGGAAAACAGATTCCTGCAACCTAAGACGAAGAAGGACTGCTGACCTAAAAGCCCTGCAGAGAAGACGTACTGCTTTGGCCCCAGCCCTACCGGCCTGTCTCCCCACTTCAAGAAAAACTGCAACAGCGACGCGTCCCCCAGGGTCCAGCGACCTCTGAAGCCTCAGAGGACTACCCTGCATCGAAAAGGACCAAGAACTCCCGAAGGACAGCGGCTCTGCTCCAAAGAAGAAACAACTTTGCAACAAAGAAACAACTTTTAAAGAACGTAAGACTTTCCACTCTGCACCTGAGGCCCCCGGCTCGACCTGCGGAGAAACAACATTACAGGGAGCACTCCCCGGCGACTGCGACCCTGTGAGTAGCCAGAGTTGACCTCCCTGAGCCCCCCCAGCGACGCCTGCAGAGGGAATCCAGAGGCTCCCCCTGACCGCGACTGCCTGCTTCTAAGAACCCGACGCCTGGTAAGGACACTGCACCCGCAGCCCCCAGGACCTGAAGGATCCGACCTCCAGTGCAGAAGCGACCCCCAGAAGGCCCTCTCCCTTGCCCAGGTGGTGGCTACCCCGAGGAGCTCCCCCCCCCCCGCCTGTCTGCTTCGCTGAAGAGACCCCTGGGTCTCCCATTGAACTCCATTGCAAACCCGACTCCTGTTTGCACACTGCACCCGGCCACCCCTGTGCCGCTGAGGGTGTACTTTTTGTGCTGACTTGTGTCCCCCCCGCTGCCCTACAAAACCCCCCTGGTCTGCCCACGAAGTCGCGGGTACCTACCTGCTGGCAGACTGGAACCGGGGCACCCCCTTCTCCATTGAAGCCTATGTGTTTTGGGTACCACTTTGACCTCTGCACCTGACCGGCCCTGAGCTGCTGGTGTGGTAACTTTGGGGTTGCCCTGAACCCCCCAGCGGTGGGCTACCTTGGACCCAACTTTGAACCCTGTAGGTGGTTTACTTACCTGTAAAACTAACAAATATTTACCTCCCCCAGGAACTGTTGAAATTTGCACTGTCTAGTTTTAAAATAGCTTATTGCCATTTTTGCCAAAACTGTACATGCCATTTTGCTGATTCAAAGTTCCTATGATACCTGAGGGAAGTACCTTTCATTTAAAGTATTGATTGTAAATCTTGAACCTGTGGTTCTTAAAATAAACTAAGAAAAGATATTGGCCTGGAATTGTCTTTGAGTGTGTGTTCCTCATTTATTGCCTGTGTGTGTACAACAAATGCTTAACACTACCCTCTGATAAGCCTACTGCTCGACCACACTACCACAAAATAGAGCATTAGAATTATCTCTTTTTGCCACTATCTTACCTCTAAGGGGAACCCTTGGACTCTGTGCATGCTATTTCTTACTTTGAAATAGTGCATACAGAGCCAACTTCCTACAACTACCCTCTGATAAGCCTACTGCTCGACGACACTACCACAAAATAGAGCATTAGAATTATCTCTTTTTGCCACTATCTTACCTCTAAGGGGAACCCTTGGACTCTGTGCACACTATTTCTTACTTTGAAATAGTATATACAGAGCCAACTTCATACACTGAATATCCTGAACTTGCTGCTCGGGTGGATAGGCCAGATATTGCACTGTGTCCAGAACAGCTCCGATAAAAGTGAGTTTCTGAGAAGAAGTCAGGTGTGACTTCGGCACATTTATAGTGAACCCCAGCGAATGCAGGAGGTTTGCCGTCTTCTGGAGGTGGGTGATGAGAGCCTGGGGTGTTGGAGCCTTCAACAGCCAATCGTCTAGTTAGGGGAAGACTGAAATCCCTGACCTGCGCAGATGAGTTGCCACCACCGTCATCACCTTTGTGAACACTGAGGGGCGCTGGTGAGACCGAAATGGAGCACAGTAAACTGAAAATGCTCATGGTCCACCTTAAACCGCAAGTAACGCTTGTGGGCAAGCAGGATTGGGGATGTGAAAATACACATCCTGCATGTCCAACGCTATCATCCAGTCTCCTTGGTCGAGGGCTGAACAAGAGTGAGCATCTTGAATTTCTCCTCCTTGAGGAAGAGATTGAAGTCTCTTAAATCCAAGATAGGGCGAAGGCCCTTGTTCTTTTTGGGGATCAGAAAGTAGTGGGAATAACAACCACTGCCTACTTCTGACATCTGGACCCTTTCTATAGCTCCCTTGGCCAAGAGAGACGTAACTTCTTCGTGGAGCAAAACCAAATGATCCTCCATCAGCCGTTCTTTTATTGGAGGGATGGAGGGAAGGAAAGACTGGAAGGTGAGGGAATAGCCTTTCGTATGATCTGCAAGACCCATTTGTCTGAAGTGATGGATTGCCAGTGAGGGAGATGAAATTGAATCCTCCCTCTAACTGGGCGGACATGGTCTTGCAGAACCATACTAGGAGGGCTTGGGTGCTGCGGAAGAGGGGGGCTGTGTGGCGGCTGACCTCTAGCCCTACCCTCTGGGTCTGACGGTACCACGACCATGTCCTCGCACAGGATGCTGTGAAGCCGGAGGACGGTAGCTAAGCGGGTGGTGTGGTACTGCGCCCCTTCCAAAGCCTCGAAAGGGGTAGAAGACAGACTGCTGGCGAGCTGGCGTCAAGAAGCCCAAGGAACTGGCCGTAGCTCGAGAATCGCTGAACCTCTCAAGCGCTGAGTCTGCCTTTTCACCAAAAAGGCGAGAACCATCAAAAGACATATCCATCAAACTCGACTGGACATCCCCTGAAAAGCCAGTAGAACGTAGCCAGGCGTGGCGACGTAGGGCCACTGTTGACGCAATCGCTCTACCCAGAAAGTCTGTTGTATCCAATCCAAACATGATTGTAAACTTGGCTGCATCTCTCCCATTCTTGACAGCCTGGGTGAGAGTGTCCTGTACGCTCTACGGGACCTGGGGCAGAACCTGTGCCAACGTATCACATAAAGTATGGGAAAAACGGCCCAATAGGCAAGAGGTGTTTATTGAACTCAAAGCCAGGCTGGAGGAAGAAAACAACTTCTTTCCAAGTTGGTCCAGCTCTTGGATTCCCTATCCGGAGGAGCAGAATGGGAGGCACCACAGAAAGTGGAGGCTTGGACCACCAAGCCCTCCGGGTGTGGGGTGTTGGGTGAGGAAACTAGGAGCAGGTCTATGGCGGTGGCCAATTGTCCTATTTACCCTGTGCTGGGTTTGGACCAAGTACCCAGAAGGGCATCTGTGAGGGCCTCACTGAAGGGTAACATCGGCTTTGATGTAGCAACCCCCGGCTGAAGCACCTCTGACAGGAGATTAGTCCTGACTGTCACCATAGGCAAATCTAGGTCCAAGACCTCAGCTGCCCTACACACCACCATGGCATAAGATGCACCCACCTCTGTAGCCACAGTTGGAGGAGAGAGCATGCAAGCATCTGGAGAAGTATCCAGTCCACTGGCTTTCCCTAGATCCTCATACCTGTCCTGTTCATGCTATAATCCATACTCTAAAGGGTCCTCAGACCCCTCCCATTCCTCTCCTTTGCCCGGTTCTTCTGAATAAGCCTCAGGCACTGATCTGGGCCTAATCGGTGCTGTCTGCCTCCAGATCATCCGGAATGAGGATGGGGCTACCACCCCAGTGGGCGCCGGTGGTGGAGGGAGCATCAACGTCGGGCCTGGCGCCAGTCCGGATCTGCTATCAGATCCCGGGGTCATCAACGGCACTGAGGCCGAAGCTGCTGACGTCGAATCCAATGTGGCCCCTGCTGACCCGGGGGGCCCAAAGACCCACCTGAGGGTGTAGCCCACTCAAAAACAAGGCGAATAGCCTAGAAAAATTCCTTAATTTGAGTGGGGGTCGCTTGAGTCCCTGGAAAAGGGGGAAGACGCAGAATCGGCCCTGGCAACGGCTCAGCGGAACCGCTCTCCGAACGTCGCTGTTCCCTGGATGCCTAGTCAGCTGACGAGCATGGCGAAGTCGAAGTCTGCTTGGACATCTTCTTCTTGTGCCTCTTACCTGAATGCCCCGAAGACCTTGAATGCGAGGAAGATGACTTGAGGCTCCTGGAGCTGTGCCGCGACCTCCTCCAAGAGCGGGACCGTGACCTCCTCGGAGTCGCGCTAACCGAAGACGGCTGCCGGGCCGCAGAAGCTTGAGAGATCTCTCTCTCAAGGCCTTCAGAGCCATTGGCCGACAGTCAGAACATGACTTCGAATCGTGGTCCTTTTCCAGGCAATAAAGACACACCTGGTGTGGATCCGTAACCGACATGGTGCGATGACATGCACCCCATGGTTTGAATCCCATCTTCCTCTAAGACACCGTTCAGACAATCGGAAAACTTCAAAAAAACGTTGAAAAATGGTAGCTCTTTCCGGATCTGCGCTTAACCGATGTACGCACGCCGGGGTGGTGCCAATATAGAAGACCGTGACGTTACAGACGGCTCCAACGATGCTGACGACGCCACGCGGAGCCGAACGACGCCACCTGACGGCGCACGCAGGGTACTGTTCAGCAGAAAAATTCTGGATTCGAAGCTGACGCCAGGGAATTCTAAGGTAAGGAATCTGCAGCTAGAAGTCTCTATCAGATACTTGTTTATGAAGACCAAACATGTATTTTCATGAATAATGGTGCTTATTTTTTCACCTCCTCTGTCTCTTCCAACTTCAACGCATCCAACATTCATACTCTGCAATTTGTTTTCAGATGGTTATCATCCAGCTGGCTGGCCCTAGTCACTAACTCTTAAATTTGATTGTTGTGAACGGACATTCTGGGTACTGCTTGTATTTACCAAATCTTGAGGGGCCTGTTCATTACGGTTGCAATTTCAGCTACCAGTTTGTCCATATCATTTGTTATAGTATTTAAAAATCTGGAGAAAACAGAAAGAGGAAAACCTGTGTCTAGGTAATGCTGTTTTCTGGCAATAAGCTATTTAATGAGAGATTTCTGGATGTCAATAAGTTAAAATCCTAAAAAGTATTATATTGAGAAGACTACTGTATTTAGTTAAGCATTCGACCTGACATTTCTCTGTTCTTGTTGGTTTCCATTTGTGCCATTTAATTTTCTTTTGTGTTAAGAGATGCAACTCATCATGGTTTAAGGAAGGTCAGAGAGGGTTTGTTTTTGTGTGTGCTAGTATCTAGCAGCCGCACCAACGTTAATAAGGGCAATCAGACCTGTAATGAAGATGAGGGTGGGCACTGGCATGCATGCTGTGTCAGGGCTGACTGTCTAGGACCCTTGCTTCACTACTTGTCAGGCTCCCACCTGCAGTCACTTCCTCGCATAGGTGTTTCTAGTGAAGAATCAGGGCCAGTTCAGCCCCTGTTCATATGTCTGCACCACAGAAAGCACCAAAACACTATCAATCCATAGCAACACTGCAGTGAGGGAAACTGGGGGGAAAACAATAGGGCTCCGATGCATCACCACATAGTGAGAAGGGCCAGTGAGGAAGGGCACCAAGAATGTCCCACGCCTCATTTACCTCACCTGGATTGGGTCTCAGAAAAAGGGGCACAGATACAGTTCGACAAAATAACACCACAAGCACGACTGGATCATTGGACCATTGACAGCCATGCGTCTGGAACAATTTTTTGCTAAATGCTGGCAATGATCTACCTCCCATCAATTTTAGATTATAGTTTTGTTCCTTTCAGAACACTACTCAATACAGATTGCAATTTAGGCACAGACAATGATGGTAAAACAATCAATTTCTTACCTGATTTACAGTTGTCCCTACTGAACCTTGCAGAACCATTTGAAGCATCTTAGGATCGGAAGGATCTTGGTGAGTTGCAAAAGCCAATTCTTGTGTCTTTTTCTGCATGTCCTCTATTGCAACCTCAATTGGTGTCAAAATGATCTAAAATGCAAGTGAGAAAAATAACTCACTCTACAGTACACAAATATGTACATTAAAGGTTTTCCAATCCTTGTGTGTAGAATGATGGGAAATATATAGCCTTTCATCATTTTATAGCAATAGTGCACAATCGCTCTATTACAATGCCCAATATGTGCAGTTACCATTGTACTACCAGCGCTCTGAAAATTGCATTTACCTGCAATGAACAATCCAGATGCTCCATTTCGCTACTAGTTATCAGCATCACTGAATGAGAAATCCAGACAAATACACAAATGCATGATCCCCCTTTGCCTTGGACTTTCCATTATGATTGCTCTTAAATAACTTTCTATAACATAATGGACAGATGGCCTGATTTGGAGTTTGGCAGATGGGTTACTTCGTCACAAACATGATGGATATCCTGTCTGCCTTATTACAAGTGCCATAAGATATAATGCACTTGTAATACGGCGCACAGGATATCTCTCCCATCTGTGACGCTGTAACCCGCCCACCAAACTCTAAATCAGGCCCAGAGGCTTATTGCGTTTCTTATAGAAAGAGATATGACAGGGTGTTGCTTGATCCTGGGGCCTTCCACGACGTAGGATGAGACCATCACTTTCTATTTTTTATGTCTGGACAGCCGACAGCTTTTAGTGTTTCACCAGCCTCATGCGATCAATACAATTCACAAAAATCTATAAATACATAAATGGAGGGGCTTTGGGTCAGCCCTCTTCATCACTGGTCTGTTCAACTGTTATTCACATGTAGCTTCTGCCGACAACAGCTTTCAGGGTGGGGCAATGGGTCTGCCTTTTCAGCCATCGTTTTGTTAACCTGAACACAAGTGCACATCCTTCAAAAGAAGTGCATTTTAGTCACAAGGCTGGAGGAACTTTGCTTTGTCAATGCATTTGTCTTTCAAATGTTTATGTTTATTTGTAATCCTGGTGTGTTTAAACTAGGTCTTCAAATTACAGTAATTAAAAGCTATTTGTACTTTTTCTTTGTGACTGAAAGAATCATATTTTTCCAACGGTGTGATGTAAAACTAAAAAGGGTTCTATACATAGTCTCGGTACAACTGCCTACTAGGAAGCACCTGGACTGTTCTGTTATTATGTACAATGGTTCATTTTTACAAAATAAATGACAAATATTAATTGCAAGGACAAAGCTGCTGGCAGGTCGTTATTGTTTTTTTTTTTATTTTGTGGTGTGCTTGGACTGAAAAATGTAAATAAATAAATAAATAACCGTCTCTCCAGGTTGAAAACGGAAGACCTACTGGCTTTGCGAATGCCTGTTTCAGTTTATACATGTTTACTTGCGGTAGTAATTATTAATCCTAATCTGTCTAAAATTTAGTTTTCATAGCAAAATAATCAACCTCCAGGATCCTTCCCATAAGAGAGGCCTGGAGGCCTGCATGACCTCTACAGCCACATGATCTTGGGAAAGCTTCTGCAACAGCAAGTGGAACGTTTCAGGTTTCATATGCTGCCATCTAGCACAGAAGGCCACTTCTAACCGACCTCTCATTGAGATGCTGTGGTTAATGTAATCTCTACAAAAGGTGAAAGAAGGTGTACTCTCACCAGATCTAGTTAACCATCCCTGTACAGTGTGCCCTGCCAACCACACTCTGCTGTGCATACCACTCTTCACATCTCTGCATTCAGCCTCTGTATCCAACCAAGATACCCCCTGTAGGAAGCTGACTCTATATATACTATACCAAAATGAGGTACAGTGTGCACAGAGTCCAAGGGTTCCCCAGAGGCTTAACAGAGGCTAAAGTAGATAATACTAATTGCTCTCTTTTGTGGTAGTGTGGTCGAGCAGTTAGGCTTATCAGAGGGTAGTGCAAAGTATTTATTGTGCACTCATAGTCAAGAAAGGAGGCACACACTCAATGACTAAATCCATGCTATTTGTTTTTATATAGCAAAAATATATTTTGTTACTTTATTACTAGAACCAGAGGAACTTTGTTGCAAGTTGTCAATAGGTGTCAAGCATATGTATCTAATGTACTATGTTTGTTTTTTTGTAGCTAAAGCAGTTTACAAGTAAGTAACACTTTCTATTCCAAACGTTGACACTTTAGTGCGATTTTTCATACGTGTCCTGTGGTGGTGGGGGCAGGTGGGGGTGAGCGTTTGGGAAGGGTTAGCACAGGTAACAGGTAAGTACACGACTTACAATTCCAGTCTTTGGGGGTTAGATTATCCACAGTTCAAAGTTTAGGCTGACCCCAAAAGTGCACCACCAGCAACACAGGGCCAGCTGGGTGCAGAGGTCAAAGTTGGCATCAGGTTTACAATGGAATGCAAAGAGGACTGGGGGTGCTCTGTAGGAAGCAGATTGCAGGTAAGTACCCGCGGTTCAAGGACACAGGCTGGAAGGTTTAGGTCAGTACCAGGGGATCACACCAAACACACACCGTCAGGAGCAAAGGGGCTGCCGGGTGCAGGGTGATAACACAGAGCTGGGTGCCCAATGCTTTTCAATGGGGGACCCCAGGGGCCACAAAAGATGCTTCAGGCTGGGTCCAGGTGTCAGTTCTGGGATACAAAAGGCTGGACAAGCAGAAGGGGCACCCGCTGGACCTTTAGTCGGATTCCCCAAGGACAGGGGGCTGCAGGTGCAGGGGTCTCCTTAGGCGTCGGGAATCTTTGTCAGATCCGGTCGCAGTCAGGGGGGTCCTTCTAGATTCAGGCTGCAGGCGTCATGGTGTGGCCAGGAGGGGTCAACCCTAGGTGGACACGAGGTTGGAACCGCCTGGGGACCTTCTCTGGACTGATGGGCCACCTGGAATCGGGCCGTGGGTGTCAGGTGAAGAGCGGACAGGGCTGGCGGATACGGGTGGTTCTGCAGTCCTTTTGGAGATTTCTTCTGGACAGGGCCTCTGGCCTCGGGGTTCTTGGCCATCTGCTGGGCAGGCCGTCCTCTGGAGGTTTGTAGAGGTCGCTGGTCCTGCAGGATGCAACGCCTTCTTGGAGCAGGGGTCTTTGAAGCTGCAGACAGACTGGTAGGGCGGGATTAAGTCAGTTGTCGTCTAGAGTCTTCGCTGCAAGGATTGGCTTAGCAGTCCTTCTTCTTTCTTCATCTTGAGGTTACCCGTAATCTGGTGAGTAAGGTTCAGGGGAGCCCCTAAATACTAGATTTAGGGTGTGATAGGGGTCGGAGGGAAGTAGCCAATGGCTATTGTCCCTGAGGGTGGCTACATCCTTCCGGTGCCCACTCTCTTTGGGGAGGGAGGCACATTCCTATCCCTATTGGTCCCTCTCCTCCAAACCAAGATGGAGTATCCAGCAAGGAGGGGGGTACCTCAGCTCTGGAAACTTTAGGGGTGTTCCCAGCTGAAGTGGTCACTGCGCCTTGTTTTTCCTAATTTTCCCGCCAGACCTGAGGCAAAAGTAGGGCTTGGTCCAGGGGTAGGGCATCTACACTAGCTGGAGTGCCCTGTGGCACTGCAGCAGGAGGCCTGAGCTTTTTGAGGCTCACCGCTAAGTGTTACAGTCCCTGCAGGGGGAGGTGTGAATCACCTCCACCCAGAGCAGGCTTTGGTTTTGACCTCACCCCATGGGGTCAGAAACTTGTCTGTCAGTAGCAGGCTGGCACAAGCTGGTCAGTCCTGCACTAAAGGGTTGCGTGAAATACAGGGGGCATCTCTTTTTTTTTGTTTAAAGATGTGTTTATTGACATTTTTTCCAGTAAATCAAATCTTCACATGATTAACAAGTCATGTTGCAGAGCATCTAATTCACAATACAATCATATTCATCACTGTTCCTCCCCACAGCACTTTTGCCAGAGTTCAGTCACAAAGTTTAACAGCTGGCTTCTCAGTGCATCTTGTAGTGGGTTCAAAGTGCTCCTGACATCCATATCGCAGTTCCCTCATTTGTGATCAACGCTAGTAGTGTCCCTTGTTCCTTTCCATACACTCCAGTTCAACCCTATTCATCACCTGTGCCGGGGCCTGTATGAGTCGGGTCAGCCTCTTCCTCCCCTTTCTCTGAGCTATTTCCTACCACTATTACCTGCTCCTCCCAGGCTTTCAGTAATTCAGCCCAGAGTGGGGCAATTGGACGCTGACGGATCCCCCGGGCCTCCTAATGCCGCGATGCATGCAGCTCAGCCTGTGCCCAGGTCAATACATCGCGTCTCCAGGCCACCACTGAGGGGCTCCCAGGGGACTTCCAGTTCATGGCAATTCGGCGACTGAATAGCACCAGTGCCAAATCCAAGAACCTGCCGCCTACCTTTTGGGAGACCCATCCGTGGCCCAGACCTAACAGGCAAATAGAGGGGTCCATCTTCACACTCACACCTAGCACCCCCTCCATGTCACTCAGTACGTTCCGCCAGCATTGCTGTATCTCAGGGCAGTGCCACAGCATGTGGTCCAAGTCCGCATCCTCAGCGCCACATCTGGGACATACAAAGGGAACACCCCCGTATATCAGCTGTATTCTGTGCGGTGTAAGGTACGATCTATGTACATTATGGTACTGGATGTGTCGAAGACAGGTGTTCCGTGATATCCTATGGGGATACGCCAGCGCTCTCCGCCACTCCACTTCAGTCATGTCTCTGCCCAACGTCTCCTCCCACTTTGCCCTAAGGTCCTGAAGGGATTCCATTGTGCCATCATTGTGGGCTCTATAGAGCCTAGTGATGAGATAAGTGCCCCCACCCCCCCCATGGTCAGTAAGAGGTGAAGTACTGTATGAACCTCTGGTTCCGCATTCACTGAGTGCCAATGCTCTCGTATGGCATGTGTCAGCGTTTGGTAAAGAAGGAATTGTCCTCTGGGAACTCCGCTCTCCTCCATCATATTAGTGAAGGATCTCATCACCCCGTCACAGAAGAAATCTCCCAGAGACTCCACTCCGCCAGGACCCAGGCCCCAACTTGAGATCTCGGTAGTACCCAACATGGGGCGCCCTGAGGTAACACCGTCAATGGAAGTGCCGGCGAGTAGGCTGCCCCGATTCCCATGCGTCTCGGGCACCTCCTCCAACAGGAGAAGGCCACTTTCAGCAGAGTGTTCCCCATTTGTACCGGTATCCGCCAATTGAGCATTCGCGCAAGTATCAAGTCTCCCTCAATCTCTCCCCCGTCAGTGACCCAGTCCAGCCCCCCGGCAAACCATCTGGCCATCCATTGTAGCTGGCTCGACAAGTAGTAAAGTTCAAAGTCCGGGACTCCCAGTCCGCCCTCATCCACAGGATGATACAAGACAGACAGTGGATGAATTAAGAGAGCGCCAGAACGTCACAGAAGACCTCAAAGACCGGAGTGCCCTGCCCAAGGTGCCGTTGCGGAGGTCCCCTAAGTCATGAAACACTTGTACTCTCAGATATTTAAAAGTGCGGGTGCACCTCCGATATCTACAGGGCAGGACGGCGGCCACGGCTCACCCGCCCCCCACAGGAATACGTACATCTTACTTCTATTGAGTCATAGGCCTGAATGGCCGCCAAACTCCTCCAGCAATGTAAGTGCCCATGATACCCCGGAGTCGCCCTCCCTCAGATAGATTAATATGTCATCCTTGTAAAGTGAAATGTTATGTTGCAGCCCCACATCACCCCTCTGTCTCGGCCCTCTGCCCGGAACCGAGCCGCCAGGGGCTCGACGGCTAGTGCAAACAGTAGCAGGGACAACGGGCAGCCCTGTCTGGTGCCTCTGAAGATGGGGTAGGCTGCCGACACCTGCACCATTGGTCCACTGTATAGTAGGTCAACCCATCGCACCCATCCCTCGCCTAGGCCCATCCTGAGCATCACTGCCCTCAGGTAGTCCCATCGCACCGAATCGAACACCTTCTCCAAGTCCACAGAGAGAAACACTGCCCCCAGCGGCCTCTCAGCTCTCGGCATATACAAGAGAGCAAACAGATGCCTGAGAGTGAGGGATGTGCTACATGCCGGTATAAAACCATTTTGATCCTTGTGCATTAGGGAAGGGATATGTTGAACCAGTCTGTTGTCCAGAGTCTTGCTCAGTATCTTAAAGTCTCAATTCAGCATCGAAAGCGGCCTAAAATCAGTCACTGGCACCTCCTGCGACTCTGTCTTGGGCAATTGGACCACCAGCGCTTCTCTAATTGTCTCAGGGAGCGTCCCCTGCTGAAGGGCCTCTGCGTAGAGTTCAACCAACATTGGCGATAAAATATCAGAGTACGTCTTATAAAACTCCACAAGGAGTCCATCCGTGCCCAGTGTCCTACCCGCTGCTAGTTGTGAGATGGCGTTCTTAACTTCCTCTAATGTCACCGGGCCCCCCAGCAGTGCCCTGTCCTCCAGCACCAAGGTGTGTAAGGGCAGCGATTGCAAGTGGGTCCCCAACGCTTCTGGTAGATCTGCCTCTGGCTGTCTATAAAGGGTTTTATAGTAATACATAAATTCGTCATTCATTTCAGCTGGTCCATGCATGCGAACACCCCCGCACCTCGTTCGCTCGTTATTGGCACGCCCTCCCCATGGGGCCTCACCAGCCACACTAGCATCCTGTCCGACCTGCCCTCCTCTGCATGTACAGCTGCCAAGTACTTCCGGTAGCAATGGTGTCGTAGCTGTTCCTTGGTCAGATTGTAAGATTCTTTCGCTGTAAGGAGTCTATTTCGTGCTATCGGGTCCATGCCTCCCACATTCTCATTTTCATGTATTATCTTTTCTAGGTGATTCCTTTTGAGCCTGGGTCAGTCACACTCTCAATCGGGGCTTGCTTTGTTGTCTCCTTTGCCCTCTAAGGCCCTGACGTCCCACGCGTCCCGCTCTGCTCCCTGGGCTCCCCCCAATCTTATGCATCTCCAGCAATTGCCACGCTTCATCTGGAGTCTGAAAAAAGGTAATGCAACCCTCGGCGATCACCCTCAATCTAGCCAGAAACAGAAGGGAATATTGAATACCTTCATCCCGGAGCACTCTCTTCACTGCTATGTAGGAGGCTTGCTTGCTCTGTACCTCCGCTGTGAAATCCGGGAATAATGTTACCGTTCCATTTGCAACACGGAAGGGTCCGACCTCTCTCGCTCGCCGCAGCAGTACATCTCTGTCCCGGTAGTGTAACAACTTGGCCACGATCACTCGAGGGGGTTGTCCCGAGGCCAGTGCCCTCGACGGCACCTGGTGAGCACACTCCAATGCAAAGAAGGGGGTAAGTAGCTCCGGGCCCACATCCCATCATAGCCACCCGTCCAGGAAAGTGACCATGTCCGTGCCCTCGGGTCTCTCCAGGAGGCCTATGATTCTCACATTGTTTCTGCGATTACGGCCTTCTGCGTCCTGCGCCCTGTGTTCCAATCGCTGCACACATTCCGTCAGCTGGAGAACTGTGGCCTTGAGCTCCTGCTGCACCAGCGAGAGCTCCGCCAGCACTCTCGGCTTCCTGGACCCTGTCTGCCAGTTTCTGGTGATCTGCCCTGAGTAGGCTCACTTCCCCCAGTACCTGACCGCTATCCCATTCAAGCGCCGTCTTGGTGTATTCTATGGCCCCCAGGATCTTGTCCAACGTGGCCTGCAGGGGTGGTGTCACCGGGTCTGCCACTGCTCCTCCGGCTGAGTCGCCCATGTGCTTGCGGGCCTGCGGTTTACTTCTATTCCGGCCCCTGGAGGACAACCGTTATGCTGGGGTGTTAAGTTAACGAACTCCACTCCGTCACAGTAAGGATCTGGACCCAAAGCTCAACCAGGGATTCTCAATGCCGTACCCTCTGCCCCTAGTCTTTTCCTTGGGGCGATGCAGATGGTCCCCAGGCCACTGTCCCCTAACGCTCAGCTGGGCTCCTGAAAATCAGTACTCTTCACTCAATGCCGCTCGTGGGGGTGTTGCAAGGTTCACCAGAGACGGGCTCCTCAGCAGAGGCCCAGTGTGTCCCAGTCCGAGTCAGGCCCCTTTACTCAATCTTTACCACTGCTGCCGCTCCTTGCTAGTGTTCGGCTCACGCTGGCTCCCAACTACCAGGTGATCGCTGCCCCAGGGGTGCTCCCCCTGCTCCTCGCCAGGATCCGATGGCGCCCAATTGCGCTGTCGGGCTGCTCGTTCGGCCCAATTCACTGCCGGCTCACGCCCCGTCCCGTCCGCCAGGAGGGCACTGCACTCCCCCAGTGGCACGCCCCCTAGACCAGCAGGCTCCAGCCGCCACACACTGCATCTTCAGGCCCGGATCACTTTACCATTTTCTCCCCATCACACACGTGTTCATGTGTTTGGTGAGGGGTTCCTTAGGGTGGCACAATACATGCTGCAGCCCTTAGGGACCCTCCCTGGAATATTATCTCCATTATAGAGCGATATAATGAGTCAAATACTATGCCACAATAAGATGCTAATACAAGTAGTGTAGAAATGCACCTACTGCAAAGGCTGCTGGCTACTGCAGCTACCAGATCTTAGTCTGCACTCATGATGTAGAAAGCAGCCAAAAGAAAGCTGAATTGATAATGGTGTCTCCACAATAGAACTGTAAAACTGCAAGAGGCTTTTCCAGTCCAGGATGTGGAGCAACCAGCAAAACTTGAATACAGGGTGAAAACAACTTGTTTTCTTCTCTTCAATTAAGTGCATAATGTACAGACTGCGGCCTTTGATTGCTAGTGACACCAGCCTCATGGTATGAAGGTCCAGCAAACTCTCAGAAAGGAGCTCTGTGGGACCTCGCTACTGCTCAGGGGTTCACATAAGAGAAAGGGGCTTCAAGAAAGAAAAATGCAAACAGTGGAGAACATAAGGTTTCACACTACTCGGAGTCAACTGATAGGACACTTATAACACACCAAGTACATATGCCACTTTTCTACTGGTACTAGTACGGAAGGATCGCAAAACTAAAGCGCAAAGCAGATGTTTTAGGCTCCTAATTGAATGGCATTCAGTGTCTGGCTGATTTTACTGGGGTGTGGCCTGGAGTATCCCAGATTGTGCACTTCAGTGGTAAAGGCCTTTGATACTAACTATCCTTATTTTATACTGCATAATAGCTTCTTCTGTGGAAGAAGAGAGCAACTTTTTTTTTTTTTTTTTTTTTACATTAAAGAGGATGTCAATGTCTAGTCTACAGCCACTACTCTGGGACCTTTGTAAACACACGGTGCAGTTGCCTTTAAATACATAAAACACAAAATATGGCATAGCATTCATAAATGGAAGTCCTGCCAAGATTTGTGGCTGCATTAATATGGTAATATTACTGACTTAGGGGGTCATTCTGAACCGGCCGCCAGGGCCACCGACCACGGGAGCACCGCCAACAGGCTGGCGGTGCTCCCGAGGGCATTACCACCCGCCGGTTTACCACTGCCCTTCAGAATCCTCCATGGCTGCGGAGCGCGCTCCGCAGCCATGGGGATTCTGACACCCCCTACCGCCATCCTGTTCCTGGCGGGTCTCCCGCCAGGAACAGGATGGCGGTAGGGGGTGCCGCGGGGCCCCTGGGGGCCCCTGCAGTGCCCATGGCATGGGCACTGCAGGGGCCCCCGTAAGAGGGCCCCGCAAAGTATTTCAGTGTCTGCTAAGCAGACACTGAAATACGCGACGGGTGCAACTGCACCCGTCGCACCCCTGCAACTACGCCGGCTCAATTCTGAGCCGGCGTCCTCGTTGCAGGGGCATTTCCTCTGGGCCGGCGGGCGCTCTTTTGGAGAGCGCCCGCCGGCCCAGAGGAAATGTCTGAATGGCCGCTGCGGTCTTTTGACCGCGGTGCGGTCATTCAGCGGCGGTACCTTGGCGGACGGCCTCCGCCGTCCGCCAAGGTCAAAATGACCCCCTTAGTGTCCTGCCTAAAAGGCACCCTTGCACTCTGAAGCATTTAATTTCCCATCAGTTCAGGGTCTTTCTCCTTCTTGTCAGGTGGCACAGACAAGACTAAAAATAGCTGTGCTTGGGGTGGGTAGACGCAGAGATGTTGCCATCTGCATTCTCAGGCTGTAGATTTCTGCAAGGCTAAACTATAAAATAGCTGGGCACCTTCCAGATGATGTCAATAAGAGGTAGCATTTTTAAACACATTATTTGTCGAGGGTATTTAGTCAACTACTTTACATCAAGTGCGAAACAGCCCTGTCCATGGGTCAATGAAAGATTTTGAGGGATTCAAACGTTCCTGTGCAAGAATGCAGAGCCTACCAGAACCCAGCACATTAGCAGGGAACTAGTTGTAAGTAAAACGCAGGTTAACCTTCTGCTTACTTAACAAGTACCCAATAGCAAGGTTCAGTCTCTTTTTTGCAAGGCATTCTTCCATTAAGGTTTCCAATGCTATATTTATGTGTGTCATGAACATATACCCAAAACCTTGCTCAGTGGGGCCACAGTCTAGTGTCAGTGTGCCTGTAAAAGAGAAAATATATGACCTATTGGCAATAGAGAACAGCTGACTTTGCTGTGGCACCGATGAAATATGGACTAAGGCCTCTAAAAACTACTGTAACCTTCTCTGGCCAGAAGCCAAAACACATTACCCTCTAGAATTATAGCATAAACACCATTAACGACAGATGGGTATCAGGCAAAGACTTGGAAGCATCTGAAGTGGCCCCAAGAGAGGGAGGCAAGATCAACTTGCATAGTTGTATCATCCAAGGCCTCTGAAATGGGTTTACCAAAGTAATCCACTAGTCTACAGGACCCTTTTCAGAAGGTACCAGACATGCAGAGCTATTCCTCGACCCGACGTGAGAAAAGCAGTCCTCACAGCAATCGCAGGCCTTCGAGTTTTTTCTGCATTGTGTACCACAGACTGTAATACTATAATCTGAGAAACTTCGCTTGCACTATGTAAAATCCTTAAATGTAAAGAATGAGATATGCATCTGTTGACAGGTGATAAGTCCCTTAGAGTAAATCAGTACCAAAAAAGATTCATAAGACTGTATTCTTGAAATAATACACCTAGCAAAACAGTTCAGTAAATGTATAATGGGTCAGTTTCAAAGTCCTGAAGGCTTCTTGTTTTTGCTTAGATATGGAGAAAGTACAATGGTTAGCCAAAGGATCACATGTATGCAGTGTTTACATCAGTACAGCATCTGTAGTAACCACGTCAACCATGCAGTTTTAGGACCATATAACTGAGGAGAAAATAAAATATAGACGCAATATTGAGAATAATGAAGACTGTGAAAGAAAACGATTGGACCACCTGAACTGTTCACAGTGAACAGCTTCACTGACGACTTCCCTTAAGTGCTTGATACCATTCAAAGAGAGATTGCAAACTGCAGATTAAAGAGACTGCAACCACTCAAAGCAATAATAACAGGCCTTATAGATGCCAGACCTACTCTTACAGATCCCTGCACCCTTATATCTGGGCTTGTGGACGCACCATTTCATGTCATTTCATGTAAGACAAATAAAATAATAACGATCAGCATGCCTAATACATTTAAACTAATTACTTATTTATTTACAATCGTATATGTCTCCGCCATACTAAGTAGGTTAGTGCGCTTTACATTTCACGTAACGTTTGCGACAAGTTTGTTTCTTCACACAATATGACACAAAGGGGGTCATTCTGACCCTGGCGGCCGGTGGCCGCCAGGGCCACCGACCACGGGAGCACCGCCAACAGGCTGGCGGTGCTCCCGAGGGCATTCTGACCGCGGCGGTTCAGCCGCGGTCAGAAAGGGTAAACCGGCGGTCTCCCGCCGGTTTACCACTGCCCGTTGGAATCCTCCAAGGCGGCGCAGCTTGCTGCGCCGCCGAGGGGATTCTGACACCCCCTACCGCCATCCTGTTCCTGGTGGTTCGCCCGCCAGGAACAGGATGGCGGTAGGGGGTGTCGCGGGGCCCCTGGGGGCCCCTGCAGTGCCCATGCCAATGGCATGGGCACTGCAGGGGCCCCTGTAAGAGGGCCCCGCTTGTATTTCACTGTCTGCTTAGCAGACAGTGAAATATGCGACGGGTACAGTAGCACCCGTCGCACCTTCCTACTCCGCCGGCTCGATTACGAGCCGGCTTCATCGTGGGAAGGACGTTTTCCCCTGGGCTGGCGGGCGGCCTTTTGGAGGCCGCCCGCCAGCCCAGGGGAAACCTCAAAATACCCACCGCGGTCATAAATGCGCGGTTTACTGGCAAACCTACACATGCAGTTTTGTGTTAAACTGAGAAGGGAGCTTAGACATTCTAGGGTGTACACCGAACCAGAACCAGAGGGCAGGGAGTGTAGATGTAGAAGGAGAAAAGAAGAAGAAAAGCTGAGAGACGCATCGTGTAGATACAAAAGACCAAACAAGAAGAAAGAGCAAAATCTGTATTTCTAAGTACCACAGGAAAAAATACGTTAAACTGTTCAAGAGGATGCACCTTTGGAGGTGCACGATGGGTGAAATTTAGGAAAGAGCGGAAATGTAAATGCTTGTCAGGTAGAAAAGGAAGCACAGATACTCCAGGTCGAGGAGCTCTGAAGGGGTTTATTCCGAGGGCGTTATAAATCGGTAGGTTTTCGGACTATGGAATCCTCAGTGCCACAGGATATGGTCATTCTGGAGTGCATGATTACGGCACTATTCCAAATTCGATTGTACGACATTGAGAATAACACAACAATCAGAGTCTGTGCAACAATTTCTGCATGTTTCCATCATTCTGGGGCCTTCGCCCCCCTGCTTTTAGCAGTGTGGGGTGCACACGCAGTGGTAGTAAAGTGAAAGAATTAGGCACACGAAACAATGTCACTACATAAAGGTCAAAGAAAATATCGTACACCGGCTTAGTAAACATAAAACTCATAAATGTTCATCACCCCAATACCCATCATTAGGTACCATTTAACTGGATATTATTTACATATGTTATTTACAATGATTAGAAGCAGAAGTGAGTTATGAAGCGCTACATATAGCAAAGTGACGGTTATTTGTACATTTTTCATTTATAACATAATGGAATCTGATAAGCTCCGCCACAATCAATGAAGACTTACAAGACAGAGTCACAGTTATGCTGAAAAATGTGGGCGAGCTGTTTCAAGGTTAAATCCCTAGGAAGGACACACATACATGTTTGATGAAGACTACAATTACCATTTCAATGAACAGTGTCAAGTCTGATATCTTATTTCTTATCATAATCTTCGAAACTTGATTTCAGTGTGGTGGAGGCAATCACAAAATAAATACAAACCCAGGATTATGAATATTTTCAGTGTGCATTGCTGGCAATGTTTCTATCATACAATCCCAGTTGCGTCTTTAATTTTAGAAAAAGACTGGAAACTTCAGAATATTTTTATTATACTGTTTGTCAATAGATATTCCAAGGAACAAATTAGTGCATAACTGAACTCAACAAGTATCGATCTTTAATTGCCTTTCATTAATTGAACCTGTAAAATACCTCCAATGATCTGTTTCCTGGAAGGACAGAGGAGAATTGTGCAACCAAAATAAAAACGCTTGAACAATATTTCAATTTAATGCAATACGTTAGTAAAGAAAAAAAACCTTGAGGCCCAAATTAAAATTTTGCCTCGTATATACGTGGAATTTCAGTGAATGTGTCAATGGCACTCACCTCTTCTTTGTGTGTGACGTTTATCCTAGTTTTAATGTAAGGAAAGGCATGTGATGTGGTTAGGATGGTCTTCCGCTTAAATTGTTCATGAAGGTCCCCATGAGCTCGTCCATCCAGTGTAAACGGTGTGCAATACATGAAACGGCGTAAATTGTAGTTCTTGTCGAAATACGTTATTCTGTCCTTCATTTCATATGTGTCAAAATATGGTTCCACATAGGTTATCTGAATGAAAGCCTGAAAAAAAAAAAAAAAATTGCCATAAATTGGAAAATTTACAAAGCAGCGTGGATAATGACGGAAAGGAAGCATTCCTATCCAGCCAATCCATTTTCCTCTTTCTGTGGTTTGCAATAAATCTACTGAACAATATTCCAGATACGAGGAGCATCTACTGCAGTTTGCAAGATTGAAAAAATGCATTAATCTATTGTTTAAAGTGTGACAACTGCCGATTGCCTCTGCCAATATTCACAGATGCTGCAGGATACTACATTACTTCCGTTGAGATGGCATTTGGAACTAGGCAACCAATAATAGACATGAATGACTAGCCCTATTCGAACGATGCCGATCAAGCAAATGCCCATTAGCTGGCATGCTACTCAGACCTCTCAGGTGTATTTGGAGCAACTATTAGGCACTGGATACATACCTTTAAAAAAAATGCACCACCAATAAGATCATTTATAGATGATTAGCTGTTTCTGGTATCCAGCCATTTTACTGTCATCTTAACTTGTTATAAAATTGCCCCAACTGATTTTCTGTCTAAAGTCCTGGAACTGACTAAAAGGGACACCAATTTCTTCTCCAACCTGTCTGAAGGTGGGTTTTCTGCTCACTGAAGAAGTGAATCTACTCCATTAAGAACAAAAGAATCTTTAGTTGATGTGAATAAATAAGGCTCTTACTTCCCCCTTGAAAGGTTGTTCATTTTGGACAAATACATTAAATAGATGTGCGCACACACCATATTTAGAAGACAGTAACGAAATTTAGAGAAGGGCTCAAGTACTTCCACTCACCAACATGCAACACTCAAACATGTCAAAATGTCATCCCTGGCGGATGCCTACCAACTGTGAACTGATCTTAATGATTTTGAAATTTGAATGCCACCTTACTTCTCTGAATCTTAATTTACTTTTTCTTTTGCACTTTCATTGCTTCCTCTTCTGACTGTTTGTTCTAACACTTTCTCAGGAAGACACTGATTCAAAATTTATTTCAGATTTTTATTTCACTCATCTCACAGATCTAGATGATGGTAATACCTTACTATCTGGCATCTCCATCTGAGCAGTTCTGCTTCTAAAGGCAGTAACACTTTCTAAAGTGTAGCTGACAGGTAGTCCCATAAACATGACCATATTAATGTAAATATTATTATAAATTATAAATACGAATGGGTTTACACTTCACTTTTTAATACACTTTAAATGTTGGTCAAATACATCTTATGTACAGCCTCAGTTTCTAAGTGATAAACGTTTTAACACTGTTCAGCCCTTACTAGAAGCAAGGAAGTCCAAGGACTTGATATTCCCAATTTTAGAAGACTAAAAGATTAGAAGAAAGGTCCGATGGACCATGGTGTGTGCTGAAATTGTGAAACTCTCATTTCTTTAATTGCCTTTTCAAGACAGTCTTTCCCTTAATTAAACATGCTAATAATATCTAGCTGAGCAGGATAATGTACACTTTAGTGCCTCTCAATAGCTCACACTATGTTACTCATGTAGTTCTGTAAAATATCCTTTTGTTTTGAGATTCCTGTTCTATACTTCTTTGACATTAGAAGCAAGCCTCTGGAAGAAATGTATGGGCTGTGACAGATGAACCCCAGAGCATTAAGGGACACAGACTTCTTCGTAGCCCTGTTCATGCACTGGAATATCGTACAGCATTCCCTTGACAGACAGACAGACAGACAGACACACACACTCACACACACACACAAGACAGACAGACAGACACACACACACACACACTTGCTTTTTAAACATGTATCTTTAACTTGAAAGATAATTAGGTAGCACTCTAGTCAAGGGTGGGATATTCCGTACTTCAAAATAATCATACATTATTGGTTCAATCGTGGGTCAAAATGATGAATATCAACAAGTAGACCGAGGTTAGTGATTTCGAACAACGTTAGCTGGCTTGTGCATCCCACCCAAAAAGTGTTTCTTCATCACCTGTGGCAGCCTTTCTTCTCGGATCACTTTAGTCTATTAAGTGTCTCCACCTTAGCACCATGCTTAGAGTTCACATCACTACAGATTTCTATGTTAATGCATGGTTACTGAATAGAATGCGTTTTTCACCACTTATTTTGGTCTGCTATATTTTGCTATGGTTCGTTCTACTGCTTACACTCACCTCGAGAGGTGTTATGAGTTTGAAATGATGTATTTTGCCAAAAGATATGTTCACAGATTGAGCATTCTAATCCTGCTTCTCGTAAGGTACAAAGTTATCTAAAATAACTTCCAGTAGAGTCACTGCTGTTGTAAAATAGACATACCCAAGGAGCATTACAGCCTGGAGGCACGGAGAAAGGATGGAACTATTGGTTATATGAAAGCTGCCATGCTTGCATCCTTGTAAGGAAATGGCTCCCTGTTGCAGTTACCCCCCACTTTTTGCCTGATACTGATGCTGACTTGACTGAGAAGTGTGCTGGGACCCTGCTAACCAGGCCCCAGCACCAGTGTTCTTTCACCTAAAATGTACCATTGTTTCCACAATTGGCACACCCCTGGCACACAGATAAGTCCCTTGTAAAAGGTACCAGTGCTACCAGGGGCCCTGTGACCAGGGAAGGTCCCTAAGGGCTGCAGCATATGTTGTGCCACCCTCAGGGACCCCTCACCTAACATGCACACTGCCATTGCAGACTGTGTGTGTTGGTGGGGAGAAAAAGGCAAAGTCGATATAGCATCCCCCTCAGGATGCCATGCACACAAAATACTGCCTGTGGCATAGGTAAGTCACCCCTCTAGCAGGCCTTACAGCCCTAAGGCAGGGTGCACTATACCATAGGTGAGGGCACAGCTGCATGAGCAATATGCCCCTACAGTGTCTTAGTCTATTCTTAGACATTGTAAGTACAGTTGTGGCCATATTAAGTATATGGTCTGGGAGTTTGTCAAAAACGAACTCCACAGCTCCATATTGGCTACACTGAATACTGGGAAGTTTGGTATCAATCTTCTCAGAATAATAAACCCACACTGATGCCAGTGTTGGATTTATTAAAAAAAACACACAGATGGCATCTTAGAGATGCCCCCTGTATTTTAACCAATTGTTCAGTGCAGGACTGACTGGTTTGTCCCAGCCTGCTGCTGAGAGACGAGTTTCTGGCCCCATGTGGTGAGAGCCTTTGGGCTCTCTGAGGCCAGAAACAAAGCCTGCACTGGGTGGAGATGCTTAACACCTCCCCCTGCAGGAACTGTAACACCTAGCAGTGAGCCTCAAAGACTCAAGCTTCGGTGTTACAATGCCCCAGGGCACTCCAGCTAGTGGAGATGCCCGCCCCCTGGACACAGCCCCCACTTTTGGCGGCAAGTCCAGGGGAGATAATGAGAAAAACAAGGAAGAGTCACCCACCAGTCAGGACAGCCCCTAAGGTGCCCTGAGCTGGAGTGACCCCTGCCTTTAGAAATCCTCCATCTTGATGTTGGAGGATTCCCCCAATAATATTAGGGAGGTGCCCCCCTCCCCACAGGGAGGAGGCACAAAGAGGGTGCAGCTACCCTCAAGAACAGTAGCCATTGGCTACTGCCCTCCCAGACCTAAGCACACCCCTAAGTTCAGTATATAGGGGCTCCCCAGAACCTCGGAAACTAGATTCCTGCAACCTGAAGACGAAGAAGGACTGCTGACCTGAAGCCCTGCAGAGAAGACGGAGACACCAACTGCTTTGGCCCCAGCCCTACCGGCCTGTCTCCCCACTCTGAGAAAAACTGCAACAGCGACGCATCCCCCAGAGGCCAGCGACCTCTGAAGCCTCAGAGGACTACCCTGCATCTAAAAGGACCAAGAACTCCTGAGGACAGCGGCCCTGTTCCAAAGAAACTGCAACTTTGCAACAAAGAAGCAACTCTTAAAGGCCACACGTTTCCTGCCGGAAGCGTGAGACTTTCCACTCTGCACCCGACGCCCCCGGCTTGACCTGCGGAAAACTAACTCTACAGGGAGGACTCCCCGGCGACTGTGAGCCAGTGAGGAGCCAGAGTTGATCCCCCTGAGCCCCCATAGCGACGCCTGCAGAGGGAATCCAGAGGCTCCCCCTGTCCGCGACTACCTGCTTCAAGGAACCCGACGCCTGGTAAAGACACTGCACCCGCAGCCCCCAGGACCTGAAGGAGCCGAACTCCAGTGCAGGAGCGACCCCCAGGAGGCCCTCTTCCTAGCCCAGGTGGTGGCTACCCCGAGGAGCCCCCCCCCCTTGCCTGCATCGCTGAAGAGACCCCCGGGTCTCCCATTGAAACCTATTGCAACGCCTGTTTGCACACTGCACCCGGCCACCCCTGTGCCGCTGAGGGTGTACTTTCTGTGCCTGCTTGTGTCCCCCCCAGGTACCCTACAAAACCCCCCTGGTATGCCCTCCGAAGTCGCGGGTACTTACCTGCTGGCAGACTGGAACCGGGACACCCCTATTTCCATTGAAGACTATGGGGGTGATTCTGATTCTGGCGGGCGGCGGAGGCCGCCCGCCAGAATTCCGCCCCCATTATACCGCTCCGCGGTCAGAAGACCGCGGAGGGTATTATGAGTTTTTCCCTGGGCTGGCGGGCGGTCTCCAAAAGACCGCCCGCCAGCCCAGGGAAAAACTCCCTTCCCACGAGGATGCCGGCTCGTAATCGAGCCGGCGGAGTGGGAAGGTGCGACGGGTGCAGTGGCACCCGTCGCGTATTTCAGTGTCTGCAAGGCAGACACTGAAATACTTTGCGGGGCCCTCTTACGGGGGCCCCGCGACCCCCCCTACCGCCATCCTGTTCATGGCGGCTTTCCCGCCATGAACAGGATGGCGGTAGGGGGGGTCAGAATCCTCATGGCGGCAGAGCGCGCTCCGCCGCCATGAAGGATTCCCCCGAGCGGCGGGAGCCCGCCGACTTGCCGCTTCTGACCGCGGCTGAACCGCCGCGGTCAGAATGCTCGTGGGAGCACCGCCAGCCTGTTGGCGGTGCTCCCGTGGTCGGTGGCCCTGGCGGCCACCGGCCGCCAGGGTCAGAATGACCCCCTATGTGTTTTTGGCACCACTTTGACCTTTGCACCTGACCGGCCCTGAGCTGCTGGTGTGGTAACTTTGGGGTTGCCCTGAACCCCCAACAGTGGGCTACCCTGGACCCAACTTTGAACCCTGTAAGTGCTTTATGTACCTGTGAACCTAACAAATACTTACCTCCCCCAGGAACTGTTGATTTTTGCAGTGTCCATTTCTAAAATAGCTTATTGCCATTTGTGCCACAACTGTACAAGCTATTGTGATGATTCAAAGTTCCTAAGATACCTGATTGAAATACTTTTCATTTAAAGTATTGTTTGTAAATCTTGAACCTGTGGTTCTTAAAATAAACTAAGAAAATATATTTTTCTACATAAAAACCTATTGGCCGGGAATTGTCTTTGAGTGTGTGTTCCTCATTTATTGCCTGTGTGTGTACAACAAATGCTTAACACTACCCTCTGATAAGCCTACTACTCGACCACACTACCACAAAATAGAGCATTAGAATTATCTCTTTTTGTCACTATCTTACCTCTAAGGGGAACCCTTGGACTCCGTGCACACTATTTCTTACTTTGAAATAGTATATACAGAGCCAACTTCCTACAATCCTCAATACCAGAAGACAGGCAAAGTTCTGAGATAATAGAGTGGATATGGGGTACTATGAAAACATTTGTTAAAAACAATACCCAACAGAACCAATAATGTCAAAGGCACACCGCTCAATCTTCTAATGCATAGATTTCACAAACAGATTTTAGATCTTTAAAACAGTCATCTACCAAAGCAAAATTCTGCATTTCAAGACAGGATCTTGGTTTAATCACAACAATGTGAATCAGTGACAATACGGAAAATTCAAGGTCATAAAAACAAACTTTCTACTACTTAAATATCAGATCAATGAATAAACACATTGCAGAGAGGGGCAAGTCTGTTGGTATCCTGGGCAGAACAGCTGTAGCTGTAGATTCATCAATAACCCACTTCACAGGTAATTTGTTTGGCACTTCATAACATCAACGACTCACAATCGTTGAGAAAGAGATTGTTTTATTTTGTCAGTACAAAACCCTTGGAAAAGCTAGTGGAGGATGCACACATTTATATCTGCTTGTCTGTACTAACATTATTATGTATGTATATATTGAGTATTAATAAAGCGCATTCCGGCCCAAGGGCATCGAAGCGCTAACAAGGGTGAGGCTGTATCCGCTAAGGGGGAGACTCAGGATCTTATCGCGGGAAGAGCCAGGTCTTAACCAGTCTCCTAAAAGTAAGATATTGCTCCTAGAAACCGTGATTGAACCCTCGCTCTACTCCAGGATGACTCTCATTAGCTTTAAAATGATGCAGAAAAGCAAAGAATGGAAAGCAACTGGAACGTATTATTTTGAACATCAAAAACAACCAAGGCTATAAAATGGACAGTTACACTGGTCATTTGTGCTACATTGAAAATCCAATCCAAAATTGCTCGTAATTACACATCTATGATGATCCAGATTATAATGTAATTTGAGGGTGTTTGCCTTCTTTTCTGACAAACCAACATTGCACTTCATAGACCACAGGTTTTTGTTTAGTAAACATCTAGATATTCACCTGCTAAAATGAGACCCAACTTATATCAGGCCGATGGTAATTTTATATGCAATGTTTCTCAGAGCAATGTACACCCCCAAAGTAGTCTACAGGTAGGAAAGATGAAACTTTATACTAAAGGGGCGAGATCACTCCTCAGAACCTTCTGGATAGTTAAATGGTCAAGGATTAGAGTTAATTTCACAACAAATCACACAGACATTCACAATTGTGACATTTCAAGTGGTATGCTATTGCAACAAAGAAATCACAGCAGAAACAAAACCGTTTGTAAATCTCTATTAAAATTTAAATATGCAGGCGTTTTTGGGCTCCATAAACTCACCTTGTTAGGGTCTAATTTACATTTATCCACAGGGTTAGAGTCCTTAATCATTTCAACCATATCTTCTCCAAAACGATCACCATAAAATCCCTAGGAATAGGATATATTATTAAACAGTTTATATAATAAAGTTATTGCAGTAAAACGTAACAGAATAAAAACAGTAGGACTACATGTAACTCAAATTTATGATACAAGAAGAAAATGCATGTTGCTTCACTTCAAAATGTCACAAAGCACGTCCAGATGTTGGTTGGTGATGTTGACGGTTGTACTGCAGAAATGAAATGCTAATAAAAATGTACTTGAACCTAAAAATGCCACAAGATGCTATGAATGAGGAGACTGTTACAGCCAAGTTACATGGCTTTCTGCGTCAAAAAGCCTATTCACAATAAAGCAGATAGGTCCATGACCAACTAACGTTGAATATAAAAAATAAGCTAATTGTTCCATTATGTTATCTCCTGCGCTGACCTGGTGTTTACAAACAGAAGCAAGGTACAGTTACAGAGGTCCCCTTTTGCATCTAAAAGTTTCCTAATGATGCTACAGGTGTGCACCTATAGTCTGCATTCCAAAGCCAAATGCGTAAGTGATCTATCATGGCTGGACACAGCCAGCAGTCACTCTGTCCTTATCCTGACATCACATGCAGCACACAAGTACACAGTTACATTTCTTGCACAATCTAGAGCTTGACAAACATATTATAGCATCTCTTCAAAAGTCAAGGTTAAGGCTTAGGGCCTCATTACGACCCTGGCGGATGGGGAAGAAGTGGCAGAAATACCGCCAACAGGTTGGCGGAAAATAAAATGGTTACCGCCATGGTCATCCGTCACTTCTCAACTCCGACTTCGGTCTCCAACCCGGCGGCTGTCACCAGACTGCCGGCGGTATCAAGACCCTGCAGACCGCCATGGATTTCAGGTGGTTTGGAACCGCCACGAAATCCATGGCGGTAGGCACTATCAGTGCCAGGGAATTCCTTCCCTCGCACTGATAGGGGTCTCGTCCACCCTCCTCCCCCACCCCGAGTCCTCCCCCCACACCCCTCACCCCCCTGCTACCCCCCAAAGGTGGCAGGACCCCACCCCCACCATGCACATACACACACCCCCTCCCCAACCCCAACATGCACATACACACACCCCCTCCCCACCCCCAACATGCACATACACACACCCCTACACGCACATACACTACAACAACACATACCCGCCCACATACAAACAAACAGGCACACAGACCGACCCGCACACATCTCCATTACACACACAACACACCCCTGCATGTATACACGCACTCACACACCTCCTCTACATACTCACACACACACACACACACACCCATGCACGCACACAACACACAACATCCCCCCACCCCCCTCCCCTAACGGACGATCAACTTACCTTGTCCGTTGATCCTACGGGAGGGGACGGGATCCATGGGGGCTGCTTCGCCACCAGCAACCCTTCACCAGAACACTGCCACACCGAATCACGGGACGTGATTCGGTGGGTGGTGGAGGTGGCGCAGCCTCCACTTCCCCACCGACCGCCAGTATGGCTGCTGGGGCTCTCCGTCCGAAAAAGGATGGAGGGCTACCAGCAGTCATAATATGCTGCGTGGAAAACCGCCTGCACTGGCGGTCTTCAGCACGGCGGTACCTCAGCGGTCTTTAAAAAAGACCGCTGAGGTCAAAATGAGGGCCTTAATTCTGTTTGTATATTTCATAAAGCATTCAAGGGCCCCTCTAGGTGGCTGGCAATCAGATGTTCTGTTGCTCAAGCCACTTCCAAAGGTGTAGAAGCTTCTGGCACTGAGACCAGAACACTACTATACGCTGCTTTTTGCAGTATTTCATAATGGTGGTGGTGCCCGTGAGAACCTGAACCAGCCTCCCCTTTGGTCACTCACAGCTCTTGGAGGTTGACTTTCCGGCTGGAGGCCAGAGGCCTCTCACCATCTGATCTAGTGGCCACGCAGAACCCTTTCACATCCCTGAGCCATCGGTTGGGGAGGGTGAGTGGCCTGCTGCAGGTCAGGTGGGGTCTGTCAGCCACCACTGTGGATCCTGCGAGGTCTCTTGCGAGAATAGTGTGGTGTCAGAAAGCTGGTCCTGATGTTAAGTTCAGTAGCATCTCAGGTCCCAATGCAGGACGCTCATATGCCGTACGGCGTACATAATAAGGAGGATGTGCAAGGGCAGGAAACCAAGAAGCTGCAGTGCCATCCTCCCCAACACACTGAAGCTGACACATCAAGATCATATTCTAAATATCTCGGACACTATCATATCCAGTACTGCTCCAATGGAAGGAATCCCTTTGAGAGGTACAGGTGTGACTCTGGCTTATTGATTAAAAATCCCAGTGACTGTGGTGAGCCTGCCTTTAGCTGCTAGTCACGGAGGTAGAGGAACACTGGGACCCCTGGCTCCATAAGATAGGCAGCGAACACAGTCATCACCTTTAACACTGGAGTGGCACCAGTGAGGCTGAAAGGGAGCAAAGCAGACTGAAGGTGCTCATGGCATACCGTGAACTGTAGATGGGGCCTGCAGGACAGGGATGTGAAAATAAGCATCCTACAGGTTCAATACCACCATTTGGTTTCTGAGCCCTAGGGATGATAGCGCGAGCATCTTGAATGTAACAGAAGGCTGCCACACCAATTCAATTCCCCTAGCTTCTTTGACAGACAGCATCTGAGGTCTACTAGTCGAATTTTCAATCTAAGTGCCATCAAACACCTACTCTTAACTATATTCCCCAAATGCCTAACATCTAACTACCAATGCCCATATTTAACTTAACCTTTCAGTGCAATAAGTACCCTGTTATTCTGTGATATCAGAGGTCTATGCAACAAGCCTTTAGTGTAGAAGCCTGCATTGTGTTGTCACCTAATACTCTCTCTGCCCCTCCCAAACCTATTACCACCATACCCCCACCACAACCCTACAGATGTTGGAGGACACAATTTAGGGAACAATGTAAGGGTTCCATCAACATTACCAGTTATTTCAGCTGGTGGTTGGAGTGTGGACTGAGATGAGAAATCATTAATCTACAGGTTCACCTTCGCTCCAATCAAATTCCTCCTGTTGCAGTATGGTTACGCTATTAGTTCTTATGCCGTCAATAGTGGGCTTCATCATCTCTGTTTCCATTTCCTCATCCTCTTTTCTTGTTCGTTCAGATTCCAAATTGACTTCTGAATTCTCAGCTGATGGATTAGCACTCTCCAAATTACTCGCTACTCTGATCAAATCCTTCTTTGGCATTGCAATTTGTGCTGATGTTGGTTTGAATATTCAAAAATAAATGAATTTGTTTCTACTCCCAGTCTTGCTCCCTTGTGGCAGGGGAATCAGTGAATGCTTTGCTGTTTTCTAGTTCCCACTTTGTGGCCCATTTGTTTGCGTCAGAGAGTTCGGTCAAGAACAGCAATTCATTTTCCACTATTATTTTTCAGGTCTCTGGGAATATGAGCATGTACTAGATTTCCAGTTGCCTGAGCCTTCGGTTTTACATTTAAGCAGGAACAATGTTTGGCCTAAACAGCAGGTGAGCAGTCAGGGAAGACGATTACCTTATGACTGACCATCATTTTTTCCTCCCAGTTTGAAATAATGAGTTCCTGTCCTGATAGTTAAGTATTAAAGCCACAATGGGTTTTCAGCATCAATTGCAATTGTGTTCTTTCCCGGCTTAGACTGCTGTTAGAGTGAGGCAGTCCTCCGATGTATACTCGGGGTCCGTAGAGATTCAGCTCAGAGGAGTTACACTCTGCCTTCATCTTGGCATTTGTGTCTCGATTAGGTCTCTAATGAAACGGATAGCAAAGGACTTTGCAGCTGGTACAGCTTGGCAGATGGGGCTCATTCAGTGCATGCCCAATCTAGCCAGCAGGGATTGAACAAAGATTTGTACCTTCTTTTCCTGTTCCCATGGTAAGCAGTGTGTTTACCTAACCATCTCAGCACAGTTGAAAGATCATTGTGGTCCCCAAACATTAAAATGCATTTCTCCATACACCTATTTTCAGGAGGGGGGGGGGAAGGGGGGGTGTCTCAACCCTCACCATCTCATGCATTAATTTTACAAATTGAACAAGTTACTTATCTTTGGCAACGCATTACCTTGTAGAGACTCTAGCTTCAGATTCCTTATCTTTGCTTGCGCCAGGCATCAGGCTCGATCCGGAAGAACAAGTTACTTACCTTCGGTAACGAGGTATCTGGTAGAGACTCTATCTAGCTGCAGAATTTTTTCTGAGCAGTACCCTGCGCGCACGCCGTTAAGCGGCGTCGTTCGGATCCGCGTGCGTCGACCAGCTCTGCATGTGTCATCAGCGTCGTTGGAGCCGTCTATGACGTCACGGTTGTCTAAGTAGACGCCGTCTCGGCACGCGTACGTCAGTTCTTTTCCACAACTTCCCACGCCAGAAGCGCAGATTCATGGAAGAACCAAACAATATGTATTTTACCTCTTTGACTGAAGCAAAAATTCTTTCATGCCTTTAAGAAAGGCAAAAATGCCAAGATCAAAAATACATATATACATATATATACATATGTATATATATACATAAGAAAAATATCCGCAGAGAGGGGAGGCTTGGGCGGGTGTAAGGAATCTGCAGCTAGATAGAGTCTCTATCAGATACCTCGTTACCGAAGGTAAGTAACTTGTTCATCTGATAGAGACTTATAGCTGCAGATTCCTTACCTTTGATTAGCTACCCAAGATATTCTCCTGGCAGTGGGCTGTGGATAATGTTTCAGAGTAAAAAGTCCTGTAGGACCGAACAGACGAAATGCCCATCCCTTCAGATCTGACTGTCCAGGCAGTAGTGTTCTGCAAACATGTGCAGGGTCGCCCATGTTGCTGCCTGGCAGATGTCCAGGACTGGGACTCCACGTGCTAGCGCCGTGGTCCCAGCTTTTCCCCTGGTGGAATGGACCCTTAAGCCCTCGGGGGGCTGTTTCTTAGCAAGGGCATGGCAGATCTTAATACAGAGAATGACCCAAAGTAAAATGGTCTGTGTTTGTACTGCCCGTCCCTTATTTGATCCCAAATAACCCACAAAGATTTGGTTGTCCTCCTGAAACGCTGTCAAGGTAAAAAGACAAAGCTTTTTTTGGGTCCATCCGATGGAGTGGCTCCTCTTACTTAGAGGGATGTGGAGGGGAAAAGAAGGTGGGCAAGGTGACAGTTTGACCTGGATGGAATGGGGCACCACCTTAGGAAGGAAAGAAGTACGGGTGCGTAGCACTATCTTTTCTGGAAGTATTGTAAGATATGGTGGCTTAGGTGATAAGACCTGTATCTCGTTCACCCTCCGGGCAGATGTTATTGCTTTTAAGAAGACTGTCTTGATGGTAAGCAGCCAGACGGGACAACTTTGCAGTGGCTCAAAGGGAGCACACATAAGGAAAGTGAGAATTAGGTTAAGATCCCACTGAGGCATGATAAAGGACGTATGGGGAAACATATGTACAAGCCCTTTAAGAAACCTTTTTACAATAGGGGACTCAAACAGGGTGGGTTGATCAGGCAGCGCAGAAAGACGGACAGAGCAGAGAGATAGCCCTTCAGAGTGCCCCAAGCGGAACCCTTTTGGGCAAGATAAAGAATGAAAAGAAGAATATAAGAGAGAGAATCAGAGAGAGGATCTATAGACTTCTCTGTACAATACGTTACAAATCTTTGCCCACGGCAGGCATATATAGTTTTTGTGGAGGAACAAGATAATGTTACAGACTTCGGGAGGAAGGTTGAAGGCTGTCCACTGCCGCCGCTCAATCTCCACGAATGAAGGTGCAGAGTTGACAGGTTTGGGTGGAGGACCATCCCTTGGTGCTGCGACAGAAGAGCCTCATGAAGAGGCAGCATGAGCAGAGGATCGATGCTCATTTCCAAAAGCTCAGGATACCAGACTCTCCGTGCCCAATCCAGAGTCACAAAGATTAATTCACCCCGGTTGTTCTTGATCTTCTTGAGAACTCTGGGCAGGAGTGGTATGGGTGAAAAGGCATACAGGAAGCCGGAGCTCCACTCGCGATGAAAAGCATCTCTGAGGGAGAGTGCCCCTTAGAAACTCCAATGTGCAATACTGCTGACATGCACATTCTCTTCGGTGGCGAACAGATCTAACCAAGGTGCGGCCAATGGCTGAAAGAGACCTTGTACCATCTCCGAACGGAGACACCACTTGTGATCAGCTAGGCATTAACAGATGAATTGGTCTGTTCTAGCGTCCTGCCAGGTGATTGAACCACCAGGGTTATGGCCTGCTGTTCCAGCCATGTCCAGAGATGCAGGGCCTCTTGACAAAGGGTCCACGACCCCATCCCGCCCTGCTTGTTTCAGTACCTCATGGCGGTGGTGTTGTCCATGTACACCTGCATTAACTTTCACTTGATTGAGGCAAACAATGCCTATAACGCTAGTCAGATCATCCTGAGTTCCAACATGTTTATGTGGAGTCTGGATTCTGCTGGAGACCAGAGTCCTCTGATCTCCACTTCTCTCAGATGGCCACCCCATCACAGGAGTGACATGTCTGTCACTACTGTGTGGACTGGTTGGGAAAGGGAGAGGAGTCTGCCTCTGACTCAACTGCGGTTCATGAACCACCACTGCAGGTACTTCGCCGTTCCCTCCTTGTTCTGGACCATGTCAGAGAGATTTCCCTGATGCTGCGCCCACTCAAACTTCAGGTCCCACTGCAGAGCCTGCATATGTCATCTGGCATGTTTTACTAGCATGATGCAGGAAGCCCTTCGGCTCATGAGCTTCAGAGTCATTCTGACCAAAAACCAGAACAGAGGCTGAAACATCGGTATCATAGCCTGAATATCCTGGACTCGCTGCTCAGGGGGATAAGTCCGAAACTGCACTCTGTCCAGAACATCTCCTATGAAAGAGAGCATCTGAGAAGGAGTCAGGTGTGACTTTGGCATGTTTATAGTGAACCCTAGCAAATATAGGTTTGCCGTACTCTGGAGGTGGGAGACAACAGCCTGGGCTGAATCCGCCTTCAACAGCCAGTTGTCGAAGTAGGGGAAGACTTAAAGCCCTGACCTGCGCAGATGAGCTGCGACCACCGCCATCATCTTGGTGAACTCCAGAGGGGCACTGGTAAGGCCAAATGGCAGAACGGTGAACTGAAAGTGTTCGTGGCCTAACATGAACCGCAGATAACACCTGTAGGCCGGCATGATGGGTACATGAAACTATGCATCCAGCTAGTCCAGCGCTACCAACCAGTCTTCTAGGTCTATGACAGATAAGACCTGAGCTAACGTAAGCATCTTGAACGTTTCCTTTTTATGGAAGAGATTTACGGTTCGTAGGTCTAGAATAGGATGAAGACTCTTGTTCTTTTTGGGTAGCAGAAAGTAATGGGAATAACAACCAATGCCTACTTCTGATATCGGGACCCTTTCTATGGCTTTCTTGGCAAGGAGATCCATAACTTTCTCTCGGAGCAAAATGTTCCTTCGTCAGCTGTTTGAATGTTGGTGGAATAGGAGGAGGAAAGGATTGGAAAGTCATGGCATAGCTCTTCCGAATGATCTGCAGTACCCATGTCTCTGATGTTATAGACTTACAGTAGAGATTATGAGATTATGGTGTATTCTTCCTCCAACTGGGCAAGCATGACCCTGCAGATCCAAATTAGGATGGCCTTGAGCCTGCGGCTGCTGGGGCTGTGTGGTAGACGTCTTCTGACCTGAAGACCCTCTAGGACTGAAGACACAGCACTCACATTCTTGCATACCCTGGGTTGGTTGCAAAGGACAGTGGCTGGCATAGGGCTGGAGTGGTGCCACGCCCCTTCCGTAGCCACGAAAGGTAGACAGTTGACGAGGGGTCGCCGAGAGGCCCAATGACTTGGCCATAGCCCAAGAGTCCTTAAAGCGCTTCCACGCCAATTCTGCCTTCCTGCCAAACAAGTGAGTGCCTTCGAAAGGCATGTCCATTAGATTTGCTCTGACATCCCCCAACAAACAAGATGTCCTCAGCCAGGCGTGGTGACGCACTCACTCGAATCTGCAAGTCAGTCATATCTAAGCCACACTGAATGGTGAACTTAGCTGCACCTCTCCCGTCTTTCAAGGCTTGGGAGAGTATGGCGTGGACCTCCTCCGGGACCTGAGGTAGCACTTTCACAACTGTGTGCCAAATGGTATAGGAGAAACGGCCCAATAAGCACAAGGTGTTCACCAACCTCAGGCCCAGGCTGGTGGAAGAAAACAACTTCTTCCCAAGATGGTCCAACCTCTTGGATTCTCTATATGGGGGAGCAGAAGAGAATGCACTGTGGGACATGGAGGCTTGGACTCCCAAGTTCTCTAGGGTGGGGTGTTGGTTGAGAGAGCTAGGGTCACGTGGAGCGGGCTGATGGCAGCAGGCAATTGTCCCATTTACAGGAGCCCTGTGCTGGGCTTGTACCAAGCTCCCAGCAGGATCTCTGTAAGTGCTTTGTTGAAGGGCAAAAAGGGTTCAGATGTAGAAGCCCCAGGCTGAAACACTTCTGTCAAGATGTTTGTCTTGACAGCCACTGAGCTCCACTGTCCTATACACGACTACTGCACAGGACACTCCCTCTTCCGAAGTCACAGTGGGGGGAAAGAGCAAGACAGTATATGGAGAGGTGTCCCAACCACTGGCCTCTCCTAGCTCCTCATACCAATCCAAAGAGCTTTCTAACTGGTGTTCTAAAGGGTCCAGTGACCTGCCCATCATTCCCCATGTTTGGCTTTAAAAATAAGGCTCACGCAATGATCTGGCACCTGTGGATGCTGTCAGCGTCGGCACTGTACAATGCCATTCCGGCTCAGGAGCACCCAGTATGAAAATGGTGCTGGCACCGAAAGGGGAATTGTTCAGCAAAAGTTTCCGGATCCAGCCTGGGAAAATCAAAGGTAAGGAATTTGCAGCTAGAAGTCTCAGATTGTTCCACTCAGAAGGGGTTACTTTCCGATAGGTGTCAAGTATTGATCTTGTTCAGGTAAAATCTTTTAACCAAATATTTAATAAAGATGAGATGCTTTGATTAGTGCTCGGTTCTTCGTTTGAAGCTTAGTCTTGTTTTTTTTACTAGAGAAAAAAGTGCATATTAATAATGACATAATTAGCATGGCAGACAAATGATAAGTGAGAAGTTTCATATGATATATCGTCTTTGGTACTGTTAAATGTCACGTAGCACCTTTCTATTCGATATGAAGAGGTATTAACATAGTATTTTGGAAACAACCGTTCTGGATCTTAGAATTCTTTGCTGAGCTACCCACCCCTCATAACCCACCCTTGTCGACGTTGCTGGGCTCTGTTCGTTTAGGCTCAGATAGCACAGCTTCCTACTTGTAAGAGCCTATCAGTTTAATTTGCCAAGTGTAGTGCTGAAGGATCTAAAATGTGCTTCCTCTTCCTCAATAGCCCTAATTACAGAATTCACATTATCTGTTATTATAGAACTATCTACTGCATAGACAGCGTTTTGGTGACCAGATTGGTCTCCTCAGGGTTGAGACATAGAGCAAATAGTACTGCCGAAATGGGGGTAACACAGGCATGTAACCCTGATTATATTAATGGGAACTGTCTGCTTATCCAGAAATGTAAATAAAGCTGTGGGGATTTCTACAATGCTTGAGTATAATACATACTAATCTTTCCAAATCTCATCATGTATCAGAGGTAACACTAGGAGACCTTATCAGCATGCCTTCTCTGAATCTATGGTCATAATTCCCAATGGACTACCAGATATCTGTGCGATACGATACTGAGCGGTGTGATGCCCATGTTTATGTGTGGTGTCGTATCATGCTGTGGGAGAAACCCATGTTGCCACAATGATGCTAACTTATAGGTAACGTCAACTAGGTGCATATTAACCATCTTTGAGTATGTTACAGTATGAACATGAATTCTGTTAACATCTGTGAAACACAGAGTTTATAGATTCCCTGCCAGCAACTAAATGACCGCCCCACTTCGTCAGAGATTGCTGCCATAATGTTCCTGTAAACAGGTTCTCAAGTTTTAACTGCTGCCTTCCCAATTTGGTCACTATAGTCATATTCTAAAGCTTTGGACCCAAATACCATCCTTGATGTTTTATTCTTGTAACCGTCACGTATAGTAATGCAGAATGAGGTATTTGTTTATAAATGTCTCCCTTGTCGCTGTTTTGTGTAGCCTGACAGTATAGAAGTACTAACTTTATAGTTTCTCAGCTATCTATTTAGAGTCCCTGCACAGATGAGCATTCTTAGATCGTGCACATTCCATGGCAGCTGCACCTATTTCACATTTCCGAGTGTCCTATACACTTAGAAGCACAACAAAACCAAGATTGAAATTCCCGAAGTCACTGCAGTACTGCTTACACAAGTGGGAGCTAAGCATGTAGTCAGGATCATTTTCATTCTGGAAGAGCTAACAATGGATTTGCATGAGATATGTAATGGCAACCCTAAAATTCTTCAAATTGACCACCATCATCTTTTTATTGGCATCATGGCTTCCATTCAGTGGGCAGAGTTTAAGTCTCCACATAAAATGATATCCCCTTCCCAGGTTGCCAATTCTGTTCTCAAAATGATATATACAGATCCTCGACATTCAGGCTACAAGCACAACACAGGACAAATCATCATTGTGGAGACCAGAATTGGACAATAGGCGATTTTCACCCAGGTATCACTAGCAGCCAGAGCACTTGCCAGAGATCAGATTTCATCAATATAGCCACATCATGAATGGATACTTTTTGAGAGATAGATACAATGATAATGTACTCTTGCTATCTTAGCAGGTTGTGAGTTTTAATAGCTCTGTGAGTTTCTTTGAGGCATACAATAGTGGCCCTAATACACTTGAGCTCTTCTGTAATCAGCATCTTTTTTCAGCTGAAAATAATTCCTTTAACATTCCGTGTTGCTGTGGTAACTTCAGCCAAAGCCAACCTGTAGCTCAATTGCAATGAGCACACATCCACTATCTTTGTACATACTGATCTTACTGGTTAATGTATTATATTTCAAAAAATTTCTCCCGTGTGCACCATGCTTATCGAATCTGAAGAGCAAATTTACCTTCAGTAATGCTTTTTCGGGTGAATACTCTACCTAACCGCAGAATCCTCTGCTTGTGAATATTCCCCCAGAGATCAGACTGGATCTGGAAACTCAAAATAAATACTCCTGCTCATCGGCAGGTGGAGTTGTGTGGCTCCGCAACATCTTTATTCTGTTCCTAAAGTGATGAGTGGGGCAGAATATAAGTGCCACCTAAGTGTGCTGACGTCAATTGATTTCGAAGGCCCTCAGACGCAGAGCCCATCTGCAATTGGCTTGACCAGGGAGGATCTCTAGTTTGGGACCTTTTTGATGTCAAAAGTGTCCATGCCACAAAACGTAAAGACAGGAAGGTCAAAATGCCATTCTCAATATACCTCACTATCAAGGTAATAGTGCTTTGTGAACATGTGCATTGATACCCACATAGCAGTCCTGGCTTGAGTGGAATGGGCCTTTATTACTTCAGCTAGCTGCTTCTTAGCTACTACAAATCAGATTTTTATGCAGAGGTCTCTCTATCTAAAGATGTTATTTTTCTGCACTGTCTTGCCCTTGCTTTCTCCTGAGTAGCCCACAAACAGTTGATTGCCTCCCCAGTGGTCCTGATATGATACATTTTACGGCTGAGGGCTCTCTTAGGGTCCAAACAATTCAAAAGGTGAGGCAGAGCAAAGAAAGTCAGAAGGATGATAGCATGCCTGACAAGGCAAAGTGTTACTTTTTCGCCAGAAATGCAGTTCAAGTTCTTAACAACAGTGTCTGGAAAAAATGTTGTGTGAGGAGGCTGAACCAAGAGTGCCTACAGGTCATTCGCGTAACAAGTGGACGTTATTGAAACCAGAAAGGCTGTTTCCAGGGTCAAAAGACACAGTGGACAACTGTGCATTGGCTCAAATGGGGTGTGAATTAGAAAGGTGAGAACCCAATTCACATCCCACTGTGGCATCACAAAGGGCTTCAGCAGGAATGTATGTTCTAAACCTTTAAGAAACCTTGCAAAACGGGTGATATTGTAACTTGCAAAATGCCAAAAGAGCAGATTCATATTCTGTAATAGTGCCCAAGGCAAGTCTTTAGTGGACCAATGACAAAACAAACAAAACTATTTTAAACAGCATAGTTTGTAGCTGATCAGTCTGTCAGGTGCTGCACCAAGCCGCAAACTTGTCCCAGGACCCAGCATACATCGATTTCATAGATGGCTGCCTGGCTGCCAGACTAACATCAACAGCTTCAGGAGGAAGATCAAAGGAGACAGCTGTTGCTGCTCAATTTTCAGGCATGGAAGTGCAGAGTGCAGATGCCCAAGTGAAGGACCCTGCCCTGCTGCTGCAACAGCAGGTCCTCCCAAAGTAGCAGTTTCATCAAAGTACAGATGTTCATACTCAGAAGCTTTCGCTACCACACCCTCCTGACTACATCCGGGGCCAGTAGGGTGACCTGGGCAATGTCAGTCCTGATTTTCCTCCGAACCCAAGCCAAGAATGGTAGAGACAGGAAGATATACAGGAGCCCCAAGCTCCACTGTAGACCCAATGAGTCTAGAGAGACACCCTTCTTGGTATATCACATCACACAAAACTGAGATATTGTGTGTTCCCAGCAGTAGCAATAAGACTGAATCTGATAGAGGCTTCTAGCCGCAGATTCCTTACCTTGCAATTATATCAAGGCGTCAGACTGGATACAGAAACTTTTCTTGAGCATTACCCGTGCGCACCAGAAGGTGGAGTCATTTGGCTGACATGTGCGATGCCTATATAGGTGTCATCCCAGCGTGCTGACGTCATTTCTTGCAGTGAGCGCAGTTCTTTAGAGAGCTACCCCATAGTCACCTTTTGACTAACCTTTTTTTCTTTATTTTTTTATTTTTTGTTGAAGTCTTTTTGAAATCTTCTCCTGGTGTGGCAGCAATGTCATCTAATAAGTCAGACTTCAAGCCCTATGGCATCCATCACCATTAGATGTTGGTGACGGACCTGCATCTTATATGTCTGTGGTGCCTTGAGCATGACCACAATCCAAAGACCTGCACCGATTGCCGCATCATGACCCCAAAGGCCTTGAGACAGCAATCTCTAAAGTTCCTGGCAGATTAATGTGTGACACTTTGACAGTCTTGTTCCAATCGAGAAGAAGGTCCAGGGAGCTGTTGCGGAGTCCAAGATCTCTGTCGCACTCAAAGTCATTGGGTCATTCGGGTAAGTCCAACCACAAGAAGAAGAGCAAGAAGTTGAAGAGGTCTTCAACTTTGCCTCATCCGGCGGCTGAGGAGACAACGGATTGGAGTCAACAGAGGCCTGGCTCCGTGGATAAGCCAGTGGCTGTGCCGTCTCTGCGCAGCTACCCAACTGTGAGAGTTTTATGAGGCCATTCATCTCATATTTGGGTGGCCTGTTCCCTCCGGATGGGCCCTCCTGGTTCTGCGCCAGTAGCTCCGAAGGATCCAGGCCGGCACTGGTTGTGCCACCTCAACCTTCTCTTGCGCCTGTCCTTATGTTCACGCTCCCGGCACCACCAACCTCATTCTGATCCCTGACTCTGAAACAGAGTCAGATGAGCGTTAGATGATGCCAACTTAAGCGCCAACTGGGTCAATACTCCTTAGTTCAGAACCCAATCTTATTCCTATGGGCTCAGACTCCAGGAAGATTGAAAGGAGTCCCTGGACCCTGAAGAATACTGTAGGAAAGTACTGTTCATGTTACCCCTATTTTCCTCTATGTCAGTATGTTTTTGCCTGTCTCACTGGGATCCTGCTGGTCAGGACCCCAGTGCTCATAGTTTATGGCCTAATGTGTGTGTCTGTATAGTGCTTAACTGTGTCACTGAGGCTCTGCTAACCAGAACCTCAGTGCCTATGCTCTCTCTGCTTTTAAATGTGTCACTGTAGGCTAGTGACTTCATTTACTAATTTCAGTTGGCACACTGGACCCCCCTTATAAATCCCTAGTATATGGTACCTAGGTACCCAGGACATTTGGGTTCCAGGAGATCCATATGGGCTGCAGCTTTTCTTTTTTGCCACTCATAGGGCGCTCAGACAAACCCTTGCACAGGCCTGCCATTGCAGCCTGCGTGAAATAACGCACACGTTATTTCACAGACTTTTTCACTGCGCTTAAGTAACTTATAAGTCACCTATATGTCTAAACTTCACTTGCTGAAGGTTGGGTGCAAAGTTACTAAGTGTGAGGGCACCCTGCACTAGCAAAGGTGCCCCTACATAGTTCAGGGCCATTTCCCAGGACTTTGTGAGTGCGGGGACACCATTACACGCCTGAACTACATGTAGGTCAATACCTATATGTAGCTTCACAATGGTAACTCCGAATATAGCCATGTAACATGTCTAGAATCATGGAATTGTCCCCCCATTCCAAATCTGGTATTGGGGAGCCAATTACATGCGTCCTAGGGGCTTCACCATGGGCCCCCAGTACTGCCAAACCAGCTCTCTGAGGCTTGCACTGCAGCTACAGCTGCTGCCACCTCACAGACAGGGTTCTGCTCTCCTGGGGTCGGGGCAGCCCAGTCCCAGGAAGGCAGGAAAAAAGCATTTCCTCTGAGAGCAGGGTGTTACACCCTCTCGCTTTGGAAATAGGTGTTACAGGCTGGGGAGGGGTAGCCTCCCCCAGCCTCTGGAAATGCTTTGAAGGGCACAGATGGTGCCCTCCTTACATAAACCGGTCTACACCAGTTCAGGGACCTCTTCTCCCCTGCTCTGGCACGAAACTGGACAAAGGAAAGGGGAGTGACCACTACCCTGTCCATCACCACCCTATGGGTGGTGCCCAGAGCTCTTCCAGTGTGTCCCAGACTTCAGCCATCTTGCTTTGCAAGGTGTGGGGGCACTCTGGAGGCCTCTGAGTGGCCAGTGCCAGCAGGTGATGTCAGAGACCCCTCCTGATAGGTCCATACCTGATAACGTAGCCAATCCCCCTCTCAGGGCTATTTAGGGTCTCTCCTGTGGGTTCTCTTCAGATTCTGCTTGCAAGTTTCCTTCAGGAATCCTCTGCAACAACTTCAGCCTCCTCTGACCTCGGATCAACCGCAGCCTGCTCCAAGAAAAGCTGTAACTGCAACAAAGTGTTCACAAGAGATACTTTTCTCCAGCAACCTCAGCTCCAAGGCAGCAACTGCAACAGTTTCCATGGTGTGCGTGCTCTGAGGACTTCCTGTTTTCATCCTGCACCAGAAGGACCGAAGAAATCTCCTGTGGGGTGACGGAGTCACTCTCCCGCTCCAGCAAGCACCTTCCAAGATGACAACCGGTACACTTGGACTCCTCTCACAGCAATGAGCGTGCTCCTAAGGACACAGAGGGTGGACATCATCGATATAGACTCTCCTGAGGTCCTGCTGACACAATTTGGAGGAGGTAAGACCTTGCCTTCCCAGAGAGCGACGGTACCCCTGTGTACTGCGCGTCTTCTTCACCTACTGAGACCTCTGTGCACTATTTGCAAAATTTCTTCGTGCACAGCCTGGCCCAGGTCCCCAGCACTCCACCCTGCGACGCTCAACTCGGTGAGTTGTTCTCCAGCGCGTGGGACCTTCTTTTGTTGTGCTGCATCAACCGCGTTCTGCACCTCCTTTGTCCCCATGTCCTGGGACCTCCAGGGGTGCTGGCTGGCATCCTGAAGGCTCTCTAAAGTGCTGAGAGCCCCCTCTTCCTCCTCACATAGAGTTGAGGCCCCCAGGTCTCTCCTCGGTCCATCCAGTGCCATTTTGACGCAAAACGCACTTTTATCGTAGCCAAGGCTCTTGTTGGCGACTTCCAACACGAAATCACGTCTGCAACGATCTTCACGCCGTGGGACATCCTTTGCATCACGCAGGAACCCACTGGCATCTTCCTAGGGTGCATTTCTGCAGTCTTCGACTAATTGTGGACTCTTCTTTTGCACCCCCTTCTGGGTTGGCAGTGGCTCCTGTCCTTCCTGGAACTTCTTTCGACTTCTGGACTTGGTCCCCTTCCATTGCAGGTCTTCAGGTCCAGGAATCCAGTAGTTCTTTGCAGACTTGGTTGGTTGCTGCAAAATCCCAATCATGAGGTGTAGTGTGTTTTCTGGGCCCCAGGGTGGGGTAATTTACTTACCTTTACTGTATTCTTACTATCCCAGTGATTCTGCACACACTACACTTGCCTGGGGGGAATTTGTGATTCACATTCCACTTTCTTAGTATATGGTTTGTGGTGCCCCTAGACCTATTTTCTCCCATTGCATTCTATAGCATTTCCTATTGTTTGCATTATTCTATGACTATTTACTTGTCTGATTTTGGTGTCTAGTGTATTTATTGTGTATAATACTTACCTCCATAAGGAGTATTGTCTCTAAGATATTTTTGGTACTGTGTCACCCAAATAAATACCTTTATTTTTGGTAACACTGAGTATTGTCTTTACTTGTGTATAAGTACTGTGTAACTATAAGTGGTATTGCATGAGCTTTGCATGTCTCCTAATTCAGCCTAAGCTGCTCTGCTATAGCTACCTCTATCAGCCTAAGCTTCTAGAACACTACTACATTTCACTAATAAGGGATCACTGGACCTGGTATAAGGTGTAAGTACCCAAGGTACCCACTACAAACCAGACCAGCCTCCTACAAATACCAGCTTGGATTAGTGTGGGGACCTGGCTGACTCCAGTGAACTGAATAGTTCTCCAGATCCTGACATGGGTCTCTCCACCTACTGTAGCTACAGAGAAGGTAGCCTGTTTTGCAATGGTGGTGAGGCGGATGGCTGAGGTTCTAGACTTTCAGTTGCTTTGAGTGGCAGTCAAGACTATCATCTTGCCTCAGGTGCTTCAACTGGGAGTGTACCTAGCAGAATCTCTTCTCCCTTTTCATTGAAGCCCTCAGAGACGACCTGCTAGAGCCTTAGTCCAAATCTTTCACAGGGGCTCCTGTCAACAGGATGATCGCCTGCTGCCACCACCCAGTCCCTGGGGGACCCCAGTTTCCTCACCCAACAGCCTATCTCTGAGAGTTTGTTGGTCCAAGCCATAATGTCCAGAGTAAATTCTTATGCATTCCCTACCACCCCAATGGACAGGGAATCCAAGAGGCTGGATACCTTAGAGAAGGAGATGTTCTGTTCTGCCAGCATGTCACTGCGGTCCGTGAACACTGCGTGCCTTTTGAGCCTCTACTCCCACACTCTCTGGGATACAGTTGTGCAAGTGCTGCCAAAGGTTCTGGAGGAAGTCAGTGGCATACTCTCCTAAGCTGTTGCTGACAGGAGAGATGCAGCTAAGTTCACGATTCAATGTGGACTAGACACAACCGACTTATTGGGCAGAGCAGTTTCATCGTCTTGGCCCTTAGGCGCCACTCCTAGCTGAGGACAACTGACTTTTCGAGGGATATTCAAGCATCACTTATAAACATGCCCTTTGACGGCTCCTGCCTTTTCGGAGACGAGAAAGACTTAGAGCTGGAGTGCTTCAAGGATAGGAGGGCTACAGACACATTCTTAGGCCTGTCTATGGCCCCTCACGAACCAGTCTACCTTTTGCAACTTTCATGGTGACCGAAGGGACATCCAGCCACGTCTTTATGAGCCCTGCCACCACGGCGAAAAAGCATCACAGCCTCTGCGTGGCTGAGGATGCACTACCCACAGTCCTAGTGGGTCGGATACCCACAAGTTGGGTAAGTCTACCGCCAATCCCCACAACCCCCCACCTCCCCTGGCAGCCGCAGCCTCCAAATCCCTTTAGTATGCCCTCTTACGATCATGGCCACCCAATAGGAGGCAGGGTCCACCATCACCTGTCCCACTGGGGGTCTATAACATCAGATCAGTGCATTTTGCAGATTCCCTAAAGGGGATACTCCCTCCCCTTCATGACCACCCCTCCCCACGTCCCCCACTTACGACAGGCTGGCAGTGGACCATTCAGCCCTTCTCCACCAGGAAGTGATGGCTCTCTTGGCCAAATGAGCCACAGAGAGGTTGCCAACGCCAGATGTAGTTCATTGATGTGGTTTCCACTATTTTCTAGTCCCCAGATAGGACAGGAGCCTTCGCCCTATCCCAGCCTTGTGTCCTCTCACAAATTTAAAATGCTCACGCTCGCTGAAGTCCTGCCTGTCCTTGACCCGGGAGACTGGATGGTAGCATTGGTTTTGCAGGATGCATACTTGCACATCCCCATAATACTTGCCCACAGGTGTTAACTGCGGTTTACGGTAAATCACGTGCACTATCAATTCACTGTACTCCTCTTTGGCTTTACCAGCATCCCTCAGGTGTTCTCCAACGTGATGACGGGGGGTGGTTGAAGCTCATTTGCGGAGATCAGGGGTGCAGTCTTCCCCTATTTCGATGACTGGCTGTGGAAGGCGAGCTCGCCCAGGCTGTCATCTCCCACCTCCAGGATACGGCTGACCTCTGGTACGTGCTGGCGTTCAGTATTATTGTGCTAAAGTCACACCTGACTCCCTTTCATTTGAGCTGTTCTGGACATAGTGAGGTTTCAGGCTTATCCTCCCAAATGGCCAGGCACGATATTCAGGCTATGACACAAATGTTTCAGCCTCTATCCTGGGTTTCAGTGAGACTGAGGCTGCTGGGACTCAAGGTCTTCTGTATCGTGCTTGTGACACATACCCGCTGGCATATGCGGGCTCTGCAGGGGGACCTAATGTTTCACTGGGTGCAGTATCAACTGAATCTCTCCAACATGGTCCAGATCTCAGAGGGAACTTGAAAAGATCTGCAGTGCTGGTGGCTATGGAACTGCGACTGGGTCAGTGACAGAACCCTCTCCTTTCCCCAACCATATCTGACATCTGACAGCAGAGACAGATTTGTCACTCCTGGGGTGGAGCAGCCATGTGGGAGAGGTGGAGATCAGAGGCCTCTGGTCTCCAGCGGAATCCAGACTCCACATCAATCTGTTGGAGCTCCGAATGATGTGACTGGCATTAAAAGCCTTTATGCCATCCATAAAGGGAAGACTAGTGCAGAAGTTCACAGACAACCGCACCACCATTTGGTACTGCAACAAACAGGGCGGGGCAGGATGGGGTCGTGGACCCTCTGTCAAGCGGCCGTGCGCGTCTAGACATGGCTGGTACATCACGGCATTTCCCTGGTGGATCAACACGGGCACTGTGAACGCCAGGGTGGATGAACTCAGCCGAAGATGCCTAGAAGATCACAAACAGCATCTCCAACTGGAGGTCGTGCAAGGTCTCTTTTCAAGAGTGGAGGGAGCCTTGATTAGACCTGTTTGCCACCGCAGAGAACGCACAATCTCTGCACGCAGGAGTTTCCAGGGCGTCTCTCACTTGGAGATGCTTTTCGTCTCGAGTGGAGGTCAGGCCTCCTGTATGCCTTTCTACCCATACCACTCCCACTCAGAGTTCTCAAGAAGATCAGGAACAAATGGCCCCAAGTCATCCTTGTGGCTCTGGACTGGGCTCAGAGAGTTTGTTATCTGGAGTTGTTGAGCATGATCAAGGGTCCTCCGATCAGGCTGCCCCTTCGGGAGGCTCTTCAGTCACAGCAGCAAGGCAGAGTTCTCCACCCAAATCAACTCTTTGCCTTCTTGTGTGGGATTGATCAGCAACAATTGACATCTTTTGACCTTCTGCCCAAAGTCTGAAATGTTATCTTGGCAGTCAGGCATCCCTCCATCAAGACAGTATACACCGGTGGTTGGGGAAAATGTGTGGCACGGTGTCCAGAAAAACAGATTGATTCCCTTTCTGCCCCCCTTTTTCACATTCCTTTCATCATTCTTTATCTTGCCCAGAAGGGCTCTGCTCTGGGCACTTTGAAGGGCTTTCTTTCTGCTATTGCAGCTTTTCTGCGATCACCTGATCAGCCATCCGTCTTCAAATCCCTTTTGAAAGTAGATTTTGGAAAGGGTTACAACATCTGTTTCCACCTTCATATTTCATAATGACTCAGTGAGACCTCAGTCTTGAACCTTGTCTTCCTTATCTATGCTCCCTTTGAGCCCCTGCACAATTGTACTCTAAGGCTCTTTACTATCAAGATGGCCTTCCTTGTGATGATAACATCTGGCCAGAGGATCAGCAAGCTTCATGCTTTGTCACCCAAGTCTCCTTATTTAACTTTCTTCCTTGACACACTGGTACCTTGCATGAGAGCTTCTTTCTATCAAAAGTGGTCACACCAATTCACGTAGGCCTCTTCTATCACTCAGGCTACTTTTTATGTTCCACCGCATCCCTCCAAGGGAGGAGGAGCGACTTCACCATCTGGACCCCCAAAAAAGCAGGGTTGTTCTATCTTGACCACACATCAGAGTTCAGGGTGGACAACCAACTCTTTGTGGGTTATGTTTGAGCGAAGAAAGGTCAGGCCATACAGAAGCAGACCATCTCTTGATGGATTGTGCTCTGTATTAAAATCAAATCTGCTACGCATTGACCAAGGAGCAACCTCCTGAGAGTTTGCATGCTCATTTCCACCAGAGCTAGAGCTGCGACCGATATGCTAGCATGCCTCATTTTGGTCCTGGACATCTGCCAGGCAGCAACGTGGGCTTCCTTGTACACATTCACAAAACACTACTGCCTGGACAGTCAAGTCAGTCCGGACAGGCAATTTGCTGGTAGGTCCTGCAGGACTTCCTTAAATGAAACTGGTCCACAGACCCACCTCAAAGGAGGTATTGCTGAGGTATCTATTCTAAGGTCAGGAATCTGCAGCTAGAAGTCTCTAGCAGATGATCAAGCTATTTACCTTTGGTAACAACTTCTCTGGCAGAGAGACTATCTATCTGCAGATTCCTTACCAACCCACCCATCCTCCCTACTCTGTAAACGGATTTCTAGGGACAGGGTCCTAGATTTCCACACCAGTTCTCAGTGTTATTCATGGCTACATGCTCCTGGTGTGGAAAGAGGTAAAAAGAAACTGACACAAGCACGCTGGGGTGGCGTCTATACAGGCACCGCACACATCAATTCCAGCACAGGTGACACCAACTACTGGAACGCAGGTGTACTGCTCAAGAAAGGTTTTCCAGATCTAGTCTGACACCAGGAGATAACACTAAGGTAAGTAATCTGCAGCTAGATAGAGTCTCAACCAGATAAGGCATTACCAAAGGTAAGTAACTTGTTCATTAAGGCTCTCCCTATTGCAGAAAAAAAACACCCTACACAACTTCTAGGTCTAACTACCATTTGTGATCTGCTAGGCGTTGGCAACTGAGTTCCTCCGCCCTGGCATTTAGAGATCCATCTAAGTGGTTCACAATCATAGTAATGCCCTGGCGAGTCAGCCATTTCCCAAGGTGCAAAGTCTCCTCGCACAGAACCCAAGACCCCACTCTGCCCTGCTTGTTGCAGTATCACATGGTAGTTGTCTTGTCTGTGAATGCATGTTCTTGCCTTGATGGATGGTAGGAAAGACTTTAACTCCAAGTGGATTACCTGCAACTCTAACAAGCTGATGTGGAGGCCGGTTTTCACAAGAGACCAGAGTCCACTGATCTCCACCTTCCCTAGATGGCCTCCTGAGCCAAGCATTGATGCACCCGGCACCATCTCCAGCTCTGGGTGGGGTAAGGAGAGGAGTCTGCCACTGGCTCAATCGTGATCTAGCAGCCACATATCTTTTTGCAGTTTCTTCTGAAAACTGGATGGATTCAACAGGTTTCCATAGTGATGTGTCCACTGGACTTCAGGTCCACCTGCAGAGTATGCATGTGCCTTCTGGTGTGGTTGACTATCAGAATGTAGGAGGGTGATAGTCCAGTTACTTCAATACCATCCTCACTAAGATCCAGGACAGAGGTTGAAACGTCGAGATCACAGCCTGAATGTTCTGGACTCTCTGCTCCAGGGGAAAGGCATGAACCACCTCTGTATCCAGAAAGGCTCCATAATTGAGAGTGCCTGCAAAGGAGTCAGATGTGGCTTTGGCATGTTGATAGAGAACTCCAATGCCATTAGGAGGTTTACCATCGTCTGGAGGCTAGCTGCAACTGCCTGGGACAAGCCCGCCTTCAATAGGCAGTCTTTGAAGTACTTCCGAAGGAAAGCTGCGACCACTATCCTCACTTTCGTAAACGCCAGAGGTGCAGTAATAAGGCTAAGTAACACCCAATCCTAGTTCCTAGGCTGGAACCTTCTCTATGGCTCATTTAGGCAAAGACTCATCAAAGAGAGTAAAGCTTTGGATGCATGACCAAAGGCTCAGAAAGAAATTATGTGATGTCAGCACGCCTAGTCGGTGCTGATATGTGGCCCTCTTGTCACTTTCAGAGTGGAAAGACATTAAGGCAGAGCCACACATTATTATATACCATAATGTAGAAGTATTGCTTTTGAGTTTTCAGATCCAGTTGACGCTTGGGGGAATATTCACAAGGTAAGGAATCTGTGGTTAGAAGTATTCATCAGACCCTTATCTCTCCCTTTCCTAAACCTCAATTACACCTTCTCCATTTCTAAGTATAGAAAAAATTACCTGCATTCTGGCTGAATATACAGCCTTAAAGAATCCCACATCTGGAGTCTTCCTCACCTTGCACACCTCACCCCCCCACCCAATCGCTTACTAAATTACCCACATATACATAAAAAGATCTTTATTAGTGCATTCACTGTTGACACCAGCCGATTAAGTCAACTTATCTAAAGCAGTGTTTTTTTTTTAGCATTCTACACCTCTAGTTAGTTTAATTCCTGTCCAGATTTTTTTAAATTTAACTTTTTCTAGTTTACTTTATACTCTGATCAGTTTATGAGCCTGTTCTTGGGAGGTGCTAAGATATGTCTGTTGATCTCTTAAAACGTTATCCTAATAGGCTCTTTAGGGAATACCAGCGCCAGAGTTCTGTAACAAGACAATCACCTGCCTTAATCAACAGCACCCATCAATTGTGCTGTGACAGTTCATTATAATTAATTTATAAGGACCTTGGAGGGTTTTCTGTCCAGGACTATTGTTTGCTGTTGTGTATCCCATGTCCTTCTTTTAGGGTGATATCAATAGGTAGTGTATGATCCATATGTATGAATGCATATGGTATCTCAATAGCGCAAACATAGCTAAATGGCAACGGAGCACTGTACATAGTTTAAGACAAGTCAACAAGTAATAGGAGAGGAAGCTGGATTGTGGATAGATTACTAAATTCTGATGCTGTATTCCTTAAAGAGTTGTGACTTTAACTCTTTCCTTAGTTGACCAGTGTTGGGGCAGATTTGATAAAAACATGGATGCTGTTTCAGATCCTGGGTATATAGATGGAAAAGATCAGCTGTCTTGTTTTCTCTTTTTACATTTCTTAGTCTATAGTTGATGGAGTCCTCACTGCCAGTGTGCTGAGACGACCCACAAGAGATGGTGAGCTTGCCTGCAAGATAAGCCGGGGTCTTGGTTGTGATAACATTGTAAATTATGCAGCAGGTTTTGAGGCCTTGGGACTGGGCATTACCACTATCCAGATATGAGAGTACAAGGGCTTGAACAGCAGTACTGAAGTTGCTTTTCTGGATGGCTTGACTTTCTTTAGAAGAGACAGCTGGGGCTAGGCCATCTTTGTTTTTTTAGTAATGTGTTCCTTGAGGATGAAGTTGGTGTCCAGAATGCAAGTAACGTGGCATTCAGTGAAAGTTGGGGTTTAAAGACATTAAGGTTAATGTAATTTAGTTAGTTTTGTACTATCTTGTGTTTGTTGTTCTTGGCTAATAACGCTAATAACAGGAATTCTTTCTTGGTTGGATTGAACTTCATGTATGCACTGGACATTCAAGTATGGATAATGTGCAAGAGGTGTTTGAGGCACTGGATGTCTGAAGCAAAAGAAACTTTCAACTAGACTTGTGTATCATCGAAATTTTGGTCACTCTTTATGCTGTTATCTGTGAGTAGAGCACTAAGTAGCTCTATGTAAAGGTTGAAGATGATTGGAGATGGTAAGGAACCCTAGGGGACTCTACAGGTGATAGGAATCTTTTGAAAGAGGTGTCCTTGCGAACAAACTGGGGTCAACTGGAAAGGCAGGAGGAGAACTAGCTAAGGACACTCCCTCTTAACCGCATTCGAAACTCCAGGGTGTGTATGAGGGTGGGATGGTCAGCTATGTCAAAGGCAACTAAGAGATCCAGCAATATCAGGACGCAGGTGTCCTCTTCATCTGTGGTCAAGAGGGCATGGACTACGATGTATAAGGTAGTGGTCTCTGTGTTGCCACGCAATCTGAAGGCAGACTGGTGGTCGTGCAGGAGATGGTTGGCCCTAAGGTGACCTTGGAGTTCAACATAGGCTGCATTTTCAATGATCCTGCTGATAAATGATAGGTGAGTGATGGGCTGGCAGCCGGCGAGGTCATCAGAGTCTTCTATTGTTTCCTTCAGGAATGGGAAGATCTGACGTGTATTGAGAGGTTTTAGGAAGATGCCTTGAGTGAGAGAGACACTGCCAGTGGTATGAAGGTGTAAGAGAGCATCCCCAGAAAGAGCTTGGATGAAGGGAAGATAAGACATTGTCATCACAAGGAGTGGTTCAGGGAAGTAGCGTATGTCAGAGAGATCATGGAGAGATAGGCCTTTGAAGGCCGACTAGCGTGGGTATAAGAGATGAAACTGTCTTTGTGTTATTGAAGTTCCGTCAAAGGTAGAGGTTGATGGCATTACACTTTTTCTGTGAAGCAAGGAATAGGTGTGACTGGTAGGGGAGCTGATGCAGTGCTTGATTGTCTTGAACAGCATTCTGCTTCTGTTGATGGTTATACTAATTTGCTTAAGCTGATGTGATGAGCTAAATGCATGTTGGCACCATACAAATCTATTCCAGTGCCAATTACTTTAAAATTTCAATTACATTATTATTCTTGAGTTCTTGTTATTATTATCTTCTGATCCTTTCTAGGTATTTTTTTAGGTGCTTCAGACTCCTTTAACTTTCTGGTCATGATGATGGTTCCCTTCTTGAAGTGGGCTCAAAAAGCAGTCAACAACAGGTGCTATTGACAAAATAAATGATTTGTTGCGACCCGTATACAGTTGCAATCCCACAGGACTAATAAAGGACTAATACTGTTAATAATAGCTTTTACTCCTGCTTTCCATAGAACCATATTGTCACACCATCACCTATTTCACTGTGAGAACACTGGAGCACTGAGAATCAATACATATAGCTTCAATATTGTTGCAAAATATCTAATATAGCCTTAGAACCCGCCGTAGCGGGCTCTACCGGCTATTAAAGGCCCGCTCCCGCGTTAAATGCCCGAGCCGAAGGCGAGGGCATTTTACAAGGGAAAGGGCCTTTAATAGCCGGTAGAGCCCGCTACGGCAGGTTCTAAGGCTATATTAGATATTTTGCCACTCACGGCAGAATGTTCTATTTAAAAAAAAAAAAATTGCTCACGGATCCCGAGGGGATTAAAATCAGCTGCTGCTGTGAACAAAGCGAACATTGGAATGTTGGCGCTGTGGGCTTTTACCGGCCAGTAAAAGTCCACAGCACTCCATTGTTTTCAATGGAGCTGCCAACTTCTAATGTTCTAATTACCCTTTTTTTTAAAAATGTATGTTATATTGACAAAGTCATTTTTGATTAATGCTACTTGTTTGTGGCAACCTTGTTGTCCCACATTTTTCTTAACTTCTTGATTATTTTCCATGTTAATACCACTTTCAGTACTGTTGTTTATTGTTGTATCTAGCCCTGGCCCAACAGTGGTTTCACAGGCTGATCTTGTTGTGTGCATTATCGACAAAGGTCAAGGTATACAAAAAATAGCAAACTTCCACTGTAATAGGTTGCTAGGGCAAGCTTTTGAAAAAAACTGCTAAACAGAAAGTTGCTTATGTTGATAATGCCGATTATGTTATGTTTCATAGTTTTGTTTCTGTTGCTCAATGTCTTGATTCCTCTGCAACAAAAATAGAAAGAAACCTGCTCAGATGATCTTCACAACAGGCAAATCGTCTGTTATAAACTATACCTTCTTACAACCTATCGATTTTGACAGTTTACAGGATTAACCTAAGTGCTCACACAGTGGAGGTTACAACATCTGGCTAAGGAAGAACACATGGTAAGGAAATGGAAAATAATTATCTGAACTTTTGAATTCGATTAGTTAATACATGACATCAGGACCCAACCATTTTTCTTTACTTTCCTGTCAGCTATTAATACTCAACCAGAAGAATCCAGTACAGATATTGATCTTTTTACCACTCTTTTAGCCCAGTTTTTTGACTGAATGGCTATATCAGTTTTCAAAAATCGTCTCAAGGAGAAACTGAAATCCCTAATTGAGCACAATATAAAACCACAAATGACAAGTTATTGAAAAAAATGATGGCATTTCTTGAAGATAAAAGGGAGAATGTGTAATGCGCACGCCATAAAAAAAAAGCTAAAGGTGATCTAAGAAGTGAAATCTGTAATAGTAAAATAAGAGAACAAGAACACAAATGGACAGATTTACATCATGCAATACTTTAAACACAAAACTCTGGATTTTGGGTTTACTGTAGCCAGAGATACTAAATCACTTAAAGGGGATGTGATTAACTTTTTTACACAAACAATGGAAACAGCATTTACTGTCATTATATGGAGCAGTTGGAACAGACAGTCATAAATATGGATACAAAGGATATGTCTCAATTTAGGATCTGTCACATCGAACTTAGGAAATTATGTAATACCTGCAACAACTCATGGACACTTGGCTCTAATGGTATCTCTGTCTAACTCATCCAGCTAACTGGGGCCTCATTTTAATACAAATGTTTAATATAAGGGATAAAATACACTCTGCTGTAAATGATTAGAATTAGTCATCAATGAGTTCCATGACCATTTAGAGGAACAAGGCATTTTTTTACCCATTTTGAAAGCAGAAAGTATTACAACAATCCAATCTAAGGCACTACTGTTGTTTTGAAGGTTCTACATCAAAATCTGTGGGACATGCTGTAAAATCAGGCTTTGGGAGAAGCTCATAGACTGTATATTCTGGACTAAGGTTGTTAATTTTAAAGTGTACTGTGTTGGTTTTGTTTTAAGTAATATTGCTAAAGTATCATTATGTACTGATATGGCTTTGTAATATATTATTGTATGCAGATTTAAGGCTATTAGTTTTCATGTATATTGTGTTGAAGTAATAGTGATAAACTATTTATTTACTGATCTTACCCCTGCAATATACTATTGTACAGAAACCTAAACAATACATTTATAGCTAACTGAAAGAATATAGATAAAGCAACATAACACATTGTTAAAGGCCTTCTTTACATCATGCAAGAGAAAGACCACCAGGATTATGTTTATGGTCGCTAAATTAGGAGATTTAGCATCAGTCACGTTTTGTTATATTATTGGCATCTTCGTACTAACCCATATTGAAGTGTGGAGATCAGTATTGGCCAGATTAGGTCCAATCTAAGGGCCTGATTTAGATCTTGGTGGAGGAAAATATTCTGTCACAAACGTGACTGATATCCTGTCTGCCATATTACGATCCAATTATATCCTATGGGAATCGTAATACAGCGAATGGGATATCCGTCACGTTTGTGACTGAGTATTTCCTTTGCAGAGATCTAAATCAGGCCCTAAGTGCTGATTTTTGTGTCATTGTTAAAAAGGGCTATGGGGAAATACAGAGTTTTGGGTTCTTATCAGGCTTTAGTAAGACCTAATAGTTGATTGCATCATAAAATCGGTAGCCCTCCCTGTCTATATGATTATAGAGCTTTGCTAACAGATTAACCAGAACATTTTGAAAAATTATGTAAAAAAACATGGAAAAAACTTGTCATGGCAACTTGTTCAGTGCTATACTATGAATAGCAAATGTTACCTATAGTGGAGACATGGGCAACTCTATTTCTAAAAGAGATTCATAGGGTATGTCCAGGGTCATATAGTTTGCCAAGTAGGCATCATGCCTATTGGGGGCCTTGTATCTGACACCTTGGTATAAAGGCAAGACAGAAACTGTCAACCATATGTAGTACATCTTGTGTCACTCTCAATTAGTTCCACTTGTCATTACACATTGTTTGTATATAAGTGCATTTCTGGATTGTTCTTAGTTTATAAGCCAATATAGCTCCCTTTAGATAATAAGACTAACCAGTACAGAGTTTTTTCCTAGCGGTTTCACCTACTAGTATATCCTGCAGTTCCCTCAGCATCTTTTTTTAAAGTGGTAAGAATTCTGGGTTAGTTCTTTGCTTACTACTGATGTTATAGAGAAAGAATATGAGATTCTAACTCACGTTTCCAGTTTCTGTTATGAGGTATGGTAGGTCCACTCCTTTATGAGGACTACTTTAGCTGCATCTCATATTCTGAATGATAGCTCCCCACATATCATTTTCATCAAAGCAATGTTGATATTGTGGTTCTCAGTGCATTGTCTCTCAAAGCCACCACATTAAATTTAAATGTACCAAGGCTGCGGGGTTTGGGGATCTGAAGTTCAAGAGTCACAATCATCTGGGTGTGGTCAGACAATAAGCTTAAGCCAATTGAAGAATCCAACGCAATGTCAAAAACCTGTCTGTTCACCAGAAAATAAATCTATTCTAGGATTACATTTGTGAAACTTGGAGTAAAATAGTTTCTCTTACCTAACAATTTCAGACATCTAGCAGGCCAAGAGCCCCCTCTCCACTTAGTAACTCCTCTAATCTAGTGTAGAGTCATGTCTTGGAGGCTGACCGGTCAATTCTATCATTAAGCACTACATTGAAGTCTTCTCCTATTATCAAGTGACCTCATGCAAAGAGCTTGATATTAGGAAATACACTGGACAAAAACAGGTTCTTCCTTTTGTTAGGCCCATGTATAGACAGGATGGAAAAATCTAAATTCTCCACTCTGCCTTGTTTCCACCCTCCTGCCCAGCAGATCCCTTGTTACTGCTTCTAATTTGTAGGGGTGCTCCCTTCCCAATTGTATCTAATTTGTGGTGTGGGAGTGGAACTGAGTTTGGTAATTGAGTTGGGTATCAAAGGATCTGAGCCTCAGGGTGTCTGATGCAGCCAATTTGATCCCTACAATTAAGCAACCCAAAAGTCACTGCCTTGTAGCCACTTCCATACTGCTCCACATTTAACTGGTGAGTTCCATCCCTGAACATGTGAAGAAACTATCTGCAAATCAACTGTTATATACGAAGATTTAGACAATGCAAATTGAACATCAAACATTGGAACCTTCATTTCCCATCTTTAAGTGAGCCACCTAATCTTTGCTTAAGAACCACATATTATTAAACAAGCATGGCTTCTCTAGGACCATTCGTCTCGAGTTGATATCTTATTTCTTTCACCCTATACTACACATTAAAACATCATAACAAATCATTCCACAGAGACATAATAATCAAGAAAACCTGAATATGTCTCCAATTTGGATCCTTCATAGCACCTTTTAAACATCTGGTCAGTATCCAGGTTGTTGCATTGGACGGAACCCCGCCCATCATCACCAGAAGGATACCCCCTAAGAAGGCTATAATACGACCCTGATCACAGACTCAATAGGATTTGTTCTGCAACTAGCAGCTTGACCACTTCTGTTAGTCTAAATCAAACTCCAGCCAAGATAAGTGGTAACTATGTCTAATACATGTTGGAATGTTGTTCTATTCTGCCATTTAAAATTGTGGAATTTGCTGTCACTACTCTTGTGGTCTCCTCTGTCCTTATTTAGGATCATTATGCCCCTGTTTGTTGTTTAACTTTTTAGGTGAGTTTGCAAGTCACTGAGACCAAGAAGATTGTGGGCTCCTTCTGATAAGCATATGTGCATTCCTCAAAGGTGAACAGGAGCTGCACAGGGTATTCCTCGTTTTAGGACATTTATTTCTATTGGAGGGCAGCAGTTACGTAGCTGAATTCCTTACACTTTACCCAAGTCATGGACGATACATTGGGCATAGTGCACTCTTCATCTCAAAATTGTACTGTATTCATTGTCTTTGCTCCCACTATTATCTTAAAGATCTGCTTAAAAATACACTCTTATAAGCACACCGGGTAACAATTTGATAGGCAGAAAAAACATGTTTGTACTGTCAAGTTCTACCTCCATGTTGTCGTACTTTCACAAAATGTGATGTAAAAGAGCGTTTTGACTGCAAATCTGAGTTTCGGGTGTCAGGATTGATTCCTCAGATTATAATGTTATTCCTTCAGGGACCATTTTCACTGTATTGCAGCTTTTCGGTTAAAGTGATGTGTTGGGTTTCTAGCATTGCCATTCTCTCCAACAGAACGTCATATTCACTGGCTTCTTTGCAGAGAAAGTTTCAACCTGGTCAAGTCCTGTTTCTAACTTCTGTTAAGTTGTGGTCGAGCTCTAAGATTGTTTGGATAGGTCTTGGTGGAAGGAGGCAAGTTTCATATTGACTTCTCACATTAGCAGCTGGATATCCCTTGACATAGCTGGTACCATGGTAACCTTCTAATCTAGTGTATTTGACACTTGAGTTTCTAGTATGCCTCTAATCTAGTGTATTGGACACTTGAGTTTCTAGAACGCCACTATTCTCTGGTGTTTCTTTTGCCCATGTAACAGTTTGCCTATGAAGGGGAGTCTTTGCTTGCTTGTTTCTGTGCAAGGCCATGGTCAGCTATGCTATTTTTCTTTCCACAGCCTCCAGGGGCAGACAATATGGACACACTCAGAGGCAAGGGCAGCTGAACTCTTCAACTGACCAATGTGGCACCCCCTCAAAGGATGTACATGATTTAAGTAATTGCACTTCAACAACGTTGTGGCCATCCATGTAATGCAGAGGTGCACAATCAAAAAAGGGGCTACAAGATAGTGTCTGCTATTCATGCTCCTGTCCAATTATGCTTTATTTGGGTGGTTTCTCTGATAACTGTTCATCTCCTTTGGCCAATCACCAAAGGTGAACAAGAGAAGGGTCTCCTTCGCCTTCTGGGCCCCTCACCACCTGCTCCAGGCCCCTCGAGAGTGCCATAACTGGTCTTCACTCTGGAGGGGAGAGAATGGGATGGAAACCTTTGTCCGGATCCCCCCTCCTCGACTGCAGCTCACAAGGTCTCAAAAGCAGTTGCAGCCTTACCTCCTGCCGCAAACCATAGTTCCTTCCCAGCCAGTGTTTAATGTCCGCTGCAGCACTACCATGTCGGGAAACTCTTCCCCTGTCCTAGGGCAACCACAGTCGAAAATGACTACATGGAGTGCCACCTTTGCACCGTCACCATCCTGGATCATGCCTGCATGGCCAGCTACAGGGTGTTTGCTGTTTGGTGCCTATTTGAGGCCTGATCACAGTGCTGGAATGTTGACCACTGCCTCACTGCATCTACATGACGCAGATCAGCTCTTTGATGCTTGTGCAAGGGCTCAGGCTGGAGCTCAGTAAAGGTACGTCTCGTCAAATCCTTGCCCTGAGCATGCTTTGATCCAAACTTGTTTTACCTGTCATAATATTACAACGCCACACATTCCTTGTCTATTTACTGCACAGTGGTTTGGCTTCCTGTTTTCCTATAGTCTCTTAAAAATACAATTTAGCATAACCTGGTTTAAAGCCAAGTTGAAAAGAAAGATTATATCTGGTGCAACAGTTCAAGGGAGTAGTGACTTGGGAATTAACTGGCAAGGAAGTGAATACTGTAAGCAAAAAAAGGGACACATCACTGAATTACATACACTTAGAAAATCAAGATTGTTGACATCTTTGAAAAATCTGATTTCTAAATTAACTGACGATCAATGGCAATTGCATGTGGGATAAGGTAATGTGTTTATTTTTTTATCCAAATCCCTAATTAACGGGAGGATCCTAACTATTTCCAACAATGGTATTAGTATTTTGGAACAATCATTTCTTTCAATAAAAAGCAAGGTTGTTTGACAAACTCATTTCCCCTGTGTTCAAGGAAGAAAATCAAATATTGTGCTAGGCCAAAGAAATGAAAGAAGTTTAGCTGGGCAGATCGTGGCAGGATCGGTAATTTTAAAGACAAATGTCTGTGGAAAAAGAAAAGTATGAGAGAACAAATAATAAAAACTGTTTTGTTCTGGGTCTTGTAGAGCTGAGTGATAAAAAATGTGATTAAAGTTTTAGGCAGCCCAGAACAGATCTAATTAACACTTATCTTAGCACTAGTCAGTCAAGTAAATCTGTTTGTTTCCTTTTCCACAACCAGTGGCTGAATGCAGAGGGTCACAAAGCTAATATCAAAGCAAACATGTACAAACATTTCACCTCACCTCTAATCTGTGAGAAATTTCAGCTAGTTTAGTTATTGCAGGCTCCTTGTAAACAAATTCCTGTTCATCCAAATCTCCAAATTTGGATCCATAAAACCCAACACGGAAATACGTCCCAAACATTCGCTTTCCATCCTGTGTTAAGGGGGAGAAACAGAGAATTTCTGTAAAATGCAATGCTTGCTTACATATTATTATGAAACTTGTATTCAGGTTCATCATCAATGCTAAGATTGAATGAAAACCTGTACTTGATGTTTTCTAGGTTAGTTTACTCCCTATTTCACATAGAAAGCCCTTTTAAAATTGACAAACACAGAATGATACGGAATACAAACTGAAATGCACGATACAATTAGGATAAACAAAAACATCACAAATGTAAAAAATTAGCTAATATACATTTATGCACATAGTGAAGGTTATTGAATCTCAATACATATTTGGCCAAGGGAAAAGATTAATATTTGCTGTATAAATTCCAGCCATACAAGCTCCAAAAAATTGAAGAGAATCACATAACCATAATCATTTCAAATCCAAAGTGGTAATGCTTGTTGTTTTATCTAGTAAAAGTTTTTAATGGAACACAATTCTCCAGTTTGGTCATGACTTCCACTTGCAGGGCAATCAGGTCCAGCCACCTGGCTGCACTTTCTTGAAACTAAAAAAGCTAGTCCTGTATCTTTATCAATGTGTAGCTCCCTCCCTTATCTGCTTGCCTATGGAAAGCATATTGATATCCACTTTTCAGGTCATGTTAGATTCTGATTTGAACCTAGAAGTTAATGCGTTTACCTAATATTATACAATAATAAAGCAAAAACAAGTGTGACTTATCTGGCCTATGTACAATATACCATGACCTAAAAGTTTTAGTAGTAGTCTTCAGCAGAGGTTATAGACCTTAGTGTTTGCAGACACATAAAATGGTGCTGCTTTTTTCATACATGAGCTGGGGAAACCGTTACAGGAATTATCTGGAATGTTTCTGAATCCAGTCTGGCACCCGTGGGATACTCCAAGGCAGCAGTTCCCAACCCAGGGATCCGAGACACATTACCAGGTGGTTTGCAGGCATCCCAAGGCCTGGACTGCCAGGAAGGCACTTCACCAGCTGAGGCCCTGGAAAGAAACACCCGAGTGTTTTTATATTTGTCACTTAATTTGTGCAGCAGTTTTAAAAGGACTGCGAAGTTTATTGTATATTCATCAGTTGTTGGGCAAAAATAGAAGTGTCAAGATAACTCTGGTGATTAATGCACCTGCTGGAGAGAGATGGGAGTTTTGATTAGTGGTGTTTTGACTCATCTAAAGTAGAACAGATGGTTAGTATGCCTGCTGCAAAGAAAGTGTGCCATGCATATCAAAGAATGGTTTTTATGCGCATAGCACAGCGGGTTACTGCTTTTGTCACAGAGATTCTTCTGTTACTGTGCAGTGTGTAAGTAACAATCGCAATCTAGCACACTGAATTATGAACTGCCATCAAAGAGCTACATGCAAATTGCATGGTACAAGTTAGAAAGTTATGTTTTCCCAGTCTTTCATTATCCTGATGCTGCTAAAAAAAAGTGTGTTTGCGTAGAAATAAATTATTATTAAAGTCAATGCTAACCACTGTGTTCTGTTCCGAATCCTGAGTTTGTGCTTCTCCAGACCAAGCACTCTTAGAAAATGCTAACAGTATGAATGACATGTAAATTCTACATTCCCCTTTGCCTTATGTACATTTTCTATACATTGATTTACACACTTATGAATCATTGTCTCTGTATGTGTGTGATGTAAAGTGCTCCGACACCATAGGGTGGTATAAGATGGGCTATAAAACTAATTAATTACATGTGATAGAGGGGCTATGGAGGGATAAAAAGCACATACAAATTTACTTCTTTTCCCCATCACATATTTATGTGCACAAACATTCTCAGATCTTAAGTATCTAAAAAAAACTAAATACAGAAATCGTTTCGGAAATGTAGAATCCGACCTGAGGATTCAACTTTCCGAAATAAAACCAGACATTGGAAAATTAGTCACTAAGATGCAGCACCAACCTTCCCATTAAAATTTTAAAATGTTTGCACATTTTCTTCGATATGAAATTATAAAGTCATCAGTAATTTGACAATTTAGTGTGTACTTGTTTGTGTATTTTTTGTGAATTACTGTCTGAAATTCAAATCATACAAATTGCTTGGGAGGCCCTGGCTTCCAGTAGTGATTCCGTGGTCCTCAGGAGATACCAGGTTGGGAGCCACTGCTCTAAGGTGAGGAATATGCAGTTAAATTAAAGTAACTGCTACGTAAAGCGCTACTGCAGATTCCTCCCCACAGAATGGATACCAAAGTAGTACCTCCCCAACATCAGGGGTCTGTGGGCTGGGCTCAGAGCAAAACATCTTTCTGAACTGAGTAGACAAAGTGATGTTGTTCCCAATGGATCTTGTTGTCAAGGCAGTAGTGCTTCGTGAACGTATGCACAGATGACCACATCCCAGCTATCAAGGACTGGCACTTCTTGCGCCAGCACAGTGGTAGCAGCTTTGGCTCTGGTGGAATGGGCTTTGATACCTTTCAGGGGGTAATTTTAGACCAGAGTGTAGCAGGGCTTAATGTAGAGGATTATCCAACTCAACAGTATTCTTCTGCAGTCTTCCCTTTCTTTGCTTCAGAGAACCTCACAAAAAGCTCATTGTCCATTAAATGGTCCCTAACACAATCACTGTAAAAACTTAAAGCCCTCTGGGCTCCAACCAGTCAAGCTTCACCTCCTCTTTTAGGGGGAGAGGTGGAAACAAGTACACTGGCTCAGCGATCAATTGCCCTAGGTTGAAAGGAGTCACAACTTTCAGTTAGAATACCACCAGAGCACTCAGCAACAATTTGTCTGGGAAAAAAGGTGGTGCAGGGCAGTTTCACTTAAAGTGTCTGCAGTTCACTAATGCAACAAGCTGACGTGATCGCAATGAGGAAGACAGTCTTCAAGGTCATGAGTTGCAGCGAGCAGCTATGTGCAGGCTCGAAAGATGTAGAAATGTCAAGTTAAGATACCACTGAGGCATCACAAACCATTTAGAAGGGAACATGCATTTCACAACTTTAATAAAATTAACCACAACAAGTGATTTAAACAAGCACAGTTAGTCTGGCACATGTAGAAAAGTCAAAAGAGTCAACAAGTAAAACTTGACAGCACCCACTGCAAGGCCTTGCTAGTCTAAAGACAAAAATGAAATAAAAGGACGTCTGCCAGCTTTACCTGTAAGAGATAAGTGTCCCGGACACCACCACTATGTTACCAATTTATGCTAGCATCTGGCACAAATACATTTTGTGTAACACTTCAGCAGGCAAATCAAAAGTAGTTAATTGCCACTGCTCAATCTCCACACATGGAGGTTTAAGTTGCAGAGATTCTGGTGGAGGACACAGCCAGTAAGACAGGTGCTCCTCCCAAAGTGGTAGCTGTATTGCAAGACAGAAGCTCATGCTCAGGAGCTCTGGATATCACGCTCTACTGATTCAATCCAGGATCTCTAGGATGACTTGGGCCCAGCTAGTCTTCTTTAGAATACAAAACAGGAGAGGTAATACCATAAAGGGATACAGGAGTCCCTTGTTAAATACCAGCCAGAATACATCTCCTAATGAGTGCTGTTGTGGAAACTCCAACAAGCAAAATTGTTGACACTGCATTTTCTCAGTAGTGGTGAAAGGATCTAGCCAGGGTGATCCCCACTGGTAGAAGGTGCCCTGCTCCACGTCAGGATGCGGACGCAACTCAGGATCTTCCAGAAGGTTTATGAAAATTAGTGTCCTGAAAATCCAAGACACCATCCAGTCTCCTGGGTCCACAGCAGAAAGAGTCCTAGCCCAAGTTAGCATTTTGAATTTGTCCTTCTGCAGGATGGTCCTTTCTATTTTGGGATGAGAAAGTAGGAGAAATAACAACCCTCCTCTTTCTCTAAGTCAGTTTCCTCTCTATGGTACCTTTGGGGAAGGACAGGTGTACCTCCTGCAGCGGGAAGGACACATGCTCTTCAGAAATTCTTTCTGGTGTGGGCGGGATATTGGTTGTGAAGTAGAGAAAAGGCATGGCATGACTTTTTTGAACAATTTGCAATCTCCATCTGTCGGTCATGATGGATCGCCAACCCAGGAGGAAGTACTGGATCCTGCCTCCTACTGGCTGGGCATGGGCCTCTGAGGGCACACTAAAGCAATTTGTTGGCTACTGAAGCACGGGAAGAGGGGTGAGACGACTGATGCCCCTGCTTGCCTGCACCTTATCTGTTCCACATCAGCAGCCTGAAAGGACCCTACAATTGTTTGGCAGGGATCAACACCCTCAGGAAATTTGCTGTATCTCTGCAGTCTTTGAAGAGTTCCAAAGCAGAGCCCCATCAAAGGGCATATCCATTAGTAGGCCTGTATGTCACCACATCATCCGGTGAACCTCATTCAGGCTTGTCTAAGAAGGGCAACCTGACTGTCTTACCTGTCATGGATCATCTGAAGCAGAATGTTCTTACGTTCCTCCAGGACAGCCAGCAAGGTATGGACCAGTAGACAGACTGATTTCAAAGTGCCAGGATGGCAAAGGAAAATAATGGCCTTTGAAATCTCACCCAATACCGGGTAACAGGTGGGCAATAACATGGTTTCAACAGGTATTCATCAGAGTATCTGTTAGGGCACCTTTAAATGGGAGCAAGGGCTCAGGTGTTGCTGGCCCAGACTGCAGAATTGTTTTATTCTCAATGGAGGGCAGCTGTAATTCTACCACCTCGGCTGCCTTTGAACCACCACTACCAATGAAGGATTGGTGGTCCATGTAGCAATCCAAGCTCTGTCTCATGGGAGGTATCAATCCCACTTGGGTTCTATAAATGAAGGTATAAGGCATCATCAGTATGATGAGATGGTAACAAATCATCACCCTCACCATCATCAATAATATTCTGAAGTATACAATGCTCTGCCACAAGTTTTGAGCTAGAACCAAAAAGATAATTCAGCCTCAGCTGAAAACTGAGACGCAGTACAGGCACACATTTAGAATCAGGCTGGATGACAACTAGTTGTGCTTTTGAAATTTTGTTGCACGAAACTTGTCGAGATGGAATGGTCGTCCGATCTGGGTCTGTGTCAGTAAAGGATCATCCACTGGCACTGATGGCACCGGCATTGGTGGTGGGAGGCAGGAACTGATGTAGATCATCAGTAGCTGGAGTGACAGTCTCTACTGGAGTCGATACAGACCTGGAGATGAGTCTTAAAGGGACAGATGGTGCCAGGGAAGCACTTGTTGGCAGTAACACAACTGGATGGCCCTGCAGGTCCATGGGGCCACAAAGGCATACCAGAGGGAGCAAGAAGCACACTGAAAATCTGCAGCATGACCGCCTTGAGGTCTTGATCTCCTGCATAGTCAAAAATGGTGCAGGGAACTTGGGACGAGTCTGGACTAATTGAGAAATTGGGTCTGTGGCCAGTGACCTTGATGGAGTGGGACTACCGTCTTGATGCTCTTGCATCTTGTCCTTAGTCTCAGAATGGAGGAATGGGGTTGACTCCTGCTTCCCTTGGACTTTGACTTACCCAAGGTTTTCAAGTGGAGCAGTTTCGGGAATGGCTCTGCGACATGGAATGTGACTTAAGCAGAAGTGGGATCTGCACGAAGGCTGCAAATCCCTCTTGTTTTCGGCTACCTCCAACTTTGCCTCCTGGCCTCGAAATGGCTTTACGTGCATTAGAGAAAATATAGCACTCCACTTAGAGTTGTTTCTGGAAGCCAGGCACCAAACCCACACCTGATGCGGGCCTGTGACCGACCTCATCTTCCGGAAGTGGCCACATGGTGTGAATTCTGTTGTTTCTGGTGGGGAATAGTTTGCTAACACTCTGAAAATGTCTTGGAGTTGTTGGAAGACTGACAAAGACAGGAGCAGAGTTCCAGATCTGTGTCAAACGGTGTTGAAAGAAAGGAACCAAGGTCAGCGCACATGGGGTGGTTTTTATACGTTGTTTCACGTTGTCACTTCCAGGGGGTAAGGAGTTGGCGTGCAGCTGTACAATATCACTACTGAAGTGCAGGAGCACTGCTACAAAATTCTCCAGATCAATTAAGGCTCCAGTAAAAAATTCTAAAATGACATATCTGCGGTTAGAAGTATCTATCAGAAACACAGCTCCTTCCTTGGCCATCTTCTCGATGACCAGGCAATTAACTTGAAATGAGACATTTTGACAATTATCAGGCTCCAGTTCACTGCTTGATCGCGTCCTTGGCTTGCTGTCACCTGCAGCTGGAGCATGCAGTAAGCGTCACACATATGCCTGATCCAGGCGCACCACAACTTCCAGCTGTGTATTAGAAATCAGATGGTTTCTGTGATCTGGTTTTGCTCCACTGTCTCCTGCTGGCCATCTGCACATCTTGTACATGTGTGTGGTGCGATCATCACAGGTAAGTATGGTGTACATATGTCATAAAGGGTTCCTTGGGAGGCTCGTTCATGACTGAGACACACACACACACCTCTCTCAACACTACTTTTTTCATACTTCTTGACCCTCTTATATCACTTGATTATAGACCCATGATGGGGCCTCCTGCTCAAAGACTGAGGTAGCGGCATTTCCAATAAGGAAGAAATGCTGAAAAAAGTGAGTAGTATTTAACAAGTTTTACATGAGCCCATCATGGTTCTAATTATCACTTCTAATTCTGCTGAAAAATTGTTTCAAGGAGGCATAGTCAACTGGCCAATAATACTTAAAAGTCCTGAAGATGCAGAACTTTGAAATCACCAAATGTAGGCTGTTAAAAGGTGAAGGCTATTTTCAGACATGGAACCATAACATTTGAGACAATACTAAATTGTATGCACTTTTGTACTAATGACAGCATGAGGATTTTTTCCCATGAGTTGTGATTTTTTAGCACTGTAAATATATTTCTTTGAGATTATGGCTTCTCACTACATAATTACCCTATGATCTGGTGATTTCTATAATGAATTTCTTTTTTTTTTTTTTTGCCATTTTCCATGCCTCAGAGTGCCCACAACACTTCCCTAGGGTTAGGCACCTCTGTCGATGCCTCGCTCTCTTCCCCAAAGCTGTGAAATGTTTTGAAGATTTTCTGAAGATGCATGGAAAAAAAAGAAACCCTCTTTAGCGGTCACTGCTTAACAAAAGCAAAATAAAAACACTTCACAAGAAGAAGAGGGCACTGGCTATTACTACTGTTACCTCTTGATGCATAAAAAGGACTGCGTGCTCAGAAGGATTTTGGACCTTCATATCTTGCGCATCTTACTCCAGAAAGGGAAAATTAAGGATGCTGATGCTGGACCCAGGCCCTCTAATTCCTAGATCCTGGTGGCTGTACTAAGTCCATAAACTAACAGGATGCATACTCTCATGTAGCTATCCAGCAGTCCTACATTCACTTTATTTTGGGAAGGGACTGCCTTGCTTTTCAGTCTCACTTTTGCCTCCTGGGTATTTATGACAGTGATAGCAGTGGTTGCAACCCATCTTCGCAGATTTGGGCTGCACATATTCTCATACTTTGACGATTTGGCTGTTGAAGATGGGGTTATTACCGTCATGGGTCATGGGCCATGTGTGGACTACCGTCTTGCTCCCACCTTCCCTAAGGTTTTACACTAACAAGACGAAATTCCACCTTTGGCCAGTGCAGAGGATTCACTTTATAAAGACAGTTCTGAACACGGTGGCATTCATATTCTTCTGCCTCCGTAGCGAATCCATGACATTCATGATAAAATGCGAATGTTTCAGGATCAGTCTTGTGTCCCGGGCTGGATGGTTCAAGGTCTCTAGGCCTCGCCTATTCTGCTGGTGCCTCATGTTCATTGGCACATGTAGGTTCTGCAGTGCAACCTCAGGCTTCAATGGTCTCAGCTCTGAGGTTGCCTCTTGGACAACATTCTTATGTCAGTTGAGGCAGCCTGGTACCCTCAATGGTGTATGAAGTTTCTCACTGACTTTCAACAGGCTATTCTTTCTACCCTATCCAGACATCACAGTGATGACAAATAAATGTGCTCTGGACTACAGAGGCCACCTGAACGAAGTGGATATCTGACATCTCTGGACTCCACTGTCGCAAAGGCACCATATCAATCTTTTGGAAGTGGGTGCCACCCAGCTGGCTCTCAAAACATTCTGCTTTCTATCAATGACAGCGTGTGTATTTTCTGAGAGACAACACAATTGCTATGTGGTAATACAAACATCAGAGGATCATGTGCTGTCCCAGCAGGTGCTGAGGCACTGACTGAAACGTCAGGGAACATCCTTGACTGTCGACCAATTGGCAGTGTCCCACAATATCAGGGTAGATGAGGTCAGCAGATGCTTTCCACATAACCATGACTGTTGTCTGCACCCAGAGGTAGGTCAAGGCATATTCACCCAGTGGGGCATGCCTTAGATAGAACGTTTTGCTGTCTCCAAGACTGCTCATTGTGGACATTTTTGTAGCCAATAGTCTCTGCCTTCTGTGGGACTCTGGTCTCCTTTATACATTCCTGCATCCACTGCTGCTTCTACAGGTTTTGAAGAAGATAAGGTGGGACTAGGCTCAGCTCATCCTCATAATCTCACACTGGTCTTGAAGGGTGCTGAACTCAAGACTAGCTAAGTCTGAGCATCTGCCTCAGTTTACCTTCTGGCTTCTACATCCAAACCTCCACAACCTATACCTCCAAGCATGGAGCTTTAGCTGAACCACCTGAGCACATTCCAGCTGCCTAAGGAATTAATGGATTTCACCTTGGCGTTCTCAACATCCGTCCATGAGGTTGACCTATTCTGGCCTGTTTCGAGAACAGTCGGTCTGCGACAGACTAAAATTTCTGAGGTTTGTTCTGTTTTTGGCCTGGCAACGCCTTACCATTGACACCATTAAAGGATGTGTGTGATTCATAATTTCCTAGTCCGCACGGTTTTTCCAGCCTATGCACAGCTTTTCTTTGAGCCTACTGCCCCCTAGAGCTATCTTCAAATTTTTTTTAACTTTCAGTTCCCGTGTTTAGTCAACTGCAGATAATTCAGACACAGGCATCATTTTGCCAAAAGTGGTGTAGCCTTTCCAAGTGGGGCAGTCCATCAAAGTTGCATCTTAAGAGAGCCATTCAATTTTAAATCAAACAGGCTAAACATCACCAAGAGAATAGCCAACTCCTAGTTGGTTATTTTCAGCTAGGTACGAAAGTCTACTCTAGAAACGGATCTTATCCAGCCGGATTGTTGTTTGCATAAAATTACACTGTGAGCTGACCACAAAGGGGCTTCCTCAGGGCCTTTACACCCATTCTACCAGAGCAAAGGCTGTAACTATGGACTTGGATGGAGCTGTTCTGTTGCTGGACCTAAGGCTACAAGGGTGTCGGTCCACACCTTCACACCATTACTGCCTTGACGCTCAGATCCGCTCTCAGTCCTGCGGGATCTTCTGCTGTGAAGTTCCTCCTCAGATCCCCCACTGTTTCAGTGGTACTGCTTTGGTATCTATCCAAAAGGTGGGAAATCTTTAGTTAGAAGTCTCCACCAGAATAACAAGTTACTTATCTCTGTTGAATATGCTATATAACCACAGATTCATCACTGCCAGCCCTCCTCTCTGTTCTAAATGTTAATAAGGTTCCATGTTCGATTCTGCATATTGTCACGGTTCTCAATCGGTTACTGACACACAGTGTCTAAGGGCATAGAATACTTGTTGCAAACGGACATCAGCGTGCAGAGATGACGCCTATATACAGCTCTGTGCAATCTCTTGCAGAGTGACAAGACTTTTGTGGAGTCCTGTCAGCAAGCTGGAGAATTTGCTGAAAAAGGTTACAGATCCAGTTTGGCATCAGGGAGAATTGAAATGGTGAAGAAATTCAAAAGGTGAGGAATCTCCGCTTAGGTAAAAGTAGTCACAATAAAGAGCATTATTGAAGGTAAATAGCTTATTCTTTGAGCATCACTCCTAAAGATAGGCAAGTGTATCAAATATGATATATTCACTTTACATTACAGATGTATTAGAAACTGAGAAATGTGGATAGAAATGAGCCTCTTAAAAAAGATCAATAGTAATCTGAACAAATATGGTGTAATCTATTATTAATCCATTAGGTTTCATCTATTATCAATTAAAACTTTAAGAATTCCTCAAAGCAGATGGACCCTACACTGGATAGGGCATCTATAGTCACCACAGTGGGTGAATGGGGTGCTCTGCGACCCTTTGTTGAAGCCATAAGGTTGCCCGATCTTTGGCGTCTACATAATCCAAATAGTTGAGGATACACGTATTTCTTTGAAATCCATAACAGTTTTTCAGGTACAGACCAAGTCTTTACCCACTACATTCGTGCAGTCACATTTCTAGCAATGAATATCCAGCCTAGAAGGATCTCCAACCCTTCTCCAGTAGAAGTCCAGCTTCAGGGAACGGTCCAAACCTCTGCCATAGACCCCAGGTTAGATAATCGGCGCATACAAGATACACATATTAAAGACAAATTATGAGAGGGGGCGGATACTTACTTTAAAGAAAACGTGGGGACAGTGGCCTCCGCGAGTACCCTAAAGGAAGCAGTCAAAACATACATACGGGGACAAGTACAGGCCCTCATTGGGGCGAAGAAAAAATAAATGATACGTAAGTGTACTGAAATAGAGAGAGAGTTCAAAAGGCTGGAGGTCAGGGCGTTGGCGGTGGACTAAGAAGACCTCTGCCGCTACAGCATCTCCGACAGGGCGATCTGCGGGATTTAGTAGAAGAGAGGGACCACAGGTACACCCTAGCTACACAACGCAAACTATATGATGTGGGCGTCAAACTGCTGGCCTGGCTAGAAAAAAAGAAAAAACAAAGACCGTCCTGGGTACTCGTGATACGTGACAGCGAAGGGAGACTCCATATAAAGATAACCAGCATAGCCAATGCGTTTGCCGCCTACTATGAGGGCCTCCATAAATCCACAATGACAATGTCAGTAGGCAAATGTGAAGATTTTCTAAAGGATACCAATTGATGAACATTGTCTGAGGTATCGAGGGAAGCTCTAGAAATGGACCTAACAGTGTCGGAGATAGCACTGGCCACAAGAAGTCTCTGATCATGGAAGGCGGTGGGATCCAAGGCCTGCCCATAGAGCTATACGAGGCTATGGTGGATAAAGGTGACCCACACATGCTACCTATGTTCCATTTATCTTTGGGCACCACTCGGGATACCGCATAAATTGGTCTAAATCCTTAATTTTGCCACTACTGGGGGGAGAGGTCCCCTACGTCTTCCCTTACGTTGTGTGGTGCCGCTGGCACCGGAAAGTTTTAAGTATCTTGATAAATCCCCATTACCTGGGACCCACAGGAATTCTCAGATAAAAACTTCCTCCTGCAGACTGAACGCCTTAATAAAGATGCAATACACTGCAGGATACTGCTGCTGTCACTCATGGGCGGAGCGGCGCTTTATAAAACGATGCCCCTCCCTCGTCTCCTTTATATCTTCTAGAATACTCCATTTAGGGTTCCACCGGAGTTCTTCCGGAGGACTGACCATGCACTCCGCCTCCTTCTATAGAATGGTAACACCTCACATATGCCTTATGCCAACTCCAGAGGGGAGTATGTGATGAGGGTGTAGCTATCTGAGATGTCCTCAAATATTACTGGGCCTCGCAAATGGTAGTGACAAATGACTAGGTCTTCTATGACCGTGAGGAGCTAGCCTATTGGAGTAGACAGGGCAGCAATGGGAAAAATGCGCATTGTGACAGCACTATACCAGCGGTGTCTGGAAAGGTAATTGCCGGTCCACACCCTTTCGTTGGTGAGAGTTTGGCGAGATGCAACTACTGCCCTGGGATAGAGAGGCAAATTTACTGACATGACACCCTTCTGGGACAGTGACCTATTAATTTAAGTGGGCAGACTGACAGGCTTCTCTAAGTGGGAATTAACTGGCATTGAGCACCTGGATTACGTCTGGAAGGACCAGTCTCTCGTACCATTTGAAACTATCTGTCAGCAGTATGAACTGACCGAGCAGTACAGATCTCTCCAACTGGGACATGCTCTACTACACCATATTGTAGAAGGGGAACAACTACAAACAGCCACCCCACTGGAAGATAGACTACTAACAGAGTTTATGACTGATAAGGCCATCTAAAAAAAACTATAGAAAATTAATAAATAGTTCCCCAGACCTGTGAGTGTTAGTCAGAGAGGCCTGGTCCCAAGACTTTAGCGAGTTGGATGAAGCTGAATAGACGGAAGCATAGCAACGCCCACAAGAAATAGCAATCCAAGCGAGATTTGGCTCATATAATCAAGGATCCTCAGCAGATCCTATTATCCCAGGACTCTCACAAATTAAAGAGGGCTGACACACCATTATGCCTTCAACGTTGTGAGGAGGAAGGTTCCTTTTTCAATATTCTATGGGATTGTCTAGTGATACATAACTACTGGCGGGAGGTAACTGGCAGGACCTCGCAGGTCCTGGAGTGAACCATCCCCATGTCAAGTGGCTTCTACTGCAAATAACAGAGGATAAATCATGGCCAAAACTTCTGAAAATATGGGTGACAATGGTGATAGGGGTGGCAAAATGAATCACTGCACGGTCCTGGGGCAAACCCACTCCCCTGCTACTCTTTGATCGGGAAACTGACCTGGACTGGTGTCAGAGAGCGTAGAAAAGTAATTTATCAGAGTTGGGGGCCCGAAAAGTGGGATAAGGCCTGTTTCCCTGCTGTAACTTTAGGGGCTCTGAGGACTATGGGTCTTAGCAATAAATGGGAGATCTTACCTGTTAATGTGTCATTTTCATCATTATCCACAGGTTATTAATACAGGCCATAAAAGTGCCACGCTATTTTAGATCATATCCTCCCTTGTTGATTGCAATTGTTGGAATTGCTATGTCTTCTATGCAACTGTCTGCTGTAACTGTTTATGCCTACTGCACACCAAGCACTGGTCAAATAAAAAGAATTACGATTTGGACTAATTCTGCTAAAAGCATACTGATATTGGAAACTGAATGCTGGCTCGGATAAGACTTGTAGATTATGTGGCTTGGCGGCACAGTCGCTTTGCCATGTGGTAAGCATCTGGAAAAAACTCTTGCTTATTAGGAGATTATGTTTGCAGTGATCTTTAGAATCTTGAACATTAGTACGTGTAATGAAGCGACTGACTGCTGCCCACAGACAGAATCAACCCATCTGTCAGCACAGTTCCTGAAGTTCCTAAAGGAGGCCATTAAGGAAATGAACAATATATTAGCTGAAGTCAAATCATCTAGGAGTCCCCTAAAAAAGTACTGTGTCGCATAGCCTAGCATGTAAAGTGCTTTTCCAGCCCCTTCATGTGTGTTTCTTCAGGTTTTGGACTATTTTAGGGAGCAGCAGACTCTGGGCTTTAAGTGAGACCTTTAGATATGCTTTATAGGAGGTTCATATGCGTTATGTGCTGTTTTTACAAAACATAAGTAAATTAGTCTGGTAATCCAATTACAAGAACACAAAGTCTAGTCTAGCACTCAAAGTACTTTCAAGCCCGGTTCAGCTAGGAGCCCCCGAATGCAGCTACTCCATTTTGTTCAGTTCAGCACTTGATGCACTTTACTCCTCTATGGTCACCCCCTTAGATTTTGGAAAAACAAAAGAGTTAGCAACCCTAGAGTGCAATCATATAGGTGTGGCCTCATATAGGTGGTGGCTAATGCCTTGAATGTGTTACGATTATGGGTTAAATCTCTGCTGAGATGTCTTAGAAAGTGAGTTTTGCACAGTTCAGTATTTGATTGCTTTTAGTTTCCCCCACTGTGTCTGTTGTTTTTAGACTGTTTTTAGGGTCGGGGGAGTAATTGTAATGAACAAAGCACTAGACTGGTTAGCTGGTTGAGCCTTGATATGTATTAGCCTCTGCACAGCCCAGCCTCTGAAGCATTCCCCTCCTTACCAACAGGTCAGATTCTAAGACAGCTGAAGCTTTTATATTTTAGGAGCGGGCTTTTTTTTTTTGGGGGATACTACACTGTCACGGGCACAGCCACCAAAATACTATAAAAAAAGTATTATCTGTTTAATGACCACTAGGGCGGTGAGGGCTGTTGTGCCTCTAGGGGATTTCATAGCACAATGTATAATATGATGCAGTTTGCACATACTGTTTTTAAAGACATATGTTAGGTAAAGGAATATGTTTAGCTGATCTCTTGACAAATTTGCACTTTACAAGATGCTTTATGTATTTATGAATTTCTGGTGCGTACCTGTAATGATTCTAAATAAATGTACAATTAGTTAATAAAATCTAAATCTGTGTCATCCTACTAGCAAAGTTCATTCAATCATTTGGTCTCACATTCATGGCCTATGCTGACTATCCATGATCGGCAGTCGCTTTTCATAAAGTAATGAAAACATATCTTTTCACTACAGCTTTCAATTTTTAGTTCTCTAGATGAATACTTTCACCCTGCCGTTGGCAAACTACTTTTCCTAGAGCTAGGATACCCTTATTTGTTGGAAGAGTACTCTATAAACTTTATTAACAAAACATCTTTTCCTCAGTTGTGAAGCCTTCCAAACATAACTGGCCACACAGAATTGTGTAACTGTAGAACTGGTAAGTAGGCGTAGAGGCTTCATGAGATGAATTAGCTAGTCTCATTCTTGAGGAGACCCAAAAGTAAAAGATGAGGCTCTTTCAAAGGATTTTCCTGTGCACATTCAACTATGATGCTAATTTGAACTTAAAATGGTAAGTGTTAGAATCCCTAGTCTAACTCTGATGTATAGAGGCGTAAGGTAAAGAAGACTGGCCCACTAGAAATAAATATCTAAGGACCAAATATTGCAAGGCCATTGCTGATTGGTCACGCATTCCAGCTGGCTGGCCTTCTTTTCATCTCCATATCATCAAATTTATTGTAACTATTGTGAGCTTGTTTACTCAAGCAAGGGGGGAGGGATCTTGATGCATCGCTGTGCTGATGCAATGGAAGCATACATATAGAGTAAAATGTGGTCATACACAGTCATGAAGAACTGGTGTTCCCACGTCATAAATGGCTGGTGTTTCTTTTGCATGGCTGCTAGTGTTTGATCACTGACCTTGGGTGAGTCGGTGGTGGATGTTCGTGTTGATCAAATGTCAAAAAAGTGTGCACGTTTGTGTGAGAGGGTTGCCTATTCTAATTATGCTTTTGTTATTATTATGACAGACTCTTTTGTGAAAAATCTGTATTTACTCCATGGATATGTGAGCTGTGTTGAAGCTGTTCCAAGTGCATATTATGCAGTCACATACTCTGTTGATGGCTACCTTAGTTCAGACATCTGCGCTCTCCATTTTACTGTCACTTGTGTTGGTATGAGCAAGTTATGCAAGCAATATTATTAGCAAAAAACAGGGGTGACCCACTGCTCTGATAAAACCACATGCTTGTTGGGCAGGTAGAAGTGTGTTCTGACCCTCACTGGTTACAGATGACTAACAAAGGGGTAATCAGAGGGAACTGGTGGCAGCAGGAGAAAAGGAAAATTAGAACTGGCTATGTTGGCGGCACTCTCCTCTGCCGCCACTACACCGCAGGATAGACCTCTAGCATCCAGTACTGTTCACAATAGTTGCAGGCCAGGGAGGACAAGACAAAGGAGTAGGCCATATCAGGGATATCTTCACATTGCTTCAAAGTTGAATCCAACTTGCATATCAATGAGGGAAACCTGCACATCCCCGGAGAAATCTGCAGTACGCATCCAGGCATGATGATGACTCACCAGATCAAAGCATGGCCTACGGACTTCTGTGTCCTGCCTGGCATGCAAAATGTTCTTGGCTGGGTCCTGTCCATCATGGAATGTTTGTGCAAAGGTATTTCTAAACTCCACAGGGAGGGCAGGCAAGATCACTCTTGTCTTTATTTCAGAAGGCCTGCGTTTATCTGCCCAAAAGAAAAACTACATTCAGAGATTGCCTTGTCACCATGGCGGACAACATCATCTTGTCAATTGCACTTCTATTCTTGATTGGGACAGCAAGGAAGATATTTGAGTTTACTTTTCTGGCTGAAAGGAGCACTACTAAACTTTTCAGTGTTTGGTGCTGAGTGGAGAGGACTGGTCACCTGGAGCAGGCTGTCGGCTCCAATCAAAGGCTTCAACCATGTTGCAGTGTGTCAAAGCTTTATTGAAAGGTAGCAAAGGTGCTGAAGTTGAGGAACGAAGTTGCAAAATTTCTGTAAGCATTTTAGCTCTAGCAATTGCAGTGCCACCAACTCTGCTGCCCTACATACAACTACAGCGAATGAGTCATTTTCCCCAAAAGGGTCTGACAAATACAGAATATAGAGACAAATTCTGTCTTTGGTGATATATCAAGACCAAATATTTGGAGGTCTAAATACACTCCATCATCAGGATAATAAGGGAGCAACAAATTGTTCAATTTCTCCTTAGCAAGTGAAACATTCTGAAGGTACTGTATTTCGTCTGAGGCCTCATGGTGTCAAAGATATTCATGCAGAGGCAATGCCACAGAGTGCTTCTACACCAGTTGCCGTCCCTTAATAATCTTGTAATGGAACACTGTTTGGGATCTAGCTAAAAACTGGCTCCAGAACCAAGAACAGCACTGGAGTTTGATCCAGCACTACCACCTTTGGAGCAGGGGCTGGTGCTGACCTGGCAATAACCAGCATGGGTTCTGGAGTGGAGGCGGGTATTAGGTGGAGCTCTAATGGGGATAGTGCTGGGGAAGGTCCTGCTGTTGGATGTTTAAATAAATGGAAGCCCCAGTGAAAGCCATGGGGCCCGATGGCACTCCAGAGGGAGCTAGGAACACCCAAAAAAGCTACATCACTACTCCTGTAAAGACTTTTACTTGCTGTGGAGTTGAGAATGGGTTAGGAAAATCATGGTGCTTCAGCTGTTGAATTAGGTGGTAGTAGGACAACCTGTGGGTAATTAGGCATTTCAAGTACTGACTGCAGATTTCTCTCTTGAGCAGAAGCGATGGGAGAGGAACCTCTTCTGAACTGTTTGTGTTTGCACTGTGATTAGTTTGTGAATTTCATTGTTAGGCTTACCACAGTAGAGACCTGAGCCTATGATTTGGAGTGTGAATGACCTTGTTTCTTGTGCTCATCAACGTACACCTTCGCATCCAGTTCCCTAATGGCTTTCGCATGACTCAAGGTGCATTTGTTGCATAAATTCGAAACATGTTTGGACCCTAGACACCAAAGACAGATGTCATGTGGTCCATGGGCAACGGTCGCTTTCTGCAGGTGAGGCATGCTTTGAAGTATGTAGTCTTGAGTGGACACAACCTTAGCACACTATCACTGAAAAAAACGTTTAGTATGTTGGTGAATAACTGACAAACTTCAGGAGTATTACTCCAGATCCACACAGAACAGCACCAGAAAGAGCCAATATACGTCTCCGTGCTGTTACTTCCTGTGCTCGGACACTGCCACCATGGAGTGCGATGGTGCCACCTATTGATGTCCAGTCGAAATTGCTAGAAAAGTTTCTCGATCCTGTTCAATGTCTGGGGGAATTCAAAAGATGAAGAAGAGATAGAAGTCGTCATCAGAACAACTGCTGGGCACATATGTGCAGAGAACTCTCAGCTATGATGGATGCCTAATTCTGAGTAGCATGCAGCAGTATAATATTGCACTGTTAAAACCACATCTGTGTTACTGGTCTTACAGTAGATGGTCAGTCTGTTTCAAAAGAGAGACTCGTACTTAACACTATTATAAATAAATATATATATATATATATATATATATATATATATATCCTACTGACGGTCGAAATCCAAAATTATTTGGGCTTACAAATAATTTGCCAATATTCACAAACATGCGTGTGAAAAGAAGTGCTGTAATTGGCTGACCATAACCTGACTAGAAAGTTGCAGCCGCCATTTTATTTCACAGGGCACAGTCCCCAGGGGTAAAAATCCTAATTGAAAGTGGCGCATAAGGGGTCAGGGTGGAGGAACTCTGACCCCAGGGGTGTGATATAGCTGTGTTTTGGGGGCAAATTATGGGTTTCAAATAATTTTGCATCACCAGGCATGATATTTGTGAAAATTCACGTATATTCATGAATTTTCACAAAATATTCGCGAACTGAAAAAAATACGGAACTCACAGATTCATTCTTACATTGATTCATTCACTTATGCATGCACTCAAAGACTCATGCGCCCTCTCACATACCCACTCAGATATTGACGCACCCACTCAGACCCACTGAAACACTCATACACCCATTTACATACCCACTCAGACACTGATGCACCCACTCATAGACCCACTCAGACCCTCATGCACCCGCTCACTGACCCACCAACTGACACAACCACTCACAGACCCTCTTAGCCACTGATGCACCCACTCACAGACCCACAGTCCCTCATGCACCCACTCACAGACCTGCTGAGACCCTCACACACAAATCCACTCAGATTCTCATGCCCCCAGTCAGAGACCCAGACAGACACTGAAACATCCACTCAGACTCACTCAGACCCTCATGCAACCACTCACAGACCCATTCAGACCTTCATGCACCCACTCACAGACCCATTCAGACCCTCATGAACCCACTCACAAATCCACTCAGGCTCTCATTCACCCACTCACAGCCCCACTCAGACCCTCGCACACCACACATCCCCTCACAGACCCACTCAGTGATGCACCCACCCATAGACCCAATGAGACACTGATGCGCCCACACACAGACCCACAAAGACACTCATCCACCCACTCACAGCCCACTCGGAGTTTCATGCACACACTCACAGACCAACTCAGACACTGACGCGCCCACTAAGACACTGATGCACGCACTTGCACACCCAGACAGAGACTCTCACAGCTACTCCCCCCCAGATACACCCTCTTACACCTATTCTCACACCCAGAGTGATAGGCTGGCTGTGGTCAACTCCCTTTGGCCATGCATGGTGGTGGTTGGATTAGCGTATATAATAATGAAAATTACTATATGTTTAAAAACCCATAGAAATTCACTGAAAAAAACAAAGGTTATAGGGATGTTATAGTTAGGAAACTGAATTAAAAAAAAGAACATAGAAATTCATTACAGTGCATTACGGGGGCGCAAGTTATATTTGGCTGAGGTAAATATAACTGCTGAATTTCTCTGATTTTGTGGAAGTAAATTCAGGACCTACCTATAACGTCCCTGTAACCTTTGTTTTTTTCAGTTCATTTCTAAGTTTAAAAAAAATTCTATTTCTTAACTATAACGTCCCTGCGACGTTTGGCTTTTTCAGTGATTATCAGCACAGGCAGCCTATTGCGGTTAAAGATAATAGTAAACTAACAACATAATAATGAATGTTGTTTTACGCCTCATTAAAACTCCAGCAGCTTATAAAAGGAAAGCCACTGTTACTGGTTTTTAAGGCTATGCTAACAATTGTGAACTACTGCCCAAGGCAATGGCACTCAATTTATTAATTTATATATCACACCTGCCAGAAAACACAGCTGTTTCTTCTGGTGGCACAATATTTCAGCAAAACCATGAATTTCAATGTGTAGACCAATTCATATATATGAGTGTGCGCAGGTGTACTGCAGAACATTAGAATAATACGTCACTGAACCTGTGTAAGCTATGTTAACTCTGATTTCTTTAAGGGCTGAATGAAAAATCAGTTACTTGGTGTTTAGAGCACACCTGCATAGTGTAGTACGCCAACATATATAGTGCAGCACTGTAGGCAATGATAGCACAAAATGTTTCAGTCCACATCAGCTTATGATCATGGTGCTAAATGTCTTTGTGTGGTATCCAAGAGTTCTCACTTAATGTTTGTGGCCATGTTAATGAAGGTATGCTAGATGTCTCAGTTATCCTGCAAGTGCATCTCCAGCACTAACAGGAGACCCATGGTCCTGATTAGCTGTGTCTTGCCCCTTGTTGGACCTCTCAGTGGTGATTCACAGCATCCTCAACATGAAAGTAATGGACTCTGGCCAATGATTTACCTGGCCAACATGCTGTACAAGGGCATTGTACATATGATCTCAAAACGTGGGTGATATAAAATTAGACCCACACTGTATGGGTGGCCAACAGAATGAAAAAAGATTCAAATTAGCACACAGTATGTTCATCTGAATATGGGCACTCTAAAAGTAGTAAATATTACCTCCACTAAAAATATTCCCATCAGGTTTACTTTTTTATATACTTAAATTAAAGAACTTTATATGCCCTATGTGAATATCAGTCCTCTCGTTCCACTGAAGTAATGATTTCCTGTTCAACCACAAATATTTTATTTAATACCCCACATTTCATCACTGTGCAGCATGTTATTTAAGAATCCAGAGAAGACACTGAAATTGTGACATTCTCATTCACCATATACCAGTGGGTAGCAATAGCTTAGTAAGTTTTAAAAATAAAGACACACGTCAAACAAGAAATTGAAGAACAATGTACCCAAAGGACATCATTTTGCAGTGACCTTGATGTTCAACATTGTTAAACCAGAAAGCAGAGAATGCTCAAGCAACTATTTTACTGCTTGTTATTACTCCACCAAATAATAGGGCTTAGGAGAAAGACAGGCATGAATGTGAAGGTGCCATCATATAACTGTCAGAGGAGACATCGGCCACAATTAGCTTATGAAGGGTTTACAATTGTTACTCTGCATGGTAAATACCTGGAAAATTATCACTCACTCAAAAAATAAGCTATGCCAGCTATACATGCAATTCATACTAAATGAAAAAGTAGACACACCTTACTGTTGATCCAAAAAAAATATCTCTTTCATTCTAACAGAAAGAGGTGATATAATCAAAAATGTCTTTATTAGTTGACATTTTTGAACTGGATTCTTAAACCCAGCATCAAATATTGGAAAGCACAAATTACTTCAGCTGGCACAGCTCTTTGAGTAAGGAAATTGGGAGTTTCTACTGAAAAAATTAAAAAGTTCACAAAATAGGAACTTACCACAATAGACAATAGTAAAAGTGGGGAGAAGGGTCAGCAACCAGGGCAATAGAGGAAAAAACAGAAAGTGTTTTTATTAGGGACATACAAAAACAAATAAGCAGCAATCAGCAGGTACAAAATGTAAGCACCAACTGAGGTGTTTACACACAGGACAAACCAAGGTATCCATGCAATAAATCGGAGTGCTAACAGGCAAAGTTCAGGAAGGGAATGCAAACAAACAAACAACACACAGTGAAGGGTAAGAGATGGGTGTGTTTTACCATGCAATGAAACATGACCAATAGTGTTAAGAGAATGATCAATAAACAAGCTTGCAATTCAGGGGTCGATTTATCATTGGACTGGTCAAATGGATGCTCACACACTTCATTTGCCTTGATTCTATTGAATTTCAATACTTTGATTGCATTGCAGTGCACAAATCTCACTTTTCTGTTGACCAGGATTCCTGACTGAAGGGCCATGACAGAAAATTGACATGCATCATTTCACATTCACATACAACAAGCTAATCTAGATATTTCAGGAAAGTAATTGCTGATCATTTCAGGATAATTTTAAGGGTTGTAGGATGGTTTTCAAGGTTAGAAACAATTGCTTTTAAAGAGAAAATAATCTATAATTACAAGTATTTTGTGTGTCTATGACCAAAAAAAAAAAAAATTGCTCAACTTTTGGGGAAAATATTTGATCTTCAGAGATGGCAAAAGCAACACTGATGCAATGTAAATGGCAGGCATAATGTGCAATATTTCCAAAAACATTCAAATCTTTATCAACCAAGTTCTGTTTTCTTTCCAAGTGACTAATACAAATAAACTGTATAAATGGGTGAGCAAATGTTATCAATTCTCTACAAAATCATTTCAGGCTCATTCTGTGCTCAAAGTTAATCAGCCTAATTTTGATATAAATGTAATGGTTACAAATGGGGTGTTCTTGCATCATACTGAAACTTTTTTTGTGTAAGTCAAGCTTGCACACCTTTATGTAAAAGAAAACAATTATACAGTATTTAAAAATCCATGCAAGTTGAGCCATCTCTATATATAAAGTATTGTATTGGTACCGCAAAATCTTCCTAGAAAATCCAATGTATAAAACCCTGTGGTCCCTGAGAAAGTGGATATGTGAATAAAACACCTTCAATTTTAGGTTGAACACCTTTGAGCATTATAAGTTAAATCGAACCCTGTGTTTCAGGTGAAAATATGATGTCAAGAGATGAGCTTACTTAATGCTGATGAATAAAAAACAAAGTAAAAAATAAAGAACATACTTAGTGAAGTGATGATAAAGTGGCACATTCACCAAAAGCCACATTAGTGTAATATGTGACGATATCCATGCACTACTCAAGATATCTTCCAAACGAACGTACAAAAGACCATGTATTTTCTTAGGTTAATGAATTCAGTTTACAGCAAACAGCAACATATTCCCACCACTAGCACATGTGGGTCAAGCATCAGAATGATGAATCTAAACAATGTATTAGTGTATTCTATCAACTAAAACATTACCTACCTCCCAGCCAGTACTCTGTATAGTAAAAGGTAAAAAAAAAGGTATATCACAAATATATTAAAAAAAGACCAAATATGGGTCAATTAATTGAAGCCACCATGCAGAAACACATGTATCCACGACTGTGAAGAATCATGCAAATACAGTGTTGTAAGAACTGTTATTTAAGTATACACACAAATAAAACATTTAGTTACATTTTGACTTTCAGATGATGAGACCACCTTCTATTAGTGTGTTTGTACAATAATTTCAATTTTGAGTGTACTTAATTAACACTACTGATGTATGTGTGAACTATGAAAAATAAGGTATTTATGCAGATTCCACATCCAAAGTACATTTCAGACACTATTTATAATGCTTCAAAAAATTGTATATGAAAATGCTACTTGCAATGAAGACTGAAAGTAATTTTGGAATCAAAAGACAGAGATGCTGTTGTTCTTACCCACTTATGTGTTCAACTGTACAGAGAAACAGTGCACAGTGAATGCCATTTAAAAAGAAAATTAGGAAGAGATGTGGAAATACTGTGTAGATTTATTGAGCTATTACTGTGATCCCTACATTTCGCTGCTATCAACTATGTAAACATATTAGCACAATAAGAATAATGGCACACACCTTGGCTTGAATTATATGGTTGAAGAGGTTCAGTGCAAGTTTCCAAAATTATTGTAAGTTAAACTATAAAAATTGGATGTGTGAGATGTTATGTACATAGCAATGTACAATATGTAATATGTAACAGCAGTTTTTATAAGAACAAATAAATCATTCAAATCTATTGTAACCTAACACCAAATGTAACAGATGTTACAATTTTAATTAAAACACTATTTGGCCTTGCTGGGCCTACACAAAAACGTAAACAGTCAGAGCAAATAAGGAGGTCTTGGATTAATTGGGAAACAAAATCCTAAAGTAATTCCGTACACTATAAGGGACAGGGTTTACATTTTGAATAAATCTCTACAATATACTGAAAGGTACTAGACAACCTTTATCTTTTGGGATTTGTGTGATATGCCCATGAGAAAGCAATCTAATGTTTACATTTGTTTTCAGATTTATTTTGTATGGACTTTGTTAACATAAAACAGGTTTCAAACTGTACTGATGTAATATGCAGTCTGAAAAACTCAATAATATTCGGCTAGGATCAACCTTGCATCAGCATTATACAACAATAATGGTGCAAATTAAAAACATTGTCCCATGGTTTATCACAAGGAAATCATCCAATAAAATTGTTGGTGTGTAGTGAAGGAGTAGAGGCATGGTATGCTTTGATGTCGGGCTTTCTATGTTCTTGCATGCACTGTTCAATGTTTACAATTTTCCAGCTACATCCATGGCATGCATTTTTTTATATTGATCTATGATCAGACAGTATTTGTATGTCACTAATGCACTATTTGAAGTACGGCCTTCATTTTTAGTATTGTATTATAAAAATGATTGAGGTGCTTGCACTTGTTCAAACATTTAGATCCGAAGAAGTTCAAAGTTGTGCCTTTGTTAATGAAAGTATATAAAATAGATATAGAATGAATATCCAATGAAACCCATTGAACAGTTAAACCTTTGCCTTCCCAGTGAAACTTTTCACTGGTGAGTCTAACGCCCTACTAGAAAAGTATCAATTTAAACCCTGTAATGTATTGTGCCTTTAACAGAAATTAACACATCTGAATCACTTCAGCTAATTTTATAACTGTACATGAGGGTAACATCAAGACATTCAAACTAATGAATTCTTTCAAGTTTCAACACGTTAGTAGGGTTTCAAATTTAGAAATACAATTAGCATCATATATTTACCTTGTACCTTTTCTCAGGAGTACACAAAAATGATTACCTGATGAACAATCTTGCTGAATGCTTCTTGAAGTTTACCATGAATTGCAGAAAGTTTCTTTGCATCTCTATTAGCCTCATGTATGGGAATAAGCACTTTGTAAACTTCATTCACAGCTTCATACATGCCAGCCTAGAAAAAACAAGTATTTGAGATTATTGTTGTATGTGATTACGAAAAACTCCACCACGTGGAGACTTCAATGCCTAAATGCAATGCATATAATTAAACAAAAGTTGTCAAGAAATGGACATATCACTTACTGAATAGGGACAATCATCACTTTGATTTATTTTTCTTCACTACAGTAAAGTTGTTCTATCCTATAACAGACTGTCTGGAGATAATCGCTAAAAACCCAAACACACTAATTGCATTCCCAAACTCCTCGCCACTCCCAAGTCTGGAGAAAGCATGGCCTGTCTGGTGTAACAAACCAAGGGGCAAGCTGGTCCCTGAGAACGAATGTCGAGTAGGTAAAAGAGCTTGGGATGCTGTTGAGTCAGGCCACTCGATACACATTGGGTGTTCAGGCCACAACTGTGAGCTGCATAAAGTAATTTTAGGCCATTATATAAAACATTCACAGTGCCTCTCCAAGATGACGCAGAGATATAAAGTTATGTAAGTGGACAGGTACCACTGCACACCATTTGATCCAGCAATTACCAGTATCAAAGCTAACTTAAAAGTGATGTCATACAGAAATCATTGTAAAATTATGTTTTAAATAATCCTTGCTTTAGTTACATCTTTTGTACGTATATTCAGCTTGACAGAATCGCTACATCCTTAATTGTTAGTTGTGCTTTTGCAATTTGGGGCAGCCTCTTATTTGATACTTGTGATGGGCACATTCTGGCATGTCTTTTTCATACAAGTGTGGGTGTTCGTCACACCTAGAATTATGTATTGTTGTAACATTAACATCACCTCCTTTGCAAGCATCATACGTGACCACTCCACAGTGCTTATGTGTAAAAAAAAAAGAAAAAAACTGATGATAAGTGAGGATGCCCACATACTGCTTAGGAATCTTCAACCTACTTTCCCCCTACAGCCACATCCCTTGAGAAAATGTAAAATAAAATGAAGTAAAATACTGTACTGTACAGATCAATTTCCACGTACATTTGGTAAAAAGCTATATTGCTCCAAGTATTCTCAATTGACAATAATTTTCCAGTTCTTCCTTGGTGGGCCATGCAAGCTTGACCCTCCAAAGGAGAGTTGTAGGTTCACCCACTGAGACAAATTGAGAAAATGGTGAAAAACTGTGCATTTGTCAATACAATTTTCATAACGAAATGGGTATTTGTTCAATAATAGGGATGACTAGTGTCCCTTTTTTACTGTCAACCTCCTTTCTGTTCCAAAACCCACAATATCCTTTTAATTTGCTAAGACCAAACGGTTGATGAGTCAGTGCCTAATAATGATGAAAAACATGAGGGATATTTGTGGCTGAAGAGAAAGAGCAGAGAGGGTGGAAAAAAGAGGAAAGAAGTAACAAGAAATATGATGGCAATCTGTAAGGAAAAGAGATTAAGAAGCATGGATGAAAAGTATAAAAAAAAATGAAAACACCAAGTGTAGGGTAAAGAAGTAGCAAACAAGCACGGAAAGTAAATATTAAGCCATCAGAAATGAACAGTTAAGTGAGAAAAATATGTGGGGAATTGGAAATGAGGAAAGATGATGCCGGTGGCAAAATAGGAGGTGGGGGAATAGGGACGACAGGACAGAACAAAGGAAGAGGCGGCAAAAGGGAGGGAAAAAAATATATTAAGCAGGGAGCTACAATTGTGTAAGTAGCAGACATCGGAAGGGAGAAGGAATGGAAGGAAAGAAAAGAACAATGCATAGAGAGTAAAGGAGATGGAAGTACTAGAGAAGTAAAGAGAAGTGAAACATGTGGGGGGGGGGGAAAGGAATGGATGAGATAATGCTAACCAAGGACGAATGGCAGACAATGATGAAGGGGGAAATGGGCGAATTGAGGAGGAGGACAGAGAAGGAAAGGGAGGTGAAATGAAGGAGGAAGGGAACAGAAAGAATAACAAACACAGGAGTGGTGAAAAAAGTGGAGGGGACTGGGAGAGACTAGAGAAGTCACCAGATATGTGGAGGAAAGGGAGCAGAGAGGCCCAGAGGACTAAGAGAAGGAAAGAAGTGAGATATACTAGAAGTAAGAAAAAAGGAATGAAATGTGCAAACATGAGTATAAAGAAAGTAGGGGGAAATGATGCAGAATACTCGGGAAGAAGGAGGATGCTAATTGTATGGACAAGATGAACGAGTTACTTACCTTCGGTAACAACTTTTCTGGTGGATACATTAGCTACCTGTGGATTCCTCACCTATTGAATACTCCCCTTGTGCCAGCATCCGACGGAAATCTTCTACCTAGCTTCTGCACATCGACGAGGACATCACAACTGCCCATGTGACGCCGTATGACGTCATACAGGCAATAAGAGGTCCTCGGCGACCTGCCGACGTCAGTACCAACATTTTTTACGTGCCTGAGACTAATAGGCCAATGAGATAATCAATCAAATAACAATATTTAATAACATTCAAGCTAAAAACATCATTCCAAAAACTCAAGATTTTTTTTTTTTTTAAATAAATAAATACATAAATAAATATATACAGTATATGTACAAGCCCTCAAATACCAAGAGGAGCACACCCAAGGATAACTTGGTAAAACCAGACAGGCAACGGGGAGGCGGGTGGGACCGTGAGGAATCCACAGGTAGCTAATGTATCCACCAGAAAAGTTGTTACCAAAGGTAAGTAACTCGTTCTTCTGATGGATACAACTACCTGTGGATTCCTCACCTATTGAATAGAATCCCAAAGCAGTACCGCACTCGGTGGAGGGTGACTGAATGGTCAAACCAAGAAATCCTGCAGCACTGACCGTGCAAAATGGCCATCCCTCCTAACCTCAGAATCCAAGCAATAATACTTCGCGAAAGTGTGGAGGGATGACCAAGTTGCAGCCTTGCAGATGTCGACCACAGGAACACCCCTAGCCAAGGCCGAAGAGGCCGCCTTAGCTCTGGTGGAATGAGCTCTTATTCCATCAGGGGGTTCCTTCTTTGCCAGAGAGTAACACAGTTTAAAGCAAAGAATGACCCACCTGGAGAGTATTCTCTTGTGGACTGCCCTTCCTCTCCTCTTTCCCACGTACCCGATGAAGAGTTGATCCTCCAGCCTGAAATCCTTTGTTCTGTTCACATAGAAGCTCAGCACCCTCCTTGGGTCTAAGCGGTGTAGTCTTTCTTCTTCTTTCAAAGGATGAAGTCGGAGGATAAAACGAGGAAAGAGTAATTGTTTGGGCCATATGAAAGGGTGAAACAACCTTCGGTAGGAAAGCAGCCTTGGTCCTCAACACCAACTTATCTCCATAAAAAGATGTGAAAAGGGGTTTAACAGATAGAGCCTGCAGCTCACTCACTCTTCTTGCGGAAGTAATTGCAACAAGGAAAACAGTCTTTAGTGCCAATTACCTTAAGGGGCAAGAATGCATAGGCTCAAACAGTGAACCAATAAGGAAAGTCAAGACTAGGTTTAGATCCCACTGAGGCATAATGAAAGGAGTAGGAGGAAATTTGTTAATAGGACCTTTTAAAAATCTTAGCACTATAGGGGATTTAAATAGAGAAGGCTGGTCCGGAAGACATAGAAAGGCTGACAGGGCAGATAAATATCCCTTGACTGTAGCCACTGCACAACCCCTCTGTGCCAGGGACAATGCAAAAGACAAGATATCCGATAAGTGGGCACGTAGGGGGTCAATTTGCTTCTCTCCACACAAATTCACAAATTTAGCCCACCTATTAGCGTAGATAGATTTAGTGAAGTGTCGCCTGGCCGATAAAATAACATCCACTACGTCAGGTGGGAGAGAAAAGGAACTCAGTTTGCCCTGTTCAATCTCCAGGCATGAAGGTGCAGGCTCTGGAGGTGGGGGTGTGAAACCTGCCCCTGCGACTGCGCGAGGAGGTCTGCTCTGAGAGGGAGTCGGAGCGGAGGGCACACAGAGAGAGTTGGAGAAGATCAGAATATCATACCCTCCTTGGCCAATCCGGAGCTATTAAGATGACTTGAGCCCGGTCTTGGCGAATTTTCCTCAAAACTCGAGGAATCAAAGGTATGGGGGGAAACGCGTAAAGCAACTGGTCGCACCAGGACATCTGAAACGCGTCCCCCAACGCTCCTTGTACCGGATACTGGAGGCTGCAGAATAACGGGCAGTGCGAGTTCTCCCGAGTGGCAAACAGATCTATCCGAGGGATCCCCCACATCTGGAAGATTTGACGGACTTGATCCGGATGGAGACGCCACTCGTGATTGGTCGAGAAATTACGACAGACTGTCCGCACGCACGTTCAAGACTCCAGCCAGATGATTTGCTACCAAGCAAATCTGATGGTCCCTTGCCCAGGATCAAAGCCGTAGAGCTTCTCTGCAGAGAAGGTATGACCCTACTCCTCCCTGTTTGTTTATATACCACATTGCGGTAGTATTGTCTGTCAAGACCTGAACCGACTGACCGGGAAGGGAAGGGAGGAAGGCCTTGAGTGCAAGACGTATAGCCCGCAACTCCAACAGATTTATATGAAACATCTGTTCCACTGGAGACCAAAGACCTTTGTTCTCCAGGTCCCCCAGATGAGCTCCCCACCCTAGAGTGGAAGCATCCATTATTACTGTGGCCACTGGCGGAGTTTGCGAGAACGGCCTTCCTCAGGAAAGATTGCCATCCGCAACCCACCATTTTAAATCCGCAGCAGCATCTCTGGAGATCTTCACCGAACCCTCGACATCCCCTTTGTGTTGAGACCACTACTTCAGGAGGCACCACTGAAGAGCCCTCATGTGCCAGCGAGCGTGAGTGACCACAGGATGCAAGAAGCAAACAGACCGAGCAGGCGTAGGACCTTGAGGACTGGAACGACCGCTCCACTTTAAAACATTGGAATCAACGCCTGAATGTCCTGAATCCGCTGAGGCGGAGGAAAGGCGCGATTCAATGTTGTATCCAATACTGCCCCTATGAACAGGAGGCGCTGAGAGGGCTCTACGTGAGATTTGGGCACATTCACTGAAAAACCCAGGTCGAACAACAACTGGGTTGTCGACTGAAGGTGATGCAACACCAGCTCCGGAGACTTGGCTTTGATCAACCAGTCATCTATGTAAGGAAATACTGCTATCCCCTTCCTTCTGAGCTCTGCCGCAACCACGACATCACCTTTGTGAAGACTCGGGGTGCTGAAGTAAGACCAAACGGAAGGACCGCAAACTGATAATGCTGCGACCCCACCACAAACCGGAGATACTTCCTGTGCGACTTGAGTATTGGGATATGAAAATAAGCATCCTGTAAGTCGACAGACACCATCCAGTCTCCATCGTTCAGAGCCAAAAGCACCCGAGCGAGGGTCAGCATCTTGAACATCTCCTGTTTGAGGAAACAAATTCAAGATCCTCAGGTCCAGGATTGGCCTCAACCGACCATCCTTCTTGGGAATCAGGAAGTATCTTGGTAACAACCCTGACCCCTCTCCTGTTCTGGAACCAACTCCACCGCACCTTCTGAAAGGAGGACTTGAACCTCCTGTTCTAGTAACAGAAGATGCTCTTCTGAACAGTAGGAAGGGCGGGGCGGGATGGGGGGAGGAAACTCCCGAAAGGGAAGGGCATAGCCTTTCCCCACAATGCTGGTGACCCAGGACTCTGATGTTATAACCTCCCACTTGTGGAGAAAGTTCAATAACCTCCCCACTACAGGACTGGTGTGAGAAGGAATTGGTGGAAGGCTAAGGCTGCTTCCCATGCTGCACCCCTCCAGAGAAAGAGGAAGAGGCAGAGTGCTGCTGGGCGGCTCCCCTGGTTCGGACCCTACCCCTCCCCCTGTAGGATCTATAGGAGAGAGCAGAGGCAGGTTGTTGCTGAAACCTCCCTCGAAAGGAGGAGGAGGAGGAACCATGACCAAACCCTCTAAAGCTCCTAAAAAGTCTGGAGGAAACAGAAGAGGAGGCCTGCAAGCCTAAAGACTTCGCCGTGGCCCTACTCTCCTTAAACCTCTCTAGTGCAGAGTCCGCCTTGGAGCCAAAAAGTTTATCGCCATCGAAGGGAAGGTCCAAGAGGGTTGCCTGTACATCGGACGAGAAACCAGAGCTACGAAGCCAGGCTTGCCTCCTTGTTGCAACAGCAGTACCCATCGCTCTGGCTACAGAGTCAGTCGTATCTAGTCCAGATTGAATAACTTGGGTTGCCGCTGCTTGAGCATCAGAAACTAGGCTCATAACCTCTTGGGGCACCTCAGTATGAGACAACTTTATTTCGTCCATCAGGGCGTAAATGTATCTCCCTAAAATACAGGTAGCATTAGTGGATTTTAAAGCCATGCTACATGACGAAAAAGCCTTTTTTGATGAAAGGTCCATCTTCTGTCAGAGGGCACTGCTGGAAATGATCCTGGGGCAGACCGGGCTGAACATGAAGCCTGAACCACCAGGCTTTCAGGGGTTGGGTGCCTGGAGAGGAAGCCTGGGTCAGCAGGAGCCACTCGATATCTTCGAGCCACCGATTTGTTCACTGCCGAAGATGACACCGGCTTCTTCCAAATTTCCAGGATTGGATCCAACAGAGCCTCATTAAAAGGCAGAAGTGGCTCTGCAGATGTTGAAGCAGGATGCAACACCTCCGTTAAAATGTTAGGCTTAAGCACAGACACCGGCAAAGGGAGGTCTAAAAAATCAGCTGCTTTCTTGATGACTGAATGAAATGTTGCAGCCTCCTCCGTATACTCTCCAGGTGATGACAAGTCCCATTCTGGAGAGGTGTCCAGACCACTGGCCGTGTCTAAACCATGGAGGTCTCCTTGAGATTCCTCAATCTCTCCTTCCTCTAACGCCTGTCTCTGATATTCTTGCTCCTCAAGGAGGCGAAGAGCAAGCCTCCTCGAGTGTAACCTTTCCTCAATCTTCGGCGTCGACATGGCTTCAGCAGACGTCGAAGCTTGACGCCGATCCTCGGATCCATCAAACGCCGGATCCATCGGCGCCATGGATTTCTTTGGCGCCGAACGAGGAGAAGGCCGGACAGGAGACTGTTCCGGCACCAGAGCCACAGGTCTACTCGGCGTCACCGGCTGAGAGGCTGACGCCATAGGTGCCGGTGCCGAGCCCACATTTCCCATGGGAATGAAGGGCATAAAAGGTGCCGGTCGTAACGGAGCCGGAGCACCCATATTGAAGGCCAATGGGCCTGAAGGGCCAGCCGGTCCACCACCTGGAGCCATCTGCTGAAAAATTGAGAACATCGCATTCAAGAATGCGGAACTGTCGGCTCCAGGGGCCTGGAAAGCCGGGTACTGAGGAGCCTGGGTTGGAGGCGACATCGATGCCGGTCCTGGTGTCTGTGAAGTTGGAGAAAACTCCTGGCGCCGAGGAACCTCGAATACAGAAGGAGGATTCACAGGCGATGTCGGCGAAGTCGGTGATGCAAACGGCGTCTGCGGCTGGGGAGAAATGGTGGGACTCACTTCCCATGTCTTCCGGCGTCGAGTTGAAGGCGACCTCGAACGCGATCTCTCCCTACTCGACCGGCGCCGGGAGTCACGATGACGCCGATGTGACTTCGGAGAAGATGACTTGCGATGATGTCGCTTTTCTTTTTTCTTCGACTTCACCAAAAAGAGCTTTGCTTCTCGCTCTTTTAAGGCCTTTGGATTCATCCATTGACAAGAATCGCATTTGTCAACGTTGTGGTCGGAGCTTAGACACCACAAACAGTCAGAATGTGGGTCCGTAACCAACATTTTGCCACCGCACTCATTGCAGGGCTTGAATCCATATTTTCTTTGCGACATTCTATCTTGTCTCAAAGAAGAAAAAGCAAAAATAACTAAGTCGAGTAGTAACAATAGCTCCCTCGAAGAATAACCGTAGTTCAAATGGCACGGAAAAAAGTGAACTGACGTCGGCATGTCGGCGAGGACCTCTTATTGCCTGTATGACGTCAGACGGCGTCGCGCAGGCAATTGTGACGTCCTCGTCGACGTGCAGAAGCTAGGAAGAAGATTTCCGTCGGATGTTGGCGCAAGGAGAGTATTCAATAGGTGAGGAATCCACAGGTAATTGTATCCATCAGAAGGAGAGAAGATATAAAATGTGTCAGCGTGTCGCTCTAGCACTTTATGTTGTGTTTTTTCCCCCGCACTTCTCTTTCCCTGATCTCAGATTAACTCTTTTTCTTATCGTGTCCTCTCTCCGCCAGCACAGTATCTTTTTCTCTTTTCCAATTACATCTCCCTTGCTGGCTTTAATAGGTGCCATCCCTTTGCACTCCCTCCCTCTCTTCGCACCCCTCAGCTTTTCCAATTCTCTCTGCCTGTCTCTCTCCCTGCCCCTTTTCCTTGTTCTTGTTCTTTCTTCCATCTTTCACAACCTTACTCCCTCCTCCCTTTCACTTCCTCTCTTAATCCTTGTGGCCTCAATCCTATTTCTCCCTTTTGTCCACCCTGAACCTCTCTGCATTTACATTCCCCATTACCACCTTTTTCCTCTCCCTTTCATAGGTTCTAATTATAATAGTAATCCAACCTATGTCCAGCAGAGCTGGAGTCATGCCAGATAGAGTATCCACTAGAAAAATCATTAACAAAAGTAAGTAACTTTGTTTTCTGATGGATACTCCTCTCTGCAGCTTCCTCATCTGCTGAATAGATTACCAAGCAATACCTATTCAGGAGGTGGGCTGATGGATAGTCAGATCAGGAAATCATGCAGCACAGATCTGGCAAAGGGCCCATCCATACACAATCCAAGTCCAAAAAGTAGCGTTTGGTGAACATGTGTAAGGCTGCTCACATTGCCACCAAGCAGATCTCTGCAATGGGAAGCGCTCTTGCAAGAGCAGAAGATGATGACTTGGCCCAGGTTCAACGTGCTGATTCCTTCAGGCGGTTCTTTTTTCACATTTTGATGCAGATGATGATCCAGCAGGACAACACTGATTTCTAAACTGCTTTGCCCTCCCCTCAGCCACAGAAGCCTACAAATAGTCATCTGATATGATGTACTTTGTGCAGTAAATAGAGAAACGAACTATCCGCCTCCACATAATGTAACTGCTCCTCTTCTTTCATGAGACAGGGCAGGGGATAGAAAGATTGAAGGGTGATAGACTGACTCAGGTCACCTATCACCAAGTTTGGTTGTTGCTTTTTTGTAAATGGCATTTCAACCCAATTGACAATGTCAAGATTTCATCAGGACAAGAAAATATGGAGGACTTTAGGATTTATCCTATTCACTCACGGGCGGACGCCATTTGTAAGAAGCTGTCTCTTTATATGATATATCAAAATGAGATTTATTGTGTAAAGAGTCCAGGGGTTCCCTTACTAGTGGAGAGGGGCTTGCTCCAGCAGGGGTAGTGTGGTTGAGCAGCCTTAGGCTTAACAGAGAGGACTGTGAGACATCTGCAAATATACACACAGTAAATAAATGAGACAACTCGAGAAGGAGGTTGACACCAATTTACAAAAATAACAAGTACCTATCTATCTATCTATCTATCTATCTATCTATCTATCTATCTATATTTATATTTATATATATTTGGCACCATAATCAATTTGATCAGGTAAGTATGTTTTGCAAGAAAAACAGTTTTGAAAAGTCGACAGTGCAATTTGTGGAAGTTGCAATGTTATCCTATCGGGGAAAAACAAAGATGGCAAATGGTACAGTACAGGACCAATCTCCTGGAGTTAAGGTTAGTATTAAGCACAGGTCGGGATCACACCAACAAGTCACACCGAGCGGCACTGGGGCGGCTGGGTGCAGAGGTGTAGTACGCACTGGTTGCCCAATGTTAGCCAATGGGGATCGGTCTGGTCAAAAAGATGCTGCAGGTGAGGAATGGGGATGCAGTAGGAGAGAACCGCAGTTTGTCTTGGGGTGCCTGCAGGATGCAGAGAAGCAGCTCCAATGCTCCACAGGAGTCCTGGGTCTTTGTTGAAGACAGGCAGCCCTCCCAGGCTTTGGTGGCACAATAGATGCAAGATGAAGCTACTTTGGTACAATCAGACAGGAGCAGCACACAGGCTGGCAGGGCTAGGTCCAGGTCTGGTGCATCTGCATTTGCTTTCGCAGCTCTTCAGTGTCTTTCCTCTTAGGTCAGCCGGAATCTGATTTCCTGGTGCCAGGGGTTCCCCTTAATACTGTATTCAGGGGCCTTTCTGGGGGGTGGGAAGGTTTGGAGGGGAGGTGTAGGGTAGTAGTTAATAGGATACTTACCCCTGGGGTCACTATGCCCCCTATATGACCACATCCTGTGGGAAGTGGGCATAACCGTGTCCCAAAGTTCCTAAATCTGCCAACACCATGATGGCAGATCTTTAAAAGCGGTGTCCACATCAGGCAGCGCACCTTTGGGGTAGAACTGGCCTGAGGGGTGTACACACCTCCCTGAAGACAAACTTTCCCATCTGTCCAGGTGCCAAAGGAGCCCTGGGGCAGAGGGGTCAGCAACTCTCCTGTGAATAAAGCCATATCTGCATACCAAGGGCGGCGGGCTTCTTCGAAGTCCCCTGCCTAGGAATGCAGATTCACAGGTCATCCTGGTGGGTGGATTGTGAAAGCACCTCTGCTAAAGCAGGCTTTGTCTCTGACCGCCTGAGAGCAGAGGCTTTGACCCTAGAGGCCCAGAATCTTGTCTGTGATGGTAGCCTGGCTAAAACTAATCGGTCGCCACACAGGTGGTTAGTAGGTCTCCAAGGGGCACCGCTAAGGGGCCCTCTGGGTGCATGTATTAATAAATCCATTACTGGCATTAGTGAGAGTCTATTATTATGAGATGTTTGATACCAAACATACCTAGTTCAGTGAAGCTATCATGTAGCTGGGGAACTCGTAGTGACCAGTATACAGCACATGTACTTAACCCCTTCTGTGCCACGGACGTAATGGTTAAAATCTATTTTATGCTATTTCTGCCCCCCCCCGGGGGCAGATCGGCCTATTGTTATTAGGCCGATCTGCCCCCGGGGGGAGATCCCTCTACGCGCCAGGGCTATATTTTTTGTCTGTTTTTTTTTTTTTTAGAAATGGGGAGCAACCCCTTAGGCAAAGGTCACTCCCCTGGGGGGAAATTGTATTTAGACCATTTCTGCCCCCCTTGGGGCGGTGCTCTCACACAGAAATGTGGGAAAATGTGATTTTTTGGGCTAAATTTGAGGTTTGCTGAGGATTCTGGGTAAGAAAACATTGGGGGATCCACGCAAGTCACACCTCACTGGACTCCCTCGGGTGTCTAGTTTTCAGAAATGTCTGGGTTTGGTAGGTTTCCCTAGAAGGCTGCTGAGCCCAGGACCAAAAACGCAGGTGGCCCCCCGCAAAAACAGGTAGTTTTGTTTTTGATAATTTTGATGTGTCCAGATAGTGTTTTGGGGCATTTCCTTTAACGGGCAGTAGGCCCACCCACAGAAGTGAGGTACCATTTTTATAGTGAGACATGGAGGAACACTGGGTGGAAGGAAATTTGTGGCTCCTCTCTGATTCCAGAACTTTCTGTCACCGAAATGAGAGGAAAACCAGTTTTTTTTTGGCCAAATTTTGAGGTTTGCAAAAGATTCTGGGTAACAGAACCTAGTCGGAGCCCCACAAGTCATCCCATCTTGGATTCCCCTAGGCGTTTAGTTTTCAAAACTGCGCAGGTTTGCTAGGTTTTCCTAGGAGCCGGATGAGCTAGAGGTCTAAATCCACAGCTAAGCGCTTTGCAAAAAACAGCTCTGTTTTCTTTGTGAAAATGTGATGTGTCCACGTTGTGTTTTGGGGCTTTTCCTGTCGCGGGCACTAGGCCTACCCCCACAACTGAGTTACCATTATTATCGGGAGACATAGGGGAACACAGCATAGCAAAACAAGTGTTATTCCCCCTTGTCTTTCTCTACATTTTTTCCTTCAAATGTAAGACAGTGTGTAAAAAATACGTCTATTTGAGAAATGCCCTGTAATTCACATGCTAGTATGGGCACCCCGAAATTCAGAGATGTGCAAATAACCACTGCTTCTTAACACCTTATCTTGTGGCCATTTTGGAAATACAAAGGTTTTCATGATACCTATTTTTCATTTTTTATATTTCAGCAAATGAATTTCTGTATACCCGGTATAGAATGAAAACCCATTTTAAGGTGCAGCTCATTTATTGGCTCTGGGTATCTAGGGTTCTTGATGAACCTACAAGCCCTATATATCCCCGCAACCAGAAGAGTCCAGCTGATGTAACGGTGTATTGCATTAAAAAATCTGACATCGCAGGAAAACGTTACAGAGTAAAATGTGGAGAAAAATGGCTGTTTTTTCACCTGAATTTCAATATTCTTTTATTTCAGCTGTTAGTTTCTGTAGGAAACACTTGTAGGACCTACACAAATGAGCCCCTGCTGAATTCAGAATTTTGTCGACTTTTCAGAAATGTTTAGCTTTCTGGGATCCAGCATCGGTTTCTCACCCATTTCTGTCACTAACTGGAAGGAGGCTGAAAGCACAAAAAATAGTAAAAATGGGGTATGTCTCAAATGTCAAAATTGTGTTGAAAAATCGGGTTCTCTAATTCAAGTCTGCATGTTCCCGACAGCTGTGAAGATGGTGATTTTACCACGCAAACCCTTTGTTGATGCCATTTTCAGGGGGAAAACCACGAGCCTTCTTCTAAAGCCCCTTTTTCCCATTAAAAAAAACCTAAACTAAATATTTGCTGTATTTTGGCCAATTTCTTGGTCTCCTTCAGGGGCACCCACAAAGTCTGGGTACCTCTAGAATCCCTAGGATGTTGGGGAAAAAAAGGACGCAAATTTGGTATTGGTAGCTTATGTGAACAAAAAGTTATGAGGGCCTTAGCACGAACTGTCCCAAATAGCCCAAAAAAAACTTGGCACAGGAGGGGAAAAGGCCTGGCAGCGAAGGGGTTAAGAAATGGCTTTTCTGTTCATTCACTGTGTCTAAGAGTTGACAAAGACAAAGCAGGGGCATATCTGCTTTTGCAGATATGCCCTCACATGTAAAATAATGCATCCTGCTTTAGGGCTGTAAGGCTTGCTGGACTTACATATATTGCATGCAGTTTTAGGGGCATTGCCATATGGGCTGCTTCACTTTTAGCTGCACCAAGACAGCTTCAAATGGCAGTCTGCATGTGCTAGGTGAGGGGTCCATGAGGACGGCACAATACATACTGCAGCCCTTAGGGACCCTCTTTGGTACCCATGCCCTAGATACCTGGGGTACCATTTACTAGGGACTTACAGTGAGACCAAAGGTATTGCCAATTGGGGAAGAATTGCACAGTTTTAGGGTTAGAGATCTGGCACTGGGGACCTGGTTAGCAGGAACCCAGTGCACTTTCAGTCAAAACTGCATCACATACCAGGCAAAAAGTGGGGGTGACCATGTAAAAAAGGAACTCTTTCCTACACTTATCTCCTAGAAGGCCTGAGTCATCAGGAAACAACAGACAAGTGCAGGTGCAGTAGACCGTCACTGTCCCTTTGGAGAACTGATTTATCAACCAGCGCACCATTTGACTGTTATTCCTTCCCTGTCTTTTTTACTCTCACTTTGTGCTTCTTCCGTTTCACTGGGGACACACTGCACAGACAAAAGACCTGTGTGGGTCACAGCATACGAGGAACATTTATTTCAAGCAATAACATTGCTCCTTATTTTTTTACTGCTCAAATGAGACCTATAGGAAACACTGTCTATCATAAAATAAGCCAAGCGTGATCATGAATAGTGCATAGGATTCCATAGCTTGTGTCACTGAGTCAGCAGTATCAAGGCCAGAATTTGATAATATGTCCTGAAGCATCCTGACTATCCTGAATGACCTTTGAAAAATGTGCTAGAAGGTCATTCGGCTAATGTGGGTATCCCACAGATCATGAGTGTATCTGGCCAAAAGGCCTGTGGCATTTACTGATTTCAATTACATACTGCCAGCAGAAAAAAAATCTTACCCCATGCCGTCATGCATTTAGATTCCCTATCAGACAGAGTAAAAAAAAAAATGTTCCAGAGGCTTGTCCAGAAGAGCAAGAAGACTGAACCACCAGGCTTCCAGGAGAAAGGAATGGGTGGGTAAGAAACGGGGCGGGGTGCAATCTAATTACTGTAAGAGCAGAAGTGGGCTTCTCCTGGTCCAGTTAGGCCTCATTAAAGGGGAGTAGCGATTCAGTTGTTGGGTCAGAACCTGGGAGAACATCAGTGAGAACATTGGCCTTGGTTTCAACTAAGGGAAGGGGTAGCTACACAATTGCAGCTGCCTTCCTCACCATGAAGTGAAAAGATGTAACCACAGGACGGGGATGCCCCAAAGAGAATTCCAGGATAGCGTTTGAAGCCACTGGCTATAGAAAGGCTGGCAATTCAGCAGCTTGGTCAAGAGGACCCTAGTCATATCCCTTTTTAGTTCCATAAATATTTAGGGGATCAGGTTCCGTCGAAGGCATCAAGATGGCTGCCGCACTTTCATCATGCTCCGGAACCCTTCGTCATCCGCCTCCCGTTGGAAACACAATCCGCCCTCGTCAGCATTGCAGTCCGGCCTCTGGGGCCCCGCTGCCCCTCCCCCCCAGGGACGAGAAGAAAGAATTCCCCGGCCTTCAGGCCTATTGCGAGCGAATTGGCCGCCGTGGCCGCCCGCGACCAAAATGGCAAGTGGCAGGTGAGCGCTGTGGTGCGGGCTTCCGAGGGTCCGGGACACTGTAGCAGCCCGGGTGCGCCTGCGCGCCCCGCCGCAGCGTTTTGATGCACCTCGCCGCTGAAGACCTGATCGTGGTGAGGACCGGCCAAAGGCGAGTCGAGATCTGGGGCCCGCAGCTCCCCCCGGAACGAAGGAGAAAAGAAAACTCCCAGGACTTCAATCTGACCGCAAGCGGATTGACCGCCCACGGCTGCCCGCGCCCAGAACTCCGGGTGACGAGTGGGCGCCGCGGCACGAACTGTTGAGGGGGCCTGGGGCGCTGCGGAGGCCCAAACGCACCCGGGTGTCTGCCGCAGCTGAACCGCTGCGAGGAATGGCTGGAGGTGAGCCGTGAACTGGGTCAGCCACCGAGGTGTTGAGGCTGAGGATCCGCGTTGCCAGCGGGGAGGAAGGCCCTCTCATGTTCCTCCCCTCTCCCTTCCCCACTGGATTGAGGTGCCTGGTCCTGGGAGGTGGCGCGTTGCTGGACTGTGAAGAGCTGGCCCCTCTGTCCCCTCCCTCCGTCCGAGTGGTGGACTGGGCGAAGAAATTGTTTTTTTGAGACTCGGGGTTTGTGGACTTGGGGACCCTCAGAGCTGCTCGGTTGACCTGCAAAGTGTGAGACTGCGCGGCGGACTTGGGCCGTGGACAGAGGCACCCTTGTTCCTGGACTCATGTGCGGGGGCCCGGCCGGACGGTGCTGCTGGCCCTGACACTCCTGCGCCCTGAAATCAGCGCCAGGGGCAAAGATAAGTCGGCGCGGCAGCGCAAACATGCATGGACCAATTTACCACGGCCACAGCTGGGACTCGGATGGAGGACCGTGCCCCGAGTAAACTGTAAACTTCGTACTTGTATAGCACACTCCTCACCCGTTAGGGTCTCAAGGCGCTGTACGCATACCGCTGTGGAACCCCTCCTGGCTTTTCCCTGTGAGGTGCCCACTCCTGGGCAGCCTCCAAGGTGAAGCCAGGCATCCCAGCACTGTTGGGGCCATTGTGGAGATTAAGCAAGCTACTGCCCACAGTTACAGAGTGGGACCCATGAATTAGATTAGGCACTGATACGAGAATTATCAGGTCTGAGGAAATTGAGCGCAAGACCCGCCGGGTCGGGAATTGAACCCTGGTCCAGGGGCAGATTTCTGCATCAGGGTCTGCCGCTCTAACCATTGAGCCACACTTCTCCACCTAGTGGAGGTGGCGAGCCACAGACGGTGCCCGGCGACGATCCTCCAAGCAATTAGGGTTGACGTGGCCCTGGTCCGGCAAGACCTCAGCAACGCCACAGCTCGAATTACGGAGGCTGAATCCAGGATATCCACAGTGGAAGATGACGTGACCGCTCTCAAGGCTCAGGTCTCCGCACTGACCACTCTCGCACATCGGAACTTCGCCTAAGAGCCGAAGATGCTGAGAATAGGTCCAGGCATAACAACCTTCGTATGGTGGGCCTTCGTGAAACTACTGCAGCACCATCTCTAGCCACGTACTCTGAGGAGTGGTTCCGCTCTTGGATGCCGACGGACCGCCTCACACCATGGTTCGCGATCGAGCGAGCCCACAGGGCCCTGCAATCAAGGCCCCCGCCGGGTTCTCCACCCAGACCAGTGATACTCTGTCTCTTCAATTTCAAGGACAGAGGCGCAGTGCTGCAAGAAGCATGCTCTAAAGGAGATCTTTTCTGCAACGGTGCAAAGGTCCTCCTTTTCCCTGACTACATGCGAGAGGTACAGCAACAGCATCGCTCATTCATTGAGGTGAAACAGAAACTGAGAGCAATGGACATTCAGTACCGTCTCCTGTTTCCAGCAAAACTCTGTGTGGTCCACAGTAACAAGACTTAATTCTTTGAACAGCCGGCCACAGCGTGGACCTGGCTGACGGAGGAGGTTCCTCTTGGTCCGCACAGGGACGGATCAAAACCACTGCGAGAAGCGCTGTTGAGCCACCAAAAGGGGCAGCCGCCCGGCCGACGCCGTCGCACGCCGTGGCGCAGGGTGCAACACGGATCCCGCTCGAGCCCCCCCCCCCAGAGACTGGGGTGGAACCATAGAGCCCGCGATCACTGGAGGATGATGGGGGCGCCCAGGGAAGCCCTGGCCCGCAGAATGCGACGCTGACCCGGTCGGGGTCCCTAGACGGAACGGATATGTCCCGAAGTCCGGTGCTGTGACTTCACAAATGATAGATGACTCTGAAAACGGTGCAGATTGCCGAGATGAAGAGCATGCCAATTTTGACTAATTACCACTTACTGTGTTTCTGTACTTGATCCGATGTCATGGAGGGGTCCACCACTGCTCTATCAGTTAACGCTTCACCCCACTAGTTCCGAAAGTGAGGTGATATATATGGGCGACAGATGCTTCTGGGGGGAAGTATTGGGTGGGGTGGGAGTTGGGGGGCAAGGGAGTTTAGGCCTGGTTCTAAAGGTCATTGTTATTGTTTTTGTTATGCTGAAATGTTTGTGTTTATTAGCCAATACACAGGGCAGGAAGCGCAGAGACTCAATTGACACAGTAGGGGCGCATGTTCCGCGGCAAAGGGGGCAAGACAAGGTTTTTCGGAGATCCCCAGGTCCAGTAATGGAGAGCTTTGGTAACTGCTGTGGGAATTTTCAAGACACCCGCCCCTATGAACCAGACACAGGTTATCTCATGGAATGTTAATGGTCTCCTCGTCAAGATTAAGCGCACTGCAGTCTTTATACACCGATATCGACCTGAAGCACTCCTACTGCAGGAGACACATCTTTGGGCGATAACTGCCCCTTCTTGCCCCGCAGGGGTTTTGATAGACTGTACCATGCTGGGTTTAAGCGCGGATCGCGGGGTGGCCATACTACTACACCGTGCATTTCCCATGACAAAAATCCAGGTATGAAGGGACCGACAGGAACGCTATGTAGTCATCACCGGGAAAGTTGAAGGGACCACGATCAATATGGTCAGTGTTTATGCTCCTCCCTCGTTGGTACGTGGAACCCTCGGGGACCTCACCAAGCTGCTTCTAGACCGGCCTCCCGGGCTTACTATGTTGGGAGGAGATTTTAACGCAACCCCGGACCCAGCCTTGGATGTAGCCAGTCCGCTCTTCATGTACAGACACGCAACGGCTGCGGGAATCACTGGGTGGTTCTCCGCGACGGGGCTTTGCGATGCTTGGCGGGTGTGGCACCCAAGAAGGCGACAGTTCACCCATACCTCAGCGGCCCATGGCTCGCAATCCAGAATTGATCTGGTGCTGCTCCCAAGTACGGACTGCACCTACCTCTCCCATATTGAAATACTACCGAGGGGAGTTTCCGACCACGCCCGCTTCGGTTCGTCGTGGGCCCGCTCGGTCTCAGACCCATTCTATGTGGCGGCTAAACACGTGGTATCTTCAGGATAAGGTCTACACTGAGCAGCTGCGGCAGGCACAGAGAGAGTACTTTGAATTGAATGAAAGGTCGGTGGCCTCCGTGGGCATCCTATGGGCGGCAGGCAAGGTGGTGCTGCGGGGTACGGCTAAAAGCCTGATACGGGATCAGGAACGCACACAAACCCAGCGTATTGAACAGCTGGAGTTCCGGGCGCTGTGTCTGGAGAATGAAAGTGCAGCGAGCCCAAGCGAAAGGGTGACGCGACACCTTCTCCTAATCCGTGAGGAAATCCGAGATCAATCCCTAGAAGCTGCAAAGCACCTGTGGAGGGCTACCACTGCAAAGATCTATGGGTGAGGAGACAAAACGGGAAAGATGCTGTATTGACTGGTGTCCCGCCACCGGGCTTCCAGAATTGTCCCCGAAATTTATGACGGGGAGGGGGGCCTCGTTGTGGGTCACCTAGAAGTAGCGGACGCCTTCGCCAGATACTACCAAACACTATATCGAGCGTCTGCAATGATCGATCTGGGTCAGGCCCGCTGATTACTGGATGAGATTCCCCTCCCGCGGTTACCCTCAGCAGAAGTGCGGATCTTGGATGAACCTATTAACACAGAAGAAATTGGGGCGGCTATCTCTGCAATGGGTACAGGGAAAACGCCAGGTCCCGACGGGTTCCCCATGGAATACTACAAAGCGCTCAAGGAAGACATAACGCCACGCCTGTTAAAACTCTTTGAGGAAGTGGAAAGTGGCGGGTCCATCCCCCGAGAGCTGGACGGTGCCACTATTGTGGTGCTTCCTAAAACCCAGCCCCCTTCGCTGCACTGTGCAGGTTATAGGCCGATATCGCTGATTAAAACTGAGGTAAAAATCTGCGCCACTATCCTCGCCGCTCGCCTCAAAAGGGTTCTACCGCAGCTAATCCATCCAGACCAATGTGGGTTCATGGCAACTCGTAGTACTCGACATTACATTAGCCGGTTACACGTGGCTTTGGCTGAGCGTCGCCGACTGCCCCGAGACCTTGCCCTTTTACTCATCGACTTTGAAAAGGCCTTTTTTAGTGCTCCGGCACGCGTGCTTGGGGCCGAGGTTTCGTTGTCTGGTCCGAGCGTTATACACCAACCCCACAGCCCGCGTACAGGTCAACAGGGCCTTGTCCTCAGTTTTTGAGGTTTATCGGGGCACACTTGGCCATTGAGCACCTGACCCAGATGATCAGGACAGACCTAGTATTATGCGGCTGGAGATGGGGTCACTGCCGAGAAGACAGGATAGCGTTATACGCTGACGACGTCCTGTTGTTTATGGAAAAACCCAGTACAACGTGCCCGCGAAGTCTCTGTCTTTTACGACGCTATGAACAAGCGTCTGGACTTAAAATGAACCCTACCAAATCGATACTGGTCCCACTGGCTAGTCCGCATGACTGTTTTGACTGGCAGGACACAATATCCTTGCGCAGGCTCAGCTTTAAATATCAGGGCATTTGGGTGTCCCTCTTACATGAACTGACATGGGTCAGAAACCTGGCACCGTTGTTGGCACGTGTCAGGATGGACCTACAGAGATGGCAGACTCTACCACTAAACGTGATGGGCCAAGTGGCCCTATATAAAATGATGATCCTGCCAAGACTTCTATATGTACTTCAGAACTTTCCCCTCCCAATCCCTCGTTGCTCGTTTAGAGCTCTGGAGAGCGCTACTGGGCTGTTTCTCTGGAAGGGGGCCAGGCATCGAGTAGCGGCACAACACTGCCGGAGGGGGGTTTATGATGGGGGCCTGGGTGCCTCATGATTGGTTCACCGGGGGGGTGGGGTGACCCGGCCTATCAGGTAGAGTTGGAGATCCTGGGCTTCCCACGTATCCTTGATATGTTATACGGAGCACCCCTCCCCCGAGACATGGAAGAGATAACTAGGGTGGTTTTCTTGGCATGGCGCACCGCATTAAGACATACCCACTGGAACACCGTCGTCACCCATCAAAAGGGGAAATTGTTGAGCGCGACTGCAGCGCTGGAAGGGTTTGCAAAATGAGACCTGCTGGGCATTTCACTAGCGGGAGATGTATGGAGGCGGGAGGCAATTAAGTCATTTCAGGATCTACATGCAGACTTTCAACTAGCTCAGACACAGTTCTTCAGGTACCTCCAGCTCCAGCACGCCCCTGAGGGACCACTTGTCGGCCGCAGGCCCTTTGCCGGAATATAGCCCACTGGAGGCCAAACTACTTATGGGGAACCTGGGTGGGAGAGGCATTTCCCAAATCTATCAAATGTTAGTTAACAACGCTCCGGGTGGCCTGGGCTCAGTTAGAACCAGATGGGAGTCATAGGTTGGAGCTCTCGAGGAGGCGGAGTGGAGGGAGGCTTTGATGGCACCCCGGGTATTGACGGTGTCTGTTAGACTTTGCGCAGTGCAATTCTACTACTTACATGGAGCATATCTGACACCGTACAGGTTGCACCGGGTGGGTCTCCGCTCCTCTGCCCAATGCCCGCGATGTTCAAGAGAACCCGCGGATTTCTTCCATATGGTTTGGGCTTGTCAAGTGATACAGACATATTGGGGCAAAGTGATCCAAGAATTGAGAATGGCCTTGGAACAGGAGGTGCAGATGTCCACAAAGTTAGTCTTGTTGGGGGTAATGTAGGAAATGGGAGGATCGCGGGCGAGGTGCGCCCTTGCGGCCACGGCCATGCTGGTCGCGAAAAGAGACATCACTGCCGCCTGGAACTCCTCCAAGGGTCCGTCATTCCGAAAGTGGAGAAGGGGTGTTGACTGGTGCGCAAGCCAAAAAAAAATGGTATACGAATCCAGGGGTTGCCCTCGGAAATTTGAGAGAATACGGGGACGATGGGTGGGATTGCTGCCATAGACCAGGGCGAGACCACAACTCTGAGTGTTGTAATAAGAACTGATTTGATACTTGCCTCCTGGACCGCACTACTGTTAAATGTTATTGTCGATGATGGGTTGAAACTGGAATTCCCTGTACTGTCTGTGCATTCTGTCCTGCACATTTTCTTTCTCTTTCAAAACAATAAAAATGTGTTTATAAAAAAAAAATATATATTTAGGGGATCAGAATTAGACTAAAAAAAGAACATGCATAATTTGGCCATGAGAAGAAGAGAAGATCCCCGGCAATATATCTCCTCCTCGAATAATCTTTGGGCCTCTCTCTGGGATCTCAGCTCTTCCGTGAAGCACACTGGCTCTGAAGTTATGGGAGCTGACACTGGCACTGACTGGGTTCCAGAGGGTTGAGGAGTTTGCATGGGCGGCCTCGACGGCAGCACCATTTGCGGCAGTTGCACCGTTTACCTCTGGGCTGTGCGACAAGCGGGACATAGCCTGCACTGGGGACCAACGGGCAACAACAAAAAATACCAGTCTGCCTGAACTGCATTAACACAGCCTCTCTCCTGGATCTCAGCTCTTCCCTGAAGGACACTGGCTATAAAGTTATGGGAGCTGACAATGGCACTGCCTGGGTTCCAGAGGGTTGAGGAGATGGCATGGGTCGCCTCGACCACAGCACCATTTGTGGCAGCTGCACCGTTTACCTGTGGGCAGCGTGACAACAGGGACTTAGCCTGCACTGGGGGCCAAAAGGGCAACACCCAAAAACACCATACTCTGCTGGAACGGCACAAACACAGGCATACCCCAAGGCCCCAAGGGACCTGAAGGCGGCCCGAGGAGGCAACCGTCCTGGAGAAGATCCTGAAATAAGAAACTCTGCTGGATATGACCCTGGGGCTTTGATAAGGGGACATGGGTGCTGCAGGCTTCACAAGCTGGGTGGGGTTGCCCACGTACTGCGAGGGTGAATCTGCCAGCAGAGTTGGTTTGTGGGGCACAACAAGAACTAACTCTGGCTCTGATGGCAAGGTTACAGTGGGAATATGTGGGCACCTGAGTGACTTACCTTTCAAAGAAGCTCTGTTTTGTATGCTAGCTTCATTGGCTTTAGGAATGCAAGGATGGTAAGCTTGAACAGAGCCCTGGAGTGGCACCTGCCTCTCATTTAGTCATCAGCCTGCAACACTGAACAGTTCTCCTTTCCTCTCCGCAAATACAATGGGGTCCATAATGAGGCAAGACTTGCATGACTTGTGGTCTGACCACAGACAGATCGAATGATAGCCAGGAAAGGACATCTGCCCCTTGCAGTCTCTACATGGGTTAAAGTCAGAAGGCTTTGGAGGAGATATTGGAGCACTGCACTTTTACTTTGATTTAGGTAAAGCACAGTAGAGTGAAACTCTCCGAGAGCAGCTGTAGAGCCTCGTCTAAGGCACAGCAGAAACTTAACTCGGACCTGCCACGTAGCCAGCACCCCCTACCGCTGTCAAGAGCTTTAAAGCTTTGGCATTTACATTAAGGGATGGTCATTATGCCATTTCTGTCCGCAAAAGAACACATTTAGAAGCCTTCAGTTTTGATGAAAATTCTCCAGTTCACCTTCATTTGGCTTGCAATGCAAACTAGTTTTGTGATTCTTTCTTCTGTGCTCGCTGTTTATTCACTTCAATTATGAGTGAGTCAGTCCTCCATTGGCTACAGCTTGACAGCCATCACAGTGCCATCTTTTTTCCTTCATTTTTACCAGAATCATACTGTAAGGAAATGCCTCCTTGGCATGGTTACCCCCTGACTTTTTGCCTTTGCTGATGCCAAGTTATGATTTGAAAGTGTGCTGAGGCCTGCTAACCAGGCCCAAGCACCAGTGTTCTTTCCCTAAACCTGTACTTTTGTTTCCACAATTGGCACACCCTGGCACCCAGGTAAGTCCCTTGTAACCGGTACCCCTGTTACCAAGGGCCCTGATGCCAGGGAAGGTCTTGAAGGGCTGCGGCATGTCTTATGCCACCCTGGAGACCCCTCACTCAGCACAGACACACTGCTTGCCAGCTTGTGTGTGCTGGTGGGGATAAAATGACTAAGTCGACATGGCACTCCCCTCAGGGTGCCATGCCAACCTCACACTGCCTACAGGTATAGATAAGTCACCCCTCTAGCAGGCCTAACAGCCCTAAGGCAGGGCGCACTATACCATAGGTGAGGGCTTAAGTGCACGAGCACTATGCCCCTACAGTTTCTAAGCAAAACCTTAGACATTGTAAGTGCAGGGTAGCATAAGAGTATATGGTCTGGGAGTCTGTCATACACGAACTCCACAGCACCATAATGGCTACACTGAAAACTGTGAAGTTTGGTATCAAACTTCTCAGCACAATAAATGCACACTGATGCCAGTGTACATTTTATTGTAACATACACCCCAGAGGGCACCTTAGAGGTGCCCCCTGAAAACTTCACCGACTACCAGTGTGGGCTGACTAGTTTTAGCAGCCTGCCACACACCAGACATGTTGCTGGCCACATGGGGAGAGTGCCTTTGTCACTCTGTGGCTAGTAACAAAGCCTGTACTGGGTGGAGGTGCTTCTCACCTCCCCCTACAGGAACTGTAACACCTGGCGGTGAGCCTCAAAGGCTCACCCCCTTTGTTACAGCACCCCAGGGCACTCCAGCTAGTGGAGTTGCTCGCCCCCTCCGGCCACAGCCCCACTTTTGGCGGCAAGGCCGGAGGAGATAATGAGAAAAACAAGGAGTCACTGGCCAGTCAGGACTGCCCCTAAGGTGTCCTGAGCTGAGGTGACTGACTTTTAGAAATCCTCCATCTTGCAGATGGAGGATTCCCCCAACAGGGATAGGGATTTGCCCCTCTCCCCTCAGGGAGGAGGCACAAAGAGAGTGTAGCCACCCTCAGGGCTAGTAGCCATTGGCTACTAACCCCCCAGACCTAAACACACCCCTAAATCGAGTATTTAGGGGCTCCCAGAACACAGCAAGATAGATTCCTGCAACCGAAGACGAAGAAGGGCTGCTGAGCTGAAAATCCTGCAGAGAAGACGGAGACACCAACTGCTTTGGCCCCAGCTCTACCGGCCTGTCTCCCCACTTCTAAAGACACTGCTCCAGGGACGCGTTCCACAGGGTCCAGCAACCTCTGAAGCCTCAGAGGACTACCCTGCATCTAGAAGGACCAAGAACTCCCGAGGGCAGCAGCTCTGCTCCACAAAGACTGCAACTTTGCAACAAAGAAGCAACTTTGAAACAACATACGTTTCCCGCCGGAAGCGTGAGACTTTGCACTCTGCACCCGACGCCCCCGGCTCGACTTGTGGAGAACAAACACTACAGGGAGGACTCCCTGGCGACTATGAGCCCGTGAATAGCCAGAGTTGACCCCCCTGAACCCCCACAGCGACGCCTGCAGAGGTTATCCCGAGGCTCCCCCTGACCGCAACTGCCTGCTTCAAAGACCCAACGCCTGTTAAAGACACTGCACCCGCAGCCCCCAGGACCTGAATGATCCGACCTCCAGTGCAGGAGCGACCCCCAGGTGGCCCTCTCCCTTGCCCAGGTGGTGGCTACCCCGAGGAGCCCCCCCTTGCCTGCCTGCATCGCTGAAGAGACCCCTTGGTCTCCCATTGAATCCTATTGCGAACCCGACGCCTGTTTGCACACTGTACCCGGCCGCCCCCGTGCCGCTGAGGGTGTACTTTCTGTGCTGACTTGTGTCCCCCCCGGTGCCATAAAAAAAAACCTGGTCTGCCCTCCGAAGACGCGGGTACTTACCTGCTGGCAGACTGGAACTGGGGCACCCCCTTCTCCATTGAAGCCTATGTGTTTTGGGTACCACTTTGACCTCTGCACCTGACCGGCCCTGAGCTGCTGGTGTGGTAACTTTGGGGTTGCTCTGAACCCCCAACGGTGGGCTACCATGGACCCAACTTTGAACCCTGCAGGTGGTTTACTTACCTGCAAAACTAACAAACACTTACCTCCCCCAGGAACTGTTGAAAATTGCACTGTCTAGTTTTAAAATAGCTTATTGCCATTTATGTGAAAACTGTATATGCTATTTTGCTACTTCAAAGTTCCTAAAATTCCTAAGTGAAATACCTTTCATTTAAAGTATTGTTTGTAAATCTTGAGCCTGTGGTTCTTAAAATAAACTAAGAAAAGATATTTTTCTATATAAAAAACTATTGGCCTGGAATTGTCTTTGAGTGTGTGTTCCCCATTTATTGCCTGTGTGTGTACAACAAATGCTTAACACTACCCTCTGATAAGCCTACTGCTCGACCACACTACCACACTACCACAAAATAGAGTATTAGAATTATCTCCTTTTGCCACTATCTTACCTCTAAGGGGAACCCTTGGACTCGGTGCATGCTATTTCTTACTTTGAAATAGTACATACAGAGCCAACTTCCTACACATACTTCTCAAGCAGATTTGCCAGGTACTCCTTGATGAGTTTCTTACCCTTCATAACATTCCCGAATCAGTGTCTCAGCACAGACTCCTTTTTTTGTCTGGGTCCTGGAGTGAGCTTGCAATGAAACTTTATGGGTCGCATGATAGCTATCAATTTTATTTGCATGTTGGTTATTTGCTGGGACAGAATTATTAGCCCCTGTAACTGCTGTTAGTACAAGGTCTTTAATAATCACATTCTATTACAAGGTGGGCTTCCCAGTGCCCACTATCCTCCAATTGAAGGCAACTGACCACCTTGCTGAGCAATTCTTTGCCACAGAACCTTCAGCCAAGCCAAGATTTTCTCCATTGTTCGCAACCACCTTTCCCGTCTTTTTTGTGGACCTTCTGGACCTGCTGGGAGCACGTTCCCCCACCCCAATATGGCAGTAAAGGTCTTGCAGCTACGGATTTGGTACAGTTGCAATTGTCGCAAAGGTTATAGGGCATTAGAAGGCCCCTATGCTGAAACTGGGTCTCATTAGTCCTTTATGTTGTAACATGAAGCACGAACATTCAAGCCACCAAGCATAACTCAATGCATCACATTCAAACTCTGAGGGAGACAGGCATCAGCAGAAAGTTTGGCTGGTAAATTTTCATTTCTCCTTCAAGTCTCATGCCTCACTGCACTCCTTCCTTCCCAGAATGATTTGTAATGCCAAATTATAAGTAAAATATTGTTTAACATTAAGCTGAATGAGCTTAATTTCAAATACAATCAGACCAGGGAAGAGACAGCAAGGACCACAGTGTCTCTTGTGAGCACAGGCGCATGCCTCCATCAGCAGGGCTGCAGATGTCACTACAGTACGGTTCTGCTCATTCAAGAAAGGTGTACTGTAGGGAGGGAGAATGAAAGACCAAGCTAAGTGCAAAAACGATAATATCCAAAACCTGACATTCGGTGGGATTTTATGAAACAACTGCAACCCACAATAAGAATCTAACTGCCAGAAATGAGGATTTGGGCATCTGATGTTTCTCTGAACTTTAGAGAGTCAAGCAAATTGCTAGGTGTGCAAACAAAGTGTTCTGTCAGTAGCTATAGCCAAAGAATGCTGGAATTCAAGTGGTAGATCTGAAGCTAGTGGCCCGAGCCCAAACCAAACACATCCCCACTATTACAGCTGTAGTATAATGGGAAGGAGGGGCTGACCTACGAAAGTTCAAGAGACTTGATACTATTAAAGAGATTTCAGTTTGGATGCTTTTTGTCTGAGGGAACAGCTATACACTATATTATAGCGATAGGAAATAATGACTAACATGACATGAAACAGGAACATTCATATAGGTATATTTTATATGACTATTATTAGGGACTGACCTTAATGTATTTTATGATTTTCTTCTGCAGTTGCTTTAGCCAAATATTATGACACCCAATCTAATGAGTCCACAACCAACCCACGATTATTTGACACTTGCCATATAATATAATCATCTGCCAAAACACTGCTGATTTGAGCAAAAGATAATTAGGTTCAAACCTTACCCGATCAAAAGTTATCTTAATCTCACAAACACCATGTATTTTAGATGAATGACCTCAGTTATTCAGTTTGATTTCATCCATCTTTTCTGCTTTGCTTTAAAGTAGACTTATCTTTAAAAAGATAATACGGCTTAGCAGAGTGGGGGATGACAGAGAGACAGGAATAAAAGAGATAGTAGAAGTGCAGATAGCAAACTGCAAACTCTTTCAAAGTATTTGGCTAGAAGGTCTTACAATGCCAAGCACTTAAGGCAGCAATGGTGACAATAACAAATATATGAAAAACATTTTTTTAACGAATGGTGGAGAAAGCTCACAATCACATTTTCATTTGAATATAAAGCAGCAGCTGCTAATGCCTAAATAAGGACAGCATCATTTTCCACATATTTCGAAATGTATGTGAATATTTTTGCTACTTGCGCTGTAGGGACTGTTACTTTGCTATAACTATGTCAAAGGCAGTAGATAGAGGCCGATCTTTCACCTCTTTCTCAGAGGCTCTGCAGAAAGGGTGACCCCTTACAGAAGCCACTGTAACTGTCAGGTGTGTCACAGATTATAGAAAGGTTGCTCTCTAGCTGTAGTGCCTGACAGCACAAAGAGGAAAAGGCCCAAATGCACAAAACCTCCAAAGTGCTGGCTCTCAATTGTAGGAAAGGTCTTACAAGACTGAAGCTTTGGATCTGGGTATAACCAGAAATGGGGCAGAGCTAGCAGAACTGGAGCAGGAGCTGGCAGGAATGGAGCACAACTGGGGCAGAGCCAGAGCTGTAGCTGGACTCGAGCAAAACGAGAAGCAAGTAATAAAACAGCAAGAGCACGGGCGGAGTTGCAATCAACTGGTACACAAATGAGTTTTTTAAAAATATTGGTAGAACAGGAAGTGCTTGACCAGAAAGTGATGGTCTCTCAATAGGAACTACCGAACAGGAAGGGTTGGACTAAGAAAGAAACACTGGAATGGTGTTTAAGTGGCCACCTTGGAGTGGAGACTGTGTTGGTACACTATACGTGGCCACCTTTGAGTGGAGAAGGTTTTGGTACACTACCTTAGAATACAGTCTCAATAAAGTAGAGTTGGATTGTAGCTTTTCTTTTACAGTTGTGCCCATTGCTAGCCCAGAATAAAAATTTCCCAGAGAGTTAAATATTTAAAAAATGCATGTTAAAGATGAAATCAGGCCCACTAAATCTTAAGTAAATGGTTTACACTTGTTAGGAGAAAGTGTTAACAAATTATTGCTCTTGCACAATTTTATTTGCAATTTAATCAGTGTACCTTTAAGCTGAAAGCGTGACAAACTGAAAGCATAACAATTATATAATTACCAGAGAGAATGACGATGCTGCTTGTTCCAACAATCCTACAAGTCCTGCCTCTGTAAAATACTTTCCAGAACAGATGCCTTCTTCATCTGGAGATACCACATCATCAGAAACAGCAGATTCTTCCAAAACATTTGAAGAAACGTTCTAAGGAAAAATAGGTCATACATATGCATATCAGTAACTACTTTAACCTTCCTAATGAATATTCTAGTGTTTCTGACTGCCTTATCGAGCCATTTTGCAGCTATGCAGTGTATCAAGCAATTGTATCTGCTCATTTAAACATTCATTCACCGTTAGGCCACTAAGAAACTAATGTGGTAGACCACAGACACTGCTATGACCTCATGCCAACATTAACCCATCCAAGCGTAACAATTGGATGGACAATCATAGTGACTAAATATAACAAAATCTTGTATTGTTTAATTTATGAGCTTGTTGGAAAGCATATTCTTTTGTCTGCATTTATTTTGTTGTATGTACAAGCCATTACCTGAAACGTAACACATCCCACAGGAAGATATTTGCGATCCTCAAGCATACTCAAGTATTCAGCCACAAGTGCTGCAGAGTGTACCAAGCACTGTGCAGCTTCTGCATGATTGCTTCTTTCTGAATGTTTCCCAGCCATGTTCTGCAACCAAGTCAAGCGTAGGTCGGGTGAGGTTTGATAACCCTTCGCAATTCTGAAAGAACATAAAATTGAATTTGCCAAAAATGAGTAATAGTCGGGAGGAAGAGCTAGAACTCACATATTTGTATATCTGATCTGTTGCTTGCAGTGCATCTCTTAAACCTGATAACCACATTTTATTGAAAAAATTTGATATGCTGTTATAAGTTACGGATCCAGCAACAACATCTATGGACTGCTTCCAACCCTCGACTAACTTAGCAGCATGTCTGGAATTAGAGTTAATTCGATAAAGTGGTTCTGTTAGGCATACTATGCCTCAAAGACCTCAGACCTCAGACCTCAAAGCTTGCATACCCATTTTGCCTCAAAAAGAAAAATTAGGGATTTCAATGTCTGGGGATTCAGAACGAGGTGAAGTTGTAAACATGTATTATAGGCAGGACTATTACTGGACTGCTCAAATCAGGAGCTTTCTTGCTGAAGTAGGTCGTGTTGGCTAAAATGGCCCTAATGCAGCATTGTTTTTAAGTGTTTATCTCAGTATAACATACACCTTTGTCACAGAACCTTATTCAAGGCACTTAGCATTATTATATTGAACACTTTCATAAGAGGGGAAATAAGTTGATTGGTGCTCGTAGCACTCAAACCTAATTACAATAAGGGTGGCATCTATGCAAAAGGTACCTGGAAAGTGAGGATCTGGCTGCACCACTATAGCTTTTGTTGGAATGGTTCTCTGAAGAGCTGACCACAGACAGAGATTTGTTGATTGATAGAGAACCTGACACTGACCTCCCAAAGCAGCTCTGCCCTGGAGTCAAGAATGTAATCCCTTCCCTATTCCTGATCAGATTGGTTATATGACAGTGTGACTAGATTCTAAGGCTACGTAAGATTAGTATGCCAGAGGCTCTGAAGGCCCCCATATGGAATCTACAAAATTTAAGACTGGTAGCAACAATATCACAATGACCACGTGGAAAACAAATGTTGCTGAATGACCATGTGAAACTTACAAGTTAGCAAGACTTTCAATTCTTTCACTGAAGCGCACACTACGTTCAGTGTAAACTGAGACAATTTATATAACAATACAGAATTTTAAAGACAACTAGAGACACCTGGCACAAAATCCTACATGACTATTTTACCAAGTGCACTATCCACCTTGATGGACCTATCTCTAAATGGCAAAGCAAACACAGTACAGTACAGGGCTTACAAGATATACAGAAAAAGCCACTTTCAGTTAACATCAAAAGGGAAAAAGGATTGTGTTAAGGAAACTGTACATAAGGACTAGGCTAAGCTTTAAGAATCCCATGAGTTACATTAGGTTTCATTGGACCCGTTAAACATATTAAATAGTATCTATGCTACACTTGGGGACCTGCATAAAATTGAATGTAACACACAGCAGGAACATCTCAAGTGCAATGTTCTTGAGGCAACCGTTCTTCCACCTTGTATGGTTTTGCCTTAGAAACTACTTACTGGACTAGAATTAGATGGATACACACAAAGCATGAGTCACTTTGTTTAACTGACACCAAGTGCAATCATGTTTGGGGTATCCCCATTTAAAACAGCAAAAATGAGAGGAACAGTTGGACGTTGCTCACTCTGGTACTGGGAAACTGGGGGATAGCTATTTAATCAATGGTAAGGGAGGCCACTTCGGTAGGAGTTTGAACCAAAGATATGGAGGCATGGGCACAAGCGGAGGAAATTTGCATATGATTGACTTGCATTATTAACAGATTCTATTTCTATTACATGTAGTTACATCTTTTGTCTGTGTTCTCCCCTATGGAGAGGTGAGGATGTGCCCATATGTTTAATGGTGTATTTGCAAATATCAAGCAACTAAAGGACAAGTTACTTACCTTTAGTAACAAAATATCTGGTAGAGACATATTCCAATTGCAGATTCCTTACCTTAGAATTTTCCCCCAGGCGTCAGACTGGATCCGGATATTTTTCTTCGAACAATAACCTTGCGCGTCGGCAGGTGGCGTCGGTCGACTCCGCGGGCGTCGTGGTCGCCTTGATGACGTCGGGAGTAGTATATAGATGCTGTCCTCGCGCAGTGACGTCAGTTTCTTTTAATAACTTTCCATGCCAAAGCGCAGAGCCGCTAAGAACGCTGAGATTGGTGCGCCAGAGCTAAGGACCTGAAAGGGGGAATCCCTGTCCCTAAAAATCAGTTTGCAAGCGGGGAGGATGAATGGGCGGTAAGGAATCTGCAACTGCAATATATGTCTCTACCAGATATTTCGTTACCGAAGGTAAGTAACTTGTACATCTGATAGAGACCTCTAGTCGCAGATTCCTTGCTTTAGAACAGATACTCATGCAATGCCATCCTTGGTGGTGGGCTGCGAACCAAGATCATACTAGGAAGTCTTGCAGGACCGAAACAACCAAAATAGCCGTCCCGATGGACCTGACTGTCCAGGCAGTAGTGCTTAGCACACATGTGCAGGGATGCCCATGTAGCTGCATGGCAGATATCCAGGACAGGAACTCTGCGTGCTAACGCAGTGGAAGCAGCAGTTGCTCTGGTGGAATGAGCATGCAAGCCTTCAGGAGGTTGCTTTTTGGCCAAGGCGTAGCACATTTTGATGCAAAGAAGCACCCACCGAGAGATGGTACGCTTTTGCACCACCTTCCTTTTTTTCGCATCCACATACCCAACGAAGAGTAGATCGTCCACCTGGAAATCTTTAGTACGATTGAGGTAGAACACCAATGCTCTTTTTGGGTCCAGATGGTGGAATCTCCCCTCCTCATGGGAAGGATGTGGGGGTGCGTAGAAAGTAGGCAAAGTGATTGACTGACCTACATGAAAGGGTGTAACCACCTTAGGAAGGAAGGAAGCCCTAGTGTGCAACACTAATTTGTCAGGGTGCACAGATAAGTATGGAGGTTTTGAGGAAAGGGCCTGAAGCTCACTCACCCTGCGAGCAGAGGAGATAGCGACCAGAAAGACAGTTTTGAAGGTGAGGAGCCGCAAGGGACAATTATGCATTGGCTCAAAGGGGGTACACATCAAATAAGTAAGTACAAGATTTTGGTCCCACTGAGGCATGATAAATGGAGTGGGAGGAAATAAATGGGTGAGCCCTTTCAGGAATTGTAGGAAAGTACCATCTTGCCTGGTATGTTACCCCCATTTTTCACTGTATATATATTGTTTTAGTTGTATGTGTCACTGGGACCCTGCTAGCCAGGGCCCCAGTGCTCATAAGTGTGCCTGAATGTGTTACCTGTGTTATGACTAACTGTCTCACTGAGGCTCTGCTATCCAGAACCTCAGTGGTTATGCTCTCTCATTTCTTTCCAAATTGTCACTAACAGGCTAGTGACCAATTTCACCAATTTACATTGGCACACTGGAACACCCTTATAATTCCCTAGTACATGGTACTGAGGTACCCAGGGTATTGGGGTTCCAGGAGATCCCTATGGGCTGCAGCATTTCTTTTGCCACCCATAGGGAGCTCTGACAATTCTTACACAGGCCTGCCACTGCAGCCTGAGTGAAATAACGTCCACGTTATTTCAAACCATTTACCACTGCACTTAAGTAACTTATAAGTTACCTATATGTCTAACCTTTACCTGGTAAAGGTTAGGTGCAAAGTTACTTAGTGTGTGGGCACCCTGGCACTAGCCAAGGTGCCCCCACATTGTTCAGGGCAAATTCCACGGACTTTGTGAGTGCGGGGACACCATTACACGCGTGCACTACACATAGGTCACTACCTATGTGTAGCTTCACAATGGTAACTCCAAATATGGCCATGTAACATGTCTAAGATCATGGAATTGCCCCCTCTATGCCATCCTGGCATAGTTGGCACAATCCCATGATCCCACGGGTCTGTAGCACAGACCCTGGTACTGCCAAACTGCCTCTTCAGGGGTTTCACTGCAGCTGCTGCCAACCCCTCAGACAGGTTTCTGCCCTCCTGGGGTCCAGCCAGGCTTGGCCCAGGATGGCAGAACAAAGGACTTCCTCAGAGAGAGGGTGTTACACCCTCTCCCTTTGGAAAAAGGTGTTAAGGCAGGGGAGGAGTAGCCTCCCCCAGCCTCTGGAAATGCTTTCATGGGCACAGATGGTGCCCATTTCTGCATAAGCCAGTCTACACCGGTTCAGGGACCCCTCAGCCCTGCTCTGGCGCGAAACTGGACAAAGGAAAGGGGAGTGACCACTCCCCTGGCCTGCACCTCCCCTGGGAGGTGCCCAGAGCTCCTCCAGTGTGCTCCAGACCTCTGCCATCTTGGAAACAGAGGTGCTCTGCATCGACGGCTGAGTTAGTCCGCTCTGGCGTTGAGGGAGCCCGCCAGATGTTGAACCATCAGGATAATGACCTGATGTTCAAGCCATGTCCAGAGGCGTAGTGCCTCCTGACAAAGGATCCAGGACCCTACTCCACCCTGTTTATTGGAGTACCACATGGCGGTAGTATTGTCCGGGAACACCTGCACCACTTTCCCTTTGAGAGAGGGAAGGAATGCTTTCAACGCGAGTCTGATCGCCCGGAGCTCCAGCAGATTGATATGAGCCCAGACTCAGCGGGAGACCAGAGTCCTCTGATCTCCACCTCTCCCAAGTGGCCGCCACAACCCAGAAGTGACGCATCTGTCACTATAGACAGATCTGGTTGGGGAAGGGAGAGGGATCTGCCGTGGACCCAATGAGGATTTGAAAGCCACCAATGCAGGTCTTTCGCAGTCCCCTCTGCGATCTGGACCAGGTCGGTGAGATTACCCTGATGCTGCGCCCACTGGAACTTCAGGTCCCACTGCAGAGCCCACATATGCCATCTTGCATGTGTCACTAGCAGGATAGGATGCAGGAGACCATGAGGCCCAACAGGCTCAGGGTCAGTCTGACCGAAACCCAAGACCTTGGCCGAAAGATCGTAATCATAGCCCGAATGTCTTCGATAAGGATAAGCCGAAACTGCACTGTGTCCAGAACTGCTCCGATGAAAGGGAGTGACTGGGAGGGAGTCAGGTGTGACTTCAGCACATTTATAGTGAACCCCAGCGTGTGCAGGAGGTTCTCCGTAGTCTGAAGGTGGGAGACAACTTTCTGGGGCGAGTTTGCCTTCAAAAGGCAGTCGTCGAGGTAGGAGAAGACTAAGACCCCTAACCTGCGCAGATGAGCAGCAACCACCGCCATCACTTTCGTGAACACCCGAGGGACACTGGTAAGGCCGAAGGGTAGTACGGTAAACTGAAAGTGCTTGTGACCTACCACGAATCGTAGGTAACATCTGTGGGCAGGCAGGATAGGGATGTGGAAATAAGCGTCCTGCAAGTCCAACGCTACCATCCAGTCTCCTGGGTCCAAGGCAGACAGAACCTGAGCCAGGGTGAGCATTTTGAATTCCTCATTCTGGAAGAAGTAGTTTGGGTCCCAAAGGTCTAGGATAGGACGTAAGCCCTTGTCCTTTTTTGGTATCAGAAAGTAGTGGGAATAACAACCACGATCTACTTCTGGCACAGGGACCTTTTCTATAGCTCCCTTGGCCAAGAGAGCTGCGACTTCCTGGCGGAGAGGAACCAAATGATCCTCTGGAAGGTGATTGAAGGATGGTGGCATAGGTGGTGGAGCAGATTTCAAAGGGAGGGAGTAGCCCTTTCGAATGATCTGCAAAACCCACCTGTCCGTTGTGATATTTTCCCAGTGGGGCAGGTGATGGCGAACCCTGCCACCAACTGGACAGGATGTGGGGGGACGGACTAGGAGGGTTTGGAGGCTGCAGCAGGGGCAGAGGTTGACCGGGCAGACCTCTGGTTCCCTGTCCCACGGCCAAGTGGGATTGCGCGTCCCCAGCCACACAGAGGCTGAACACCGTGCGCGGCACAGTGGCTGGGTGGAGGACGTGACAGGGCGCCCCTTCCGTGGCCACGAAAAGGGCGAAAAGTGGACTGTGGTGGGCGAGGGGCAGAGGAAAAACCGAAGGACCGAGCCGTAGCCTGGGAATCCGTGAATCTCTCCAAGGCCAAGTCCGCTTTGTCTACGAAGAAACGGGAACCATCAAAAGGCATGTCCATGAGTGACTGTTGGACATCCCTAGAAAAACCAGAAGTACGTAACCAGGCGTGGCATCGTAAGGCCACCGTTGTAGCAACCGATCTGTCCAGAGAGTCGGTCGTGTCCAGCCCACAACGGATTGTAAACTTTGCCGCATCTCTCCCATCGTTCACAGCTTGTGAGACGATAGCACATGCCTTCTCCAGTTTCGGCAGGACTTGAGAAACCGTATCCCACAAAGAGTGGGAATAGCAGCTCAAAAGGCATGCGGTGTTCACAGACTGCAGAGTGAGACTGGAGAAAGAAAACAACTTCTTGCCAAACTGTTCAAGTGTTTTGGATTCCCTATCCAGGGGTGCAGAAGGGAATGCGCCTGAAGAAGAGGAAGCCTGGATAACAAGTCTCTCAGGCGTTGGGTGCTGGGACAAGAATTTAGGGTCGTTCAGAGTGGGCCGATGGCAGCGTGCGATAGTCCTATTCACAGGAGTCCCTGTGTTGGGTGTGGACCATGTACCCAAAAGGACATCGGTGAGGGCTTTATTAAACAGCAAAAGGGGTTCTGAAGTAGAAGCCCCAAGCTGAAAAACCTCCGTCAGGAGATTAGACCTGACCTCAACAGTGGGAAGCTCGAGACCAAGGACCTCAGATGCCCTACTGACCACCATACCATAAGTTGCTCCCTCCGCCGTAGCCACGGTAGGAGGACACAGCATGCCAGTGTCGGCAGAAGTATCCAGACCACTGGCTTTGCCCAATTCCTGAGCCAAGTCCATAGAAGGGTCATCCTGGTATTCATAAGGGTCCAGGGACTCCTCCAATCCCTCTCCATATTTGTACCCAAGAAAAAGGGTCTGAATCCGACCTGGGGCGAATAGGCCCCATCGAAGGCGGTGTCGGCAGACGGTGCTCCGACTCGGAGTCGTCGGGGATAAGAATTGGGTCAATGTCGATAGTGGGCACTACCGAAGTCGGGAGCATCGACAATCGACCCAGCACCGGGGAAGGTCTCAAGGGAGCGACCGGTGCGGATCCGCGCACAGATCCGGAGGTGACCTTAGTGGCCGGAGCCTCAGCTGCCAGCGCGGAACCCGAAGGCCCCTCAGCTGAAGCCCTTTGGCCCGAAGGCACTGTATCGGGGTTGGACAGCTCAAATATGAGGCGCATGGCCTCATACAACTCTTTGGGTGGGGGTCGTTCTGGCTCCGGGAAACTCCGGGAAGCGCGGAGCCGACCCAGAGGCAGGCTCCGAGGACAGAGGCCTTGTGCGTGGACGCTTCTCCCGCCCCGCGTCGGCTGAGCGATGGGGTGAAGTCGGAGGGCGATGGGACTTCTTCGACTTCTTCTTCTTCTTACCTTGACCCGAGGATTTGGAAGAAGACGAGTGGTGATGACTCCGCGACCGATCCCGAGACCTTCCTCTCCAGCGAGACCGGAACCTACGCTGAGTCGAGTGCCGTGCCGCCATAAGCTTTAGGGACCGCTCCCTCATAGCCTTCGGGTGCATGGCCTGGCACTTGGAGCACGACTTTGGGTCGTGGTCACGCTCAAGACACCACAGACAAACCCGATGAGGATCCGTCACCGACATCGTCCGATGACAGTCCTCGCATGGCTTGAACCCGGTCTTCGGGGACATCATCGACACTCCAAAGTTTCACAGAAAAAGTTGACAAAAAGGTCGAATTCGGCCCAAAAATAGCCAAGGTAGCTCTTCTCCTGATCAGCGCGTGGAGCAAAAAGAGAAGAACTGACGTCACTGCGTGAGGGCGGCATCTGTATACTACTCCTGACGTCATCAAGGTGACTACGACGCCAACGACGCCCGCGGAGTCGACCGACACCACCTGCCGACATGCAAGGGTATTGCTTGAAGAAAAATCTCCAGATCCAGTCTGACGCCTGGGGGAAAATTCTAAGGTAAGGAATCTGTAACTAGAAGTCTCTATCAGATTAACATTTTATTTTCACAGCAGGGCCTACATTCAATCTTTCCATGCTAGTACAGCCACACAAACAGTTACTTGAAAATGTCAAGAAGTAACTTTTTCAGTGCATGTCTGACTTTATTGTTTGCCAACCATGTTAGGCTTTTTGACTCTGCTGTTTAATATAAAATACGAATATTTATTAAAAATAAAATAAATGTGTTTGAGGGACATCATTGAATCAGATGTAATGTATTTGTCTTGCATAGCAGCAAACAAATTGCCTTGCTGTTGCTTTAGTATGCATTTGTCCTTATGATGCTGGTTGAGACACTGGTCATGAGCTCCTGCTACTTCAGCACCCATGTTTCAAAAATGTTTGTTCGCTAGACATTTATCATCCCCATTTGCAGGTGAGAAAAGGTTTCCTGTTTAGGCACTGGACATACCCAGATTTGTTTGCTTCTACATGATAGATGACAGGTGTCTGGAGGTAGTGGAGATGGGCTATAAGCTAGTGTCATCTAAGCAGATGCGCAAACTGTGCAGGCATCTGGAAGTGCAGACGTGTCGATCTGCAAATGCAGCTAAAGAGCAGTACATGAGGTGAGTAAGCCAGAGTAGATAAGCTTTTTTCCACATTATTCAGCTCCCGACTTCACAGGAAGGCAGTGCAGAAGGTTACGCAAGAGTCAACAAGCATTTTGCATTGCTGCCCCCTGTGCAGTAGCTGGACCCCAGGGAGGACTATAGTGATAAACCAAGAAGTGGAAGGGTCACTCTTAATCACAATAAATCTGAAACACACCAGTTACCCTAGATTTATTGCTATTTTCTGAAGAAAGATGAGATCAGTAGAGGGTCTATAGGGCAGCACATTACAACACTGAGCAGGCAGCTGGAGAAGAATGTGGAAAAGTGAAATAAGACACTTTCTAGAGTCTCAACTACCCACTATACCCAATGCAATGTTAACTATGTAAGGACAGGGGAACAAGAGACCAGCAAGTACTGAAAGCTAGTCCTCAGCATGAGCATGATGGGGTTTTATTGGTAGATATTATTGTCCTTCTAAGCAAGGGGTGGCAACACTCATGGGTATAAGGGGCACTGTTGTCTATTAGGAACAATGCTAAGAATCACCCACTTGGTCGCATCATACCTCAGAATATCGTCTCAATCAGAATCTAATCTTTCTTTGAGGTAGTGTTTGGATGATATCCCTTTCACACCTGTAATGATAGAACAAGTTCAGGAGGAGCAATCTACAGTGCTGGGCCAAGATTTATGCTTTAAAACTCCAAACGCTAAGCCAGTGGCATAGGAGCTAGCTATCTATGTAGTGTAACAATGTAAGGGGACACTATGCAGATAGTCCAGACGACCCTTATTGGTTTACAGGTGTTAAAAGTAATAATCCCAAATGCTCTCTTTTGTGGTAGTTTGGGCGAGCAGTTTCAGCTTATCCAAGGGTAGTGTTAAGAATTTGTTGAACACAGTCAATAAATAGGACCCACACTCAAGAACAAACTCATGACCAATGTTTAGAAAAATATAGATCCTTTTTATTGTATGTTTCAACATCCGAAAAATGTAAAGAAGTTAGGTACTGTTGCTGTATCTCGATTTGTAAGTAAGTCGCAGTTTTACACAGATACACTTTTACATGGTAAAGACGTAAAAGTACTTTTACTGCAACTGGGTCATTTCAGACACTTCTCAGGTGGCTACTGTTAGTTGTAGGGTACTAGGAGAGCGAGGTGACTTACAACAACGTTAGTACAGTTTTACCTGCCCTTGGTCGGCCGAGTGCAGTGGACATGCTGTGTGCCTTGCACTCTGCACAGTTGGCAAAGAGGGGGGCAACCTATCAAAAGGCTGCAGAGGGAGATTTGGGGAGAAGTCCTGGAGCTCCCAACGGGGGGCTCGCTTGGTGGGGGTTCTCAGAGCAAAAGAACACTGTTGGTTGTCATGGACTCGGGCTGTGGAGCTCGGATGCTGCCGGTTTTGGTCATCATGTGCTCCTGTCTCAAAGGTGCCCAATAATTCTTAAGTGGACCCACAACGTTCGGACAAAAACAGGGCAGTCGGTCCACTCTCGATGATGGCCTCTGCAATGCTGAAGTCCCTTGCCGGAAGCTCTCTGTTTGCGGCATTTGAGTCTGGTCTGGACTCAAACAAGCGTACCCAGGTATTGGAGCAGTTCAGAGCCAGTGGGTCCAGAGGTCTTCTCACTTGGCTGGGAGATAGGCTGATCCTGCTGGAGGCTGGTGACCTCCTCCTGGGTGGCTGCTGCATCGGTAGTCCCATTGGTCAGCAGAACAGTGAACCAGACATTGTGAGTGGTGCCTGTAAGCTGCAGGGAAGTGGCTCCTTCACTCAAAGGAAGATGCTAGCGGCTTGCAAAGTGCTGGAGACCCTCCCAGACTTTTAGAGGATGCACAGCTGCAGGACAAGCCAGGTTGTCACGACTGTCTGGACAGGAGCAGGTAGGGTTTTCCATCGAAGTCCCTGAGCAGTCCACAGTTTTTGCTTCTTCGACTCTTCTTGATCCTTTTTCTTCTTTTGTCAGACAACTCTGTCTTTCTGGTGTCGGGAGGCACCTACATACTGAAATTAGGGGTGTTTAGGGGAGTGTAGGGTAATAGCCAATGAGCTACATACTGAGGGTGAGTACATACCCTATATGACCACTTCCTGTGGGAAGTGGGCATTAGCCTGTCCCAGAGTTCCTAGTTCCACCAAAAAGATGGTGGAACCCTTCTTTCGTGGAGCACATCAGGTTGCCCACCTTAGGGGTGTGAAAAGCCTGGAAGTGCATTTCCACAGGAGATGCAACTTCTTGCTGTCAAATTGGAGAGGAGTCAACTGGTCCCTACAAGTGTTAAACACTAGGAACAAGGGCCCTCACTCACCTATCGATGACATGCTTCATCATCGGCCTTTGCTCCTCGTCAGGCTGGCACTGCTATGCCTGATTGGCCCCTCAAGGGGGCTCCTTGCTGGAGATCTTTCAGAGATGCCTGCCAGTGGTGAGAGTATTACTGTGGGATTGGTAGATAGTCTTGTTAAATTGACTAGGGAGAACCAGCAGTCAGACCTTTATTGAGGATATGGAACCCCTGTCAAGGTTAAAAACAACCAATCTTATTTTTGCCCATTCAGAGACGTGCTCACGTGTTACCGCTGATGGCTCCTTGGACGAGGAGCGGCCAGCGGGATTAGGGTCATCTCTGCCTATCGCCCCCTAGGGGACGCTGCTACAGACCCCCACGCTATGCGGGCTTGCCCCCCCCTTCACCGCTGGGTGCTTCTCGGATGGGGAGCAGCCGGCGTTGTTTGGTTGCTTGGGCCCCCAGGTATATTTAAAGGCAACAATAGTAATAATATGAATACGCCCCTGGGTGCGCTATATCTATGTATTCTTGTTAAGTCAGGACTCTGTTTTTCTAATGATAGCAAACTGCTTTATGTTGTAAGGCACATTTTATATTACCCCCTTGGTGGGAGCTTTTAAAAGATTCTTTTGCCAATATCTTCCAAAGGGCACATAATGTACCACTAAACTACTACTTTCCCAGGATATCTTGTGTTATTAATTTTGACCTCCTGATGGGACCTACAAATGCCTTTGCTGCCCAATAGTTAGATATGTGGTATGGGAATAATGGAGACTAGTTCCGGACCAGAAGTAACTATAGCCAGTCTCACAATATATTCTCCCTCTAATGAAGTCCTCCTGTCACTTGGCGGGAGCTGTCACAATTGGGCACATTAACAGGTTATAGGGCACTCTATCTGCCAGAGACTGTCTGGAATTACATATTACTTATGGAATATCTAGGTCAATCAGTATTATTACATTTTGTTTTTTACAGGAAATCTACACTTTGACATTTTTTTGAGTGACTATGTTCCTATTCTCTTCCATAACTTACTTACAGATTAATAGATTTGTCGAACCACACAAACCCATTGCTAACCCCACCCCACCCCACCCCACTGGGCCTACCCTTCTAATTTGAGGGGGTAAGAGCCGTCATGTGTTTGATATGAGTTTTATGGAGTGACCTACGGTCACCAGCACGTTTTACATTCCTTCGAGCACTGAAGTGATTTGAGGTGGTTCCACTGTGTGGCCTGACACGTGTTGGCACTTAATTAACTGTTTTATTGTTATTGTACTGTGTGAATAGTGGATTCTTCTATCTTTATGTTTATCCCTAGGTTCCTAGGTAATAATATTTACTTATTTTCAATATAAAACAGGGTATGTGTTAACTTGACTGTGAGGATTAGGTTGTTCTACTTATAGGTCCTGACGAATCGCACACAGATCCTTTTGACTAATTCTGCGAGAAACATGTTGACCAGTTAACTATAGACAGTTTAGAGATTACCATCACTGTACTTTGCAAGTCAACCCCTAGAGTAAGGGCATAGGACTCTCCTCTTTACCCACCAGTAAGAGATCTGAGCCATTACACTCACTCTTGCCTTACTTTGGTTGTGTTTAACCTTGACAGGGGTTCCATATTCTCAATAATGGTCCGAGTGCTGGTTCTCCCTAGTCAACTTTCACAACTCTATTTACAAATCCCACATTAATGCACTCAGCACGGGCAGGCATCTCTAAAAGATCTCCGGCAAAGAGCCCGCATGAGGGGCCGTCAGGCATTGCAGTGCCAGCCTGACAGGGAGCAAAGTCCGATGATGAAGCATGTCACTGAAAGGTGAGTGAGGGCCCTTGTTCCTAGTGTTTAACACTTGTAGGGACCAGATGAGTCTTCCCCAATTTGGCAGCGAGGAATCGCATCTCTTGTGGAAACACCTTCCTCCGGGAGCAGGCACTGTTTCTGGCCTCTGAGAGGCAGGTTCTCTTATTCAGGGGGGCAGAAACATGTCTGGTAGAGGGCTGGTCAGTACCAGTCAGCCAGCATACTAGAGGACTAGTAGGTTTTAGGGGCACCTCTCAGGTGTCCTCTAGGTGCATGTCATAATAGATCTAAGACTGGTATCAGTCCAGATTTATTAAGGCGAGGTGCTTGATACCAAACACCACAGGTTTAAGTGAAGCCTTTATGTAGCTGGGGACGTCATGGTGGCCAGTGCCCAGTACATACCTTAAGATGGCTTCCCTGTTCACTTGCAATATCTAAGTAATTGAGCTAAACATCACAGGCATATCATCTCATGCAGATATGTCCTCATATCAAATACAATGCACCCTGCCTTATAGCTCTAAGGCCTGCTGTAGGGGTGACTTACATATATTTGGATGCAATGAATGGGGCATGGCACGCAGTGTGTGTGCCTTGTTGTGTTTTCACTCATGGTTTGCAGCATGACACACAGTTTGCGATGGCAGGCTGTGTGCAATCTGTAGGGTTTCCCTTAGGGTGGCAGAATACATGTTGCGTCCCTTAGGAGCCCCCTTTAGTACCCAGGCCCTAGGTACCTTGGGGTACGATTTTCTAGGTACATACAGAGGTACTAGAGTAGGTGCCAATTGTGTACATTAGATATTTTACCTTGTGTTAAGGAGAGAGCACTGACACTGGGGTCCTGTTTATCAGGGACCCCGTGCACCTCAGTCGAAAAACCTCAATACCAGTGAGCGAAAAGCAGAGGTGACCATGTCAAAAAGGGGCACTTTCCTACAAATAGTATTTTTAGTATACCAGTAGCTGTATCAGTCCAGACTTCTGTCCTTAAGGATGACATATTAGTACGAGATACAGCCTAAATTATATAAAAGGTTACACTAGTAACTAAGGACTGAGAAAGAGGGGTGGGAAGGAAGAGTGTAGAACCCACAGAATTTGACATATGAGATACAACATAATCACCCACAAGCTCAACCAGAATGTTTTTAAGGAATGTTCTGTTTTTTTTTTATAGAGCCATTATGCCTATGTGTGTTATTTCTGAAGACTATCGGAAGGGATTTGGGTTAACCTGCAACAAAACTGATTTAAAAAAAATAGATTAATTAGTACTGAGGACAAAAGAGCTGGAATTCTGAGTTCGGGCAGCTCTAGACTGTAAAGCAGGGAAAAATAATCTGTCTAGGGTATGGTATGTAAGTTTGTTATCCTGGGTGGTATGGGCAAATGGGTGCTCACTTGGCACAGAGATGCTCCAGTTGGTGCATGCGAGGGACCCCATGAGCTGGAGTCATTGTTGGTGGGACAGCAGATTACAGAAACAAATATCAAAACTCCTTCAGGTAATTGCTAAGCCCTAAGCTGCAACAAAGACACCACAGTTCTATCTGTGCATGTGTCTGCAACTCCTGAGCCAAATAGTCGGAATACCGCAATATATCCACAAAGTTTATTTTCACACACCTCACTTGAGCTTGGGTTCCAAAAATTGTGGCTCAAAAATGTACATAGGTGCACAATGTTTTCATAACCTGCTTTAATTAAATACAGTTTCCACGAGAAAGTAATAAAATAAAAAAGTGTCTATGAAAATATAACTGTATTCCAAGTGCCTTTTGGTGAAATAAATGTATGTTTTACAACTATGTTCTGTCACTTAACAATTTGGAATGTGGGGACTGAGTTTAGTGTGCTGATGATGTTAAGGAGGGTGTCTCTTGTTATCTTGGATGCTTGAGTTTTGTGGGAGGTTAAAGTCATCAAGGATAGTGAAGTGGTGTGGGAAGGATGGGTGAGGAGATCTGGGAATTCTTTGTGACATACTTGTTCTGTCCAGGGGGCCTGTAAATGAGGTGGAAGTTTGAGGACTGGGTTGCTGAAATTTGGAAGTTGAACTTCACGGAGATGAGTTTTTTGTTCTTACAGATGGATTATTTATTCTTTCTAGAGTATTTGGCCATAATTTGTAGTTTTCCAATGAAAGGTTCCCAAACTGTGCGTCGCGACCCACTGGTGGGTCACAAGATTATTTGCTTGTGGGTCATGAAAGTCCTGGTCTATATGTAATATTTAAAATAATTAGCTCTGTTTTGCAACAGTGCACAAGTGCTGAACAATATCCCTAAATTCAGTTTTAAAACAAACCCTTGAAAATATTCCCAAGCAACCTTCCAGCATTTGTTGCTGCTGTTTTACTTCACAAAACCATTTCAACAGAGATTGTGCTCACTATACGTGATCATACACAATTATACCACTTGTGTATGACTTCCACATGTGAATTCAAAAACATGGATGTGGTTTAGCGACCAGAGTGGCAGATTTGGGAACTGGAGAACCAGGTTTGAGATCGGACATTGGTTTACTAGGGTGGGATTTTGTCCGCTTTACTGAATTCAGTGGGACTTAGTTTTTGTTTCAACTGCAAGGCCAGTTTTTCCTCCATTGGCCCAATTGGGGTAAATATGTAGGATGTGCCTGAGCAAGAGAGAAATCTTAAAGTGCTCTTAATAAATGTTTGCTCCTTACCTAAACATGCGCTGGATGTTTTTGATTTGTTAAAAGATGAGAGCATTGATCTGCTCTTCTTGATGGAAACATGCATAAATGAAACCTCTCATCCAGATTTACTTCTAGCCCTCTCTGAGGCATACTCTTCTGTACATGTTGATCCATCTGGAAAGAGGTGGGGAGGAGTAGCCATTATTTATAAAAATATATATATATATATTTAAATTCACTAGTTTAAATTTAGAGGAGTTTCAGGGAGCAGAAGTGCTCAGCTTCAAGATTATGGTCAATGGCCAATGCTCCTTTTCTGAGGCTTAGGTGTGTTGTCCCCAGGCTATCCAGGTTTTTTGTGTCCTCCCTTGACCAAGCCTTGACGTCTAAATGTATTGCCCATCACAATGTCACCTTTTTAGGGGATTTCAATTTAGATCTAGAGAATTTTGAGGCTCCATAGGTCAAACGTATTTTTAGATTTTGTGACCTCTATAAATCTGTCCTATGAAGCCCAGGGACCTACACATAAAGCCGGCTATGCCATCCATGGGATTATCACGAATATTACTCTGAATTGGGGGGTCCCGTTGCCGGTGCCCTGGTCAGATCACTATTTAATCTATTTTTCAGGAAAGTATTAACTTTCTAGAGAGTCTCTCCCAGAAATGGTTGGTAGTAAGGAGAGGGATTGGGGTAGGGTCTCTGTGTTGTCCCTTGAGAAGGAACTGGTGAAATCTAAACCAGTATTATCTCGCTAAGTGGAGGAGATGGAGCAGGCCATGAAGATTTGGCTGGAGAAAGCAGCTGATGTGGTAGCCCGAGAAGAGTGGTAAGGAAATCAGCTAAGACCCACTTAGCTCACTGGTTCTCGGCTGAACTTGCCAGGGAGCAGGAGGCCTTTAAGAAATTGGAATGATCTTGGCATAAGCAGTACCGAGAGGAGGACAAAACTATCTATTAAAAGGCTTTGGCTGTTTATCATAAGAACATCAGGAAGGCGAGGAGCACCCATTATGCCAACTGTATTGAAGTGGCTGACAATGATAGTACAGAGATCTTTAAAATTGTAACTAGATTTGTTGACCCTAAAGCCTCTTCCCCTGCACTTGAGCCCAGCCAGACCCTCTGTGCTCACCTTAGTGACTTTTTGGAGGATAAGGTTAGCAAAATACAGGTGAATATTTCTGGCTCCCCCAGCTGTTGGGTGTGTTGAAAGATATCTGTGGGGGGGGAGGAAGTCCTAGGGGTCCCAATTTGAGTACTTCTTCGGTGCCATCAGTGGCTGAGGTGGTGTCTGCTTTCTCCCAAAGCAAATCAGGTACTCTTTCGGATCTGATTAACCACAATATACTGAAGTCAGTTGTGGATATCATTGGCCTGGTTTATCATCAGTTATTTGAAGCTTCTATTATGGAATGGATCTTCCAGAAGGAATGAAAAAAGGCTTATGTTATCCCTCTACTAAAAATGGCAAATGCGGACCCACAGGCACTGTCAAATTTTAGACTGGTCTCTCTTTTACCAGCAGCAGCTAAGGTTCTAGAAAGATTGGTCAATATACAGCTGACCACATTTCTGGAAGTCAACAATCTACTTCACCCCTCTCAATCTGAGTTTAGATCTCACCACAGTACAGAGACAACATTACGTAAGATCTCTAAGTCCATTAGATTCAATCTGAACTCTGGCCTTAATGCTGCCTTGGTATGATTAGATTTGTTGGCCGTATTTGATACAGTCGACAATGATATGCTAATGCTCAGGTTAAAACAAACTAGGGTGACTGGCACAGCTTTGGAGTTGCTAAGGCCTCCTTTACTGGTCCAGTATAGGTGGTTGTAGGAAAGTACCCTCTTTTTGGCATGGTTACCCCACTTTTTGCCTGCTGTCAGTTTGTTTTGACTGTGTTCACTGGGATCCTGCTAACCAGGACCCCATTGACTGTGCCCTCTCTCCCTCTAAATTTGGTTGCTCAGGACTTAGCACTCTCTACAATTGGCATACTGGTGCCCCCATTTAAATCCCTAGTATATTTAGGTACCCAGGGCATTGGGGCACCAGGGATTCCCCATGGGCTTCAGCATATATTGTGCCACCCATGGGAGCCCATGCAAAATGTGCCTGCAGGCCTGCCCCTGCAGCCTGCGTGAAAAGGTGCATGCACCCTTTCACTACAGGTCACTGTGCCAGATCACTGTAAGTCACCCCTATGGCAGACCCTCCTAGCCCAGAGGGCAGGGTGAAGGTACCTATGTGTGAGGGCACACCTGCATGGCAGAGGTTCCCCTATGAACTCCAGCCCCATTACTGTGGACTTCCAAAGTGTGCAGAAACCATTTTACCAGTGTACTGGACACAGGGCACTATCTGTGTCCAGCTACATAATGGTAACTCCGAACCTGGGCATGTTTTGTATCAAGGATGTCGGAATCATACCCCAATACTGTTGCCAGTATTGGCTGTATGATTCCATGCACTCTAGGGGCTCCTTAGAGGACCCCCAGCATTGTTCCTACTAGTCTTCTGGGGTTTTCCGGACAGCCCGCGCTGCTGCCACCCCCTCTGAAAGGTTTCTGCCCTCCTGCTGCTTGACCAGATCAGGCACGGGAAGGCAGAACAAAAGATTGCCTGTGGGAGAGGGAGGTAACACCCTCTCCATTGGAAATATGTGTTACATGGCTTGGGAGGGGTGGCCTCCCCAAGCCACCAGTATGCTTTGATGAGCACATTTGGTGCTCTTCTTGCATGAACCAGTTTGCACCAGTCCAGGGACCCCAGTGCCTGTTCTGGTGCGCAACTGTACAATGGAAAGGGGAGTGACCACTCCCCTGTCCATCACCACCCCAGGGGTGGTGCCCAGAGCTCTTCCAGGTGGCCACTTGATTCTGCCATCTTGAATCCAAAGTAGGCAGAGGCCCCTGGGAGCATTTGAGTGGCCATGTCAGACAGGTGATGTTACAGCCCCCTCCTGATAGGCGGTCACCCTGCTAGGTGACCAGTCCCCTTCCTGGGATATTTAGGGTCTCCCTCTCAGATGGCTCATCAGATTCAACATACAAGATTCCAACAGGACTCCTCTGCATCGTTTGCTTCATCTTCTGGCCACCAGGACTGCAACTGGACCCTCCAGGAACTGGCAATCTGCAGCTCCAGTGATGACTCCACTCTGAAACATAGTTTCTCCTGCTCCTTCCCTCAACTGCAACATTTTCCTGGCTGTGCATCCATTGATGGCGAGGAGTCTTCAGTCTACACAAGAAGTAAGAAGGAATCTCCCTTGGAGTGAAGGAGTCACTCCCCTGCATCCACAGGCATTAACTGCAATGACGACCGACTGCGTCGATCCTCTGTCCTCCGGAACCGTATGGATCCTGCATCACAGGTGGTAGTCTGGAGTGGTCCCCTTCGTCCTCTCTACCAGCTGTCCAACTTGTGAGATGGTAAGCCCTTGCAGGATAGTACCCCTGTGCACTGCAACTCTTGCAGCTACCAAGGCTTCCTCCTCCAAGGGATCTTCAGGCTTCGTGTAGTCCTGGTCCCCAAAGCACAGTCCCCTGCCTGCTGCTCCAACAATGTGGGACTACAGGTGTGCTGAGTGGGCCTCACTGCGACTCCTGTGCCTGCTGCACATGGGTCGCCTTTGGGGGCTGCCTCCTCTCCTTGTGACTCTCCCAGCGGCTCAGGGATACCTCGGACTCCCCTCCTTGGGTCGAGTCCCCTGGACCTTGCTGGTCCTCTTAAGGTTTGCAAAACTTTCTTCTCTGACTCTTGCATTTGCCACAGCTTTTTGGTGGTTTTCCAGCACCACTGACCGACTGCCAACGTGGGATATCACTTGCATCACTTCTGGGGCTCCTTTTCTGCTCTTGTGCTGCACTGCTGACTTTCTTCATTCACCGTTGACCTGGTCCTGCATCCACAGAAGGGTGGGTAGTGGCACCTGCCACAGCCAGACACTCCAACTCGAACTGGACTTGATCTCCTTCTTTTGCACTTCCTCTTATGTCAGGATCCACTTTTGATTTCTTTCAGTCTTGTCTGGGTCTTGCACAGTCCTTTCCCAAAGTTCCCTGTGGGTTTGGGAGAAACAAGGTACTTACCTCTTCTCTCCTGGTCGCTGGGGGCACCTTGGTACTTAACATTTCGGGTTCCTAATTCCTCCAGCTCCCTTCTACTGATTCCACTTCCTTGGGTGGGGGACTGACTTTCACATTCCTCTTACTTAGTATATGGTTTGGACTCCCCCAGGTGCTTCACTATTTACTATTGTTTTACTATTTGCTATTGCTTTCTATGCTAATCACTGACTTCTAAGGTGTACTTAATAGTGTGCTTACTTACCTCCTATTGGAGTATTGTCTATTCAGCATTCTAGTATTTGTGTTACTATAATAAAGTACCTTTATTGTTATAACACTGTGTGGTCCTTTCATGTGTGTAAGTGCTGTGTGTTTGTAGTGGTATTGCATATGCTTTGCATGTCTCCTAGATAAGTCTTGGCTGCTCATCCACAGCTACCTCTAGAACGCCCTGGCTCCTAGACACTGTCTACACCTCACTAATAGGGGATACCTGACCTGGTATAAGGTGATAACACCATAGGTGCTCACCACACACCAGGCCAGCTTCCTATAGTGGTATGGATGAAACCATTTGCATCTGAGGCTAAAGGCCTTAAATAGGGTGTGCCGCAAGGTGCATCCCTCAGTCCCACTTGGTTTAATATTTATATGGGCCCCCTGGCTGCAGTGGTGGAATCCTTTGGAATCAAAGTTATCTCATACGCAGATGATACTAAGCTTCTGTTTACGTTTGATGGGGATTCTGTTGAGGCAAAAAAGGCTTTCTCTGGGTGTCTGACGGCAGTGCTGGACTGGCTGAAAACTAATAAACTCCAGATAAGACTGAGGTTTTGTTATTTGGTCGAGATCTATCTGTGTGATGGAAGGGAGCGCAGGCAACCCCCCCATCCTCTGGCAAAAACTTGAGGATTATCTTTGAAAATGAGCTTTCTTTCGAGCCCAGATCTCAGCAGTGGTAAGGGTGTGCTGTTGGGTCATGTGGATTTTGAAGAAAATTCTGCACTATCCCCCTCATGAAGCCCAGGTGGCGGTTGTAAGGGTACTAATCTTATCCAGACTGGACTATTCCAATGCCCTCTATCTGGCCGTGCATGATTATTTGATTAACCCATTGCAGGTTATTCAAAATACGGCGGTCCGCCTATTATTTAAAATTTCAAAGGGGGCTAGGATGTCTTTACTACAAAGTGAACTGCACTGGCTTCTTGTGCGGCAGCACATTCTATTTAAGGCTCTGACTCTGGAACACCAGAGCCACTGCAAACAGGGACCTAAGTACTTGAATGAGAGCTTGCTGGTATACTGTCCAGCTCGGTCTCTGCGCTCTAGTACGGCAAGACTACTTAGAGTCCTATGCTTCAAAAAAACAGCGTCATGGAGGTTCCTATTTTTTTGAGCTTGGAACCAATTATCTATGCACCTAAGGCTTATCTGCTCTCTTGATAGGTTCAGGAAAGAAATGAAGACCTTTTTGTTTAGGCAGGCCTGTACAGTCTAGGAGGACTGTGTATTTCTCTCTGTCTTATCTGGAGCGCCGGGACACTCTGAGTAGCCGTGACTTTATAAGTTCTCATCATTCATGCAACATCCTTTGATTCCGGGCAATTCACATAATCTACTCTGCTTGTAACAAAATAAGTCTGACTATGTCTAATGTACTCTGGTGAACAAAATATTGGAGGGACAGGGAGGTATTAAATTGGTCCAATCCACATCCTCCCAGAGTCTAAGTAAGGAAAATATCATTTACCCAGTGTACATCTGTTCGTGGTATGTTCCGCTGCTGATTCACATGCTGTGCATTACTTTTGCCATCTAGTGTTGGGCTTGGAGTGTTACAAGTTGTTTTTCTTCGAAGAAGTGTTTTCGAGTCACAATATCGCGTGACTCCTCCTCTTCGGTTCCACTGCGCATGGGCATCGACTCAATTGTTAGATTGTTTTCCCGCAGAGGGTAAGGTAGGAGTGATAGAGTATATAGGTAAAAGGAAAGAGATGTCAATGCAAATATGGAAAAGTCACTTACCCAGTGTACATCTGTTCGTGGCATGAGACGCTGCAGATTCACATGCTTTGCACATCCCGCCATCTCATGTTGGGCTCGGAGTGTTACAAGTTGTTTTTCTTCGAAGAAGTCTTTTCGAGTCACGAGATCGAGGGACTCCTCCCCTTTCGGCTCCATTGCGCATGGGCGTCGACTCCATCTTAGATTGTTTTCCCCGCAGAGGGTGAGGTAGGAGTTGTGTATTATAGTAATAGTGCCCATGCAATGGAGTAAATATGTATGTACATAATGTGGTTTAAAGTGATATATTTACAAATTTACAAATGTTCAAGATCAACTTCGAACCGGCTACAGGCTCCCGGGGAGGCGGGTGGGCGCATGTGAATCTGCAGCGTCTCATGTCACGAACAGATGTACACTGGGTAAGTGACATTTTCCGTTCGATGGCATGTGTAGCTGCAGATACACATGCTTTGCACAGACTAGTAAGCAGTTATCTCCCTAAAAGCGGTGGCTCAGCCTGTAGGAGTTGAAGTAGTTTGAAATAAAGTTTGTAGTACTGCTTGTCCTACTGTGGCTTGTTGTGTTGTTAACACATCCACACAGTAATGTTTGGTGAATGTATGAGGCGTAGACCATGTGGCTGCCTTACATATTTCAGTCATTGAAATGTTTCCTAGAAAGGCCATAGTAGCACCTTTCTTCCTAGTTGAATGTGCCTTCGGTGTTATCGGCAGTTCTCTTTTTGCTTTGAGATAACAGGTTTGAATACATTTAACTATCCATCTGGCAATGCCTTGTTTGGATATTGGATTCCCTGTATGAGGTTTTTGAAAAGCAACGAACAGTTGTTTTGTTTTCCGTATTTGTTTTGTCCTATCAATGTAGTACATTAAAGCTCTTTTGATGTCTAATGTATGTAGTGCTCTTTCAGCTACAGAATCTGGTTCTGGAAAGAACACTGGTAGTTCTACTGTTTGATTTAAGTGAAACGGTGATATGACTTTTGGTAAGAACTTTGGGTTAGTTCGTAAAACTACTTTATGCTTGTGTATTTGAATAAAGGGTTCTTGTATGGTAAACGCCTGTATTCCACTTACTCTTCTTAAAGATGTGATGGCAATGAGAAACGCTACTTTCCATGTTAAATATTGTATCTCACATGAGTGCATGGGTTCAAAAGGTGGACCCATGAGTCGTGTTAAGACAATGTTAAGGTTCCACGAAGGAACTGGTGGCGTTCTTGGTGGAATAATTCTCTTTAGGCCCTCCATAAATGCTTTTATGACTGGGATCCTAAATAATGAAGTTGAGTGCGTAATTTGCAGATAAGCTGAAATTGCGGTAAGATGAATTTTAATGGATGAAAAAGCTAGCTTTGACTTTTGTAAATGCAGTAAGTAGCTTACGATGTCTTTAGCAGATGCATGTAATGGCTGAATTTGATTATTATGGCAATAATAAACAAATCTTTTCCACTTATTTGCATAGAAATGTCTTGTGGTTGGTTTCCTTGCTTGTTTTATGACCTCCATACATTCCTGTGTAAGGTCTAGATGTCCGAATTCTAATACTTCAGGAGCCAAATTGCTAGATTCAGTGATGCTGGATTTGGATGCCTGATCTGTTGTTTGTGTTGAGTTAACAGATCTGGTCTGTTTGGAAGCTTGATATGAGGCACTACTGAGAGGTCTAGTAGTGTTGTGTACCAAGGTTGTCTTGCCCAGGTTGGTGCTATTAGTATGAGTTTGAGCTTGTTTTGACTCAATTTGTTTACTAGATACGGAAGGAGTGGGAGAGGGGGAAAAGCGTATGCAAATATTCCTGACCAGCTCATCCATAACACATTGCCCTGAGATTGATCTTCTGGGTACCTGGATGCGAAGTTTTGGCATTTTGCGTTTGCTTTTGTTGCAAATAGATCTATTTGTGGTGTTCCCCATCTTTGGAAGTAAGTGTTTGGTATTTGGGGGTGAATCTCCCATTCGTGGATCTGTTGGTGATCCCGAGAGAGATTGTCTGCTAACTGATTCTGAATCCCTGGAATAAACTGTGCTATTAGGCGATTGTGGTTGTGAATCGCCCAATGCCATATTCTCTGTGCCAGGAGACACAACTGTGTCAAGTGTGTTCCTCCCTGTTTGTTCAGATAATACATCGTTGTCATGTTGTCTGTTTTGACAAGAATGTGTTTGTGGCTTATTATGGGTTGAAATGCCTTCAACGCTAGAAATACTGCCAGTAGTTCTAAGTGATTTATGTGAAACTGTTTCTGCTGAGTGTCCCATTGTCCTTGGATGCTGTGTTGATTGAGGTGTGCTCCCCACCCTATCATGGAGGCATCTGTCGTTATTACGTATTGAGGCACTGGGTCTTGGAAAGGCCGCCCTTGGTTTAAATTTATATTGTTCCACCATTGAAGCGAGGTGTATGTTTGGCGATCTATCAACACTAGATCTAGAAGTTGACCCAGTGCCTGTGACCATTGTGATGCTAGGCACTGTTGTAAGGGCTGCATGTGCAACCTTGCGTTTGGGACAATGGCTATGCATGAGGACATCATGCCTAGTAGTTTCATCACCATCTTGACTTGTATCCTTTGTTTTGGATACATGGCCTGTATTACATTGTGAAATGCCTGTACCCTTTGTGGACTTGGAGTGGCAATCCCTTTTGTTGTGTTGATTGTCGCCCCTAAGTATTGCTGTGTTTGACACGGCTGAAGGTGTGACTTTGTGTAGTTGAGTGAGAAACCTAGTTTGTGGAGGGTTTCTATGACATACTTTGTGTGTTGTGAACACCGTTCTTGCGTGTTGGTTTTGATTAACCAATCGTCTAGGTACGGGAACACATGTATTTGCTGCCTCCTGATATGTGCAGCCACTACTGCCAGGCATTTTGTAAAAACTCTTGGCGCAGTTGTTATCCCGAATGGCAACACTTTGAACTGGTAATGTACCCCTTGGAATACAAACCTTAAGTACTTTCTGTGTGAAGGATGTATCGGTATATGGAAGTATGCATCCTTTAGGTCTAGTGTTGTCATGTAGTCTTGTTGTTTGAGCAATGGGATTACGTCCTGTAATGTCACCATGTGAAAGTGATCTGATTTGATGTAGGTATTTAATGTTCTGAGATCTAATATAGGTCTTAGAGTTTTGTCCTTTTTGGGTATAAGAAAGTACAGCGAGTAAACTCCTGTTCCTCTCTGATGAATTGGTACCAGTTCTATTGCATGTTTTTGTAACAACGCTTGGACCTCTAGTTGTAGAAGATCCATATGTTGTTTTGACGTATTGTGTGTTTTCGGTGGGACATTTGGAAGGAATTTGAGAAATTCTATGCAATAACCATGCTGGACAATTTCTAGGTCCCAAGTGTCTGTTATTTCCTCCCAATGTTTGTAGAACTTGGTTAGCCCCCCCCCCCACAGTTGTTATGTGTTGGGGATTTGTGACATCGAAGTCACTGCTTGTTTTGAGGAGTTTTGGGACTTTGGAAATTCCCTCTACTCTTTTGGAATTGGACCCCTCTATATTGTCCCCGAAAATGTCCCCGCTGATATTGGCTCTGATAAGTGGGCCTTGTTTGTGAGGTTGTGGGTTCTGTGCTTTGTCCTCAAAACCCCCCTCGAAACTGTGTTTTACGAAATGTGCCTCTGCTCTGTGGGGAGTAGAGTGCGCCCATGGCTTTGGCCGTGTCAGTGTCCTTTTTAAGTTTTTCAATAGCAGTGTCCACCTCCGGCCCAAACAACTGCTGTCCGTTAAATGGCATATTCAGCACGGCTTGTATTTCCGGCTTGAATCCTGATGTACGCAGCCATGCGTGTCTCCTTATGGTCACTGCTGTATTTACTGTCCTAGCAGCTGTATCTGCTGCATCCATTGCCGAGCGTATCTGATTGTTCGAGATACTCTGTCCTTCCTCCACCACCTGTTATGCCCTTTTTTGGAACTCTTTGGGCAAGTGTTCAATGAAATGTTGCATTTCGTCCCAATGAGCCCTATCATATCTCACCAGCAATGCCTGTGAGTTGGCAATGCGCCATTGGTTGGCCGCTTGTGCTGCAACCCTTTTCCCCGCAGCGTCGAACTTGCAACTCTCCTTGTCTGGAGGTGGTGCGTCTCCCGAGGTGTGTGAGTTCGCTCTCTTGCAAGCTGCCCCTACTACCACTGAGTCTGGTGTTAATTGCTGCGTGATGTATACAGGGTCTGTTGGCGGTGGTTTGTATTTCTTCTCCACCCTTGGAGTTATGGCCCTGCCCTTCACAGGCTCCTGAAACACCTGTTTGGAGTGTTTTAGCATTCCAGGTAGCATAGGGAGACTTTGGTATTGGCTATGTGTGGAGGATAGTGTATTAAATAAAAAGTCATCCTCAATAGGGTCTGCATGCAGGGTAACATTATGAAACACCACTGCTGTTGACACCACCTGTGTGTAGGCTGTACTGTTCTCAGGTGGCGACGGTCTCGCTGGATAACAGTCTGGGCTGTTATCTGATACTGGCGCATCATAAAGATCCCATGCATCGGGACCATCCTGACTCATTCCAGTATGAGTTGGGGACTGCATCAGTGGTGGAGTGGCTACCGGTGATGTGTGCGTTGAACGTGGTGGAGATGGTGGCGGGGTTACTTGTCTTGCCACCTTTGCCTGTGGCTGCTTGTCTTTTTCTTGAAAGGCAAGTCTTCCTTTCATCCTAATTGGGGCAAGAGTACTTATCTTCCCTGTGTCTTTTTGGATGTGGAGCCTTCTTTGAGTATAGTCTGTCTCCATTGACTTTAGTTCTTGTCCGAACCTATGTCCTTGCATTTGTGAGGACAGTCCCTGTTCCTCTGTGTAGGAACTTGTTTTCGGTTCAGAGGCCGGATGTTTCGGAATGGAAACTTTTTCGGCAGTCTTTTTCGGCTCAGACGACACTTTTTACATTTTCGGCGTTTCCGTCTCTTGGTGCCGACTCGTTTCGGTGCCGCCCTCTTGGTGCCGAACTTGCTCTGACCCGCTGTCTCTGGGTCGAGTCTGCTCTGTGCCGGTATCTCGACCGGAGTCGGATGTCTTCGATACATGCGTGCCCTTTTTTGGTGCCGATGATCGGTCACCTATTTTTCAGGTTAAGCCATGGCCTGCTGGCTTTAGTGGTCTTTCGTGAGCTTTGTGTGTCGATGTCTTACTCACGGTTTTTGGCATCTCTTCGGGATCAACCTCGTCCGAGTCCGAATCCTCGATGGAGAAGGTTTCTTCTTCCTCCTCTAAGTGTTTTTGTCCTGTCGGCGCCGACGCCATCTGTAGTCTTCTCGCTCTTCGGTCTCTTAGGGGGTCATTCTGAGTCTGGCGGGCGGCGGAGGCCGCCCGCCAGACTTCCCCCCTCCAAAATACTGCTCCGCGGTCGAAAGACCGCTGAGGGTATTTTGGCTTTTGCACTGGGCTGGCGGGCGACCGCCAAAAGGCCGCCGCCAGCCCAGTGCAAAAACCCTTCCCACGAGGACGCCGGCTCAGAATTGAGCCGGCGGAGTGGGAAGGTGCGACGGGTGCAGTTGCACCCGTCGCGAATTTCAGTGTCTGCAAAGCAGACACTGAAATTCTCTTTGGGGCCCACTTACTGGGGCCCCTGCAGTGCCCATGCCATTGGCATGGGCACTGCAGGGGCCCCCAGGGGCCCCGCGACACCCCATACCGCCATCCTGTTCCTGGCGGGAGAACCAACAGGATGGCGGTATGGGGTGTCAGAATCCCCATGGCGGTGCAGCTTCAATAGGGCAGCGGAAAACCGGCGGGAGACCGCCGGTTTTCCCTTTCTGACCGCGGCCATACCGCCACGGTCAGAATGCCCTGCGGGGCACCGCCAGCCTGTTGGCGGTGCTCCCGCCGACCCTGGCCCCGGCGGTCCGTGACCGCCGGGGTCAGAATCACCCCCTTAATGTCTTCCTCGACCGAAACTCTCGACAGGCTTCACAAGTATCTTCTTTGTGTTCTGGAGACAAACACAAGTTACAGACCAGATGCTGATCTGTATAAGGATACTTGTTGTGACATTTGGGGCAGAAGCAGAATGGGGTCCGTTCCATTAGCCTTGAAGAGACACGTGGTCGGGCCGACCAGGATCGAAAACCCCGAAGGGCCACCGGAGCTCTTCAAAATTCGGTGTCGATCTGTTGTAACTAACCCGATACCGAACGCAAACAATACCGTCGAATTTTCTGAGATTCTAACTATCTTTCCGAACCGAAAAGCGGAGCGAAAAGGAACACGTCCGAACCCGATGGCGGAAAGAAAACAATCTAAGATGGAGTTGACACCCATGCGCAATGGAGCCGAAACGGGAGGAGTCCCTCGATCTCGTGACTCGAAAAGACTTCTTCGAAGAAAAACAACTTGTAACACTCCGAGCCCAACACTAGATGGCAGGATGTACAAAGCATGTGTATCTGCAGCTACACATGCCATCGAACATATATATATATATATATACACATATCTCCCAAACACGAAAAGCCCACCAAGCATTTAATAGCATTTCTGAGCAGCAAGACAAAAAAGCCTGACGCATTTCGACCATAGCATGCCTTGTTCACAGGTAAGAGCAGGTGTGAGTGAGCCAGTGTTTTTTAAATACACAGTCATGTGACTTCAATAACCAAACTCCAACTCCCAAAAGGCACAGTTCCATATAAATAACTTCCTGAGCTGGAGCGCTTAATTTCCATATAGTTGCAATAGCGTCACAGGCACTTCAGTTCACCATACAAATATTCTTATGTGCATTAGGGTATCCATTACTTGATAGTCATGTTGTCTCGCCGTGACCGGTCTGTCTTCCTCGGATTCCTGTTCGGAGTCGGACCCTCGAACGGAGACTGCTGTTTGCATGATTTCTTCCTCGCCACGTCAAGATGTTCGGTGCTTCTCAAAGCCATCTCGATTCTTCGTGCCCTTCTGTCTCAAAGATTCTTTTTAGAACGGAAGGATCGTCAGGCCTCACAATTTTCTTCCCGATGATCTGCAAGGCAAAGTTTACAGACGAGATGTTGGTCTGTTTAAGGATATTTTGCATGGCACTGAGGACAGAACCGGAATGGAGTCCGATCCATGAGGCTTCCACGCGGTCGGCCCAACTAGGCCTGAGTTGGGCACACGTGCCACGAAGGGCGAGTAGAGTTGACTTCTCTGACGGTACCGATGTGTTGATGGAAGATGTAAACCCGATCTATACAATACCGATGAAAAGAAAGCGTTTTCAAAGTTTTCCAAATCGAAATCTCAGAGCGAGAGGAAACATGTCCGAAAAACACGACGGCAGAAAGAAAACAATCTAACAATGGAGTTGATGCCCATGCGCAATGGAACCGAAGAGGAGGAGTCACTCGATCTCGTGACTCGAAAACACTTCTTGTAACACATGCCACCGAACATAAGGTACACTTAGATCTCGGCGTAGGGACACCACGAGGCTACTGGCCATGGTAGTTCCCCTCGGCTTGCATTTTCCCAAGGGGCCCATCCCCAAATAGAGGTGGATCTAACCCTATCTAGGTTCGTTGTGTAAGTTACTTTCCTTCCATACCTCTCACCATTGAGTTCTTTAGAGAGGCTTAGGAGTTGTCTTTTGTTTTGGTCCTGAAGAAACGCCACTTGATCCGCTAGGACAAATAATGCATGAAACATGTCGACCATATTTGAGGACAAAAAGTGATTCTTCCTTTTTCTCTTTTTGGAACTTGATCTCCTCTCCCACTTCCCTTGTTTTTAACCTTGACCTGGACCCCACGCATTGAATAAACATACAGTTGGTAGGATCCAGAGCCAATTTTAACCCATCCCCTCCAGTTTCCCATCTCTCCTCGTAGGTCTGAATCCACTTTTATGCCCAACAATGGAGTACAATCTAAAAAGATCCCTGGCAAAGAGCCCACTTAAGGGGCCCATTGGACACTGCAGCGCCAGCCGATGAGTAGCGGGCCCTATGATGAAGCATGACACCCTCAGGGTGCCTGAGGGCTCTGTCTTCTACTTATAGAGTGCCCTTATGACCTGGGTTTTTCCCTGTGGAACAGTGTACCTTATTTGTTTAGACTTAATGTACTCTGGTGCTCATGTAAAGTGCTCCAATGCCCTTGGGCTGTGTTTGCGCTATATAAAACTGCAAAATATATAAGGCTTCCAAAATGCACCACTGGGTCTTGTTGTAACACAAAAATGGATGCAAGGTCTTAAACCATACTCTGCTGCAGAAAAGGGTTCTCAAATTTGCTAAAATCACCTGTAACACCACCAAAGTTTTTCAGAAATCTTGGAAGGTTAGTGAAGAGATGCAACAGGCCAAAACCCCACTCTGAAAAGTGTTCCAGCCTAAAATGTCATAATGCATTGTTTAAATGTCTAGACAAGGATTGATGAAGTAACAGTAAGCCAATATTAACATCAGTGTGGACTGTTTATTGTCCTTGTTGATCAAGTTGATGATCCTGCGTATATTATCAAAAGTTTGTCAGTTTCTTATGAATCCTGATTGGTTGAAAAGGGCATGCACCTTTCCAGCCTGTCCGCCAACAGTCTAATGTATATTCTTAGGTCTGAGTTGAGAATGGGATGGGTCAGAAAGTTGCACACTGCTGTTTAGGCCTACCCAGTTTATGCATTAACGTTATGTTTGCTTCACCCATAGACTCCATCACACATGCCAATATCGCAGAAAGTGTTAAATAACATGTCCGAATTGAGGGCCTGCAACAAAGTGAAGCACTTATAGAACCAGTTGGCAAAGATATTGGGACCTGGGGGTTAGTGGAGGGGGGGGGGACATTTAATGCCACTCTCTACTTTTTTACATGTGATTTCCCTTTCTTGATCAATTTATGTGTCCTGTGGTTAAGTGGGCAATGGTATGGGTGTAAAGAATTTAGCAATTGTATGCTGAAGGTGGTGGCTGACTGATAAAAGTGTCCGATAAAATTCTAAATTTCTTTCAATTTTCTCAGCCTACACCCCAGTCAATATCACATCTAAATGTCTGACATCGGGTAGTTGAGCGAAATCTTTTGTCTGTTTCAGTCACACTGCTAGAAGCTTGACAGCCTTACTTACTTTTTCAGAAAATGTTTAAGATGCAGGAGGGTATTTATATGCACTTCTTGATTTGTGTTATGGGAGTATAAGAATACAAATGTAATCTATCTCCCACTGGGTTTACTTTTTATTATTACATGCTTCCACTTTTGCGTTCCTGTAATTGCTCATGTTATTTCCATTGGCTGGAGTTTGTGTATAGCCAGCATCACCCCTTGTTTTTGGCTTTAGTCATTGCAAAATACTGTGTGGGGAATCACTTATAAGACAATAACTTCCTATTGTTTGCAATTGGGTGTGTTCCCTGCAAACACATCACATCTGGGGGCTCTCTATTAAAAGTTATCCACACCTTTTACTGGCATGTTAAGGCCCCTTATTTTCCAAGTTCATATTCTAACTTTCGAGTATATCTAATCTTTTGAGATCAGAAGAATTGGTGCAGTAGTGGGGTGCCTTGTGTGGAGAGGCTAATGCATGGTGGCCCTGTGAAGTTGGTCTGAGGCACTTCCCTCTTACCCATCTTTCTATGCCCTAAAACAACATTAATGCACCTAATAGAAATGTGATGAAAGCAAACAACAAGGGTAACTGATGCATGTGGTGTGAAGGAGAAATCACACCTATGGCCAGCAACCCTGTTTGCTAGTTAACAGTGTTCTTCTGACCTATGTTGTGATGCAATTGTACCTTGCTTAGTGGTTAGAGCTGTTTATCTCCTGGTGTGCTTTCCTTTCTGACCTCTTTTGGCCTGTCTAATTTTCTTTCCACACTTGTTAAGTCCAGCTCAAGAAGTCATTTGCAATTGGAGGTTGGTTGAGCCTGCACATGTGTACAGAAGTCCAAGGCATTAGCTCCCTTCTTCGAATCTCGGATTTCCAGTAGATCAAGTCAAACGCATAGGCCCAATTATATCAGATGATATAAGTATCAGATGATGCTGTCTTGCCTAAGGCTTCTCTTGGACATGTGCATGGATCCAAACATGCTTGGACCAACCTGTGTGCTCCTACAATTCCTATGTCTAGTGGTGCATTCTCCCCTAGACTGTGACCGATTGATGCAGAATTTAGCCACATTCACCACTCCTTACCCGCTCTGACGTTTCAAATTATAATGATATTTCTGTGCAATCTATCTTCAAAGTGTTCACACGTCCTTTTCAGTTCTTCCAATTCTGCAGTCGGTCATGTTGGTGTTTGGGTCTCTACAACACTGGCTTGCAGCTGTGATGACTTCATTTTTAGTCACACCGTTGTCCACTGATAGAATTTATTTTGTGAGGTCCTCTAGTGGAACATGTATTTCTGATTTCACAGCTTGGATTTGCTCTGGCAAGGTGTTTGTTCATTTCTTTAGCAGGTCCCTAAAGTGCCATTAAATATTGTTTTGTCAGAGCATGTTGTTCTCCTCCCTTAGTAGTCGCTATTATGATGCCGTTATTTGTGTTTTGAAGAGGAGGAGGCTGTTGTTACACCAGCAACATCTGAGGTCAAGCTGAGCTTTGAAAGTGCCTGTGCGCTTCATAGCTGTTTTAAGCAACAGCTCCCATCCCTGGATAGTATCGCAGGCACATTAATCTCTACAATAGTGAATAGTGAATGCCATTTTTGTGGCGGTAGTGGTCAATCTGTGTGCCATGTGAGACTGTGTCCCTGGAGCTCTACATGGTGGGAAACATCTTTATAGCACGCACGGTTACTCTGTCTGTCTTATTCCTCGTATCAGCCTTGTGTCTTATAGTGTGTCTTAAAGCCTTCCATTTATCCTAGTAATAGCTTTGCTGCAGTACTCTTACATTCAAGTGTGAGGCACTTGCTGATCTTGGGCAGAGGATGTTTCACTGAACTCATCCTTTATTGTGCATTACTTCTTATTGTGCTGTGGTGGGATAGGCATCTAGGTGAAGCTATTTCTCTACTTGCGGAGTTCTGTCAAGTCATTCATTGTAGGAGGGCCTGCCTATGCCGCACAGTCCACTCAGCTTTGGCGTGGCTGTAGATGTGTCTTCTGTGCGACGTCACTACTTGCTAGGCCTTATGTGCATCATCCTGACAAACAAGATTGCCGCCACTCGCTCTGTTCTCCCCAGCTGCTGTGCTCGAAAACTCTCACAGCCAGCATGCAAAAAGATAGCCCGTCATGCCACTCAGCTTTTGGCCACCCGTGCACCTCTTTCTTTACCACAAAGTCAGCTTGAAAACTGCATTTGAAACATACGGATGGGGTGTGCTGGAAACTCTTTAATAGAGCGTCCTTACTATGCCAGTGCTGGCTAATCCCAAGCCCTAGAATTTTAAATTGCTGATGATCTTTGATGCACTTGAAGTGAATCTCATCACTTTATGAATGGGTCATGGTAACCTCACTCCTTGTTATCACTACTCAAGAATGCAAAAATGCCAGCCGTTATCAGGTCCTCTACTTTTTTATGTAGTAAAGTTCAAAGTTTTACATTTTTGCCTTTGCACTATTGCACAAACAATGAGGCTACTTATCTGTTTTCATGTCACAGGAGTTTTTTTTTTGTATGTTTGTTGAGGTGTAGTTGGAAAAGGTGTATTCTATAACTACAATTTGCCTCCTGTTTGCCACTCTGTCACTTATTACTTGCCCTTTTACATTTGTTGATAAGTTGCGACTTAGGCAGGCATTTTGATGGCAATGAATTTCAATGTGTCTCTGCTGGGCCCTATCACCTACTCTTTCCCCATCAGGTGTATTTGTTCCATATTAAGTCAAGTTTAAGGACTGGGAAAACCACTTAAGGCACCTCCTAGGTTTTTTCAGTCCTTCTCGTTCATTCCCAGTTGTTTGATCAAATGGGCAAGAAATGTAAAATTTCTCCATTACATTTCTTGATAGCATGCTGGGATTTGGGAACAGAAACAGGGCCTAATGGAGGACAACACATATTGTCACCTCGAAACGTCTGTAGATTCTCAGACCTTTCACTTTATACCAGGACCTCCCCTCCTTAGGAAGGAAGGTAGGAATTTTCTTTGGCTTCAATACCAGCATAAATTGGGTGCTTGTGTCAGGTAAGCGAGGGTAGAGAACTGCTTGTCTTACCAGAGTGAGTGCAATATAGAATTACCCATACCTGTATTTCCTAAGGTCCAGTGGTAGCTAGCTCCTGACAGTATATGTGAAACCCCTGAAGAAACTCTTATTTTCATTACCTCCAGTTTTAGAACATTCAGTATATGTGCAGACTGGCTGATAAATCTGGGCTACAGCTAAAATAAATGATTTTGACTGCTATATCACCCAGGTGCTTACACAGTCGTCTAAAGACAATGCAAGTGTTGGTGTCTCAATATCTTAGACGTCGTATCCCTGAAAACACCAGTTCCCAAACTTTGCACCACTGCACCCCAGTGTGTCGCCAAAAGCAGCCATGGGTGCCAAGGTCACAGTTGCTGAGCAGAGTCCATTATGAATTACTCCACACTTTGGAGGCAGACGGGGTGCGCTACATCTTGCGGCTGTTAGGAAGTGCACTTGCTGCCTCTTAGCAACACACCGAGGAGCAGGAGGCGTTTAAGTTGGAAATCTTCCAGTATCTCTGCCCAATGTGCCTTAGTGGGAGTTTCTTCTTTATCACATCCACCAACAACCTCACATCCCACGGAATTAGGAGGTCAACGACCCGCTGTTCAACATGCTTGGGTGAGACTCATAACACATTGTAAAACCCAGCGACATACAGCGAGTAGGTTCGAGCCACCCACTGCTGAGGCAGCCTAGGGTAGGGCTGTCCTATCCTCCCCATTCTCAAGTAGTACCATTTGCTAGTCAATGACCTCTATCAGGCAGCCACAGGGCCAGCTTGCCTTGATTAGGAAAGGGGAAACCCATAGAGGAGTGATTTCCCAGTTGTTCTATTTTTAATAATATGCATGCCTGTTTGTTTCTTCCTGTTCTTCACACTTCACTTAATTCATCGGATCTAACTCCTTTTATATTTGTCTTTATATTTAGAAAAATATTTGAACTAGTTATTGGCTATATTGGATCCTTTTCATAAATCTGCCTAAAATGGGGTAGAATGAGAGAGCTAATTAGTGAACTCTATTGCAAAAGAATGCAAAAGCAACACATGTGCATAATAGATGCTGATAAAATGGTCATGGGTTAGTGCTTAGTGAGAAGAGACACAGGCTTTTTATTTCCCTGATGGGAGCCAGTGTACCTTTCAGATTTCACAGGATTAGGTGGGGGCCCACTCATCCATTGTCAGGCTTGTCCAGGTAAACTGCTCTGGTTAGCTCTCTCGCCAGCCTCACGTCAACATGCCCAAAGGTGACCCTGTACCACAATCGCAGCCATACACCACTTAAAAATGACAGCCCAATCCACGAGCAAACCCCTCTGCAATGAAAGTCCCCCAAAGAAGGCACAGTATGCCAGTGATGAACCTCGCAGAATTATACTTGTCCCATCTGAGAAGGAGTACTTGTGTGGATGGGGCGCCTTTACACCAGGTTTTTTGCACTTGTTTAAAACTCCAAAGAGAGTGCTGTTTTTCTTCTGTGTGGCTTCCTGTTTGCAGAGCATGATCATCAACAGCTTTATCAACACCATCATCACCTCCATAGAAAGGCGGTTTGACCTTTGCAGCTATCATAGCGGATTTATGTACGACATTGCTGTATGTGTTTATTTGACTTTCGTCAGCTACTTTGGGGGTAATGGACACAAACCCCAGTGGTTAGGTTGGGGGACAAAGTACATGGGAATTGGCTGAGTAGTGTTTGCACTACCCCATTTCATGACTAGGTGCACTTTTCCAAACAGACTGGTGTGTGTCAATTCAACCAGACTTTGCGCTATATAGGAGGCACATCCAGCCTTTCCAACTAAATGTTCCTCTTCATGTTTAGGCAGTTCCTTCATGGTGTTGGGACCACTCTATTCACTTGGAGTGACATAGTTAGATGAAAACGTGAAGCCCAACTATTCACTAGCTTACATTGGTACGGTATGTGGCCTTTATAGGAGGGAAACATCTTGGATTTGGTAATTGCAACGTTTATTTCATAGAAAGTCAGTGATTGCACACTAGCTGGCCAATGCCACAGGATACTTCATTTAAGAGTTTTGTGTGTAATTACAGATGTGGTCAAAATAACACAGATTTGTTGTATATTTGAAGATTTAGATTTCATATTGTCACTTGCATGTAAGATACGATTTGAGACCTTGTTGATTATTTTTCTGCGGGTACACATGGTTCAGACAGTAGTCGCTTTCGCTATGAGAGGTAGTTTATTCAGCGATTTGGTGTTACTCCAAATTATGTTTCATTTACTTTACACCTTCCATTAGGTAAGAGATGACATTTGTAGGACATCATTTAAAAAATATTTGGACTCTATCTAAAGTCTTCGGTCACATAAAAAACATCTGGTCTCCTGTGGCATAATGAAGACCAAGTAGGCATTGTAACCTTCACCAATTTATAAAGGATGATTGTGGAAAAATCTGCTGCCTCGATTAGTCATACTCAGACATGTATTAACTGACAGTGCCCATCTCTTGGGGTCAATTGTCACAAAGACTGAAACAAACAAAAGCTTATCAAATGTGAGACACATCCTCAATAAATGTATAAGCCTCTGAAAAACGTTAAGTCTGTAATCAATGGCGTGCAGTGGTTCTCAAACTGCGCTGTGGCACCCCGGTGCTCCGGGCTGGTTGTGGCTGGATGTGTCCAGCTTCAGGCTGAGCATGCACGAACAACTAGCAGATGCAGTCACTGCATCGCCCTAGGGTGCACAAACATTGTCAAAAGGGAGAGCAGACATATCATTACACGCACTATTCATCATACTTTCATCCAATCAATTATTTTCAGGAATTAAAATGGAAGTACTATCGAGGCCAGGCTTAAATCACCCTGCAACAAAAAGTAAGGTAATGGGGAGCTACGGCCAACAGCCAATTGGTCAGGTGGCCGAGGGTCGAAAACGTTTGGTAGTCACTGCCTTAGAACCAAATTTGTTAAGTACTAGAGATTCAAATGGTGCAACGTAAAGCAATACCTAGCTGAGGAGCACCTAACTCAGTGTTTATCATGATTTGCTCAGTTTAAACAGAAGACACTACTATGTTGAAATACTATTTGCCTAGAACCTGTATGGAAAAGAATGCCAGTGTCCCATGACGAACAGAAACCTTTCACACTTAGCAGCAAGCAGAGGTGAATGTACACAAAAATCTCCAAATAGCTTCACTGCACTGTTCAACTAGAAATACATTCAAATGTTATCCTGCATTAGCACATCAAGAGTTCAAGTTTGCCAAAACCTGTGCCCTTTCCTCTGTATCAGAGAATAACTTCATTCTAGACCCTTGCACAACACTGAAGTAATAATAACCAAACGGCCTCCCAGGGGTATTGTGTGAGTATACTAAGCCCTAGAGAATGGTTGAAATCAACATTTTAGGTTTTTAAAAGCAATATCTCACCACATTGTTATTTTTCTAAGAATTTCTTTCTAGTCTCTTCAACATCACACTCATTCAAATGACTATTAATGTAATCTAATATCTGGTTGTTTTTTCAATTTAGAACGTCAACTTAAAGCATTAATGTCATTTTTCAATCTACTTGGCACGATTTTGTTAAACTTTGTATTGCTGCAAGACATTGAGAACATGCCTATTTCTTTTCAGTACGCAAACAGATTTTTTCAGTCATTTTACATGTGTAATACATTTTAACTAAGAAAAAAGGATGAGAGGCCCTTATTTCCAAATTAAGAAAATTGGTGTGAGAATCATTATGCAATATGTACAGGAACAAATCATGTTTGCTCTATTCACTATTAGGAAAGCTGCAAAGGAGAGTGTGTTATTTTTTTTTTAACAAGGTCAATATTTGCCCTACATATCCTTTCACTATTTCTGTTGTTAACTGCTGATGGTATTTGGTTCATTTAAAGGGAGGTCTTGTGCTCCAACAAATTACAAAATATTGACTCTGTCCCTAAATGATATTATGGTTCACCCTTTGAATTTGGCTACGGATGCCTGATTTCAGAGGAGCTATGGTTAAGAATCCATCGAGCTTCTAGCCATCAACACTTAAATGAAATTTGTCCGAAAGTTGTCAAAAGCTTGTTACAGGTGAAAATACTACTATGCTGCTACGAAGCCTATTTATTACACACACCATTAGATGGTACCATTTCCACCCATTCACTCAGTCAAAGTGGAAAAATGGAAATGTGAATAAAGAGCACAGGTTGTTGTTGTTACACTGGTTTTCAATGAAAGTGCTGCCCTTTAATGTCGTAACAAATGGCATCAAGATGGCAATCACATACAAAAAATGGTCTAATAAAAGTCTTACTTCTCAGGAGAGAGCCTGAACGAAAAAAAAGTACTTCTGACGAGACTGTGAAAATTCGAGCAACAAGCAGAGAAAAAAGGAAGCACATAATCAAAATGTAAGTAAACAGAATAAAAAGAGGCCAACTGTAGATGAAAAATTAACACCGCAATCACTGCTACGAGACAAAGACCTGTTGCTTCGTTCACAAGGTGCAGGTATTATTTAAGGGCAAGTCTATTAAAGCTGAATCCTGTGAAGAACTGATCGTACCCGGGCATGAGTGACTTAAAACACCAATGAGCTGTCTGAAGAACAATACTAAATTAACCTAACCACCATATTCACATTACCTGTACATCAAATCAATGAGCATCTCTGGGTCTTCTTGGTGTTCTTTCATTTTAACAGTGTCTGAGAGGATCATATGAAGATTGAACACAAGGTCTTGAACCTATAATAAAATGAAAGTTATTAAAAAGTAATTCTAAGCAACATGGGTGGCATTTTAAAATTTAACTTTACAATTCAATCCAAAGCATCCGGAGACTGCTTATAAAGCGCTAAGAACTCCAAGGCATTCAAGCTGAATGAATGCATTATGTGCACTATTATGCTAGTAGCACAAGGACACTCAGTATACTAAATCACCAAACTAGTGTTAAAAAAAAGGGCTTTGCAGAGCTTTATGAGAAGTGAAATAAATGCTTAGTGTTGTGACCTTTACTAAACTTTCCTAAAGACACATGGCTAGAGCTATCCATGGGAAAAGAGGTGGCATAAGCAAGAAAGAAACTATGCTTTTTTTCCTAAAATCTATATTGCATCTTTTCTGGCAATTCATTATTTGGCTATATGGACTACAAACAACAAAGGGTTTGCAAAAGTGATTCATGCCATTTTTATCTATTCAGAAGATAATGGTTTGTGTACTGATATCTCCAGAATACTTTGAATCTATGATCACTCTGTAAGGTGGATTTAACACATACTACCTCAAATTCAATTGAGAAAAATTTAGATCATATTCTTTGGCCAACAACCTGTATAGAGGAGCTCACAGTGGTTGCCAGCATTATTATGATCCACCCTACAACCGCATACTCCATAAGAAATTTAGGGATTAGCTCTCTTTTACTTCTCAAATGAATCAGGTAGCAGCCACCTTCATCTATATATTCTGGCTTCTAAGGAAAATCCTTCCTTTTACTTCCACCTTCTCCCCTCAAACCATAGTGCAGGCACAATTTTCCTGTCTTGATTACAGACATTCACTATAGTTAGGTCTTCCACAGTACCCCATTCAACACTTATAAAGGATTCAGAATGCAGCATCTCGCCTGATCTCCACGTGTCTGCAAATTGGGGTCCACCTTAAAACTCTTCCCTGGTTTCCACTGCAAAAGCGGATCATGTTCAAAGGCTTATGCTTTACGCACAAAGTTGTGAACAATGCAGGTCCGTGCACATTTGGAAGACATTTCCCAGGTACCTTCCTAGCCATCAGCTTTGCTCTCTCTAACAGAACCTTTTGGCAGTTCCTAAGTGCAAAAATTGCAGACAAGGAGGTCAATCTGCTAAATTGTGGACCTCCCTTACTTTGGAGCTAAAACACACCGCTGATCACATGGCCTTAAACAAAAAAATAACCCAAAAACATGGATCTTTAAATAAGAATAACTTTTCAGTCCCTTGATGTGTGCAACAGACTACTAGTACCTTGACACGCTGTGGGGTAGCAGACATGCTTTACTAATCAAATTTCATTCATTCTTGCAAACACAAAGATTGTCTAGTAGCTTGCCAAGAGAAATCAGGACAGAATGCAAGCGGAGGGCTCATGGGAGATAGGATGACTGTATCTCTCTTCAGTGCTTACTACTGAAGAATGCTCTACAAAATTAATTGTAAAACAGGATGAAGGGCAGGTGTATTATAATTCTTTCTTTAGCAAGTAGTATTTTTAAGTTAGAATTAGAAGTAGGTCTGAAAGGCAGCTCTATTTAATATTATTGATGGTTTCTCTGAAATTGAAATATTTGATTACAATCCTATTTTAGAATTAAGTTACAATGAAAACAATGGCTATGAATTAATCTTGGAGCAGTAGGAAGTGCCCCATATCTCCGCAGCTTTTCATAATTTATATAAATTTTCTTAGATGTCAGAAATGTTCTCACAGAAGACAATGTTACAAACCATTTCTAATGCTTTTGAATTCCTTTTTATCTTCTCCTTTTATTCGTTTTTATGACCTCTCAGAGGGCGGATAGGTCATTGTTACTGTTGATGCACCTTTTTTATTTATTGTTATTGGGGCATTACTTGCTTCTTTCTTGCAGTAGGGAGAAGATAGCATTAATAATCCCACAAAAGATACATTATTATGTTGAAATTACTCCTTGCCTGATGACCAGTCTGTCAAAGTTGAAGCATGGATCTTAGGTCGGGAAGGGACCCTTCAGTTCTCCAGAACTGAATGTTAAACGCAGAGAAGGTATGAAGTAAATTAGCAAGTCTAGGGGGGTCATTATGACCCTGGCGGAAGGCGAAGAACTGGCGGTAAGACCGCCAACAGGCTGGCGGTCTTACTTTGTGCAATTATGACCATGGCGGTTACCGCCATGGTCATCCGCCGGTTCTCCGTTCCGCCCGCCAAGGCGGAGACGACCGCTGGGCTGGAGACCTGGGTCTCCAGCCCGGCGGCCGTCACTAGACCGCCGGCGGTATTTTGACCCGGCTTACCGCCGTGGATTTCCAGCGGTTTGAACCGCCATGAAATCCATGGCGGTAAGCACTATCAGTGCCAGGGAATTCCTTCCCTGGCACTGATAGGGGTCTCCCCCACCCCCACCCCAACTCCCTCCCCTACACCCCCCCACCACCCCTGCACCCCCCAAAGGTGGCAGGGCCCCCCTCCCCACCCTGACCCCCAACATCACATCACCCATACCCACACGACACGCACGCAGGCACCACCTACACACTTACACGCAGACATACATGCCTACATCCACACACACAGACACGCACACCCACATTCAAACATACATGCACACATCCATACAGACATACCCACAGACATACACACACTCATTCCCATACACACAACACCCCCGCAAGCATACACGCACTCACACACCCCCTCTACATACACACACGCACACCCCCATGCACCCACACAACACCCCACCACCCCCCTCCCCTCACGGACGATCGACTTACCTGGTCCGACGATCCTCCGGGAGGGGACGGGAGCCATGGGGACAGCTCCGCCGACACCACACCGTCAACAGAACACCGCCACGGCGAATCACAGGATATGATTCGCTGGGCGGTGTTCTGTTGGCGCGGCGGTGGAGGTGGAGCAACCTCCACTTCCCCACCTCCTGCCAGTATGGCTGTTGGCGGCTCTCCGTCCGTATAAGGACGGAGAGCTGCCAATGGTCATAATAGGCCGAGCGGCAAACCGCCACCACTGGCGGTCTTCCGCACGGCGGTCCCTCAGCGGTCTTTAAAAAAGACCGCCGAGGTCAAAAGGAGCCCCTAGATCTAGATACTCCAAAGCTTATCCCACCCGTGAAACATAGGGATCTTCTGCATTGACTTCATAAGAAAAATATTATATAATTCTGCTGCATGAGGCCCATTTATTGACTTAAGGCAAGAGAAGGCTAAACAGCATTATACGTGGCACTTGGAGAAACCTAAATCCCAGAGAATACAACAAATCAGCAAGACTATCCCAAAAGCCAATCCCTCGTAACGCACAAAGTAAGGACTCTAGCTTCAAGTCCTACACTAACATGTCTGGATTGGGCCTTAGTTAAGAATCATTGTATAGAGATATTTGCATGGACTGCATTGTTTTAAAAACGTGTTTGTTTTTTTGTTCATGGCATTACACTATATTCTAGAGATAACTAAGCATTGTTGTTCCGCCACAAGGGTTTATTGCAGAAACGCAGGGAACTTTTCTTCCATGAGCATGGTCCTAAACAATAATGCATTTACAATTCTTGGTCTATAAATGGAGTTGTCTGCACCCCTTTAAATCAGTTTCAGCCTCATTTCCCTGAGCCACTGATGCTCAAAGATGGTTGGCCCAACACAGAATAGGAGCTAACTGCAAGTTCCTCCCACAGTCTAAGACTGAGTGCATATACTAGGCATTCTGTAAAAAGGACAAATTAGCCAACAGAAATACTGTTACTGAAGGGAAATAACTTTCTCTTCTAGTCGTTCTCCAACCTACACAGATTTCTCATCTTTTGAAAGGATCCCAAAGTGGAGCAGCGATGGCAGGAGGTGGGTAAAAAAAAGCAAGACTCCACAAACATCAGGCATAATGCATCTAACATTGTCCTTTTCATTTTTTAGCAATAATGAAATGAAGATCTAAAGTCTATTCCACTATCATCAGACTAGTGCCGATCCCAATTTCACCTTAGAAAGCATCCCCTCCTGCTCTGTCAAGGATGAAAAAAATATGAGAATTTGGCAAAGCTGGGGCATGGCCGACCAGCTTTACTGCTCCCCACCCAAATCGCCCCTTCCCCCCACCACAACCACCATCAGGGATGGCCAAGAACATAGGGGTTCTTGCTAACACACACTTATCCCTTAAACCCCAGATCTCAGCTGTGGTCAACTCGGCATGCTAGATTCTAAGGATGCTGAGGAAACTCCTCAAATGTCGGCCTTTGGACGCCCAGAAAACAGTGGTACAGGCACTGATCCTATCCAGGCTGAACTATGCCAATGTTTAGTTCATATGACTTCCAGATCATGTTATCCACAAGCTGCAAAAGGTACAAAACACAGCAGTCCGCCTTCTATTTAACCTCCCCAAATGTGCATCGAACACCCACTATCATAATTAGATGCACTGGCTACCAGTGAAGAAAAGGGTTGTTTCTAAAGCATTGACAGTAGCACTGTTAGCTTTGTACAAGCGCGGTCTCAAATGCTTACATGAAAGGTTGACCACATACTGCCGTCAAAAATCCCTGCGCTCTCAGTTGGCCCGCCTACTGACCACCCACTTCACCAAACAAAAGAAATGGGGCAGTTCGGCATGTTCGATTCTGGCTGTTAAACATTGGAACAAACTTCCATACAGATTGGGTAAAAAACTGTTCCATAAACATTTAAACACCCATCTGTTTAAAGAATGAAGTGATGATGACCATCCTGATGACCTTCTACCTAGCGCCGGGAAACTCTCACAGAAGCTGAACGCTTTACAAACCCCTGCATTCATTCATTCATTCAGAAGAACAACAAAACTGATCAGGCTATGTGGAGAAGTTAATAGAATTCAGTCTCAAATGAAAATCCAAGTGACCTGTTTCCACTAATGGTTCCTCAGATATATAATATTTTTCCACTAGAGGAGTGATAATTACTTACAAATAATAATCACTTTGTTACTGATGTGAAGAATGTGAATAATTTGGTGGTTTCACTTCTGTTATTCCAAGAAATTAGGCATAATGTTTTGTCAATATCATCAATTGCTTGCCATGAGTAACAAGAAACAATTTCACAAAGCTAGATAAGTCAGCATTACATCTAGCAAAAACAAACTATAAAACAGGTCAAAGTTCTTAAATGGTTATACATTTTAAAAACAACCGATGATTGATAAATTGTGCTATTCATAGTGTTTTCACTTAAAATAAGTAGGAATCGATTAGTAAAATGTCATAAACATCATTCATATTTTTTCAACCAATATCGATTTTATTCTAAGCTATCAAAGTTATTAGCATTTTTGTTTTAAAACTGGATTGCCTTTTACAGAATTAAAGTAGTAATTTGTAACTTTTTACCAGCCTATCACTTCTTTTCTCTACACTCCAATAAGGAATCCTTTAAAAAAACATGCAGGAAAAAATATTGAAGATATTCAAACCCCTAACCAACCACTCCAAGTTTGTTTAAATGTTATAACTATTTGATTCAATCTTGATTCAGTTGTTTATTATCACATTTTCACATGGTTGGTCTATTTTTAATTTGACACAAACTAGCACTGACAAGTTTTATTTACAGACACAATGATTACTATATATTTGAATGTCTAACCTGATCAGGAAATGTTGTGTCCCGTAACTCAAGATCTTCTTCAGCATAAGTCAAAATGGTCTTCAAAGAACGTCTTAAAAACTCTTCATTAAATGTCTGTGATGTGCCCACCAAGGATGACAGTGACATAGTCACTTGCATTTTCACTCTGGCAAAATTCTGTTGTACAGTGAGTCAACAAAACAAGAAAACACTTCATTGTTAATTCAGTATTTATTCTTCTACATACAAACTGGTAATAATGCATCATGAAAGAGTCAGGTTTATTATGATTTCTGTTGTTTAAACAATAAACAGATCTACTGACCATTTAGAAATAATTACAAGAATAGAGTACTTAGCAAGGATACTGTTTATTGCCCACACTTAGCTTCCCCAGTGATTCTATGCTCCAGAGTCAGTCAGGTTTTAGATGATTCATCTCCTGGGGCACAAGCACACATAGGAGCAAAACATATGGGTGTTTTAGTAAACCATCATGCCCCATTGCAAGTACATGGCACTAATAGCCAGGCAACTTGAGGCATAATAAATGATGGCAGGGGTATCATTTAGGGCTCTCCATGAATTGCACCAGAAATACCTAAGCACTGTATAGGTCACTGCTATGGGACTTAGTAGGCTATATTTTTTAATCAATTATTTTTATTACAAAAGAACAACAAACAAAACATTGCAGCAGCAAAATCAGCGACATTGGATAATAGTCTGACAGCATTACTTCTCCTAGAAGATTCCCCATAGCCCACTTCTTCACCCCCAATAGTAAAATCAGAGCACATTCTATACATCAGGTCATATCTGGTGTCGATCTTATGCCACCACGGGGCCAGTCCGATCACATAAAGCACTTCCATGGGTATTCCACTTTTCACAGATTTTGGTCCATTTCTTTGGGCAACCCCTACTCATGTATACCACTCACTCAGCTAAAATACACCAGTCCAGATCAAGTTTCCAGACCGCCAGTGGTTCCAGAGCCAGGGCAAATATTAAGGGGGAAAGTGGGCAGCCCTAACGAGTGCCTCGTCGCAGCTTAAATGGTGCAGATGTGCCTCCATTGACATTTACTTGAGCCAGAGGCTCTGCATAAAGGAGGCGTACCCAAGCCAAGAAACCTGTCCCAAAGCCAAATTGCAGGAGGACCTCAAATAGAAAGAGCCATTAAATCGTATCGAAGGCCGTCCGTGCATCTAGAGAGAATACCAGGGCATCCTCTCGAATGGGAGGTACCCGACCCAGGACACCGTATAGACATCTCAGGTTAAGGGCAGTACTTCATTCCAGCATGAAGCCAGACTGGTCAGGGTGGACCAGTGAGGGTATCACCTTGACCAACCGGGAGGCCATGAGTTTTGCAAAGATCTTCACCTCAGCATTAAGGAGTGAGACTGGTCTGTAAGAAGTACAGGCCTCTGACGGTTTACCTTCCATGAGTATTACCACTATGCTGGTCAGCCTCTGATCCTGAGGTAGGACACCCTTGTCACAACTTTCTAGGAAGACTGCAAGGAGATGGGGGGCAATCGTGGTTGCTGTGAGTTTGTATAGTTCAATGGGGATACCACTGGGTCCCAGGGATTTACCGGTAGACAAGTCGCGTATGGGTTGTACTATTTCACGATGTGTTACTTCCTGATCTAGTAGGTTTTTATCTGACTGGGACAGAGTTGGGAGAATAACATCAGACAACAGTTCACAAGCTTCAATTGCTGTAGCTGATGAAGCAGGGGGAATACAGTTGCGTATAATAGGCCGCAAATATTTCGGCAATCTGTTGCCCACCCTCCACACGGCGGTCCCCACTAACCGTCAAGATTTCAGGTACCCATCGATTTGCCCTCTCCTTGCAGTCCTTCTAGGCCAGTAGTCTTCCAGCCCTATCGCCCACTTCATACAAGTATCGTTGCTGAGCTATATACTGTGAGTGGGCAGCATTTGTTGCAACATCTCTAAACTCTTTTTGCTTCAAAGCCAAACAACTCTATGTCTTGAATCTTCTTTTCCAAAGCCTCTAGACGCACCTTTTTTTCTTTCTTGTGTCCTGCAATCAGTGAGACCCCTTGACCTTTCATTACCACTTTGAAGACTCCCACAGCGTCTGCACTGACACTCCTGACCTGTAATTTCTTCTAAGTAATGTTTCTTTGTTGTTGTCAGGCTTTCTTGGATAGATGGAATTAGGAGGTATCAGGAGCTGATTATTAGACGGCACTGACCCAATTCGGATGAGCCACCATGTCACCCAAATCGGAGGATGATAGGATATACCTCTCGCTAGATGTTCAATCTTCTTAAGGTGAGAGGTCATGTGAGGGAGGGCGAGGATGTAGTCTATTTGTGACATGCTGTCATGGGCCCCTGAGTGGAATGTGTACTGTAGCTCCATTGGGTGACAAACGCGCCATGCATCCATGGCCACCAGGAACTCCAGCAAGGAATGACGGGGCGGACCAGCTTGTCTGGATGGCCAACGGTCTTTAATCCCACAATGTGGCGCATTGAAATTCCCACCTAGAAGTAGTTCCCCCTCAGGAAGTTTTCATAAAAGGGTGCTAAGTGCGGCAAAAGCAATGCCATGCAGTCTTGGGGGAATGTAGACCGAAACCAAATTAATCGTAGTGTCCTCCCACAGACCCAAAACTGCTGCATTCCTCCCATACCGGTCCACCCAGGTGTGTTGGACACTGAAGGGCAAAGATAAACGTATCAGTATGCCTACTTCTCGGGGCCCTGAGGCATAACCTGCGCAAACTATCATTTTAAATCCTCAGCAGTCTAAAGCTCAGTAAGTTTTGCCCTGTAAATGTGTCTCTTGCAGGAGAACGATGTCTGGGGCATGCTCTTAAGGTGCTGGAGCACCACTCCCCTCATTAATTTGTCTCCCAGACCATTAACATTCCAGGAGATCAACTTAATATCTGGTGTGGTCGATGTCATGGGTATATGTAAGGTGAGTCCACCACTAGGGGCAGCAAGACACAGTGGTGGAGCGGGAGACCAGACATAGTAAGAGGACCCAATGGGAGGGGCTTCATGATGGGTCGAAGAGTGTGTGCTGCTCATTAAATACATCAACAACATTTCCCATAACAGAACTTTAAAAAGTCCAAAACAGTCTCCCCTCCCTTCGAGGTGGATATAAAACCACCCACCACCCCAACTCTGCAGAGTGCCTGTCACCCCAAGCCAACATATTTAAATACAGGTACTGTTACCAACATTCAGGTACCCCCTGCGTTTGCCTCACAGAAAGGAAAACTTTTACTATGCTCTTGTTGCTTCAGGCGGGATAATAAGATTGTCCAGTCCAGCTACTGCACTGCACCTTTTGGGGGAAGATTGTTTCAAGACAGACTAACCACGGGGGCGTAAATTCGCCTGAGGCGAACACGCCTCATGGAGACCCCATATCAATCAGATGAAAGCATCAAGTCCCCAAACCCTTTGGGAGAGTTTAGGTCACAGTCTGTCCTGGGGAGGTGCTGCGGTCTCTTTGTTGTCCATTGTCAGTTCGATGGCCAGGTCTGCCAACTTCCTCTCGTCGTCTTCCCAGGTGTGACTTCTATTGCGGCGTCCCTGTTGTGCGCCACCCCTCAAGCCAGTCACAAGCATCTTGATGTGTCTCGAAATACCAGGTTTTACCTTCAGCCACCACTCGTAGCTTGGCGGGGAAGATCATGGAGTTTTTTATGTCCTGGTCTCGTAGTGTCTTCTTTACTTCCAAGAAGCTGCATCGCAGTCATTGCACATGTACAGTGAAGTCTGGGAAAAAGGTTATGACTGTGTTTTCATAATGGACTGGAGGGGCACTGTGAGCTGTCTGCAAAATCGCATCACGATCCAGAAAATTAAATAACTTGGCTATAATCGGGCGAGGGGGCACTCCGGGGCATGGGGCCGCACCAGGGACACGATTAGAGCACTCCACTAAGAAACACGTTGATAGACCTTGTGGCTGCAGTTCCTTAAGGATTAGATCTTCGACAAACGGGTTGACTGCGTGCCCCTCTGCACATTTGGTCACCCTTATAATGCGAATGTTGTTTCTCCGCGATCTGCCTTCATAGTCTTCCAACCAGGCTTGTAGATTAGTACCCAGTTCACCCACCTGAGTTTTTAGCATCTTTGTGTCGCCTTTGAGAGGGGCGGTAGAGTCCTCCAATTCTTTCACTTGGGTAGCCGTATTCCGCAGGTCCGTTCTCAGCAGTGACACCTCTGTTGTTACTGAGTCAATCCTGGTTTTTAGGGAGGTACGGACCCCCTATATAGCTTCCATAATATCTCGAAGAGTGAGGGGCCCCGACTGAGGCGAAATGCGTAGTTGTCATAGTGGGCTCTAGTGATGCTCCCGCTTCAGGGACCTCCCTCGGGAGTCTGTAGTTGTCTAGCTTGGATAGATAGTCTCTTGTTGCCATAGGTCATTTACCTCAGGCAATGAAGGACCGATTGGGAGCGGGTGGTGCAGCGGTGCTCGCTGCTGCCAGCCCAGAGAGTTCCCAGACTCCCCCGACGGTCTGTCGGTTTCCCAGCTGTGCTGTTCAAAGCTCCCCCGGAGATGTATCTTGCGCAGTGTAGCTCAGGTGGTTGCCTGGAAGAAGAAAGGATGGGTGACTGTCTCAGCGGCGCAGATAGTGGTGCACTCCTCGGTGACACCACCCATGCATTGTCTACGCGGCCCGACTGCCACCTGGGTGAGGTCCTACTGTTGTAATGAGGATAGAGCGAAAGTTCTATTCACCCTCTGTGCAGTAGCTGGGAAAGCCCTCGCAAAAAAAACAAAGGGACATCCGGTGCGACTACAGTGACAGCACATGGGGGAATTGGTTCCAACTCTTGATGTCCGGTCATCGCTCATGCCCTCTCCAAGGTCAGCAGTACTCTGCTTTTCGTGGTCGTGCGGGCCAGTTCAGTGTGACAGCAGGGGTGTCAGGAAGGCTCTTACAGGGATATCATACCTGTGCCAGCTGCGGGCCCGTCTCTTAAATCGGTAACGTCCAGCCGCCATGTGTGGCATGTGTAGCTGCTAATGGAGCCCATCGCCTGCACCATCTCAGGTATGGAGGAGGGGCCACCCAATCGTCCACGCAGCCATCCACAGGGAGAGTCCATCCCCTGGCTCTCTGCGGTTCACCCCTGCTCCACCTGCGGAATTGAAGAAGCTGCCGGGGACATGCATGTGTAGCACTGCCGGGATTCAATGTAGACACTGGGCTGAGGCTCCTCCCGTGTAGCAGGCCCCGTCAAGCTTTTTCTTACTGCACACGAGCTGGAACGTCCAGAACAGCGCAGGCAGTTCCCTGCGCTTTTCTGGACCCCATACTGAGTCCTTATGTCCACGGGACAGATGGAGTAGCAGATACTGAGAGGACTAAGGGATTGGAGCCGCGTTAAAAAGTGGCAATCTTGTTCAGCTGTTGGCCACGTCCCCACCCCCCTAGTAGGCTATATTTAATCTTAAACGTACTGCAGGCTTTTAAAACTTCAGATTCTTTGATTTCAGCTGGCATGAATTGCAGAAATTAGTTACACTCAACATATGAGATACTTAAAAACAAACAACCATAACTGGTGCCAAGTATTATAAAAAGACCCCTATACTCTCAAATATAATCAGCCCTCAACTTAAAAGGTATTTACAGTGTTTCTACTAAAACAAAGTTCCTCAGATTTGTATAACTAACCACAACTAACTATAAAATAATTATATTTTCAGTGCAACATGCCTTAAAACTGTAAGCTGGACAGCAAGGGCTAGACAGATGTGAATATTAGAAAAGCCTGTATACGAGATGCAAGATTGTCCTTATTAAGCACCAGAAAATCTGGAAAACATGGGCTGAATATTCTGACATTTGAATATGTACTTTTGATATACTTTAGGGCCCAAGAGCATGGGGATCCTTCTTTCATATTACACTTCACTACGTATGTGTGGGGTGTACTGCTCTACTGTATTCTTTCAATACGTATCTCGTTGATGCAAAAAATAGAAACAAACACTAAAAAAACAGAAATCTTGAACTTAAAGTTAAACTTGACATAATGTAGCACAATATGGACATCTTTTCTGACAAAGCTGTAATAACAGTGGTCTACGTACATTTCCAATTTCAAAGTTTTGTCTCATTAAGAGGTAAAGAGAGGCGCTGGCATGTGATCTTATTGAACTGATGCTACTGCTGCAGTGTCTGAGCAGTCTTAGACACAGGTCAGCACACTGTTCTGTTTCTTCTTCAAACAGGAGCTCTGGAAACTACAGAGTAACAAAAGAGTTAATTCTGGTATCATGCATGAATAAAATTACATTTTTGACACAGTGAGTCATTGGAATACCTTATATAAATCACATGATAAAAGATCAGTAAACAAAAGCAGCATGGTACTTGTCAGCATCTCACTTCGAATGAGTTATTCAGCATTAAACATTTCCTTATTTAAAGCCATTCCAGCACAGAGGTTTGAGTTACCAAGGGCAGGGTACAAGTGAATTCCAAGACTCATAACTTACTCCTCGGTGGAGTTAGAAAAAATGGCTTAAAGTCTTGGCTTTGATTTCTGCTGGTCCAAGGCTAAATTTAAGTTACAAAAAATGTGCAAAGAAAGCCTGAGTGCCATTTTGGTACAGACTAAATATCGTAAAACTCCACCTGCAGATACTTTTTATTGAACTAAATGAAATTAAAGAGTTTCTGAATGAACGCATGACAACTTCAATTTACATGTCTCACTAAGGGAAGTTTTGAAAAACTCTTGTATTGTACAAACGCAGTTGGAAATGTCAGGAGGAATGTGAAAAGGCAAGAGGCCAAGAATACATTTCAGAAACTTAATGGGTAAATACTGATGCATGGGGCTCTGGGGGTCAGGTAGGTAACGCTTACTGAGTCTCCCGCTTTTTTAAGAACTAAGTAACAGCTGAAGCAATTCTGATGTTGATCAGAATGTTGTTTTATGGACCCTTATACGAGAGAATCAAGTACATCATTATTAGATGCACTTCATCCATGGATGAGGCACCATTTAACTGTCATGAGATCCCTCTGTGTTTTAATTGTATTTTATCTGTATTTGTTAGTGTTGATAATACCTGCAATTCTTCCCAGTGACAGAGGTATTAATACATGCACCCAGAGGGCACCCCCTGAAAACCTACAGCCTTCTGGTGAGCTCAATGACCAGTTGTAACCAGTCTGCCACCAACTGACGAGAATCTGACCCCTAGAGGAGAGTGTTTGCTCTCTTGAGGTCGGAAGCAAAGCCTGCTCGAGCACTGGTGTTACACACCCCTTCCCACAGGATGATCTGCATTCCAAGGCTGGAAGCTTCAAAGAAGCCCACCACCTTTTGTATGCAGAACTGGCCAGTCTTCAGAAGGAGATACCGATCCCTCTGCACCAGCGCCACATGCCACATAGACAGATGGGAAAATTAGCTATGTAGGAGGAGTGTTGCATTTCCAGACTGGACACACCCCTCGGGTGACCAGCCTAAAATGAACACAGTCGCAGGAATTCTGCCTTCTTATGTGTGTTGGAATTAGTAATTCTAGGACAGGTTGCTGCTCAATCCCCGAAGGAAGTGGACATCTAGAGGGTGTAGTGACCCCAAAGGCTCATTGGTCTGCCCTTTACGCCCCCTAAATTGATTATTTGGGGGACCCCCCCAATACCAGATCTTCAGATCTTTGCTTGACACAAAAGAAGGAGTGCACAAGAAGCCTGCTGCCACAGAGAACTGAGGAGGATGACTGACCTGGCTCAAACACCGCAAGCCTGGCTGCTGCACCCGACCCTCGAGGAGCAACTGACCTGTCCTGCCGCTGCAGCCTCCAAGATACTGCAAGAGCTGCCAGTGCTTCACAAATCACCAAGAAGAACTCCCTTGAGGCAGAGGTGCTGCTTCCCTACATTTGCAGGCACCCAAAGAAAGAACTGTGAGGACCGGGACCTCCAAAGACCTGATGCCGGACATCACCACAGCCCCTGTGTCGCCTAGCCCATGCTGAAGTGGGCCAATGGTGGCAGCGTGGTCTTGCAGAGATGAAGTCCACCTTGAATGTCCCCTCTGTGGGCTTCGCAACGGCATCTGAGGCCTGTTTCTGCAGACTCCCCTGCAACTGCGAGTGACCAGGAGACAAACACCTGATGCCCCAGGACACCTCTACTCTCGTCCGCTCCGGACCAAAGAGAAAAGAACCAAGGGTGTCCCCACGTCTCCAGCCTCGTGAGACCTGAACCCACTTGCTGGCTTGCCCGGACTGGATCCCCTGTCCGCTCCTAGATTCTGCGGGCCACCTGCAACCGCGAGGAACTCCCGCCCTGAAAGACACCACTACACCCAAACCCCAAATCCTGAGAAGTGGACCGACGGTGTCCCCACGTGCCTGAAGACCTCAAGGGTCAAGTCTACCCTCTGATATGCCAAACTGCTCAACCACTCTACCACAAAAGAGAGCATTTAAGATGTTATTTGTGTCTCTGTGATACCTCTGGGGTTTGCTTGGGATCTTTGAACAGTGTACCTTGTTTTGGTACACTTTGTAAAGAGCCAGAGTCCTACATCTACTGTGTGAACAGGTCAAGGACTAGCTTTTCTCAGCATGTAAGAAAAATTTGTCTAGGACAAATAACTGTTGTTGAGGGGAGAAAACTGCATGTACATTTTAAAATGTGGCTTATTCTTGCATCAGCTTTAGGTACACCGGAAACCTGTTTTAGATTTGAACAAAATGTAAGTGGGGCTGTGCTGTCAGCAAAACCTATTTGTGATCACTTTTATTATTTCTTGAGTTGGGTATATTGACTTCATAGTTAAATGATGTGAATAAGCTAGTGGGTCAATTCTGAATCAAAGCATGTGTTTTTTTATAGATGCAATATCGCAATGATTAGCATGTGTGGAACACATGATTTCCTGATGGAGGTTGAAATTTTACTGTGAAGTCTAAGTCTGACGATGGAAGGTTGCATGATTCAAATGTTATGAGTCCTCAGTAAAATGATTTAAAAAAACAGCCCAGCATTGCTTGAAGAGCTCGCCTAGATCAGAAATATCACAAGAGGGTAGATATACACATAACTTGTGAATGCCCACTCAAAGACAGAAAACAAAAGCTAAAAACAAGAACTCACCAGCAATCATTTGTGACCATCTGGAACAGAAGACCTGGTGAATCAAAAATAATTTTCCTTATCTGACCTTTACATTGTATGTCTTAGTGAGTGTACACATTCCAAAAAGAAATATTAGATAGTGAAGATTATACATCACCAAATAACACATTACTTTGCCCACTCTTCGGCTGACATTACATTGTCAACAAAACCCTGAAAAATGAACTGTTTTCATAGCATAATATTAAAAAATAACTACTCACCTTAGAAACCAGGGCCCTCTGTGTAGCAAAGCAATGTTGCAAATACAGCGCACTTTGATTGCATGCCATGCTATGCAGGAGGGATTTTAGCACCCCACCAAGTATACTCTCTTTGGATTCTGTCACAGAAACTGTCTGAAGAAGAAGAAATAGAACAATTAAGAAATTAAATTTAAAGTTTGGAAATTACTGCAAATGCTAATAATTGCAGGGTACAGCAGCTCATGTGGAGAAGAAAAAGATTTCACATTTCAATAGTCTGCTGTATTAGCCATTTCCATATTCAGTAAGAAGCATTGCAAAATCAGTATGCAAAATTTAAACTCAATGTCTCATATTTACGAGAACATAATATTTTTGGAGTTAAACAGGCAAAAATGACATAGGCAAAACACACAACACAAACAGCTCATTGCTGCAGAGTGTAACTGATTAACATAATGACATGTTCCAACACTAGGTAAAAATGACATGTTAGACCTCAGGGAGGTTACCAGACTTAAGAAATCAAAATGGTTTCCTGCTGAAGTTACACAATATGTGCAGACTTGCACATGGAGGCACTCTAACCAATACCCTGTTATTACAGGGGATTCTTGAGTTTGATGTCACATCATATACAGCCTTTTAATTATCCCTTTCCCTCATCGCCAGAAGGACCTGAACATTCAAGGAATCACACCACCAGCCACCGCTGTCGCACTCTGGATTGATCCTAACCCATGGCCTCTGAAAGTGATCCTCTGCCAATTCTGACTGAGATGTGAGCATAGTGCTGAGTGTTAGTGATTATAAACCGCCACTGAGGATGACACTAAGGGCATGTGGCCCAGCAGGAACTCAGCTGAGAGGGCACCTTGTGACTGGAAACCATTAGGTGAGACCACTCACACAAAATGCCTGGATTGCACGCCTGCCAAAGTAAAGGGTGGAAAGCCACCTCACCTGCAGGATGCTCAGCACAAAGGAGTCATCAGAGAGAGTATGGTCAGAAACCTATGAGAAAATATCCCGCAGAAATAGTTGAGTGACAGTGATAAGGACTGGAAACTACTCACATTTGAAGGAGGAATAAATACCATTATCTATGAATTGGCAGCAAACTACTATTATGTATGATGGAAGAACAGAGATATTAAAGACCAGTGTCCTACCAAAACTGCTATTTGTTGTGTGACTTTCCTATACCTCATACAGGAAACTGTGTTTCTCGATAATTACTGAGGGGATTCAAATGGACTGGTAAGTATCCAAACACTATTACTGTGGTGAGCAATTACACATTTACAATGGATTTACAGCCTACAGCTGGAATAAACTGCAATTTAGAAGGCATATGTGAAGCCAAAGAGACTGTCACATGTCCTGGGGACGCAAGTCTTTCAGCGGCCAGGGGCCAAATATGGCATCTCACCCTTGATGAAGCCCACCAATGCTGACAGGAATGAGAAAAATCTGTGAGCCTGGCGATAAATCTGGCAAGCTCCTTTATTAGCTCGCTATCCACTACACCATATCTCACGTTATTCTGCAGTTGATAGAGGCTGAAGGCCGGCATCTATCTTGTACCCCAGACATTCTATGGAGTTTTGCGTCCTTCTATCAAGATCCCCTCCTGAGAGATTGAACATCCCCCTATTGCGTGATATACCACTACCTGCTATCCTGCCCTCCCTCGCTCCCGAGTTAGACAAACCCATCATGAAGAGGAGACAGCAACTGCTCTCGCCAACATACAACTAGCAAAACGCCTGGGTCTGCTGGCTTCCCTGTCGAGTACTACAGATGGTTCTAAACTGAACTGCTTACCTCCCTGCGTAAACGTTATACAGAAGTGGCTGAACGGGGCACATTCCCTCCTGAATTAGACCTTAGGAGAGAGGTGGGGAGGATCGCTCTACGCCGATGACGTTCTGTTATTCCTGGCCAATCCCTCCACTTCAGGGCCCCGCTGTCTTGATCTCCTCACTTTGTTCGCTGAGGCCTCCAGCCTCCATGTGAACACTTCCAAATCTCTGCTGGCCCGACTGCTCCCTAAACTCAATAGACACCTTATTGTGACCCGGCTAGTGTTCAAAATGAAGACCAACATGCAGAAGTGGTTGCGGTTCCCCCTGCACGGGATGGGTTGCATCGCCATCTCCCACTTTCTCTATGTATTTCAACCTTTACATTTAAATTGTATTTGTATAGCGTTTAATACTCCTGGCGAGGCATCGAATTGCTTTACGGTGAGTTGCACGCTACTCAGGAGCCTACAGTTAGTGGTCAATTTATTAATTGTTGGGGTCAGTTTTGCATGCTCATTCCATGCATTCAATCCAGTTTCTTTGTGGTACATTATTTACATAGATGTGGTTATTAGAGGGTGCTATGTGAGACAATTGCTAGCTGGAATTAATAGATATTGTTATGGTTTCGAAAGAGCTTTAAGGCAGATAGGCATGAGATTTTAGAGTAACTTGTATACAAGAGGCAGGCAGAAGGCAGAAAGAAGCAGGTCGACTTAAAAAAGTGATAGAAGGTCAACTTTCAAGCAGGATTTTAAGGAATATAACAGGTTGAGATTTTGCCGTGCAATTTGTGAATGTAAACCTGTTGAAAGAAACAGTTTTCGGGAACATGGTGGCCAGCTAAGTGCAACGGGTCGGGAGCTCTACATGTGGGAAACAGTGCAGCGCAGAATGGTGATTTTACCTGCTCTCCTGTGTTGTTGTTTTCTGCCTTCGAGCAAGGTGGCTTGGAGGTCCTATCCTGGGGGCAAATGTGTAGGTGGCAGGCAGAGCTGAGCTGCCTTCTGTGACAGACGCGCTCCAAAACCTTAAGAGTGGCTCTACATATTCTCCCTCAACTTGGAAGCAGAGCTAACACAGGCAGCGATCTGCCTGAGCACAGGTAGATCACAGGCAGTGATCTGGGAGAGGATGAGGAGAACTGGTGTGCTGATCTGCAGATTGGTACGCCGGGCGACATCTGCAGAGGATCAGATGTGGGGGAGATGGACTGACCTTGGGGCACGGCCCATGGAAGCAGAGGAAAAGGTACGAGGGTAAGAGTGCTGTTGGGGTGACAGGGGCAGCAGCATGGGTGGTTAAAGATATTGATAAACAATGGATACCTGACAAGTTGGCCCTGGTGGGGAGGTTAGTGGCAAGAGATGGAGACTAATAACAAAGACCCTACTGCAAAGTGAAGCAGCTACCCAATGGCAAAATGGAGGGAGGGTCTGGACTAGTGCGTTCAACTTGAAAAATCTGTTTACACTGCACACGGATGCGCACAGAAATATGACAAGATATGGGGGATGTAGGGAATATACCATGGACTGGAGATATGATGACCTATTTATATCATCTTACAATATGACTTTGAAAAGCATATATAAATGTACTTTACGCGATGGTTCATAAATTAATATAAAAAAACTACATTGACACCTTCCCAGAAGATACAGCCTTGAAAGGGACTAAACTAGTTTTTAACTTTGTAGTGTTTTTGCTCTTTTGTCTGTTTTTTTTTTTGCAGTCACCTACTGTGGGAATGTTTTGATAGGTTACTTTGCTTATAACCCTTTTCAGTTCATATGTGGATATTCCTATTATCTTTAAGAATCTGAATTAGTAAAATGTTAAAGATTGCTAAGTCCTTACCTTTCACAATTTTCTACACAGAACATATCTTCCCCCAACGAAGATATTAAAAATGTACTCAAACTCAAACTCAAGTGCTCTCTGTCCTAGATGTTGTCAAGGAGAGGAGGATTTATTCAATGTGGTCTGGATGCTAGGACAGCAGTAAATTGGATTTGAAACTGAGCACTGAACACTGGAAGTGGGCTGGGCTGGAAAGCATGGGTTACACATGAGACAACAGAGGAGAGTACTAAGAGCAGGAGTGGCCCTGTCTGGGATGAATCAGTAAAGATGCTTTCTGATGCCATCGATGACAGCAACCACCCTTGAATATTCCTGCAAAGGGGTTATGAATATTATACATCAGGATGGTTATGTAAAACTCGTTAACCAGGGACTATGAGAGATTCATATTGTGCATCAATAGAAACTGGAGCAAACAAAATTAGGGGAGGGAAACGTCCATTTCCCACCTCTTAAACCTTAGATAATTTGCAATGAGTGCTAGTAACTGGCGCTCTCTCCGACTGCTTTCACAAGCTGTGGGAAATTAGCAAATACAGAAGACCGACATCTGAGTGTATCCTGAAGAGTGATCATGTCATCAAAATCTGCATAAGAATAACCAGAGACCCACAAGTTTGGTTTTCTTGTTTAAAATGCACTGCTGGAATATATTCCATGCATACTAAATCAATGTATTATACTCCATCACCATCTTGAATAACTGGCTCAGCTAACTTCCTTTATATTTTGAGGATAAATGGAAACTGAGTACTTTTTTGTAAGTGAGCTACTGTCTTTACAGTGACTAATGAATGTGCACATTCACTGACGTTTATACGAAAAATCATAAAACAATGTTAGGAAAAAACAGGTTGCCAAGGTCTTGTCTATTGCCCAAGTGGCACTGAATGGGGTCTCCATGAGCTTCACAAATTTCTCTAGGAATTCTAAATTGAGGTAGCTGTCTACTGGCAGGGTAATGTGCTTGCTATGCCTACGGTTATATCTTATGAAGTAAAATAAACTCAACTGTCTATAAGGGTAATGCAATGGGAGTAGTGCCTAACTACCCTCTGCTCATAAGAGATACTATAAATTCTAAGGATTATTTGTTTTTAATAATCAATTTCGATTACACTTTATGAGCAGTCCCAAAGTATAACCATCTGATAATGCTAAAGTGACCTTCTTAGTGCTAAATTTAAGAGGAAAGAGATCAACCACGGCAACATCCTTCCCATACGCTAATCCATTTCAAGAACACATGGAGGTCTGGGATGGATTATAAAACAAGATTAGTCCCTTCTAACTAGCACTTTCAATGCTTTGGAAGATTAGTCTATTCCTACAAGCTGATCCTAACCGTCTTGTGTTCTGGGAACATCTAAAGACCAACCTTCTCAATTATCCGACATCTAGAACTATGATATGCATTAACCATGTAACGCTAGCTAAATAGACCCATCGCTCTGAATGGCCACACTCATTGATCCAGCACTCATTGCTGTTGTAGTGAATCCTAGTTTGTTTTAATGGGATACAGGAGTTAGCTTAGCCTTTGGCTTGCAGACTCGTGCCCCTGTCACCCAGTGACTTTTACCCTACTTAGCTTGCTCTGTTTTAGCGCATTTATTTAATTAAATCTTTTAAGATGGCTGTCTTGTTTTAAATTAGGCCCATGTTTTAGTTTGCGTTATCAGTGCCACCGCGCTAAGGCGTCAATATCAAGCGACAAAGACAAACAAACTGTAGGTGTTCACTTGAGGTACTTTCCCTCTTCACGCTTTTGAGGGAATTGTTTATATAAATTACCGTCCCAAGCATGTCTTGTTATCTATTGTTTGGGAACAGACCTACGTCAGGGGTCCAAGCAGATCTGTATAAATACTCCTCACTTAAACAGTTAGAGGGATTCCGACCAAATGTCATCGCTGCTATCGATGCTGCATGTCGTGACACTGGACCCAGTCTTCGTGTCCCTACGGAGTCTGAGCTAAAGACCTCATTCCAAGGTAACAAGGGTTGGGGGCTCTTCTCATGGACATGGCATTGGTAGATTAGGTTTAAAATACCTAGCTCTCCTTTAGGTTAGAGGTTAGGCCTATCAAGCTAGGGTATTAGGACATATTTCACATCTCATGTCTTTTCATGTTATTGCAAGATGGTGGGGGTCTTTGTATTAATGACTCTTGTCTTTACCATTCTGTTTCTTGCACTGTTCATTATCCTAATCATTGCAGCCCATGCAACTTATCGCAGAATGCAGTTTTGCTAAATAAAACCTATTGAAACCGTACTGCATCTTCTTCATTGCCTGTGTTTGATTGAGACATGTTGTTCATGTGAGAAAGGGGTAACCTCTGTTTAACCACAACGCTCCCCGAGATGCCACACTCTTGAGTCCATGCGTAAAGGCTGCCACAAATCACCTTTTACTATTTGGGTTTCTAGTGAGGTGCTTCTTGTGAGCCGGGATGACAGTTGCGACTTGTTGTAGGACTGGCATAGTTGCCTACAAACATAAGTACTGTCATCCTTAAACCGGCAATCCTGCCTAGAGAAAGAGTCCGACTACGACACTGTCTTCACAGCACATTACTAACTATTCCACACCTCTTCTCCTATCCCCTTCCTGAAGTAAATCTCATACCCCATAAGCTCCATATGAATACCTTTTTCCTTTGCATGCCTACATATCGACTGCAGGTCAAACACAATGCATAAACAGATACAATGGTTAATACCCTCCAATGCTACGATCTCCCATTTCGTTTGTTACTTCTACGTACGTTTGCAGATTCGTTTTTTCCTACGGCCATGATTTAATTGGATGGTGCTTATCGTGTATGAGGCAGTCACCAAATACATGCACACTTAAAAGCTCTTTGACAATATTTTCTCTCAAACATCACCTCCAATTTTGATCATTTCACAAAATATTCAATGTAATCCCCACGCAAGCCCCAAACCAATTGCACAGTGTAAAATATGGGAGAAATCGATGCGAAACTCCTCTGAAAATCCGGAGAGATAAACATTAAAGACAGACATTTTAACGTTTCCAAACTTTACCAATCCAAAAGCAAATAAGTTATGCTCATGCACAGCCTGAATTCATGTTACTGATCTGGTTTATGCCACAGTGACATAATAATAAGTAAAATGTGAATCTTTTAACTGGTGATATAGTGTTTAAGGGTGTTGTTCATCTTTACAACATATGAGATTATCACACATGCATTTAAGTCGCATATATATTTCTATATACACATATATAGAGATAGATACATATCTCTATATGTGTATGTGTGCGTATATATATGGGTATATATATATATATATATATATATATATATATATATATATAAATATATCAAAACGGGGGGCACCAAACATCCCTTTTTTAAACTAAATTTACTCTTACCTCCATTTGATTCTACCCTCCTGTTAACCCTAAAATTACCCTACATTTTAACTTTTCCTAACCCTAAACTTACGCTTACTTAGCCTTGCCCATCCCAAACCTTAAAATCACCCTAGCCTCTCTTTACCTCTCCCGCAGCTTAACCCTAAAATGACCTTTACCTCCCTTTACCTCTATCTACCCCCTTAAATGACCCCCCCTTATTTTTTAAAAATCTTTATTCGGTATCCTGCATGATAAAGTACTGTGTGGTAAAGGGTGTGTAGCAAAGGTAAAAACCAATGCTATGTACTCACCTGTGTGGTAAAGAGTGCCTGGCAGAGGTCAGGCGTGATAAAAATTGCATTGTAAAGGTTGCTTCCTATTTAAAGGTACCAAGTTGTTGAGTTTTATTCATGCAACATTTACAGACTTTTAGGGAAGTCTATGCAAATTTCACAAAGTTACACTCTTATGCCTTCCTACATCTGTTTTAAAATCAAGGTGTTTCTGTAAATATATGTTGTAGAAATCAACGTACAGAAAAATAAAAACCTTCATCCACTTTGCATCATGGCTTGGTCTGATTAGAGTGAAACGGTTAATGCAAAATTAAATTGAAAAATTTCACAAAGGGCCTAAACTAGAAACTTCACTTAATAAAAAAAATTTAAAAAACCTTATGAGACCTTCACTCAATGTTACTTATTAACGTGATTTGTGAAGAGGAAGCCCAGAATGATATTTTGTTCAGAAATGTGTATGTGGTTCGCTTACAATCCAGTCCAAGACATTAATAGGAATTATACAAATGGAATAAAAAATAACCAGAAAGTGCCTCCTATAATCTGGAACGAAAATTGTTCACAAAATATTAGATAGATTGAAACATCTATGCAGAGCTGTCATACTCATGTTAAGGATAGAACATCACAATCACAGGATAGTTCTTCAATCCTTAAAAAACAAGAACACAGTACAAACTTCTTACCTGTACAATTATTTCCAGTGTGTCTAAAACAATCAGATTGGCTTCTGTTGCAAGATTTCCATCAATAAGTGCTTCATGTTCCAACTCTGCCCTTGATCTAAATGTGAACAAGTACTGCATTTGAGTAACAGGTTATTTTAAAATGATTAAAGTATACATTGCTAACAATCTTTATCTAAATACGCACAAATAGAAATCATGTCAATACAGTAAACGCACATTCTCAGCAAAGAACAGATGGGACAGAATCACAATTAAGCACAAAAAGGGTCTTTAATGCACACATATATCAGTTAATACTTTTAGAAAATGGACAGATACAAACACGCATATAAAAAGTTAATAATAAATGTATTATAATAGCATGATATCACATTATGGTTACGGTTAACTCGCACTTTACGAATCAAGTTTTTTTTTTTTTTACCATACTCCATCAAATTTCAAAAAGCCTCCTGGACATAACATGTGCTTGGACAGATGAAGTTTCCTGAACACTGACCTAGGACTTCTTGGGTTAACATATTTAACTCTGTCATTTGTATGCACATGTGATGCATTATGGAACATACTAAAAGTGAAGTATCTCAAAGTTGCCTGATTCCAAGTTTCTATATCTCACATGAAGCACTAGAACCAAACATATGCCTCGAAAATGGGTAACTATGACCTAGTTGCTTTCACAGAAAAACGGTTTCATGGAGGTTTGGACTGGATATATTTATTAAAAAATAAGGTCTGAACCACAATGAATCAACTACAGAATGCACTGGAGGATACAACAATGCAAACACAAGAACCCACAAGTCACTGTTACATTCAGACCGAATTAAAACATTTTACATTTGGTAGGATGGATATGTGCACCCATACTCTGTATAAAATATTTGTACATCATCAAGACAAACCAGTCACTCACTCGTATAACATTCTAACGTTTGCATGTGCCCTCACAACTGAATCTATCTCATCTTGAATGAACACATACTAACCACACACACAACCAAAGGGAGCATTTGTACAACATTCTAACAAATTATGTTCCTGAATGTATACAAGCAATACGATTTTCCACCAATACATCTTTCAAGCATGCATCCAAAGGGACATGTTTCTCTTGGAGGAAACTACAAAGGAAATGCAAGAAGGGGGGATTAGCGCTCCCAGACTTTCAAAAGTATGCCTTGGCTTTTCAACGTAAAAATTGCTCGTTTTTTTTTTTTTTTTTTTAAAGAAGCAAATTAGACCCTGTATAAAGGCATGCTTGAAAGGTGTATTGGTGTAGCATGTAGTGCAATAACCCCCTGCACATAGTGCAATAACAGCCTAAGAACACCAAGTTTGTCGTGCATGTTCAATTAAAAGGACCATTACGGCACTCACGAGTCGTCGTCCTTGTTGCACAACCCTCCTCCCTGAATTTCTATGTTTCTGTAAACAGGGCTGTAAATCTTGTTCTCCTTTTGTTACACTTGCTGTGCATTCAAAGACCAAGGTCACATGTTAGAGGCTGTTTTCCCAGGGTGCCTGTTTCCACACCCGGGTGCTGCCACCGCACAAAGAGAATCGTGACCACAACTATTTACTTGGACTCCAGTTATGCGCTGCAGATCTGCAGAGAAAATCGCTGGCTGTAAAATCATATTGTTATCTCGTCCATGACGCCACGCCTACATCCACAGCTGCACCTTCTGACAGGGCTGAGCAGGGTCTAGTTCTGAATTCCCCCATGCCAGCATGCATTGGGGCAACATTAGTCTCGCTGCCAGGTCATATGAGGCAATAGATTCTTGTGCACACAGACACTGGGAAGGTTGGGAGCGAGAATCACCCTAGGTGCCATCTGCTGTCATGTGCTGCCTCTGTAAGATAGTGGCTCAGATCCTCATGGGGGCACAGGAGCGGCCCGCCTCGGGATGCTTCCCACGGATGCCCTGAGGAGAGTGGCATATGCGCTGCCATAGCTTACTCTCAGGAAGAAAAGATTAGTGCATGCCACACACATTTGTAAGTATGTCTGCGCTCAAAATGCTTATTTGTTGATCGTCTCGGGCACTCCTCCCATCTGACTCCTTGCACATTCCATCTTAAAGCACTTCCCCACTGTGTGGGGACACTGGAAGTCACTCATGGAATCGGCCCCTCGTCTGCGGCCTCCAATCCTTTGGCCACCAAACCCCATTATCTATTCAAAATGCACGCTTTTGTCCAGCTCAGAACACAACTGTTTCCAAAGCATTATTTCTTTCAAGATCACAACAGGAGATAACTCCCCCTCTTTTCCTTTCACATCACAGTCATTTTGGATGGTACATATTTTAATCGCACATCCCTACACCCTTATTGTTTTCTGAGAATTAAGAAGTAACCAATGGAAATGTTTAGAAAGTAATTTAGATTTTGCATGTGCAAGTGGCAGTCGATAACACAACTACTTTTCTCTGCATACTGTCGGTATGCTTCACCCTTTCTTTTGTGCCTCTTCCCTTGGTGATCCACCCACGGACTTTACTGCCTGAATAATCCATGTCCCAGCATCTCTCTTCTTGTGTACACATTGCACAGTGCATGCTTACCCTTTGACACAATGGTGGCACTGCACTGATACTAGCGAGTGGCTTAAACTGAGATGCTAATCTGCTTGAGGGACATGCCCAGCAGTTTGGCTTGGATTGCTCCTATTGAAGCAGGACAAATGCTAATTTTGCATTTGGCCTGTTCCTGTTTGAGCCTCACCATGCATTATTTTGCATGGTGAACAAAATAATGATGGAAAGGGATGTAGCCAGGTAATTACCTGTTGCTGCGATTAATTCAAACATTATACACATTACTTTTTTGTTTTGCTCAGTCTACATTAGGGTGAGTCTATAGTAGTACAGACTTTCTGACTTGTTTTTCTACATGTACTTTCCTTTGTCATTTTCCAGAGTCTCACAGACCCTTCCTGTCACCAAAATCACCTACTTATGTTAGATTTTTAATTGTCATTCAATGCAGTGTCTCCACTAAATACCACTCCACAACACAAAATTCCATTCCACATAGTTGCACTCTATGACACACAATCCCACTCCACATAATTACAGTACACTCAATACCATAAAATTACTGTCTACAAAATTCCACTGCACACCATGCCACATAATTCCACTACACAAATGCACTCCACACCACACAACTCTACCACACACAATTCCAATACAACCCACATAATTCCACTCCACCCCACATACATCCACTCCACACCAAACCAAACAGCACAAGTAGAGGACATTGGGCCTCATTTATAACTCAGCAGATGGGTTACTCCGTCGCAATGGTGACAAATATCCTGTCCGACAAAATATAAATCCCCGTAAATCCTATGGGATTTAGATTTTGGCGGACGGGATATTCGTCACTACTGTGACAGAGTAACACGTCCACCAAGTTATAAATCAGGCCCATCGAGATTTACAATGCCAATAGCTCTAACTCTAAAAAATGCGAGCCCTAGTGCATTGTAAATGCTTGTTTCCAACTGTAATTAATGCAAAATGACCAGTCCTTGATTCTACTTTTTATATACAGACTCCATTGTAATAAAGTTTATGAAAACGTGTACCAGCATCAACCAGGCTGACATGCTAAAAATGGCACCAACATGGGTGGAAGCAGCGTGGGCTTGCCTTTCACTCTGGACTGTTGCTCAGAGTTGGTTTGCGGGGTACTCTTACTACGTTTCATTCAAATATCAGGTTTTCAATTGAATTTCTCTAACAATATTGTTAGAATGATTCACTAGAGCCATTTCTCACCTTTTAGCAAAGAGCACAATCACACACTGTCCACAAGTAAATGGCAACTTAGTAAAATATATAAAAACACCTATTACCTTCAGCATAGGATGGGGTTTGATTACTTTTGTGACAGATACCACGTTCTGTTCTTACTCGAAAACATGCTCAATCATGGGTCACTAACAAAGCAAAAAGTTCAAATCTACACTAGTTAATTTGGAGCGGTTGGTGTTACTATCAAAAATGAATATCTGATGTAGATATTACGAGAAAAAAATGTTTCATAAAACAGAGGACAAATGAAGTCAAAAGGGAGGAAGTTACGGCTTAAGAAACGTGCTATATATGTTTTCCCTTTAGTCCATGTGCATAAAATGCTAGCATTCTTAAAATGCAGCATCGAAAGTAGAGGTCACCTTTTTCCACACATAACTGTTACCTGTTCACTGTGTGATCACATTTTAATCGGATATTAATGAGCTGTGGAACATTCTCCTAAAAAGCAGTGGTAATGCTGTCTTTTAAAATCGCAAGTGATGCATGAATATTTTTTCAGGGAACCACAAGCATTTTAAAAAAATGAAAACAGGATGCTGATTTTTATTTAGTCAAATACTACTTCATTTATTATGGACATTTAAAAAAAAGAAGGGAACATAAATTCAACTGGGAAGCAAAGAAAGGAGGATAAGTTACTGCGGGTTAGTTTCTCAAAGTTGGGTGCCTTCTGTCGGAAGTCCAGTAACGAAAATAAAACGCAATAGTCGATAAAGCATCCTATATCTTCCAATGCCAACGTACCAAAAAATGCAAAACAAACAGTACCAAAGTCGAGTTCTACCAGCAGTCAAAATGTTTATTTCTAAAGTGTGCGTTCCCCTTGACAGGTATCTTAGTGCTGATTTAGTTAGCATTTTTTATCCAGCTAAGTGATACTCATTTTATCAACCTTAGGAGAGTGAAAGGCTGATTCATAGTGTAACAATGAGGTCAAAGACAGACTAATGTAGTGGATGCACTGAGCCAATGCAGAATGCACAACTGAAGAGAGGCACGTTCAGTAGACGTGTTGTAGTATGCAAACACTGCAATGCTGGATTTCATTGCCGGAATCACCCAGAGGGAAAGTTTCTCATCTGCACCGGATAGCAACAGGGACAGGACGGGAAATTAAAAACAAAAACAATCACTGGCAAAAACACTAGACGAAGAAATGCCCTGGGATATGGAGTGTAGAGCAACTAAGAATAAGTGACTGTGGGGTATGCATTTTACGATTACTTTTTAAGAGATCTCTGATTTTATTTTGTTTTATGGGGTTAAAGCAACTATCATATGTGATGTTGTGCTGCTTTTATAGTTTATTTATTTATTTGAACCGAATAAATATATTGATGGATGAATAGATGAAGTGTTGGCTGTAAGCCTTCTAGCTTTGTCAACGCATGTTTTGTCATGGTTTTATAAATTTGTATTTAGATGAGATCCCAGCTTTGCCAATAGAGGAAAAAACACCAGCTTAAAGCATAGCAGTTTTTAGCCCAAAATAGTGGAGACTGCCATAGCATTCTCTGACACTGGAGGGAACAAATGTATGTGCGGATGTGCACCTTGTGAAAGAGCAGATTGCAGGCACTCACAGTAAATTTAACCAATGGCTGAAGCAGACTTATCCAATGCCCCCACAATTGTGAGTGACGCAATGGACCAATGGATTAACAGGGTTGGGAGGAAGCTCTGTAAGTATATATATATATATGTATATATATATATATATATATATATATATATATATATATATATATATATATTTTAGAAAAAGAAAAATATGTTGCCTAATGCCAGACCTAAAAACAGAAACATGGTTCAGACAGCAAACATTTGAAAAGGCTGGGGATAGGGGGTGAGGGTACGCTATCAGCCCCTGTGCGGAAATATTCATCTGATATCTTGATGATAGGAGTGGGGATATCAGGAAATCATTGTATTGTAACTAATGATGCCTCTCACATGAACAATTATACACTGCATGAGTATTGTTTTACCTGATTTAGTTTATACCCCTTCATATTTCTAAATCTGTTTAATGAACTTGGACATGAGTTGAGGTCTAGGAGCAGACTAATGGTGTGAACCTGTTGCTGTTCACACATATAACTCATAGGAGGGAGATCACTGGAAAATATCAGAAAGGCAATAATATGTATGCATGGAGAGAATTCAAAAACAGGCAATAAATGTCTGTCTCCAATGGTATGTTACCGCAAGGGCAGAGACACATTTCATTTGCATAAACACCCTATCGCCTACTTTTTAGATCAATCGTGCAAGCTCTTTGACCTGTTGTAATCTAACTGTCGTTTTTTAACCACACCCACAGCCCATCACTATCACTCGTTCATGGGCTTGTCTTTCAAAAATCCTTTGTTATCATTGGTAAATGCTTTACGTTTGTCCCTCCTTGGGGCGGTTTTTTTACCACCTGGGACACCGACCCTGTTACATGGATAATTGCACGTTTGCTGAAAAGTTTGACAGCGAGCAAACTTCCTTTTTGTTTTATCTCTCTCCTTCGAGCTCGTGCTCATGGTGGCCGTGGCGCTTTGAATCGGCTCGCTTATGTCAACTGTTTTACTTTTCATTTTCAATTTATGTGGCAAGAAAAGTCCAGTTAGGAATTTACAACGCTATTAGCTCTCACTTGAGCAAATGCAAGACTCAATGCATTGCAAATGCGTGTTGCTGTTTGTCATCAAACGAAGGGTATGTACGTGTAACCTTGTCCGGTATTTACGAACATTTTGCCTCAGACTGACTGTCAAATGGGGCTGAGGGCCATCAGATGTTCTGAGCAGTAAAATGGTGCGAAGCAGACCAAAAACACGAAAAATCACCACCTTTATTACATATGCATTTCAACAAGTGGGTATCAATGGCACGATTTAGTATGATGACATCCTGTGGAATCAATGTGTAGATCACTGAATCTATGACAGGTTCCAAATGCTAAAATAACTGTATCACCACTTGCTTGTCTTCTTGAAGCATCGGGGGAATTATACAGTTAATATCGCCAGGTATGAATCCGACATATACAAACATTTCTGTTTTTGAGAGGTTTTAGCAGGCAATACTTATTCCTATTTAGTATTAGGAATTGAGAGGCTTACCCAACTTTATGTGCAAATGTCCATTATAATCATCAAAAACTAAACGTTATCTGAAACGGTTAGCTCTTTAAGTCAACCCACCAGCAGCACACCGTTTATACCATACCTTGCTAGTTAAGATCGAAACAAATAGGATACAAGTGAAAAATCATTAAAGAGTAATAAAGTTGGGCAGAGATAAAATTAAATGGAAGGTTTCACGTGTTTTCCAGGCAAATACACAGACGAGCCTTTTATGAAAAACAAGGCTTCAGGGCCATCATTGTTTGAGCTCTGCACAGACTAGTTCAGCTGAGTTCCGAGATGTCCATATTGAATGGAACCTGACTGTGCTTCTTTGTTGCATATTTGATACTATTATGTGTTGAAGCCTGACCAAACAAATCAGCTGGAGCTATTTAACTGGAAACTGACCTTCGTTTATTGAGATGAATTCTATTTAATATTGTGTAACTGATGTTGGAAGAGGGAATTTCTTTCAAGAGACTACTTTCTGAACAGCCATAGACAAAAATAACCAGGATAAAGTTCTACAACTTCTCTGCGGCAGGGAAGGATCCCAGCGTGCCATTTGGTTGTCCACTACTATAGCATCTCTGAAAATGGTTCTTGCTCTATTTCAGAGGGAAAGCATACATCTGACCAGCAACACACAACTGCTTTAAAACACTGCACACTGTAGTTTTAATCTAGTGTGGGCTTGGCATCGCAATGAAAACCTAAGTCAATGACTCAACACCCACTATATTGACCATTTAGATGCATATATAAGAAAACCAAGGGGCATACAGCAACACTGGGTCTGATAAGTAAACAGAAAACTCCACAAACAAACCAGAATTATGCCGGTAAATTATGAAGAAGCACAAAATACATAAACAAGCAGCACACCAGTTTTACAATACCTTGTTGTTTTGTTGCCTCTAAATACACAGCACATGTGGAAAAATAATCAAGAGTCAGCAATTAGGGAAGGCACAGTAAATAGGATTTTAGGGCTCAGTAAGGATGGAAACAGAAATATGATCCATAACATTAGAGGACCCATTTAAGCCCGAAATCTTTACGTTGTGTTCAGCAAGCTGTACAGTCTACAAGCATGTTACTTCATTACCATGCACCTTCACTGTTGCACTGCAGAACGTGCACACTATCAAAGAACACAGAAGTTCTGCTTTATCGATTCAGAGCCAGAGTAGAACCCTTGAGCTCCAGTGTGAAATCTTTAGAGAATGAGAAATCATCTGATGCCACAAAAAATATGAGATAACAGTATCTGAAAAATAATCACTGTAGTCTTAATACATATTTGTGAAGTGGCTTACTTGTCAAATTTTTCTGTATTTTGCCGCCAATGAGTCATATCTTTTCTCCACCTTAGATTCTCTTGACTTCCAAAAGCACTCCCAGAAGGACTTCTTTCTGCAAGATATGAGTTAAAAAGCAAGTGTCATATTTTCCCTGGTGTACAGTTAACCACTCACAGTCAAGTTACCGATAATGGTTAGTGGTTGTGTTAAGCACAGATCATACCAGACCACACAGCACACCTGGATGCTGTGAGATGGAGGTAGTTCGAACATGGGAACCTCAAACCCCATGCAGAGTTTTCAAGCATCAACACAAGATTTTTGTACCTACAGTCTTGGGGAAAACATCATAAAAATGGTACATAATAAATTACAATCCTAATGCAAAACCTTTAAAGAGCTTGCAAAGAATGATAAGCACCAGGTAAAGTGAAGACTAGGTGCTGGAGGCGAACTGCAAGCTTAGAGCTCCATATGAAAGTCAAAATGACAATAAAGTAGTGAACCAATTGAAATGTCTTTAAAGAAGGCAAGACGACACCCTCACACAGTATCCTGAGACCCTCATGCCATCAGCATGCCTTCAGAAAACCTATCAAGCCCTTGTAGTGCCTTTTGAATTAGTGGCTGTTTTCTAAAATCAATAATATGGAACAGTTAAATCGTCTGGAATTGGTCATGCATGGAATATACTGCTGTTTGGAAATCTCTCTTATAAACTGTTTTTATGTAAAGTCGAATTTATTTCTATTTTTTGTGAACTGGTCCAATATGTGTTTAAACTGAGATTTTCGATGGCATTAACATTTCTAATGGCCATTTAGAAGATGGGGTTTTAGGCTAACATGCTTTGAGCGCAGGATAGCTGTTGTTTGACCAATAGTTGGCATGAGATTAGGGAACACGCCTTCACTGCTCGGTCTAAATTTCCCACTTTGAAATTTTATTATTCCAGTTTATACGCTAGCTATGTGGCCTCGTGTTGCATTTCATAGGTCGATGTCACTTGTCAGCATTCTTTGTTATAGAGAGCATCCAAAGGTGTAGGACGGAGCTGAAGATATCTTCCAAGTGATTCCGTGCAGCTTTCCCAGGTAATTTCTACAGCTCCCTTGACTGAACTGTAATTAGGAACTGCTCTTCAGACATGGTATTGGTGCGAATATAGATCAAAATTGTTCTCAGCAAACTGCTTGCATTTGTCACCTTATGCTTGCTATACAAGGCTTTTTCCATGCAAACCAGTATTTTAACCATGTGATGTAAACCAGATAGCCACTATATTTGTATATTGTGGGGTATATGGAGCACCTTCATCTGTTCCAGAAAAATCTTGCTCTGTACATCAATCCTGGAGTGCCCGCAATTCCCTATACTGCCCTTGACTAACGACCTGGAGGCCAGTTCCTGCTCTAATTTGTATTTTTTGTACAATGTTGTTCTGGTTAACCATTTAGTCAGCAGCTATGCAACCACTTAATAACGTTTGTAGTCTGGTAGCACTAGTCCTTCTGGTGCTGGGATTTTGAGTTTATGCGCTGCTATTCTACATCAGACCTCCAGATTTGTTTGGCAATTGAGTGCAGTTCTTTAAAAACATTGATGGTTATTACAACTTTGGAGGAGGTGTTAATCCGTCCCAAATGTGACAGATATACCACCAGCCGTATTACGAGTTCCATAGGATATAATGGACTCGTAATACGGCTGGTGGTATATTCGCCACTTTACCGTCACTTTTGGGACGGATTAACACCTTCTCCAAAGTTGTAATAACCCCCATTATTTTGCTCTGATTCTGGTAGAATGGCAGTGACAAAGTACTCGCCTGTGTGTACTTAATAGAATTGAAACTTTCCGATACGATAGCTAGGAAATGTTTCATTCCTCACCTTAAAATAGATACTCAAGCAACACCTCTCATTTTTAAAGTGCAGTACTCACCCGTAGGGTCTCAAGGCGTTGTGGGGTAGGTTCACAAGATTCAGTTGAAGAGCCAGGTCTTAAGGTCCCTCCTGAATTGAGCTAGCGATGGCGACTGCCTGAGGTGGGGAGGCAGGGTGTTGCAGCATTTTCCCGCAAGGTAGGTAAAGGTTCTCCCACCAGCTGAGGACTTCCTTAAGCGTGGTACGGTGGCGAATGCCTGCTGGGAGGAGCAGAGAGAGGTCTTGCAGGGCAGTAAAAGGTGATGCAGTGGTTGAGGTAGGTGGGTCCAAGGTTGTGGAGGACCTCGTTAGCGTGTACGAGGACCTGAAGTTGATCCTCTCATCGACGGGGAGCCAGTGGAGATCTATCAGGTGCCCTGTGATTTGTTCTCGGAGAGGGATGTTCTTGATAGTCTGGTGGAGGCATTCTGGGTTTGTTGTATCTTGCTCAGGTTCTTCTTGGTGGTTCCAGCATACAGGGTGTTGCCATAGTCAAGTCTGCTTGTGATCAGGGTGTGTGTTACGGTCCTGCGGCAGTCATGTGGAATCCAACTGAAGATCTTCTAGAGAAGTCGGAGGGTGTGGAAACAGGTGGAGGCGACGGCGTTGACCTGTCTTGTCATGGTGAGCGCCGAACCAAGGAGGATGCCGAGGTTGCATGTGTGATCTGTTGGGGGGTGAGGGGGTGCCAAGTGTGGAGGGCTACCAGGAGTCATCCCAGGCTGAGGAGGAGGGTCCCAGGATGAGGATCCTGGTCTTGTCGGAGTTTAGCTTAAGGCAGCTCTCCTTCATCCAGGCTGTGACTGCTTCCATCCCGTCTTGGAAGTTCCTCTTGGCCGTTGTGGGTTTTTTCGTCAGGGAGATGATCAGTGGTTGTCATTGGCGCAGGAGACGTTGTTCAATCCTTAGTTTCTGACGAATGGGGCCATGTAGACATTGAACAGTGTGGGATCCTTGGCTACTCCACAGCTGATCTCTGTAGGTTCTGACAGGTGTGGCGGGACACTAACTCTCTGCATTCTGCCAGTCAGGAAGGAGTGTATGCACCGAAGGATATTGCCACGTATGCATGCTGCATGGAGTCTGGCGCATAGGGTGCGGTGGGACACTGTATCGAAGGTGGCCGATAGGTCCAGCAGGATGAGGGGTGCTGTTTGGCGGCGGTTGAGGAGAGAGCGGATGTCATCTGTGGTGGCGAGCAGGGCGGTCTCAGTGGTGTGGTTGGTTCTGAATCCTGATTGGGAGATGTCCAGGATGTTATTGTCCTTGATGTGTTGGCAGAACTGAGCGTTGATTGCTTTTTAGGTGACCTTGGCTGGGAAAGGCAGCAACCAGATGGGGCGGTAATTCTTGAGATCCGTGGGGTTAGCCGTGGGTTTCTTCAGGAGCAGGCAGATCTCGGCGTGCCTCGAGTTCTCGGGTAGGGTGGCCAATTCTAGGGAGCTACTGATGGTCTTGCAGAGCTTGGTTGCGATTGAGGCACTGGCTTTTTTGAAGATGTAATGGTGGTAAGTATCGGCGGGTGCTCCGGACGGGATGCTGCTCATGATGGGGTGAGTTTCGTCTGTCGTGAGGTGGGTCCAGGGGTGCAGGAATTGTGGGGGTTCAGTGCATCTGGAACAGGGCGTTGTTGGTGAGTTCAGAGAGTCTTGGGGTCCGAAGCTATTGTAGATATCCTTGATTTTCTGATGGAAGAAGGCAGCTAGTCTGTTGCAGAGGTCCTGGGATGGAGGGATGTTAGTGGCTTCAGCTTGTGGTTTGGTGAATTTCTTGATGAAGGCGAAAAGTTATTTTGTGTTGAGTGGTGGCATTGATACCGTCCTGCAGGTTTTTTTTTTTTGGTGGCTCAAATGAGTCCATAGTAGGATCTTATGGCCGATTTGAAGGCTGCAAGGTCCTCCAGGGATTTGCTCTTCCATCTTTTCTCCAGTTTCCTGCAGATGCGCTTTGATTCCTGGAGTGCGGGGGTGAACAAGCTGGCTTTCTTGGTGGTGTGTTTCCCTGTGGTCGTTCGGAGTGGAGCTAGGTGTTGGCGGAGGTTGCGCGCTGAGGTGTTGGCATATGTTGTGTCGGGTGGCGAGTTGCTGAGGGTATTGTTAAGTTGCTCCTCTGTGGCCTGGTTCCATTTCCTGGGGGGGCTTTGGGTGGGGAAGTGTTGACATGAGTTGTAGGTGTGGTGATGGAGAAATGGATGCAGTGGTGGTCGTTCAGAGTAGCGGTGTTGAGCGTTGATAGTGACATTGCTGCTGGCAGAAAAGTTGGGTTTGAGTGTGTGTATGGCGATGTGCATTGATGAGGTGACCAATTGCTTGAGACCGATTGGGTTCAGGTTCTCCAGTCGCGTGTCGATGTGGAAGTTGAGGTCTCCGAGAAGTAAGTAGTTGGTGGAAGCGAGTGTGGGGGGGCTCTGAAATCGACAATGGAGTCACTAAAGGCTGGACGGGGCCGGGTGGCCTGTAGATGAAGGTGCTTCGGATGATGACCTTTGGGGTGACGTGGACTTGGAAGTGGGGGTGCTCCATGAGGGGGGAGTGTTCCTGTGTGTTGATTGATAGGCGGAGGGTGGTCCTGTGGGCAATGGTTAGTCCGTCGCATGATCTAGAAAGTCGGTCTTTGCAGAGCAGTTTGTAGGCGATGGTGATATCCAGTTCTGATGCTGTGTTTGTCCATGTCTCGGTGAAGAAGGCGATGTCAGGATGGGTGGAGTCTATCAGGTCCCAAAGTTCCATGTCGTGCTTGTGAAGGGAGCGGATGTTGTGGAAGATGAGCTTGAGGTGTTCTGGATAGGTGTGTGACGGTTCTGTGGCTGAGGGGTCTGTCGTTTGGAATGCGAAGAAGGTGCAGTGGCAGTTGCGGCAGGCAAAAGGTCCCTGGGTGCCTCTGGTGGAAGCAAGGTGGCAGGAGGGCGAACATCCTGGGTCCAGTGCGCGGAATGGGCCCTCAAGCCCTCAGGAGGATACTCCTTAGCTAATTTGTAGCAGCTCTTAAAGCAGAGTACAATCCATTGAGAGACCGTCTGCTTCTGCACAACCTTGCCCTTTTTTGCTCCAGTTAACCAGATGAAGAGCTGACTGTCCACTCAATGGTCTTAGGTGAAAACAATGTAAAAATGGAGAGCTCTCTCCGGGTCCAGGCAGTGGTAGTCTTTACTCCTCCTCAGAAGGATAAGATGGAGCGAAAAAAATAGGTAGACTGATGATCTGGCCGACAAGACAACTTTTGCCAGGAAAGACACATGCATCCAAAGTATGAGTTTGTCAGGGAAAAGCTGGTGTGTGGAGGGTGTAGGAAGTTGGCTCTGTATGTACTATTTCAAAGTAAGAAATAGCATACACAGAGACCAAGGGTTCCCCTTAGAGGTAAGATAGTGGCAAAAAGAGATAATTCTAATGCTCTATTTTGTGGTAGTGTGGCCGAGCAGTAGGCTTATCAGAGGGTAGTGTTAAGCATTTGTTGTACACACACAGGCAATAAATGAGGAACACACACTCAAAGACAATTCCAGGCCAATAGGTTTTTATATAGAAAAATATCTTTTCTTAGTTTATTTTAAGAACCACAGGTTCATGATTTACAAACAATACTTTAAATGAAAGGTATTTCACTCAGGTATCTTAGGAACTTTGAATCATCACAATAGCATGTACAGTTTTGGCAAAAATGGCAATAAGCTATTTTGAAAATGGACACAGTGCAAAAATCAACAGTTCATGTGGGAGGTAAGTATTTGTTAGGTTCACAGGTAAGTAAAGCACTTACGGGGTTCAAAGTTGGGTCCAAGGTAGCCCACCGTTGGGGGTTCAAGGCAACCCGAAAGTTACCACACCAGCAGCTCAGGGCCGGTCAGGTGCAGAGGTCAAAGTGGTGCCCAAAACGCATTAGGCTTCAATGGAAATAGGGGTGCCCTGGTTCCAATCTGCCAGCAGGTAAGTACCCGCAACCTCGGAGGGCAGACCAGGGGGGTTTTGTAGGGCACCGGGGGGGACACAAGCAGGCACAGAAAGTACACCCTCAGCGGCACAGGGGCGGCCGGGTGCAGAGTGCAAACAGGCGTCAGGTTTGTAATAGGATTCAATGGGGAGACCCGGGGGTCTCTTCAGGGATGCAGGCAGGCAAGGGGGGGGGGGGCTCCTTGCGGTAGCCACCACCTGGGCTAGGAAGAGGGCCGCCTGGGGGTCGCTCCTGCACTGGAGTTCAGATCCTTCAGGTCCTGGGGGCTGCGGGGGCAGTGTGTTTCTCAGGCGTCGGGTTCTTGGAAGCAGGCAGTCACGGTCAGGGGGAGCCTCTGGATTCCCTCTGCAGGCGTCGCTGTGGGGTCTCAAGGGGGTCAACTCTGGCTACTCACGGGCTCGCAGTCGCCGGGGAGTCCTCCCTGTAGAGTTAGTTTTCCGCAGGTCGAGCCGGGAGCGTCGGGTGCAGAGTGGAAAGTCTCACGCTTCCGGCGGGAAACGTGTGGTCTTCAAAAGTTGCTTCTTTGTTGCAAAGTTGCAGTCTTTGTGGAACAGGGCCGCTGACTTTGGGAGTTTCTTGGTCCTTTTAGATGCAGGGTAGTCCTGTGAGGCATCAGAGGTCGCTGGACCCTGGGGGACGCGTCGCTGTTGCAGTTTTTCTTGAAGTGGGGAGACAGGCCGGTAGGGCTGGGGCCAAAGCAGTTGGTGTCTCCGTCTTCTCTGCAGGGCTTCAGGTCAGCAGTCCTTCTTCATCTTTAGATTGCAGGAATCTGATTTCCTGGGATCTGGGGAGCCCCTAAATACTGAATTTAGGGATGTGTTTAGGCCTGGGAGGGCAGTAGCCAATGGCTACTGTCCTTGAGGGTGGCTACACCCTCTTTGTGCCTCCTCCCTGAGGGGAGGGGGGCACATCCCTATTCCTATTGGGGGAATCCTCCAAAATCAAGATGGAGGATTTCTAAAGGCAGGGGTCACCTCAGCTCAGAACACCTTAGGGGCTGTCCTGACTGGTGGGTGACTCCTCCTTGTTTTTCTCATTATCTCCTCTGGACTTGCCGCCAAAAGTGGGGGCTGTGTCCAGGGGGCGGGCATCTCCACTAGCTGGAGTGCCCTGGGGCATAGTAACACGAAGCCTGAGCCTTTGAGGCTCACTGCTAGGTGTTACAGTTCCTGCAGGCGGGAGGTGTGAAGCACCTCCACCCAGAGCAGGCTTTTGTTTCTGTCCTCAGAGAGCACAAAGGCCCTCACCACATGGGGTCAGAAACTCGTCTCTCAGCAGCAGGCTGCCACAGACCAGTCAGTCCTGCACTGAACAATTCGGTAAAATACAGGGGGCATCTCTAAGATGCCCCCTGTGTTCATTTTTATATAAATCCAACACTGGCATCAGTGTGGGTTTATTATTCTGAGAAGTTTGATACCAAACTTCCCAGTATTCAGTGTAGCCATTATGGAGCTGTGGAGTTCGTTTTTGACAAACTCCCAGACCATATACTTAATATGGCCACAACTGTACTTACAATGTCTAAGAATAGACTTAGACACTGTAGGGGCATATTGCTCATGCAGCTATGCCCTCACCTGTGGTATAGTGCACCCTGCCTTAGGGTTGTAAGACCTGCTAGAGGGGTGACTTACCTATGCCACAGGCAGTATTTTGTGTGCATGGCATCCTGAGGGAGATGCCATGTTGACTTTGTCTTTTTCTCCCCACCAACACACACAATCTGCAATGGCAGTGCGCATGTGTTAGGTGAGCGGATCTTTAGGGTGGCACAACATATGCTGCAGCCCTTAGGGACCTTCCCTGGTCACACGGCCCTTGGTACCACTGGTATCTTTTACAAGAGTTATGTTATGTTATGTTATAGAGGTTTATATAGCGCCCAAATGCCAACGGCCTCGTAGCGCTTATACAGCCATAGTGATGACATACTGCTTAAAAAAATTATTCAGGGGATTTAAGTTTTAAATAGCCAGGTCTTCAATTCTTTTCTGAACAACAACTCTTGAGAATTGACTCTCAACTTGAGAGGAAGGTTATTCCAAAGTAACGCTCCTTGATAGGCTACCGTTCTTCCTCCCCATCTGGCTTTCTTCATGATTGGAACTTTAGCCAGATTAGCTGAGGAGGATCTAAGAGGTCTAGCTGGAATATAGGCCTGAACAAGAGTTTTCCACATTTCAGGTCCCTTCTCAAATATAGATCTGTGAACATGGCACAGGGTCTTGAACTGAATCCTTTCTGCTACCGGGAGCCAGTGTAAAGAAACAATTCCTGGCCGTATTGAGTGATGTTTAGGGATGTTTAGTAGCAGACGAGCCGCTGCGTTTTGTACTCTTTGCAGTCTCTGAATTACATATTTCGGGGAGCCAATGAACAACGCATTTCCATAGTCAATCCGGGCCCCAATCAGTGCCTGGATAACCATTCTCCTCGCTGTGAAAGGTAAAATAGTTAACACCTTCCTCAAGGTCCTTAGCAGAGCAAAGGCCGTTCCTGCTACTCTATTTGCATGTTGGGCCATTGAGAGAAGGGGATAAAGCCATACCCCGAGGCTTTTAATCAGGCCTTTAGGGGGGGGGAGGGTCGATATTCCTCTCAGTATGCTAGCGTTAGAAGGGGGAATTTTATTTCCAAAAAACATAACCTCCGTTTTATCATCGTTGAGCTTTAGTTTACTATCAGCCATCCAGGTTGCAACTGCCTTCATACAAGGGCCTAAGGCTAGGCCCATATCCGGATGGGAGTTAGAGAAGGAGACTATCAGCTGCGTATCATCGGCATAAGAAACTATGTTCAGTCCGAAGGGCTCAACTATGCCTGCTAGTGGCCTCATGTAGATGTTAAAAAGCAATGGACTCAAGGCCGAGCCCTGGGGGACACCACAGCTGCTAAAAGTGCTCCTAGAGATACATTCTCTGTCAAGTACCTGAAAAGACCTTCCATATAGGAAGGAGAAAATCCAATCTAACGCAGACCAGTCAATCCCACATCCTTGTACCCTTTCTATAAGGATTTTCAAATCAACTGTATCAAAAGCGGCACTTAGGTCAAGGAGGATAATCGCGGTTTCCATACCTGAGTCCATCCTCTTCCTTGCCTCTTCTGTTATGGCAATCAAGGCAGTTTCAGTGCCATGTTTAGGTCTGAAACCCATCTGGGTCGGATGTATAACATTATTTTCTTCCAGGGACTTATCTGTGTGCCAGGGGTGTGCCAAATGTGGAAACAATGGTACCTTTTAGGTGAAAGAACACTGGTGCTGGGGTCTGGTTAGCAGGGTCCCAGCACACTTCTCAGTCAAGTCAGCATCAGTATCAGGCAAAACGTGGGGGGTAACTGCAACAGGGAGCCATTTCCTTACAGAGGGTAAACCGAGAGAGCCTGAAGGTCGCTGACCCTCCTGGCTGATGTAGTGGCCACTATAAAAACTGTTTTAATAGTCATGAGCTGTTTTGGGACTTGGAGGGGGAACATATGAGAAACAAGGACCAGATTGAGGTCTCATTGGGGGCATCACGAATGTAACCCTTTATAGTGTCCAGGACAATCTCTTTCCAGGTTAGAAAGAAAACAACCAGAACTGACAGAGGTGCAGAAAGGGGGGTCCCCTGGTCATGAGAAACACAAAGTCACAAACTTATCCCAACAACATAAGTATAAAGTAGCTGTGGAGGGATGTCTGGCTTCCAAGATGACATCACCGACCTCGGGAAGAAGATCAAAACTCTCAACTGTCGCCACTTTACCCCCACGCACTAAGGTGGAGCATGCACACCGTGACCGTGCCCTGTTGCTGTGACAGGAGATCTTCCTAAAGGGGCAGCCTGACAGGAGGACCGATGCTCATGGTCAGGAGTTTGGTATTCAAGACTCTCCATGCTCAATCAGTGAAAACATTGGTCTTAACCTCGACTTCTGGCAGCTGCAGGTAAAGGATCTTCGACGCCTTGCGCATCACAGTGGGAAGGATGCACCCTCCTCCAAAACAGGGTCCAGAGGGCAAAGCCTGCACCTGCCTAAGTACAGAGAAGTGTCCAACCACTGGCATCACCCAGCTCCTCATACCAGTTTTCTTCTGGATCAGGTGCTCTATTAGGGGGCAAAACCCTTCTTATTAGTAAATAAATACCCTTCCTAACTACACAGTGGTAGATCTTATTTATGTGTTCAATGTAAAAAAACAAAGGTTAAAGTAAAGTTATAGTTTGGTGAAATATTCAGTAACAACATAATGTTTTAAACGTGTGCCTTAAGGTAACTATAACTCACGTCCCTGCCATGCCCAGTTTTCTCATCAATAATTTCATTGAAATGTTGCAGTGATATTATCAATGATGTGATAGAAGATGTCATTAGTGACATAAAACGTGCGGTAATTAGCAGTGCATGTGGATGGCGCGAGTTATAGTTACCTTGGACACGAGTTACTGAAGTTAAACATAACTGGTGAATTTGTATGGTTTTTAGACTTTAAAATGTTACGTTGTTATTGAACATTTCAGCTAACTACAACATTACTTTCACCTTAGTTTTTTTCCCAGTCAATTTCTAAGGTGTTTTAACGTAAAGTAATATTTTATTACTATACGTAAAGCCAACCTCCTGCTGTGCACGGCCTTCGTGCACGGCGAGAGGTTGGCACAGGGCCTGGCCATGCCCAAACTCTCACAGGTAGCCATCACTGCTCTGCACATGGGAATCCGTCAGGCACAGCGGGAGGTTGGTCACAGGGCCTGTGGCCAACCCCCACAGGCAGCCAAACCTCCACACCCAACATCCACCCTATGTCTAAAATCCTATATATAAAGCAGTTCTATCATCTTTCTCCAAAAAGTACCAATAATTTTGATAAATCAATATTTCAAAAATGACTAAAAAATATATAATAAAGTTTTATTGAATTGCATGTCTGTGACTCTTTCTTTTTACATAGTTTTTATTAGTAGATATTTAGGGAGAAAATGTGAAAATAACCAGTCAAATATATCTCTGTTCTACCTTTTCACATTTTACACCCCAAAAATGCAGTGATAAATTTAACAACATAAAGGGCTTGTGTTTCATGTGATATATTTTTAACACTTAAAATTCAACCAACCCCTAGGTGGCACTGCAATCCCAGTTGCAGATGAAAAGCTCCAACCTGAGAAATATTTATGGAGACATAGGGGGTTATTCTAACTTTGGAGGAGTGTTAATCCGTCCCAAAAGTGACGGTAAAGTGACGGATATACCACCAGCCGTATTACGAGTTCCATAGGATATAATGGACTCGTAATACGGCTGGTGGTAAATCCGTCACTTTTCTGTCACTTTTGGGACGGATTAACACCTCCTCCAAAGTTAGAATAACCCCCATAGTTTTTTTTTCTGGGGTTGCTGGGGAGCTGCAGGTCTCTCTATAGCCCCCCACAACATAAAACAATTGGAGATGTCCTTGTCCCTTCTAAGGACATCACCAAAAACAAAATATATGCATGTAGCCTTACCAGGGTATTATGGGGTGTTCTTTGAAGGAGCAGTGAATAATATAAGAGCGCCCATGGCTACTAATTTATTATTCACTTTGTTTTTTTTTTTTTTCTTTTTTCTGGGTGTTTCGGTCCTACCAGGGTCACCCACAATTTTTTTTTATAAGATGCTGCAGGGGGAGCCCTAGGGCCACGCATGAGTTGGCATTTTTTTCACCAAAGGGGTGGCCGATGCCCACTCTGGGCACCCCATACCATTATTCTTTTTTGGGCAGCAGGGGACGCACCAGGGTCCCCTCCAGCATTTTCTTTTTTATTTTATTAATAATAAAGTGCGGTGCCCTGGTGCTCACCCGGGGGCATGCCACAACTAGTCTCATTGTGGGTGCAGGTGGTGCCATCATTGCTCTAACCATGGTAGCGCAGTTCTTTTCTGCTCACTCGAGGTGGGATCAATCAAAGCATTTTGCTGCTTGAGAGCACGTGCAGGGAAGGTCTTTGTGCTCCTTCTTGGTGGGAGAACTTTACATTTTTTCTCCACGTGCTCTAGGGCAGGGAAATAGATGGTGCCCTTTGGACTGGGGGCCCCGGGACACCGTTACTGAGCCAGCCCCAGGGGATAAGGGTCCCTTGGGCCATCGTATGGCTCAGGGAGGGTGCCACATGGCCCTGCTCCCTTTTATTTGAAAGTCAGCTCTGGGATTGCTGTTCCGGGGCCCTCTCCCGGCTTGGGGAGAGGGATTGCATCCCTCTCCCTTTATTTAAGTTATCGGCCCTGGGGAATAGGGTCCCTGGGGCGTCTTGGAGCTTTGGGAGGAGGGACCCCCTCTCCTTTATGATATTATCAGCCACTAGCGATGGGCGTAACCGGGGCATTGGCCAGGCTTGGAAAGTCACACACCCCCTCACTTTTAAGATACCAGCCCATATCCCTTAAATAAATGCCACACTTCCTACCCCAGGGCCCACTCGTGGCAAATAAAAAAAAATATATATGTGACCCCACCATCACGCCTAGGAGGTCAAGGTATCTGTAACCTGCCCTCTTAAGTCCTTTTGTTGTTTCTTAGGACCCAGGGCTGAGTCCCAAGTCATAAGATGGCCGCCACCACTTCCTGGTTGAGGTGGTGGCAGCCATTCAGATCTCAGCTTGGGATCTGTCAACTCTGCGGATCTTCCGCTGCGTAATATTTTTTTAACCTTGATTTTTTCAAAACTACTCAACAGATTTCAACAGCACTCTTTCTGGACTAAGATATAGCTTTCTGCCCAATTTGTTATAAATTCGTTCAGTAGTTTAGGCTGTAGCTGTGTCTTAATTTCCTATGGAAAAAAGAATGCGGAAAATGCACTTTGGGACCCTCCCCGCTTTTTCTCAGCCCCTGGTTTACAGATTACCCCAAAACTTTCCATGCGCAAACTAGTCGGAAAGTAGCACTTTTTAAAAGGTTTCGTTCAGATTTGTCAAACAGGGCCAAAGTTATTAAACACACAAAAAGCATTTCCCATCGAAACACAATCCTAACTATAAATACGCAGTGGCGACCGGTAATATATATCTATCTATATATACATTAATAGATAGGTATGTATCTACCACTGTGTAATTAGAAGGGGTGATTTTTTGCTAATACCTTTGGTGCAGTTTGGCTAATCTGTGTTGAACTTTAATTAAAAGTTAATCCACCTTGGTTCCTTTATGGAAAGTTCTGTGTCGATCCATCAAGCGGGGCCAAGAAAAAGATGTGGGTGATTACAAAACATTTACTTCCCTTAGGAAACTGTCTCCCTGCTACAGAAAAAAAAAACGTTTAACAGAATTTCACTAAATTTGGCAGAATGTTATAACTTAACTCCATAAGCATGTTTTTCTTTATTTGGTGAAAATCGGCTCAGCAGTTTTTGGGAAATTCAAGTTTAAAAAGGTGCACAGGTCATCATGATGGGGTTAATGTTCTATAAAAGTTAGTGATATCTGGACTGTTATGTACCACGGAATTTGCGCTGCTTTAAAAAAAAAAAATTAAAAAATTGATTCCCATTGGCTGAGGGAGCCTTTTTCTGTCAGCTGATGGGAAACTGACGATACCTGCGATAGTATCATGGTTCCTCACTGTCTGATTGGTAAGTCGCAACAACTCAGAAACATTTTGTGGCAGCTATCACAGGACTCTGGGAATCAGTCCATACCCTGCGAAAGTTTAAAAAAAACAAAAAAAACATAAGGGGGTGGGGTAGGGACATCCCCCTTTGGGCCCTCGCTCCACATTTCATTTATTTAGAATTTTTAGCTGTACCGATGCTCAAGCTTCACCTTCATGGTGCTGCTGGAATGTGCAAACTTCACTTCACTAGAGACACCCTAACCTTCCCAACGTCCTAACCACTCTTGCAATCATTAATGTATAACACCGTTGAACAAATTACTTACCTTTGGTAACGCAATATCTGGTAGAGACAGAACATGCACACACATTTCATCAATACTGTGGAAAGGACCACAGCAATGATATCACAGAGGTTAAGAAAATGTGAGTAAAAAACTCTAATCATGACCGTAGGACAGTCTTGCCAAATGAGGTAATGAATATGCATGAAATTGTTCTTATATGTAGATCGAAACTCGTTTTATTACCCTGTTGGAACACAGAGCAGCCAAGCATACTATTGAACAATACCTCTTACCATGTAAAGGTATATCCTACCAATCTACACTGAAGACACAGATAGAATGTTTATTTCTTGCTGAAAAAACATACGATCGCCCTCTTTAACAAGGAGCTAAAGACGTTAGCAACCATTTGGCAATATACTTTTCCCTCCGAAAAGTAGCTAAAGATGATGAAACATTTTCAAAATATTCTCAATATATATATACCTACTGACTCATGAATATAATACACTAATACCTATGTAGTAACCAAAGAGAAAGGAAATGTTACTTACCCAGTAGACATCTGTTTGTGGCATGGCGTGTTGCAGATTCACATGCTTTCAATAAGTCTGCCATCTAGTGTTGGGCTCGGAGTCTTACAAGTTGTTTTTCTTCAAAGAAAGTTTTTGAATCATGAGATCAAGTGACTCCTCCTCTCGGTGATAGTGCACATGGGCATTGAGTCATTTGTTAGACTGTTTTCCCGCAGGAGGGTGAGGTAAAGAGTGCAGAAATGTTTATGTACATATATATATATATGGAAAATGTCACTTACCCAGTGTACATCTGTTTGTGGCATATATATATTTTAGGTGGCATGTGTAGCTGCAGATACACATGCTGTGCATTATCCTGCCATCTAGTGTTGGGCTCGGAGTGTTACAAGTTGGTTTTTCTTCAAAGAAGTCTTTTCGAGTCACGGGACCGAGTGACTCCTCCCTTTCGGCTCCATTGCGCATGGGCGTCGACTCCATCTTAGATTGTTTTCCCCGCAGAGGGTGAGGTAGGAGTTGTTAAAGTAAGGATACTAGAGGTGCCCATGCAATGGAGTAAATGTGTATGTACATAGAGTATTAAACTCAAAATTATTTACATATATACAATTTCAATGCAACTAAAATGGCTACAGGCTCCCGGGGAGGTGGGAGGGCGCATGTGAAATTGCAGTGCAACATGCCACAAACAGATGTACACTGGGTAAGTGACATTTTCCGTTTGATGGCATGTGTAGCTGCAGATACACATGCTGTGCATAGACTACAGAGCAGTAATCTCCCCAAAAGCGGTGGTTAGCCTGTAGGAGTTGAAGTTGTCTGAAATAATGTTCTTAGAACAGCCTGTCCTACTGTGGCTTGTTGTGCTGCTAACACATCTGCACAGTAATGTTTAGTAAATGTATGAGGCGTAGACCAAGTGGCTGCCTTACAAATTTCTGTTACTGGTATATTACCAAGAAAAGCCATTGTGTACCTTTCTTTCTAGTGGAGTGTGCCCTTGGAGTAATGGGTAATTCTCTTTTAGCTTTTAGGTAGCAGGTTTGTATGCATTTGACAATCCATCTGGCAATGCCCTGTTTGGATATGGGGTTAACTGCATGTGGTTTTTGGAATGCTACGAACAATTGTTTTGTTTTTCGAAATTGTTTTGTTCTGTCAATGTAATACATTAGCGCTCTTTTTATGTCTAACGTATGTAATGCCCTTTCTGCTACTGAGTCTGGCTGTGGGAAGAAGACTGGGAGTTCTACCGTTTGATTTAGATGAAACAGTGATGTGACTTTTGGTAAGAATTTTGGATTTGTACTGAGAACCACCTTATGTTTATGTATTTGTACAAAGGGTTCTTGAATAGTAAATGCCTGTATTTCGCTCACTCTTCTAAGTGAAGTGATGGCTATTAGAAAGGCTACTTTCCAAGTTAAAAATTGGATTTGACAAGAATGCATGGGTTCAAATGGTGGGCCCATGAGTCGTGTTAACACAATATTAAGATTCCACGAAAGCAAGGTGGTGTCCTTGGGGGTATGATTCTTTTTAGTCCTTCCATAAAGGCTTTAATAACTTGAATTCTAAAAAGCGATTTTGTATGTTTAATCTGCAGATAAGCAGATATTGCAGTGAGATGTATTTTAATGGGAGAGAAGGCTAGATTGGACTTTTGTAAGTGTAGTAAGTAACCTACAATGTTTTGTGTGGAGGCGTTTAGTGGCGTAATCTGATTAGCCTGGCAGTAACAAACAAATCTTTTCCATTTGTTAGCGTAACAATGTCTGGTTGTGGGTTTTCTTGCTTGTTTAATGACCTCCATACATTCTTTAAAAAGGTTTAGATATCCAAATTCTAAGACTTCAGGAGCCAGATTGCTAGGTTGAGTGATGCTGGATTCGGGTGTCTGATCTGTTGTTTGTGTTGTGTTAACAGATCTGGTCTGTTTGGTAGTTTGATGTGGGGTACCACAGATAGGGCCAACAGTGTGGTGTACCATGGTTGGCGAGCCCACGTTGGTGCTATAAGTATTAGTTTGAGTTTGTTTTGACTCAGTTTGTTGACCAGATAAGGAATGAGCGGGAGAGGGGGAAAAGCGTAAGCAAATATCCCTGACCAGCTGATCTATAGAGCATTGCCTTTGGACTGGGGGTGTGGGTACCTGGACGTGAAGTTTTGGCATTTTGCGTTTTGTTTTGTTGCAAATAGATCTATGTTTAGTGTCCCCCAGCGGTAGAAGTGATCTTGTAGAATCTGGGGATGTATTTCCCATTCGTGAGTTTGCTGTTGATCTCGACTGAGATTGTCGGCCAACTGATTTTGAATGCCTGGTATGTATTGTGCTATCAGGCTATCAGTTGTTGTGAATTGCCCAATGCCAATTTTCTTGTGCTAAGAGACACAGCTGTGACAAGTGTGTCCCCCCTGTTTGTTTAGATAATACATTGTTGTCATATTGTCTGTTTTGACAAGAATGTGTTTGTGGGCTAGAAGTGTCTGAAACACTTTTAATGCTAGAAATACCGCTAGCAGTTCAAAGTGATTGATGTGAAGTAGTTTTTGTTGATTGTCCCATTGACCTTGTATGCTGTGATTGTTGAGCGCAATCATGGTAGCGTCTGTTGTGATAATGACGTGAGGCACTGGGTCTTGAAAAGGCCGCCCTTTGTTTAAATTTACAGGGTTCCACCATTGAAGCGAAGAGTGTGTTTGGCGGTCTATCAACACTAGATCTTGGAGTTGACCCATTGCCTGCGTCCATTGTTTTGCTAGGCACTGCTGTAAGGGCCGCATGTGTAGTCTTGCGTTTGGGACAATAGCTATGCATGAGGACATCATGCCTAGTAGTTTCATCACAACCCTTACTGTGTATTGTTGGTTTGGTTGCATGCTTGATCTTACATTTTGGAACAACTGAACTCTTTGTGGACTTGGAGTGGCACTTGCTCTTTGTGTGTTGAGTGTTGCTCCCAAGTATTGTTGTATTTGGGATGGTTGTAGATGTGATTTTTGGTAATTTATAGAAAACACTAGTTTGTGTAGAGTATCTATGATGTATTGCGTGTGAAATTGACATTGTTGCTGAGTGTTGGCCTTTATTAGCCAACCGTCCAAAGATGGGAATACGTGCACGTGCTGTCTCCTTATATGAGCTGCTACTACGGCTAGGCATTTTGTAAATACTCTGGGGGCTGTTGTTATTCCGAACTGTAGCACTTTGAATTGATAATGTTTGCCTTGTATTACAAACCTGAGGTACTTCCTGTGAGACGGATGGATTGGTATGTGAAAATACGCATCCTTGAGATCCAGTGTTGTCATGTATTCCCCTTTTTTAATAAGGGAACTACATCCTGAAGTGTTACCATGTAGAAATGATCTGATTTGATGAAGAGATTCAGTGTTCTGAGATCTAAGATAGGCCTTAATGTTTTGTCCTTTTTTGGAATAATGAAATACGGGGAGTAAACGCCTGTTCACTTCTGGTGATAGAGTACTAGCTCTAGGGCTTGTTTTTGTAGCAGTGCTTGGACCTCTATTTGTAATAGGTCTAAGAGTTGTGGAGACAATCTGTGCGCTTTTGGTGGAACATTTGAAGGGAATGTTGTGAATTCTATGCAATAACCATGTTGGATAATTGATAGGACCCACGTGTCTGTGGTAATGTGTGTCCAATTGTGGTAGTATTTGGTTAGCCTCCCCCCCCCACTGATAAGTGTTGGGGTAGTGTGACATTGAAGTCACTGTTTGCTAGGGCTTGGTTTGGAGGGCTGGAATTTCCCTCTTCCTCGTGGGAATTGTCCTCTGTAGGAACCACAAAACCCCCTCTTTGGTATTGCGACTGGTAGGTGGGTTTTGTTTGGGAGGTGGATGGTTCAGATGTCTGTTGTCTAAACCCCCCCTAAACTGTGGCTTCCTAAATGTGCCTCTGTACTGTGAGGAGTAGAGCGCACCCATGGCTTTGGCCAGGTCCGTGTCTTTTTTCATTTTCTCGATCGCGGTATCCACCTCCAGCCCAAACCACTGATGTTGATTAAACGGCATATTTAGTACCGCCTGTTGTATTTCTGGTTTAAATCCAGAACTTCACAGCCATGCATGCCTTCGGATAGTTACAGCTGTGTTGACAGTCCGTGCTGCTGTATCTGCAGAGTCTAGGGCAGACCGTATTTGATTGCTCGATATGGCCATCCCTCTTCAACTACTTGTTGGGCACGTTTTTGGTGTTCCTTGGGCAAATGCTGGATGATGTCTTGCATTTCGTCCCAGTGTGACCTGTCGTAGCGTGCAAGTAGGGCTTGCAAGTTTGCAATGCGCCATTGATTGGCTGCTTGTGATGCCACTCTCTTGCCCGCTGAATCGAACGTTCGACTCTCTTTATCAGGTGATGGGGCATCCCCTGATGACTGTGAGTTTGCCCTTTTCCTTGCAGCCCCCACAGCCACTGAGTCCGGAGGGAGCTGTTGAGTTATAAACACTGGGTCTGACGGGGGCAGTTTATATTTCTTTTCGACCCTTGGCATGATAGCTCTCCCCTTTACAGGCTCTTGGAAGACCTGTTGTGCGTGTTTGAGCATGCCCGGTAGCATTGGCAGGCTTTGATAGGATGCGTGAGTGGATGCCAGAGTGTTGAAAAGGAAGTCATCCTCCACTGGTTCAGAGTACATTGTTACGTTGTGGAATGTAGCTGCCCTGGCTAGTACTTGCGTATATGCTGTACTGTCCTCTGGTGGTGAAGGCTTGGTTGGATAACACTCTGGGCTGTTGTCCGATATAGGTGGGTCGTATAGATCCCAGGGATCCGCATCATCTTGGGTCATTCCAGTATGTGTGGGTGACTGCTCCATCGGTGTACCCACTGGTGACAAGTGTGGTGATTGCAGTGGGGACGGTTGTGGTGAGAACTGTGGTGGTGGTGATTTGTCTCTAACCACTTTGGCTTTTGGTTGCATTTCAGTTTCTTGAAAGGCTAGTTTTCTTTTCGATTTGAGTGCAGGGATGGTTTGTATCCTCCCTGTGTCCTTCTGGATTTGTAACCTTTGTTGCGTTTGCTCATGTTCTTCTACATCCAGATCTTGCTCAAATCTATGCCTTTCTTTGAGCTGCATAGAAAGCCCTTGCTCCTCAGTGTAGGAAGAGCGTTTCGGCTCTGAAGCCGGTTTTTCCGGTACTGAAATTCCCAATGTAATTGTCTTTTTCGGTTCCGAGGAGCTTTTTCGAGGCCTGCTTGACTCGATAATCCGATGCCAAATTTGTTTTGTGCCGGAATCTCGACCAGAGTCGGAAGTCTTCGGCAAATCTTTGGCCTTTTTTCGGTGCCGATGTTATGTGGTCACCTTCCTTTCTGTGGGTTGAGCCATGGCCTGCTGGCGGTGGCGTCCCCGTGGCCTTGAATTTTTTGGTGTGACCCTGGGTGTGGGATGGGGCAGGTTTACTCACCGTTTGTTGCGCCGTTGATGGTCGTTCACCGTCTGATTCATCCGAGTCTGTTTCTTGGATGGAAATTCTCTCTTCCTACTCGACGTTGAGATCTTGTTTCAGCTTCAACGCCATTTGTAGTCTTCTTGCGCGTCGATCCCTTAAGGTTTTCTTCGATCTAAACGCTCGGCAAGCTTCGCAAGTATCCTCTCTGTGTTCGGGCGACAAACACAGGTTACAGACCCGGTACTGGTCTGTATAAGGATACTTAGCGTGACACTTAGGACAGAAATGGAAGGGGGTCCGGTACATTAGTCTTGGACGACGGGTGTGATCGGGTTGACCAGGCCTTGATGAAGAGCAGAAGCCCAGAAGGGCCGCCGAAGCGGTCTTGATGTCGGTGCCGATATTCTAAAACTAAACCGGTACCGAACGCGAACAATACCGATGATTTTTCGATTCTTTTCTAACTTTCCCGATTCAAAATACGGAGCGAAGAGGAACACGTCCGAACCCGATGGCGGAAAGAAAACAATCTAAGATGGAGTCGACGCCCATGCGCAATGGAGCCGAACGGGAGGAGTCACTCGGTCCCGTGACTCGAAAAGACTTCTTCGAAGAAAAACAACTTGTAACACTCCGAGCCCAACACTAGATGGCAGGAACAGTGCCCAGCATGTGTATCTGCAGCTACACATGCCATCGAACATATATATATATGGTGGATTTTTTTTATATGTTTCAGGAAATCAAACAAAAACTGAAAAGGTAGTGAGAGAACTTTTTTGACTATGTGGGAGTTGCAATGTTATGAACTTAAAAGCAGGGATAAGCGCTGTTGTCAATATTGAATTACAACTTTACTGAAAGTGGCATTGAGCGCGTTGACGGAGAGAAAGATTTTATTGACTGGAGTGCAATTTATAACGTGTTGGTTTACAATTTCATATATATGCCTCCCACAGATGTTATATGCTGTATCACAATTCCCAGAATACCTCTATGTGGATAAAAGGAAGGCTAAGAGCAAAAAACGCGCGTATGCAGATTATCACCACCTGAGGAAGACGAGAGTTGAAACGCGTTGTGGTGTGTGGCATTACGTGTAGCTGGCTGAAATAAATGAAATTTGCCTAAAGAACCACTGGGAGTGCAGCGTTTCTTTTGGTTAAAAAATAAATAGGGGTTTGGTCTTTACCCCTCACGCTGGCACCAGCAGATAGGCACACCGCTTTTTGAGACCACATTGCTTCATGGATGATGTACAAGCAGCAGCACCCGGTAAGGATGTGATAATTGAAGTTTCACGACAGCGAGGAGATACTTAACCTCTGCGTTATGGAAGATGACTTCTGAGGCGCCCGCCGCCATCGTGCAGAACAAATAACCTGATTACTGATGCAGCCTTGGGATGTAATCCAGTAAGGGCCCGGAAGTTTGTTGGAACTTTTTATACGTTTCAGGAAAGCAAACAAAAACTGGAAAGATGGTGTGAGAACTTATTTGACTATGTGGAAGTTGCAATGTTATGAACTTAAAAGCAGGGATAAGCGCGGTTGTCAATATTGAATTACAACCTTTCTGAAAGTGGCATTGAGAGCGTTGATGGAAAGAAAGATTTTATTGGCTGGAGTCCAATATATAATGTGTTGGTTTTAAATTTCATATATATGACTCCCACAAATGCTATATGCTATACCACAATTCCCAGAATGCCTCTATGTGGATAAAAGGAAAACTAAGAGTAAACAATGCATGTATGCAGATTATTACCACCTGAGGAAGACGAGAGTTGAAACGCGTTGTGGTGTGTGGCATTACGTGTAGCTGGCTGAAATAAATGAAATTTCCCTAAAGAACCACCGGGAGTGCAGCGTTTCTTTTGGTTAAAAAAATAAATATATATGGAAAATGTCACTTACCCAGTGTACATCTGTTCGTGGCATGTTCCGCTGCAGATTCACATGCTATGCACTGTTCCTGCCATCTAGTGTTGGGCTCAGAGTGTTACAAGTTGTTTTTCTTCGAAGAAGTCTTTTCGAGTCACGGGACCGAGTGACTCCTACCTTTCGGCTCCATTGCGCATGGGCATCGACTCCATCTTAGATTGTTTTCCCGCAGAGGGTAAGGTAGGAGTGATAGAGTGAGCACAGAAAGATGTCCATGCAATGGGATAGAGATGTATGTACAAAGTTTAAGTAAAGGAATATTTATATACATATGTACAGTTTTTAATTATAACTTAAACGACTACAGGCTCCCGGGGAGGAGGGAGGGCGCATGTGATTCTGCAGCGGAACATGCCATGAACAGATGTACACTGGGTAAGTGACATTTTCCGTTAGGTGGCATGTGTAGCTGCAGATACACATGCTATACATAGACTACAAAGCAGTAATCTTCCCTAAAGCGGTGGTCAGCCTGTAGGAGTTGAAGTTGTCTGAAATAATGTTCTTAGTACAGCCTGTCCTACTGTGGCTTGTTGTGTTGCTAAAACATCTACACAGTAATGCTTGGTAAAAGTATGAGGTGTGGACCAAGTGGCTGCCTTACAAATCTCTGTCATTGGTATGTTTCCTAGAAAGGCCATTGTTGCTCCTTTCTTTCTAGTTGAGTGTGCCTTTGGTGTAATGAGTAGTTGTCTCTTAGCTTTCAGGTAACAAGTTTGTATACATTTCACTATCCACCTGGCTATGTCCTGTTTGGATATAGGGTTACCAGTATGGGTTTTTTGGAATGCGACGAACAACTGTTTAGTTTTACGAAATGCTTTTGTTCTATTGATGTAATACATTAGAGCTCTTTTTATATCTAATGTATGCAGCGCTCTTTCTGCCACTAAGTCTGACTGTGGGAAGAAGACTGGAAGTTCCACTGTTTGGTTTAAATGAAACTGTGAAATGACTTTTGGTAGAAATTTGGGATTTGTGCGGAGTACAACTTTATGTTTGTGTACTTGTATAAAGGGTTCCTCAATAGTGAAAGCCTGTATTTCACTAACTCTTCTTAATGAAGTGATTGCTACTAGAAATGCTACTTTCCAAGTTAAGAATTGAATCTGACAAGACTGCATGGGTTCAAATGGTGGACCCATTAGTCGTGTAAGTACAATATTAAGATTCCACGAGGGTACTGGTGGAGTTCTTGGAGGTATGATTTGTTTTAGGCCTTCCATGAAGGCTTTAATGACTGGTATCCTAAATAGGAATTTTGTTTGTTTATTTTGCAAATATGCTGAAATTGCAGTGAGGTGTATTTTGATGGATGAAAAAGCTAGATTTGCTTTTTGTAGGTGTAGTAAATATCCTACGATATCTTGTATGGACGCATCCAAAGGAGTGATGTGTTTCGCTGGGCAGTAGAAAACAAATCTTTGCCATTTGTTAGCATATCACTGCCTGGTGGTAGGTTTTCTTGCCTGTTTAGTGACTTCCATACACTCGTTTGGAAGATTCAGATAGCCAAACTTTAAGATTTCAGGAGCCAGATTGCTAGATTGAGCATCGCTGGATTGGGGTGTCTGACCTGCTGTTTGTGTTGCGTTAACAGATCTGGTCTGTTTGGAAGCTTGACGTGAGGTACTACTGAGAGGTGGCGTGCCCATGTTGGTGCTATAAGTATTAGTTTGAGTTTGTTTTGACGCAGTTTGTTGACTAGAAATGGAATGAGTGGGAGAGGGGGAAAAGCGTAGGCAAATATCCCTGACCAGTTGATCCATAGAGCACTGCCCTTTGACTGAGGGTGTGGGTACCTGGACGTGAAGTTTTGGCATTTTGCGTTTTGGTTTGTGGCGAACAGATCTATGTCTGGTGTCCCCCACTGATGAAAGTGTTTGTGTAGTACCTGGGGATGTATTTCCCACTCGTGAGTTTGCTGGTGATCCCGACTGACGTTGTCTGCTAATTGCTTGTGAATCCCTGGAATGTATTGAGCTATTAGGCGAATGTTGTTGTGAATTGCCCAATGCCAATTTTTTTGTGCTAGGAGGCAAAGTTGCGATGAGTGTGTTCCCCCCTGTTTGTTTAAGTAGTACATCGTTGTCATATTGTCTGTTTTGACAAGAATGTGTTTGTGAGCCAGAAGAGGTTGAAAAGCTTTTAGTGCTAAAAAGACTGCTGGCAGCTCTAAGTGATTTATGTGTAGCTGCTTTTGCTTGTTGTCCCACTGTCCCTGTATACTGTGATTGTTGAGGTGTGTTCCCCACCTAATCATTGAGGCGTCTGTAGTCAGAATGGCTTGAGGCACAGAGTCTTGGAAAGGCCGCCCTTTGTTTAAATTTGTGGGATTCCACCACTGAAGCGAATAGTGTGTTTGGCGGTCTATCAACACTAGATCCTGGAGATGACCCTGTGCCTGTGACCATTGTTTTGCAAGGCACTGTTGTAAGGGCCGCATGTGTAACCGTTCGTTTGGGACAATTGCGATGCATGATGCATGATGCCATCATGCCTAGGAGTCTCATCACAAATCGGACTGTGTAGTGCTGATTTGGTTGTATTTTTGGCACCATGTTGTGGAATGATTGCACCCTTTGTGGGTTCGGACTTGCAATCGCTTTTTGAGTGTTGAGTGTAGCTCCCAAGTACTGCTGAATTTGGGATGGTTGCAAATGTGATTTTTGATAATTTATTGAAAACCCTAGTGTGTGTAGGGTATTTATTACATACCGTGTGTGATGTTGACACTGGTCTTGAGCGTTGGCCTTTATTAGCCAATCATCAAGATATGGGAATACATGCATGTGTTGCCTACTTATGTATGCTGCTACTACGGCAAGGCATTTTGTAAATACTCTGGGGGCTGTTGTTATCCCGAAGGGTAATACCTTGAATTTAATGTTTTCCTTGTATAACAAATCTGAGGTATTTCCTGTGAGCTGGATGGATGGGTATGTGAAAATACGCATCTTTTAAATCCAGTGTTGACATGTATTCTCCCTGTTTCAGTAATGGGACTACATCTTGTAGTGTCACCATGTGAAAGTGTTCTGATCGAATGTATAGGTTGAGAGTCCTGAGATCTAATATTGGCCTTAGTGTTTTGTCCTTTTTGGGAATAAGGAAGTACAGGGAATAGACCCCTGTTCCTTCTTGTTGATGAGGTACTAGTTCTATGGCTTGTTTTGTTAATAGTGCTTGCACCTCTGTTTGTAACATTGCTGGATGTTGCGACAATAGTTTGTGCGTTTTTGGGGGAATATCTGGAGGAATGCAGTAACCATGTTGGATAATTGATAGTACCCATGTGTCTGTTGTTATGTTTGACCACTGATTGTGGAACATTTCCAGTCTTCCTCCCACAGGGAATGTGTGTTGGGGGAAGGTGATGGCAAAGTCACTGCTTGTTGTTAGTGGCTTGCTTTGTAGTTTGGAATTTTCTCCTGGATTTGGGAAATTGCCCTCTGAAGGACCCTCGAAACCCCACTCTTTGATACTGTGATTGGTATGAGGGCTTTGTCTGTGAGGTGGATGGTTCTGATGGCTGTGGCCTGAAACCCCCCCTATACTGCGACTTCCTAAATGTCCCTCTGTATTGTGATGAGTAAAGCGCTCCCATCGCTTTGGCTGTATCAGTATCCTTTTTCATTTTTTCAATGGCTGTGTCCACCTGTGTGCCGAATAACTGTTGTTGGTTGAATGGCATGTTGAGGACCGCCTGTTGAATCTCAGGTTTAAAACCTGATGATCTAAGCCATGCATGGCGTCTAATTGTAACTGCCGTATTTATTGTTCTTGCGGCTGTATTGGCTGAATCTAACGCAGACCTTATCTGGTTATTCATTATTGCCTGTCCTTCCTCTACTACCTGCTGAGCTCTTGTTTGGTATTCTTTGGAGAGATGTTGAATGATGTCCTTCATCTCATCCCAATGAGCTCTGTCATATCTTGCGAGGAGGGTCTGTGAGTTCGCTATGCGCCACTGATTGGCTGCTTGTGACGCTACCCTCTTTCCTGCCGCATCAAACTTTTTACTCTCCTTATCTGGAGGGGGTGCATCTCCAGATGACTGCGAGTTGGCCCTTTTTATCGCCACGCTGACCACTACCGAATCTGGGGGCAGCTGTTGCGTGATAAATACCGGGTCAGAAGGTGGTGGCTTATACTTTTTTTCTACCCTTGCGGTTATGGCCCTTCCCTTAACCGGCTCCTGAAAATCTGTTGGGCATGTTTGAGCATACCTGGGAGCATGGGTAGACTTTGGTATGATGTGTGTGTTGAGGACAATGTATGAAAAAGAAAGTCGTCCTCTAGTGGTTCGGTGTGCATGCTTACATTGTGGAAAGCTGCAGCCCTAGCCAAAACCTGTGTGTAGGAGGTGCTATCTTCAGGTGGAGAGGGATTAGACGGATAGCACTCTGGGCTGTTGTCTGACACAGGGTCATCATAAAGATCCCACTGGTCTGTGTCTTGATGTGACAGCACAGTGTGTGTGGGTGAGTGTGCTGTGGGTGTAGCAAGTGGAGAAACAGTTCTTTAAGGAGAATGAGGATGAGAATGTGCTGGGGAAAACTGGTGTGGCGGAGATTGCTCTCTTGGCACTTTAGCCTTTGGCTAATCAGTGTCCAAACGTCCTTAAAAAGCCAGTTTTCTTTTAAATTTGAGGGGAGGTGCTATGAGGATCTTGCCAATATCCTTGTGGATCTGTATCCTGGCTTTTCTGTCATCAAATTCCTCCATTTGTTGGAGTTCCTCCTCAAATCTGTGTTTTTCTTTAAGCTGTTTGGAAAGTCCATTTTCCTCAGTATATGAAAGTTTTTTCGTCTCCGAAGCTGTTTTTTTCGGTACCGAAATGTCCAGGGAGATAGTAGGCCTCGGTTCGGAAAGAGACTTTCGGAGTCTCGACTCGACCGCTCGGTGTCGGATTTTTTCGGAGACTGTGTCTCGAGTCCGAAGACTTCGATGCGGATGTTCCCTTTTTCGGTGCCAAAGGTGTTGCTTGGTCATCGCTTGATTTTTTTCAGGTGGAGCCATGGCCTTCCGGCAATGGGGTCCCCGATGCCTTTTGCTTGGTCTTGGTCTGGGTCGGGGCAGGCGTACTCACGTGCTGGCCTGCTGTCGTTGGTCGGTCAACGTCGGATTCGTTCGAGTCGGATCCTTGAACGGAGATGGCAGTGTGGATCATCTCCTCTTCTTCCGCGTCGAGGTGTTCGGTGCTCTTGGATGGCATTTGTAGCCTTCTCGCCCTTCGGTCCCTCAAGGTCTTCTTGGAACGGAAGGACCTGCAGGCCTCACAAGTATCCTCTCGGTGATCTGGTGACAAACACAGATTACAGACCCGATGTTGATTTGTGTAGGGATACTTAGCGTGGCACTGAGGGCAGAATCGGAACGGGGTCCGGTCCATGAGGCTTCGACGCTTCTTGCGGTCCGGCTGACCAGACCCAGGTCGGGCGCGGGTGCCCCGAAGGGCAACCGAAGTTGTGTTTTGGCCGGTGCCGAGGTTTCGATGCAAGATGGAGCGCGATCGAGAACAATACCGACGATTTTTGGTGATTTTAGAAGTTTTCTGAATCGAACAACCGGAGTGAAGAGGAACACATCCGAACCCGATGGCGGAAAGAAAACAATCTAAGATGGAGTCGATGCCCATGCGCAATGGAGCCGAAAGGGAGGAGTCACTCTGTCCTGTGACTCGAAAAGACTTCTTCGAAGAAAAACAACTTGTAACACTCCGAGCCCAACACTAGATGGCAGGAACAGTGCATAGCATGTGTATCTGATAATCAGATAAACATGTTTTGCAGAGACTGTAAAGCAGTACCCTCTAAGAATACATGGTGGGTAGCTTGTAGGAGTTGGATTAGTTTGACATAGTGTTTTAAATACTGCTTGTCCAACATTTGCTTATTTAGGAAATAAGACATCCACAAAGTAGTGTTTAGTAAATGTGTGTGGTGTGGACCATGTGGCTGCTTTACATATATCTGCCATTGGTATATTTCCTAAGAATATCATTGAAGTTTTTTTCTTTCTAGTCGAATGTGCTTCAGGAGTTACTAATTTAGTTAAGTCTTTTAGCCTTAAAATAGCAAGTTTGAATACATTTTACTATCCATCTAGCAAATCCTTGTTTTGAAATAGGATGACCCTTATGAGGTTGTGGAAAAGCCACAAGGAGTTGTTTAGATTTTCTGAACTCTTTTGTTCTATCTATATAATACTTGAGAGCCTTTTTAACATCAAGGATGTGAAGAGCTCTTTCAGCAACTGAATCTGGCTGTGGGAGGAAGACTGGCAATTCAACTGACTGATTTATATGAAATCGTGAAACTACTTTAGGTAAGAATTTTGGGTTTGTCCTAAGGACTATTTTATTTTTGTGAATTTTAAAGAAAGGTTTTTCTAAAGTGAATGCTTGAATTTCACTAACTCTTCTTAAGGAAGTAATTGCTACTAGGAAAGCAACCTTCCATGGCAAAAACTGGAGAGGACAAGAATGCATGGGTTCAAATGGGGGGCCCTTAAGTCTTGTGAGCACAATGTTACGATTCTAGGCAAGATTCCAGGCTGGAGCTGGTGGAGCTCTAGGTGGAATAATTCTTTTAAGGCCTTCCATGAAAGCTTTAATAACAGGAATCTGAAACAGAGAAGTATGCTATCTGTTTTGGAGGGAAGAAGCTTTTGCTGTTAAATGGATTTTAATAGAAGACTATGCAAGATTAGCTTTTTTGTAAATGATACAAATAACAGACAATATCCTGTACTGATGCTTTAAGTAGATTAATGTTTTTGGGTTGACAATAATATACAAAACGTTTCCATTTAGCTGCATAACACTGTAGGCTAGTGTGCTTCCTTTAGAATATCTATAAATTCAGATGGAAGCTGTAGATAACCAGATTCTATGACCTCGGGAGCCAAATCGCCAGGTTGAGCATAATGGGATTGGGATGCCTGATTTGACCTTTGTTCTGAGTCAAAAGGTCTGGTCTGTTTGGGAGCTTGTGATGTGGTACTACAGACAAATTCAACAGTGTTGTGTACCAGTGTTGACGGGCCCACATGGAAGCTATGAGTATCATAGTGAGGGAGATGTGATGGATCTTGTTGACCACAAATGGAATTAGTGGGAGAGGCAGAAAAGCAGATATCCCTGACCAATTGATCCATAGAGCATTGCCCTTGGATTGAGGGTGTGGGTACCTGGATGTGAAGTTTGGGCATTTTGCATTTTCGCTTGTGGCGAAGAGGTCTATGTCTGGGGTTCCCCATATTTGGAAGTATTGTTGAATCATTTGTGGGTGAATCTCCCATTCGTGTACTTGTTGCTGTGCCCTGCTTAAGAGATCCGCTAGTTGATTGTGTATCTGTGGGATATACTCTGCTAGTAGTTGAATGTGATTGTGAATTGCCCATTTCCAAATTGTCTGTGCTAAAAGGGACAATTAAGATGAGTGTGTGCCCCCCCCGTTTTTGCAGATAATACATTGTGGTCATGTTGTCTGTCCTTATTAACACTGTCCTGTCTGTGATCTGTGTTTGAAAAGCTTTGAGTGCTAAGAACACTGCTAGTAATTACAAATGGTTTATGTGATAAGTTTGTTGAATTGAGTTCCACTCCCCTTGTATGGTGAGGTTGCTGAGATGGGCTCCCCAACCTGTCATTGATGCATCGGTTGGGATTATGGTCTGTGGCACAGAGTCGCCTTTTTAATAAGTTGGTGTGATGCCACCATTGCAGAGTGTGGTAAGTCTGGTGGTCCAACAACAATAGATCCTGAATGTGACCCTGCGCCTGAGACCATTGTTATGAGAGACACTGCTGTACTGGTCTCATGTTTAGGCATGCATTGGGTACTATTGCTATGCATGATGCCATAATTCCTAATAGTTTCATGATTAACTTCAATGTGTAAGTGTGGTTGTATTGCAGTTGAGATATGAGATTGTGAAAAGCTTGAATTCTCACTGCGTTTGGGTATGCTAATGCTGACTGAGTGTTCAGAATTGCTCCTGGATATGGTTGTATTTGTGCTGGCTGTAGGTGAGATATTTGAAAGTTGACTGGGAATCCTAGGTTGCGTAGGGTGTCCACTGTATACTGTGTGTGCTGTTGACATGTTTGAATTGTACTGGCTTTTATAAGCCAGTCGTCCAGATACAGAAAGACATGTACGTGTTGTCTTCTGAGTAATGCTGCAACCCCTGTTAGGCATTTGGTGAATACCCTTGGTGCTGTTGTTACTTCAAAGAGTAGTACTTTGACCTGGTAGTGCTTTCCTGCTATAACAAATCTTAGAAATTTGTGATGTGCTGGATGTATGGGAATGTGGAAATAAACATCTTTTAGATCTAATGCTGTCATGTAATCTTGTTTCTGTAGTAGGGGAATGATGTCCTGTAGAGTGGCTATGTGAAAGTGTTCTGACAGTATGTACTGATTGAGGGGTCTGAGATATAAGTTTGGTCTGAGAGTGCCATCTTTCTTTGGCATGAGGAAGTATTGAGAATACACTCCAGCCCATCTCTATGGCACCTTTGAGTAGAAGTGATTGTACCTCCTGTTTTAATAAATGGAGATGTTCCAGAGAAAGTTTGTGTGAGCGAGGGGAATATTCAGTGGAGTAGAGATAAGTTCTGGGCAATAATTATGTTGGATTATTAATAGAACCCATTGATCTGTAGTAATGTTGTGCCACTGTGGGTAAATATTTACCAGTCTTCCTCCCACAGGAGATGTATGCTCTGTGGGGATCTGTAAGAAGTCACTGTTTGGTTGAGGTGGAGGAACCTCTTGGGGCGTTTGATTTACCTTTCCCTCTATAATTATTTCCTCTGTAAGAGCCTCTAAAGGAGCCTATGTTGTAAAAATGTGGCCTTGTTTCTGTTGAGATGTGGATGGCTCTGAGGTTGATGGTTTGAAACCACCCCGAAACTGGGGCCTTTGCAATGTACCCTGAGTAGGTATAGTGTAAAGGACACTCATAGCTTTAGCTGTATCAGAGTCTTTTTTCAGCTTTTCTATGGTGGTATCAACTTCTGGCCCAAATAGGTGTTGCTTATCAAAAGGCATATTCAACACTGCCTGTTGTATTTCTGGTTTTAAACCCTGAAGTCCTTAACCATGCGTGCCTTCTAACGATGACACTGGTGTTGAAACCCCTTGCTGCTGTATGTGCTGCATCTATTGCAGATCTAATTTGATTATTAGAAATGGCCTGCCCCTCTGTTACTATCTGTTGTGCCCTTTTCTAGTGTTCTGGTGGAAGGTACTGTAACAAATCTTCCATTTCGTCCCAATGAGCCCCATCATGTCTTGCCAACAGTGCTTGAGAGATTGCAATCCTCCAATGGTTAGCAGCCAGAGTTGCTACTCTTTTTCCAACTGCGTCAAATTTATGACTCTCCTTGTCTGGAGGAGGAGCATCCCTGTAGATTGGATATTTGCTCTTTTCCTTGCTGCACTGACGACTATAGAGTCAGGTGGCAATTGAGCTCTAATAAAAACCGGGTCAGAGGGTGCTGGTTGATACCTTTTATCCACCTTTGGTGTAATAATTCTAGATTTTACCGGCTCCTTGAAAATGTCCTCTGCATGTTCAAGCATGCCTGGGACCATAGGAAGACAATGATACTCCTTATGAGTAGATGTTAGTGTATTAAATAAGAAATCATCCTCAATGGGATCTGTATGTAATTGTGCCTTCTGATACACAGCTGCCCTAGCTATAACCTGATTGTAAGCAGTAGTTTCTTCAGGTGGGAGATGGTCTTGCGTGGTATAAATCAAGATCATTAGAAGGGATGGGATCTGAATCATATAAGTCCCATGGATCTATATCCTGATGAGTAGCATATAAATCATCCCCAAGTGTTGAGTAGGGGACTGTGGTGAAAACTGTGTAGGTGAAGGTGGTGGTGGAGTATCTGGTGGTGGAGAATCCAGGAGCAAAGGAGAATGTGATGGTGAAGGCTGTTGTGGTGCCTTTGGTTTCTACTTTTGTTTAAATATTTTAGCAGGTGGAGGCCCAGTTTCTACAGTCTCTTGGAAAGTCAATTTTCTGTTGATTGTTGGAGGAGGAGAAGCTATGATTCTTCCTGTGTCCTTGTGTATATGGATTTTTCGCTGTTTAGCGTCCATTACTTCCAATATGGGCCTTATTTCAGAAGACTCCTCAGTAACTGGAGCATATTTTCCACCCACAGGTGTCAGCTCCGAAAGTTTGGAAACAGAATGTTTGAGTCAGGCCGAAAATGTCGGTTCCGAAAGCATTGGTACTATTTTCGGTTCTGAGGTGGAAGTCTATGATTTTCGGCTCTGTCCGGAAAAAGGTATGGCAAGCTGTTTGGTCAGTGCCAAATGCACTTTGGTCTTGTGTTTCGGTTCTGAACCCGAAGGTTGGTCATCCGATTGTATTTTTCGAGTCTGACCATGGCTGGCAAGCAGTGGGGGACCCAAGACCAGTGCTGAAATCTTTTTTGGCTGTTTTTATGTTGATGGGAAGGGGCTGATGTTCTCACGTACTGCGCTGGTGGGATGGATTGGCTGTCGCCATCAGAATCTCGATCCAAATCGGAGTCTGCAATGGAAACTATTGTTTGGTGAGCCATTTCTTCTTCTGCGTGTTCTTCCCTGAAGATGTTGGGCATTTGATCCTACGATCTGGACACCATCTCCAACCGATGTGCTCTTCGATCACCAAGAGTCTTCTTCGAGCCAAAGGATCGACACACTTCACAGCTTTCTTCTCTATGATCCGGAGAAAGACAGAGATTGCACATCGAGTGCTGATCGATGTATGGGAATTTGGAGTGATACCTAGGGCAAAAGCGAAATGGAGTCCGTTCCATCAGCCTGACATTGTTTGACAGCCATGCGTCGAAGCAGGCCCAAGAAGGGCAAGGTCGAGCGATCAAGAACTTTATAGATGTTTATAGAAAAGAAGAGAGAAGTTCATATAGTACCGAACTGAGATCTACAGGAGCAAGAGGAAACACGTCCAAACCCGACAAAGGCAATAAAACAATCTAACAAAGGGCTCAGTGCCCATGCACACAATCACTGAGAGGAGGAGTCACACGATCTTGTGACTCAAAAACAACTTGTAACACTCCGAGCCCAACACTAGATGGTGGTCTTATCAGCAGCTACACATGCCATTGAACATAAGTGTATATGGAAAATGTCACTTACCCAGTGTACATCTGTTCGTGACATGGTACGCTGTAGATTCACATGCTGCGCATTATCCTGCCATCTAGTGTTGGGCTTGGAGTGTTACAAGTTGTTTTTCTTTGAAGAAGTCTTTTCAAGTCACGGGACCGAGTGACTCCTCCCTTTCGGCTCCATTGCGCATGGGCGTCGACTCCATCTTAGATTGTTTTCCCCGCAAAGGGTGAGGTAGGAGTTGTGAGTATACTAGAGGTGCCCATGCAATGGAGTAGTAATGTATGTACATAGTGTTTATTAAAATAATATTTATTTACATATTTACAACTTTCATGCAACTAAAAACGGCTACAGACTACCGGGGAGGTGGGAGGGCGCATGTGAATCTGCAGCATCCCATGCCACGAACAGATATACACTGGGTAAGTGACATTTTCTGTTCGGTGGCATGTGTAGCATGCTGTGCATACACTACAAAGCAGTAATCTCCCCAAAAGCGGTGGTTAGCCTGTAGGAGTTGAAGTTGTCTGAAATAATGTTCTTAATACAGCCTGTCCTACTGTGGCTTGTTGTGTTGCTAACACATCTACACAGTATTGCTTAGTAAATGTATGAGGCGTAGACCAGGTGGCTGCCTTACAAATTTCTGTCATTGGTATGTTTCCTAGAAAGGCCATTGTTGCTCCTTTCTTTCTAGTTGAGTGTGCCTTTGGTGTAATGAGTAGTTGTCTTTTAGCTTTCAGGTAACATGTTTGAATGCATTTAACTATCCATCTGGCAATGCCTTGTTTGGATATAGGGTTACCTGCATGAGGTTTTTGGAAAGCTACAAACAATTGTTTTGTTTTACAAAATTGTTTCGTTCTGTAAATGTAACACATTAGTGCTCTCTTTATGTCTAATGTATGCAAGGCCCTTTCAGCTACTGAGTCTGGTTGGGGAAAGAAGACTGGGAGTTCCACAGTTTGGTTTAGATGGAATGGTGATATGACCTTTGGTAAGAATTTTGGATTTGTACGGAGAACCACTTTATGTTTATGTATTTGTATAAAGGGTTCTTGAATAGTAAATGCTTTTATTTCACTCACTCTTCTAAGTGATGTGATAGCTATTAGAAAGGCTACTTTCCAAGTCAGATATTGGATTGGACAAGAATGCATTGGTTCGAATGGTGGGCCCATGAGTCGTGTTAATACAATATTAAGGTTCCACGAAGGTACTGGTGGTGTCCTTGGGGGTATGATTCTTTTTAGTCCTTCCATAAATGCTTCAATGACTGGGATTCTAAAAAGTGATGTTGTATGTGTAATCTGCAGATAGGCAGATATTGCAGTGAGATGGATTTTAATGGAAGAGAATGCTAGAATAGGCTTTTGAAAGTGTAATAAATAGCTTACAATGGGGGTCATTCTGACCCCGGCGGTCTCGGTCGGCGGGAGCACCGCCGACAGACCGGCGGTGCCCCGCAGGGCATTCTGACCGCGGCGGTTCGGCCGCGGTCAGATGCGGGAAACTGGCGGTCTCCCGCCGGTTTCCCGCCGCCCTGCAAAATCCCCCATGGCGGCGGAGCGTGCTCCACCGCCATGGGGATTCTGACACCCCCTACCGCCATCCTGTTCCTGGCGGGTCTCCCGCCAGGAACAGGATGGCGGTAGGGGGTGCCGCGGGGCCCCCATAAGAGGGCCCCACAAAGTATTTCAGTGTCTGCCATGCAGACACTGAAATACGCGACCGGTGCAAACTGCACCCGTCGCACATACCCACTCCGCCGGCTCCATTCGGAGCCGGCTTCCTCGTGGGGAGGGGTTTCCCGCTGGGCTGGCGGGCGGCCTCCTGGCGGTCGCCCGCCAGCCCAGAGGGAAAGCCTGAATGGCCTCCGTGGTCTTTCGACCGCGGAGCGGCCTTTTGGCGGTTCCCGCGGGGCGGGCGGCTACCGCCGCCCGCCCCAGTCGGAATCACCCCCAATGTCTTTGTGGAGGCATGTAGTGGTAGAATTTGATTAGTGTGGCAGTAGCAAACAAATCTTTTCCATTTGTTTGCGTAACAATGTCTTGTTGTAGGTTTTCTCGCTTGTTTAATGACCTCCATACACTCGTGGATGATTTAAATGTCTGAATTCTAAGACCTCAGGAGCCCGATTGCTAGATTGAGCAATGCTGGATTCGGGTGTCTGATCTGTTGTTTTAACAGATCTGGTCCGTTTGGTAGTTTGATGTGGGGTACTACTGATAAGTCCAACAGTGTTGTGTACCACGGTTGGTGAGCCCCGGTTGGTGCTATTAGTATTAGTTTGAGTTTGTTTTGACTCAGTTTGTTGACCAGATAAGGAATGAGCGGGAGAGGGGAAAAAGGGTAAGCAAATATCCCTGACCAACCGATCCATAGAGCATTGCCCTTGGACTGAGGGTGTGGGTACCTGGAAGCGAAGTTTTGGCATTTTGCGTTTTCTTTTGTTGCAAATAGGTCTATGTTTGGTGTTCCCCAGCGGTGGAAATGATCTTGTAGGGATTTGGGGATGAATTTCCCATTCGTGAGTTTGCTGGTGATCGTGACTGAGATTGTCGGCTAACTGATTCTGAATGCCTGGTATGTATTGTGCTATTAGGCGAATGTTGTTGTGAATTGCCCAATGCCAAATCTTTTGTGCTAAGAGACACAGCTGTGACAAGCGTGCCCCCCCCCTGTTTGTTGAGATAATACATTGTTGTCATATTGTCTGTTTTGACAAGAATGTGTTTGTTGACTATTAGCGGTTGAAACACTTTTAATGCTAGAAATACCGCTAGCAGTTCCAAGTGATTGATGTGAAGTAGTTTTTGTTGATTGTCCCATTGACCTTGTATGCTGTGATGGTTGAGGTGTGCCCCCCACCCAACCATGGAAGCATCTGTTGTGATAATAGCGTGAGGCACTGGGTCTTGGAATGGCCGCCCTTTGTTTAAATTTATAGTGTTCCACCATTGAAGCGAAGAGTGTGTTTGGCGGTCTATCAACACTAGATCTTGTAGTTGACCCTGTGCTTGCGTCCATTGTTTTGTTAGGCACTGTTGTAAGGGCCGCATGTGTAATCTTGCGTTTGGGACAATGGCTATGCATGAGGACATCATGCCTAGTAGTTTCATTACAAACCTTACAGTGTATTGTTGGTTTGGTTGTATGTTTGATTTTACATTTTGGAATGATTGGACTCTTTGTGGACTTGGAGTGGTAATTGCTCTTTGTGTGCTGAGTGTTGCTCCCAAGTATTGTTGTATTTGGGATGGTTGCAGATGTGATTTTTGGTAATTTATAGAGAACCCTAGTTTGTGTAGAGTTTCTATGACGTATTGCGTGTGAAATTGACATTGTTGTTGAGTGATGGCTTTTATTAGCCAGCCGTCTAAATATGGGAATATGTGCATATGCTCTCTCCTTAAGTGAGCTGCTACTACTGCTAGGAATTTTATGAATACTCTGGGGGCTGTTGTTATCCCGAACGGTAGCACTTTGAATTGATAGTGGTTGCCTTGAATTACAAACCTTAGGTATTTTCTGTGAGAAGGATGGATGGGTATGTGGAAATATGCATCCTTGAGATCCAGTGTTGTCATGTATTCCCCCTTTTTTAGTAAGGGAACAACGTCTTGAAGTGTTACCATGTGGAAATGATCTGATTTGATGAATAGATTCAGTGTTCTGAGATCTAAGATAGGTCTTAACATTTTGTCTTTCTTTGGAATGAAGAAATATAGTGAGTAAAAGCCTGTTCCTTTTTGGTGATTGGGTACGAGCTCTATTGCTTGTTTTTGTGACAGTGCTTGGATCTCTATATGTAATAGGTCTAAGTGTTGTTGAGACAGTCTGTGGGTTTTTGGTGGCACATCTGGAGGGAATGCTGTGAATTCTACGCAATAACCATGTTGGATAATTGATAGGACCCATGTGTCTGTGGTAATATGTGTCCAGATTTGGTAGTATGTGGTTAGCCTCCCCCCACTGGTGACAAGTGTTGGGGTGTTGTGACATTGAAGTCACTGCTTATTAGGGCTTGGTTTGGCGGGTTGGAATTTTCCCCTTCCTTTTGTGAATTGCCCTCTATAGGAACCACAAAACCCCCCCCTCTGGTATTGAGATTGATAGGTGGGTCTGGTTTGGGAGGTGGAAGGTTCAGATGTTTGTTGCCGAAACCCCCCTCTAAATTGTGGTTTCCTAAAGGTGCCTCTGACTTGTGGGGAATAGAGCGCGCCCATGGCTTTGGCCGTGTCCGTGTCTTTTTTCATTTTTTTCAATGGCAGTATCGACTTCCGGCCCAAACAACTGTTGTTGGTTAAAAGGCATATTTAATACCGCCTGTTGAATTTCTGGTTTGAATCCAGAACTCCTCAGCCATGCATGTCTGCGAATGGTTACAGCCGTGTTGACAGTTCGTGCTGCTGTATCTGCCGAGTCTAATGCGGACCTTATCTGATTGTTCGATATGGCCTGCCCCTCTTCAACTACTTGCTGGGCACGTTTTTGGTATTCCTTGGGTAAGTGTTGTATGATGTTTCGCATCTCGTCCCAGTGTGCCCTATCGTAGTGTGCAAGTAGGGCTTGCAAATTAGCAATTCGCCATTGATTGGCTGCCTGTGATGCCACTCGCTTGCCTGCTGCATCTAATTTCTGACTTTCCTTGTCAGGTGGTGGAGCATCCCCTGACGATTGAGAGTTTGCTCTTTTCCTTGCTGCTCCTACAACCACTGAGTCCGGTGTGAGCTGCTGCATTATAAACACTGGGTCTGTTGGAGGTGGTTTGTATTTCTTTTCGACCCTAGGCGTGATCGCTCTTTCTTTTACAGGCTCTTGGAAGACCTGTTGTGCGTGCTTGAGCATGCCCAGTAGCATTGGCAGGCTTTGGTAGGATGCGTGGGTGGATGCCAAAGTGTTAAAAAGGAAGTCATGCTCCACTGGCTCAGTGTGCATTGCTACTTTGTGGAACGTAGCTGCCCTGGATAGAACCTGCGTATATGCAGTACTGTCTTCTGGTGGTGACGCTTGGTTGGATAACATTCTGGGCTGTTATCCGATACTGGTGGATCATATAAATCCCATGCATCAGCATCATCGTGGGTCATCCCAGTATGTGTTGGTGACTGCATTATAGGTGTTCCCACTGGTGACAATTGTGGTGAGTGCAGTGGGGATGGTTGTGGTGAGACCTGTGGTTCTGGTGACTTGTCTCTAACCACTTTGGCCTTTCGTTGCATTTCTGTTTCCTGAAATGCAAGTTTCCTTTTAGATTTGAGTGGAGGTAAAGTCTGAATCTTGCCAGTATCTTTTTGGATATGTAACCTCTGATGGTCAGGTTCTTCCATATCTAACTCTTGCTCAAATCTATGTCTTTCCTTGAGTTGCATGGAAAGTCCTTGCTCTTCTGTATATGAGCTTCTTTTCGGCTCTGAGGCTGCTTTTTTCGGTGCCGAAGTTTCTGGTGTTATAGTCTTTTTCGGTTCTGAAGTGCTTTTACGGGGTTTGTTGGATTTGATCACTCGGTGTCGAAATCGTTCGGTGCCGGATTCTCGACCGGAGTCGGAAGTCTTCAGCAACTCCTTGGCCTTTTTCGGTGCCGATGTTTGGTCACCTTCCTTTCGGTGGGTTGAGCCATGGCCTGCTGGCAGTGGCGTCCCCATGGCCTTAAGTTTCTTGGTGTGACCCTGAGTTTGGGACGGGGCAGGTTTACTCACGGTTTGTTGCACCGTCGGGGTCGTTCACTGTCTTATTCATCCGAGTCTGTCTCTTGGATGGAGATTCGTTCCTCCTCCTCGACGTCGAGCTGTTCTTTCGGTTTCGGCACCATTTGCAGTCTTCTTGCTCGTCGATCTCTCATGGTCTTCTTTGATCGAAACTCTCGGCAAGCTTCACAAGTATCCTCTCTGTGTTCGGGTGACAAACACAGATTACAGACCCAGTGCTGGTCTGTATAAGGATACTTTGCGTGACACTTAGGACAGAAACGGAAGGGGGTCCGGCCCATTAGTCTGGGACGACCGGTGTGGTTGGGCCAACCAGGCCTCGGTGAAGAGTGGAAGCCCCGAACTCTAACACTAACCCGGTACCGAACGATAACAATACCGTTGAATTTTCGATACTTTAGCTAACTTTCCCGATTCGAAATATGGAGCGAAGAGGAACACGTCCAAACCCGATGGTGGAAAGAAAACAATCTAAGATGGAGTCGACACCATGCGCAACGGAGCCGAAAGGGAGGAGTCACTCGGTTCCGTGACTCGAAAAGACTTCTTCGAAGAAAAACAACTTGTAACACTCTGAGCTCAACACTAGATGGCAGGATAATGCACAGCATGTGTATCTGCAGCTACACATGCCACCTAAAATATATATATATATATATATATATATATATATATATATATATATATATATATATATATATATTTTAAAAAAAGAAAACCTTGGTAAAGTGCTAGAAACTAAGGTGAATATGTGACTCATAATGAATATGACTCATCTAAAGATGAACTAGAAAAGTTGTTAATTACGCAAAAAAGTACGAAATTTACAAGATTCTTAAATAAAAAGAATCTGTCAAATTTGGTATATTCAGTACTACAGTACTCAATAAATTGTGACCCCAAGCTACACCAAGTAGAGTCAGGTCACAATGAAAACAGCTCTACCTAGATGAGGCATTGACACTTAAATGCACAGCAGATATAAATATCTTCATAGAGAATGAAAAATACGCCTAAAGAAGGTAAAACCCTTAAAAAAGAAGGACATCTTTGAATGCAAGCACAAAAGCGCAAAGTAACTCCTAAGAGTCACTATTATTAATATTATATACAAGAGAGTGAACAGAATCTACAGAGAGACACTTCTCAGTAAAGACCCATGAAAGCCTGACATAAGCCAGGAAAAAGAAGAACTTTTTCAAAGATCATGACCATTACAAATGTCTCTACCAAAGTGCAGAAAATCCAACAAAGTATGATGGCTATCTGAAATAAAGCCTTTGAGACCAAAACAAAGAAAGTCTTAAAGTTCCCAAGATAATTTGATTTCCAATGTATCAAATCTATCAAAAGTAGAATACTGATACTACCATATCATCGGTAAAGTAGAACGTACATAACAAATAGTGTAGAACAACAGCTACCTTGTTTGACAGCTCAAGAAAGAGTTAAGAAACAGACACACTTAGTGCTGAATATCCTTACAAAGAACCCTAAGGTTGTCCATTATGAAAAAGGAGAAGAAGATGAAGAAGAAGACAATTTTCACAATTACCCCGTTTCTTAAATAATGTACTGACACTCCAATGGAGTTGTTAATATTACCAGTTCCCTATAAGTGATACTAGACCTTATGAATACAAGTACTCACTTTCTGCAGAGGGAGGAACTCTGTTCCCCTAAATGAAGGTGTAATAGCGAACAAGCTAAAGGATCTCACTGTATAAATATATATAAATGCTCATCAGGCATACAAACAGTACTCTACCTAGAGTAAGGAACATACCATGAAAGTATCAACTCATCCGCTCTTTTTCAGAGTTAAGTAAACAATGTTACCTTTATATCTGGTTCAAAAAGAAAGAGAGCGCTAAGAAGCTGTCATTGACAAGCCTGAAGTGGAGAACTACCACTTTCACACCATGTATAAAGAATAATAATAAAAGTATCCTTGAAATCAGGCATGAAACCTCCTGCATAGGGTTCTAGGATAATATCCCAATACTTTATACTTAACAACTGAAGGAAAACAAACACCTGACGAAAACAGGAACACCCACTGGGTACGCCATTAGGTGGAGCAGACATGGAAGAGAAAAAGTCTCATGACACTGCCAAAGCATGGCTCATCTGCTAGTACATGAGGTCTTAGGATGGATGGATGGAGAGGAACCAAGCTGATTCGCTGTTCCACCCCTACTGTGACAAAAATGACAAAGCGGAATCATCCTGTGCACCAAATAAACAGGCACCACCAAAAGGCATGTCAATTAATGTGGCTTGAACTGCCTCCGAAAATCCAGAGGTGCATAACCACACACGGTGATGTAGTGCCACTGAAGACGCTATGGCCCGACCCACAGAGTCAGTACTATCCATACTGCAGCAAATAATTAGTTTATCTGCCTGCTGGCCATCTTAAATCATAGGGGCAAGACAGTTCATGATATCATCTGGAAGCGTAGGCAAGATGTGTGCCAATGAGTCTCATAGTGAATGTGAAAACTATACCAGAACGCAAGACGTATTCACAGATCATAAGGCAGAACTTGTGGAGGAAAAAATATGCCTTTCAAAACAACCAGGCTCTTGGACTCTCTAACAGATGGGACATGTGGTAGAGCCTAAATATCATGGAGGACAAAAACAGCCTGTACCACAGAACTACAGTGAGTAGGATGTCTAATTAAACAAGCCAGATCACCCGGGGCTGGGCGGTGCCTATGAGATATAGCCCGATCAACTGGGGCCCCTGTAACAGGCTGAGGCCAAGCTCCCAACAGAACATCATGTAAGGAAGCACCGGCTCAACGCCCGTTTGTCCTTGATGGAGCACATCAATGAGAGGATCAGAGGACAAGTCCACTGAAGCAAGTGTCAAATCCAACATCACAGTAACTCTTCTCAGCATGTCAGATAGAGTGGAATTCGCCTCCGTAGCAAGGCCAGGCAGTGAAAGTAGGCCTGAGGCTGGGGAACAATCCAAACCACCAGATGTAGCTAGGTCAGCTATCCAGCTGTCCTCTATAAGAGGCTGCTCCCCAGGAGAAATGTCTGGTATATCCACAGCCTCTTCACCATGTCCCTCAGAGGTATGAACATGAGGGGACTCCCCAGAATATGGGGTGGGGTCAGGGATAACTGACATGGCTGGCACTGTACCCGATATCAAACAGCACTGAGAAGGTGAATCCTCAGCGTCAGTGTCGACTTCAGACGGGGAAAGAGATGGAAGGTCGATCGGTGCCACCAGCAGAGTTGCCGGAGTCGGCTGACCGGATACTAGCGCCAAAGGTGTGAACCCCAAAGAGCTGTGCACCGCTACTGTAACAGCTTTGTCAACTGACGCCGGAGGTCTAACTGAAGCAGAGGGCAAACACGCCGCCATGGGCAAAGTAAAAACCTCTTGCACCTCTGTGGGGGCCACAGGTGCTCCAGGGGAAGGTGATTTCCCAAAGATAGCGTGAAGGAATGAAAATGTCACTTACCCAGTGTACATCTGTTCGTGGCATCAGTCGCTGAGATTCACATGGTATGCATGAGCTCGCCATCTGGTGTTGGGTCGGAGTGTTACAAGTTGTTTTTCTTCGAAGAAGTGTTTTCGAGTCACGGGGCCGAGTGACTCCACCTTCTGTGCTCATTGCGCATGGGCGTCGACTCCATCTTCGATTGTTTTCCCCGCAGAGGGTGAGGTAGGAGTTGTACTATAGTAATAGTGCCCGCGCAATGAAAAATGTAAGTATGTACCTATTAAAGGATTAAGTAATATATATACAAATGTACAAAATTGAAGGTAACTTCTGAACTGCTACAGGCTTCCGGGGAGGTGGGTGGGTCCATGTGAATCTCAGCGACTGATGCCACGAACAGATGTACACTGGGTAAGTGACATTTTCAGTTCGATGGCATCTGTCGCTGTAGATACACATGGTATGCATAGACTAGTAAGCAGTTAGTTCCCCATAAGCGGTGGTTTAGCCTGTAGGAGTAGAAGTTGTCTGAAATAGAGTTCTTAATACAGCTTGACCTACTGTAGCTTGTTGTGCGGATAGCACATCTATACAGTAGTGTTTGGTGAATGTGTGAGGCGTAGACCAAGTGGCTGCCTTACATATTTCTTGCATTGGGATGTTTCCTAAAAAGGCCATTGAAGCACCTTTTTTCCTTGTTGAATGTGCCCTGGGAGTAATGGGCAGTTGTCTTTTTGCTTTAAGGTAGCAGATTTGGATGCATTTAACTATCCATCTGGCTATACCTTGTTTTGATATTGGGTTACCTGCATGAGGTTTTTGGAATGCAATAAATAGCTGTTTAGTTTTTCTGATGTTCTTCGTTCTGTCAATGTAGTACATTAATGCTCTTTTGACATCTAATGTATGTAGTGCTCTTTCAGCCACAGAATCTGGCTGTGGGAAGAATACTGGTAGTTCTACCGTTTGATTTAGATGGAATGGAGAAATAACTTTTGGTAAAAATTTTGGATTAGGTCGTAGGACGACCTTATTTTTATGTATTTGTATAAAAGGCTCTTGTGTTGTGAACGCTTGAATTTCACTTACTCTTCTTAGAGATGTAATGGCGATGAGAAAGGCAACTTTCCAGGTGAGGAATTGTATTCCGCAAGAGTGCATGGGTTCGAAAGGTGGGCCCATGAGTCTTGTTAGAACCACGTTTAGGTTCCATGAAGGAACAGGTGGTGTTCTTGGTGGTATAATTCTTTTAAGCCCTTCTATGAATGCTTTGATAACTGGTATCCTATACAAGGAAGTTGAATATGTAGTTTGCAGGTATGCAGATATTGCTGCAAGATGTATTTTAATAGAAGAGAAGGCTAGCTTTGCTTTTTGTAAATGGAGCAAGTAATTTACTATATGTTTTGGAGTTGCCTCTAGTGGTTGTATCTGATTATGATGGCAGTACCAAACAAATCTTTTCCACTTACTTGCGTAGCAGTGTCTAGTGGATGGCCTTCTGGCCTGCTTTATGACTTCCATACACTCTTGGCTAAGTTGTAAGTGTCCGAATTCTAGGATTTCAGGAGCCAGATTGCTAGATTCAGCGATGCTGGGTCCGGGTGTCTGATCTGTTGGTTGTGTTGCGTTAACAGATCTGGTTTGTTGGGCAGTTTGATGTGTGGTACTACAGACAGATATAGCAGTGTCGTGTACCAGGGTTGTCTTGCCCACGTTGGTGCTATTAAAATGAGTTTGAGTTTGTTTTGACTCAATTTGTTTACTAGGTAAGGAAGGAGAGGGAGAGGAGGAAAAGCGTAAGCAAATATTCCTGACCAGTTCATCCATAGGGCATTGCCTTGGGATTGCTTGTGTGGGTATCTGGACGCGAAGTTTTGGCATTTTGCGTTCTCTTTTGTTGCAAATAAGTCTATTTGTGGTGTTCCCCAGAGTGTGAAGTAGGTGTTCAGAATTTGTGGGTGGATTTCCCATTCGTGGACTTGCTGGTGATCTCGAGAGAGATTGTCTGCCAGCTGATTCTGGATCCCCGGAATAAACTGTGCTATTAGACCAATTTGATGGTGGATTGCCCACTTCCATATTTGTTGAGCTAACAAGCTTAACTGCGTTGAATGTGTTCCTCCTTGTTTGTTTAGATAATACATCGTTGTCATGTTGTCTGTTTTGACAAGGATGTATTTGTGGGTTATGATTGGTTGGAAAGCTTTTAGTGCTTGAAAAACTGCTAATAATTCTAGATGATTTATATGCAGTTTTGTTTGATGTATGTTCCATTGTCCTCTTATGTTGTGTTGATTGAGATGTGCTCCCCACCCTGTCATGGAAGCATCTGTTGTTATTACGTACTGTGGCACTGGGTCTTGGAAAGGCCGCCCTATGTTTAAATTTATACTGTTCCACCATAGAAGCGATAGGTAAGTTTGGCGGTCTAGCAACACCAGATCTAGAAGGTGACCCTGTGCTTGAGACCACTGTGAGGCTAGGCACTGTTGTAAGGGCCTCATGTGCAGTCTTGCGTTTGGGACAATGGCTATGCATGAGGACATCATGCCTAGGAGCTGTAGTATTGTTCTTGCTTGTATTGTTTGGTTTGGAGACATGTGTTGAATGACCCTGTTGAAATTGTGGATCCTTTGTGGAGTTGGCGTTGCTACTCCTTTTGTCGTGTCTATTATGGCTCCTAGATATTGCTGTACTTTGCTTGGCAGAATGTTTGATTTTGCAAAGTTGACGGTGAACCCTAGATTGTAGAGGGTTTGTATGACTTGATTTGTGTGGTTTGAGCATTGTGTGAGCGAACTGGTTTTGATTAGCCAGTCGTCTAGATACGGGAACACATGTATTTGCTGCCTTCTGATGTGTGCAGCGACTACTGCTAGGCATTTTGTGAATACTCTTGGAGCGGTTGTTAAACCAAAAGGCAATACTTTGAATTGGTAATGTATTCCTTTGAATACAAACCTTAGATATTTCCTGTGTGATTGATGTATTGGTATATGGAAATATGCGTCCTTGAGGTCTAGGGTTGTCATGTAGTCGTGTTTTCTGAGCAATGGTAACACTTCTTGTAGTGTGACCATGTGAAAGTGGTCTGATTTGATGAATGTGTTTACTACCCTGAGGTCTAGAATTGGTCTCAGTGTTTCGTCCTTTTTTGGTATCAAGAAGTACAGTGAATAAACTCCTGTGTTTATTTGTGTGCTTGGTACTAATTCTATTGCATTTTTTTGCAGTAGTGCTTGAACTTCTATCTCTAGAAGCTGTGAATGGTATTTTGATAAATTTTGTGATTTTGGTGGTATGTCTGGAGGGAATTGCATGAATTCTATGCAATAACCATGTTGGATAATTGCTAGGACCCATGTGTCTGTAGTTATTTTGTCCCATGCTTCGTAATATTGATGTATCCTCCCCCCCACTGGTGTTGTGTGGGAGGGGTGAGTGACGTGTGAGTCACTGCTTGTTGGTAGTGGTTTTGGGGCTTTGAAATCTTCCTCTATTCCTAGGAAATTGCCCCCCTCTATACTGGCCCCGAAAACCTCCCCTGTACTGTCCCTGGTAGGTGGGCGGTGCGGACTGTGAGGTGCTAGCTTGTGTGGCCTGACCCCGAAACCCTCCTCTAAAAGGTGTTTTGCGGAAGGTGTTATAAGATCCTCTGCTCTGCGGGGAGTAGAGTGCGCCCATGGCCTTGGCAGTGTCAGTGTCCTTCTTGAGCTTTTCTATGGCTGTGTCGACCTCCGGACCGAACAGAAGTTTCTCGTTTACTGGCATGTTAAGCACTGCCTGCTGAATTTCTGGCTTAAATCCAGACGTTCTGAGCCATGCGTGCCTACGGATGGTAACCGACGTATTAATGGTTCTTGCGGCCGTGTCTGCTGCATCCATGGAGGAGCGTATTTGATTGTTGGAAATGTTTTGACCCTCCTCAACAACCTGTTTTGCTCTTTTTTGCAGATCTTTTGGGAGATGTTCAATGAGATGCTGCATCTCATCCCAGTGGGCTCTGTCGTATCGCGCTAGCAGCGCTTGTGAATTTGCGATGCGCCACTGGTTTGCTGCTTGGACAGCAACCCTCTTCCCGGCTGCATCGAACTTCCTACTTTCTTTATCTGGGGGAGGTGCATCCCCAGAAGTGTGTGAGTTTGCCCGTTTTCTGGCAGCCCCTACCACCACAGAGTCTGGTGGCAGCTGAGAGGTGATGAATACGGGGTCCGTAGGAGGCGCCTTATACTTTTTGTCCACCCTAGGCGTCACTGCCCTACTTTTAACTGGCTCCTTGAAAATGTCCTTTGCATGGCGTAGCATGCCTGGGAGCATCGGCAGGCTTTGGTAGGAGCTGTGGGTTGAGGAGAGGGTGTTAAATAAAAAATCATCCTCTACTTGTTCCGAGTGTAGTTCCACATTATGGAATAGTGCTGCTCTAGCCACCACTTGTGAGTAGGCTGTGCTGTCTTCCGGTGGTGATGGCCTAGTTGGGTATGTGTCTGGGCTGTTATCAGACACTGGTGCGTCGTACAAGTCCCACGCATCCTGATCTTGGTCATCGTGGCTCATGGCGGTGTGAGCTGGCGAATGTGACGGGGTGTAAGTTGGCGAAGCCGGAGTTACAGGTGGAGGCGAGGGAGGAGGTGTTACCTTTTGTGCTGTTTGTTGCTGAGGAGTAAACTGAAGCGTTCTCTTTCGTTTGACAGGTGGAAGGGTACTGATCTTCCCAGTCCCCTGCTGAATAAAGATACGCTTTTGCGTGTGATCCACGTCAGTGGATTGCAGTTCTTGTTCAAATCTATGTTTCTTCATTTGAGAAGACATAGAATGCTCTTCAGTGTAGGAGCCAGAAACAGGGTCTGATGTCGCTTTTTTCGGCTCCGAAAACCCTGTCGATTGTTTTTTCGGCTCCGAGGTAACCTTCCTCTTTTTCTGTGCCGAAAATTCTGGGCCTCTATGGTCTTCGGCGCCACTGTCTCGGCGTCGATCCGTGTCGACACCGAACTCTCGGTGTCGATGCTTCTGTTTAGCACTCTCTCGGTCTCGAGGAGGCTGCGTGCCGGTGTCTCGACCGGAGTCGGACGATCTCGACACTGAATGGGCCTTTTTCGGTGCCGATTGTTGGTCACCGAGAATTTGGGTGGAGCCATGGCCGGTTGGCAGTGGCGTCCCCTGGGCCTTCTTTCCTTTTTTAAGGTTTGATCTCGACGTCTTACTCACAGTTCTTGTAGAGTGTAGCTCGTCGGAGTCTGAATCCTGGATGGAAAAGGATTCCTCCTGTTCCTCTTCTGTCTCGAACTGTCGACGCTCTTTTGGCGTGGACGCCATCTGCAGTCTTCTCGCTCGACGGTCGCGCAGAGTTTTTCGGGACCGGAACGCCCGACAGGCCTCACAGGATTCTTCGCTGTGCTCGGGTGACAGGCACAGATTACAGACCGAGTGTAGGTCCGTATAAGGATATTTGTTGTGGCATTCGGGGCAGAATCGAAACGGGGTCCGTTCCATCGGCGTTGTCCTCCACGCGGTCGGGCCGACTAGGCCCCGACGGGGTGCCGAAATCTACCCCGAAGGGCACCGAAGCGCTTCGATGTTCAACGCGTCGTCGTATGTGTCTATCTCTAACCGGATCGCAACGATACCGTCGAAAATCTTCCGTCTTCAGCTATCTTTCCGTTCCGAAACTCGGAGCGACAGGAACACGTCCGAACCCGATGGCGGAAAGAAAACAATCGAAGATGGAGTCGACGCCCATGCGCAATGAGCACAGAAGGTGGAGTCACTCGGCCCCGTGACTCGAAAACACTTCTTCGAAGAAAAACAACTTGTAACACTCCGACCCAACACCAGATGGCGAGCTCATGCATACCATGTGTATCTACAGCGACAGATGCCATCGAACATTGTAGAATTCACACATGTGGGTCATAGTCGTTCTGGCCCTGGGAAAGGGAGGGAAACGCAGAGCAGATTCAGGCCTCGACTCCTCGGCAGAGGCATGGTGAGATGCAGAATGCAAGTCGGTAACTTCTTCAACTTTGACCGCTTACGTCTGGACTTACCTCGTGACATTGATGGAGATGGACGTCTACGAGAATGACACCTTGACCGGGCCCGCGAACGGACTTCAGTATGAGCAGGAGACCATGACCAACGTGAAGACTGGGACGGCTCAGACATCCGCGCTGCTAGAAGCTTCATACGGCGCTCCCGCAGAACCTTTAGTTGGAGATGCCAACAGGAGTCGCATTTCTCGCGTTGTGGTGCTCTCCCAGGCACCACAAACAAACAGAGTTGGGGTCTGTAGCAGACAGTAGCCATCCACAGGGCTCAATGTCTGAAGACATGGACAGGAAAAGCACACTGTTCCGTCGACGAGAACGTCAAAGTAAGCAGAAAACGGCCTAAAAAGGCGGAAAAGAAGGAACTGACGTTGGTGAGGTGGTTATATGGACTCAGGTGACGTCATCTCTGGTGGACGATGTTGATACAGAGTCGTGTGACGCCCTCTACCAACTCACAGCCGTGCTATAGGAAAAAAGTTTTAAGTCCAGGTTTGCGCTTGGGGAAGATTCTAAAGTAAGAAATCTGCAGCTAGATGTTACTATTTGGCACTGGATTGCTCTAAATCACTCATGATGAACTCCTTTAAGCCCTATTCTTTGCTTCTACTTCTGATACTAGCTCTGTCTATTTCCCTCCTGACACCTCATTTTTGCCTTGTCTGAAACAAACATTGGTGTTATTTTTCAACCCTTTTGTGCGGCTGGAATTTTTCACCACCACCACCACAACAAGTTATCTTAAAATCTTAAAAACATGTAAAATCTGTACATACACCTTTAAGTGGGAGGTGCTCGTACAGTATGTCTATAGATTCTTCATCCTTTACATTGTATAGTACTTAGATGTTCTTATTCTTATATAACACCTTTTTAACACATATCATTTACAACTGCATTTGGTTTTATACTTCCATGCAATCCATTTACTGCCCCCTACTGCACAACACTTCTGAAACAACATTTTAAACATAACTTTATAAAAATTCTATTTTAAATGATCACATAAGTGTACTTATATGATGCATTTAAAACAAAACAACCTGCAAAGAATATACCCACCCAGCTGACCTCTGCTTCGACGCACCATCTCTTGTCTGGCACCTATACTTCCAAGTATTGCTTCTTCCAGTTTTGCTCGCATATCTTTTGATTTCTTGAACGTTAAACTGTTCATTCTCTCAAAAGCCTTCTTCCCCTAGAAGACCGGAAAAGATGCAAAGATGAATCTCTCATGCTAGCCACGATATAGAGCATGTTTGTGTTCTTTTGTTCCAAGATGGCCAGAGTCTTGCCAGTATTTCAGGATAACCACTGACTATGTAAGTAAACTGCATCTAAATTCACCATGTGGAAAGGTAGCTTTTGTGGATTTCTTGAAACCCCAATATAGATTTAGCTCTTGTGGACATCCTGTTTCATAACATTTACAAAAAAGAATAATCGTTAAGAAAATGTACACCAACTTTTGTTATATAAATTATCACACCTTTAGTAAAAACTCCACATAATGAGGTGTTTTTGTAATGGATGAGAACATGGAAAAGTATAGGTCTTACAAGTGATGGTGGGGGTGGAGTTGCAGCTAACAGTTTGTCTGTTTATGCTTCTGGTCCATTTAGTCTAACCAAACTTTTTATTCAAAATTATGCATCAAAAGCCAGCAGCTCTGACGGTCTTCTACAATAGGGGAAATAGGATCTCACCTTGTATTCAAAGCAGGAAACGCAGAGGTAAAGCAAATCCAAGAGTCTATTAAGGCGGAGCACAGAGAGGTCCGTAAACCATTTCTGGAGCACAGTTTCATCAGCATTTCTTAAGACCCACAGCAGACAGATGAGCAGACTTCGACTGGATTCTGCTGAAAATGTTGAGTGCTGCCTTGAGGGCTAACATAAAAAAAATGAACATTAAACAAAGCTGGTATCTGTTCTGATGGACATTCCTGCTCCCTCATGGTCATCCCTATCCCCTGTAGAAGCTATGTGGGTTGGGGCAGGCACTAGTCCTTACCTGTGTTTAGCTGAGATGCCCTATGCTAGAACAACCCTCTACCGTTCTGCCGGGTGATGGTCAGGGCCTTCTGGTCTGGTGCTGATTAAAATTCCTCTCTGGGGATAAGCCAGACCATGAGACTGGAAAGGAGGGCAGCAGGTCACCAATATGCCCCAGGCTTGGAGGGGCATACCCAGACCCCTGACATCATTAGTGTCCTTGCAACAGAAGGGTGGTAGGACAGTGAGTGGACCAGGAACATTTGACTTCATATCAACTGCTAGAGCCAAATAACTGCAATCAGCAGTGGTCCATCCTTAAGGGTAGACGGGTTACCCCCCTCCCCCACCCCACTTTTTGGCAGACATGTAGCGAGGGTCTGTCAAGCTGGGCAAAGTCAGCCTGACAGACACTCTTTATGTTCAAGTCAGGCAGCCAGATACTAGACATGCACAAAATGTGCAGGCGCCCGGCTGCCTGAGCTGAACGTTACTGGGTTGAAGATGTCACAGCCCTGTAGGTGTAACCTCTTCAGCCTGGCAAAGCGCTTGGAGGACATCTGTCAGGATGGGGGGGAACCTCACTAGCCTTGGACCTGGGCACTTCAGTTTTAAACACTTAAGTGCCCAGGGTCAAGTGACTATCACTGATACCCTGTCACAGAGTGGGGTGGGATCAGCAAGTCTCACTGACCCCATCCTGCTCTGTGACAAGGTAGGGACTGCGGCGTCCTCTCACTGGTAGACCTTTGGTCAACCAGTGTGAGGAGGCCACAGACCCAATCCTGCAGGAATCTCGAGGCCAAGAACTCTGTTGCTGCTCTAAGTTACTTGCATTTTAATGTTTGATGTGTGCGTGCATATGTGTACTTGTGAGTGTATGTGTATTTGTCACTGCGTGCTGTGATTGGGGGTTTGAGTGTTTGTGAATGGTGGGTTTGTGTGCGCACGCTTGTGAATGTATGGGGGTGTGAGTATCAATGTTGATGTGTGAGTGTATGCATGTGCGTGTGTGGCCAACCCAATCCCCCCTTGAAAATACCAGCAGCCACTGACTGCAATACAATGCTCTATCGCTGAAGAGCAACCCTGTGCAACATGGTCAGTATAATGCAATGTTAACTATTTTTATAGTGTTTAGCGTCTAGGTGCTGCAATACTATTTTGGGGTTTTAACCCTGGCTGAGAGGGTCATAGAGACTTCTGTTTTTTACTGTGTATCTTAAGTTTATGTGTAGCATATTTTTCGTGTGTGTGTTAAAGTACTTTTCATTTATAAAGTAAAGTACTGACTGGACATTGATCTTATTAGCTGGTACTACAGTGTAAACTGCATTCTGAATGCAAAATACACCTTACTTCCTTCAGCAGGCCTTGTAATGCTCTGCCTTGCTACTCTGACAGAGTCACAATTGCTGTAGAGAGGTACTGTGATTATCCAGTTTGGAGTCCAGTAGTGCTGAAGCCCCAGGACACCAGTGCTGAACATCTCCAAATGATGCAGCTGGTGCCCATTAACCCAACTGAACTGGTTGTCACAACGATGAACATCAGTTTTTGTCAAAATACCTTTGACTATTTCCAACTTTTACACTCATAGTCTCTTCCACTTTCACTTCTCTTGCATATACTAGATTTGTCCTTCATATACTAGGTTTATTGTAAGAAAAGCAAAAAGCAATACAGTTTTGGGCTATAGAACATGTTCTTTTTGAATTTTTAAGTGACACACAGTTATCATAATAAATTGAAAAACCATACTAAATATCAGCGTTTGTCTACATTTCCTATAGGACATAACAATCAAGTCTCAATAAATTCTTTTAACTTGCACCCATAGTGTAACCTTTTACAAAATAACTAGAACAAATTCATATCAAGTTATTTTTGAGGTGCCATACAAGAGCGGGCTTGCACAAAACAGTTTGAAGACTATGGCTCGAACTTAAGGATGTCTGGTTTCCTGCTTGACCTGCAAAAACTGGATCAAGTCAACATCTGAGAATTTCACCACACTATAAAAATACAAATGTTTCACCAGCCCTAGTAGAAATGTAATAAAAACAAATGCATCAGTGATGGACTTAAAGATAAGCAGCAGTCCATAGTGACAGCTTTAGTTGCTGAAAATGTTTAATGACTTAGCTTAATATTTAGACTCAGGTCTTCAAACGTTTTAAGCGAAGCCCCCTTTCTGTAAATTGACACCACTATTTCCTCAATTGCCCTACGGGCTGTGGAAAATTTTCCTCATTATCCCATCCCTCCTTGGCCAAGCCTTCTCTGAGTTTGTGCCTGGCTCTGAATCGGACATAAGTAAAAACCTGGTCTCTATTTACAATCCCCCTTTGTCATGGGACATCAGTAATTCTAAGGTTATCAACCTTGGCCTCCCTGGATGTACATCAATTGCTACCAATCTAATCAAGTCTTCTTGATCTTGTAGGTCAATAACTAAGTCCTTCAAACACAAACATCACACCCATATTAAAGAAACACAGCAAGGAAACGAACAGTCCAGCTAAAGAAAAACCCACATTGGGCTTTCCTCATGTTTTGCCAACTGTCCTACCACATGGAGTCTAAAGACCTTCTAATTGACTTCTGATCAGGCTTGAAATCCAATATGAATAGATAGACCAGATTTAATTTGATATTATGGGACAGCCTATCAATTAATGTGCCAAGGATTAACCCTGTGCACTGATCTTAATTGATAGCCCAGCCACCTTTGATATCACTGATCTCCAGGTGACCACTGATAGACTATGTATATTACCAGGCATTAGTAACATTAGGTTGTCATGGTATGCCTCCTTTATACATAACTGCACATATCAAGTCAAGTCAAACTAAGCCCATTACTGACCTAGACTTTTTATGCATTTATAGAATGTGAATGTTCACCCATGAGTATCTAGCCACTTAGGTTTTAAGTTTCAACTGACAACAAAGGTAAAGCCTTAAGAAAAAAAGCCTGGGCCTTAAAAGTTTCCTGAATTTTTGCAAAGATTTTCCCACATGAAGGTCAAAGGGAAGACTGCTCCACAGTCTACAAACTACCACTGAGAAGCCATGAAGTGCACTGACACTGGTGCGTCCAATCAAAGGCCCTGAAAGGGAGTATCCTTAACCCTAGAAAACTGCCTGCAGGGGCAAGGGGGAGGATGGGTGGGTTGGTAAGGAATCTGCGGCTAGATATAGTCTCTACCAGATAAGGCATTACCAAAGGTAAGTAATTTGCTTATCTGATAGAAACCTCTAGCCGCAGATTCCTTACCTTTGAATAGATACCGAAGCAATACCATCCCCAGTGGTGGGCTGCAGACCAATCAGCTAAACTAGAGGCCCTGCAGGACCATAGGGCAAATGCCCTCCCTGCGGACCTGGCTCTTCAGGCAATAATGTTTGGTGGACATGTGCAGTGATTCACACGTTGCTGCCTGGCAGATGTCCAGGACTGGGACGCCATGTGCCAATGCAGTCGTTGCAGCTTTGGCTCTGGTTGAATGAGCCTGCAAGCCCTCCAGGGGTTGGTTCTTGGCCAATGCACAGTAGATTTTGATGCAGAGAACAGCCAATCGGGAGATATTTCATTTCTGCACCACTTGATCTTTCTTTGCACCAACATACCCCATGAAGAGTTGGTCACCTACCCGGGACTCTTTTGTGTGCTCCAGGTAGGACGGCAACGCTCTTCTTGGGTCCAGATTGTGGAGTGGCTCCTCTTCTTTGAAGGGATTTGGAGGGACATAGAAGGTGGGCAAGGTGACGGATTGCCCCACATGAAATGGTTTCACCACTTTTGGAAGGAAAGAAGCCCTACTGCAAAGCACCAGTTTGTCTAGAAACACAATCAAGTAGAGAGGCTTGGATGACAAAGCTTGCAGCTCACTCACCCTTTGGGCAGATGTTATTGCCACAAGAAATGCTGCCTTGAGTGTGAGCAGTGGGAAGGGACAATTGGGTAGAGGCTCGAAAGGAGCACACATTGGAAAAATATGATCCAAATTAAGGTTGCACTGGCGGGGGGATTATAGACATATGTGCAAGACCTTTAAGGGATCTATTACAATAGGGGACTTAAATAGGAGAGTTGGTCATGCAGCTGCAAGAAGGCAGACAGAGCAGAAAGGTAACCCTTCAGTGTACCCAAAAAAGAGCCCTGCTGGGCAAGGGTAAGAATAAAAAGAAGGACATCAGAGAGAGGAGCAGAAAGAGGATCTATAGATTTCTTTGTACAATATATCACACATTTTTTTCATCAGCAGGCATATACAGTCTTGGTAGAGGGATGCCGGGCTACCAGAATGACATTATAGTCTTCAGGAGGAAGGTTGATAGCTGTAAACTGTCGCTGCTCAATCTCGATGCAAGAAGGCGGAGAGTTGAATGTTCAGGTAGAGGACCCTCTCCTGCTGCTGTGACAGAAGATCCTCCCAATGTGGCAGACTGATTGGAGGGTCAATGCTCAACTGCAGAAGCTCAGGATACTAGACTCCAGTCCAAAGCCAAAAGGATGACTTGGGCTTGGCCGTTCCTGATCTTCTTGAGAATTCTGGGCAGGAGTGATATGGGTGGAAAGGGTACACAGGAGGCCTAAGCTCTACTTCAGATGAAAAGTTTCTCTGAGTGACAGTCGCCTTGGAAACTCCAGCGTGCAAAACTGATGACAATGCGCCTTCTCTTCAGAGGTGCACAGATCTAACCAAGGCTCTCCCCACTGCTGAAAGAAACCTTGTGCCACCTCCGTATGGAGACGCCACTTGTGATCCATCAGGGATGGCTGAGTTAGCCTGCTCTGGCATTCAGAAAAACTGTCAGGTGTTGATCCACCAGGGATATGCCCTGTTGTTCCAGCCATGCCCATAGACGCAAGGCCTCTTGACAAAGGGTCCAGGACCCCACATCACCCTGTTTGTTGCAGTACCACATGGCAGTTGTGTTTGTGAACACCTGCACTAGCCTTCCCTTGATGGAGGGTAGGAAGGCTTTCACTGCCAGCCGGATTGCTCGGAACACCAGCAAGTTGATGTTGAGTCCCAATACCACTGGAGACTAGAGTCCTCTGATCTCCAACGTTCCCAGATGACTGCCCTATGCCTGGAGTGACGCATCTGTCACTACTGTGAGATTTTGTTGGGGAAGGGAGAGGAGTCTACCTATGACCCAATCTAGGTTTGTTAGCCACCACTGCAGATCTTTTGCACTTCCCTCCGAGCTATGCACCATGTCAGAAAGATTCCCCTGATGCTGTGCCCACTTGAACTTCAGGTCCCACTGCAGAGCCTGCATTTGCCATCTGGCATGTGTCAACAGCAGGATGCTGGATACCATGAGGTCCAGTAGCCTGAAAGTAATTTTTACTGAAATTGAGGATAGAGGCTGAAACATCGGTATCATAGTCTGAATATCCGGGACTCGCTGCTCCGGAGGATAAGCCGGAAACTGCACTATGTCCAAAACACCTCAGATGAAAGGGAGCACCTGAGAGGGAGTCAGGTGTGACTTCTGCACGTTTATAGTGAACTCTAGCGAATGCACGATGTCCGCTGTAGTCTGGAAAATGGCGAGCCCACCTTCAACAGCTAGGTTAAGTGATGGAGATTATAATTATCCACAAAACTGCTAACTGAATAAACACTGCTCACTACAACAATTTTGTCATGTAGCAGAATTGGGACACTGGTCTTAACCGTCAGGGTCAAGCATTGGTTTCTTTAATGGCGAACGGATAATAACTTTTTTGTTTTTAATTCACTGAAACTTTGCTCAAGTGAAGGGAAGAATTTATAATTCCTAAATTGCCACTTGAGAGTTAATTAGGAGCTCCTTTAGTACTTTAGAAGGTGTTAAGTCATCCCCTTATCCAGAAGACCAGCAATTTGTTTAATTAAGGCTAAACATTCCTCATCATCTTTCAAAGCTTTGAGATAACATTTTCCAAGATTCCCAAAGCAATCAATTCTACAATCAATGGGCTAATTGTTAGTTTGTGGAGTTACTATGCTAAGTAAGCTTCGCATGTCTTGACTTTTTGGTCATAGAATTCCACAAACTTGAAGTATCTCATCACAGAGCAAACTCCGGACAATAGGCCAGGAACATCCTTTAACTCATTAATAATCTGAAAAATGGCTCTCATAGAATTTGGTGCTTTTAAAATTGTATTTGTATCATAGTTAGCCTTTACTGATCTGAGTTCCTTTTTGTATCCAATATTAATGGCAAAGCCAGAGACATTTTGCTTCATCTGAATAGTCATCTTCTTAATGCTTAAGAATGTCATTGAAATGATGCTTTAACATGTCCGAATTCTCATAACCATTGGCCTCAGACCACCCTGTGATGGTGATACACCTATGAAAACTTAACTGAGTTCTATCAGGGTAATGAGAGTCAAAATCCCTGTTGAAGGGATTAATAGCATGATTGGACCATGGTACGTCAAAAGGAAATTGAGTAGAGCAATCTACATTGTCACTTCAGATAATATCTAACAAACATTTGGCTCTATGAGTAAGATGTATAATTCGGACCTTTAAAATCAAATATCAATGGTTAATCATTATATGTGCATGGGTCGGAAGACACATCCAAATGCACATTAAATTCAGCCATTAATATATATCTGGTATTAGATGTGAGAGGAAACATACATAGGTGCTCAATCATTCAAGTGATGTATTAAAACAACCATAAGGTGACCTTTAGCAAAGCCAAATGTGTCACACAAATTTTACAGGGTCAATTAATTTTACCTTTAAAATTTCAAAATCAGCCTTAACATCAACAATCAGAGCTGAGATTATTTGAAAGTCTTGGGGGACTAATTAATTTAAAATCACCACATTATCATCCTTACGCATCCTGTTACACAAAGCAGAAATAAATAATGTTAATCAATCAGGTTCACAACACACAGACTATTGCTAACCGATGATTGGGCATTCAGCAGGGCTCCTTCAAAACCTGTTATTAGTTTCAGAACCAGATTCAAGACCATAGTCATTATGACTGAATTTCTCCTTTTATTCAAATTATCCACCAGAGGAACTAAGTGGTTTGTAAATGTATTATCAGCCTAGCTCTCTTAAGAATCTCTGCTCAATTGTTTCCCCAATGAGACCTTCCCATTAGCCTTGCTACAGAACTATGCCACAGTGTATCTTAAAAACTGATTACCTGATAAGTTGCTCTCATTGTAGAAGTATCTCTGGCCGCAGCCTTCATGACGAAGGGGCACAGATGGGCTTGCTTTTGATGTGTCTGCTGTGAGAACATGCAAGTGGATTTATTAAATAGCTGCCTTGCTTCCAAAGTAAAGTGAGCAGGTAGACTCTCACCAAAGATGGAGTTGTTAAAACGCAGCAGCCAGGAAGCTACAAGCAAGCAAAATGGGACCTAGGATTGGGATCGGGGATTAAAAACCACCTGATTCCCTGCTACTGGCATAGGCAAAAGTCAAATCTTTAAAATCAAAACAATGCAAACGGAAATGTTATTATTAAAAGCAATCGCTAATAAACTTTAAAGTTTTTAAATCTAATCTCCTAGTAAATTACAGTTGATATGGCCTTACTCAAACAAACAAACTCTGAATTAAAGATGCTGATAAATGTCTTACAAACGTAGACTCTTCTGAGACATCTTGGTCTCCCACAAGATAGGCTATCAAATGTATGGGGATGGAACACCTAATTCCAGCTCAAACTTAAGGATGATATTGGTAGCCTTTCCAATGTATCTTTCTGCCTTTCTCCAGTTTATCAATGGATACAGAATAACTTACTTTGCCTAAATGCTTAAACAAAAAAAAAATCTTCTCCCAGACCCTGTAAATTTAGCCCCCTTACCATCACCTAGAAAACAGGATTTATATCTTGTTTCATTCACTTCCCAAAATTTAGATCCCCAAAACTGCATTTCATCACTTACACCTGCTAACAAAGATGCTGTTGATGATCTGCTGACAGAAAAGTCTTCCCTGTGTTGTGCGTTGCCTGGATTATTGCAAGACATATTTCTCGAAATACCAAAGTTTAAAAAAATAAAGTTGGCACAATGTTCGGGCTAAAACGACACAATCCATCACTGTCCTTCAAAACATTTTTTTCTTTTGTATACACAGTATAGCTGGTAAAATGTTTCTCCCTTTCAAACTGACCAGAAATTTCAGGTCAATCAGCAGAAGCATACTACTGACCTGACCATTCAGGTTACAGAAGATATGGGGACCTATTACTACATATCTAAGGCTCCTCTACGTGGAGGTCCCTGAATCTGAGATTGGAAAACAAGTACTTCAGAATCAGAAAGTCCTTAAAGAGTTACCTCTTCATCCAGGCATTTGGTTAGTCATTCCCTCTTAATGACAGATATTTTAAGTTTTATTCTATCTCCTGTCTGGTCAGATGTTGCCAAAACTCCCAGTACTTTTATTAGTTCATGGCTTTGTAACTAAATTAGATATTTATGGACTATAATGTTCCTTACCAATTCCTCCAATATGTACCTGTAAGGAATTGGGTTATTAGTTGAAGGAGTAGGTACCCACTCCAAGTAATAATCATAATCATTGCCAAGGTGAATCACTCCAGTTTCTAATTAAACCTGATCCTAAATCCCTGGTATGTTTGGTACAGAGCAGATAAGCTTAATTTAGAGGCAATGTGTAAAGTTTTTATGCAGTACTAAACCAGCAGTAAAGTTGAAATGCAAAACAATAGAAATACCAAAACAAATGAGAAAAACAGAGTAACTTGTAATAAACAAAATTACACCAAAGTGAAAAAAATCTAATAAGAGGAACCTGGGATATGAAACTCTGTATATTTAGGTAGAAATAGCACCAAGAAGCACAAAGTGCCAATGATAGTCAATGGTCACGGTAGAACAGGACCCTAATCGTAATTTGAAGCTGACCACATTGGAATATGTGTTGGATACTCTAAGGTTCATCCTTGTCAAAGGTTTTACTTTCTGACTTTAGTCCTTTAAATCCATTACCAACACAGGAGTACACTTCTAAAGCTTCCCAGGACCCCCGTGAAGCACTTAGAGACTCACAGGGTGGCAGGCAGAAGCCAAGAGGAGAGCCCAGTCCAGATCCTGTTGCCACTGGTCAGCTAGGCAGTTGGAGGAAAAGGCCTCCAGTAGTTTCTTGTGGTTCATGTAGCTTTAACAGGAGGCCAGCCATATGACCTTGGAGTCCAATTATTTGTCCTCAGTACAAGAGTGAGAGCAGGTCCACTCCTCTAGAGCTCCTCTCAGGTTACAGACAGCAGGATCAGTCCTCTTCTGATCTTTCTCAGGTGCAGAAATGCTCTGAAGTGGAGTGGAGATGCCACATTTATGCCTTGCTCAAGCTAGTGGGGAGGAATAACACCTAGGAACGCTAAATAATTGAGTAAATGTGCAGGCAGTATACTATGAGAATCCTGCTGTCCTCCTGTATCTATCTCTAGAATCCAGTTTTAGGCATTCCCTATACCCCCAAAAAGTTCAAAGACAGAAGTATAGTAAATCAAAGCTGAGCTTTCAACAACAAGACAATGAATACACGCAGAGTATTTTGGCATTCTGTTTCCCTCCTCTGAACTGTTCCTCAAATGCTATACATAGACCTGTCAAAATGGCTTAGAGAGTCTCACTGGCTGGCAGGAGAAAAGAAGGGCCCATCCAAGCCCATCTCAGCTAACATCTGCCTGTGACATGGGAGGCCTCTTTGAAGTGAGCCCTAATTGTCAAATGAAAAACACCAGCAGACTTGTCAAGCAAGATGCGACATTTAAGCAGGACTTGACGCTTTAATGTCGAAGACGATCCTCCCAGCCTCCTTTGCATATTCTATCAGGTTCAGACGGGTCAGCGCTGCTATTTCAGATCAGCCAATTGTTTGCTCCTGGGAGCAGTTCACACCTCACCACAGGGGTGCAATCAGCTGCCAGATGACAGTTGGAAAGCACTGAAAGGACTTAAAAGTTTTAGGCAGGCGAAAGGTAACTTGTATAAAGTACATTTCTGTATTAGTTAGACAAAATCATATTTTACCATTAAGTCAGATTTTATTTAACTATTAAAAAGAGTTCTTGAAATATTTATCCAGCTGTTTTCTAAGAAGAGGTATAACTGATTTAACTTAATATTATATTCCAATGCTTTCATATGGAACAGCTAACTCTACTACAGTCAAAGTATCCTTTTGGGCCTTTTCACTGTAAGGACATGTATAACATTAAAATTATACATGTCCTACTCTTACATATGAAGCACCCTGCCTTACTGGGCAGTAAGGCCTACTTAGGAATGACTTATTAATATTTCAAAGGAGGGTTTAAGCCTGTCAAACAGGGGGACTAGGTTGCAAGTTAAAAGGCAATTAAAACCTGCACGGCCAGGATACTGATGGCAAACCTGCAGTCATGTTCATATTGTCACTGCAGTGGGTGGCACAGTGAGTGCTGCAGCCCACAGGCTACATTTATAATACAAGCCCTGGGTACCCAGTGGGTACCATATACTAGGGACTTATAGGTAAGTAGTTAAATATGCCAATCAGGGATATGTCAATTTTATCATGTTCTAAAGAGGAGCACAAACACTGTATCACTGGTTAGCGGGCTAAAGTGCACAGGGTTCTATAGCCAGCAAAAAATAGGGTTTGGCAAAAAAGGCAACATACTTGGGCTGATCCTGCAGAAACTGATGCAGAGCACAATCCATCGAGAGGTAATACGCTTCTGCACTGCCTTGCGATTCATGGCCCCCAAAAAACCCACAAAGAGCTAATCCTCTACCCAGTGTTCTTTGGTGCAATCAATGTAAAAACTATGCGCTCTCTTAGGATCCAAATGATGGAGTTTCTTTACTTCTTTTGAGGGATGAGGTGGAGCAATGAATGCGAGAAGCGTGATAGCCTGTTCAGCGTGAAACAGTGTTACCCACTTTTGGCAGAAAAGCAGCTCGAGTCCTCAGCACCAACTCATCTAGAACAACATGGTATAGGGTGGTTGAACAGAAAGACCTGAAGCACACTCACATGCCGAGCTGTTATGACACTCAGAAAGACCATTTTGAGGTTAGGAGAAGTAATGTACACCTGTGAATGGGTTCAAAGGGAGAACACATTGAAAAAGTAAGAACTACATTTAAATTCCTATGTGGAATCACAACTGGTTTTGGTAAAAATAAACCTTAAAGAAATCTCATTACAACAGCTGATTTAAACAATGAAGGCGGATCTGGCAGCAACAAAAATGCAAAGAGGTCCTACAAATAGCATTTACCAGTGCCCAAATCATGTCCTTGGTATGCCAGAGACAAAACAAACAACAAAACTTCAGACAACTTGGCCTACAGAGAGCCAATCTGACAGGTGGTGCACAAACCACAAATTTGTCCAGGCGACTGTCATATACTGACTTTTTACAGGCATGCCTCACTGACAGGATGACATCAACAGCCTCACGAAGAAGGTCAAATGAGGTCAACTTCTAAAGCTCAAGCTCTAGGCATGGAGACCCTGTCCTGCTGTTATAACAGAAGATCTTCCCGAAAGCAGAAGCTTGGTTGGAGGACAAATGCTCATGCAGAGGAGTTCCAGGTACCACACTATCCTGGCCCAGTATGCGTCACTACGATGACTTGGGCCTGGTCATTCCAGATCTTCAGAACGCGGGGCAGAAGAGGCAACAGCAGGAAAGCATACAAGAGTCCCAAAACCCACTCCATGCAGAATGAGTCTAAAAGAGAACCTGCTTGGAAACTCCAACATTCTGCATTCTTGGCAGTGGCAAAAAGATAGAGCCAGAGTTCTCCCCATTGATAGAAGACCACCTGTACCACCTCCGGCTTGAGTTTGGCCATGCTGGCACTAGAAAGCCAACAGGTGGTTCACCAGCAGAGAAATTCACTGGTGTTCCAGCCACTTCCATAGGTGTAGAGCCTCCTGGTACTGGAACCAAGATTGCAATGCACCCTATGTGTGCCATTTTGCCATGACGACTGTGTTGTCTGTAGCACCTGTACCAGCACCAGCCTTTCTCTGAGGGTGGGCAGGAAGGCCTTCAACACCAAGTGCATTGCCCTGAGTGCCAAAAAATTAAAGTGAAGTGAAGTCAAGCTTCCGCCAGAGACCAGAGGCCTCTGATCTCCAGCTCTAGCTTTCCAAACCCAGAAATGATGCATCAGTCATCAATGTCAAATCTGCGTGGGGTAATGAGAAGGGTTTGCCACTGACCCAATGGCCGTCCAGCAGTCACCACTGCAGATCTTTTGCAGTCTCCTTTGAAATAGGGATACAATTTGACACATGGCCAAGTTGCTGTGCCCACTCAGGCTTCAGTTCCCATTGAACATTCAGCATGTGCCACCAGCAGGATGCAGGAGGCCAGCAATCTCAGCAGCAAAACCAGTTCAGCAGCTGCGGTAGCTGCTGAGCTGGTGAGACTGAGCTGCCCGTTGCCTCTGAGGCCCTGGGTGTTGACTTTGTGAGCTGCGGCCTCAGCCAGATAAAGACTAGGAGACTTGTTGAGCTGGTGGCGGGATCTGATGTTGACTGTTTTGGAAACCTCTACCATAGCTTTGAATGGGGCAAAATAATTGATGAGACTGCAGGGGGCAGATAGGCACAAGAAACATGCTGTAGCCCTGCATCTCTTTAAACTTACATGGCTGAATATGTTTTCACAACATAATTGCTAAAGCCATTGGATGGCATGCCCATTAGAGATGCCTCAACATACTCAGAGAACCCCGTAAACCTTATTCTGGTGTGCCACCAAAGTACTACACTCATGTCAATCACCTGCTCGAAACAATCAGCTGCGTCCAAGCCAGAGTGGATCACAAATTTTGCTTCATTGTGGTCATCCTGAATAGCTCAGGTCAGGGCTGAACAAAGGTCGTTCGGAATTGCAGGTAAAACGTGGGCCACCATGTCCCACAGAGGATGAGAGTAGCAGCCTAGAAGACCTTGGTGCTTACAAACTGCAGAGAAAAGCTTGTGGGTGAGATGATGAGCTTGCCAAAGGTTCCTAACTGTTTAGACTCAGGATGGGCGGGGTGGGTGCAGGAGACATTAGAAGTTAACTTCTTGGTGGATGCCTCGCGATATATACCAAAGCATCACATCCCCAAGGTGGAGGGTCTATGGAGTGGACTCAGACCAAAATGTCTTGCAGTACTGAGCAGGCAAAGTGTCCTTCTCACTCGGTCTGCCTGTTGAGGAAGTAGTGCTCCGTGAACATATGCACCAATGACCGTGTCGGAGATTGGCAGATATGAAGGACATGCACTCCTCGCGTCAATGCAGTGGTAGCAGTCAAGGTCTAGGTACAATAAGCTCTCAGACCTTCCAGGGGCTGCTTCTTGGTCCAGTGTACCAGATCTTAATACAGAGAAATAGCCACCTTGACAAGGCAATACTTTGCACTGACTTCTTTTTCGTTAGTCTGAAGCACCCCACAAAAAGGTGATCATCCACTCAATGATCCATGGTATGAGCTTTGGGGAAGTTTAGAGCCCCTTTTGGGGTCCAACCGATAAAACCTCTCCTCCTCTTTAGAGGAGTGAGGGGGAGCAAAGAACGCTGGTAGAGCGATGGACTGCCCAATGTGAAAGGAAATCACAACTTCAGTTAAGAAGGCCATCCAAATCCTCAGCATCAATTTGTTCTGAAAAAAGGGTGTGTGGGTGGTTGCACTGAAAGTGCTTGTAGTTCACTCACATGATAAGCTGACATAATCACAGCAAGACAGACTTGTTTCAAGGTCAGGGGATGCATCAAGCAGCTACGCATTGGCTCAAAGGGCTTAAACATGAGAAATGTCAAGACCAAGTTAAGGTCCTACTGTGGCATCAAAAACAGCCTGGAAGGAAATGTGTGCCAAACCTTTAATAAATCTCATCACAACAGGTGATCTGAGCAAGGACGGTTGGTCCTGTAAATGTAAAATGGCCGAAAGGGCTTACAAATAATCTGTACAGTGCCCACTCCAAGACTTTGCTGAGCTACAGACAAAACAAATAAAAGGAAATACAACTGCTTTGCCTGTAAGAGGTATGTACATCAGACACAGGACTAGGTAACAAATGTGCCCCTGTCTGCTCCAATGCAAAGCCTGTACATCAATTGAGAAGCCAGGATACTTCATCCAGGCATTCCTGTGAAGGACCACATTGGAATAAACCGCTCTGTCAAAGCAATCTTTAGTATCCAAAACTCTATGAGTAAGATATTTCTTGGCATCTTATTCATCAAATATCATCTGGGACAAATGGCCCTTGGATCTTCATGGGTGGCTGGCAAGATTTCGCTGGCCAAGTCCCAAACAATGTATGGGTGTACCAATCAAAAGGGCAAAATGCAATGGCAGACCGCAACACCACAATGGCTGAAGAAAACACACATTTGCCAAAGGCGTTTATCTTTTATCAAGCGGAGCAGTGCAATGAACTGGGATTCACTTTACTCGTTGAAGCCTGCACAATAGGGCTCTCTGAAGTGGGATAATTGGGAAGAAAATCCAGGTCACCAGGCACTGGGCTGTGATGTCTGGCCACCTACATGTTCACAGGCAAGCAACATGGTTCGATCAGGTAGCCATTTGAGTATCAAGAGGAGCATCACTGAAAGGAAGCAAGGGCTTAGATGTTGCAGGCCCAGGCTGCAGAATTTCCATCTACAAATGTTTGTATTAATGGAGGGCACCTGCAGCTTTAACACCTTAACTGTCCTCCAAACAATCACAAAGAATGAAGCACTTTCATCTGTTGGTGGCCTATTGGCTCAAGCTATAAGGAGGCATCATCAGTGTAATGAGAGGGGAGCAAGCCATCCCCTTACCATCATCATCATCAATTTCTTGGATTGCACCCTGCTCTGCCACAGGATCAGAGCCAGAACTCAAAAGATAATGGAGCCTCTGTTGATAGCTGTGATGTTGAAGAGGCATAGGTTTATAGTCAGGCTGCAAGATGAAGAGCTGCACTTTTTAAAATTTTGTAGTGCAACATTGGCTGAGTTCTGGCTGATGTTGGTTTGGGATCTGACATAGGCTTCAGCACCAGGTCATCTTACAGCACCGTCGGTGTCAGCACTGGTGTCAGGGTCGAGGGAACCGACATGGATCGTGGGGCTGGAGTGGAAATTGGAACCAGAGACGGTATGGGCCCTGTAGCAGGTCAAACTGGGGCATTGGTAACTCAATTGGAGGCCCCCACAATTCCTTGGGGCCTGAAGATATGCCAGAGAGACACGAACAGCGCACTGAGTATCTGCAAAATGGCCTCTTTAAGGTCCCGATCAGCTGTAGGGTCGAAGAAAGTTGGGATAAGCTGAGGAATCAGCTCAGTGGCTGGCACCTTTGATGGAATGTGGCTTGCATCATGACACCCTCGCACATTCTCCTTTGAGTCAAAGTTTCTTCCATTTGGACTTGGACTTACGAGAAAACTTTGAGCTGGAAGTGGAACTTTCACAGGAATGGCTCTGAGACCAGGTCTGCGTCTGGTCGGGTGTATTGAAGCTAGATCTATATCAAGTCTGCAACCTCTTCTTGTGCTTGTGATTTACAGCTTCGTCTCCCAATTTAGAATCACTGCCTGGTGCGTAACAGCACACTTGTCACACGACTTAGAATCAGATCTCACACCCAGGCATAACCTGTATCTATGACCAACATATGCTTCCTACAGTTGCCACACGGCTTGAATCCTGTTGTTTCCAGTAGGGACATGTTCCTTAGCACACTGTATGAAGTTTAGAGGTTTTCTGGAAATAAATTCTGGAGAGGAAAGAAAGGAACCAATGTCAGCGGGCAGGCGTGGCACTCATACGCCACCCCTTCTGGAACAAACACAGAGTTGCAAGTTGCCACCTAGCAAAACAGGTGCACTGATATGAAAAATCTCTGGATCCAGTGTGGCACCTGGGAACTATTTTAAGGTGAGCAATATTCAATAGGAAGTATCCATCAGAAACTTTTGCTATGCTTCTCTCGTGCTTTTAACTATATCCTTCATAGTTCAAAGCCATTTCTACGGAAGCACTTGTCAAGGGAAGTTCCTCTATCTTGCTCATGTATGGACTTGAAACAAATATTCCCATCTGTTGACATACAGTCAGCATAACAGTGGTATAAGTATAACTCAGAAAACAATAAACGAAATAGCACGTGGCAAAAACACATGATTACCGTTGAATTGAGTAGAAAGCTGGTAGGTCGGGTTAGCTGGGGAACAGAAGTCCCTGCGATTGCCATGGCAACTGTTTGACTTATCATACTTCCACCATCAGTTTCGTAGTCATCAGATGATATGCCTGACCTTCCACGTTGATTATGATTCTCTAGAATTAAACAATAAACAAAAACACTTAAAATGATAGAGTAATTCCATGGATCTACAGGGATCAAATAAGAAGCCTTTCAATGGCAGAACACTACATTAGCACACACCCTAAAACCCCTATGTTATGCTCATGGCTCAGTACTTCATTCAGGCAAGGAGGCAAGTTTTGTGTTCTTCTGCATGATTAGTGGACTACCACTATGGATCTGGTGATAGAAGGATTCATACCATCCAGAAACAGACCAACATTTTCATGGTATAAATCTACATATTGAGTACATGGACAAAAGTGGGGCTCCTACAGATCCATACAGCTGGCAACATGATGCTGACTGAATCTGTTGGCTCTGACATTGAGTAAATCCACCAAATGGGTGGCAACAAGCTGCAGACCCTGCTGGTGCGCCCAAGTACGGAGCCTCAGTGTTTCCCAGAGGAGAAGGTGAGACCCCACTTCTCTGATGTACCACATCGCAGTCGTACTGTCTGTCAAGATCTAGACAGACTGACCACAAAGTGTCAGAAGGAAGGCCTTGAGTGCCAGTCAGATTGCCCCTTGTTCCAGCAGACTGATATGCAGTCTCTGCACTACTGGTACCCTGAGGCCTATGATCTCAAGTTCCCAGAGATGGGCACAACACAAGATAGGGAACACATCTGTCACACCTGTTCTCACTGCTAGCAGAGGACAAACGGATCTCCCTCAAGACAGATTCTCCTCCGTTCCCCACTAGGTCAAGCCCCCTGCAGCATCCCTCGAGATCACAACAGAGTCCGTCAGATCTCCCTGATGTTGGATCCACTGACAGAGGAAGCACTCGTGGATGGCTCTCATGTGCCAACTGGCATGCATAATCAGTAAGATGCAGGAGGCCAACAGACTGAGCAGGCGTGGAGCTGTCAGAACTGGAATCCGAGCTCCTGCCTGAAACATCAGAATCAAATCCCAAAGTCCTGTAACTTTTGTGGAGGAAGGAAGGCCTAAAGTAAGATGGTTTTCAGTACAGTCTCTATGACACTGGGAGGGCTCCAGATAAGATTTGGCTACATTGATTGAGAACCCCATGTTGAAGAGCAGAGATTCTGTTGCCTGCATCTGGCACCACACCATGTGTGGCATACCAGCTTTGAGCAGACAGTTGTCAAAGTGCAGGAATACCTATGATCTTTGACCTCTTCAGATGGGCTGCAACCAAAGCATCACCTTGGTGAAGGCGTGAGATGCCAAAGTTCATCTAAACTTAAGAACAGCAAAATGGTACTGAGTAAACACACCACAAACCACAGGTATCGTCTGTGTGACCACAAGATCGATATATTAAAGTACGATTGTGGGACACCATCCACTCTTCTGCATCCATCACCAAAAGAGCCTCAACCAGTGACAGCATCTTGAACTTTTCCTTGTGCAGGTAAAAGTCCAAGAACCTAAGGTTTAGGATTGGATGAAGTCAGCCATCCTTGGGAACCAGGAAGTACAAAGGGTAGTACCCCTGTCCAAACTTCTGCTATAACACTAACTGCACGGCTGCACTGCTCTCTTCTGCAGCAAGGCTCCCACCTCTTGATGCAAGACCTGCAGATGGTCATTGGATGGAAGAGAATGCTGAAGAGGAATATGGGGAGGATGCTGCTGGAACAGAACGGTCCACACCTTTCCCACAATTTCCATGGCCTACTGGTAAGAGGGTTTTGCTGTTGCTGGCCGGTCAGGATGGACTGACTGGCATGACCTGAAAGGGAAATTCACACTGGCTTGGTCTCAGGAAAGGAACAACAGTCCTTTGTTGATTACTGCAGTACTAATAATTTCACAGTGGCTCTTGTCTCCTTGAACTGTTCAGTGCTGCATCTGCTTTCTGACTAGAGAGGGGCTCACTGATAAAGGGCATATCCCTTAAAAATGTTTGAAGATCTACCAGGAACCCAAATGCCCTCAGCTAGGCATGTTACTTTAATGCCACATATGAACCTACAGCCCTATTAACAAAGTTCCCTTTATCCAGGCCTGCCCTGATTATAAGCATGTTATGAGCATCTTGCCCACCTCCAGAAAGTGGCCCTTGAGATGCTCAGGTAAGCTGGGAATCACCAATGCTGCCATATCCCACAGGGCATGATAGTAGCACCCCAATAAACAGCCTGCACTCAGGAAACCCAGCACTAGGCTGTCTGCGAAGAAGGTTTTTTTACCACTTCCCCTAGCTTCTTCCAACTCCTTGTCTGAAGCCTAGGTAGGAAAGACTTCTGGACTCAGCTTTGATATAGAGGATGCCTGAACTACAATGCTTTCTGGAGAAAGGTTAAGGGACAAGAAGGCTGGGTCACAGCTGGCCTGTTGCAGCTTACATTGGTCTGGTTAAAAGACAGACTGGGGGGAGTGCAGACTGAGGGGTGGGGCAGGGGCTTATGCCTTGTTTCTTTGGCTGCTTCCACAAGCTTTTTATTAAAGTGGATGATGTGTTCCACAGTAGAGAAAGCCAAAGCCAACTGCAGCACACCAGTCAAAATACTATGTCTGTATTTTAGTGAAGGGAGATGGAGCTTAAGCATTTCAACCCCTTTTTTAAGTATGGCACTGAAGAATGCCATTTCTGCTGGTCCTGGACCAGGTGAGAAAATTGTCAATGACTGGTGACTTATTCAGCCCACTGCTATTCTGAATGGTCAAAAGATTACTTCAGTACTTCAGATTCTTGAGTGTCCCTTTGGCTGCCTGGGGATTATTGGCCTGTGTCAGAGCCAAAAAGAGTGTGAATGCTTCTTTATAGTGTTCCTTGTCTAGGAAGTGCTCAGTCCCTGTCTTGAACTTCTCCCTCTTGACAGCTGGCAGAAGTGTTCCCTGAATGGGTGGTGGAAGACTTACAGGTCCCAGTGGACCAACGATCATGGTGGCAGGTGTCTAGGTATAGGGTTGAAGAAAGACTGTCTCAGAAAGTACAAGGGGAACACCCGGCACTGAAGGGGGCGGTGGACCTAGAGGTGCCCCAAATAATCCCATGGGGGATGACTGGCACATCAGAAGGGACTGCCACTTTTCGTAACATGTCCAGCATTGCTTGTAGGAAGACAGCTGGATTTGCCAAAAGCAATTTGAGGAACCCCAGTATCATCATCTGAGTTGAGAGAGACTGTTTCCATGGTGGTGCTGATGCAGATGGTGTCTGTGCAGTATTGGAGGGCAAGGCCACTAACTATGGTAATGGAGAGGATGGAGGTGGTGTTGAAAATTAAGGTAGATAATTACTTTTGGACTTTGACCTTCTGGGGGAAAAGTTATGCTTCTTTTCCTTCTTATGGCTTCTCTCATTTTCCTTCGAGGACTCTGAGGATGGGCTGAAGCTCTCTTCTTTTACTTTGAAAACTATAAGGATGGGGTGGACTGAGGTTAAGAGCTGGGCCTAGCCCTGGCTCTAGATCCTGACCTAGACATTCAACGTCCTCTATGTTCCTCTCTTGAATGGGTCATTAAAAGCTTTGCCTTCAGCTCAACAGCCTAAGGATTAATTTCGAAGCAGCGGTCAGGCAATGACGAGTCATGCCTTAAAACACCTGCACCACAGACAATCATCATATGGGTCTGCAATGGACATCTGTCCATCACACCTAAGGCATAGTTTGAACCCTGACGTCTTCGGTGAGGAAATGTCCCTAGCACTGTACTAAACAATCTTTGGAGAGCAAAAATCTCTTTGCCTGAAAGTGGAAGAGAGAAGCTCCGGACCCGCTTCAAAAGATGTCGAAAAAACAACATTGGGGTGTCAGGTGGGGACTATATGGCTCCAGTGATGTCACTGTGACTCCAGTTCCACCACCCTATTGGCGCCATGTGAGAAGCTTCGGGATCAAGTCTGGCGCCGTGGAATATTAACAGGGTAGGTAATCAATGTATATTCCAAAGTCGAGGCAGTAGGTCAGAAATCAACTTGCCACTGAAAGACTAAGGAACAGATATTTGTGAGTAACATCAAATGCTGGTGCTTCAACCTTTGCTACCCAACTCTACGGGTGAGTGACATTCCATATATGGTTCTGTGCACGTAGCAGAGTTGTCACACATTTATCACAGTGTGTCCCAGGACTTCATTTGGGGCAAGTGTTTTTGGTTTAGATCCTGAGACAGGATTAGAGAAGTGAAGCTGGCAATTTGTTACCAAAGTGGGGGATTGATTCATGTCAGAGTGGCTGGAGCAGACTGGGATGTATCATGGCAGATAGAAGGCTAGGTTCAAACATGACAGGGGAGCCAGGGTTGCCTTAGGATAGGAAATAAGTATGGTGTGGGTGGAGACTTTGTTTCATGCTTTTTCAGTGAATCAAGTTTCTGCTGCGAGTGAGTGAGCATGGGGCTACATGTGGCTGAGTTTCTAATGATTTAACAAGTAAACTGGGAAATGTGAGCAGCTAACAAAAGGCGCGCTAGTGATGAGCAGCTGGAAAAGGCTGCGATCTTCTGTGCCAGTGCAACCACTGAAATATTGTGTTACTGCCAGGGCTCCCACCTTAAGCCTCTAAAAAGCTACAGCTGGATAGTTGGACCTGGCCAACCCAAATGTTAAAAATGCCTAAAACATGTGGTTCTAGTACGAAATAAGACGTTGAGCTGCTATAGCTGCAACAGCCTCTCTGATGCTAGATAAGGAGCCAGTTAGTTGTGAATGGGAAGCATATGAAAAGTAAAGGACCTAGAAGAGGGTACTGCATCACCGATCATTTAGAGCAAGAGCAAAACAGGCGGCTGATAAATGTAGCAGAATATCCTGCTCCCACCTTGGCCACCTGACCTGTTTTTATGGATGACATTGAAGTCTAGCAGAACAAAGTCGCAAATAACTGGTGATGCATGTTTCTGGTAAACAAAGAATATCCAGGCAATAATCAATGAGGCAGCTGTTAATTTAAAAAAAGCTTGGCTCTAAGCAGTAGATAGTTTATTGCAAGTGAAAATTGTAGGAAAAGCCAAAGTGAAGCGAAGTGCCAGAATATATTGAGCCAGAAGAGTGCCTGACGTAATTTGGTGGTACTGCTGCCATAACGTTTGTGTCAATACAACATCATTAGAAGAGTTTCACCGTCTGCCACTGATGTGAGTGGAGGGCAAGGCTGAGGCATGCGGGGCCGTAGTGACCAGTAGGCAAAACAGGTGAGTGCATAAAGCACAGCCATGAAGGTGGGCCTACACTGGCATTTGTACTGTGGAGATGACCTTGAATTAGGAGGTAACGGGTTCTGTCCATGAACCTGGTGCGGAGAGATGATCAGCTACTTCGATGGTCTGATCCTAAAAAGGCACAACAATATATTTTTCTGACTGGTAAATGGTTGTTCTAGGCCCACTTGTGCTGTTCATGCATGAATGAATCACCAAAAAATGAACTCTGATCAACCGAAAGGAGTCAGTGTGCACCGCTGTAGTGAGAGAATGTGGTCATTTTAACATACAAACACTTTGGGCAGCTTGAGCTCAATACTGGTCAGAAATGTAAACGTGCACAATTCTTTAACGTATGATGTCAATGAAAGAATTCTTCTCCAACAGATTTCATCTAAATCTGCGGTATTGTCATTACTATCAGTAATGCAGTAATGCTGTACTTGGATGCGGTACCGTTGTTCCGTTGTTCCGTTGTCAAGACATGAGAAATCACGGCTCTAAATTTATTTCAGCAGCGTTAATGAGACAGCCTGACACACACCTCTGATGAACATAACACAGAGCCCCAACAGGGATGATAATGCTCGTTTCTCATCATTGATATCTCTTTGCGACATGATTGAAAGGGACACTCCTTTTATGTCAGTGAACTTCAAAGGGAATGAAATACCTGTGAAATCGTAGAGCTGGGGGAATGTCTCCATGACAATGCCAATCAGCGGAAGATATAGCAAGGCCACGCGGGCCTTGGCCTCCGGGTCAGAGTACCTCGGATCCGAGTCATGACTGGACAGGAGGTTGTGTACCATGTTGATGACCTTCTTATGCAATCCAAACAAGCTGCGAGCAAAGTTGGGTAACAGATTAGTTATCAGTGGCAAAGTAAACAATGCTGTCTAAGCGAGCACGAAAAGGTAACTGCTATAGATCCAAGTTTCTCAAACAAAAAAATTCTCATTAAACATTTCTCAACATTAGGCAAATATAAACATTTTATTTTAACATTTGGATTTGTTCAAGAGTGATGTTTTAACACTTCAAAGCATTTAGGAAAAACTGGGAAATCATTCAAAATCAGAATACAATATTTCCTTGTGATGCCCTGTTTTAATTCAATATCCATTTTGAAGAAAAATCTCCGGATCCAGTCTGACACCTGGCGGAAAATTCTAAGGTAAGCAATCTGCAACTAGTAGTCTCTATCACATAACGCAATTTCAATTATTCTATTCCTCAAAAAGAAATTGTTTTGTAGAAAAGCACTACCAGATTGCCGTCTAAAAATCCTGTGCAATTGGTTAAATAAAACGTGAATGACCTAATTAAATCAAGTTTATGTCTCTACTTGCCCAACACATAGATTACGGGTCTGTTTGAAAAAAGACTGACTAAAATGAAAGTTATTTGTGTTACAACCATTTCTAAGTGGATTATATGAGACTTTTAGTGCCACAATGTATAGTTTCTCTGTCTCACACACACACAAAAAAGTGAAGGGCATCGGCACTCGTTTTGAGGACCAAGATTTTATTTCATCATCAGATTTTACCAACAGCAAGGAAGAGAAGGGAAAAGGAGAGAAGGGGAAGGGAAAAAAGAGAGTGAAACAGCGACAAACGAACAAAGCAGGTTAAAAACCTTTAAGAGTGAGAAAAAAACAGGAAGTGTAGGGTGGTGCAAGGCAGAGGTGTGAGGTGGAATCAATCCAGGAACTCATTTAAAACAGTCAAAGAGAAAAACTTGGACAGAACATCCTTCCATTATAAAATGCATACATCAATAGGTTATGCCTTTGTTATCGTCCTAAACGGATATAGTCTCTGAAGATTGAAGACAAGAAGTCAGCAGCAGTAATAACTGCATGTAAGAATCATTTATCTATGGTAATATGTTTTTTTCCAGCTGTAGCTCTTCACAGCCACTGCTCATGGGATAGCTCAAGAAATATGATCATTTCACCCCCATCCCGATGGAACTCCAGTGGCTTACCTTGCACAACTGCACCATCTTAAAAGCCAGCTGCATCCTTCAAAAAGCCATCACAACCAGCGCCTCCACTTATCTTGGACACAAGTTCATCATCTCAGGGGTATTCTAGTTATATAACCAGACCCAGGAACATCATCCGTGGTATCAATCAGGACCACCCCAATGCTGCTTCAACTTAGAAAATCGTTGAAGTCGCAGCTCTTTAAAGAACATTACCTCACCATGCGTTAGTACTCCACAAAACTGCTACCTCTCCTGTCAGTCGTTGACTTTATGCTTGTTGTTGACCCTGTACAATGCTCTCCTGTTATCTGGCTAGGCTTGTGACATGGAAATACCACCTATATACAAACATCTACATCTGTACCTCCACCTGCCGGACACAATACCCCCTATGCCTAAAAGGTTCCAATCGGCATGCTGATATGAGTTCCTGATCATTATTTTTTACACAAGCCGGCGAGACTGCAGAGAGTAACTGATATAGCATCTATGATAGCGACAATAACAGAACAAAACACATTTGCATTCCTTAAGATATTATAATATACAGCACTGACCTATCCCAGAAGGTGTGGGGTGATTAATCTGCAGCAAACTAATTCCCAATACTTTTGCTCTCAATATTAAGTAAGTTTTAATTCTGATGGATACATGTTCTAGCAGATTCCTTCACTTTAGAGTGATCCCCAAAGCAATAACCCCCGGGAGGTGTGAAAGAGTAGTGCCAATTAACCAAGGAAGCTATGCTGCATAGCCCAGGCAAAGTATTGGTTAACGTGAGCATGGGATGTGTGCTGGCAATGTTTAGTAAACGTATGCAGGGATGACCATGTAACTGCCCAGCAGCTGTCAGCCAACAGAGCGCCTCTAGTGAGACCCGTGGAAACAGCCATGGCCTTAGTGCAGTGAGCATCAATGCCCTCTGCAAAGCCCGCTGGGTGCTGGGACAAATGTGTTCCTTAGAGTGGTGCTCGTAATACCCCTTACAAGCCAACATTTCTGGTACTCTTTGGTTTGTTCTTTCGTTGGTCCAGCAAGGCCCTGCAGTAGGTGCACAAATGGTTATTTGTTGGCTGTTTCAACTTTTTGTGTTTACCTGACCAACAGTCCTTGTGTAAGTCCTTGGTTGTGGTGCATTTTATAAAATGTTTGACTCACATGTTTTCCCCCCAAACCCTTTGGTATGCCTCAATGGGACCTAAACTTGCAGAACCCAAATGAACTTGGGAAAGCTGTTCCTAATTTTCTTAATATTGAAAAACATTTCCCTCACTAAAATTACATCTGCACACCGCATTAATGAATTGGGGTGCTTTTGGTGAAACTGCCCTGCATTATCTTCATTCCAGACAAATTGGAACTGAGGACACGGGCGACATCCCTATCCAAGGTTGTGACTCCTTTTATTGTTGGACTGTCAGAGAACTCTTTGTGGGGTGTTCTGGGGCAAAGAAGTGCAATATGGTACAGAAAAGGACCATGACAAGGTGGACAGCCCCTGCACTAAAATCTAATTATTGGTCAAGAAGGAACCCTGGAAGGCCTGCTGGCTCATTCTACCACAGCAGGGTCACAACAACATCTTTGGAGAGAGGTACCTGTTCTAGACATTTCTCAGTCTACAATGTGAGGACCAAATTATTCAGCAAGGTTATCTAAATTATGAGGGACAAATGCATTTTTTTTTGCTGAAATCTGTAAATGAGGTGGAAAATCCATAATTATGCAGTAAACACTGCTGCACAGAATTGTATAAATGTGCTGACCCTCATCATTGCCCATTGTTTTACAACAATTGATTGAAGAAAGGTAAATAAAGTAAAAACATTTTAAAACAATTGGTAATCAGTGTATATTGTTACCTGCACTTTTAAGATGTTAACTACTCCAAAACAAACATGTAAAATACAAAAATGCATAACTGGTACCATGTGTAACATGGTCCATTATTACAATCTTTGGGCTCTGGTGACATTTACAAATCACTTGGCCTTTGTACTTGTTGTCTATGATTTCACCAGAACATCTCAATGGCAATATTGGACCAAATACTAGTCCATAAATGGTACCCCTAAATAAGTTATTAAGGCTCGGGTCATAGCACATCAAATTACACAAACGAGAACCTGCTAGCCTATGTAATTTACAACTAATAAATCTTCAATGATTAATAAACCACTATTACTACAAAACGTTTCTTATTGCTTATTTCTTTAATTATACATAAGGTATCCATATTGTAATTATAATTGCATTTATATAGCGCTTACTATCCCTGACGAGGCCTCAAAGTGCTTTTCCGCGAGTAGCATACTACTCCGGAATCCAAAAGAATTAGTGGTAGTTTGGTATAGGGGAAGAGGAGTACAGTATTAGTATTGGGAGGCATGATTTAATTTGAGCAGAGGACGTAAGTCTGTTAGTTGGATTGAATAGAATAATGGAGGCATACAAAAGGGAATAATCCAGAAGTGTTAATTAAGAGATCATAGTAGCAAGATGATGCTTAGGATGAGCAAAGGAGAGTCTGTAGAAAGGGACTGGGGGGATCATAGTAGTATAACGAGGTTCAGGATTACTTAAAGGACAGATAAATGAGGGAAAAATTGGTAGGGTTGTTTGGGAAATCGCAGTAGTAAACTGAAGTTTGGGGTGAGCTAGGTCGGTAGATGAAGGCAGAGTCTAGGAAGGGTTATTTTTGAGATCACAATAGTAGAATGGGTTTGGGATGAGTCAGACAGTGGATATGGAGGATAGATTGATAGAGGTTTAGGGAGATGGTGAGACAGAGATAAAACGTTTGAGAGTGTAATTATACAACAGAACTAAAGTAATAAATATATAGATATGTGATTACATAGTAAGGGAATATATGTGTAAGGAACATAATATATTGAGTATTGTATAAAAACAGACTTTTAAGAGTTGCAGTATTTTAAGTTAATTTATTTGTGTACTTCATCTTTCCTCAATATTTCAATAGTGAAATGTTTTTTAGATAAAGTTAAGATACTATTTACCAATTGCGATACATAAAATAAAAACAGAGACTCTTGAGCATTTAAACAACTTATATAGAAACTATGAAATGACCTATGAAAGTTAAACATAGAATAATATACACGGACATGTATATACATACATACATGTATACACTATATAGGCCAGCGTCTTACGAGCAACCTACTGTCCGTGTTACTGCACTTAGAAGAATATGCATTACAAGACTTATCACAGCCTACTATTTGAGACATAATAATGTATGTCTATATTACAATATTCACGGACGTGCCGTACATCCTTTACCACAGCCACAGCTTGGCTTCTGATTTCTATAGGAACATAAAAGTGACTCTATAAAGTATATGCTTCTTATCAGCCTTGATAAAGTCCGGAGGACAAAACACGTGTTGACTGCTGTATTGCTGTGGACTTCACTGTTACGACTATTTGGAATAAATTAGCACATCTACTTACCTTGGAACAATCATTTATTGGACTGTATGTTTGACTTTTACAGTGTGCTCTGGTGATCGGTTATAATATATATATGTATACTCATACATACATCTACACACACACACACATATATATATATATATATATATATATAATGAAAAGAACTTCCACAAAGGACGCACACTCGGGAAATCCCCAAAATTAATAGGAGTATTTAATTCACACTACGCGTTTCGGCTGTCAAGCAGCCTTGATCACGTGTAAAATTCCACCAATATACATTTAGTTTAAATACCCATCCGATATAAACATAGAAACAGGACTACATATTGCATTTGTTTTTCAAACAGTGGAAATGAGATGGGAATAAATCATTCAATACAGCGAATATAAAAATAAATACATCATTAAGAAAATACATTTCCATATATTAAGAAATACAATACTTCCATAAATAACAGTATTTCCATAAATAACAAGTTAGGGAATTAAAAACCATCGGCATTCAACTAAATATGATGGCATTTCCTGGCTGGCTCTTAATTAATACCCATATAAATAAATAAATATAAATCTAAAATATCAGATATATGAGTATACCAACTTAAATATATAAATGTAGATTTCTAACGCACCTTATATTTATTCATTTTAATAAATTTAATATTCTTAACAATTATAAATATCTAAAAAGGTGCAAAATCAATTATATCGGCATACCCCATTGCATATAAATATCTACATAATTCAATACATAAATATATCAATATAAATATAAATAAGAACCAGTCAATTTTAAATTTCATTTCACCCACTTGAAACATTCAAATATACTTTGTCAATATACTAGAATCTAAAAATGCTTATTCGACATTCCCTGTATTACTCCCTAAGATGACTATAATCATATTTCCTCCAAGTCTGTGCAACAACATATCTATTAGCGATGTGGATACATTGTTAATCCTTCATGAGTTAGAACAGGATTGTACTATACCGATCAATGAGAAGAATCTATATCAGAGTTTGGATGAGTTGGGCGTTGTTTATGATCGAGTAGCCCCCTCTGGTTTTAAACCCAAATCAACGTTTTTCCCAAATATGATGCATGACAATATCGACACTTTTTATGATATGACAGAGGTAGGAGTTGTGTATGCTAGTAATAGTGCCCATGCAATGGAGTGAATGAGTATGTCCATAATAAAGTTTTAAGTAATATATTTACAAATGTACAAATGTTTAAGATCTACTTCTAAACGGCTACAGGCTCCCGGGGAGGCGGGTGGGCGCATGTGAATCTGCAGCGACTAATGCCACGAACAGATGTACACTGGGTAAGTGACATTTTCCGTTCGATGGCATGTATAGCTGCAGATACACATGCTGTGCATAGACTAGTAAGCAGTTATCTCCCCAAAAGCGGTGGTTCAGCCTGTAGGAGTTGAAGTAGTTTGAAATAATGTTCTTAATACAGCTTGACCTACTGTTGCTTGTTGTGCAGTTAGCACATCTACACAGAAGTGCTTGGTAAATGTATGAGGCGTAGACCATGTTGCTGCCTTACATATTTCGTTCATTGGAATATTTCCTAGAAAGGCCATGGTAGCACCTTTCTTTCTGGTTGAGTGTGCCTTTGGTGTAATAGGCAGTTCTCTTTTAGCTTTAAGATAGCAGGTTTGAATGCACTTAACTATCCATCTAGCAATGCCTTGTTTTGAAATTGGATTTCCTGTATGAGGTTTTTGAAAGGCGATAAATAGTTGTTTTGTCTTTCGAATTAGTTTTGTTCTGTCGATGTAGTACATTAGTGCTCTTTTGATGTCTAATGTATGTAGTGCTCTTTCAGCTACAGAATCTGGCTGTGGGAAGAACACTGGTAATTCTACCGTTTGATTTAAGTGGAACGGTGAGATTACTTTTGGTATAAATTTAGGATTGGTCCGTAGAACAACTTTATTTTTGTGTATTTGAATAAATGGTTCTTGAATGGTAAATGCTTGAATTTCACTCACTCTTCTTAGAGATGTGATGGCAATTAAAAATGCAACTTTCCACGTTAAGTATTGCATTTCACAAGAGTGCATGGGCTCAAAAGGTGGACCCATGAGTCGTGTTAGGACAATGTTGAGGTTCCATGAAGGAACTGGTGGTGTTCTTGGTGGTATAATTCTCTTTAGGCCTTCCATAATCGCCTTTATGACTGGTATCCTAAACAATGAAATTGAGTGCGTAATTTGTATGTAAGCAGAAATTGCCGTAAGATGTATTTTAATGGAAGCGAAAGCTAGGTTAGATTTTTGCAAATGTAGTAAGTATCCTACTATTTCTTTTGCAGATGCGTGTAAAGGTTGGATTTGATTATTATGGCAGTAATAAACAAATCTTTTCCACTTATTTGCATAACAGTGTCTAGTGGTAGGTTTTCTAGCCTGTTTTATGACCTCCATACATTCCTGTGTGAGGTCTAAGTGCCCGAATTCTAGGATTTCAGGAGCCAAATTGCTAGATTCAGCGATGCTGGATTTGGATGTCTGATCTGTTGTTTGTGTTGTGTTAACAGATCTGGTCTGTTTGGCAGTTTGATATGAGGTACTACTGAAAGGTCTAGTAGTGTTGTATACCAAGGTTGCCTTGCCCATGTTGGTGCTATTAGTATGAGTTTGAGTTTGTTTTGACTCAACTTGTTTACTAGATATGGAAGAAGTGGGAGAGGGGGAAAAGCGTACGCAAATATCCCTGACCAGTTCATCCATAGTGCATTGCTTTGAGACTGATGTTGTGGGTACCTGGATGCGAAGTTTTGGCATTTTGAGTTTTCTTTTGTTGCAAATAGATCTATTTGTGGCGTTCCCCACATTCTGAAGTAAGTGTTCAGTATTTGGGGGTGAATTTCCCATTCATGGATCTGTTGGTGATCCCGAGAGAGATTGTCTGCTAACTGATTCTGAATCCCTGGAATAAATTGTGCTATTAGGCGAATGTGGTTGTGAATCGCCCAATGCCATATTTTTTGTGTTAGGAGACACAACTGTGTCGAGTGTGTTCCTCCCTGTTGGTTTAGGTAATACATTGTTGTCATGTTGTCTGTTTTGACAAGAGTGTATTTGTGGGTTATTATGGGTTGAAATGCTTTTAGAGCTAGAAATACCGCTAACAGTTCTAAGTGGTTTATATGAAACTGTTTTTGGTGAATGTCCCATTGTCCTTGGAAGCTGTGCTGATTGAGGTGTGCTCCCCACCCTGTCTTGGATGCATCTGTTGTTATTACGCATTGTGGCACTGGGTCTTGAAAAGGCCGCCCTTGGTTTAAATTTATACTGTTCCACCATTGAAGCGAGATGTATGTTTGGCGGTCTATCAACACCAGATCTAGAAGTTGACCCTGTGCCTGTGACCACTGTGATGCTAGGCACTGTTGTAAGGGCCGCATGTGCAACCTTGTGTTTGGGACAATGGCTATGCATGAGGACATCATGCCTAGGAGTTTCATTACTAATTTGACCTGTATCTTTTGGTTTGGATACATGGCTTGTATGACATTTTGGAATGTTTGGACTCTTTGTGGACTTGGAGTGGCAATTCCTTTTACTGTGTTGATTGTTGCTCCTAGGTATTGCTGTGTTTGACACGGCAGAAGGTGTGACTTTGAGTAATTGATTGAGAAACCTAGTTTGTGTAGGGTTTATATGACGTAATTTGTGTGTTGGGAACACTGTTTTTGCGTGTTGGTTTTGATTAACCAATCGTCTAGGTACGGGAACACATGTATTTGCTGCCTTCTGATATGTGCAGCTACTACTGCTAGACATTTTGTAAAAACTCTTGGCACAGTTGTTATTCCGAATGGCAACACTTTGAATTGGTAATGTATCCCTTGGAATACAAACCTTAGGTACTTCTTGTGTGAAGGATGTATTGGTATATGGAAATATGCATCCTTTAGATCCAGTGTTGTCATGTAGTCTTGTTGTTTGAGCAGTGGGATTACTTCTTGTAATGTAACCATGTGAAAATGGTCTGATTTGATGTATGTATTTACTATTCTGAGATCTAGTATGGGTCTTAGAGTTTTGTCTTTTTTGGGTATCAGAAAGTACAGTGAGTAAACTCCTCTGTTTAGTTCTTGTTTTGGTACTAACTCTATTGCTTCTTTTTGGAGCAATGCTTGAACTTCTAGTCCTAGAAGATTTATATGTTGTTTTAACATATTGTGTGTTTTCGGTGGAATGTTTGGAGGGAATTTGATGAATTCTATGCAATAACCATGCTGGATAATTGCTAAGACCCAAGTGTCTGTTGTTATTTCCTCCCAATGTTTGTAAAACTTGGTTAGTCTCCCCCCCCACAGGTGTTATGTGTTGGGGATTTGTGACCTTGAAGTCACTGTTTGTTTGGAGGAGTTTTGGGACTTTGGAACTTTCCTCTGTTCCTTTGAAATTGTCCCCCTCTATATTGTCCCCGAAAACCTCCCCGCTGATACTGGCTCTGGTAAGTGGGCTTTGTTTGTGAGGCTGTGGCTTCTGTGGTTTGCCCTCGAAACCCCCCTCGAAATTTTGTTTTTCGAAATGTGCCTCTGCTCTGTGGGGAGTAGAGTGCGCCCATGGCTTTGGCCGTGTCAGTGTCTTTTTTAAGTTTTTCGATCGCAGTGTCCACCTCCGGCCCAAACAACTGCTGTCCGTTGAATGGCATATTCAGCACAGCTTGCTGTATCTCTGGTTTAAATCCTGATGTACGCAGCCATGCATGTCTCCTTACTGTTACAGCTGTGTTGACAGTTCTAGCAGCTGTGTCTGCAGCATCCATTGCTGACCGTATCTGATTATTTGAGATACCCTGTCCTTCTTCTACTACTTGCTGCGCTCTCTTTTGGAACTCCTTGGGTAAATGTTCAATAAGGTGTTGCATCTCATCCCAATGGGCCCTATCATATCTGGCTAGCAAAGCTTGCGAATTTGCAATACGCCACTGGTTTGCTGCCTGTGCCGCCACCCTTTTGCCTGCAGCATCGAATTTTCGACTTTCTTTATCTGGAGGTGGTGCATCTCCTGAAGTATGAGAGTTGGCTCTTTTGCGCGCTGCTCCCACTACAACAGAGTCTGGTGTTAGCTGTTGTGTAATGTACACTGGGTCTGTTGGTGGCGGTTTATATTTTTTATCTACTCTTGGAGTAATGGCTCTCCCTTTAACAGGCTCCTCAAACACTTGTTTGGAGTGTTTTAGCATTCCGGGTAGCATAGGAAGACTCTGATATTGGCTGTGTGTGGATGACAGTGTATTAAAAAGAAAGTCGCCTTCAATGGGCTCTGAATGAAGGCTGACATTATGAAATGCAGCTGCTCTTGACACCACTTGTGCGTAGCCTGTACTATCCTCTGGTGGCGATGGTTTAGCTGGATAGCATTCTGGACTATTGTCTGACACTGGTGCGTCATAAAGGTCCCATGCGTCAGGGTCATCTTGACTCATTCCTGTATGAGTTGGGGATTGCATCATTGGTGGAGTGGCTAGCGGTGATGGTTGCGGAGAGTGATGTGGGGATGGTGGTGGTGTTACTTGTTTAGCCACTTTTGCGTGTGGCTGTTTGTCTTTGTCTTGGAAGGCAAGCTTGCGTTTCATTTTGACTGGAGGAAGAGTGCTGATCTTCCCTGTATCTTTTTGAATAAAGAGCTGTCTTTGTGTGTGATCTGGCTCTATTGCCTGTAATTCCTGTCCAAATCTATGTGTCTTCATTTGTGTGGACAGTCCTTGTTCCTCAGTATAGGAACTTGTTTTCGGTTCCGAGGCCGGATATTTCGGTACCGAAACCTTTTCGGCTGCTTTTTTCGGCTCCGACGAAACCTTTTTTACTTTCGGCGTCGTGCTCTCTCGGTGCCGACCCGTTTCGGTGCCGGTGTCTCGGTGCCGAATCTTCTCTGAGCCACTATCTCGGGCCCGAGATTGCTGTGAGCCGGTATCTCGACCGGAGTCGGATGACTTCGACACCAGCTCGCCCTTTTTCGGTGCCGATGAACTGTCGCCTACTTTTCGGGTTAAGCCATGGCCTGTTGGCGGTGCCGTCCCCTGGGCTTTAGCGCTTTCTCGTGAGTTTTTGTTTTCGACGTCTTACTCACGGTTTTCGGCGTTTCTTCGGGATCGATCTCCTCAGAGTCCGACTCCTGGGTGGAGAATGTTTCTTCCTCCTTGAAACGCCCTTGTCCTGTCGGCGCCGACGCCATTTGCAGTCTTCTTGCTCTTCGGTCCTCCTTGTGTTCTGGTGACAAACACAAGTTACAGACCAGATGTTGATCTGTATATGGATACTTGTTATGGCATTTTGGACAGAAGCGGAATGGGGTCCGTTCCATCAGCCTTGAAGAGACACGTGGCCGGGCCGACCAGGCCCCGACGGGGATGGAAGAAAACCCAGAAGGGCCACCAGAGCTCTTCTTAATTCGGTGTCGATCTGTTGTAACTAACCCGATACCGAACGCACACAATACCGACGATTTTTCAGAGATTCTAACTAACTTTCCGACCCGAAACACGGAGCGAAAAGGGACACGTCCGAACCCGATGGCGGAAAAAAAACAATCTAAGATGGAGTCGACGCCCATGCGCAATGGAGTCAAAATGGGAGGAGTCCCTCGGTCTCGTGACTCGAAAAGACTTCTTCGAAGAAAAACAACTTGTAACACTCCGAGCCCAACACCAGATAGCAGGATGTGCACAGCATGTGTATCTGCAGCTACACATGCCATCGAACATATATATATATAGATATAGATAGATATATATATATATATAAAACCGTAAGTAAAATATACATTTCTCAAAACAGGCCTGAAGAGTATGTATCTATTTTAAGATAAAATAGTTATTATACCTATTTGTACAAAGAAATACACGTCTAAATATATACATATAATGAAATTATAAATGTTTACTTATAGAGGGATATGCAGTCCATTGATGTTTGAGTATGGTGGTTATGTAGTAAAAAGCCAACTCTTGAGCAGTCTTCTGAAGATAAGATAGTTATCCATGGATCTTATATTTTGGGTAAGGAATGCCACAGTTTAGCTGCTGGAACATAAAAAGATGTACCACCTATTGTATTTTCCTTGTATGGTGGTGATTTGAGGTGGGGTGCCAATCTTGAGCAGAGGTTTTTTTATTTAATGTATTTTGTGATTTTATTCCTGATGAAAACCGGTCTTGTTCAATGCATTGCTTTGTGGGTGATACAAAGAAGCTTGAAGGTGGATCTTCTGGCAACCGGTAACCAACGTAGGGCCTTCAAGGCAGGGGAGATGTGGGCTTGTGGCTTTACATGTAGTCGTAGTCTGGCAGCCGAGTTCTGAATGCGCTGTAGTTTTTTCATAGTAGATTGAGATGATCCATTGTAGAGGTCACTGGTGCAATCCAGTTTAGACAGTATGCGAGAGATAGCAGCCTGCGCCTTGTGTGGAAATCCGAGGTGGGGGAAGATGCTTTGCAGAGTTTTCATGGTAATGAAGCTTGATCTTGCTCATTTGTCCATTTGAGCATTCACTGTTAACTTGGAGTCCACAGTAATCCAAAGGTTTCTCACTTCCTTGAATACTTTAGGAGGTGGTCCCAGATCCCATATTCATGACATTGCAAATTCCATGTACATCCAACATAACTACTTCTTTCAAAATTACATTAAGAACAACTGGTCGAGCAGCCCCTGGGCTAAAGACACAGCAGTGGAAGATTGAAGAGGGGTCACCTCTCCGTGCCATTAAGAAGATAACGGTGGGAGGGGGGGCTGTTTTGAGAATGTGTGACTGTGTATGATTGGTGTGAATGGGAGAATGGTTTGGTATTTGCTTTGTCTTTTATTTATTGAGACTAATATGATGAAATATTGTGTTTTAATGTCATTTTGAAAGTATAGAATTAATGGATTTTTTATGTCATGAATATAGATTCCTGATGTATAATTAAAGACAATTCAATAAAAAAACTTTTTGTAATAATGATGGGTTATTATTAATTAAAGATGTATTCTTTGTAAATTAAATAGGCTAGCAAGTTCTCATTTGCGTGATACTGGATCATATTACACAGTTACCTGATATGTATCCTATATACCCCCTGCCATACATATTGCTAGTCACCGAGGAGTTCTGTGACCATACACAGGGCTGAGGCTGAAATTTAAGTACCTTTATAGGATCATGGAATTCTGAGGTGGCTTGCAATATCCCAAAAATGTGCAGCAGAAGGTATTTTATTCTTTATAATATATGGTCACACCATCACCCTTCCCTCAAACAGCTTAAATCCTTGTTTTTCATATTTCATATGAAGCAGATAGTATAGTTGCAGACATGAAGAATAAATGCGAAATCTAGTGTGAAATTAAACAAATCAAAAAGCAGTTACTAAAACTGGTGCAAAACGATACTAAAATCAGTTGAAGGTTAGTGTGCTTAAAAAAATGATGGGGTACACCGTGTGTGGAAAAATGCAGAGATATTCTATTATTCCCTGTAACATGTAAAATATAAAACTGTAAACATCTCAGTTTGCCCATTAGAGATCCTCCTGAAGAATGAAAATCCAGGATTTCCTTTCAATACTTTGTTTATACTGCAGCTTTAATGATGGTCTATGACCTGCCTTTCTGCCTGGCTCTGGCAGCAAGCACTGTGATGTTGCAGCTCCACTTGTTGATTAACATTATTACAGGGGAGTGAAGACATCACAAGTAATAAGAAAATTAAGGAAGGGCTTTATACAGGGGTGGCAGGCTCACTGTGTAAACAAGGTGTCCCAAAAGGACAAATTCCAATTTTAATTTCCCAGGAAAATCTGCCCTCCGATACAGAAAAAAAGAGATGAACAAAACTGAATCAACTTTGGCAAAAAGTTCAGACTTTACTCTAAAAACATGCTTTTTGTGATTTGGTGTAAATTTGTTCAGCCGTTTTCAAGAAATTAGCATTTAAAGCAGGGCTCGGATTGGGCATGAAGGGGATAACATTCAGAAAGAGTTTAAAATATGTTGACGGTTGGCCCTAAGACAGTCTCACAGTACCCACATTTTTTTTTAAAAAGGAGACAGAGTCCTTCTGATTGGCCGAGGAAGATTTTTCTTCTCACTGTCATTACGATACCAAGGTGCCAGTAGCACAAAAGCGAGGGATCTGACTGGCTGGCTGCAAGTCTGTATTAAATATTGCTGATCTCACTACAGGACTTGGTCACAGAGTTCTGCACACACAAAAAAAAAAAAAATGAAAATGCCCATAAAGGACAGGATGAACCGACCGACCCCAAGGGCCATGTGTCAAATTAAAAATATATATCTCAGAGTGCACCCTCTCTGCTACCGTGCTAACAAAATAAATAAATAAATAACAGAAGGCCTGGTTCATAGACCCTACTCTGCAGTCAACAGCCACGGGCAAGCTATAGGCTGTGCACAGCGGAGGTTGGCTGCCTGCAATGGGTTGGGGGCAGGGCACCTTTCCCCTGCACACTGCTTTCAGCTGTGTACCGTGGGGGTTGGATAATGTATGAGGTTGGGCACAGGGACTGGCCAGAGGAAAGGTCTTGCGCCTTCCTTCTGCTGCGCACAGCCAAAGGCCAAGCCCACAGCCAGAGGCAAGGCCCCATGGTCAAACCCTCACTGCATGCTGCCGAAGACTTTTCGTAGCAGGGAATGGCCGCCTGCCGGGTGGTTGGGCACAGAAAGTTGCTGGAGCCCAAGCTCTACAGCGAACCATTTGTTTTGCGTGGCTGGCCCCCTGGAAAGGGGTGGGGTGGATTAAATGCAACCATCCACTGCATATGACCAAAGGCTATGCACAGTGGTGGAGTTGACCACAGGTAGCCTAAGATCACTGGGCATATATTCACATTTGAATATGATTAAAAAAATCAGCACAGAAATTCACAAAAAGAATTAAAGGTTAAAGTTACATTATAATCACATCTTAGCTTACGTTAAAAACAAAAGAAATTCACTGGAAAAAACAAAGGTTAGAGTGACAGTATGGTAAGAAGTTGAAATGAGATTAAAACCAACGTTTAAAGCCCCCCCCCTGTCCCCCCCCACCCCCCAAAAAAAACATTAAAATTCACGTTATACTTTTCTGAGTTAACTATAACTTGCGCCCGGCCATGCACAGCTTATTTCCTCACATATTATATGACTCATGGCACGTTAAAAAATAGTTTGTCCACTATTCATCTTTGTGCAACTACAGTCTCAAAGGCTTCACCTGACCCGCAAGTCAAAAGGTTGACAAGTATGCATTCACTTCTTGTAAGATCCCTCCTCCCAAGTCCTATGGATAAGCCTGTTTAGTTTACTAAAATAAATTAGACAGCTCCCTGAGATGAGCACAATGACATACAACCTTAGAGCCACACATTCAACTCCTGTGTGTGTTAAGTCACATGTATGTGGCACACCCCTATATTGAACAGTATCCAACAATCTTCAGTGCCTCAAAATCTTGATAAAGTTCTGGAAATAAACATCCACACCTTATAAACATAAAATTTGTCTACAGCACTGTATAACAACTATTTTACATGGCCACCTTCCCAGGCATCCACCAGTGGATAATCTATTGTCAATCAAACCTTTCTCTCAGATTTTTGTTCAAGAAGCTTTAGCTTTAAAACACAACCTACTTTGAAGCATACCTCTGCAACCCACATTAGGTGCATTAACCTATACCTTGTTTAACAAGGAGTGCTACTTGCACCCCAAACTATGCTGATTTGTGACCATGCACCATATACGTTTTACCATGCACACCCACACTTCTTGCACTACTTCTATTCTATGCACTCATAGATGTACACACAGTAACTCTATGCTGTATATGACTGAGTGATGTCATCAGTAATGTTGTCAATGATGCTATTTGTAAAGTCATCAATTATGTCATTTAACACCGCATGAGTGATGTAATACATGAAGTCATAAGCAGTGATGTCATCAATGATGTCATTTAACATATTCTGTGTGATGTAATACACAAAGTCATAAGCAGTGTATCCTGGAGTAAGTTACAATAAGCTCAGTAAACTAGCTTCTAATGTAAGTTTCTTTTGGTTTTAAACATTTCAACACCTAACTATAACGTCTCTTTAACCTTTGCCTTTTTTCACTCAGCACAATCTAGCAGAATAACAATCCTTCCATGTTAAAAAGCACTCCTTGGAAAGAACCAGCCTGACAGTGCTGATTAGAATGCAGCTCTCTTCGACAACAGCCTTCCACAATAGAGTTAAAATGCAAATGGATTGAATTAGAATGGACTTAATAGGATTTATAGGACAGAACTGCCACTAGCAACAGAACCAGTTGGTAAGAGGAATTGGGCATGGTTATGTACAAAGTCCAGTGGTGGTATCAATGAAGGATTTGCCCCCCAACTCCGTGCAATCATCAACAGCTCCTTCGAGACCGCCACCTTCCCGGAGAGCTGGAAACACGCCGAAGTCAACACCCTGCTCAAAAAACCCAAGGCAGACCCCGAAGCCCTCAAGAACTAGTGGCCCATTTCCCTCCTTGCCTTCCCAGCGAAGGTCATCGAGAAGATCGTCAATAGCCAACTGACCCGCCTCCAGGAGGACAACAGCACACTAGACATCTCCCAATCCGGCTTCCGTAAGAACCACAGCATTGAGACCGCACTCATCGGCTCAACCGATGACATCAGGACCATGCTTGACAAAGACAAAACCGCTGCCTCATCCTCTTAGACATCTCGGCAGCCTTCAACACTGTCTGTCACCACACCCGCGCGCACGCCTCTACAATGCCGGCATTCGCCACAAGGCCCTGGAATGGGTCACATCCTTCCTCTCCAGTAGAACTCAGAGTCCGCCTCCCTCCGTTCCTGTCTGAAGTCACCAAGACCATCCGCGGCATCCCCCAAGGATCCTCTCTCAGTCCAACTCTTTTTAACATCTACATGGCTCCGCTCGCCAACACCGTCTGATCTCACAGCCTCAACATCGTCTCCTACGCATCCTCTCCTTTATCCAGGATCCCGCCACCGCTAAGATCAATCTCCACAACCAACTGCAGGTGGAGATGAGCCGCCTCAAACTGAACTCGGACAAGACTGAGATCCTCATCCCCGGCTCGAACCGCTCCGCATGGGACCACTCCTGGTGGCCAGCCACCGTAGGAACTGCACTAACTCCCACCACCCACGCACACAACCTTGTTTTCATCCTAGACTCATCGCTCACCAACCCAGCAAGTCAACGCTGTCTCATCTTCCTGTTTCAACACCCTCCGCATGCTTCATAAGACCTTCAGATGGATCCCCATCTAAACCAGTAGAACGGTCCCCCACGCCCTCGTCAGCAGCAGACTGGCCTACGGCAACGCGCTCTATGCAGGAACAACGGCCAAGCTCCAGAAGAATCTGCAACGTATTCAGAACGCCCCCGCACACCTCATCCTCAACATCCCACGCCACAAACATATCTCAGCCCACCTCAGAGACCTACACTGGCCCCCGTCAACAAGAGGATCACCTTCAAACTATTCATCCACGCCCACAAAGCTCTCCACAACGCAGGCCCTGCCTACCTCAACGAGCGACTCAGCTTCCACGCGCCCACCCGCCAACTCCGCTCTGCCAACCTCACACTCGCCACCATTCCCCGCATCCATCATACCACAGCAGGCGGCAGATCCTTTTCACACCTCGCCGCCAAAACCTGGAACTCCCTCCCTGTCGACCTACGACTGACCTCCTGACCTTCAGGAAATGCCTCAAGACCTGGTTATTCGAACAGTAGCAACCCTCCCCCGCGCCTTGAGACCCTAATGGGTGAGTAGAGCGATTTACAAGTGATTGATTGATAGCAAAGGGGAGGATTGGAGGCAATGTATTAGAGTAGAGAAGGAGTCACCAGTCTGCTTTGATAGCAAAAATGTGTGTACAGTCTGCAGATTTTCATAGTTTAAGATTGCTATCATTTCATGGGGCAAAATGTCTTTGTTGCCCCCATAATGGCGCAAATGTTCTCTGCTGCCACTATGGTTGGAGTGTGTTCCCATTCCCTCCAGATCGCAAACCACAGCATGGGTTCTGAAACCACCACTGCACCAAAAACGAGTCCCTGAAAGCCCATTTGTCATCTTTTTATTGTTCAAACGTACAACATATTAAATTAATTTACACCAAACCAAGTGGGTCATTAAGATCTCGGTGGGGAAACCTGCCGCAAGCAGCCAGTGAATATTGCGAGAGTGCTGGCCGGGGGGGCACTGCACTGCTCATGCCAAGTGCATGGGCAGTGCAGGCTCCCCCGGGTCCCCTGCACCCGTTTACCACCAGCATTTTCATGGTGGTGCTACTGCCTTGAAACCGCTGGCGGAGAAGGGGGTCCTAATCCCCAGCAGCGCATCCCTGGTGGATTAGAACCGCCACTACGTCCAGACCACCACAATCTCAGATCGTGGCGGAGCTGCGGTTCCCTGGGGACCCAACCGCCAGGGTTGTAATGTGGCGCTCAGACCTCCTGTAGCAAAGTAGCCTCTTTTTAGCATGGTTACCCCCATTTTTTTTCCTGTTTGTCAGTGTTTGGATGTGTTCACTGGGATTCTGCTAACCAGGACCACCAGTGACTATGCTCTCTCCCTTTAAATTTGGATGCTTTGGGCATTGGGTACAAGGGGATTCCCATGGCCTGCAGCATGTATTACTCCACCCAGTGGGGGGGGGGGCAGGGGTCATGCAAAGTGTGTCTGTAGGCCTGCCATTGCATCCTGCGTGAAAGGGTGCATGCACCCTTTTCACTATAGGTCACTGTACCAGGTCACTGTAAGTCACCGCTATGGTAGGCCCTCCTTGCCCAGGGGGCAGGGTACAAGTATCTGTGTGTGAGGGCACCCCTGCACTAGCAGAAATGCCCCCACAAACTCCAGTTCCATTTTCCTGGACTACGTGAGTGCGGGCGCCATTTTATGCTTGTACTTGACATAATTCACTATCTATGTCCCGCTACATAATGGTAACTCCGAACCTAGGCATGTTTGGTATCAAACATGTCAGAATCATACCCCAAAACTGTTGCCAGTAGTGGAAGTATGATTCCATACATTCTGGGGCCTCCTTAGAGGATCCCCAGCATTGCTACTACTAGCCTTCTGAGGTTTTCCAGGCAGCCCAAGCTGATGCCACCTCTCAGACAGGTTTCTTCTCTCCTGCTGGTTGAACAGCTCAAGCCCAGAAAGGCAGAACAAAGGATTTCCTTTGGGAGAGGAAGGCAACACCCTCTCCCTTTGGAAATAGGTGTTACATGGCTTGGGAGGGGTAGCCTCTCCAAGCCACTGGTATGCTTTGAAGACCACATTTGGTGTCCTCTGTGCACAAACCAGTCTACACTGGTTCAGGGACCTCCAAGTCCCTGCCTCTGGTGTGAAACTGGACAATGGAAAGGGGAGTGACCACTCCCCTGTCCATCACCACCCCAGGGGTGGTGCCCAGAGCTCTTCCAGAGGGTCCCTGGGTTCTGCCATCTTGAATCCAAGGTTGGCAGGGACCTCTGGGAGCATCTGAGTGGCCAGGCCAGGCAGGTGACGTCAGAGCCCCAGCCTGATAGGTGCTCACATGGCTAGGTGACCAATCCCCCCTGTGAGGGCTATTTAGGGTCTCTCTCTTGGGTGGGTCCTCAGATTCGGCTTGCAAGATTCCAGCAGGACTGCACCTCTGCTTTGACTTCTGGCCACTGGAATGCAACTGGCCTCTCCAGGAACCGACAATCTGCATCCAAGACGAAGACTCTGCTTGCAACATTGTTTCCACTCCAGCTTCTGCAACATTTCCCTGGCTGTGCATCCTCTGAGAGTGGCAAGACTTCATCTGGCACGAGAAGGAGAAAATAAATCTCCCTTGGAGTGAAGGAGTCACTCCCCTGCATCCAACCGCAACAAAGACCGGCTGCTTGGATCCTACATCATGGATGGTGGTCCTGAGTAGTCCTCTTGGTCCTCTCTGCCAGCTGTCCAACTTTGGTGGAGGTAAGCCTTTGCCTTCCCATGCAGGACAGTTCCCCCATGCACTGCGTTTTCCTGCAACTACCAAGGCTTGTTGGCATCTCCTCCAAGGGATCTTCCAGTTCCATGTAGACTTAGTCCTCAGCACACCTTCCTGTGACGCACAGCCCTCTGTGTGCTTCTCCTGCAGCATGGTACCCTTTTCCAGTTGTGCTGCGTGGGCTCCTCTGCGACTCCTTGTTCCTTGTCCAGTGGATCGCCTGTGAGGGCTGCCTCTTCTTCTGTGGACTCTGTGCCTTGCTGAGGGCCCCCCCAATACTCCCCCGTGGGTTGAGTCCTCCTGGACCTTGCTGGTCCCCGGCAGCTCCACTTTTGCTTCACAGTGACTTCTGCCTTTGCCAAGGCTTGTTTGAGGCTCTTCCACCCCACTGACCAACTGCAATCATCTACCCGGCGTGGGACGTTGAATGCATCCTCCAGGAACTCTTCACCTGCTCCAGGGCTGCATTCCTGACCGTCTTCGTCCTAATGGACTCTTCTGTGACTTCTGGACTTAGTCCCCTTCTTCCATAGGTCGTCTTCTTCAGGAATCCGCCACTGGTTTCTTGCAGTCTTGTGTGGGTGTTGCATTTTCTTAATTTTCCTCCTTTTGGGTGGTTTGGGGAAAATCCAGTAATTTACTCCTTTGTTCCTGGTCACTGGGGGCACTGTGGTACTTACCTTGGGGCTTCCTAGTTCCTCCAGCTCCCCTCTACACATCCCACTTACCTAGGTGGGGGTCCTGCATTTGCACTCCATTTTTTAGTATATGGTTTAGGCTCCCTCTAGGGGCACTATTGTCTAACTGCATTTGTACTGTTTTCTATCACTTTCTATGCCTATTGCTGATAACTAGTGTACTTATTTAGTGTGTTGACTTGCCTCCTATTGGAGGGTTGCCTATCTAGTGTTTTGGTACTGTGTTCCTGTAATAAAGATCCTTTTTTTCATAACACTGAGTATTTTATTTCACGTTTGTAAGTGCTGTGTGACTACAGTGGTATTTGATGAGCTTTGCATGTCTTCTAGATAAGCCTTGGCTGCTCATCCACAGCTACCTCTAGAGTCTGGCTTCTAAGCACTGTCTACACCACACACCAGGCCAGCTTCCTACACCGCTGCATTGGCGGCGGTCCAACCGCCATCCCCGAGTCTGGTGGTCTAGTGACCGCCAGACTCGCAATGACCCCCATAGTGTTTAGCATGCTAATAAATTATTTTCCTATGGGACGTGCACCTTAATTAGAACTAGAGTGTCTACTGCTGACTATGTATACATTTCCAGAAAAAAATCTTAAAGATTGATTAACTGTTACTTGTAAGCAGTTGAAGAACTAGACCAAAATCCTTTTGCACAGTGCAAACTTAAATCCTACCCTTAGCATGCTCCAATCATGTTCTCACTCGCATCATCAACGATGACAACAGTTATCACATCACCATTAATATCATTTAAACAGCTATGAGACCAGTTTGCTGAGCACATGCCCAGTTAATCCAAGGGAGCAAGATGGGACATCGTAAAAAGGGAGTGCCTGACACTAATATGAATAGATAAAATATATATATCATGTATTGCATCTCAGGGTTTGCTGAGCCAAATGTGAAAACGTGGATCCCACAGATCAGGGTTGGTCCTCTGGTTCCCATATGCATGCCAGAATTGCTGCAGGGGCAGACAGATATGGTGCAGTGTGCTTGCATACTCTTCTGTACAAGACCAAACGTGTGAAATAATGGATTGGTTTACTGTTGCGTACAGAATTTCATTTAGTTTTTGCGTTGTAAAACCTAAATGAAGAGCCTCAACACCATCAGCTGATCCGCGCCACCAAAAGAACTTCCTTCACAGACAGACTGGACAAGAACACTCACAACAGCAAAGAACTATTCAACATCGTCAAAGAGCTCCCCAATCCTAACGCCAACTCCATCACAAGACCTCTGCAACTCCCTCGCTACCTTCTTCCATCGTAAGATCACCGACCTACACGACAGCTTCGGACTCCAGACCCAGCCAACCACCACAGAACCTACCATACAAGATATAATAATAAACAACTAGGTATACAAAAGAAGTAAAGTGTTAGAATGCCGTTTTTTCTACATGTCATTCTACCTAAAATTCAACACTTAAATTACACTTCTCAACCATATCAGATTTCCATATTAAAAAATGGTGTCAGTAGGCTCTTTATATAACCTATATTGTCCCTCACCCTCAACGTCTGGATTCACATCAGCGCGGAGGAGACCAAAACTACCATGAACTCCATCCACTCCGGTGCCCCCTGGGACCCCTGCCCACACTTCATCTTCAACAAAGCCGAAGACATCATCGCCCCGCATCTCCAGACCATCATCAACAGCTCATTTGCTTCTGCCACCTTCCCCGAGAGCTGGAAACACGCGGAAGTCAACGCCCTACTGAAGAAACCTACGGCGGACCCCAGCGACCTGAAGAACTTCCGCCCCATCTCGCTCCTCCCCTTCCCTGCCAAAGTCATCGAGAAGACCGTCAACAAGCAACTGACCAACTTCCTTGAAGACAACAACCTACTCGACCCCTCTCAGTCTGGATTCCGAGCCAATCACAGCACAGAAACAGGCCTCATCTCAGTCACAGACGACATCAGAACTCTGATGGACAACGGAGAAACAGTCGCCCTCATCCTCCTCGACCTCTCGGCTGCCTTCGACACCGTCTGCCACCGAACCCTAACATCCCGCCTGCGCTCCACCGGTATCCAAGGACTGGCCCTGGACTGGATCACCTCTTTCCTCTCCAACCGCTCCCAAAGAGTCTACCTCCCTCCTTTCCGCTCAGACCCCACCGAGATCATCTGCGGCGTCCCACAAGGCTCCTCGCTCAGCCCGACTCTCTTCAATGTCTACATGAGCCCCCTCGCCGACATTGTACGCAAACACAACATCATCATCACCTCCTACGCCGACGACACCCAGCTGATACTTTCCCTCACCAAGGACCCCACTGGCGCCAAGACCAACCTGCAAGATGGAATGAAAGACGTCACAGAATGGATGAAACTCAGCCGTCTGAAACTGAACTCAGAAAAAACTGAAGTCCTCATCCTCGGAAACACCCCATCCGCCTGGGACAACTCTTGGTGGCCCACGGCCATAGGCACCGCACCAACCCCCTCAGACCACGCATGCAACCTCGGATTCATCCTGGACCTGCTTCTCACCATGACCAAACAAGTCAACGCTGTATCATCTTCCTGCTTCCTCACTCTCCGCATGCTCTGAAAGATCTTCCGCTGGATCCCCGCCGACACCAGAAAAACTGTGACCCACGCCCTCGTCACAAGCCGCCTGGACTACGGAAACAACCTATACGCAGGAACCACCGCTAAACTCCAGAAACGTCTGCAGCGAATACAAAACGCCTCCGCCCGCCTCTTCCTCGACATACCCCACAACAGCCACATCTCCACCCACCTGAGACACCTGCACTGGCTTCCCGTCAACAAAAGGATCACCTTCCGGCTCCTCACCCACGCACACAAAGCCCTCCACAACAAGGGACCCGAATACCTCAACCGTCGCCTCAGTTTCTACACGCCCACCCGTCAACTTCGCTCCGCCAACCTCGCACTCGCCACCGTCCCTCGCATCCGCCGCACCACAGCAGGTGGGAAATCCTTCTCCTACCTGGCAGCCAAGACATGGAACTCCCTCCCCGCCAACCTCAGGACCACCCAGGACCACCCTGCATTCCAGAGGCAGCTCAAAACCTGGCTCTTCGAGCAGCAGTAACCCCCTCCCCCTAGCGCCTTGAGACCCTCACGGGTGAGTAGCGCGCTTTATAAATGTTTTTTTTTTTATTGAATATATCTTCGACTGAAGTTGAGAGGGAAGTGGCATTAGGCCCCACGTGAGGTTCTGCCCCTTGTGAGATATAGCCATGTCCCACACTCGGCAATAATATTAATAGCATATGAACTCTGCATACTTACTACAGATAAACTAAAATTATTTATGGTCAGCACAACAACCAGACCTCACCCCCAGGGCACTGCTCATAATCTCATGTGTGCCACAGATGACTTCACAAATTACATTGTTGATGACTTCACATATCACCTTACCACCGCAACACTGAAACCATCAATATAGTTATCAAGAATCCAAAAAAATTGTAACTGCTTATGTATATACTGTTATTTAGTCATGTTGTGTTATGTGATTTTTATTTTGTTTTTACATCTCGCGAAACACTGCAACAGCTCCCTTGTCTTCATAGCCGACCGCACAAAGCCTTCAGCGGAGCAAAGCTTTTTATTTCATCAGTGCTCGACTGATCTGTGATGTTAACCGTCCTGTCAATGATGATGTCGTTTGTGACACCATGTGTGGTCCTGAGCAGTGCATCGCAGGTAACTATGATAGTACTGCTAACCATTACTGGTAAATTTCAGTGATTTTTCGACTGAAAATTATAACCATAGGTGCGATTTTCCATTTAATTTATTGTTTTTTAGGGAACAAATGTTAATCTTATGAACAAAGGGTACTATAACCTAACTTTTAATAGTTTGTTCAGTTCAATTTTGCTTCTAAGTTCATTTAATGCACTGTTCATATACGCAGCACTCTGGGCCAGCCTACATTTCACCTAGCTCTTCATTCATTCGTCGTTGAACGCACTTCATCTTAGCTCTGCATCCAGCCTAGGCAGCCACATTAGCCACTCGGTATGCCCTTCAGCAGTGTACAGTCGAGGCTGAGTACTACTATGACCATTCAGCTACATGACTTCACTGATAGAGTGCAAGGCCTTTGGCCTATCTGTATTTAGTGTAGTGTGAACTGTTGTGCTGAAGGACCAGCACTGTGATCAGCTCTTGCGACCTCATATGCCACTGTCCACACATTTTGGTTGTACACTGTGTGTGCATTATGAGATGAGGACATTGGGCACTGTAATCAACCCCTGCTGCTCGGGTTCCGCAATATGGGATCTGACTGCACTTGTTGGGCCTTCAGCACAGCATTCAATAAAACATGTTGCCTTATCTGCAGATACGTGCGGCCTTTGTCATGTGCAGCAGTTGTTGAGTGCACTGCTGGGGCATCCACCAGTGTGACCTCTTGAGCCATTGCTCAACCCCTAAACCCAGCAGTTTGATCTGCTGCCATGGTCTTCAAAGCCTCTGAGCACAGCCTTTGCCATGTACGATCGGAGTTGTGGGTAGCCAAGTGGCCTCATGAGCCAGAGTGCAAGGCCTTTGGCCACTCTCTGGCCATTACCCATTAGCTTTTCTTATAGTTTGGGACTTGGAGTGATGTTTCAACTTCACAACTGAAAAAACAGTTTTTCTGCTCCTGAATATTTTTTCCATCCTTGTATATACCACTCTCATTCTCCTTGGGTACAGTAATATTTTTGTCTATATTATGTTCTTTTTTTACGTGACAAATGCGTTATGGTGGTCAAAGTTGAAAATTCACCTTAGCAAAATATTTTCCCTTGCTCCAAAACCTATTTTTCACACCTAAACGAACTTTTCCCTCTTTCTCTCTGTGGTCAAGTGTGCTCATAAAGCAATTCCCAGCCAATTCACTTACACTTTTGTTTTCTCGATGCTGCAGTGGCGATACCATCAGAAATCATGAATTCAAGGTGGAGTAAAAAAAAAATATATATATGTTCACGAAGTAACCTATGAATGAATTGCCCATTTACCTGTAAGGCTAATTTGACAAATGATGTGAGGAATCCATTTCTAAATTATGTAGCCCACTAAGAAGTACCTGGTTTAGGCTTGGATTTCAGGTAGGGATTAGCAAGGGATATTTCTACCTGCTTTTTAAGTGCAAATTATGTATTTTACGAGAATTCTTCTTTCTGTCTGGCTTTTGTTGACCTAAAACTACTTTTAACTTTGTCTGCCAGTGACTATGATGTTCATCTATTTGCATATGAAATCGTGCTAGTGGCGTGCACAGCAAGTTAATTATTACAACTCTCGAAGGAAACCCTGCATGACTGCAGAGATAAAAAAAAAAAAAAAACAATCATCAGTTGCAAAAGAGGTAAAGTCATGGTCTTGCAAATCTGATTTAGGTATAAAAACAAATTTAATATAGGAGGGGCTGAGCAGAACGCACCGAATGCGTTTGACTAGCTAAAGATCGGGCTGTTGCATTTTCTTAATTTTCTTCCTTTTGGGTGTAACGTAGAGCAGAAGAGGGTTCAAGCACTACCCCAAACCTTCACTACTAAGTGTATTTATGCATATCATTAATTCTTACTACGACTTGAAGTGTGTCAGCTCTTGAGATGGAGCATGACAGCACAGACTATGGTTTGACTGGGCCACTTTACATGGAAAAGACTATTTAAACGTCTTTTTTAGATTACAGTTGTGCCTCAGTTTAGTAGAACAAGTTAATTTAAAAAACGTTCATGACATAAGCACGGTGGCTTAGAAATGTGCTCCTCTGTGTGTATTTTTGCTGCTTTAAATTGATCTCTACAGTATGCTGCTAATGTCAGTCGTTGTGCTGCAAACCAGATTCCTATAAGTGCTGAAAATGCCAACTATTTCCAGTCTTCACCTCGACGGGGTACACTCTGGATACAAGCGAATATCATAGATACAAGACTTCAGCAACTGATAAAAAAACATGTGTTTTTCCGAAAAGAGTCTCTCATAAAAAGACAGACGAATAGCCAAACTCCTTAGATATGTAGCGAATAGTGGGGACATAATGTCCGCTGAAAGCCACTAACCTTCTGAGGCTTAAAGGTTTGGCTGAAATACATTGACGACAAAAGGATGTTGGGAAGACAGAGGGCCTGTTACATTCACCCCAATTTTTTATCTTGTCCGAGGAGTCTGATTAGAAAGTTACTGGGTTAATCCTTAAACAATTTTAACTTCATTTTTAATTCCCCTACATATGATATCACGACCTCACTTTTAGAGGATGAGCCCTCCATGCATCAACATCACCAGGGGGAGAGAAGGCCGATGATGAATCATGCTGTAAATTGTGTGTGAGGGCCATTTTATCTAAAAACGGCTTTTACCTTACCCTCTCTGTCTCCCACAAATACTTTCAATTTGGGGTTTGAATTAGTCCGTCAGATTGCTTTTGTGAAAGGGTTATTAATGCCAGCCTTAAAGTGCTGATGAACATTCGGACCCATGAATATTTATGGTTCACAATTTTGCAGCACTTTAAACTGCGGATCCCCTAAGCACTTCTAGGTACCTTTAATTAACATTAGTGGTTTAAAAAGGGAAAAGCAGAGGAAAAACTGGGTTACGGCAGCCCAATTAATAAGAGACACTAATTATATCAGGAAAATTCCTTTGCAGCACCAGAAAAAGAGCACAACAGTGTGGAGTTAAGCGCTATTCTGCAAATGATGCAGATAAGAAAATAATACTATGACAATTTAACCCCTTCGGTATTTTCCTTGCCTCTTAAATTGCAACTGAATTTTTGATTAAGAGCTGGAGTGATTTCTTCTCAAAAACATAACTGAGTACATAAAAAATGCCTTACTCTAAATGTCAGGTTCCCATTTTCTTTCGATTTTGTAATATCTTTGGCTTTATGTTCGAGTCTATATGACAAGGTATTATTAATGCGTGAGTATAGTTCTAGTACCACACACTGAAGTATTTAAAATTGTGTGGGCAGATGACGTAGATTGACTGACATTTGCATAACTTGTCTTCTTCACACACCTAGGGCCAGATGTAGCAAGCATTTTGCATGGTGCAAACTGCGAAAATCGCAGTTTGCGCCATGCAAAATGCCCATCGCGATGCACATTCACAATTTACGAGTCCTCGCATCACTATGCTAAATTGCTTTGTGAACGCGAATGTGGTCGCAAAGCAATTCACAGTTACCACCAGTGTCACACTGGTGGTAACCCATTCGCAAAAGGGAAGGAGTCCCCATGGGACCCCTTCCCCTTTGTGAATGTTGCCCAAAATGTTTTTTCAGAGTAGGCAGTGGTCCAATGGACCACTGCCTACTCTGAAAAAACGAAACCAAATGGTTTCGTTTTTTTTTTTTATTTTACAACTCGTTTTCCTTTATGGAAAACGGGCTGCAATAAAAAAAAAAAAACTGCTTTATTTAAAAAGCAGTCACAGACATGGAGGTCTGCTGTCTTCAGCAGGCCACCATCCCTGTGAGTGCAGGGACTCGCTATGGGGTCGCAAAATGCGACCCACCTCATTAATATTAATGAGGTGGGTCTTTGCGACCCCATAGCGAATCGCAGACGGTGTCTGAGATACCGTTCTGCATCCGATTTTGCGAATCGGAACTACCTACATCTGGCCCCAAGTCCCTTCTTCTCCAGTAATGCAATCCTCCCTAATACAATTAATGAAACCAGTAAAAAGGAGGCCACTGTCAGGACATTGGCAATATGAAAATCAGGAGCAATCTGCTGAGACCCACTTTTTAAGAGAAATAACTAATGTAACAACTCACTAGTCTAGACTCAGCTCAGTGTACATGGAATATCATGACTCGCTGGAGATGCAAAGATGAGTCAAAGTCTGCTTGGTGTGATTAATAAGTCAGCTGGAGTTTGCACGCCAATTTGGTGCTGCTGGGCACCAACACATGATGTGACAACGCTGGGACTGACAGACGACATGAGTACACACTCTGAGGCAAGACAGCTGCAAGGCTACACGCACGGATGTCATTTAGGGGTCGCAGCTGTGACCCCTGGCTTGCCCCTTGCGACACCTGGCACTGCCTTTGCCGCTCCTGCCCTTAGAGGTAGCAAAATTAGTGCCTGGAGCAAAGGAGTTATTCTTCCTAATGGACGTCAATTGACGATCCACGTCCCTGTTTTTTTGTAATTTTTTTATTACACAAATAGTGTATTATATTATTAACTATTTGTGTACTAAAAATGGAGTACAATTTGATGCAATATGACCCTATCTGTCAGCTAAGGTAGTAAAAAAATGCTTTCAAATGTATAAGGTATGCGTGCTTGCGGGTGAGTGTGTTTATGTGAGCGATAGTCTATGAATGTGTATACGTAAGCATGTGCATGTGCGTCTCAGAAAAGGTCAAATGGCGTGTGATGGCACTTCCGGTACCACTGGCATTTTGGTGAATTGCCGCTCATGGCTACACGTCCAGACTGGAGTGCGAGGTGGGGGAGGTCCTCGCCACTTGCAGACTACATCAGGCGGAAAATACTGATGGCCGTTTCCCGAGGTGGCAGAACAATTGGCGTATAAGTGAAGCTATGATTGCACAAGTGTTCAACATGTTAGTCTATCTCTTGTGTGCTAATTTTCAAATTAATAAATAGGCTATTCCAGGCAACAGCTGCTTTGGTCAAGAATATTTACCAATCATTAGGGTTAGCTCTTTTTCCCTCATACCATAGTATCTTCTACTCTGCATGTGTGACTGGTCATAGGAAGTATGTGAGGTGCCTAATCGTACTCAGACTTTTGTCTGCATACTGTGATTTATCAGTCTTATCCACTTTCATTTGGAGAAGATTGTTTTGCACTTCGCCTTCATAGAGTTCCTCAGAGGAAGAGTGTGGTCTGAGCTGTTTACAATACTACAGTTACCAATACAGTAACAAGTTTTACATTAATTTCCCAAATGATTGATAGATCACTGCTTCAACAGCTTCAGTCATCTACCACGGATGAAGGGCAAGACTAGCATGATTCTTCTCATTGTGTCACCATTCTGTGCCATCAAAGCCGTCGCAGTTCACTTAGCCATAGACCTCAACAGCAGGCACCAGCCCAAGACTGGGAACACTACCAATAACTTGGCATATAACCTACTGCAATAAGATTCGGGTGCAGCAACAGTATTTAGAACTGAGCGCTGCTATTTAAAGTTGCCCCTTTTACATCATTTAGTGGTGTCTAACAACTGCGATGCACAAATAATTCAAAACTTTTAGGTCCAAATTGAAATAATTTTCTGCTAATCTAACAGACGCAGAGGGTGCATTTCTCCAGCCTGTAAGAAGATGATGAATATCTGACATGTTTTCAACCGTTACCTAATAGCAACATCTTCATTTTGGCATAGGAGAGAAGATGGATGGAGAGAAGGGATTCCGTGGTGCTCAAGAAACAATACATATCAAAGAGCTTTAACCTGGATTTACCATCACTGATGGAAGTATAAAAGGGTACATAGGATCAGGATGCATAAACCATCCAGGTGGATTGGCCTATGCTTCTTTATAATTTGTCAGCTTTTGCACCATATATAAGGTTGATCCTGCAAATTATTTAAGAGTATCTCAAGTGCAGTTCAGAAGTTCACATGAACTTAATTTCTGCAGCTTTCCTCAGAAGAATGGTGGCAAATAGGAAAAGATTCCTAGAACAAGTAGACTTGTTCAGAAATATTTGCATATTTAGAGCATTATTTCCTACCTCATTTCAAATTGGTTTTATATTTCGGTGGATAGGATATCTGTCACCGTTGTGATGGAGTAAACCGTCCGCCGAAAACTACATCAGGCTCTTAGTTTCCTTGATTATGCTATGATGATATTTACCACCCAGAATAGCAAGACAAGAGTGTTGACATAACCTTCATGTTTTAAATAGTTCTTCAGAATTATGGATTTTGTTGTTACAGACACATCCAATTGAGGCACAACTACACATTCACTGTCAAGAAAAGAGCCGAGTGAGAACAAAAAGTCAAGTGAATGGTATAGGAAAGTGCCTTGTTTTGACATGGTTACCACCACTTTTTGCCTGGTACTTGAGGTGATTTCGACTGAAAGTGCACTAAGATCCTACTCACCAGGTCCCCAGTGCCAGATCTCTTTCCCAAACTGTGCAATAGTTCCCCTAATTGGCAAATCCTTTAGCACCCTCTTTAAGTCCCTAGTAAATGGTACCCCTGGTGCCCAGGGTCTGAGGTACTGAAAAGAGTCCCTAAAGGCTGCAGCACAACTTCTGCCACCCTAACGGACCCCTCGCCAAGCACATGGCAGGCTGCCATTGCAGGCTGCGTGCAACAATGCGGACAAACTTTCAACACAACATGAGACACAGCTTGTGTGTCATGTCTCCTAACATTGCATGCAATATATGTAAGTCACCTCTACTGCAGGCCTTACAGCCCTAAAGCAGGGTTCATTATGTTTATGTGACGGCCCACCTGCAAGAGCAGATATGCCCCTGCTATGTATTTGTCAATTCTTAGAAAACACAATCCAATGTGATTGCTACAAACAGAGACACCACCTCCTGGTTCTCTTTTCTACAAAAGCATCCACCTGACATTTTAAGTACAGGGTCTTAGCCACTGGGGGTTCATTCCGTTTATGGAAGGGAACCCCTCACACACCGAATGGGGTCAAGCTTCATCATCGGTTTCCTCACCCCACCCCAGTAGGACAGTGCCACCCGTCGGACTCAAACCTCGTGATGGACTCAACACAGGAGGGAGTTCTTACATAAGCTAACTACTGGATAAAAACTGGGATCCAGATCACTAAACTAAAAATACCTTGTGTTACCCCGGTTTGTCAACTTTATTAATGGGGAACACAGGTACTATTAAAAAAGTAAAAGGTGGTACCACAAGAGTAATGACTCTAGTCACCTAGTTTACGGCCAACACGCTTCTGCCCATTTATCTAAGCCCTAGTGTATCTCAGGAATTCTTCAGGGCTATGGATCCCATCTCGTCCTTGCCGGCTATTCTGCCCTATTCTATATTATTCAGTGTAAGGAAAATAAGTGCAGGTATATCCTACCTGAGTAAGTGCAAAGAAGTTCGTAAGCCACCCTAGATATAGGTATTGTCAGCTTCCTGGTCACGGAAAGGGACAAAGCCCTTTGTAGTCACACTTACGCCAAAGTGTGTGTTGTGTCTTAGCACTTAATTAGCTTCCTCTCCTTGCCAAGTTGAGGCAGTCACATTGGGTTGTGTTTTCTTTGATATTTTCAGGAGGATGTGTGACTGTTTTTCCTCCTCCTCTCTAATTTTTTGTGATTGAAGTTTGTCAATTCTTGGACACAGTAAGCGGGCAGGGAAGCCATCTTAAATGCATGTGCTGAACAATGGTCAATACGAGTTCCCCTACAACATGACGGCTTCACTGAAGATAGGGATGTTTGGTATCAAAGATTGATAAACCCACACTGATGCCAGTGATGGATTTGTCAACACATGCCCACAGAGGGCACCTTGGAGGTGCCCCCTGAAAACCTACCAGCCTCTGGTGTGCTCGCTGACTAGTATGAGCCAGCCTGCCACCACCAGGCAAGAGTATGGCACCCTAGGGTGAGAGCCTTTGCTCTCTGGCGGTCAGCTATAAAGCCTTCCCTGGGAGGTGTGTTACACACCCCACCCCCGAGGATGACCTGAAAATCTATATTCCAAGGCAGGAAGCTTCAAAGAAGCCCACCACCCTTGGTATGCAGATCTGGCTGCCCTCACAAGGGAGATGCCGACCCCCTTGTCCCAGGGCCAATTTGGCACTGGGACAGGTGGGAAATTTAGTATTCAGAGAGGTGTGTCCACCACTCGGGTCAGTCCCACCCCTAAGGTGAGCCACCTGATGTGAACACCACATATCACAATCTGACATTTTGGCATTGGTAGATTATGGAATTCTGGGTCAGGGTTATGCCCACTTCCCACAGGAAGTGGTCATATAGGGGGTGTAGTGACCATAGGGGTAAGTAGCCCATTGGCTACTGCCCGTGCTTCCCAAATGTCCCTAAATTCAGTATTTAGGGGAGCCCCTGGCACCAGAGAAGCAGATCCTGACAACCTAAGAAGACCAAGGACACTGAAGAGCTGGGAAAGCAGAAGAGGAGAAAAGAAGCACCCGGTCTGTCTGCATCCCTCCTGGAAATCTACAACAAAGTCGACTCATCCTGCAGCTGTGATTCCAGAAATCCGGGAGGACTGCCTGCCTTCAATAAAGACTCAGGATCTTCCATGAAAAGCGGACATGTTCTCTTCCAAACTACAAAGAAAGGGCTCTGAAGCCTCTGGGAATCGCCAAAACTAAATACATGAAGTCACCATGGCACCAGTCGCCTCCTGCCCGAGTTGAAGTGGGTCACTAGTGCCAACAAGGTTCCCAAGTGCTCCGGAGTCTGAGTCCATTGTGGTTTCACCCTTCATGGACTACCAGATGACACCTGCAGCCTCTGCATGCAGCACCCCCCTCTACTGCGACTGCTCAAGTAATGAAAACCCGACACCTGAAGACACCTGTGCACCCGTTATCCCTGGGTCACAGAGAAAAATACTTAGTGGGCCCACCTGTGCCCGAGCATCGTGAGACCTGAACCCCACTGTTGGGTCAGCCTGACTGGCTTCCTAGCCAGAGTCCGCAGCCTCTTTTCCAGTGACCGATCTTCACTGAAATGCACTGGGCACCTAACACTGTTTTACACCCTGCACCTGGCCACCCCTGTGCTGCTGCTTGTGTATTGTTGATGCTGCCTTGGACATGGCCCACCACTCACCTTAACTCCTGGAGATTGGTCTTGTAAGTAGCTGTACTCTACCTGTTTGCAGAACTTGCTCTTCCTCTCATAGGATAACATTGCAGAACTCGGAAATTGTACTAAGTGCTCACTTTTTAAAGTGAAACCAATTTATATTTAAAAACATACTTACGTGAACAATTTCTCACTGATGCCTAATAAGATACTTGCTATTTTTTATAAATTGGTGTGGATCTCTTTTTTGAGTCTTGTGTCTCATTTACTGACCATTGTGTGCATTTGTGGATGTCTTGCACGCCTCTGTGTTAAGCCTATAGCTGCTATACCACACTACCTCAAAGTAGAGCACTTTGGGATTGAATAAAACACCCCCGTCCACTCATTGGGGAACCCCTGTACTCTTTACATGGTATATCTACTTATTGACATACCACAAAGAGAGCCAGCTTCATACAAATGGTGAGAACAAAAAAGCATCTTAGCATTCAAACCGAGATAGAGATCAATAACAGAGGGAATTCTTCTAAACCTGGAACAGAATGAGGATTATATGCAGACAGATAATAACTTCCACCAAAAAGAAATTGGAAACACAAGAATGGATCTTGCATAACAACAACAAATAAAATCTTGCGTAACAGCCTCTGGATTTTAAGTGACATAATGATATCATTAAAGGCCATATCTGAATATCGCTAGACCTACATGTAACTGCTTCCCATGCCTGAACGCCAAAGATAATTAATTATCCAGGTATTGGTTATTGGAGAGGTTCTTCACACATCTTGATGACCCCCTGGCACTATAAGAGAGAGGACCTAATGGTGAGGTTATGGATTTGTTTATGTTCACTCTTTGTTTGTATGCAGATCACAAATCTTTATAGAAGGGAGAGTAACTTGAAAGTAGGGTCACTGATCAGCAGGTTAGTTGTGAATTGCTCATCTTTGTGTATGTTTACTAGTTTCAGATTGACATTTTCTCTCTCTCTCTCACACACAATGAGTGCTTGAGTACTAGCACTTTGGGGTGGTCTAAGAGTTTTCACATTATGCCCGGAGAATACTGGTCATAGTGAGCTTGGCATCCGATTATTATGCAATTTAAGAACTTTTTTTAATTGCTCTATAATGCCTTTTCTAAATTACATACTTACTTATAGCCAAGCTTACTTTATTGTAACCCCCCCAACACAACCCCAAACCTTGAAACACGTTGGTACATTTCCTTAATTCATCAGCCTAGTCTAACAGTAAAGTCACAAAAGTTGCAAGTACAGATTACCTCATTTCACTTCTAATCTTGAGAGGGAGTCAACAGATTATTACTCAGAAATCTTGTGTCAGACCTCAACTCAACCTCCTTCAGTTGTCACAGTTCACTCTTAGTTTTCCTTCAATCTGTAGTATTGATTGACGATTCCAGTAGTTATAGTAGCAGTTCATCTTCCTTGGGCTTAAATGCTGTGAGAAAGCCATTTCAACTTGCAACTGTTTCAGGGATCGTTCCACTGCCCCCTACAACATGAATTATAGCCAATACTGCTGCCATCCATTTATGCAAATCTATTACCTCCTGTGTGTTTGATGGAGCCATTCTGCCCTTCCATCCCATCGCTGTGTTTCTATTAGCTAAAATAAATCCTACGTCGAGGTAATGGCATTTACATTTCGGTTGTTTCATGCTTTTCATGGTTCATAAAATGCAGGGCACGGGGTCAATGTCAACTATGCTCTCAGTTATTAGCCCCCGCCCCATTTGAACTAATCAGTATATCTGAATCTGACTGCAAGTCCACAAGATATGATAAAAACAGCAAGATGTTGATGGCTTCCAGGACATGTCCCCTGCGCCCGGGGAAGATCTTGGCTATACTGTTTTGCAAGAAGTATGTTTGGTATAAGTAATTAATCTGTGGGAATTTAAGTTTCTGATTTCTAGTTATTATTCCTGGGTAGCTAAATCCTGATCCAATCCTGCTCTGAAATCTCTTTGCATAAATTGTGTCCCTATTACATATGAATTGTGTACAGGTCTATGTAAAACACTTGTGCTAATGTAGAGTACAGCATAGTGATTGCGTGTATACAAGCACCCATATAGAGGAGATTCGTAAGGCCTCATAATTCTCTGGTTGAACGCCTTCTATTCTTCAAGGGAGTCTCAGAGCCTCTGTCAGGGTGGCAAAAGCCATTAAGTGTCCGGGCACATTAACGGTCTTCTCCCATTGTGCCGAAAATGTCAGCAGGGTGGCCCCTTGATATAAGTCACACACCATCATTATCACAGTCTCCCTCCAAGGTTTAGGGTTAAATGTCTTTGTTAGCGTAGTGAACTATTATAGGCACTATAAAGGTGTTTTGGGCGCATACTAGCACACACCTCCTTTTCTAGTCATGTATTTATGCCTGCAAAAGTTAGCTGCCTTGGCAGCCCTGATATGCCTTTTCACATCTCTATGGCTCCCCATTAGCAATCCCACTACACCCTTCAAGCCAGAGAGTCTACCAATGGAGGGGGTGCCCTGCAAAGAACATGGAGGGGGTCCGCTCTCAGACTCACTCAGGCCAGGTGCTGTGCTGAGGGGGCACTGTGCAACGCGGAGGCTGTGGGGGTCTTTATTACACCACTTGTCTCTACCAATGTTCAAACCCTCAGGTCTACTCGTTTCAGAAAGCCATCTCATCGGCCAAATAAATTGTGCGCTACAGTAATATGCCTCAAAATTGAGTACCCTCATACCTCTATCACTCATCGACTGTCATTTTAGGGATTGCTTTTTTTGATTAGATCAAATCAGCGAGGAGCCCAATTAGTTCCTTAAAGAATTGCCTGTTCAAGGAATGGCAACAATGCAGTTAAGGGACCTGCAGGCTGCAAAGACACTCATCTGCCATCACAGAGCTATGTCATATCTATTTAGGACACCCATGAGTGGTAACGGTATGTTTGATTTTATAAAATGTAAGAACGTTTTTATCTTAAGTCAAAGAAAAACAGCTGTTCCTCTGCTCCGTCAAGAAACCAACTCACTTGCTTAAGATGTAGACAAATTGGAAAAGAAGGAGTGGGAGAAGTTTCAAGAAAATGAGTTAACTGGAAGCAGCCTTTCTTATCAAAAGTTGCTCCAGCCATGGGACATCCGGAGGAAGGGACACTATGAAACTGCTGGACTTACAGTCTTTGTCCTTCAACAAGGGCTTTACACAGAGGAAGAGAAGGAGGTTGCTTATTGGCTTCTCAGATGAAGCAAAGTAAAAAAATACAGAGGTGTCAGTGATCAAAAGCATCATGAAAGCATTTTCATGAATCCAGTCACCATCACCAAAGATAAGGTTTCCTAGGCATAACAACCTTTGGCTCAGGATGACTTTTTTTCATGACCTGGACTTTCCCATCAATCCTCAAAAGTCCCACCGCGAAGGTGGGATGATGTCACTTTTCATGTGACTTCCTGATCAGCTTTGGTTCAACTTTGGTAGAACCTTTGACATATTTCCTTCTACTCGTTCATTATTCATCAGCAGGATCTAAATCCCCTGTTCACTCTCTTGAATACATCTATTTTTTAACTTATCCACGATTGGTCAGAAAGCACTATGGACTCACCTTACTTTATGAAGCTTGAACAGTGAGGCTCTCTGGTACAAGATGTTCAGTCAAGAAGTCTGGGTTACTGGGAGGTGGTCTATGTCACCTAGCTATACATTGACTGAATGGCGGGCATGAGTATGGCTTGGACTATCAAGCCAGAAGGACATCAGTAAGGGCATCATTATATGCCAATAAAAGCACATATAAAGCTGACCTTAGTTGAATTTTAGTCAATGCATTTGTTCTGGGATCAATAGAGTGCAACTAGACTTCAAGTGGCAAGATGGGACTGAATCCTGCTTGACCACCATACATTTATGTGTAGACTTTAACTTACATGAAGACTTCGAGCAGGAAGTGGAATTTTCATGGGAGGGCATTGTGATCAGGCCTGCGACCTGGAATGGGAGAGGGAACTATGTTTCAACTGCAAATTGTTCTTATGTTCAGCACCGTATAGTTTAGCTTCCCAGGTCAAATCATCTTACGGCGCACAAGGACACATTTTTCACATGCCTGAAACTACTGGCTTCGACCAATAACACTAAGTTTATTTTGTGTTGGTCATTGACAGACATCTGCCTTCTGCAGTCTTCGCACAGACATCTTTCCTCAAAAGTCGTCAGAAAGTTGCAGGAAGACAGGAACTAAACTCAGTGTGCAGGGGTGGCACTAGGCACTCTGTTCTGTCACTTACAAGGCACTATGGAGCCATACGGTGCCACATACTGGCCTACAGAAACAATGATGGAAGAATTATCTGGATCTAGTTTGTCACCTCTAGATATTATAAAGGAAACAATCTGCAGTTGGATGTGTGCTTCCTAAGTGATGATGTTGATTATTCGCTGTATTGGTCTGGATAATTGCTTATCATGATTTGTTTATGTAACAGCAGCGGAGAACAAGTTTTTTTCTGTGCTTTTTCTTTTACTTTTTGTAGACTATCCTCTAGGAACCAGTTTTCCTAAATTGTTCCATTAAGTTTTCTTATTGTGTATTACATTTTGTTTATCAGATATTATCTTTTTAACCTTTATTTCTGGCTTTGGGGAAGACCCTTGATGATATTCTGTGGGTGAAAGTTTTAAGGAGGAAAATAAAAGTTAATCAATAGTTTTTTTTATATTTTTCTTTTCAATTACGTTTATTTCCAATCCTATAATTACATAATAGTATTGTACATCTGGATCTACAACAGATATGATCAACAGAATTCTAGGGTTAGCATCATTAAGTGCTTCATGAAATTGATGCAGGTCTATAATCGATCCTTTCTATATTCCAAATACATCAATAATGTATATTGTCTAATAACAAATAGACTTTAGTTGAGGGATCACAAAATATGTTCAAATTAAATGTTAAATATCAATGTATTTCTGTATGTTGGTGCCACAACAGAGTCCATGCCTTTGTGACTATTTGTGTTTTTTTGTTTTTCTAGAAAAAACAGACTAGTGGAGTATGTATCAGAAAAAAACAAAATGTTTGGTGACTGGCAGCCATCCACCAACATTGTAGAGACTTCAGAGGAACTGCTATCAACAGAGGCGATCTCTAAATCTGGCGAGCAGTAATCAGTCAGGGTGGTGGACATAATGTTCTGCACCATCCTGACAGACAGTTGGACACCTGCCAAATAATAAATCAGGCTGTAGATGTTCTTGGTCCCAAGTCTCGTATTTCCATGTTTTCCATCTCCTGGCTTCCGTACTAGTTGTGGGTCTCCTAAAAAGAGACTTTAATTTTTGAGACAGAAGGAAATATTTTATCCATAAGGTCTCCTTTTAAGGTTTTTAGAAGTGCTTTTAGTCTACTGTTTCAACCTGATTGCTCTACAAGTTTGGGTTGTCTCAATCTATTCGCTTTTAAAGTGCCTTTAAGTCAGCCATCCAGGCATAAATATGAATTTTACTGTAGTAGCAGATGTCTCTCTGAGAAACTTATAGATTTTGCAGTCCTGCAAATCTTATTGATAACTTTTCAGATTGTTCTTATTTGTTAGTATTGTATCACAGTCTTGCATTTATTCTTCTGTTTCCAACACATGTTTTGTCTTCAGTCTCACTGTTGATTTATCCAAGACCCTTTGCCAATTCTTCAATAAACGAAAGTATCAAGTTTGGTTAACACATTTAAGATTAATTCCATTTCTCACTTAAGCTGTTGAATTCCACCCCTAGACAGTTACTGGAATGCTGAACAGAAGCAACGGTGGTGATAGAGCTTTTGGTATCCATTCTAGAGCAGAATTCCTACGTCTTCCTAACATACATCACACCTATTGTTGCTTTCAGAGGAGATTTGGAGAAGTAATTAGACTGTCCTCTCCATTTTCTGATAATGTCAGAAGACAAGTTCAAATTAAATATGAAAGTGATCATTGAAATAACTCCTAAGGTTAACTCATTCTGCTCAGATATTCTGCCTCTCCATAAATGTGAAAACCTCAGAGCCAAGCTTTGATGACTTAGACTGGCTAAGAAACTACACTAGAGCCAACAGCTGTGACACCTATGTCACAAAATATGTGACTTGGAGGACTACTATTACCACAACAATGGCCATGTATAGGTCCTCCCTGAAATGCAGAAAAGTAAAATATAATTGGATTCCTAGAAGAACTAACACCCATGATACCAAATGTCCAAATTTTTGGAACCACTTGTGCTTCAGAGGATATGGAATAAGACTTTGAGACATCAATATAAGATTTTGAGACACCAATAACACCATTCCACCTTCTCTGCAGCATCATCATGTCAAAACTGTACAGCAGGAAACAAAGACAAATGTGGGCCACTTGACCAATTTATCTGCTGACTATTCCTTTGACACCAAAATCAATAAAAAATGTCTTTGTCCCCAAGAATATTACCCATGGCCAACTGAAAACGGCAACCATGATTATAATGATAGATAGGAGAATCACTAAACTCACTTCCCCTGACTTAACCTAGATGAAAGTGAAGATAGGACCAGAAGCTCATAGCTCTAACTGAGCCAGAGAGCTGCACTGTTTTTCACTTTGCCTGCCTGAACTCTTTGCACACTGTACCTTATTTTGATCCACTATATAAAGAGCCAGCTTCCTACACCAACCAATCTGTCTAAGCAGTTTCTTGTGTCCCCGCCTGACTGGGTACCTGCATAGCTGCATCCTGGCCATTTTGAAAAGTCAGTGCCAAATTGGCATTGAATACCTCTGGGATATGTAGTAGGATTTCAGCAACTGAGTGTCATAAGGCATGGGAATAGCTGCCCAGGGGGGCGCTATAGGGAGCTAAACTGAATGACTGCTTGTGATATTAGTTCCGGTGGCTAGTGATATATAACTGTAAACATTATCGATGTTAGTCCCAGGGGCTGGTGATAATAAACTGTAAATGTTATCGATGTTATATCCGGTGGCCGCTGTAGAAATTATCAATAAAAACAGCCCAATGGCTGAAAATGCAGACCTGACTGCAGTGCATACCCAGCTGCGTCCAGACTTAGCTGGTTGTGGGGCCAGAGTGCCCAGGACAATGCCAGGAAGAGGGGTCAGAGAAAGAGAAGCGGGTGGGGGCCTGATCAGAGAAAAGGGAGCATGCAGGGGTTGGAATAATCACCGGACTCTGTCCCCTGACATGGCAACAACACCAACTCTGTCCTGATCGGGGCAGCTCCATGACTGCTGGCTACCATTCCCAGACTGGTGCCCTGGGGTGCCTGCCGTGTGACTGCCATTGAGGCCTGGTAGAAAAGGCACTGTCCCGCGGCCTGGAATCCCAGAAGGAGGCAGGATCAATATATTGAGCAGCATCAGGAAACAGTGAGTAAAACGACTTAAACGACTCCTGAGTACCTGCAGGGGCTGTGATCTACTCCTCAACACTTATGTGTCGAGGTAGCCTGATGAACTTGGTCTGAGCAGATGCTTCATTCACGCTGGCCGTTCTGCAAGCTTCTTAAGAAGAGACATCTAGCACTACCCTCACCACTGGCTGGAGGGAGAGGGGACCACTGGAAGGTAGACACAAACATATGCGGTGAAGTCAGCTCCACCTGGCACAGTAGGCCCGAGCCTTACCCTCTGCACTCTAGACATCACCTTGGACAAAACTGAGGCAAACAATCAAAACTTAAATCAAATCAAATCAAATCATTAACATTTATAAAGCGCGCTACTCACCCGTGCGGGTCTCAAGGCGCTAGGGGGGAAAGGGGGGGGTTATCGCTGCTCGAACAGCCAAGTCTTTAGGAGTCTCCGGAAAGCGGAGTGGTCCTGGGTGGTCCTGAGGCTGGTGGGGAGGGAGTTCCAGGTCTTGGCCGCCAGGAAGGAGAAAGATCTCCCACCCGCCGTGGAGCGGCGGGTGCGAGGGACGGCAGCAAGTGCGAGGCCAGCGGAGCGGAGGGGGCGGGTGGGGACGTAGAAGCTGAGGCGTCTGTTGAGGTATTCCGGTCCCTTGTTGTGGAGGGCTTTGTGTGCGTGGGTGAGAAGACGGAAGGTGATCCTTTTGCTGACTGGGAGCCAATGCAGGTGTCTCAGGTGTGCGGAGATGTGGCTGTTGCGGGGTACGTCGAGGATGAGGCGGGCCGAGGCGTTTTGGATGCGTTGCAGGCGGTTTTGGAGTTTGGCTGTGGTCCCGGCGTAGAGGGTGTTGCCGTAGTCCAGGCGGCTCGTGACGAGGGCGTGGGTCACGGTTTTTCTGGTGTCGGCGGGGATCCAGCGGAAGATCTTGCGGAGCATGCGGAGAGTGAGGAAGCAGGCGGAGGACACGGCGTTGACTTGCTTGGTCATGGTGAGAAGAGGGTCCAAGATGAAGCCGAGGTTGCGGGCGTGGTCTGCGGGGGTCGGTGCGGTGCCGAGGGCCGTGGGCCACCAGGAGTCGTCCCAGGCGGACGGGGTGTTGCCGAGGATGAGGACTTCCGTTTTTTCAGAGTTCAGCTTTAGGCGGCTGAGCCTCATCCAATCTGCGACGTCCTTCATACCCTCTTGTAGGTTGGTCTTGGCGCTGGCGGGGTCCTTGGTGAGGGAGAGTACAAGTTGGGTGTCGTCGGCGTAGGAGGTGATGATGATGTCGTGCTTGCGTACGATGTCGGCGAGGGGGCTCATTTAGACATTGAAGAGTGTCGGGCTGAGCGATGAGCCTTGAGGTACGCCGCAGATGATCTTGGTGGGTTCTGAGCGAAACGGAGGGAGGTAAACTCTTTGGGAGCGGTTAGCGAGGAAGGAGGCGATCCAGTCCAGGGCCTGGCCTTGGATCCCGGTGGAGCGTAGGCGGGTGATTAGGGTGCGGTGACAGACGGTGTCAAAGGCAGCCGAGAGGTCGAGGAGAATGAGGGCGACTGTTTCACCGTTGTCCATCAGGGTTCTGTCGTCGTCTGTGACTGAGATGAGGGCGGTTTCCGTGCTGTGGTTGGTTCGGAATCCGGTTTGTGAAGGGTCGAGCAGGTTGTTGTCTTCCAGGAAGGTGGTCAGCTGTTTGTTGACGGTCTTTTCTATTACCTTGGCTGGGAAAGGTAGAAGAGAGATGGGGCGGAAGTTTTTCAGGTCGCTTGGGTCAGCCGTAGGTTTCTTTAGTAGGGCGTTGACTTCAGCGTGCTTCCAGCATTCGGGGAAGGTAGCAGAAGAAAAAGAAGAGTTGATGACGGTCTGGAGGTGCGGGGCGATGATGTCGTCGGCTTTGTTAAAGATGAAGTGCGGGCAGGGGTCCGAAGGGGCGCCGGAGTGGATAGAGTTCATGATGGATTTGGTTTCTTCCGTGTTGATGTGGGTCCAGTTGTTGAGGGTGATGTCCGGGTCACCTGGCACAGTAGGCCCGAGCCTTACCCTCTGCACTCTAGACATCACCTTGGACAAAACTGAGGCAAACAATCAAAACTTACCTTTGAGGGCACCCAAAAGTGAGGATGCCAAGCAAACCAGGACCGATCTGAGAGCAAGGGGCTTGGAGCCACAGCTGAGGCGCAATAGTGGTGGCCTCTGGTTCGCAGAGAGGCTGAGATGAGACTGTTGCTGCTGGAAATGATAGGCAACCTGGTCACAATAGACTACAAAATTGATACCTTAACTTGCAGACTAGATGCCGTAAAGGAATAGAAGGATAAGCAGCAAACGCAAATTGACATGGCAGACTGGCACATCTGGGATTTGGAGGGCAACTCTTACCAGTACGCCAAGATCCAGTAATAGCTAGCGACCAAATGGACAAAAACTAAAGCTAAAAAATAAAGACCTGGAGGTCTGCTCTTCCATGTGTAACCTCAGACTACATGAACTGCCAGAGTCAGAGGAAATGATGAGGGCAGAGGAGTCGAAACATTGCTGATAAACATCTTCAGTAAGGACAACCTATTTTCGGTCTTCGTGATAGAGAGAACCCGTAGAACACCTGCTACCATACCTGTCCCTGGCGCTCCACCACGCTCAATTGTAGCTTAGGACTTTAACTATAGGGACCGAGATACCATACTTCAACTTCCCAGAGACAAAACCCTAGTTCAACATGAGAGTAGTGTGCTCTCTTCCCCCCACCCCCTAACTTCACACAAGCAGTACAGGAGGAAATAACTCCCAACCAAAAAAAAACTACAAGAACTGGGCATCTAATACGCCATATTATACCTGGATGGTCTCAGAATTACACACGCTTGCAGACCCTGTATTTTGTTATAGACAGGAGGTAACCAATACTTAAATAAAGACAAAGAAATTGATTAAGACACAAGTACTGCCCTGTGTAAACCTTGACATGTCCCCAAGGTCTTTGCCTGACGACCTGGAAACCTAACTGAAATCAAATTGGTACTGAAGACAACACCTCAGTGACACGAGAAATTAATGAGACTATGACACGGCTGCTAGGGACATAAAGACATTTCAAATGAACGCCGTTTGATATGTGTGGGATAAGATTGGAGGAACTAGACGTAGAACTAAGATTCTCTCCACATCCTGACTGATTCCCCTTGAACGCACTGTAGACAATCAAACTTACATCTAAACTCTACCACATAAGGTCTGTTATTAGATACGCCACTTTGGCCCCACCAGAGGGGAACTGCTGGATAGATCATCAACACATAACTGCCCAGACAACCACATTTGAAGGGAAGGTTCATGGAGAAGTAGGGCTCAATGTGGGGAGGGGGAGAAGGTTTGAGGTGTTAACGTGTTTGCATCTAATTGTTGCTCCATGCTGACCTTGCTATGCATCACATGCAGGAATTGTCAGGTTAGAGTGTACAACCCACTTAGACCAAATACACACCTTACCACATACAGAATGACGTTCATGACCAAACTTAATTTTCTTACCTGGAGGGTGAGGGGCATTAATTATTATTGTTAGGCCTGATATATACTAGCCTACCTCAAACCAGATGCCTTTGACATCGCACGTAAACAGGAGACCCATCTTGCTGCTTCACGTAGCAGCACTTTGCAGGAGGTTGGGCTAATTACTGTAATTCTCCACATTCTCTACACGACTGGCAATAAAAACAAAAAGTGGGTATCATTTAGACTGTCATACCCAAGCGCGTAGAGAACCTCTTAACGTTATGCAAAATAATGGATTTGTAGATATTTTCAGGGAAACCCAACTAATGGCCAGAGATTACGCGTACTACTTGGCAGTGCATTTCACGTCCTCTCACTTAGATTTCTGTCTGGGGACATGGTGAGATGGGTAGACCACACGGACTACCAGCCATCAACACTATTCAACCATTTTCCCGCTTGCGCTGGACATACCGACCAACGCACATACACAGAGACTCTGGAGACTGCGTCCTGAAGTGCTATTAGATCAAGCGTTTCAAGAGTGAATCCACCAAGTAATCAAGGTCTATATTACTGAAAATAAAGACTCTCTGGGAAGCCTTCAGCCCATGATCCTTGGTGAATGTATCTCTAAGTGCCATGGGATCCCCAACACTCTGTGTGGCAAACTGGATGTTTTATAGTACAAGATTAAAGGCATAGAGCGCCAAGGTGAGATACAATACAGCCAACAGCTGTTAAAAACATTAAATCTCAAAAGGCTGGAATTTAGTGAGGCCCCAGACTGTGGGACGACGTTCCAAGGCAAATATACTGTGGCTAGATGCTAGGTTGAGGATGACCAACCTGGCCGCACACTGGCTGGTGTGCTGAGACCACCTCAGGCTTCGTCTGGTGTAATTCAAGTTGAACCCCCCCCCCACTGGGAGTAGCCTACAAACAATGAGATATCCTTACTGCCCTAGAGGAATACTACACTGACAGTTATCAGACTAAAATGCACACCAATAATATCGATATACATCACTACTTAAAGCCTCGTCTGGCTTGAGACAGCTTAACACAAGCCCCTCTGTGACCCCTTTATGACACAAGAAAGTAGGGGAGTGATTAAGTCCTTCAAAAATGGCTCGTCCTCGGAGACTGAGCGACTCCCATCTGAGTTGTACAATGAACATTTCATGCAGCTGGGCCCCTGTCCTCAGTGCACAACAAAGAATTCCAGACAGGCATTCTCCCCTCATCAGTGTGTGAAGCAATAGTCATTACGCTACTTATACTGGGGAAACCTGCCAAAGCCTGTGACGCCTATTGCCCACTATCCCTTATTAACATAAATATTAAAAGCTCAGCTAAAATTGCTACCAGAAAGATCTTACCACTCCTTCCCGCATTGGTCCACCCGGACCCTCTAAGATTCATATCTGACATCAGACAACCTGTGCGCCCTTTTAACATGGATGAATCAAATAAACTCTACCTAAGAGCAATGGCAGTCTTTTTAGAAGCCAAGAAGGCCTTCACACTATAGAATTTACATATCTATGGTCGGGGCTTACCATAAAGTGTTGAAATCTGTGTTGGTATCATCACCACAATCACCACAGCCCCCACCACCCAGGACCCATTAAAATGGCAGACAGAGCCTGTCTGATGCATAGGCATACAGTATCATCACAACATGACTATACTCACCAACGAAAATTATGGGATATGTAAGACCTCCTTATCCAAATCGATAGAGAAATGGATAAAGTTACCTCTGTCTGGAGCGAGACAGGCAGCAACAGTGATGAGGATCGTATTTTCTAAATGCTTATACTTGTTCCAGAATATTCCCCTGGTACTTAAGGGAAACAGCCATTACAACGTGGCTGTTTCCCTGACTAGCCTTTACCACATATGTGTTACAAAGCATGCGTCATTACAATGAATGGCCTTTACCACACATACCATTGCAACAATTGTAATGGTATGCATGGCAAGGGCTATGCTTGGGAATGATCGTGAAGGCTATCGGCGTTGTTAGAGGAAACAGAAAAATCATTCTGTTTCCTCAGAATGAGCTGCTACACGATTTAGGAGTGAGGTAAGGGAGATTGGGTCTGGGGTGGGGGGGGGGTACTGTTTTAAGGTGGGGGCAGGGCGGGGGGTTATGTTTTAGGCCGGAGGGGCAGTTTTCAGGTTAAGTGCAGGGGAAGGGGGATTGGGCCTAAGAATCGGCCGGGCCATCATCATCAAACGGTGGTTAGCTCTGGTCAGAGTCTGATCTGAAAAGCTGCTGATGCATTTAAGGGTGGCCCCATCAGCACGGGAATTGTTTTTGTCAGAGTCAGATTGTATTGAGCCAGAAAGCGGCTGTGGCTTGCAGTCAGACAGGACAATAGGCTCAATGTCCTACTCCGGAACTGACATGGTAGGAACTGACAAGGATCACATTGTCAGGAGTGGAGCAAACATCAAGGTGGGATCTGAACCCGAAACAGATTTGGGAAGCACAGATAGTACTTGCCAGAAATAACCTGACTGGAGGTCTCCATGGATTTAATTGGCCCAAAGGTCATATTGACGTCCTCATGACTTTTCAGATGGAGAGTGGCGAGGCAGTGACAAAGTCCGTTTGGACTTCTAGTGCTTCTTTTTAGGCTTGGATTGAACCAAAGACTTGGAATACGATGCTGAGTAGTAGCAGGATAGGCCGAGAGAGGAAACAAGTCTTTGTCCTCTCCTTCGAGCTGGAACAAGCTTGTGGTGTGTTCGTGGTTATCCTTCGTATGGCGGCACACCCACCTGACTTGCCGTGTGGCCTGAAATCAAACATCAGAGGCACACTTGGTGGGCATCTGTCATAGACATCTCTTTACAACAGTCACTACAAGGCATATGCCCTATAAGGTGGCATATTCCCCTTTCACACTGGAAATCATTTTGGCCAAAAAAAGGCTTGTCAATTGAAGAGGAAAAAAGTAGGCGCTAGCTCCAGATCCACATACAAAGGCACAGAAAGGAACTTACGTCAGCATGCTTGGGTGGCAACTAGGTGCTGTTCCAGCCATCACTTGTGAAGAGGAGTCAACTGTGAACTACACAATGCCACCTACCAGCATGCAGGGGCCACAGTGAACAATTTCAAGATCCAGTCTGGCAACAGAGGATATTCTAAAGATGAGGAATCTGTGGTTATAAGTGTACATCATAATTAAAGTCCACTCATGGACATGTCTGCTCATGGAGCTATGGCCCATAATTCTGTAGCCTTTCACTTTGCTTTAAGAAAAACATCTGTGGCACTCAATCCTACTATCTAACCAGCTGAGGCAAAAATGTTGCAAACAAATCCAATACATGCAAAGTTTCTTGTGTATTGATTAATTTCTGCAAACGTTATTACATGCAGACATTACAGCACATATAACAAAGAAGTGCTGACCTAATCTCGGCAACATAATTCTGTGTGCTTGTCTATATTAACTGACATTTGACCTCAAACTAGTGTGTAATGATGACTCACCCCTCAGCCTCGGGATCAAGAATGACAGCCAGTTCAGTAAGCACAAGTCCTGCCAAGTAATGCTGCTGGCGGAAAGGCACTGACAGTTCAAACATATTGGCAATCTTCTGATCTTGAATATTTGTTGAAAATCCAGAACTCTGTTGAAAAAAATGTTTCACTTTAAAGATTGTGTAACATGCATTTCGCATCCAGCTAGAAGAAGCTTGATCAAATCGAAAATATTTCCAATACAACTCCAACAACACCATCATTTTCCTCATTCTATTTGTTTAGAAAGCAATGCATTGAATGACCTTTAGCCATGTTGAATGAGTGGAATTATACCCTCATGTTCCCAGTGATTGTTTCATGCAGTTATAGTGTAGTGAAGACGTCACAACAATTTGAGTGTAATACACTTTATTGCCCGGAGCCTACGGGAAAAGCCTCTTCTCCAACCGCTCTCCCGTTTCGTTTCTTCGACGCGTTCCACGGCACGCAAGCCACAGTGGAACGCGTTCGAATGTAAACACAACACATCCCCTTCCTTTCAAATACACAGATAATAAAAAGAAAATATAAATAAAAGAAAATAACAATACATTGAATTAACATTAGTACTAACAGTTGTACTTAAAAAACCTAGTATGTACATATGGCTATAACCATAATAATTAACTCAGGAAACAACAAAACATAGAAATTTCACAGTAGTACTAATAGCTGTACTTTACATATATTATGTACATTCGGCTCCTATAACTATAATACTTAACTCAAGAAAACCTTCTCCTCACACACAAAATCCTTAAGCCAACCAGGTGGTTTCCTCACTCTCCCTTCATTAAAAACCTCACTAACATCACTTTCACCCTCCTTGTTCACTTCAGCATTATTCTCATTTCCACCAATCTCCTCATTCTCACTTCCGCCACTCTCCATAAAAAGTCCTTCACTACTTACTGTATCACCTTCTTCCCCTTCCAACCATCTAAAATCAGACGTAGAGGGTTTATGTTTCCTAACTCCCCTGCACACCTTGGCCACCCGTTTAAGATTCCATACTTTTCCATTGCTCAACCTGACTGCATTGTTCAAAACCTCTACAACTTCCTCTGGTTCATGAAATGGACTATGTCCTTTTATAACCGTACCCGGTTTCTTGACTCGAACCCAATCACCAACCACAATGTCAACTGGTTTAGTACCATGCTGCTCATCATAATGTTTTTTCATAACATCATGTTTTCCTTCATCTTATTCTGAACTGATTCTAAAGACCATTGCATCACGTTACGGTGATGCAACCAGTTTAAACTGTACTTGGTCCTAGGCTCCCGCCCTCTCATTATCACAAAAGGTGACAATTCTGTTACCTCATTCTTCATTACTCTGTATGCCCACACAGCCTTGTGTAACTGTACTTCCCAATCCACACCACTAACACCTGCTGATTGAATAACTCACTTAATCACCCTGTTGAACCTTTCCACTATGCCATTGCAACTAGGATTATAAAGGGAAGTAGTTTTATGTTGAACACCAATTCTTTTGAAGTAACCTTTCGATGCCTTGGACAAGAACTGAACACCACTGTCACTTAGTACCATCTTAGGTAAACCTTCAGACACAAAAACCTTATCTACAGTAGAAATTCCAAAACGCATTTCGTGTATACTCTCTCCACAATTTCTACAACAGGCCACCTTGAAAACAGATCCATCAACACTATTACGTATTTTTGTTCATCACCAAATGGTCCTGCAAAGTCAATTGCCACATATTCCCATGGTTGTTTCGGCAAGAAGTGTTCATTCATTGGCGGTCTGAATGTTTGCAACATCTTGTCAGCATTCGAACACTTGGAACAATTCCTTACAAACCTTTCGACCTCAATATCCACATTAGGCCACCAAAATAACCTTCTTACCACACCCTTTGTTTTTACAATGCCAAAATGTCCTTCATGACATAGATCCACAATTACTTCCCTCAAGTTCTTGTGAGGAATAATTTGCTCACCTCTCATTATCGTACCATTCTCCACAGACAACTGCGATCTCACTTCCCAAAAAGGTTTAACCTCCTCCCGCAATTTGCTTTTATCAGGCCAATTTCCTTGCAAAAAATTCTTAACATCAATCAGTACTGTATCTTTATAATATTCCGATATCCATTCTTCCCTGCACACAGCATGACTACCATCTGCATGTACAAAGGCTACTTGAAAATTATTCCAACTCTCATCCATACACTCTTCCAATTTAGTAGGCATTCTAGATAGGAAGTCCGTTACAAGATTGTCCTTGCCAGGTAAATATATCAGTTTATACACATAATCCTGCATTCTTGTTGACAATCTTGCAGTCCTCGCAGAAGCATTAACAGTTCCCTCCGTTGTAAATAATTTCACCAATGGCTTGTGATCACATAAAATCGTTACTGGTTTTCCCCACACAAAAACTCTAAAGTGATCCAGAGCCCACGCCCATGCCAATGCTTCCCTCTCAAATGTGGGATACCTTTCCTTAGTTGGCGATAAAGCTCTAGAAGCAAAGAAAATGATAAATTCCTTCCCATCCTTATCCTTCTGGCTTAATACCGCACCTAACCCTTTACCACTGGCATCAGTTGTGATACAGTTATCCAGGTTAGGATCAAAACAGTGCAAGCTTTGAACTTTATTAATTTCTGAAGTGATGCAATTGAATTCTTCCTGGCATTTCTTAGACCATTCAAACTTGACTTTGTTTTTCAATAGCTGTCTCAAATGGAAACTTTTGTCAGCAAATCATGGAATAACTTTTGTACAGTATTCCACTAATCCTAAAAAAGATCTGACATCATCTTTAGAGCTTGGAAGCGCAGCATCTTTTATAGCATTCACCAGAGACTCTTTAGGTCTGACACCTTGGGCTCTTATGTCATGACCCAAATAAGTGACGCTGTTCCTTACAAATTTGCATTTTGAAAGTTCTACAGTTAAACCACTTTTCTCCAATATGTCCATCCCCTCTTTCAGTCTTGAATCATGTTCGACATTGTTCTTCCCATAGATAAGAATGTCATCCTGTAAAAAATTTATACCAGAAATAGTCCCAAATAACTGTGACATAAGTATTTGGAACACCGCGGCAGCAGATGCTAATCCAAAAGGCATCCTGTTAAATTGGAAACACCCGAAAGGTGTAATAAACGCTGTGTACTTTTTGGAGTCAGTAGTCAGGGAAATCTGATGATATGCAGCAGATAAATCTATGGTGGAGAATATTTTTGAATCCTTTAAGGAGAGAACCATTTCATTAATCCTAGGTAAAGGAAAACGATCAATAACGATATTATCATTCAAATGACGTAGGTCCACACATAGACGAATTTTTCCATTGCTGCGTCTAGCGACCACCAATGGAGAAATCCATTTTGATGCTTCAATGGGTTGAATTACTCCTAATGCCACCAATCTTTCCAGCTCATTTGAAACTTCGTCTCTAATCAAAATAGGAACATTCCTAACCTTGTGTACCTTCGGAACTGAATTGGCCTTCAAAATTATCCGATGTTCAAAACCCTTTAAATTTCCCAAGCTCGTGTCAAAAACTGAAGGAAATTTACATAACAGATCCTTTGCGACATCCAACTCTTCATCCACCACCTTCACCTGTTCTTCACTGTTTGGATCCAGGACAATATGCAATTTGCCCTGATCAATCCAGCCAAGAACTGGTGGTCCTTTCTTACTTATGTACAACTTAGCTCGAGTGGATCTGTTTTTAATTCTAAAGGTTAACCATCTATAACCTAACATATCGATTTTATCACCACTATCACCTTGCGGTTGTATGTTAGGTTCACATAACTCCATACCAATCTTCCCTACGTATTTATCTCTCCATTCCTCATTCACAATGGTATATGGTGAACCAGAATCAGCAAAAATGTTCATGATAACTCCTCCAATGCTTATTTGACACTCTGGCTTGTTTCTCCCTGGCTCCCCATTAACATACAAAATCAAATTTTTTGTAGAGCATACAATACTATCACTTCAAAACACATGACTTCTTCCATCCTCTTCATCTTCCCGTTCTGAATTTTCCAACACACACTTCACGTTACTATCTTTCTTCCTGCAAACCTTCGTAAAATGACCAATCAAACCACAATTTCCACACTTTCTTTGGATAGCTGGACAAGTCTTGCTATACGCTAAGTGATCCTTATTACCACATCTGTGGCACCTATTTTTTTCTTTAGACAATGATTTTGATTGGGCATTGAAAGACTTACTGGCAGGCTGGAGGATATTGTAAGACTTACTTGCAGGTTTGGCGTTTATTTTACAAACTATCTCAGACTCCTTAACTTTTAACAGTAACTCCTTGGCACATCTACCTGACATCTCAGCTTTACGCACAATGTTAATAACCTCCTCAAGTGAAGAATCCCCATTCACCCATAAGCGTTCTTGAATGCCTTGATTATGAATATGCATAACCAATTGATCCCTAATTAACTCAGTTTGTAATGCTCCAAACTTGCAATCAATTGCAAATTTTTTAAGTTCAGCAACATAATCATCCACATATTAGTTCTCATTTTGCTTACGTTGAAAAAATGTATACCTAGTAATACCTATACAAACCTTCAGTGCAAAATAAGTGTCAAGATCTTTCAATGCCGCCTCAAAAACATTCTGATCTCCTGCAACCGAAGCCTTTAACATTTGGTTATACACTCCTAACCCATAAGGACCTAAAGAATGTAGCAAGATATGTTTGTTTTTGTTCTGCTGACATGTTACCTGAATCACCTACTGCATCAATGTAATTTATAAAGTACTCCTTCCACTCTAACCATTTAATCGATGGTTCAGAACCTGTTGGCCAAAATGCATGTGGTGGTGAAATGCTAAAATTCTGTGTTGCCATTCTACAATAACTACTCCTAACTTATATTTAACACAAAGATATGGAAAAAAAAAAACAATGCAACTAGTTAACTGTTTTCCATTAGGAATATCCTAAAGAATAAAGATGGCCGCTAAACACATTGGTTAATTCCAAGGAATCCGATTTAGTCCAGTAGCCAGAAACGTGGTTTCCAAATGAAAAAAGAGTTGTTGAAAACCAGCGAGTATTGCAGCACAATAAAGTCACCACGATCTTCAGTATCTCCACGATACGCCCAGCAAAAACATGAAGCTTCAGTATCTCCACGAGTCCGAGCTCACAGGCAAATAATCATCGTTGCCCAGCAACAACATGAAGCCACGGAATCCATCAAAATGGCCGCCGGCATACACAACCGGCATTCTCGTTGTTATGGCAACTTGACGCACGCACGACGCATCAAATTACTGTTGTCCAGAGCCCAAATTAACGTCCTCTGTGAATCCTGCTATTAAACAGCACGACTGCTGAGCACACCATCCGAATTGATCGATCCTCCCAGCTGCTATACACATGCCAGTAAGTAAAAACACTTGGTCGGCACAGGAAGAGTGTTCCGCAGCACCACACCAGTCCACACAGCGCAGCACGCGTATTCCTTGGCTCCAGGCGCTCGTTGCCAAATTGTAGTGAAGACATCACAACAATTTAAGTGTAATACACTTTATTGCCCGGAGCCTACGGGAAAAGCCTCTTCTCCAACCGCTCTCCCGTTTCGTTTCTTCGATGCGATCCACGGCGCGCAAGCCGCAGTGGAACGCGTTTGAATGTAAACACAACACATAGTTCATCAAATGAAACCTAAGATGTGAAGATGTACAGTAGTAATTTAGGTTTACTTTCAGTTCATTTTTCTCTCCGACATTCACCTACTTATAACAGAACCGAACAAATCTGCTTGATTGGCTGTAATTTCCGACTGTGCTTTACCTCAGTTGACTTGAATACAATGTAGGCCTCCCAAGGGAACTTAGCTGCCAAGGTGCTGGCGAGGAATAAAGGTAAGATGCACAATAATTGAGCAGCGTAAAGTCTTGCCTCTGTGAGAGCTACTGGCATTGCCAATGTTTTTTAGCCATGCTGTGCAACAGCATAGCTGCTGTTCAGCACTGTGAAATGTTAGTGGCGTGGCAGATAGGAGAGTGGCGTAAAGGAGAATGGCGCAGAGAGGTGCAGATCAGAGTAGTAAAAAGTAGAGTGGAATAGACTGGAGAGACGTAGAGTAATGTGGCATAGAGTGGAGCAGCGTAGAGTAAAGCAACGTAGAATAGAGTGATGTAGAGTGGAATGAAGTGACAGAGTGGAATGGAGTGACTTAAAGTGGAATGCTGTACAGTAGAAATGCTTAAAGTACAGAGGCTTAGAATGGAGTGGAGTAGAGTGCTGTAGAATTGCACTCTACGGAGTGGCGAAGAGTGGAGTACCATGGATTATAGTGCCAGAGATTAGACTGGTATAGGTTGGAGTGGGTAGAGTAGAGTGGAGTGGAATAGGTTGGAGTGGAGTAGACTGGCATAAAGTAGAGTGACACAGAACAGAGTGGAGTGCAGTACAGTGGCATAGAGTGGCATATACTAGAGTGGCATATAGTCCAGTAGGTAAGAATGGAGTGGAGCGGCTTAGAGTAAAGTGGCCTGGAGTAGAAAAACACAAGGTAGAGTGGCTTAAAGTGGAGTGGCACAGAGTACAGTGATGTAGAGGGGAGAGGCGTAGAACAGAGAGACCCAGACTAGAGAGGCTTAGAGTGAAGTGGTGTACAGTGGAGTGGAGTGCCTTTGAGTGGCAATGTGTGGAGAGGCGTGCACAGAATAGGGTAGAGTACAGTGGTGGAGATTAGACTGGTATAGAGTAGAGTGGAACAGAGCGAGGTGGAGTGCAATGGACTGGCGTAGAGTAGAGTGGCGCAGAGTAGACTGGGGAGGAGTAGAGTGGCACAGAGTAGAATAGAGTAGCGGAAAGCAGAGCGCCATACACTGGAGACATAAGATTAGGTGGAGTGGTGTAGATTTGCATGGCATAGAGAAGTGTGGCATAGAGTGAACTGGAAAAGAGTGGAGCTATGTTTAGAGTGGTGAGTGTATTCCTGAAGCTTATGGTCGATAGCTAGAATGATATTTATGGTTGATCTCAAAAGCTGTACAGATTATTTGTAAAATCCCATTTTTAAAATGTGTTCCACAATCAATCTCAAAAGAAGTAGAAAGTCAAAGTGTAGGAATTAACTCCCTCAACAGCAATTTGGAAACTGTAAGGCTATCTAATCTCCCAGAGGGAAATGCCTTCACCCATTGGAAAAGCAAGCAGATAACTACCAAGATGTACTTTAAACGTAAGCCTAGGGCAGATTGATTTTTATTCTAATTCTCTTAGCAAGACGTGAGATTTGCAGGAAATGGCTTTGACGCTGACCCCCCATTAGTTGTATACTGCAGCGTTTCCCAACCTGTGGTCCGCGGACCCCTAGGGGTCCGTCACACATTCCCAGGGGGTCTGCAGGCCTGGACTGGCATGAAGGCACTTCTCCAGCTGGGCCCTCTGCAGAAAAATGTGCATGCTTTTTTATCTGGTTATTTATTTGTGCGATGGCTTTAAAAGCACTGCAAAGTTCAGTGTAAGCTTTCGGACAAAAATAAAAGTGTCAACTGTGGTGATTAAGATACCAGCTGGAGAGATGGGAGTTTGTCTATTGGCAGATTTGACTCATTGGAGGTAGTGCAGATGGTTAATATGCCAGATGCAAAGAACATGTATCATGCAATGAACCACATTTTATGTGCATAGCGCTGTGAGTTACCGCTTTTGTCACAGAGATTCTTTGGTTATTGTGAAGTTCATAAGTCAAAATCATAATCTAGCACAGTGAATTATGAACTACCAACAAAGAACTACATCGAACAAATTAGAAAATTATATTTTTTCCAATTCTTTCATTACTGCAAAAAAAAAAAAAAAAAAAAAAAAAAAAAGGTTTGCTTGCATAGGAGTATGCTATTATTAAAGTCAAGGCTAGCCACTGTGTTATGTTCTGAATCCTGAGTTTTCTCCAGACCAAGCGCTCTTAGAAAATGCCTAACAGTATGGATGAGGTGAATCCTACACCTTGTAGTCCCCTGTAAAGTGTTTTGACACCCAACACTGGTATGAGAGGTGCTATAAATCAAATTAAATACATGTGACAGAGAGGCTATGGTAAGATGAGAGGCCTTTATGGTTTTACTTCCTTTGCCCACCACACATTAAGTTAAAAACTTTATGTATCTAAAAAATAAAAACAAAAATCGCTTGGGAAATGTAGAATGCGACTTGAGGATTCAGCTTTCCTAAATAAAACCAAAACATTGAAAAGTTAGTCTCCAAGATGCAGCACCAACTTTCCCAGTAAAGTTTTCCAATTTTTGAATTTTTTTCCAATATAAAATATTGATATGTTTACTAATTTGAGTATCTGTTCAGCACGTACTTGTTTGTGTATTTTTTGCGAATTACTGTTTTAATGTTTGAAATTTAAATTGTACAAATTTCTTGGGGGTCCCCGGTTTCCAGTAGTTATTCAGTGGGGGTCCTCAAGAGTCAAAAGGTTGGGAAACACTGGTATACTGGATTATAGCCGCCATTTATGTCAGTCATCTTGACAAAGGGTGCAATTCTAGAAGCCTGGAAAAGACCTGGAAAATGTTTGAAGCATGGCAACGTGTCCAATGATTACATAGGTATGAGGCACTACTGGACAGCTTATCCACAGCTGTATTTATGCGGAATATTAGTTAATTGCCTCGATGAGGCCTAACAGATAATTATCACGAAACTGGAGTAGTGCTGACGGTAAACTGAGGACAAAAAAACAAGACGTACCTTAAACCATTACAATTTGGAATGTCAAAAAAATCTGGATGGAGTCTTGTAGATGGGTCTTCTGATTTGCAAATATGATTCATAATAGTAACTGTTCTTCTGCTTTGATTATTGAAATAACATATCAGATTGCAAATATCTTCAGCAACGTTTCAAAAACCTGTATTTTCCACAGTACTTTTTGACTATTTTATTCAACCTATCCGTACATGCATGGGACTGTTATGCGAACATTTACACGTAATGAGTGAGCCAAGATATATTTATGCTCAGCATTCACATACAGATCCCGATCATTTTTCTTGTAGCCTAGTCTCTCTCATTAAAATTTTTCTGGGGCATTTTCCTGTAAATCTCTCAGTTTGCTTAAAGTTATCTGCATTGAATCCATATAGAAATAATTTCCATTACCTGCAGCTTGTACTGAATTAGTTCCCAATTCGCCATTTTCACCCTCTTGTACAACCTTCTTACAGTACAGCATTTTAGTTGTGGAAACCATATTTAGCTAGATAACTTCACAAAGCAAGCATATCAAGTTTACAGTCCCCCTTTGCCTTAGATGCTACCAGTAAGTCATCAATATATCTGCACTAAAAACTGAACTGCATGGCAGATTCAAACTCTCGATCTTTCCTCTAGATTTGACAACAAATGAAAGGACTTTCTGTATACACTTTTGGGATTCTACACCATAAGAGAACTTTATTCAGAAACTGAAATGCAAAAAGGAATTCTGATTCCACATACAAAGGACTTGAGAAGAACACTTGGCTTAAGTCGATGACTGTATACTATTCTGCTTCTAATTCGGTAGCACTATACAACATGAAACAACAATCTTGTTAATCTTCAAGATATCTTGTGCGATTCACCACCTGCCATTCGGTTTTTAAATTCCCACCATGGGAAAGCTACAAAAACTACTAAATACCTCACAAAGAATTTCTTGCTCAGTTATCTTTTGAATTACTGCTTTCATTCCCTCTCGAGTCTGGTGAGTTTATTTAACAAATTGAATCCACCATCTTGTCTTTCAATCTCACATTATCCGATCTGCAATAAGCCATGCAAATCATTTCCCAATAAGTTCAAAGGACTTGAATCATGGAAAATAAACTGGTGCTTGTTTCTCCATCTGACCAATTTTAGCTGGAACATCTGCTGTAACCCGAACAAAAGTTTGTTTATTACTGATCCCTCAAACTTGTACTTCTCTTCTCGAGAGGGGTACATCTGTAAAATGTAGACAGGTAGAGCTTGTATCAAACAAAAATTAAACAGGATGGCCACTGACTTCTCAGTCAATGTATGGGTCACTTTGGTCTACTGCAAGGACTTATCCATGTAAGTAATCTTCCTCAACCTTCAAGCACCGTCCTTGTGAACTACTTACTACTAACTAATATTAATCCTAATGTGATTTTCGTTGGGTGTGAATTGTCTAGTGAGGTGTAAGGAGTGGACTTTCTGCAGACATCTGGAGGTTGTTTACAACCTCCAAACTTATTAAGAAATTTACAAGCCCTGATGTGTTTTTTTAATTTAACTTTGGAAGAGCTTACTTGCTATGTTATGCTGACAGGATTGAGCCTTTGTAACTCCCATGTTTTCTGGAACGAATTACATGAAAACACATCCATCTTTTGTGGACTGCAAGCAGACACTTTAGTGATTAAGTATTCACAGACTTGCGACAACATGACAAACCTATTGAATAGGACTGTTCTCAAAATGTCAGGCTAAACATACATAGTGTACAAAGAGGGACAGTTGACTCTACAACATCTAGATTACACATGTATTTCTCTGCTGAGTAACAATCCTACTGACAAAATACTACAGTGCAAACAGCTAGATTGAAGAAAAGCCCTTTTTTACGGGGAAAACAGATTTTGGTTTCTCCCACACCTGCACTGGCAGCACCAACAAAAGCTAGCATTACTAATGTGTGTATGCTACACCTTCATTGGGTGCAGAAAACTGCAGTTTTAAATGCAACTGATGTAAAATTTTAAAATCATCCAATGCAATATACCCACGCATAATAATAATAATATGGTCAACACAGACGGCTCTGCACAGCGCATGGTTGACGCTAAACAGAAGTGCTCTGTGCCTTGAGTTACAGTGCAGGGAGCCTTTGAAGATCGTGACTTCAAGGCACTATGCACATACACTAAAGGTCTGGGTGATTCCTCTGCATAACAAGCACAAATACAGGGCCTACTACTTGATTTTCAGATGGCTGACCCACCAGATCCCACACTTATTTGGTCAGATTCAACATTCTATGTGCTAGGCTACAATGTAGAATTAACACACAAACACTTAAGCAGATTCAGAATTTTAAAGGAGAAGCCAATACAACGTAAACACCTCTGCAGAAAGTTAGCTATTTCTATTAGACAGGCTTCCGCTGGTCCATGTATAACACACCATTGCCCCAAAAAAGTGAAGACTTGGCTGCAAATGCAACAGTGCAAGCCTTAAAAAGTAGCTACTCTAACTAAACCTCACACTAATATCGATGCAAACATTTTAGTCCCACAACAAGCAACACTGAAAGTTGAAAAGCCTCCTGATGGTTTACCCGCCAAATACTCTTGCATTCTTACTCAAGATAATATAGCTGGGACTGGATATAGGCATAGTTATAATGAGCAAATTCAATTAGATTCAGTCTCATGCAGAGATAGCTTTTGCTCATGCTGGCATCAGCTCTACTACATCAATGCTACCACAATGACAGTGGTGGCCATTTTCACCAAAACATACCAAAAAATATCTGCATCAATGCAACATTTGTGAACAATAAAAGCATTCATCGGTTGTAAGATCAGCATTTACTCCCCTTATTGTCTGACAGCCCACTCGCAGTAAACTTTCTCAACCATGTTGGCCATTACCAAATGTCAATCAACATAATTACATAATGTTTGCAGTATATTCATGATCCAGAATTCTTTGAGTGTGGCCACAAAAGACTGCCACTGCTTGAGTGGCCATAAAAGACTTGCAGTGTCCAGTAGCAATGGAAACAGCTTATGACTTTGTTTCAAACAATGGTCCTGCATTCACCACAAAGTTGTTGATGGGTGTTATCTGTGTTCTGGAAGTATGACTACTATATTTGCAAGCATTCCACTCAGAATCAAACAGCGTTGTACAGCGAGTCAACAATACACTTAAATAACCCTTGACTGCTAGGTTATTGGCTACAGGATTGACAAGGCTACATTGTCTGTATGGGGTTTAGAGAGCTCTAAAAGGTTGCCCTGAGGAGTATTAAGTCTTCACACTTGATACAAATTACTCCTTGGAGTACCAAAGTATGTACCTGATCTTGATTTCACTGAAAAGTCAAAGCACCTGACCCTATTTCATGGTTTAATATATTACTGACTGTCCAAGAAACTAAAGTGTCCAACGTAAAGAGAAAGTTATTAAAGCTGCTGGTGGGTGGCTACACAAGGTCAGAAAGTAGTTCAGAAAAAGATCCAAGTCAAGCCAGTCTTTAGGCCATCGTACAGACAACCTGTTGCAGTTCGTGTTGTGGAAAACACGCAGAAGGTAATTTTGCCACCGCGTCCAGGTGCAATGACAACAGGAAAGTGTTGATCGATCACATCAAAAAGCCCTATATGGCTGATTCTGTTCAGCAGACCTCCAGTGACACTAAAGTGCCTATGAAGGAGATGAAAACAGACTCTTCTTACTCTGGAGGAATTACCCCAAGAAGAGTACAGCCATGCTGAAACCCTTAACCTCACTTTGGGTATTGATGAGACTGCTGTGTATCTCCAGTGCCAGCTTTAATCTGCAATATTAACAAATGCAACCTCTGCAACTGTGGTTTATTATGAACCACCATTAGAAGCCACATTAAATGAAATGATAGAGTTGAAAGATATTATGATGTATAAAAATGAATCCGTTCAGGTTTTGAAGCAACAGAAATAATCATTCCTCCAGTCAGCAATGATCATATATCTGTTTTGCTTCTGGAGTTTGTCATTCTAATGTGAATTACATTTTGCTCTTGCTGTGTTCCATGAACTGCAACTAAATTCTTCTTCTCACATAGCACAAAGGGATTATCATGCTTTGAACATCACTGCTTATCCTGTGCTGCACCATGTTATTCGGGAAAGGGTTCCTTATCAAATCATGGGTCTGATAAAAATGATTCAATGATAAATACAGTTTAACAAAATCTCCCTGGCTGACATCATAATTCCAGGCCCTTTTACAAATTCATGGGACATAAATGCTCTTCAAAAATGAATGAATGGTTTGAGTTCATATAGTGCAGTGGAAATGAGGATCCTTTTTTAAATGAGTATGTTTTGTTTTCAGCATTATAGACATCACTGTATTCATCATTCAGAAAGCCCTACAGGAAGCATTGTCAAACGCTGCCCATAAAAAGTCCTGAAAGGTTTGAGAGATTTCCCTAATTTAATGATTATGACAGGTCTGATGCTTCTGCTTTTTCTTAATGAGAACCATTACAAATGAAAATGAAACAGATCTTGTTCTCACATCATAGGTTAATTCCTTCCATGCACTTTATTCTTTCATTTGCATAACAAAGTTATGCCTCGTGAGGGGCATGGCAGGCTGCGGAGGTTCAGCAGCATGCTGAGCACTTACCAGGTTTCCTGGGCAGTGACCGTGCGGCACGCCCTCGAACCGAATTAGCGCGCACGATGTGCTGCCGTGTTTTGCAGGAGTTGTGGGGGCCGGGGGGTGTCTCCAGGGGGCTCTGATGGGCTGAGCGGCCTCTCCAGATATACGCTTTGGAACAGAGTCGCCTTGGAGGTCTGTTGGTCGCGCCGAGCTGCAGCACGTGCTCCCCTACAAGGGGGAAGAGGTAGAGCCAGCACAAGCGGAGTCAGCAGAGAGCCTGCCGGATTGCCCAGGAAGATGGTAGGGAACGCAAAGGTGGCGAGGGAGGCGGCAGAGGGGGCCAGAAAGATGGTAAGGCTTCACAAAGGGGTGGGGAGACTCCTGGCCTGGCCCCCCAGTACAGAAGAACAAAACTGAGGTGGGCAAGCTGGTAGTTTCTTGAATGGAGGATTGGAGGGTGCTTTGGAAGCCACTAAATCTGTCTCCTCGAGGCCGAGTGAGGGCCAAACCAGGCAATTGGGGACAACATGTGAATGTAGTAGCGTGATTACACTGAGTAATGCGACCAGAAAACAGAGAAGCAGCCCAGTTATCAAACCTAAAACTAAAGTTACTCCCTCATTGAGATCTTATTTTAAAATCAGGCCAGTAATAGCGGATATCTCCCCTAGGATGCCCGCAAGCTATGAGGGGAGGAGAAGGTGACTGGAGGGAGTGATTCAGGGTTAAGAGGTACACCAGCTAAATCTAATGGTCCCTGAGGAGTCAAGTGTGGATAATCAAGGGTCCCCCCCACACAGTCCTATAGAGAAACGGTCGCCCTTTCCAAAGGAACAAACCTAGGGCCACCAGAGGAATTAGCCTCTGGCCAGGCTACAGAATGCCACACAATAAGTTCCCAAGCTGGCCCTACATTAGATCTCTCAGTGGAAACGATGATTCTCTCTCTCTGTCTAAAGATATCAGAAAGGGCTTTGCAATATCTGAAAGGAATCAGGGAGAAATAAGAGAAGCCTGTGAGGCACTGGAGAAGAAGCTCAACCTCCTGACAGTAAGAACTCAGGTCCTTGAAGAAACTGTTGGAGCCATGAAGGATGAAGTAAGACTACATAAAGAGGAAATTCAATTGTTGAAGGGAACCAAGCAGGATCTACAGAACAAACTAGAACAGTTGAAGAATAGTTTGGGGAGAAATAACTTGAGAGTTTTAAATGTACCGGAAGGAGTGGAAGGGGAGAATCTTAAAATCTTTGTGGTCTCGCTTATTGTAAGAGACATTCAGAGGATTCCTAGAGACCCCTTGAAGAGAAACGCCAACAAGAGCAAGCCTTGTAAGATTTTGATTAACTTCCAAACATATGGGTTGAAAGAAAAAATACTAGCCAAGGCATTAAAGCTAAAAACTATTAGAGTTCAGGACTTCTCCGAGATTAGGTCAGACCTGTCCAGGATCACCATCAACAAACAGTAGGAGCTAGGGAGGCGATTGGATGAATTAAAAAAGTTAGGCGTTTCTGCACAACGTAAGTTTCTGGCCGCCCTCTGAGTTAGGTACAACAACAAGATGTATAATGTTAGAGATGGCAACGCAGCTGATGAGGGATGGTATGAAAAATTAAAAGGTTGAATTCCGCCCAGGAACCTTGGGTGCTCTAATATTGGTCTAACACCAGTCCATTATTCAAGAGGGGTTCTTCAAGGGAAGGAGGGGTTGGGTTAGGGTGGTAATGGGGGGGCACAGGGCTGGGAGCATGAGGAAAAAAGAAATAAAAAAAAGGATCCTCTTTCGCCTCAATTAATTTCGCTCCCATCTGTCACTGGTGGGTGACACTGGCAAGTGCCTGGGGCCCAAGGGCAGATCCATTCAGATAATCTCTTGGAATGTTAATGGTTTAAGAACTAAAGGAAGAAGAGACAGGGTCCTACAATATTTGAGACTCACCAGCACAAATATTAATCCTGCAGCAAACTCATTTAACCAGAGAGGAAAGTATAGAGCTCTTCAAAACGTAAACATGGGTTCAATATTGTGTTTGTACTGAGCATAACTTTAATACTCAAGGAGTGGCAATTCTGATTAAACATCATGTTAATGCAGGAATATTGGAGGTGAAGTCTGATTCTGTAGGAAGATGGATTATAGTTAAGATACAGATCAACGGTAGGAGGATCATGCTGGTAGGCTTTTATGGCCGGAACTGCGATGATAAAGGACCACTTAAAAAGCTGTTCTCTCAGTTATCTGACTTCCCTTATCCAATTATCATGACGGGGATTTTAATGTGGTCTTAGGCAATAAGCTAGATAGGTCAGAGAAATGTAGATCTACAGGGATCCCAAATCCCAGAGATATTTGAAGGGGATGATGAAGGAACTTGGGTTGTGTGAACTATGGCGGCAGAGAGTTGGGGCGAAACAGGGCTTTTCTTTTAGCAATAAAAAGTAAAATAATGCCTCCCGTATAGACTATTTTCAAGTCCTCTACAGGCTGTGTGAACTTGTAGAGGAAATAACCTACCTGCCAGCCCATTTATCGGATCATGCGGCGGTAGTATTAGACTTTATTCTAGCACAGGAGACGGGAAGTAGGAGATGGACGTTGGATCGTACGTTACTGCTAGAGAGTGAGATTGTTTACCAATTACGTATAGAGACTGAGGAGTTCTTCAAGATTAATTTAGGGTCTGCTAATGGTCTGCTAGTGGTATCGGACACATTTAAAGTGGTAATAAGTGGAAAAATCCTGAGTCTAGCCAGTTACAAAAGTAAGCAGTATAGGAACACAATCAGTCATTTAGAACAGGAAACAGTAAAATATAAGAATCAACTAGCTTTGAATACAGAGGAGCCTAAAGCCTTGACCAATAAGTTGAGAGGTTTGAGGCAAAGAAGTGTTACATGCTAGAATTAGAAAAAGAGAGGAGGCTAGTAAGTTGGCACATTTCGAGTATGGAGAAAATGCAGGAAAGTTGTTAGCTTGGAAGAGCAAACATGACCAAGTGCAGAAACGTATTAAAGAAATTGAGTTAGACCAGTCTGGGGAGAGGTCATCGAGTAGTAAGGTTATAGAGCATTCCTTTCAAGAGTTTTTCACACAACTTCAAACAGAAGAGGCAATGGTGAGAGAAGAGGACATAGGAAATTGGTTAGGAGAAGACATACTCCCTTATATTACACGAGAAGAGCAGACCCTTCTGAACAAGCCAATTTCTTTGAGGGAAATCAGGAATGCTCTGAAATGTAGTAAGGGAGGCAAAGCAGCTGGGCCAGATGGTATCCCGACAGATCTTTATAAGGCTCTGGGGGAGGCAATAATTCCAGCCCTGTTAGTATTTTGTACAGGGATTTATTTTAAACAGAGTTCCCATTCCGACTTCATGGAACAAGGCCACCATTACACTGATTTTGAAGCCTGGTAAGAACCTGGCGAACTGTGAATCGCACAGGCCTATATCTTTGCTGAACAGTGATTATAAAATATTTGCTAAAATATTAGCGGATAGATTAAGTGGAGTGCTGAGTCGTCTGATACGTCCCGACCAGAAAGGTTTTATTAGAGGAAGATTTTTACACAAATTGACTTTTAATCTGGTAGGGGCAATAGATATGGCTACAACCTTTGAAGTTCTTCTAGCAGTAATAACTCTAGATGGAATGAGTGCCTCTGATAGAGTTAATTGGAAGTATTTAAGTCGGATTTTGAGTTTATACAATATGGTGGGAGGAAAATTCTATAGAGCTATAGGATTGATTTATAATGTCCCCTCGGCAAGAGTATTAGTAAACGGAAACCTCACAGAGCCTTTCAGGATAACCATAGGTACTAGGCAGGGCTGCCCTCTGTCCCCCCCCTACTGTTCAACCTCTATATAGAACCCTTTGCTAGGAAAATAAGGCAGGACTCCTTAATATCCCCTTTTAATTGCAACGTTTGGGAGAAAAAGGTAGCTTTATAAGCAGACAACCTTTTAGTGTACACTGCTGATCTATCAACAGCTCTCCCCACACTTATGGCTTTATCAGAGGACTATGGTGGAGTGTCTGGATATTGTGTGAATGCTGGGAAGACAGAGATCATGGCATGGAACCAGAAGAAGGAACAAGCACAAGTGAAGAGTGAAATGAGATACTTAGGCATAACAATCACACAGGAGATTGAGTATCTTTCCACAAAGTACCTAAAATTACTCTCGGGCGAATGTTTAAGTTAATGCAGAGATGGGTGCACCTTCCCCTGACAATAGTGGGTAGAGTCAATCTGGTTAAGATGGTGATCTTGCCTAGATTGAACTTTTTGTACAGTTCCATCCCACTTTCAATGCATAAGAGTTATCTAGAAAAAAAATCAGCAAAGGAGAATCTCCTTTATATGGGCATCTAAAGGGCCTAGGATTTCTTGGAAAAAGTTGCGCACAAGGTGAGAGAAGGGGAGTTTGGTACTCCCAGACTTAAAATATTACGCCTGGGCATTCAAATTTAAAAATACAATGATGCTTTTCACATCTCCAGACTCCACAGCAATTGGTGATATGTTTAAAGCTATGGTTGCCACTGTTAAAGGGGTAACAAAGGGTTTTCTTTACAAATTCGGCGATCCGAAATTCTTCAAAAAGGTAAAATTGAAGACACTATGGCCCTCATTACAACCCTGGCGGTCGGTGTTAAAGCGGCTGTAACACGGGCAACAGGCCGGAGGTAAAAAAAAAATGGGATCATGACCACGGCGGAAACCGCCAACATAGACAGGCACTTTAACACTCCGACCTCCACGGCGGTAGCAACAAACACCGAGGCGGTCACCGCCAACAGACAGGCGGAAGACAATGTACCACCCACTGTATTACAAGGCACCAATCCGCCAGCTTTTCCTGGACGGTACCAACGCCATCAAAAGCACGGCGGAAACAGTCTTTGGAAGGGAAACCACTCACCTCTTGACACTCCACGAAGAACCAGGACGCCATGGAGCCCGAATTGCAGATCCTCCCTATGTTGGTGTATCTACTAATACACCACGAAGTAGAAAGAAGGCGGCGGTGACGGTGAGTACTGCACCTAGCACACAGGGGAGGGGAGGAGGGAAAAGAGAGTGGCACACACACGCAACACCCCCACCCTCACCCACATCACCATACACACAAACATATCCAACAACAATACAGATACACCCCGTCGCCCCCTGGAAGAACGCAAGGACAAAAGGAAATGAGTCTAACCAGTGTTATATTGGAACATTCAGATACATCAAAAGAAAAAAATAAATAAGCAGTATATACAAATATTTACATTACGTACACAATTCCGTACACTGTCCCTTGTAAATGTCCGTGGAACAGTGGTCCCAAAAAGCATGGGCAAAGCGCACACATGACACCTGCCTCAAAACGGAGAGAACACTACAGGGGCATCAGGGTGAAAAAAACACAGGCACCTCAGGGGGAAGTGGAGGGGGGGCACCTCAGCCGGAAGATGGTACGACGCCACTGCTCCCCGAGGGGGCTCCATGCCCACTGCTTGGTCCTGGGGAATGCAAAGCAACAGTCTCTTAAGTGGGTGGGTTGCCCACTGCTTGCTTCTGGGGAGTGCAAAGCCACAGTCTCTCAAGTGGGTGGTTTGGCCACTGCTTGGTCCTGGGGAGTGCAAAGCCACAGTCTCTCAAGTGGGTGACATGTTCCACTGGTTCTGGAGGGGGTTTTGTGCCCAGAGTGCTTCATCCTGCCAAGGATTGGGTGAGTGGATGTATCTCTCCACTGGTTCTGGAGGGGGCTTTGTGCCCAGAGTGCATCATCCTGCCAAATATTGGGGGAGTGGATGCATATCTCCACTGGTTCTGAAGGGGGCTTTGTGCCCAGAGTGTTTTATCCTGCCAAGGATTGGGTGAGTGGATGCATATCTCCACTGGTTCTGGAGGGGGCTTTGTGCCCTGATTGCTTCATCCTGTCAAGGATTGGGTGAGTGGATGTATCTCTCTACTGGTTCTGCAGGGGGCTTTGTGCCCAGATTGCTTCATCCTGCCAAGGATTGGGGGACTGGATGCATAACTCCACTGGTTCTGGAGGGGGCTTTGTGCCCAGTGCTTCATCCTCCCAAGGATTGGGGGAGTGGATGCATAACTCTACTGGTTGTGGAGGGGGCTTTGTGCCCAGTGCTTCATCCTCCCAAGGATTGGGGGAGTGGATGCATATCTCCACTGGTTCTTGAGGGGGCTTTGTGCCCAGTGATGCTGCACCTGGGGTGTGGCAGTTAACATCCTCTCACCTGAGTGTCAGCCACGCGATGTACCTGGAACAGGAAGCATGATGCTCCATGGAGGCAGAGCTACACTCCATCCTGCGGCGACTTAGGCTGCCAACTGCTGGTCGTGTCAGTGCTGGAGGTGGTGCCTCAAGTGACGTGTCCAGGACGTCGCCGGCAGCCTCGGACGGCTGCCCACTGGTGATGCTGCTGACGTCCGACAGAGTGGTACTGGCTGGGCACGTGGCGGTGCAGGTGGCGGTGGCTGCGGTGGAGATGCTGCTGGTGCTGGCCGTGGTGCAAGTGTCTGTTGTGGTGGAGGGAGACACCATATCGTCTCCAGCAGCCTCGGATGGCTGATCCTTGGGGAGGATGCTGCAGACTGACATTGTTGCAGCAGCGGTGCAGGTGGCGGTCGTTGCGGCGGTGGTTACTGTGGAACAGGTCGCTGGCATCCCTGACGAAATCGTGGTCACCAGCCCCTCACCAGGAGACACCGTGCCCTGAGGTGACTTGCCCTTTGTCTTGTGGCCCTTCCCCACCTTGGCAGTCGCTGCTGGGACCTTGGCACTGCTCTCTCTGTGTTTTGGCGAGGCCTTGCTGGGTGGTTGGTGCGACTTTCCCCTGCTGGAAGCCGGCCCCTTTTTGACCTTTGCAGGTGGCGGAATAGGGTGGTCTTTCCCATCTGTAGGTAGCACACTGGCAGCTCTGACGGGTGCCCACTTCGATCCACCCTGACTTGCACGGATCACAGCAGACGCAGATGTGGTGGCTGAGGTGCTGGGCTGGGATCTAGACATCCTGGCCATAGGGGACGGATGTGGTGGGGGGGAAGGGGGGAGTTGGTAAGGGTTAGGGAAGAGGTTCAAGTTAGCTAGGAAAAGTATTTTAGATACACTGGGACGGGAAGATGGAGGGGGTGTGGGAGTGGTGGAAGAGGTAGTGGCTGTAGGAGGTGTACGTCTGCTGAGTTTGGGTGAAGGTGCATAGGCTGGAGGCTGTTGTGAGGTGGATGGCTGTTGGGTGGGTGTGTGCCTGCGTTTGTGTAGTTTGGGAGGAGGGCTCACAGACACACTGGGAGAGGACACAGGGGATGTGTGAATGGTAGTGGGGGTGGTGATTGCACGTGAGCGGTGTGTAGTGATGGGCCTGCTGGTGATGGAGGCAGTGGCTGATGATGTAATGCATGCAGGTGTGAGTGGAGACGAGACTGGGAGGGAGGTGGAGGACGTGGAGGAGGGGGACACAGTGGAGGAAGTGGATGTTGGTATGTGTGCATGGGTATGGTGCCTGTGTGAGTGCCTGTGGGATGTGTGGTGCTTATGTTTCCTGAGCCACTTTTGTCTGTTGATGTGTGTGCATGCTGGTCTGATGGTGTGCTTGGGATAGGTTGAGGTAGAGGGGATTGAGTCTGGGTGGTGGAAGTTGGAGGGGGGAGGCTGGACACAGGGACAATGGCTGCCATCAGTGCTGAGGCAGAGCCTGAAATGCTCTCTGTTGGGCCGCCACGCCAGAATGAATGCCCTCCAGTTATGCATTTGTTAGCTGCAAATGCCTCTCGACACCCTAGATGGCATTCAGAATGGTAGACTGCCCAACAGTGAGGGATCTTAGGAGGCCAATAGCCTCCTCACTGAGGGCAGCAGGGCTGACTGGTGCAGGGCCTGAGGTGCCTGGGGCGAAGGAGATGCCCACCCTCCTGGGTGAGCGGGCACGTGAAACATGCTATGGGGCTGCTGGGAGGGCGGTGCTGGTAGGGGGGTGGCAGCTGTACCTGTTGGGGTGGGCACAGAGGTGTCCTCCACTGCCAGGGAGCTTCCATCAGAGGAGTCGCCGCTGTCGCTGGTTCCCCCTCCTGTCCCCTTCGTGGAGCTCCCCTCGCCCTCCGTCCCACTGGTGCCTTCACCCTCCGTGGATTCACCCTCCTGGGCCATGTGTGATGCAGCTCTTTCCGTCGCCGGCGCCTCTCCTCCTCCGCCAGATGATGCTAATGCACACAAGGACAGGGTGACAAAACAAGAAGGGGGGAGAGACAGAGTACACACATGGTCAATGGCAGCAACACCATTACCGTTGGCGGACACAACACACACAGAGCTGCCCTTTGCACTAGGCCTTGGCCAACCACCCACTATGGTAGTCACCACCCCATGGGGTACAATGCCTAACGCCAACATATGCACACCAGACACCCACAGGACCCTGCACACTAGTAGCTGTCCAATTGTACCATTGGGGTAGGGGTGCTTCTGAGCCTGCAAACAAGGGAGCTACCCTGGCAAGACCACCCTTGCCTAGGGGCACCCACAGCCCACACCCAGATCTCTCCTAAACCGCGCAGAGTCAGCTTTATGACACTGTACTCACCCCCTTGTGGCTGCTGTGATGCCCTCAAGCGCCCATCCAACTCCGGATAGGCCACCGCCAGGATGCGGAACATCAGGGGGGTCATGGTGCGACGGGCACCCCTTCCACGTTGGGAGGCCAGCCCCAGCTGGGCCTCCGCCATCTTCTTGCTCCAGCGGTGCAGGTCCTCCCATCTCTTGCGGCAGTGGGTGCTCCGTCTGTGATAGACCCCCAGGGTCCGCACTTCCTTGGCGATGGCACGCCAAATACCCTTCTTCTGGTGGGCGCTGACCTAGAGGAAAAGTACAGGAGGAAAGGAAATTACTCACCTTTCCGGACCGTCATACTCATTGCCCACCAGTTCCCACCCATGCCCTGACGCACATACACGGACCATCCTCACATGCAGCCCTCAGCCCCCCCCCCAACATGTGGCTTCCATCCACACCACTCCAAACAGGCATTGCCCACGCATCATGCTCACAGTGTACTCACCTGTTTGTCTGGAGGACCGTAGAGTAGCGTGTACTGGGGGAGGACCCCATCCACCAGTTTGTCCAACTCCTACGCAGTGAAGGCAGGGGCCCTTTCCACAGACACATGAGCCATTGTCGCTTCCAGACTCAGGTCACAGCAGCACTTGCAGTGTAGGTCCTCTCCTGTTGATGGTCAGGTATCAAATGAGTGAACAGATAGAAAAAGGTGGTCACGTCCGCAGCGGTGCGTACCGTCACCGCCAGCGTACATGGCCATTGGCTCCTGAAACCCATAGGGACCAATGATAACCAATGCAGATCTGCGCGGCGGTCTTCGACCGCCTACCGCGACGCTGCACAACGCCAGCGCAGTTACCTCATTTCCCCTTGTCCCTCCTCACAAGTCAGGCAGCTGCCATTTCAGGGGTGCACATGGCATGGCACCTAACTGCGTCACAGCACCTATTGGCACATATACGGACTAACTTATTCACACACGGATTTACTAACATTACTGCAGACACAGTTGTGCTACCTATGTGGTAAATGACCCTCTGTTCACCGTTCTCCTCCATAGGCTACAGCCCCTGGGGCAGATGATGAGATGGCGGCATCATACGGTGTACAGACCCCTGGTGGACCTGTCGACAATGGAAGACAGACACATCATACTCACATACAGACTTGATCGTGCCACAATCCAAGAACTGTGTACCCAATTGGAGCCAGACCTGATGTCATCTATCCGCCAGCCCACAGGTATAACCCCTCTAGTGCAGGTCCTGTCAGTGCTCCATTTCCTGGCAAGTGGCTACTTTCAAACTACAGTGGCCATGGCATCTGGGATGTCTCAGCCAATGTTTTCTAACGTGTTGACCAGAGTTTTGTCTGCCCTGCTGAAACACATTTGCAGCTACATCGTGTTCCCCCCAGGTGGAGGATTTGCCCACTGTGAAAGCTGACTTCTATGCCCTGGGACATATCCCCAACATCATTGGTGCTACTGATGGTACACATGTGGCCTTTCCCCCCCCCCCCCCCCCTGCAGAAATGAACAAGTGTACAGAAATAGAAAAAGCTACCATTCGATGAATGTGCAAATGGTGTGTTTGGCGGACCAGTGCATCATCCATGTAAATGCCAAATATCCTGGCTCTGTGCATGACGCCTATATCTTGCGGAATAGCAGTATCCCTTGTATGATGGGCCAACTCCAGAGGCACCGGGTGTGGCTAATAGGTGAGGCCAAGGTCCCCACACAGTATGATTAGGTGTCTGGGTATGGGGTAGTCCCTAAGGGTTAGTGTGTGTCTAACAGGTATTCCTCGAAATTTGCAGGTGACTCTGGTTACCCCAACCTCTCATGGCTACTGACCCCAGTGAGGAATGCCAGGACAAAGACAGAGGACCGCTACAATGAGGCACATGGCCAAACCAGGCGTATTATTGAGGTCGTTCGGCCTCCTGAAGGCCAGATTCCGGTGCCTCCATCTAACAGGGTGCTTCCTATACTACTCACCCAAGAAGGTGTGCCATATAATTGTGGCATGCTGCATGTTGGACAACCTGGCATTGAGACGCCAGGTGCCTTTTCTGCAGGAGGATGAGCCTGGTGATGGTCTTGTGGCAGCAGTGCAGCCTGTGGACTGTGAGGAAGAGGAGGCAGAGGAAGAAGATATTGACAACAGAACGAACATCATCATGCAGTTCTTCCAGTGACACACAGGTAAGAGACTGTAACTCCTCCTCACATTTCAGAATACTGTAGGACATTGTACATGTCAGCCTCTTGACCTCTGTCTATGGACACTGATTGTTCCCTTTGGATTTACTTTTTGCAGATCTGGGTACCACATTCTGTCTTCTGCTATATGTACTGCTGGCCAACAACTGTCATACACTGGTATCAGTAAATGAACATTTACATTGCTATATGTTGCTAATGTTGTCATAATACATTTGTGAACGATCAGACTGACTCCAGATTGGTTTGTGATTAAAGGGTGTTTATTTAGGGGCTAATGAGTATAGGGGTATGTGCAAGGGGCTGGGGTGATGGTGGAGGAAGGTCCATAGTAGAGTCCAGTCTCTTGGTATCACAGGTGCATTGTCCAATGGGGCATAGGAAGGGGAGTAATGGCAGTTCAAGTTGGACAGGGTGACATAGTGGGACAGAAGGGTGACAATCAGGAGAGTCTTATTTCCTGGTGGGGGTCTTGGCAATGTTCTCTGGCTTCTACCTGGATCGCAGGGACCGTTTGAGGGGTGGTTCTCCTTCTGCAGGGGGTAGGGTGCTGGTGGCCTGTTGTTCCTGTGGCGGTGCCTCCTGTCCACCAGCCCCGGCAGAGGTGGAAGGCTGTTCCTCGGTTTGGCTAGTGTCAGGGGCCCTTTGTTGTGCTACTGCCTCCCTCATGGTCTTGCCCATGTCAGCCAGCACCCCTGCTATGGTGACCAGGATGGTGTAGATTTTGGTGAGGTCCTCCCTGAAACCCATGTAGTATCCCTCCTGCAGCCGCTGGGTCTCCTGAAACTTGGCCAGTACCGTGCCCATAGTCTCCTGGGAATGGTGGTATGCTCCCATGATGTTGGAGAGTGCCTCGTGAAGAGTGGGTTCCCTAGGCCTGCCCTCCCCCGTCGCACAGCAGTCCTCTCAGGTTCCGTGTTGTCCTGTGCCTCTGTCCCCTGAACCGTGTGCCCACTGCCACTGACCCCAGGTCCCTGATCGTCCTGGGTTAGTGGGTTTGCTGGGGTCCCTGTAGTGGTGGACACACTGCTGATTGACATGTCCTGGGGACAGTGGCATGGTCCCACTGGGTGGGTGAGGTGCTGGTGTTTCCTCGGGGGGAAGGTTCTGTGGTGGTTTCGTAGTGTGGCAGGGGAACCGACTGTCCAGAGGTCCCAGATGGGCAGGCTGGTCATCCTGATCCAGGCGTGCAGAGCTGCTGCCATCACAGTGAGCCTCTTCTGTGGGGGGACTGGATATGGCTGGCACCTCCTGTCCGGTGATGTTGGGTAGGGGTCCTGTTGGGATGTAAATGCATTGTTATTGTATCTGTGTGTGCCATCATGTGCAATGGGTGTGTTCCCCTGTATTAATGTGCTTGCACTGTCGCCTTGGCCTTGTGTGATTGGTGATTATGTGGGTTTGGTGAGTCTCTCTACTGGGCATGCTGTGGTGATGGGTGTCCATGCAGGTCTGTGATGGGTGTCCATGCACTGTTGTTGCATGCAGGGCTTGGTATTGGGATGGGTGGGTTGTGATGGTGGGGTATATGTGAGGTGTTGAAGTGATGGGGGTGAGGGTAGGGGTAGGAGTTTGTGATAGCATGCAGGTAGGGTGGGGGATAAAGTAGTAAAGATTTGACTTACCAGAGTCCAGTCCTCCTGCTACTCCTGCGAGGCCCTCAGGATGCATGATCGCCAAGACTTGCTCCTCCCATGTTGTTAGTTATGGGGGAGGAGGTGAGGGTCCACCGCCAGTCCTCTGTACAGCAATCTGGTGTCTTGAAACCACTGTTTCAAGACACCAGACACCGTTGGTCGTTCCACCTCTTCCTGATGTCATTTCTGGTTCTGCGTTGACCCTGTCGACGATTCTCCGCCATAGCTCCATCTTCCTTGCAATGGAGGTCCGCTGCACCTGTGACCCGAATAGCTGTGGCTCTACCCGGATGATTTCCTCCACCATGACCCTGTTCTCCTCCTCAGAAAACCTGGGGTGTCTTTGAGGTGCCATGATGTGGTGTGAGTGATGTGTGAGGTGATGTGTGGGGTGATGTGTTGGGGTGTGTGCTGTGAGGTGTGTGGATGGTGTATGTGTGATGGTGTTCTGTGCCTCTGGATGATGGTGTGGTCTTTGCTTTTCTCTCTCTCTGCTTGTTTAAATTTTTTCGCTGTAAGGGGTTGTGGGTAATGTGGGTGTGTGTTTTATAGTGAGTTTTGTAAGTGTGTGTGTATTTTGAGCGCGGCGGTGTGTACCGCCAATGGTTTACTGCGTTTGAAAGACCGCTGCATTGATTCGTGGGTCGTGATACTGTGGGAGTATTCCTATTGGTGTGATGGCGTGGGTTTTGCTATCGCCAGTTTATCAGTGACCTTTGGTCTGGCAGACTTGTGTGGGTGTCTGTATAGTGGCGGTTTTCTCAGTGTGGGTCATAATACCGGTAGTGGAATACCGCCGTGGTCACGGTATGTTGGCGGCCGTCAGCAGGGCAGTAAGCGGGATTTTCCACCAGGGTTGTAATGAGGGCCTATGTGTCCTCGCAACGAGTTGGTATCAGTTAAGATCAGCAGAGGGAGTTAGTTACTTTGGCCAAAATGCCCCTATCTGGGAATCACCAGGCACTCCTGAGTGTTTGAAGGATGTTTTAGCCTTGCCAATTAAGAAGGCTGGTATAGTAGTCTGGGGAGACCTCCTTAGGGATGGAGTCCTGCTTTCCTGGGAAGAGCTAAAGGATAACACAGGAGTGGCCCTTCCTAGATTGAAACACATCCAATTAAAAGGTTGGTTACAGAGGGCCAGAACAAGTTTTGGACCAGCAAATTTGTTAGAAGACAGATTACTTGTTAAGTCTTCAGCCCCTAAGAAGGATTTGGACTGGTACAGGGAAATCTTAGAGGGACTGGATGGAGACTTTGTATTGGCCAAAACTCTTTGGGGGGGGAAATTATGCCTCTGGAACGGGTGCAGGTATGGTGGAAAACATCAATGCGTACTTTGTTCAAGATATTAAAGCCCGCTCCACTACGGGAAAATCATCTCTTCTCCATACATCAAGCCTATATATCGCCGGAAAGGCTCACCAAAATGAGGAAAGGTGGAGAGGTAAACTGTCCCAAATGCAGTTTGCAGCGTGCAACTGATATTCATATGTTTCTGGAGTGTCCAGTTTTTTTCTCTTTTTGGGCAGAAGTGTGTAGAACTCTTGCAAGTATATTGGGTCGAGAAATTATGATAAGCCTCCCCCTGGTTATATTTGGGAAAATACAGGAACCCAAACCGTGGGTAGAAATGGAAGAATTTGATTTTTTTACTCAATCCTACTGGTCAGAAGAGAAATCTGTCAGAATTGGATGGCGAAGTTCCTCGGAGTGGCTTAATGCTCTTTTTCTTACGTCTAAAATGGATCTAGAGGCAGGTGGCCCAAAAAAGAAGAGGGGAAAAATGTGGGCTCCCCTGGTAGAATGGAAAAGGGACCAGGGGAGTCCGTAAAGACCAGATAGGGGCACACAATCTTGATGTACGAAGTCCAATGTTTATACAATTTCTTTGCCGAGCCTCCAGCCATGTGTGTTCAGCTTTCTTTCTTCCCATTGAAGGGTGAGTGACAGAGAAGGGGTCTCCATGGCATTGGACATCTCCATCTATGAGAGGGCGGGAAAGGCGAAATATTGGATTTGGTTTGGAGTCTGAGGTGAATGAGGGGGAAAAAAAAAAAGGTTATGCCTTGTGCCATAGCGGACTAAACTTTGGCAAATTAAGGGCATGCATCTCAAAGAGGGATTTAGTGCGGCAAGCTCACATGCTCTGCATACTTCTGCCATCAAGTGTTGGGTCTGGATGTGTGCAAGTTGTTTTTCTTCAAAGAAACTGTTGGAATCATGTGGGCAAGTGACTCCTGCTCTCTGTGATAGTGTGCCTGGCATTGACTCTATTGTTAAATTGTTTTCCGGCAGTCAGGTGAGAATGGAGTGTGTTTAGAGTGTCTAGAAAAGATGGCCATGCAAATAAAGTGTAATAAAGTACTACAACGGCCATGGGTGTCTGGGGAGGAGGGCGGCACATGTGAATCTACAGCACTACATGCCACGAACAGATGCTTACATGGTAAGTAACATAATCTGTTAGGTGGCATGTGTGGCTATAGATACACATGATCTGCATAGACTGTGAAGCAGTGCCCTCCAGAAAGCAGTGGCTAAGTTGCGGTTGTTTGAAAAAGAGTATGAAGTACTGCCTGTCCAACATTTGCCTGTTGTCGTGCTAGTACATCCCCACAATAGTGTTTAGTGAAAGTGTATGGATTTGACCAAGTGGCTGCTTTACAAATTTCTGCAATTGGTATATTACCCAAAAGCTTTAGCATAACAGGTCTGGATACATTAAATTATCCATCTTGAGATACCTGCTTCAGATATAGCCTCTGTGTGGAGGTGAGAAAGCAACATGAGTTGTTTGGTTTTATGAAACTGTTTAGTTCTGTCAACATAATACATTAATGTCCTTTTAACATCTAAAGTGTGTAGAGCTCTTTCTGCAACTGATTCAAGCTGTGGGAAGAAAAACAGTAATTCAACCGATTGATTTAGGTGAAAAGAAGAGACAACCTGTGGAACTAGATTTTGGATTGGTACGTAGTGCTACTTTATCTTTATGAATTTGGAAGAAGTGTTCCTCTAAAGTTAATGACTGAAGCTCACTCATACGTCTTAGTGAAGTGATTGCTACTAGAAATGCTACCTTCCATGAAAGGAATTGAATTGGACAGTTATGTAATGGTTCAAACCCATTAGTCTAGTAAGTACAATATAAGCGTTCCATATAGGTGCTGGGGGCGCTCTAGGTGGAATTATTCTTTTAGGGCCTTCCATAAATACCTTAATCACAGTTATCCTGAACAGTGATAAATGTTGGCTATTTTGTAGATATGCAGATACTGCTGCATGGAGTAGCAGTAGTGATGTGTACGCTAACCCACAAGTGTGTAAAAGAAGCAAACAGCAAACAATATTTTGAATAGTTGCATTGAAAGGGTCAATTTATTTCTTTTGACAATAGAAAACAAATCTTTTCCAGATTTTGCCCAGAAGCAGTATGTTCGGTCGGGCCGAAAGTCTTTTGTTGGGCGGGGTAGGTGCCTTTGTACTCACTGCACCAGTGGAACATCCTGCATGAGCCCGCTCATCTCTGTTTCAGAGTCCGATTCGGAGTCTGGAATGGAAAAGGCCCTTTCCTCAGCTTCCGAAGCCTTGTGCAGCTCTGCGTGCAGCTGGATGTCTTGGAGATCGAAGATGTCTGCCGTCTGCTCCAATTCCTTCGGCTGCATTTCTTTCCTGCGCTTAATGATCCCCGAGTGTATTCTTTGATCAAAACGATCGACAGGCCTCGCAACTCTCCTCGCTGTGGTCCGGAGAAAGGCAGAGGCTAAAAAATGAAGCTGGTATTTAACGTGGCAAGAGGGACAAAATCGAAACGGTGTCGGTTCCATTAGCAGCGCATTATTTGTTTGTAATGACGGACGTGAAATAAGATGACGAAGCAAGAACGAGCAAAGCCTGAAGGCCAGGATGGAAATTCGTCGAACTGACGGACAAGAGTTTGCTTCTGTTCCCGATGTACGTTGGTAGAACGTGAACGAAACCAATACCAATGAGTATGAAAACATACCATGTTCTAAGGGGAGCCCAAAACTATTTCGAACCGGAGCACCGAATAACACGTCCAAAACCGATGGCGGAAATAAAACAATCTAACAATGGAGTTGATGCCCATGCGCATTGTCACCGAGAGGAGTCAATTACATCGTGATTCCAACAGCTTCTTTGAAGAAAAACAACTTGCACACATCCAAACCCAACACTAGATGGCAGAAGTATGCTGAGCATGTGTATCCACAGCCACACATGCCACCAAACATGATATTTCTCTAGGCAGCAGATAAAAAGGTGGCGGGTTGGGGATATTGATGTAGAAAAGCTTTATGACACCATCATAATGTTACAATTTTTTGTATTATTCTGACTTCTGATGAGTATTATTGCCACTTTCTTGTCTATGTTTATAATAGTTACTATTTGTACTGCATGAACCATTTTAGAAAATTGATTAGAATAAACCTTGAAAATACATCCCCGATTTCCTAGTGTTCTGGAGTGTGCCTATTGATGAAAAAAGAGGGTTTAGAGTTTCCCAATCCCTGTGAAATCTTACAGGATTGCATGTTATATACAAGCATCTCACTCAAGTACTTCTCAGTAGGTTGTGAGGTGATTGCAGTCAATTGGGATTTCTGTGTCACAATGGCACACTGACTAAGTGCTTAGTGTCAGAGGGTCTAGGAAACCCATTTCCAGGCAGTGTTCTCAACATAAACACGCAAAATGTATCAGTACTACACAATCCAAATATTTTTTTTTTTTTTTTAAACGTAAAGCACTGACAAATGTCTCACTGTACAGGTATGGGTAGTAGATCAGATCCGCTTGGGAAAGCAAAACTCTCAAATATTGAATAGGATGTATAGGGGTCACCATGAAACCAAGAAAAGTGTTTGAACTCTAGAATGGAGGATGTCTACAACTGTGACTGCTACCTTAGAGATAACCGTGAGCTGTATGTTTCCATGATTGGGATGCATTTTGTCAAACACTTCTGAAGAGGTGCAGCAAAACACATACCTATATAACTCAATTTTATAGCACAGGCATGCTAGCTTTGAGGTATGATAGGTTAAAATACTTATCACTACTCCATATCTCACTTATAAGGAAGATTGCATATTTGCTCAGCTGCGCAAAAGCTATTGGGCTCATTATGATGCTGCCGTTATCCATGCTGAGTCACTCCTCAGTTGTATTACAACGTTTCCCGCCAGCTCACCGGATGGAACATTGTATTACGACGTTCCCACCGGGCTGACCGCTGGGAGCATTGTATTATGACGGGCTGACCAAGGGGAACAGTGCTACGGTATTGGTAAGGGAGCCGAGACCAATACCATAACACAACAGACCCTAGGAATGCACACTGTCTGCCAAGCAGCCAGTGTGCATTCAGGCGGGGCTGGGCATTGGGGTCCCTGCACTGCCCAACGCTGTGGGCATGGGCAGCGCAGGGGTTCCCCTGCCCCCGCTCCACCACCCTCCCCACTGTCTCTCCACCAGCATTTCCATGGAGGGGTGACAGGAATGAAAAGACTGGCAGAAAGCAGAGTTGTAATCAGCACGGTGGCACTGAGCTCAGCGCAGCAGCGGCTATCACAACTCAGACCGCCGTCTAACCGCTTGGACTCACGTTCCTGGGGGAGACGGTGGTCTTGAGGCAGTCCAACCGTCAGGGTCGTAATGTGGCGGTAGGACCGCCTGGAATGCAACCTCCAGCCTTGTAATGAGGCCCTATGTCTCACCATATGAGCAGCTGGAAAATTAACTCCATGGCATTGTCTGCAAATAGAAGGTCTGCAAAATTTAGCTCATCCTATGCTGCTGCAATGTTATCCTGGCAAAAACTTGTGTGTTGGACTACTTCATAAGTTTCTCTGAGGTGTCATTTTGAGATGTTCGGGGCTTCGGTTTTCAAACGTACAGCTGACATAGCCGGTGACAGCACTGTAGGGTAGATGGTGACGCAAATCAGTTCTTCAGCAGATACCAGGGTCATACTTTGAAATGTGGTGGTGGTGCCAATGAGAAAAGCAGACCCACAGTTCTGATTGGATTGAAATATATGGTCTGATATACTTGGCGATCAGAACACTAGGGTCATGAGTCATATTCACCATTCTTGATATGCTTCCTCTTTGAAATTTCCAAGTCAAGAGTCATAATGCCCTATACAGCAGCAAACACAAATAAGGTGAAGATGGAGTTCACTGGAGTTCACATTCTAAAGACTCGGAGATAATGATTCAACACTGCCCAGACAGGCCCTTGTTTCAAAAAGAAAGACATCACAAGAGAAACTTTGTTACATTACATTAAACTCACTAATGAAGCAAGAGTGATTATACAAAAACATATTCTAAGGTTTTCCTATTTCAGTTTCTATTTGTTGTGAAATATCACAGTTTTTCAGTGTTTTCTAATGTTTTATAAAATTAGAAAATTAAAGTGTGTGATTTTCCCTTTGAGAAATGTATTTTCTTTAATTACATATTGGATATCTGTAACATGCCACTGACTTCAGAATGATCATATTCTACTTTATGCAGGTATTTGACAGTCTATATAGTTTGATTACCTGAGATGTTGCAGAGGAAACAGATGGTGATGGAGAGGAAGGTGGTGTGAGCAAACTGCAGGGCAGGTTTAGGGGAACGTAGTGTTCATGGCTGCAGACAATACGGAGGAAGTCCAGTCTTAAAGACACCAGGGTACTTGGGTTTGGCAATAAATAAAGCTTTGCAGAAACCTAGTAGAGAGGAGACAAAACAGAAATAAAAACATACCTTAAGTTAATACATATTCATTAAATAATTATGCATATACTTTGCCACAAGCTGGACATTTTAAGTAATATTAGTTGATGCATTCCTTTTGACTGTTTCGAAATGCTTACATTCAAGCTTTGATGTAATGTGATGTGACTTATTAGTTCTTCCACAGACTAAACAATTATTAATAGTATATTTAAAACATGTAATAATTCTAGAATTACTAATATGACGTAATCCCTTACGGTTATGCATAAAAACACATCTGCTGCCCTTTCTAACGTTGACATTTGTGACAATGTAGATGTCATGGGGTTCTCAAACACAATTCCCACCAAACAGGGCTGCTTAATAAATTGTCACAGAAAGTGAATCAATTTGGTACTTATCTGCAAAAATAGGTTTCGAGATTGAAAGTCTTCTGGATATAGTTTTGCATTACTGCATTGCATTACAATCTAATGGTTGGGTCTGGAGGTTTTCATGGGAAAAGTTTTACTTTTGGAATTTGAACCTCAGCAATGCCTGTCTGCTCTGCAAAGAAGCTGACCGTAAGCACAGAATGCCTTAGTAAGTAATCACAACGTTTAGATTATTTTTCTCTGCCTTGCAATGTGCATGGGTAGGAAGAGTACTATTATTTCCCTTTTGTTTGGCACTAATCCACGTTACTAAGAAGGTGCAGAGGTCACATGTGAATATAGAAGTCCTTAGAGCTGAAGACCTATTGTTACAGATAAGTAACTAGTGTGAACCTATTCTAGTTTCAAAAGCTGAGCATCAGTTATGCATCTTTTGCCCTTATAGTGAAAGCTGAAAACACAGAGTAGTGTTCAACAACTGCTTGACACCATTGTCCCACCTAAGCTTTGTTCCTTAACTAAACATTCACACTAAGATTTTGTGAATGTATATTCTGATTAACAAGTTGACACTGGGGAGCTATCCTTTAGTGATACATTTTCTTCTTATGATAATTTAATTTATTTCATCTGGAATGAGCCTTCGGATTTACTTCAAATATTTTCACTTCTAACGGATGTCGGTTGTCTGCCTACTCAATCTTGCAACTGTTGACTACATGATTGGATTTTCCATGACATGAAAGGAACATGGTAGAAAGAATTGTTGTCTACTTCTTTTTACACTTTTTTACAGCACCTAATACATGACTCGTATACTAACATCAAATGTATGCAGAGCTCTTTCTGCAGCCGTAGTAGTTGGATTTTGGAATAACACTGTAGCTGAAACAGTTGATTTAAATTGATAATAAAAAATTATTATTATTTTTTTTTCCTTACCACTCTATCCCTGACAAAAAATGTAACAAATGTGTGTCTGTTAAATGCAGGCAACATAAGTTTACCATGGACCACATTATAATTCCAGATTGGAATAGGAGATCTGAGGGGGGTGTTTACCCGTTTAGCGTACCCTAAAATACTCATGTGACAGGCATTCTTGACAGTGGTTTGTTCTCAGGACCCTCATGTGCGTCTTGAGGGTGTTTGATTAGCTTTCAGCAAAAACAGGAAACAAAACGTTTCCATTTTGCTGTATACCGTACCTGTGTTGCAAGCTTCTCTCAATGCTGTCACGTATCTGTCAAATCAAGCTTCCCAAACTCTATGATCTCAGGTAATAGACTTGTGGCCTGGATGCCAAGTAACTGCCTGGCATAGTCAGCAAGTGTGGAAGGGGTGACATTTAGATTAGAAGAGATTCCATGACTTTCGATCCCTTTCCAGTGCTATTAGAATTAGGGCCTGATTACAACTTTGGCGGAGGGGGTTAATCCGTCCCAAATGTGACGGATATCCAGCCCACCGTATTACGAGTTCCATAGGATATAATGGACTTGTAATATGGCGGGCTGGATATCCGTCACAGTTGGGACAGATTAACCACCTCTGCCAAAGTTGTAAACAGGCCCTTAATGTTGTGTGCAATTCACTGCATTTGTAGATTAAAAATGGAATGTGTGATATAAAGGGAAAAGCCTTAGCTAATGTCCTGCACCAACACTGAGACAGAGCATTTTCCACTAATTGACAGATAAAATGTTTTTGAATTTTTTGTTTACGTCACAGGCATGTAGGTCTATGTATAGCTTCCCCAATGTGAAAAAACATTTTAAATTACAGTTTGATTTAATTCTCACTTGTGAGAGATGCTAGACAACCTGATTAAGGAGTTTGCCGTGAGATATTGTTCTCCTGGCAGGTGATGTGCCGCTAAGACAAAAATTATATTTTTTGTTAAATTGCCTCTGCTATCTTCGATAGTCTGAATGGCTTTTGTTCTCTTATTTGTTTAGTGACACTTTGTGTCTGGATCTGACCCAATTAGCCGTGAAACAATTCGATTTTCAAAATTCTTAAATGCCAGGTATACTTGGTAGCTATAGTAAAATGATTGTTCGATTGCCTCTTGTGTTGACAAACAACCTCTCAATTGTTGTGCTCCCAGACAGGCCCCTTACCTGTGTAAGGGGAAGCTGTCTGTAACATTAGGCTGGGACTGCCTTTTTTAATGACCTCAAATTTTAAATACTGCCCTGTGTTTGCCACTTTAAGGCAATCCACCCACTTTCCTGACACCTGTGCATATTGGTTTGTGAACCATTCCTGTACTGAGTCTATAGGTAATCAAGAATGAGGTATTAGACTGATGCATGAGAGAATTATCCTAACAATTTTATGTCTGTCCTTACTGTCACAGAGTGATGGCTGACAAATTCAAGTCTAATCCTGAAATCCCTGAAATGGAGTGGTCGCTGCGATAATCAGGTTAATCTCTGCTCCCAGAATACTCTTTTCTAAGATGCGGTTGGGGATGCTTTTTTCATTCTGACAGGCAATTCCACTTTGTACAACAATCGGATCAACTTGCTTTTACTCTCATGGCACTGCTTGAACCAGTTTCTCTTTAAGATCTAGGGGGTCATTCCGACCCCGGGTCAGCGGGAGCACCGCCAACAGGCTGGCGGTGCTCCGCCGGGCATTCTGACCGCGGCGGTACAGCCGCGGCCAGAAACGGAAAGTCGGTGGTGTACCGCCGACTTTCCGCTGCCCATGGGAATCCTCCATGGCGGCGCAGCTTGCTGCGCCGCCATGGGGATTCCGACCCCCTCACCGCCATCCTGTTCCTGGCGGTTTCGACCGCCAGGAACAGGATGGCGGTGAGGGGTGTCGTGGGGCCCCTGGGGGCCCCTGCAGTGCCCATGCCAATGGCATGGGCACTGCAGGGGCCCCCGTAAGAGGGCCCCACTTTGAATTTCAGTGTCTGCTCAGCAGACACTGAAATTCGTGACGGGTGCTACTGCACCCGTCGCACACCTTCCACTCCGCCGGCTCCATTCGGAGCCGGCTTCATCGTGGAAGGGTGTTTCCCACTGGGCTGGCTGGCGGCCTTTTGGCGCCCGCCCGCCAGCCCAGTGGGAAACCCAGAATGACCGCCGCGGTCTTTTGACCGCGGTACGGTCTTCTGGCGGTCCCAGCCAGGCCGGCGGCTACCGCCGCCGGCCGGGGTCAGAATGACCCCTCTAGTCTTCCAGATATGGGTTATACGTTTAAGGAATGTTTCATCAAATGTGCTGCCACCGAAGCAAGTGATTCTGTATAAACACTTGGTGATGATTTTAAATCAAAAGGTAGTACCCTTGGTACTGTTTCGCCCTGTACAGACTTTTGGTATTTCTCATGCCTTGGTTGCACTGGGATGTAGAAATAGATGTCGTTAAGGCATAACTTTGCCAAGCTACCACCAGCAGATATATCACATTCTTAATTTCGGTAGACTTGTGGTTTCAATTTAAGGTCCGCTGGCCAGCATTGGCCTTAAAGACATATCTGTCATTTGCACAAGGAAGAAAAGTGAATAACGCTTTGGTTCCTTTCCTCGAGTGGAACCTCATCTTTTGCTCCTCTGAAAAGTAGCAACTGCACTACTTCTAGAAGAAGGTGGGGATTGTCTACATTAAAAACATAATGGAAGCATATCGGAGCACTGTGTTCAGCGTAAACCCTGGCCAATAAAGTGTCTGACAAGGTACAAAGGTTCACAGCTTATAACACCTGCATCAGACAGCCCACTCTATTGTTCAAATGCAGAGTTAATCGAAGGTGAATAAATGTGTTTTAATCCCATGTTTGAGTCAGAGCCACCTTGTGTAGCAGGTATTCCTGAATGTAGTGCTAGGTATTCCTATAGTTGGGGCCTGGCAGGCTCAATATGACTTTGGTCATCATAGGTAATATGGCAAGAGGTCTAAACCTTGACAGGGTAGAGGAGTCAAGGTTGTTGTTTAAAAGTAGCCCGACCCCTAGCTTTTAAAGGTCTCTGGGGCAAGATCTTTTTGCCAGTGATCAGTTTATAAATCTGCTGTTGATGGCTGAAGAGACTTAAAAATATTAGGTTTATAGCACTGAAGCCGTTTTGAACTGTTTGCAAATATTCCTTAACACTTTTTTAAACAACTGGGTGTACTAGCAACATTGGATATGTGGATATGTGATAAACTGTGAAACCTTGAGAAACAAAGGGCCATGAAGCCGTTTATCTGTGTTCCTTTGACTGCATAGACTGGAATGACACCAAATTACAGTGTTTCTTTTACTTTGACATATCATTACTTCTAACACTTCACCTCTGCAATAACTTCTTCCTTGGCACCATTACTTCATTGTTAGTATTAACTCAAATGAAATAAATTGAGTTAAGTAGGGTAGGCAGATTTGGAGTTAGCCTTAGGGAAGCATTAAGGCTAGTGGTAAGGGATAGATTTCTGGCTAAGATTGAGCGTAAAGGTGAAGTAAAAATAATGGGAAGAGCCATGGGATAAGGTTAAGCCAAGAAACAGTATTAGTGTGAATGTTAGGAATCGGGTTAATGTATGGGTGAGGGTAAAGGAAATGTCTAGAGTTTGTTTGAGTGAAATATGGGTTTAAGAACAGGGTTACCATAAGAATATTAGTGAGAGTCAAAGAAAGTTTGGAGTGTTGGAGTAAAGGTAGATGTAAAAGAAAGGTTTCGGGCTAAGCAAAGCATTCTGACAAAAGGCCAAAGTAAATCTTAGAATGAGATGATAGTGTCACGCAAAGGGTAAATTAATGCTTGGCAGATAATGTGCTGTGTGGTGGAAGTGATATAGATCCGCTGTCATTACATGGAAACAGATTAATAACATCAATTAAGTGCTATGTAACACTGGACACTTACAGGTTCAACAAGTTTGCTCAATTTGAAAGTTATTGTCTATAATTCATGCGTATGCTCCTTTTTTCCCCTGGACTGGATTGGACGCACTTTTAAAGAACAAAATCAATATGATGTGGAACTCAATGGTTACGTTAAAACTTGTATTCTTCTCTACAAATACACAGCTTGACAATTTTATGAGACAAGTAAACAGATAAAAAACGTTGTACATAGGGTGTTTTTCTGGGCGAGCAGAATCAGGAAATAACAGGAACTGAAGGTAAAACACAAAATCTAAATTTCGAGCAAAACAGAAAATAATTAATTCTGCTCAAGTGTGAAATAGATGTGCAAGTAGTATCACAAAACATTAGGAAGGGGGGGAAAACAAAAACTATAGTTTTTCAATGATTCTTAAATACAACTGAAAAAAAGTGAAGTGGATAACCAAAAGGCAGGGATAAAATGGTGCAGCATTAACTGAAACAAGAATCAACAGAGCCAAATGATTATATAAATTGTCAAAGAAAGTAATAAATGACAAAGCCAAGATGATTAGCCTAGACAATTGTTTTTGGGAGAATAGGGTGTAACAAGTTATTGACTCACGTTTACTCATTTGAAACTACTGTCAAGTGTGGTACCCCTGGGTTCTTTGCTCTCTCCAGTACTTTCGAATATTTTTTGCAATTGTTGCTTAAGAACATTTCCAGGCAAAGCAGTGAGTTTCATATTTATTCCAATAACGCTCACCTATCAGTGGATGTTCAGAGGAAGAGATCAAAAGGGCACTCTGGCAATACCTTCTCAGATAGTCAAAAACTGTTTAATGGACATCCACTTATGAATGTTGATAACTGGCAGGCCTGAATCAATTATAAAAGAGGTGTTGTTGTTGGGCCACCACCTTCACCACCACCATAGACATCCGATTTACCTGGCCTTGCTTGCTGGAAGCAAAGCTAATACAAGCACAGTCACTGATGAACTCAAGTAAAGTGCAGAACCCTTCTTCAAAATACATGTAATATAGACAATATAAACCTGCAATAGGCAGTAAAAACCTGTAATTTCCACCTGAAATTCCTTAGAAATTGTATACCATATCTGAACTCTGAGGTCAGAATTTTATTGGCTATGGTGTTTAGCCAATCTCAGCTAGACAACACAAATATACCCTGTATAGATCTGACTGCTACTTTCAAGAAAGCACTGCAGTGAATCTAGAACACGGTAACAATAATAACCTGTAGGAAGCTGGCTCTTTATATGGTATACCAAAATGAGGTATACCATGCAAAGAGACCAGGGGTTCCCTTACCAGTGGATAGGGGCTTGCTCTAGCAATCCCAAGGTGCTGTTCTTAGGTGGTACACCTCTCTGAATATTAAATATCCCACCTGTCCAGCTGCCAAATGGGCCTTGGGGTGTGGGGGGGGGGGGGTCATCTTTCCTTTGAGTAAAGCCAGATCTGCATCCCAAGGGTGGTGAGCTTCTTTGAAGCTCCCTGCCTTGGAATGCAGATTTTCAGTCATCCTGTTGGGAGGGGTGTGCTAAAACCCATGCCAGAGTAGGCTTTTGTTACTGTCTGCCCAAGTCCAAAGGCACTCATCCTTGGGGGTCACAAATATGTCTGGTGGTGGCAAGCTGGTTAAAACTAGTCAGCCAGCTCACAGTAAATGGTAGCTTTTTCAGGGTCCACCTCTAAGGTGCCCTCTAGGTGCATGTATTGATAAATCCATCACTGGGATCAGCAAGGGTTTATTAATAAAAAGAAATTGATAACAAACATCCCTATCTTCAGTGAAGAGCTGGTGAACTCTTAACCAATGTCCAGCATATGTACTTAAACTGGCTTCCCGGTTCATTCACTATGTCTAAGAATCAACAGAGACATAGAAGGGTATATCTGCTCATGTTGATATGCCCTCACATGTAATATAATGCACCCTGCTTTAAGGCTGTAAGGCCTGCTGTAGAGATGACTTACATATATTGCATACAGAGTTAGGGGACATGGCACACAGGCCATGTGGCATGCTGTGTCTTCACTTTTAGCTGCACCAAGACACACGACCTGCAATGGCAATCTGCATGTGCTGGCTTAAGGTATTGCCAACTGAGGAACAATTGCACAGTTTTGGGGGAAAGACAACTGCCACTGGAGATCTGGTTAGCAGGAACCTAGTGCACTTTTAGTCAAAATTGCATCATGTATCAGGCAAAAAGTGGGAGTGACCATGTCAAAAAGGGGCACATTCCTACACATACCCCCTCCCCCAAACGAAAAAGAATGAGAATAACCTTTCCCAAGAGAGTCTTCATTGTGTAAGTGGTAAAACCTGGAAAGGATTTCTGCATTGGTGTGGTCAGTGCAAGGTCTGTGTTCCACTGTAAAGTCCTTTCCCTGTAGGGAGATGATTAAGTCTCTGGGATCACATTATTGATTGCACTGCCAGCCTACGCTGCTTGCCAGTACCATCTAGAATCCATTCTAAAAATACATGCTCCTAATCATTATCCCTGCATCACCGGAGCTGACAATATCTCACGTCAATTTCATGGTAAAATCATCCACCAACAGTCTTGAAAGCTGCCTTTTCAGGCAAGTTAGTGCGTTTCAAGTTTAATTTTCAAAGTTTCATAGGAAGACTCTACTCGCCCTTTGGTACTCATTATTGCACTTCCTAGCCTGTTAATCTTCAATATGAAGATAACCGTAAGGCGTTCTAGCAGCTCAATAAGGTGAACCTATTACAAAATATTCAGAGCTTAACTATTAACTATGCCTCCTGCAGGGACACACCGGGATAGCATGTCATGACCCATTTCCTTTGGAATCATGTGCTACGATGCTGATTGATACGGTCATCAGGCACATTATAAACTACTCACTTCATACCAGCAGGCGGAATACAGGGTGCATAATAGTTCATTTTTAGAGTACAGAAAGAAGTGGTTATCTGAAAAGAGGCTTGTATTATAAGCTGGATAAAACAAGTAATGCAGGCACAAGGATTTTTCTAAGCGCTTCGGGAGCACCGGACTTGAGAATGAAAGTAAGAGGCAGGTGGGGGTGAGTTTTACAACTGGCAGGCAGCAAGGGAGGGTTTTACTAAACAAAAATCACAGGGGGCTTCAGATTAACTTTCTTTTGTGCTAAACAAATGGCAGTCATTTTGCAGCTGAGTGATTTAGCAGGATGAACTGAATGTAAAGATACTTTGATGGTGGGTGAAATTCAGAGACACTTTTGGGCCACTTTACTACCACAGAGAAGCCTTCATAAGGACCTAGCAAAATTAACATGAACTTAAAAGGCATACAACATAAACTGCATGTAGCGACTTAAAATGCACCTGCTTGTAGTAGGCCTTCACCAGGGTAAAGACAAACCCTCTGTCCATGATGGAAAACAAGTCATTGAGAAAGAAGGCAAGACTGATGTTGAGACGTTCAATCATTTCTGTATCCTGATAAGAAAAATATGAAGGGAAGTGTTAAAAGCTTGTAGGTAACATCTAACTATTTTCTTAATTAAGAGCACACTTTCTGCCTACCTTCTGGAATCGGGAAACTATATCACTAGCCATGGTGCTGACCAAGGCAGTAATGTCATCCATGAAGCGTTCAGGAAAACGAGTCTTTCTCGGAGCATCGAGTTTGTCAGCAAAGTATAAATGATGCACCATACTTTTTACCTGCGAAAAATATGAACACTACTTTTCAAAATCATGTTCCTGAGAACAAGCTGCTTATTCTACAGTAGCAAATTAAAATTATTCAGCCCCATGTTAAAGAAAAGAAAATAAATCGTGTAAGCTATGATTTCATATTATGTGATCCAGTTAGAAGAATGAGCTACAGTGATTTCTTATACATCAGTCTTTAACACCTACATATTAGTAATAATATCCAATTAAAGGCATCATCACTCCCCAGCATGTACCATAACATTATAGCCTGTCCTCCAACTTTCAATCCTTTACACATCGGTTGAGCAAGGGTGTTACAGTAACTATCAGAAGCAGAGAAAATGCACCCACCCCTTACCCCCTGCAACTGGGTATTAAAATACAACCATAATTGACGTGACACAAGTATGACTACACCTGCTGCACTAATGATAGGTCTATAATAAAAAGTCATTAGTGTTATCCAATTCAATGGAGCTTAATATATTGACATCAGAAGTATAAAAGGCTGAGACAGCCCTACCACAGTAACAACCTGTGACCTAAATGTCACATCCGATGTTTGTAGCAAGCCATATTGTCAGCCTTAACTTAATACACACATCCAATAAACTAAAATAAAATACACTAATTAAGAATTGACCAACAGGTAAGGCTGCACAAACAAATATATTACCTAGGCTGAAACTAAGGTATACAATAAGTACTATTTAAAATGACTTACCATGAGCTCAAAGAAGAACCATCCCTGTTGTAATGCTGCTTCACGGACACTGCCACTGCATACAACCCACTGTAATGCCAGCTCCTCATGGAAAAGCTAAGAAAAGTAAAATCGAGCATTGGTACAAGCAGAAGAAATAAAGCACATCCCATTGACAACAAGCAATAAGAGGTGCATGAAAGCAACTAAACCATGAGGGCAAGCTATATAAAAGAAGACATCTGGCTTAAAAATGAAAAAGGAATATTGCAAAATGGTGTTAAAATAAAGCCGAAATGTCCAACAAACACAATGGTTAACTTATGATGATACACATACGTATGTAACTACACCGCATACCAGAGACGAGTGAACAAACTTTCACCAAATTAAACTTCATTCATTGGTGTACTAGATGTAAACGACCAGAGAACATCATACAGTGAACATCGACTGATTTCAACAAGAAGGGTTTATACAAATAAGTGCTCTGTATAGAATAGCTTTCAGTACTCTATGTTTCACATTTTTTTGTTGATGTTATACAAGGCCCCCTTATTTACAGAAATATATGAAGTCAAAGCTACTTTCCTTTGCTAATATCACTTGTTAAATCTACCTTTTTGGTTGGCAAGCGTCCTGTGAGTGTTTGTAAGAAGCTTGTAGTCTCTGTGTGCGATGACATGCGGTTACAACGCGGATCCATGGCCTATGAAGTGAAGATGAATGAATGATGACACAACATTAATGTTGGTGGTGGATGACTCCGCACTTTCAAGACAACACACACTTATAAAACCACCATGACACATATTTTCACACTTACATTTTCCCAATTATTCGTAATAATCGATTTGAGCACACCTTCAAATTTAGAAGGGTCCCCGCGTGACCACTTACAACTTCAATATGTTTACTCCCTCCTTCCCTCCTGGTGGTTTTACACCTCTTACATGACGGATATGAAAATGAAAGTATGAACAGAGGCTTTAACAAACAAGCAATATTATCAACAGAGCATATGAATTCTACATCACCTGTACCACTGCTGGCCCAATTCACAAAATTCTGTGCAAAAAAAGTCAGAAATTTGCTTCTGTCACTCCTACATTTGGAACAAATGTTTAACTTATTTAGAATTTACAAAGATTTCCAAGAGTAGCCATGGAACTTTGCAAAAGTCTCAGATTATCAGGAGTTCTGAAGGAGTAACAATGTTAATACTTTATCAACCTGCAGATTCTTGACCTCTTGAATCTGCACCAGGACACAGATAGGATCTGGAAAAGTTGAAATAGATCTCCTACCCGAACCAGTGGAGCTACAGCTCCATGTCGACCACAGTGCCTCACTGGATGTGATGTCAAGGAGTCATATGTAGCATTACCAAAGTGCTCTGACCTCAGTTGCCATCTATTTTTACACACCCGTAGGGATGATAATACTGGCGAAGAATACTGAAACAGTGCAAAAACTAACTAGGAGCCTTTTTAAATATATAAAAATGCCTTTGAATGGGGAGATAGAGTATATATATATATATATATACACACACACATATATATATATATATATATATATATATATATATATATATATGAAAAATGTCACTTACCCAGTGTACATCTGTTCGTGGCATGAGACGCTGCAGATTCACATGCTGTACATTATCCTGCCATCTAGTGTTTTTCTTCGAAGAAGCCTTTTCGAGTCACGAGACCGAGGGACTCCTCCCTTTCAGCTCCATTGCGGATGGGCGTCGACTCCATCTTAGATTGTTTTCCCCACAGAGGGTGAGGTAAGAGTTGTGAATATACTAGATGTGCCCATGAAATGGAGTAAGTATGTATGTACATAATGTGTATTAAAAAAGTATTTATTTACAATTTTACAATTTTCATCCAACTTATAACGGCTACAGGCTCCCGGGGAGGTGGGAGGGCGCATGTGAATCTGCAGCGTCTCATGCCACGAACAGATGTACACTGGGTAAGTGACATTTTCCGTTCGATGGCATGTGTAGCTGCAGATACACATGCTGTGCATAGACTAATAGGCCGTAATCTCCCCAAAAGCGGTGGTTTAGCCTGTAGGAGTTGAAGTTGTCTGAAATAATGTTCGTAATACAGCCTGTCCTACTGTGGCTTGTTGTGTTGTTAACACATCTACACAGTAATGTTTTGTGAATGTATGAGGCGTAGACCATGTGGCTGCCTTACAAATTTCTGCCATAGGTATATTCCCTAGAAAAGCCATTGTGGCGCCTTTTTCCATAGTGGAATGCGCTCTTGGTGTAATAGGTAGATCTCTTTTTGCTTTAATATAGCAAGTTTGAATACATTTCACTATCCATCTGGCAATGCCTTGTTTGGATATAGGATTTCCTGCATGAGGTTTTTGGAAGGCTACAAACAACTGTTTTGTTTTGCGAAACTGTTTTGTTCTGTCAATGTAATACATTAGTGCTCTTTTTATGTCTAATGTATGTAAGGCTCTTTCGGCTACTGAGTCTGGTTGTGGAAAGAAGACTGGGAGTTCCACTGTTTGGTTTAGGTGGAATGGTGATATAACTTTCGGTAAGAATTTGGGATTTGTACGGAGAACCACTTTATGTTTATGTATTTGTATAAAGGGTTCTTGTATAGTGAATGCTTGTATCTCACTTACTCTTCTAAGAGATGTGATAGCTATTAGGAAGGCTACCTTCCAAGTTAAGTATTGCATTTCACAAGAGTGCATGGGTTCAAATGGTGGTCCCATGAGTCGTGTTAATACAATGTTAAGGTTCCACGAAGGTACTGGTGGTGTTCTGGGGGTATGATTCTCTTTAATCCCTCCATAAATGCTTTGATAACTGGGATTCTAAAAAGCGATGTAGAATGTGTAATCTGCAGATAGGGCTGTGAGATGTATTTTAATAGAAGAGAATGCTAGTTTAGACTTTTGTAAGTGTAATAAGTAACTTACAATGTTCTTTGCGGAAGCATGGAGTGGTTGAATTTGATTTTTGTGGCAGTAGTAAACAAATCTTTTCCATTTGTTTGCATAACAATGTCTGTCACGACTCACGTGCTGCTTGCGCCTGGAATTTGCAGATCTGGTGGCGTGGATCTTCAATGTTCGACTTTGGCCCAAAAAGGGGCGACTCTTTCTGGTAGCCACGGTGCTGTAGGCAATGGAGACGCCAAGAACAGACCGTGCCCTTCAGAAAATAGCGCCAGAGGGAAAAAAACCCTTAGAAAAAGGGGAAAAACCTCCAAAAAGGAAGATTCCTGGAAAAAACAAGAACAAACAAACAGGAATCCAAAAGGAGCAAAAGTCAGGAAACACAGAATGCTGAAATCCAGAACCAAAAGGTGAGGAAATCAGGAGCGAAGACACTAACTGAGCAGAAAGTGTTGCAGCGCAAAGAAAGAAGAAAACACAGCCCCCTTATATACTAAAAAACAGGAAGTGACCCACAGGAAGTAAAAGGACACCATCTTAGACAGGGAAACAACACATAGAACAGAATAGAACAGGAACCATAGAGAATAGGGAACAAGGAATGCTGGGAAAGAACAGGAATCTGGGAAGGGGGAAAAGACATAAAGAAAGGCACAACAAAAGACTGCAGAAAAGAAGAAAAAGAAGAAAAAAGGGAAAGAAACGAAAAAAAAACAGGTAAGAGGGGTCATAGACCCCTAGTATAGTGGAAAGCAGAAGGTAGAACGAGGCCCCATGCAAGTCTGGGGCCTCGAAATGCGCAGGAGAGGCTGGGGGCGCGCCGCGTCCTAGCAACGCGGTGCGCGGCCCGAGCCGAACGCCCGGCTTGAGTCGAGCTCTCGGCTCGCGCCGCACCGCGCGGCGCGACAGTAGGTCCCCCTCCCGAAGGTCCAGGTTTGAGAGGAAATAAACCGTGAAAGCGTTGAATCAGGAGAGGTGCGTGAACGGAAGATGCATCTTCCCAAGAGCATTCACTGAGAGGATAACCCTTCCAATGAATCAGATACTGAAGGCGTTTGTGAAAAAGACGAGAGTCACAAATTTCCTGTACTTCATATTCAGGAACATCATCCACGAGTACAGGAGGTGGACAAGGAAACTGACGTGAGTAAGGGTCAGGCACATAAGGTTTAAGCTGAGAAACATGAAAGACCGGATGAATCTTCCATGTATGAGGTAAGTGAAGACGGACAGTGACAGGATTGACCAACTGAAGGATACGGAAAGGCCCATAGTAACGAGGTGTGAACTTATTTTGAGAAAGACGTGAGGGTAAGAATTTGGAGGAGAGCCAGACTTTATCTTGCGGATGATAGTCTGGATTGGTTGCACGTCTCTTGTCTGCAGCCTTCTTCATATATCTCTTGGCATGTAACAAATTAGATTGAATAAATCTATGGATTTGGAGAAGGCGTTTGGAGAAATAGGTAATAGCGGGTAGAGGAGAGTTGGATTGTGGAGAAGTAGGAAAAGAGGTAGGATGAAAACCATAAGAACAGAAAAAGGGAGTGACCTTGGAGGCACTATGGACTGAGTTATTGTAGGAAAATTCAGCTATAGAGAGGTAAGTGTTCCAGTTACTTTGGGTAGAATTGCAAAAGCATCGAAGATATTGCTCTAGTCCTTGGTTCAGACGCTCGGTCTGGCCGTTGGTCTGAGGATGGAACCCTGAAGACAGGGCTCTATTAATATTTAGTGTTTTACAAAAATGCCTCAAAAATCGGGAAATGTACTGAGGTCCTCTATCAGATATTATGGTATGTGGAAGTCCATGGAGACGGAAGATATGATCAATGAATATTTGACTTAGTTCTTGAGAAGTAGGTAGCCTTTTCAGGGCAGTGAAATGAGCCATCTTTGTGAAAGAATCCACAGTGACCATGATGACCCGGTTTCCTGCTGATGGTGGGAGTGAACACATAAAATCAGTAGAGATGGTATGCCTTGGGGCCGGTGGAACAGGCAAAGGCTGTAGTAATCCTGCCGGTCTGGTATGGGGTATCTTGATTTGGGCACATATGGGACAGGCCTGAACGTATCTTTCCACATCCAGCTTCCAGGTAGGCCACCAGAAAAATCGTGAAAGAAGTTCTTGAGTGGCCTTGATGCCTCTATGACCATCTACAGGTGAATCATGGCACATTTGTAATGCCTTTTCTTGCACCTTGTTAGTAGGGAGGAATATCAGGTTTTGATAATAAAAATATCCTTGTTTCTTATGTAATAATGGTCTTAGTTCTTCTATGTCATGGTCCGATAGGTTGGCGTATTCCAGTTGTACTTCTTCCAGGAAAGACTGAGCCACTCCAATGATCTTACTGGGTTCCAGAAGATATTGAGATGAGGAAGGAGTACACTCTGGATATCGGCGAGACAGAGCATCAGCCAGAATGTTTTGAGATCCAGGAATATATGTGATGAAAAAATCGTACTGACTGAAGAAAAAGGCCCAGCGGGCCTGACGACTATTCTGGCATACAAAATTTCGTAAACATTGTAGGTTACGGTGGTCTGTCCTCACCTCAAATGGTTCCTTGGAACCCATCAGAAACTGTCTCCACTCAAGGCAGGCTGTTTTCAGAGCCAATAATTCCCTTTCCAGTACAGAATAGTGTTGTTCAGCTGTGGAAAGGATATGAGACAAGTAGAAAACAGGATGTTCAAGACCATCATCCTCTTGTCGTTGGAGTAAGACAGCTCCGATGGCTCTCTCAGAAGCATCAGTTACGACTATAAATTGTTTGGTGGTATCTGGACGTCTCAAGATGGGGGCTTGGGTGAAGGCTCTCTTTAATTCTTGAAAGGCTGCTTCAGCCGCCTCAGTCCAGACAAACCCTTTCTTTAAATTTTCCTTTTTTAAGGTGTGAGTTATGTGGCTAGTCAGTCTGGCAAAGTCTAGAATGAATTGTCGATAGAAGTTTGCTAACCCTAGGAAACATTGTGTTTCTTTTATGGAAGAAGGAGAAGGCCACTCTAGGATAGCTTGTACCTTTTCCTGATCCATAGCTATGCCGGTGGGACTTAAATGATAGCCCAGATATTTGACTTCCGTCATGTCGAACTCACATTTTTCTGTTTTTCAAAATAGTTGATGAGCACGAAGTCTTTGAAGAACTTGTTTCACATGGGAAGAATGGAGTTCAGGATTTCTAGAATAAATAAGAATATCATCTAGGTAGATCACGACTGTCTGATTCAGAAGGTCTGAAAACACTGAGTCCATAAATCTCTGGAAGATTGCGGGGGCGTTAGTGAGACCAAACGGCATAACCCTATATTCAAAATGGCCAAATGGAGTCCTGAAAGCTGTCTTCCATTCGTCGCCTTCTTTTATGCGTAAAAGGTGGTAAGTTCCTCGTAAATCTAATTTAGTAAAACGTTGAGCCCCTCTGATAGCTTCTAGTATGTCCCTGATGAGAGGCAAAGGATAACGATCTTTAATTGTTATTTTATTCAGACCTCGAAAATCCAGGCAAGGACGAAGATCCTTTGTCTTCTTGGGCACAAAAAAGAGAGGAGCCCCAGCCGGAGACGACGATGGGACAATAAGACCACTCTGTATATTTTCGTCCAGATACTCTTTTAGAACTTCCTTTTCGGGTTCCGTGAGGGAGTACATCCTCCCAAAAGGAACAATTGTGCCGGGGTCCAATGGAATAGCACAATCATATTCTCGATGTGGAGGTAGCACAGGTTTCGACGGTTTTTGGAAAACATCCTGAAACTCCAAATAGTGGTCTGGGACCCCTTGGACCGTATTAATGGACATACCAGTGGCACCTTCAGTATCTAAGGATCTTTTCGGAGACCAATACTTGTCGGAAGTAAAACAGTTCTCATGACAAAATTGCGAAGACAAAGACACTGTCCGGGTTACCCAATTTATATACGGGTTATGTCTGATGAACCACGGAATTCCAAGAATGATGGTATGGTTGGGGGACGTGATAAGATCGAAGGAAATGTGTTCTTGATGGTTTCCCACCTGTAGACTTAACATCAGGGTAGTGGTGTCTACAGGACCCGAGGATATCAAGGATCCATCCACGGTGTGTACCTGTTCGGGTACTTCTTTTGCTTGTGTAGGAACTTGGTGAGCAGCAGCCCACGTCTTGTCCATGTATATACCACTAGCACCACAATCTAGTAATGCCATAGTCTTTTCTTGACGACCGTCAGGAAGTTGTAACAGGACAGGAAAAATGAACAAGGCGGTTGTATTGTCATTAAAGGAGCTGATGTAAGGTATAGCTGTAGATCCCGTCCCCTCCCTTCTTACAGAAGACGGGAGGTGGCGTTTCCCGAAGGCCTGGGCGGACGTACAGGACAGGTACGAAGCATGTGACCAGCAGAACCACAGTACAGGCACAACCCTCTCTTGCGTCTGTCTTCTCGTTCACTAGCAGAGAGCGGACCTCGGGTAGTATCCACCTGCATGGGTTCCCCTTCGATGTCTCTAGCAGGAGTGCGAGGTTCCTCGGAACGCTGCAAGCAAGCTCGTGAGCTACTTGGCTGGAAAAACCCTCTACTCCTTTTCTTTTCCGATCTCCGTTCCTGAAGACGATATTCGATGGACAGTGCTTGATCCATCAGGCCACGAAGATCTTCCGCTCTGGTAGAATGTACTAGTTCATCCTTTATTTCTTCTTTGAGTCCTCTACGAAATAAAGTTACCAGAGTACGTTCCACCCAAGTGGTCTCTGCCGCCAGCTGACGAAAACGGGTTATATATTGCAGGACGTCTTGCGAGCCTTGTTGGATGTCACATAGGGCTTCTTCAGCAGAGGCTTCCAATCCAGGACGGCTAAACATCTGTTTGAAGCGACTCACAAAGGTGGAATAGTCCGACAATACAGGGTCGTTGGAGGACACCATCGGGGTTGCCCAGGCCAAGGCTGGACCGGATAAGGCACTGATAAGATAACCCACCTTGGTCCTGTCGTGGGAGAATTGGGTAGGTCGGAAGGCGAAGTACACTGTTAATGCATCCAGGAACTCGCGAAGCTTGGTTGGTTCACCAGAGAAACAAGGGGTAGAAGCGGAGATAGTTGGAATATCACTGGTGCGGAGAGCCAAAGCCTGTCGTAACGCAGCATTTTCATTGCGTAGTTGTTGCAATTCCTGAGCTTGTTGCTGAATCGTGGTCAAAAGAGATTGTTCTGGATCTGCAGCAGCCGCCACTGTGTCATCCATGGTGTTTGAGGACGTCGGAATGGTTTGGCGCTGCAATCTGTCACGACTCACGTGCTGCTTGCGCCTGGAATTTGCAGATCTGGTGGCGTGGATCTTCAATGTTCGACTTTGGCCCAAAAAGGGGCGACTCTTTCTTGTAGCCACGGTGCTGTAGGCAATGGAGACGCCAAGAACAGACCGTGCCCTTCAGAAAATAGCGCAGGAGGGAAAAAACCCCTTAGAAAAAGGGGAAAAACCTCCAAACAGGAAGATTCCTGGAAAAAACAAGAACAAACAAACAGGAATCCAAAAGGAGCAAAAGTCAGGAAACACAGAATGCTGAAATCCAAAACCAAAAGGTGAGGAAATCAGGAGCGAAGACACTAACTGAGCAGAAAGTGTTGCAGCGCAAAGAAAGAAGAAAACACAGCCCTTATATACTAAAAAACAGGAAGTGACCCACAGGAAGTAAAAGGACACCATCTTAGACAGGGAAACAACACATAGAACAGAATAGAACAGGAACCATAGAGAATAGGGAACAAGGAATGCTGGGAAAGAACAGGAATCTGGGAAGGGGGAAAAGACAAAGAAAGGCACAACAAAAGACTGCAGAAAAGAAGAAAAAGAAGAAAAAAGGGAAAGAAACGAAAAAAAAACAGGTAAGAGGGGTCATAGACCCCTAGTATAGTGGAAAGCAGAAGGTAGAACGAGGCCCCATGCAAGTCTGGGGCCTCGAAATGCGCAGGAGAGGCTGGGGGCGCGCCGCGTCCTAGCAACGCGGTGCGCGGCCCGAGCCGAACGCCCGGCTTGAGTCGAGCTCTCGGCTCGCGCCGCACCGCGCGGCGCGACAATGTCTTGTAGTAGGTTTCCTAGCTTGTTTAATGACCTCCATACATTCTTGTGTAAGGTCTAAGGGCCAGATGTACGAAGCCTTTTGCATGTCGCAAACTGCAAAAAACGCAGTTTGCGGCATGCAAAAGGCCGAACGCGATGCTCATCCCCAAATAGCGAGTCGGTACCGACTCGCAATTTGGGGATGCGACTCGCAAATAGGAATGGGTGTTCCCTTCCTATTTGCGACCGCATCACCATTCAGAGTTGCTTTGTGACCGCGAATGCGGTCGCAAACCAACTCGCAGTTACCACCAGTGTCACAATGGTGGTAACTCATTCGCAAAAGGGAAGGGGTCCCCATGGGACCCCTTCCCCTTTGTGAATGCAGAAAAAAAAAAAAAAAATCAGAGTAGGCAGTGGTCCTATGGACCACTGCCTACTCTGAAAAAAAACGAAACCAAATGGTTTCGGTTTAGTTTTCATTTTGCAGCTCGTTTTCCGTTAAGGAAAACGGGCTGCAAAATGAAAAAAAAAAACGGCTTTATTTACAAAGCAGTCACAGACATGGAGGTCTGCTGACTACAGCAGGCCACCATCCCTGTGAGTGCAGGGACTCGCTATGGGGTCGCAAACTGCGACCCACCTCATTAATATTGATGAGGTGAGTCTTTGTGACCCCATAGCGATTGTGACCCCATTGTGACCCCATCCTATGGACCACTGCCTAGTCTGAAAAAAACGAAACCAAATGGTTTCGGTTTAGTTTTCATTTTGCAGCTCGTTTTCCGTTAAGGAAAACGGGCTGCAAAATGAAAAAAAAAAACGGCTTTATTTACAAAGCAGTCACAGACATGGAGGTCTGCTGACTACAGCAGGCCACCATCCCTGTGAGTGCAGGGACTCGCTATGGGGTCGCAAACTGCGACCCACCTCATGAATATTGATGAGGTGGGTCTTTGTGACCCCATAGCGAGTCGCAGAAGGTGTCTGAGACACCTTTCTGCATACAATTTTGCGAGTTGCAAATTGCGAGTCGGTCAGACTCGCAATTTGCAAGTCGCAAAATTGTAGTTTCCTACATCTGGCCCTAAGTGTCCAAATATTAAGACTTCAGGAGCCAGATTGCTACATTGAGCGATGCTGGATTCGGGTGTCTGATCTGTTGTTTGTGTTGAGTTAACAGATCTGGCCTGTTTGGTAATTTGACGTGAGGTACTACTGATAGGTCCAGCAGTGTTGTGTACCACGATTGGCGAGCCCAGGTTGGTGCTATGAGTATTAGTTTGAGTCTGTTTTGACTCAGTTTGTTTACCAGATAAGGAATGACTGGGAGAGGGGGAAAAGCATAAGCAAATATCCCTGACCAACTGATCCATAACGCATTGCCCTTGGACAAAGGGTGTGGGTACCTGGACGCAAAGTTTTGGCATTTTGTGTTTTGTTTTGTTGCAAATAGGTCTATTTTTGGTGTTCCCCAGCATCGAAAGTAATCTTGTAGGATCTGGGGATGAATTTCCCATTCATGTGTTTGTTGGTGATCTCGACTGAGATTGTCGGCTAACTGGTTTTGAATGCCTGGGATGTATTGTGCTATTAGGCGAATGTGATTGTGAATCGCCCAATGCCAAATTTTTTGTGCTAAGAGACACAGTTGTGATGAGTGTGTCCCTCCTTGTTTGTTGAGGTAATACATTGTTGTCATGTTGTCTGTTTTGACAAGAATGTGTTTGTGGGCTATCAGTGGTTGATATGCTTTCAATGCTAGAAACACTGCTAACAGTTCTAACTGATTTATGTGCAGTTGCTTTTGTTGAATGTCCCATTGTCCCTGTATACTGTGCTGGTTGAGGTGTGCTCCCCACCCCATCATGGAAGCATCTGTTGTGATCACGTATTGAGGCACTGGGTCTTGGAATGGCCGCCCTTGGTTTAAATTTATAGGATTCCACCATTGAAGCGAGAAGTGTGTCTGGCGGTCTATCAACACTAGATCTTGAAGTTGACCCTGTGCTTGTGTCCATTGTTTTGCTAGGCACTGTTGTAAGGGCCACATGTGTAGTCTTGCGTTTGGGACAATGGCTATGCATGAAGACATCATGCCTAGAAGTTTCATTACAAACTTCACCTGGTAGTGTTGGTTTGGCTGCATGTTTAATGCTATATTTTGGAAAGCTTGTATCCTTTGCGGACTTGCAGTGGCAATCGCCTTTTGTGTGTTGAGTGTTGCTCCCAAGTATTGTTGTATCTGGGATGGTTGCAGATGTGATTTTTGGTAATTTATAGAAAACCCTAGTTTGTGTAGAGTTTCTATAACGTATTGCGTGTGAAGAAGACACTGTTGCTGAGTGCTGGTTTTTATTAACCAATCGTCTAAGTATGGGAATACGTGCATGTGCTGTCTCCTTATATGAGCGGCTACTACTGCAAGGCATTTTGTGAATACCCTTGGGGCTGTTGTTATTCCGAACGGTAACACCTTGAATTGGTAATGCACGCCCTGGATTACAAACCTTAAGTATTTCCTGTGAGAAGGATGTATGGGTATGTGGAAATATGCATCCTTGAGATCTAACGTTGACATGTAGTCTTGTTTTTTGAGCAAGGGAATCACGTCTTGAAGTGTTACCATGTGGAAGTGATCTGATTTGATGTAGAGATTCAGCGTTCTGAGGTCTAATATGGGTCTCAACGTTTTGTCTTTCTTTGGAATTAGGAAATTATAGGGAGTAGACACCTGTTCCTTTTTGATGGTTGGGTACTAGTTCTATTGCTTGTTTTTGTAACAATGCTTGGACTTCTAGCTGTAACAGGTCTAAGTGTTGTTTGGACATATTGTGTGCTCTTGGGGGCACATCTGGTGGGAAATTTATGAATTCTATGCAATAACCATGTTGGATAATGGCTAGGACCCATGTGTCCGTAGTCATGTTTGTCCAGTTTTTGTAGAATGCAGTAAGTCTCCCCCCACTGGTGTTAAGTGTTGGGGGTTTGTGACATTGAAGTCACTGTTTGGCTGGAGTTGTTTTAGGGCTTTGGAATTTTCCCCTTGTTCTTGGGAATTGACCACCCCTGTAAGAGCCTTGAAACCCTCCTCTCTGGTACTGCCCCTGATAGGTGGGTCTGGCTTGTGAGGTGGAAGGCTCTGGGGTTTGGGTACGAAACCCCCCTCTAAACTGTGGCCTTCTAAAAGTGCCTCTGCTTTGTGGGGTGTAGAGCACACCCATGGCTTTGGCCGTGTCTGTGTCCTTCTTTAGTTTCTCAATTGCCGTGTCCACCTCCGGCCCAAACAATTGTTCTTGGTTAAAAGGCATATTTAACACAGCTTGCTGGATTTCCGGTTTAAAACCTGAGCTCGGTAACCATGCATGCCTGCGAATGGTTACCGCAGTGTTCACTGTCCGTGCTGCTGTGTCTGCAGAGTCCAGTGCAGACTGTATCTGGTTGTTGGAAATTGCTTGTCCTTCTGCAACAACCTGTTGGGCACGTTTCTGGTGTTCCTTGTGCAAGTGCTGTATTATATGTTGCATCTCGTCCCAGTGTGCCCTGTCGTAGCGAGCCAGTAGAGCTTGCGAGTTGGCAATTCACCATTGATTGGCTGCTTGTGCAGCCACTCTTTTGCCCGCAGTATCGAACTTCCAACTTTCCTTGTCAGGCGGTGGTGCGTCTCCTGATGATTGGGAGTTTGCCCTCTTCCTTGCTGCTCCCACGACCACCGAATCTGGTGTCAGTTGCTGTGTTATAAACACAGGGTCTGTTGGGGGAGGTTTGTATTTTTTCCTCCACCCTAGGCGTGATAGCTCTGCCTTTCACTGGGTCCTGGAAGACTTGTTTTGCGTGCTTGAGCATGCCTGGGAGCATTGGCAGACTTTGGTAGGAACTGTGGGTGGATGCCAAGGTGTTAAATAGGAAGTCATCCTCTATTGGCTCCGAATGCATTGCTACATTGTGGAATGCAGCTGCTCTTGATAACACCTGCGTGTATGCAGTGCTGTCCTCTGGAGGTGACGGCCTTGCCGGGTAACAATCTGGACTGTTGTCAGAGACCGGTGCATCATACAAGTCCCATGCACACGGGTCATCCTGCGTCATCCCCGTATGTGTTGGTGACCGTATTGGGGGTGTTGTTACTGGGGACAGCTGTGGCGAAAACATTGGTGGTGGTGTTTTGTCTCTAGGCACCTTTGTCTTTGGCTGCATTTCTCACCCTTGAAATGTCAGCTTTCTTTTAATTGGAGGAAGAGTTTGAATTTTGCCAGTCTCTTTCTGGATGTGCAGCCTCCTTTGAGTATGGTCTGGTTCCCCCATACTTATTTCCTGCTCAAATCTATGTTGTTGCATTTGGCTGGAAAGTCTGTGCTCTTCCGTGTAAGAGCCTACTTTCGGCTCCGAGGCTGCTTTTTTCGGTACCGAAGGCTTGGAAACAGTCTTTTTCGGTTCTGAAACCACTTTCTTTACTTTGGGTGTGTCGATCTCTCGGTGTCGAGATCGTTCGGAGCCGGAATCTCAACCGGAGTCTGATGTTTTCGGCAGCTGTGAGGCCTTTTTCGGTGCCGATGGTTGGTCACCGTGTTTTCGATGGGTAAAGCCATGGCCTGTTGGCGGTGGCATCCCCTTGGACTTTATGATCTTGGAGTGAGTCTTGGGCGGGGCAGTTTTACTCACAGTTTTCTGGGTTGTCGTTGGTAGCTCACTTTCGGAGTCGTCCGAGTCCGTCCCTTGTATGGAGATTCTTTCCTCCTCCTCGACGTCGATCTGTTCTGTCAGTGTCTACGCCATTTGCAGTCTTCTGGCTCTTCGATCGCATAGGGTCTTTTTCGATCGAAATGCCCGGCATGCCTCGCAGGTATCCTCCCTTTGTTCTGGTGATAGACACAGGTTACAGACCAAGTGTTGGTCTGTATAAGGATACTTCGCGTGGCAATTCGGGCAGAAGCGCAAAGGAGGTCCGGTCCATTAGTTTCGTCGATGGACGCGGTCAGGCCGACCAGGCCCTGCTGAAGAGCGGAAGCCCCGAAGGGCCGCCGGAGCGATTCTTCTATTGGTGTCGATATCCTAACACTAAACCGGTATCAAGCGCGAACAATACCGTTGAATTTTCGATAATTAGCTAACTTTCCCAATTCGAAATACGGAGCGAAGAGGAACACGTCCGACCCGATGGCGGAAAGAAAACAATCTAAGATGGCCCATGCGCAATGGAGCCGAAAGGGAGGAGTCCCTCGGTCTCGTGACTCGAAAAGACTTCTTCGAAGAAAAACAACTTGTAACACTCCGAGCCCAACACTAGATGGCAGGATAATGCACAGCATGTGTATCTGCAGCTACACATGCCATCGAACACATATATATATGCATGCCTCTGCAGGTCGATAGAGTATCAACCAGAAACATTATCACTTGAAGGTAAGTAACTTCTTCTGATGGACAATTCTGTCTGCAGATTCCTCACCTCTTTAATCAATACCAAAGCAATAAGCTCAAAAGGAGGTTCTGAGGAGAAACACAGATGAGTTGTGTTCTATGGACTCCGCAAGCCCACACTAGAAAGAATGACATACCACAAGAAGCAGAATAACCCTGTGGCTCCAATTGTGCATGCTCTTGCTGAAAAAAGGAAGGTTAGAGAGAATTTGTTTCCCTTGGCAAGAGACTTGCTGACAACAAAATGTCTGGTAAAGACATTCAAATGCATAAACATCATACAAGGTCCATATAGGTTGATGCTTATTGTAGCCCATAGGTTGATGCTTATTTTTAAATTCCAATCAATGTTTCATTTTTTTCCAGAACTCAATGTGAACAATATAACCAAGTCCATAGTGGCAAGACCAGGACTAAGAAGTTCTCTAGCAACTACAAACAACTTCTGAGAAGTGGCTGCTTATATGATCCAGCAATAGAGGAACAACCAACCATGTTATCTCCTATAGTGTGTGAAAACAATGTGTCAGCATGCACATAGCATGACAGAAGCAAAAAGCCACACTGCAAGAGGGAAACCTTGTCTTTTCCATGAATTCAGTGTACAAAACATTGCCGTCAGCCAGAGCATTAAGGACAAGCTGCACCATAATGTCTGAACTTGTGGCACTGGGCAGTATGTGATTGGGTGAGAGAAGAAAAATGTTAAGTGTCTGATATGCTAGATGATGATGGCAAGCCAACTTACAGTGGACTAATTGTGCGGAAGCTGGTTTATTACCAATTGACCTAAGCCCAACAACATCTTATTCAAAGGCAATGTGATTTCTGACATAGAGGAGCAGTCTTCGAAATTTCAATACAAAGAATGGTTCTGATCTCCGTCAAAGATAAAGGCAATTCAAGGACCTCAGTTGTCTTGCTTAACTTTTCCATGAAGTAAGTGTGTGTGAGTGTGTGTGTGTGTGTGTGTGTGTATCTATATATATATATATATGGAAAATGTCACTTACCCAGTGTACATCTGTTCGTGGCATTAGTCGCTGCAGATTCACATGCTGTGCACATCCCGCCATCTGGTGTTGGGCTCGGAGTGTTACAAGTTGTTTTTCTTCAAAGAAGTCTTTTCGAGTCACGAGATCGAGGGACTCCTCCCATTTCGGCTCCATTGCGCATGGGAGTCGACTCCATCTTAGATTGTTTTTTCCCACAGAGGGTGAGGTAGGAGTTGTATATGCTAGTAATAGTGCCCATGCAATGGAGTGAATACGTATGTACATAATGTAGTTTAAAGTAATATATATATTTACAAATATACAGATGTTCAAGATCAACTTCTAAACGGCTACAGGCTCCAGGGGAGGCGGGTGGGCGCATGTGAATCTGCAGCGACTAATGCCACGAACAGATGTACACAGGGTAAGTGGCATTTCCGTTCGGTGGCATGTGTAGCTGCAGATACACATGCTGTGCATAGACTAGTAAGCAGTTATCTCCCCAAAAGCGGTGGTTCAGCCTGTAGGAGTTGAAGTTGTCTGAAACAATGTTCGTAGTACTGCTTGGCCTACTGTGGCTTGCTGTGTTGTTAGCACGTCTACACAGTAGTGTTTGGTAAATGTATGAGGCGTAGACCATGTAGCTGCCTTACATATTTCTGTCATTGGAATATTTCCTAGAAAGGCCATGGTAGCACCTTTCTTTCTAGATGAGTGTGCCTTTGGTGTAATAGGCAGTTCTCTTTTAGCTTTAAGATAACAGGTTTGAATGCATTTAACTATCCGTCTGGCAATGCCTTGCTTAGAAATTGGATTTCCTGTATGAGGTTTTTGGAAAGCAATAAATAATTGTTTTGTTTTGCGAATTAGTTTTGTTCTGTCAATGTAGTACATTAACGCTCTTTTGATGTCCAATGTATGTAGTGCTCTTTCAGCTACAGAGTCTGGCTGTGGGAAGAACACTGGTAATTCTACTGTTTGATTTAAGTGGAACGGTGATATGACTTTTGGTAAAAATTTAGGATTTGTTCGTAGAACTACTTTATGCTTGTGTATCTGAATAAATCGTTCTTGTATGGTAAATGCTTGAATCTCACTTACTCTTCTTAAAGATGTGATGGTAATTAAAAATGCAACTTTCCATGTTAAGTATTGCATTTCACAAGAGTGCATGGGCTCAAAAGGTGGACCCATGAGTCGTGTTAAGACAATGTTGAGGTTCCATGAAGGAACTGGTGGTGTCCTTGGTGGTATAATTCTCTTTAGACCTTCCATAAATGCTTTTATGACTGGTATTCTAAATAGAGAAGTTGAGTGCGTAATTTGCAGGTAAGCTGAAATTGCTGTAAGATGTATTTTAATGGAAGAAAAAGCTAGCTTTGATTTTTGCAAATGTAGTAAGTATCCTACGATGTCTTTGGCAGATGCGTGTAAGGGTTGAATTTGATTATTGTGGCAGTAATAGACAAATCTTTTCCACTTATTTGCATAGCAATGTCTAGTGGTAGGTTTCCTAGCTTGTTTTATGACCTCCATACATTCCTGTGTAAGGTCTAAATGTCCGAACTCTAGGACTTCAGGAGCCAGATAGCTAGATTCAGCGATGCTGGATTTGGGTGTCTGATCTGTTGTTTGTGTTGCGTTGACAGATCTGGTATGTTTGGTAGTTTGACATGAGGCACTACTGAGAGGTCTAGTAGTGTTGTGTACCAAGGTTGCCTTGCCCATGTCGGTGCTATTAGTATGAGTTTGAGTTTGTTTTGACTCAGCTTGTTTACTAGATATGGAAGGAGTGGGAGAGGGGGAAAAGCGTAAGCAAATATCCCTGACCAACTCATCCATAACGCATTGCCCTGAGACTGATCTTGTGGGTACTTGGATGCGAAGTTTTGGCATTTTGCGTTTTCCTTTGTTGCAAATAGATCTATTTGTGGCGTTCCCCAACTCTGGAAGTAAGTATTCAGTATTTGGGGGTGAATCTCCCATTCGTGGATCTGTTGGTGATCCCGAGAAAGATTGTCCGCTAGCTGGTTCTGAATTCCTGGAATAAATTGTGCTATTAGGCGAATGTGGTTGTGAATCGCCCAATGCCATATTTTCTGTGCCAGGAGACACAACTGTGTTGAGTGTGTGCCTCCCTATTTGTTTAGGTAATACATCGTTGTCATGTTGTCTGTTTTGACAAGAATGTGTTTGTAGCTTATTATGGGTTGAAATGCTTTCAGCGCTAGAAATACTGCCAATAGTTCTAAGTGATTTATGTGAAACTGTTTTTGGTGAGTGTCCCATTGTCCTTGGATGCTGTATTGATTGAGGTGTGCTCCCCACCCTATCATGGAGGCATCTGTTGTTATTACGTATTGTGGCACTGGGTCTTGGAAAGGCCGCCCTTGGTTTAAATTTATACTGTTCCACCATTGAAGCGAGGTGTATGTTTGGCGGTCTACCAACACCAGATCTAGAATTTGACCCTGTGCTTGTGACCACTGTGATGCTAGGCACTGTTGTAAGGGCCGCATGTGCAACCTTGCGTTTGGGACAATGGCTATGCATGAGGACATCATGCCTAGGAGTTTCATCACCTTTTTGACTTGTATTTTTTGATTTGGATACATGGCCTGTATTACATTGTGAAATGCCTGAACCCTTTGTGGACTTGGATTGGCAATCCCTTTTGTTGTGTTGATTGTCGCCCCTAAGTATTGCTGTGTTTGACACGCCAGAAGGTGTGAATTTGTGTAGTTGATTGAGAAACCTAGTTTGTGTAGGGTTTCTATGACATACTTTGTGTGTTGTGAACACCTTTCTAGAGTGTTGGTTTTGATTAACCAATCGTCTAGGTACGGGAACACATGTATTTGCTGCCTTCTGATATGTGCAGCTACGACTGCTAGGCACTTTGTAAAAACTCTTGGCGCAGTTGTTATTCCGAATGGCAACACCTTGAATTGGTAATGTGTTCCTTGGAATACAAACCTTAAGTACTTTCTGTGTGAAGGATGTATCGGTATATGGAAATATGCATCCTCTAGGTCTAGTTTTGTCATGTAGTCTTGTTGTTTGAGTAGTGGGATTACGTCTTGTAATGTCACCATGTGAAAGTGATCTGATTTGATGTAGGTATTTAATGTTCGGAGATCTAATATAGGTCTCAGAGTCTTGTCTTTTTTGGGTATGAGAAAGTACAGAGAGTAAACTCCTGTTCCTTTCTGGTGTTCTGGTACTAATTCTATTGCTTCTTTTAGTAATAATGCCTGAACTTCTAGTCCTAGAAGATCTATATGTTGTTTTGACATATTGTGTGTTTTCGGTGGCACGTTTGGAGGGAATTTGAGAAATTCTATGCAATAACCATGCTGGATAATTGCCAGTACCCAAGTGTCTGTTGTTATCTCCTCCCAATGTTTGTAAAATAGTCTTAGTCTCCCCCCCACAGGTGTTATGTGTTGGGGATGTGTGACTTGGAAGTCACTGTTTGTTTTGAGGGGTTTTGGGGCTTTGGAACTTCCCTCTATTTTTTGGGAATTGTGCCCCTCTATATTGCCCCGGAAAACTTCCCCGCTGGTATTGGCTTTGATAAGTGGGCCTTGCTTGTGAGGTTGTGGCCTCTGTAGGTTGACCTCGAAACCCTCCCCTAAATGGTGTTTTGCGAAATGTGCCTCTGCTTTGTGGGGAGTAGAGTGCGCCCATGGCTTTTGCGGTATCAGTATCTTTTTTGAGTTTTTCAATAGCAGTGTCGACTTCCGGCCCAAACAACTGCTGTTCATTAAAGGGCATATTCAGCACGGCTTGTTGTATTTCCGGCTTGAATCCTGACGTACGCAACCATGCGTGTCTCCTTATTGTTATTGCAGTATTTACTGTCCTTGCAGCTGTATCTGCTGCGTCCACTGATGACCGTATCTGAGTATTGGAGATACTTTGTCCTTCTTCTACCACTTGTTGTGCCCTTTTCTGGAACTCTTTGGGTAAGTGCTCTATGAAATGCTGCATTTCGTCCCAATGAGCTCTATCGTATCTTGCCAAAAGTGCTTGTGAATTGGCAATACGCCATTGGTTTGCTGCTTGTGCTGCAACTCTTTTACCCGCAGCATCGAATTTACGACTCTCCTTGTCTGGAGGTGGTGCATCTCCCGAGGTATGAGAGTTTGCTCTCTTGCGAGCTGCCCCAACAACCACAGAATCTGGTGTTAATTGCTGCGTAATATAAACAGGGTCTGTTGGTGGTGGCTTATACTTTTTTCCACCCTTGGAGTTATGGCTCTGCCTTTAACAGGCTCCTGAAATATTTGTTTTGAATGTTTTAGCATTCCTGGGAGCATAGGTAAGCTTTGGTATTGGCTATGAGTGGAGGAGAGTGTATTAAATAAAAAGTCATCCTCAATTGGTTCTGAATGCAAGGTGACGTTATGAAACGCAGCTGCCCTTGAGACCACCTGCGTGTAGGATGTACTGTCTTCAGGTGGCGACGGCCTTGTAGGGTAACAGTCTGGGCTGTTATCTGATACAGGAGCATCATAAAGGTCCCATGCATCAGGATCATCTTGACTCATTGCAGTATGAGTCAGAGATTGCATCAGTGGTGGAGTGGCTACCGGTGATGTGTGCATTGATGGTGGTGGAGATGGTGGTGGAGTTGTTTGTCTTGCCACCTTTGCCTGTGGCTGCTTGTCCTTTTCTTGAAAGGCAAGTCTTCTTTTCATCTTAATTGGGGGAAGAGTGCTTATCTTCCCTGTGTCTTTTTGAATGTGGAGCCTTCTTTGAGTGTAGTCTGGCTCAACAGATTGAAGTTCCTCTCCGAACTTATGTCCTTGCATCTGGGAGGACAATCCCTGTTCCTCTGTGTAGGAACCTGTTTTCGGTTCCGATGCTGGATGTTTCGAATCAAAATCTTTTCGGTCGCCTTTTTGGGCTCCGAGGCAACCTTCTTTATTTTCGGCGTCGTGGTTTCTCGGTGCCGAACCATTTCGGTGCCACTGTCTCGGTGCCGAATCTGTTCGGGGCCGGTGTCTCGGGCCCGAGATTGCTGTGTGGCGGTATCTCGTCCGGAGTCGGATGACTTCGCCACATGCACGCCCTTTTTCGGTGCCGATGATCGGTCACCTATCTTTTGGGTTAAGCCATGGCCTGTTGGCGGTGGCGTCCCCTGGGCTTTTGTTGTCTTCTCGTGAGTTTTATGTTTCGATGTCTTACTCACGGTTTTCGCGTTTCTTCGGGATCGAGCTCGTCCGAGTCCGATTCATGGATGCCGAAGCTTTCTTCTTCCTCCTCGAAACACCCTTGTCCTGTCGGCGCCGACGCCATCTGCAGTCTTCTTGCTCTTCGGTCTCTTAATGTCTTCCTCGACCGAAACGCTCAACAGGCTTCACAGGTATCCTCCTTGTGCTCTGGAGACAGACACAAATTACAGACCAGATGCTGATCTGTATATGGATACTTGTTATGGCATTTTGGGCAGAAGCGGAATGGGGTCCGTTCCATCAGCCTTGAAGCGACACGTGGCCGGGCCGACCAGGCCCCGACGGGGGGATCGAAAAAAACCCAAAGGGCCACCGGAGCTCTTCAAAAGTCGGTGTCGATCTGTTATAACTAACCCGATACCGAACGCAAACAATACCGACGATTTTTCCGAGATTCTAACTAACTTTCCGACCCGAAACACGGAGCGAAAAGGAACACGTCCGAGCCCGATGGCGGAAAAAAAACAATCTAAGATGGAGTCGACGCCCATGCGCAATGGAGCCGAAATGGGAGGAGTCCCTCGATCTCGTGACTCGAAAAGACTTCTTCGAAGAAAAACAACTTGTAACACTCCGAGCCCAACACTTGATGGCGGGATGTGCACAGCATGTGTATCTGCAGCTACACATGCCACCGAACATATATATGTATATATGGAAAATGTCACTTACCCAGTGTACATCTGTTCGTGGCATGAGACGCTGCAGATTCACATGCTGTGCATTATCCTGCCATCTAGTGTTGTGCTCGGAGTGTAACAAGTTGTTTTTCTTCGAAGAAGTCTTTTCGAGTCACAAGATCGAGGGACTCCTCCCCTTTCGGCTCCATTGCGCATGGGCGTCGACTCCATCTTAGATTGTTTTCCCCGCAGAGGGTGAGGTAGGAGTTGTGTATATAGTAATAGTGCCCATGCAATGGAGTAAGTATGTATGTACATAATGTGTCAAAAAGTGATATATATATTTACAGATTTACAAATGTACAAGTTTATTTTTATCAACTTATAATGGCTACAGGCTCCCGGGGAGGTGGGAGGGCGCATGTGAATCTGCAGCGTCTCATGCCAGGAACAGATGTACACTGGGTAAGTGACATTTTCCGTTCGATGGCATGTGTAGCTGCAGATACACATGCTGTGCATAGACTAGTAAGCAGTTATCTCCCCAAAAGCGGTGGTTTAGCCTGTAGGAGTTGAAGTTGTTTGAAATAATGTTCGTAATACTGCCTGTCCTACTGTGGCTTGTTGTATTTTTAACACATCCACACAGTAATGTTTGGTGAATGTATGAGGCGTTGACCATGTGGCTGCCTTACAGATTTCTGTCATTGGTATATTTCCTAGAAAGGCCATGGTGGCGCCTTTCTTTCTAGTGGAGTGTGCCTTTGGTGTAATAGGCAGTTCTCTCTTTGCTTTAATATAGCAGGTTTTAATACACTTAACTATCCATCTGGCAATGCCTTGTTTGGATATTGGATTTCCTGCATGAGGTTTTTGAAAAGCTACAAACAATTGTTTTGTTTTCTCGAAATTGTTTGGTTCTATCAATGTAATACATTAGTACCCTTTTGATGTCTAATGTATGTAATGCTCTTTCAGCTACAGAGTCTGGTTGTGGAAAAAATGCTGGTAGTTCTACAGTTTGATTTAAGTGGAACGGTGATATAACTTTTGGTAAAAATTTGGGATTTGTGCGTAGAACCACCTTATGCTTGTGTATTTGTATAAAGGGTTCCTGTATGGTAAATGCTTGTATTTCACTTACTCTTCTAAGAAATGTTATAGCTTTTAGGAAGGCTACTTTCCATGTTAAGTATTGCATTTCACAAGAGTGCATGGGTTCAAATGGTGGACCCATGAGTCGTGTTAATACAATATTGAGATTCCATGAAGGTACTGGTGGTGTCCTTGGGGGAATGATTCTTTTTAGACCCTTCATAAATGCTTTTATGACTGGGATTCTAAAGAGTGATGTTGAATGTGTAATTTGCAGGTAGGCAGAAATTGCTGTGAGATGTATTTTGATGGATGAAAAAGCTAGCTTAGATTTTTGTAAGTGTAATAAGTAGCTTACAATGTTTTTTGTTGACGCATTTAGTGGTTGAATTTGATTATTATGATAGTAATAAACACATCTTTTCCATTTATTTGCGTAGCAATGTCTTGTGGTAGGTTTCCTAGCTTGTTTAATGACCTCCATACATTCTTGTGTAAGGTCTAGATGTCCAAATTCTAAGACTTCAGGAGCCAGATTGCTAGATTGAGCGATGCTGGATTCGGGTGTCTGATCTGTTGTTTGTGTTGAGTTAACAGGTCTGGTCTGTTTGGTAGTTTGACATGAGGTACTACTGACAGGTCTAGTAGTGTTGTGTACCTTGGTTGGCGAGCCCAAGTTGGTGCTACTAGTATTAGTTTGAGTTTGTTTTGACTCAATTTGTTTACTAGATACGGAAGGAGTGGGAGAGGGGGAAAAGCGTAAGCAAATATCCCTGACCAACTCATCCATAACGCATTGCCCTTGGATTGAGGGTGTGGGTATCTGGATGCGAAGTTTTGGCATTTTGAGTTTGCTTTTGTTGCGAATAGGTCTATTTGCGGTGTTCCCCAGTTTTGGAAGTAAGTTTGCAGTATCTGGGGATGAATTTCCCATTTATGGGTCTGTTGGTGATCTCGACTGAGATTGTCGGCCAACTGGTTTTGAATTCCTGGGATGTACTGTGCTATTAGGCGAATGTGATTGTGAATCGCCCAATGCCAAATCTTTTGTGCTAAGAGACACAGCTGTGATGAGTGTGTCCCTCCCTGTTTGTTTAGGTAATACATTATTGTCATGTTGTCTGTTTTGACAAGAATGTGTTTGTGGGCTATTATCGGTTGAAATGCTTTCAATGCTAGAAACACTGCTAGTAGTTCTAGCTGATTTATATGAAGTTGTTTTTGTTGAGTGTCCCATTGTCCCTGGATGCTGTGTTGGTTGAGGTGTGCTCCCCCCCCCTACCATGGAAGCATCTGTTGTGATGACGTATTGAGGCACTGGGTCCTGGAAAGGCCGCCCTTGGTTTAAATTTATAGGATTCCACAATTGAAGTGAGGTGTGTGTTTGGCGGTCTAGCAACACTAGATCTTGAAGTTGACCCTGTGCTTGTGTCCATTGTGTCGCTAGGCACTGCTGTAAGGGCCGCATGTGTAATCTTGCGTTTGGGACAATGGCTATGCATGAAGACATCATGCCTAGAAGTTTCATCACCAACTTTACTTGATACTGTTGGTTTGGGTGCATGCTTTGTATTACTTTTTGGAATGCTTGTACCCTTTGTGGACTTGGAGTGGCAATCCCTTTTTCTGTGTTGATTGTTGCTCCTAAGTATTCTTGTATTTGACACGGTTCTAAGTGTGACTTTAGGTAGTTTATTGAGAACCCTAGCTTGTGAAGGGTTTCTATGACGTATTTTGTGTGTTGAAGACAGTTTCTGAGTGCTGGTTTTTATTAACCAATCGTCTAGATACGGGAATACGTCTAGATGCTGTCTTCTGATATGTGCGGCTACTACTGCAAGGCATTTGTAAATACCCTTGGTGCTGTTGTTATCCCGAATGGTAACACTTTGAATTGGTAATGTACTCCTTGGATTACAAACCTTAAGTATTTCCTGTGTGAAGGATGTATGGGTATATGGAAGTAAGCATCCTTGAGGTCTAATGTTGACATGTAGTCTTGTTGTTTGAGCAAGGGAATCACGTCTTGAAGTGTTACCATGTGAAAGTGATCTGATTTGATGTAAAGATTTAGTGTTCTGAGATCTAAGATGGGTCTCAGTGTTTTGTCCTTTTTTGGTATTAGAAAATACAGGGAATAAACACCTGTTCCTTTCTGATGGTTGGGTACTAGTTCTATTGCCTCTTTTTGTAACAACGCTTGGACTTCTAGTTGTAATAGATCCAAGTGCTGTTTGGACATGTTGTGTGCTTTTGGAGGCACATTTGGTGGTAATTGTAGGAATTCTATGCAATAACCATGTTGGATAATGGCTAGGACCCACGAGGCCGTCGTTATTACTTCCCAATTTTTGTAATAATCTGTGAGTCTCCCCCCCACTGGTGTTATGTGTTGGGGATTTGTGACATTGAAGTCACTGTTTAGTTTGCGGGGTTTTTGGGCTTTGGAATTTCCCTCTTGTTTTAGAGAACTGTCCACCTCTAAATTGTCCCCGAAAGCCTCCTCTTTGGTACTGGCCCTGGTATGTGGGTCTGGCCTGTGAGGTTGAAGGTTCTGTGCTTTGGGCTCGAAACCCCCCTCTAAAGTGTGGCTTCCTAAAGGTGCCTCTGCTCTGTGGGGAGTAGAGTGCACCCATGGCTTTGGCCGTGTCCGTGTCTTTCTTTAGCTTCTCTATAGCTGTATCCACCTCCGGCCCAAACAACTGTTGTCCATTAAAAGGCATATTAAGCACAGCCTGCTGGATCTCTGGCTTAAATCCGGAGGTGCGTAGCCATGTGTGTCTCTGAATAGTGACCACTGTGTTTACTGTTCTGGAGGCTGTGTCCGCTGCGTCCATAGCTGATCGTATCTGGTTGTTGGAGATACTTTGGCCCTCCTCCACCACTTGTTGTGCACGCTTTTGAAACTCTTTGGGAACATGTTCAATGAAATGCTGCATTTCGTCCCAATGAGCCCTGTCATATCTTGCCAATAAAGCCTGTGAATTGGCAATGCGCCATTGATTGGCTGCCTGTGCTGCAAACCTTTTCACTGCTGCATCAAACTTTCGACTTTCTTTGTCGGGTGGTGGTGCATCCCCAGAAGTCTGTGAGTTTGCCCTTTTCCGGGCTGCGCCAACTACCACCGAGTCAGGTGTTAGTTGTTGCATGATGTACACAGGGTCCGTAGGGGGAGGTTTGTACTTCTTCTCCACCCTAGGTGTAATGGCTCTGCCTTTGACGGGGTTTTGAAACACTTGTTTTGCGTGTTTTAACATGCCTGGTAACATCGGCAGACTCTGGTATTGGTTATGTGTTGATGACAGGGTATTGAATAAAAAGTCATCCTCAATAGGTTCAGCATGCAGTGCTACATTGTGAAAAGTAGCTGCTCTGGACACCACCTGCATGTAAGCAGTACTGTCTTCTGGTGGTGATGGTCTTGCCGGGTAGCAATCAGGACTATGGTCAGATACTGGTGCATCGTATAGATCCCATGCATCTGGGTCATCCTGGCTCATCCCTGTGTGCGTTGGTGATTGCATCATTGGGGGTGTTGCAATTGGTGACAGTTGCGTCGAGTGCTGTGGCGATGGCTGTGGTGAAAAACGTGGTGGAGTTTTTTCTTTAGCCACTTTTGCTTTTGGATATGGGGCCTTCTTTGTGTATAGTCTGGCTCTCCCATCTCTAATTCTTGTCCAAATTTATGGCCTTGTAGTTGCTCTGTTTCGGCTCCGAGGCTGGGTGTTTCGGCACCGAAACTTTTTCCCGCAGTCTTTTTCGGCTCCGAAGCCACCTTTTTCGGTTTCGGGGTGCCGATGTCTCGGTGCCGAGTTTGGTCGGAGCCAGTATCTTGGTGCCGAGTAGACTCTGTGCCGGTATCTCGACCGGAGTCGGATGTCTTCAACACGTGTGTGCCCTTTTTCGGTGCCGATGGTTGGTCACCGTGCTTACGGGTTAAGCCATGGCCTGCCGGCGGTGGCGTCCCCTGGGCTTTCATTATCTTTGTGTGAGTTTTGGCCGGGGCAGGTTTACTCACGGTTTGTTGCCTCGCCGGCTGCTCACTTTCGGCCTCGTCCGATTCCGAATCAGGAATGGAGAAAGTCTCCTCTTCTTCGATGTCGTGGTGTCCTGCCGGCGTCAACGCCATTTGAAGCCTTCGAGCTCTCCGGTCCCGTAGCGTCTTCTTCGACCGAAATGCCCGACAGGCCTCGCAGGTATCCTCCTTGTGTTCGGGGGACAAACACAAATTACAGACCAAATGCTGGTCTGTATAAGGATACTTATTGTGGTATTCGGGGCAGAAGCGGAATGGGGTCCGTTCCATGAGCCTTGAAGACGCAAGCGGTCGGGCCGACCAGGCCCCGCCGGGGAAGGGAAGCCCCGAAGGGCTACCAGAGCTCTTCTTTTCTTCGGTGTCGATCTGCTATTACTAACCCGATACCGAACGCAAACAATACCGTCGAATTTTCCGAGATTTAACTAACTTTCCGAACCGAAACACGGAGCGAAGAGGAACACGTCCGAACCCGATGGCGGAAAGAAAACAATCTAAGATGGAGTCGATGCCCATGCGCAATGGAGCCAAAAGGGGAGGAGTCCCTCGGTCTCGTGACTCGAAAAGACTGCTTCGAAGAAAAACAACTTGTAACACTCCGAGCCCAACACTAGATGGCAGGATAATGCACAGCATGTGTATCTGCAGCTACACATGCCATCGAACATATATATATATTCTGATGTCCTCAGAAGGGACAGTCAGGAGGCAATGAGGAATAACAACATCAGAAAAGCACAGATCATGTTCCTTCTGGGACCTAAACTGGGAACCCCATCAAGTAGGATGAGAGAGAATCCTCATCCACAGTATTGCTGGGGAGACTAACACACTCAACTGTGACTTGAGCAAGTGTTGTGGGAGCGTTATTAGAAGAACACCCCATATTTCCTAAACAAGGAGTCAGAGACGGCATCACAGATGATGTTGAACTCACTAGCAGTGAAGCAAGCGGTGATGCCTTTGATGGGAAAAGCACAGCCACTGATGCAGAAAGTGTGTCAGATTGATGGGCAGAGTAGACGTGTAAGGGAAGAAGCTAGAAGCAAGTGCATAGTCAAAGAATCAGGTGCACTAGAGGAGGGCAACTACAGTCAACAGAGCCTGTGTGAAAGCCATCACCTCAGCAAGGGCAACACCAGGTGCCAGAAAAGCCAGGAGTCGAGTCAGCAGAGTTGAACACATTCCGGAATAACGCCAGGCCCTGGCGGCTGACTCATGACCACCAAATTAGGAACCTGATCCAAAGACGATGGAGAGATCAAAGTCAGGAACAGAATTTAAGGACTCTGAGACCTGTACCCATAGTGGGATCGTCTTTCAGACAAAGATGAATCTCCTGCTCCCCCGCAAGGCAATGGAGTAGGAAGGTTTCCTTGCAAAAAAGACCACATCACCACCTCTGTCTCGCGAGCAGGGTCAGCATACTTGGAGATCTCCAGGTGCGGACAAAAGCCCCACCCTGTTTTAATCAGACACTAAAGGCAAGCAGTCACATTCAGGGATGCCATTAATGCACATGAAGAGTCTGGACTTCATGGACAGATGCCATGAGCCCAAATAAGACTCCCTGGAACAGCAGGACCAGAATCTATGTCAAAGTGATCTTCAGTCACATTCTCTTAATCACTACAAAACACTATGCATGTAAAATAATTTGGAGCGGAGAGTAACTCCAGATCCGTCTGGAACAATGCAGAACAAAACAGAACTTGTGCCAGGGTGCTGTGTGGGTTAAAATGTGGATCTGTGTAGTCACATTTTGGGGAATAAGGGGCACAGAAGTGGGGTTTATTACATGGCTCGACCTGCCAGCAAAACAATGCTATTTCAACTTTTATGGATCCTGTGTGGCGCCTTATGAAGATTAAAGAGGTGAGGAATCTTCAGTTAGAAGTATCCATTAGACACAAATGAGTATCAGCATGCACTAATATTGCAAGGAGTATAAGTATGCATGCAGATATGCAATGTAAATATGCATTAATTTCCTGATCCTCTACATCCTCATTAATTTTGGGACGTTCCTATCCCGTTTCAACCTTGAAAATGCATTTACTCATATCTAGAGGTAAGTGCGCCACCAAATTAACAGGTAGAGTCAGCCAAGGCAGATCCAAGGGTCGGCTCTAGCTCTAAGAGCCTGCACATGAGCTGAGCCTTGAGAAAGATGGCAACAAACATCACGTTTGAATAGGATAAGATTTTTAAAAAAGTATATTCTTTATAACGAAGAAGTGTTTCACTTTAATACATCAGAACGTATTTCTGCATTAAGAAGTATATATTAAACTTGAGAGGCTTTAAAGATAAAATGAGAAGCATTCTTCTCACCTGCTTCCTGACACTGACCTAAGAGGCAAGTTAGTTGTCATATGTACCCTATACGTGGCCTAAATTCATATTATAGATAGAGCAACATTATAAGCTATTAAATCAAACACAAGAGATTTTTGTACAGTGCACATTCTGAAGTCACGGATTTGAAAGTGCTATCATAAGGGATAATGAACAAAAAAGTAGGCCCGATTAACTAAAGTATTTGCTGTGGATCACAAAGCCTGTTTAAGCATGGATGCCAGGATCGAACCTAGATTTTCCAGTTTCAAACTCTACAATTCAGCCACTAAATGGCTCTCACCTTCTCACCTGAAAGGTGCTAAAATGTTGGCGGAAGATATTAGAGTTTGAGTGACAAGCAGAATCCACATTTCTGACAGTTTTGCATATATTGAACCTTTCCCAAGGACATACAAGGGGCTTAACAACAGGCAGGGGCTATGTTACACCTTTTTTTTGGAAGAGCAAGATTCGTCAGGCTTCACAGAATGCTGCCCCAAGCCTAGGATTCGAACCTGGTACCCCATGTTGCATGGTCGGCAGCTGTAGTCACTAGGCCGCATTGCCTCCCATGAAAGGTAGACTGATTTTGGGCTCAATGTTTCCAGGTATCCCACTTATACCCCACCACCGCCAAAAGGTAATAAGTGGCTATTTGCAGGGTGGCAAACTACCTGAAAATTATTGGTGAGTACGCCGTACTTAATCTGAGCCAGTGGCACTGATCTTATACCACCAGGGTATAATGCAGAGATTCTGAAAGAACTTTGGTTCACACTGTTTGGTGTCTGCTACTCTTGGTGCTGTTTAGTAGAACATCATTACACGTAACTTTTATAATGATATTGTTTAAGAAACACAGGCTGCAAGAATGTATAAAATGTGTCTGCCGAAACATCTAGCTTCCACAGAAGGATTGTGAAGATGGCCTTGTTGAACAGGTGGCAACTTTAAGGACTTCAAACACAAATGAATCTTAGAGTATGTTACTAAGGACTAAAATAGAAAACAAAGTGCTGAGACACTATGTGCATCTTATACAATCTTCGCATTGTTAAGAAGTCAAAAGAAACCAGTGTAAAAGCAAAAACTAAAAGTTAGCTGTAAAAACAAAGCCATATGACCCTTGCACCGCATGCACTGTGATGACAATAGAATCATGCAATGTGCTAATCATTACACAACATGAATGAATGAAAACATAGCAGAACCACTGTGTTCTAGTGATAAGCGCACATTCTCAGTCAAAACCAAAATGTGTTTTTAAAAGATGAATACAGTCAAAACATAAACACCACCTGCACTGCATCAGCACTTGAGCTGGGGTCGGAGGATCCCCATTGTGCACCCTTTGGGCCGCCAGTGTTGACCCAGGAATTGGAGCGGTCTAACCCCTGGCCAGGTAACAGAAAGCAAGTGAGAAGGAAGTCAGTGTTAGGCGATGCATGCTATGCAATAATACAGTAGTGCTAAGACATTGTGATTATTATAAGGATATATGCAATGGATTCTTCTCTAAGGCACTTGAATGGTATGTGCATGCACATCATCTAGTTCTTTTGACAATCTGGTGAGCTTATGCTAACTAATCTTTAGATCTGTCAAACACTCCTGTATTTTCATTACACCATAGGAAATATAATGGGCTACAACTGTACAATATGTGGTCAGACATCTATCACATAGGTAAAGAATTCAAAAACGTACTAATGAGCACCCCTTGGCATAATCGAATAATCTCTCCCATTGCATAACATTTTATAAAGATCACAAATTAATAATGGAGCAAAATCTCTTAGAAATGTTATTTGCTACAAGCAGTGTTACACAATCAAGCCGCGTAAACAATTAGCAATTAAAAACGAGGTATTATACAAAAAATCTGACACAGTGGTAAACTGAGAAAGACAACATGCATTAATTTAATGGAAGCACATCACTGGATGTTGTCTAGCACAATCGGCCTTCCCTAGAATTTAAGAAATCGATTCATATGTTGAAGATCGGCACTGATAAATATTTACATTTTCTCTCACTCTAAATGCCAATTTCTGACATAATCACAAGTCAAAAACAGAAAATCACATTTAAGAGATAAACTTTTGTAAAAGGAGGCACGGTGTACAAACACGGTACATGTTTGGTATAAGAAACATTAACAGAGCATTAAGACTGACCCCCTGCACAACAAACCTGTCAACAATCAAATAAACACATGGACTAATTGATACTGTGCTAACTATAGCTCATTGTAAAGTTTTATGTCACACAACCAAATACTCTAATAGAGGAAGTCGGTGTGAAAGTCACTTCAATATATATAGGTGCTATATTTATAATGCAAAAAGTGGCAATTATTTTCCCTGCCATGCAGTAAAGAAGTGTCATATATCTAATACTTGTAGATGGTGATTACATCTTACATCTGGTAGCACCATGCCTATGCATGCCATGAGTCGCCTGCAAAAGCCACCTACAGCCTGAATACCTCAACCCTTGGAATGGTACTGAACCAGCAGCTCAGACACCTCCAAATCCCATCACCTCCCTAATTATAAAACCTTCACAGGCTAGAAATATTTAGCAGCGCCTACACCCTAAACATACTTACTGGACCTGGCTAGATTTACTTAAAGAGAAGTTGCTGAAACCTTGTCTTGGGAGGTTGTGCGTCATAGCCGAGCTTACAAGCGGTATGTTAGAAGCAGTGCAGTAAGGTTTATCTTTAGATAGGAGTCTGACAAACCTGTCCAAGGGGGTGCAGGGCCTGGGATGGGAGCACACGTATTAAGTCCAGAGCTCTCTAGCTCTCTTTGTGCCACCTCTCCAGTGTTAAGAATGCACATTATGAGATTTAGCTGGTGGTTCTTTGCACCTGCAATTTGAGGTGCATTCGCAACACCCTGTCTTCCCGAGACAGCCCTCAGCAGTTTATCAGTCTCTGGCCACCTGTAGCATGAATAATATCAGACCATTCACAGTTCGAGCCAATGCTTAGTGGTCTCATGTCTGGGTATGTAGCAGAATACAGACAAATAATAATACACCGCTTCCTTCACTGTCAGTCTCCCTGGAGGCTGAACCCCTTCATTACAGAGACAAGAAGCTGCTTCTGAAACTTTTCCGAAACGTGTTATCAGTGCATATCCAGGCGCACATGCGTAAGCTTAGCATTGTACTGGCATGGATATGCAACCTCTGCATCAAGCTCAGTTACATCAAAGAGCTGACTGGACGGCTGGGCTGCCAATAATGTCAGGAAACATTGTGGGGAGTGGTAATAGGACAGAGCCTATGACTCTTGGAGTCAACAGAACAGCATCTTTACTTGGCCCTTTTTCTGTGGCTCCCTATAATTTTCAACTCAAAGGAACAGTTTGCCAACTAAAGAACAAAATGGATTAAGGAAATTAACAAGCAAGGCTACGGGACAACATATTTCATCGAAAGTACAACCAAAAATTTGCATTTTTTCTGTGATGAAGAATCTCAGAAGGTAAATGTGTAAAGATGTTTTCTTGGGCACAGCACATACGCTAGACCTTAGATCCTGGGTCACTGTCAAGATGCCGGAGGAAAGTAAACTACTTTCAGACTGTTCTCAATTGTTGTAAATCACGCCCAATCATTTGACACTAGGAACGGCGACCAGTAACAATCAGGTAATTCTGCCTGACCTTGATCCAAACAACTTTAAGGCACTGCATGTGGGTGCTAGAGGGATGTCAGCTAAGACAGGGCATCATCCGGCAGCAACATGGTGGCACTGAGGGTTGCTGGAACTTGCCTGCCTTCTGACAGAGTTATCATGGTTAATACACTAGGCCCAGGGTGACAACCCAAGGGAACGCAAGTCATATCTTTGCACAGGGCTACCACAGGCAGGAAATCTTGAAAAGTTTGAAGGGCTGGTAGACTCCCTTCCAAAAGTGAGGAAAGGAGAAGTTTCCCAGGGTCTGTGGCACAGGTTAACGGCTGCCCCCCATGATACTGCTTCAAAAATGGCACTGGCTGTCCTGCCCCCTTCAATCTGCTCCATCTCTGCTTGTTAGCTCCTTGCCTTGGACTTAGCCTTGATGATGACTTAACTTAGAAGGGTTAGCCTCACTGACAGAGGACATCAAAGATTGTCTCAGAAGAGAAGCTTGTCTGGGGGCCAATTAATTGCCACACTGGTGTATACACAAGGCCCTCACTATGGGCATTCTTTGTGTAGCTGACTGAAAAACACCCCATAAGGCAAAACACGCATACAGCATCACTCACCCAAACTTATCAAACAGAGACAGTTTTGGCAAGAAAAAAAAGAAGCAGTGCGTGCAGTAATCTCACAGAAAAGCAATTAGCTATGACAGGTAAAAGGCTCTGCGTGGAAAAATAGATGCCCTTTAAATGATAACTTCAACATTGCTGTGGGGAACAGTAAAATGTGCACAAGAGGAACTAGCAGCTATAGTGGAGGGTCTCCTGCCTTGAGGACGAATGGAAAGGGACAGAGGCTTGAGGAAGGCAGCTGCTAGAGCAAGCCATGTAACATGGAGCACAGGTCTGGCTCAATAAGCTGATGTTGATGGTGGAGAAGTGTGGCTCAATGGTTAGAGCAACAGACCCTGATGCAGAAATCTGGCCCGGGACCAGGGTTAAATTCCTGCCTCGGTGGGTCTTGGGCTCAATTTCCTCAGACCTGATAATTCTCGCATCGGTGCCTAATCTAATTCATGGGTCCCACTCTGTAACTCTGGGCAATAGCTTGCTTAATCTACACAACGGCCCCAACAGCGCTGGGATGCCTGGCTTCACCTTGGAGGTTGCCCAGGAGTGGGCACCTCACAGGGAAAAGCCAGGAGGGGTTCTACAGCGGTATGTATACAGCGCCTTGAGACCCTAACGGGTGAGTAGTGCGCTATACAAATACGAAGTTTACAGTTTTACAGTTTATGTTCCTGGCAGCAGCACTTGACAGGCACTAGCCACTTAAAGTCACCTCACAGATACAAATTGTGAGAATCCTTTGTAAAGGATTCACATAACAAAAGGCTGAAAAAGATTTATAACAGGTAAATGAAAGAAAAGTTGTTGCATGTAATTTAAGCAAAACATAATTTTGATTCTTATTTGCATTTTTAATATATATTTCAAGTTCGGTATAATAGATTTACAAAGCATATCTCAGGGTAGAGAGTGAAAAACGGAAATATGGGCATATTTGAAACGTCATTATCTTGTTGCTCGGTTTATTTTGAAAAATTAATTGACAACCTGCACGAGGACCACATTGGATGCTAATATATAAGTGATACACGATATGTATAACTTTGTTTAAACGGTAAAATGTAGGAAAAGAAGAGATGATAAAGATTCCTTACATTTAAAAAATGTTTATAAGACAGGGCCACAGAAAACCATACAGTTTTTCAAAATGCAGTGCAATGTGTACATTCTGCATTACACAGCCTATCAGACCATGACAAAAGTCAAGGTTGACCCTTTAGTAAAACAGTTACAGGATGCATTCTACAACATTTAAAGCTTATGATTGAATGGCGTGACTGCGTAAGCATCAGGTGAGGGGAGTGACCGCTGGTAAGACACCAGACTACTCATTAGCAAGTTCAGCAGCTTGTTCTTCAACCTATCAGTATTCTGCACCTTGCTTCTTTATTGCAATTGTGGACAGGTCTAAAGAACGAAAGGACAGCCATGCGATTTTGCTGCCGCAGAAGGAGGAGGAATTGCATGTTCTACTGACAACTAAAAGGACTGCACCCTGGCTACTAACACCAGACAATCACCACCGTGGTACAGATTCACTCAGGGTAACCTGTGAAAATTCCATTGGGAGGGTAAAGTAATGAGTCAACAAGCAGCCCTGCAAAACACTCCTAAATAAACAAATAACTGTTGTTATTACCTTGCTGCCAATAATAGACCGCACTTCATCATCTGGCGACGTTGGTGTGCCAGATATATCTGGATTGCTATTGCTGAGGCTCCGCGAGCGATTTAAATTTAGACTTGCCGGCCTGGCTGCCGACCGAGCCATGGTGGCATAATGCATTGATCCTCCCAGGCCACCAGGACCTAGAATCAAATACACATTATTCACTTTACAAAATGGAAGACAATATTAGTTCAACAAGTAAGAAGTTGCTAAAAAGCCCCCTTTCCAAGTATGACATGCTGCAAATAATAAACATAGTTTTCATGATGTTAGTACATTCGCTACATTTCCTTGGAAAATATGGGTATAAGAGTTAGGAACACTGAAAATATATTTAAAGTAAAGAAAAATATATTTGGGGTGCATGAAAGACCACAATGTTTAAAGTTTAGTGACTTTCATCTGTTTTAGTAATACCTTTCATTAGCATAATTCAAACTACAATCTATGCAAACATGATACAACATTTATCCTAAAAAACGGTATAGGGCTCAGCAGATAACAGACTGCAGATAATTTACAAACTCTATGCAACTCTGTCAGGGTGGGGAGGGCTGAATATCCCATGTGTTCCATGTATGTAGACACTCTTACTAGCAGAACCAATTGTGCCCCTTGGGCCAAGTGGCCTATCGACTGCTTTAATTAACTCTGATGCAGAATTTTGGTCTGACGCCATAATTTAAATCATATTTACAAGCTGGCATCGATCCATACTCGTGAAAAGGCTTGGTTTTGTGCCCATTGTTAAAAAAAAAAGGGGGGGATGTGGTTCCGGACAGCTACTGAAGATTGCCTTACTTGGTTAGAAGCTTCATTCTACGCTTGCTTGCTTCTTGATGGCTTACAGAGGTGGAGAGATGTACATATGTAGATTCGTACTATCAGACATAGTTTCGTCCACTTGACAGTGTTGTCACAATATTGCCGGTTCACTGCTGCACACGTCGAGCATGTGCACTTTTTTGCCAACTATGTAAGACTTCCCGGTAGCATCTTATGTTGTTAGAAGGAACCTATTACAGAGAAAACTTAAAACTAAACAACTGGGGATCTCCATTCTATCTTTTGAGAGCAATTATATCATTCTATGATAATACCCGGGTCCAGGTTAAATTGCGGGCAGGTTCTACTATTTCCAAGAAGAGCTACGACCAATCATGAATTGAAGCAAGGATGTCCATTTACTATTTATTTAATAGTCGCTCTTACTTTTCCACCTAAAGGCAATTCCAGTATAACAACACCCCAATGTCACTTTGTGTTTGATCTTACTGCAGTCAGTCTCCAGTGGGCAATGAATGAACTAAATAAATTCAATAAGGATAACAGCTGGTAGACATGAAAATGTTTTTTTTTAAAAGCACCTCTGGCATATTGTTAAGCAGCTGATCAAGTGCCTACCCGTCGGAAAATGTGTTTACTATTTTGGGATGGTGGAACCTTCACCAACTTAATAAATGTGTTGTGGTTAGGTCTCAACACAAGTGTCAGTGAAACTCTGCTCAAACCCGGGTAGATATGGTACAAGCAGCATTCAATTCCCCAGAGAAGTTTTAAGTTCAAACAGTGGCAACATCTGCCAAGTAAAGAAAACAGCACAATAAAATTACCAAAGTAAAAAAATTAACCAAAAAAAAACATGTCAAACCCATTAAAATCAGATAAGGGGAACCGGACACATGAATTACTAAATGTTAAAGCCAAAAACCTTACAAAAAGTAAGATACTACTGAAAAGTTTCAGTCTGATATTGGCCAAGACCTTGGCCTGATTTCACACTAATCATCCTATCAAAGTTTTTACCTCTTGACTTAGGCTACTTACTGAAAGTCAGAATCCTCTGGTGGAGAAAGGTCCAAGGTTCACTTAAGTCCGATAAATCATTTTGTTTTTTATAAAATCTTTTTATTGTATTTTTACCAACAGCCAAATAGCACATTCAGATCCATCACATCATGAAGGGCTAGATACAGCATAGGGAAGATCTTAACATACAACCTAGATTCTTCCTCTCTCCTTCACATCTCCCACTTCATATCAATCATATTGTGAGCACCCGCAGTCCCATATGTTGTGAAATGTCTTTAGACAGCCTCTTGCCTTAGAGAGTGTGGGCCTGATTACAACCTTGGTGGATGGGATACTCTGTCACAAAGGTGACGGATATCCCACCCGCCGTTTTACAAGTTCCATAGGATGTAATGGAACTTGTAATACAGCGGACGGGATATCCTTCACGTTTGTGACGGAGTATCCCATCCGCCAAGATCGTAATCAGGCCATGTATGTCCTGCAGGTGCACAGATATCCAGTCCTTGTGTCCACTCATCAATGTCTGGGGCAGTAGAAGTAATCTATCACCAGGCAATGTATTTCTTGCTGAATAAGAATCCTACTGTAATAAATTGTCTAGCACCAGTGGTGTCTGCCACATCCCTCTCAAACCTAAGGAGGGCATTTGCATCGTAAGGCACCAATGGGTAACCCACTACTTTGCTCAACCTAGGGTGTATTTATTTGCAGCCAGTATATCTAACTGTAGGGTAAACACCAGATCATGTGGATAAATTATGCTGAAGTCGTGGTGCATTGTTGACACAATCTGATTTTGCCCCATGTGCCAAGGCCTAGTGGGACTGTTGGTCCAGTTAAAGTACTTAAATTGCATCACTCTCACCAAAACCACTTTGTTCGAGCCATCCTCTTCGCTTCAGCTCACTTATAATCCACCAGTAGGCTATATCAACTGACCATCTTTTTTGGAGAGTTACGAGAGGGTAAGGGGAGTTGACAACTATAGATAGTATACAAGACAGATACGTTTAGAAATGATCGGGCCCATGACAGTTGTGGGTTCAAGTGGGTTGAATTCCAGAAGAGCTTTAATAAGGGAGCAATAAGGATAAAAGGTGTGCCGGAGTTGAAGTAACGGAGAAACTGAGATGGGTAGAGGTGATATTACACCATCAATTGGTCAAATGTCTTGAAGCGATCCCCCACCAAGACGTCGCCTACTGTTAATATGCGTATATAGCTCCATTTCTCAAAGTCTGCAAGTCCAGTCAATTGCTCTAGCCATGTGCCCCACCAAAGGGAATTTTTTCTTTCGTAATTTTCTTGTACCAGACAATATGTTTAAGGGCCTTATGCCAACAGGTCAGCGACTAGCCTAGACAGAACTGCCATCCCCCTTGGGTTAGGGGAGCCGTAAAAGATTGCATCCAACTCCCAAGGCTGCATGAGATCTCTCTCCAATTTGTATGCAAAGTAGGAGAGGTCTCATAGATCCAATATTTATCACTATCAATTATGTGGCAAAGTAATATAACCGGATGAGTGTAGTAGTAGTTTGCAATAAATTGATATTTTCACCAAGACCTCTCTCTCTCTAGGGTGATGGCTGTGTAGTAGTGGTTCACAACTGACTGACCTCTCTGCTGACAACTTTTCCACCATGAAGAATATTTTACTAGTGGTTTGTGACACCGTGGCCTGTCCACTAAGACCTCTCTCCTGGGTGTGTGTTGTACTGGTTTGTGTAAAATAGACATCTGTAATAAAACCACTTTCCAGGTTGACAAATGGTGTTGTAGTTTGCAATAGGGTAGCCTTTAAGGTCAGACGTCTTACTTTGGTCATTAGTGTTTACAGTAGTGGATAGAAGAGACATCATTTTCCACTCAGAACTCTCCCCTGGGTGATAAGTGAGTGTAGTACTTGATAAGGTCATAGTGAGCTCTTTACTGTACGTTTCTCACTTATCTCCTTTTCTTACTTAAAGCAAAATGATATGGTATTTTGTGAAATATATACTGAAGTTTACTTTGCTGGATGAAGTCATCAGTGATGCCAGTTGAGATGTCAACAGTGATGTCACTGACCATGTATGTCATGAGTGATGTGAGGTCATAAGCAGTGCATTGCGGGGGCATAAGTTATAGTTAGTTCAGGTACCTATAACTGCTGAAATTCTATGGTTTTGTGTGTGCAAAATCTGAACAGAACTATAATGGCCCTGTAACCTTTGTTTTTTCAGTGAATTTCTAAGTTTTTTTTTTAGTTTAAAACAAAATCTGATTACTAACTATAAGATTCCTGAAACGTATGTTTTTTTAGGGAAATTCTAAGGTTTTTAACTATAACGTCCCTGAAACCTTTGTGTTTTTTAGTGAACTTCACTGTTTTATTAAATATGAATTTGACTACAATTTGACCCATAATTTCAACATACTAATATATCTTTCACAATTTTATAAATACATTTTATTCATACATTAATTATTATTATATATTTAAACTAAAATTTAAAACAATAAGGTAAGGGAACTTGTGTAGTCTTTCTATAAATCCAATGCACCAAATCTTTCTTTTGTATTCATTTTATGGTTTTATGGATCATACCTTAAATACTAAAACAGCAACATATTTAATACAAACGTATGCTACTGATATTTCCATAAGTGTATTACTGCCTGTGTGTGGGTGTGTGAGTGGGTGTGTGAGTGGCTGTGTGAGTGGCTATGAGTGTGTCCGAGTGGCTGTGCGAGTGATTGTGTGGGCGTGTGAATGGGCTTGTGAGTGGCTGTATGGGTGTGTGAGTGGGTATGTGAGTGGATTTGTGGGTGTGTGAGTGGTTGTATGGGTGTGTAAGTGGGTGGGTGTGGTTTTGTGGATCTGTGAGAGGATGTGTGAGTGGCTGTGACAGTGGGTGTGTGAGTGGTTGTGTGGGTGTGTAAGTTGTGTGTGAGTGAGAATGTGGGCCTGTGAGTGGGTGTGTGGGTCTGTGAGTGGTTTTGTGGGCGTGAGTGGCTTTGTGGGTGTGTGAGTGGTTTTGTGGGTGTGTAAGTGGGTATGTGAGTGGTTTTGGGGGTCTGTGAGTGTGTGTGTGTGAGTGGCTGTATGGATGTGTGAGTGGTTGTGTGGGTGTGTGAGTGGTGAATGAGAGTGTGTGAGTGGTTTTCTGGATGTGTGAGTGGGTGTGAGTGGCTATGTGAATGGTTTTGTGTGTGTATGATTCGGTGTGTGGGCCTGTGGGTGGGTGTGTGAGTGGTTTTGTGGGTCTGTAAATAGGTGTGTGATTGGCTGTATAGTAGTGTGAGGGTGTGTGAAAAGGGGTATGAGTGGTTTTGTAGGAGTGTGAGTGGATATGTGAGTGGCTGGATGGGTGTGTGTGGCTGTGTGGGTCTGTCAGTGGGTGTATGAGTGGTTTTATCGGCCTTTCAGTGGGTGTATGAGTGGGTTTATAGGTCTGAGTGTGTGTATACAAGTGGCTGTGTGGGTCTGTGAGAGGGTGTGTGAATGTGTGTGAGTGGTTGTGTAGGTGTGTGAGTGGTTTTGTGGGTCTGTGAGTGGATGTATAGGTGTGGTGAGTATATCTTTGAGTGGGTGTATGTGTGTTTTTTATTGGGGTCTGGATCCACAAATCCACTGTGGAGCACATAGGAAGTCATGCTGAGCATCATGGAGGATCCGCAGATCTTCATGCTCCAAAAACAAATGTTAGACAGTTTCTTGTCCAGGATCAGGCCCTCACCAACCCTCCCTCCCCCCATCAGTTCCATGGGGTCAGGGAACCCTTCTATCACTTTTAAATTTTATTTTCCACCCTGGGAACCGAGTCCCACCACACAAAATGGCAGCCCTTAGCTTTCCTATCAGTTCGCGGCCAGCCTATCACAGCATTGCTTTAGGTGCATGGGTCTGTATCTCTAGATAGACATACATCTTTTTTACTTTAATAACTCCAAAACTACTGAACTGATTTACACTAAATTACAAAAAGAACTCTTTCTGGACCAAGTCTAGCTTTCTGTCAAATTTGGTGTAATTCTGCTCACTGGTTTGGGCTGTAGTCATGTCTAAAATTCCTATGGAAAACTGAATGGTAAAAATGTGTTTTAGGAACCCCCTTTTTCTTGGACCCTGATTGATGGCTCTCCATGAAACTTTCCAAAAAGCAGCTGAAGTGACTGGCTAACTAGTTTTGAAAATGTTGTGAAGATTCATTAAACGGCGCCAAAGTTACTAGCGAAACAAAAGAAAACTGTTCCTGTGGAAACTAGGTCCATATATGAAACCCCTGGTCCCGAGAGTCATGATTGTGCAGGGAAGTCTGATTGCCTTGGTCTGAGTGGGATATTGTGCCTTATGTTGGTTCATAAGGAGACCAGAGGCATCTCCATATATTTGAATCTTCTCTAAATAGACAAGGCAATGAACACTCCAGCCTCTGAATGCATATAAAGAGGTTGTCCGCATATACCGATGTCACTGGTAAACTCCCACTGAGGCTAATGGTTTGAAAGCAAGACCTCTGTGCGAGACAAAGCTGGAATATGTAGCGGCCATGGTCGCTTTGCCACCGGGATAGGTTTGCCCCCCTTCCACAGTTAAAGGTCTTATATCCAGATGTAGTCACTTTTGTTGATCCTCAAAATCACTTTGCAGGGCAAGGCTGAAAGTTGTAGCTGTGCAAGCCTCCATGAGGCCAGATATCTTCAGTGCAAAGTCCCGCTGAACCATTTTTCAGTGTGGTAAAAAGCCCAGAGAGGGATAAACCTGATATTTTTTACTTGGAGTGCAACCTCCTTGGGCAAGCTTCTGTAACTTGTCCCAGTCATTTGAATAAAATGACAAAGTCCTACTTTTCCCCACCTACTGGGAAAGTGCCTCCCAGTTACTCCTGCAATTATAAAGGCAGGGTTCCAGCCACTTGGATTCTCCCGAGGCAGGGATCCTGCAGTTTCCAGTCCTCTGTGGCCACTGGGCCTCCTTGGAGTCAGGAGTTCTTCAGCTTTTTGTCATAGGATCAGTCAAATAGAAGGTCACCTGACCTTTAGAGAGCAGTTCCAGTGCTAGGAAGAGTCTGGAGTCATTGAGAATTCTTTCTTCCAGAAAGGCCTTTTTCTTCATGTGTAGTGTTCCTAAGTCCAGGACTGTTTTGACGAAGTGGTGGTGAGGTGCTTTTCTTAACCCGTGTACTACTGATTCCACATAGAGAATGAGGATATTTGGGGCGGGTATGGAACCCTGTGGAACACGGCTAAAGTTGTTGGTGAGGTCAGAGGCATCACCTTCAATTTTTACAATCTGGGGTCAGTTTGATAGAGAAGGGGGAGCAGCTTAGAAATCATCTTTGTATTCTGACCCTTTCTTTAAGTAGGAGAGAAGATGGTTATGCTCAACAGGGTTGAATGCTTCAGTGAAATCTAAAAGAACCAGGAGGCAGGTGTAGACTAAATTATGGCAATGCCGTTTACATGGATGCCAGAGAAACTTTTCTACCTGGTACAAAATGTTGCTGCCTGGGTCTTTTCAGTTCCAAATGTAGGGACTGTAACACTTGAAGCTATCGCAAGGGGGTGTTACTTCTTTTGCCTTGTGTAATGGCCTCAGGTAAATCAGAAAAAAATACTTTGCCTCTGCACCCATACCACATTATGCATATGGGCGCAGTGGCAAAAAGGCTGTCAGGAGGTGCATTAACTGTGTGCCATCAGCAGACCTGAAGGGCACCCTCTGGAAAGGGAGAAAGGGGGTACCTTGGGCTCTGCAGATATCCCCCTTCAGGCAGGTGCCCTCACTCATGACTTATTGCAGATGCCTGCAGGAGGATCTTTGTCCCTCTGGAATGCAGGTCAGACAGTGCCTGCACTATGAAAGATCAAGCAGCTACTTCAAAAAGCCATTCCGCCTCTCACAAATGTGCTGCCTTTAGGACACCTCAAGTTTGCAGCTGCCTGAGTTAATAATTTGCTTGAGAATTCAGTTGCGACCAAAAAATGTAATAATATAACTTTATGTGATTTGGTTTTTAACACTGGAAGCTTGTAAATTGACCCAAGACCAGGTGTCACGGGTCACAATATATTTGCTTCTAAAAAGCCTTGAGAAATTCTGCTGTGCTACTGTCTTTGATTCCTCATTGTTCCATTTGACCTAGTATTTTAGGTGAGCATGCAGATAGGTATAGTGTTCTATTGCAAGATCTCAACGCAGGATGTTTTGAGAGAATCAAAGTCCTCTGACAAATTAAAGCCTTTGAAAAGAGATGCTAAAAGGAATGGTTCCCCGGGCCTAAATGGTGTCCCAAGTTTATGTTTACACATGATATCAGTTAGCTGCTAGCTCAAACATTTATTTACATCTTGTTTTGGTAATTCAGTAGGTACTGAATCCAGGAGAGGGCATGCTCAGCATCTACTATTTAAAAAAAGGAAAACCTAACAATTAAAGGATCATTTCTCTTCTAGGCGGAGGTAAAACCATATTCTTGTTCAATGTTAGATGAAATGTGGGTCTGCATAGGAGATAACAACTTGATTCACTGGTACTGAGAGGTTTCTGTCCACATTGCATAATGCAGGATAATGTAAAGATGCTTCTGATACACATTCATAACAGGGTTCAGGTCCAGCATTCCCTCATGTACGCGTGTTTTGTTGATTTTAAAACAAAAGTTGATGCGGAAAATAGAGGTCACTCATACCAAAATATAACAACTCCCTATTACTTCTGTAGGCCATTATAAATTTATGTTCTGACACCTGGGTTAGAATTAAGATTAAAAATGGGTCCACTCTCGGGGAGAACATCCAAACTAACAGAATATTACAACAAGGGTGTATACTTGCATCCCTGTTATTTAGATTATACCAAGGCCATCAGTTGTATTCTTAGGTCTGTCAGAATGTATCGCCTAAGGACTAGGTCACAAAATTACAGATAGTCTAATATGCAGATGAGTTAGTCATCTTGGACTGTACCTGAATTTGTATCCAGCATGCATTATACACCGTATAACAGTGTAGTATTCCTAATTACCTCATTCTGAATCTGGCCAAAATAGAAAATTATCTTTATTTGAGCAAATTTGACCAGAAAATGTGAATCTTTTTTATAAACAACCGCATGATAACTAAGGAATTGGGCTATAAATTGTATTACTTTTGATGAACAAATGGTACCCCAGATACACACGGCCTCTTTAAAATATAAATCTAACACCAATTCCTAAACTCTGAGAATGCTACATCAACATTTTGAATGACCTAAAATAATTCAGGTTTGTGACATCCCAGCATTAAATGCTGGATGGGTTATTACCTACCACATATCAGGCTCAAACTATGCTGGAATTCAGTCTAAAATGATAGATGTTGAAGATTTGAAATTCCGCTTAACTGCATTCTGTGCTATATAATTTCAAGCTGTAATGAGCTTTAATTCAGTTAACAATAAAGCTTTAAAAAGTATGTCTTCTGAGGCCATCTACTTTTGTGTTTTGAAACTCTACTGGATAAGTGATAGATAGATGATATAGCGCCAGTTTCAGAGCTTCATAGACAGCTTACAGAGAGGTGCTGATCAAGGGCCTTACTTTTTCTTGACATAAAACAGTGCAGTGATGTGATCAGTTTAGACACACACAGATAACTGTGTGCCAGAAACACAACCTTCAAAGCTAGCATGTTGATCTTCGGAACCCTTTCAGAAGTAGACTAAGGGTTTCATGCTTGTAGATGTCCAGAGATGGCTTATCAATTGTAATTAGGATAGTGCAATACATCTACGAAGTTGCCCTGTTGCCATGACTTAGCTCATATACATGGGCACTGTGTTCAGGCTCAAAGTACGCATTTTGTAATGGTAGCCTCATCCTGAGAAATCATCAGAAACCAAAGTATTTGTATAGATGCCAGACGGGGCTGTGGAATACCGTATTCTTCTGGGCTTAGCCACAGAGCAACTCCTTCAGCAAAAGAGCTGAAAAGGTATGTGCCGCCATGTTGAGGAATTTGTTGGGAACGAAGTAGCTAAATAGCTTATGGGTCAGAACAGTGTAAACATCTTTCTTTCTTCTGACCACTGCAAAGAAATGGAAGCAAAAGCCCATAAAAATATCTGATTATGGTACTTTTTGTACTATGAATGACTTTAGAAGTGTTTGATCCAGATTTATGTAACCATCTTTTGGTTCATGTTGGCCTTTGACTTCAAATATTGTACAACAATAGACAGATCTACAGCTGAGTAGCCCGCAATAAAGGTCTCCATTTGAACTCTGATTTGTAGAACGACTACAAATAAGCTAACCGGTGAGAACAAATCTCCATAAAGTTGCAGACACTTAGCGTGTCTGTGCAGGGGGTACAGGTTACATAATGCACTGCATCAAGGTCAGAGTGCATGGATACAGGTATTCCAGTCTGTATATAGCTAGAGTCGCCTTTTTAGTAGTCAATATTTTACAGTGTCAGATTTTTTTATTACGGATTACTATAAGTTGTTAGGGGCCAAAAGCCCCATGGTCAACTTCAAAAACACCAATGAATGAGTTACTTGCATTCTGTAACGCTGTTTTTGACACAGACTTTATCTAACTGCAGATTCCAGACTATTACCTAGATGTCAGACTGGATATGGAAAGTCTTGAGCAGTACCTCTGCATGCTGATAGGTGGTGTAGGTCGACAGCATGTTAGCTGTGTCAGAAGTAACCTCACAGTGCCTATGTAGGCACAATTTCGGCATGCTTAAATCAGTTTCTTTCATGACTGGATCTGCGCCAAAAAAGCTGATTATGTAAAAAAACAATACTAGAGCTTGACCAGTGAGCAGTATCTAATGGGATTTTTTGGGGGGAGGAGCTCAGTTCACAGAGTGGGGAGGTTGGTAGAGTAGGTGAGGATTCTGCATATAGATAGAGTCTCTACCAGAAACAGCATTACTGAAGCCAAGTAACTTGTTTTCAGATAGAGAGTTCTAAATGTGTATCCCTCACTTTGGAACAGATACCCAAAGCAATTCTTCTCTGGAGGTACATTCACAAAGTGATTGTAGTAAGTTGGCTCTGTATATACTATCTCAAAGTAAGAGATAGTGTGCACAGAGTCCAAAGGTTCCCCTTAGAGGTAAGATAGTGGCAAAAATAGATAATTCTAATGCTCTATTTTGTGGCAGTGTGGTCGAGCAGTAGGCTTATCAGAGGGTAGTGTTAAGCATTTGTTGTACACACACAGGCAATAAAGGAGGAACACACACTCAAAGACTTTACTCCAGGCCAATAGTTTTTAATATAGAAAAATATATTTTCTTAGTTTATTTTTAGAACCACAAGTTCAAGATTTGAAGTAAATGCTAAAATGCAAGGTACTCCACACAGGTAAGTTAGGAGCTTTGACTTGGAGTAATAACATCTACAGTTTTTGTTAAAATAGCAATAGGCTATTTTAAAAGTAGACATTGCAAAAATCAACAGTTCCTGGGGGAGGTAAGTATTGGTTAGATTGTGAGGTAAGTAGGACACTTACAAGTCTCAGTTCCTGGGCATAGGCAGCCCATCGTTGGGGGTTCAGGGCAACCCCAAAGTTACCACACAAGCAGCACTGGGCCGGTCAGGTGCAGAGGTCAAAGAGGTGCCCAAAACACATAAGCGCCAATGGAGAACAGGGGTGCTCCGGTTCCAGTCTGCCAGCAGGTAAGTACCCACGTCCTCGGGAGGCAGACCAGGGGAGTTTTGTAGAGCACTGGGGGGACACAAGTAGGCACACAAAATACAGCCTCAGCGGCACAGGGGCGGCCCGGTGCAGTGTGCAAAGCAGGCATCAGGTTTTGTATTGATTTCAATGGAGGGACCCGGGGGTCACTCTAGAGGTGCAGGCAGGCACAGGGGGGGCTTCTCGGGCCAGCCACCACCTGGGCTAGGCAGGGAGTCGCCTGGGGATCACTCCTGCACTGACGTTCGGTTCCTTCAGGTCCTGGGGGCTGCGGGTGCAGTGCTTGGTCCAGGCGTCGGGTCCCTTGTTACAGGCAGTCGCGGTCCGGCGGAGCCTCTGGATTCTCTCTGCAGGCGTCGCTGTGGGGGCCCAGGGAGGTTGACTCGGGCTACTCACGGGGTCGCAGTCACTGGGGAGTCCTTCCTGTGGTGTTGATTCTCTGGATCTCAAGCCGGGGGAGTCGGGTGCAGAGTGTAAAGTCTCACGCTTCCGGCGGAAAGAGTGAGGTCTTTAAAGTTGTAGAAAAGTTGCATGTTTTTTGCAGGTTGTTGAGCAGAGCCGCTGCTCATGGGAGTTTCTTGGTCCTGGGGGTCAGGGCAGAGGCTTCAGGGGTCGCTGATCCTGTTGGATGCGTCAATGGTTGCAGGTTTTCGAGTCAGGAGACAGGCCGGTAGGGCTAGGGCCAAAGCAGTTGTCCTCTTCCGTCGTCTCTGCAGGCTTGTAGGTCAGCAGTCCTTCTTTAGTTCAGGTTGCAGGAATCTGATTTCCAGAGTTCTGGGGTGCCCCTAAATACTAAATTTAGGGGTGTGTTTAGGTCTGGGAGGGCAATAGCCAATGGCTACTGTCCTGGAGGGTGGCTACACCCTCTTTGTGCCTCCTCCTTGAGGGGAGGGGGGCACATCCCTAATACTATTGGAGGAATCCTCCAAAACTAAGAAGGAGGATTTCTAAAGGCAGGGGTCACCTCAGCTCAGGGCACCTTAGGGGCTGTCCTGACTGGTGGGTGACTCCTCCTTGTTTTCCTAATTATCTCCTCCAGCCTTGCCGCCAAAAGTGGGGGCAGTGGCCAGAGGGGCGGGCATCTCCACTAGCTGGGATGCCCTGGGGTGCTGTTACAAAATGGGTGAGCCTTTGAGGCTCGCCGCCAGGTGTTACAGTTCCTGCAGGGGGAGGTGTGAAGCACCTCCAGCCAGTGCAGGCTTTGTTCCTGGCCACAGTGACAAAGGCACTCTCCCCATATGGCCAGCAACTCGTCTGGTTGTGGCAGGCTGCCAGAAACTGGTCAGTCCCACATTAGAAGTCGGGTTGGTATTCAGGGGGAATCTCTAAGACGCCCTCTGGGTGCATGTTACAATAAATTCCACACTGGCATCAGTGTGCATTTATTGTGCTGAGAAGTTTGATACCAAACTTCCCAGATTTCAGTGTAGCCATTATGGAACTGTGGAGTTCGTGTTTGAAAAAGTCCCAAACCATATACTCTTATGGCTACCCTGCACTTACAATGTCTAAGGTTTTGCTTAGACACTGTTGGGGCATAGTGCTCATGCACAAATGCCCTCACCTGTGGTATAGTGCACCCTGCCTTAGGGGTGTAAGGCCTGCTAGAGGGGTGACATACCTATGCTACAGGCAGTGTGAGGTTGGCATGGCACTCTGAGGGGAGTGCCATGTCAACGTAGTCATTTTCTCCCCACCAGCACACAAAAGCTGTGAGGCAGTGTACATGTGTTGAGTGAGGGGTCCCCAGGGTGGCATAAGACATTCTGCAGCCCTTAGAGACCTTCCCTAGCATCAGGGCCCTTGGTACCAGGGGTACCAGTTACAAGGGACTTATCTGAGTGCCAGGGCTGTGCCAATTGTGGAAGAAAAGGTACAGTTTAGGGAAAGAACACTGGTGCTGGGGCCTGGTTAGCAGGGTCCCAGCACACTTTCAATCAAAACTTAGCATCAGCAAAGGCAAAAAGTCAGGGGGTAACCATGACAAGGAGGCATTTCCTTACACTGATTTAGACCAAAAAGTCCCTAGGGGCCAAATGGGCAAAATTCCCATGATGACAGACTGTCCAAGCAGTATTGCTTTTTAAACGTATGGAAGGATGTTCACATGGCAGCATGACAGTTGACCAGGACAGGAATCCTATGTGCTATCGCAGTAGTGGTGGCTTTGGCCCTGGTGGAGTGAGCCTGCAAGCCCTAAGGGGGTTGAGTCCTCACTGGTGCATAGCAGATCTTTACGCAGAGCATAATCCATCAGGAGATGGTGTGTTTCTGCATGAGCTGGCCATTCTTCGCTCCTGTGAAGCCATTAAAGAGCTGACGGACCGTCCAATGGTTCTTGGTACGATCAATATAGAATTACAGAGCTGTTTTAAGATTCAAATGATGGAGTCTACTCCTCCGACAGTTGAAGTGGAGCGAAGAAGGCAGGCAAAGTGATACTCTGGCCAATATGAAAAGGGGTGACCATTTTCAAAAGGAAAGAGGAACGTATCCGAAGAACCAACTTGTCAGGGAAGAAGTTAGTTTATGGAGGCTGGACCAACAAAGCCTGAAGTTGACCGACCGTCCTGGACGATGTAATGGCCACCAGGAATGCTATTTTCAAGGTCAAAATCCAAAGAGGGCAGCTATATAGGGGCTCCAAGGTACAACACATAAGAAAAGTAAGGGCCAAATTTAGGTCCCACTGGAGCATCACAATATCAGTATGTGGGAACCAATGTTGCAAGCCTTACAAACACTGAGTCACAATGGATGACTAAAAGAGGGATGGTTGATCTGCCAGCCGAAGAAAAAAAGCAAAGATGGCAGAGAACTAACGCTTAATGATGCCCAGAGCAAGGCTTTGCAGGGCTACGGAAAGAAACACATAAATAAAACTCAGCAAGAGGTGCAGAAGTAGGTCCACATGGTATGAGGAACACCAAGTCACAATCTTATCCCAATGACAGACGCAGACAGTTTTAGCAGAGGGATGCCTATCTGTGAGAATTTCATTTCAAACTTTAGGAGGGAGATCAAAAACCCTCAACTGTCACTGCTCAATCTCCATGCATGATGGTGGAGCATAAACAGATTTGGGTGCAGAACCCTACCCTGTTGTTGCGACAAAAGATCTTCCTTCCGGCGAACAGATGCCCATGATTAGGAGTTCTGGATACCATACCCTCCATGCCCATTCGAGAGCCACTAAGAAGATTTAGGCCAGGTTGTAACAAATCTTCTTGAGAACACAGGGCAGGAGTGGTACTGGTGGAAAGGTACACAGGAATCCTGAGTACAACTCAAAACAGAATGCATCTCTGAGGAAGTGCCACTTTGGATACTCCAGCGTGCATAAGTACTGATATTGTGCGCTTTCAGCTGTGCCAAATTTCACCAAGCTCAGAAGAGATCTGGTAGACAAGACTTTCTACCACCTCCAACTGCAGATGCCATTCATGACCTGAAAGGCATTGATGGCTCAGTCTGTCCGCCCTGGCATTCAGAGATTCTGCCAGGTGTTGTAAACCCAGGAATGACCTGACATTCCAGTCATGTCTAAAGCACACAGCCTCCCGGCAGAGGGTCCACGACTCCACCCAGCCCTATGTGTTGCAGTAACACATGGTGGTGGTGTTGTTCTTGATCACCTGAGCCAGGCTTCCTTTGATGGACTGAAGGAAGGCTTTCAATGCCAAGCAAATCTCCTTCAATTCCAACAAACTCATCTGGAGCTCAGATTCCATCAGAGACCTAAGACTTATTATCTCCACTGATCCTAGTGCGCCGCCCCAATACAGCAGTGACGCATCTGGCATCACTTTGTGCTATGGGTGGGGAAGTGAAGGAAGTCTGCCACTGACCTAATCATGCTTCATCAGTCACCACTGCAGATCTTCTGCAGTTCTCTCCGATATCTGGACCACAGGAGAGAGATTCCCCATGAAGCTGCTCCCACTGGGACATCAAGTCCAACTGCAGAGCCCCCACAAGCCAGCAGGCATGTTTGAACAAAAGGATGCAGGAGGCGATGAGACCCAGCAGACTCAGAGTTAGTCTCACTGAAATCCAGGCTAAAGAAACATTAGAATGATAGTCTGAATACCCTGGTCTCGTCGCTCCAGAGGGTAAGCCCAAACCTTCACTGTGTCCAGAATAGCTCCGACAAAAGGGAGCATCAGAAAGGAAGTCAGGTGTGACTACTGCATGTTGATAGTGATCCCCAACAAATGCAGGCGGTCCACCGCAGTCTGGAGGTGGGCGACAATTGCCTGTAGTGAGCCCACCTTCAGCAGTCAGTCATCGAGGTAGGTGAAGACTGGAACCCCTAACCTCCACAAATGGGCTGCAACCACCAACATCACTTTTGTGAACAGTCGAGGTGTGCTGGTGAAGCCAAAGGGGAGCACAGCGAACTGAAAATTCGAATGGCCCGCATGAACCATAGGCAGTGGGTATGGGTCAGCAGGACGTGGATGTGAAAATACATGTCCTGTGGGTAGAGGGCTATGTTCTGCTATTCCAGAGCTACCATTCAGTCTTCAGGACTAGGTCCAACATGAGCATCTTGAATTTTGTTTTTGTTTTCAAGAAGAAGTTGAGAAGATGAAGGTCTAGTATAGGGCGTGGCCTCTGTCCTCTTTCAGCACCAGGAAGTAGCTGGAATAATAAATCACATCCTGCGTCTGATGTGGGCACCTTCTCGATGGCTCCTTTGGCCAAAACAGCCTGCACTTCCTGACAAAGCAAGCAGAGATGGTATTCCATCAGCCATTCTTGGGATGATGGAAGGGGTGGAGGTGTATTTATAGAGTCCTCAGCAGGGAAATGCAGCAGGCTGGTTCTGAAGATGGGGTCGCCAACAACAGAGTAAAAAAGGGCAAGGTCTCTGTGAAGCTGTCGACGAAGACAGGAAATGCTCTGAGCACAAAAAGTCCAGAGTTCTCAGCCATGAAGCAGTCAGTGTCCATCGGATGCTGCTCTTCATTGGGTCTGGCGATTTTTTTTTACTTCACACTTAGGCCCTCATTATGACATTGACAGAAAATGCCGCCTACCGCCACGGCAATGGGCGCCAACATACCGTCGCCGTGGCTACCAGCAGTCAACCGCATTATGACCGTAGACTGAATTCTGCTAGAAGGTTGGCGGAATTCCGTCGACGGTCATGGCGGCCGACGGCGGTAACGTGGCGCTGATGCCAGCAGCAGTGCCACGCCAGGAAAACACCACCTACTGTATTATGTTCTATGATACGATATGGCGGTGTTCTGCTGGCGGACGCTGTTGCTGGCAGCACCGCCAGGTCCTGTCTCCTGTCGGAGGATCCCCTGCAAGCAGACAAGTTGGGTTCTCCGACAGGAGGGGGGGTGCTTGTGTGTGGGGTGTCTGTTTTTGTAGGCGTGCATGCGTTGTGTCACGTGGAATGCGTGTGTAAATGAATGAATGTGAGTGTACGTGTATGTTGTGAATGCATGTGTGCTACAATGTATGTTAGTGTGTGTTGCGGTTTGTGGGTATGTATGTGTGCATGCGTGGGTGGATGTGGGTATGCGTGTGTATATGAGTGTGTATGTGTGTGCATGTGGGTGTGTGGATGTCGGGGGGGTCGGGAGAGGGAAGGGGAGGGTGGGGAAGGACTTTGGGGGGGACCCCTATCAGTGCCAGGGAAGAATTCCCTGCTTCTGATAGTGCCTAACGTCATGGTTTTTGTGGCGGTAAATTTGCCACGAAAACCATGGCGGTAGGCGGGGTCATAATCCCGAGGATGGGATTGTGACGGCTGCCTGGCTGGAGACTGAAGTCTCCAGTCCGGTGGCTGTTACCACCCTGGCGGACGGAGTGGTACATTGGCGGTTTGGCTTGAGCCAAACCACCAATGTCATAATTTGGGGAAAGGTACTGCCAGCCTATTGGCAGTACCTTTCCCCCAAAATACCGCCATCCGCCAGGGTCGTAATTACCCCCTTAGTCTCTTTTCTGGAAGTCAGCGGGGCAGGGCTGCAGTCTGTAGCCAGATAAGGACTGGAAGCCTCTGATACAGGTTGGAGTTGGGCCTGCTGAATCAGATTTGCTGCTGCAGAGAAAAACGGAGCAGGAGCTGCAGGTAAAGTTAGGCCCACTTAGATTGCATCCTTGGTGGATCAGCTTGACTGGTTGGTCCTGGTCTTCTGTCAGTTTTCCATGCAGAAATCCTTGAAAAAGTTTTTAAGTCTGAGGTTTTAGGGCGAGGCAGGAGGAGTATGCTCTGACACCAGCCAAGGGTTCCAGAGCCTCAGGAACAGCAACAGCACTTGGATGTCAGGTCTCACTCCACCGAAGCCAGCAGCAGGGTCCAGGGCAGGTCGAATTGGATCTGGTCAGGTGGACTCTTGCAGGAAAGTGCGCTTCGTGCAGCTTCTGAGCCCATGTAGTTTAGCAGGAAGTCGGTCAACTGATCCTTGGAGTCCTCTTTTTAGACCTGAGTACAAATGAGAGCAGGTCCAGCCCCTAAGGTTCTCCCCACAGGTCACAAGAGCAGGTGCAGTATATATTCTATCTTCCACAGGACCAGAAGTGTTCTGAAGGAGGTGCCCAGAGGTCCCGCTTTTATGCCTGGCACTAGCTAGTGGGTGAGGGTGACACTTGCCCCCTCCTCTGACCAACAGGAAAAACCTTCCCAGGGATAACTTTACCCACTTTGTCAGCAGTTACTGTGTGACCTGCTGCAAATAATCCCACAGTGCCCCTCTCTACCTAAACTAATATGGTAAACCTCTCCTCCATTATGAAGAGTGCTTGTGCCCACCAGAGACGTGTGCCCAGGGAAATGAGCAAATTCTTCCTCCTGGTTTCTAAAAACTAGTTCTGGGTGCAGCTTCCTCTCCCACTCAAGATTGGTGCCTGGCCTGTTAGAAGGATATTTGGAGGGCACAGGCCCAAGTGTGAGCTAAACTTGTGACAGGGAGGGCCCCTTGGAAGATAATTAAGTTCACAGGCCCTACACAGATGGCCATCCGGTCAGAGGAACAGGACACCCAAGCTCTTTGTCTCAGCTCTGGAAGGCAACTCAAACTATCACCATCATCATCATACTATGACTTATAGGTAGGTTAAATATGCCAATTAGGAGTATAGCCAAATGTGACATGCTTCAGGGGTCAGAGCACATGCACTGTAGCCATGTTACCAGAATTCCAATGCTCAGAAAACAAACAACAGCATCGGGCCAAATAATGTGGGTCATTATGACAAAAATAAACATTTTCTTACACATCTAAAACCAAATTTTATTAAGTCATCATTATTAGCCAAATCAATTTTACTTCATCGACAGAGTATGAATTTGTACAGGTGAGTGAAAACAAGTGTGTAATGAAGTATGATATAATGAATGAGTTGATTTACAGTTCTAATTCCACTGCACACATAAAAATAAGTAAATAAAAAAAAAAGTTGTATCAACATAAACATTCCTGTTTCATACTTTCTTTTAGACAAGTAAAGAATGGTCTTAAAAACACTGCATTTGATTTGAAAACAGGATACAGAAATCAATGAACAAACAAGTAAGTCGAAAAGTGAAATAAGGCCATGGCTCATGTGACTGGTACTTTTCCAAACATATTCTGACAATTAAACCTGTGTTAAAGGCACAATCAAATTATAAGAAATTAAGGTTCTCTAAAAACATACGGACTTTGCAAAGAAAAATGTAAATGGTTTAGATAAATGCCACTTACTTTCTAAATTAGTGTGAATACATGCAAAAATACCTGGTGAGGGAGAATTAGGATCTGTATTTGGGAGGCGGAAGACATAATATATGTATGATGAAAGAAGGGTGTTTCGGCCATGCTGATCTTGGTTACTTTCCAGGTTTTTGTGGAGTCTGTTCACAATCGATGCCATTGCTTCAAAGGATGCCTGACCTAGGTTGACTGGAAAAACAGGCAGATTTAGGCACAGCAGTGGACAAACACTTCACAAACAATCTATGTTTACTACTAAAGCCGCTTGATGCATGTCAGTTTAAAAAACAACGTAAGAAAAGCAAATAAAACCAGAAAGGCATTCTCATTATCTGAATCCACTTAATGTTCAAATGACCTGAAATAAAAAAATTCTTAACCTTGTTAAAAGAGGTTGTTTAAAAATTCCAGTTGCAATACATTGACAGGGTGGGTAGCACTCATCAGTGATGAGGTTCAAATGCTAACTCTGATGTTTAGGACAAGAACTGGAAGCAGGAAATGTAGACTAATGAACTAACAAGACCGGTTCAAAATGTCGACTATGCTGCTAGCATTGTGTGAAACTGGAATGTTAATTACTTACTTTGTTTTATACATAGGTATAATACCATGGGACTAACCCTACTGTCTACCCATTACAACACAGTTTAGATGTGTAGTCTTCGTTAACTGAGTTCAAATTTAACATTCTATCTGTACAGAAAACATTCCTCTTCTGACCTGAAACTGAAGATCATAAATAGTTTATAAATCGCAAGGATTACCTACCATCTTCACATTTTAAACACATTTTTAAAACTATTACTATTTACTTTTATAAGGTAAAGGTGGCTTTCATGTTACAGACTATGAGGAACAATTAACAATGTTAAAAAAAAGTTCTATTAAAACTGTTTACGTTCAATTTTGTTGAATGCAGAAGAAATTCCTTTGAGGCCGAATAAATAAATGTGTGATTCTAGAGACTAAAACCTTCAAATCGAGCATAGACACGCCGCTCTGTTAATCTATTTTCTCCAGTTGGTGCCCGTAAAATTAAACTGCGAAATGGGCAAGACTGCTAAGAGTGCACTTAATAAATAACCTTCGATGTACAAGGAATTAATAAAAAGAATCACCTATTAATACCTTTATTCAACCTTGGTGACAAAAAAAGAAACTACAGTACACCCATTTTTTTTTTTAACAAAGAAATTCTTATAACTCTCCTTCACATCACAAAGAACGATACCAGAATCACATAGCTTTACCGGAACATCAAATAATGTAACAGCTAGTGTGCCATTCTGTGGTCAGGAGAAGCTCAATTTAACAGCTTTAGGTCTTATCTATAAAATAAGCCTCAACTTTTGTTTTGGAATTAAAATGGACATAACAACAACCTAAAAGAGTAGAGTAACATGATGCTCAATGTTTATTGCTGACAGCATGATGAGGAATTCAGAGATTTACCAACGTGCTGTTACACCACACATATGGTACTATGTATGAGGTATAAAATATTCTCATCCATATATAATGAAGACAATGCGATACTTCTCAGCTTTCTGCACCATAATAAAGGTGCTGGCCCACCCGCCGCAGCCTGTCTCTGGTCAAGGAAACCCTCGTGAACTTGAAATATCCTGATTATAAACAGTTGAGTACATTTTATAAAGATATATTGTGGAGTTAGAGAACTGTCTGAAAAGATGGTCTGTGGAGTAGTTCCTCCCAAACCCCAAAAGAAAAACACAGACTTAGGGTTGCCCACTATAAAAAGGCACAACTGAACTGTTATTGTGTTGGTAGCAGTGTGTACTGAAGCTGCCTGTGTAAATGTTCTTCCCATTATTAAAAATAAGTTTCACGCTACAGCAACAAAATACTCCTCATTCAGTACATGGAAATAGTCTTCCTGGCAAAGTCAAATGATAAATGAATAGAACATATCTTCATGCCTGAAGAAAGACCAAAGAATTCATGGAAAGCCTGAAAAGAAGCTAACTACATGAGAACTTGCAAAATATCCATAAAAGAACACAAGCGAAAAGTTATACAGGAAGGATAAGCAAGTATACAGAGAATAATAATGCAAGATGAGTGGCATACAGCTGATGGGAAATATAAGGCCTTCTTTACATACAACACATAATTAGGCATTCACCTCAGCTCCCGACATTCTCTTTCACTTGAGCCCTCATCTGAATCAGCCACAAATTTTTTGTTTATAGTGACTGTGGTCAAATAAAAATGTTCATTATTTAATAACAGCACACAAGTTAACAAGCTATAGTAAAATTAACAATACATAATCAGCTCATTTCATAAAAAAGTAGTAAATCTGCACCTGTTAGGACTGCGCCCTGAAAGCTGCACCAGTGACATGCACATTACTATTTTCAAAATCTAGAACTGTAACTCACAGTACAGTTCAGTGCTGGGAAAAGGGCAGCCCTGCTGGGCAATTCAATGGATTCTATGGATCTCCCACCAGCTGAGGTCTTCTGTATGTGGGGAACAAGAACTAGCCAGCATACCCCACATATGGAAGTCCTCGGCTGGTGGGAGATCCTTCGCCTACCTCACAGCAAAGAGCTGGAACACCCTGCCCCTGCACCTCAGGCATTTACCATTGCTACCCCAATTCAGGAAGGACCTTAAAACCTGGCTCTTCAACTAAAGCTCAGAGGACAAACCCCCTTTGCGCCTTGAAACCCTTAGAAGTGAGTAGGTGTGCTTTACAAACCTTTATTGATTGACTGATATGTCAGGACCCGAGGCGAGGATTATGCTCATCTTTCATCTTTTTATTACTTCCAGCAGTTTTCAACAACTAAATAAAAACTACTGTTCCCATGATGCAAATAGAAAGGAAACAAAACAACAAATAACCCATCAGCAACAAGAGCCATAGTCCATATAAGTGAACAGTCCCCACTGTATTTCTTCTTTCTTTCCTGCTTCCAGCAGTAAGGTAAGTGCTTTCTTCCTATCCGTGTCTCTTATCTCAAAAATACTTTCCCAACAACGTTTTTTCCACCTGATATAGCGTTCCTTTTCAGGTATACATGCTGCTGCTGGAGTGCTTTCAACAGTGCTCCACTCGCAGTAGCCTTCTCAATCCTCTCGAGGACAGCAGAGTGCAGTGAGGCTTATGGCCCGCTACAGAGCTGATTGTCAGCACGCTTGGCACGTCTCTTTGCCCACCTTGGAAGCCTGAAGTCTGCATTTGCAAGGTCAGTATTTGCAAATTTAAAGTGGCAACGCTTCTTGTGGTCAATAGAACTGCTACCCGATTAGGTACACAGTCCTATTCTGGACCAGCATTATTATTCTGTGCCTCGCATACCAAAAAATTATGCCAACTGGCTCTTCGATAAATAGAACTGCCTAAGGGTTTCTGATCTAGGGGCCTACCCCATTCTACTGACAGGTTTTTCCCCGAACCAAAAACTCATTGCGGGTTATATAGTGGGAGTTGTGTGTGTGTCTGCCTATTAATCACAGTCATGCAGTCACAGAAATGAATACTGACAACAAATTATGCCAGGCAATGGATGCCTCTATACACCAGGCAGTGGCCTCGGCCATCAAACCGCTAGAGCGGCGCCTACTTCAAATGGCTTATACCTGCGGAGTTCCCCTCAACCTTTGACTAGACCGCCTTTACAATGGTTCCTTGTTCGCGCCGGAGTGGTCCAAAGAGCCCCCAAACATAAGCTGGGGGTCGGAGTGGATCTCACAACATTTGACAGGCTAAAAAAAAGGCCTTTATAGATCGCCCCTTTCCCCCAGGTCTAGGAGCCCCGGCGGATGCCCTATAAGCCCCCGGAACGACTTCTGCCCCTTTCCCCTTGATCGATGAGGGCTACAAAGACTTTCAAGGGGTCTCCGCAGATGAAGCGGGTCCCTCCAGGACCTGGCACCCATCGCCTCCCTCTACTAATAATCCCAACGACACTCAGGGGACTGGGGATTCTTCTGATATGTTGGATCCGGATGACCTGGTTCATCCTAGGTCCTCGGAGTGGTTTCCCTCAGAAAAAGAAGGCAATTATGTGTCCAGCCATCTTAGAAAACCTCTGGAAAAAGAAGTTAGGGCCAAACTTAGTGTGTAATGCCCTCACTCATCCTTACCTGGCAAGGTATCCGCCACCCCGGAGATTAAAGCCCGCATGTCCACATTTTTACAAAAGTTTATCCGCGACCCCAAAAAAGGCATAGACAAGTTATGGAAAGTTTGTCAGGACAAGCTCCTCGACGTCATCTGCCCCCTCAGGAAAAATCTAGAGTTAGCCAAGGAGGCCAAGGCCTCCAATCCGTCTGTCCTCCGAGGTCATTTCAGCCTTGGCACAACATGCAGTTATCGTTCTTGGAAATGCAAATTGTGCGCTCTCTACGGAGAGGCACCATTCCCTTCTAATCAAGGTCAACCTGAAATTGGGGGACCTAACTTCCACGGAAGTGGGTATGCACAAGGAAGTCTCTTTGGTGAACCTTTTGTGAGGAAATTAGCAAAATTTGTAGCTACCTTCACTTCACTGGTTAAGGTGCAGACCTCCATAAAAAAAGGTCTTCCACTCGTGCATTTCTGTCGGGGTCGGACGTGGCAGGGGCATTTGGCAGGCCATTTCTTCGTCCAAGGCCCACCAAGACAAGCCTTCCAGAAAAGCCAATTTTCCAATCCCGCTCAGGAGAGTTTTTCCCTACCAGAAGGGGCTAATGTGGACGAGGCGCCCGAGGTTCCTCCAGGGGACAATTTCAAGGCTCCCAATCCGGTAAGTGTAAGCATCCATTCCCAGACGCACTTCGGGGTTGTTTATTTCTTCTTTTTACACAATTGGCAAGCCATTACCTCAGATGCGTGGGTGATTCCAACCATAAAGGGATTCCAAATCTAATTCTAGGGGTCTCCCATTTAGCAATTGCGTTCCTCTGACAACAGAGGTCACGACCTAAATGAACTGGTGGTTGTCCCACATGGAGGCCTAGAATGGCAGGGCCATCTTCGGCTCAGATCCAGATCTCATTATAGAAATGGATGCTAGCAAATCTGGCCGGGGAGCACGTTGCAAAGAGTCATTCACAGGAGGAAAATTGTCCGAGAAGGAACAGTCTCTCCACATCCACTGTCTGGAACTTATGTCAGGTTCATTCGCGGTCCAATGCTGGACCAAGGAAAAGTTAAGGTGTTCGGTACTAGTGAAGATGGACAAAGTGTCGGCGGTACACAATATAAACCACCTGGGGGGCTCCTAATTGAAAATCCTGGTGGATTTAGCCAAGGAGTTCTGGATGTATTGCCTCGACAAAGACATATAGGTAACAGCTGAGCATCTCCCGGGTACATCCAATCAGATAGCTGATTGGTGTTTGAGGGACTGGCCAGACACGAGTTTGTGGTAACTAGATTCTTGTTTATTCTCACAACTCAACAGTCCATTGGGCCCTACCTTAATAGCCCTTTTTGCATCCCGTCTGGACCATCCGATTCCCAGGCACTTCAGTTGGAAGCCGGATCCCCTGACTCTAGCAACAGAAACATTCCTTCGGACTGGTTAAAGGAGAGAGGCTACGTGTTTCCCCCTTTCACTATGATAATGAGGCTGTCCACTCAGGTGAGGAGGCAGCAAGAGGATGTGGTGCTGATCAAGCTGATATGGAGATCTCAAGTTTGGTTTCCAGTTCTTCTGGAACTTTCATGGTATTTTCCAATCTGTCTACCCCACACTCCAGATATTCTTCAGGATCCTCTAGGCCACTATCAACCTCTAGCCCTCCAAGGCCGTCTACCACTCATGGCATGGAGGATTACTGGGAAACATGGCATGTCCTGGGCCTTTCGCAAGAAGCTGAACATTTGTCAGCCACAGCCTAGGCAGAGGGGACCACCAAGTGATACAAGACAGCGTGGTCCAGATGGGTGTGTTGGTGTGTTCAACACCAAGAAGATCTCATGGGGTGTGACGGTGTCCTAATCCTGAATTTTAAGGTGTCTTTGGCATCACATGGTTTGGCCTAGAGGACGATCAATTCATATCGCTCTGCCATATCGGCAGGTCACTGGCCAATACAAGGAACCATGGTCGGAGAACACCCTCTGTTTTGCAAACTGCTCAGGGGAGTTTAGTTGTCCTCTCCGCCGGGGCCTAGATATTCAGTCCAATGGGATTCCAATTTGGTACTGAATCTTTTTCAGTCTTGGCAGTGCAATGAGATGCTCCTCTGTCTGGTCTCATGCCGCAGAGTAGCCAATGTCACTGGATATCTCAGGTCAATTCTTTACTCCATTAGGGGTTACGTTCCATATTGCCAGGAGGACTAAAGCAGATTCTAGGATGATATCCTATCCAGCTTATGATGATGGTCAGATGCCTCAAGCCATATGAAACTGCAACAGAGGAGTTCTGCTGACATGGGGAAAGGCAATTATTGTTATACCTAAAAAAGCTTTTCCACGCAGTCTCATCCCCACCATTGCTCGTTTGGTCCATTGGGTCATGCAGGAAGCAGGCATTGATGTGTTGCCTTTCGGAGCTCCTTCCGTGTGAGGGGCAATGGCCTCCAAAGCCATTTCTGTAGGGGCCAGACTAAAGAACATTATCAATGTGGCTGACTGTTCTTCGGACTCTATGTTTAAATAGCTCTATTTTGAACCAGTGATGGTTATGGAGTTGCTACTGGTAGATAAGCTTTGAACAAGCATATTCCTCACCTCAGGTCCTGACATAGGACCTTAGTAGGTCTTTAATAGAATGGAAACTTCCCAGTATGACCCTGTGGGCAAAACAGATTGCTCATGGACATAATTTGCAGATGTTTCATCCCCGTTCCCACAGGGGAGCAGACATCTGACCCATTCCAATGTATGAAATTGTCAGAGACAAGTTTGTGAACGTTTGCCAAATGAAGCCACGCCTTGGTTCTCCATGTCCTCACCCTTTGTGTTGGGTTTACTACTGCATTATTGTAAACAGTCATTGTGCATAATTATGCAGTAGTTAATGCATAACTTTCCTTTTGTGGCCCGACAGACTTACACCCGGACATTTATGGCTCAAAATTACAACATAATATGCATTTGTAAAGCGCACTTTCATCCCTCAGGGCAACCTGGTAAAGAATAACAAGTGTGGACTGCTGCCCAACTCAATGTTATTTACCGACCTTGGAAGGACAAAAGTCTGAGAGAATCCACTGAGAAATGAACCTGTGTTCATTTGGTCAAACAAAGATCCCTGAAGCAAATACATTACACCACTGAACCACCAGAACCAACTATGGATTTGTGATTTGGGGCCATTCACTTTTATTATACACAAGCACAACAATGTTCCCAATCGTCTTCTCTTATATCAGCAAGGACTTTAGCCTAAATGTGAACTTTACCTGTTCTAAGAACTGAATACCTGGGCCGATAAGTAAACGTCACTGGATGGCAAAGTATTGACAATCTGATACTTTAAATGTGATATGACATTTTTTCAGGGGCAGAGACATCTAATTGCTGGGGTCTGTGAGCTTTATACTGCTGCTATACGATATCCCTTTTGCTTCTACTGTTATGGAAACTGTTATGCTATTACACATATTTACTGATTATGCTTCAAATCTGACTTTGAGTGTTAATGGGGTATTTAGGTGTTTTAGTGCTCTTACCTGTTTTGCTATTTATCTGTCAATTTCTTGTGTTGATCTGTTTTAATGATCACTTCTGTAACTGTTTAAGTGAAAGCTGGGGTTATATTACCTGCTGGCTCATTGAAACAATTTGATTTGCAGTGCACAACTTAGAAATCAATATACAGTATACAGTCAGGAAAAATTTTGCAAAATTATTTAAAATGTATCTTCCCTCTACAGTACCATGCTGTTTGCTCACAAATTGGATAGGACTGGAGTTAAAATACTAAATTAGCCTTGTTAACGCAATGGTGTGGGAAGCATTAGTCAAGTGGAGGGTGGGGGAGGGGGAGTCACAAGGTTCAGAAGACTGCCATGGCAAAAGTTGAATACGTGTCTCCAAAGTACTGTTCTGTAATGATCTCCATTAGAGGTGGTCTATGGCGTAAGAAAGACCAATACATGTAATAGTTCTGCACACTGATCCCAAAATGCTTTTTCTTATGAATAGCTTGAATTGTGATGATCAATCTGGTTTCTTTTACTGCCTCTAAAACTGATTTAAAGTGCTCAACTAAAAAAACTAAAATTGTGCGTTCAGAAACATTCTTGTACAAATTGCCCTTTAGAGTGATCAAAAATAGTTCACAGACCTGAAAGTTCCAGAGGTAATGACAATTTCTGCATTATTTGGCCCACAATAAGAGATTGGGTGGAAAATGCTAAAAAGTTAAATTTCATTCTGACACTACATTTAGGAACACACTGGACACATCCTTATATCAGTATTTTGAGGAAAATTGGTAAATGGCAAGTGACCAAGCCATAGAATGGGATGCCCTCAAGGTAGTCTTCGAAGGGGGGGGGGGAAGGGTGTCTGTCCACTTCCGTTGGAGTGCGATGCACTCTCAAACACAATTTAACCAAACAGGAGGCTGAACTGGAGCTTTTATAATCTAAGCTCCCCACCCACCCTTCCATTAAAGTTACTTGAGCTAGGCAAAAACCTACAGTTTGTGGCCTGATGGACCTACTGGATACATTTTCAAAAGACAGGGCTGATGGTATATTGAGGGAGACAAAGCAGGCAGATTATTGGGCAGATTAATCAAATCAGAGATGTCCCCACAACCTATCCTTTCAATTTGAGATCATAATGGGCACGAAGTACCATACACAACTATAACTGAGGTGCACGCAGATCATATGCGTAGAGTGTACGAAAAGCCATATTTCCCAGGTGAGATGGAGGACTTGCCGGATTACCTGAATCAGCTCCCACTGCCATCCATGTCCCCAGCAGAACAGGAAATTCTAGGTGCCAAAATCAGCAAACAGGACCTTATGAAGCCAATGCAGTCTATGAAAACTGCAAAAGCACCGGGCGGGGACGGGCTCTCGGGAGATTTTTACAAGGCCTTCCCATCTATTTTACTTGAGAAACTGGTTGAGGTATACGCAAAAGCACTTACGAGGCGAGAGTTACCCCGATCGATGTGTGAAGCCCTAACTTCATTGATACCATAACCGGGCAAAGATCCTACCAACCTAATGTGGACCGTAAACTCCTCAGTTATGTTCTGACTGCTCGCTTCCTTCTATATCTTCCCCGCCTGATACATGAGGATCAGTCGGGATTTATTCCCAGAAGGAACACCTTGCGAAACATAGGACTTCTGGACCATGTGATACAAGACCCACATGTCCAGGAGAGATGTTACGCCCTGGCCTTCCCGGACAGGCAACAAGCTTTTGATTCCCTTAATTGGGAATATGTCTGGAGGGAAAGCCGGCTTAGGCTTGGGGTAGGTTGCTTTATATGCAAGCTCGAGCCTGAGTCCAGATGGGCCGCTATGTGTCTGACAAATTTCTTTACAACGCAGCATTGGACAACGATGTCTGCTGTCTCCCCTGGTTTCGCCATAGAAAAAGAAACTCTGGCCTGTAGACTTCAACAGACTCTCCGAGGCTGGGGTATAACAGTGCATAACACGGAACACACAATTTCATTGTATGCAGATGATGCGCTGATCTATTTAATATAACCTGACATATCGGTCCCGATCCTTCTAAACATTATGCAAGAATTCTTGGAGTCCTCGGGTCTTCGAGTAAACGTTATCTAAATTGGTCCTGTTTTCTTCTTGGGCACCTGCTGGGCATATCACCCAAACAACTGTCCTCCCCCGCCCGCCCGCCCACCTACCTACCCTGGAAATCAGACGGCGTCCAGTACTTGCGTATACTCATAACCCATCAGAAGGAGAAATGTTATGATCTCAATATGGAACGGACCCTAAAGGGCCTAAAACCCTCTATAGAGTTCTGGAACACCCTTCCCCATCCTTAATTGGGGGAATCACACTTTTGAAAATGGTGGTACTGCTCCAATGTTTATATATAATACGGGGCTCTTTCCATGGGATTACCCGGGTGGGTTTCAGGGAGCTGGATAAACTGGCAGTGGACCACTTATAGCTACGCCAAGAGATGCAGAGTGAGATTATTCACCCTTCCATGAGAATGGGAAAAGAATTTCTACAATATGCGAAAATTGCAGCACCAGCCAGGCAAAGTTGGCCTTCATTCCCAGAGGCTCCAACACCATCTCATACATTATTCACCTTACTGATGATGGCTGGGGGGAACAAACTCATCACACACACATATCAGGCATTATGAGCCGACAGACAAACATCATCACTACAGATAGAGGACACATGGCAAAATCTTACTGAGGGCCCCTTAACTCCACAGGATTGGGAAAAAACACATGCAAGGGTGCTGAGAGTAGCTGTGAGAGCCTGCTTTAAACAAATCCACTACAACTTCATACACATGGCTTATCTCTCCCCTAAACGCCTCCATGTGATATATTACTCCAGAGATCAAAGTTGCCCTAGGTGTTCCGCAGAACCCGCTGATTTTATTCATATGACATGGTACTGTCCTTCTATAATTGATTACTGGACAGAAGTTCTTGCCCAACAGCATAGTACCCCTGGTTGGGAGCTTCCGTGAACAACTGAGAAATGCCTCTTAGGTCTCCTCCCAATTAATCCACAGAAAAAAATGTAGCAGACGCTACGCCCTCTTGGGTCTTAAAGTACTGAAACGTCATATAGCTATTCATTGGTTGAACTCCCATACCCCAACAAGGAAAACCTGGGAAGGTGATATGGAGGAATGGGCAGGGGCGGAGGAAGTACATATGAGGTGAACTAGGACAGATAACAAAGCCCAGGAAGTCCCGATGGCATGGGTCGAGATTACTCGCACTTTGCTGGAATTCAGGAGACCGCAAGATGGGCACATACACATACTGCAAGATATGGACAACTGAGGTCCCACCGGAGGGGGAGGACCGGCCCCGGCCCCATTTACAAGTCACCACTGATATATTGCTGTAATTGCTGTGACCCACAAGTGATACCAATGATGAATATACTTTTGTTTTCCTGTGTCTCTTACTTGGAAGCTAGGGGGGGAAGGAACAGGAGCCGGGGAGAACGTTAAAGTTGTCTGTTATTGGGGGGTCGGCTGTATGGTTGTGGGATCACACTACTCACACAACGGCTTAGCTCCATTGAAAATGATTGTTGTCATAGTGTGATAACTACGAGCACTCGTTGCATGTTTATGTATCCTTCTTTACCGTTAATAAAACGAAATAACATTAAAAACTAAATTTAAAAAAAATCAGTATTCTCAAATCCTTTTGAGATAACAGAATTGATGATGGTGCTGCTCCAAAACTAAGGACATTACTTCATGACAAATGCAGGACCATTAGAATCAGTTTATCCTAATTTTTATACACTATCTGTCAATAAAACCTACACCATTGTCAACTGACACCTCAATAACTTTTTCTGACAGCTTAGAAGTGAGGTATTATGGAAGGATTTTGGGAGTGCGGTCACAAGAGGAAATTGGAAATTTTGAGTAATGTATGGATTCAGTAATGAAACATATGACACATTTTACACTCTTCGCTCATACAAAACCTTCCAATAACAGCAGCAAGACATCTCAACATAACCTTAAGGAACGCAGGCCGACTGGACAAAAATCACAGAACTCATTATAGTCAGCAAGGCAGAATATTGAATATTGGTCCACATCTAATTAAATAACATTATAGTGGCATTATTCTAGCTATAAATCCCTACATTAACTTGGCCAAAGCCACTTACTTCCTATATACTTAAACATGAAAAAGTATAGTTACCTATTTGTCCCGCGATAATGGGAGGTCTCACAACCAGAAGAACCAGTTTGTCAAGTAAGAGATGAAGAAATCGTACCACTGGCTCCATCTGAGAAGAATTCAAAGCTAAAATACTGCTCTTCAATTCATTCTCCAAATTGTTTTCCATAATTCGCATGTCTCCTATTCTAACAGGGAACATGTGCTCATCCAGTGCATGAACAAGTGCAAAGAACTTGTCAAGTGAAGCATCCTAGCATAAAAGCAAAAATAAATGCAGATGCAGTTACAATAAAAGTATTTCAAAGTCATACACAATCCTTTTATTTATAATTTGATAATTGGTTTATAAGGAGAAATACATACATTATTCACTGCAATATTCATGAAAAACATGATAGTTACAAAACGAATTCTATTACGTATTATTTTATAATATGTAGAGGATTGCACTGCATTCAGGTACCCTGGGGATAAGTAACATAATGTAAAACATTTGGTTGCAGGTTGACATGAAAATTACTTAGTTATCACTCTGTGCACAAGTATTCCACGCAGTCTTTATGTATTCTTCCTGGTGTCAGTGGATCGGGTTGGGTGGCAATAAAAATACTTAAAGAGGTGTCTGATTTGGCTGGTGTGGAAGCCTGATAGTTTCTTCCCTAGACCACTATATACTGGCCCTACAGCTGATGCTGAAAAGAGAAACTTGCTCAATAGATTTGTGGTACTATCCTTTTGTCTCACAAAAAGTACATAGCCATACGCTGGATGCATGGAACTGGTCTGTCATATGACTTGTGGTGATGCCGTGTGCGTAATTGGCAGTTGGCAGGAAAAATACATATGGCCAGGGTGAGAAGGAACAAAAAACTGGTGGGTGACATTTAGGATTGGGGCAGCATGCCCACAAGCGGAATGTCCACCTGAAAGAAGGGAGTTCTATGTAATACAGTACTTGTCCAAACTGTATGCCCCAGGCTCAGTGCATTACATTTGTTTGGGAGGATGTTGGTGTCTGGAGTAGGATCTTTGAGTACAACGGTACTGCACTACTTCCACATATTATGCTCTGCCCTCTATTCATTTTGTGTTTTTGATTCTGCATAAAGAAGTATAAATTACCTTTAAATAAAAAGTAAACAAATCTAACATAGCGCCTTAAGACCATGCCTTCAGTGTGCTATGTAAGGTAAAATGTATGTGGTGAATATGCAGATATAAAGACATGTTGCATTTTCTTATTCTGGCACAACAATACTGTGCCAGAATAAGGTTTTTCCAGCTTTATTCAGCTGTACAACAAATTATGGTTTGAATTCAGATGATATTAAGTACAACGTTAATGTCTTGTCTAACAGTGGCACACGAACCTTAGGGGGTTAAGTCAAGTTTGTCAGATGTTCTGTCCGACTCTTTTAGAGTATGCAAAAGGGTATATATTCCGATTACAGTGAATGGGAAATTTGTCAAACTCTAAACAATACTCAATATGTTTGCCCTTAGTTTCCACGAAAAAGAATTTGAGGAAAAAGGCAAAGATGAAGAACTAGTTCTGTGCTTACTCTGACAGCATTTACAGCGTGACAAGAATGTAAACATCAAGAATGTACTCTTAGACAACTTTTTGCCAAAAAACCCAGCGAGTCAGTATCATTATTCCTACATAAGAAACTCACGATGAAGCAATGGAACTCTCCAACCCAACCCACTAGATAACTTACTACACCATCTGAGGTAGTTTTGCACCTGCTTTCATTCATGCATATACCCTGGGTTAAGCTAGATTTCCTAAGAAGAGAAATTGACTCTAACTGCTAACCTGAAATCCACCAGCTCCTCTACTTCAAAAGCTCTAAAGTCTGTCACATCGTTCTCATGTCTGTCTCTGAGAGAAAGATGCCTCTCTCACCTGTGTACATCTCTTCCCAGAAACAACAAGCATTTACAATGCAACGGGTCTCGCGTTTGCTCATGTTAGAGCTGATCGCGTTGTAAACTCCTAACCCGACTTTTCACCTATCGGGCAAAAGTGCATTTATGTACATAACCCGAAAAAGTGAAATTAACTATGTAAAGCGCTCGACTTCTGCCAAGCGAGATCGCGCTCGTAAATTAAAGAAAAATAAGTCCACAAGCCCGATGGAAAACAGCGAGCCTTGCATGTTTTCTGTACTTGATTGCTGCGCTCGAGGAGGGCTAGCCAATGGAAAAGGCATGACGTATGCCTGCCTTCGACTAATGAAAGCAAGCAGATTTTATTAGGCAAGCCCACGAACCAATAAAAAACACTGACGTGAAGTTGACAGGGCTCCGAGCCCTTTTCTAAATACTAAAGCGTCTCGCTTCGATACGCATGCCCGAGCGCATGCAATGCAAGCTCGACCCTAAAAAACGATCCCCACACTATAGGAACACTCAGCAATTGTCTTAGATGAAGGCACAGAACCTCTATTAGATTCCGATCGCCCCTTATCAAATCAACAGTAGCACCTATAAAAACTATCTGAAATGCATACTTCTCTACTTCAGGTCGGCAGCCAAACACTGCACAGAGATTGCTGAGATTCTCAAAACCCACAATGTTGACATTGTATTCCCAATTGAAACCTGGCTAAATGACTCATTCATCCTGCTGATACACATACTGATGCTCCCCAATTTTCGGATCAAACAAGTAGACTGAGAAGAATGCTCTGGTGGAGGGATCAAAGTCATCCACAGAAACTTAACACAAAAGTCTTACACTTGACATGCACTCCATATTTGAATGCTTGGGTGCAGAACTGTGGCACGCTCTTCCAAATCTCACCAAGGTTCACATTATCTACCATCCCCTTGTTGACAATCAAACTTTCTTTGAATAACTAATGTACCTTAGCACCAAACACTCCCGGTCTTCCTCAGATATCATCATCTTAGGTGTTTTCAAAATACACTGGAACGACCTTATGGACTCATAGGGGCCCAAACTGTGTTCCTTTTTTTAAATGACACTCATCAAGCACAGTTTTGTACAAGCCTTATATACTTAAAGGGATCTACTCTCGACCTCCTCGTCACTAAAGAAGGAGTCATATCAATCGACTCCTTCTCCTAGGTTGATTTGTCTGACCATTACCTCATTCTTTTCTTCCACACATCTAACTTATTCCTGTCTACAGGTCAAAACTATAGACCTAAGCTATAGATTGCAGACATCAGTCAAATGAATACCATTGAACACTCAGTAAAACGTACATCTCAGCTTCAGCCCAAGAATGAGATGTAACCCATGAGTCACATGATCAGTTAATCACATGGCACTATGGCAAATATATCTGATGAATTGGCTGCTTTAAAGCTCAAGGGATAAAATAATAAACTCTCCACTCAAAGGTACAATAAGGACTTAAATGGTAAAAGAAGATAACTAAGATTAGCTGAAAGGCAGGTGGAGGCAAAGCCCATCAACTGATCACAACCTTCTAGATGATTTTCAAAAAGGCGTCAGACCTGGCTGTGGCACCGAAACAGCCATTGTATATTTAGATCGTAGAAATCACCCTTCACTTCTAGGGCAAGGGAAACCTCTTGCCTAGTTCTAATACTTGAACTTTTCACAATGCTTGACAAAGTTAACTGGAACATCCTACTAAACGCTCTCAATATGAGGATGGGAATTGGTGGTAGAGTCCTCAGATGGTTCTACTCAGCTACAAAAACTGGTCTCAACAAATCAAACTAAGCAGAATGCTATCCAGTCTGGCTTTCATTGCCAAATGAGTATCTAAGGTTCTATTCTCCCCAACTCTTTTCAACCCCTATATAGAACATCTGACAACAATCCTGAAACAGTTGAATCTCTCTTACCATCTCTCCAGACAATCCCCAACGAAAAGTTTCATTAACAAAATACATAATACTCCTAGAGTATTCAAGATGACATACAAACATGGCTATCTTACAACCACTTGAAGAGAAAGCCACTAAAGATGGAATTTCTCCTGTTAACTCATACCCCCCCCAGAGCCCTCATCCAATAGCTTCTCCTGGTCCACAATTGGCTGGACTCTATGAATGTTCTAAATTGTAAGCTCAAAATCAGAGAACACACCAGATATTTTGGGATAACCCTATACAAGAACGTGAGACTCCAAGCAAGCATAAAAATAACTATATATAGAGTGCCCAACTTCAACTCGAACTTCTAAAGTACATTAAACCTTTCAGCCTAGAGTCAATTTTAAAAATATGATACACTCATGAGTCATCTCCAGACAAGACTACAGTAATTCACTCCTTTCTTGTATACCCCAAAACACCTAGCATCAATGAAGGCAGTCCGCAATGTTGCAATGAGACTAATCACAGTACTAAGATGCTTTAAGCACATTACACCAATGCGCTTCACTCTCAACTAGCTAACGACTGAAGTGTGAAGCATATTCAAAATTGTGTGCATCAAATACAGCCTTACACTGTGGCACCCCAAAATTCCTGGCTCAAAAACTAACTACCTCAAGGGGTAGCAACTCTTCTCGCAGTGCTGAATCCCTACTTTTGGAACCACCAAAATTTAAGAACCATCTTCGGATTGTTCTGTGGAAGTGCACCCAAAAGATTTGGAAATCGAAACAGCTGGCCATATATGCAGATCCTTCATTTTATACCTTGAAAAATAATTGTATATATCGTCTGTTCTAGAATTACCCACTTAATGTCTTTCTTCTCAAACAACATATTTTAGCTCTATATCACTTTTCTCTCTCTCTCTGGTAAGAGTACACTTTCGATATATATCTGCTGCAAAAATGCCCCCCGCTGCTCATCCCTGTATAGCTCGTAGCAGAATACTGTAAAGTGCTCTGATACCCGCGGGTCTGTACAAGCTAAACATAAATAAAGAATGAGAGCAGTGGGAATTCATTTTCTGAGAAGTCTTATTTGATTTGATTTAGGAGATCAGGAGCTGAGAACAAGAAACCAACCTGTGTTCCGGGCAATGATTATATACATCTGTCCTAGGGTACATGACAACTAGCATCAGTCAGTAGAGATAATAAACATCGACAGTCTGCAAGTGAAATCTTGGGCAAATGCTCCATGTTAACGTTTGGTGGTTCAGTTTTTCACTCCATATACAACTGTGAGAGGGGATGGAGGACTCCTTCCCCCCGGCATGTAATCAGAAGCTGCAAATCCCAGAATCCCCAGCAGGACACAGCCTCGTGTCCTCCTGGCATTGCAAGCATCAAACCAGGCTTCAGCACTGGATCAGGGCCGTATTTATACTTTTTTTAGCGCTGCATTTGCGCCGCTTTTTGACGCAAAACGGCGCAAACCTACAAAATACAATGATATTTTGCAAGTTTGCGCCGTTTTTGCGTCAAAAAACGACGCAAATGCGGCGCAAAAAAAGTATAAATATGGGCTCAAATGCTGACACAAGGATGTTCGGCATAGGCGAACATACTTAGGGGGAGAAGGGCATACAGAGCTCTTACCGCTAAATCTAATGGGACTGCATATCATAGAACCCGATGAAAACAAAGCAGGCGTCTTTGTGAAAAGTCTAATGGCACAGCAATTAAGTGGCTCATGATTTCCGCAACTATTGTGAGATGTCAAGACAGCATCACTCTGTGGATCAAATCACTGATGAAACCAGCGGGTGATTTCTGACTTCGGTAACCACAGACCGGTGTCTGTTGCAGAGGTAAGGTAGAAGGGAATCAAAAATGACAAAAGGATATACTATAACCATCCGACTGCAAAATAGTGAGGATTGTAATTTAAAAAATATAAACGATAAAATAAACAAAAGAGTAAATTAGATAACAAGGAATATTTTTGTGAAAAAGATGACGAAAGAATGTCAATAAAAATATATTTTAGGATTATAAACACAGTAATCGACTCAATTTTAAAACAACAACACCGCATTATGAATAGAAACCATGACAGCAAGAAATAATACTGAATGTTATTCTATCCTTGGTAGACCAATTGCCAATAAAGAGAGGGGCAAAAACCCATGTTTTTGAGAAAAAGCAGTAACATACCTGTGTGTGAACAGAGGAAGCTGCAACAACCTCTACACTGAAAACTCCTTTATGATTGTCCACCCATTTCATTCCCGGAAGGGGCACCTGCAAGGGAATATCCAAAATATGTTATATGAGAAACGTAGCCAGACACTGACAGAACCTGTTTAGGGAAAGCAGCTTAGATGTTTTGTTGGATTTACAAGAATCATTGTGTAACGTTCTAAGATGCCTGTGTTATTTACTGGTCGAAGGTCCGACTCTTTTACATATTTTATACAAATTCATTGTGATATATAACTAGGTATTAGTGGTTTAAAATATTCGACATGGACTCGAACCTGGTTTCTGAATTTACATTTGAATGGGGCGTTACATGAAAATAAAGAAAACATCTTAATTAAATTATATCATGTAGCAAAAACATAAAGACAATGACTAATAATCAGAATAATGAAATCGGCACACATGACAGACACCTGTTTGGACTAGTGGGCAACGGCCACCCTGTTTTCCCTCCAAGTGAGGCTAGTGTATCTTTGGCACCCGGAGCCCCTACAGCCACGTCCTGTATAAGCACGTCAGAGTTCAGAAACTTGCCTTTCTACTTCCGTTTCTGACACGAGAAGAGACACTTAATTTGACAAAAACGGGTGTAGCTTTCAGTAGTGGCACCGGGCCCTAAGGGATCTGAAGGGCCCAAGACCTTATTGAGTGGCTGTGTTTGCTACCTCAGTAGGGGATGAAGCCCGAGTTCCTTGCTTTGCACTGAGCCCAGTGGCGCCTGTGCTACGCCACTGGCCAAACAAGAGCAGCCAAACAGCTTTTCACACCATCCCCAGTCCAATAAAAACATAACATGATTTAATCATCATTTGAATTTTCATCAAAATGTCATTGAAGGCGTTTGTCGTGGAGGGATCTGTCCTTATATATCTCACATCTCCTTTCCAATTTTAGTTTAAATGTTTGGGCATAAGACTTTATCCCAGTGAGCCCACACTACAAAAAGGTGATTTCTGTCAGAAGCCTTTAATTTAATAGCTTAATTTCAAGATAAACTAGAAACATTCTCAAATACTGATTCTTAATTTTTACTCTGCATGTTCTCGTACGACAATCATTGTTAGAGAGCAGTGAATTACACATATGGCATAATCAAATCCCAAGACAAGCTTACTTTCTATTCTTGAGTATTAACTTAAGACTTCTGTTCAAAATCAATAAACCTTCCTACCAGAGCGAACTCTTAAAAATGACAGAACATTTCACCATGATGTGTGGACACTTGGGTTTTGAGGCAGGTTGTATATGAAAGATTAGTTAAAAAAACAGAAGAGTTTCCTTCTCACCCTTCAATTCCTAGGATTTCACCCCTTACTCTGTCATCTTGAACATTATTCAAGAATTTGGAAACAGCAGTCATAAGGAACTGTGCTTCTTCGTTCCCTTGCTATTAAGGGTTTCAAGCTGACATTAAGCACAGTTCTGCTAGGCATGGAACAGTACAGAATCAATACATCATGGTTCTGCCAGTGTTTTTTGCTAAATTGAACATAGATATATTAGCGAATGTGTATATAACAAACTGCATCCACAGTGAATGTCTCTTGTAACAACTTTTGTTTCAAAAACGGCGGAATCCAATAAAGACAAGGCATAGATTGGACAATTGTGACACATATCCTCTGGCCAACTTGCACCATCTTCAAAGCCAGCATGAGGGGGCGTAGCCAAGCGGAGACCCAGCAAGACGCGTCCCTTCCCCCCTTGACTACCGTGGATGGTAGGGGGCATCCACACTACCCTCCGCCTCAAGGATGGGTGAACCCCACAGATGAGCAGACTATCTATCAGTGCTGGCTGGCGTGGCTGGACCAGGGCGGTGGCCGGGCCCGGTGGGTGACCATCTTGGAGCTGCAGCTGGGCCTCGTGGTGCAGGCCACCCTGGTGTGGGCTGACCCCACTGTGCCTAGCTGGCTGCACCACTGGAGTGGGCCGCTGGAGTGAAGCCAGTGCGGCGCAGCCTGCTCCTACGAGGGACCAGAGGTGAGTACAGGCTGCTAGGGCCACTGGAGGAGACGACGTGGCCCAGCAGCATAGAGCAGGCCACTAGAGCAGAGCCTGGGTGGCACGGCCCACTCTTAGGGGGGACCAGAGGCGAGCACAGGCTGCAGGGCCCCCGGAGGAGACATCCCAGCCCAGTGGCATAGCGGGGATGAGAAAGCGGTGCACGGGGCTGCGGGCCTTGCAGAGGATAGGGCGGCATGGTGCCAGTGGAGACTCAAGGTTTGGTTGTTTCCCGAGGGCCCTGCTGTCACACTGACCCCAGTGCTTGGGGCGCTACATCGGGCCACATAGGCGCATTTCTCTGCCTGCCCTATGCGACTCAGCCTGCTTGAGGGACCGTGGATGGATGTCGCCTCACTAGGCTGCTGCTTCTAACTTTTGAGCCGTATTAGAACTTCCACTTTTCTCCCTGCTTTGGCAGGAACGGGGCTTTGAAGTTATCCAGGGTCACATATCCAGTGTCTTCACAGCCATCCACGGGGCTTTCCTGGCCCGGGTGGAGGCACCCCAGGCCTGTCTGCGCTTCCCTTGCATTCCTTGGCCTAGAACTATTGCTCCTTGTGATGGCTTTGGTGCAACTTTGCTGCTTGCAGTTGCTTGCACTGAGCTTTTCCGCTTACATCCGTAGGGTGACCACCCGTCCGTAAATTTCACGGACTATCCGTAATTTCGCCCTGCCGTCCGTTGTCCGTGATGAAAGGCTTAACGGACGGCATTTGTCCGTAATTTTAGCCTTTCACCAAATGGACAAGGGAAGGTAGTGCGAAATTACGGGCGATTACTTTCCCCAGCAGCTTTCAAAGGCAGGGAGTCTCGTGTGCTCTGAGGGAGGGAGGGGCAGACAGATAAGAATCAGACCCTCTTGCCAGGGTGTCTCCTTACCTAAAGACATGCAAATGTGTGCAAATGGTAAATCTGCAAATGCAAAGGGGCTTGAAAACCTGCATTGACTTTGCTAAAAGGAGTCACTTGAAGTTTTCTGGTGGCAAAGATATTTCTTTTAGAGAGGTATTGTAATGGTGTTCCAAGGTGAGCTGTGGAGTATGTGGTTTTAATGAAGTGATATAACATTTTTTAGTACTAGGTATAAACTGTATATTATTCAAATCTGTATTTGAGAAGCGCTTTTTTTTATTTAACCGAAATGTATTTGCGCATTTTGTAGCACCTTTTATTATGATGTAATTGTATTTTTCACAGTTCTTTCAGCGACCTCGGTACCTCATAGTACTAACAAACATTGGCAAAGCCAACAGGTCTCGCCTACAAAAGAGTTATTGTCTTTGCTAATGTGTTTTAGCCATTAGCCATGTTATACACCAGAGTACCTGCTGTTCAGCATGGCTTAAGGTTAGTGGCATAATTGTGTGGAGTGGAGTAGAGTGGCTTAGGAGCAGTGGCGTAGAGCCCAGTGGTGCAAAGTACAGTGCAGTGGGGTACAGTGCAGTTGTTTAGAGTGCGTTAGCGTAGAGTGCAGTGGTTTAGAGTGCAGTGGCATGGAGTGGCGTGGGACAGAGTAGAGTGGCATAGAGTGCAGTGGAGTAGAGTGGCATACAATAGAGTGGCAGAGAGAGCAGTAGTGTAGAGTGGTACAGTGGCATAGATTGCAGAGTAGACTTGCGTTGCGGGGAGTGCAGTGGCGTAGTGTAGAGTGGTGCAGAGTAGAGTATAGTGCTGTAGAGTGGAGTGATGCAGAGTAGAGTGGCATAGAATGCAGTGGCATAGAATGCAGTAGTACATAGCAGATTGGTGTACAGTACAGTGGCGGAGAGTGCAATGTTGCAGAGTAGAGTGTCAGTGCAGTGTGGCACAGAGAGCAGTGGCGTAGAGTACAGTGGTGCAGAGTAGAGGGCAGTGGAGTACAGTGCAGTTGTTTAGAGTGCATTGGCGCAGAGTGCAGTGGCATAGAGTGGCATGAGGTAGAGTTACATAGAGTGCAGTGGAGTAGCAGAGACTGCAGCAATGCAGAGTGGTGCAGTGTCAGAGTGCAGAGTAGACTCATGTGGCATAGAGTGCAGTGGTGTAGAGTGGTGCACAGAGGAGTATTGTAGAGTGGTGTAGAGTAGAGTATAGTGCCTAGAGTTCAGTGGCATAGAGTAGAGTGGTGTAGAGTGCAGAGCTGCAGAGTAGAGTGTCAGTGCAGTGGTGTAGAGTGGTACAGAGAACAGTGGCATAGAGTACAGTGCTTCAGAGTAAAGGACAGTGGCACACAGTGCAGTTGTTTAGAGTGCACTGGTGTAGAGTGCAGTTGCATAGAGTGGCATTGGGCAGGGTAGAGTGGCATAGAGTGCAGTAGAATAGAGTGTATTGGTGCAGAATGCACTAGTACAGAGCAGAGTGGTGTAGAGTATAGTGGCGACCAGTGCAGTGTGCGGGGGGGAAGGCTTAGCAAAGGTAGTGCAGGAGCATAGGGTTTCTTCGGGTCAGTGAGTTTACAGGTTCTGGCAGGGCAAGAGAAAGTTGTGCATGATAACCCCAGATGGTGATCCATGGAATGGTCAGTAGGAAACAATGAGCAGTGTATTAAGCCTTCCTTAAAAGTATTTACTGGTAAACCCCATCTAATGCAGGGAGGTGGGCAGCGAGCCACCCACTGGACATCTGCAGCTGAATAATAGCATTCTAAGCCCAGAAGACCTAATCCACCCGCAGTAACAGGTAACTTTAGAGTGGAAAGAGCTACCCGATGGCACTGCAACAACCAAATCAGATGTGTGGCCTGTCTGAAGAAGGAATGAAGGACGAGCAGGGGAAGGTTTGCAAAATAATACTATCATTGGGGTAGCACACCATCTTCGCTAGTGCCACACGGCCCACTAAAGAAAGCAGAAGAGAAGACCAAAAAGCAAACTGGGCTTGGAGGGACCATTCGCTCTGCCGAGATTTTCATCCTGGAAATTAGTGTAAGAATGGTAGATCTTAATCACTAGATATCAAAAGGTAACTGGTTCCTAGTTCAATCTGAGATCTAATTGTATATAAAGGGGAAAACAGTGCCATATGTTTAAGAAACACTAATTACATTTTAAAATTTGTACATTTGTTTGTAAAATTTACATCCCAAATATTTAGAAGATTCTATGTGTACTTGACACTTAAGGATAACCCAGATCACTAGTTTGGCATTTGCTCAATTTCAAAACCATTTAAAGACATGGACAAAGCAGGCAATTGCCTTGCACAACCTTGCAAGGGGTCTGCCCCCTGCTCACCCTTCACAAGCACTAACAGCGAACCATTGCACCAGAAGAGTTTGCCAAGGTGGATGGGTGTTGCTTGTTCGACCACTTGACAGTGCCTCTTCTGTTTCGCTCCTGTGTGCAGAGACAACTCCCCAGGTACCCAATACCTTCGAATAGTCTTGGTGGACCCACCTTGTCTGATTTTAGGAATTGTCCCACCTTGTTCTTCTCTTCTTTATTTATCCAGTTTTTATCAACAACGCTTTGAATTACTTGCTGAGGATCTCCCATTTGATCTCAATTTCATCCTCCTCTTTTATTATCTTTGATTGGTAGTCCAGGCTCCCATTTCTGAGATAAATGTAGAGTCCCAGACATACACTCTAGTGTAGTGAGACTACAGACAAATTATGGGTGCCTCACATCCTGACATTAGGTGTGAGACTGTCGTCCACACCATCTGCCCAACCTCTTAAATAAAAATGTAGGTTTAAAGTCCATGGGCGGTTGGGGTAAGCCAGATGTTTTTGTTCAATTTGTTTAGATTAGCATAAGGTTATTTACCTTAATGTTTCCCATACTGTTTGCCAGGGGTTTTAAAATGTTCACAAACATAATCAAAATGTTGCTGTTACTTTCTCTTCAAGAAAGATCGGGTAGATTTGGGTAGGGGCGGATGGGCTTTCCACAGTACTGAAGGGCATTAATTTACTACTGAACAAGGACGTAATGTGACACCTGAATGTAGCATACCAGGAGGCAATCACAAAAAGACTGCAGTGAATAAAAAGTGCTATGTTAAAAAAGAGTAAATAAATGCACTGACAAAATAGTGAGGCATGGCCTCTCTTGCGTGTGTCTGTAAAACTGACGTTTGTTCTTGAATTTTTGTCCTGAATTTTGACCCTTTGTCCTGAATTTTTGTCCTGAATTTTGACCCTTTGTCCTGAATTTTTTACAGTCCTGTCCAGAATTTGCCTCAATCCCAGGTGGTCACCCTACTTACATGCGGCCTGATGGTCTTTGACGAAATATTGGCCAGGACGATCCTAGCTTTCATGAGGGCCTCCACATATCTACAAGGACTCCTGGCCCAGTGCAAGAGCTTTTCCTGGCCATTCTCAGCCCTACCAATGCCATGATGACCAACTGCACTAAAACCCCATGGAGTAGTTCCATTAAAGACTTGGGGATATTCAACCTTTGCTGGCCAAGTTTCATAAGGACATCGACGCACTTTGCCAGGATTTTACGCGCACCCTTTTAGACCTTGACAAATCAGTTCGAGAAATAGACTTGCATCTGACAATGGTTGAATCAACTTCTGCCGACCAGGACTTGGAAAACGTGGATCGCACAACATGCATCGACAAACTCGAGGCAAACTACAACCTCTTGCAAGACAAACTGGACGACCTGGAGAACCAGTCTGAATGCAACAACGATTGCATTAGGGAAACTGATGCGGCTCTCCCCACTTCTGACATCGAGTCCCATGTTCAAGCTCTATTTGCCCACCTTTTGGACCCAGACTGTGATCAGCCAGTGCTTCTAGATCATACGCATTGGGTGTTTTTGCAGTACCAACAACAGAAAAGCCTTTCTCCTGACATCCTCACCAGGGATCAATATTTTCATACTAAAGAAAAGGCAATGCAAGCAGTCAGGTTCCAGGAACCAGTGGTCTTCAGGGGCAACAGCCTTTGTATAGCAGGACGTATCTATCCATACTATAGTCAGACGTAGAGAGTTCCGGGTTGTCACACTCCACCTGCATGAGCGCAAGATTATATCCGGGGTGGGGGCGCGGGATAGTCTGAACTTAAAGAGTAAAAAGAAAAACGCTTGTAAGCAACGTAGGGCGGATGCCCAGGTTCAGCACCAAGCTACCTCTGATGATGACACACCTGCTTGATGGTAGTGCTCGCCTGGTGACTCGACTGGACTGGATCTAGACAGGTGGAGGAGCACCCATGACACTCTACTATAAGTGTTGTGAACTCCCGCTACATGGTTCTGAGTTTTTGTGTGTGTGGGTGTGGGGAGAGCTTCACAGTGGGACTCACCGTCTCATTTCGGATTTCCCTCTCAGTTTAAGTAATTTTATCTTTATTCCATGTCTTTGTTACTGCTTGTTATTCTCAGGTAGGCCCACACGGCCCCCACTTCTATGGGGGCGATCCTGGGTCCTTTACGTTAGTGCATTATTCACCTTTGTTTGGTTACTGTTTGATGTTATTTGTTTGTTTGGTTACATGTTGCCTGACACATTGACACGTCTAGGCCAATCTTACTATAAGAAGACTCGCGACAACCCTAGTGTTGGTCTCACTGGGATAAAGGTTTCGATTTTGTTATCTTATGGCACTTAAGTTGGCTACTTTGAATGTACAGGGTCTTAATTCCCCCATCACGTGCAGGGCGCTGACTAACTGGCTCTGTCGCCAGAGACTCATCTGGGACACATCTGCTTAGGGCCGACAATAGACGTCTGCGCTCATACTGGTACCCTACACAATTTTACTCATTTTACACTTTTAAAACACGGGGTGGCTTTGTTGTTTACTCTAATGTTCATAAAATTTTCTCATGCATCAATATACTTTTTGGTCTCTAATGCTTTGGCTTTGCGGCTCCTTGATTCCACGACTGGAGTCAGGGCCCTGTCAGACCATGCACTCGTGTATTTAGATATAGGGCCCGATGCCCTTCAGCTTCCTTTCCACCACCATTGGGTGATGAATGAGGTGGGGTTTCGAGATCCTTTCCTTCATGATAGGATTAAAGACACAGTAGAACATTACTTTAAGGAAAATTACACAAGGTATCTGTCCCCCGCGACCCTCTGAGTCGCAGCGAAGGCTATTTTCAGAGGCGAGTTGATATCACACACAGCTGCTTTTTAATGCATGGCACAACTGCAAAGGCAGGAATTAGAAACAAATTTGGCTATGGCAGAAACCCACCATAAGCGCTTGGGTACGACTCGCACTCTCAAAGACCTCAGAAATATTAGGGGAGAGTTGGAGCACCTCCTCATGAAAGAGGCTGCTACTAAACTCCTTTACATTGGTCAGACATACTACGAGCCAGAGGACAAGGCGGATAGATTATTAGCACACTAACTACACCTCCACTCCACACATAACCACATACCTGAAATCTGGGATGATGAAGACCGCCCCTTCTCCTCTACTCCGGACATAATGAAGGTCTTCCACAACTTCTATTTGGTCTTGTACCAGTCTCAGGCCCTGTCAGAGTGGCTGCAAATTGAATACCTGGATGGTTTTGAACCCCCTGATTACAGGGAAGATTTATTACAACTCGGAAGAGGACCAATTGGTCATCTCTGGGTTACCTGCACAGAAGGCACCTGTCCCGGCGGGATTTCGGCTACGTTCTACAAGGCCTTTGTTCATCTCCTAGCCGCACCCCTAACAAGAGTCTTCAACTACATCTTAACTACCAGATCGATCGAAGGCACAATGATGGATTTTCATATCACTCTGCTTTTAAAGCCATACAAATCTCCCACTAGATGCACATCATATTGCCCCATCGCCTTCCTTAATTCTGATATTAAAATGTTTACATCTGTCTTGGTTCAGCGTCTCACATATGACTTAACCCGCATGATCGCTCCACAAAAGTCGGGCTTCATACCAAATCGCCAAGCCAATGACAACACACGCTTGGCTACAGCCCTTATGGAAGTGGCAGAACACAATGGTCAGCCCCTGCTCCTCCATTCTTTAGATGCCAAGAAGGCATTTGATAGGATGGACTGGGCCTTCCTTTTTAAACTTCTGGTTAAATTCCACATGGGCCCCAAATTGACGACCTATATCCAGGCTCTTTAGTTGACCCAGGGCAAAATTGAAGATCAACAAAACTCTCTCTGCGTCCATCCCCCTTACGAGGGGGATCCGTCAAGGCTGCCCCCTTTCACCCTCTATCTTTGTGCTCTCTATAGAGCCCCTGGTGCAGGAATCCAGGATAACCTTGACATACAGGGTATCAAGGTGGGAGGCAGGGAGCATAAATTAGCTCTGTTTACAGATGATGATCACTACTGCCTTACCCAACCCTCCACTTCTATCACTGCTCTTATTAAGGAACTTGATTTCTTCTCTGCAGACTCAGGCTTCAAAGTCAACTTTACAAAATCTTGGGGTATGAGAGGGGCTCATGTCCGGTGCACTTTGGAACAACCCGTGTGACGGGCAGGGTTTCAATGGACATCTGACAGCATTACATATCTCTGCATTCAGCTCACATCCCCCACCATGGAATTGTTTCAAGGAAACATCCCCCCTTGTTAAATGCCTTACTTAAAGATCTTTACAGATGGAGTAAGCTGGAGATTTCCTGGTTAGGCAGACTCAACTGTCAAGATAAATTTAATGCCACGTCTTCTCTATGTTCTCCAGAACCTTCCTCTCCCTGTTCCCAAATCCACACTAGCCCATATTCATGCTAAAAGTTTTGTCTGGGGCAATAAATCTCCAAGGGTGGCAAGGGCGACTATGAGCCGTGCTAAATCTAATGGAGGCCTAGGGTTTCCAGACATAAGTACTTATACCCTTATACCCTTGATTGGAATTACAACCCTGATAATAAACCATGGGTACATGTCAAACAAGGTTACCCCTACATGGCCTGTTGTGACTTCCTCTAACGAGAGGCCCTCCCTGTCCCCATCTTCTTCCATTGATTTCCCTCTTATTGACACACTGGGGGAAATATGGTCTAAATGTACGTTCCCCTCTTACCCCTTTCCTCTCACCCCACTGGCCCCTAACTGTGACTTCCCGCCTGGGGCTACTCACCCTAACCTATAAGCCTGGAATGATAATGAGGCCCCGCGGTTGCAGGCCTTCTACACTGCACTGATGGCTCCCTGAAGTCAGGTGACTCTCTCTGGGAACAGTTTGGTCTACCCAGGTCGGTCTCATATTATTTAGCTCAAGCTTTACACTGAGCAGGACTTCCAAGAGCCCGCGCTGCGATGGAGTGTGACAAATCTGGCATAGAATCTCTTTTTAGCTCAAATACTCAACGTAAAGGCATTTCATTACTCTACTGCTATATCTTGGCCCTCAAACCTTCCAGGAAGCACGACTATGCAGCATAGTGGGAGAGGGAGCTGGGGACAGTGATCCCGGATGCCACACGGTAGTCCATCTGGTGAGGAATTCTGGTTCTTCCATATGTTTGAAACATAAAGAAAATGCATACAAACATATCACCTGTTGGTACCTCACCCCTGTCCGTCTGCAAACCATGTTCGGGAGCTGAGATGTTCGTTGGAAGGGGTGTTTAGAGCAGGGAACTTTTTTACATGCTTAGTGGGAATGCCCCTCCATACAATCTTTCTGTTATACTATCCTGCAGAACATATACAACATCACTTTGCCATGCGATCCACTGCTTGTTCTGTTGGGGGACCCTAGGGCTCTCCCTACAACTACTCCTAGAGGCAAATTTATATCTTTCCTTCTACTAGTGGCACACCTCTGTATAGCCCAGATGTGGAAACAGCCTCACGCCCCTACCGTAAACCTGTGGTGGAGTAAGGTGTGGAATGTATACGCTATGGAGAAACTCACTGCAATACTTAGAGTCAAACAGACTAAAATTGAGTCCATGTGGCATCCCTTTCTTACCTAAATCGCCGCAAAGGCACGTTAAGTGGTGTACACCTCATTATGCCAAAAACACTCTGAGTTTCAGACATGTGGACTCTTTCATCTTCGAAGCCTGAAGCTACAATATAGATCATTAGAGAGCTTGAGGACCGCCTGCATGGTGGCTCCTGCTTCCTTCCCTTAGGCAGTTGGATATTGACGCATGGCCCTGCTTATTGGTTATTGCTTATCACTGTATTTAGTGCTACCTCACCAATCCAAGGTGGCAACATACGGTCATTGAAAATGTAAATGGTCTTTCCTTCTTATTTTGATATGCTGCTTTGTCTCCTGAAAGCCAAATGTTGGGCTGAAAAACTCACCATGTATGATGGCTCTCAGTACATCCACAACCAGAACACCATCTGATTGGGGTAACGAAGTGCAAAAAACAAAACAAAGCAAAGCAACAGGTTTTCTCCATCTGAGAACTTAAGACCTAGAACAATATATCTTTATCCATCAGGACTGCCCCAACCTTGCTTAGGAAACAGTTCAAGACATACATTTTTAAAGAGCACTACATCACAATGCACAGTTTCATCTTCTGATCCCAGAACCAACATAACGCCCCAATCATTTGTTGACTATATTGCTGCTGTTGTCACTATACAGCGCTATAAAATACATTTTGAGATATCTAATCTTAATGTACATTTGATTAGAGTCATACAACATAAGCTGGTGGTCTACACTGTATTAGGCACACCAGTCTTGGATCGCTTGTGTTACAATTCAGAGAGGACGTGGCATGGCAGTTCGGGCTGAACTGTTCTTACTTGAGCAGTGTCAAGGCTGATTTCATATGGCTAGGTAACTAATCTGAGGTGGCATGGTGGACAAGAGAACAGTGGAATGGAATGCTACCTTGGGCCAGTGTTTAGATAAACTGCAAGCATTCCATCCATTTCTTACATCACCTTTTGTGTGTTTGATGTACGCCCTAAGTCATCAAGGGTATGCCTAGACATGGGTCGGTTGCTCACTGTACTACTATAAGCAAACTTACCCAATCAGAGCAAAATTGGTTGCTTGTGTTCTGGTTCAGAGAGGTCCTTGCTGGCCTGTTCTGGCTGACCTGTTCCTACTGGAGTAGGGTCATAGCTGATGCATAGGGCTGGGTTTAATCTGAGATGGCATGGGTGGCAAAAGAACGATAGGGTGGAATGCTACCCTGAGTGATTACCAGTAGGTAGACAAACTGCAAGCATACCTCACATTCCCTTTTGAGAGTTTGGTCTACACCATATCCCAACATCTTGGGCCGTAGCCACTGTTATTTTAAAATATCTGATTAAATCCAGCAGGAGTAAAATGCGTATGACGGATCATATAAATGTACTGTTAATATTTTACAGCAACCAAAACGGTCTACATCAAATCTATACATTTTATCAATATTAATGAAAATTGGCAATCCTTTGTGTCTCCAAGAAGACTGGCATGCAAATGTTGTGTGACTTTCATTGTATAAATCCTAAAACAGTTTGCAAACAATGGTGTGATTGTGACACATAGAACTTCTCGTTTTGTAGGAGGGAATTTAGTTTGAAGGTACCATCTGAGAGGTAAAAATGTCCAATGTGTCATGATTATTTTGACTCTTCTAGGTACTTTCAATTTTTCAGTTGTGCTAATCAATCAGAAGTGAATGTGCTTGATTAACAATGAATGCATGTAGGAAAGTAGCATCTTTCTTACATAGTTAACCCCACTTTTTGCCTGGTGTCAGTGTTTTTTAGAGTGTACTGCACTGGGATCCTGCTAACCAGGACCCCACTGCCTGGGCTCTCTCCTTTAATTTGGTTGCTGGTAAACGTTACACCCCACAATTGCCATACAGGTGCACCCTTGTAAGTCCCTAATACATGGTACATGGTACTTAGGTACCCAGGGCACTGGTACACCAGGTGTCTCCCATGGGCTGCAGCATATATTGTGCCACCCATTGGAGACCATGAAAACTGTGTCTGCAGGCCTGCCATTGCAGCCTGCACGGAATGGTGCATGCACCCTTTCACTACTGATATAAGGCTTGCCTTATATTGCGGTCACTGCAATTAAGCACTAAGTCACCCCCCTGATAGGCCCTTCAGTCCAAAGGAAGGGTGCATGTTCATAAGTGTGATGGTACTCCTGCATCAGCAGGGTACTCCTACAAACCCCAGACTCCATTTTCTGGGCTTTGTAAGTGTGGGAAAGCCATCTTAAAGTATCTAGTGGACCCTGGTCAACACGAGTGGTCCAACTACATAATGGTTTCTCCGACCTAGGCATGTTTGGTATCAAACACATTGGAATCATGCAACTACACCGATTCCAGTGTTAGTTGAATAATCCCCTGTACTCTAAGGGTTCCTTAGAGGATACCCTTGTACTGCCTGTGCAGCCTTATGAATCTGGGGGCTGGGGTGGTCTCTTAGCACCACCAAACTGCTTTGAAGGGCACATTTGGTGCCCTCCTTGCATAATCTGGTTTGCATCAGTTCAGGAACCCCTGGTTCCCCCTCTGGCACGAAACCACACAAAGGCAAGGGGAGTGGCCACCCCCCTGTCCTGCCCCTCCTCTAGGGAGGTGCTCAGAACTCTGCCAGGTGGCCGGTTGATTCTGCCATCTTGAAAATAAGCTGTGCAGAGGCCCCTGGAAGTATCGGACTGATTGGGTCAGTTAGATGATGACCCTAACCCCTCTGATAGGTGGGTCACTTTAGCGAGATGGAGAGACCAACCCCCACCCTTTTAGGGTTACTTAAGGGCTCCCCCAAGGGTGGATTCTCAGATTTCTCGAGCAAGACACTTCAAGGAACTCTTTGCAAGACATCTCCTGCTACAGGCCTCCAGAACTGCAGCTGATCGGCTTTTGGAACTGAAATGTTGGATGGGCTACCACTGCAACATTGTTTCTCCAGCTCCTGCAAGAAGATCTCTGCAACATTCGTAGCCATGCATCCTCCAGGTTCACAAGGACTCTGCCTGCATCCAAGAAGCAAGAAGGAATCTCCCTTGGAGTGAAGGAGTCACTCCACTGCATCTGCAGGCACCTCAAGACAATGATGACCGGCTGGTGGATCCTGTTGTCTCATGGACAATGTAAAGGATCTGCTCACAGATGGTGGCTCTGTGGTCCTCTCCAGGTCCAACTTGTCTTCTGCCCAACCTGGGAGATGGTGGACCCTTGCTGCAGCCACTGGAACTGAACCCATGTGCACCACAACTGTTGCTCTTGCCAAGGCTTGTTGGCTCTTCCCGCAAGAAGATTGTTGAGCTCGAAGAAACCCCAGCCTCCAGCACCCTACAACTCCACATTTAGCTCCCCATCTGTAGCACCTGCGACATGGGATTCCTGTTTGTTGTGTTGCTGAGGCTTCCTTGCGAATCGCTTTACCTGCTGCCAATGGGTTACTCTTTGGGGCTCCTCCAACTCTAGGTGGCTTACCTTCCTGCTGAAGGCCTGCCCTGACGTCCCACCACATTCCACTGACTTCAACTAGGGTTTCTGATGCCACTTCACCACTATGCACCTGGGCTACTGGTGTAGGCCCTCCGGTCCTCTGGGTATTCAAAGGTGAGGCACTCTCCAACCTTCTTTGTGCCAACTGGTTTCCTCGGGGTTCACTGGGAAGGGTTCTGAATCCATTAAAAAAACAACTGCGAATGTCCTGTATAAACGTATGAGGCACCCGTCTCAATAACAACTCTGAAGCTGGGCACCTGTGGGATTTCTAATACTAACCTCTGGAAATTTCCTACTCTCCCTAGCCCCTGGGATCCTAACACACTTACCTTGGTTGGGCACCTTCATTCTTATACCACTTTATTAGTGTATTCCCCCCACCCCCCACAACCCCTACAGGACCCCAAGCATTTTTATGCTTTTCCGGATTAATGCTGTGTATATTTTTGTGTGTCCAGGTGGAGAGATACCAACTTTAGTGTTGTAAAAAATAAATTTTAATTTCTGCAACACCTAGTGTGATTCTTTCTTGTGAGTGGTTACTGACTATTGTGGTATTGCAAGTGCTTTCCTAGTAAGCTTTAGCTGCTCACCACAGCTACCCCTGGAGAGCTTTTGCTATCCGGATACTTAAACACTATCACTACTGGTTGCCTGGATTCAGAATAGGGTGCCACACCATAGGTGTGCACCATAAACTAAGCCAACCTCCTACAATGCACATTTTGTTTCTGCTATTTTTCCTTGCAAAGTGATATTCAAGTCTGCTAAAAAATATTCATAGAATTTAAACTGTGCTGATTGTTCAGTTCTAAATAACTGTTACAGTGGTGTAAGTAAAGCTTTATAGAAAGCTGATAACCGAGTGTCATGTTTATTGTCACTATTCGAAGAACATAGTTTTTCAGAGTAAGAATAAGCAAAAGCATCAGGCCATTTTCTGTCAACTGCTTATTGTACAAGATTCAATGCTGACTAAATAATGTTATGAAAGCTGAGCACAGAGTGTTAAGGGGAGAGAGGAATCTTCACATGAGGCAAAAGAGAGACAGGCCATGCAGAATCGCATCAGTCACTTTAACTGATGGCTACCGGGACAGTCATTCAGCTTTCAGTTGCTGAACTTATAAGCCCTCCTGGGCGCACGACAAGAATAACATGATTTGATGTTATACTGAACATAAGCACTGTTGTTCAAGCAGGTATGAGGATGTGAACATTTCAATTTAGACTTTCTTTCTTCTTCTATGCTAAAATTTATTTAGTGAGTAGCAGTAGTATAATGAGGTTAGGATTGCTTCAAAATCATACAGCAAATAAGTCAGAGTTTTCTTGTTATTTACACTTTTAAGGAAACATTGCAGCTACCATTCTACTAGTCTTTATTGTAGTTACAATTTATATCATGTGCACTAGGATAGGATTTTAATTTTAAAAATAAATCTTCAAAATCTAATCTTTCTTTCCTACTGTTCTTGATTGTGGTATTTGTTAATGAAAGAGGGTTTTGTGATTCCACTAACTATTCCCGTAATATCTCATGGAATTGATCATTACCTGAAACACATATCACTCAAATATTGCTCAGGGGCTGTTTCAGTCCAACCAGTTTTCTGTCTTCGGCTGGCACACTGGTTGAGTTCTTAGTGCTGGGGGACTAGTAAATTGAACTCTGCCTTCTACAACAATTTAGAAAATGCGTAAAATGCACAAGTGCTCCACTATAATTTAGAATCCCATTTACCTATTAAAAAATGTGTTAAGAATCTATTGCATATGCATATATTCACAAAGGACAACAGAAATTAAAAATCTTTTTTAATACAATATCACGTATGATAAAGAAATTATTATTTTTAACTTATTCCTTTTCAATATGCCCATTAAGTTACACCAAAAAGGAAAGCCCGGTCATACAAATTCTTGCTCTGGGAACCAGGAAATCAGGGTTTTCATTTCCAAAAAGAAATCAAAAAGGGGATAAAAACAATGCATTTCGGAGGGATACAACAAAATGACATAGGGTAAAGAAACATGAGATTTATAGGAATGAGAAGAAACCGCACAGAATGCAGGAAGCAAAAAAAAAACCACATGACACTGTGCTAAATGGAGAGGATGGAAATCATTGTGTGATGTCATAGAGGGGACATGAATACTAAAAAAGCAAAAAAGGCCAAAGTGAAAAAAGAAACAACAGAAAAATTAATTTATTGATAAACAAGAGGCAACCTTAGATCGTTTCCAGCATAAGTCACCTCTTGTTTCCATTAATCTCAAAATGTTCTAATTTTTTGTGTATGAAAGCAATCTGAAGACAACTGGTAATTGTCTAGAATAAGGCTCCTGGAAGAACAAAAACCCCTAGAAGGTGATATCAGGAGTAACAGTAACTGGAATATATGAAGATATGGATGTATTTTGCATTGGGGCAATCCCTTTTGGGATGCTCATCAAGGTCACTCTGATAGTATCACACCTGTATTACTATCAGCACAGCACTTTTAATGGCCACTTCACTTAAGCAAATAACAACAATGTAGAGTGCACATTTGCAAACGTCTAAGCCACAATTACTCGGGCCATATTCAAGTCTATTGTTTTTTGCCCTTAGTGAGCTTTAGACCAGCTGTTTTCAAATCAGCCTTGGCTTGCTGCATTAAGAACAGTCCAGTCTGAAAAGCCAAGATTAGTCTCCTCTGAGCAGGCACACAAGGAACCCCAGAACAGTATGTGCCTAGTCATACCTCATGAGTGTGTTAAGGATGGAGTCCTGTGGTACAACAACAAAAAAGTCCAATCTACTTCCATTAACTAGGAGTCATGTTCAACCCCACTGTTTTTAATCACTGTGCTACTTCCAATGGGGACCAGCAGTATGCAAATCAGCACTGCTCTCCAGAAAGTCATAGTAACTGTTCTATCATGGAACACCTCCTGACCTAGTTGGAGTAAAACATTCTTGTGGAGTGCACTTTGACTTGTAGGAGGTTTTACAGAAAATGTTACTGCTTGCAAACTGAACGTTCTCCAGTAGAAATTAATCTAATTTTAGAAAAGCTAACGTCGATGTAGGATCAGTGAACTAAGTCAGATGTTCTACAAATGAGGACAAGAATTCTATTTCTTTTAAAGTTGGAAGCTTATCTGTCTCTTGCTTTGCAACAGTATATGACATATAGTCCCAATCCTTTTTATGGATATGTCATGGGAAGAGTTAACGGACCTGGTGAATCCCAGTTCTACCTTATGTTACAGTGGCAGATACAAAGACTGTCTATAGGACTGTGGCAGCTCTAGTGTCCTGCTCAGTTGATAAGGCAAAGATCTTTCTGCGTGGTGCTGAAGTGCATTAATGAGGCTGCCCAGCGGGCCTGACTCCCATTATGGCATGTTTAACTAATGGTCCATCCTGCCATAGTACTGTATGGGCTAGGTATGCGAGCAGCAGCACAAGAGTTTAGCTAGTAGTGGGAACATTACACACGGTGCCAGGCCACGTTCTTTGGCGAGACATCTGAGCAGCAACAGTCACATAACAGTAACCAAGAAGGGGTAATAGGAAACGTGTTACTAAGTACTTAAGAGTATTTGAGGTTCGGTTGAGAACTGCATCTTCCTCACCTACCAATATGAGAATCATCTTCATGCCCAATGTGCAAAGCATTTATGCCATTCACTGACTCTCCTCACCGGAGCAGATTTTCAAATCTGTATTATTGATTTGGTGTAATTTATGTGCCTTCTCCATTTTATTTTTTTAATGAGCAGACTTTACTCAACTAATGTGACTAGGTCTTTTATACTTTTTGCATATTGACCTTAAAAACTCGAGTTTTGTATCCACAAGGTCACTTCGACAGAGTGATAATGTCCCAAGAACCAAAAGGATGTGCTGATTTGCTGCAACATTTTAATGTAGCGTTTCTATCTCTTTTATGGGCTTTCCTCTTTGCTGTATACACATTGTGAAGATCAGAGAATCATGTTGTGATGGGTTCCCTGGGCGAGGGGAAAAAGAAACAAAGGATATTTCTTTAATTAGAAGACATAGACCAACTTGTTAAGTCCTTTATGGATCTCTTTATTTTCTTAGTGTTCTTGTGATATATGAATAGAGAATAAGGAAAAGGGGGGAAATAATATATAAATGTCCTTTATCCTTCTTAGTTTTGTTTGTCTTGTGTTTCTCTGATCTTCTTTTGACTCCGATTATTATTCATTTTTGCTTTTCCTTAATTGTCCTTTCTTCTTTCCTTTTTAGATCTTTTCCTCATCAGTGTTTTCCCCGGATGAAGCATCGTCCTGGAGAGGAATAAGGAATAATGAAACAAACCGTAGAAAAAAGGAAAACAAAAAAAAAACACCAAAAAAGATAAAGGGTAAGTGGGTTTGTTTTAGATTAGGTGATCTCTTTTGGGGAGAAGACGGGGGCGGAGGAGTGTATGAGAGGGGAACAGGAAAGTACAGAAAACAAAGGAACGTCCCGGGATGACACAGGAGAGAGTGCGCATATAGTAGTTTCTGACACCTCGGTGAAAACAGGTCCTTTAAGAAGTATCCGACTTTATCCCTGTTTTCCTGACCTTCCCCTTTTCCCTCGCTATTCCCCTGTTATCTTGCCTCCACCCCCTCCTGCCTGTCCCTCGTCCCCTCTCCCACCTCCCCACTTCCACAAAAAAACCTGGTATTGGGGAGGTATGCACGCACCTGTGTAAGCCACGTCCCTCCAGGGACGTGGCTGGGTTCTTCGGTTTGTCTGGTGAGTGGTTCTGGGTCTCTGCTCTCCACAGCACTCTGACACGCCGCCGGCAGCACGCCCTCCTCTTTGCCCTTCCTAGCCATTGACTCGACCTCCTCGTGGACCGCTCTGCGTGGTTCAGTTTCCTTCCTACTTGCGTCGCCCGTCTCTATAGTTTCCTCCTCTCCTCCCTTCTTGTCGCATCTTCCTGTTACCTCTTGAACTGCCGTCAGTCGGATATCTGGGTTGACGCTCTGGTCGTCAACCCTCTCTAAGGTACCCCTGGGGTATGAACACAATGGCCCCGTAGTACCCTCGGGAGACAGGGATATCGCAACCCTGTCACACATTCTCCCCCATGAGAAAGGCTGATGGAGACCTTGATCCACAGGATGTCTGGAGAGAGAGTCTGCTGTTGACAGCTGGGAACATGGGAGGTGTTGAACCTGGAATACAAATGGTTGGAGCTCCATAAACCAACGCAAAATCCTCGGATTTGTGTTTTTATGTCTGGCCAACCACGTGAGAGGGTCATGATCGGTATACAGGATAAATGGATGTCCCAACAAGTAATATTGGAGGCTCTTGATTGCCCACTTCATTGCCAGATACTCTCTTTATATTATTGCATAATTCTGTCCTCTGGGTAATAATTTCCTGCTGATATACACGATGGGAAGAAGGGCATCCCGTTTAGTTTTTTGGGATAGAACTGCCCCAATACCGACGTCAGAGGCGTTGGTTTGCAGATAAAATGGTTGTAAAGTCAGGGCACTGCAAAACTGGTTCTGTTGATAAAATTATTTTTAAGGTCTCAAAACTATGAAGCTGGTGGGGAGCTAACTCTTTGATCTTGGTGGGATTACCCTCTTTTTAGGAGATCGGTCAGAGGTGCAGTGATAGTAGAGTATCTGGGTATGAATCGACGGTAATAACCCACCATTCCTAAGAAGGAACGTACTTCTCGTTTGGAGGTGGGTTGAGATATATTCAGAATTGCTTTTGTTTTATCTACTTGGGGTTGTATTTGTCCCTTTCCAATGTGATACCCTAAATAGGCAATAGTATCCCGCGCAAGGTTACATTTTTCGGTGTTAACAGTTAACCCTGCCTCGAGTAATGTTTGGAACACTTTCCTTAGATGTTGTAAATGGTCCCCCCAAGTTTTACTATAGATGACGATATCATCAAGATATGCCACTGCATATCCCTTGTGTCTTCTTAAGAGTGTGTCCATTAACCTTTGAAAGGTAGCAGGGGCCCCATGCAGTCCGAAAGGAAGGACAGTAAATTGATATAAGCCTGAAGGAGTAGAGAATGCTGTCTTCTCTTTGTCGGGGGTGTAAAGGAATCTGCCAGTACCCCTTTGTTAAATCTAATGTAGACATATACTGTGCTTTGTCCAATTGTTCTAATAGCTTGGCAACCCTGGGTATCGGATATGTATTGAATTGTGAAATGCTATCTAATTGTCTGAAGTCGATACAAAAGCAGATAGAACCATTGGGGTTTGGAACTAGTACTACTGGGGAGCACAGGGGCTTAATGATGGTTCGATGACACCTAACATATTTTGGACTTCCTGCTCTAATAAGGGTCTCTGTGTTTCTGGTATTTGATATGGGCGGAGTCAGACAGTCTTACCTTCTTGGGTTTTGATGGTATGATGAACGAGGGACGTTCTTCCTGGGATTAGGGAAAAGAGGCTCTGATAGCTAAGAAGGACAGATCTTATTTGATCCTGTTGTTCCTGTGAGAGTGTGGAGGGAAATGTAGGAAGAACCTCAGTGTTTTGCTCTGTCTGTGGGCATAGATTAATTTCGAGAGGTTTTACCCTGTTTACAAAGAAACCTGTCCGTATAGTTCCTGATAAGTCATCTGCGTCCTCACACTTCTTTAGTAGGTTAACGTGACAGATTTGGGTTTGGTGGGGGCTGTTGGATAGTTCTATCTCGTATGTGACAGGACTCACTATTTTTGTTACTTTGTATGAACCCTGCCATTTTTCCACTAATTTATTCTTTGAGCTGGGAAGTAATATGAGTACTGGATCCCCTGGTTGGAATGTTCTAAGAGATGTGTTCCTATCATAATGTCTTTTTTGTCTCGTTTGGGCTTCTTTGCAGTGTGTCCTAACATCTTCCCATACACTGTGAACCTGTTGTTTCAAACACTGGGTGTAATATAGGATGTCTTTCTCCTAATTTTCAGTTTTCTCCCATTTCTCTGCAGCCATATCTAATAAAGTCCGGGGTTGTCGTCCAAAAACTAACTTGAATGGACTGCCTGTAGACGGCTGGACATGTGTTCTTATGGCATATAGTACCATGGGTAGTTTTTTTATCCCAGTCTTTACCCGAATCAGCTATGGTTTTCTTTAAGAGAGTTTTCAGGGTGCGGTTGTATCTCTCTACGAGGCTGTATGTCTGGGGGTGACAGACCGAGGTACAGATGTGGGTTACTCCAAGTATTTGACAGATCTCCGACATTAGTCAGGACATGAATGGAGTTCCTTGATCCGTGAGCAACTCTCTGGGGAATCCAACCATAGAGAAAAACCCAATCATAGTTTGTGCTACATTTTTAGTGGTCAAGCTATTTAAGGGAATGTCTTCAGGATATCTTGTAGCATAGTCTACTAAAACAAGGATATACATATTGCCTTTTGAGGACGGAGTCAGGGGTCCTACCAGATCCATCCCTACCCGTGAAAAGGGAACATCTATAATAGGTAGAGGAAAGAGAGGTGCTTTTTCTATTTGCTCCAGGGTTAATGAGCTGACATTTTGGGCATTGTTGACAAAACCGTTGAATGTCAGAAAAGACGCCTGGCCAATAAAACTGACGTAACTGGTATTCTTCCGTCTTTTCTCGACTGAAACGTCCACTTAAAAGGCTGTGGGCCAAATGTAAAGCCTGAGTACGATATGGTTGGGGAATTACTAGCTGTCGTTTCTCCTGATCTTTACTTTGTATAACCCTGTATAACAGTCCATTTTGAACTAAAAGTAGGGACCCAGGGACCCACCTGTCCAGTGTTTTCAGTTATGGCTGCTTCCCACGCATGTTGAAAGGTAGGGTCCTCTCTTTGGCTGTTCTTAAAGGGAGGTAGGGTCACCAAAACTGGTTTATTGTCTGTGTGTGTTATTACATAATATTCCCTTTTGTTATGCTCTCTTCCATTCTCTTCTCAGTCTTTTACTTTGTTTGACATGTTCTTTGTCGGGAGTGATGGGGATCTGGGAAAAAGGAGCTTCTGTCCACCATTCCTCTAATCTGTTTTTATCACGGAGACTATCCAATAACATGTAGAAATTGACATAGTCAGTACCTACAATTGCTTCTTCCACTAGATGAGGAAGAGCTCCCATTTTTAAATTCTCGATTTGTCCTCTTCACTCAATTGCTATAGTAATCAAAGGATATTGTTTCATACCCCAGTGAATACAAGAGATAGAAACATTCTCATTGGTAGTATGTAAATTCTTCGGTACTAAGCTTGCTCGGATTACCAACTGACTACACCCAGAGTCGATGAGGGTCCTTGTGAAACGACCATTTATCAGTAGTTCCTTAGTATAATGAGGCAAATCCTTACCCATTTAGACGACCCTCCCTCAAGTTACCCCTATTTTCATGGGTTCAGTTTTATCAATTTTGTGGGGGCAGTTCCGGGCTATGTGTCCCCATTCTGCACAGCGATAACATTGGGGCACCTGATTTGGAGTTCTGTCTATGGGTTTTGGTAAGGAGGTTTCCTCGGACCTTTCACAGGTTTAACCCGATATGAGGGACTAGACACGTGACCGCTTACTGTAGGCCCTTTTCCCGACCTAAACTCAGGAGCCCGGTGAAATGCACAGGCCAGTTCTATGGCCATGGTGGTATCAACATTGGGATGTAGCTTTATCCAAATTCTGGTTTGTGGGGGTAGAGCCTCAAGGAACTGTTCAAGCAGTGTAATTCGAACTACATTGTCCCTGTCGGTACTTAAAGGAGCCAGCCATTTGAGACCTAAATCCTGAATTTGGTAATAAAGGGCCCGTGGATTCTCCATGGGGTTCCATTTTGTTTTCCGAAACTTGATACGATAATATTCCATATCATGTCCCACATGTTCTAAAATACCTTTCTTTATTTCGTGATAGGGGGTATTACCACCTGGGTTTACAGCCTGATAGGCGGCTTGTAATGTTCCTGTTAAGAGTGGGGCGATATAATGTCCCCACCTACCCTCCGGCCATGTAGCTGATGTAGCAAAGCGTTCAAAGTTAGTAAAGAACGTGTCTGGGTCCTCTCCTTCTTGAAATTTCTGCAGGACGGAGCTCGGACCTTAGGATGGACTCGACTGGAGGCGATGGTATCAGTTAATTTCCGTAAGGCCGTTTCGTGAACCAACTGGTTATTGGCTATAATTGTGGCTTGACTTTTCAGAGTTTTTTGGAGTGTTTCGCAGTCAGTGCGTGCCTCCTTCTGCTGCTCCTCCCATACCAATTGCAGATGTCGTTGTCCCTCTGCCAATTGGTGAATCATGTCTTCTAATGTGGCCTTACATGATTTTTATGGTTTATTTCCCCTCCTCTCCCAATATATATAGGAAATCCCACTTCTGACACCACTGTGATGGGTTCCCTGGACAAGGGGAAAAAAAAAACCAAAGGATATTTGTTTAATTAGAAGATATAGACTGACTTGCTAAGTCCTTTATAGATCTCTTTATTTTCTTAGTGTTCTCGTGATATATGAAGAGAGAATGAAGAAAAGGGGAAATATGGAAAATGTCACTTACCCAGTGTACATCTGTTCGTGGCATGAGACGCTGCAGATTCACATGCTGTGCATATCCCGCCATCTAGTGTTGGGCTCGGAGTGTTACAAGTTGTTTTTCTTCTAAGAAGTCTTTTCGAGTCACGAGATCAAGGGACTCCTCCCCTTTCGGCTCCATTGCGCATGGGTGTCGACTCCATCTTAGATTGTTTTCCCCGCAGAGGGTGAGGTAGGAGTTGTGTATATAGTAATAGTGCCCATGCAATGGAGTAAGTATTTATGTACATAGTGTGACTAAAAGTGATATATTTACAAATTTACAAATGTACAAGTTTATTTTTATCAACTTATAATGGCTACAGGCTCCCGGGGAGGTGGGAGGGCGCATGTGAATCTGCAGCGTCTCATGCCATGAACAGATGTACACTGGGTAAGTGACATTTTCCGTTTGATGGCATGTGTAGCTGCAGATACACATGCTGTGCATAGACTAGAAAGCAGTTATCTCCCCAAAAGCGGTGGTTTAGCCTGTAGGAGTTGAAATTGTTTGAAATAATGTTCGTAATACTGCCTCTCCTGTTGTGGCTTGTTGTGTTGTTAACACATCCACACAGTAATGTTTAGTGAATGTATGAGGCGTAGACCATGTGGCTGCCTTACAGATTTCTGTCATTTGTATATTCCCTAGAAAGGCCATGGTGGCTCCTTTCTTTCTAGTGGAGTGTGCCTTTGGTGTAATAGGCAGTTCCCTCTTTGCTTTAACATAACAGGTTTGAATACACTTAACTATCCATCTGGCAATGCCTTGTTTGGATATTGGATTTCCTGCATGAGGTTTTTGGAAAGCTACAATTGTTTTGTTTTGCGAAATTGTTTGGTTCTATAAATGTAATACATTAGTGCTCTTTTTATGTCTAATGTATGTAAGGCTCTTTCAACTAAGAGTCTGGTTCTGGGGAGTTCCACTGTTTGGTTTAAGTGGAACAGTGATATAACTTTTGGCAAAAATTTGGGATTTGTGCGTAAAACCACTTTATGCTTGTGTATTTTTATAAAGGGTTCCTGTATGGTAAAAGTTTGTATTTCACTTACTCTTCTGAGAGATGTGATAGCTATTAGGAAGGCTACTTTCCAGGTTAAGTATTGCATCTCACACGAGTGCATGGGTTCGAATGGTGGACCCATGAATCGTGTTAATACAATATTGAGGTTCCACAAAGGAACTGGTGGTGTTCTTGGTGGAATGATCCTTTTTAGACCCTCCATAAATGCTTTTATGACTGGGATTCTAAATAGTGAAGTTGAATGTGTAATTTGCAGATAGGCAGACATTGCTGTGAGATGTATTTTAATGGATGAAAAAGCGAACTTAGACTTTTGTAGTGTAGTAAGTAGCTTACAATGTTTTTCGCGGACGCGTGTAATGGTTGAATTTGATTATTATGACAGTAATATACAAATCGTTTCCACTTATTTGCGTAGCAATGTCTTGTAGTAGGTTTTCTAGCCTGTTTGATGACCTCCATACATTCTTGTGTAAGGTCTAGATGTCCGAATTCTAAGACTTCAGGAGCCAGATTGCTAGATTGAGCGATGCTGGATTCGGGTGTCTGATCTGTTGCTTGTGTTGAGTTAACAGACCTGGTCTGTTTGGTAGTTTGATATGAGGCACTACTGACAGGTCCAGTAGTGTTGTGTACCAAGGTTGTTGTGCCCAAGTTGGTGCTATTAGTATTAGTTTGAGTTTGTTTTGACTCAATTTGCTTACTATATACGGAAGGAGTGGGAAGGGGGAAAAGTGTAAGCAAATATCCCTGACCAACTCATCCATAACGAATTGCCCTTGGAGTGAGGCTGTGGGTACCTGGATGCGAAGTTTTGGCATTTTGCGTTTTCTTTTGTTGCGAATAGGTCTATTTGCGGTGTTCCCCGGTTTTGGAAGTAGGTTTGTAGTATCTGGGGATGAATTTCCCATTCGTGGATTTGTTGGTGATCTCGACTGAGATTGTCTGCCAATTGGTTTTGAATTCCTGGGATGTATTGCACTATTAGGCGAATGTGATTGTGAATCACCCAATGCCAAATCTTCTGTGCTAAGAGACACAGTTGTGATGAGTGTGTCCCTCCCTGTTTGTTTAAGTAATACATTGTTGTCATGTTGTCTGTTTTGACAAGAATGTGTTTGTGGGCTATTAGTGGTTGAAATGCTTTCAATGCTAGAAACACTGCTAGTAGTTCTAGTTGATTTATATGAAGTTGTTTCTGCTGAGTGTCCCATTGTCCCTGGATGCTGTGTTTGTTGAGGTGTGCTCCCCACCCTACCATTGAAGCATCTGTGGTGATCACGTATTGAGGCACTGGGTCTTGGAAAGGCCGCCCTTGGTTTAAATTTACAGGATTCCACCATTGAAGCGAGGTGTGTGTTTGGCAGTTTATCAACACTAGATCTTGAAGTTGACCCTGTGCTTGTGTCCATTGTGTTGCTAGGCACTGTTATAAGGGCCGCATGTGTAATCTTGCGTTTGGGACAATGGCTATGCATGAGGACATCATGCCTAGTAGTTTCATCACTAATTTTACTTGATACTTTTGGTTTGGGTGCATGCTTTGTATTACATTTTGGAATGCTTGTACCCTTTGTGGACTTGGAGTGGCAATCCCTTTTTTTGTGTTGATTGTTGCTCCTAAGTATTGTTGTATTTGACACGGCTGTAAGTGTGATTTTTGGTAGTTTAGTAAGAACCCTAGTTTGTGAATGGTTTCTATGACGTATTTTGTGTGTTGAAGACACTGTTCCTGAGTGTTGGTTTTGATTAACCAATCGTCTAGATATGGGAATACGTGTATGTGCTGTCTTCTGATATGTGCAGCTACTACTGCAAGGCATTTTGTAAATACCCTTGGTGCTGTTGTTATCCCGAATGGTAACACTTTGAATTGGTAATGTACTCCTTGGATTACAAACCTTAAGTATTTTCTGTGGGAAGGATGTATAGGTATATGGAAGTAAGCATCCTTGAGGTCTAATGTTGACATGTAGTTTTGTTGTTTGAGAAATGGAATTACATCTTGAAGTGTCACCATGTGAAAGTGATCTGATTTGATGTAAAGATTTAGTGTTCTGAGATGTAATATGGGCCTAAGAGTGTTGTCCTTTTTTGGTATTAGAAAATACAGGGAGTAGACACCTGTTCCTTTCTGATGTTTGGGTACTAGTTCTATTGCCTCCTTTTGTAATAACGCTTAGACTTCTAGTTGTAATAGATCAAAGTGTTGTTTGGACATGTTGTGTGTTTTTGGAGGTACATTTGGTGGTAATTGTATGAATTCTATGCAATAACCATGTTGGATAATGGCTAGGACCCACGTGTCTGTTGTTATTTCCTCCCAATTTTTGTAATTATCTGTGAGTCTCCCCCCCACTGGTGTTATGTGTTGGGGAGTTGTGACATTGAAGTCACTGTTTAGTTTGAGGGGTCTTTGGAACTTCCCTCTGGTTTTAGGGAACTGTCCACCTCTGTATTGTCCCCGAAAGCCTCCTCTTTGATACTGGCCCTGGTATGTGAGTATGGCTTGTGAGGTTTAGGGTTCTGTGCTTTGGGCCCGAAACCCCCCTCTAAATTGTGGGGAGTAGAGCGTGCCCATGGCCTTGGCCGTATCAGTGTCCTTCTTCAGCTTCTCTATAGCTGTATCCAACTTCGGCCCAAACAACTGCTGTCCATTAAAAGGCATATTAAGCACAGCCTGTTGGATCTCTGGCTTAAATCCGGAGGTGCGTAGCCATGCGTGTCTACGAATAGTGACCGCTGTATTCACAGTTCATGCGGCTGTGTCCGCTGCGTCCATTGCCGATCATATCTGGTTGTTGGAGATACTTTGGCCCTCCTCCACCACTTGTTGTGCACGCTTTTGAAACTCCTTGGGAAGATGTTCTATAAAGTGCTGCATTTCATCCCAATGAGCTCTGTCATATCTTGACAATAAAGCCTGTGAATTGGCAATGCGCCATTGGATTGGCTGCTTGTACTGCAACTCTCAAACTTTTGACTTTCTTTGTCGGGTGGTGGTGCGTCTCCAGAGGTGTGTGAATTTGCCCTTTTGCGTGCTGCGCCTACTACCACTGAGTCAGGTGTTAGTTGTTGCGTGATGTACACAGGGTCCGTAGGGGGAGGCTTGTACTTTTTCTCCACCCTAGGTGTGATGGCTCTGCCTTTAACGGGCTCTTGAAACACTTGTTTTGCGTGTTTCAACATTGCGTGTTTCAACATCCCTGGTAACATTGGTAGACTCTGGTACTGACTGTGTGTTGACGACAAAGTATTAAATAAAAAGTCATCCTCAATAGGTTCAGCATGCAGTGCCACATTGTGAAAAGTAGCTGCTCTGGACACCACCTGCATGTAAGCAGTACTGTCTTCAGGTGGTGATGGCCTTGTTGGGTAGCAGTCTGGACTATTGTCAGATACTGGTGCATCATATAGATCCCATGCATCTGGGTCATTCTGGCTCATCCCTGTGTGCGTTGGAGATTGCATCATAGGGGGGGTTGCAATTGGTGACAGTTGCGGTGAGTGGTGTGGCGAGGGTTGTGGCGAAGATCGAGGTGGAGTTATTTCTTTTGCCACCTTTGCTTTTGGTTGTTTTTCTGTGTCTTGGAAAGCAAGTTTACTTTTCATCCTAATAGGAGGGAGAGTTCTTATTTTCCCTGTTTCTTTTTGAATATGGAGCCTTCTTTCTGTATAGTCTGGCTCCCCCATCTCTAACTCTTGTCCAAATTTATGGCCTTGTAGTTGTGCTGAAAGGCCTTGTTCTTCGGAGTAAGAGCTTGTTTTCGGCTCCGATGCTGGGTATTTCAGCACCAAAACTTTTTCTACAGTCTTTTTCTGCTCCGAAGCCACTTTTTTCGGTTTCAGGGTGCCGATCTCTCGGTTCCGACTTTGCTCAGAGCCGGTATCTCGATGTCGAGTTTGGTCGGAGCCAGTATCTCGATGCCGAGAATACTCTGTGCCGGTATCTCAACCGGAGTCGGATGACTTCGACACTTGTGTGCCCTTTTTCGGTGCCGATGGTTGGTCACCGATTTTACGGGTTAAGCCATGGCCTGCTGGTGGTGGCGTCCCCCTGGGCCTTCATGATTTTGGCGTGAGTTTTGGCCAGGGCTGGTTTACTCACGGTTTTCGCTGGCTGCTCACTTTCGGGCTCGTCCGAGTCGGCAATGGAGAAAGTCTCCTCTTCTTCGACGTCGTGGTGTCCTGACGGCGCCCATGCTATTTGAAGCCTTCGTGCTCTACGTTTCCGTAGCGTTTTCTTCGACCGAAATCCCCGACAGGCCTCGCAAGTATCCTCTTTTTGTTCGGGAGACAAACACAAATTACAGACCAAATGCTGATCTGTGTAAGGATACTTATTGTGGCATTTGGGGCAGAAGCGGAATGGGGTCCGTTCCATGAGCCTTGAAGACGCACGCGGTCGGGCCGACCAGGCCCCTCCGAGGGATAGAAGACCCGAAGGGCTACCGGAGCGCTTCTTTAATTCGGTGTTGATCTGTGCTAACTAACCCGATACCGAACGCAAACAATACCGTCCAATTTTCCGAGATGTAACTAACTTTCCGAACCGAAACACGGAGCAAAGAGGAACACGTCCGAACCCGATGGCGGAAAGAAAACAATCTAAGATGGAGTCGACGCCCATGCGCAATGGAGCCGAAAGGGGAGGAGTCCCTCGATCTCGTGACTCGATAAGACTTCTTCGAAGAAAAACAACTTGTAACACCCTGAGCCCAACACTAGATGGCGGGATATGCACAGCATGTGTATCTGCAGCTACACATGCCATCGAACATATATATATATATATGTACTTTATCCTTTTTAGTTTTGTTTGTCTTGTGTTTCTCTGATCTTCTTTTGACTCCGATTATAATTAATTTTTGCTTTTTCTTAATTGTCCTTTCTTCTTTCCTTTTTAGGTCTTTTTCCTCATCAGCGTTTTCCCCGGATAAAGCCTCGTCATGTAGAGGAACGAGGAATAATGAAACAAACCGTAGAAAAAAGGAAAACAAAAAAACCACCAAAAAAGATAAAAGGTAAGTGGGTTTGTTTTAGATTAGGTAATCTCTTTTGTTTAATTACAGTGTGGGGATATGGGGGCGGGGGCAGAGGAGTGTATGAGAGGGGAACAGGAAAGTACAGAAAACAAAGGAATGTCCCAGGATGACAGAGGAGCGAGTGCGCATATAGTCGTTTCTGACAACCTCGGTAAAAACAGGTCCTTTAAGAAGTATATGACTTTATCCCTGTTTTCCTGATCTTCCCCATTCCCTCGCTATTCCCCTGTTATCTCGCCCCCACCCCCTCCTGCCTGTCCCTCTTCCCCTCTCCCGCCTCCCCACTGCCACAAAAAAAAAACAGTATTGGGGAGGTATGCACGCACCTGTGTAAGCCACGTCCCTCCAGGGACGTGGCTGGGTTCTCCAATTTGTCTGGTGAGCGGTTCTGGGTCTCTCCAAACCACGGCGTCTGGACACGCCGCTGGCAGCACGCCAGCCTCTTCGCAGTTCCTAGCCGTCGACTCGACCTCCTTGTGGACCGTTCCGCGTGGTTCAGTTTCCTTGCTTCTCCCGTCTCTATCGTTTCCTCCTCTCCTTCCTTCTCATCGCGTCTTCCTATTGCCTCTTGAACTGCCGTCAGTCGGATATCCGGGTAGTCAACCCTCTCTAAGGTACCCCCAGGGTACAAACACAACAGCCCCGTAGTAGGCTCAACTCTGGCACACATGTCATTTATCGAGTCAGGTGTTTTGCCCAGGCACAAGCTGTGAGTGGTATGTATATTACACTGATAATATAGAATTACAGCCAAAGAAGGTGCCAAGTCTAGAGTTACTACCACAATATTTCATTATTTTACGCTCAATTTAACAAACTTGCCAGACCACTAAACAAATGAATTGATTTTGTATTTGAAGTGATGAAAACTGTGAGGGTGGAAAAAAGGATCAAAATTGCTCTCTTCCTCTATTTCCTCCAATAGTAATTCTGTTTCCATGGTTGTAAGTGTTAGCATGTGCAAGGCTGATCTGATAGTAGTGCAAGCTCTGGCATGCTTGTGCAGCAATCCTCCAACTCATCTACTCTAATATCAGTTGTTTGATGAAAACTGATGGTTAGTAATCACAGGAGATAACAAATGTACTCTTAGAGTGTGATTCCGAGGTTAGGTGTTATTTATGGCACATGATAAATAACGATACACCTGTGTGCAATAAATAACATCCATTACCAGTCTGTGGGAATTAATATGCGATTTTGATGTTTAACTCACCAAAATCTGCATTATTTGATAAATAAGTAAATCTTTTCGCCCATTACATCAGGTTTAACCAGTTGAAATTTAATGAATGTTGAGGTATTTAACACATGCGATAATGATCGGATGTGTTAAATACCTTCAAACTCGTAATTCTGACCAATGTGTAAACAGGGGTTTACACATAGGTACGAATTAAGCAACTCACTCATAATCAGGCCCTTAGTCTTTTCTCACATTGGATCCTTGTCCTCTCAATGATCTGATGGGAAAAGTTAAAAGATGCAGCATGGAGGGAGAGGACGTGTTGGCACTATAAAGTATTGAGATTCTAGGATGCCAAAACTAGTATGTCAAAGGTATCTAAATGTCTAGATTTCACGTTAGTTGTAGAATGGCACTGATATTTAAATAATAATGTCTTCTCATAAATACATGGATTTACCACTTGCTTAATAAACAGAATACAACTCACCTCAGGAGAAAGTACAGAGTAGGCCTGTGGTGGTTTTTCCAAAGACACCGGTAGGCAAAATGGACCAGTCTTCAAACGTCCATTTTGTAGCATCGGTATCCACTATTGAGAGTGAATTAAACAAGAACAGTCAGAAAATAATGTTTTGGTTTACATTTGTAATTAAGCAATGATAGTATTATCTTATTGATATAGTGTGTACCACACTTTTACAGTTTCACACTCTTGTAAATAACTAAACTTCCCATTAACAACTTGTAGGAAGTTGGCTCTGTATGCACTATTTCAAAGTAAGGAAAAGAATGCACAGAGTCCAAGGGTTCCCCTTAGAGGTAAGATAGTGGCAAAAAGAGATAATACTAATGCTCTATTTTGTGGTAGTGTGGTCGAGCAGTAGGCTTATCAAAGGAGTAGTGTTAAGCATTTGTTGTACATACACACAGGCAATAAATGAGGAACACACACTCAGAGACAATTCTAGGCCAATAGGTTTTTGTATAGAAAAATATATTTTCTTAGTTTATTTTAAGAACCACAGGTCAAATTCTACATGTAATATCTCATTTGAAAGGTATTGCAGGTAAGTACTTTAGGAACTTTGAATAATCACAATAGCATATATACTTTTTACATAAAACACATATAGCTATTTCAAAAGTGGACACAGTGCAATTTTCACAGTTCCTGGGGGAGGTAAAATAATGTTAGTTCTTGCAGGCAAGTAAACCACCTACGGGGTTCAAATTGGGGTCCAAGGTAGCCCACCGTTGGGGGTTCAGAGCAACCCCAAAGTCACCACACCAGCAGCTCAGGGCCGGTCAGGTGCAGAGTTCAAAGTGGTGCCCAAAACACATAGGCTTCAATGGAGAAGGTGGTGCCCCGGTTCCAGTCTGCCAGCAGGTAAGTACCCGCGTCTTCGGAGGGCAGACCAGGGGGGTTTTGTAGGGCACCGGGGGGGACACAAGTCCACACAGAAAGTACACCCTCAGCAGCGCGGGGGCGGCCGGGTGCAGTGTGCAAACAAGCGTCGGGTTTGTAATAGGTTTCAATGGGAGACCAAGGGGTCTCTTCAGCGGTGCAGGCAGGCAAGGGGGGGGCTCCTCGGGGTAGCCACCACCTGGGCAAGGCAGAGGGCCTCCTGGGGGTCACTCCTGCACTGGAGTTCCGATCCTTCATGTGCTGGGGGCTGCGGGTGCAGGGTCTTTTCCAGCCGTCAGGATTTTAGAGTCAGGCAGTCGCGGTCAGGGGGAGCCTCGGGATTCCCTCTGCAGGCGTCGCTGTGGGGGCTCAGTGGGGACAACTTTGGTTACTCACAGTCTTGGAGTCACCTGGGGGTCCTCCCTGTAGCGTTGTTTCTTCACCAGTCGAGTCGGGGTCGCCAGGTGCAGTGTTGCAAGTCTCACGCTTCTTGCGGGGATTGCAGGGGTCTTTAAATCTGCTCCTCTGGAAACAAAGTTGCAGTCTTTGTTGAACAGGGCCGCTGTCCTCTGGAGTTTCTTGGTCTTTTGGAAGCAGGGTAGTCCTCTGAGGATTCAGAGGTCGCTGGTCCTGGGGAAAGCGTCGCTGGAGCAGGTTTCTTCTGAAGGAGGGAGACAGGCCAGTAGGGCTGGGGCCAAAGCAGTTGGTGTCTTCTTCTTCTTCTCTGCAGGGGTTATTCAGCTCAGCAGTCCTCTTCTTCGTAAGTTGCAGGAATCTAAATTCTTAGGTTCAGGGAAGCCCTTAAATACAAAATTTCAGGGCGTGTTTAGGTCTGGGGGGTTAGTAGCCAATGGCTACTAGCCCTGAGGGTGGGTACACCCTCTTTGTGCCTCCTCCCAAGGGGGAATCCTCCATCTGCAAGATGGAGGATTTCTAAAAGTTAGAGTCACTTCAGCTCAGGACACCTTAGGGGCTGTCCTGACTGTCCAGTGACTCCTCCTTGTTATTCTCATTATTTCCTCCGGCCTTGCCGCCAAAAGTGGGACCGTGGCCGGAGGGGGCGGGCAACTCCACTAGCTGGAGTGCCCGGCGGTGCTGGAACAAAGGGGGTGAGCCTTTGAGGCTCACCGCCAGGTGTTACAGCTCCTGCCTGGGGGAGGTGATAGCATCTCCACCCAGTGCAGGCTTTGTTACTGGCCACAGAGTGACAAAGGCACTCTCCCCATGCGGCCAGCAACATGTCTCGAGTGTGGCAGGCTGCTAAAACCAGTCAGCCTACACGGGTAGTTGGTTTAGGTTTCAGGGGGCACCTCTAAGGTGCCCTCTGGGGTGTATTTTACAATAAAATGTACAATGGCATCAGTGTGCATTTATTGTGCTGAGAAGTTTGATACCAAACTTCCCCGTTTTCAGTGTAGCCATTATGGTGCTGTGGAGTCCGTGTTTGACAGACTCCCAGACCATATACTCTTATGGCTACCCTGCACTTACAATGTCTATGATATGGCTTAGACACTGTAGGGGCACAGTGCTCATGCACTGGTGCCCTCACCTATGGTATAGTGCACCCTGCCTTAGGGCTGTAAGGCCTGCTATAGGCAGTGTGAGGTTGGCATGGCACCCTGAGGGGAGTGCCATGTTGACTTACTCGTTTTGTCCTCACCAGCACACACAAGCTGGCAAGCAGTGTGTCTGTGCTGAGTGAGGGGTCCCCAGGGTGGCATAAGATATGCTGCAGCCCTTAGAGACCTTTCCTGGCATCAGGGCCCTTGGTACCAGGGGTACCAGTTACAAGGGACTTACCTGGATGCCAGGGTGTGCCAATTGTGGAAACAAAAGTACAGGTTAGGGAAAGAACACTGGTACTGGGGCCTGGTTAGCAGGCCTCAGCACACTTTCAATTCAAAACATAGCATCAGCAAAGGCAAAATGTCAGGGGGTAACCATGCCAAGGAGGCATTTCCTTACACAACTTCACTGGTAATCTTTTTTAATTAGATGCTTATTTGTGAAACTGTACTAATAATGGATGGTACAAAGGAATACAAATGCAAACAGCAACACAAAGGCAGAATTCACTCCACAAAAAATATGATTAAATCACACAGACTAATCAATTTTAAATATCAGGTAGCAGTCAAGTACTGCAATAAACATGTGTCTTGTAAGTACCATAAATAGGTTTGCAGTTATTTTCAAACTAAAACCAGATAAGGGACCAGCTGAAGCATTACTGCTAAAATTATGTATTCTGAAGGCTTATGAAAAGATCGTTTAGATTTTTTTTGCTATATGAATATGAACCTTATCACAGGCGGTCTCTGTCTTTTGCTGACCAATGCCCAGTGTTTTTACCCCTTAAACAGGTAGACAATGGCTAAGTCATGACTGGCATAATTAATTCTCCTATAAAGGCCATAATCTATTATGTATAAACTGCACCCATGACCTGGAAAGTTAAATATAACCTGTGGACTGCAGCACTTACTGTGCCATCCACTAGTGTGACAAAGAAAACATGGATTCCGCCCTACCGTTGTAGCCTGACTGCTGCAGTTTAAACCTGGTATCCAACTTGTTAAAATAACCCTTTTTGACAGAAAACAAAACTCACTTTTAAATATTAGTAGTTCACCTCTATGTGGATCTTGTATCCTAAAAGGTATTTTCACGATATTTAAAGAGGGACATGTACAAAAATGGTCCTAAACTGACAAGGCCCCAGAAGCTATTTTCACTGTGGCTATCCTTTGTGGAGAACAACAGTGCTGACTAAATTACTAAAATGACTAATTCTGAATACAGACCAACTAGAAAAATAAATAAACATCTATTTTTAAAAGTTATTAAAATTAAATTACCGTATTTATCGGCGTATAACACGCACCTCATTTTAAGAGGAAATTTCAGAAAAAAAACCCTTAACATTATATCGGCGTATAACACGCACACATCATTTGCCCCCTATTTTCAGGGAGAAAAAGTGCGTGTTATACGCCGATAAATACGGTAAATGGTGAGGTTGAATTTGTAATAAATATTTAAAAAAGGTAACTTTTAGAAAGTTACCCGTTACCTAGATAAACTTTCAAGAGGCTACTTTGCATTAGCTCTTCAACTATTAACAGCCAATGCTCAGCTTGAATGAGGTCTGAAATTCCTTCCAGGTGCACACAATAGGATCACCTAAATAGACCGAGAAGACTCATCTGAGCTCAAACGAATATGAAGTGCTCCTCCTCTTCACCCCCCAGTTTAAAATCCTGCATAACAGGTCTATCTGAAGCACATGTAAATGTTTTGCTCCTTTCAAAGGGAGCAAACATGCTGCTAGGACAATTCTCGTTATCACCTGTTTGGTTGCTGAGGGATCCTGCTTATGTCCAACCAGACACCGGTCTATCTTTGCGGTTATTGTGGGTACGGAGCCTGTATCAAACTGGATTTTAGTGTTAGATGTGGAAGGGCACTAGAATTCACAAGGAACACTCCCCCACACACACACCCAGCCTTTAAACCCCAATTTTAGTGTGACTGAAGACTTTTGGCACCTTGAAAATGCTATGATACTTAAAATTTTGGGCCTGACTGCAGCAAAGCAAACAGGAACAACTGCAAAAGTAGGTTGGTCTGGGCCTTCAAACCTTTACTCCATTGATCCAAGAGGAACTAGGAGTGCCTTAGTGAGACCCCTATTCACAGGCTGGTGAACCATACAAAGCTGGACCCTCACCTATCCTTAGTCAGAACACTGCTGAACTTGCCAAAGGATGGCAGGTGGACTCAACCTGCTGTATTTGGAATCTGTGCGAAAGACCTGAGGAGGGTGGACCCCATCCCACCTGAAATCCAAGGACAGAAAGATCTCAAGCATCATAAGGATGAGCCCATAGTTGACCCCAGGAACATAAAAAAGCTGAAGAGGACTTCCTGTGCAGAATCCCAGCAGCAAATGGACCTGGACTGAACTTTGTTGTTGCCTTTTGCCAAAACCTCTACCATTGTTTCCACAACTGGCACACAGTTAAAACTCTTAGAAAAGGTACCCATGGTGCCAAGGGCCCTGTGGCCAGGGAAGGTCCCCAAGGGCTGCAGCATGTATTATTCCACCCTGGGAGACCCCTCACTAAGCACATGCACACTGCAGCTTGTGTCTGCTGGTGGGGAGAAAAAGACCCTTCTCAGGGTGACATGCCCACAAACCACTGCCTGAGGCATAGGTAAGTCACCCCTCTATCAGGCCTTGCGGCTCTAAGGCAGGGTGCACTATACCACAGGTGAGTGCCTAGCTGCATAGCAATATGCCCCTACAGTGTCTAAGTCCATTCTTAGACATTGTAAGTGCAGTGTGGCCATATTGAGTATATAGTCTTGGAGTTTGTCATAACAAACTCCACAGCTCCATAATGGCTTCACTAAATATTGGGAAGTTTGGTATTAAACTTCTCAGCCCAATAAACCCACACTGATGCCAGTATTGGATTTATTGAACAATGCACCTAGAGGGAATCTTAGAGATGGACCCTGTATTTTACCCAATCTTTTAGTGCACGACTGACTGGCCTGTGCCAGCCTGCCACTAAGAGATGAGTTTCTGATCACATGGAGTGAGAGCCTTTGTGCTCCTGGTGGCCAGAAACAAAGCCTGCCCTGGGTGGAGGTGCTTCATACCTCCCAACTGCAGGAACTGCAACACCTGGGGGTGAGCCTCAAAGGCTCAGGCCTCCTGTTGCAGTGCCCCAAGGCACTCGAGCTAGTGGAGATGCCCGCACCCATGCAAAGCCCCACTTTTGGCGACAAGTTTGGCGGGAAAATTAGGGAAAGCAGGGAGGAGTGACCACCTCAGGTGGGACCAACCCTGAGGTGTCCAGAACTGAGGAGACCCCCTCCTTGCAAAATCCTCCATCTTAGTTTAGAGGACAGGGACCAATAGGGTTACGTCTGAGCAGAGAAGACGGAAGATAAAAACTGACTTGGCCCCAGCCCTACCGGCCTGCCTCCAGCTTAAAAAAAAAGTGATGCATCCTGCGTGTCCTGTGACCTCTGAGAAGCCTCCAGAGGACTGCGTGAATAACAGAGGACCAAGAACGTCCATGGACAGTGGCCCTGTCCAAGAAGAAACTCCATCTATGGACTCCAGAACCACTCCGGACCCACAAGTTCTGCCCACTCTGCACCTCACACCCACATCCCGAGCTGGTCCCCAGGCGATTCTGAGCAAGTGCCCACCCTCGATTGACCTTTCCAGTCCACCACGATGACGCCTGCAGTGTGAATCCAGAGGACCCCTCTAACAGCGAGAGAACCAGATGAAGATTCACAGCAAAAGGTACTCCTGCACCCGCAGCCCCCTGGCCTTGGGTTATCCGACCTTCGGTGCAGCAACATCCAGCAGGCGGCCCCTCTCCTTGTCTAGACTTTGCTTTCCCAGAACCGACCTCCTGGACTCCATCTGCAGCATTTTTGTGGCCCCAGGTCCCCCTACAGGAAAGAATTGGGGGCCCGATGGCGTGTTTGCACCCTGCACTCGGCCGCCCCTGCGCTGCTGAGGTTGTGTGTTTGGTGCTGACCTGTGTCCCTCCCGATGCTCCTCTAAACCGTCCAGGTCTGCTATCCGAAAACACGGGTACTTACCTGCAAGTAGGCCTGATTCTGAGTGCCCCCAGTCTCCATAAGAGCACATGTTAAATTTGCCTCATCTTTGACCTCTGCACCTGGCCGGCCCCGTGTTGCTGGTGGGGGGTGTTTGGGGTTAACATGAACATCAACGTGTGGACTTCCTAACCCCCGGAGACTGGAACAGTAAGTCTTCTACTTACCTTCATATCGTAGTAACTTTTCTTCACCCCAGGAACTGTTTCTGAAAATTGCACTGTCCCCTTTTAAAACAGATTATTGCCATTTATTTGAAAACTGAGGAAGTTGCTAATTCTAATCCAAGTGGTATTGATACTTATGGAATACTTATTTATTCATGTACTTAACTGCAACTTGAATCTTGTGGCTCTAGAAATAAACTAACAAAATAAATGTTTGCTATTTAGAAACCATTGGCCTGGACTTTGTCATGGAGTGTGTGCTTCCCTTATTGTCTGTGTGTGTACAACAAATGCTTTGCATTACCCTCCGATAAGCCGATAAGCTTGACCACACTACCACAAAAGAAAGCATTTGTTTTATCTACTTTAGCCTCTGTCATGCCTCTGGGAAACCCCTGCACTCTGAGCACACTATATCACATTTTGATATAGCATACACAGAGCCAGCTTCCTACAGCAGGCAAAGCCTCAGGGGTTCGCTTCTTGGACCCATCTGGAGATGTGCCTCTTCTGCACTGCCCAACCTTTCTTCGCACCCACATAACTAATAGAGCTGATCATCCACCTGGAACTCTTTTGTACGATCAAGGTAGAATGCCAACACTATTTTTTAGTCTAGGTGGCAGAGTCTCTCCTCTTCATTAAAAGGATGTAGGGGTGCGTAAAAAGTAGGGAAGGTGATGGATAGGCCTACATGGAAGGGGGTGACCACTTTTGGCAGAAAGGAGGCCCTAGTGCAAAGCACCAACTTGTGAGGATAGATGGAAAGGTAGGGTAGCTTAGATACCAAATACCTGCAGCTCACTCACTCTGCTGGCAGATGTGATGGCCATAAGGAAGTCTGTTTTCAAAGTGAGGAGTCTGAGAGGACAATTGTGGAGTGGCTCAAAAGGAGCACATATCAGAAAAATCTAAACCAAATTCATGTCCCATTGAGGCATAATGAATGAGGGTGGAGGAATCATATGAGTAAGGCTTTTAAGGAACTTATTTACAATTGGAGACTTAAACAAAAAAGGTTGATCAGGCAACCATAAGAACGCATAGATTGGAGACAAATACCCTTTGAGAGTGCCCATAGCAGAGCCCTGCTGGGCCAAGGAAAGTATAAACAATAGAACCTCAGAAAGAGCGGCAGAAAGGGTGTCAACAGCTTGCCTGTGTACCATGCCACAAATTTCTTCCAACAACAGGTGTATAGTGTTTTGGTGAAGGGACACCTGGCTGCCAAGATTACATTAAAGACTTAGGACGGAAGGTCAAAAGCTGTCAACTGCCATCGCTCAATCTCTATGCAAAAAGGCATAGAGTGAACAGGTTCAGGTGGAGAACCCTTCCCTGCAGCTACAACAGAAGCTCCTCCCGAAGGGGCAGTCTGATCAAAGGATCGATGGCCATACTCAATACCTCGGGATACCAGACTCTTTGTGCACCACAAGGATTACTTGGGCCCAGTCACTCTTGATCTTCTTGAAAACTCTGGGCAGAAGTGGTATGGTGGAACGGCGTATAGGAGGCCTGTGGTCCATTCCAGACTAAAAGTGCCACAGAGTGAGTGCCGCCTTGGAAACTCCAATGTGCAATACTGCTGACCTTATGCTTCTCTGCAGAGTATATCAGATCCAACCAAGTCTCTCCCTACTGCTGAAAAAGACCTTGCGCCACCTCCAGATGAAGACGTCATTCATGATCGACTAAGCACTGTCAGCTGAATTTGTCCACTCTGGCATTCAGAGAGCCCACCAGGTGTTGAACCACCAGGAAAATACCTTAATGTTCCAGCCATGTCCAGATAAACAGAGCCTTCTCACAAAGGGTCCACAACCCCACCTCGCCCTGCTTTTTGCAGTACCTTATGGCGGTGGTGCTGTTCTTGAACACCTGCACTACCTTTCACTCAAGAGAGAGAAGAAATGCTTTCAATTCTAGACTGATCACACAGAGCTCCAACAGGTTGCTGTGGAGGCCGGGCTCTGACGGAGACCAGATGCCTCTGTTCTCCGCCTCTCCCACATGGCCGCCCCAACCTGGGAGTGACACATTTGTCACTACTGTCAGATCTGGCTGGGGAAGGAAGAGGGATCTCTCCCTGCCCAATCGGGGTTTGTAAGCCATCACTGCAGCTCTCGCACAGTTCCCTCCGAGATCTGGACCATGTCAGAGAGATTCCCCTGATGATGCACCCAATGAAACTTCAGGTTCCACTGCAGAGCCTGCATATACCATCTTATATGTGTCACTAGCAGGATGCATGATGGCATGAGGCCCAGCAGCCTCAGAGACATTCTTACCAAAATCCAGGATTGCGCCTCAAACATTGGTACCATAGCATGAATAACCTGGACTCTCTGCTCAGGAGGATAAGCCCAAAACTGCACTGTGTCCAGAACAACTCGGATGAAAAAGAGCACCTGAGGAGTCAGACGTGACTTTAGCACGTTTGTAGTGAAGCCAGGTGAGTGAAGGAGGGCGGCCATAGTATGGAGGTGGCAGACGATAGCCTGGAGCATACCTGCCTTCAACTGCAAGATGTCAAGGTAGGGGAAGACTGAAACCCCTGACCTGCACAGATGAGCTGCGACCACCATAATAAACTTGGTGCACGCCTGAGGTGCGCTGGTAAGGCCAAAGGGGAGCACGGTGAGCTGAAGAAAGTGCTTGTGCCCTACCATGAACCGCAAGTAAGGTCTGTGGGCAAGCAAGATGGGAATACGAAAATAAGCTTCCTGCAAGACCAACACTACCATCGAGTCTCCTGAGTCCAGGGCAGAAACAACTTGAGACAATGTGAGCATTTTGAACTTCTTCTTCCTGAGGAAGAGATTCAGGGACTGAAGGTCTAGGATAAGGCGGAGGCCCTTGTCCTTTTGGGCACCAGAAAGTAGCAGGAATAGCAAACACGACCTACTTCTGGCACAGGGACTCTCTCTGTCTCCCTTGGCCAGGAGAGCTGTAACCACCTCGCGGAGAGGTGCCAAGTGATCCTCTGTCATCCGATTGTAGGATAGTGGCATGGATGAAGGGGTAGTCTCAAAGGGGAGGGACTATCTGCAAAACCTACCTACCTGATGCGATGGATCGCCAGCTGAGTAGGTGATGGAGAATCCTGCGTGGACTGGTCCATGGTGGGGGAGGGTCAGACTAGGAAGGTTTGGAGGCAAGCTGTGGAAAAAGGCGAGGGGGAGGAGGACTGGCCAGACTGCTGGCTCCCTGATCCACAAGTGGGGTGGATCCCACGTCCCTGGCCACACACAGGCTGTGCAGGGTGCACCGAGCAGTGGCTGGATGGGAGTGGACATGGCAGGATGCCCCATCCCTAGACATGAAAGTGGAGAAAAGCAGACTGAGGGGGCGAGAGGCAGCCACCAGGCAAAAGCACCTGGCCGCAGCACGAGAATCCTTGAAGCCCTCGAGCACAGAGTCTGCTGTCCATGAGGTTAAATTTGACATCCACAAAAAGCCAGACATCCTCAACCAGGTGTGGTACCTCAGGGCCACTGTCAATGCAACCGCTTACTCGGTTGTGCACAGTCTACATCAGATCGTGCACTTTGCTGCATTTCTACCATAAGCAACAGCCTGAGAGTACACAGCCTGGGAACCTCCGGAACCTGTGGCAGCTCTTACACAACTGTATCCCACAGAATGTGGGATTGATGGCCCAAAGGCATGCAATGTTCACGGACCACAATGCCAGGGTAGCAAAAGAAAACACCTTCCCAAGTTGGTCCAGCTTCTTGGATTCCCTAATAGGGGTGCGAAGGGGATCGCGCCCGGTATGTAGAGGTTAGGACTATTCATCTCTCAGGGGTGGGGTGTTGCATCAGGAACACTTGGTCAGTTGGAGCAGGGTGATGGCAGCAGGCAATAGTCCTCTACACAGGAGCCCCTTTGGATGGTTTGTATCAGGTACCCAAGCAGGACATCAGTAAGGGCTTCATTAAAGGGCAATAGGGGTTCAGTAGATAAAACCCCAGGCTGAAGCACCTCTGAGAGGAGTTTAGTCTTGCCTGCCACCGCAAGCAGCTCTCCACAACACCAGTGAGTAGGACGCTCCCTCATCCATAGCCACGGCAGGGGGAGAGAAAGCATGCCAATGCCTAGGGAAGTATCCAGACCACTGACTTCACCCAGGTCCGTATGCCGGACCATAAAGTCTGGGAGTTGGTATTTTAAAAGAACCAGTGACCCCTTCCATTCCTCACCGTACCCCAACTCATAAGAATAAGGGTCAGTATTTGAACAAAGGGGGCAAGGCTCTGGTCAACATCGGAATCTGCATTGTGCTACACCGATCCAGCTCCGTGACGGAGTTGGCAATAAGGATGGGGTCGGCGCTGCCCGAGGGCATGGGAGGCGCCGTGAGCAGCGGCTTCAAGGTAGATCAAAGTAGTAAGACCGACACCGGTTTGGATACAGGGACAGATCTATGGGTGCCGCTCCTGGAGCCGCCGATGCAGACACCGATGGGGCCCCTTCTGACCCCATGGAGCCTGAAGGCACTCCAGCAGAGTCAGGCTGCCCAAAAATGAGGAGCACGGCCTCATAAAACTCTCTGAGTTGGGCAGGGGTCGCTCCACCTCCCAGAAACTCAGGGAGGTGCGTAGCCAACCCAGACACAGGCTCCTAGAGAAACGATGCTCCCTCATCGACCAACAGACAGCTGAAGTCAAAGAACGCTGGTTCTTCTTTGATTTCTTCTTATGCCTCAACTATCCGATTGTTCCGAGGAATTGGAGTGGGACAAAGAGGGGGCTCCGCAACCGATCCTTGGACCTTCTCCTCAACCGAGATCAGGACCTATGCAGAGCTGAGTGCTAAGCCACCAGGAGCTTTAGAGACCGCTCCCTCAAAGCTTTCAGATTCATGGGCCAGCACTCAAAGCACAACTTCAGGTTGTGGTCACGCTCCAGACACCAAAGGCACGCGAGATAAGGATCTGTCACAGACATCGCCTGATTACAGAATCTGTAGGGCTTGAACACAGTCTTACGCAAAGACATCCTCGACACACCAAGAGTGTAGACACTCAAAAATCTTCAACAAAAAAAGAAAAAACACCAGTCAAAAATTGACTAGTTGCTCTTTCTTCGGATCAACACAGGCTGGCGCGGAAGAAAAGAACTGATGTCAGCACGCCGATGTGGCGCCTAAATAGGACCCAAAACGTCATATTCAGTGTGGACAATGCCGACGACGGACACAGAGCCAATCAACGCCACCTAACGGCACACAGGGATACTGCTTGAGAAAAGCCCCGGATCCAGGCTGACCTCTGGGTGAAATTCTAAGGTAAGGAATCATCAACTACATGTCTCTGTCAGATAGGTGGCATCACCATGTTTAGTGACTCAAAGTCAGGGGTGGCTTACATGCAGTCCAACTTACAGGGTGGTGCAGTCTCATAACATCACCTACTAGCATGCTGGAGCATGGTTGGTGAAGATCTCTGGATCCAGTCTGGCCAACTGAGGATATTCAAAAGGTGATGAATCTGTGGTTAGAAGTATCTATCAGAACTAATTATTCTCAGACAAACTCCATGTGTATTCCTTTACTCATTCTCTCAGATGTGCACTAATGCTCACACACTTGCAGGACCCCATTTATTTTACAGGAGGAACAATGATTCAAGAATTTGATCCAAATAGTCATTAAGAAACTGCTTAGATACAACTTAAGTTCAATTTCTGTTATACACCTCAACAAGATAAATAATACATCTCTCCACTATTTGTAGTGAGTATTTTTTCTTTATTTTACTGGAGAATTCATTAAATCTCTCCAACTACATTAATTTGTTATGGTCATTCATTATCTTCCATAAATTGCTATTTTGCCTCCATGTGTTGTTGTAATGTCAACGTGTTCTTCTAATGAAGATTCAAATAAATCTAAAACGAATAGTAAATGCAGATCATGCAAATGAACAAGATATTTACATTTGATAACTCTCTTTCTGATAGACACTTTACCTAACCATAGATTCCTCAATTTTGTAATATTCCAGAGAATTATTTCATAGCATTGGCACTGTGCTGCTATGTGGTGCTGTCTGTGTGTTCCACCCCAGAAGTGACAAAGAAGAGCCATATATGTAATGTCAGTCTCCTGCATGACTCTTTCAGCACTCTCCGACTCAGAGTACAAAAAAGAGGAGGTTCCAGTATGCAGATCTGTAAATTGAGATCTTCTCAAATGAAAGTGTTTTTACATGTCCTGACAGTGAAGTACTGGAAAATTCTGTTTTCACTATTTAACGGCATATCTCACTCATAGGTTTACAAAGGGACTGCCTTTTAAGTGCAGTTTCCCATTTGGAGCAGATGAGATATGGAGTTTGGGGTCTCTGAAATCATAATTTGAAAATACACCTTTTGGTAAACTTGGTTTTTAGATTGTCAGTTTGAAAATGTCACTTTTAGAAAGTGGTAATTTTCTTGCTTAAACCATTCTGTGCTTCTGCCTGCTTGTGTATTCCATGTCTGGGTCAGACTGTCAGTTGAGCTGTTGTGAATTCCCTCTACAGTGACACAAAGGGAGCTGGGGTGTAGCCTGCATTTCCTGATGGGTCTCCTGGGCTAGAGTGGGGAGGGAGGAGCTGACATTTACACCTGAAAGGGCTGTGCCTGTCCTCACAGGATGGAGAGTGTCTGGGGCCAGGTCTGGGCAAGGCAGGAATTTGTGAACAACAGATAATTTCCTTTTAAGTTTGCCTTCTTCAAAGGCAGAAAGGAGTATAAGTAGTGGACCCAAAACCCCAAACTTGTAGAACACTTCTGGATCAAAAAGAACCTCTGTCAAGGAAAAGAGTTGAAGAGTTGGAGGAGGAGTACTGCCTGTTTGCTGTGTGTGCTTTGCTGGGTTGGCCTGCAGTGGCTGCTTCAGCTTTAGAGAGGACAAAGATTGGACCTTGTTGTGTAACCTACTCGTGAAGTTTCTCCAAGGGCTTGGAGTAGACCTTGCCTCCTGTTGGAAGTCTCAGGGATATCAAAGACTTCAGCTTCATCTGCCTACAGCACTGGGAACTGTTTTGTGCTGCAACAGAAGAAAAACCACAGCGTCGTCGTCAATGACGGCGCTGCCTGCACCGTGACCTGACGAGGCACATGGAGTCGTGCCCCAAGTCGCACCGCAAACCTGGTCTCACCAATGCCGCCGTCACCAAGCCACTGCTTACACCATGATCTGTGGGCCCGCACTCTGCATCGCCTTGCTCACACCACAGCCTTGGCATTCCAGGCTGACACTAACGCTGCTGCCTGCACCATGGACTGAGGACACTGTTTGTGAGGTACATGATGCACCATCTCGTCACGCACAGCAGCCCCGGGTCCACAAATGGCAGCGCCATCGACTCCAGTGCTGTCACCAGATGCCCCTGTCACCACCGTGACCTGTTGGCATTGCACGAAGCCCACCCCGCGTCACACTGCCGCCTTGGGCCTACCGATGACATTGCTTCAGCAATGAAGCGGCTGTTGCCTGCACACTGACCTGGAAACACTGCACGTTGCACTGCCCCACTTCACACCACAGCCCTGGTCTCACCAACGCTGCAGGATGTCATCACCGAACCGCTGCCTGCACCGTGACCTGTGGGCACCGCACGCTGCATCGTCTCGGTACGCACAGCAGCCTTAACCCCATCCACGCCACTGCTCCTGACTTCATCATCAGCCCGGAGTTCGATCTGCAGCGCATGTGACTTCAAGGGCCTGAAGACCCCCGCACCGACCCCTGGAACAGACGGCTGCGACGCCGCAGTCCGAATCTCATCACGAGAATCAGGACGCCCTATATTTCCAAGGTACTGTTTGCAGGCTTCCCGATACTGTAGCTGGCCCGCAACACTGCAGCCGGCCTGAACTGTTGGATTTGTTGTTCACGACGCCGGAGCTATTGACTTCAAGGAACTGTATTTTTAAGTAATTCTTGCAAAATCCATATCTTTATTATTGTATGTTGGATTTTTCTCGTTTTGGTCTTGTTTTGCACAGATAAATATTGGCTATTTTGTCTAAAACTGGTAGGGTGTCCTTTTGTAGTGTTTTCATTGTGTTACTGTGTGTTATGCGCAAATGCTTTACACTTTGTTTCTGAGATAAGCCTGATTGCTTATGCCAAGTTACCGAGGGGGTGAGCAGGGGTTATCTGAGCTGGGTCTCTCCCTTATCCTGACTAGAGTGTGGGTCCCTACTTGGACAGGGTGCAAATCAACTACCAACTAGAGACTCAATTTCTAACAGTATATAACATTTGTTTCCCAAATGCCTCAATCCTTTCTGATCTCTGTCATGAAATTATTTAGAATCCACCTTTCTGGTGAATGTTTGGACCACCAAATTCTCAGGAGTAGGATGCTGTGTAAGAAAGTTACAAGGTGACAGTCTGTGGTGTATGTGGTGTCTGGCTGCCTGCCTTTTCACTGGAGGACAAGAGTAACGCTTTAGGCCAAGTGCTCATAAGGGTGTCAGTTAAGGCTTCATTGAACAGAAGGGCTCAGAAGAAGAAAGCCTGTGATGCAAATCTTCTGTGAGGATATTAGTCTTAACTTCAACGGAAAGCAGTTAGGCGATCTAAACAGAGGTAAATCAGTGGACCATTAACCTTGTGAAACTACAGCGCATTGTGTATATAGTCCATTTCATACCTCAAAAGTCAAGAAAATATAAACGGTGCTCTAATAAATAGGTAACACAATTTCATAGCAACAAGATGAAACCTCACTGTAATCCATTTTTTCCAAAATTGACTTGGAACGTTTTCATTTCACATACACAACCGTACTGGTTTTATATATCAATACATCAAATAAGACACAACTTACTGTGTATCCCACAGGAGTCTCAAGAGGTGTGTTCTGTTTCTGTTGGCAACTGACGTGATAGAATGTGAAAAGCAAGTGGTGATGGTCTGTTAACATGGCAGGAAGCCTAATCTTTATCTCTTCGTGGAAATCAGGAGACCTGTACAAGGAATACATTTTGGTACAAAATTTGATTCAATATTTGAAACACCTATTCAACATCACAAGAGCATACAATGAGCACAAATGCTGCATTTTCCATACCACAGTTCAATGTAATTGTTAAATGACCCCTTAGACTGGTTAATTATCATCATGATCGGTGTGATTTATTTGGGGGCAACAAGTTAGGGGATGACATAATCAGAACTCATGTTCAAACACAGAATGGCCTAACTCCGACCTTGATTGCAGGAGCATGCAATAGCGTTTTGTACTTATTGTGTGCCTTAAATTCTCAAACAGTGGTTTCTGGGAGCTCAAGACAAGTTACCTACCTTTGGCAATGCACCTTCTGATGGACACTCTATGGAAATATAGATGTCCATCTGGACAGAGACCTTTTCTGTACTGCCTTCCCTTTCTTGGTTCCGAAGAATCCCAAAAAGAGCTGATTATCCACTCAATGGTCGTTTGTGTGGTCACTGTAAAAACTCAAAGTGCTTCTACGATCAAGCCAATGGACCACTTCCTTTTCATTTAAAAGGTGGCACAAAAACATTGGCAGAGCGATGGACTGCCTGAAGTGAAAAGGTGTCACTTGTTTGGGTAAGAAGGCTGCCTGTAGCCTCAGCACTAATTTGTCTGAGAAGACTGTGTTGTATGGCTATTGCACTGAGTGTGCCCACAGGTCGTTCATGAGGTGCAAAAAGGTAACAGCAACAGGAAAACTTGCTTTGAACATCAGTAACTACAAGAGCAGCTGGCTCAAAGGCATGCAAATAAGAACACTAAGTTTAAGTCCCATTGAGGCATGACTAACAGTTTCCAGGGAAACATGCAAGTCTGACCTTTGATAAAACACATCATAATAGGTGATTTAAATAATCTGGTTTGATCAGGTGAAGACAAAAAGGCTGTAAAGGTAGACAGAAAAATCTTAAGTGCCCAATGCAAGGCATTGTTGGGCCAATGGAGGGGCAGGTTGCAGTAACTAGAGTACTATCCAAAGTGGTAACTGGATCAGAGACATCTGCTCATTCGTAGAAGCTCCGGGCACTATATTCTCCTGGCCCAGTCTGAGATGATTAAGCTAAGTAAGACATGGTGTCTCCTGTTTTTCTTCAAAACATAATGCAGGGGAGGTAGCAATGGGAACCATTCCCCTCACAGTCAAGAGTAAATCTCCAAGTGACTTTCCTGGAGGAGACACCAACGTGCAATAGTTTTGACACTGCAAATTCTTGACAGAGGCAGACAGGTCAAACCAGGGCATGTCCAAATGATCTAAGATGGCTCCAATCATGCTCTATTACAGAGCATCTGTCCAGCTCATCTCTTATGGCTTTCTGAGATCCTACTAGACGGTTTGTTACCAGAAAAAGTTGTGCAGGTTCAGTCACCTCCGAAGACATATGGCCTCCTGGCAAAGAATCCAGAGACCCACTCAGGAAAATAACGGCACTGGTTGCTGTCCCTCTTGTTGCGCTCATGTTCTCTGTGACACTCTGCACTAGGCTTTCAGAGCCAGATGGATAGCCGGAGGCTCCCTAAGACCGACAGGGAGGTGGCTCTCTGTCAATCCCACAGGCATCTGATCTCCACTGCCCCCTCATGACCCCCAAACCCAATAGTGATGTATCTACCACAACCGCAAAGGAAGTGTGGGGGAGTGGCCTGCCTCTGTGAGATTTGCAGCCCTACATTCTGAGATTCCACCGAAGGACCTGCATATGCAGTTGTTGAGGTATGAGAACAGATATATATATATATATATATATATATATATATATATATATATCCCTGTCCTGTGAAGAGGGACAGCAATTACTGCCATTATTTTCCTGAACACCCAAGGAAACAAAGAAAGACTGAAAGAGAGCACAGAAATTTGAAAATGTCCCAACCCCACTGTAGACTGCAGATAACGTCTTTGGGACTGTGGGACGGGTTTATGAAGATGTGTCCCGCAGTCTCCTGGGTACAGAGCACAATTAATCCAAAACAGGATGAGCATTCTGAATTGGTCTTGCCTCAAAAAGGCATTCAGTAGGCTGAAGTCCATTATAGCACTGAGGCTTCTAGCCATCTTCAGTACGGGTAGAGGCACAAACAAAACCTACTTCTCTCCAAATCCAGCAGCCGCTCAATAGCACCCTTGGATCAGTTGAAGGTTGACTTCTTGGAGCATCACCCTGAGGTGAGAGTAAAATGGGTGGGGAAGAAATGAAATGGGCCACTGACCCTCTCAATTATTGTTAAAAAAACATCTGTCCGATGTGCTAGAGCTCCAGCTGGGAAAGGAATGTCACATCCTGCCTCCTACCGTGAGTGTGGGCCTATGAGGCAAAGTTAAAGTTACCTGGGAACCACTACAGCACAGGAATAAAAATTAAAGGAAAGCTGTACCTGGTGGTGAAAATGGCTTTGGTGGCTGCCACGTCCGCTAGCATTATGAGTGACTTTTCAAAACCTGTACTACCAGGCATTAAGGAGTAGGATGCCTTGCAACAAAAAAAAAAAAAACAGGATCACCAGGGGCTAATATGGGTCACCTGACCAGATGCCCTGGGTATGGCTTAAGCAATGCTTAGAGAGAGCATTGTTGAACGGCAAAAGTATTTCAGATGGTGTAAGACTTGGTAACAGGTCTTCCATTCCTCATCATCCTGTGGAATACTTTGCATACCCTGAACCGCATTAAAATCAGAGGCGAAAAAAGCTTCTAGTCTCTGATTGCACTGTCATCAAGGAAGAAGGCAACAGTTAGAGTATGGCTTCATATTGACTGCCTGTTTTGTAATCTTGCAGCACAACAAAGGCCTGCAGCAGGTGGATTGCACTGTTCAATGTGTGAAAGAGCTTTGTGATGAACACTTCTACCTGTAGGTCTGTCTTAGTCTGGTTTTGTGACCTAACACACTCATCCCAATTTGTGATGGTTGTGGCAATATGGTTCGTATAGAAAAGAATGGACAAATAAAACACCAGCTACAATAAAAATTTCAACAGTGGGTATTGATGAAACTGCTACATGCTTCCTGACATCAACAACCGACAGTTATATTGCCATTGTCTATAAAATGATCAATGAAAGGATACAATGAAAACTACACCTTCCACACAAAGAAAAAGAGAAAATGATACGTTCATTACCTATTATGGTAGACAACGCTTGTGTAGGCTTCTTTTGAAAATTCCGGACAGCTCGATTTGCCAAATATTACCTATATAAATATATAAAAAGAGCTGAAAAAATAGACAAACTAAATTGTGGTGCACACCATGATGAAGTATATGCTTATAGAATGTAATTAAGATTTGACTCTGAAGAGAACTTTATAAATTTTAGAACTCTAGAAAAAAGATATGGCAGAACAATATGCACTAGACAAAATGAGCACTCAAATACAGTACAGTTCGACATGAAGAAGTGAGCCATCTATCTTTCTGAAAAATTTTAAATGCATGAATTGTTTTTAACTACCTACAAAGCAGTAGTTGTCCTGAGGAAATAATAAAATAAAGATTGAAGAATCTAGGTAATAAGTAAAACTGTAATCACATTCAAGGCACACATTCACACAGTGGCAGAGGGTAGGAGCTGTAAAACTTTCTGGCCTCGCCTAGTGACAAGAAATGCTATGTACTCATACTGTATTCATGGCCATGGTATATTTTCCTATCATATATGCAGCCAGTTCAGTACAGTTTCTGTTTCTGAATATTTAAAATGAGAATTCTGGGTAAAAAACGCCAGGTCTTACCCAGATCCAAAAATGGAGCAACTCATCGTGAACTAAAAGGATCAGAAAATGGAAAGAATCTAGTATCTCGAGGGCTCGCTCACTCCTTTGTTCAGAGTACCTCTCAGATCTCCCTATAACTTATCGTTATCAATTATCACACAGCTTGCCTCTATAAATGCTTAGAAAGGAAACAAGTTCCAAACTATGTTTTATGAGTTGTACAGACATCCAAAGTTGGTCAAGAAAAAGCTTCTTTGAAATAATTGGCTCCAAAGCAGAACTCTAGCTGTCAGGGCTAGAATTTTCAATTTCAAGGACTGCACACAACTTTTTTCACTGCCAAAATTCTTTGATAACACCATAGACCCAAATCAGTGGTTCTTAACCTTTTGACTTAAGTGGACCCTCCCTTTATCATTACTGGAAACCAGAGACCCCCGCTGAATCACTAGTGGAATCCGGAGACAACCCAATGAGCCATCCTTGAAAGCTGGAGCCCCCGCCAACTATTCACAAAAAATACAGAAACATGAATTAAACACATACACAAATGATAACACATTTTTTTAAATTTGAAAACAAATATACATTTAAAAAAAAAAATCATAGGAAGGTTGGAGCTATTCTAAATTGAACTGGAAGCCACATCAATCTGAGAATACTTATTTATTTAACCTCCAATTTCAAATTCCTCGATAGTTTCAGTATAAGTTAACATTTTGAATTGTACATTTAGGCACTTTATTTAAATACACTTTATTGATCTCTTAATATTATTTCTTTTTCTAAGCAGTTGTGGGGCCCCTGAGGAGGCTTTGTGGACCCCCAATGGTCCCCAGACCAGAGATTGGGAACCACTGCCCCAATCAATTAAGCAAAATATCACAGGACTCTCTTCAACACATATTAACCCAAGAATACCAACCTACATTAAAAAGCAACTGTAACTTCGGGCTTATTACTCTAAAACCCACTGCCGCTTATTGCAGCTAAATGTTGAAGTTGCCACCTTAGTCAACTACGTTATTTTATCTATTTACTATATAAATGTGTTTTTACAGTGCAGATTTTAGCAACTGAAGAAGGCAAGAATTTCGCAGAGGACAACAATAGCATTAAGAGGACATTTACAGTATACAAGCAGCCAATGCAAAGCTCTTATCAACAACACGTCTTTTTTAACTGACTGCAGATAAACAAACATAAAAAACACCCTTTACACCAAAATGGCAATTACTACATAACCTCATGGAGGGAGACCTAAAGGTTGTGTGGTTTCTTTTGAGAATTTTTTGTGTCAAACATACAATGTGATGCAGTGTTACTGTGCCCAAACAAACTTTACTGAAAATGGTTGTAATCCATTCAGGAAATTATTCATTTTTGATACTGAGAACTCTCTCCCAAAATACTATGAAGAGAATGAGCTAAATGTTTACCTCAAGTAATTACGGTTTTTCTTTTCCTCTCTTTACAGCCACTTCGATAAAGTCACAGAAATCTTATTTCTACTCCTCGGTTTCATCTTATTCCTATTCCCTGCAGAAGTTGTTCAAGAGCTGGGGATAATATTGTGATTGTTTAGATCAATGCGTTATTAAAATAGGTGCACCATCAACCCTAACCAGAGTTCTGGAGAAGATGGCTGCTTATCTGTGGTAGGTCAGCACTATGGAATGGAGGGCCACCATAAATTCGACTACAATTACTCACATTCTAAAACTGCCTACAGCTAAACTCCTTTAACAGTATCTACAAAACAAACACATAGCTGCACAAATTTGGATATATTTTTCTGCTGTTTATTTTTGCATTGCTTATGAAAATTAAAAAAAACTAAAAGACTTAACTGGCCTCAGAACTTGTTAAACTAAACACAGTAGTTTTTCCAGGGCTAGCCAAAAGAAAACTGCATCACGAATTCCACAAGAACAATATGCCTCCTTTTATCTGGTAAACAGACTTTTCAATTGAAGCAGGAAGGCAGTTGTCAACTGATGGACAAACATAGCTACTGCTGAATCAGAAACTAATGTTTGAATGAAGTTCTGTGTGACCTCAGAGCAAAGGGTTACATTTTCTGTTCTAACAAACACGAGAGAGGCCAATTACAAACTGAGCATATACATTAAACAGAGAATGATCAAGACATGCCCACGCCACAATACTTGTGTAAATTTGCACTGGAAATCGACATCAGACCAAACGTGAATAAGACCAAGAGACAGAATTGCAGACTTTTTTTCTGTGGAATTCTGTGCAGCAACAAAACATTCTATACATTCTTGAAATTCAGAGTGATGTCACCCACCCTACACTCACAATATTTCACTTTCTCAGCAACGGGTGATAGTAGACTGTATAATCATGATAAACAGGTTACTTACCTTTGGTAATACTCTTTCAGATACATACTCTATCTAACCACAGACTCCTCACCTTGTGATTTCCTCTCAGGCATCCGAATGGATCAGGAAAACTCACAAGCAGTACTCCTGCGTGCTTGTTATGTGTCACAGTTCGATTCCAAATCAGTGCTATTCCGCTCTGGTACTGACGGACCAGCATGTAAGTGCCACCCATGCACGCCAATGTCGGCTTATTTCGTGAACTCTTTTGTGCCCTCAACACAGAGCCCATCAGCAGATTCAACAATCCACCAAACAGATTCTTAGATCGGGATTTTTTTTAGACAGAAGAGCCCATATCACAGAACCGGGGAGGTGGGAGGGCAGTGAGGAATCTAAGGTTAAAGTATCTATCAGATAAAGCACTAACAAAGATAAGGAAACTATTTTACTGATGGATACTTCTAACCACAGATTCTTCAACTTGAGGATAGATAACAAAGCAGTATGCACCAAGGTGATGGGTCTGCAGAATGGCTGAAGCCAAAGTCCTACAGGACCAAGAAGGCAAAACACCAATCTCAATAGCCCTGACTGTTGATGCAGTAGTGGTTTGTGAACGTTTGCACGGATGCACATGCAGATAGCTGCCTGACAAATATCCAGCACAGGCAGTCCACATTAAAGCAGAGGTGGCATCCTTTGCCCCGGAAGGAGTGGAACTTTAGGCCTTCTACAGACTGCTAGTAGCTAATGCAGAGGACTACTCATTGTAAGACGGTCTGCTTCTGCATCACCTTGACCTTCTTCGCCCCAGAGAACCCCTTGAAAGAACTGATCGTCCACCCATATTCTTTGGTGCAAACAATATAAAAACTGAAGGCCTAATTTAAATTTTGGCAGGCAGGTTACTCCATCACAATGGTGATGGATAGCTTGTCTGCCGAAATCTAAATCCCATTATGTCCTATTGGATTTAGATTTCAGCCGCAGGGCTATCTGTCACCGATGTGACAGAGTAACCCGTCCCCCAAAATCTAAATCAGGCCCAGAGTGCTCTCTTCCTCTTCAAGGGGTTAAAGTGGAACAAAGAAGGTTAGAAGGATGATGGCTTGCCCAGCATGATAAGAAATTAGCACCTTCTACAGAAAAGCAGCTAGTCTCCTTTTCTGAAATGATTTGGGGTAGTGGTGTTACCAATGAAAACATGCTTTCTATGGAGGAATGAATAAAAGGGCCTGTAGTTCCCTTACCCCTTCTGCGGAAGTTACTGCAGCCAGGAAGACTGTATTAAGGTTGAGTAGCCGAAAAGAACAACTGTGCATTGGTTCGAAGGGGACCACATTAGAAACATGAGAACCAGTCTTAAATTGCACTGTGGAATCACGAAAGGATTAGGTGAAAATGAGTGTAGAAAACACATCATAATTGGTGGTTTTAATAAGGAAGATTGGTCTGGCGAACATAAAAAGATCCACAGATAACCTTTTACTTTACCCAGAGCAAGTACTTGCCCAGTGGTGTAGCCAGTGTGTGATAGACCCTAATACAAGGGGGCACATGGTTCCTCTGCTTTCTGTTTTTATTGTAAAATACAACAATAATCAGAATATAATAGGTCCCCCAGTCCTCTGGACTCTTTTGTCACTCACTGAACCTGGTGAACCAATGGAAGATACACCTCACCCTTGCTAGTTAAAAATAAAGTAAACAATAACACATCCACCGGTTTTGTCTCAAACAGATCCAAATGATGGGTACTCCACCAAGACACAAACTTGTCACACCATCCAGCATATACAGATTTTATTGAAGGATGCCTGGCTCCCAAGATGACACTGACTACCTCGAGAAGAGGGTCAAGCAGGATCAAATGTTGCTGCTCAATCCTCACAGATGGAGGTACAGGTTGTGTAAGCTCGGTGGCAGCCTGATGGAAGTATGGCTGCCCAATCCCAGAAGTTCCACGTACCACAATCTCCTGTCCCAATCCAGAGGCACTACAATGATTTGGACCAGGTTGTTCCCTATCTTCTTCAGAACTCGGGGCAGAAAGGCAAAGAGGAGCTACATGTTCTATCGCACGAAGAATGCTTCTCCAAGAGAGCATTTTTAGGAACTCAATCAAGCAAAAGTGTTGACATTACATGCCCTCAGCAGTGGCTGCCAGGGTTCTGCTCATTGTTGGATGATGCCTAGTGCACCTCTGGGTGTAACTGCCCTTTGTGTTCTTTAGGCACTGCTGACTGTGTTAGTCTGCCCTTGTATTTAAAGATCCAACCAGGTGACGTAACACAAGAGTGATTCCTTGATAATTTCAGTCAGCTCCAGAGTCAGAGAGTCTCTTGTCATAGGACCTAGGACACCAACCCGCTCTGCCTGTTACAGTATAAAATGGCAATGGTGTATTCTGTGGGAACCTGAACCAGTAACCCCTAGATAGAGGGTGGGAAGGCTTTCAATGACTAGTGAATCACCCACAACTTCAGTAAATTGATGTGGACGCAGGTCTCCACCAGAGAACAGAGTTCTCTTTTATCGATCTCTCCAGGGTGGCCTTCCAAACCCAGTAGAGACACCTCTGTCACCACCATCAACTCTTGGTGAGGCAAGGAGCAGAGGTTGCTTGACACAGGTCAAATTGAGGTCGAGTAGTCATCTCTGCAGATCTTTTGAAGTGTACTCCCACACCTGGATGGAATCTGACTGGTTCCTCTAGTCCTGAGCCCAATGAGACTTCAGGTCCCACTGCAAAGCCATTGTGTGCCACTTGGCATGATCGGCTATGCAAGAGAATTCCAGAGGTTAGCAGACCCAAAAGACTCAGTCACCCTCATTGAAACATCAGGATCATAGCCTGAATGTCCTGGACTCGTTGGTCTGGAGGAAAGACTCAAGAGCACACCGCATACGCAATGGATCCGATGAAGGAGAGTCTTTGCGAAGGAGTCAGGGGTGACTTTGCCAAGTCACTGAGAACACCAAAGAAGTAAGGAGGTCTGCTGTCATCTGGAAGCGGTACCCAACTAACTGTGGCGAGCCCACTCTCAAAAGCTACTCATGCAGGAAGGGAAAAATGGTACCTCTGATCTCCAAAGAAGAGCAGCGACCACCACCATCACCTTAGTAAACACCAGTGGGGGCAATGGTGAAGCCCAAGGGAGCATGGCAAACTGGAAGTGCTTGTGAGCCACCATGAACTGCAGGTAGAGTCTGTGGGCCTGCATGACGGTGATGTAAAAAAGAAAACAACAACCAGTAGGTTCAAAGCTACAATGCACTCTACAGAATCCAGGGCAGAGAAAACCTGGGCCAGGGTGAGCATTTTGCATTTGTCCTTGACATAAAGGTATTGATACAATTAAGATCGAGGATAGGACGGAGACCTCCATCCTTCTTCGACACAAGAAAGTAGCAAGAATAACATCCATACCTACTTCTGAAGCTGGTACCCTTTCTATGGTTCCTTTGACCAAAAGACTGCACTTCCAGGCATAAAACTTGCACGTGGTCCTCTGAGAAGTGGTATGACCTTGCATGGCAGATACAATGGGTCGAAAAAGGAATGGCAGGGAGTAGCCCAAGTGGACAATATGCAGGACCCTTTTGTTGCATATGATTTGTTGCCAGCCCTGCAGGAAGTGGCTTGTTCAGCCTTCCACTAAGTAGCTATGACCTAGTAAGGGACCGCTAAAGTGCCATGGAGGTTGTGGCCAGAAGGGCAAACAATTACAATGAAACTAGCCCCTGGAGGGGGGCCCACTGCTGTTTGTTGGGCCTACAGCCTGACCTAGAAAGGGTTGGGAGCCTGATGTGTGGGAGGAGCAGCCAGCCCTGGCTGATATGCTAAACCCCAGAATATCCCCAAAAAGGACAAAAGTATTGTGCGGGGTGAGTAGGTTAAAGGAGGGAGGATTACCTGACTAGATCTGAAAGGCTCAAGAAGCATGAGTGGCCAGACTCTCCAAAAGTTTGGAGACCACAGCTCTAGGGTCTAATCTGCCTTCCCACCAAACAGGCGAGAGATGTCTTGTGACAAAGAGCAGTACCTCATCCATGTGTGGCATCGAAGCGCTATGTCAGTTCCCATAATCCTGTTTGGACAGTCCGTGGTGTCCAGGACTGAGTGGAAGACAAATTTATCTGAATCCCAAGCGTCCTGAATAGTTCGGGCTAGAGAAGCCTGTAAGTATTCAGAGACTGTATTTTGACTCTTGCCAAGTGCTGTGATAGGAAAGGAGTTAGAGTTCACTCTATTTGTGGATGTCTTCACCACTTGACTTTCATGGTATTTGGTGTTCTGAGAGGAAGTCGAGTTCGCATCAAGCAGGTCTATTGGGGCAGGCGACTTGTTGTTTGATTAGTCTGGGGGAGATGTGGGGGCTTAGTTTTAGCCCAAGTCCCCAGTAGCGTGTAAGCGAGGACGTCATGGAAGTGCAACAGAGGTTAGGTCAGTGCCTGCCCAGGCTTTAGGAGATGAGGCAGCATATTTACCTCCATAGTGAGGAGGTGAAGGACAAGGACCCTGGTAGCCCTCCTTATTACTGTAGCAAGTGAAGATCTTTCCACAGTTGATAGCCCTGGAGGTAGGGACTTTGGGGATGCAGTGAAACCATTCCAGTATTGGGTGAAGACTCCTGCCCTCTGACATCCTGTAGCTCTATATACTAGTTGTAATTATCAAAATATTCCTCACCCCCAGCATTGTTCTCTCTAGAAGGCTGACTTTGGTCAGAATACGAGCCAAAAAAAGGATGCAAAGTCTGTGTGTGACTATGTGGCAGGAAAACTGTGTCTGAGTCAGAAGGATTCAAGCAAAGGTTGTGGCACATCAAGATCTGGACATGGCCACAATAGAGGTTGAGATGACACCAGCTCAGAGCTAGACACCACAATGGGTTGTGGGTCTTCGTCTGGTGCCAGTGGCATCAGAGCCATCATCGATCCACAAGGAGCCAAAACTGATTTTGGTACAGGCTCCGACACTAGCCCATAACTTAAAATAGGTTCAGGAGGCCCAAATAGTGCAGCTGGTGAACCTGTCAGTTATAGTCTGAATGGAAGTCCCTGTGCATCCTTGAGGCTCAAAGTAGCACCGCAGGAAGCTGGAAGTGTACTAAATATGCACAACATAGCCTTATAAAAGGTCTTCATTTGCTGTAACATTGCTGACGGACCAGACAACTTGGGGTGTACCTGGACCACAGATTGAATCAGTTCCTCAGTGGTATAGGCAGAGACCTGGGAGCACAGTGAATCCCTTGTGCCTTCTCTGCAGACTGAGTTGGTGGAAAAGGACTTAGAGGTCTTGTGTTTCTTCTTTGGAAGCAGGTCCGAGACTTCGACCAGGAGTGGGGCCGGCATAGAGCCTTACTGTGTTTTGTCACGTAGAGCTTTGCCACATGCTTGAGGATGGTCTTAGGGTCCATACGGTTGTTGCAGATCTTGGAGCAATGTGAAGAATCTAACCACCAGAGGCACACCTTCTGGGTATCTGTCACAGACATTTGTTTGAAACAGTTCTTACATGGTTAGAATCCTGTCGCTTTAGGGTGTCACATGCCTTGCAAGCAGGAACATTATTGAAGAGAAATCCTTTCTCTGAATGACGAAAGAAGGAGCAGTGCTCAGGATCCGTGTCTGAAGGTGTGGAAAGAAAGGAACTGACGTCAGCTCGCATGAGTAGCGCTTATATGTGGCTTAGTTTGTACTTCCAGAGCATAATGGCACTGACAAAGTGGCACACATCACAATCTACCAGTATGCCAGAGCACAACTTTTGAGTTTTCCATATCCAGTCTGTTGCCTGGGGGAAAAATCAAAGGGTGAGGAATCTGCATTTAGAACTAGCCATCAGAAATAGGTAATACAGGTCTTGATAGCTCAGAAACCTAAATTCTATTGACACACATTCCCAATTGGATATGCTTGTCCCTGTAAAAAACATATAACCTCTGAGTTGACGAGGATAACTGTCCATCCAGCTCACCCTGATCTGTATGATCCAGTCAGAAGGTTTCTTAACCTTAAATGATGGCATTCAACACAGTGTGGAAAGCTGTCCCCCCTTAAAGTTCAGAAACATTTTCACCCTGGATCTTATTTTCAAATATTTATATCATTTAGAGAATCAGCAATAGTAACTCAGTAGCTCTGATAAAGCCAGAGTTTCCACTGTGAAGCTGTTTTTTATTGTGTTAATAACGTTTTAATAACATAGTCGCAGTGCAAAGAACCGGCAGGGAACTGTCCACTAATAAACGTTTATTCAATTTGGGTTTAGCACAGAAATTTCCAAATTTCCAGGCCGAATCATCCAGGGGGTGGGAATAAATGGGGTTTAAAAAAAAAAAAAAAGACGAGAATCTTATTTCAACCACTACAGAAATCTTTGCTCTCCAATGAAGAAAAAATGAAAACGCCAAACGGAATTACATCAAACCTTGGCATGAAACCTGAGCTTGGTTTGGTGAATCTGTTCAGTATTTTTCAAACATTATACAAAATGTGTCGAGTGACTGTGAAAGGGTTAAAAGTTAGAGCATCTGGACCTGAGTTTGTGGACTGTTTGCATTCCCAAATGTTAACAAGCATTTGCAATGCAATAGGTCTCACATTTTGTAAATTCATATCTGGACTTTTGTTCCCACATAAATTGGTCAACCCAGCCTCATAACTTCCTCTTTTCCTAATTCCAGTGACCCAGCATTTAACTAAATCACTTCCACTTACCTTCTCCCTCTATCTTAAAAAATATACAATTATCATATAAACCTTTATCAGAAATAAACTTTTGGCATTAGAATTTAATGCTCAAAACACCATAACAAAAATATAATTTGGGAAGGATTGGAGGGTGAAAGGAAAGAGGGAGTCGGGACTAAAGATGGAGAGGACAAGTGTAGTAGTAACAGTGTCAGTGGCCCTAGAGTAAGAAAGGAAAATGGTTCACTGGAATTTCGGTAGGAAAATAGAGCAGTAATTAAGGTTGAGCAAGGTCCATAGGTCTTTGGGCCCTGGTGCCACTGCACCTGTTGCTCCATTGATAATTATGCCTCAAGAGAGAAAGTGAATGGGGCAGAAAAAGAGAAGCGAAAGGAATACGACAGACAAAAGGGAAGAAAGAGAAGGGGTCCCAAAGAAATAATAGAAAGGAGGGAAAGAAAGAACGAGAAAATGAAAACACAACTAAGAGAAGAGAAAAACAACTTGTAACACTCCAAGCCCAACACTAGATAGCAGATGTATGCACAGCATATGAATCTGCAGCGGAACATGCCACAAACAGATGTACACTGGGGTAAGTGACATTATTTATTCGATGGCATGTGTAGCTGCAGATACACATGCTGTGCATAGACTACAAAGCAGTTAGTCCTCCCATAAAAGCGGTGGTTAGCCTGTAGGAGTTGAAGTTGTTTGAAATAATGTTCTGAGTACAGCTTGACCTACTGTGGCTTGCTGTGTTGCTAAAACATCTACACAGTAGTGTTTAGTAAATGTATGTGGTGTTGACCAAGTAGCTGCTTTACATATTTCAGCCATTGGTATATTTCCTAAGAAGGCCATTGTAGCAACTTTCTTCCTTGTGGAATGTGCTTTAGGAACAACTAAGAGTTGTCTTTTAGCTTTAAGGTAACATGGTTGGATGCATTTTACTATCCATCTTGCTAAACCTTGTTTTGAAATGGGGTTACCAGTATGAGGTTTTTTGAAAAGCTACAAATAGCTGTTTAGTTTTCCTGAATGGTTTTGTTCTACCTATGTAGTACATTAGAGCTCTTTTATTGTCTAGTGTATGCAGAGCTCTTTCTGCTACAGAATCTGGTTGTGGGAAGAAGACTGGTAGTTCCACTGTTTGATTGATATAAAAAGGTGATACTACTTTAGGAAGAAATTTAGGGTTAGTTCGTAGTACAACTTTATGTTTGTGTACTTGTATGAATGGTTCTTCAATAGTGAAAGCTTGCATTTCACTAACTCTTTGCAATGATGTAATTGCAACTAGGAAGGCAACTTTCCATGTTAAAAATTGCATTTGACACGAGTGCATAGGTTCAAATGGTGGGCCCATACGTTGCGTAAGCACTATGGGGGTGATTCTAACCCTGGCGGTCGGTGATAAAGCGGCGGCCAACCCGCCAACAGGCCGGCGGTCCAAAAAATGGAATTCTGACCCTGGCGGGAACCGCCAACACAGCCCGCCACATTAACACTCCGACCGCCACGGCGGTACAAACAAACAGCGCGGCGGTCACCGCCAACAGACAGGCGGCAGACAATGTACCGCCCACACCATTATGACCGGCCAATCCGCCACCTTTTCCGGGGCGGGAGCACCGCCGATAAAAACACGGCGGAAACAGACTACGAACGGGAAAACGCGCACCTCTACGCACTCCACGAGGAAGGAGGACAGCATGGAACCCGAATTAAACATCCTACCTGCTCTCGTCTACCTGCTCATCTACCACGAGTACGAACGCCGGCGCAGACGACAACGGTGAGTACTGCACCTACGACACAGGGGAGGGGGGAGGACGAAAGGTTACGTGCACACACATACGCGATACACCCACCCCCCCAAACCATGTACACACCAATGCAGAGCAACAAGTCACAGTGACACCACCCAAACCCCCGTGAAAAAAGCAAGGACATAATTAAATTGTGATTCGAAATTTATGGGAAATAAAAACCACTGATAAGTCACGGACAAATAGCAATAACAATTCAAACAAATCAATTCAATATTCAGTGCATACGATAAACCGAGGCAATAAGTCCTGCACATCTAACGAGATTCCAAGTGTCCGTGGGCCAAAGTGTATCAACACAAGGGCAAAGCCCACACAGGAGACCTGAGTCCTTTGGAGAGAACACTGCAGGGGCATCTGATGAAAAAACTACAGGCACCTCAGGGGGAAGTGAAGGGGGGGGGCACCACAGCCACATGAGTCCACGACGCCAGATCCACGAAGGGACCACCATGCCCACTGTGCCATCCTGGGGAGTGCAAAGCCACAGTCTCTCAAGTCTCACAAGTGGGAGGCTTGCCCACTCTGCCATCCTGGGGAGTGCAAAGCCACAGTCTCTCAAGTCTCTACAGTGGGTGGCTTGCCCACTCTGCCATCCTGGGGAGTGCAAAGCCACAGTCTCTCAAGTCTCTACAGTGGGTGGCTTGCCCACTCTGCCATCCTGGGGAGTGCAAAGCCACAGTCCATCAGGTGGATAACAGTCTCCACCGGTCAAGGAGGAGGCATGGTGGGCACAGTGAACCGTGAACAGTAGCTCGAGACAGATCCGGCACTGACATTGTGCCAGTGGTGCATGAGACGGCGGGGCCCAGCGGAGCGGTGCTTGACAGGAAGGGCCCAGCGGAGCGGTGCTTGAGACGGCGGGGCCCAGCGGAGCGGTGCTTGACAGGAAGGGCCCAGCGGGGCGTTGCTTGACAGGAAGGGCCCAGCGGAGCGGTGCTTGAGACGGCAGGGCCCAGCGGAGCGGTGCTTGACAGGAAGGGCCCAGCGGAGCGGTGCTTGAGACGGCGGGGCCCAGCGGAGCGGTGCTTGAGACGGCGGGGCCCAGCGGAGCGGTGCTTGACAGGAAGGGCCCAGCGGGGCGGTGCTTGACAGGAAGGGCCCAGCAGAGCGGTGCTTGAGACGGCGGGGCCCAGCGGAGCGGTGCTTGACAGGAAGGGCCCAGCGGAGCGGTGCTTGAGACGGCAGGGCCCAGCGGAGCGGTGCTTGACAGGAAGGGCCCAGCGGGCGGTGCTTGACAGGAAGGGCCCAGCGGAGCGGTGCTTGAGACGGCGGGGCCCAGCGGAGCGGTGCTTGAGACGGCGGGGCCCAGCGGAGCGGTGCTTGAGACGGCGGGGCCCAGCGGGGCGGTGCTTGACAGGAAGGGCCCAGCGGGGCGGTGCTTGACAGGAAGGGCCCAGCAGAGCGGTGCTTGAGACGGCGGGCCCAGCGGAGCGGTGCTTGAGACGGCGGGGCCCAGCGGAGCGGTGCTTGACAGGAAGGGCCCAGCGGAGCCGTGCTTGACAGGAAGGGCCCAGCGGAGCGGTGCTTGACAGGAAGGGCCCAGCGGAGCGGTGCTTGACAGGAAGGGCCCAGCGGAGCGGTGCTTGAGACGGCGGGGCCCAGCGGAGCGGTGCTTGACAGGAAGGGCCCAGCGGGCGGTGCTTGACAGGAAGGGCCCAGCGGAGCGGTGCTTGAGACGGCGGGGCCCAGCGGAGCGGTGCTTGACAGGAAGGGCCCAGCGGAGCGGTGCTTGACAGGAAGGGCCCAGCGGGGCGGTGCTTGGGACGGCGGGGCCCAGCGGAGCGGTGCTTGAGACGGCGGGGCCCAGCGGAGCGGTGCTTGAGACGCCGGGGCCCAGCGGAGCGGTGCTTGACAGGAAGGGCCCAGCGGAGCGGTGCTTGAGACGGCGGGGCCCAGCGGAGCGGTGCTTGAGACGGCGGGGCCCAGCGGAGCGGTGCTTGAGATGGCGGGGCCCAGCGGAGCGGTGCTTGACAGGAAGGGCCCAGCGGGCGGTGCTTGAGACGGCGGGGCCCTGTTCAGCGGTGCTCTTCTGCACGGCGGGGCCCAGTTCAGCGGTGCTCTTCTGCACGGCGGGGCCCTCTTCAGCGGTGCTCTTCTGCACGGCGGGGCCCTGTTCAGCGGTGCTCTTCTGCACGGCGGGGCCCTGTTCAGCGGTGCTCTTCTGCACGGCGGGGCCCTGTTCAGCGGTGCTCTTCTGCACGGCGGGGCCCTGTTCAGCGGTGCTCTTCTGCACGGCGGGGCCCTGTTCAGCGGTGCTCTTCTGCACGGCGGGGCCCTGTTTAGCGGTGCTCTTCTGCACGGCGGGGCCCTCTTCAGCGGTGCTCTTCTGCACGGCGGGGCCCTCTTCAGCGGTGCTCTTCTGCACGGCGGGGCCCTGTTCAGCGGTGCTCTTCTGCACGGCGGGGCCCTGTTCAGCGGTGCTCTTCTGCACGGCGGGGCCCTGTTCAGTGGTGCTCTTCTGCACGGCGGGGCCCTCTTCAGCGGTGCTCTTCTGCACGGCGGGGCCCTCTTCAGCGGTGCTCTTCTGCACGGCGGGGCCCTGTTCAGCGGTGCTCTTCTGCACGGCGGGGCCCTCTTCAGCGGTGCTCTTCTGCACGGCGGGGCCCTCTTCAGCGGTGCTCTTCTGCACGGCAGGCCCTCTTCAGCGGTGCTCTTCTGCACGGCGGGGCCCTCTTCAGCGGTGCTCTTCTGCACGGCGGGGCCCTCTTCAGCGGTGCTCTTCTGCACGGCGGGGCCCTGTTCAGCGGTGCTCTTCTGCACGGCGGTGCCCTCTTCAGCGGTGCTCTTCTGCACGGCGGGGCCCTCTTCAGCGGTGCTCTTCTGCACGGCGGGGCCCTCTTCAGCGGTGCTCTTCTGCACGGCGGGGCCCTCTTCAGCGGTGCTCTTTTGCACGGCGGGGCCCTCTTCAGCGGTGCTCGTCCAGTCGGTCAAGGGAGCCAGACCTGGCCTGGACTCCCTGCTCAGTCGCCCTCCGACCGTGCTGTTGCTGGACCCTTCGGTGACGGAGTCCTGGGCCCTTTGGTGTCCTTCCTAACACCCGGGAAGGGGCTTGTGGGCCCCTCCTGCTCCGCGCTCCTGCCCTTTCGCTCCTTAGATGGGGCTCTCGGGCCCTTGCCTCCCCGAGATGTTGTGGCTGGTGAAGTGGGCGAACTTTGCTCCTTGGGGGCAGCCGTGTCAGTCCTCTCACGGCGGGCCTTTAGCTTCCTGGTCCTCTTGCCTGGTGGGGGGGCTGGCTGTCCCCTTGCTGCTGATGGAAGTGTCACTGCTGGCAAAGGGTGGACTCCAGAACCCATGCACCACAGTGACACTCGAAGCTGGGCTGGTGGTGGCTGAGGTGCTCTTGGGACTCTTTGCAGATGGAGGGGGTGGGTCAGTGGAGGGAAAGAGGTCAAGATTAGCCAGGAAAACTTTCTTGGGACCAAGGTAAAAGGTAGGAGAAGTGGTGATGGGAGTGGAGGAAGAGGATGTGGTTGTAGGAGAGTCAGGTGTGCTGTCTTTGGGTGCAGGTGCTTGTGCTGGAGGCTGTCGTGAGGTAGATGGCTGTTGGTTGGGTGTCTGCCTGCGTTTGTGTGTCTTGGAAGAGGGGGTGACAGACACAGTGGGAGAGGACACAGGGGACGTGTAAATGGTAGTGGGGTGGTGACTGCACGTGTGCGGACTGGACTGGAGGGTGTGCTGGTGATGGAAGCACTGGCTGATGGTGGTGTGCATGCAGGTGTGAGTGTAGACGTCACAGGGAGGGAGGAGGGAGACGAGGAGGAGGGGGACACAGAGGTGGTAGTGACTGTTGGAATGTCTGCATCTGGGTGTTGCTTGCGTGAATGCTTGTGGGTTCTGTGGTGCGTGTGTCTGGATGAGCTGCCCTTGGGTGTTGAGGTGTGTGCAGGCTGGTCTGATGGTGTGGATGGGATAGGCTGAAGAACAGGAGACAGAGACAGGGTGGAGGCAGTCAGAAGAGGGAGGCTGGAAACAGGGACAATGGCTGCCGTCAGTGCTGAGGCCAGAGCATTGAACGATCGTTGATCGGCAGCCTGACCCGAATGAATGCCCTCCAGGTAGGCATTGCTCCGATGCACCTCCCTTTCTACCCCCTGGATGGCATTCAAAAGGGTAGTCTGCCCAACAATGATGGTCTGAAGGAGGTCAATGACCTCCTCACTAAGGGCAGCAGGGGTAACAGGGGCAGGGGCTGAGGTGCCTGGGGCGAAGGAGACGCCCGCCTTCCTGGGCGAGCGGGCACGGAGCGTAGGCTGAGGGGCTGCTGGGAGGGCGGGGCTGGTGCGCTGGGTGGCGGCTGTACCTGTAGAGGCGGGGGGCCCGGATGTTGCCGCCACCGCTAGGGAGCTCCCATCCGAGGACATGTCGCTGTCGCTGGTGTCACCACCGGTCCCCGTAGTGGTGCTCCCCTCGCCCTCCGGATCACTGGTGCCCTCGGTGTCTGTTCCTGGTCCCACCGGGGCCTTGTGACTTGCAGCTCCCTCGTGCTCCGATACCAATTCTCCTCCGCCTGATGATGCTAATGCACACATGCACAAGAAGATGAAGAAGAAGGGTGGGGGGAGAAAAACGAAGACCAGGTTGAGTGCATGCAATGTCAACACCGTTGGCGGAGAGGACAGACACAGGAGCCTCATGCACTAAGCCGCGCATTCGGGGTACACTACTCAGTACTTCTGACTAGGACAACAGGTCTAGAGACGACAAACGCGCACATGTGTGATGCTGGACCATCGATAGCTGTACTTGTCACCCTACAGAGTTGGGGGCCGGGAGCACAGGGCCATGCCTAAAGGAGAGGACTACACTACAGAAAGCGCCCTGGCCTAATGTCACCCACAACCCTCCTCCCCCACCCAGACGCCTCCACTGCACAGAGAGATAGCAGAATGTGCTGATACTCACCCCCTTGTGTCTGCTGTGATGTCATCAAGCGCCCATCCAAATCAGGGTAGGCCACCGCCAGGATCCGGGACATCAGGGGGGTCAGGGTACGACTGGCACCCCTCCTAGGTTGGGAGGCCATCCCCAGCAGTGACTCGGCGGTCTTCCTGGTCCCGCGGCGGATGTCCTCCCACCTCTTGCGGCAGTGGGTGCCCCGTCTTGTGTGGACCCCCCGGGCCCGGACTTCCTTGGCGATGGCACGCCAAATGTCCACTTTCTGATAGGCGCTGACCTATTTGACATGTACAGAGTGGGAAGGAAAAATCCGTCAATTTTCTGCATGCTAGATGCGATTGGCACCCCCTCCCCAACCTTGCCATATGGCACATGCTCTCATCTGTCGTGCGTTGCACTCCTCATTCGCCCCCCACCCCACCAACTTACATCCACCCCACTCCACACAGGCATAGCCCATTCAATGTGCACCCAGTGTACTTACCTGTTGGTCTGGAGGACCGTAGAGTAACGCATACTGGAGGAGGACCCCATCCACAAGTTTCTCCAACTCCTCAGACGTGAAGGCAGGGGCCCTTTCCCCAGTCGCAGCAGCCATTGTCACTTCCAGACCGAGGTCACAGCAGCACTTGCAGTATAGGTCCTCTCCTGTGGATGATCAGGTCTCGAGTGATTAAGCAGATAGAAAATGGCGGTCACGCCCGCAGCGGTGCGTACCGCGACCGCCGGCGCACCTCGTCATTGGCTCCTGAAACCCATAGGCTTCAATGTTAGCCAATGCGGCTTCGTATAGCGGTCTTCGACCGGCTACCGCCACGGTGTGCCACGCCAGCGCATTGACCTCACATCCCATTGTCCCACTTCACAGGTCAGGCAGCCGCCATTTCAAGGGCCCACATGGCATAATTTGTACTGCGTCACACAGGCCTAGGCCTAGCATTGCCACACATACACGCCTTTCAATACATAGATAATCGTGTGCTATGCATGCTGTGGTGAACGTACCTGTGATTTGCTTGACTCTGTGCTCCATGTTGTCCTTCCTAGGCACCGTCCGCTGGGACTTGCGAGGAGACGGATGAATCCTCGCGTGTACCGACCGCTGGTGGACCTGTCGACAATGGAAGAACGCCATATCATACTACGATACCGACTTGACCGAGCCACTATACATGAACTGTGTGCCCAGCTGGAGCCAGCCCTGATGTCCCCCATCCGCCAACCCACAGGAATTCCACCTCTAGTGCAGGTTCTGTCAGTCCTCCATTTTTTGGCAAGTGGCTCATTCCAGACAACAGTGGCCATGTCATCTGGAATGTCTCAGCCTATGTTTTCAAAAATCTTGTCTAGAGTGTTATCTGCCCTGACGAAACACATGCGGAGCTACATTGAATTCCCTGAGGAGGTTGATTTGGCCACTGTGAAGGGTGATTTTTATGCCCTTGGACATATCCCCAACATAATTGGTGCCATTGATGGGACCCATGTGGCTTTAGTACCCCCAAAAGACGATGAACAGGTGTACAGAAACAGGAAAAGTTAACATTCGATGAACGTCCAGGTGGTCTGTTTGGCTGACCAGTACATCTCCCATGTGAATGCCAAGTTCCCTGGGTCAGTGCATGACGCGTATGTGATGCGGAATAGCAGCATCCCTTATGTGATGGAACAGCTACAGAGACACCGTGTGTGGCTAATTGGTGACTCTGGTTACCCCAACCTGCCTTGGCTATTGACCCCAGTGAGGAATCCCCGGACCAGGGCAGAGGAACGGTACAATGAGGCCCATGGGCGAACTAGGAGGATCATAGAAAGAACCTTTGGCCTCCTGAAGGCCAGGTTTAGGTGCCTGCATATGACAGGGGGATACCTGATGTACTCACCAAAGAAGGTGTGCCAGATCATCGTGGCCTGCTGTATGCTTCACAATCTGGCATTGCGATGTCAGGTGCCTTTCCTGTAGGAGGATGGTCCAGATGGTGTTGTTGAAGGAGCTGTGGAGCCTGCGGAGAGTGAAGAGGGGGAAGACGAAGAGGACGACCCAGACAACAGGGACAGAGTTATCCAACAGTATTTTCAGTAGCACACAGGTAAGAATCACCCACGCCATTTAACATTTACTGAAAGCCCCCTGCATCTTTACTTTGTGTATTTCCCCCCAGTTCCTTTAAACTGATGTTTGATTTTCCCTTCCCTTTTCAGTGCTGTATGATCCACTGCGTGACTTCTGCTTGGTTGGCCCATGGACTAATGCTTATTGACACTGGTATGTTGTCATCACAAGAATAACAGAACATTATTGATCAGTAATGTGTTATACATTTGTAAATAATACAGGCTGACTCCTGAATGATTTCAGTGCAATGAGTGATTTATTTTTAGTGCTAGATATTGGTACATGATATTAAAACGGTGATGGGTGAGGGTGGAGTTATGTCCATGGCAGAGTCCAGTTCTCGGTCGCACAGGTGCATTGTCCATATACCTGTGGAAGGATGGAGCAGGGGCAGTTCAAGGTTGGACAGGGTGACACTGTGGGACGGTGGAATGACATCCGGGGGGGATATTAGGCTGGCGGGGGTCTTGGCATCCTACTCTGTCTTCCTTTGAGATCTCAGGTTCCTCTTGCGGGGTGGTTGTTCTTCAGCAGGAGGTGGGGTTCTGGTGGCCCGTCGTTCTGTGGGGGCCTCCTGACCACTAGCGCCGGCGGAGGTGGTAGGCTGTTCCTGGCTAGTGACAGGGGCCCTTTGCGGTGCCACATGGTCCCGCAATGTGGTTTCTATCCGGTTGAGGGCCTGGACTATGGTCCCCATAGCGGTAGCGATGTTCCGGAGTTCATTGCTGAACCCAATGTACCGTTCCTCCTGCTGTGCCTGGATCTCGGTGAACCTGGCCAGTACCGTCGCCATCGTCTCCTGGGAGTGATGGTATGCTCCCATGATGGTGGTGAGGGCCTCTTGGAGAGTCGGTTCCCTGGGCCTGTCCTCCCCCCCCCTGTCGCACAGCAGCCCTCCCAGTTGCCCTGTTTCCCCGGGCCTCTGTCCCCTGGACGGTGTGCCCACTACCACTGCCCCCAGGTCCCTGTTGTTGTTGGGGTGTTGGGTCAGCCTGGGTGCCCTGTAGTGGCGGACACACCGCTGATTGACGCGTCCGCGAGACAGAGGCATGGGCCCGCTGGGTGGGAGCTGTGCTGGTGTTCCCAGAGGGGTTTGGGTCTGCTGTGGCCTGTGTCTGTGTGTGGGGAATCGACTGTCCAGAGGTCCCCGATGGTCCGGGCTGGTCATCAGGTTCTAGGTCGACAGAGCTGCTGTCCTCGCTGGGGGCCTGTTCTGGGGGTGGGATGGACAAATCTGGACCTTCCGTGGCGGTGTGTTGGCGTTCGGGCCCTGCAGGGGTAAAGGAGTATGGTTATTGTTTCTGTGCGTGCCATGGCGTGCATTTTTAGTGCCCTTGTCCCCCAGTGCTGGCATTCCCTTGTGGGAGGTGTTGTGAGGGTGGTGGGGGGGGGGAGGTGTATGGTTATGTGCAATGGTCATGCTTTGGTGGTGGCTGTCTATGGTTTGTGTTGGCATTCAGGGGTTGGTGTTGTTTAGGGTGGGTTGTGCTGGTGAGACATTGTGTGCTGGGGGGGTTGGGATTGGGGGTGAGGGAGGGGGGGGTTGACATGCTGGTGGTTGGGGGGGTGAAGTAGTTGAGATTCGACTTACCAGAGTCCATTCCTCCGCCTACTCCAGCGAGGCCATCAGGATGCAGGATGTTTACCACCTCTTGCTCCCATGCTGTGAATTGGGGTGGAGTGGGTGGGGGTCCGCCGCCAGTCTTCTGCACAGCAATGTTGTGCCTGGAGATCATCGAGCGCACCTTCCCCCGTAGGTCGTTCCATCGCTTTCTGATATCTTCCCGATTTCTGGGATGCTGTCCCACAGCGTTGACCCTGTCTACGATCCTTTGCCATAGCTCAGCCTTCCTTGCTATGGTGGTGTGCTGCACCTGTGTGCCGAAGAGCTGGGACTCAACCCTCATAATTTCCTCCACCATGACCCGGAGTTCTTGGTCAGTAAACCTTGGGTGTCTTTGGGGTGCCATGGGGTGGTGTGGATGAGGTGTGGGGTGGTGTTTGTGGTGATGTGCGTGGTGATATGTGGTTATGTGTGCGTAGATGTGGTGTGGGTGATGAAGTTGGGTTCCTGTGTGTGTTGGGGTTTTCTATTGCTGTGCTCGCTCTCTCTATCTCTCTCTCTCTCTCTCTCGCCTTCGCTCCGATTTCCAACTAGTGGGGGTTTGTGGGTGATGTGGGTGTGTGTTTTATAGTTGATTGGATGTGTGGGAGTGTTGTTTGTATGTGTCTCAGGTGTGCGTATTTCACATTGTCCAATGTGGCTGTGTTTTGGAGCTGTGTGTGTATTTTGAGCGCGGCGGTGTGTACCGCCAATGGAATACCGCGGTTGAAAGACCGCCGCGTGGATTCGTGGGTCAGAATGGCATGGGCGTGTTTGTGTTGGCGTGACGGTGGAGGTTTGGTCATCTCCAGTTTTCCGCGGTCCGCTGATGAGGCGGCCTTCCTTGGATGTCGGATTGTTGGCGGTTTCACAGTTGGTGGCCAGAATGACCGTGGCGGTTTACCGCGGCCGCGGCGGTAGAATGGCGGACTTCTGACCGGCGGTAAGGGCCTTTTTTTACCTCCTTGGGGGCAGCCGTGTCAGTCCTCTCACGGCGGGCCTTTAGCTTCCTGGTCCTCTTGCCTGGTGGGGGGGCTGGCTGTCCCCTTGCTGCTGATGGAAGTGTCACTGCTGGCAAAGGGTGGACTCCAGAACCCATGCACCACAGTGACACTCGAAGCTGGGCTGGTGGTGGCTGAGGTGCTCTTGGGACTCTTTGCAGATGGAGGGGGTGGGTCAGTGGAGGGAAAGAGGTCAAGATTAGCCAGGAAAACTTTCTTGGGACCAAGGTAAAAGGTAGGAGAAGTGGTGATGGGAGTGGAGGAAGAGGATGTGGTTGTAGGAGAGTCAGGTGTGCTGTCTTTGGGTGCAGGTGCTTGTGCTGGAGGCTGTCGTGAGGTAGATGGCTGTTGGGTGGGTGTCTGCCTGCGTTTGTGTGTCTTGGAAGAGGGGGTGACAGACACAGTGGGAGAGGACACAGGGGACGTGTAAATGGTAGTGGGGTGGTGACTGCACGTGTGCGGACTGGACTGGAGGGTGTGCTGGTGATGGAAGCACTGGCTGATGGTGGTGTGCATGCAGGTGTGAGTGTAGACGTCACAGGGAGGGAGGAGGGAGACGAGGAGGAGGGGGACACAGAGGTGGTAGTGACTGTTGGAATGTCTGCATCTGGGTGTTGCTTGCGTGAATGCTTGTGGGTTCTGTGGTGCGTGTGTCTGGATGAGCTGCCCTTGGGCGTTGAGGTGTGTGCAGGCTGGTCTGATGGTGTGGATGGGATAGGCTGAAGAACAGGAGACAGAGACAGGGTGGAGGCAGTCAGAAGAGGGAGGCTGGAAACAGGGACAATGGCTGCCGTCAGTGCTGAGGCCAGAGCATTGAACGATCGTTGATCGGCAGCCTGACCCGAATGAATGCCCTCCAGGTAGGCATTGCTCCGATGCACCTCCCTTTCTACCCCCTGGATGGCATTCAAAAGGGTAGTCTGCCCAACAATGATGGTCTGAAGGAGGTCAATGACCTCCTCACTAAGGGCAGCAGGGGTAACAGGGGCAGGGGCTGAGGTGCCTGGGGCGAAGGAGACGCCCGCCTTCCTGGGCGAGCGGGCACGGAGCGTAGGCTGAGGGGCTGCTGGGAGGGCGGGGCTGGTGCGCTGGGTGGCGGCTGTACCTGTAGAGGCGGGGGGCCCGGATGTTGCCGCCACCGCTAGGGAGCTCCCTTCCGAGGACATGTCGCTGTCGCTGGTGTCACCACCGGTCCCCGTAGTGGTGCTCCCCTCGCCCTCCGGATCACTGGTGCCCTCGGTGTCTGTTCCTGGTCCCACCGGGGCCTTGTGACTTGCAGCTCCCTCGTGCTCCGATACCAATTCTCCTCCGCCTGATGATGCTAATGCACACATGCACAAGAAGATGAAGAAGAAGGGTGGGGGGAGAAAAACGAAGACCAGGTTGAGTGCATGCAATGTCAACACCGTTGGCGGAGAGGACAGACACAGGAGCCTCATGCACTAAGCCGCGCATTCGGGGTACACTACTCAGTACTTCTGACTAGGACAACAGGTCTAGAGACGACAAACGCGCACATGTGTGATGCTGGACCATCGATAGCTGTACTTGTCACCCTACAGAGTTGGGGGCCGGGAGCACAGGGCCATGCCTAAAGGAGAGGACTACACTACAGAAAGCGCCCTGGCCTAATGTCACCCACAACCCTCCTCCCCCACCCAGACGCCTCCACTGCACAGAGAGATAGCAGAATGTGCTGATACTCACCCCCTTGTGTCTGCTGTGATGTCCTCAAGCGCCCATCCAAATCAGGGTAGGCCACCGCCAGGATCCGGGACATCAGGGGGGTCAGGGTACGACTGGCACCCCTCCTAGGTTGGGAGGCCATCCCCAGCAGTGACTCGGCGGTCTTCCAGGTCCCGCGGCGGATGTCCTCCCACCTCTTGCGGCAGTGGGTGCCCCGTCTTGTGTGGACCCCCCGGGCCCGGATTTCCTTGGCGATGGCACGCCAAATGTCCACTTTCTGATGGGCGCTGACCTATTTGACATGTACAGAGTGGGAAGGAAAAATCCGTCAATTTTCTGCATGCTAGATGCGATTGGCACCCCCTCCCCAACCTTGCCATATGGCACATGCTCTCATCTGTCGTGCGTTGCACTCCTCATTCGCCCCCCACCCCACCAACTTACATCCACCCCACTCCACACAGGCATAGCCCATTCAATGTGCACCCAGTGTACTTACCTGTTGGTCTGGAGGACCGTAGAGTAACGCATACTGGGGGAGGACCCCATCCACAAGTTTCTCCAACTCCTCAGACGTGAAGGCAGGGGCCCTTTCCCCAGTCGCAGCAGCCATTGTCACTTCCAGACCGAGGTCACAGCAGCACTTGCAGTATAGGTCCTCTCCTGTGGATGATCAGGTCTCGAGTGATTAAGCAGATAGAAAATGGCGGTCACGCCCGCAGCGGTGCGTACCGCGGCGGTGCGTACCGCGACCGCCGGCGCACCTCGTCATTGGCTCCTGAAACCCATAGGCTTCAATGTTAGCCAATGCGGCTTCGTATAGCGGTCTTCGACCGGCTACCGCCACGGTGTGCCACGCCAGCGCATTGACCTCACATCCCATTGTCCCACTTCACAGGTCAGGCAGCCGCCATTTCAAGGGCCCACATGGCATAATTTGTACTGCGTCACACAGGCCTAGGCCTAGCATTGCCACACATACACGCCTTTCAATACATAGATAATCGTGTGCTATGCATGCTGTGGTGAACGTACCTGTGATTTGCTTGACTCTGTGCTCCATGTTGTCCTTCCTAGGCACCGTCCGCTGGGACTTGCGAGGAGACGGATGAATCCTCGCGTGTACCGACCGCTGGTGGACCTGTTGACAATGGAAGAACGCCATATCATACTACGATACCGACTTGACCGAGCCACTATACATGAACTGTGTGCCCAGCTGGAGCCAGCCCTGATGTCCCCCATCCGCCAACCCACAGGAATTCCACCTCTAGTGCAGGTTCTGTCAGTCCTCCATTTTTTGGCAAGTGGCTCATTCCAGACAACAGTGGCCATGTCATCTGGAATGTCTCAGCCTATGTTTTCAAAAATCTTGTCTAGAGTGTTATCTGCCCTGACGAAACACATGCAGAGCTACATTGTATTCCCTGAGGAGGTTGATTTGGCCACTGTGAAGGGTGATTTTTATGCCCTTGGACATATCCCCAACATAATTGGTGCCATTGATGGGACCCATGTGGCTTTAGTACCCCCAAAAGACGATGAACAGGTGTACAGAAACAGGAAAAGTTAACATTCGATGAACGTCCAGGTGGTCTGTTTGGCTGACCAGTACATCTCCCATGTGAATGCCAAGTTCCCTGGGTCAGTGCATGACGCGTATGTGATGCGGAATAGCAGCATCCCTTATGTGATGGAACAGCTACAGAGACACCGTGTGTGGCTAATTGGTGACTCTGGTTACCCCAACCTGCCTTGGCTATTGACCCCAGTGAGGAATCCCCGGACCAGGGCAGAGGAACGGTACAATGAGGCCCATGGGCGAACTAGGAGGATCATAGAAAGAACCTTTGACCTCCTGAAGGCCAGGTTTAGGTGCCTGCATATGACAGGGGGATACCTGATGTACTCACCAAAGAAGGTGTGCCAGATCATCGTGGCCTGCTGTATGCTTCACAATCTGGCATTGCGACGTCAGGTGCCTTTCCTGCAGGAGGATGGTCCAGATGGTGTTGTTGAAGGAGCTGTGGAGCCTGCGGAGAGTGAAGAGGGGGAAGACGAAGAGAACGACCCAGACAACAGGGACAGAGTTATCCAACAGTATTTTCAGTAGCACACAGGTAAGAATCACCCACGCCATTTAACATTTACTGAAAGCCCCCTGCATCTTTACTTTGTGTATTTCCCCCCAGTTCCTTTAAACTGATGTTTGATTTTCCCTTCCCTTTTCAGTGCTGTATGACCCACTGCGTGACTTCTGCTTGGTTGGCCCATGGACTAATGCTTATTGACACTGGTATGTTGTCATCACAAGAATAACAGAACATTATTGATCAGTAATGTGTTATACATTTGTAAATAATACAGGCTGACTCCTGAATGATTTCAGTGCAATGAGTGATTTATTTTTAGTGCTAGATATTGGTACATGATATTAAAACGGTGATGGGTGAGGGTGGAGTTATGACCATGGCAGAGTCCAGTTCTCGGTCGCACAGGTGCATTGTCCATATACCTGTGGAAGGATGGAGCAGGGGCAGTTCAAGGTTGGACAGGGTGACACTGTGGGACGGTGGAATGACATCCGGGGGGGATATTAGGCTGGCGGGGGTCTTGGCATCCTACTCGGTCTTCCTTTGAGATCTCAGGTTCCTCTTGCATGGTGGTTGTTCTTCAGCAGGAGGTGGGGTTCTGGTGGCCCGTCGTTCTGTGGGGGCCTCCTGACCACTAGCGCCGGCGGAGGTGGTAGGCTGTTCCTGGCTAGTGACAGGGGCCCTTTGCGGTGCCACATGGTCCCGCAATGTGGTTTCTATCCGGTTGAGGGCCTGGACTATGGTCCCCATAGCGGTAGCGATGTTCCGGAGTTCATTGCTGAACCCAATGTACCGTTCCTCCTGCTGTGCCTGGATCTCGGTGAACCTGGCCAGTACCGTCGCCATCGTCTCCTGGGAGTGATGGTATGCTCCCATGATGGTGGTGAGGGCCTCTTGGAGAGTCGGTTCCCTGGGCCTGTCCTCCCCCCCCTGTCGCTCAGCAGCCCTCCCAGTTGCCCTGTTTCCCCGGGCCTCTGTCCCCTGGACGGTGTGCCCACTACCACTGCCCCCAGGTCCCTGTTGTTGTTGGGGTGTTGGGTCAGCCTGGGTGCCCTGTAGTGGCGGACACACCGCTGATTGACGCGTCCGCGAGACAGAGGCATGGGCCCGCTGGGTGGGAGCTGTGCTGGTGTTCCCAGAGGGGTTTGGGTCTGCTGTGGCCTGTGTCTGTGTGTGGGGAACCGACTGTCCAGAGGTCCCCGATGGTCCGGGCTGGTCATCAGGTTCTAGGTCGACAGAGCTGCTGTCCTCGCTGGGGGCCTGTTCTGGGGGTGGGATGGACAAATCTGGACCTTCTGTGGTGGTGTGTTGGCGTTCGGGCCCTGCAGGGGTAAAGGAGTATGGTTATTGTTTCTGTGCGTGCCATGGCGTGCATTTTTAGTGCCCTTGTCCCCCAGTGCTGGCATTCCCTTGTGGGAGGTGTTGTGAGGGTGGTGGGGGGGGGGGGGGTATGGTTATGTGCAATGGTCATGCTTTGGTGGTGGCTGTCTATGGTTTGTGTTGGCATTCAGGGGTTGGTGTTGTTTAGGGTGGGTTGTGCTGGTGAGACATTGTGTGCTGGGGGGTTGGGATTGGGGGTGAGGGAGGGGGGGGTTGACATGCTGGTGGTTGGGGGGGGTGAAGTAGTTGAGATTCGACTTACCAGAGTCCATTCCTCCGCCTACTCCAGCGAGGCCATCAGGATGCAGGATGTTTACCACCTCTTGCTCCCATGCTGTGAATTGGGGTGGAGTGGGTGGGGGTCCGCCGCCAGTCTTCTGCACAGCAATGTTGTGCCTGGAGATCATCGAGCGCACCTTCCCCCGTAGGTCGTTCCATCGCTTTCTGATATCTTCCCGATTTCTGGGATGCTGTTCCACAGCGTTGACCCTGTCTACGATCCTTTGCCATAGCTCAGCCTTCCTTGCTATGGTGGTGTGCTGCACCTGTGTGCCGAAGAGCTGGGACTCAACCCTCATAATTTTCTCCACCATGACCCGGAGTTCTTGGTCAGTAAACCTTGGGTGTCTTTGGGGTGCCATGGGGTGGTGTGGATGAGGTGTGGGGTGGTATTTGTGGTGATGTGCGTGGTGATATGTGGTTATGTGTGCGTAGATGTGGTGTGGGTGATGAAGTTGGGTTCCTGTGTGTGTTGGGGTTTTCTATTGCTGTGCTCGCTCTCTCTATCTCTCTCTCTCTCTCTCTCTCTCTCTCTCTCTCGCCTTCGCTCCGATTTCCAACTAGTGGGGGTTTGTGGGTGATGTGGGTGTGTGTTTTATAGTTGATTGGATGTGTGGGAGTGTTGTTTGTATGTGTCTCAGGTGTGCGTATTTCACATTGTCCAATGTGGCTGTGTTTTGGAGCTGTGTGTGTATTTTGAGCGCGGCGGTGTGTACCGCCAATGGAATACCGCGGTTGAAAGACCGCCGCGTGGATTCGTGGGTCAGAATGGCATGGGCGTGTTTGTGTTGGCGTGACGGTGGAGGTTTGGTCATCTCCAGTTTTCCACGGCCCGCTGATGAGGCGGCCTTCCTTGGATGTCGGATTGTTGGCGGTTTCACAGTTGGTGGTCAGAATGACCGTGGCGGTTTACCGCGGCCGCGGCGGTAGAATGGCAGACTTCTGACCGGCGGTAAGGGCCTTTTACCGCCGAGGTCAGAATGACCCCCTATGTTTGAAATCCAAGAAGGAACTGGAGGTGTTCTGGGTGGAATGATGCATTTTAAGCCTTCCATGAAGGCTTTGATAACAGGTACTCTAAATAAAGATGTGTGCTGTATATTTTGCAAATATGCAGAAATTGCAGTGAGATGTATTTTTATGCAAGAGAATGCTAGATTTGATTTTTGCAAATGAAGCAAATAATATACATTATCTTGTATTGATGCTGAAAGAGGGGCAATTTGTTCAGACTGACAGTAATATACTAATCTTTTCCATTTGTAGGCATAGCACTGTCTGGTAGTGGGTTTTCTTGCTTGTTTAATTACTTCCATACATTCAGTTGGTAGCTGTAAATACCGAAATTCTAAAATCTCAGGAGCCAAATCGCTAGATTGAGTGTGTTGGGATTTGGGTGCCTGATCTGCCCTTTGTTTTGTGTCAACAGATCTAGTCTGTTTGGGAGTTTGGAGTGTGGTACTACCGACAGGTCTAGTAGTGTTGTGCACCAGGGGTGACGTGCCCACATTGGTGCTATAAGTATCAGATTGAGCGTGTTTTGACGCAAATTGTTGACTAGAAAAGGAATGAGTGGGAGAGGAGGAAAAACGTAAGCAAATATCCCTGACCAATTCATCCATAGAGCATTGTCCTTGGATAGGGGATGTGGGTATCTGAATGCAAAGTTTTGGCATTTTGCGTTTTTGCTGGTGGCGAACAGATCCATGTCTGGTGTTCCCCATTGTTGAAAGTATTTTTGAAGTACCTGAGGGTGAATCTCCCACTTGTGTGTCTGTTGATGATTTCTGCTGAGAACATCCGCTAGCTGGTTGTGTATCCCTGGAATGTAATGTGCTACTAGGTGAATTTGATTGTATATTGCCCATTTCCAAATTTTTTGAGTTAGGAGGGAGAGTTGGGACGAATGTGTCCCTCCTTGTTTGTTTAGGTAATACATGGTGGTCATGTTGTCTGTTTTGATCAGGACATTTTTGTGAATAAGGAGAGGCTGAAAAGCTTTGAGTGCTAGGAAGACAGCTAACAGCTGTAAGTGACTTATGTGTAGCTGTTTGCGTTGTGAATCCCATTGTCCTTGAATGTTGTGATTGTTGAGGTGAGGTCCTCAGCCAATCATTGATGCATCTATTGTAACTATGGTCTGAGGCACAGGGTCTTGAAACGGCCGCCCTTTATTTAGATTTGTGGAATTCCACCACTGAAGGGACATGTATGTTTGGTGGTCTTGAAGTTGACCCTGTGCTTGTGACCACTGTGCAAGGCACTGTTGCAAGGGCTGCATGTTTAGTCTTGCATATGGAACAATTACAATACATGATGTCATCATACCTAATAGTCTCATGACAAATTTGACAGTGTATTGTTGACCTGTCTGTATTTGTGCTAATATATTGTGGAATGCTTGTATTCTCTGCGTATTTCGACTTGCAAGCGCTTTTTGAGTATTTAGTATTGCCCCTAAATACTGTTGTATTTGCGCAGGCTGTAGTTGTGACTTTTGGTAGTTTATTGAGAACCCTAGCATGTGCAGGGTTTGTATTACATAATGCGCATGGTTTTGACACTGCGTATGATTGTTTGATTTTATTAGCCAATCGTCTAGGTATGGAAAGACATGTATGTGTTGTCTTCTTAGGTAGGCTGCGACTACCGCTAGGCACTTTGTGAATACCCTTGGAGCTGTCGTTATTCCAAAGGATAACACTTTGAACTGATAGTGCTTTCCTTGAATGACAAACCTGAGATATTTTCTGTGCACAGGATGGATGGGTATGTGAAAATACGCATCTTTGAGGTCTAATGTTGCCATGAAATCGTGTTGCTGAAGTAGTGGGATAACATCCTGTAGTGTTACCATATGAAAGTGTTCTGACAGAATGTAAAGATTGAGGGTTCTGAGATCTAATATTGGCCTTAAGGTGCCATCCTTTTTGGGAATGAGGAAATACAGTGAGTAAACTCCCGTTCCTATTTGATTTTGTGGCACGGGTTCTATTGCTTGTTTGAGTAATAGAGATTTAACCTCTTCCTGTAACAGAGTGATATGGTGTGTGGAAAGCCTGTGTGGTTTTGGTGGAATGTTTGGTAGAGTTTGTATCAATTCTAGGCAATAGCCATTGCGGACAATTGATAATACATAGTTGTCTGTGGTAATGTTTAGCCAATTGTTGTGGAACTTTTGCAGTCTTCCCCCCACAGGGGAGGTGTGAATTGGAAAGGAATGGTACAAGTCACTGTTTACCTTGTGAGGCTTGTTTTGATGTCTGATATTTTCCCCTGCCTCTGGGGTACAGGCCTCTATAACCTCTGAAACTACCTCTTTGATATTGAGGTTGGTAGGGTGATTCTGGTTGTGATGTGGATGGCTCTGTACTCTGGGGCCTAAATCAACCTCTTAACTGAGGTTTCCAAAAGGATCCCCAGTATTGTGTGGTGTATAGCGCACCCATGGCCTTTGCGGTGCATGAGTCTTTAGGCACTTTTTCAATTGCAGTGTCCACCTCTGTGCCGAAAAGTTGTTTTTTATTGAACGGCATATTCAACACCGCTTGTTGAATTTCAGGTTTGAACCCGGAGGACCTGAGCCATTCGTGCCTCCTGATTGTTGCAGCAGTGTGGACGCTCCTGGCAGCTGTGTCTGCTGAGTCTAGGGCAGACCTAATTTGGTGATTGAAGATGGCTTGCCCTTCCTCTACTATCTGCTGAGTCCTGTTTTGATGTTCCTTGAAGAGATGCTGAATTAGATCTTTCATCTCACCCCAATGTGCCCTATCGTATCCAGCCAACAACGTCTGAGAGTTGGCTATTCTCCATTGGTTGGCTGCCTGGGATGCCATTCTCTTCCCTTCAGCATCAAATTTTCTGCTCTCTTTGTCTGGTGGGGGTGCATAACCTGACGGCTTCGAGTTTGCCCTCTTCCTAGCGGCACTTACTACTACTGAGTCTGGAGGGAGTTGCTGACTTTTATACACAGGATCAGACGGAGGTGGCTTGTATTTCTTCTCTACCCTGGGAGTTATTATTCTCGCTTTGAAAGGCTCGCTAAAGATTTGATCAGCATGTTTTAGCATGCTTGGGAGTATAGGGAGCGACTGGTATGTTGTGTGCGTGGAGGAGAGTGTATTAAATAAAAAATCGTCCTCCAACTGTTAAGTGTGCATGGTGACACTATGGTATGCTGCAGCCCTGGCTAGTACTTGATTGTCCCCTGTACTATCTTCAGGTGGTGAAGGCTTTGAGGGATAGCAGTCTGGGTCGTTATCGGGAATGGGATCTGGATCATAAAGATCCCAGGATCTATATTGTTGTGCTGTCAATCAAATTAATGTGATGGTGACTGCATAGGTGTAGGGCTGGTAGGAGGAGAGATATGTGGAGAGTGAGAAGGAGACTGAGAAGAAGAAAATTGAGGAGGTAGATGTCTCTCCTTTGTTCTTGGCACTTTAGCTGGAGGCTGTGCCGTGTCCAATTCCTTCTGAAAGGCTAATTTCCTCTTTGGTTTTGGAGGAGGTGCAGACAAAATTCTGCCCGTTTCTTTGTGGATATGAATCCTGGCTTGCCTTTCATCCATTTGCTCTATGATAGGCTGCATTTGTGAGTCCTCCTCAGTAGATTTTCGGCATTCTCTAAGTACTTTTGAAAGTCCACGCTCCTCAGTGTAAGTCAGTTTTTTCGGCTCCGAAATTGGCTTTTTCGGGATTGAAAAAGATGAGTCGAAGATGGTCTCTGTTCCGAAAAAGATTTTCGAGATTTCAACTCGGAAGAGCAGTGTTTGCTCGGTTCGGAAACGGAGCTTCGACTCGAGTCCAATGGCTTCGGAGGAGTGGCCTTTTTCGGTGCCGAACTTGTGGGTTGGTCACTGAATGTCTTTTTTCGGGTCGAGCCATGGCCTTCAGGGAGTGGCGGCCCCAAGGCCTTATATTTCGGCTTGGATGGAACAGGGGCAGGCGTACTCACGTGCTGTCCTGCCATGACCGGTCTGTCCTCCTCGGATTCCTGCTGGGAGTCGGATCCTTGAACAGAGACTGCGGTCTGCATGATCTCTTCCTCTTCGATGTCGAGATGTTCGGTGCTTTTGGATGCCATCTCGAGTCTCCGTGCTCTTCGGTTTCGGAGCGTCTTCTTGGATCGGAAGGATCTGCAGGCCTCGCAATTTTCTTCCCGATGGTCTGGGGAAAGGCAGAGATTACAGACGAGATGTTGGTCAGTATAACGGAATTTAGCATGGCACCGAGGACAGAATCGGAAAGGAGTCCGGTCCATGAGGCTTACACGTGGTCCGCCCGACGAGGCCCGAGTTGGGTGCAGGTGCTCCGAAGGGCGAGTAAAGATGTTTGATCCGACAGTACTGAAGTGTCGATAGACGGTGTAACGCGATCAAAACAACACGACGAGAAATAAAGAGTTTTCAAGCTTTTCCAAATCGAACTATCGGAGCGAAATGAAACACGTCCGAACCCAATGGCAGAAAGAAAACAATCTAACATGGAGTCGAGTCTTCGAAGAAAAACAACTTGTAACACTCCGAGCCCAACACTAGATGGCAGACGTATGCACAGCATGTGAATCTGCAGCGGAACATGCCACGAACAGATGTACACTGGGTAAGTGACATTTTCGATATATATATCTCTCTGAAGAGCATTCTTACACAGCGAGTGTACATTGATTTATGCGGACCAGCAATGGGTGCGGTTGACCGCATAATTATTCTTAAGGCATGACGCCCTTCTGTTCACTTCAGAGATTTCCTGAACCGAAAGAGATACAGTAGCAATAGTGAATATGCAATTAAAGAGATAGATTAATAAAGGCACCCACATTAGGGTATCACATGGGGTAAAAGCTATTGATATCTTGACAAGATCAGGGGCATAAACATCTTAATTCTCAGGACCAGCACCTTACATTCTGACACATCCCAGTTTGCCTCATCATGTTATTACCCATGTCCATGCTGTCCTCGTACATCTTATTAAAAAAAAATACCACACTGCAGTAATATCTGCAGAATCAGGATCATTACCAGGTTGTTGATTCACTAGATGGCAGACGTATGCACAGCTACACGGCATTGAACTTACTGGCTCAGTGAGGAACAGCCTGACATCTTATTTCTAACAGAACCATGGTTGAATGAGTCATCAGCCCCCACCTTGAAGCTTGCTCTCCCAGAGGGTTACACCTTTGTGCATGTTGACAGAACCGGGAGCATGATGTGGGAGGAGTAGCTATTGCCTTCAAGAAACATTTTAGGTGCTCTTGTTTATGAGAGGGTTGATAAGAAGGCTTACAATAATTAACCCAACACAAGTCCTACAGCTCTCTGTACCTGCTAGTACCTTAACTGGCCAAGTGGATTGGGAGCTTATGGAGACCAGTACTGGGTGTCCAGATGCTCCTCCAAAAGGCCTTTCATTCTTCAGCATACAACACTGAAATCCTGATGCTTAGGGACATGCCTTTCTGGAGCAGTATACCACAGACAGCAGTGTACTTCCCTCAGTCACTAGAACAGCAGTCGTCAAACTTTTTATGTTGCGCCCCCAGTGGGGGAAAAAATCATTGCACCCCCCCTTAGAATTTTTCAGAATTATTCAATAAAGCTGACAATGTTTAAATATGTTTAGGCCTAAATAAACTTTGAAGTTAAGTTCTGTTATCTTTTTGTAAATACAATTAAATACATGTTCGCCAACTATGCTATCCTGGTCAGGCAGGCCTTACTAACTTGTAACAGTATCCACAGCGTAATAATTAGAAATGGGAGTGGGGGTTTTGAAGAATATTTGCAGCCCCTTCCCTTTTGATACAAACGTCCAGCTTGGATACAAATGACAAAAAGATGTTAGTAATGGCCCATTGCAGAGCGTTCACTGCTGCTTATTTTTTGCCCAGCATAAAGGAAAGCACTGTTATCAGGGCAATGCTTCTTTTGGCCAGAGCCTGCCCGCACCCCCTGAATGAGGGTCTTCCCAGGGACATCACAGGCAGTTTTGAAAGATAGTGCTATGGCCAGGGTATTGAAGTTTGTTAGGAACGAGGTCAATAGAGCATACTTTACCAAAATCGCTTACAATTCCATCCTACAACATGATGCAGGTTTACTTCCCTCTCTGTGAAATCTGGAAACAGGCTTAGTGGCTCGCTAACGCTTCGAAGGCCCAAAAGGATCATATTGCTATGCCAAGAATGTGCCAAAAAGTCATATAAAATGGAATAGCTGAAGCCCTTTTCCATCGCCTGGTCATCTCCTATGCTTTACTCCCTCCGCCACCCATACCTCCTCCTTCCCTCATAATTTTCCCCATTTCATTTCCTTTACGCCACTCTCCCCCTTCTTGTCCCACTCCTAGCAATGCACAAACAACTATATGCATCAAGATATCTTGAATTATCTTTAGCTCTGCCTTACCTAAGGTGAGCTCAAAAATTGTACAATGCTTAATATATTTTAAAATATACATGCATTTTTACCGGCATTGCATTGCTTGGATCTTCTCCATACATGAACTGGACCTTCACAGTTATATTTCTTGCAGAACCTTGGCGATTTGCAAAGTTAAGGCTTTGTGGGTATACATACAGAAGATTTCTGTGAAAGTAAAGTGGAAAGTTGGGACAAATTACAGGAGTCTCATTTACAATACAATCTCCTTTGCACCAAGGGAACGTTACTATTTCAAGAACAAACACGTGTATGTGTGAGGGGTTGGAAGAAAAGTTCACAGCTTGGGCCCCTGAAAGAATATGTACAGCTACACCATTTGCTATGCAACACAATTTATTTTATTAATTAAAAATATTTTTCAACTACGGAATTAATAATCGAAAGTGCTGTATTTTGCAGATTTAAAAGGTTTATATGTCAGATATAATCTGAAAAACAGCATATCTATTTTATTGCCAACTTGCTTAATTTCAATTCTTTCAAAAATATTGCATATAAATAAACAAATTAGCATAAAAACAATTAAAATTAATGTGTAGCATTTCAAATTGAAATATCATTTATAGCTGGCAATCAGTCGAAGAAAAAATACATAATTGACCACTACTAAAACAAACACTGACTGCGTAAGAAAATAACATTATTTCCCCCACAATGACATGAATTAAATGTGTTCAGCGGCGTCTTTTTTAAAAGGCCACGTTAAATGAATGCTAAATAGGGAAACAAGCTGTTGTGGCACCGCTAATTACACAACTGAATTATCCAACCGCTGTTTCTTACATGTGTCTTCCCAGGAATCACCAATACCCACGTTTCCCATACTCAAATATAATTTGAAAAAGTCAATGGATAATAAGAACAAAAAATCATTTGGATTTATTTATCGCAAAGAACCTCAGGAGGTTAGAAAGACGATGGACGACTGCGGCATATCAAGGGAGCGTCTCGCGAGTAACGGAAGCTGTCAGCGGTTTATGTTTATTCATCAAGTAAGGGGAATGGGGGCTCGGGGGGAGCAGAGGGCTTGCCCGGTCTCCCCCCGGGCTTTTCGGGCCGGAGTGGTACAGGCCACTGATGAGTTGGGGATTGGTGGTCGGTGCAGGAAGGGGCGGGTTGTTGGTGGGAGGATAAAAGACAGGGGCAGGGTGTGGGCGGCCTCTTTGGCCGTCGTCACACCCAGTAGGCGTGTTTGTCTTCGTGCTTGGGAGTTTATTTGTAATTGTGGTAGGAGTTTTATTACGGTTTGGAGGCGTTTTTGAGGCGGAGCTTGTCGTAATAATTTCGTTTACATTAGTAGAGGGCATTGTGGTGTATTTGTTATTGTCAGGAGCATAAGGAGTTTGAGTGAATATGGAGTTGAACAAGGTGGTGCAGGCCCTAAAAACGTTGAGGGATGAGGGCAGGGAAGATTTAATTAGAGAAGGTGTATTGGAGGAGGCGTGGGTAGGTTTAAAAAGGCCGAGGAGGTTATCGGCGCAAAGGGTGAGCGCTGCTGTAGCGGCGTGCTCTTCTCCTTCAGAAAAAGCGAAGAAATTCAAAACGAAGAGCGCGGAAGGACGGAAAGTCGCGGGCTCACCTGTGCAGCCCCAAGAGGTGTTGGTGCCCGCTTTAGGGCCGGATGAAGCTAGTGGGTCTCGTCGACGGGGTGCGGGGCGGCTGCTGAGGCGTTCGGGTGTCTCCTTAGCAAGGAGAGTGGCTGCAGGAGGGAGGGGGGTTGGCCGCGTGGGCGCGATGGTGGTTGGAGGGAGACAGGGGGCGCGGCTTGCGAGCGCGCGTCATGCAGGCCAGCAAAGAGGTGGGCGGGGGCGGAAACAAGCCCAATTGCCACGCGAAAACGCGGCTGAATGCGAGGCGGCCATTTTGAAGGAAAGAACCTTGGGAGCCACAAATAAAATGGCGGCGCCCAGCGAGAAGTTTAGTTTTATGGGAAGTCGATTAAAAAAAGGGCAGGCGGTTGATACAAGGTTTTTTGAGGAGGGTGGAGAGCGTAAGGAGGAGGTAATTGTGATTTCAGATGAGGAATTGGAAGGCCAGGGTAGTTTGGGGTACATTCCAGAAGCTATGGGTTTATTGGAGGAGAGTGTTGTTGAGATGGGAATTGGTGTAGCTGGGCTAAGAGAGACAGGCTTTGGAAAGGAGTGGAGTGTGGAGAGTTATGGTGCTAATGTTAGTGATTCTAACGTTTTGGAAGTAAGTGAGAAATTGGTTTGTGCAGACTTAGAAGGTGTGATGACTAGAGATTTGGGTAGCAGTCAGGCTGGTAGGACTACTGGTAGGGGCGAGGTTAGCGTTTTGGCGAACAGGTGGCAGCCAGGATTGCAGGATTTTAGCGCTGGGTGTGACGCTCCTCGGTTTCTGGGCAGGCTGAGCGAGATGGCGGTGCATCAGGATGCCGGGCGGCATGCTGGTGGGCAGAGTTTACCGGTTAAGGCCAGGGCGCTTTTGGTACACCGGAAAGAAGGGAGGGTAAATTCCGGAGCGGTTTACCCGACAGCGAGGGAAGCAGGTGCTCGTTGTTTGCTGGGTCACAGTGCGGGCTCAGTTTTGGATGATGAACAGCCTTCCACCAGCTGGGGCGCTGGTGCAAGTTTTGCAAGGCCAGAAGAAACTCTGCTTGACTACGAAGAAGACGATGAAGTCCAGAATGCAAGGGTAGTGGTACCAGTTTTGCAGGCAACGGTTCCAGAAGTGGTCCAGGGCGATCACTCTAAAAATCGTCGCAGTACACCTGGGAATTTACCTAGAGGTGAGATTGGGCTGGGTCTGGGTCGAAATGTTGGTGGTTATGGGAGGGAGGTATGTGGTGCAGGCGGGGTGGACGCTTCTGTGCAGGTGGATTGCGTTACTGTTAATGGGGCAGGTAAGTCAGGGGTGTTGGGGGTTGTGCCGAAAGATGATGAGTTAAAGGTATTGCAGGAGTCAGTAAAGGAAGGGGGTGTACTAAATGCTGATGTGTCGGGAAGAGGTAAAAAATTGCCGTACATGGGAGTGGCGATGCCTTTGGGGGCGCATCTCACTCAGAATTTAAAGGATAAGATTTGGAAAGGTGAATTTGTGGATGTGTTTAAACTATTGCATAGAGAGGTGCAAGCGAAGGAAGGGTCAAAGGAAGAGGAGTGGGAGTTGGCCAGGAGACCTAAAGTTCCGACAAATATTGAAAATTGGACATCGGCCTTTCTGATTTATGCAAGCGTCTATTGTGAAAGGCACAAGGATTCGTGTATTGCTTTGTTTAAATATATGGATGTGGTGTGGCGGGCCCAAATGGATTATGGGGGCTTTGGGTGGTTTCGGTACGACGAGGAATTTCGTGCAAGGAAGGCGATGGACCCATCCAAAGCTTGGGGGGAAATAGATAATGAGTTGTGGATGCAGTGGTTAAGGACAGCCAGGTATGCTCCTACTACGCACACTGCAAGTGGTCTCCCGGTACAATATAAGCCCTTTCAGGGGCGTCCCACCCAATTTGGGGTGGGTTTTGGACAGCATGGGCAATTGCAAGGGAATGGGTCTTGCTGGGCATTTAACAGCAGCTTCTGCAATAGGCAGCCCTGTAGATTTCGGCATGATTGCTCCCATTGCGGAGGCAGGCACCCAGCTTTTCAGTGTTTTGGAGGAATGCACTGGGGATGGCAGGGACAGCAAAATAGAGGTGGTGACAGGGGCAGAGGCCAGATTCAGCATGTTGTTGGAAAAGGGCCCTACGCCTATTAAATGTGAGACTATTTCTTATTGGCTACGTTGGTATCCTCGAAGGGATGAAGCGAAGGTGTTGTGGAGTGGTTTTGTTGAAGGTTTTCGCTTATGCTATCAAGGTCCTAGAGTGCGAAGGTGGGCCAACAATTTGAAATCGGCAAGGACTTATCCGGAGGTGGTTCAGGCAAAATTGGACAAGGAATTGGAATTGGGAAGGATGGTAGGCCCCTTTTTGGAGTGGCCTTTGGCCAACTTGACTATTTCGCCCCTAGGAGTGGTTCCTAAAAAACAGACAGGTGAATTTAGGTTGATACATCATTTGTCTTGGCCAGCGGGGAGTTCAGTCAATGATTTGATCGCTGTTGAGGACACTGTTGTGCACTATGCATCAGTGGATGAAGCTGTTGCCTTGGTGAGGAAGTGTGGACAAGGGGCGGAGATGGCAAAAGCGGACATTAAATCAGCTTTTCGGTTATTGCCTGTTCACCCGGAAGATTTTTCTTTGTTGGGGATTCAGTTCGGGGGTGTGATTTATGTGGATCGCATGCTTCCAATGGGTTGTTCGGTTTCTTGTTCCTTGTTCGAAATGTTCAGCACGTTTTTGCAGTGGTGTTTCCAGTACAGGAGAGGGGACAGGTTGGTGACACATTATTTAGATGATTTTTTCTTTGTGGGGGCGGCAGGAACAGGGTCATGTGGCAGGGATTTGTTGGAGTTTAAGGACTTGATGTCTGAATTTGGGGTGCCGTTGGCAAAGGAGAAGACGGAGGGCCCTTTGACATGTATTAGTTTTCTTGGCATTGAGCTGGATTCGTTGAGGATGGAGGTGAGGTTACCTCAGGACAAAGTGAGGCAGTTGATTTTGCTTTTGGAGGACACGGTAAAAATAAATAAGTTGGAGTTGCGGCGAGCTCAGGAATTACTGGGACATTAGAATTTCGCTTGTAAGGTGGTCAGAGTGGGAAGAGCCTTTTGTAGGAGACTTGGTTTTGCAATGAAGGGTGCGACGTTACCACATCATCACATTAGGATCAAGGCTCAAGTGAAGGAGGATCTGAAAATGTGGATTTGTTTTTTGCAGGATGTTAATGGAGTGTCTATGTTGGTGGATGACTCGGATTGGTTTTGGCAGGTGCAGTTGTTTTCTGATGCATCTGGAGCCCATGGTTTCGGGCTGTTTTGGGATGGTCATTGGATGGCGGAGGCTTGGCCAGCTAAATGGAAAGAAGCAAGGCATAGCATTGCCTTTTTGGAATTTTTTCCATTAGTGGTGGCGTTGGTAGTCTGGGGTTCCCACTTAGCTAATCGGAATGTGGTGTTTAACGTGGACAATCAGACAGTGGTAGCATTGGTGAATTCGCAAAAGGCGAAGGAGGTTAAGGTATTGAAATTGCTGCGTATTTTCTTGTTGCATTGCTTGAAATTCAATGTTCTGTTCAAGGCTAAGTATATCCCGGGAATCAATAATGATATTGCTGATGCCCTATCTCGTTTTCAGTGGCAGAGGTTCCGTGGTCTAGCACCGGGAGCGGATATGGAGAAGACGCTGGTACCGGGGGAGTTGTGGGCTTTAGGAGATTAAGGATGTTGGAGCTGGTACAGCGGTCTATAGCCCCGTCTACAAGGAAGAGTTATGGTCAGGCCTGGTTGGAGTTCTTGGAAGCAGGAGCGGTGAAGGTGGTTGGGGGGGATGACGTCGTCATTAGGAGACGAGGTATGGCGGTTTGCTTCATTATGCATTTGATTGATAAAGGTTTGTCTGCGGTTACAATTGCAGGTAAGTTGGCAGGGATATCATTTTACGGTAAGTATTTTTGGGGTTATGACCCAGTGGAGGGAGAGATTTGCAGGCGGATTTTAGCGGGTTGGGCCAGGTCGGGAGGTGCAAGGTGGGATAGAAGGAGGCCAATCACATCACATTTATTGCGGGCCATTTTACGGGCACTGGAGGTCGTTTGTTTCTCAGATTGGGAGGTGGGTTTGTTATCTTTATGCATGGCTTGGCTCTTTCATGGAGCGTTTCATATTTCAGAGTTGTTAGGTTTAAAGGGGAGGGAAGGATTATTGCTTTCCAATGTACAGGTAAGTGGAGGGGATGTTGTGGTTTGGTTGGGTAAAACAAAAGGGGATCAGTTGGGCAGAGGTCAGGAGGTTGTTTTACGGCGTACAGGCTCCCAAGATTGTCCGGTTAGGTTGTGGTTTAATTTTGCAGGTAAGTTGCCTAAGTCCACAAGGTTTGTATTTTTGCATCAGGATGGTTCTTCTTTATCGGCATCTCAGGTTTTGGCGGTTTTAAAAATGTGCTTGAGGCGGTTGGGTTTGGATCCGGGATTATACGGGACTCATTCTTTTAGGATTGGCGCGGCAACAGAAGCCAGGAGACTGGGGAGGAGTGATCAAGTAATTCAAAACTTGGGTAGGTGGAGGTCACAGTGTTTTAAACGTTATATTAGAGCAGATAAATGATCATAGGGTGATCTTGAATGGTAAATGGGTTCTTTTCAAATTTGTTCTTTTGCTCCTTTTAACTATCTGCTCTTTTCCTCCTGTTCTAGCTGTCAGTTTTGGGGTGCTTTCCTTTGGGGTGGGCTTACAGTGAGGGGGTGAGACATACTTTTAACATCTTTTTTGCTTCGTAGGTTGTGTTGGGGGTCCAAACGGAGTATGTACGGTGTGGATCGTCGGGCACTCATTCATTCGCTGGGCTGAGAAGCAGGCTGCGACGAGGCATTTTGGTCGACAATTGGGTTTGGATGGTGTGAGGGTTAAAGTTAGTTGGGTGGGTAAGAGTGGGATGAGGTGGGGAGAGCTTTTATATGTTCTTTCACAAAGGATTCGGCAAGGTGTTGCCCTGATTTATTGGTTATTCATCTGGGCGAAAATGATTTGGTTTCCCTTTTGGGTATAGGTTTACTGAAGGCAATGAAGTTAGATTTGCTACGCATTAAGGAGAAGTGGTCAGGGACACACATTGTCTGGACGGGACTGGTACCTCGGAGGGTCTGGAGGGGGGCTCATTCTTTTCAAGGCATAGAGAAACAGCGAAAGAAGGTGAATAGGGAAATGAGGTCTTTTTGTCGAGTTCAAGGTTTTTCTGTGTTGAGTCATGACAATATTAGCGGTTCAGATGTAGGTTTTTTCCGTCAGGATGGGGTTCATTTATCCTTTTTGGGTAATGAGATTTATTTGTTTGAGTTACGAATGATGATTGCGGACCTGTTGGGGGTTAAGCTATGGGATAGATAGATGGGGTCGGGTGGGGCAGGAAAACGCCTACCGGGTTTTCCTGTGTGGCGAGGGGTTTATGGTCAAGAAGCATTTCGGGTGGGGAAAGGGATCGATATAAAAATCAGTGGACAGGGAATTTACACAAGGCAAGGGGAATTTTAGAAGGGATGGGTAAGGGGTAGGTCAGGTCAAGGTGGTAGGCATAAGGGGTAGGTTGAATGGGTTCTTTAGAGGGAGGGGGAGGGGATAGGAGGAAAGTTATGTATTAGTGAGGTTATGTAGTTTTGTAAGGCTTTATGCCAAGGTGTTTATATTGCCAGACCTGTTCTATTAAAGCGGCCTTTTACCCCTTAACAACGAGTTTGTGGTTTGTTCACTCTTTGGGCCCGATGGGGGATCGGGGGGAGCAGAGGGCTTGCCCGGTCTCCCCCCCGGGCTTTTCGGGCCAGAGTGGTACAGGCCACTGATGAGTTGGGGATTGGTGGTCGGTGCAGGAAGAGGCGGGTTGTTGGTGGGAGGATAAAAGACAGGGGCAGGGTGTGGGCGGCCTCTTTGGCCGTCGTCACACTCAGTAGGCGTGTTTGTCTTTGTGCCCGCCCGCCCTCCCATGCATTGATTCTTGTTCCTGTGGGATTTTTTGTTTTCGGACCCCCTTTTTGTTTGGTGTTTTGTGGTTGGAGGTGTTTTTTGCAATTAGTGAGGCGTTGTAGGTTGGGCATTCATAAGTTTCAGCTTTGACAGGACAGGTCTGGGTTTTGTTTTGGTTAATTGTTCATTAGATGTGTTTGTATGTCAAGGGGGGTTTGGGGTGGTTTTATTATTTTTGCCGCTGGTAGTCAGGTCTGGCTGCGGGGGGTATATGGTCAAGAAGCATTTCGGGTGGGGAAAGGGATCGATATAAAAATCAGTGGACAGGGAATTTACACAAGGCAAGGGGAATTTTAGAAGGGATGGGTAAGGGGTAGGTCAGGTCAAGGTGGTAGGCATAAGGGGTAGGTTGAATGGGTTCTTTAGAGGGAGGGGGAGGGGATAGGAGGAAAGTTATGTATTAGTGAGGTTATGTAGTTTTGTAAGGCTTTATGCCAAGGTGTTTATATTGCCAGACCTGTTCTATTAAAGCGGCCTTTTACCCCTTAACAACGAGTTTGTGGTTTGTTCACTCTTTGGGCCCGATGGGGGAACGGGGGGAGCAGAGGGCTTGCCCGGTCTCCCCCCCGGGCTTTTCGGGCCGGAGTGGTACAGGCCACTGATGAGTTGGGGATTGGTGGTCGGTGCAGGAAGAGGCGGGTTGTTGGTGGGAGGATAAAAGACAGGGGCAGGGTGTGGGCGGCCTCTTTGGCCGTCGTCACACCCAGTAGGCGTGTTTGTCTTCGTGCCCGCCCGCCCTCCCATGCATTGATTCTTGTTCCTGTGGGATTTTTTGTTTTCGGACCCCCTTTTTGTTTGGTGTTTTGTGGTTGGAGGTGTTTTTTGCAATTAGTGAGGCGTTGTAGGTTGGGCATTCATAAGTTTCAGCTTTGACAGCACAGGTCTGGGTTTTGTTTTGGTTAATTGTTCATTAGATGTGTTTGTATGTCAAGGGGGGTTTGGGGTGGTTTTATTATTTTTGCCGCTGGTAGTCAGGTCTGGCTGCGGGGGGTTTATGGTCAAGAAGCATTTCGGGTGGGGAAAGGGATCGATATAAAAATCAGTGGACAGGGAATTTACACAAGGCAAGGGGAATTTTAGAAGGGATGGGTAAGGGGTAGGTCAGGTCAAGGTGGTAGGCATAAGGGGTAGGTTGAATGGGTTCTTTAGAGGGAGGCGGAGGGGATAGGAGGAAAGTTATGTATTAGTGAGGTTATGTAGTTTTGTAAGGCTTTATGCCAAGGTGTTTATATTGCCAGACCTGTTCTATTAAAGCGGCCTTTTACCCCTTAACAACAAGTTTGTGGTTTGTTCACTCTTTGGGCCCGATGTAACAAGATTCTTTCTGGAAGTAATGCCCTGTTTTAATTACACCGAGAATTAACGTATATAATTTAATGATAACTGTTATCCCCCGAGAAAACGAGGAAATAAACACTTTCTAAATATATTGCGCTACAAACGGCACGGCACGGCACACAAATCAGTGTAATAAATACATGTGCCACTAACATTTCCGTTCACTGGTAATAGGTTCCATGACAGTATATTGTATAATCTGCACATGAACGCCAATTCACCCAAAATGCCAGGGATAGCGGAAGTGACATCACAGACTCGTTGACCTTCAGTTTCATTCATACACACAACATGCTTACCCATACACACATTCACACTTACACACGCTCCCTCTCACGCACACACTCACGATCAAGCACTCATACTTACCTTAGATGCCAGGGAGGGACACAGTCCAGCTAATTGTATTTTTACTGCACTAATAGAGAATAATCAAACATTATTTACTAATAGTGTAATAAAAAATGAGAGGAAACAACGCGCAAGGAGCCTCACCCGACGTCCCCAATGACGCACTGACATTGTGCTCCTGGCACTGATCTTTGCAGCTCTGAATTCAGGGGTCGCAAAGGGAGTGACAGGGGTCGCAAGGGGCAAGCCAGGGGTCGCAGCCACGACCACTGGCAACCCCCAAATGACGTCTATGAATCTGCACCCATTTACTTTCATTGTGTGTAGTGTGGCTGTAGCTCACTGGCTGTCCTAAAGAGTCTATTTCCGAGAAGCCTCAACTTAAAATGCACAAACCCCTTTTTTCGTTAAAAAAAACAGTACAATCTCTTTAAGGGAGTTAGTGGTCTTCATTGCCGAGTCTCCGTTAAGAGCCATTGCTAATTGGTATATTTATAAAAACGGAAGTACAATTATTAGGGCACGTGTGTCAACCTTACAGGTGTATGAAACAACATTTCTAAGTATAGAAGCTGATTTAAATGAAGCAGAACAAGCTACGAATGCTTCAGGCATAGCTTTTCTAGTCAAATAATTTAACTTGTTATTCAGTGATAGGTTCTGTCATGACCAACTCACACTTCAATTGTTGTTAAATATCACAAAAGTGCAACACTTGATGTCACAACATGTTTCAAGCAACTAGAAGGGTGAAGCCAGGGAAGGGGGCAGACGAGTCAATGGCTCCTTTTCATGGAAGAAAACAATCTTCTTTGTCAGTCGAGGTGGATTCGTTGTAAATCAGAGTCCAGCTCGACCATGGGCAAGGTGTAGAGAGTATATTTAGAGAAGGAGCGCTTTTCTAGGTCACACTGTCCTCTAATGCCCCATTAATGGTGCACAAAGGACAGTCTTGACAGTGAACGGTTCAAAGTAACTGGGCAATGGGCTAAAAGTGACTCCTGCATCACTGTTAACCCCAGAATATAAAGTCATACGAGTAAAAGTTATGGCACTGTAACATCTGTATAAAAACTCATAAGCAATTCATAATGCAGAGACTTATATAAGGAAGGTACAAACATTCCCTATATTCACTGAATGTGCTTTACTTGCTCCCTGCAAAATGACTGACTCTTCACTGAGCTCCTCTGAAACTCCAGTCCTGATGGAGAAAGGCCCCAACATTATGGGCTTTCTTCCTTGAAATTGTAGGAGTAGCAAGCAAGCATGTACCTTGGGATCTGGACCCTGTTGCCCTGAAGAATCGTAAGATGAACATAGGCCTCTGGAGGAGAACACAAGCAATGCCAGACTGATTTTGGCCTACTTGGGCCTCCTCCGTGAGGTGTAACTTAAGTCATGTGGCAGAGTGAGCGCAGGACTCACCTAGCTCAAAAATCATCTAAAGGGAACTGCTAGCACTATTAGTTACCAGAGAGATTTAATCTACTGTACAATGAAAAAAGGTTGGAGTTGGTAACTTTATCTCTGTGCCCCAAGGTAGCCCAGAAGTATTTGGCCTGGAACTTGGACCATGGGCTTCACCATTTTCTGATACTATTTCAAATGAATTTGGTTCAGCTAAATGAATTAATGGCAAACAGGTCCTCCTCTGGCAAATCTGGGAAAGAATGGGGATCCAGGAGCTTAATCATGTTTTGCTTGTTTGTCCAGCACTATTACTTCTGCGCTGCCACCTCTCACAGCCAATGTTTTAAAAGAAAAATATTAAAACTGTAGAGGCTGCGCAAGAGTTTCTCTTTCATCCAAAATATGAAGTAATTTGTACAAAACTTTTAACATCTTTTAAAGGTTATATTAATCTAGATTTAGGATTGCTGCTGTGGAGGGTGAGAACATTTTTTTAGCTGCTCATAATGGTGTAATTTGCACATAAGTTTATTATTTTAGGGATTTATGAATTCATCTAATTTGTGTTCAAGTGGCTGCTATAGAAATGAGATCAAGTGTACAAATGTTTTATAATTCCTATGCTTATTCGTTCATCTCCTTTAATTGTGTAATCTGCTAACATACTACTTATGGTATTGTTATGATTTTATGTAGACCTCTTTTGAGCTCCAAATCATAAATAAAGAATTGAATTGAACTAACTGAATTGACTCACGTATCGGCATACACATCTCTTCTGATGGTGTTGCATGTAAGAAAAGCCAAATGTGACGGGTGGAATGTTTGCAGGCAGTGGTAGACGCTGGCAAATGCATGGGGCAGCATCCCAGTCCACTTCACTTGCCCATCATGTCACTCCAGTCCATTCTATTTGTGGATTCAGACATATTTCTACAAGAATTGACAAGCCAGGCCCTCTCTGGACATGGATACACACAACCCTGGACCAGATTCAGCCTAGCTAAGCATCTTTGGTGAATTGTAGCTTGAGTCCTGTGGCACAGTGAACACAGGGTCCCAAAAGCTCAAAACGGACAGAAAGCAAACACTTATTCTATGCAGGTTCCTGAATAATTAAGAATGTGCCCTCTAGGAAGGATAACAAGTCTTCCATAAATGGAAATAAAGGGAAAGAGAAGATGAGAGACCGTCAACCCCTGGAGAGGAAATCGAAAGCAATTTTATTGAATGTATACTTCCACGGAAACATCATCTGTTTGAGATCTAGTGTACTGTGGAAAATAAAAGCTTCAATCATCATAATGGAGAACACGCTTTGTAATCTAAGTAAAAAGGTGGTGCAGTTTTCCATCATCATAGATGGAAAAACCAAGAAGAATGATGTGCAGGGCCAGAACTGGTGCAGTTTTCAAATGATGGATGGTAATGTGCTCAATGAAGAGAGAAAATAAAACAACCTCACCATTCTAGAAAACTGAGAATGATACAAAGTGACCAATATCTTGTTGATACCACCACAGACAGAAGGGGGTCTTGACTTATTGCTCAGTGGATTCCTAATCTCCCAGACCCAAGTTAAATTTTGGGTGAGAAAACTGACTGGGAATTTGAAGAAGTGGTTAGACTGGATATTTCGTATGACTGATGAGTGTGTTTAAGATATCATTCTGACCTTGACCGATGGCATGAGTCAGCAGTATTTCGGGCTCACAGAGTTATACTTTTCCGAGAACTGAAGAGCAGTCAAGGTGAGTTTCCACCATCCACCCAAACTGAATTTCCTCAAAAGGGACAGAACAGATTTTCTGTGTCCCAAAGAGGGTAGAGACGACCTTGTTGTCTGCATGTGACACTGTGTTATGAAAGAGGTTTATGTTAAGAGGAGTAACACAGTGTTGAAGATGGTTAACCAGACTGCAAAAGTATTTACTGAAAACCGAGAATAATGAAAATGTCACTTACCCAGTGTACATCTGTTCGTGGCATTAGTCGCTGCAGATTCACATGTTTGGCACAGTCCGCTGCCTGGTGTTGGGCTCGGAGTATTACAAGTTGTTTTTCTTCGAAGAAGTCTTTTTGGTCACGGGACCGAAGGACTCCTCCCTCCTCGGCTCCATTGCGCATGGGCGTCGACTCCATCTTAGATTGTTTTCCCCGCAGAGGGTGAGGATGGAGTTGTTTGGTATAAATAGTGCCCATGCAATGGAGTGAATATGTATGTACGTTAAGAGTTTATAATAATTATTTACAAATGTTCAGATGTTTAAGATTTATGATCTACTTCTAAACGGCTACAGGCTTCCCGGGGAGGTGGGAGGGTACATGTGAATCTGCAGCGACTAATGCCACGAACAGATGTACACTGGGTAAGTGACATTTTCAGTTCGATGGCATATGTTGCTGCAGATACACATGTTTGGCATAGACTATAAAGCAGTTACCTCCCCTAAAAGCGGTGGTTTAGCCTGTAGGAGTTGAAGTAGTTTGGAATAATGTTCTTAGTACAGCTTGGCCCACTGTAGCTTGTTGTGCATTTAGTACGTCTACACAGTAGTGTTTAGTAAACGTATGAGGCGTAGACCAGGTTGCAGCCTTACATATTTCGCTCATAGGAATGTTTCCTAGAAAGGCCATTGTAGCACCTTTCTTTCTGGTTGAGTGTGCCTTTGGTGTAATAGGCAATTCTCTTTTGGCTTTAAGATAGCATGTTTGAATACATCTGACTATCCATCTAGCAATGCCTTGTTTAGAGATTGGATTTCCTATGTGTGGTTTTTGAAAAGCTATGAACAGTTGTTTTGTTTTCCTGATTAGCTTTGTTCTGTCAATGTAATACATTAGTGCTCTTTTGATGTCTAATGTATGTAGTGCCCTTTCAGCCACAGAATTTGGTTGTGGGAAGAACACTGGCAATTCTACTGTTTGATTTAAATGGAATGGTGAGATTACCTTTGGCAGAAATTTTGGATTTGTTCTTAGAACTATTTTATTGTTGTGTATTTGAATAAATGGTTCTTGTATGGTAAATGCCTGTATTTCACTTACTCTTCTGAGGGATGTGATTGCAATGAGAAATGCGACCTTCCAGGTTAGATATTGCATTTCACAGGAATGCATGGGTTCGAAAGGTGGACCCATGAGTCTTGGTAAGACGATGTTAAGATTCCATGAAGGAACTGGTGGTGTTCTTGGTGGTATAATTCTTTTTAGCCCTTCCATGAATGCTTTAATAACTGGTATTCTAAATAGAGACGATGAATGAGTAGTTTGTAGGTAAGCAGATATTGCTGCGAGGTGTATTTTTATAGATGAAAAAGCGAGATTTGCTTTTTGCAAATGTAGTAAGTATCCTACTATGTCTTTAGTAGAGGCATGTAATGGTTGTATTTGATTGGCATGGCAGTAGTAAACAAATCTTTTCCACTTAGATGCATAGCAGTGTCTAGTGGAAGGTTTTCTAGCTTGTTTTATGACCTCCATGCATTCTTGTGTGAGGTCTAAGTGTCCGAATTCTAGGATTTCAGGAGCCAAATTGCCAGATTCAATGATGCTGGGTTTGGATGCCTGATCTGTTGTTTGTGTTGTGTTAACAGATCTGGCCTGTTGGGTAGTTTGACATGCGGTACTAGTGAAAGGTCTAGTAGAGTTGTATACCAAGGTTGTCTTGCCCATGTGGGTGCTATCAGTATGAGTTTGAGTTGGTTTTGACTCAACTTGTTTACTAGATATGGAAGGAGAGGGAGAGGGGGAAAAGCGTACGCAAATATCCCTGACCAACTCATCCATAGAGCATTGCCTTGTGATTCGCGGTGTGGGTACCTGGATGCGAAGTTTTGGCATTTTGAGTTTTGTTTTGTTGCGAACAAATCTATCTGGGGTGTTCCCCAAATTTGAAAGTACTTGTTCAGAACTTGGGGGTGAATTTCCCATTCGTGGACTTGTTGGTGGTCTCGCGAAAGGTTGTCTGCTAGTTGGTTTTGTATTCCTGGAATAAATTGTGCTATTAGGCGAATGTTGTTGTGAATGCCCACTGCCAAATTTTTTGTGTTAGGAGGCACAATTGTGTTGAGTGTGTTCCTCCTTGTTTGTTTAAATAATACATTGTTGTCATGTTGTCTGTTTTGACAAGAATGTATTTGTGTGTTATTATGGGTTGGAAGGCTTTTAACGCTAGAAATACTGCTAACAGTTCTAGGTAATTGATATGAAATTTTGTTTCGTGTATATCCCATTGTCCTTGAATGCTGTGGTGATTGAGGTGTGCTCCCCACCCTGTCATGGAAGCATCTGTTGTTATAACGTATTGAGGCACTGGGGCCTGAAATGTCCGCCCTTTGTTTAAATTTTTGCTGTTCCACCATAGAAGCGAGAGGTATGTTTGGCGGTCTACCAACACCAGATCTTGAAGTTGACCCTGTGCCTGTGACCATTGTGATGCTAGACACTGTTGTAAGGGTCGCATGTGTAGTCTTGCGTTTGGGACAATGGCTATGCATGATGACATCATGCCTAGAAGTTTTAGCACAAATTTTGCTTGTATCTTTTGGTTTGGAAACATAGCACTTATTACCTTGTGGAATGCCTGCACTCTTTGTGGACTTGGAGTGGCAATTCCTTTTGATGTGTTGATGGTTGCTCCTAGATATTGTTGTGTTTGACACGGTTCTAGGTGTGATTTTGTATAGTTGATGGAAAACCCCAGTTTGTGAAGGGTTTGTATGACAAATGTGGTGTCGTTTGCGCATTTTTTTACTGTGTTGGTCTTGATTAGCCAATCGTCTAGGTAAGGGAACACATGTATCTGTTGTCTCCTGATGTGTGCTGCTACTACTGCTAGACATTTTGTGAACACTCTTAGTGCAGTTGTTATTCCGAATGGCAACACCTTGAATTGGTAATGTATTCCTTTGAATACGAACCGTAGGTACTTTCTGTGAGAAGGGTGTATTGGTATATGAAAGTACGCATCCTTTAGGTCTAATGTGGTCATGTAATCTTGCTGTTTGAGCAGTGGAATGATGTCTTGTAGTGTGACCATGTGAAAATGGTCCGATATGATGTAGGTATTTAGTGTCCTGAGATCTAATATTGGTCTTAATGTTTTGTCTTTTTTTGGAATGAGAAAGTACAGGGAGTAGACTCCTGTGTTTTTTTGTTGTACTGGTACTAACTCTATTGCATCCTTTTGCAGTAGTGCTTGAACTTCTAGTCCTAAAAGTTCTAAATGTTGTGGTGAAATTTTGCGTGTTTTGGGGGGGATGTTTGGTGGGAAGTTGTGGAATTCTATGCAATAGCCATGTTGGATTATTGCTAATACCCAATTGTCTGTTGTAATCTGTTGCCAAGATTGGTAGAATTGGCTTAGTCTTCCCCCCACTGGTGTTGAGTGAAGGGGTTGCGTGACTTGAAAGTCACTGTTTAGGTGGAGGTGTTTTTGGAGTCTGGAATCTTCCCCTACTCCTTGGGAATTGACCCCCCATATATCCCCTGAAACCTCCCCTTTGGAAGGAACCCTGATATGGTGTGGTTCTTGTTTGTTGGCTGGTGGAGTCTGTGGGTTGGCCACGAAACCCCCCTCTAAATGGAGTTTTTCTGAAAGAGCCTCTGCTCTGCGGGGAGTAGAGTGCGCCCATGGCCTTGGCCGTGTCTGTGTCCTTTTTACGTTTTTCAATGGCTGTATCCACTTCAGGGCCAAAAAGTTGTTTTTCGTTGAAGGGCATATTAAGGACAGCCTGCTGGATTTCAGGTTTGAAGCCTGAAGTGCGGAGCCAAGCGTGTCTCCTTATGGTGACAGCAGTGTTGACTGTTCTCGCTGCAGTATCGGCTGCGTCCAGTGAAGAGCGGATTTGATTGTTTGAGATCGTTTGTCCCTCTTCAACTATTTGCTGCGCCCTTTTTTGGTATTCTTGGGGAAGATGGTCTACGAGAAGTTGCATCTCATCCCAGTGAGCGCGGTCATATCTGGCCAGCAGCGCTTGAGAATTTGCGATGCGCCACTGGTTGGCTGCCTGTGATGCTACTCTTTTCCCTGCCGCATCAAATTTTCTGCTTTCTTTGTCCGGAGGTGGGGCGTCACCAGATGTATGGGAATTTGCTCTTTTGCGAGCTGCCCCTACTACTACGGAGTCAGGTGGTAACTGCGAAGTAATAAACACTGGATCTGTGGGTGGTGGTTTGTATTTTTTATCCACCCTTGGGGTGATGGCTCTTGATTTTACGGGCTCTTCAAAAATTTGTTTTGCGTGCCGTAACATCCCCGGTAGTATTGGGAGACATTGATATTGGCTATGTGTAGCCGAGAGGGTGTTAAATAAAAAATCATCCTCTATAGGGTCTGAATGCAGTTGGACATTGTGGAATTCTGCAGCCCTAGCCACCAGTTGTGAGTATGAGGTACTGTCCTCTGGCGGTGACGGCTTTGTGGGGTATGAATCTGGATCATTGTCCGGCACTGGGGTGTCGTATAGGTCCCAAGCGTCTTGATCCTGATCATCTTGACTTATGGTAGTTTGCGCTGGTGAGTGCATTTGTGGCGGTGTTTGTGCCGGCGATGCCTGTTGTAGTGGAGAGGGCGGAGGCGTGACTTTTTTGACCACTTTGGCTTGTGGTTGTGCGTCATCCTTGAGGAGACTGATCCTTCTTTTCCTCATTATTGGGGGAAGGGTTGATATCTTCCCTGTGTCTTGCTGGATGTACAGTCTCTTTTGTGTGTAGTCTGATTCTACACTTTGGAGCTCTTGTCCAAATCTGTGCATCTGGCCACTTATTCCTTGTTCCTCTGAGTAGGATGAAGGTGTGGTATTTTTCGGCGCCGAGAGAGAATCTTTTTTCGGTTTCGGCACCGACAGAATTTTTGTTCCTTTCGGCATGGATTCTCGGTGCCGATGTTTTTCGGTGCCGGTATCTTGTCTTTGTCTCTCGGAGCCGCTTTCTCGGCTCCGAGGTTGCTCCATGGCGGTCCCTCGACCGGAGTCGGGTGTCTTCGCTATGGGCGTGCCCTTTTTCGGCGCCTTCGACGGGTCGCCTGTTTTATGGGTCGAGCCATGGCCTGTTGGCAGTGGCGTCCCCTGGGCTTTCGTTTTGTCGATGGTTTTACTTTTCGACGTCTTACTCACAGTTTGTTGCTGTTGTTCGACGTCGGAGTCTCCGGATTCTGATTCCGGAACCGAGAATATTTCCTCTTCGTCATTGAAACGTTGTTTTGTCGGCGTGGACGCCATTTGTAGACGCCTGGCTCTTCGGTCCCGGAGTGTTTTTCTGGACCGGAAGGCTCGACAGGCCTCACAGGTATCCTCCTTGTGCTCGGGGGACAAGCACAAGTTACAGACCAAGTGCTGATCTGTATAAGGATACTTACTGTGACATTTTGGGCAGAAACGGAACGGGGTCCGTTCCATCGGCTTCGATGTCGCACGCGGTCGGGCCGACCAGGCCCCGATGGGGGAATCGAAGCTACCCCAAAGTCTTCCGATGATCGGTGTCGATGTACCTAACTATCCCGATACCGAACGGAACAATACCGACGCTTTCTTCCGAGATTCTGACTAACTTTCCAAACCGAAACACGGAGCGAAAAGGAATACGTCCGAACCCGACAGCGGAAAAAAACAATCTAAGATGGAGTCGACGCCCATGCGCAATGGAGCCGAGGAGGGAGGAGTCCTTCGGTCCCGTGACCAAAAAGACTTCTTCGAAGAAAAACAACTTGTAATACTCCGAGCCCAACACCAGGCAGCGGACTGTGCCAAACATGTGTATCTGCAGCAACATATGCCATCGAACCTTCTCTTTCCCAAACACATAAGGGATCTCAAGTGAACAAGCCAGTCATTTTGTTTTCTTTGTTCGTATACTGCGTTGCTAAACATCTCATCTGTCGTTTTTATTCGGAAATGGGACATGGTGGGTGTAACATATTAAAAAAGATTGCCACTTGTCAGGGCAAGTGGTGGCTACAGATGGAGTCACAACCCTTCTTGTGGGCTAAACCTCAGAGCAATATTATGTGTATTGAGAAGGTACTTACTTTCAAAGAGTCAGGCAGCTAATCGTCTAAAGTAGTGTTTATGAAAGGTGGTAGGCGCTGCAACAACTGAATAGGTATGCTAGCAGGAAGTAGGGAAACACATAAGAAATCAACCCAAAAAAGGCTGTGATCCTTCCACTATGTTAGAAAATACCTCTGATGAGTAGCGATCTTGGTACCCTTGGGGACACAGTACCACAGCTAAAATGAGCTTCACCTGACAGATACTTGGAAAATTCTCATCCTCATTCGTTTAATTGCCTAAATGCAGGAGACTATGTGCTCCAGCAAGCAAAATGGGCAGCTTCTGGGGAGAATCATTTCTGTCAATGACTGTATTGTTGACAGTGTACAGAAGAACACCCAAGGATAGAGTGGGAAGTAACACTGGGACCTACAAGGTATTGCTATGTGAAAACCTATTTCCCAGGACCACAGCCCATGTGATTGTAAAGAACCTGTTGCAGTATCCCATCTTAACCCCGATTAGTTGCTCGTAAGAACTGCATGTGGGTCTGGAAGTGAAGCACGTGTCAGTCAGCATTCAGGCTAGCTTCAAAAGGCGAAAGGTCACGCCGCCTCTGGTATCCAGAAGGGTCTTGGTAAACAGCGTCATAAAACAATCAGATAGGCACAAGAAATAAACCATCTATTTTTATTTTATTCATTTTGCATTCTTCTATAGGGCACTCGAACATGTGGTGTCAGAGTGCTTTACAATGGAACAGAACTGTGGAGATAGAATGTCTCAATTACATTAACATTATTGTACTTTAACATTAAGACATAACTGTGGAGGCAGAATTTCTTCTGTTAAATGCCTGTTGTGTACCCTCAAGAGGCATCTTGCTCATCTTCCGTATATCTGGCATAGAACATTTTTTTCTAGGTAAATTAGATATGTTTGCACTAGTTCTGTCTACATCTATGTATTCCTCAACCTGAAACTATGGTTCCCCACTATTATAAAGTATTGTGACATCGAGCTAAAATGTTCTGGTTTCCACTGTATTTAGTTGGCATCATTAAAAACTATAAAAAGAAATATTAAAACCACTCCAGACCCTTTTATATCATGAGAGAACACAGATTTACATGAGCTTTATCTAACTAGGGAGGTAGGGCACTGTGCACTGCCTCTTTTTATTAAAGTCCAGAATTGATTTGATGCAACAACTCCACCCTTCACCTCCTGAAAATTATTTATTGACCATCTAGTTGACTTCCTGCACATTATTAGGCCACTTGCAGTAGTTGGTCACAATAGCATGGCAGTATCATATATGTGCCGATCTCTTATCAGTCCCTCTTTAACATTCGTCCCCTAGACAAGCGTGTCTCAACTATTGATCTGTAAACCTGTAGCAGGTTTATTCCACCGGACACCGAACTGAACTGGATAAAGGTTACAATAGTTCAAGAGTGCCCTGTGTAATAATCAACTACAACAGCCCATCTTCCCTGGATTGAACTCAACTATATATAGTTTAGCTTCATAACCACTCGAAGCGCCGCTTCGCGAGGGGAGAGATCTAAATTCTAAATTAGTTTCAATTATACGGACAATCAGACAAAATGAATGCAGTTTTAATTTTACTTTTTTTTGCCCCCGCTGTTTTCTCGGTAAAAATTGAAAAAGATGAAGTCTCATTTGATGTTATCCCCACTGAGTCAAGGTCTAGATTTGCTATGCTAGACGATGTGCGAATTTTAGCCAATGGTCTCTTGCAACTGGGACACGGTCTCAAAGACTTTGTCCACAAGACTAAGGTGCAAATTAATGACATTTTTCAGAAACTAAACATTTTTGACAAGACTTTTTTCGACCTCGCTGTACAGACAAATGAAATCAAAGAAGATGAGGAGAAGCTTAAAAAGACAACAACAAAACTCCAAGCAAACAATGAAGAACTGAAGAATATGTCTCAAGAACTCAATTCAAAGATTGAAAACCTTTTACAAGAAAAAAAGCAACTTCAATACAAAGTTGGAGGGCTAGAAGACAGGCTGTCGCAGTTAGTCGACGGGCAACCAGAAATGCAGGAGCTTAAAGAAGTTTCTTCATTGAAAGTAAGTACACTGAGAAACATCAGGATAGCAGAAGTTATTTTATTTTACATGTGTGTAACTGGCTTGTTTCCAATATGTGAATTTTAATATGAAAAGTTTCAAAACAAATTTCGAATGGCAAAATAATTTATAATAGCTCGCGAAATATAATTGGAAGAAAGTGTATAGTCATATCGTATTGCATTACATTTTTTTGATTTCCTGCATTTTACATTTGACAAAATAGAGTTACGGCTTGATTCTAGCTAACGAATGGTTTCAAACAAGCTCATTATTTGTTAGGTACCTATTTAATTTTAGTACAAAGAATGGAATCTGACTAGTTGAGTACTACATTTTCAGGTGTACTATGCAGCGGTTAAAATGCTCGTTCAGAAAGTCTGTCATACGCAAATCAAACTAGAGAAGGTTCAAGACTTATTTGACAGTCGAGGTAGTGGACCACATAATGTATTATAAGTGGTTGCTTCCTATCGACCTCATAACTGTTACAGCACGGCTTTGCTACAGTAAAATGATGTGCGAATTATAAATGCATAAAACTGTTTTCTACACAGAATTTTGTGGAACGGCAAGACAAAAACATAAAACAACTTCTAAACATCGTCCAAGAGCAGCACGTGCAACTCAACCAGCAAAACAATCAAATAAGAGACCTTGAAGATAAGGTGAGTATTTTAACTACTTCTCTTATTTTAGTTAGATTATTTTGTGGCTGATTTATTCATTGTCAACATGCCACCTGAGATAGCCATTTTGGTGAAGCATTTTGACTGAACGCCAAGGAGCAATAACTTTAAGACCATACAAACCTGAACGTAGTTTAATTTTATTTTTATAATCCAGATTATTGTCTAGTGATTCAAGGACATGTTTTATCTGCTCGAGTTTAACATACAAAAACAGATCTTGCAATAGCTAAGCACATTTTCTCAGTTTTTCCTCCACATATTTATTTTCTTAGTGTATAATTCATCAAAGCTTGTTGAAACTTTTACAGTGTCTTAATGCATATTACCGTTTTTTGTTTATGCTCAATGTCATTCTGCTCTAGAAACATTCACCTAAACTGGATCATTTGGTTTGAGTATTAAAAAAATATTTTGTCATCTCTGGCGAAACACTCGTTCTGTCCAAGATTATGATAATGCTATGAACCGTCAAAAATACAAAGTAGCTTTTGCAGTGTATGTTGTAATTGCTATGCCATTTATATAGCGCTTCATACAGTTGACAAGACGCTGAAATGCTTTCAGCAGATGGGTAGAATGCACCCTAGATTTTGGAGCATGAACGGGAGCTCAGTGGGAAGTACATGGACTTTGATTCCCCTGCAGGCACCCCCTGCCTAGCCTGTATCTTGTAGTCGGATGTTCACTAAAAGGATACCTTGTCCTTGAAAATGGAATGCCACGCACAGCTATTGAACTTTAGTGCAGACCTACAGCTTCCGACCCTATAGCAAGATGCAACAGAGGCCCATAAGTATGTTGGCGCAAAATACATTTTCAGAATAGGGTTTGGAACACTAATAGGCGTTGTGGGTGTTGTTGTAGACAGACTCTGACTGATGACTCTTCACATCGGCAATGTGATAAAACCTCATGGAGATTTCCAAATCACGATTAGTGTTCTTAAAATGAACGCATTTAGCTAGCATTCCATTAGGATAGTGACCTTCGTGGCTAAGAGTAGACTGTTGCTTTCCAACGAGATACTAATTGTTACCATCCTCAGTGGCTACTTCATGACTCAGTTTGGTGGCCAGGCTGCCAAACCGGTGATGGGCCTCCACCTTAGCTGGCAGAGCTGGAATGCCACATTTTTAGTTATCCGCTGTTGCAGTTGGCATTTCTCCAGACTAAAGACCACTTGCCTTAATAAATTGAGTCTTTCTAAGAGAAAAAAAAAATCAGTGGTAGCAGGTTTGCTAGTACATAACAGATCTGTAGTCCAGTTTCAGAGTCCATGAAATAAAAACCCAAAGTGGGGATCCATTCCTCGGATTCACACAACAAATGTCCATAACTTGCTAAGATTTCTCCCTTTGCATGAGGGGATGATCTAACCATGTTCTGCGTCAGATAACCCTGGTTTCAGTGGCACTCGAACACGGAACGGATATCAGGGGGAAATGCCGTTAGTGGCGCCTCCCTAAATTAAACAACTTATCCAATGGCATTTACATTGGTGTCAGGTCCACCAACTGTGTATTCCGAAAAGCACAGCTGGTATTGGTCCCAGTATCAGGAACCCAGCCTCTCACCACACTCTACAAGGGGTGGTAGTACGGAACGGAGGACACAATGGATATCTGCTAGTTTTTGTTGAGGCTTCAAGCGGCTGTGAAGAGTTAGGCATTTGATTCAACCGCTCCCCTCCTTCTTAGAGCCTTTGAGCTTCCAGAATCTACACTGTTTGCCCCAGTTGTAACATGGCAATGCCGTCTTGAATGTAGGGGCTAACATCACAAGGAGGAAAAGGTCAAAGGCAAAAAAACTCCTCCAGTGCGCTGTGCCACAATTAAAGGAGAGTTCTTACATGGTTGAAGTTTTGGATTTTGCTAAAACGAGGACTGGAGCATTGCTGGATCTAGCAGGACGGGAACAGAACGACAGTAAGATAAGGCTCTTTATATACTGGCGTTACAGGAAGAGGCTGGCCTCTGAACAGGAATCACCTGGCAGGAAGGGCCTGGCCTCAGAAAGCGCAATCTAGGAGTCAAGTCTGAGTTTGGTGGTCAGCTTGAAATGGAGTCTTACTAAAGAAGAGTTAAATTCTACCTTACTGGTTACAACTGTACCCATGGCTTGGAACATGGTCACTGCTTCATAATGCTTCATAATGTTTGCCACTAGCTCCATTATACAGCAGACCGAAAAAGGAGTTTCCTGCCGCACATTGCAATATAAAATATTTCAGCTCTAGATGATAAACTAACAGCATCACAAAAGAACATTAATTATTCACTGACACAATGCCCCATCAGTGAAGAAATATATTCAAGGTATTATTCAGTAAGTATTGAAAGGACAAAAACAACTTGATTGTCTGCCCAGGGCCTCAGTCCTGAGAGCGCTTTTCTTGTCAGCGGTCTAACGTCTGCGGACTGACTGAGAAGCATTCTAAATGTGAGAAAAGAGGCAAAAGGTTAAAAGTTGCTATTTGGAATGAGGATGAGGCTCTCCCCTCAGATTTTAAGAACTTGAATTATGTTTGCCAGACGAGCATCAACCACTGATCGGTTCCATGTTCTACTTACACATCAGCATAGTATACTTAGAAGCACTGCTCTCTGCTGCAGACTCACTGTCCTGACATGTCGATCTTGAAGACATACTGCTGGCATCACTAAGAAAGCCGTGGCTAAATACGGCTGTCAGTTTTCACTGCCATAAGACAGGATGAGAGTTCTCATTCCAACTGCAAGCAGCAAAATGCCCCGCCCTTGGTACACCGTTGTGCTGTAAAAGTGTAAAACCCATGGGAGCCTGCGGGCCAGAAGAAGGGCAAGAGAGAATCCCATAATAACAACAAAATTCCAGATAGCTTAACCATGGAATATTAGTGACTTTGTTTTGTACACTGAAGTATTTCAGTCAGCACTGGGCTCTATATCACAACCCCGCAGGTAGATAACGTTTCATCAACAGTAATCTACATTCAACTGACTCTCCATGGCCAAGTAAAAGGGTACACAATATAGATTTATGATTTGTTTTTCAGAAACAACCCATTCTCCAAAGCATTGTTACAGCAGATGCCACAAGGAAATGGATCAACGGGGATATTAATGTAAACATACATTTCCACTTAATTCGTAGTCTAAACTAAATGTGCCAAACTGAGAGTGATTCAAAATTAGATACTCACGATACTTGTATTTTTTTGAGTAGCTACAGCCTATAGTCTACAATGATATGCTCAGTACAGCAGAGATCAGCTATTGTAACCAGTAAAAAAAATAATTCATGTTACCACCCTAAGACACAGCTATCAAGCTTACTAATGTTCTTCACCTCTTACTGCAGTTTGATCAATTCAAATTCCAAAATACACTTGTCATACATTAGTCCTGAAAGCTCGCCTTGGGAGTAGGGCTTTGTTCTATGCAACTAAACAATAGTACAACTCAACTGCTCGCCTTCAGTAAAAGATATCCAACTATATCTTCCGGAGGCCATCCAACTTGACTCTTATCTTTAAGGCAGAAGATAATATTCAATTGGTTGCTGATTATGAATATAAATATTTATATGTCACTTGTCGAATGAGTTGATTACTTGCTGATCATGATGTAAAGGCTCTCGTTTCCTATTCCTTTACAAGTATTATTCATAAGGATCCATTAAAAATGTATCCTTCACGGTATATCACTACAAACTGTATTGTAAACCTATGTTCATGTTTCATTACAGTTGAGCAGTGCTGGCTTTCAAGAAAGCATGAAGAATTCATTGACTCTCAGGCACATGAACCAACAGTTATTGCCCTCCCACTTGAAAAACTCAACAGCTGAAAATCTTGAGCAGGGTGGTAAGTGAAACCTATAACATAGCTCTTACTATGGATGTGAAACCACAGTATTAGTAGCTGTCAGCTATCATCTGTGTAATACTATTTATGTTCTGTTGATCTTAGATTTGTAAGGTAATTCTTGGCCCATTTAAGGGGTCAGACACAAAATCTGATGGGCAGGTAAGCACTAATTGGAGGACGAAAGCATGGGGACTCACTGGTGTATAGAGTGAAAAGCTTGAGTAGGAATCTTTCAGAATAAGAGGGCTAGAAACATGCATGGTGGAACCATGTTTTTTTACTGTATCGAAGAGATATCAGTGGGAAGGCGGACAGTCTCAGGAAGAGAGACATTCTGGCTAGAAATTTCCATCCCGAGGAGATAAAGGCCACATTAGAGATATTCTGGAAACCTATTCAAGACAAAGGGCAAAGTGTTTTGATGTGGCATCCGGGAAGCTTGAGAGGTACATGAAAATACTAAACAACACAGTGCAGGGCTTCGGAGGAGCCTGATGATTTTGTTCAAGCAAAGCCTACGTAAAACAGGATACTGCGCACCTAATGGAGTTTCACATGTAATTTTTGTAGGCTTAGGTACATGATACTGGGGATCCACCGAGGGAGTCAGCTTGAACTAATAACACTGATTCCCAGTCTGGAAGAAGTGCAGTGGGACACTTGATTTTATGGAGCAGAGTTTAAGGAAGGGCTCATTTTTATATTTTGACTAATTTGCTTCTATGTGTTACTTTACCAGAACATCCGTCAGACTGCAGCGACATTTACAACGAAGGTGTAAGGACTAGTGGTATTTTCACTATCAAACCTAATGGGTCAGAAGCATTTGAAGCATACTGCGAAATGGCGCCCGGTAAGAACGTTTTCTTTGATTCTTGCAAGGGACAAACATGAAGTAAAGTTATCTTCGTGGCACTAGAAACACCCCCTCCCCACCCCCCCACCCCCCCACCCCCTGTTAATTTTAAAACTTCGAGAGGAAGTCAATCCGGTTTCACAGGCAAGTAGTTGCTAAAAGCAGCCCTATGTTGAAAAGGAGTCACCTTCACTGGTGGACACAAGTGGTTGCAAAGAGCAGGACAGAGCGCTTTCCTTTTACGTCTGACAACACTTGATCCCTTGAATATACAACTGAAAGCAAACTATGCCAATAGGAGACACCAGTTTCATAGTATTTATATTAAATTAAAATACATTTGCATAGCACATTATTAGCACTGGTTTAGTTTCCAAAGAACTGCAATTGAGACTTTCGTCAGCAGAGAAAGTGTTTTCAAATAGCGAATAAGGACATTTGTTAAAGCTTTTGGTGGCTTCTCTTGCTTTCTTCTTTATTTGTAGGCGGCTTCAGTCGGTCATCAGTGCTTGCTCTGGCTCAAGGGTTGCAAGTAAGATGTGGAAATGGCAACACACTGCGGCATATTTCTCTTTTGTAGTCCCCTGCAAGGTATATTATTCCAAATGGGAATTAAAACACCTTGCTCAGAGGGGGCGTGGCAGTTCGGTTTGGACAGTTTCTATGTGAGCTATATAGAGGCTCATTTGCATATAGGTTTTCGCTAGAGTGGTACAGTGGGCAAAACGATGGACTGAAATGCGGCCTCAAGTGAGTGCGGCTGAGACGTTTTGCAAGCATTCCCTCAACATCGTTGTATTTTCTTCAAGTTACAGTACTTACTCAGGAAGCTAACAGGCCTTAATAGCGTTCCTGACATATATGTGGGACTGGGTTGCCACAGTGGAAGTTGGCAGGGAATTCTACTGTCAGGGTTGAAAAAAAATGCAACCACCTGCACAACTTGAGCAATATTCTCTTTGGGAAAGCAGGAGAAAGTGTTCGTCTGGTGGACATGTTGCAAGAAGCTAAACCGACTGCAATATGTTTGAAGCAAGTATCCCATCTGAGTCTGCAGGGCAGAGAAGAGTGAGGGCGTTTAGTGCAGAAGGTTGGTCTGATAAGACTGGGTTGGAGCCATAAGCCTGGGGCACTGCCATGATGATACCAAAGTGAAACAAGATTCTGGGATAGGTGCCAAGACTTTCTATGAAGGTCGACGAGCCTTGAACACCAATCAGCGGCGGCATAAAAAAGAGCAGTGTCTAGACACACTAGCAACAACAAAGACTGACACGGTATGTTCAAGTCCATCCATATTCACTAGAGAAAGAAAGCACCAACTGAAAGAGACAAAGAAGAAAAACTCAAAACACGCTTAAACTTCCATGGTATCATTGTGCAGGCAGTGGTTAAAGCCCGCTCTTGCAACAAAGTCCGCTTCCAAAACATGGTCCCGTAGATGGGCGGCCTGTAATACTGCTGCTTATGAATGTCAGCGCAAGAAAAAGAGACTCTGCAAAGCCTTTACCACCTACTGGTACAAGAGAGGGCGCCGATGGCCTCCTCTTGTACCACTACAATATGTCCCAGTCTCGTCTCCATCTCTCAAGAGATGCCGTCAAAACCTAAGAGTTTCTGGCCTGTTGATGACTGAACACTCCTTCAGCTAAAGAATGTTAAGATCTGTCTTTGGTGCGTCCAATTACTCTCAGGCATTTTAACGAAGGGTATTCCACTTTAGTTCTGACTCTTTTTCATTCTCTTTCTCTTGAGATTCTTAACCTTTTCATGAGCATTCTCTTTTTCTTCATTACCTTGTTTTCTCATCCCTTTCATGGGTTAGCATCTCGCGTAAAAGTTTGGTGTAAAATTGACTTTATAATTATGTTCATTTATATAATTAATAATTTAATTATGTTGGGGGTCCCGTACTGATCATATAACATTCATTGTATACATGCACTATATTTCAGTGAATAATAGTCAGAGCTTTTACTTCAACTTCCACCACAATGGTGTATCAGTTCTCATTAAGCATTATCGGCTACAGTGCAAGCTGGCCACTTGGCTGCTAGCACTGGTAGTTGACTTGTACACGCTACCACAGTACAAGTGAAGGTAATTAGTCAAGATAAAGAATGGCCTCTTTTTTTACTTTTACTGGGCTCATGGAAGCCTTCCTATCGCACTGGATGGCAAGTTCATAGGTCTTGATGAATTATGGTAACAAGTCGAATGTGTCACACCTTACCCATTTTTGCATTTATGTGTTTACATGTATGTATGTATATCTTGTTACATGTTTGTCAACATGTATCTCAAAACCCTTGTAAAGGCCAGTAAATCTGTGACGTCTGCAGCATACCAGGAGTAATCCTGTACTTCTTTAACCATTCTGAAAAAGATGGGAGATTTACTTCAAATGTAGGCCTAAGCCTGCGTGAGTGTACTTCTGACTTTTGAATCGGGCCTTGGATATACAGAAAAGTATACAAAAAAGGTAAAGGATGGAATGCTTTAATTATTCTGACCCACTGGTAAATACTCGGGCCGTCACCTTTTTTTCTATACTTCAGTATGTCACCCTAAGCAGGATGGGTTTGATCAGACACGGGCCCTGTGCACACTGTATGAAGCGGGCCTTGGGTTGTTTGTCTCCAGTGCAGGGAGAACCTGAACTTGCAGTTCGGGATGGACCATTCCCATTGAAGTAGGGTCAAGACTGATTTGCATATGACTGGGTCCAAACTGAGGTGGGATGGTGTGCAATATTATGATGGACTGGGATACTATACTGGCTGCTCTGGGATAATTCACAGCAGACCAAGCTAATGTGCTGCACTGCATCTTTGTGTTTTTTTAATAATTCCCATCTTGCCAGGTGACAAACACTATTAATAGGTTGTGATTCCACTGGGTCCCGAGTAAGGCCCTTCCGTGCCTGAGGAGCTTAGGGAAAGAATGCTGCGATGGGGGTCACACAGACTTGGATATTTCATGTATTCTGGGTACCTGAGAGGTCATCAACACAATGAAGGAGATTTGGAGGACCCGAGTGATGAGCAGAACTGAGCAGCAACTGTAATTGATGGGAGCAAAATTGTGAGCTTCCTATTAAGTGGTTGTTGTTGATCATATAAGATGCTCACAAGATGCCAACATTCCATCTCTACTTATGTTGAATCTATCTGCAGCTTTCAACAGTGTCGCACTCAAGGATGCTGCAGAGGTTGAGGGAGATAGGAATCTAGGGCACTGACTTGCAATGGTACGAGGACTTTCTTACAAGTAAAACATAAACAATCATTTTAGGTTCTTATGAATCCCAAACCGCTTGTCTTAGCCCTACACTTTTTAAAATCTGTGTGGCACCCCTTGATAATGAAGAATGAAAGTGAGTTTTGCAACAGGTCTGAGAGCTATTGCTGCATGGATGACTGAAAATTGCCTTCAGTTGAACGTGAGAAAAATGGAGATTATGTTGTTTGAGTAGGCCCAACAACTATGGGCTGCTGATTGGTGGCCTCCTGAAATAGGCACCGCTCCTAGCCCTAAAGCAGTTGTCAAGAGCCTGTGAATTTACCTGGACCAATCCTTCACAGTGAAGGAAGAGGTCCAAAATCAAGTAGGGATTTGTTTCTACATGATGTGGCTGTTGAGATGAGTTTTCCCTGTTTCTTCCACTTTCTGTAAGAAAAACTCTAGTTCAGGCCCTTGTTGCCGCCTGGGTTACTGGAATGCTCTACTGGCAATCACAAACGAGACACTATCATCAAGACTGCAGGTTGTGCAGAACACTGTGGCATGTCTCATTTGCAATTTCCCAGAGTGGAGGCCATCATCTCCTTTTCTACGCACCCTTCACAGGTTGCCTATTCGGAAGAGGAATATCTTTAGGATCTGTTGCGCGACTCATCATGAGCTGATAGGAAAGGGCCCTATCTAAAATCAAAACTCACTCCTTATTGTCAAACCTGATCTCTGCACTCCGGTGACAAAGCCTTGCTCATTGTCCCACGGATTAGAAGGTCTCACTAAGGGAGCAGGTCTTTTTCTTACCTAGCCCCTCACTACTGGAACGCACTTCCACTTCACATTCGCCTGTACTCTAATCACAGTAAATTTAGGAAAATGCTAAAGGCTGCGCTGTTTTAATTCCGCTCTCTGGAGTCCATATCATTGGCACTGGTGCCAAGATACCCCTTCCGGAGTGATTCACGCGATATAAATTATGTATAATAATAACCGGCCAATGTCCCAGAGATCATTGCTAGTTTTCCACAAGCTGTTCTTAATATTATTTGTTTAAAGCATCACCTACCCCTTTAATCCCCTTGCTTTTAAAAATCAACCATTGGCTCAATCAATTAGTCGTGTCTGCATTTTGAGTGCCAAAAAAAAAAAAAAAAAAAAAGATTGATTTCTTTATAAAATGCACCTATGAGATAAGATAAGGAATTTAAAGCGTTTTGATATAGTGCCTTTTTGAGATGCATGTGGTGACAAAGTAATGCTTCTTGGGGTGGAGGCAAAGTCTACTCTACGCATATGTTAAATAACTGTTGAAAATAGGTAACTGACAGCTGTGCTGTGCTGTGCTGTGCTGTGCTGCCTGGCCTAAAAATGTTTCAGATATGAGAAAGCGAATGCATGGATAGCTCCACCAAGGCTACCATGCATGCACTGCAGCCATTTGCAGGAGGATGCATGCTGGAACCTGTCAAATTACTATCGGCTAGGCACGTTATTTCACAACTCCCTGCAAATGTGCAATTTAGTATGTGACCTATTAGTACAGGTCGCATACTAAATTGCATACCTATTATGCCCGGGTGAAGAACATCTAATGATAACCAGTGAGCCATAGTGATACAGCTAAGGGCAGCAGAGTAAGCAGAAGCCAAATGCACAAGTCATGGAAACAAGCTGGCCCCATGTGTGGCAGTCTGATGAAGCCAGAGTGTATACGCTGAGCAAGGAAGCAGTGAGCCTTTGGAGCAGCACACATAATATACCACCAATGAAGGAGGATTTCGGAGAGGTACCACTGAATCATCACAAATTCCCGACAAGCACACTGCAAAGATAATGGAGGGAAGAAGTAAGAACATTTGGCAATAGAGGTGGCTGTGAGAAGATACGTCTTTCAGGCAGGAGCTGATTGGCATAAAATAGTGAATGCAATGAGTGGTTCTCCTATCATGATAGTGTGAATCAGAGACATGGGGCAGCCTATGAGGGGAATATCTAGAAAGGCAGGTAACCTTAAAGAATGTACAGGTCACCTACAGCACCAAAAGATTACTGTCATCAAGGGAACTAGCACATGGCACTGAGATGAGTGAAGAGGCACATAGAAAGGGCAATTTTTCCAACCCCAAAATATGCCTGAGGGATTTTGGTACCCCTCAAGGCTTTACATAGGAAATGTAAGGAGGGTTTGAGGGTGCAGAGTCACACAAAAGAAACAGTAGTGTGCAGAGGAAAATTAAAAGGTCAGAAGACAAAAATGGCCACTAAGTGGAAAGTGTGGCTTAATGCTAGACAAACAGTAAAAATGTAATAACTTTCAAAAGTATACAATGTCTGCCATCTATACCGAGTAAGGCATCTGGAAAAAATGCCAGGAAAGGGAAAAGTAGAGTACTTGAGGTGACAGAAGTTGAGAAAGAAGAGGGTAGAGCAATATAAGGTAGAATTTTGTGATATAAAATGATAGGCTGGTATTATAAGCTGGAACTCTCACTTGCCATAAGAGAGATGGAAGTAGGAAGTGAATATGGTGATACTGTGACTATTAAGAAGGATGGATCCCATAATCAGAGCTGACTCCTTCAATAAAGTTTTCTTTCTAACATCAGAAGAACAAGTTACTTACCTTTGGTAATGCTCTTTCCGGTGGATACTCCTGGTAATTGCAGATTCTTCACCTTCAGAATATCTCCAGGAGCCAGACTGGATCTGGAAGATTCTTCAGCATAGCCCCCACATGCCTGTAGGTAGTGTTGTGTGGCTCTGCATCCACCCTCCTTTCCCCAGAAGTGAAACTGGAGCCACGTACGTGCCACCCAAGCACCATGACGTCAGTTTCTTTCTTGACAGGGTCTGAGCCCTTGGATGCAGAGTTTTAAAAAAATCTGCAGTTATAGAGAGCAGCTACTTGAAAATAAAAGTTACTAAAGATAAGTAATTTCTTCTCCTGGTGGATACTTTTAACAACTGCATTACCTTTAGACTAGATACCAAAGAAGTACTTCTCCTGGTGGTGGGTCTGTGGTATGACTCAGACCAAAAAGTCCAGCAGGATGGTACGGCCAAAATGCCTTTTCCATTGGACCTGGCTGTCAAGGCAATAATGCTTTATTGATTATGAGCACTGTTGCCCACGTTGCAGCCTGACAAATATTTACAACAGGCAGTCCCATGTGCCAGCGCAGTGGTAACATGTTTGGCCCCAGAGGGATGGGTCTGCAAACCTTGTGGAGTCTGATTATTGGCCAATGGGTGGCATATCTTAATGCAGAGGGCTATCCACCTGGAAAAAGTCCTCTTCTGCACTGTCTTGCCTTTCTATGCCCCAGACAACCCCACGAAGAGTTGATCATCCACCTCGATGTAAAAACTCAGTATTCTTCTGGGGTCCTAACAAAGGAGTATCACATAGCCTTTGGATTGATGAGGTTGAGGAAAGACATCAGATGTGTGTTTAATAGACTGTTCACTAAAGAAGGGACCAACAATCTTTGACAGAAAGACTGCTCTAGTCCTCAGCACCAGCTTGTTTAGAAACAAAGGTGGTGTAGAGTGGCTCGACTAAGAGCTTAAAGCTCACTTCTGACAAGTTGACGGTTTTGTGATGAGAAAGACTGTCTTGAGGGTCAGAAAATGTAGAGGATAGTTGTGCAACAGCTCAAAAGGGAGCACATAAGAAAAGAAAGTAAGGACCAAATCAATGCCCGATATGGCATCATGAAGAATATAAGATGAAACATGTGGATCAAACCTTTGAGAAATTGCAGCAGAAGAGGGGATTTGAACAAGGATGGTTTTTCTGGTCTGTTGCTACAGAAGATCCTCCTAAAGTGGTAGCCTGATCAGAAGACAGATGCTCATGCCCAGATGTTGCAGGTATGCAGGTACCACCCCCCCCCCCCCTCCTGGCCCAATTAGAGGCATGACTTGGGCTTGGTCATTCTTGCTCTTCTGTATAATTAGGGCAGTAAAGATAGTGGTGGGAAAGCATACAGGAGTCCTGTTCGCCAATCTCAGCGGAATGTATCTCTGAGAGACAGCCTTCTTGGGACCTTCAACGTGTAAAAGACATATTGCACTGTCTTGGTGGTAGCAAAACGATCAGCCAGGGTTCTACCCACTGCAACGGATGGCCCTGAGCCAACTGTGGATGTAACTGCCACTTGTGATCCGCTAAGCATCACCACCTAGTCTGCGTTGTTTAAAGATCCTGCAATGTGTTGTACGATCAGGATAATGCCCTAGTGATTCATCCAGTTCCAGACCCTTCTTGTCATAGGTTCCCAGACCCCACTCTACTTGTTGCAATATTGCATGGCTGTGGTGTTGTCCATAAGGATGAGCCAGCCTCCAATTGATGGATGGCAAGAAACTTTTTAACGCTCAATGAATGGGCCATAACTCTAACAAGCTGATGTGGAGACTGATCCCCACAAGGGACCTCTGATTTCCACCTCTCCCAGATGTGCTCCCCAATGCAGTGGTATGTATCTGTCACCACCATCTGCTCTTAGCAGGGTAGAGATAGGAGCCACCACTGGTCTAACAGCGATCATGCAGCTATCACTGCTGATACTTTGCTTATCCATTGAAACGTGGATGCAACCCGAGAGGTTCCTCGGTGCTAGGCTCATTGAGGCCTCAGATCCCACTTTAGAGCCTGCCAGTGCCACCTAGCGTGGTCGATGAGCAGGCGATCAATAATCGAATAAGTCTCTGATCCACCCACACTGGGACCCAGGCAGAGACGGAAAGATCGGGATCACAAGACTAATGTACCTGATCCCGAGGGAAGGCCCAGTAATGCACCATGTCCAGTAAGGCTCCGATGAAATAGAACCTCTGCGAAGGAGGTAGGTGTGACTTCAGCACACTGATAGTGAACTCGAATAATGTCAGGAGGTTCGCGGTGTCTGGAGGTGCTCCATGAGTGACTGTGGTGAGCCCTCCTTTAACAGCCTGTCATCAAGGAAGGGCAAGATTGGTACACCCGACCTTTGAAGGTACGCTGCAACCACCGCCAACACCTTCATGAACACCTAAGGGGCACTGGTAAGGCTGAAAGGGAACACACCAAAGTGAAAATACTAGTGGCCCCCCTTGAACTGAAAGTAGGAGCTGTGGGCTTGCAAGACAGTAATATGGAAATAGGTATACTGCAGGTCCAGCACTACCATCCAGTCTCCTGGATCCAGGACCAGTGTGCGGATTTGGAATTTGTCCTGCCCTAGAAGACATTGAGGTCGAAGATCTAAAATAGGACAAATGCCTCCGCCCTTTTTTGGCACATGGTAATATTCTGAACAACATCCAGTTCCGATTTCTGAGCCCCGAACTCGGTTTATGCCTCTTTTACCCAAAACAACCTGAACTTCCTTCAGGAAACTGGACACATGTTCCTCCAAAAGCCCCTGTAGTGTAGGCGGAAAAGGCGGCAGGTCAGAAAAGAATAGCTGGGCAGAGTAGCCCTCTTGAACTATCTGCAGGACTCACCTGCTAGATGTTATGGCGTGCCTCCTGTGGAGAAAAAATGCCAGACTCTGCTCCTACAAGGTGTTCATGTGCTGCTAGGGGATGAGGGACTGGGAGGTTTGGTGACCCTGTGGGTGAAGTCAGCCTTCTCACCAAATAGGTGAGACCCATAAAAAGGCATTTGGACATCACCTAGTAAGCTCATTGATCTCACACACAAGTGATGCATTGTCCCAACTGCTCTACCTGAACAGTCGTGTTCATGCCTGACCATATCAATTTTTTGGCTCTGTGCTGGCAATCCTAAATTGTCTATGCCGAGTTGTTGCGGAATTCCATTAGGACTGCTAGAAAGATCTCTGTGGCCATACCTCACAATGCTTTGAAGTATGCACCCAGCAAACAGCTGGCGTGGGCTGACAGGACTCTTATGAGAACATTTTTTTTTTTCAAATGCCTCAGTTCCTTTTGACTCTGTCTGGGGATTATCACAGGGAAAGAATTGGGATTAAGCATGTTAGTGCGTGTCTCAACTATCAGGCCTTCAGGAGTAGGATGTTGTGTAACAAAGGAAGGATCACTTGGAGCAGGTCTATGGTATTGCGCTACTTGTGTGTTCACGGGCAAGCAGAAACAGGGTTTAGAACAAGTATCTATAAGGGTGTTACTAAGGGCCTCGTTGACTTTGCAGCAAGGGCTTGGATGAGGACTGCCCTGGTTGTAGGACAGTGAGGACTTTGGTTTTCACTTCAACATATGGTAGCTGTAAGTCTAGTACTTGAGCCATTCATCTTATCAATACAGCGAATTATGTTGCCTCTTCAGTGGGAGGGCCAGGGGGAGAACTCAACTCTGTGTCAGGGGAAGAGTCCAATACACAGCCTCTTGTGGGGACAAATAAAATTAGTCATCATCATATTGTAGGGAAAATTAATTTCCATCATCACCAAAAGCTGGGTGACTGATCAGAGTCCAATCCAAAACGTTGTTGGAGCGGTGGAGAGCTGCTCCTAGGCAAAGGCATTGTTTGATTAGAGTCAGAGTGGACTGCAGCCAGGCACTGTTCCGAGGTGTGACTTCTGCCAAGGCAAGACATATCTGATTAATAGTAGGGCAGGACAATAAGATTGGATTCCTCCTCCAGTGTCTGCAGCATCAGCCCTAGATTAGACGAGGCAGGAATCAGCATGGATTGTGGTGCTGGGTGTGAAGTCAATTTCAAGTCGGAGCAGAAACTGAAGCGGGTTCGAGAGTTACAGAAGACATTCAGGGTGAACCCATCAGAGGTAACCCGACTGGACGCTCCATGGATCTGTGGTGCCATAAGGCATGCTAGAAGGAACATGCAGGGTGCTAAAGATGCATAACAATGCCTTTAAAACACCTAGATCTGTTGTGAAACTGCAGACTGGTCTGGATGCAGAATTAGTTCCTGGGTGGGGACCAGGGTTTAGACTGAGGGATACCTTGAGGTCTTTGCGACTTCTCAGAATGACGTCTGTAAAGCTGGGATGTAGGAAGTTGGCTCTGTATGTGCTATTTCAAAGTAAGGAATAGCATGCACAGAGTCCAAGGGTTCCCCTTAGAGGTAAAATAGTGGTAAAAATAGATAATACTAATGCTCTATTTTGTGGTAGTGTGGTCGAGCAGTAGGCTTATCCAAGGAGTAGTGTTAAGCATTTGTTGTACATACACATAGACAATAAATGAGGTACACACACTCAGAGACAAATCCAGCCAATAGGTTTTTATATAGAAAAATATCTTTTCTTAGTTTATTTTAAGAACCACAGGTTCAAATTCTACATTCGAAAGGTATTGCAGGTAAGTACTTTAGGAACTTCAAATCATCAAAATTGCATGTATACTTTTCAAGTTATTCACAAATAGCTGTTTTAAAAGTGGACACAGTGCAATTTTCACAGTTCCTAGGGGAGGTAAGTATTTGTTAGGTTAACCAGGTAAGTAAGACACTTACAGGGCTTAGTTCTTGGTCCAAGGTAGCCCACCGTTGGGGGTTCAGAGCAACCCCAAAGTCACCACACCAGCAGCTCAGGGCCGGTCAGGTGCAGAGTTCAAAGTGGTGCCCAAAACACATAGGCTAGAATGGAGAGAAGGGGGTGCCCCGGCTCCGGTCTGCTTGCAGGCAAGTACCCGCGTCTTCGGAGGGCAGACCAGGGGGGTTTTGTAGGGCACCGGGGGGGACACAAGCCCACACAGAAATTTCACCCTCAGCAGCACGGGGGCGGCCGGGTGCAGTGTAGAAACAAGCGTCGGGTTTGTAATGGAAGTCAATGGGAGATCTAGGGATCTCTTCAGCGCTGCAGGCAGGCAAGGGGGGGGTTCCTCGGGGAAACCTCCACTTGGGCAAGGGAGAGGGACTCCTGGGGGTCACTTCTCCAGTGAAAGTCCGGTCCTTCAGGTCCTGGGGGCTGCGGGTGCAGGGTCTCTCCCAGGTGTCGGGACTTAGGATTCAAAGAGTCGCGGTCAGGGGAAGCCTCGGGATTCCCTCTGCAGGCGGCGCTGTGGGGGCTCAGGGGGGACAGGTTTTTGTACTCACAGTCTTAGAGTAGTTCTGGGGTCCCTCCTGAGGTGTTGGATCGCCACCAGCCGAGTCGGGGTCGCCGGGTGCAGTGTTGCAAGTCTCACGCTTCTTGCGGGGAGCTTGCAGGGTTCTTTAAAGCTGCTGGAAACAAAGTTGCAGCTTTTCTTGGAGCAGGTCCGCTGTCCTCGGGAGTTTCTTGTCTTTTCGAAGCAGGGGCAGTCCTCAGAGGATGTCGAGGTCGCTGGTCCCTTTGGAAGGCGTCGCTGGAGCAGGATCTTTGGAAGGCAGGAGACAGGCCGGTGAGTTTCTGGAGCCAAGGCAGTTGTCGTCTTCTGGTCTTCCTCTGCAGGGGTTTTCAGCTAGGCAGTCCTTCTTCTTGTAGTTGCAGGAATCTAATTTTCTAGGGTTCAGGGTAGCCCTTAAATACTAAATTTAAGGGCGTGTTTAGGTCTGGGGGGTTAGTAGCCAATGGCTACTAGCCCTGAGGGTGGGTACACCCTCTTTGTGCCTCCTCCCAAGGGGAGGGGGTCACAATCCTAACCCTATTGGGGGAATCCTCCATCTGCAAGATGGAGGATTTCTAAAAGTCAGAGTCACCTCAGCTCAGGACACCTTAGGGGCTGTCCTGACTGGCCAGTGACTCCTCCTTGTTGCTTTCTTTGTTCCCTCCAGCCTTGCCGCCAAAAGTGGGGGCCGTGGCCGGAGGGGGCGGGCAACTCCACTAAGCTGGAGTGCCCTGCTGGGCTGTGACAAAGGGGTGAGCCTTTGAGGCTCACCGCCAGGTGTTACAGCTCCTGCCTGGGGGAGGTGTTAGCATCTCCACCCAGTGCAGGCTTTGTTACTGGCCTCAGAGTGACAAAGGCACTCTCCCCATGGGGCCAGCAACATGTCTCTGGTGTGGCAGGCTGCTGGAACTAGTCAGCCTATACAGACAGTCGGTTAAGTTTCAGGGGGCACCTCTAAGGTGCCCTCTGTGGTGTATTTTACAATAAAATGTACACTGGCATCAGTGTGCATTTATTGTGCTGAGAAGTTTGATACCAAACTTCCCAGTTTTCAGTGTAGCCATTATGGTGCTGTGGAGTTCGTGTTTGACAGACTCCCAGACCATATACTCTTATGGCTACCCTGCACTTACAATGTCTAAGGTTTTGTTTAGACATTGTAGGGGTACCATGCTCATGCACTGGTACCCTCACCTATGGTATAGTGCACCCTGCCTTAGGGCTGTAAGGCCTGCTAGAGGGGTGTCTTACCTATACTGCATAGGCAGTGAGAGGCTGGCATGGCACCCTGAGGGGAGTGCCATGTCGACTTACTCATTTTGTTCTCACTAGCACACACAGGCTTGTAAGCAGTGTGTCTGTGCTGAGTGAGGGGTCTCTAGGGTGGCATAAGACATGCTGCAGCCCTTAGAGACCTTCCTTGGCATCAGGGCCCTTGGTACTAGAAGTACCAGTTACAAGGGACTTATCTGAATGCCAGGGTGTGCCAATTGTGGATACAATGGTACATTTTAGGTGAAGGAACACTGGTGCTGGGGCCTGGTTAGCAGGGTCCCAGCACTCTTCTCAGTCAAGTCAGCATCAGTATCAGGCAAAAAGTGGGGGGTAACTGCAACAGGGAGCCATTTCTTTACATGGGATGACACCCACTTAGACTTCTTCCATTTTGTTTTGGACACTGACTTTCCTGAAGACTTGGATCGCTACAATTACCTGTTGCAGGAGCATCCCTATGAGTGGGAACAGGAACATGTCCTCAACTCTGAGTGGGTAATACATGACTTCCTGTGGTGTTTAACAATGTACAGCTAGGCATCTCGATCCCATTACACCTACAGGTGCACTAGGGCGCACTCTTCACACAACTTGGAGCTGTGGCCTGAACCCAAACACCAGAGACATACCTCATGGTAATCTGTCACATACATCTGCTTGCAAAATGCCCCTGCAAGGCGTAAACCATGTAGTTTAAAGACGGGACATGTTCCCTTGCACACATGCAAAAAACATACTGAGTAAAACCTTGTCAACCAAGAGAAAAGGTTGAGAGATACGTGCAGAAATAAAGGAACTGATGTAAGCATGCTTGGGTGGAGCTTATATGCAGCTCCACCTGCCACTTTTGGGACCGAGTGAGGCCAAGTTGGAGTTGTACAATGCTACCTATCGGCACTGACAGGCTATGCTAAAAAGTCTTCTGGACCGAACCTGGAGCCTCAGGATATTCAAAAGGTGAGAAATCTGCAGTTAGAAGTATCCATCTGGAAAAAAAATCCACAACCTCAGCACTTACACAATGGATAAGAAAACAAAAGGCATCAGGAGAACTTTTCTGGACACGGACATAGTCAACTGTGTAAAAGCCCGCAAACTCGGAGTTCAGTCAGACAACAAGGCCTTCAATGTTTACAAATGTTCATTCTAACAACTTTTACAGAAAATATGAACTTGGAGTGAACGTTCTCTTCATGATATGAAGCACCTATTATTCCTTAAGATGGCCACGTAATATGCTTTGTTCCTTGCAGTAGCTAAATGAGATACAGATTTCTGGAGATCCTTCGCAGTCAGTGACTTTGATTTCAAGGGAGATGATTTTGCATGAATCTCATCTCAAGAACACCAGCGACCTTTCCGTAAAATACAGTGCCTTGAGACACTATGGGTGACTAGCAGCACTTTACAAATCCTTGATTGATTGACTCATAGACCTTCTCTCATTTCCTCCATTAATGTAATATTAATTAGAGCCTTGTATGAAACACTGAGACCGTCTCAGCCAATTAGAGTGCTTACTACTGTTGTCAGTGTCATTCTAATTTTGGGTAGTGTGTAAAGATGAGACCGAGCAGACAAGAACAGCAGTTAGACTGACTGCGTTCAGTGAGATTAGGCTGACGTGCCAATAGATTTTTTGCTTACATGCTGTCAAGTGTTAATAGCTGTTATTTGCCAATTCCTTTTTTCTATGTGCCCCGGCCACTGACTTGTGTCCATAAGAGCGGAATAAGAGAATAACAGTGGTTAACACCCTCTATTAACCACTTGACCCGGGCACACGAAACCTTAAGTGCAATGTTTTTCTCCAGAGGGAGCATTCATGAGTGATTTGTTTAATTTGGAATTGCTTTATTCGTGTTTTACCGGTTAATCCATGGATTCCATTCGTGTCGCACTGAACATATTGTGATGTAGTAAAAGATAGTTCAAATTAAATATATTTTTCATTTTCATTTTACTTTTGTGCTCAGGTGGTGCATGGACTGTTATTCAGAGACGCATCGACGGATCACTAGATTTTAACCAGACCTGGACAAAATACGTGAATGGCTTTGGTCACCTAAATGGTAAGCACATTGATTTCTTCCTTACAAATGCACAGAAACAAAAACAATCACAATCATTAAAAAAAACTCAACCTGTATAGCTATTAGCTGTGTTAATTAAAACAACGTAAATGCTAAATATTTTAAGCAAGAAACGTAACGTAATTTTTGTAATTCGAGTTCCATATTCCATGGACACTGGTGAAGCTGTATATATTTATCAAAGAATCTTTCCTGAAAAGTGTGTGTATGTATATATATATATATATATATATATATATATATATATATATATATATATACACATATATACACACACACACATTCATGCTCCCGCTCAAAATGCTCATTCTTATTTTGCAGTGAGAAAATGAAATGTTCTCAAACGAACGAGCACACTGCGTTTTTTAGAGTAAATAATGGCATGTTACGGCTTGACCTGTGTTGTAAAACATCTACTTTTGCAACTGATCTTCCAATCGTTTGCAACGAATCACAGCTCAACGCATCCTGACTGCCTGCAACTCCTATATTTATACTGGTTAATTATATACTATGGCCAAAAAAACACAACATAAAGCAAATACTTGAACAGCTGAAGACAGCACCTTACAATCAGTAGACAACTCCCATTTCCCCGAAAATTTAACCTAATATTGAATTTAGCTTCACGTGGACACGTTGTCTTTAGAAGAATGTTTGCAAGATATTTGATTTGAAAATACAAACATTCTTATCAGTATAAAAAAAAACTAAAATAGCAGAGAAACTACAAAAGCCTTTATAGTGACTTTCCTAGTATGACATCTTACAAAGAATATTAGTGATTGACAAAAGAATGTAAATAGAACCACGTATTTCACTGCATCAGGAAATAACATTCTGTAAAAGAATAAATGTGTAAGTCTACTTATGGTTAAGGGTTCTCGACATCCATGTAAACATTTTGAATGATATATTTTAAATTATTAGGTGCGATCAGAACTTCTAATAATACATGCTATCTATGTGCCTTTGCAGGGGAATTCTGGCTGGGATTGGAGAAGGTGCATTCAATTTCCCAACAAACTGAACATACTTTAAGGATTGAAATGGAAGACTGGAAAAATAACAAGCGTTACATTGAGTACATAGTCACCTTAGGAAACAAGGAAACCGGCTATAGCCTTCACCTGTCTGAGATGTCAGGAAACATTCCGAATGCGCTGGCCGAGAAACAACAAATGAGATTTAATACAGCAGACCACAAAAGTAATATCCAAGGAGATCAAGCTTGTCCAGAAGGCTACTCAGGTACTGCTCCTCAGAGCACATATTATGTATTGCATGGCTAATGCTAACACAGATGAGTGCTGCGTCCATATAGCAATCAACGGGGTGTGGAAATGCAAATCAAGAGACTGAATTTCAACATTTCTGAGGAGGAGTAGTTAGGTTTATATGTTTGCTTCTACATTTTAAAATATTTTATAAATAACATGTAAAAATGTGAGCTTTACAGAGAATTACATAGCATATGCCAGATTCAGTCTTAATTTACGACTCAACTCATTATTCTCCTCCATTTTAGGATGACTACTTGGTAATATTACTGGGATAACCATATCCATCTTAAATTAAGACGGATGGTTTTCAAACACAGTATTTCTCATGCTCTTATCCCCAACTGATCTTTAGCTGAATTTGGGAAATGAAGAATCCTTGGCCGCAGAAACTTAGCAGAGGTTCAATATCATATTAGCACTCAGTTTTATATTTAGAGCTATCCTACTGGAGCACCCAAGTATTGGTCAGGTCAACCGTCAAGTTATCAAACCTTGAATGATAAAAGGCTTGGCTCGAACGGAATTTGAACCTGTGATCTTTAGGGTGGACGCAGGTCACTGTATTAGAAACAGCTGTCCTGTTGCACCGGCACACAGCAATTGGAGTGTTTTGAATATTCGCTTTGGTGGGGTACACTTTTAAGGGCCCTAATGTATTATATTGTTCAATATCATACTGCGGATTGGTTGAGGTATTTTAACTGGCAAATGCAGAAAAAGTATATAATTGTAGCAAACATAGTCAGTGTAAGCATGACATAAACTTATTAGATTGTTTCATCTGAAAACATAATATACAACCATAGGGCAACTGAATCTAATGCATGGAATAAGGAAACAAACACTATATAAAACTGTTGTTTCCTTCATCTAAATGTTAATAAATAGTACAATTAATTATAGGTGATTGTCTTAAAAATGACGATGAACAAACACTCTGAATTAACATTATGTTATCTTTTTAAGGTGGGTGGTGGTATACAGTATGCGGCGGAACCAATTTAAATGGAAAATATATGAAGCCAAAGTCGAAAGGAAAATATGAGAGAAGAAGAGGAATCTACTGGAAGTCTGAGAAAGGAAGACTCTACTCACTGAAGTCAACAAAAATGATGATCCAACCAACAGATCTGGAAAACTTTGATTAATTCATCATCATCTAATTTCACAACTGTGTGATGTATATGAATATTCAGGAAATATTTCCTCATACAGGCACACTTGAACCATGAGATTTTATTTCAAACCAGAAAATCTCACTGTGTTGTTTTTACACCTTGAAACATGGGGTAACCTCATGAACAATTCTCCTACAACCTAGGGTTCCAACATGTGTTTCTTTTCAGGAACAGAAGGGCTACTTCATATGTCGTCAGTGTCTCTATTTTTAAGGCAACTCTGTGGACCCTGTACTTGTTAATGTTGCGCACATATTCTGGAAGTACCATTTGCGATCTGTGACATGGAAAGGAGCCAAGTAACAACTCTCTTTCAACATTATTGCTGAGTAATTCATAGAAATCCATGAATATACAATAGTTACAAAGTTGATTTGCAGGTCTTTGCAAACATCTGTATGACATGCTAGAAAACATCAACTTTCATGGAATAAATCACAATCATTTGCAAAGGAACCACCATTCGAAACATCGCAACTGTCTGACAACACAGTTATATTGTGAATAATATATTCTGATCAAGCCGAAAAAAAATGCAAAACAAATCATTAAACAGCTGAAGCAGCACCTTTTATTCATGTGTTTGGACAAGGTCTGAAAACATTACTGCATCTAAAAGAGTTCACAAATCGCTGACGGAAAGCTCTGATGCAAGCACAGATGAAAAGAAATCAAAATTTCAAGGAAAGTATTGAGTGGGTGACTATATGAGGTTTGTGGTAGGTAAGAAAGCAGCATTGAGAGGAAAAACTACTACAGTAATAGAGTTGTTTGCAAAAATGTGTATCTGCCGCTGGTACACATTTGAAAATGTATTTATAAGCTGGAGTTATGTAAGTATGGATGGGCAGAGCTGATAACAGGCAATGCAGCATTAAAAGTAAAAGATTCATAAAATGTTTATTAAGGATAAGTTTTAATTCAGATATTTCTTTTCCAAATCCACTACCAAAGAATTTCTGATTGATCTAAACATTTCTATTTTGTATAAACCAAGACAGCTAACCTGAATACACATCACCATGCATTTTCTAACTATCTGCCAAATAAATAGGTCTAATAGCAGTGCAGAAAGGAATTCAGTTTTTAAAAGCCTGGTTCTACAGTCTTTTGAGCATGGCTGCAATGTATATCATGTCCGCTGTAAAAAAAATAAAACTACTTAGAAAAGTAAGAAATCGCCAAAATAACCTGTTGGAAATTGCATCCTTGTAATTATCTTTAACATTAATACAAAAGTAGCCAGAGATAGATAAGATTCCACATATCTGAGAGATTAAAATGGGGCATACACTAAAACATTACTTTAGAGACTGAGAATATAGAATCATTTTCTACTATTGTAGGATTATAGCATACTTATTTATCATATCACTTTACAGCTATTTGAGTCATATTGACTTACCATCTGTTTTCATTATTGTAGAATTGTACTGTAAGCTTTGTTATATTTTCAGATTTATAACAATAGAAATTTGTCTTTAAGCTAGATTTTCACACTGGAAAGCTGCATGAAATGTTCATTAAAGAATAAATGTGTTAATGTGCAAGAATAAACACTTTAAAAGCATAAGTTAATTATGATGGTGTGTTTACTGTTAATGATCAATTTAGTATTTTTTGTTTAGGATTATAATGTCTCGATTATGTGAATATTTAAAGGACATACACTACTCAACTATATAAAGAAGCATGTATGCAGTTTTTGACATTGTAATGTCATTTGGCAAAGGAATGTGGAGTCTACGTACCTAAAGAAAAATTCATTTTTTGATTAACAATGTAAAATTCCACTGATGTGAATGTTAAAATCAGGCCAGTGTTTTAGTCAGTTTACAAATATCCACTGCTAGTAATATTAAATATAACGCAGAGGTGTTCATGTGGCAACAATATTGAATATAGAGTAGAAGTGTTCATGTGACAGATTACTCCCTTTCAAGATAGCTGTATTCCCCTCTTACAGTTCTTCTTTCACTAGCCATCACATTTTTTGCAAAATCTCTAATCTGCTCCCCTATTTCACTCCATGCCATTCCTTGTGCTCAATATTGTTTCTTTAATTATTTGTCTTACCACTACAACTTTAGAATGCATTGTCTTCCCTTACGTTGTATTGCTCAAAGACTCTCTTCCACCTTTGCTCTACTGAAGCATCTGACTTTTCTATTTTGGCTGGTTTCCTTCACAATAAAACCTGGTTTATGAATTCCAAAATTGGAATGATAATGGCCTGATCAGGTGTATAATAAAACTATTCAAAATATGTGTACAGATGGCACCATAACAAGTTGAGTACAGAAAAATAACGTATGACCACTGGAGCCCGGACAGAAGTAGTTTGGTGGCCATGAAGAACAATATAAATCAACTGGAGTTCATCTGAGACAACATAACATAACATACATAAAATTCATGAACAGCAAAGCTAGGGTAGTCATGCAAACAACATCAAGGGTTCCCAATATAAAGCAAGCTAGACACCCACAATTATGTCTTATTCTGGCAAAATCTTTAGCCATGTAATTTCAACTAAAATACTGTTACCTACATTTCAGAATCTTACCATATCCAAAACTGCTTTCAAGAGCAAAGGTTTTATACAATCCCTCTGGGGAAATGTATCTAACTTGATCACTGTGAAAACAGATAACAGAGAGCAAACTCTGTGTGGCTTCTTTTTTCTTCAGTATCTGAATCAGCGATAATGACACATCTAAGTTCAAGGTCAATTAAATCAATAATTATAAATTACATCAATCTGCTGATATCATTTATGATTTCAGTCAATACTTTCTTTAACCAAAAGATTATCATCATAGTATTAGAAGTCCAACTGTGGAGCTGAGAGACTTTTTAAAATTATTGCCCCATTGCAAATCTACATCTGTGGAAAACTGACTAACAAAGTCATAGCATCTCAGAAGCAGAACCATATGGAAAGACAAACTAGATTCTAGGTATTATAATGAGTTATGAGTTGGATTTAAAGCAGAGAACATGAGTATTTTGACAAAATGTGAGGGTGAATAAGTTATATTTAAAAGGAACATTTCAAACTGTAAGCTAGGAACTGGTCAAATTATAAACTAAGAAACAAAACTGGGGGGGCCTGGAAACATGGCTGCCGGGCGTATCTTCCCAAGCTCCGTCCTGGCCCGTGATAATCCTACAATATCTGAGCTATCCAGCCACCGTTAAGCCCCCCCGGAGGTTTGCTACTGCCCGGGTGACACCTGTGGAGCCTGCAGCAGCAGACAGGAGTATCAGCAGGGCTCTGTCTCTGCAGATTGCGGCGGCAGTCAGCAAACACCCTGCTGGAGTCCAGAGGAGAAAACACCTTGTACGGCGGAGGAGCGGGAGCCAAATGATTGCCTACTGTGCTCAGATTTGGAGGCCTCAGGCACACCGATTCCCCTGGACTGTAGCCCAAGTGAGGGAGAATGGCCCTGCAGCGGCGCCTTGGACATGGTCAAGTCACATGGCTACCAGGCAGGGGACGCAGCCACAATGCCACAGAGGAGCAGCAGTGAGCTGCGAAGCACTGCAGTCCAGCAGGGGAGTGTGTGACAGGCAGACCCTGTAGCGGACATCCTAAGCACCCTGAGGCACCCCCCGCAACAGTTTTCCAGACAGGGCCCATGGCGGTGAATATTATAGAAGGGAGGCCTCTGTTGGGGGCTGGGCCTGCCGGCATCCGTGAGAGCACAGCAAAGTCCCCAGCAGGAACGGTCGTGTGGTTCCCATGTCTGGGGACGCAGCTGCCGAGCTCCGGGAGTCAAAGGTCAACAATCTGGGCTTTTTTTTTTTTAGGCCTGGATATGTGAGGACTGAAAATTACAGCAGAAGATTGGATGCACGCCTGTGGACATGTCCTGGCCCCATGTACTTAGTGTCCCTATCGGATGGTGCCGATCCAAGAGGTCATCCTGACATAACTTTGGAGACACCTGTATGATCCTCACTCGGAAGGGATCTTTGCGGTGTCATGATTCTGAGGAGGATACATTGTCCCCTACACTCCCCACTTTGGCGCATTGCAGAGTCGGAAGGGGTGCTTCTGCCTTTTGCGCCTAGCTGGATGAACACAGCCCTACCCATTACCTCTCCGAATTGAGATAATAGCCTCAACCTCACCGACACTTCAAGTATTGTTGGACTGCCCCTATGTGCGGCACTGGACGGCAGACTGTGAGTACTGGGCCACAGTTGATTACTGAGTGCGTGGCCCCCTTTCTGCTAGACCGAGGACACGTACAGGAGGCCCACACAGCTTTCACCCCCCTGTGCTATAGATACATCACATTGTAAGTATATACAATTAGGTATCATTAATAAAAAGTTAGGCCAGGTGAGTAGCCATCAGTGGTGCAGCAAGTGCAGTAGCACAGGGTTTTCGATTCTAAAGGGCTTACTGCATCCAAATTTTGGCCATGTTTTACCACTCAACATGAGAATAAGAAGGCACGTTTTACTTGTTAGCATTAGAGTCAATGGAACCCTTTTGGGTATCAAAGCATTTTGCAAGGGCTCAACAATGTAGGGCACTATTCCCTTGTTTTTCACTTCACTTACAGACATTCTAAATTGTAACTTCACTTTTAATATCCCCATGGAAAGAATCCAAGAAGATAGGCCCTTACTACTAACATGGTTGAACTTTCCTAATGAGTACGTCCAGAAAAGAGGGAGTGCATACATTGGAAACTGGTGGAAAATACTGGAGTAGGGATGTTCCAAGCAATATCCTTGTTAACTGCCATAAAGTCATACAATTGAGGAATTTAATTTTTTTTCGATTATTTTATAACCTTGTGTTGGTGTACCTGTGTTTACACAGTAATTTTACCAAAAGGAAGCAGATGCAAAAAGAAATGAATTACAAATCACACCTTTTAACTAGCTTTAAACCTGGCACATTGTGTGTTGGTGGCCAATCCCTTGATGGGAAAGGAAAAGGGACAACTATACCTCGAAAGAAAGAAAATCAGTTTTCCAGGAACAACCTTTTAATTTTTATAAGCCTCAAAAGTCGTCAGTATAAAACGGAATTCAAGATATTTCTACTTTCTTAAAGCATGAATTTAAAGGTGAAACCGGCTGAAAATTATTTTTGCAAAACAACCATCTTGATACTGCTAAATTCAATGCTGCACCTCTAGCCCAATTGTGGCACCAGATATACCTACGGATTTGCCTCGCAGCAAATGACTGGAATGTGTAAATTATTTGTTTGGAGAGAAAGAAACTGACTGTGGTTGCTTTGATTAAAACAACCATTTGCAATGCAATGGGTCTCGCGTTTGCTCGAGTTAGAGCTTTTAGCGTTGCAAACTCCGAACCTGACATTCCTTGCCACATAAACTGAAAAGTAAAACAGTTTCACATAAGCGAGCCGACGGCTGCCATGAGTGCAAAGCAGACACACAAAAGGAAACAGAAATTTGCCTGCAGTGAAACGTATCGGCAAAAGTGCAATTATCCATGTTAGCGGCAAAAGTGCAATTTTCCATGTAACCGGCAAAAGTGCAATTATCCATGTAAAAGGGTCGATGTAATGCAAAGCGCTCAACTACTTCCCAGCAAGATTGCACTGCCTAGGAAATAAAGAGAAAAAGTATCCCAGAAACCACACGGAGAACATGGAGCCTCGTATGTGTTCAGTAGTTGGCCGGTGCGCTCGAAGAGGGTTAAACACCAGAAAAGGCATGATCTATGCATGCCTTTCACTAATGAAATCAAGCGAATTTTAAAAGGAAATCCCATGAACCAACCAAACTGATGAGCGTTACATGGGGGTGGTTACAAGCCCATAGAGAGATTACAACAGGAACAGAGCACTTTGCGTGCGCAGCCCTAAAAAGCAAGTCAATGAAAAACTGTGTGTTTGGAAAAAACCCAACAAACAAGTAGTAAAACAAATGGCTACAGATATGTTAAGAGCTTCAGAAGAAATTGTTTCAAAGGAATGCTCTGTACTTTGCTGAAAATCTATTATGAGCATGCATGAAGTTGAAATTCATATCCGAAAGGTGTTCTTTTTAATATTGTTTAAAATGCATGCCTAAATATCACTTGAAAAAATATGTTTTCTATCTAATGAAGTGCAAATTTAACATATATATGTGTGTATATATATATGTGTGTGTGTATATATATATATATATATATATATATATATATATATATATATATATAAAATTGTGCATAATAGAATTTTTTATAATATTGATACACTGAATAATTTATCTCTGTAAAATGTAAGTTTAGATGCCTATTGATGCCTGATTTATGCAGAGAGAATGACGCAGTTGAAAATGAGATCTTCTCTGTGTATCACCTTGAAAGAAAACGCTAATTATTTATTTGATAGTAAAACACATTTCCTTCAGACTCCTTCAACTGGTTTAATTTACTACTCGTGGGACTGTTCATTTACATATGGCAGTAATTAGTTTTTGTTACTTATGCTACAAAGCATTACAGCTCTTAACCTTCAAGGAAAATGTCAACTTCTCTCATGAGCGTATTGCATTATACCAGTTGATATTAATGATTAGGGGTTACTGGAAGGAGAGTGAGATGTCTGTTTGAAAAGAGTGAAAAATACTGCAAACTTAATTCAAGAAGTACAAATAGATCTGTGAAAAGAGCTCAACACGGTCAATTCTCTTTGACGAACAGACCAAACAATATATCTATATACACATATACATACACAATATAGATATATATATATATATATATATATATGGAAAATGTCACTTACCCAGTGTACATCTGTTCGTGGCATTAGTCGCTGCAGATTCACATGCTGTGCACATCCCGCCATCTGGTGTTCGGGCTCGGAGTGTTACAAGTTGTTTTTCTTCGAAGAAGTCTTTTCGAGTCACGAGATCGAGGGACTCCTCCCATTTCGGCTCCATTGCGCATGGGCGTCGACTCCATCTTAGATTGTTTTCCCCGCAGAGGGTGAGGTAGGAGTTGTGTATGCTAGTAATAGTGCCCATGCAATGGAGTGAATACGTATGTACATAATGTAGTTTAAAGTAATATATTTACAAATTTACAAATGTTCAAGATCAACTTCTAAACGGCTACAGGCTCCCGGGGAGGCGGGTGGGCGCATGTTAAATTTGCAGCGACTAATGCCACGAACAGATGTACACTGGGTAAGTGACATTTTCCGTTCGATGGCATGTGTAGCTGCAGATACACATGCTGTGCATAAACTAGTAAGCAGTTATCTCCCCAAAAGCGGTGGTTCAGCCTGTAGGAGTTGAAGTTGTTTGAAACAATGTTCGTAGTACTGCTTGACCTACTGTGGCTTGTTGTGCTGTTAACACATCTACACAGTAGTGTTTAGTAAATGTATGAGGCGTAGACCATGTAGCTGCCTTACATATTTCGGCCATTGGAATATTTCCTAGAAAGGCCATGGTAGCACCTTTCTTTCTAGTTGAGTGTGCCTTTGGTGTAATAGGCAGTTCTCTTTTTGCTTTAAGATAACAGGTTTGAATGCATTTAACTATCCATCTAGCAATGCCTTGTTTAGAAATTGGATTTCCTGTATGAGGTTTTTGGAAAGCAATAAATAATTGTTTTGTTTTTCGAATTAGTTTTGTTCTGTCAATGTAGTACATTAACGCTCTTTTGATGTCTAATGTATGTAGTGCTCTTTCAGCTACAGAATCTGGCTGTGCGAAGAACACTGGTAATTCTACTGTTTGATTCAAGTGGAACGGTGATATGACTTTTGGTAAAAATGTAGGATTTGTCCGTAGAACTACTTTATGCTTGTGTATTTGAATAAATGGTTCTTGTATGGTAAATGCTTGAATCTCACTTACTCTTCTTAAAGATGTGATGGCAATTAAAAATGCAACTTTCCATGTTAAGTATTGCATTTCACAAGAGTGCATGGGCTCAAAAGGTGGACCCATGAGTCGTGTTAAGACAATGTTGAGGTTCCATGAAGGAACTGGTGGTGTCCTTGGTGGTATAATTCTCTTTAGACCTTCCATAAATGCTTTTATGACTGGTATTCTAAATAGAGAAGTTGAGTGCGTAATTTGCAGGTAAGCTGAAATTGCGATAAGATGTATCTTAATGGAAGAAAAAGCTAGCTTTGACTTTTGCAAATGTAGTAAGTATTTTACAATATCTTTGGCAGATGCGTGTAAGGCTTGAATTTGATTATTATGGCAGTAATAAACAAATCTTTTCCACTTATTTGCATAGCAATGTCTAGTGGTAGGTTTCCTAGCTTGTTTTATGACTTCCATACATTCCTGTGTAAGGTCTAAGTGTCCGAATTCTAGGACTTCAGGAGCCAAATTGCTAGATTCAGCGATGCTGGATTTGGGTGTCTGATCTGTTGTTTGTGTTGCGTTAACAGATCTGGTCTGTTTGGTAGTTTGACATGAGGCACTACTGAGAGGTCTAGTAGTGTTGTGTACCAAGGTTGTCTTGCCCATGTTGGCGCTATTAGTATGAGTTTGAGTTTGTTTTGACTCAACTTGTTTACCAGATATGGAAGGAGTGGGAGAGGGGGAAAAGCGTAAGCAAATATCCCTGACCAACTCATCCATAACGCATGGCCCTGAGACTGATGTTGTGGGTACCTGGATGCGAAGTTTCGGCATTTTGCGTTTTGCTTTGTTGCAAATAGATCTATTTGTGGTGTTCCCCAACTCTGGAAGTAAGTGTTCAGTATTTGGGGGTGAATCTCCCATTCGTGGATCTGTTGGTGATCCCGAGAGAGATTGTCTGCTAACTGATTCTGAATTCCTGGAATAAATTGTGCTATTAGGCGAATGTGGTTGTGAATCGCCCAATGCCATATTCTCTGTGCCAGGAGACACAACTGTGTTGAGTGTGTCCCTCCCTGTTTGTTTAGGTAATACATCGTTGTCATGTTGTCTGTTTTGACAAGAATGTGTTTGTGGCTTATTATGGGTTGAAATGCTTTCAGAGCTAGAAATACTGCCGATAGTTCTAAGTGATTTATGTGAAACTGTTTTTGCTGACTGTCCCATTGTCCTTGGATGCTGTGTTGATTGAGGTGTGCTCCCCACCCTATCATAGAGGCATCTGTTGTTATTACATATTGTGGCACTGGGTCTTGGAAAGGCCGCCCTTGGTTTAAATTTATACTGTTCCACCATTGAAGCGAGGTGTATGTTTGGCGGTCTACCAACACCAGATCTAGAAGTTGACCCTGTGCCTGTGACCATTGTGATGCTAGGCACTGTTGTAAGGGCCGCATGTGCAACCTTGCGTTTGGGACAATGGCTATGCATGAGGACATCATGCCTAGGAGTTTCATCACCATTTTGACTTGTATTCTTTGTTTTGGATATATGGCCTGTATTACATTGTGAAATGCCTGAACCCTTTGTGGACTTGGAGTGGCAATCCCTTTTGCTGTGTTGATTGTCGCCCCTAAGTATTGCTGTGTCTGACACGGCAGAAGGTGTGACTTTGTGTAGTTGATTGAGAAACCTAGGTTGTGGAGGGTTTCTATGACATACTTTGTGTGTTGTGAACACCGTTCTAGCGTGTTGGTTTTGATTAACCAATCGTCTAAGTACGGGAACACATGTATTTGCTGCCTTCTGATATGTGCAGCTACGACTGCCAGGCACTTTGTAAAAACTCTTGGCGCAGTTGTTATTCCGAATGGCAACACCTTGAATTGGTAATGTACCCCTTGGAATACAAACCTTAAGTACTTTCTGTGTGAAGGATGTATCGGTATATGGAAATATGCATCCTTTAGGTCTAGTGTTGTCATGTAGTCTTGTTGTTTGAGCAGTGGGATTACGTCCTGTAATGTCACCATGTGAAAGTGATCTGATTTGATGTAGGTATTTAATGTTCTGAGATATAATATAGGTCTCAGACTCTTGTCTTTTTTGGGTATAAGAAAGTACAGAGAGTAAACTCCTGTTCCTTTCTGTTGGTTTAGTACTAATTCTATTGCTTTTTTCTGTAGCAATGCCTGAACTTCTAGTCCTAGAAGATCTATATGTTGTTTTGACATATTGTGTGTTTTTGGTGGGACGTTTGGAGGGAATTTGAGAAATTCTATGCCATACCCATGCTGGATAATTGCCAGTACCCAAGTGTCTGTTGTTATCTCCTCCCAATGTTTGTAAAATTTGCTTAGTCTCCCCCCCACAGGTGTTATGTGTTGGGGATGTGTGACTTGGAAGTCACTGCTTGTTTTGAGGAGTTTTGGGGCTTTGGAACTTCCCTCTACTTTTTGGGAACTGTCCCCCTCTATATTGTCCCCGAAAACTTCCCCGCAGCTATTGGCTCTGATAAGTGGGCCTTGTTTGTGAGGTCGTGGGTTCTGTGCTTTGCCCTCGAAACCCCCCTCGAAACTGTGTTTTTCGAAATGTGCCTCTGCTCTGTGGGGAGTAGAGTGCTCCCATGGCTTTGGCCGTATCAGTGTCTTTCTTAAGTTTTTCGATAGCAGTGTCCACCTCCGGCCCAAACAACTGCTGTCCATTAAATGGCATATTGAGCACAGCTTGCTGTATTTCCGGTTTAAATCCTGATGTACGCAGCCATGCATGTCTCCTTATTGTCACTGCTGTGTTGACAGTTCTAGCAGATGTGTCTGCTGCATCTATTGCTGACTGTATCTGATTGTTGGAGATACTCTGTCCTTCTTCTACTACTTGCTGTGCTCTTTTTTGGAACTCCTTGGGCAAATGTTCTATAAAGTGTTGCATTTCGTCCCAATGAGCCCTATCGTATCTGGCCAACAAAGCCTGTGAGTTTGCAATACGCCACTGGTTTGCTGCCTGTGCCGCCACCCTTTTGCCTGCTGTGTCGAATTTTCGACTTTCTTTATCTGGAGGTGGTGCATCTCCTGAAGTGTGTGAGTTCGCTCTCTTGCGAGCTGCCCCTACTACAACTGAGTCCGGTGTTAGCTGTTGTGTGATGTACACGGGGTCTGTTGGTGGCGGTTTATATTTTTTCTCCACTCGGAGTAATGGCCCTTCCTTTTACAGGCTCCTCAAACACTTGTTTGGAGTGTTTTAGCATTCCGGGCAGCATGGGAAGACTCTGGTACTGGGTGTGTGTGGACGACAATGTATTAAATAGAAAGTCATCTTCAATGGGCTCTGCATGCAGGTTGACATTATGAAATGCCGCTGCCCTCGACACCACCTGTGCGTAGGCTGTACTATCTTCTGGTGGCGACGGTCTAGCTGGATAACAGTCAGGACTATTATCTGACACTGGCGCATCATAAAGGTCCCACGCGTCAGGGTCATCTTGACTCATCGGTGTAAGAGTCGGGGATTGCATCATAGGTGGAGTGGCTACCGGTGATGTTTGCGGCGATCGTTGTGGAGACGGTGGCGGGCTTACTTGTTTAGCCACCTTTGCCTGTGGCTGCTTGTCTTTCTCCTGGAAGACAAGTTTGCATTTCATTCTAATAGGAGGGAGAGTGCTGATCTTCCCTGTTTATTTTTGGATGTGGAGCCTTCTTTGGGTGTAGTCTGGCTCCATTGTCTCCAATTCCTGTCCAAATCTATGTATTTTCATTTGTGAGGACAGTCCTTGTTCCTCTGTGTAGGAACTTGATTTCGGTTCCGAGGCCGGATGTTTCGGTATCGAAACCTTTTCGGCTACTTTTTTAGGTTCCGACGAAACCTTCTTTATTTTCGGCGTCGTTGTCTCCCGGTGCCGATTCATTTCGGTGCCGCTGTCTCGGTGTCGAACTTGCTCGGAACCGCTATCTCAGGCCCGAGATTGCTGTGTGGCGGTATCTCGACCGGAGTCGGATGACTTCGACACAAGCGTGCCCTTTTTCGGTGCCGATGATCGGTCACCTATTTTTCGGGTTAAGCCATGGCCTGTTGGCGGTGGCGTCCCCTGGGCTTTTGTGGTCTTCTCGTGAGTTTTATGTTTCGACGTCTTACTCACGGTTTTCGGCATTTCTTCGGGATCGATCTCATCCGAGTCCGATTCCTGGATGGAGAAGGTTTCTTCTTCCTCCTCGAAACGCCCTTGTCCTGTCGGCGCCGACGCCATTTGCAGTCTTCTTGCTCTTCGGTCTCTTAGTGTCTTCCTGGACCGAAACGCTCAACAGGCTTCACAAGTATCTTCCTTGTGTTCTGGCGACAAACACAAGTTACAGACCAGATGCTGATCTGTATATGGATACTTGTTATGGCATTTTGGGCAGAAGCGGAATGGGGTCCGTTCCATCAGCCTTGAAGAGACACGTGGCCGGGCCGACCAGGCCCCGACGGGGGATCGAAAAAACCCCAAAGGGCCACCGGAGCTCTTCAAAAGTCGGTGTCGATCTGTTATAACTAACCCGATACCGAACGCAAACAATACCGACGATTTTTCCGAGATTCTAACTAACTTTCCGAACCGAAACCCGGAGCGAAAAGGAACACGTCTGAACCCGATGGCGGAAAAAAAACAATCTAAGATGGAGTCGACGCCCATGCGCAATGGAGCCGAAATGGAAGGAGTCCCTCGATCTCGTGACTCGAAAAGACTTCTTTGAAGAAAAACAACTTGTAACACTCCGAGCCCAACACCAGATGGCGGGATGTGCACAGCATGTGTATCTGCAGCTACACATGCCATCGAACATATATATATATATATATATATATATATATATATATATATAGTCATGAATCATTTCACTGCATCCGAGAGGCAATATTTACCAGCTTCTCATGGCAGGAATGACGCCGGCACCATCCATCAACTCGAAAGGGAATTTATTTTCATGTAGAGTACAAAGTGCATAGTGCTATTCAAACAGATATGGCAACGCGTTTCGGCCTGAACCTTCGACTGGCCATATATATATATATATATATATATATAGATAGATATAGATATATCAATATGAGAATCAGCAACAGTCACTGCAGTTATAGTTAGTTTTAGAGTTTCCACTGAGAACTAGTTTTTTGGTTTACTTAAAAGTTTGGCTTTGTACAGTTTAAACCTGATTTATGGTTCTAGCTCTATCACAACTAACCAGTGAAATGTGCAAGTTATGATTACCAATGGACCCAACATAACCTGCACCACTGCCCACATTGTTCTCTTTCTTTGCTCTTTCTTTTGTTTCTGCACTGTTTGCACACTGGTTGTTTTGATCATAGTTGTCAGCACAGGTTATGGGCAGTGTTATGTGTTTTGCTTTGGTAATTATAAGTGGCAAGTTTCACTGGTTTGCTTAGTTTGATTCAGAACCATAATTCAATTTTTAACTATGGTTTTGTGAATTTCGTTTTTTTATTAAGTACTTAATTTTTAACCCCAGCTGGGACAGTCTTCGGTCGTGCATTAAGGAACCTGTCTGAAAGACCACCCAACTACTGCTGCAAGCTGCCAAGCCCTGCAGCGCAAGTCAATCGGAATAATGCTCTGCCATCAGCCAACCACTGCTGGCCATGAACTTTAGCCACCCACAATAGTAATTTGGCACAGGGTGTGACATTCAGCCAGGCCCTGTGCCCAACACCATGCCATCAGTTATGCTTGCTGTGCAGCCGGTAGGTTCTGCAAGTCCTAGCTCATTATTCATTTCCATCAGCCTATTCCTGCATCACACTGTCTTCCCCCATACACAGCAGGGTTGACCGGAGGGTCCGGCTTGCAGCCACAATCCTACGTCATCAGCCAGCCACCAGTGCATAATATCTTCAGACCTGTGCAGTGAGGGTTTGACAAAGGGCCTGGCCAGGCCCTGTGCTTACCTCTGCTGTAAATTAATCCCTCTGGTTCACCACCTCTGGATGTGGCTGTTGTGTGCAGAGCCTTGTCTTTAGACAGGCCCTGTGGCCAACACCCCCACCACCCCACCTTCGTTTGTAGCATATTCCTACAGTGCATGGCCTTTTGGCATGTGCACAAAGGGTTGGGTGCAAAGTCTTGGTCTTTTCTCGTGGTCAGACACTGTTTGCCTTTGTTTTTTGAACAGCATGAAGTTATAGAATTGGAAGGCATTTGAGAGTCAAAAATAAAATAGCAGTTAATTCTGGGGTCTAGTGCAGCTGAACCATAGCCACATAGTGGTGACCTCTGCTGAGTAATAACCACAAGTTATGGTTTAACTGTCTGTTATGGATTGTGATCCTAACCATAACTTGAATTTCGGTAGATTTATGGTTTTTACTCACCACCATAGTGATTTTTTTTTTTTTACATTTAATTTTCAATGTTTTCTTAAGCATACATGAATGTGTCATAACTAAGGCTTACCATAACTTCACTTTAATCTTTGTTTTTTTTCAGTGGCTTCTTCTTTTTTTTTTATCCTGTACCATACACAACAGTTATCTGCGCACAGCCAACCATGGGCAGCCAGCCCTGCCAGCCTTTGGCCATGCAGTGTTGGGGTTGGCCATAGGGATTGGTCTGCAACCAGTCTGTGTAAAGCCGTCAGTGGGTGGTCAAACCCCACTTCCTTTAGGTGGGCTGGTCGGCAAAATATGGCTTTTGACCACACCCAGTGCACAACCCTTCATGCGAAGCCAATCCTTTCTGCTCATGTACTTCTTCCAGCAGAGGTTGGCAATAGGTAGCCCAGGCCTGTGTCCATCTCAAAGTGTTTGTCCAACCCCAGATATGCAAGGTGATACAATTCCAAGGTGCTGCGGGCTACGAAACTGCACGTGGCCACTAACCGAATTCAGCCATACTTTGCAAAACATTTGGGGGGGGGGGGGGATTCTAGTCCTCTGCCAGATTTGTGAATCCTGAAAACGCAGGGGGGTTCAGGAAGGGCCAGATGCAGCATAGGATTTGTGAATCCTGCAATAAAAGTCATTTTATATATTTAATTTATTGCTGGTGGGGAGGGCACAGATGGGCCTTTGGGGTAATTGTAGATTCACCTTGCCCATGTATGCCTTTTTGACTTTTTATTTTTCCCAAACTGGGGCTTGGTATGACTCATGACAATGGCAAGAGACATTTTTCTGCCACAGGCAACCAAGCTGAAAGCTTAGTCAATCTGCGGCCGGATTCACAAGTCCTCACTACATGATGGGACAAATAGCTCCCTCGTCCAACAGTGTGCTTCTATCTTTTGAACTGGTTACACAAAAGCTTTGTGGGTGAGGAGGCAGACACTGACCTGCCTGATCATTAATCTGGGGAGGGGTGTGTGGGGTAAAGGTGACTAGGGCGCTAGAATGATAAATTGCAAGGGATAAAAATCAGTGCAGAAACATACAAGTAGTGGATATCTGAGTCTGATCCATAACGCCTACTTGGTGTGAACATGATTACAACGTGGTGGTTAGCAAATGAGGACCCAGGTTTTTTTAAGTTACGATTTTAATGAGTTTTTTGTTAATTTGACAAACGCTTCGCTTTAAGACCCGTTGAGAAGTGTAACAGGAACACTGGCTTGAAATAGTTGAGCAAACATGATATGTACAGAAGTAACATTATAGTAATATGAGCATTACAGTTCTACTGGCTGAGGTCATGTGTAAGGAAAATCAATAACCTAGGTTTAAAACATTTTTTAGAAGTTTGTGTAGGAAGTTGGCTCTGTATGTACTATTTCAAAGTAAGAAATAGCATGCACAGAGTCCAAGGGTTCCCCTTAGAGGTAAGATAGTGGCAAAAAGAGATTATTCTAATGCTCTATTTTGTGGTAGTGTGGTCGAGCAGTAGGCTTATCAGAGGGTAGTGTTAAGCATTTGTTGTACACACACAGGCAATAAATGAGGAACACACACTCAAAGACAATTCCAGGCCAATAGGATTTTGTATAGAAAAATATCTTTGCTTAGTTTATTTTAAGAACCATAGGTTCAAGATTTACAAGTAATACTTCGAATGAAAGGTATTTCACCTAGGAACTTTAGGAACTTTGAATTAGCAAAATAGCATATACAGTTTTCACACAAATGGCAATAAGCTATTTTAAAACTAGACAGTGCAATTTTCAACAGTTCCTGCGGGTGGTAAGTGTTTGTTAGTTTTGCAGGTAAGTAAACCACCTACAGGGTTCAAAGTTGGGTTCAAGGTAGCCCACCGTTGGGGGTTCAGAGCAACCCCAAAGTTACAACACCAGCAGCTCAGGGCCGGTCAGGTGCATAGGTCAAAGTGGTGCCCAAAACGCATAGGCTTCAATGGAGAAGGGGGTGCCCCGGTTCCAGTTTGCCAGCAGGTAAGTACCCGCGTCTTCGGAGGGCAGGCCAGGGGGGGTTTTGTAGGGCACCGGGGGACACACAAGTCATCACAAAAAGTACACCCTCAGCGGCACGGGGGCGGCCGGGTGCAGAGTGCAAACAGGCGTCAGGTTTGCAATAGGTTTGAATGGGGGATCCAGGGGTCTCTTCAGCGAAGCAGGCAGGCAAGGGGGGGGGCTCCTCGGGGTAGCCACCACCTGGGCAAGGGAGAGGGCCACCTGGGGGTCGCTTCTGCACTGGAGGTCGGATCCTTCAGGTCCTGGGGGCTGCGGGTGCAGTGTCTTTACCATGCCGGGGAGTCCTCCCTGTAGTGTTGTTTCTCTGCAGGTCGAGCCGGGGGCGTCGGGTGCAGAGTGGAAAGTCTCACGCATCCGGCGGGAAACGTGCAGTCTTTAAAATTTGCTTCTTTGTTGCAAAGATGTTTCTTCTTTGGAGCAGAGCCGCTGTCCTCGGGAGTTCTTGGTCCTTTTAGATGCAGGGTAGTCCTCTGAGGCTTCAGAGGTCGCTGGACCCTGTGGAACGCGGCGCTGTTGCAGTTTTTCTTGAAGTGGGGAGACAGGCCGGTAGAGCTGGGGCCAAAGCAGTTGGTGTCTCCGTCTTCTCTGCAGGGCTTTCAGGTCAGCAGTCCTTCTTCGTCTTAGGTTGCAGGAATCTAGTTTCCTAGGTTCTGGGAGCCCCTAAATACTCAATTTAGGGTGTGTTTAGGTCTGGGGGGTTAGTAGCCAATGGCTACTAGCCCTGAGGGTGGCTACACCCTCTTTGTGCCTCCTCCCTGAGGGGAGGGGGGCACATCCCTAATCCTATTGGGGGAATCCTCCATCTGCAAGATGGAGGATTTCTAAAAGTCAGAGTTACCTCAGCTCAGGACACCTTAGAGGCTGTCCTGACTGGCCAGTGACTCCTCCTTGTGTTTCTCATTATCTCCTCCGGCCTTGCCGCCAAAAGTGGGGCTGTGGCCGGAGGGGGCGGGCAACTCCACTAGCTGGAGTGCCCTGGGGTGCTGTAACAAAGGGGGTGAGCCTTTGAAGCTCACTGCCAGGTGTTACAGTTCCTGCAGGGGGAGGTGAGAAGCACCTCCACCCAGTACAGGCTTTGTTACTAGCCACATGCTGCAGCCCTTAGAGTCCTTCCCTGGCATCAGGGCCCTTGGTACCAGGGGTACCAGTTACAAGGGACTTACCTGGATGTCAGGGTGTGCCAATTGTGGAAACAAAGGTACAGGTTAGGGAAAGAACACTGGTGCTGGGGCCTGGTTAGCAGGCCTCAGCACACTTTCAAATCATAACTTGGCATCAGAAAAGGCAAAAAGTCAGGGGGTAACCATGCCAAGGAGGCATTTCCTTACAGTTTGTAAAAGGTAGTATGATGGTATGACTAACATCATGGTGTGACATTGTTTCTCATGTGTAAGTGGTAGTTTTGTGGGTACGAGATGGTGTTGTGTCAGGATATAATGGTGAGTGTGGCAGCATGACAGTAGATGTGTATGTATTTGTTTGGAATTTGTTGATGTGGTGGATGTATGATGGTGGGTGTGCTCAGCATATATTGTTGACCTGTATGATGGTGGATGCGTTGGTGTAGGTTATTGGTTCTAATGATGGGTGTGCCCTTAGCACTCCTGTAGTCCCTGTGTGTTTCTCACCTCCTCTGAATCAGCCTCATCCCTCATGGACCTCTTTGTGCCCCTCTGCCCTTAGCAACCTGTAGGTATGCCCAACAGCTATCCTGCAGTCACTCTCTGTGCTGCCACTCCTCCAGCAGCCCATCTATGCGGCCCCCGCCACCTGCATCTCCTATGTATGCTGCCCTCCTCTGTTTTATGTGCTCTAGTGCCCTGTATCCTTTGTATGCTGTCCTGCTGTGATCCTGCAGCCCCCTGTGTGTGTCAACTGTCTACTCTGCACTTACTCTTTGAGGCACACTCCATTTCTGCATCTCCTATAAGTACCCATTCATGCCATAACCTGTGTGTCATCCGTTTCACTTCTGCAGTCCCAGTGGGTGCTTTTGCTAACCCTGAAGCTGATCTGTGTGCTCTCTCCAACTCATGTGCCATCTCTGCCTTACCCTGGAGCTCCTTTATGTGCCCCAGCCTATCTGTAGTCCGTGTTTTTGCTCCTGGGCCCCTTATGTGCTGTCCTGCAGCTCCTCTGTGGACCCCCTTAATCCATGCAGCCTCTTTTTGTGCCTCATCACCCAATGCTGCCCCCGTGTGCCTCCTGTCCCTGAGGCCCTGTACGTGTCAACTTGTCCTCAATCTTCAGAACCTTTAAGTGCAATCCTAACTGTGGCTGCAACTCGGATGTACGCAAAACGTGTGATTTGCCAGATGTTGCCCGCTCAGTTCATCTGCTCCTGCACTCGGGACCCTGCCAGGTGGAGAAAATGGTCTGGCACTCCAACCATCCCGAGAGACACAGAACCTCCTAGGACAGGACCCAGGGCCTCACTCTGCCCTAATTGTTGCAATACCACATGGCAGTGGTGTTGTCTGTAAAAAAAATAAAACTGCACCAGCGCCTCTTTGGTGAACAGCAGGAAGGCCTTTGGAGACAGACATATTGTCCCCAACTGCAACAGATTAATGTGAAGCCAGACTTCTGTCAAAGACCTCTGATCACCACTTCCCCCAAACAACTTTGCCAGTCCAGCAGGGATGTGTCTGTCACAACCGTCAGCTCTGGGTGAGTAAGGGAGAGAGTCCTGCTGCTAGACCAATGGTGTTCAAGAAGCCACCACTGCAGATCATGAGCCATCTCCTCTTTGATTTGAATGACATCTGTTAAATGACCTTGACAATGGGCCTGTAGAAAATTAATATTTCTGCCTGTGTCACCTGGCATAGCTAACAAGGAGGATGCAAGAGTGTAAGAGTTCAAGAATCGTCAGAGTTGCTCACACCGTGATCCAGGATCAAGGCTGAAATATGAAGATAACGACCTATCCTGGACTTGTTGCAGCCGAGGAAAGGCCCTGAATTGCACTGCATCCAGGAAAGCTCAAATGAGTGGAAGCTTATGGGGAAGTTTGTTTGTGACTTTGACTTGTTGATAGTGAATTCCAGAAGTGTCACAAGGTTCACCGTCATCTGGAGGTGTTCTACAAATGTCTGTGGCAAGCCTACCGCCAACAGCCAGTCAGTCATTGAGGTAGGGAACACTGGTATCCCCGATCTCCAGAGACGGGCAACATCCACCGATATCACTTTCGTGAACCCTGAGGGGTCGTGGTGTGCCTGAAGGGGAACACAGCAAACTGAAAATGCTCCTGACATACCTTGAACCACAGACTGCATTACGGCTATATGGCAATGCTTGCTGTGCATGTCCAAGGACATCCTACAGTCACCCAGGCAGACCATATCTGGGCCAGCATAAGCATTCAGATTTTTTTCCTACAGCAAGAAGGTATGAAGAAGCCAAAGGCCACAAACAGAGCTGAGACACATAGTGAGAGTAGCAACACATCCTCTTTTTGAGTTAAGTAACTTCTCAATAGCATCCTTAGAGAGTAGTGCTCACAACTCTTGCAGTAAAATGGACAAGCGCTTGACTGACATTTGCTCCTGGCGGGGAGGGCGGCATTTGACAGAGAGAAAAAAACAAAGGAAGGGTCTCGCCATGTTGAATGATTTTGTCATAAGGACTCTCGCAAAGTGACAAGACTGCTGCATTTGGGGCGTCAACACCTCTGCATTGTAGGTAACTGAGTCACTCCTACATCAATAGACAGCTATCAGCCCAGCCCTCCCGGCATACTAGCAGTACCTCACCAAAACCCATCATGGAAATCGTGGTGGAAACAAATGTTACCCCTTTTCTCGCCACATACAAGTCTCGACACACATAGGCAAAAAAGAGATGCATGACAGCTTTCAATACATTTATTGAAAGGACTGCAAACTACAATAAAATGCATAAGCTGCAATGAGTAAGATAATGAGGAGTAACAAAATCAAGATTGTGAAAATCAGAGATGTGATCACAAACAACCCCAACATATATGTAGTAATATGAATACACAATTCCTATGTAAAAGCCTAATCTCTAGCCCTTAATCAGAAGCATGGTGATGTAAGCCAAATCTGTACGTATAGTGTCCATGAGAAGCACACCCAACCCCTGTTAATCCTAGGTACAAGGCAAGTCTCCAGATCAGATCTGTGGAGACACAAAGGCTGGGGTCTACCGAAAACCGGCATGCAGCATGGTTGGAAATTCTGTCTGGAACCCCCTCTAATACCTTTCATCCTACAATATGTTTTTATAGGGGATTTGTTTGTGTTCATGCACAGACTCCTGACGGAGGTATGTACCTAAGCACTGGACTGTTTATGCAGGCTTGGGGCCTGCAATTCAAAATGTTACTCTGGGTGCCTTGGATTCTGTTCTTGTCATTCCAAGGAAAGAACATGATGCAAAGTATGTCATCCATAACATTGATAATGACGCGCTCGCAGAATAGCAGCTGATATTGAAATTAAAACAATGCCACTAAAAGGTTTAGAAAAATAAAATGAATAATAACAGCAGAGCATAATAACTGGGCAAAAGAGCACAGGCTGCAAGCCAAGGGTAAGCTATCACTGTACCCAAGCAACTAACAAAAATAGACCCACAATACCACCCCTGTTGCCGAAACAAGGGTGTAAAGTCCAAGCCCTAAGGTTAAAAATTCCAAAACAAAAGCCCCAAAACTCCAAAAGCATAAAAAACATACATAAAAGACAAATGTCTAGGTTGACAAGCCAAGCAGGCCAACAGACAGGCCACATTAAAATGCAATTTGTTGTCATGTTATACTTTTAAATTAAAAGTCCAATGGTACATTTTTTTCACAACAATCATGTTCCTGCAAAAAGTATCCGATGTCATTAAGGGAGATTGACACCAGGAAGGATTCCACTTCGGCAGATGGCAAGTTGATCAAGGTATTGGCGGAAGGATCCATGGAGCAGAAGTGTGTAGAAGCCTCAGGCGCAGATTGAACTGTGCAGGTAGCACTGTCCATTGTGCCAGATGTCATAGGAGGCATCAAATCCACAAGCATGGCTCACAGGATGCCTCACAAATCAACTGCAGTCTCAAGGGGCATTCCGTGAAAGAACCCTCATTGAGAATATTAACAGATCCTTGTCCACAGGAGGTGCAGGCTGCATGGCAAGACACACCATGGGTGCACATTCAAACAGGCACCAGATGCAATGGAAGACTTGCTGGACACACAGTCAAGATCGGCTTGAATGTCAACGACCAATCTAGCTCCAGCTCCCCAAGCAAAGAAGCCCCGAAATACTGCATCATGCGTTCACAACACAGCTGGGCTGATGAAAGCTCCATCACTCCGTTTTGCCGATAGAGAACAACCACTGCGTATCAAAAATAGCAGCAGCAGAATTCCCCCAATTAGTGCCAAAGTTATGGGGAACCCACCAAAGACACTCGAAAAGAGTGAGTGTATGGCTGCAGGTATTACTCCAAACATGTTTACATTAAAAGTAGCAATGTGGGGCCAAAAGTCTGCCACTTTTCTCTCTTCTGTGGGGGGGGGGGTAATAAAACATGGCCGCTACAAGTTACCATTTGAGTAACTGAAATCACTTAAGCGATTCCCGGCTTCATTCCGCAACAGCTTTGATCGTTCACAATCAAAGTGCCAGAAATACTAGACAAATCAAAGAGATGGGAGTACCCTATAGAAAGCATACCAAATTCATGGCCTCTGCATTGCAAGTACACCTGCTTACAAATTACAGAATGACTAACAGTAGTCTCACATTTGCTTCCGCTAAGGAAGACCTTTGTTTCACCGCTCATTCATTTGAAATCGAAAGGCAACTCTCACACGTCGTGTACGTAGCTGTCTCCTAGCCACTCAAATCTGCCTACCCCAAAATGCTTTAAGGATTTTGTGAAACGAAAGGGGGAAATGGGCAGATTTATTACTCCATGGATTAGCCATACAGGCGAGGGAATTTCTGCTACAGTGAAAGACAACTTTTCTAATTTCTCAGTATTAAGCATGATGGAACTTGCTTCTTTTTTGCCATTATCTGTTGTTGTCTGGACAAATTAAAAGCCACAAACAATTACGTAAATTAACGTGTTTCCACTTTCAGGAACCTGGAGTGTTCAACTGAACTGCATGATAGAACCCAGCTGGCTTTGTCCATGTTGTAAAAAGGACACGTTCTGAATAATGTCAATTGCAGATGACACAATTTTATTTAAAGTGTAAATTCTGTTGGACAGTGTGTTCATGCCATTGTCGACAACAGCAAAAGCCTTTTCTATATTCTCTTTATCAATCTGCCTTAAGTGCAGCAGCTTCCATCTGCGATAGTTTCCAGATCTCGCTGTATATTGCATACAGGAAACACTTTGAGCGTAGCTTCCTAGGACCTAACTATAAATTATGTGGACTGACTTGCCAGACAGGAGACTAAGGTGTTCTTTTAAAGTCGATTTTAAAGTAGACGAATGCAGCCATTGTTGGCACAGTTTACCCACACTGTATGTAGTAACGATACCAGAGTGTTGAGCCGAGACAAAGCGAGGATATGGCCGACTTGCTGTGAAACCCCCAGAGGAACTTTAAGAACGTGCCAGGCACTCATTTGTGTCCACTGGCCACAATAACCACCCGCTGGGACTTGAAAGTGAGGAATTAAAGGTACCATTCTGAACCCAAGCAGTTAGTTGTTCTTTGGTGAGATTTAAAAATGTTTGCCAATTGTGAAATTTAGTGGGTGAGGGGATATTGGGCGCGTTCAATGCTTTTATTTTTGCTAACCCCAAACAGGATGTTTGTTGGGCGGTGTCATTCAAAAATATAATTTGTAAATGAATAATGCATGCTCTAAACAAAGCTTTCTTACCCTGTATTTGCCAATCTTTTTGTTCCCCTGTATACTTTTTAGTTCAATAGTATTTTTCCAATACTCAGAACCTTCCACAGCAAAACGGGAAACAAAGGAATCTGAGTAGATTCATTTTGTGTCGGTTAGCAATAATTTCCTCACTTTGGAAGGTGACACTCTGAAATAATACGAGGCAGCATTGCTGGTGTCATGCCCAGTAAAATACACAAACTTCTCTAATTGTTTTGGGACTCCCCACAGGTGGTGTTGAACAATGTTCCTACTGCATGTAATTGTAAAACTAATCTTGGAGCACTGGTTCGGTGCAGAAAGGAATGTCCATAACGGTGGTGACAAAATATTTCCCCATAATTCGCTGTGTTCTTATATACATCTTGACTTTCAAATACAGTGTAATAGTCTATCTCAGACAGCACACAATCAACAGTTTTAACATCCCAGTCATTGGAAACAATACCAGGTGTAATTATATCACTCATTGAAACTTTAAACACATATGGAATTTGAATGACCTCACTAGGACCATAAATGTCAAATGGTACTTTGTCCCATACAGTCCTGCTTGAAATCAGAAAAGCTGAAATATTCACAAGGGACAAGTCTCTTCTGACTTTATTAGTAGGTGCGGGGTACAAATGGGAGGAATTCCTGGGTCTGAAGTTTTGGGTCAAAGATGTAATCAACATCAGTGGCAGTCAGGGTGGTTGCCCATTGAATCCAAAATGGAAGTAGTGGTTTAGCGTTTGGAATGCTGGCCTTGGTGACAGCCTCACTGGCTGGCATTTGGGTAGCAACAATAATGTGTTTCCCTTGGGCAACTGGCCTCTCCTTGCTGACAGCCATTGAACAGCAGCCATTATTGTTTCTGTTGGTGCAAAATGTTGTTCTGCATGGCAATACAAGTGTGATTTCTATGCTATGGGTACTGTGTCACGTTCATTTATTGTGACATAGGTAAAGCCGATGGCACCAGCAATTAGTCTGATGACCAGGTTTGTTTTGTTGTCACATGTGTGTAAATGATTTGCTTCAAGCAAGTCTTGCTGAAGTTCTCTGAGGATGCGCCTGTGTTCTACTGTCCAAAGTTTGCTTGAAGAATCTGGATGAATCAAATTATAAAGAGGTTTTGTGCGCTATGCATAATCAGGTATGTATGTTCTGCCAAAGTTTAAGAAATCCAGCAATGACTGCAGTTTCTTAATAGTGTTTGGAGGTTGAAGTTGAGCGCATTTTTCTAGAAAGTGCATGGCCAGGCTCTTACCTTCATCTGATAGTTATCCCAGAAATAGGACACATAAAGCAATTTTTTGTTTTCATGAAACTGAATTTGTAGCCCTGGGTGGCGGATCCCAATATGATTCGATCCACCCTGGCCAGATGTATGTTGAGGTCATCATCTGTGAGAAAAATATCATCCACATAAGATAACACCTAGGGATAGTATTGATGTTACTCTGGCTGAAAACCCAGGGCTGTTCTTATACCCCTGAGGTAAACAGAAAAAGCGACACTGCGAGCCTAATGCCCTAAAGGAGCTGGCCCATTAGATTCCCGACTTTCAGGCGCTAGATTCTGGCATAAAAAAAAATATTGGAAATATCCAAGGTTGTTTTGTATTTTTTCACACTATGTTGTTAATTAGTGCTGTGCTGTGTGCGTTTTGTATTGCATAAGTGCGTGTGTGACCATTTAAGTGCCTGTAATCTAAGATTATTCTATATGAATGATCTGGTTTGGCAATGGGGAATAGCGGGTTACTTATTGCAGAGACACAGGGTTCAGTCACTCCCTGGTACTCAAGTTGTGTGAGAATCTCTCTTACTGGAGCTTTGGCCTCCTATTTAATAGGATATTGATGTTGAGGCTGTGGTGAAGATCTGATTGATATTACATGGTAGGGGGATTCTTAATCCCATCCCACAAGGTTGCAGCACAGCGTGGAAGCCTGAGCCAGAGCCCAATCCGCTGCAAAAGCTTCATTTACCGCATCTGTAACCATGACTGAGAAAGAAGGCAAAATTACATCTTCCCCATGTGGGAGCTTGCGGACAAACACCAGTGGGAAATCTTTTTCTGCCAGTAGAATATCACAGTTTAAATTTTCCCAAAATATTCATTCAAGAGTGCGCTCTATGTCTCCCTCTATTTGGATGTTTGGTAGGAAGATGCACCTGTTCGCTGCCTCTTTGATGAGAAAGTCATTGGTTGCTGTCACATCCAGATAATCTATAAGAATCTGACGACAAATCATGACTTCTGCCGTGCTGTCTAGCAGAGTCACTGCCCATGAGCTCTTCAGCAACGTTGTCCGCATGGCTGGCATTTCTGACCGAAATTGCAGCCACCTTTTTCTTTTTAAATTGGTGGGTTGTTTTTTTTAGGAGATTTGTCCTCTTTATTAACGTAAGCTTAAGTCCTTCTTCGGTGGGTTTCAGACCGTCCCATTCTCTCACTCCATTTATCTAGTGTGTCCTGAAAGGAACAAGAGGGACGTGTATCATTAGATTGGTAGCTATCAGGAGTTTTTAAAGTTTCTCTATTTTGGAGATTATATCTTCGTCTGAGGTCTCCGGATGCAGAGAATCTCCTCTAAGACTTGATGCAGAGAATCTCCTCTATGATTTCATCTGTCTTTATTTTGTTTCTGCTTATCCCAGCATTTTTTAGAACCTCCCTGTGCTTGTTTGGTACCTTCCTTAAGTGTGGTACACTGTATATGTAGTTTAGTTGGTCTGGCCCCCAGACCTTATCGATCTATACTAGTATAGGTGTCGGAAATAATCTTTGGCAGCTGGTGCTTCTGTTCCTGCTGAGGAACTTCAGAGCCGCTGGAAAATATCCAATGCTGCTGCTTCTCCCTTAATGTTACTTAAAATAATTGAGGAGACTGAGTCAAAATTGCACATCAGTTTCATCCCCAAAACCAGGGCCGGGACAGCCCAGTGTTCATTTTGAATTTGGTTTAACACTTGCAGCAAATTGGCAAGTGTCGGGGTACCATGTGTGGTAGTGTAAATTTCAGCAAAGACTGAACCCGAAGTGTTACAGTCCTCTATTGAGGGACCCATGCCAAACGACAAGCACATAGTGAGAATTCTATGTTTGTCTTGGGTCCCTTATGGGGAAACACTGCTTCCAGCTAATTTGTTTTAATGAAATCCATAACAGAATCTTCTCCCACTCTGTGGGTACTTTTTCCATTATTGAGTGAACAGTTGGAGCAGCCCTTGCTGGGGCGGTGTTCAAAGTCCGCATCACAAATTTTATTACTCGTCTATATATTGCTACTAGCTCATTGTAAAGTGTGCGTACATCAGCTACTAACATAGCATGCTCATTAGGATGTGGTGTATATGTGCCAAGTGTTGGCCAACCTTGGTCCATCATTGCTTAAAGGACCTAATCTAACCACCCTGCCAAAACCAAAGCAGGAGGTAAAAAGTCTAGGTGTTTGGCAGGACAAGGAGTTGACCATGAACATCCAAGCAACAAAAGTGGCTGCTACCTGCTTTGGGATGTTGAGAGCTCTCAGGAAAATGTGATACCTTCGCCCGTCCCTGCCCAAAAGACCAGCAGTCCAAGCACTCATTCTGGCACGACTAGATTATGGAAATGCGCTATATTTGGATGCTCTCAAATCAACAGTTGACAAATTACAAGTGGTGCAGAATGCTGCTGCCCGTCTTCTATGTAACATCTCAAATTTTCACTCCTCCCAACAAGCTCTAAAGTCACTACACTGGTTGCCCGTTGCTCAATGAATTAAATTTAAATCCCTATTCATTGCTCGCAGATCACTCACCCAGGCGGTTTCCAAGATTGGGAATGCACGGATCACTCCTTATAGCCCTACACAACTCTTGCGTTCTTCCAATGTCTGCCTACCTATGGGTCTGCCGATTCAGAGAGTGAGAAGAGACGGATGATCTTTACAATTTTTCCAAGCTATGGAATTCTATCCATACTATCTTGCGGACTGCTAAATTGGAATTGCCTTTCTGCAAACAGCTAAAAAGACTTGGCTGCTCGCCTTATCTTGTTGATCAACTGGATCTGGTGGCAGATGTTTATCATCGTCACTGCTGTGAACAGGTTTTGATGTTCTTGATAAGAGAGTGGCATCTCTAAGTATTGGTAAGCTTTGTTCTGCTGTGGTACATTTGCTATTCTGTATGCATGAAATGTATGTGTATTTGCATCTACTGTACTTTGGGAAAGTCGACCTAGGAGTAAAATATTTCTATCTTATATGCGTTGTGGGCTTCCATGACGAATGTGACATCCCCGCCATCTTCTGTTAACCCATTGGCTAAAGAAAGGGCATGAGTGGCTGTCTGCAGTTAACCCTGATTTTCACAGGATTTGCCATATTTCAGAATGGATGTTAGTGAGCACCAACAAGGAAAAGATCATTTTATGTTTCAAGCTTGAACAACCTACAGCCTAGATAGGTGCTCCCTATTTAGCGGAGGAGGATTGCCCCTAAAACCACGGATGTCTCCATGTGATGGTACTTAGGGTACCTTTAGTGTGTGTGTAATGCAGAGATACTCAGAAGACTAATAAACTTAGAGCCTACACCATTGTTGGTGGTGCCATGTCATACACTCGCAAAGTAACAGAACTGCTGGATTTGGGTCGGCAGCACCTCTGCGTTATAGGCAACTGAGTCACTACTACACCAGATGGCAGCTGTTGGCTCAACCCTCCCCGTTTACTAGCAGTACCTCACCAAAACGGCAGTACAAAATATTATTCTGTGTGCCTCGCATTCTGTTCTTGTCATTTCAAGGAAAGAACATGATACAAAGTATGTCATCCATAGCACTGATAATGACACTCTCGCAGAATAGCAGCTGTTATTGAAATTAAAACAAAACTACTAAAAGGATAGAAAAACAAAATGAGTAAAAACAGCAGAGCATGAAAACTAGGTAAAAGGACACAGCTCACACGCCTAGGCTAAGCTATCACTGAGCCCAAGCGACTTTCTAAAATGGACCCACAACAATTTCTAAGACACATATGTTGGACATGATGGATCATCACCCTGGGAGGAAATGGTGGGACCTGCACCCCAATGGATGGACCTGTGAGACTAAGGGCAAACTATAGTGGTTTGGCAGCTATTGCAGCAAGAGAAGGGGAATGAGAAAACTAATGCCCATGCTAGCCTGTGCACTGTCAGATCCACATCCAAAGCCTTGAAAGGACTGTGATGCTTAGTTGGGGAGACGACTGCCTTTGTATATACCCTAGCCCTCTGGAATGGCTCCTGAACTTTCTGGTGTGGAAACTGTTTGGCAAGAGTCAACATACCCAAGGAACATGCCTTAGCTCTATGTTTCTTAAAGCACTCCAATGAAGAGTCTGCCTTCTCACCAAAACCGCATGACCTATGAAGGGGCATGTCTATGAGGGAGGCCTGCAGACTGCTGAAAAATCCAGTGGAAAGTATCCACGCATGTCGACGAAGTACAACACTAGTACCAAGTGCCTTCCCAAGATAATCTGTAGTATCTAGACCTGCATGAATAACCTATTGCACCATGCCGTGTCCGGAACGAATTGTCTAGGCCAAATAAGCCCTATGGTCTTCATTGACTGCTGGCAAGATCTTGCAGGACATGTGCAACACTGCATGTGTATAACGATCCAGAAAACAAACAGCATTTAGTGACATCAACACTAGATTTGTGGAAGAAAACACATATGCTTGCCAAAAACCTCAATTCTCTTTGATGGTTTACTCTAAGGACTGAGTTGGGATTCACTTTACTGGTTGAAGTCTATATTAAAATGCTTTCTAGAGCAGGATGTTTGTTAAGAAAATCAGGGCACCAGAAGCTAGTCTGTGATGCCTGGCCACCTGCCTATTCACAGAGGGACAAGAACAGAGCCTCAATCAAGTGAGCACATGGCATCAGGGAGAAGGACAGAGCTTCTTCCTCTTGGTCACATATCGCCTTTGGGCATATGAGGGCATATTTATCACACAACATTTAAGTCGTGGCTTAAGGTCAGACACCAGAGATATACCTCATGCAGGTCCGTATTCAACATCTGTCTTATCCAGTTGCAACATGGGTTTAAACTTGATGCTCTGAGTGGTGACATCATTCCCTTGCATCTGGAATTTGTTTTAGGAAAATTTACAAGACTGGAACCAGAGCTCTGAATTTGCACTGGAAAGCGCAGAAAGAAAGGAACTGGTGTTAGCATCCAGGAGTGGTGCTTATATGCAGCTCTGCTCTGTCGCCCTTGGGGCAGTACAGAGCCACCTAGGGGCAATGCAGAGCACTACTGAAGAAATGTTTCTGGATCCAGTCTGGAGGCCACCAAGTAGAGACAGATGGACATTCTTTCCAGTCTTCCACAGAGGCTACACTGCCCATTTTTTTAATTTGCACAGCCTCAGTTTTGACTGCATGGCTGAAAAGCTTTATCATCTTTGTGGGTTCAGGACACTTTGACCAGTCTGCAGTACATGTCTGTGCTCTTATATTTTTCCCATCACTGTCACATTTTCGTCTCAATGGTGATCACCAGACACCACTTTTCTTTTCTCTTGTAAAGCACATTAATTTTTCTCCAATGATGCTCCACATCCATATGAACCCATGCTTTCTATTACTTCATCGAGACAGACACCAGCCTTGTATTTGATTTTCTTCCTTTGAAGAATTCAAAAGTAGTTTTGTTAGCAACCTGGTGTGGGGGCAACAGGAAGGCAACCAAATGCTGGCTCCCTTCATACTGCCTTCCACTCCAACTCATTCACTCTTGCAAGTTTAATTCCTTCTTTGAATGTTTCATCAACATTTTCAACGCCACCACTGGATATGTGATGGTTCAAGCACATTTGGGAAGTAAAACGCTATTCCTTCTCAGAAAATCCTCCATGTCCCTTAAGCAAAATGGATCACCATTACAGTTGGCGAGATGGATGGGAACCCCTCTCTTGCAAATATCTCCTCCAAAGTTTCATAGCACTACTGATTTCGCCTCTGATCAACATGAGGCCAAGTCCACTAGCGCTAATAAGTAAGGTGCATTTATCTCACCTTTCAACAGACACACAATGGAAGCCATATTTCACCACAAGTTCCTCCTTCACCTCCAAAAGGAACACCACAAACGATCTTCTTTCACCTTACTTCTCCAACCTTCTCTCATCAAACTCATGACCTCTATTAAAACTTTATTTTTTCCTATTCCTTCTCCCATTCTTTCTCCGTCATGACTCCCTCAGCAATAACACACAAAGCCCACTCCTCCTCTTTCATTTTTGTTGCATTCAAACCCTTGTTCCAGTCTACAAGCACCATTCTCGATAGTAAATCGGCTGCAAAATTCCTAGCCAATCTAATGTTTTCTATATCAAACGTATGTTCTTATCACCCATCTGCGAATTCTGACAGAGACTGCCTACAATCCTTTCTTGGCAGTAATGTCTCTAAACGGTTTATGATCTGTCCGGATTACAAAATTTGTGCCCCCACAAAATATCCTTATCTTTATTCACTGCCCAGTGTACAGCTAAGGCTCCTTTTTATGACTGAATAATTGAACACTGGACCATGTAAGGACCTGGAAGCACAAGCAATGGTAATCTCTCTTGTTTCACTCTTTTGTAACAATACAGTTCCCACTTCTTTGGTGCATGCCCTGGTTACCACAACAATATCCCGGCCAGGTAAAAAGCACTGCAAATTGAAGGCATCCACCAGACCATAATTTTCAGCACTGAATTTTTCCTCACATTTCTCATCCCCAAAAAACTACGCTGCTCATCAGAAAGCGTCTTAAATTGAAGGCTCTCTTTTCATGGTTCCTTATACATTTAGTATAAACCTCAACCATCCTCAACAAACACAGATCCTCATCCCTGCATTTAGCTGATCAAGTTTACACTTGTTTCTGAAAAATCCTTCTTCAGCTTAATGCCAGCGGCTACTGGGATTAGGTGTCCTAAATAACTGAACACCTCTTATCCAAATAAACTTTATCAGCCCTCAGATTGCGACCCAAGTCTCTAAATTCCCTTAATAATTCTCTCACTTGTTCATTAGGCCCCTCATGATCGTTGCCAAACACCAAAACTTCATCCTGTTCAGGTCTGGGTGTTTGGTCATAATCAAGGTCTGGGTCTCCCACTGTCTCATAAACGGGTGAATGCTTCCAGGAGCTACAATGTCATCACACACTGGCATATGTAGTAGGCATGTGCCATCAAGAAGCTGTCACCTACTCAGGAATAAAAAGTCAAAAGAGTAAAAAATCTGCTTGCTGGACGAAGCCTTCAAAGGACTGAAGAAAAGTAGCAATCCAGAATCCAATAGTGGAATTCTTCAAGAGCGAAAAATCAGGATCAGCAAGTGGCGGGAGCGAGGAAACAATGGAAGGAACGCTGTTTTGTTACAATGCACCCTCCAACCATACTGAAGCCTTTATAATCCTCAAGTTACAACAAACACAAAGAATTAGGAAAGTCAGGAAGGAACAAAAGAAGAAGCAGCAAGGTTGGAAAAGGAAAAGAAAAGAGAACAAAAACCTGAAGTGGAGTAGCTGCTGAGCAGCTTTAAAAGGAACCTGCAAACCCAGGTGATTACCATTTTGGAGGTGGAGGAGCAAGGAGCAGCAGCTAGGAGCACGGGAGTACAAGGAAAGGAGGCCTCAGGGGAGTGAAACTCACACCCTTCTGTTCCGGGTTTTTCTGTGGCATCATCAGAGCCCCGGGAACCACGGGAACTGGCAAAGTACAGAGGTTCTAAGTCGTGCAGCAGCAGAGCCGCTACAACCGCAAGACATCCTGATAATACAAAGCTCCAGGGACCTCCCTAGATATGGACAACATCGTCCTCTGTAAAACAGAAGGTATCAGAACAAATGCAAAGAGCATCCTTTTAAACATATACTCTCTCAGAGGCGTAACAAAAGATGTTAATGCTGTGTAGTATTCTTTTACCAAGGCTTCTCTTAGACGTTTGGTGACTAGGGGTTTTAGATGGCAGTTGGGAGTTGGAGAGGTCGGCCAGGGGTCGTACTCCGTACTAAAAGACATTTCAACACCTCCTGCTGGCGTTGTCACTTTGTAAAACTGGCGATGAGGGTGGGATGCGCCAGAGGTGTAGCGCAGCAGTGAAAAAACAGTGGCACCTGGATTTTTCCACTGTCTGGCTACGGTCGTTATAGAGAGACGGCCAGATGGAAGACAAGCAGGATTGGCAGAGAGCTGCAAAATCGCTGATCCATGGTAGCGGACCGGGGATTACAGAGAAATATCAGTGTCAGCTGACAGGCTGTCAAATTATGTGTTATTTTTTGTTTGTGAGTCTGGGGCAGCAAATTATTGTGTGAAGATTGCGTGATCTTGACGCGATCAAATGTTCCAGTCGCGCTTGCCTAGAAGAGCTGCTGGCCTAACTGTTTTCCATGATGCAGTACACCACGGGTTTAAGAATACAAAAAGCCATCTAAAATCTTAGCCGGGAGGCCCCGCTGAAATGCTTACCTGTAGTCGCTTGTTTGGGGGTCAGAGATATCTGCTTTCACTGACTCTGAGGTATAGAGTTTCCCTTCATTGTTTACATGGAAGCCAGCATAGCCCCTATGTCAGTTTGGCATACTGACATCTACTGGCGTTTGTCTTCACAGATACATATTTGTCAGCTGGGAAGAGGAGTGAGTCATTAACAGGAAATGCTTTGTATTGGTGGAATGAAGCAGAAAGAATAGATCTATAAGCTGGATGTTCGTTGTTGAAGGAAGTCAGTTAACAGGATCAATTCTTGAGGGAGTGTGTTGCATAAGGGAGTTTTACATGTGATTGTAAGAGAGAGGTTGACAGGAACTCCAGCGTGCTACTCTAGAATTTTGGGTGATCATGCCATTGTGACAATGTAACAGGGACATTTTTGCATTTTGGAGGAAACATAGCAGTACAGATAGTACCAGCTACTAGGTTTGAAGGATCCTTCTTCAGAGAAAAATCTTAACATAGCAAGACATATGGAGAATACCTCTCCTATGTTAAATAACTTAGTGTGAAGTACTTCAAAGGTAAATCTGAGCAAATTGAAGCATGTGATGTAAATGTTGTGCACAAATCCAAAGAGTTTGATTATAAGAATTCTACTAAACCACAAGAAGATGACAAAAGGAAAAAGTGTTTCAGGTATGGTAGTTTAAATCACACTGCTGAATCAGATGTTTGTCGAGCTTCCAAAGCTAGATGTTACAAGTGTAAAAGTTTGGGAGATTTTTCCAGAGTGTGTAAGACGGAGAGTAGTTCTACAGACAAACATGATGTGAATTTGGTTAAGGAACTAAAGCAAATATTTTAAAGAGACAGACAGGGTTCAGATCATGATGTTGTAGATGTGGACGATAAGCAAGGAAAGTACTGAGGCGCTGCGGCCTAGCGACGTAAGGATCTGACCCCGTGCACTGTCCAGGCCTGCTGAGATGTGACAGTTGTTTCCCCAAAAAGAAAAAGGCAAGACCGAGGCTGGGACCCTGCCCACCTGATGGCATCAACGCAGGAAGAGAAGCAGTAGGCCCAGCGGAAGAGATCTGGACGCGGGGAGTGTTGAGATGGCCGGCAGCGGCTTTGAGTAAGGACAAGTGGCAGCGAAGAATGCGAGGGCCGCAGCGGAGATGAAGGGCCCACCGAGAGTCTACCTTGGGGACCCCAGGATACTATCAGAGGAGGGAGTCGAGAAGACTGCCGACCCAGAGATGACAATCCAAGCCGCAACGGCGGCGTGAAGGTGAGGCCGCGGTGAGAGGAAGAAATGTGCCGGATGTGCCCACTCTAGCTGGGGGTGGTGGGTCCCTGGAGCCCCCTGTGTGAGAGACGGAGGACTGGCTCCTGGTGGCGCGGCGGCCGCGTCTTCCCCCAGCAGACTGCTTCAGTGCTCCCATCCAGGGAGTGGTGAGAAGGGAGGCCCCCACCGCTGAGTCGCCCTGCAGAGGAGTGAGCATACACTGTGGCAGCAGGGTCAAAGTAACGAAGGAGGCCCCCAGGGATCAGTGGTTGAGTCGTTGGAAGGAGAGTGAGACTGGAGGTACTGGGGCAAGATCTGGAGCATGAAAGGTCGCTCCCTGGGGCACTCGAGTCCCTGTCTTTGGCCAGCCAACACAGACTAAACCACATGACAAAGCCAGAACCATCACTCACAAAGTGATGGAGCGCAGGCTCTGAAACGCGCAAAGCTGGACGAAGTGCTGACAGTTCCAGTACAGGAGAGGGGCTGCCTGGAGAAAAAAACAACAGGCCGCTGATGGGCTTGTATGATCCCCTGGGCAGGTGGCGGCGGCGAATACTGAACGGCAACCCCGAGATGATTAAAAAAAAAAAAGGTTGGCCGCACAGCACGACTTGGCTCAGGGACATGATTACAGGGGGACGTGGAGGAAAAGCAGTGCAACACACTAAGCTCGACAAATATGCCATACAACAAGGACGCGTAGATGCAGAAGGGCCCCCTGACCGGAGAATGCCGGCACAGACGCAGACAGCGACGGAGGAGGGGTCCCCCACAATCCATGATGTGATGGAGGCCATAAAAGTAGTTCATACATCCCTAGAGTCACAAATCAACTCGGTAACAACGGAGGTGGGCCTCCTGCGAGCAGACCTACACAATATGTACTCACGGGTGAAGGAAGTCGAGGATTCCACTTCCACTCTCACAGAAGACAATGCCAGTCTAAAGACTCAAGTTAATGAACTTCAGGTTCTCACCACCACCATGCAGGCCAGGTTAGAGGACTATGAAGGCAGATCAAGAAGAAACAATATACGAATTGTCGGAATCCCGGAGAGGTCCGAGGGACCTGCAGTGGATATCTTCATCGAAGAACTCATCCTTAAGGAACTGCAACCTAAAGGGCTATCCAAATTCTTCTCCGCGGGGGCGAGCCCACTGGGTGCCCGCCCGGGTGGACACCCCGGCCCGGAGCGCCACCTCGCCACATTATTGCGAGATTCTTTAATTTCAGGGATAGACTCTTGATCTTGCAAATGGCAAGAGCTGCCCCCCCTCGGTCCTGTACAAAAATGCAAAGATAACTTTTTCCCCAGATTTTAGACTCCAGGTGCAACAACAGAGGCGGGATTTTCTGGAAGTTAAAAAGGCATTACGAGAACGAGAAATTTAATACTCAACGATCTTTCCTGCCAAACTCAGAATAGTGGCAAATGGAAAAACATGGTTCTTTGAGTCTCCGACTAAAGCTGGGCATGGCTTGAGGGCTGGCTAACGGCGGGGAAACCGCAGAAAAGAGCAAGCCAGGACGGCAGAGCCAGAGAGGAGAGGAAACGAGGCGAGGACCCAGGGAGGGCACCCAGGAGGACCAGATAGGGAAGAACATTTTGGTCCTGCCTAACGGCCGACTACTAAACAGAATATATGACCAAATGAGAGACGACTAGGATCATTCTGTTCCCGCAGTAGACGTAGAGAGCGGTTGGAGGGAAACTGCAAACTACCGGACATCTCAGTTTTGTCACTGTCGGGGAACACAGCGACGCAGGACCATGTTGCCATACAACAGTGCCTAACAATAACACTAATAATAACAGTAATGTCGCAAACCTTTGCAGATATGGATGAAGCCTAGGGGGTGAATGTCTCAGGCGACAACTGCCCCAAAAGTAAACTTTAACATGTTGGGTATGGCGACAGGCGCTCTTCAGCATTGGGGAAGTGGGTAGTTTTAGGCTCATAATGCAGGGAGGCAGGGAGGGGGGTATGTTTAGGTTGAATTGTTAGTCGATTATTTGAACAAGTATCTGGTACGATAAGCAAATGTTGGATGCCACTAAGACTCAGAATGCCGAGGATAATACATTCTGACCAGCAGATTGCGCTGCCCCTAGATTACCCTGGGATAACTGTGCCCAAGTTTGCATTAACCTGGGACAATGATATTAGGAGCTGTGGATACTAAGCTGCTCTCCTGGAATATAAATGGGCTTGGGGACAAGATAAAGAGGGGAGTGGTGTTGAAATACCTAAAACGGCAAGCCCCTGACATTGTTCTCCTGCAGGAGACACATCTATGTTGAAACACATTTCAAGCTTTAGATCGAGGGGGGTATAGAATGGCAGCACATGCAGGATACACCTCAGGCTCTCAAGGAGTGGGCATCCTACTGCGCAAGTCCTGGCCCTTTACGATCAAAAGCACATGAGTAGACAGACATGGCAGATATGCAGCGCTCACTGGGACATGGAGTGAAACCACGCTGCAGTGTATATTCCACTGCACCTACATGCAGATGCATACGCAGAACTTAGTACCCTTCTTAAAATTGCCAGATGGCATGGAGTGAAACCACGCTGCAGTGTATATTCCACTGCACCTACACGCAGAACCATACGCAGAACTTAGTACCCTTCTTAAAATTGCCAGATGGCGACCTCCTTATGAGAGGGGGGGGATTTCAATGGGTCACACTGTGAGCTACAAGATAGATGGCCACATCGCTAAGTGGCCCGACCCCACCACTCACTGGCAGACTTAATGCAGCCACAATACACATTTCTCTCAGGGGCCCATGGAATCCTCTAAAGAATTGACTAGATCCTTACCTTCCCTCATCAGTTCGGTTACTATAAAGAAATTAGGCATTTGGCACAAGAAATAATCAGATCACTCACTAATCTGGGCACTGTACGGAAATCAGGCTCCATCAGGACAATGAAGGCTAGGGATTAGTCCATGGTATCTAAAAGTACAGCAGATCCGCGCTAACTTTATCAGGGAAACCAGAAGCTACTACAAAGAAAATGTGGTGTCTATCGAATCCTCACAGACATTATGGGAGGCTTACAAGGCAGTCATAAAGGAGCAAGGAGTCTCAGCGATAACAGGGCATAAGAAAGATGCAAATGCGTGTGCAGAGGCACTAGAGAAAGAAATTAGAGACCTAGAGATGTGACTAAGGGACCTAGGCCAAGTAGACAGGACACACCAGCTGGCGCTAAAAAAAACAGGAATACAGAGACACCACGATAGAAGCAGCCCGCACACACCATTGGGCCATGCAGCGTGGGAGATAGTGTGGGTAAATTGCTTGCTTGGCTGGAAAGAAAAGAGAGAAACAGTAGATGGGTCCCTGAGATTGAGATTCATTGTGGGGTTTGGGTGCAGGAGGGCGATTGGTAGTGGAGGCATTTGCTGAATACTACACTGCCCTGAACTCCAAAACCACATTGGCCTCTGCCATTGACATCCGGGAATTACTATCAGATATCAATTTGCCGATTCTCAACTGCCAAAATAAAGAACTATTAGAGCACGACATAACACAGGACAAAATAATGCAAGCGATAAGAGACCTGGCCTCGGTCAAAGTTGTGTAACCTAATGGGATATGCATGGAATTATATAAAATTAAAGCGTCTACCGTTGCGCCACATCTACTGGCGATGTATCTTGAAAGTAGGGACAAGCGTCTTTTGCCCTAGGATCAGCGAATCACCAGCATAGTGGTCATACCCAAAGAGGGCAAACCACCTGAGAAATGTGCCTCGTTTAGGCCTATTTTGCTTCTTAATGCCGAAGTCAAAATTTTAGCTAAAATACTGGCCACAAGTTTGGTCAAGGTGATCTTCTCCTTGATACAACCAGACTAATCCGGCTTTATGCCAGGTCAAAGTACTGCCCTGAACCTGAGATGCCTACATGGGGTCATAGGTAGGATACACAGAATAAGAGAGGCAGCACTAGTTTTTTTGCTTGATGCGAGGATGGCCATTGGCACCATAGATTGGACCTACCTCTTTGAAATCCTTTGAAAATTTTAGGATTGGACCAAAATTTACAGCCTGGGTGCGTCTCCTGTATACCGAGCCCCTGGCACAAGTGGTCGTCAACCAATGTACATCCCCAGTGAGGTACACAACAGAAGTGCCCACTATCCCCCTTGATCTTTGCGATGGCACTGGCCAAGTGGATACGTGGTGAACCGCTGCTTAGAGGCTTGCAAATGTGGGAGGGATAGGAAGACAGGATATCATTATATGCCGACGATATTCTGCTCTATATTTCGGAGCCAAATTCTTCGCTGGGCAGGATAATGCACATTCTTACGCTCTTCTGTCAATTACACTATTAACTGGGACAAGTCAGTGATTTATATACTATATGTCCCGGCCCCACGTCTTCCGATTGCCTGTGGCGCCCGGATTGCCACTGAAGGAATCCGATACCTGGGTATCTCTATAACTGGAATGCCCACTAGCTTCTATACTCAGAATTTAGAACCCCCAATGCGACAGCTTAGGGGAGATGTTGAGCAATGGCGATCCTTACCATTGTGACTTCTGGGAAGGGCAGCTTTGTTCAAATTGACGGCCCTAGCACAGTTCCTCTATATACTTCACAACACCCCGTATCAGGTCCCAGCCTCACACTTTCAAGCCATTGACCAGGAAATACGTACATTCCTGTGGGATGGAGGACCGGCCCGGATAGAGGTAGCCAAACTCACAAGAAGCTGGCATGACGGGGGCATAGCCCTCCCGGACATACACAACTATTATCGAGCGGCCCAACTCACGACTATTATTCAGTGGACCTTCTTGCCGGAATCGGAGCCAGCGTAATGCATGGACAGGGAAGCAATGCAGCCAGGAAGGGCCCTCCGAACCCTGTATGGTGGACGAGGACCGCAAACATTCCCAGTTCCGACTGGGCTTACCTTAACCCTCTGGCATGAAACGCTGAGGGTGTTGGGGTGGAATAACGTCATCACACAGAGCACCCCCTTGTGGGAAACCGCAACGCTGGGCACACAGGCAACACAAACCTGGATTTTATAAATGGGATCTTATTGGCCTCACAAAGTAGGGGACCTGTGGGTGGAGGGGGGCATTCTTCCTTTCGTGAACCTCCAGGTGGAGTTCTAGTCAACAGAGATGTATCATTACCTTCAAATCAGACATGCACTCAATAAAGTATTGCCCAGAGGGGAGAAACCCCCCCCACCACCCAACGAGTCTTACCCACTAGAAGATAAAACTATTACTCAAACGTTTACCTAGAAAGGCAACATCTCTCACATATTGTAAAATACTTAATAACCTACCAGATGTATGTAAAGACCTGAGAACACGCTGGGTACAGGATGTAGGGGAGTTGGATGAAGAGGAATGGCAAGAGGCCTTAGAAACTCCTAGGGAGGTAGGAATGTGAGCAAGGTTCCAATTAGAGCAGGTGAGAGCACTTCACAGGAGTTATTATGCCTGCACAACACTTGCCAAAATGGGCAGGGGAGCCTCGCCTTTGAGTTCCCTAAAATGTGGCCAGCAAGGGTCATTATATCATATGTTATGGGACTGTCCAATGACACAGAGATTCTGGTCTGCAGTAGTATCCTGTCTAAACGTAGTATGTGGAAGCACCATAGAGCCTCAGCTCAAATGGTGTGTTCTAAATATAAAGGGTGATGTGGATCCTGTCAGCATGAATCACATATGGATGAAGTTAGACTTAATAGTGGTCAAAGTGTAATATCGCACAGTCATGGAAGGCCCCCGACACACCCAAAGTAGAGGACTGGAAACGTGATATAGACTGGTGTATGTTGGCAGAGAAAGTGATTTATGAAGGCAGGGTCTGCCCCAAAAAAATGGCACAAGGTCTGGGGGAAGTGGAACTCCCACAAGGCAGGGCTGTATACAGTAGTGACACTGGAGAAACCCGAGGAATACAGCACTCTGTAAATATTGGGTGGGGCGACGGTTGGGGTATGGGAGGGGAGAGACTTTGATGGAGGGTCTTGGGAGGTCAGGAGGGTTGGCACTGGTGATGATTAATTATATTTTGACCAATATGATGGCTGAGACTGTAGTACACACTTGTTTTGTTTGTATTTCTAATAAAAAAGAATTAAAAATGTCTTCCCAAGTGTGTGGCGACAGTAAGTGGTACAGAAGTTTGTGTTTGTGTGTTTCTTCGATTGATAAATCTGTTTGGAAAAGATTAAATACATTCAAATTAGAGCCTACTGATGTGGAACCTTAAGGACTGTATTGTGGCAATAAGTTACCAGTAACAGGTTATTTGATGCTAGCCTGGAGTACCAGAATAGGATGACGTATGGGACACTTTATGTTGTTGAGAAAGGTAAAACATTGCTGGGTATGGCATTATATTCCAATCATCCTGAACAAGTTTAGCTTACTGTAGAAAAAGGATTGGTAAATTGGTTTCTCATGGTATTTGCCGATAAAGTAGGTTGCCTAAAAAAGTTCCAACATTGCATAGTGTTAAAGGAACAAGCACAACCAATGGTGCACGAAGTACAAAATGTTTCATTGGCTTTACACAAACCACTAAGAATGGAGCTGAATCGGTCATGTGAAAATGAAGTGATTGAACCTATTGAGTCTTCGAAGTGGTTGAGTCCAATTCTTTTAGCAAAGAAGGCCAATGAGAAGATCCACATGTGTGTAGATCTTCAAGATCTAAATGCTAGTATCTGGGTGGATAGGCACCCTTTTCCGCATAGTAATGAAATGTTGATGAGAGTGAGAGGTGCCAAATGCTTAACTACCTTGGACTTGTCAAGCACATATCATCAGATTCGACTGCAACCTGAAACTCAACTTCTCACTTCATATGTAACACCAGAGGGAGCATATCGCTTTATCTATATGCCATTTGGGCTAGCATCTGCTTCCTCTATTGAAGGGTTTGTCCAATGTTATGGTTTCTCAGAACATTGTATTGGTGTGGGAAGCAGACAAGCAACAATATTAAGCAGTATTAGGAAAGGTTTTGGAAAAGATGGAACGAGCAGGACTTTCTCTGGAAATTGAAAAATGTAAAGTTGAAGTCGAAGATTTAGAATATTTAGGTCACCCATTGTCTTATGAGAAAATGAAATGAAAACTCAGTTTGGAGGAAGCCATACAAAAAACACCTTATCGAACAGATAAGGATCAACTTCGGTCCTTCTTAGGACTGATGGAGTATTACTCCAAGTTTGATGATCAATTTACTGAAAAAGTTCACAAGTTGCGTGCATTAGTGAAAAAAGGTGTGAAATTTCAGTGGAGTGCTTCCTTTCAGCATGTGTTTGATGTTGTGAAACAGGCGAATGTTGAAGAGGTGGTGCTGTAGCCTTCTGATCCTAATGATGACACCATTGTGGTGACTGATGCAAGCAAGTGTGGTTTGGGAGCAGTTTTGGTGAAAGTGAGTGAAGGACAGGAGAGGGTGGTCGCTTTTGCTTTCCACACTCTAAAGGAAGTTGAGAATACTTATTAAGGCATTGAGAAGAGGACAGCTGGCATGCTGGTGGTGTGTGCAACATTTCAGAACCTTTGAGTGGTTAACACAGTTTGAATTGTGCACTGATCACAGGCTGTTGATAGACTTGTTCTCTACCAAGAGTGCAGGTAAAGCTAATAGAATTGCCAAATGGTTTTACCGTCTTCAAGAATACACAATTTCAATTAAGTAGGTCACTGGTTCTAAAAACATCAAAGTGGACTGTCTATCACACTTACCGTTAAACAATGATGCTTGTGATGAAGAAAAATCAGTGGTGGCAGAAGTATGTGTAGAGGTTCCTTTAGTGAAAAGGAATACAATGTTGGAAGATGAAGAGTTATAAAAACTAATAGAAATATTAGAGTACAGAAAGATGTTTAGAAAAAATGGAAGGGAATATTCTTGAATTCAAGAATGTCTGGAATGAACTGTTTGTGTGAATAGAATTGTCAGAAGAACTGGGAGGTTTGTAGTTCCAACCAATTTACAACAGAAATTGTTGATTTTGTTGCACGATGGGCATGGTGGAATGTCAGCCATGAAAAGGAAAGCCTATCTGGATTTTTGGTAGCCAGGAATGGACAAACATTGAGATATTTGCTCGCAATTGTGTGCTGTGCACTTGTAACAACAAGTCTCATGTATGGTTGGAAACCACTATTGTAGCTGCAGCATTTTCTTAGCGAGCATGGGAAAGAGTGGCTACAGATATTTGTGGGTAATTCGACTGTCTGGGTTAGAATGGTTGACATGCCATGGTAATGGTGGATTATTATTCTAAGGGGCCTTAAGTGGAGTTTGAATGTGATTTCTTTTTGTGAAAACATATTCAGAGGAGAAGGTTGTCCATGGATAATTGTCTCTGACAATGGTCTACAGTTTGTTTCTGAGGCATCTGAATAATTTCTTAATAAAAAATTATAGGACAGCATTATATCATCCCCAGGAGAATGGTCTGGTTGAACGGTTTAACTGGGACTCGGGAGAGACTATTCAGTTGGGAGTAAGTGGGGGGTTTTGTTGGCGATAATAAGAGAAGAACATGTTAAGGAAGTATAGAACTTCACCCCCATTCTGTCACTGGGAAAGCCCCATTTGTGTTAATGTACAGAACAGTACCATGAAAAGGAGTGGCATCAGCTTAGATTGAAAGAGTGGACGTACAAAAGATTGATATGAGTACTCTATATGTTAAGAGTGAAGAAGTATCAAGATCGTTATGCATTGAGGCATAATGCTAAAGTGAGGAGAAATAACAGAAAAGCTGAAAAAGGGGGATGGGTGAGAGTAAGTGGAATTCCAAAGAAAGGGCTTAGAAACGGTCAAATCCTAAGGAAGTGGTTGATGAAGAGGGGAACATGATGAAATTGATTAAACTGCCTGATAGAAAAGGGTGGAATCTGAGAAAAGTGACTGCGCAGTGAGACAGAAAGTCGGACATGGAATGGTGACTGTGGAAGTGAGAAAAAAGGAATGGACAAAGTCAATTGTAGAAGGGATGAGTGTGTTAAAAGTATTAAAAGAAGACCTAAGAGATTGGAGGAGTTTGTGTGTGGATAATGGCACTACATACTTATCTCTTGATTTTTGCAACTGTATTGTATTTGCTTTAAACTGGCAATATGCAACATTTGACTTGTATTTTTTGGGGTTCATGTGTCTTGAGTGTTGTATAAAGTTAAAGGGTATTCCTTTTAATTTGTATTATGTAAAAGGGGGAATGTGTTATGTAGTATTCTAGTCCCCCAGGCTTCTCTTAGAGGTTTGGTACTTGGGAGTTCTAGATGGCATTTAGGAGCCAGAGTTGGTGAGGCCTGCCAGGGGTCGTTCTCCATACTCAATATAGACATTTCAAAACCTCCTGCTGGTGTCATTACTCTCTAAAAGTTAACTCTTTCGAATATTCATGCAATTGGACCTGATGCAAAGCTGATTCTGAATCCAGGATCAAGCAAATATGATACGTCAGTTGCCACTTCACATATATAGTTAAAAGTGTGTACCTATCCATCACTTGGTAAGTTAAACAAAGGATGCAACAACACCAGGCTCCTGGAAAGTTGTCCTCTTTATTCAGTAAGCACCTCAGCCACACCCAGGAAACTGTCAGAACCTATCCAAATGCACACAGAGGCAACTGAACATGAATGCAGAAATTATGGAGCTGATTGACCTCATGCTGAATAGAAAAAACAAGACGGAGATACCAACCAAAAAGGAGCTACCATACCATTTTTAACATGAGAAAATGTACCTATGTATCAACGTTGTTTGACACTTTGAGGGAAGTTGGTAGATGCTGGCACAGCTGTGGATTTTGTCGCTAACAGCATTTCAGTCCATGTAAGTGTAGCTTTGTTTCAGGTCATGGCTTACACTTATTTTGACTGGTTTTGTTTCACAGGGGCGTGTGTGTGATACTGAGGAGCTGCGGCAACAGTGGAGGAGAGTGAGATTGTGGTGTGGTGCTCAGTAGAGATGGTATGCATGGTGCCAATGTTAACCTTCCTAGTACTGGTGGAAGATTTTAGGCTTTCAGGGCATCATACAATGTTTTGAAAATATGAAGCCTGATATCCAATGAATGGATCATGCGTTTTTATTTTCATACAGGGAGGTACACACATCACATTACTGGTCGTCAGAACCTGTGATAGTGCGCTTTTCCCCCTAAAAATGAAACACCATACTTTAAAAGAAAGAAGAAGCTCTGGTGTTTGTCACTGATTAATATTTCTGGGTTTGGCTGCCATTAATTGATGTTTGTGGTACTTTAGGGTGTTTTTTGGAAGACAGAGGGGCTGGTGGATAATTAGATTATGAGAAGCACATCGATTATAGGTTAGAAGCAATATTAACTCATAAGGTATCGCTCTGCACAGAAAGAAATGTGGTAAGAAGATGTCACATTAGGTGAAAAAGAAGTGAATCAGAATGACTTCAGATTTGAATAATAGTACACTGTTGTGGGGAATCACCTTTTTAGAAATATCAGCGTGAGTGTAGAAAACATTTAGGACTATAAATCATCAACTTGGTGTAAAACCCTTTTAGTTGCAAAATCACTGTTAGGCACTAAGTAAATATATTGTGGCACCACACAAAAGAAAAATCATATCTATGTGCCAAATCAGATTCATGTGCAAAATCTACCTTACTGCAACTTCAACATGAGTGTGAGCACACTTTTAGGAGTAGAATTGTGCCTCCACTCAAGTTCCTTGATGATTTACTTCATAATCAAAATAAAGCAAAGACAAGTTCTCCTTGGGAAAGAGGGATACTGTGCCTGCTATATTTTAGCTCACAGTTGGATTTCAATACTCAGCTGGTCTGATCCAAAAATTGAATGACAGTGTTCCAAACGTTGGCAGAAGGGGTCCGACCAAAGTAAATCAGTGGCTGAAAGAGGATCACTCAAGGCAGCTGTCTCTAGCAAAGCCTAAAAGGGATTAGTGTGGATGTTTAAAATTTTCAGCACTCCGATATCTTCCTTCTGGACAGGATTTCCCTCTTGATTGTTCTATTCATGATGGACGCCATCTGTTCTCAAATCCCTTTGTTCATGTTAAGTTGCTTTTGTTTATATTTGAATGAAAGGTGCTCCCAGAATAAAAGTGGAAACTTTCCAGGAGGTTGGATTGTTACATCCTTTTCCTATTTCACACTGGTGATGAGTGAGCTTCAGTGTGATGTGCCTCAACAAGTCAAGAAAGATATTAGTGACCCTTTGAGCAAAAAGGAAAGTATAAGTAGAGTGCCTTAGGAAACTGGTGAGAGGATGGTTCCTTATGGAGTATAAAAGGTACTGTTGTGTGCTACAAGACGATCCTGTAATTCCTTTACAAAATTAATAAAGTATCTACTACGAGACATGCCGCTTCAATGGTGTTTCCTGTGTGAGCCAGACAGTGGAGGAGGTGCGAGAAGAGAACAGCGCAATGGTTGAGCAACAATGATCCGTAAAGTCCCTGCATTCCAATGATAGTACTAAAGAAAGGAAGACTTGTTTCTGGCAGTGGAACTCACACAAGAAACAGAATTCCAGAAGACAGAGCTCATACCTGCCGGGCACGCGGATGCAGGGATAGAAGATGAGCTGTGATTGAGGGAAGGAATTGTGCTTTTTGAGTTTGTCAGAAAGAAGAAGGATGAACACTTTGGAAAAGCTTTTAAGGGAACAGCTTCTAGTCATCGTTAGTCACTGCAGTAGCCTACCAGGAAAGGACTTACAGACAGGCCTTCCAAGGGTATCTCACAAGGAAAAAGCAAGTGAACTTGTAAAATATACTCAGATACAGTGACAGGCACACCTTTGTAGTGGGAACAAAATGGGCTTATGCCTGTTTACCGATCAGTTACACAGTGATAGCCACATCTTTTCTGTTATATTTGAATACAGTTTTGTATGGTTCGTTTTTTCAGTTTTTGTACTGTATTTATTCCCTGGAATGGTTATGTCCTATGTTGGGCATTCTGGGACTGTTTTAAATTGACTGCATTAAATTAACCAAGTTCGATGCAGAATTTTTCATTTTTAGTTCACAAAAAGAAATATAAGTTGCTCAGGTCTATTTAACTAAACTAAAGTCAACTTTGTTGCATTATGCCATTTACATCTTTACATATTTACATTACATCTCTTCAGAAGTCTGAATTGTGCACTACTGTATGACAACACCGCTAGAAAATCTACAGGGCCTAAAATTGCAATACAATAAGGAAAGAATCAGACTCCTCCTCTTCTGATTCCCTAGAACTCACTAGACATTGTATTTCGTGAGAAGCCCTACTTAATGGCGCTAGTACTCAGAAGCAGACAAAGCCAGCATCAGGGGGTTGGACAAACGATACTATTATGAGTTACCTGTATTGCAGTGTTAATGTATTAAGTAATTACAAAGAGTGTCAGGGGCCAAAGGAAATACACATAATGTGTAAACAGACAACAATTAACAACTGCAGAAATTAGGGCCAATCTCTGCTCATATAGGCAACTCAGTTTAAAGTGGTGTCAGTGGGTTGTATCAAGTCCAACAATGAAAGCATAAATGAACAGACCACAAACATGATTGAATGGGGCACCAGCTCATTAAGGTTCTAGCTCCACACTTTATCAACCACATAAATCCCTAAAATGGATCGTCCCAGCAAAAGAACACTGAATTCAGAACAGAGACCTCCACTCACAACACAGTTGGCAGGACATAACCTTCCGATCCTTACAAAATCCATAAGGATCTAACTGCAGTTAAAAAAAGTCACCAGGAAAAATCGCACTTAAAACAGGTAGTGGAGAACAGCTGAATTAACTTTAACCTGCACTGGGAATTAAACTATGGCTGTTACAACCAGTGTTAAAGCAGTCCTTTATAAGACAAGAAGAAACGAAGACGGAAATACCACACAGAAAGACTGTACAGAGCATCCTCTGAATAATGTGACTATGACAACAGGATGTATGAAATCGAGTCTGTGCATTAAGTTAATGCTGCTGAGCGACTCTCCAACTCCTTTGGAGAATCTCATTTAAAAAAATATATGTTTGCGTGTTAGTAAAAATCTGGTTGATGTAAATCACTCTGTAAACATGAGTAACTAATCTCTGTAGCAAGACTAGTTTTGCCTCACTGATAAAGTTGTTCAGAATGAAAGGGGGCTCCAATTACATGTGGTGAAATTCAAATTCAAAACACTTAGACAGTCATGTAAGCCAACACAACAAATATCCTTCACATTTATTTTATTAGTAAAGCAAGTGGATTATGCTGTAGCAGAAATGTGAGTAACATTTCTTACACAGAAATTCACAAAACCTAGCACTACCACAACATTCAATTGTTTTATTTTTCATTAATATGTTTGCAAGAGACATTCACCACTCACAAAATATTAAAATATTTGTTTGGTGGAACCATGCTTTATTCACGTAACCTTCCAAAGGCTGTAACGAATCATCTTCTGGCAACACCTGAAGACTAGTTGGAGTCATGGTTTATTATTTAAGCACAATTTTGACATATAAAGTGTGTGAGACAGTGAGATTTAAGCCTGGAGCAGGGTCTCAAATATGTTATTCCATGTCCTCACTTACAGCTATGAGTATGTAGAAAAAATACCTAGGAGGTCAGCAGCTTTCAGACTTTTTTCCCCAAATGAAAATGTCTTACTTTCAATGCATTCAAAACATCTGCAACCTATTCAACATATTCAAGAGGACTCAAAATTATATTAAAAAATCTCTTAATGGCAAAATGACCTTTAAATGTAGGTACCATCTTACCTGTAAGTTGTATTTGGAACATATACATCCCTTGCAGGAAACTCCAAGATTTCCCGCGTTGGTCTCACTCTAGTATCAGGATAAACCTTAACCTGCAGTAACTCAGGAGTTAGGCAGTAGCTGGGATTTTCAGGGCACGGAGAAATATCCAACTTCAACTGGGCTAAATGAAAGAAACAACATGCGAATTGCCTGTGTATCTATCCTCTTTTTTTCTTTAAAGACATCGTCCCACGCAAACATGCATGCACGTGTGCAAACAATTTCTTTTAAAATATATACCACTACTAAGATACTGGAAGGGACCATGGACTTTGTGACTTCAAGACAAAAATTACAGAAGCAAAGTTTCTTTGTAACGTTATGATATGTTGAAGTGACTAGCAACATTATTTTGACACGTAGCAAGTTTTGCTTTACTGTTTATTACATATTATCACACCATTCTCATTTTCTCTTTCCACTTTCAATATCTGTATTATCACTTCTCTGAAGAAAAAGATATAAGTCTTTAGATGTCAACACAAACATATGCAGATAGACCTGCAACACATATGCCAAACAAAAAGCAAAACAGTACTAACAGCTTCAAGGACATCAATAACTAAACTTATATTAGGAAGGCATGAGTGGGTGAGATGTGTCACTGCTGGAGTTCAGTACAATGGGGCAGGAATCCACTGGCATATTACTAAGTATTCTGTACCATAAAACTCACTTGAAAATCACACGACTAGCTCAGTCTTTAAATTTATCATTAGGCTTAGAGATTACACCCAGTAAGTAGATGATAGATAGCTGTATCCTAATGAGAATTCGCATTCCAGAGAAATAAATTAAACAAAAAGTAATCTGAAATGCCAGCTTTTCCCTTTGTGTAGGTGATACTTTGTGCCACCTGCTTAGGAAGAACTTTTAGGCTTCCTTTTGGCAGGAGGCACTGCTATGTTACCACTCCATTGTAATAATTCACTACAGTAAAGTAGTAATGTCAAAACCGCTTATAATTTTGTACCAGAAGAGAGATAATAAAGTTTCAGTCATATCAATGTATTACAAGCTTGCAAAAAGGCAGGATTTAAAAATACTTCTTTACTTATTGTCACTGTGACAGTTCTGTGATAAGTTGTACCATTACCATGTTTACTCTTCACAACAACCTAACATAAGCAGTATATGATAGAGTATAGAAAAAGCAATGTTTCATTTACTTTCGAAAACAGCGCAAAGAAAGGATGCCTTAATGATTTCTCAATTCATCGTGCAGCGAAATTATCGGATGTGCATTTAGACTTTACTAAATCTCCAACTGAAACTCTAATAAACCGCTCATACACAAAATAATATAAAAATGACTGCCACACCTTTGTGTGTACAGAATCGGATATGTTACTCCCAATTTCTAATCCAAATATTACCCGTGCACCCTCTGATATGCTCATGACAATATTGTTCCCAGGGACAAGTTTGCTCTACTATTCCAAGTATCAGTGCTTGATGACCACAAAAATCAGAATTTGCGCAGTAAATCCCTTGTTACAGGCCCTTTTGTAAGTGCAGTTCATCAGATATTTATTGATAAAAACCTAAGCGAATGAAATGAATGTGGATCACAGAATTCCTGCATGTTCTAAATGGTGTCTCGAGTTGGCAGTGGTTTGCACCCTATACAAGTTGGGACCCTCACTCTAGTCAGGGTAAGGTAGACACACAGCTAAGATAACCCCTGCACACCCTCTTTGGTTACTTGGCACGAGCAGTCTGGCTTATCTCAGAGGCAATGTGTGAAACAAACACACACACACACCTGCACACACACACACACATATATACACCCACACACCAGTTTAGTACAATAGCCAATATTTACCGGAGTAAAACAAGACCAAAACAACAAAAATACAATATACACAAGTAAAGATACAAATTTTCAAAGGCTAAGGAGGTCATTATGACCCTGGTGAGAAAGACCGCTCCGCCGGCGGTCGCGGTAACTACCGCCAACAGGCTGGCAGTCCAGACTGTCATATATTGAAGCACATAAGAAACAGCCCATTTACTCACCACCATCTTGGTAGCGCCGCCGACGATGGCGAAGGCCATCTTCAGCCCGGCAGAAAGGCCCATACCCACCCATCATATAATGAAATACCACACCGCCATCAGTTCCGGGATGGGAACCACTGCCACACAAAGCTTGGCGGAAACGACCCATATAAAGGGAAACACTCACTGGAGGCACACAGAACACGCCGACATGGAGCGAGAGTTAGAAATAATGCCAGTGCTTCCCCTTGGCATATTTCTCCAGGACCGGGACCACCGACGAAGACGGTAAGTACTGCAGCCTAGGACACATGGGAGGAAAGGGTACAATTACACCCGCCCTGCCTCCCCCCATGGATGGCTTTCAAAATGGTTGCCTGACCTACAGAGATATTTCTCAGGTCAATAGCCGCCTCAATGAGGGCAGCAGGGCTGACTGGGGTAGGAGAAGAGGTGCCTGGGGCGAAGGAGACGCCCACCCTCCTGGGTGAGTGGGCACGGGCAACTCGGTGGGGAGCTACTGGGAGGGCGGTGATGGTATGGGGGGCGGCGGAAGAAGGCAAAGAATTGGTGGGCCCAGTAGGGCCTGCCACCACCAGGGAGCTGCCATCGGAGGTCATTACCTCCAGTGGTAGTTGCCTCACCCATGGTACTCCCCTCGCTCTCCAAGCCACTGGTACCCTTGGCGTTGGTGGACTTTGCCTTCTGGGTACCACGGGCTGTAGCATCCCCAGTCGTCCGTGCCTCAGCTCCCTCACCAGTTGATGCTAAAGGACACAAGAGCACTGGGGAGAAGAAAGAAGTATGTAAATTCAAGGAAAAATATACATGTTGGGACACATACACTCCCACCCATCTCAGGCACTAACCCTTGGCAGACACAATATATGATATGAATGTGCCCCTGACTCGTAGGCATGACCCCATAGTACACTAAATTACCATCCTGCCCCTCTACTCTGCTACACTTTGCAATGAGAAACAATGAGAGACAATGCCAAGACAACAAATGTGCAAATCCATGATGCTACATTAAAAACAATAGCCCTAACAGGGGACCCCTCACAGGCCTACATTCCCAGCCATATCTACCTAAGGACACTATCTCACAGACGTAGAGGGCGGCAGGACTACAGGGACACACCTGTCTCTGGGCCTGGCACTACAATGCACCTAACTACACTCATCATAGAAGCATCACAACAGTGTTGGTACTCACCCCCTTGTGTCTGTTGTGCTGCCTTCAAGCACCCATCCAAATCTTTCAGATAGGCCACTACCAGAATGCCAGCCATTGGGGGGGTGATCAGAGTCCAACGGGCATTCCTCCCTCTTTGGGAGGCCGTCCTCCGCTGGGCCTCTCCAGTCTTCCGGGCCCAGCGCCTCAGGTCCTCCCACCGCTTCCTGCAGTGGGTGCTCCGCCGGTTGTAGACCCCCAGGGTCCGCACTTCCTTGGTGATGGCTTGCCACAATCCTTTCTGCTGATGGGCCCTGACCTGCATGGGATACACAGAGTAAAGAAACAGATGTCAGTGTGGGTGCCCCATACACATATGCCATGCCAGTTCAACCTGGCATAGCCCATGGAGACATACATATAGACAATAGCCAAGCAAAAAACTGCCAGACACACTACGGGTAAGCACTCATACAGCCAACAAAAATGCCTACAAGCATCTGCCACATTCAAGGAGGACAAATAGCAACTCACCTGGGCATCTGGTCGCCCATACAGGTTTGCATACAGGGGTAGGACCCCGTCCACCAGCTTCTTCAGCTCCTCCGTGATGAAGGCCGGGGCCCGTTCCTATGTAGCACGTGCCATCTCAAGGACCAGATTCAGGACACAGCAGCACACAGAGTGGAGTTCTTCCCTACTCGAAGTACAGGAGTCAAGTGGCAAGGGCATGGCAAAATGGCGGTATATACCGCAACGGTATGCACCGTCACTGCTGGCGGTGATCATGATTGGCCCTGCTTCCTATTTGACAACAATGTTATCCGATGATCAGGTGCAAGGTGGTGAACACCGCCTACCACCATGACTTCTAACGCCAGCGGAATGAGGTCACTTCCTACACTACCCTATCTGTAGGGCAGAGGACTGCCATTTTGCATCTACCACGCCTTTATAGTCTAGCCAGGGTCCTAGTCCATGTCTCCATTCCCTCTCCCCTTCGTCGAGTACTGTTATGATTATTGGTCCTCCTCATAGAATCAGGCTGTGCCTACACTGTGATGCAATAAAACATACACACCTCACCACACATTACCCGGACAGGATTACCACATTCTTTGTGTCTGTGTGAGAGACAATTGTGTTGCATGTACAACATGACTAGTGGAACCATGTTATGGAAGTGTATGTCCCAACTCAATGTGTCTCTCTTCCTCCCCCATAGGTACAGACCTAAGTAGCGAGGAAGGGCCCCATTTGTTTACAGATCCCTGGTAGATCTGGCCACCATGGAGGAACGTCACATCATCGTCAATTACTACCTGAATCGAGCCACAATCCTGGATCTCTGTGCACAAATGGAGCCTGTTCTGATGACAGCTTATAGGAATCCCCATGCCACACCTACAACTGTGCAGGTACTATATGTGCTACATTTTTTTGCCACAGGTTCATTTCAAGTGACAGTGGGCATGGCAGGCGGTGTATCTCAGCCAATGTTCAGCCACATCCTGTCTAATTTTTTTTAACTAATTTGTGCAACACCTGCAAAAATATGCCCAGTTTCCCCAAAGGGTTGATCTCACCACCATCAAATCAGGATTCCATGCTTTTGTAAATAGCCCCCATGTGATAGGTGCCATTGATGGTACCCACAGAGCCCTCATACCCCTAAGAGTAAATGAACAGGTGTTCAGAAATCGTAAAAACTTTCACTCCATGAATGTCCAATTGGCGTGTGCTGCTGATCAGTCCATTTCTCATGTCAATGCAAGGTTCCCAGGATCAGTCCATGATTCCCTTGTCCTGAGAAACAGCAGTGTGCCACACATAATGGGACAACCACAGGGGGACAGAGCTTGGTTCATAGGTGAGTGTGTATGACACTGTAATAGTTACATACCTGACAGGGTGGTAGGATGCAAATAGAAAGTGTGTGTTTTAACGCTCTTTCACCCACGTTTCTAGGGGATTCGGGCTACCCAAACATGCAATGGCTCCTGAAACCTGTGAGAAATCCCAGGACAGATGCAGACATCCATTGTAATGAGGCACATGGTCGCACCAGGATGGTGAATGAGCAGACCCTAGGACTCCTGAAGGCAAGATTTAGTTGCCTGCATCTCTCTGGAGGATCCCTGTGCTATGTCCCTGACAAGGTGTGTCAGATAGTGGTGGCCTGCTGCATGCTGCACAACTTGGCTGTGAGGAAAGCTATCCCACTTATGGGAGAGGAGAATGCTGTCCAACCACCCCTGCCACCTCTGAGGATGGATGAGAGTAATGGAGAAGAAGAGGGGGAAAACATCAACTCCAGAACCCAGCTAATCCAGCTATACTTCCAGTGACTCTCAGGTACATTTTCTATTATGCAAATGGGTTTACTGCATTGTTTCAGGGTGACTTATGTACTACGTGCTATGGTGTCCTTTACCAGTGATGTGGCAACCTTATGAATGAAGAGACAGATGTGTGTTACAGCAATGGAATGTACAGTGTGACATACTTCACACACTACAGTCTGTTAGTCCCTCTCCTGCAATAAATGCTGCATTATGATGAACACTGGCTAATACATACACGTTAACATTTGATTGCTTATATTCAATCAGGAAAGATATTTTGTGTATACAAGTGTATTTATTTGAAGATTAAACCTACATGAGTGACGAGACAGTGGAAGGGAGTGGGCACATGGTGAACAATATACTCAGGTACATTTTCACAGCTGCTGGTAGCACAGGGTATAGTCCATGGGGCCACTGGAAGATGGTGAAATGGCAGTGGCATGTCAACAAGGTAGCTCAGTGGCACACAAAGTAGACAGTTCGGGGCAGAGTCACTTTCTGGTGGTGGTCTTGGTCTTGGCTGGTGTTTCACTAGGATCTCTGGGTCTGAGGCCACGGTCGCGAGGGGGTACCTGGGCTGCAGGGGAAGGTGTGCTGATGTCCTGTGAGTCCTCTGGCAGTGCCACCAGTCCACTAGCTGCTGAAGATGTAGATGATAGGGCAGTGTCCTGGCTAGAGGGAGGGGCCTGCAGGTGGATGAAGGACTCAGGCTGGATGTTGGTCTGGCGCTGCAGCACCAGTGCAATGGAGGCCATGGTAGCACTGAGCTGTTTCCATTGTGTCCCCTGCACAGGTCTGGCAGTCCCACTTGCACTGGGCCCTTCATCATCCTGCCTGGTAGTGGGTAGAGACTCGGGCCTCTGTACATGTGGGCAGCCAGTCCATGGCCTAGAGACACTGGTGTGGGGGGGCGTTGGGCCACATCTGATGGTGGTGGCTAAGTGGTAGGGGTGTCAGTGGTGTCCCGGGTGGGGCTTCTGAAGGGTGAGTGTCCAGGACTGTGGGATGGCCCAGGCATTTCCTCTGTGTCTAGACATCCATCTGCCCTATCCTGAACGGGGCCTTCGTCTTCAGGTGAAGGACTGGCACTCCTTGACGTCTCCGTCCCGGTGCCATTGGTGGTGGTGCATGTGTGTGAGAGAATAGAGATGTGGGTGTCCTGCACTTTCTTGTCCCTTGCAGCACTGCTCACCAGTAATTGGTGGTTAGATTCCCATGTAGTAGCAAGCAGGGTCCCTTTGTGTTCTTTTTTATGCATTTAGTGAGTGGTGGTGGTGCATTCTGGATGTTGTAGTGCTCCTGACATCATATGCATGGGTTGGTGACTGTGCAGAGGGGGCTGGATAGTGATTTTATGGGGGGTTATGGGCATGCAGGCAACATGGATAGGAGTGTCTGGGTGTTGTGGGCCGGGTAGGGGGATGGGGCATGGTGGTGGTGAGAGGGAGGGGTGATACATGCATTACAGGTGTGGTGACTGTTAGGGTATTGTAATTGACTTACCCGAGTCCAGTCCTACAGGGAGTCCAGTGAGGCCCTCCGGGTGCAGGATAGCCAAGACCCTCTCCTCCCAGTTAGTGTATTTGGTGGGAGGAGGTGGGGGACCACCGGCAGTCTTCTGTACCACGATGGTGTGTCGTGATGCCATGGAACGCACCTTACCCCTCATCAACCACTCACTCGCCAAACACACCACAGAAATCTGGGATCTGCTGCACAACAATGCCAGGTGGTTCTATCTCTTCCTGATGTCAACCCTGGTGCCTGGATGGTTTCCCACAGCATTGACCTTGTTGAATAGCCTCTGCCATAGCGCCATCTTCTTGGCCAAGGGCGTCTGCTGCACCTGTGCCCCGAATAGCTGTGGCTCGACCCTGAGTATTTCGTACACCATGGTCCTTAGCTCCCGGTCGATGAAGCAGGGTTCCTTAGGGGGTGCGATGGTGTGTGTTGTGGGTGGTGAGTTGGTGACGGTGCTGTTGTGTGGTTGGGAGTGTGGTTTGTGATGGTGGGTGTGCAGTGTTTGAGTTTTGGTGGTGGTTTTATGGGTGTGACTTGTGTGATGGTTGGTAACTCCCTAACCGGGTTCTGGCCAGGAGTTTCACTTGGCTCGACCAGCCTGCCCTGTGCCCCTGATACAGCCGACTGCCGACTGGACAACAGTTTGAGGCCCTCCTCCACCTGCACGCACCCGCCTGCGCCTCATCCCTGGTGCCTAGTGGTAGGCTTTCCCTGCTTCTGCCGCGTAAGTAACCCTTCTCTGTTTCTGTAAATTGTATCGCCATTTAATATTGCCGTTTTTAGCGTCCAATCTGTATTTGGCTCATCTGTCCTGACCCTCTGTGTTTTTCTGCGCTGCTTCGCTTAGCGCATCTCTGCCACCTGCCCCCCCGTTTATCTTTCGTCTGCCTGCGTTTTAACGCCTGTTTTTGCTACCGGCCAGTCACTGCTTCCCCCTGCCGCTGCCTCCCCTGCGGCCCGCCCCCCTCGCACACCCATTGGCCCTCCCTCCCGCCTCCCAGCTGCTCCATCTTAATACCCACCCCACCCTCTTAATGGCGGCCGCGAAGCTGGCGCACCAGAGGCAAGCCTGTTTGCGCCCGGACCGCGCCCAGCGACAGTCACCTTGGTCCCCCCAACCCAGACCCCACCTGACATCACTATTTTACAACCACACTCCACTCCCTCAACCCAGGACTACTCCCCGCCTGCACCCAAGCCAACCCCAAACACATGCAGGGACCTTTCACCTGCTATGCCTGCCGGTTCTCCTGCTCCCCCACAAACACCCACACGCCCCACACCAACCCCAACGCTCCCCACAACAAATGCCACAACATCAGCGCAGAAGATTCTCACACAGTCCTCACCCACCCCAATAGACCCTACTCCAACACCAACAAGCCCCACAACCCTAACACACTCTACAACACCACCACCACAACCCACAGCAACACCAAAACACCCCACCTCAACACACCCCACAACACCACTAACACCTCCCACACCAACACCATCACGCAGCACAACAACAACAGCCCCCACAACTACCTTATCTGCATACTCCTAAACACCCGCTCCATACACAAGCATGCCATCGAACTCTGGGACCTTATCACATCACACTCACCAGACATTGTCTTCCTCACGGAAACTTGGATGAACCCCTCATCTGAGCCAGACATAGCCACAGCCACCCCAGATGGATACAAACTCCATCGTAGAGACCGCTTAAACAAACCAGGAGGTAGCATCACCATTATACACAAAATCACCATTAAGGTAACCACCAACACACACGACACCCTAGACAGCGCAGAACACATGCACTTCCTAATTCACATAAACGACAACACCACCCTCAGAGGAACCCTCATCTACAGACCACTAGGTCCTCGCCCCCCCTTCTGTGACGCCATCGCTGACACTATCAGCCCTCATGCACTCACCTCCACAGACTACATCCTCCTTGGTGACTAACTTTCACCTGGAGAACTCCCACGACCACAACTCCTCATCCCTTCTAGATCTCACGAATCTCGGACTCAAACAACTGGTCACAGCACCCACCCACTCAGCAGGACACACACTAGATGCAATCTTTACCTTAAGCAACTACATAACCTACACTCACGCCACCGAACTCCACTGGATTGACCACCACTGCATCCACTTCTCCTTCTCCAAACCCCCCACACACCACCACCAACACACCACACCCTACTGCATGTGGGACAAGATCCCCACAGAACACCTGAACGCCCAACTCGCTTAGAACCCCCCCAACACCAACGACCCCAACATTGCTGCCCATAACCTCACACAATGGATCACAACCTGCGCAGAATCACTCGCCCTTCTTAGAAGAAACATCACCACCCGCAACATCAAGATTGCCCCCTGGTTTACCATTGAACTCCAAGCCTCCAAGCGTGTATGCCGCAAAACAGAGAAAGCTTGGCGACAGGAACCCTCAACCACCAACTTCTCCACCCTCAAAACCACCATACGCAAACACCACCAACTCATACGCACCACCAAAAGAGCATACTACAAGGAACGCGCAGCCAGTAACTCATACAACAACAAGGACCTCCTTACCATCATCAAAGAGCTTTCCAAACCCAAAGCCAGCAACATCGACCCCACACACACACAACTCCTCTGTGACTCCCTCTCCAACCACAACGTATACAACATTTTCACACCACATGCACCCGCCGCCCACACCACCGACACGATCAGCAAAGACTCACCCCCCCAACCTACTACTCACCTGGGCCCCTACCAACAAAGAAGAAACTGAAAAAACGATGAATTCCATCCACTCAGGCTCCCCCTCGGACCCCTGCCCCCACCGCGTTTTCAACAAAGCCAGCCCAACCATCACTCCCAAGCTTCACGCCATAATAAACAGCTCTTACTACGCTGCCACCTTCCCAGACCCCTGGAAGCATGCAAAAGTCACTGCACTCCTGAAAAAGCCCAAAGCAGACCCTGATGACCTCACCAACTACTGCCCAATTTCGCTTCTCCCCTTCCCCGCCAAGGTCGCTGAAAAACTAGTGAACACCCGCCTGTCTAACTACCTAGAGGAAAGGAACGCATTCAACACCTCCTAGTCTGGATTCTGCAAGAACCACAGCACTGAGACCGCACTCATCGCATGTACTGATGACATCAGAACCAGAGTCGACAAGGGCGAGACCGTCGCACTCATCCTCCTGGACCTCTCCGCCGCCTTTGACACTGTCTGCCACCAAACATTCCGCACACGCCTCCACAACGCAGGTATTCTACACAAGGCCCTAGACTGGCTGACCTCCTACCTCACCGAAAGAACCCAGAAAGTCCGCTTCCCTCCCTTCCACTCCACAGCCACCAAAATCATCAGCGGAGTCCTCCAAGGGTCCTCCCTCAGCCCCACCCTCTTCAACATTTACATGGCCCCACTCACCAACATCCTCCGACCACATGGAATCACCATCATATCCTACGCAGACGACACCCAGCTCATCATCTCCCTCACCCGAATCCCTATCACCGCCAAAACCAACCTTCACGCTGGACTCCTTGACACCACCAAATGGATGACAGCAAAGCACCTCAAGCTGAACTCCAACAAAACCGAAATCATCATCTTCGGCCCCAACAAAACCATATGGGACGACTCCTGGTGGCACACCGCCCTAGGTTCCCCACCAACACCCTCAAACCATGCACGCAACCTCAGCATCATCCTGGACCCTTCCCTCGCCATGACCCAGCAAATCAACGCCATCACCTCCTCCTGTTTCAACACCCTCCGCATACTGCGAAAAACCTTCAAATGGATTCCCATAGAGACCAGAAAGACCGTCAACCATGCACTCATCAGCAGCAGGCTAGACTACGGAAACGCCCTCTACGCCGGCACCACACTCAAGCTCAAACGAAAACTCCAGAGGATCCAGAACGCAGCGGCCCGCCTCATCCTGGACCTCCCACGCCATGAACACATCTCCTCACACCTCAGATCCCTTCACTGGCTTCCGATCGACAAGAGGATCACCTTCAAAAACCTCATCCATGCACACAAATCCCTCCACAACACTGGACCAACCTACGAAAGAGTGAACTTCCACACCCCTACTCGCCACCTCCGCTCCGCCGACCTCGCACTCGCCACTGTCCCCTGCATACAACGTGCCACCACCGGAGGCAGATCCTTCTCCTACCTCGCCCCCAAGGCCTGGAATTCCCTCCCCACCAATCTCCGCAAGACTCAGAACCTCCTGCTCTTCAGAAAAAAACTCAAGACGTGGCTTTTCGAACAGTAATCAGCCTCCCCAGCGTCTTGAGATCCTCACGGGTGAGTAGCACGCTCTATAATTTTTTTTTATTGATTGATTCGGAGTATGCATGTTGAGGTGTCAATATCGGTCGTGCTATTGGCATTGCAAAGGATTGTGGGGTGTGTATTTTATAGTGGTGTGGATGTGTGTCAGGTGTGTGCCTTTCAAATTTGCCGATGTGTGCATTTGTTGTTGCCGGTTCCCATTGCTGACCGCAGCGGTTGATACAGCCAATGGTCGTTCGACATTCACTGGCTGCTGTGCTGATTTGTGCATCATTATTTGGTGGGCGGTGGGTTTGTATGCGTGGCGGGTGATGTGTACTTTGTTTACACCGTCATTGGCCCTGGCGGTGGGTGGAGGTTGTAAATTTTTTGGCGGTATGTCTCTTTGGCATCATTATACACGTGTGCAATCCACTGCCATTGGCGGTCTTCTGTTTGCCGTCAGCACAGCAGTCGACGGTGTTTGCCGCCAAGTTCATAATGAGGGCCTAAATCTTAGCATAGTGCTCAGAAAAACAATTGCTCCAACTGGGGCTATCAGGGTGTCTTGACTAAGTCGTTCCCATCACTGCAACAGCACAGAGTCGCACAGACCCCAGGTACAGTATCTTGGAAAACGACAAGGAAACAAAGACGTTGCACAGTGAAGGTGAGGCGTCTGTTTCTTACTGCTACGGGGGAGTGAGGTGTTGGTTCCTTACTGCTAGCCAGGTTGGTTGAGGGGGAGATGATGTGGCACTGGCACTCAGGACTCTCAGCAACAGAGCCTAGGCGCTGGTAGGTGAAGTCTTTGAGGAGCCTGAGACTTCTTAACAGGAGGCAAGCTCAGTTCAAGTGCTTTGAAATCCTTGAAAAGCAGGATGTAGAAAGCAAAGTTCAGTCCTTTCACTCCCAGGACAGAAGCAGCCTAATAAAGGCCAGCACAATAAAGCAACAGGCAGAGTGACAGTCCCTCCTACAGCATCCAGCTCTACTTCCTGGCAGAATGTACTCAGTCCAGAAGTGTTCTAACTACGTGGTGTCACAGGTCCAGTGCTTGTACCCATTTCTGTCTTTGAATTAGGCAATATTCAAAGAGAACTCTTTGTAGTGCACATGAACCTGCCTTTCCCTCAGACACACTCCAGGGAGTTGGAGACTGATTTGTGTGAGGACAGGCACAGCCTTATTCAGGTGCAAGTGTCAGCTCCTCTCACTACTCTACCTCAGGAAGACCCATCAGACTAGTGATGGGCCATCAGGATATGCAGGGCGCAACTCAGACCCCTTTGTTGATTGTCTAGAGTGACTGCACAAACAAAAACTGTCATCCTGATCAAGGCATCGATTCCACAGCCAGGCACAGGCACAGAATGGTTAAGCAAGAAAATGCCCAGTTTGTAAAAGTGGTATTTTGAAACTTACAATTCACAAATTAACTTCACCAAAGGTTGTATTTTTAAACTGTGAGTTCAGAGACCCCAAACTCCATATCTCCATCTACTCCCAATGGGAAATCACACCTAAAAGATATTTCAAGGCAATCCCTGTGTTACCCTATGGGAGAGATAGACCTTGCAATAGTGAAAAAATGAAATTGGAAGTATTTCACTCTCAGGACATGTAAAACACACCAATACATGTCCTACCTTTTAAATACACTGCACCCTACCCATGGGGCTACCTTGGGCCTACTTTAGGGGTGACTTACATGTAGTAAAAGGGAAGGTTTGGGCCTGGCAAATAGGTGCACTTGCCAAGTCGAAATGGCAGTTTAAAAATGCACACACAGACACTGCAATGGCAGGCCTGAGACATATTTGCAGGGCTACTCATGTGAGTGGCATATGTGTGCTGCAGAACAACTAGTAGCTTTTGATTTAGAGGCCCTGGGCACGCCTGGCGCACTACACTAGGGACTTACTAGTAAATCAAAAATGCCAATCATGGCTAAATCAATCACCAATACAATTTAGACAGAAACCATATGCACTTTAGCACTGATTAACAGTGGTAAAGTGCCCTGAGTCCTAAAGCCAACAAAAACAGGTCAGAATATATAGGAGGAAGAAGGCAAAAAGTTTGGGGATAACCCTGCAAAAAGGGCCATGTCCAACACTGCATAACTCGTAATCCTGATTCGACCAGTAACTTCTGTTATAGACTGTACACCAAATGAGCACATGCACGTCTGTGACTGCAAATAAGCACCTCAGTGTCTGTGACTGCAAATGAGCACCTCAGTGTCTTTGGGTGTGAGTAGGGGGGAAGAGGATGATCTGAGTGTAACAAAAATTACCCTCTCCTTTGTACTCACAGGTGCACACACACAAACCGCTTTTGTGTTTGTGCGTTCACACACAATCTTTGTCGATGACTGATGCATTCCCTTAACAATAAGATGAGACTAAGTTAATGGACTCCAAGATCCATTAACAAACAGATGCTCCTGAAAGTGTTAGCACTTTGCCTCACAGAACAGGTTGTTGTCCCTTGAAAATGCCTCCATGGTGAAATCATTTCAATTTGAAGAGAGAACTGTCATGTAGGCTGACAGAAAGCTGCAATGCTCTAGTCTAAGTTTACAGAACTCATGCTCCCCAATAGCTAGCCTGGTTTAAAATACCTTATGTGGTCTAAAGGGAAGCTTCATGTCTTTATTCTATTTGGAAATGAAGCACTCCCCCCTCCCCCCCAAAGTCAGAGCTATGATAATCACGTTCACTTCTGACATGCCAACAGAATCATGTTCATTTCTGACATTGTCAATTAATTTTGCAACTAAAAAATAAATGCCCATTGTCAAAAGCTTTGACTCTAACACCAACCACCAGCCTAAAGAGGCTAAAATGGAACAGCACTTCTGCAAAGGCTTTTGAGGAGCATTGCTGACAGTTCATAGAAAACTGGACCTTAAGTGGTCCGAGTCCATGTACACCCTGGGAACTGGTAGCAACTTACAGTGAGCTCGGGCTCTCACACGAAATAAAAGATTCTACAGCAGGATTCCACCTCATGTAAGGGCCATTTAAAAGGAACTACGTAAATTGTTCAAAACCCTTAGAGGTAATCCAAGTGAGATGGACCTAATCGAAAAATTCATAGCAACTAGAAAGATATATAATAAGAAAACATGGGTACACAGGGGCACTGCTCATGACAATTTATGAGTGACTCTTCTCTTTGCAAGCAAATCAAGAAACTCAAACAAATTCTAGGATATTGCGACCAATTGGCAACAAACTCTTCCAGAGGCAAACTCTGCAAACATCGACTCGCACAGATGGGAAGATCATCACTACATCACAAAGTACACATGCAGTGGCTTACTAAAGTCCCCAAATACAGATCATTGCTGTTGAAACTTTCACAGAAATGGCCCATCCAACACCGTAAGGTACACAGTGTAAAGCAGCAGGAACTGTGGGGACTGAAACAGGTGCAGAAAAGGGACTACCAAATCAGCAGGGCACAGAACTGATAGGCTATTCCTGCAATCTGGTTATGGATGTCATCACTAGGGGCAGACGAAAAGGTGCCCCAGGACCAAATGGCCTACCACAACTATTTAAAGGCAATCTGGAATTTTGGCACCTCCATATTGACTCCATTATTAAATCACTGTGTCACCACTTAACAAATCCCTGAGTCTTGCAGAGGGGTGATAATTTACACCATTTATGAAGGGAAGCCCTCTGACCTGGAAAATTATGGTCCAATCTCCCTGGTTGAAAATGAAGCTAAATACTACACAGGTCTCCTATTAGGGGAACTGGAGATACAAGCAGCCATATTATACGCTTGTTTTGTGAACTTTAAAGCAGCTTTTGATTCAATTCCATGCAATCTATTATGGCAAGCAACAAACAGATGCCTGCTGCAAGGAAAACCATGTCCCTCTTTTTTAAAAAAGCATTTTCAACTTGTGCTCCAACATCTGGCTTCAAGTCAAACTGGGGGACGGTGGATCCCTGTAACTAAAAATGGGGACAACGACAGAGCTGCAACAAGGCTGCATCTTCGCCCCCTCATCTTTTTAACATTTTCCTCACCAACCTTTCCACAGTCCTTGGGGAAGTGAAGAGGCATGCCCCCCAAACTGGGAGACAAACCAGTCTGTTGCCTTCTATACACGATGATGATGCTCTCCTTTTATCCCAGACCAGAGTGGGGCTACAGCAGCTTTTGGACTCTCTCCACCTCTACAGAAATCAAAATGGACCTTGCTAAAACTAGGATAATGACCATAGGCAGAAACAAAACCACAAGGCCCGGGGCATCTAAATGATCTGGCTCTCTCTGTATGACCGGAATATAAGTATTTGGGTATCACCGTAGACAACTGTGGAACCTTATAACCACATAAAGAGGCTTTAAAGTCAAAAGCAGCCATGTTTTTATATGCATTCTACAAGCTCTCAAAAAAGCCCCATGGTCCTTCCTTAGAACCTCTAATAAAGGTGACTCAGGCTAAGCTAGTGCCTACCCTAGACTATGATTCAAAGGTCATGTACAGATGTTGCTCCAGTTTGCTGAACAAGTTAACAGTGGGCACCTCCAAAAAGTTCTCAGTTATCAAAATCTGCCTCTCTAGCACAAACCTGGCTTGAATTTGGTCTGTATAGTCAAGTGCTGGAAAGACCTGCCACCTTACTGAAAATCTGTTTTAGGCTTCGCTCAGTGGGCTTTGACACATTAGAGATACAGCTCTGGACTGAAATATCCAAAACGGGCAGCCCCTCTGTTGCCTGGAGCTTTCTGGATCAGTCAGCCAGTCAAGAACCTACAGGCAGTTGCTCAATGGACAACCCCCACCTCTTTTGCCAACCTAAAAAAGGATACTTACCAAAATGACGTATCAGATTTCACAGCTAGCCGGCAAACAAAAAACAGCTTAACGCTTGCACCCCTGGACGATTCTAGTTAGCAATATCAATCAAAGACGCATCCAGTCACAAAATTATGCATGTCAACATGTCAAACAACAGCTCATTCAATATAGGCTTGTGGGGCTACCAGCCTTGGACTGTCAACCTGCACATAAAAGAGAAAGTTCAAATAACCTATGCAGGTTACGTTCTACTGCAGGGAAACGCTTGTGCACATCACCTGCATTTTCCCTGCCCTGCTGAAAGAAAGACACCCATTTTTAAACCACAGTTCCATGCCTTGGGCATTCGCTCCTGCAGACCTGCCGTAATTGACTGCCTCTCCGCTGAACATCCCATCCTGACAGGAGGATTCATGAAATTCATGCAGGTGTTTGAGAGAACTGTGAACAATTTAGCCCCTCTGAAATCATGCACCTCTCAGGCGTTTCATTTCCGCTTAATTAGCAATGTATGGTGAGAAGTGCCCGTGACCTATAACGCAGTTTCTAACCCCTCTGACCCATGCAACGTGCACGTAATTTGCACCGTGAAAAGTCAAGACAGTACTTTATACCCAACATGCACACTCTTTTAATATAACTCACCCTCCATTTTGCACGTTTTCATAATAATATTTTACATTTCTAGGTTTTAACTTGTAAGCTCTTTTTATGCAAGTCATCCTTCCATTGTTTTTAGCATGCAGATTAAGAGAATACAGATATTGTCAATTAAATCATATTAAATTCTGAAAAGACAATGGGACTGATGATCACTTCTGACATGCCTGTTCTGGCATAGTATATCTTCTCTTTATCGGTTTTGTCACAGTAAGTGGTGGATTGCATTATAAGCTGATGCCCTTCAGGTGAGAAAAGAAGATCTGGGTGCATTGAGAGCCCCACAAGCGGTGCAATCTGAACTATGGTGGAATTTCTACTTGGCAAAGGAGATGATGAGTTCTCTTTCTAACGTCTAACTGTTGGCGACAACACCACAAATATACCTGAAACAGAGTCAGAAATGTATTAATGGCATATGGCTGGGTCCAAACTGGGGTGGCATGGGGAGCAAAAGAACGATGGATTAAACCCAGATCTGTGACTGGGGGTGAGTGTTTGACAATGTTCAGCATTCCGTCCATCACTTGTTGTTTTTGCTTTGTCGCCCTTCAGAAAGTTTAGCCTGCAGCGTATCAACCAAACAGTCCTCACACCGGGCCACAAACTTTCATTAACGTGAGGAACAAATCAACTTCATAGTCTAATGGCGAGCAGACAAGGTGACATCCACCCCTTTCTTTGGAAGATCAAATCTGCACATCTGGTTCTTCTCAACCTCCATGCTCAGAAATAGAGGTCCAGCTGTAGAACTCTGCTTTGCTACTAGGAGAGCACATCCTGCCAAAGAGGTAGGCTGAGCAGGGAGAGGCATGTGTGTGTGGGGGGGTGGGGATGGGAGGCAGCAGTTGGGTGATGGTCAGATGCTCAGTCTCAGCAAGTCGGAGAATCCTCTGAGCCCCGTCCTAGGTTATCAGGATTAGTTGAATCCAATCCTTCCTAACCTTCATCAGTACCTGAATGGCTCAACAATCTGTGTTCTCAGTGGTAGGGAAAAGATCCACTCAAGGTATGTCCCAATGTGCAAAGACACCTTGAACTACCTCCGGGTCCAGATGCTACTTATGGTCAGCAAAGTTACATTGGCTGAGCTCATCCACCCTGGCATTTAAGGAACCTGTCAGACAGCTGACAGCCGAAGTAATCACTTGCAGATCCAGCCACAGACTCAAACCTCTGGGCACAGCACACACATCACACCGGCTTGTTTGTCGCAGTAACACCTGGTGGTTGCTTTGTTCGTGATAGTTTGTAAGAATTTGCAAAGGGCTGCTATTGATGGAGGACAGAGAGCCTTGAGAGCTAGATGGATGGCAGGCAGCTCCCGAAGATTGGTGTTTTCACCACTGTATGTAAGTATATGGTACTTCTATAGCATGAGCCTCGCCAAAAGCAGAGCTCTGGACATGGTCAAAGGCAAGCTTGAAGTCTGCGAAGCTGAGAAGAAGCTGATTTGGGGATGGTTAATGCATTGAAGTAGTGTTCTGTATAGGGAGAGTCACTGACCCTGTCACAAGTTGAAGAGATTTTGGGCCATTCCTGATCTGTATGGGGATGCTGTTCCAGATCCAAGGTGTATTATAGACAGAGCTCTGGATGAAATTGGGAGATTGGTTTGCCACAAGTCAGGTTGGTATCCTTCAATAAAGGATCGAGGTCATTTTGTCCGACACATGGACTTTGTCTGAGAGGCAGAGCAAGCAAGTGGCAATGGATGTAAGCCACCATTAAGAGGCACAAGGCCAGACGACCATAAAACCTGAGAACTATCCAGGCTGGAACACAAGATCAAGCCCAAAATACTGTGGAGCAGAAAAGCTTTGAACACCACCACATTCACAACAGACCCTATAAATGGAATTAATTGCACTTGTCAGAGATGGGATTTTGGCTTGTTATTATAGACTGTCATCCACAGTTGGCACACAGCCTGCCTTTTCAAGATACATGTATCTCCAATCAGCAATGATGAGCCGCAACTACTACCATCACCTTCAGGAACATCCAGAGGTCCTACATGAGGGCAAATGGAAGGACACCAAACTGGAAGTGCTCCTTGCCCACAACAAAGTAGAAGAAATGCCAAGGGGACTAGGATGGGTACAAGACAGTTTGCATCATGAAAATTCCATGGACACCATCTAATCCCAGTGATCTAGGGTGGACAGGATCTGGTTCTGCATCTTCAATTTGCCCTTCTGGAAGAAAGTGTTAAAGAGCAAAAGATCTAAAATCAGTCAAAGCCCATCATCCTTTTTTGAAAATTATTAACAGTAGTAGCACCCACTGACCCTCTGCTTCTATCCCTCTTATCAAGTAATGAATGAACTTCTTTTGCAAGAATGGATGTATTCTGCAGAGGTCCGAGCAAAAATAAGGGAACTGGAGGAGATATGTCAGAAAAGGAAGACCATAACCCTAATGAATAACCTGGAGGAAACACTGGTCGGAGGTAACTGCATGCCAGCTAAAAAAATATTATTCACTTTAGCAGATGAAGGTGACTCGTAAAGGAGGAATCAGAGTTGCTTGACAGCAGCAGGGAAAGAGGAAGGGGAGGACTAGCTGTGTATTTGTGGTGGCCCTGCTTTTGCACAATCATTCTGCCTTAAGACTGCTGAACAGAGGTGCTGAACAGAGGTGCTGAACAGAGGTGCTGAACAGGCTGCGATGGCTGCCTTTGGCAGTAAATTAGGCCTCTGTAGTAAACCCAAACTTTTTAGTATTGTTGATGGAACTGGCGGGCAGGGAAAAGCAAGCCTAAGGAGGGGCCCACAGCACAGTTATCTTTGCACTGCTCCAAAGGTTCCTCGTCTCTGAACAGCCTGGGTTAATCAAAAGGCATAGCCATAAGGGATGCCTGTACTTCTCCAGAGAAACCCCTGGCGCTCTCCCAGGCATGACAGCGAATCATCACACTAATTCCTGTAGTATGACCCACCAGTGTTTGTTGGGCCAGCCCTGCCTGTAAAATTAGCTTGGCATCATCCTCCCCATCTTGGATCATTTGGACAAAGGTATATCATAACTCCTCAGAAAGGGCGAGCAAGATTGTGCCAACCATATGCCAAAAAGGTAGAGTGTATTTCCCCAGCATCAAACAGCATGAAGAGACCACAATGGGAAACTGACCGAAGAGAATGCCCTTTTACTAAGTGCATCAATGTGCTTTGATTTTCTGTGGGGCAGCAGGGAAGGCATTCAAGTTCACTTTGCTGACGGAACCTTAAAAAAGGTTGGATCACTTATAGGAGGCCTGTGGTGCTAAGTGACTTTCAGTAAGCAGATTAGCTTTTGTTTCCAAAGTTAGCAACTCTAGTTTCAACAACTCTGCAGACTTAGCGACCACTATGCTAAGGGAGGCTTGCCCCCATTGGGGAGTTTAATTCCACCTTTGGTGAGGTATCAAGACCACTAGGATTTTGCAGGTCTAAATATATACGGCAGCATCAGTATGGTGAAAGGTTAACCAATTGTTCACCACATTCTCATCATGCTCAAACTATAGGACATTCTGAAGGTCACTTATGGGGCCTGACTGGAATGAGTAAGGCATTTAGAATACTGGTGCTGAGGAAAAGGCACTGCTGGAGAATCCTCCCACACCATGGGTGGTACCTTAGTAATCTCATAATGAGATATTGATCGAAATGTAGGTGAACTCCGCTGCAACGATGGGTTGGATCTGAAGCCAGAGCCTCTGGAACTAGGGCAGGCACCGTATAATCCAGAACCCGCATGTCCCTCAGTAAAGGAGTGAGGATACGGCCTGTCCTTGGCAGGAGGCCAGGCAGAGCCCTAACACGGTCAGTCGGTGTTGGGGAAGGCCTTGCTCGTGGAAACCAATGTGGGGGCTGCAGCAGACATATGGGGTCTGATGGAGCTCTAAGAGGACCTGAAATATTTTTTAAAAGCTGCATCATTTCCTTGTTTGAGGCCTCTATCGGCTGCCGAATTGAAGATGGCCTGGAAAATGTGTGGCACACCGGCTTCAATTGTGAAATGGGGGCGTAGTTGCAGGACTGGAGCTCAGTTAGGCCTCTGGAGTGGAGACTGTCCAATCTCTCTCTGGGGTGGGAGTGACGGGGAGAGGATTCTCACCTTGATTTCTTGTTTTTGCACAGATTTCGCCTTTGACTTTGCCTTGAACTTACCCAAGGACTGAGAGCTAGACAAAGACCGGGACTTGTAGTGGGAATGGGTCTGTGATTTAGAGTGGGACAGGCCTTGTTTCCTATGCTCAGTGAGCTAAAACCTTGTCTACTACTCACTGATGTACCAGGTGCAAGAAGCCAAATTATGCTTGGATCACCACAGACAGATGCCATGTAGGCAGACATCTGTTTCCTGTAGATGTACCATGTTATATTATGCAGATTTGTAGAGTTCACTATCATCCAGGAGGGTATCCCGGTGCTGAGCAGGTGTGAGCCTAAACAGACCTAGGAACTAATGAACTACTGTAAAAGGAAAGTATTCAGCTTCTTGCGAAATTCAAGAAGTGAGGAGGAGGCTCTTATGTGAGCAGGTCGTGCCATGCTTCGGGAGCGATTTTGGAGAAGGCTTGACTGCCAGATCTAGTTTTCTGCATGTGTGGGAATTGTGGCTAAAAGCCTATGGTCTTTGGGGGACTCTAGCATACAGTCACTGAAACATTATTTTGGAAGTCAATGAAGAACCCACAAAAATGTATGAACTGAGCTCCAGATCTTCATCAAAAGGAGAAAAGGGTAGTAACATCAGAAGGCAGTTGTTGTCTATACATATGGCTCCATACCACCACTTCTTGAAGCTGGATCAATCATTCATGGAGTCCAATAGCATTACTTATAGGTACACAGAAAGGTTCCCGGATCCAATGTGTTTGGAATCTGCTGTTAGAAATATTCATCAGAATGAGGTGGCTAGGAATGTCATGGAAAGAGTTTTTGAAAAGACTGGGCCAAGTCAAAGGGGTAACACTGTAAGTGTCTAGAGGTTCACAGTTTAAATAAATTCAGATTAATCACGTTAACCAAACCTATTTAACCACGAAACACTTTTGCAAAATTTACCTAAGCATTTTTAATGCCTGGCTGACATGTGGATAGAAGGAAGTTATCTTTTACTGCATAGTAAGGAAGGACAAGTTCAAAGTTTGTGGGTCACTGGACATCAATCACCACCTTGTGGATTGTGCACTTTGGTAACTTGCATACTAGAAACTATGCAACACCAACACCGGCCAAGATGGTAAGCAAGTTTATGGATTTCGTATTATTGATGACCAAGGGCCTAATTGCTATGTCAGGGAGGTCCACTGAGGCCCACAGATTATCGCGATAGAGATAAGAGAGATATACAGGGGCGGAAGCTGAACTATCAACTATAAGGGATCAGATTAGGGGAGAAGACTACTCTGGAAAGACTTTTGAGTGGGACACTGAGCACTATAACAAGGCAGATGGAAACTGCTGATAGATATACCTAGGTCAGTTAGTGGAATATAGGAAGAAGACTGGGGATGTATTTGGGGGACTGATATTTTACAAATTGCATAATTGGATGGTTAGTATGATATACGTTTTCTAACTTTCTCTGGAAACACTGGACAAGACGTGTAAGACCATACTACTACACATTGGCATGGCCATTTGAGACACTAAAATGTATGTTTTTTTTTTTTTTGGTGTGAGACTGCTGTACAACGTCATGCCTTTAGTCCTTAATGTCAAGCATGACTGAGATGTGTTTTTCAGACGAGGACAGGCTCATGACATTCTGTTAAACTGTTAATAAAATGATCTAAAAAAGAAAAATAACTAATCAGTTTGATATGCAATTGAGTCAGTGATACAGAATTCAGAATGCAACATGCATCGCTCTAACTTAGATTCAAGGTAAAGGTGGTCCAATGAGGACAAGAGGATGAAAAATGTCAGGAAAGTTGAGAAGGAGAAGCCCTGGATGTGTACATTTAGCAACAGCTTGAATCAATCATATTTCCCCACCTGGAGAGGAGGTCAAAGATCAATGTTATTACATTTGGAAAGATGAAACAAACTTAACTGTGGGAGTGCATGAAAATAGCTACTTTGTTATGTGGCTCCTTAGAGTGTGCCCTATAAAGCTTTTATTAATTTATCGAAATTAGATTTGTAGGTTGTCCAGTTTAAGAGCAATGCCCTTTCTCCTTTGCTTATCTGTAGTTCACATGATTACAGGGGTGGTCTGGGGCTACCTTATTTGAGTTTAGTGAATATAATATTTGAAATTATCTGAAAGCCTAGGAAAAGATGGGAGACAGTAGGAAGGTAACTCTCTGAATTGCAAGTTTAGTGTTTGTCTTGGGAGGGTTGGAAACGGCTGAGGGATAGGTTTTGTGGGAATAACATTGTTTTACTAATAGCTCACATTAAAATAGGTTGATTAGGGTGAGAAATGACTTTGGTGGTGTAACTACTATTTTGCTTATTTATAAGGTTTCATATGTTGGATTGAAATCAATAGCCCCAGCAATATTTATATATACAGCTCTTTCTGGCTACCTTCATTACTTTACCAAGAAAAATGGGGAGATTAACTATTACAACACAAACACTGACCTTCCTTCTGGAGACCCAACTACTGAAACAGGACACTCCTAAATGGGCCCCAGATGTTGCCAATAAAATGTCACACTTCCTATACCTATAGAAGAGCTACAACAATAATCTCAACTCTGATTGGATCTAAAGTTGTATTTCAACTACTGGCTATGAATAGACATAACAAGGGGGCTTGTACTGGAACAAAGAGGAACATAAATAGCAAAGAAATGAATTGCCAGAGTTTCTTTAAATGCCTCTAACAAGGGACACAATCACTGCTATCAGATCCTACTTTCAAAGAGAATTTGATTTGTAGAGAATATGCTGAAACAGAGGAAACAAACACTATTCTGCATCTCACAATGATTATCTCTGCCCCACAAAAAGGATATTTCTTACTCCCCATTCCCTCCTTAGTTAAGGGTAAGGCTTTGACCAGCACCTAGAGCAGGTCTCAAAAAATCAAACATTTTACTAGACCTGCAGGTCAAGTAACTTGAATAATGTACTCGGTCTAAATGTAATGTACTTGACCCATAAAAGGGTCTCAAATTGTGTGATCCTAGGCCAATATTTAAATTTACAGTCGCCTTGTTCTTCATTTTCACATATGAATGCACCTTCTAATATGTGAGTTCAGCATTTCTGCTGTTAAAAAAAACTCCTATTTCATTAAACAGACTAAATGCTTGCTCCATCTATAACGAGAATCTAGCCCACATACAGGGTACACATGATCCATGACATGCCTCTTAGTTTACTAATAGCTTTGCCATCAAGGCAGAAGTGTTTCTCAGTTTGTGTTTAAAAACTCACTTTTAATAAATATATTACTAAAGCATGATGTGGTAGCGCACTGTCATTTACAGACAGTAAATAACCAAGAAATGTCCAAAAACGTTCCCACTAACTTGCAGTTTTACTGATAAAACTATATACTGTTTTAACAATAATCAGAAAACATATTTATTATTTGCACATCACTAAGTAAAGTGTTCTGATTTGTTTTCATCCAATTATTAAAATATATATATTATCACAGAGAAGTACAAAATATGGGCTTTCACAACTACTGAAATACATTTTGAAATGATTGTACAGTTAACTTAGTTATTTAAATGTTGTTTGTTAGGAAAAAACTGACAGTCTTTCATTTCACATTCTTCGTACAGCAGATCAGACAAATGTGACAAGAACAAGATTTAAAGGCGTCTTTATTGCACCTTCACTTTTTGAATGAACAGAACACCTGTTCTCTGCCAACTTGCCAGAAGAGGCAAGTGGGTTCTAAAAATTACTCAACCTGATAAAAGATGACTCGCTATAGCGAGTTGGTTTTTTGAGGCCTGTAAAGGAACTGGCAGAAGCATACTTTGCTTGGTATTGCAACATTTAAAAGTGTTATTCACAATAAGAATACATCCTGATGGAAGAGGACTGAAAGGTGCCATTAACTCTACTATTAAAGATGAGTATGACTTTAGGATCACGCCACAGTGACAGGGAGCAAAGACCATTCTACAAATCGAAATGTAAGGTTAGAAAGGTAGACATCTTGGATCCAGAAACCTGAAGTGAAATCTTAAGGTAATGAAAAATTACATAAAAAGTCAGAGGGTACATTAGCCACAATTTGATAAGCCACTAAATCAGGAATAGCAAAAGAAATAATTAAGTTGACCACAGCATTATAGAAGACAAAGGATTCGATGGGGCTGGACCTCAAAAAGCCTTTGTTGAATTACAAGAACTTTGCAAAGTTACTCTCATAAAAGATACTGTCTGTTGTACCATGTCAGGGACAAACTAGTATACCTATTCACCAACGATGCAGCCAGAAGACTGTTCCATCCAAAAAACATATACAATCAAAGGGGGTCACAAAACCTTCACGCTATTAGCACATAAAGTGGACACAAACAGAAAATTAACTGAATGAGAAAGCGGAGGTTCACCACACAGACTCTGCTATGTTACAGGTATTCATGCAATAGTCCTTGCCTCTATCTGCAGACACAACTACGGATTTAAATGTCAAACAGTAACTGGATGATTTTACATTCCCTGGGCTTGACGCAATATAGTACCAGCATTAGAACTTCCGATAACGTAGGAGGAAGTGAGACAAGCAATGTTTTTTCTCGCCAAGTTAAAAACGGAATGTGTTTAACTGGAGGTTTTTTTAATGATTTTCTTACACACATAGGCAACAAGAACAGATGTTTAAACATACCAGCTCAGAAAATTCTTGGTGTTACTTGTGGCTTTAGGTGAGAAGAAAGCTTCTGATTGGGTTTTCCGGGGCCACTCGTTGAAGATTGTTAGGTCTTTAGTAAAGAGAAGTATTGAGTGTCGGTGGAATGGAGGCAGACGCAAATTGCTACACTATAATGGGAACTTGATAGAGATACTGAGTTGTGTGTAGTATAGGGCATGATTGGACATCATGCAATCCTACATGGTCTCTATAAAGATCAGGGAAATTATAGCACAAATCAATGATGGTAGAAAAGCATATTAAGATTGTCCCACTGTTGCCACCTAGCGTGTACTAGGCATGAGCGATACTGGGGAATATAGCTGCTCCGTAGTGAAGAGCAGAAGGCTATCAGTTTGGGGGAGCATAGTGTGCAATAAATTTTAATTATTTGTTCACCGCCAGTGATTTCTTATGTAACAAATGTACTACTACAAGCATGTTTATATATAACAGGTTAAATTGAGCACATTTGGAAATAGTGAGGCAAATATGTTTGGAAAATAACACAGATAAATGTTTTAAAAATGAGTTAGATCTATATTTTATACAACGCAGTCAGGTAAATTAGGTCTACCCGCCCTTCAAATTTTGATTTAATACAGCATTGTTGCAACTTATAACTTTGTTAGGCTTATAAGCCAAGGTTATGTTCTAAAACTACTTTTGTACTCATAGTGGAACCATTAACACATAAGATTATGCACAGTAATAATATTATAGGTTTACAGGTGAGCACCAAACGCTCCTTTTTTAGTTCAAAGCTACAACAGCACAACCATCTGGCTTGCTTATGGCTTTTTGTGGCCATTCTGAAAGTTTCCCTTGGAATGCATTATGCCCATTGCTGACCATTGGCTTTGTGGTTTGTAACTTACTTTTTAGGCTTTTTATCTGCTGGTTATATTTGGTTTAGGCTGTACAGCTTGAGTTTGTCTTTCCCATTGCCAAAACCTTGTTTACTGTAATCTTCCACTAACTCGCTTTCTGTAAACATGCCTTTAAATCTTGTTCTTATCTTGTCACATTTGCTGTACATTCAAAGGCAGAGGTCAAATGTCAGCCTCTGTCTTCCAAGGGAGCCTGGTGTTTACTTTTTTTTCTTTGACTTCAAAGTAAGAAAATGTATATGACAATCCTGCTGTTAGCCATGTGAGAGGAGAGGGAATATGATTTTTTTTGTTTTCTAGCACCCAGAAAATGCACAGTGCTGATGTTTAGGAATATATTAGAATTAGTAAAAATTAAGCACATTTTTTGTTAATTCTGAAGTGTGGTGGAAACAAATATTTGAATGAAATCAAAATACATCAGTACACTAACTAGGTGATAACATTTCCACACATCATCGTTTGTGTGCAGTAAAACCTTATTTCGGTGCAAATCTAAAGGCCATTTCAATTGAAAATGTTTTGTGTGTAATGGCAGTGCGCTACCACATCATGCATACTCCACACTATGTCACTTCATGCCCTTTCACTGTACGCCAGGCCCTCCATTTTACAACACTCCACGACATGCCACTCCACTATACCTCACTCCACTTCAATCTGTCCCACTCTACTCTAATCTAATCTATACCATTCCACTTCTCTACAATCTACTCTACCAGATCGACCCCACTCCAATCTACCCCCCTCTCTACCCCACTTCAATCCACCCCACTCTACTCTAACCTACTGCACTCCATTCCAATCTACCCCAATTGACTCCATTATGATCCAATCTTTCCCACTACAGTATCATTAACCCCACTCCACTATAACATACCCCACTCTATTACAATACTACCCAATCTACCCCACTCCACCCAAATCTACCCCACTTCAATTTACCCCACTCCACTCAATCTAATCCAATCAACCCCACCCCCATCCTACTTACCATACTCCACCCAAAGCTACCCCACTCTGCTCCAATCTACCCCAGTGTACCACCCACTCCACTTCAATCCAATCTACCAGATTCCATTCCAATCTACCCCACATCCCTAACTACTCAACTCCTATCTACCTCACTCTACTCCAGTCTACCTCACCCCAATCTACAACAATCTACCCCACTCCACTCCAATCTACCATGCTCCAATCTACCCCCCTCTACTGTACCCAAATCTATCCACTCCACTTCACTCCAATCTACCCAAATCTACCCCACTCCACTTCACTCCAATCTATTCCACTCCACCCCACTCCAATCTAACTCACCCCACTCTATCCACCACTTTACCCAACGTCAATCTACCCCATCTACTCCACTCCAGACTACCCCACTCCACCCCACCACATCCACCCCTCTCCAATCTACCCCATTCCACCCTAAACTACCCAATTTAATTCTGATCTACCCTTACTCTAATCCACCCAGTCTATCCCACTCCACTCTCATTTACCCCACTTCACTCCACTCCAATCTACCCCATTCCACTCTCTCAATCTATCTCATTCCACTCCAATCTCAACTCCACTCCAATCAGCTCCACTCAAATCTAACCCTCTCCAATCCACCCAATCTACCCCACTCCACTCTACTACAATCTAGCACACTCCACTCTACTACAATCTATTCTACTCTGCTTCAACCAATCTACTACATGACACTCAAACTTACCCTACTCAGTCCAATCTAACCCACTCCACTCCAGTGTACCCTACCCCACTCCACTGCAAACTAACCTAATTCAAACTACCCCATCCCAATCTACTCTACTGTAATCTACCCCAATGTACTCCACTATACTCCAATCCACCTGACTCTAACAGTCCACCCCAAACCACACCACTCTACCCAACTCCACTCCAGTCTACCCCACTCCAATCTGCCTCACTTTGCCCCACTTCACTCCAATATACCATACTACGATCCACCAATCTACCCAACTCCATCCTAATCTACCCAACTCCATCCTAATCTACCCCACTCCATCCTAATCTACCCCACTCCATCCTAATCTACCCCACTCCATCCTAATCTACCCCACTCCATCCTAATCTACCCCACTCCATCCTAATCTACCCCACTCCATCCTAATCTACCCCACTCCATCCTAATCTACCCCACTCCACTCTAATCTACCCCACTCCACTCTAATCTACCCCACTCCACCCTAATCTACGCCACTCCACCCTGATCTACGCCACTCTGCTACTATTTACCCCTCTACTCCAATCTACCATTCTCTACTACAATCTACACTTCTCCACTACAATCTACCCCTCTCCTCTCCAATCTACCCCACTTCAGTTTACCCCAATCCACTTCAATATACCTCAATCTACCCCACTCCACCATAATCTACCCATAATTCAATCTAACCCACTACCCTACTCCAATCTACCCCAACCTACCTTACACCATCCCAATCTATTCTACCTACCCCATCCCAATCTACCCCATACCACTGCAATCAACCACACTCCAGCAATCTCCTCCACTCCAATCTACCCCATTCCATTCCAATCTATCCTACTATAATCCACCCATCTACCCCACCCCTCCAATCTACTCCACTCCAATCTACCCCAAACCCCCCCACTCCACTTCAATCTACCCCACTGCAACCTACTCTACTCCATCCCAATCTACCCACTACAATCTACCATATCAGTATACGCAACTACCCCACACCACCTCACCCCAATCTACTCCAAGCTACTAAATCCACATGCATACAATTCTATCCATTCTACCCTCACTCCACTCTACCACAATCTACCCATTCCACTCTAACTCAATCTACCCCACCCCAGGCCACTAACTTTTAGCCATGCTGAACAACAGCCACACTAGTGTACAATATGGCTAAAACACATTGTCAAAGCCAATAGCTCTGGCATAGGCAAGACCAATTGGCTTTGCAAATGCTTGTTGTAGATGGAATAATTTGATTGTTGAACCACTCCAAACTCTTACCACCAAACCTAGGTAAGAAATGTGAATTGACTGTGAGCGTTATTAGAGGAAATCAAATGCCCTGAATTCAAATTAGAACATGAAAACAAGTCGCCCATTGGCTAGCACCCAAGGCACATCAGTTGAAATACCTACACATTCATTTACCCTATTCCTCTCTAAGTAGCTCAAACGTTTAGCAGCATGATACATCAACCTGGTGGGGGTGGGGTAGAGGGGTTAAACTTGTATTTTATTGTCTGGCAGGTTTAATGCATTACAGTGAAATGCAACAGGGAGACTGAAACTGTTCTGGGCTACAAACATCCAGAATCTTACAAAATGTCCTGTATAAATGCACTCAGTATGGGGGTCTGATTTTAACCAAGACTGGTTAACAAACTCAGATAGAATAATTAAAACAGGAGTATAGATGAATGGATGAAGGGACTACAAAGGCTAGCCAGAAATTAAACATGGTCAATAGGCTACAACAGTGGTGACAGTCTGTGGTCAACAAAGAGGCTTATGGGGAATCTGCCCACAACAAAAGCCACTCAGTGATGTTGAAAGTGGGTGATCAGATAGCATATGATCACAACATTCTCATTCCCTTATGGTGAATCAAAGTTTTTTTAAACTTTATGCAAGCATTGAATACCTATACCTTTGACCACTGGGGTATATGAACTTGGCCTACCTCCATGTAAATGGTCTCCTACAAAAGTTTCTCTCTGGCAAAATGTATGATATATACAGGTAAGAAAAACAGATTCCAGTAGTGCCACCTAAGACACCAGGAGCGAATTTAGAGTTTGGCAAACAGAGTTAACTCTGTCAGGATGGCAGAGGACCATCCCAAGGGATCCCTGCCTTCCACATTTAGAGATTCCCGCTGGCCCCAGGAATATCTTTCTACATTGACAGGAACCAATGTCATGAAGGTCATCAAACTTTTCAAAAGATTTTTGTTTTTCAAAAACAAACTTCCAAAGTGGAAGTTTGTTTTTGAAAAATCATGTAAATTCACTCCCAAGGTGCTGACGAACAGGTAAAACAAAGGCATTACACCATCCAACCTAAATAGGATGAATACTTAAGGCCCACCCATCTGCGTTTGCAACGGAGTACACTGTCCGCCAAACTCTAACTCAGGCTCTAGATCTCTGAGCTAAATATTAAAAACTCAAGGCACCTCATGTGGGCCGAACATATTTCTGTTATGCACCCTTCACAAAAAGAAAATGTTACTTCCCAGTACACATCTCTTCTTAGCATGTAGTGCTGTAGATTCACATGCTTAGCATAATCCTGCCATCTAGTGCTGGGCTCTGATGTGTGAAAGTTGTTTTTCTTCTAAGAAAGTCTTTCAAGGCAGTGTGACTTCTCCTCTTGCTGGTAATGAGCATGGTCATCGACTCCATTGTTAGACTGCTTTCCTACATGGCGGGTAAGGATGGAATGTAAAGCGGAGCAAAGGACTGTGAGATGTCCATGCTAAAAGAATTTGTGATAACCCGTAAAAGTAACTGTTGGACTTTTTTTCATATGCAGGGTCATCCCCAATCTTTTTTCCTCCTGCCTCCTATATTTCTGACCTGTTGCTGTTGGCTTTTGAACTCTGAGAACTTTACCACTGCTAACCAGTGCTAAAGTGCATATGCTCTCTGTGTAAAATTGTATGTAATTGGTTTATCCATGATAGGCACGTCTGATTTACTAGTAAGTCCCTAATAAAGTGCACTAGAGGTGCCAGGGCCTGTAAATCAAATGCTACTAGTGGGCCTGCAGCACTGGTTGTGCCACCTACATAAGTAGCTCTGTAATCATGTCTCAGACCTGCCATTGCAGTGTCTGTGTGTGCAGTTTTAACTGTAAATTCGACTTGGCAAGTGTACCCACTTGCAGGCCTAAATCGTCCCTTTTCTTACATGTAAGGCACCCCTAAGGTAGGCCCTAGGTAGCCCCAAGGGCAGGGTGCAGTGTATGGTTAAGGTGGGACATATAGTAATGTTTTTTATATGTCCTGACAGTGAAATATTGCTAAATTAGTTTTTCACTGTTGCAAGGCATGTCCCTCTCATAGGTTACCATGGGGGCTATCTTTAAATCTGATTAAAGTGTAGATTCCCTTTGGGAGCGGATGGACATGTGTGAGTTTGGGGGTCTCTGAGCTCACAATTTAAAAATACATCTTTTAGTAAAGTTGATTTTAAGATTCTGTGTTTGAAAATGCCACTTTTAGAAAGTGCGCATTTTCTTGCATATACCGTTTCTGTGACTCTGCCTGTTTGTGGATTCCCTGTCTGGGTCAGTTTGACAGTTGGGCTAGTTGCACCTCACACTAGACAGTGACAAAAAGGGAGCTGGGGTGTAGTCTGCATTTCCTGATGAGCCATCTGTGCTAGGAGGGAGGAGAGTAGTGGTCACTTACACCTGAAAGGGCTGTGCCTGTCCTCACACAATACCGTCTCCAACCCACTGGTGAGTGTCTTGGGCCTGGCCTTGGACAGGCAGGATTTCACATTCAAAAGAGACTTTACTTTGAAGTAGGCCTACTTCAAAGGAGAAATTGGATATAAGAAGGGCACCCAAAACCACAGAATTTAGAACACTTCTGGAAACAAGAGGAACCTCTGCCTGAAGAAGAGCTGAAGAGCTGAGGAGAAATGCTGCCCTGCCTGTGACTGTGCATTGCGGAGCTATCCTGCAGTTGCTGCTTCTGCCAGAGTAAGAGGGCAAAGACTGGACTTTGTGTGCCTTCCATCTTGTGAAGAAATCTCCAAGGGCTTGATTTAGAGCTTTCCTCCTGTTGTTTGAACTCTCCGGGACAGCAAAGACTTCTCTCTGCCAGAACCTGGAGTCTCTGGAGAGACTCCTGCTCTGACAAGTGGTGCCCTATCCAGTCCCTGGGCCCTTGGAAGGAAAGCTGGTGGAAATCCAAGGAAATCGAATTCGGACCAACGCCGCTGCTGAATCTGGTGACGCCGCCTGCAACCGACTCTGTGATCTTCGCTGGAACATGGCAAACTTTGCAGGCCTGACGCCGCTGCAGCCCCGCTGAAATCCACGACTCCGTGGAAGTCGCCGCACCACGTCGTGACCGACGCCGCTCAAGGTGCGCGGATTCAACTTTTCGCACAGACGCCGCCATCCCCGACTTCGCGCATCGACTTGTTTTCACTCTTCACCAAAGGTACTGTACTTGGGGGTTTACGCGACTCCGTGTCTGGCGCCGCTGGTGCCAGCTTGTTGGGAACGACTCCGTCACGACGCCGTGTTAACACCTCATCGAAGCATTTTGTGTTTCTAAGCGCTATTTTTGAGTTTAATCTTTAAAAATTCATAACTTGACTTGTGTATGTCGGATTTTTGTCATTTTGGTCTTGTTTTGTTTAGATAAATATTTCCCATTTTTCTGAACTGGTTTGAGCTCAGACCACTACGTGACCACATACTACTTTTCTTGTATTTCTGCTTTTTGTTCTCTGATGTCCTCCAGAAATATGGCTAATAGTTTTGGACTCTGGTTTTTGGTTGTGAAGCCTTTGCAGAATGGAAGTCAATTTCTGGCACCTATTTATCTATAAAAAGAAATCCAGAAGGGAGTATCTTGAGTCAGCCCTGTTTCAGTATGAGTTGAAACGTTGTCAGGTAACCCCACCAAATGAGTCTGAGGAGGAGAACTACTCTGAGGAGGAGGACTACTCTGAGGACGAGGGCAGTGGCCCTGAGGAGGGAACAGAAAGAGATGATTGGCTCCTAGCTCGAATCCGGAGTCTGGAAGAGCTAGAGCTCGAGAGGGCTGAGAAGACAGCCTTAGCCCTGGAAAAAGAAAGGATTGCAGCTCAAGAGCTGAGCTGTGAAGAGCTGAAGCTGGAGGCTATGAGGGCCTGAGTCCAGTTCAGATGGTGGCACCAAAAATCTTGTATCAAGTACTGCTGAAGAAGTGCACATGCCCAGAGATGTGGTGCCCTACTTGAAGGAGGGAGTTAACACACACCAGGGGGGTCAGGGGTATGAGCTAACTCCAGTGATGCACAGGGTCCCTGAGGTGGATTGGGGAACTGGAATGAGGAGTCATATTCCTACTGGTGGGAGGGGCACTCTTCTGACTCTAGATGAGAGTGACAGGGAGAGGGGGTTCCTCCCAGGTAGAAGTCCTGGTTATGGAGTGTGAAGACATCCCAGAAGAGTGTGGGGTAAGTGTCAGGGACAGTCAGGTACTGTCTCATCAGTCTCAGGAGGGTGATGTGGGGTGCTTTTTCAAAGCAGAGTCCCTGGATGGTTGGGTGAAGGGTACTTTGGTTAATTCATGTGAGGGCCTAAGTGATGTAATTGCTAGAGAACATATGTCCAGTCCTTATTTTCCAGAGCTACGCCAACACCAGGTGGAGTGTGAGTTCTCTGACCCCAGGGAACTTACACTGGCGGCAGACCTCTGGGTGAGTACCAGAGAGTCTGAAGAGGCATTTTGGGGTGCTCCTGAGAGGACTGGTCTAGGTATTTCCCAACCAGGTGAGGTAGGGAAGGATTGTAAAGTCCCAGGTAGGTTCCAGTGTAGTGGGATGGGTGAGGGACCCATGTCCAGTCTCAGAGGAGAGGTAATGGGGATGGGCTGAGGCCCAAGGTGCCCAAGATCCGGTCCCAGGTCCTGGAGGGTTCCATGAGGGAACACCAGGAGGGGAGCCTAGCCAGTACCGTAGGGCCATCTGTTGAGGGAGACCCCACAGTGTCAGGAGAACTTGTGGGGGCTGTCACCAGCGTCCCACCAGTTCTGGTGTCTGGTGGTACCACTCCTAGTGAGGGGATGCAGAAGTCCAGACAGAGGGTTGAGAGGGGGTTGCAGACCTCAGTGGAGAACATGGAGGGTCAGGGGTCAGCTCTGAGAGCAGAGCCCCCCAGGAATGACCTTGGTGAGACCATTTCTGGGTTGGGGGAATCCAGACTCTCTCAGATGGGCAGAGGTCAGGAGACCTGCGCCTGCCAGACTCTTGTGTGGCCCTTGGGGACGGTGTGTCCCTTGAGGGGGGGGGGGGGGGGGGAGTGTGCCCCCCTGGAAGACCTGGTGTGCCAGGCAATGGTTCAACCAAAGGGTGGTGAGTCTAGGTTGAATGATCAGGTTCAGGGGGTAAACTCTGACCTGATGGGGGCTAGGTGTGCTCCCAAGGAAGCCCTGGTGTGCCAGGCAGTAGTTCAACCGCAGGGTGGTGACTGGGTTGGATGACCAGGTTCAGAGGGTAATCTCTGGCCTGGTGGGGGGTAGGTATGCCCCCCAGGAAGTCCTGGGTTGCCAGGCGGTGGTCCAGTCTGTGGGTAAAGGCCCTGCACTGGAGGATCAGGATCAGGGTGTCCCCCCTGACCTGGAGGAAGGGGCTACTGCTAACAGTGCCCCTACCATGTTGTCTTCTGGGGGGGCACTCCTAGGTGCGGGGTGCAGGACCCCAGAAGGGAGGGCAGGGGGAGGAAAGCCTCACCCCTGGCCCTGGTCCAACCTGAAGGTACAGACCCCAGGTTGGAGGACCAGTTGCAGGTTTACATCCCTGTCCTGGTGGGAGAATTGTGCAGGACTGCTTCTACAAGCACCCTGACAATTTTGGACTCTGGGAGTGCCGCTCCTGCAGGGAGGGTACAGAGCCCCAGAGGGGAGGACCAGGGTCAGGTTGTCATCCCTGAAATGGTGGAAGGGAGAGTGGTCAAAGGGTGTCAGACATCTGGGGCTACTGCCCCCCACTCTCCACAGTCACAGTGGTTGGAGAGGCCTGAGGTCAGGCTCTCATCCCAGACAGTTGTCAGGGGTCACTGTGGCTTGCTGTCCTAGTGGACAGAGTTGCCCCGGGGGAGGGGGAAGGGGGGGGCAAGGGGGGACGAGAGTCACACCCCAGGGGTGGAGTGGGCAACACCGCTGTTTTGGCCCTGGTGGTGCTATCTGCCCATTGGGATACATCTGCGAGCAAAGTAAAGTTAGGTGCTGCACAGATGGTATCTGCAGATGTGGGGAAGGGTTCCCCATGGGTTAGCTTAGTGGCCCCTGAGAGTATGGACAGAGGGATCCAACAGGAGTCAGGAAGGCATAGAACTGGAACATGCCCCTGCTGTTGTGGGCCTGGGTCCCTGTTCTATCGCCTCAATCAGGGAAGTACATCAAGGTATTGATTGTTCTCCCCTGGCTTTAGGCTGGTAGGGGGTCGCGTTGGACTTTTTTTCTTATGCAGGGTCATCCCCAATCTTTTTGCCTCCTGCTTCCTATTTTTTCTGACCTGTTGCTGTTGAACTCTGAGCACTTTACCACTGCTAACCAGTGCCAAAGTGCATATGCTCTCTGTGTAAAATTGTACCCACTTGCTAGGCCTAAACCATCCCTTTTCTTACATGTAAAGCACCCCTAAGGTAGGCCCTAGGTAGCCCCAAGGGCAGGGTGCAGTGTATGGTTAAGGTGGGACATATAGTAATGTGTTTTATATGTCCTGACAGTGAAATATTGCTAAATTAGTTTTTCACAGTTGCAAAGCCTGTCCCGCTCATAGGTTAACATGGGGGCTACCTTTAAATCTGGTTAAAGTGTGGATTCCCTTTGGGAGCGGATGGACATGTGGAGTTTGGGGTTCTCTGAGCTCACAATTTAAAAATACATCTTTTAGTAAAGTTGATTTTAAGATTGTGTGTTTGAAAATGCCACTTTTAGAAAGTGAGCATTTTCTTGCATATACCGTTTCTGTGACTGCCTGTTTGTGGATTCCCTGTCTGGGACAGTTGGGCTGGTTGCACCTCACACTAGACAGTGACACAAAGGGAGTTGGGGTGTAGTCTGCATTTCCTGTTGAGCCATCTGCGCTAGGAGGGAGGGGAGGAGTGGTCACTTACACCTGAAAGGGCTGTGCCTGTCCTCACACAATGTAGTCTTTGACCCCCTGGTGAGTGTCTGGGGCCTGGCCTGGGAAAGGCAGGATTTCACATTCAAAAGAGACTTTACTTTGAAGTAGGCCTACTTCAAAGGAGAAATTGGATATAAGAAGGGCACCCAAAACCACAGACTTTAGAACACTTCTGGAAACAAGAGGAACCTCTGCCTGAAGAAGAGCTGAAGAGCTGAGGAGAAGTGCTGCCCTGCCTGTGACTGTGCTTGTGGAGCTATCCTGCAGTTGCTGCTTCTGCCAGTGCCTTCCATCTTGTGAAGAAATCTCCAAGGGCTTGATTTAGAGCTTGCCTCCTGTTGTTTGAAGTCTCAGGGACAGCAAGGACTTCTCTCTGCCAGAACCTGGAGTCTCTGGAGAGGCTCTGAAAAGTGGTGCCCTATCCAGTCCCTGGGCCCTTGGAAGGAAAGCTGGTGGAAATCCAAGGAAATCGACTTTGGACCGACGCCGCTGCTGAATCCGGTGACGCCGCCTGCAACCGACTCCGTGATTTTCGCTGGAATGCGAAACCCTTCGCAGGCCCGATGCCGCTGCAGCCCCGCTGAAGTCCGCGACTCCGTGGAAGTCGCCGCACCACGTCGTGACCGACGCCGCTCAAAGTGCGTGGATTCAACTTTTCACACAGACGCCGCCATCCCCGACTTCACGCATCAACTTGTTTTCACTCTTCACCAAAGGTACTGTACTTGGGGGTCTACCTTGTTGGGAACGACTTTGTCACGATGCTGTGTTAACACCTCATCGAAACATTTGGTGTTTCTAAGTGCTATTTTTGAGTTTAATCTTTAAAAATTCATAACTTGACTTGTGTATGTCGGATTTTTGTCGTTTTGGTCTTGTTTTGTTTAGATAAATATTTCCCATTTTTCTAAAATGGTGTTGTGTCATTTTGTAGTGTTTTTCATAAAGTTACTGTGTGTGTTGGTACAAATACTTTACACCTAGCACTCTAAAGTTAAGCCTACTGCTCTGCCAAGCTACCAAGGGGGTAAGCTGGGGTTAGCTGAGGGTGATTCTCTTTTACCCTGACTAGAATGAGGGTCCTTGCTTGACCAGGGGATAACCTGACTGTCAACCAAAGACCCCATTTCTAACAGTAACTGTAACAAACACAGGTGTCCAGGGAGGAGGGTGGCTGCATTGCATCTGAATCTACAGCATTACACGCCATCAACAGATGCTTACTGGGTGAGTAATATTTTCAGTTGGAGGCATGTGTTGCTGTAGATACATATGCTTAGCATAGACTATAAAGCAGTCTTCCCCCATTAGCAGTGCCTAACCCTTGGGCGTAACTGTTGTTTGAAATAATATATGTAGAAGTGCTTGGCCCAGATTAGCTGGTTGATGAGGCAGTACATCTACACAGTAATGGTTTGTAAATGTACGCAGCGTAGACCATGTAGCTGCTTTTCATATATCAGCTATATATTGCCTAAGAGCGCCATAAAAGCTCCTTTTATGTGGAATGTGCTCTAGGAGGAATAGGTAAATTTCTTTTAGCTTTGGCATAGCACGCTTGGATACATTTAACAATCCAACGTGCAATCTCTGACTTAGAAATTACCCTTCTTTAGTGTTGTTTTGAAAAAGCAAAAAAGTTATTGTGTTTTCCTAAATGATTTGGTTCTATCAGTATAATACATGAGGGTTTGTTATAACTCTAAGGTGTGCAGAACTCTTTCTGCAACTGCTTCGGGTTGAGGAAAAAAGGATGGCAATTCAATAGACTAATTGAGATGAAATTTAGACACCACCTTTTGAACAAATTTTGGACTAGTACACAGTACCACTCCATCTCTATGCAGTTGGAAGGAAGGTTCTTCTAAAGCTAATGCCTCAATCTCACTGACACATCGGAGTGAAGTGATAGCAACTAGGATTGTTACATTCCAGGATAAAAGCTAGAGGGGACAGAAGCAGAGGTGCTCAACGGGAGGTCTCATTAATCTTGTTAATACAATATTGTGATTCCAAGTGGGTGCTGGTTGCATCTTGGGAGGAATGACTCTTTTAGACCTTACAGGAACGCCTTGATGACTGGAAACCTGAAAAGGTAAATATGTTGCCTATTTTGTGGATATGTGACTACTGCTACTAGGTGTAGCCGAGCGGATGTAAAAGCTAAATCAGAGGTATATAAATGAAGTAAGTAGCACATAATGTCTTGCACCTTGGCTGCTAAAGGATCAATGTTTTTGGAATGACAACAGTGACTACATTTTTCCACTTAGCAGATAACGGGCATTAATAGTGGGCCTGTGTGTTTTAAGAATGTCCATACATTGCTGTGGTAAATTCAAGTAACTAAACTGTAGGACATCAGGAGCCAGATCGCAAGGTGGAAGGACCTGGGCTCTGGGTGTTTAATTTCTCCATGGCTCTGTGTGAGAAGGTCCTGCCTGTCCGGTAGTACCTTGTGAGGAGCTACTGAGAATTCTAGAAGTGTGGTGAACCATGGTTGGCACGACCATGTGGAAGCCACTAAAATGAGGGTGAGAGATGTCTGCTGAAGTTTGCAAACCGCAAACGGAAGCAATGGGAGAGGTGGAAAAGTGTAAGCAAATATCCTGAATCAACTCATCCATAGTGCGTTGCCCCTGAATTGTCAGTGAGGGAACGTGGAGGTGAAATATGGCCATTTGGCATTTCCTGCTGTGATGAAAAGGTCTATTTGTGCCTGACCCCAATAACAGAGGCATGGGAGGACTTGTTGGTGCCACCTGCTGAGATCTGCAAAGTTATTGTCCACTTCCCAGAGATACTCCGGTAACAGAGCCCACCTCCAAATTGTCTGGGCTACATTAGAAAGCTGAGGGTATCTGGTGCCCACTGCTTTTGGAGATAATGCATGGCAGCCATGTTGTCTGTCTTGATCAGGACTACTTTACCAATCAGGTGAGGAAGGAAGGCTTTGAGCGGTAGGTGAACAGCTAGCAACTCCAGTAACTTCAGGTGATTGACATGGAGATGTCTCTGGCTGAGTATCCAGTATCCCTGCACAGTTAGATCTCCAAAGGGGGAGGCGTTCATTGTTATGGTTCTCTGCGGAACTGGGTCTAACAAAGGCGATCCTTTTAAGAGGTTGCTGGTGTTCCACCACTGCAGAGAGGGGCAAGCTTGACGGACAACCAACACTGGATCTTCCCATTGACCCTCAGCTTGTGTCCACTGGTGCACTAAGCATTCTTGCAACAGATGCGTGTTCAGTCTGGATGAGGTACTATGGCCATACATTAAGCCATCATATAGAGGAGACGTATGACTGACCTCACTGTCACCTATTGATAAGGCCGAAGCTGGGGAGTGAGCACCTGGAAGGACTGAATCCTAGCAGCATTGGGGTAAGCAATCCCCTGTTTGGCGGCAAAGATAGCTCCTAGGTAGGGTTGTATTTCAAGGGTTTGGAGGTGGGATTTGACTGCACTGATGGTAAAGCCCAGTTGATGAAGCAGGCTTATGGTGGCCTGAGTGTGTCGGAAGCACTTTTGACGAGTTGCGCTTTTGAAGAGCCAGTCATCTAGATATAGAAAGATGTGTATGTTTTGTCTCTGCAGGTGAGCAGCTATTACTGCGAGACATTTGGTGAAGACTCTGGGGGTGGCTGTGACCCTAAAGGGAAGTACTTTGAATTGGAAATGCTGCCCGTTTATTACCAACCTGAGATATCGGTGATGTAGCAGGTGAAAAAGAATGTGGTAGTAGGAGTCCTTGAGGTCAGGTGCAGCCATGAAGTCGCGTTGTTGCTATAACAAGATGACATCTTGAAGAGTGACCATGAGAAAGTGCTCTCAGGTCCAAGATTGGTCTTAGGGACCCATTCTTTTCGGGAATAATGAAGTAAAGTGAATAGACTCCTGTGCCCTGGTGGTGGATGAGCACTGCTTCTATTGCACATTTTTTGAGGCGTGCCTGAACGTCTTCCCTGAGCAACTGCTGATGGTGAAGGGAAAGTTTGTGTTTGCATGGTGGAATGTTTGGAGGTGTCAAAGTGAGCTCCAGACAATAACCATGTGAGATAATATCCAACATCCACTGGTCGGAGATGATGTCCCGCCAGGTGGGAAAAAACCCTTGTGTTCAACCCTCTGACAAGTTTTATATGGTCGTCGGGGATGGCTGGCAAGCAAGTCAAGGTTTGGTGGCTGTGGTGAAGGGTTTTTTGAATATGCCCTTGCCCTTGCCTCTGCCTTTAGAACTGTTACTCTTGTAACAGCCTCTGTAGTATCCTCTAGGAGAGGTGATTTGTGCCTGGGGACAGTTTTAGAAAGTGAAAATCTCAGGGAAGGTTATCTTTGAGCCTCTAGGATAAGAGGAGCATTGACAGGAGCCACTGTGAGATGCTGTCTGCAGTGCCTACATAGTCTTAGCTGTCTCACTGTCCTTTTTTTTCCAGATGAGTGTCGACTTAGGGACCAAAGAGTTGTTCCCTGTTGAATGGGTGGGCCAAGAGATTTTGCTGGACCGCAGGTTTAAAACCACATACTCTGAGCCAGGCATGTCTTCTGAGGATTACACTCGAATTTATGTCTCTAGCTGCGGTGTGAACAGTGTCAAGGGCACAGCGGATGGTTGTATTAGAAATCAGCTTACCATTTGAGGCAATCTGACAAGCTAGCTTTTTGTGCTCCTCTGGGAGGTGTTGGAAGATTTCCTCCATCTTGTCTCATTGGGCCCTGTTGCAGCGACAGAGGAGGCCAATGGAATTGGCAAACCTCCAATAGTTAGTGGATTGGACAACCACCCTGGTACCTGCAGCATCAATCTTTTTACTCTCTTTATCTGGTGTGAGTTCCTCACCAGATGCTTGAAAGTCTGCCTCTTGCGTCCTGTGGCAACTACCAGGGAATCAGGTGGAATCTGTCCCTTTATGTATCTAGGGTCATTGGGTGACTCCTCATATTTTTGTGTCGACCCATGGAGTAATTATGCAAGACCTAACAAGGTCATTGAAAATGTCTGTAATGTGTCTAAACATGCCCTTCAGCACTGGCAGGTACTGTGTTGAGCACTGAGTGGAGGATACAGTCATGGTAAGTGGTGGTGTTGTCGTCCTGGGCAGAGGGTTTAGCGGAATACAGGTCAGGGCCTTCGTCTACAGCAGACACCTGCACCTGTGCCACCTCTTGAAGGTCGTTGGGTCTAAAGAGGTCTGATGTTTCTTCGAAACTGCATCAAGACATTTTGAGGCATCAGGGTCGAAGGTCATGCAGCGTCTTCTTGAACCGGGAGGAGTTGCAGGCCTCGCAGGTAGCCTCCACGTGTTCAGGGGAGAGGCACACGTAACACACCTGGTGGAGATTGGTGATTGGGTACTTGGCATGGAATCGAAGACAGAAGCAATAGGGCATCTGTTCCATCACTGGGTGAACATCACTGGATAAATGCCGAAGATGCTAAGACTGTTCCAAAGGGCGAAGGTCCACAGGAGTCAAGGCTGACTCAAGACGCCCGACAAAGTCGACGTCGATGAACACACAACGGAGATAGAGAAAAAGTGCTGTTCGGGAACAATACCAAACGGTAAAGTCCAAGAGAAATAAGCAACAACAGTGTAAAGCTGGAGCAGAGGAGCACATGTCTGTACCCGACTGAGGGAGAAAACAATTTAACAATGGAGTCTGTGACCATGCGCATTACCAGCAAGAGGAGTCAAAAGACTTTCTTAAAAAAAAAAAAAAAAAAAACTTTCACACATCCGAGCCAACACTAGATGGCAGGATGATGCTAAGCATGGGTATGCACTGCCACACATGACTCAAACAGTAATTTTTAAGTTGGATAAATATATGGTCTCAGGCGCCTCTTCCCCTTCCAAAATATGTATGTTAAATGGGCTGAAAATCTTGCTATAAAAGTATCCAAATCTTTGAAGGCCAACATCCAGAGCATAACAACCAAATCATTGATATAGACCTAATATAAAAGCAAAACAGAACAGATATTTTATGGCTTGAAGGTTCTTGATGCCCTTTTAGGATGACTGTCATTTACGAGAGCAAATAAAAATTGGAGAGGTAATTCAGAGAAAGGACCTTATTACTTACCTGTCGGTCACAAGAGCCATTTCAGATAGTTTGGAAAGTGGTTTGGGTTCAGATTAGGCAGGTAAAAGGCATTCAATTCTCTTGGTAATCCTACTAGAGGATACAGAACAGATCTATAATTTACACTATGGGTTCAGAAAGCTGATCTTCCATTTCCTACTCAGAGACCCTTACTTGACTCTACCTCAAACTTGGAGGTGTGCAGACATGCCTTCTAAAATAATTTGAGTGTTTACAATCTGGAACATTTGTGCAACAGAGAAAGGATCTGTCCATGCCTCAAAATAGGGTACGCAAATGTAATATATTTTTTCACTTTGGGTGCTCCCCTCTAGCCTTGCTAGATGATATCTGGTGAACCCAATATTGATGTAGTGAACAACCACTTTGAGCAATATTAGGAAGATTCTGATTGCATTCCCACATTTGCTGTTATGAGTTGAATGTGGCAAAGACAAATAATTATGACGAGAAGCATATTTAAATTCTGATGTCCTATATGAGCATACCAACATTACTTCTTTAAGCACACAGAAAATTCATGTTTATTTCACAAGACCACAGTACACAGTATCCAATGAACATACAATGGTGTAAGTAATTGGCTATTTATGGATCTACTAAGACACTTCTGTTAGGACTGAAGGCTCTGAGTAAAATTCACAATACCATACCTGTAATTGGTCTTAATCTCCGTAAAACAGAAGACGGTCGTCTCATATCAGCAAGGAATTTGTACAAATCTTCATCACTTAAACGATCTCCTTCCTACACAAGTTTTAGAAAGTGGAAATTACTGATTGAAATATGGTAAATTACTACACAGAGGATGAATGTTTGTAAAACAATAAAAAATTAAAGCTAATGGAAAACATAAAACAAATTAGATCCTTTAGGGAAGAGATCTTTCAATCAAATCAGCATTACTAAAACACGTGGTATTGATGTTGGTCTACTTTAGAATAAATACAGTGAGAAAACAGAACCACATTTGAAAGAAATTATAGCTGCAAATGTTTAAAGTGGTAAGGGGGTTTCCCACTCCAGTTTTAAACACTTTCAGTGTTTGACCATGACACAATTTAAATAACACTTTTTATAACAATGCCTGTAACAAATGTCCGATTTTCTGATAGCACAGCACACAATGCTACCCCAAAATATGTTGTAGTGTCAGTTGGTTGAGCCACGCTATGATGGCCTGAAATCCGAAATCTGCGATGGGAAGATATCACTAAAGGAGAACTTACCCTTTAAAGAACAAAATAAAGAGGAGATACCATTAACCTAAAGAAATGGCGGGGATGAACATGGTAAGCAAAATGGCAAGGGGAAGGTGGTGCTCCAAAAATACAAAGATAAAACTGAGCTAATAGTAGCTTATTGATTTCTCTGTGGTGGAAGACCAAGAGACTCTCCAAAAGTTAGTCACTTAAAGCTATACAAGAAGAACCCAAAGAAGAAAAGTTTGAGAGAATCCCACCAGCATTTTGCTTGCCATATTGATGCCAGTATATGTAACATTCAATAAATGTCTAATGCAGAAAAACGTTGTAAGTGCCCTGACTTCTGAATTCGAGCACAGGACTGAATTTAGAGTTGGATGGAAATGGTAATATCTGGAGGAAATACTAATACGGAGGAGAACATAAAAAGATAATTTCTACCAACAAATTGCCACTATGGAGAAGAAAATCTTCCCAATTCATTCTCCCCTGGATTTAGCAATTCCTTTAGAGTTCTAAGGATTTCTCATTACCATACACTCTAAATAAATCCATGTGTGCCTCATTAAGAAGTGAGTAGCACTAGAAAATCCTTCCGTATTCTGTAGTAAACTCTAAATCCAGAGGAGAATCCACAGCTTAATTTATTTCACCAGATTGGTCAGGTGCACATCTTGACATTAGACAATACTGTTGCTTGAGACTGAAATTAAATACATTTCTAAAACACAGATGATAACTGAATTTACTGGGTGAAATATTGTGCATTCTCATCCAAAATTCATTAGAGTTTCAGTCAACGCCAAGTCTAAATCAGGCACTTAGCAGTGTGCCTAGACTTAACTTCCTGTCCTTCACATACCTCTGCTGTCCACTGGAGCACTGTTCTCACTTTTGAAAAATTAGGTAAAAGAGTGGATAAACTCTTTGAATGGTAGACCGTGCAATTGAAACTGGATGTTCAGATATCCAGAATACAGGCCCTATAATATGCCAAACATATCTATGTATTTTCTAATGTAGCACAGCCAGTACTAACAGTGAAGAGAAAGGTTCTTTGAAAGAAATGTTCTTTATATGATCTTAGACATGCAATTCACAGAAATCCAAACGTTATTGAAGGATAGACATTGGTTAGCAAATAATATGCTAAATATAAACTTGAAGTCATGGCCTATAAAAGACTTGAGGTAAGTTGTAGTAAAACATTGGAATGCTGCGAGCTTCACTGAAGACAATGAAATGCTTCATGGCCAGCAATTTCTGGTATAAATCTTCTGCTCCAAAATTCCAATGCTTGTTTCTCCCGGCTTTTTTTTTTAGAACATTGTGAGGGTAATGTTCTAATAGCATTCTAGACCGCCTGTCACCAGTCTCATGCAGCTCAGGCCTAAAACTTGGGAGGAGAGCCTTTAAGAACTACTGTAGCACTCAGCAGCAGACTATAATGTATATCAGAACGTTGAGGTGGGGCTTAAAGGAGAACACCATGAAATGTGGAGCAAATTAAACTAAATGTATATAGAGTGGGCACGTCGAGAAAGAGAAGATTTCACAGAGATGCTCAAAAACCAGAAACATCCTTTAAGATAGAGGTGAGAGCTCCAATAAAGACAGGCAGCGCACAGGGCTAATAATTACTGTCATAATCCTTCTGCTTCAACATTCTCATGTTTGTCTTCCTGTTTCTTCGTTTTAAACTTAGAACATTTTGCTGAAATTTGTGAAATGTTCTAAGAGTCTTTTAGCCATTCTGCCTTGTACTATACAAGTTGAAAAAGGCCCTCTGCATCAGTATATATACCTAGGGTTCAGGCCCTTTAGCAACTGGCACACTCCTTGGCACTAGGCTATATTATGTGAGAGCAGTTCATTGGACAGAGAAATGGAGTAAAAATGAGTCTTACAACTGATGTCATCAGCTTTAGTATTGTTATCATTATTAATATTACTATTACTATTAGTCTAGGATAATGAACGCAGGGTACCTGTTTGAAGAAGTTTGTGACAGTCAGAGTGGCTGGTCTGAAGCCAGTCAGGTTACAAGCATCATCTCCACTAGTGGTTCTCTCTAGTGAACGCCTTCCAACAATACTAGAATTCCTCCTCTCCGACCATGAACCCTTGCGCTCTGAAACAACATAAAAACAAGATTCCAGAAGCGTGCTCACAGTTAGTTGAACACATGTTTATTGCACATCTAAAGTTCTGCTGCATGCAGAAGTCATGCAATAAGCTTGCCTGAACGAGTGAAATACCTCCAGGGTTGCATCCCAATCAATAAAATGCACAGAAGCACATCTTCATTCTCCTGCAATCCACAGCCCTGTGCACATTTGTGACTTCACATAATGTCATTACAAAGAGCTAGGCATCCACTGGCATTTTCAAGGCTTTGATAACAGCATTTCGTGGGCTGCACATTGGTTATTATCATGTTAATATAGGCAAGTGTTTTTTTTTTTATTTCAAAATGACAATCTCTGTGACAGAAGAGACATATTTATAAAGCGCTTTTTTCTCCTCACGAGGACTGGTGCTTTAAAGATGGTGGAATAGGCAGTAGTATCGTCTGTTGTGCATGACTGGTAGAGTCTGTCCTTACGTCATACATGCCAACAGATCCGATTCGGATGGGAGGTTCCCGAATTTTTAAGCCAAAAATGGCTTTATTTTAGCTGTCTCCCGCCTACAATTGCCTTTGTCAATACATCCACAGGAAAAATACATTCTTCTGTTTTTGCGAAAGCTGCCCCCCGACGCGTTGTACAATGTTGACATGCATGTTAAATGGATCTGTGTGTGAAGAATGGCAAACCTATGGCTGGACTAAGGCACCACGTGAAGAAGAGACAGTAAGAACAGCACTTCGACATCAGAGGCACATGGCTGCAACAAATCAAATTTATTAAAATCACATATTTTTTTTCTTCCCTAAATCTGATTGCCCAATAATCTGAGACTCCACTTAATCATCCCCTCTGGGATCTGCCTATTAAATAAGTCAATTGGGGATCTACTGGATAAAGTAGTCCTTGGACTCCAAAGATTCGTTTCCACTGCCTAACTTTTGGAGATAATCAGCCAAACCAAAGGAAGAAAATAAAGATTTCATGATCGCTCCCCCTGCCGCTGCAGCTCCTCCAAGTTCCCGAGTTCCTGTGTTCCTGAGACCCACCTAACTGTAAGTACCCCCCTCCTCCCAGCCCCTCGCCCTGCCCCGCGCCACTCACCTTCTCTCCTGCTCCTGCTTCTTTTCCTCCTCTCCGTCTCTTCCTCCTCGCTCCCCCTCTGCAATCTTCTTCTGTGTTCTTCTGTTCTTCTGTTCTTCCCTTCTGTTCTTCTGTGTTCTTCCGGTCTTCTGTGTTCTTCTTCTCTGTTCTTCTCGGTGCTTCTGTGTTCTTCTTCTCGGTTCTTCTGTGTTCTTCTCTGTTCTTCTCTGTTCTTCCGATCTTCTGTTCTTCTGTTCTTCTGTCTTCTGTTCTTCTGTTCTTCTGTCTTCTGCTCTTCCGGTCTTCTGTTCTTCTGTCTTCTGTTCTTCTGTCTTCTGTTCTCCTGTCTTCGGCTCTTCTACCTCCTCCGTCTTCTTCCCCCGAGCCTGCCCTCCTGCTCCTTCCTCATCCCCCTCCCTCACTCGCCTCCCCCTCTCTCACCCCTAGCTAACCCGTTCGCTATCTACCTCCCTCACTCCTCCTATCTTCCTATCTCTCTAGCTCCCTATCTCACTATCTAACTCCCCCACTCTCCACCTCCTCCTACCTACCTATCTGTCTATCTATCTATTTCCCTATCTATCGACTTCTCTATCTATTTTCTCTATCTATTTCTCTATCTCTCCCCCCCTCCCGCCACCCCCTCTACTACCTATCTCCCTATCCTCTCACTCTACCTCTCTCCCTCACCCACCTCTACAACCCCCCCTCCCCTATCTTCACAACCCTACTCCTAATCTCTCTCCCTAATCTCCAAACCTCCTAACACTCACCCTCCTCCACCCTAAACCCCCTCCCCCAGCTCCTCTCACTCTACCTGTCCCCCCCCCCCCTCGCGCTTTCCCGCCGCGACCTCCTGCACGCCCCCGCCCCCCAGCTCCCATTCGCCCCCAGCTGACCCCTCCCCCCCCCTTCTACCTCTTATGGCGGCCGCTGCGCGACAGTGGTAGCGACCCTTGACCCAAGGGTAGGTCGCTCCCCCTGCCGCTGCAGCTCCTCCAAGTTCCCGAGTTCCTGTGTTCCTGAGACCCACCTAACTGTAAGTACCCCCCTCCTCCCAGCCCCTCGCCCTGCCCCGCGCCACTCACCTTCTCTCCTGCTCCTGCTTCTTTTCCTCCTCTCTGTCTCTTCCTCCTCGCTCCCCCTCTGCAATCTTCTTCTGTGTTCTTCTGTTCTTCTGTTCTTCCCTTCTGTTCTTCTGTGTTCTTCCGGTCTTCTGTGTTCTTCTTCTCTGTTCTTCTCAGTGCTTCTGTGTTCTTCTTCTCGGTTCTTCTGTGTTCTTCTGTGTTCTTCTGTGTTCTTCTGTGTTCTTCTCTGTTCTTCTCTGTTCTTCCGATCTTCTGTTCTTCTGTTCTTCTGTTCTTCTGTCTTCTGTTCTTCTGTCTTCTGCTCTTCCGGTCTTCTGTTCTTCTGTCTTCTGTTCTTCTGTCTTCTGTTCTCCTGTCTTCGGCTCTTCTACCTCCTCCGTCTTCTTCCCCCGAGCCTGCCCTCCTGCTCCTTCCTCATCCCCCTCCCTCACTCGCCTCCCCCTCTCTCACCCCTAGCTAACCCGTTCGCTATCTACCTCCCTCACTCCTCCTATCTTCCTATCTCTCTAGCTCCCTATCTCACTATCTAACTCCCCCACTCTCCACCTCCTCCTACCTACCTATCTGTCTATCTATCTATTTCCCTATCTATCGACTTCTCTATCTATTTTCTCTATCTATTTCTCTATCTCTCCCCCCCTCCCGCCACCCCCTCTACTACCTATCTCCCTATCCTCTCACTCTACCTCTCTCCCTCACCCACCTCTACAACCCCCCTCCCCTATCTTCACAACCCTACTCCTATCTCTCTCCCTAATCTCCAAACCTCCTAACACTCACCCTCCTCCACCCTAAACCCCCTCCCCCAGCTCCTCTGACTCTACCTGTCCCCCCCCTCCCTCGCGCTTTCCCGCCGCGACCTCCTGCACGCCCCCGCCCCCCAGCTCCCATTCGCCCCCAGCTGACCCCTCCCCCCCCCTCCTACCTCTTATGGCGGCCGCTGCGCGACTGCGCGCAGCGGGCACGCCGCTGGCGCGCCGGAGGCGCGCCAGAGGCAAGCCCGTCTGCGCCCGTCCGCGCCTGGCCCGCGCCCAGCGCCACGACCCCTGGTCCCCAGCTCCCCCAAGCCCCGCTGATCCGCTACGACCCCACCACCCTCCACGCCCTCAACCCAGGGCGCTCCAAAACCTGCTTCCTAGCTCACCCCAAACGCACCCATGGACCCTTCGCCTGCAACTCCTGCAAACGCATCTTCCACCACGCAACTACCACGACCACAAGCCCACGCGCCATCAACCACCTCAAGTGCATCCTGATCAACGCTCGTTCCGTCCACAAGCACGCCGTTGAACTTTGGGACCTCCTGGACTCCACAGCCCCGGACGTCGCCTTCATCACGGAGACATGGATGAACGCCTCCTCTGCTCCAGACATCGCTACCCGCCATCCCCGAAGGCTACAAGATCTCCAGAAAAGACCGCACCAACCAAGTAGGAGGAGGTGTCACCATCATCTTCAAAGACTCCATCAGCGTCACCACCTCCACCGAAGACCCCCCCCTCGCCGCTGAACACCTGCATTTTCAGATTCGCACCGACCCAAGGACCACCCTCAGAGGATCCCTCGTCTACCGTCCTCCCGGACCTCGCGCCTCTTTCAGCGACGCCATTGCCGACTTCATCTCCCCGCACGCCCTCGCCTCACCGGACTACATCCTCCTAGGCGACCTCAACTTCCATCTGGAACAAAACAACGACCCCAACACCACCACCCTGCTCGACAACCTCGCCAACCTCGGCCTCAAACAACTGGTGAACACCGCCACCCACATCGCCGGACACACGCTCGACCCTATCTTCTCCGCCAGCAAACACGTCTTCTTCAGCCACACCTCTGCCCTACACTGGACCGACCACAGCTGCGTCCACTTCACATTCCGACGCGAGACCTCCCACCTCCGCACTCAACCCATCCCTCATCGACAGTGGAACAAGATCCCTGAAGAGCAACTCTTCTCCGCTCTCGCCGCCAACCAACCCACCCTCACCACCGACCCCAACGACGCAGCTCTCAATCTCACAAACTGGATCTCCAACTGCGCTGACAACCTTGCTCCCCTCAAACGCATGCATCGACAGACCAACACCAAAAAACCTCTCTGGTTCTCTGACACCCTCAAAGAATCAAAGAAAACTTGTCGTGCCCTTGAGAAGGCCTGGCGCAAGGACCACACCGCTGACAACATGACCGCCCTCAAGAACGCTACACGCGAACACCACCACCTGATCCGCACTGCCAAAAGGAACTTTTTCACCGACAGACTAGACAAAAACAGCCACAACAGCAGAGAACTCTTCAGCATCGTCAAAGAGTTCTCCAACCCCAGCGCCAGCGCCAACGCCGTCACGCCCTCACAGGATTTGTGCGAATCCCTCGCCACTTTCTTCCATCGCAAGATCAGCGACCTCCACGACAGCTTCGGACACCAGACCCAACCATACACCACTGAACCCGCTTCCCCGGACATCACCCTCAACAACTGGACCCACATCAACACGGAAGAAACCAAATCCATCATGAACTCTATCCACTCCGGCGCCCCTACGGACCCCTGCCCGCACTTCATCTTTAACAAAGCCGACGACATCATCGCCCCGCACCTCCAGACCGTCATCAACTCTTCTTTTTCTTCTGCTACCTTCCCCGAATGCTGGAAGCACGCTGAAGTCAACGCCCTACTAAAGAAACCTACGGCTGACCCAAGCGACCTGAAAAACTTCCGCCCCATCTCTCTTCTACCTTTCCCAGCCAAGGTAATAGAAAAGACCGTCAACAAACAGCTGACCACCTTCCTGGAAGACAACAACCTGCTCGACCCTTCACAAACCGGATTCCGAACCAACCACAGCACGGAAACCGCCCTCATCTCAGTCACAGACGACATCAGAACCCTGATGGACAACGGTGAAACAGTCGCCCTCATTCTCCTCGACCTCTCGGCTGCCTTTGACACCGTCTGTCACCGCACCCTAATCACCCGCCTACGCTCCACCGGGATCCAAGGCCAGGCCCTGGACTGGATCGCCTCCTTCCTCGCTAACCGCTCCCAAAGAGTTTACCTCCCTCCGTTTCGCTCAGAACCCACCAAGATCATCTGCGGCGTACCTCAAGGCTCATCGCTCAGCCCGACACTCTTCAATGTCTACATGAGCCCCCTCGCCGACATCGTACGCAAGCACGACATCATCATCACCTCCTACGCCGACGACACCCAACTTGTACTCTCCCTCACCAAGGACCCCGCCAGCGCCAAGACCAACCTACAAGAGGGTATGAAGGACGTCGCAGATTGGATGAGGCTCAGCCGCCTAAAGCTGAACTCTGAAAAAACGGAAGTCCTCATCCTCGGCAACACCCCGTCCGCCTGGGACGACTCCTGGTGGCCCACGGCCCTCGGCACCGCACCGACCCCCCCAGACCACGCCCGCAACCTCGGCTTCATCTTGGACCCTCTCCTCACCATGACCAAGCAAGTCAACGCCGTGTCCTCCGCCTGCTTCCTCACTCTCCGCATGCTCCGCAAGATCTTCCGCTGGATCCCCGCCGACACCAGAAAAACCGTGACCCACGCCCTTGTCACGAGTCGCCTGGACTACGGCAACACCCTCTACGCCGGGACCACCGCCAAACTCCAAAACCGCCTGCAACGCATCCAAAACGCCTCGGCCCGCCTCATCCTCGACGTACCCCGCAACAGCCACATCTCCGCACACCTGAGACACCTGCATTGGCTCCCAGTCAGCAAAAGGATCACCTTCCGTCTTCTCACCCACGCACACAAAGCCCTCCACAACAAGGGACCGGAATACCTCAACAGACGCCTCAGCTTCTACGTCCCCACCCGCCCCCTCCGCTCCGCTGGCCTCGCACTTGCTGCCGTCCCTCGCACCCGCCGCTCCACGGCGGGTGGGAGATCTTTCTCCTTCCTGGCGGCCAAGACCTGGAACTCCCTCCCCACCAGCCTCAGGACCACCCAGGACCACTCCGCTTTCCGGAGACTCCTAAAGACTTGGCTGTTCGAGCAGCGATAACCCCCCCTTTCCCCCCTAGCGCCTTGAGACCCGCACGGGTGAGTAGCGCGCTTTATAAATGTTAATGATTTGATTTTGATTTGATGACGCGCTCCACCATATGCAAAATTGAAGGACACCTCTGATGTCAAACAGTTATGGATATGACCAAACGGAAAGGTTAGCTAATAAGGAATAAGGATTTTGCTACCATCAACACAAAACAAATACATTAAAAAAAAATCTGCAAGAGAACCCTGTTCTTATCCTGGACATATTTTTCAAGGGCTTCAAACCGAAACTTACTTACATGGTAGACAGACAACAGTAAAAATACATTATAATGCAAGAATATTCCTAGCACAAAGATTAATGTAAACCTTCCTGTGGTCAGCACAGGTTTCCATATCAGCGAGTTTGTGATTTAATGCACAGGGGCACAGAGCTGAGGCAAGCATTTGAGCATTTTATTATGAGCTTCCGACGTGCTCTACTTCCTAGGCAGGATGAAGATATGCCTGATGTAGCAGTGTGATCTAGCAATCTCAAACCCTCCCTCAAGATTAAACAAACTACAAATTAGAGAACAAACTAAAGTAGAAAGAAAACTTCAGAAAAGCGTTTTATTTGGAAAAATGTTCTTGGATAAATGCTGGTGACATGCCACAAAAGGTTCCAGCCAACCACCGAGCCAAGAACATGTTGAGAACCAGAGCTGACAGAACCAGCCCTAACTGATCCTGCTTCGTCTGACGACCGATTGCTCAAAGTAAACATGTCTCCTGATCACCTGTCTACAGCAAAGTATAAAATAGAATCTCAGAGTGTACAAAAACAAAGGGTCATTTTCTCCAAAATATGATGCACTCCGAAGTCGCCTTCAAGAACTTGTATTATAGCAGGTCACAAAAACTATAAATCAATTAATATTTTTGGCTTGTGCCCCTGAAAACTCTGTAGAGGTTAACAGCATAAGCCACATCTCCTGCAGTGTTATTTATAAGGTAGGTAAGGCTTGGGAAGAGCCAATCACGCCATTTCTGTAGTTTTGAAAAGCTGGTAGGGCTTGGCGGCAACAGTGATATCTCAGGCTTCTGACCTTATGGAAGGGCCAAGAGAGTCAAAGCAAGGACGACTGGGTAAAATCAGTCCCATCTCAAGTGTGTGTCTCTGAAAGGCAGGTAAGATCACGTCTACCTCGGAAAGGCTGTGAGGGTTCAGCATATGCACTCTCATCTCAGACTTGGGCCTCTAAAGGACAGGCAGGGCTGGAACGTAATTACAGACATATTTTAAGTGTGTGCTTCTAAAGGTAGTAGAGTTTAGGTAGAATCCCTTAGATGCTAGGTGGGTCTGTGCTTCTAAATAGGCCCCGAACGGACATCTACCCACCGAATTTTCGAGCAAGTGAGGCAATCCAGACCCGCGCCGCATCTGTGACTGGTTATTGCAGTAAGGTAGGAGCAGTTTGTTGGGAAAGCGCACTTTACCTCAGGTAACAAAATTTCAGTCACAACAAGCGCACTGTGGTCCTGTCAGGTAAGGAATTTACAGGGAGCTTTAGATATATTTTTGACAGGTCGGGCGGGTAAGAGGTAGACTTTGTCTACTAAGGCCAATAAATAAAGATGTTAAGTGACAGTGCATCAGTGAAGGAAGTATTAAAAACATCAATACAGGCAGGTAGGCATGATTTAATTTGCCCCTGGCTCCTGTCCAAGGTATGGGTGGGGCTCCTACGTCCACATAGGGAGGAGGCTGAGGGTGTTGCAGAGGCTGTGGTTGTCTGCTCGCCACCGGAGAAGAAAGCCTTTAAGTCAAAGGCAATAAAAGTTAATAAAAAGGAGGCAAGTGCACATTTAAATGTAGATGTGCGAGATAAACATGCAATTTTACTTTATGAGGAGAAGGCTGTGAAAGTGTCTCTCTCAGGACACGCTCGTGCATTCAAACCGGGAGCAGCTGAGGTGGCGTCTGAGGAGGAGGCTGGGTGCGAAGGTGTGGCTCTTTCACACACACCTTCGGGCAGTCAGAGCATGGGAAGCAATGAGCTTTCACGGGGGAGAAGCGTGCGAAGGTTGTCACTCGATCTGCTGTCCCTCGAGCAGTTTCAGTATTGAGAGGACAGCACTCTTTTACTGAGCTGGTACATGATGTTAAGAAGGAGACTGAGCAAAAGGTGCAGCTTAAAAAAGGGACCAAAGAAACGCAATTTCGAACCTAGAAAAGTGGGAAAAAACAAGTTGGGAAATTAATTGGGTGAAAAAGGGTCGCAGGTTGAAGCAGGGGATTTAAGTAATTTGAGGAGAGCTTGTCAGAATGAGTTGGGTACCATTATAAACCATATGGCTTTAGAATCAGAAACTGAGAAGGTGTTTGTGGGGCAACAATCTGCTTTGGATAAGATTAGTAAGGCTACAGACCAATGGGCTTGGGATCCAGGGGATAAGGAGAGGTCAGGGAACAAGAACAGGAGGATAGGGACAACACAAAGGACCACAGTTTTTTCAGGTTTGACTGACCTGAAAAGCGATGATGGGAGGATGCTGTTTATGCAGGACAAGTGCAGACACAGGTCCTACATGAAGCAGCCTGTCAGCACCGACTGAAGAGAGGGAGAGGTCTGGCGCAACTTTCCTGACATTGAGGGAAAACGCAAGCAGAAAACATTGTTTTGATGACAAAAATATTGATTAGAATGAATTCAATGGTGTGTAGGTGATGGTGAAAGGCCGAGTGGTAGTAAGCGTATGGAGTTTGAATGGGAGGATGAGGTTGAACTGGATTATGAAGAGGATGAGGAAAAACTTGAGAATGGTGAAATTCCGCATTAGCAAGAAGTGGAGTGTTTGAAAACTCTTCAATCCAAGGGGAGGGGGAAGGGACTGGATAACTTGTCCAGCCAGAATTCTGTCTTGCAAGTAACAGATTATATTAGACATCAGCCTATGCAAGAGCAAATCGAAAGAAAGAGAAAAGTGGAAATGGGAAAAGGATATCAGACAACAGACGAAGCGCAACAAAGATATAACCCAGGTGAACTAGGCTGGTGGAAATGCTGGGACATAGGGGACAGACACAAGGTTATGAAGACTGTGGACAAAAGTGTGGGAACAGGGATGGTGGAACAGGGTTTGGGGACAGAGGGGATTTTGGGTGAGCCACGAAAAGAAAAAGGTAAGGTGCTTGCCAAAGGAAGCAACAAGGCTGGCAATGACAAAGAAAGCGTGAAAGTGAAGGATGGGGAGGTGCAAACAACAGGGGAATATGGGTCATCCTCTTCTGGGGTTTTTAAACAATTGCCATATTTAGGTCTGACCATGCCTTTAGATGCACACTTGTCAACAAAAAAACAAGAAAAAATATGGAATGGAGATGTTTTTAAACCTTTGCACAGAGAAATACAGACTAAGGAAGGTGCTAAAGAAGAGTCTTGGGAGTTAGCAAAGCGTCCGCGAGTCCCTAAAAACATAAACACATGGACATCGGCTTTTCTTAGTGTCTATTGTGAAAAATATCCATATAGGGCAGTCTTCATATTCAAATACATGGACATTATTAGAAAGAAGAACATGGACTTTGGGGGTTATGTCTGGCTCCACTATGATGAGGAGTTCAGGGCCAGGTTGATTTTACACATGGACAAGCTAAGGGGGGAGGTGGATAATGAGTTGTGGTTCCATTGATGTACCCAGCAATCCCCCTTCGGATGCTGCATACAGCTAGCGACCTAGCAGTTCACCTCCTGCCCTTTCTTAACAGACCTACTCCTGGGAGGGGGGGTGTTTACTGGAACAAACAATACGCACAAAATACAGGACCCTGATGGAGCTTTAATAGAGGTTATTGCTCCAAAAACTGTTGCAAATACAAACACGCCCGTGCTAAATGCGGTGGAAAACATGCAGTCCTCCAGCGCTTTGCGGAGCAGGCACATTGCAGATTCACGGGCCAGGGGAAAGGGAGAGGAGGTTACAATCAACTGGTCAAAATGTTTTTTACTCCAATTAATATAGATGTGTTATGTGCCTGGTTTGATTTCTAACCAAACAGGCAAGATGTAGCAATATTGGAATGGAGTTTAAGACAGGTTTCAGGTTGGGCTATCAGGGCCCTAGGCAACGTAGATTTGAAGAAAATTTGAAATCAGCCAGAACAATCCAACAGGTGATTTGTGACAAACTGCATAAAGAAGTGGCTGAAGAAAGGACGACAGGCCCTTTTAGTTATTGACTGTTGCATTATCTCATGATTGAACTGTTGGGGATTTTCTCTAAAAAAATCCCAGGTGTACTGCTATTTGATGGAGTTTGTTTTGACCAATGACTTTGTGTTTCACCACTGCGCATATTAGTTGCTCAATGTTCACCAGTAGCACATGGTATGTTTTGTTCAGTTTAGCCGCCTATGGGCTTTGACATGGCATTAGCCATTGCTTTCTGTATTCAGTTTAGCCGCCTATGGGCTTTGACATTGCATTAGCCATTACATTCTGTATTCTGCCTATTGGCTTTGACATGCTGTATCCAGTCTAGCCGCCTATTGGCTTTGACATTGCATTCCTATTGACTTTGACATGATGTATTCAGTTTAACTGCCTATTGACTTTGACATGCTATTAGATATTCTGCCTATTGGCTTTGACATGATATCATATATTACATTTTGTATTCAGCTCCGCTGCCTATTGGCTTTGACATGATATTATACATTACATTTTGTATTCAGCTCCGCTACCTATTGGCTTTGACATGGTATTATACATTGCATTTTGTATTCAGCTCAGCTGCCTATGGGCTTTGACATGATATAAGACATTGCATTTTGTATTCAGCTTAGATGCCTATTGGCTTTGACATGACACTAGACATTGCATTTGATATTTAGGTTAGCTGCCTATTGCCTTTAACATGACATTGCATTTGATATTTAGGTTAGCTGCCCATTGCCTTTAACGTGGAGTTAGACATTGCAGTTGAGAATCCAAGCTGTATTTTTCCAAGCTGTGTTTTTGCACCGGAGAACCAAGATGTTTTTCTCACAGTAGACTAGACATGATAAGAGAGGGTACATGGGTGTTGTTTTTCTCTCTGCTTGAGCTTGGGAACAGGAGTAGTCTTGGAGACCTGGCCAGTCTCCAAAAGGCTTGCTCAGTTTCCCAGGTCTGAGAGGAGGGGGCACACCTTTGTAACGAATGTAACAGGCTGCAGAGAGTGAGATTCGAATCTGCCGGACCTCGTGCTGGAGCTTGGCGCCAGCTGCCAGCATCCCGTGTGGGTAGATGAAACTCTTTCTCGCGGCTGACAGGGGTCATCAGCTTGCAGACCTTAGAAAGATGTAGCTGTAAATAGTTCCCACACGGTGAAGTATTTGTTTTGCTTTGCATTCAATATCTTATAAATATAACCTGCTGTGTATATTGCAAACTGATATATTTTGTTTGATTAACGCGGACTTGAAAGCTACTAATTCGTCATTCATTCATAAATATTGTGGTTGGGGAAGAATTAACAACAATAAAAGTCTTCTTTGACCTCAGAAGTGCATTTCTGTTGTGTTATGTTAGTGCTTAGAAACTAGATAAGAGGAAAGCACTACAATTGGTACCTGGAGTCGTGGGGTGTCGGTCATTAAGAGGTGATTAAGAAGGGGTTTGACGAGTTAGTAGATTTCTAAGTGCACACTTTAAAAGTGTAATTGTTTTTTGTTGTTTGGAGAGTTACAGAAATTGTTTTTTGTTGTTTGGAGAATCACAGTAGCACGGCAGACCATGTCATGTGTTGTTAAACTGCCTGATGGTGCTACGAAAAACTGTGAATTGTTTGTTGTTTGGAGAATCACAGTAGCACGGCAGACCATGTCATGTGTTGTTAAACTGCCTGATGGTGCTAAGAAAAACTGTGAATTGTTTTCTGTTTGGGGAATTACAGAAGAAAATTACAGAAGAAAATGCATGTGTAGCTAAAAGGCCTGATAATGTTTTGAGAAATAATTCCTGTTGTATATATGTAGAAAACGTGTGTTTTGGAAGTAATGATGACAGAAAGGTCTGGATACCTTTATCTGCTTACAGAGAAATGCAGGAGAAATGTAGGAAGTTGGAACATGAAAATAGGAATTTACGTGAGCAAATTAGCCCGACTGAAAGTTATAAAAAGGCTGTTTTTGAAGAATCTTTCTTGTCCCATTCCAGTAATGAGGGGGTTAAGACAGCTCCGAGCTGCACTGAGTTTTCGTGTGAGCCAGGGTTTTTGGCAGACAAAATGCATTCCTTAACTGATAACAAGGACGAGAGAGCTCAGAATGTGATTTACGAGTTACCGGTGCAAAATGCACAAGTAAAACGAAGGATTTTAGAGCAAGACACCCCGAGTTTCATTAGCTTGTTTGATTTTTGGAAAAAGAATAGCCCTCATTTGAGTGAAATCCTAACACTTTTGTATATGGTCACTGTGAAAAATTATATGCAGCTGCGCGCTTGTGATTTGGCAAATGAAATAATGCAGACTTTAGGTTTCTGCGCAGTGCAAGAAGGAAATACTTATGTACATTTAAATCATGAACAAGGAAAGAAAATAGTGCCCCTAGCTAGAATCATACAATGGATCTGGTACTTGCAAGACAGGGCTAGAGTACCACAGATAAAAGAATTACCAATGAAGTTGAATGCACCATTTGAATTCGTGTCCACTGAAGATAAAAAGCATGTTTGTTTTACTTATGATTCATTGACTGAAATGTTGTTTTCTGGCACCGTAGAAGGAACAGCGTTGTATAATGTGTGTCAGATTTTAAAGCAAGAGCTACGTGAGATGTGTCATTTTTATGCTGATTTTTGGTTCTTTGATAATGTTTTAGCCACATGGCTTGTACCTAACTGGTTCAATTACCTTGCAGATGTTAATGAGAAAAATGCAGAGAGAGAAGTGTACACCCAGAATTCTGCCTTAGTGGGGATGGCTAAGTGGGTGCCCCAGAAATGTGAACAGCTGAGAGAAAAAGCCACTTACAGGTGGGCAGAGATGAGAGAGATGCACATTCCCCTAGATTTGATAAAAACTGTGCAGCACGCACAAAAGCAATCTGTCATGCAAGCAGTCACAGAGCAGTTGGGGAGAGGAAAGTTACCAGAACAGAAATGGCAAATTGATCAGGTTTTAGGGAGAGTGATTGCTGCAAATTACCAAGGAAAAATCGAAATTATGCTGATACCTAGAAAAGAATCTGATTCATTCATACAAATTGGAGACAGAATGGCCCAAATTGACAAAAATGCAGTGAATGGAGGTTTGGTAAAGAATGAGTCTGCCCCAGCCCTTCTGACAGTGCAAGAAAAGGGAAGCTGTGGCGCAGCAGATAAAAACCTCAGTGCTGGTGTGTGGGTTGAAGACCCAAGTGACCCTCCAGAACCTGCAGAGAATATAACAAAGGGCCCCAAAAACGTCCTGCTGATTATAAAACAGGGAAAGAAAGAGGAAGGGTGCAGTTTAAATGAAAAATGTTATTTGCAAGAAAAGTCATACTTTTGCAGATCCTACCACGTTTCGCCACTGTCCCTGAGTGTGCTGTGTGGTCCCCCTTCCGGTGTGTGCGTGTGGGGTCGGGGAAGGGACCGAATCCCCAACCTGAACCTGGCTGAGTAAAGTGCCAGCACCATGGATCCATTTTGCGCAAACTGCGCCTTCAGTTCAAGTTCAACTTGTTTGCTGTGTTTTTTTTTTTTTTTTCCCTCTCGTATGGAACTCTGACTTTTGCTTATCTTCCAGCAAACCTTTCAGGTGGACCGTGCATCTTTTACATGAGCAGAACTCATGCCACATCAAATTGCTAACACTGTTGAATTAGAGACTCATTCAGAGAAAAAAAATTGCCCAGTCTTTTCTATGTAGATGTATCTGATGTGAAAGGTTATGAAATCAATGTGTTAATCCACTTCTATTGCTTTACAGGGATTGTTTTGATCATTCAAATGAGCTAATGTTTTTTTTTGTTTTTGTTTGAAACAGGAGATATGTGAAACAAAAATTCATTGGTCAAAAGGCGGAATGTACTGCTATTTGATGGAGTTTGTTTTGACCAATGACTTTGGGGGTGATTCTGATTCTGGCGGGCGGCGGAGGCCGCCCGCCAGAATTCCGCCCCCATTATACCGCTCCGCGGTCAGAAGACCGCGGAGGGTATTATGAGTTTTTCCCTGGGCTGGCGGGCGGTCTCCAAAAGACCGCCCGCCAGCCCAGGGAAAAACTCCCTTCCCACGAGGATGCCGGCTCGTAATCGAGCCGGCGGAGTGGGAAGGTGCGACGGGTGCAGTGGCACCAGTCGCGTATTTCAGTGTCTGCAAGGCAGACACTGAAATACTTTGCGGGGCCCTCTTACGGGGGCCCCTGCCGTGCCCATGCCATTGGCATGGGCACGGCAGGGGCCCCCAGGGGCCCCGCGACCCCCCCTACCGCCATCCTGTTCATGGCGGCTTTCCCGCCATGAACAGGATGGCGGTAGGGGGGGTCAGAATCCTCATGTCTGCGGAGCGCGCTCCGCAGCCATGGAGGATTCAAACGAGCAGCGGAAAGTCAGCGGGAGACCGCTGACTTTCCACTTCTGACCGCGGCTGAACCGCCGCGGTCAGAATGCTCGTTGGAGCACCGCCAGCCTGTTGGCGGTGCTCCCGTGGTCGGTGGCCCTGGCGGCCACCGGCCGCCAGGGTCAGAATGACCCCCTTTGTGTTTCACCACTGCGCATATTAGTTGCTCAATGTTCACCAGTAGCACATGGTATGTTTTGTTCAGTTTAGCCGCCTATGGGCTTTGACATGGCATTAGCCATTGCTTTCTGTATTCAGTTTAGCCGCCTATGGGCTTTGACATTGCATTAGCCATTACATTCTGTATTCTGCCTATTGGCTTTGACATGCTGTATCCAGTCTAGCCGCCTATTGGCTTTGACATTGCATTCCTATTGACTTTGACATGATGTATTCAGTTTAACTGCCTATTGACTTTGACATGCTATTAGATATTCTGCCTATTGGCTTTGACATGATATCATATATTACATTTTGTATTCAGCTCCGCTGCCTATTGGCTTTGACATGATATTATACATTACATTTTGTATTCAGCTCCGCTACCTATTGGCTTTGACATGGTATTATACATTGCATTTTGTATTCAGCTCAGCTGCCTATGGGCTTTGACATGATATAAGACATTGCATTTTGTATTCAGCTTAGATGCCTATTGGCTTTGACATGACACTAGACATTGCATTTGATATTTAGGTTAGCTGCCTATTGCCTTTAACATGACATTGCATTTGATATTTAGGTTAGCTGCCCATTGCCTTTAACGTGGAGTTAGACATTGCAGTTGAGAATCCAAGCTGTATTTTTCCAAGCTGTGTTTTTGCACCGGAGAACCAAGATGTTTTTCTCACAGTAGACTAGACATGATAAGAGAGGGTACATGGGTGTTGTTTTTCTCTCTGCTTGAGCTTGGGAACAGGAGTAGTCTTGGAGACCTGGCCAGTCTCCAAAAGGCTTGCTCAGTTTCCCAGGTCTGAGAGGAGGGGGCACACCTTTGTAACGAATGTAACAGGCTGCAGAGAGTGAGATTCGAATCTGCCGGACCTCGTGCTGGAGCTTGGCGCCAGCTGCCAGCATCCCGTGTGGGTAGATGAAACTCTTTCTCGCGGCTGACAGGGGTCATCAGCTTGCAGACCTTAGAAAGATGTAGCTGTAAATAGTTCCCACACGGTGAAGTATTTGTTTTGCTTTGCATTCAATATCTTATAAGTATAACCTGCTGTGTATATTGCAAACTGATATATTTTGTTTGATTAACGCGGACTTGAAAGCTACTAATTCGTCATTCATTCATAAATATTGTGGGTGGGGAAGAATTAACAACAATAAAAGTCTTCTTTGACCTCAGAAGTGCATTTCTGTTGTGTTATGTTAGTGCTTAGAAACTAGATAAGAGGAAAGCACTACACCAGGGGAATACAGGATAATTCATCATTTATCATGGCCAGAAGGCCAATCTGTGAATGGTTTAGTATTACAGAGGATGCCATGGTACAGTTCGCTTCGGCGGATTTAGCAATGCAAATGATCAGACAATGTGGCCCCAGCTCTCGATTAGCCAAATGTGATGTAAAATCAGCATTTCAGCTCCTTCCGGTACATCCCCTTGATTTCTCACTACTAGGGATACAATTTGATGGGCAAATTTATGTGGATAAGGTTTTGCTAATGGGATGTGCAGCTTCATGCAGACTGTTTGAATGTTCTAGTACTTTTCTGCAGTGGTGTTTCACAGCTAAGACGAAGTTGGAACGGACGACTCACTATCTAGATGACTTTTTGTTTGTGGGATCTGCAGAATCTGAGCAATGCAGCTGGGCTCTACAACAAATTTCAAGATTTGGCACTAGAATTAGGGGTCCTCTTAGCACCTGAGAAAAATGAAGGCCCCAGTACAACATTGATATTTCTGGGATCAAACTTGATACAGTCAATATCGAAGCTTGATTGCCTCAGTCTAAAATTGAAGAACTTCTCCAGTTATTAGACGAAGTGGTTCCTGAACCTACAGGCGATGGTACTAAAGGGCAAGAAGGGCTGGGACAGTCAGTCACATGATAGGTGTGTACCTCGTAATGGCTACTAGGAAGCTGTGCAGATAGTCACATCTTGGGTCTGTGCCTCTAAAAAACAATGACACCTGTGGCAGAGTCGGCCCAATGATAGGGAAGTGCCCCTAAATAGGCAGGGTCCGACTGACTAGTGCAGAGGTCAGTCATATATCAAGCTTGTGTAAAGCAGATCTAGGGGTGATAGTAGCAGCTACATACGAGTTTGTGCCTCAAACACTGGTTGGACTATTTAAAGATAGCTACAGCAGTGCTGCTGAATGGCAGTTAGACACATGAGGCAGGTCAGTCTTAGAGTATAAGTGAGATGTGCACAGCCCGTCAAACATCATGGTCAGGTTGGCCCAGTGACTTGTTAGGATTTACCGGCTGACAGATTAGCCCCAATCTTTAAAGTATTACAATGATTGAGGGTGTGGAGAACTTGAAGAGGTGCACATATTGCATGGTGCTTTGATAAAAAACATCATTTTTGTAGATGTCACTTTGGGACCTGTTCAATATGCTGCATAAAGACGGAGGAGGGTGGATTCTTTTTTGTTGTTACTAAATTATTATTAGTCAGGTTCCAGGAAAATAATGTCCAAATGGATGGAAAGAGAGGGATGCAGAGGCTTTATCCCTTCAGCACTAATGGTATCCATAGACGCCAAATAATCCCTGTGATAGTCTGCTGAAAAACTGAGCCCAATATAGATAATTTTAGATACAAGACCCATCTTTGTGCCTGGGCAAAAGCATTACCATAAATGTCATGAAAGGCCTATTTACTCAAAACTAAAAAGTCTGAAAATGTTGCAAGCATTTTCTACACCAAAGTAATTCTACGTAATATGAATTGAGTCCCAACTTCCTAAAAGTGATAAGAAGCATCTAAAATAAACTAATGACAACAGTTTTAAAACTACTTTCCTTTGAGAGAAAAACAGTATGTCTATTTCCACTAATTCACTGCCACAGCATTCACAATTCAGATATATAAAGATCTGTGAAAAGAAACACTAGCTGTCGTATGTCTTCCTCGTCTTGGTCCTTACCCAAGTGAGGTTCTTTGATACAAACATATTTTGCCAAACTAAGCAAAGCAAAACAATTAAAAAACAAAAATAAAAACAAACCTTCATACTGATCCCTAAACCCAACGTTAAAAAATGTTGTGTTTAATGAATATCATATAGTAACAAAAAAAAAAAAATCTAGTGGCAAAATACAAACGAATTTTATGTGTTAATGCTATTATTTTAATTGTTTTAAAAATGGTAAGTACAACTTGTCATTTTTAAGGTGTCTACATTTAAATATCAATCTGTAAATCAGAAGACGGTTGTTGGGTTGTTTATGTTAATTAAATATATAACTGGTGATAAATTATGTACATTGATTAATAGGTTATTAGTCATTTATATTTCAGTTGTGGGTTGCTGGGTTTGTAGTGTAATTGGGTGGGGTGCTATTTAAACTATAATCTTATGTTTTTTAACAAATATTTTCTTTTAATTAAATATTTAACTGATAATTATGTTAACTGTTTCACTGATTATTTGTTTTGTATTGCATTTTTTGTTAATAGAATTATTAATATTGTTTCATAACTTTTTAGGGGGCTTAATTTATCAATATAGTATATATTTTGTATTTTGAAAAGTTTTATTAATTGTATGTTGTGAGATTTTTAAATAGTTGTTTGAAAATGGTTAGGATTTGGAATGCTGTATGTCAGTGGTTCCCAACCTGTGGTCCAGGGCCCCCTGGCAGTCCGTGAAGCCTCCTCAGGGGGTCTGCGACTGCTTGGAAAATTAATAATTTAACGGATTAGGTCCCCAGCCTTCAGTAATGACTCACTGGGGAGGTACCTGGATTCCAATAATGAATCAGTGGGGACCACGTGTTCCAGTAAAGATAAAGTGGGGATCCATAGAAGTTAAAAGGTTAGGAACCACTACTCTATGTAACCCTTCCTAAGTACAATGTCCATGTTTTTGCTTACGGTGGAGTGGGAATAATAAATGCAACCCACTCAAAGTCCCACACTTTCCTTATTTTTGCTTAAACTGAAACGAGAAAAGTACGACTAAACAAAGTATAACACTTTCCCTGATTTCACACACTTTACTTGGAGTTGGAATAGTAAATGTAATTCCTCCACAGTCAAACAGCTTCCTTACTGTTGGTTAAATTAGATTAGGAATAGTAAATCTAAACCGTCCAAAGTCCAACACTTTCCATACTGTTGTTTAGACATGGAAATAATACATAAATAATAAATCTAACCCCTCATATGTCTAGCACATCCCTGATTTTGCTTACGTTAGAGTGGAAATAGTAAATGTAATACATAGAAGTCCAATATTTGAGATAATGTTGTTTAGTTTTGAGTGGGAATACAGTTGCATAAATTGGAGTTAAATTATTTAATCCGCCACCTTTGCTAGTGTTGTTTATTTTTTATTGTTGTTATTTTTTTAGTACTCTGTCCTTTTGAATGCTTATAATAGTTTTTTTATGAATATTCATTTAACTTTTACTTTTTTTGTATTATTTTTTAAATTAGGATATAGTCTACTGTTAATATTTGTGTGTAAATTGTACTTTTTACGTTTTTGTAAATAATAATGCATTTTCTTGAATTCTTTTACATTTTTTTATTTTGTAAAATATAAGTTAACATTTGTATTTATTTAGCTAACAATGTTAATTAAACTATTTTTTACAATAATTTTCATTTTTGAATTAGATATGTAAAAAGATAAGATGCCAGAACACACTCCTGACATACTCCCATGTCAATTCCAAATGGATTAGTGGATTCACCTAAAGGACCGTGGCAAAAGCAGACAGTATTAGTGTAAAGCTGTGCCAAAAAAACCCACAATTGCATCATTCACCCTTAAAGCTTAGCCTTTATGAGACCCATATAACACTAGATGGGTTGAAACTTCAGTGTTCATCTCTGGTTGTGATGTAATTGGATTACTAAATGGCTGACTGATACGAATATACCATATTCCCATCTTGTTATGGACTACATACCAGATCATACTTATGTGTTTTTATGGCAACATACATTGCATTCACACTACTATGAGCACTGCGCCATCTGCGCTGTAAGTCAACATGTTAATGAATACACTTAATATGAACTGCAAGTTAGATACCTGCAGGCACAATTAAGATACAAGTACATATGAATACATCCCACTGGACATATGTGCATAGTAAAGTTCAGTTACAGTTAGCCTAGTCCAGTTTGGGTTTAAGTGTTGTCGTCCATGTTCTTACATGTATAAATGAGGAACAATACACAATCTCCGGGCAATGCTCACCCCACATCTATGGTGTTACTCCAGAAAATTATTAAGGAGGGATCAGATGCTGCCTTACAAAACAAGAACATTTCACCATTAAAGTCTCTAGGTGGAAATGAAGATAGAGGAGTCCTCCAGGGAGATGAGGACATTAGAGATTGATTTATTCAGGGTGCCTATCTAGCAGAAATATTACAACATATACGGAAGAACCTAGACTTTCTACAGCCAGAGAAGAAAGAAACTGAGGATTTCTTTCAACACTATGATCAGTAAAGAGCCCAAAGGTCTCACATTGCATGTGGCAGTAAAAACAAGTGCTAGCCAGAAAATGGAAAGAAGCAGAACATCCATTTTTCTTAGGTTCCTAATGAAGCATTACCTTCTTCAAGAATTTGCTGAAGAGTTCCTGTCTGTGGTAAAAGTGGGCACTCTGTTGCCTAGCCTCTAGGTCAACTGTACATCCCAAACTCACAATCCAACTGCCCCGCAGCTGCACCACCCTCTTGCCTACAAGGTCGCCACACACATAATCAAAAGAGACATTCATTACCCAGGATGAGAGCCACATATATTTTGAAGGCTGGATTCAGGACTCATATTCTTACTGGGATGGGTGAGTGTGAGCAGTTGGAGTGTGAGTTTGGGATGTGCAGTTTACCTTGTAGGATTTACCGGAACTACAACCATACTCTTGTTCTTCTTCAGTCTTCCGTAGCTATAGCCTTTTAAGGGAATCAAACCAAATCTTAGTCGCATTGATTGATGTTTCTGGGGCTTTGACAGTGATTGGGATAAGGAAATGAGCAGCTACATATGATCACGTAGCTTGGTTGCACAACTGTCATGTGCTTTTTTGACAAATCACTAACATCTCCAAATGCAGAGATGGTTTTTGCCTGTTTGGACTGTATGCTTGCGAGCTGCTTAGGTGGGAAAAAAGCACCACGTAAATCCTCAATCTCCAGACTACAAAGTGCCTCCTTTAAAAGACTGTTCCAGGCCGAGTCTTCTTGCATTTTTGCCCGCCATATGTGGTTCCTAAGGGATCTATCAGGAGTGATCATCACCTTTCTGCAATACGACAAGAATCTGGCCAAGATTATTACATGTTGTCTCAGAAGGTTCAAATGTAAGCAAATTTGAGCAGGGTAAGTCCACGAAGGGAGACAGGAGATTTGCTTATAGCTGTTACACTGTTCCTTGTCAAGCCAGGAGGTGAGTTTACTTGGCAAGGAAATGGCACCGTATGACAGCGCAGCGTAGGTATTAGTTTTCCACACATCACTCTCATTGCAGTACTCATGTTTAAACACAACAGATTTTTATAATCTTTAATCTTTGAAAAACTACTGTTCACACTGAAGCGGAATTGTTTAGGGCCTTGAGATAAGTGTATTCTCACCCTCTTTCGTCCTCACAAATCCCCAGATATGCTGACAGCCTCCCCAATTTTGCCTTATTAAGAAATACTGAGCCCTCTTTGATTAACTTCCAGGCAAAAATGATCCCTTTTAATGTTGATATACTAATTTGAATACTGTTTGTTCAGCATTCCTGGGCTGGTGCTTCTACAGATCACTGCAGTCCAACTAGTTCTAGGAGGACTGTGTCACTGCATAGTGTAGGACTTGAATTGTTTGGTCAGCGAAGTGGGGAGGGAAAGTTCTTGCTGCATTCAAAGTAGAGGAGAAATCAGCTAAATGCAGATTAAACGGCAATGGGGCAAGAAGGCAGCCTTGCTTAAAGCCTTTATTAGTGAAGTTCTTTTCAGAGGTTGACTATCTGGACAACACTTTAACAGTAACCCATGTGCAAGTGAAAACAACTATTATTTCCTTCAGAAAGGCAGATGGAATGTCCCATTTCTGCTCAAAAGGAACACTCATCAGAAACATCAAAACCAAATTCAAGTTCAATTGGGGCATAATGAATGGAGATGGAGGAAACATATGATTAAGACCTTTTAGGAACCTATTTATGATAGGGGTTTAAATAAAGAAGGATGATCAGGCGACCTCTAAAAAGGAGAGATTGCAGACAAGTAACCTTTGAGTGTGCCCAGTGCAGAGCCATGCTGGGCCAAAGAAAGTATAAACCAGAAAACCTCAGAAAGAGCAACAGAAAGGGGGTCAACAGACTTGTCTGTGCGCCATGCCACCAATATTTTTCAATCGCAGGCATATATCATTCTGGTGGAGGGACGCCTTTGCTGCCAAAATTGCATTACAGACTTCGGGCGGAAGGTCAAAAGCTGTAAACTGCTGCTGCGCAATCTCAATGCAAGAAGGAGAAGACTGTACGTGTTTGAGTGGAGAACCCTCCCCTGCTGATGCAAGAGAAGATCCTCCCGAAGGGGCCATGCTCAATAGCTCGGGATACCAGAATCTTCATGGCCAGTCCAGAGCCACAAGGATTACTTGGGGCTGATTTTCTTTAGAACTCTGGGCAGAAGTGGTATGGCTGGGAAAGCGTACAGGAGGCCAGAGCTCCACTCAAGGCAAAAAGCATCGCCAAGGGACTGTTACCCTGGAAACTCCAATGCAGCAAAACTGGCAAAGGGTCCACAAACCCACTCTGTCCTGCTTGTTGCAGTAATCCATGGCGGTGGTGTTGTCTCTAAACGCCTGCTCTACCTTCTCTTTGAAAGAGGGAAGAAATGCTTTCAATTTGAGTCTGATCGCACGGAGATCCAACAGGTTGATGTAAAGTCCAGCCTCCGCCGGAGACCGGATGCCTTTGATCTCCACCTCCTCCAGGTGGCCAGCCCATTCCAGGAGTGACACATTTATCACTACTATCAGATCCAGTTGGGGAGGGGAGAGGGATCTGCCTCTGACACAATCGTGGTTTATTAGCCACCACTACAGATCTCGCGCAGTTCCCTCTGAGATCTGGACCATGTTGCACAGATTATCCTGATGCTGCGTCCACTGGAACTTCAGCTCTCACTGCAGAGCTCGCAGATGCCATTGGGCTTGTGCAGCCAGCAGGATGCAGGAGGCCATGAGGCCCAGCAGCCTCAGAGTTATCTTCATCCAGGATAGAAACTGAAACATCAGTATCATAGGCTGAATATCCTGGACTAGCCACTTGGGAGGATAAGACTGAAACTGGACCCGTCTCTCCAGAACTGACCTTGCAAAACCCTGTCCTAGGGCGAGCTCACCTTCAAAAGCCAGTCATTGAGATAGGGGAAGCCTGTAACCACTGATCTTCGCAGATGAGCTGCAACCACCGCCATCACCTTGGTGAACACCTGAGGGGCGCTGGTAAGTTCAAAGGGGAGAACAATGAACTGAAATTGCTTGTAGCCCACCGTGAACCGCAAGTTACGTCTGTGGGCAGGCAGGACGGGAATGTGGAAGTAAGCGTCCTGCAAGTGCAACGCTATCATCCAGTCTCCTGGGTCCAGGGCAGGTAGAACCTGACTCAGAATGAGCATTTTAAACTTCTCCTTCTTGAGGAAGAGATTGAGGAACTGGAGGTCTAGGATAAGGCAGAGGCCCTTGTCCTTTTTGGGCACCAGAAAGTAGCGGGAATAACAACCACAGCCTACTTCTGGCACAGGGACCCTTTTTATGGCTCACTTGGCCAAGAGAGCTGTAACCTCCTCGCAGAGAAGTGCTAAGTGATCCTCTGTCATCTGATCATACGATGGTGGCATGGATGAAAAGGTAATCTCAAAGGGGAGGGAGTAGCCCCTTCGGACTATCTGCAAAACCCACCTGTCTGACGTGATGGACGGCCAGAGGAGCAGGTGATGGTTAATCCTGTCTCCGACTTGTCACTGGTGGCGAATCGTCAGACTAGGAAGGTTGGAGGTGGCTGCAGGGGGGGGGGTGTGGACTGGCTGGACTGCTGCCTCCCTGCTCAACGAGGATGGTGGATCCCACGTTCCTGGCCATGCAGACGCTGGGCAGTGTGCACGGCATGGTAGCTGGAGGGGAACAGATGTGGTGGGATGCCCCTTCTGTAGCCATGAAAGGGGCGAAAAGCAGTCTGAGGTGGACGAGGGGCCACTGAGAGGCCAATGGATCTGGACTTGGCATGACAGCTACGTAGTAGACATGGTGCCTCACGGCCACTGTCGATGCAACTGCTCTGCCCAGTGTGTCGGTTGGGTCCAGTCCACATCTGATTATGAACTTTGCTGCAACTTTCCCATCAACAACAGCTTGAGACAGTACATCTGGGGCCTCCTCTGGGACCTGTGGCAGCAATTGCGCAACTGTATCCCACAGCATGCAGGAGTAACGGCCCAAAAGGTATGCAGTGTTCATGAACAACAATGTTAGGCTGGAGAAAGAAAATATCTTCTTCCCAAGTTGGTCCAGCCTTTTGGATTCCCTATCCGGGGGTGCGGAATTGGACACGCCTTGGGATGTACAGGCTTGGATAACTGTCAGGACAAGCGTCAAGAACGCTGAGTCAGATGGAGCAGGTCCATGGCGGCGGACAATAGTCCTATTCACAGGAGCCCCTAAGCTGGGTTCAGACCAGGTACTCAGCAGGACCTCTGTAAGGGCTTCACTGAAGGCCAATAGGGGTTCAGAGGATGAAGCCCCAGGCTGAAGCATCTCTGTCAGGAGGTTAGTCCAGACTGTCACAGAAGGCAGCTCGAGGTCCAGGACCTCTGCCGCCCTTCGCACCACCATAGAATAGTATGCTCCCTCCTCTGTAGCCATGATAGGTGGAAAAAGCATACCAGTGTAAGGGGAAGTATCCAGACCACTGGCTTCACCCAGGTCCTTACGCCAGTCCAAGGTGTCTTGTAGGTGCTACTTTAAAGGGTCCAGCAACTCCTCCCATTCCTCACTTTACCCCAAACCATAAGAATAAGGGTCAGGATCAGACATAGGAGGCACGGCCCCTGTCACAGTTGGCGTCATGCGACACCAGTCCAGTTCTGTGTCAGAGAAGGCAATGAGGATGGGTGTCGACGCCACCAGGGGGCACAGGTGGCATCAAGAGCTTTGGAACCGGCATCGGGGAATGTCGAAGTGGTACGACTGACGCTGGTTCGTATCCATGAACCGACCCATGAGTACCATTAGTAGCGGAGGTCGAAGCTGCCGGTGCAGAACCGGAGGGGGCCCCTTCCAAATCTGCAGGGCCCGCAGGTGCTCCAGTTGGGTTGGACTGCCCAAAGATGAGATGCATGGCCTCATAACACTCTTTTCGGCTGACGGACGGGGTGAAGTCAAAGAACGATTGTTCTTCTTCGACTTCTTCTTGTGCCTCGACTTACCCAATGGTCCCGAGGACTTGGAATGGGACGAAGATGAAGGAGGGGCTTCGAGACCCTTCTCGGGACCTTCCTCTCTACACAGACTTGGAGCAATGCAGAGCCAAGTGCCGGGCCGCAAGGAGCTTTAGGGAAAGCACCGTTAAAGCTTTTGGATTCATGGCCTGGCAATTCGGGTCGTAGTTGCGATCTAGACACCACTGGCGCACGAGGTGTGGATCCGTCACAGACATGGCCCAATGACAGGATCTGCAGGGCTTGAACCCGGGAAGACATCCTTGATGCATCAGAAGTGTCGACACAAAAAACTTCGACAAAAAGTTAGAAAAGATCAGCCAGAAAACAACTGAGGGGTACCTCATCAGCGCCCTAGGGTGGTATCTGTATGGTTCAGGCATCATATCTGGCGCAGACAATGCCTACAACTGATGAAGACCCGATCAACACGACCTAACTACAGGGTACTGCTCGAGAACAAAATCCAGATCCACACTGACGTCTGGGGGAAATTCTAAGGTATGGAATCTACAACTGAATGTCTCTATCAGATAGGCTGCATCTAACCCCTGCAGCCTTTTTGGGAGCTGGTCTAGTAATATGGAAATAGCCAGTTTTCTGAAATGCATTTTTCCAGTTCTTCATTGAGAATCCAGGTGAAACATTTCCTGTCCACATCAAGCAGCACAAATAATCCGAAATGCTCAGGTCGATTGCAGGTTCTCCCTTTTTGTCTATTGGTACTAATAAAGACCCCATCCAGCTGTCTGGGGTGGTATCTCTAGGTAGATAGGTATTAAATAAAGGAGTTAAAATGGTTAAACACTTGTCAGGACTGCATTTAAAAAATGTCTCATTGTAAGGCTGCTGGTAACCGGGTTGGGGCATGGAGCTACACACCCTTTTATTGCCCGGATCACTTTTTCTGCTCTCTTTTTATTTATAGTTATTACGTATTCTGAGCCCCATCACTGGAACTAAAGAATTCATTTGGGCACAAAAAGTTACTCAAGACCTTATCAATATAACGATTCTCTATGTACTTCAAGAAGCTCACTGCCAAGATGTTACTTTAAAGTGCAGCTTAGCTTGAAGGCTAAATCCTTATTTATGATATGCCAAAATGTATTTGGATCTTTAGACTAAGGGCCTGAATTAGAACTTGGCGGACGAGTAACTCCGTCACAACGGTGACGGATTTCCCTGTCCACCAAAATATAAATCCCATTATATCCCATGAGATTTATATTTCGGCAGACAGGATATCTGTTACTGTTGTGATGGAGTAACTTGTCTGCCAAATTCTAAATCAAGCCCTTAATGGCCATGTGTATTCTAACTCATTTCCTTTCCTCTTCAATCTTCATCGTCTCCCACAGTTTTTTCTACATCTGGTGGTAAAGTTTTTAACAGTTTCATTTTAAATGTAGACATTTTCACTGGTACTGCACCTGATTTTAGTGCCTTATTCAGTTGAAATTTGAGGTGTTTAATTTATTTACGAAACCCTAATTTCTCTCTTGGGTTCATCATGGGGTTGTCTGGGGTTGTTTGGTCAGTTCCTCTGCGACCACTTGCTAAGTGGCAATTACCATCAACAATTTCCCTCCCTCTCCCCTCGCCCCCCCCCCCCCTCCAAACAGCAAAGCTATTACTCCTCTACTTCTGCTCTGTCTCCCAGTCTAACGGCATGTAGGACAGACGCCCTATCAATGTGCAGGTTCACAACTTACCCACCTTTCCAAGTAATTCCTAAAGTATTGAAGTAAATACAAGGCAAGCATAGGGAGATTCTGTTAGTGGTCCCTTGACTGATTTGACATCCATAGTTTCCTTCTCTCCTTCATCTGTCACCACATGCTCGGAGTTACCCCTCACTGTGTGGCGCTCTGGAGCTTCAGAGGGTAGCTCTGCAGGCAAAGGGATGCAGTCTCAGCATCAGTTTACCCTTAAGGTGTGTGCACGCCTTTACCACAACTTTTTGAGATCTGTGGTGTCCCTGATGGAATCAAGATAGTATGTGGGCATACAAATAAGTCTGTTTGTTTTTGCTGGGAATGAAAGTATCCACTCTAAAAATAGGAAAATGTGCTAACCCTCACTTGGTGGAGGAAACCCAGAATTGTGACTGGGGGTGAGTATTTCAAATGTTTCAGCACTCTGTCCATCATCTTTTTGTGTTGCCAGATTTACATTATGTCACAAAAAGTAATTTCTTTAATAATACTTATTTCTTTTCATGTTTAATATTATTATAATTCTGTCCAGTAAGATCCGCAGTGGTTGAGCAAAAATTCCATATTTTGCGATCCCACTGAAGCCCCCCTACTGTTAATCTGTACCAAAACTATCCAAGTCAATCTTATGTGTGCAAATATGTTACTTTGAAAAGTGTTTTGTACTAAACTTCGCAGCCTTTACCACACAGCCGTTATTTACATTCACTATATTTGATGCAGAAAAGAGCTCAATGCACTGGGATGATATCCAGGTGATAGAGTTGTAGAAAAATATTCTCAATCACAGCACGAAATGCAGCAAGAAGGAAGGCTGTAGAATTAAGTAAAATACGTTTTTAACTCACCGCTGGAGAACTTTGGACAGAAAACACAAGAAGCAAAATAGATAAATGGCACTAACAAATATATTCTCAAGACGATGAACACCAACTAAAATAACGAGGGTGGGAGAATTTGTTCAGAAGGAATAATATTCAGCAAATATTTTAGAACTGCTCCTAAATCTTTTTGGGACTTGATTATCAAAGATGTAGAAAAAATGTTAACTACTGCACAGCTTAAAGACTCTGGAGGAAGGGCCACTCAAGTATACATGCTCCAAACTAGAGTACAGAAAAAATAGCATATTAAGTGCTAACAGCAAAATAAACAATAGGTGTATTCTGAAGCAAAACTAAGGACCCAAAACTAAACAAAGGATCTGAGGAGTTGATAGTACACATTCTATCAGTATTTGACAAAATGTGGACATTACACACCAATAGCAACCCACTCAGCCCACACGTACCAGAGTACAGTGTGTAGTCGGACTTAAAGAGACAGAATACTAAGGTTGCCAATCACTGAGATCTCACAGTTAAACCACTCAGATAATCAATCAAAGGACTGAAAACCAAGTACTCCAACCTCCAGAATAGTGATGATCCAAGAAGTAAGGCATGAAACTGTGATCCAGATTTGTGAGAAAGATCAAGAAAGAGGCTTCAAGTTTGGTTCAGTTCATTATACATGGAAAGCCTTGCTAAAGATAGTCAAAAGACATTTAAAGAATGATTCAGGTGCATATGAAATACTAAAATGTATAATTTGGAAACTAAATTAGATTCTCTGGTTCACTGGCCCTTTCTGCATGCAAAGGTTTATTTATCTTCTTTTATCGGTTAGTGCCTTGCTTGCAAAGCAGGTGTGGCATTCAAGTGCATGTTAAGAAGCAGCAGTCTGTGCACGTGGCATTATTTTGGACTATTTTTTAACATCAACAATCTTCCACTTTCCAGGGGACATTGATTTGAGACGCAGATGAAATATGAATAAAGATTAATTTTGACAAAAAAAAACTAAATGGAAAGTGGAAATGTGCGCGTACAAAAGATATGGTGAGCAACAGCACCAAGCGTTTGCTTGTTCTTATTAGTGGACATTTATCCTGAAAACAGAAGTTGAGTACCCGATAGTTTGTTTTTCTGCAACATATTGCTCCAGGGACTCCCAGGCGCCAAATTGTAATCCTGCTTTTCTAAAGAGAAGAAATATAATTAATAAACCTCATTGAGAGGGGCAAGCATATTGGCATTGACATCTTACATTCATGCTGCCCATTATTTTTTATTTTTTGAACTTCCCTTCTTTTGTTATAAATTATTCTGAAACAATACATTTAAATGTGTGCCAAGGAGAACACTACAACAAATCAAAATGTATACACATAAAAAGTGTCTAAGAAAGAGCTTTGAAGTAACTACTTTTTGTTTGACTTTAGAACTAAAGATGTTTGCCCTTAAAATGTGCTGTAAAAATGTACTTGAGAATAGTTTTCCTCCAATATGTGCCTTATTACCAGTGTGCCAATGCTCCTGATCGGGCAGGTAGTGGAGGTTACAACCCATTTGGAATTAAAGCTACGCAGGTGGGAGGTTTTTCCACCCATGCTGAAAGCAGAAAAAAATGTCTTTGTGAAATACTAGAAGAAACATGCAGTAATCAGCAGCAAAAGACCGGTTTCCGGAAGTTATTCATCAGAAACTAGTAAGGTGGCGCAATTCTGCCCCTTCAGCATTACAAGTACCGCTGGTATCAATAATTCCAGGTTCTGTGGGTAAAGAGGTATCCAGCTCCTTCGTTTAAGCTATATCTTATCTTTTTTTTTTAGACAATTAAGTCAAATGGTAGTTGCCATACAATGAATAATGGCTCAAAAGTAAGGCAAAAACGTAATATGCCTCTGGCTGCATTTATTATCCTCATTGCATTGATTAAGGACTAATATCAGAAATCTGCCAATTAAGGTAATGAATTGCCCTGCATATCCCATGACAATATGCATCCCCTGCTATCCTCTTGACACCCATAATGCACAACATGAGGTTTTATTTGCTCGTTGCGATACCTCGCCGTTCACTGGGTGTACTGCAATACTCATAACAAATCTTCCTTTGGGTTAGATGCATCAATATAAAGGGCTATTCACTTTCAGTTGGAGGTCCAAATTTCTAGAAGGACTACCCACAATAAAATCTGATGCACATAAAATAATCATTCGGGTTACAGACTATTTAAAACATTGCTTTTCAGGATATGTTTGATTTTCATCCCTTCTTCTGACTTCTTGTTAACTGTATAAAGTGCTAAAGGAGGCATGGAAAATCTGGTCTCCTTAGGTACTTCTTGCTAATCAAGATCAATATTGGCTCCAATTTTTACCAGTTTTCAAAAACCTACAAAAAGTAGGTTTCTTTTGTGGAAACCACACAGGCTTATTGACCTCCATCTATTATATGATCTGATGTAAGGGCACCACAAATCTTAGAATTGTTAGCTCTTTACAATTCGTCAAGCATAGGGAAATAGTAAAATACCTCCAGGACCAATTTCAACTTCTCCTGAATCTCGTTCCAAACTTCCAGCGCTGCTCACAATATTCATTAAATGAATTGCTGTCCATGCAAACGGCATGCGGTACTTTCCCAATCTTTGGCAAAACTGATCGGCTTGACCTTTTAATTTTTCCAATTTTTCTTTATTCTGCAACATCAAATTAAGCAAGTTGATATGCCTTTAATACAAGTGGAACTTTCATTTCATATTTAATAAAATATGACAAGAGAGGAGCAACACAGTGAAGGAAAATGAAGACTGAAAAGAGATTCTCGGATTTGGTTTCAAAATTGTATCAGCGCAACACAACTAATAAAACACATTTCCAGTAATCATAAAGGAGAAAAACATCTGGCAATCAGGGGCGGCTCCTCCGCAATGGTAAAGGAGAGACGCCCCCTTGACTAAGCCAGCAGCTGAAAAATAAAACAACATTTTTAACAACAACAACTTGGCCAGCAGGAAACTACCCACAACATTGACGCTGGTTCGTAATCGTCGTGCGACAGCACCCATCGCACTTTTCACTGCCTGTAACTCAGGCAGTGAAAAGCACGAAGGGGCTGCCAATGGGACACTTGGCATGGGCGGTGCAGGGACCCCCATGGGATCCCCAGCACCCCATATCCTCATGCCTTCGCATGGCAGTAGAATCGCCATGCAAAAGGTGGTGGGCACGGGAGTCGTAATCCCTAGGGCAGCACTGCTTGCTGCTCTGCCCTGGTGGATTAAGACTGCACACACTGTCAGGCAGTCGGGCGGCAAAAAAGTGGCAGTGCCGGTGGTCGGACCATTGTGCTTTCACCACGTTCATAATGTAGCTGTCGGACCGCCGCCAAGGGCCACCAGACTTGTAATGAGGGCCTCAGTATCACTGACAAATCTCATATTTGTCAATCCTATTTTAAATCAAGTCTTGATTTACCCCACTCTCCAATGAGACAACTGGGTTTTTATAGACCCACTGAGGAATTTGGTACCAATTTTATACCTTGTCAGACACATACTGTCAACAGGATCAAGTACTCTAAGAGCTCCCAAGATTTTAAGTTGTGTTTAGAACAGCCACCTCTGCATCTGCTTTTATGTGGGTATGGCATGCATCTACTGAACCAAAGCAGTGCATAATGCACTTTTGCAGACTAAGTATCGGACGTACTGTTCATATCTGCGCCATGCCCCACCTTTAAACAGATTTGCCATGTGGGAACATGAAAACAGTGTCCCATATTGCAATTAATCTGCTGCCCTCAGGGCAGCCGCAAACTCAGACTGCCCTGAGGACAGTACATTCAGTGAAATACAGAGCGGCTGCTTTAATCAGTCATTCTGTGATTCACTGTGCAGGCAGCACCTGCCAGCACTTTAGGGAGGCTAGAGAGATTCCCCTGCATGCAGGTGGTATAAATGACTGCACCAGCATGCAGGGATATGTCTGAGTGGCCCATGGAAGCCATCCCTTCCCTTTTCCAGAGGGCTGCCTTTAGGTAGACACACTTATAGTGTGCCATCTTTATGTGTCCTCTGTGACTCCACCTCCTAAGGTCCTTTTTGGACCTGCGCCCGCATCCATAGTACAGCACGGGTCAAAGAGATTCCCTCATTTGCATGGAGTCCGTCCCCATGAAATGAATTAACACCCTTTCATGATAGCACTGGCCAACATGTGTGCCTGTGCCGTTGGCCTGTGCAAGCATCTGCAGCTCCTTCTGTGTTTCCACTGTGCCACATGGGGCACAAAGCAGGCACACATGGCCATTGTGCCTCGGTGCAAAATGTATAATATAGCCCCTAGACTTTGAAATCTCCAACCAGCAAGGGGTTTTATTTGATGGTCACTTCTTATCCTAGCTCTTTAAATTCCCAAACGGGTTTCAATGTACACGTTTTCTGTTACCAATAAAGCCAACTGCAGGACTCACAAGGAAAAGATAGGATGAATATGTTGACAATCAAAATAAAGCAAAGCAGCGTTATCAGAGGATTATTCCATCTCTCCGCCCTCTTAGTAATTGTCTCCAACAGATACACGAGGTGATTGTGTCCATTTATAACTAATGACCACAGATCCCCAGGTATGCCATGATCAACTTGATGAGCTTAAACATCTGAAATCAATTTCAGGGGAAAAAATACAATAATCATGGGGGTTACAAATATCAGATAGAAAACAAATAGGCAGTATATGGTGTGTCGCTCACCTGTTATTTCTAATGAAATCTATTCATGGCTAGACAAACTTACTGTACATAAATCATCTCTTAGGTGAGAACGTACTGTTTTTTAAAATGCTAGCAAAGAACAAAATAATCCCTGATTGTCATTTAATCTCTAGTCATGTGTGTTCTTTAATCTGATTCTGATGCTGATTGCTTCCAATCACAAAGGATGGCTACAATCATATTATTAATTGCCCATAAAGTGGGAGTGGATGTTCCACTTCGAGTTATTTGAAATTATCATTTTTATATGATATAATATTCAGGAGTGATGGAGTCATAATGTATTTCAAAGGTCAACGTCTACCCATATAATAGCTTGAGCATGAAAACTGTTGTCTTCTGAAAAGCTATCTACTGTGTAAGATACTGTTCAGTAACATTCTATTCAGTTAATACTGTCAAAGGTTAAAAAACAAAATTAAAGTTCTGTTTTAAATCCTTGAAGCCAGCTCAGCTGCTTTAGTAAAAAAAAAAGGTACTTCTTCTCAGGAGTTTGTGGAACTCCCTTGGGACTTATTTTTGTAATGAAGTCCATGAATCACTGAGTTAGATCCAAGGTTTTAAATGGTTTTTCTAAGCGTCCGCTATAAAACCACCTAGGTATTTGGCTGACCCTTATCCAGTCTTTTTTGTATTTCAAAACAAATAAGTTTTTGGTCTTTCCTTTCTGCAAGTTATAAACATCTCATTTAGATGCAGAGCACCAGGAGGCTGAAGAAGGCTGTTATTTGTCCTCGTCTTCTCAATAAGCCTTCTCCAAACTTAGTTGATCCAGCTAACTGTCAAACAATTTCTCTTCTCCCATTGACAGCAAAGCTTCTAGAAACATCTGCCTCCACCCAGTTACAGTAATATGTAGGAAGTCTAATATGTTAAACAGTTTTCAGGCGGGGGTTATTGATCAGAGGGTGTGGTCCCACTGACACCACAAATTGTAGCATTGTCCAAAGCCAAGTTTTATTATCTTCGGGTGTTGGAACAAGTCTCTGGATTTTCGATCCTTGCCAAAACAATTGCATGAAAATAAAAGTCTTCATTCACTCTTGCCTAAATGTTTGTAATTTCATCTATGCATAACTACCACAAAATGTAGTTGAGTTCTTTAGCATGTCAAGAACACTGGTACCAGGCTTAGTTTTAAAAGCTACTGCACTGGTTGCATATGCATAAGGTGGTGTCCTTTAAGCTGGCAGTGATGACACAGCCTTTATCTTAATCCTCCTTTTTAGGTCGAGCGTAAGCATTCGACCTAGTGTATACTTTTGGTATACTTCTTATGGTTTAAAGCAATTTCATTTTTTGGTTGCAGTGTCCTTTAAAAATTCTTGCTCACAGTTCTGCCCTTTTCTCCCTTCTTTTTCTGTTTCAGAGCGATGACCAACTACTGTATTATTACACTTTGGTATCTTTATCTGTTGCTGTGACGTACTACTTTGGCACTTCTTTGCAGCTCCCTTTTCACTGCGGGTGTTTTAGGCTGGTAGCTGCCTGCGTTTCATTGCAGCATTCCGTTCCTTCCACCTCCTCCTATGTCGCTGACATTTGTTTTGGCTTTATTCCAGTGCTGTCCTCACCTCTGGCTTCTAAAATACACTTATTTAACACAAGAAACACTCGGTCGTTTAAGTCACTGCTCACGAAAGCCACAGTATGCCCTTTTTGGTATAATGTAGCTAAACCTAGAAGCAATGATGTGAAATCTGCATAGCCTCGCATCTGGAGTTCCGGGGCCCGTCCCTGCCAGCATTCAGGACATCGCACACAGAGCATTGCTTATCTCCTTTATTGGGGACATAAATCTTCTCATTCTGCTCTGCTGCTATTAGCTTCATTAGAGCTTTGTTGAAGTGCGAGACAAGAATGTTTGCAAGACTTCATTCTATTAAAATAAAAATAAAATAAATTTCCAGCCTCATTTCCCATCGTCTCTTCGCAAGGGTTTGTGATTTCTGACGTCAGTAGCGGCCAGTGACCATAAACATTGTGAGGAAAAGATGAAATGATGAGGCAGAGTTGACCAATTTATGTGGAAAGAAAAGTCCAGAATTTACAATGCCAATAGCTCTAACTCAAGCAAACGCGAGACCTATTGCATTGCAAATGCTTGTTTTCTTAGCTAAGGAATTCAAAAAGTACATCCTGAGGAAACAGCTGCATTCTTCCTCATTTCTATGTTTTGATATTCCTTGGCTCAAGTAGGAGATCCTCTACTATCAAACACCAGCAGCGTGGAACTCTCTTTCATTGCAAATGAATCATGTCTGAAACTTCTTATCCTTCAGTAAACAGCTGAAAATGAATTGGTTCTGGCAAATATCCTCTATTTGGCTGGGTTGTATTACAACTGAAGAGAAGCTTATCTGTAGCACCAAGACACTCTCCAGGTAGGGTGGATGTCTGCACTAAATAAATATAAAAAGAGAAAAGAATAGAGATGAAAGTACACAATAGTGCACAAATCAAAAGTGAGCTCTTGACTTGTCCATGGCAGGACAGGCGAATGAAGGATGACAGCCAACTCCTCCCAGTTGATTTTCATCCATCTATATCTATCATTAAAATGTATCTGGAATCAACCACGGGAGACTTTTATCATTGTTTTGAATATCCATGTTAGTCATTCATAATGACACTGTAGCATTGTATCATCCCTGCCCCATGGTAACATGCATTTGTCACATTCACTTACCTATATTTTTTTACTATGTGCTTCATTAGTAAGCACTAGTCTTTGCAGTGCTTGTCTCTTTCTAAGCCAACTGTAACATTTTTGCAAGAGCTAGTTCTTTCTGAAATGCCCAATAATTTATTCCTAGGGGTTTTCATTTAAAGTAACTGCAACTTGCAAGTAAAACAAAATCATAGAACTACTGCTGCATAGATGCATGTATTTTCCTGCTGTCTTACATCAAAAATGTATTATCTCATGGGCCAGCGTGGTCTTTTACACCTGAGCAGCTCTGGGAATTCCAATGGTAGAGGGGATAGCAACTGTTTAATGTTGCTTTAAGTATTTCAAAAGGAAGATTTACTGTGTTCAGTAAAAAAAATGCTTTGTATTTCCTGGATTATTCTGAGGAACTCTCTTTACATACTCCACCACAATAAAATACAATAGGACTCAAATGACTCAAGACTTATATTGTGCTATGGACTTGGCACACTTGTCCCTGGTACATCTCCACATCCCTTACTACATCCCTTACGTCACCCTTTGCAGAATTATTTTGATGCAAAAGCTCATCAGCATCAGGGTCTTTTGCTATCAAGATGCACAAAGCATACGTGAACATGGAGGCAAGGTACTGTTTTTCAATCATGTGAGTCCTCTTCGGAGGAGGGAAATCCACGCCTTGCTGATATGCAAGGCTAGGTAGAAATCATGTGGTGAATGCTAGCTTCGGTATGTGCACAGTTCCAATGTGTTTGTTCTCATTACACGGTTTGTTATCCAACTGAAGCATACTGAGTGACTTCTTTTTTTCACTATCAAGTGTTTTCATGGAGGGCCCTCCCTTTTTAGGACGAGCCTAGGCAGCGCACAAGTGCTGCCTCTCGACATGCTGTAATCTACATCTGTGGACTTGCAACACGCCTATCTCATACCCATCACTTTCATTCGTTCCTTGGCCTGCCTTTCAAAATTCCCTTGATTTCGTAGGTAAATGCTTTACATTTGTCCCATCTTCAGGCTGCTTTGTTACCACCATAGAGATTGACCCTGTTACATGGATTATTGCACGACTGGCCACATATCTTAGTGTGGGGCACTACTTTTCTTTTGCCTCACAGCTTTGTGCTGCATGGCCGTATGTTGTTTCTTCCTCTTCCTTATTTTTGGCATGCTGCTGTTTCTTTGTGGTGTCTGCACAAAGGCTACCCGCTGAAGGGGGCTTTTTATTTTATGTAATCATTTTTTGAACAAAAAGTTCATATAGCGCAAACTCGATTGGAGGAGAGCTTTACATGATAACGTGAAGTTTCGTATAGAGGGAACTCGATCGGGGGAGCGCTTTACACGACTATGTGAAGTTTCATATAGCATGACCTCGATCTGGGGAGGGCATTACATGAGTACCATTTAACAAGATTAGCAGTTGCAAAATATACAAACTGGAGCATTTAACACAGAAAAAACCACAAAACTCCTCAAAGCAGCTCCCCGGCACTGCGGGAGAGTCGATACTACAATATTCACTGAACTCAGGAAACTCACCCCATCATGCTTTAATAGACATTTCTTTTTTTAAACATTTTAGCCCATAACTCAGCCTGTGGTGGTCCCACAATAATGGGGCCACCATTTAACCATTCAGCAGGACACCCTCTTTCTATCTAGGCCATCTCTGGGTTCCAACACTAGGCTGGGGAGGACCCCAAAATAGTAACCTCTTACACCATTCAATGTCTTTTTAATCTCTCTCGTAGCTGGACCTTTGGTTTTACAGCTGGGAGAGGTTTGTATTTTAAGGGCCTTGCTTGTAATAGTATCACAGTAGACCTGTTAAGCCTGAAAATGTATAAGGCACTACGCCCTCTATAGGCTACATATATGGTTACACTTCATTACTTTCTGCCATTCTGTTTTCATGTTGTTATGCCCTCAAGGGGCTGACTATATGGTTACATGACCATGTTTCTTACAAATGCTATTTTTATTAAGCTGTCCTCTAGGGGCTGTTCTGAGCATTACAATCAAGATACTACAATATTCGCTACACTCAGAAACTTGCCCTATAATGCTCTGCAAGCATTCCTTCAATAAAACATTTTTGCCCATAGCTCATCCAGTGGAGGTCCTAAGACAAAGGGGCCGCCATCAAAATGTTCAGCACGACACACAATTTCTGTCTAGGGCATCTATGGGTCCCCAACTAGGTTGGGGTGGGCCGCAAAATAATAACCTCTCACACCAGTGAGTCACAGTCAGTGTCTTTTTAAGTTCTCTCATGGCTGGAACTTTTGTTTTACAGCTGGGAGTAGTTTTTGTTTTAAAGGCCTTGTTTATAATATTATTCTAGTAGGCCTGCTAGGCCTTAAAATGTGTAAATGCACTAGGGGCTAAATATATGGTTACACTGCATTACGTTCTGCCATTCTGTTTTCATATGGCTACTCCCTCTAGGAGCGGCCTAAATGATTAAATCACCATGTTTATTAGAAATGTTATTTTTATAGTGGTGCTCTCTAAGGGCTGTTCTGAGCATTACAGTCAAGAAATTACAATATTCGCTACACTCGGAAACTCTCCCCATAATGCTCTGTGAGGCATACCTTTTACAAAATATTTCTGCCCATAACTCACTGCATGATGTGTTCTTTCTGTCTAGGTCATCGCTGGGTCCACACACTAGGTTGGGAGACCCCAAAATAATAATATAAACTATAAAAAATAAATAATGGCAATTTTTTCATGTTTACGAAGAAAGTAAATGGAAGCACATAAGTTCTATGCAGGGCCACTGGAATTATATGTCAGAGATGACCAAATTATGCAGCAGGGTTGACCAATTTATGTGGCAAGAAAAGTTCAATTAAGAATTTACATCACAAATTGCGCTAATTCAAGCAAGACCTACTGCATTGCAAATGCTTGTCAATCCTGGTCACTGCTGTCAGAAGCCTCCAAACATTGTTGCCGCCTAATCTGCTTGCTTGCCCAGTGTTCACCTGCTCCTTCCTTTATTTATATGATTCCTCCTTCCACATCTAGGAAGCTCTTCGATGCCTTTTTGCACCCACTGTCTACGATGCCACACTCAGCTTTTGACCTATTTTGTGGCCTTCCCTGCTAATCACCAGTGCGACGTAAGTATTTTTTTCAATAATCACCAAAAGAATGCATTTTCTAGGCACACATGTAGGGCCTCCCATAGGAAGTCAATATGCTTTTGAAGCTTTGTTGAATGTGTAAGGTACTGCCCTGTTTGAGAGTGTACAGAAGGGTGGACGTATAATCTTCTTTCCTATATGTTCTGGAGATTTGAAAATAGTAGTATAACTTGCAAAGACCTCCTGAAAGCGGTTGTTAGCCTTCTCCTGGCCATACTAGGTTCTCAGTAATATAGATATGATGTTAGGTTAAAGGATGGACCGAAATAAAATTACATTCAAATATATTTCCATTTCAATGGAGTGTGCAGTGATGCCTAATTTGGTAAAATGAATAAGGAAGGTTCAAACCGTCAGAGGAGTGAGAGGCTGAAATGCAATCCAAAATAGTCACTAGATTATGAACAGTTTTGTGTGTGTTTGTGGTGCCACAAACATGCAGGGTTAGCTGGACATTCCTTCCTTTATGTTATTACGTTTTTTATATAGCACTGTTCGTTGCCATGCGTTGTTGAAGTTCACATAAAATGCTTATTGCTTATTTGTGAATAAAATACATTGTACATGACTTCAGATTTATGTTTTGCTTTAGTTTCCCCCAGTGTGACATGCTTTTACTTTAGAGCCACTCCACCAAGGCACAACTTTGACTTGGTGTGCTGCATGTGAATCTGCAATGCCATTGTGTATTTAATCCTCCTCTATGCAGCATATTTGCACATCATTTTCGCATCTCCAGGCCATAACATATGCATCATGCTTGGAGGGCACCATGCAGGAGAGTCAACATGAACTGAATAGTATGAAAGAACTGCAGGAATGTTTTTGGTTAGTTAATAAGGAATTCCAGGACAGGGACACTCAAGACTGGAATGATGGAAACTACATAATTTAGATCAGTTGAGTAAATCACCTCTACCCAGCAGAACTCTGTCTGCTAGTGGGCCAAACCAGCGGCCTTCACATACATGATTTGAGGGAAGACAGAGTAAAATTACCAGACCCAAATCTCCAATTTTCCCATTACTACATAACTTGGGAGCTTTCTGTAGATCTCACATAATCAGAAATGTTGTTAAAGTCACCATCATCACCTACCAGAGGAAGTTATTGTTTTGATTACGTCAGCAATCACAGGCCAAAATCCTTTGGCACTGAGAGGTATCACAATTATGGGCTTTCGTATCATTATAAGATTACTTCAGTTTTATTAGGTCATAAAACCTTCAACACGTCTAGACAGGACTAAAGTAAACCTGTTTTAGGCAAATGAACAAGGGAAGATAAGGGAAGTGAAAACCCTCGTGACCATGTCTCTTCACCTAAGGGAGTGGCATGATTCTTAACCAACAGACACTTAGAAGATATACTATTTTTCACGAGTTAAAATTACTAACTAATAGTGAAGCAGTGTTAAAGGCTTAGGAAGATGCATATTGGCTGCTGGTATATACAGCTTGCTTCCTCTGAAAACTAAGATGTGTTATATACTTATGCTCAAAGTAAAAGAAATTCAGACATGGCTGACCTTACAGAATATATAACTGTCATAACCGAATACAGTATCAGCAGCACTTATACTACCTATTTATTCCAACCATTAAAAAAATCATCTGTGGGCTTGTGCAAAAAACACACTGACATTTAAAACCCATAAAACAGGGACACTTGCCAGTTATACAAAACTTACATAAATATAACTTGCTCCACTGTGATGCCTACTTATGACTGCACATGTTACATCCTTGATGGCATCTGAAATCTATGGCAGTGCAAGTTATACTGATGTCAGTTTTGTGTATAGTAATTTTCCCTGTTTTATTTTTAAACTGTAGTGCCTTTAAAGTGAATTTCTAAGTTTCAATTTTAGATATAAAGGTGTCTGCTGTTCCATCCATACTGTTCTCCTGTCAGTTCCTAAGCTGACACTGCCAACACTTAACAGCTACCTTTGAACTTTCTTTAAAGCCATCTATTGAAAGGTCATACTTTTAAATGAGGGTGAATACGTGCTTGAAAGAAATGAAAGCAAACATAAAACACATAAATTACCTTTGCGGTGTCCGCTTCCTTGAAAATCATATAGGGCTCTGCACATTCACCAATATCGCCTTGTTGTAAAACTTTTTCCAGCTGTGAAAAAATACAGATTTCGCATATATAAGCAGAATAATTATGAATGTAAAGTTGCATATATTCAGTGCAACTTAAAATATAATTTAGCACTGGGTCATAGCACAACTGTGGCACATTCAATGTGCATTGTGCGCTAAATCAGTGCCAAAAAACTGCAGGTGTAGCAGACTCGTGCCCAGAACAGAATATGTTTGCAGAAAGCATTTCCCCCATTGGCAGGGCCTATAACTGAGGCCCCTGCCTTGCTCTGTTATGTTGTCCTCAAGTTTCTTCCTTTCAGCGAGGAAAAGAAAAATGTGACTTACCCAGTAAGCATCTGTTTATGGCATGTAGTGCTGTATATTCACATGCTCTGCATTCTTCTGCCATCTAGTGTTGGGTCCGTAAGGTTTTATGTTGTTTTTCTTCGAAAAGTCTTTCAAGTCACACGGTGTAGTGACTGCTCCTCTTGTTGGTAATGAGCATTGGCATCGACCCCTTTGTTAGATTGTTTTCCAGCAGGCGGTTGAGAATGGAGTGTGGTGGAAGAGAAAAAATGAGATGTCCTTGCAAAATGAATGTATGAATAATGGTGAAGATACTGCAACGGACTGGTGTCCGGGGAGGAGAGTGGGTGCATGTGTATCTACAGCACTACATGCCACAAACAGATGCTTACTGGGTAAGTAACATTTTCCGCTTGATGGCGTGTGTGGCTGTAGATATACATGCCCTGCGAAGACGGTAAAGCAGTCCCTCAATTTTTTTTTTATTGCGTGCGGACAGGGAAAAGAAAAAAAGAAAAATACATATTACTACTTAAATCAGAAGAGCCTAAATAGTAATAATTACTTCACATAATCAGATAGGGCGTTCACAATAAATTATCAAAAAACATAACATAACAAAGAATATCTCCTCTGACATCAGATCATTTGTCAAACCCCACAAATATGGTGGAATTTCAGGGTGGATCCTCTGACTTTAGCTATTTGACGTTCTAGTTCGTATACTTCACTTCTATCCACCACTCCGCACATTTTGGAGGAAGTAAAGACTTACAATCCCATACAATAATAACTCTGGCTATAGCGAGAGTGTAAATCTCCCAGTCGGTAGCACCTAGGCTCAGAAGAATCTTTTAAAGTGTAAGTATCCTTGCTTGGGATTGACCTTTAACTATCTGGCGTTGGGACAAAAACCAGGATAGTATTAGTTCTGGACATGTGGCAACCTTATGAATATTGTCACCTGCTTCAACAGCACAGCGTGAGCAGGCAAATGAACTATTACACCATTTGGACAATTTAGAAGGGCTAATTTAAAAATCAAACTTTGTGCGGTAAAGCTGACCTCTTAGTCTTGTAGGAGTGACAATTTTACAATAGTGAATAATAATGTTAGAAACCGAAACCACCTCTTTTAAATCAGCAGACCCTTTATCAGCACAATTGCTGAGAGTAATTAAGAGAGTACTGGAGGAGGCAGCCATATTTTTCTGAGATACCACACAGCTGCTTAGCAAAAATCAGTTGTGTCATCTCGGATTGAAAGAACAGGGTATCTATATTGCTACTCTCACACAGTAAGGCAGACTGAATCTGCAGGTATTTAAAAGAATTGCTACGATGAATAGTAAATTCTGACTGCAAATCTATAAAAGATTTGGCCCGGACTCATCAAACAAATCACCTAGCCGCTTAATCCCCAGCCACGGCCAAGTGCCAAAATAGGGAGGAGTAAAACACTCCGGTAGATCCGGATTGTCCAACAAAGGCATATAGGCATGAAAATGTTGAATTTTCAAAAACCTCCTCATGTTAAGCCAGGTTTTTTGAAGAGCTATCTCGGTTTTCAATCTAACTTTTTCGAAGTAGTTACAGCCTTTAAATTTAGTGCTCCTGCTGAGAGAATACTTTATATCTAAAATAGTAAGAACCCAATTATCCGAGTAGGATTCGTAAAACATACTGACACAGTCAGCCATACTAGACCACTAACAAAAACACCAGTCAAGGAGTGCCCACCAAACTTCAGTTATTGGGAGCTTTAGCATTTTTAACGATCTCTGCTCTTTCTTTTTTGCCATATAAATCCAGTGATTATAGAGTCCAGCATTTTAAAATATCTACCTAATAAAAATATCTTTTAATTAAATCGATTCGTCCAATAAAAGAAATGGGTATCAAGTAGTAATCCCAGAGACCTTAATTGTGCAGTGTAATTATATTCATAGCACAGCTTTATTGTGGGAGCCAGGCAAAATGCCCAAACACCTTGCTCGAGTCGTCACTCTTTGATCAGAGTTCATCTCGCCCTCACAAGAAACAATTGTGTTTTATGTGCATTAGCCTGAGACACTCTTAATTGTTGTCTCAGAACAGTAAGAAAATATTAAAACATCATCTGCATACATGGCCAGCATGGAAGGAAGTGACACATACGGATTGCTGGAAACATTTCTGGGAAGAAGTCTAATATATGGCTCCATATAAAGTGCGTAAAGAGCGGGTGAAAGCGGGCAGTTCGGTTGAGTGCCACACAAAATAGAAATAAAGGGTGTTAGTGCCTTTTGTATGCTGATCTGTGCTTTGGGAAACTTATAAATGTATTTAATTGCTTTAACAAAGCTAGGGCTGAAGTTAAACTGAGCAAGCGTTTCCAAGAGAAACTTCCAGGATATGCAATCAAAGGCTTTCTCACGTCGAGTAGGATGATGTTAAGTGGTTCCTGGGCAGTTTCAGTGGGGTTGATTAAAGACGTGATTACATTTGCATGGATGGTCATATCTTTTCCTGGGATAAAGCCATGCTGTTCCAATGATACAAGCTTTCAGATAACCAGATTTACTTGATTAGCCAACAGCTTGGTAAATCTGTTAGAATCAGCATTAAGAACTGAGATTGGTTGATATGAGCAACATTCAGTTGGATCTTTATCCTTTCTTTAAAAATAGTGTGTTAATGGCTTCATTCCAAGAAGTAGGGACTTCACCTGTGCTCCAGACTTCTTTTTACACCTCTGCAAGACATGTGGCGATTATAGCTGCGAGAATCTTATGCATCTCTGATGGAATGAGATCCAGCCTTGGTGCTTTTCCTGGAGGCAGGCTAGTAATGACCCTTCTAAGTTCATTCACCTTAATTGCAGCATCCAGTAACTCATTGTCACTCCTAGCTAATTTGGGTAGACCTATGAGATCTAAATAATCCTTAATGTGTTTTAGATTGCACCAGATCTCCTCTTGATTCAGCCCAGAATAGTATGCCATACGCTTAGATACAATGTCACAGTGGTGGGTGCAGACTCTTCCTGTGGCATCTTTAATGTGTGTGATATTAGTTCTAGGTGCGTAAGCCCTACCAACACAAGCCAATAGTTTGCCAGACTTCTCCCCTATTTCACAATTCCGAGCTTGTAATAGAAAAGATTTACTATTTATGCGAGCCGTTAATAGGCCGAAAATGAGCCATCGCAGTCCCATAATTTTTAGGTATGTGGCTTGAGCTCTACTAGAGCAAGATACAGTATGTGTCATATGCAATTGAGTAAGACTTTTCAATTGAGCCCTAATGGATCACTCCTCTTCATTATCCACCCTTGAGAACTGGGCAACAAATGATTTTGAGATACCCCTGATATAAGCTTCAAATGTGGCCCACATCACAAAGGGGTGAACGGAGCCTAGATTAATTACAAGAAATTCCTGCGTGCAAGCATGGAGATATTGAACGTAATCGGCACAGTATAGTATATACTCAGGAAAGTATGAGCGACACACAATGGTGTTAGCAAGACAGTTACATTCCCATTTGAGTCCAGTAGTCGAATGATCGGAGTTAAGTAGATGCAGAATCTCAGATTTACAGATCGAGGCAATCGAGCTGCTACTCAGACAAAAGTCTATGCAAGAGTACTGTCTATGGGGCCTAGAAAATAAGTTATAATATCGGGAAGTGGATTCTGCTCCCTCCAGATATCCAGACTTAAATTATGCATCATATCTATTATACTATTTCTAGTGCTACTCATATGGGCTGTAAAGGCAGCGTTAGTAGTATCAAACGTCAGATTCAATGTGCAGTTAAAATCCAAATATGATAATAGATAAATTAACCTCACTAATTTCTAACATCATATTAGCAAAAAATCACAGATTGGTTGGTGATCAGTAATTTCTGCCCCTATCCATCTTGCCTCTTGATCTACTTTAGATCTCATTACCCTGAGTGATTTGTTAAAAATTATAATGATGACCCCCCTCTGACCTGAGCAAAATGTAGCACTAACCACATTGTATATTCTTGGTACACTATACCCCCGACAGCACTGAGCTATAGAGTGAATATTGGCCTCTTTTTTAGAGCGATGTGTCTGGAGAGTCAAGATATCTGGTCTAATTAGCAGTCCATTTAATCATCATAGCATCAGATTGGGCAATATCTTTGGCAGACGCTATGCTCTCTAGCACTCCCACTATGCGCAGATTTGATCTGCTGGGTTGATTTTCCAGATCCTCGCGTCTGCATTTGAGGAATTCATTTTCTCTGTAATCGCCTCCTGCTCGCCCTCTGTGTTGTTTGTGTTTCCAGTCTCTGCAGCTTATTGTCAGTTGCTTTATGTGTATCCGTGAAGTCGCTGAGTTGGTGATCAATAAAAGAATACTTTGAGTTTTAAGTTCTCAAATTTATCATCTTGTGCGGCCTGGTTCTTTTTAACAGATTGAATTTCTTTTGGAATCGTTTTCAGTAGGGACTTGGTAGACTAAGAAGATGAGGAGCAGTTGGACGCTGCCGCTGAATCCTCTGTCTCAGAAATGGCAGATACGGATGAGATATCCAGTTGACTAGGCTTATCACAGCCCCCTTTCCTGATGTCGTTATGTGGTCTTGTTTTCTGATGCCCTGGTTCGGATCTTAGTTCAGGAAACCCTGTTTGTAAGGCGTATGATGCGTATCTTTGCAATGCTTTGATATTAAACTGGATCTCTTGGGATTGACAAAACCGGATCATTGTCTCTTGGGCCTTTAGCTTTAGAGAGAATATAAAATGCTCCCTGTGCAGATGAGTTAGAACTCAAGGTGATGCCTCCTTCTGGATCCTGTCTCAGTACATTAGGAAGACTACGTCTTGGTAGAAGAAATTTTGTCGGACTCCTACTGCTGATATTCTGCAGTGCACATGGAGCTTCAAGGTCTTGTGAATTCAGATTACCAACAGCAGGGATTAGCTTGTCAGTCCTTCCAACTGACGCCCCTGAAGACTGCTCCACCGAAGAACCCCCGGGGGAGGACATTGAAGGTGTTGACGCAATCACCGCCTCATTGGGCACACTAACAATGCCAGGTCTACTTATAACTGTCCCCACTGAATTATCGCCGGAGTCAGTGTGAATTTGATTATATTGGTCCTGGAAGGAGGCTGAGAGCAAGCTGACACCACATTATCACATGAAGTTCTTAGGATTAGATCCAATGTCAGTGTCCCCTGTCCCAAAGCTGCTAGGCTATATCCCACACAGAGACTGTTTGTTACATGTAGGGTAGAGACTGAGTACCACTTATTAGGCTTATTAAACTACTATCCTGCAACTTACTCCCAGGGGACTTTTCACTATCATTCATATTAGCCATAATGATTGTGCCATGGCTGCTGTCAGTTTCTACCTCCGCTTCGGCCTGAGAATGTCATAGCCCTCCAGGGGAAACTCTGAGCTTTTTGTGACGCCTTCTGCCGCCACTTACGTTTGTAATATTTACAAAGGTCTGGGTTTGAAATGACAGGGTTTCTGTTTTTAAAACTTCTGGGCCTGGATTTAATAATAGCCATTATCTGGATCAAAAAGTACTCCTCCCCCTCAATTGGGGCTGTATTACAGTCTCATGCTCAAATTTACAGAAACTCACTCCCCCCACCCCCCAGTGCCAAACAGTTCTCCTACCGTGGAGTCAGTCATTTAACTTCAGGCACATCTTATTAACTTCTAGGGCTGGCTCCTAGGACTTTAAATCTTCCTTCACCTTGCTCAACGCGGATCCATCTCAGAAATCCAGGAAGAGCTACGAAGGACTGTCCAGGGATCTAAATCCATCCAAAGCCACCGTTGGAGGCTCGCAGTGGGGTACACCAGTGCCAGCTTGACTCTAGCTAATTCCAGGTATGTTCTCCGGCGTCCGCTCCATACACTATGTGCCGTCAGGATGCTCCACGGCTCCACTATCCCTTCGTCCACTCCTCAGTGCATCAAGACAGAAAAAAGCAAACAACGCTGGCGGCTGTGTTCTCCGGTGCCCCTCAGAAGGACCTCAGCCGTCAGCCAGCATCTTTACCGGGGTGTAAGCAGCCAGTCCATAAGGAAAGTGTCACAGAAAGGTAAGCACCCCAGAAGCTACAGTGCTCCTGCCACGGCGCTCGTCATGCCGGCCACCATATTGCAACAGAGCCTCTAAAAGCAGTGGCTCACCTGTGGGTGTTGCAGTGGTCTGGAAAAGAGTATGGAGCAACACCTGTCCTACATTGGTGTGCTAAAACATCCACACAATAATGTTTGGTGAAGGTGTGTGGTGTAGACCATGTAGCTGCCTTGCATATAACTGCTATGGGAATATTACCTAAAAAGGTCATGGTTGCTCTGTTTTTACGAGTGGAATGAACTCTAGGAGGAACAGGTAATGGTCTTTTGGCTTTAGGATCGCAGGTCTGGATACATTTTACAATCCGCCTGGCTATACCTGATTTAGATATAGGGTTGCCTATGTGTGGTGGTGAAAAGGCAACAAAGAGCTGTTTGGTGTTTCTAAAGATTTTAGTTCTATCAATGTAGAACACATAAGCGCTCTCTTAACATCTATAGTGCGGAGAGCTCCTTCAGCAACAGAATCTGGCTGTGCAAAGAAGAGAGGCAATTTGATAAACTGGGGTTGGTGCAAATAACTACGTTATTCTTGTGTATTTGGAAAAGGAGTTCTTACAGGGTTAAAGTCTGGATCTCACTTACATGCCTACGTGAAGTCACAGCAACTAGAAATGTCACCTTTCACAATAACAACTGAAGGGGGCATTAGTGTAAGGGTTCAAAAGGTGGAACCATGAGTCTTGTGAGTACAATATTAGGATTCCAGGATGGCACGGGGGGAGTCCTTGGTGAATAATTCATTGAAGTCTTTCCATGAAGGGTTTGATTACTGGGATTTGAAGAGTGAAAGATGCTGTCTTTTTTTAAGGTAAGCAACTATGACAGCCAGATGTAGCCTTAAGGATGTGTACGCCAATTTTGCTTTTTTGAAATGAAGAAAGTATGAAAGAATGCACAGTGACTTTGAAAGCGTCCCATTGTTTGGATTGACAATAATAAACAAATGCTTAAATTTTGCAGCATAACATACTATAGTGTGGGGCTATGTGCCTTTTTAAGAATATCCATGCACTCCTGAGGGAGGTTAAGGTATCCAAACTCTATTATCTAAGAGGCCATATAACAAGGTTTAATTCCTTGGGATTTCGGTGCCTGATTTGACCATAGTTCTGAGTGAGAAGGTCCGGATTGAGGGGAAGCTTCCCTGAGGAACTACTGATAGTTTTAAGGGGGTGGTGAATCACAGTTGTCAGGCCCATGTGGGGCAACTAAAATCAGTGTGAGGGATGTTTGCCTGAGATTCTGAATCAGAAACGGTAGGAAAGGGGGAGACGGAAAAGAGTGGGAAAATATCCCTGACCAGTTCATCCACAGCATTGCCTTTGGACTGAGGGTACAGGAACCTGGAGGAGATGTTTGTGCATTTTGCATTTTCTTTTGTTGCAAATAGGTTTATGTCTGGGAACCTCCACTTTTGAAAGTAATGGAACAGGACTTGTGGGTGGAGTTCCCATTCATGGACTTGTTGCTGCATCCAGCTGAGGAGGTCAGCAAAATTGTTGTGTGTCCCCAGAAGATGTTCCACTAGTAGATGGATGTTGTGGCAAATGGCTCAACAGCAGATCTTCTGAGATACACTGGACAGTTTTGGAGAATGTATCTCACCCCTCCCTTTCTGCACATAATACATGGTTCTCATGTTGTCTGGGCGGATCAGAACAACTGTGTTGAGGAGATGAGGTACAAATGCTTTCAGCACTAGCTGAACTGCAAAAGGTTCTGGGCCGCTAATGTGCATACTGCACTGTTTGGGATCAAATAGACCTTGGACTGTGAGATCCTGAAGTTGAGCACTCCTTCTTGTCTGTGAATCATCCGTTGTTAGGATGGTCTGAGGTACATGGGTTAGGAAAGGCCGGCACTTTAACAGGTTGTTTTTATTCTAGCACTGCAGAGAGCATGGGTGCAGCTGTCTACCAACACTAGATCTTCCAGACGACCCTGTGATTGAGAACATTGACATGCTAGACATTCCTGCAACAGACGCAGGTATAGACAAAATTTGGCACTATGGCGATGCAAGAGGCCATCATGGCTAGAAGTCTCATGACACATCGAAGTGTGACTTGGTGATTGGGGCGAAAAGTTGTGTTTGGAAGTTTTGTATTCTTGCTGCACTGGGATAAGCTAATCCCAGTTATGTGTTTAGAATAGCCCCAGTATAGGGCTGAATCTGTAGAGGCTGAAGATGAGATTTATGGAAAGCGACAGTGAAGACTAGTTGATGAATCAAGTCTATGGTGATTTGCTAAGCCAGTCATCTAGATATGGGAAGGCATGAATGTTTCATCCGAGTAAGTGAACTGCTACCACTGCAAGACATTTTTTGAACACCCATGGTGCAGTGGCTACCCCAAACAGGAGAACTTTGAACTGGCAGTGGTGGCCTGCTATCGCAAATCTGAGGTATTTGCGATGTACTGGGTGTATAAGGATGTGAATGTAGGCATATTCAAGTCTAGTGCTGAGAGGAAATCGCTTTGCTGAGGGAGTGGGATCACATCCTGAAGAGTTACCATGTGAAAATGCTCTGACAGGATGTAATAAATTAATGGCATGAGATCTAGATCAGCCTTGAAGACCCATATTTTTTGGGATTTGAAAGTACAGGAGTATACTCCTGTCCCTTGATGCTGTGTAGGAACTGGTTCTATGGCTAAGGCTTGGAGAGCCTGAACTTCCTGTTTGAGCAGAATGAGGTGTTCTGGAGAAAAAGTGTGAGTGAAAGGGGGAATGTTTGGAGGTGAGGAAATGAGCTCCAGACAGTAATTACGTTGGTTAATATCCAACACCCGTTGATCTGCTGTTATATTTTGCCAGAAAAGGAGGAATTGTTGTAGACGTACCCTGACAGGTGTTGAGTAGTCAGGGGAAGGAGAAGGGAGTCACTGCTTTGTGGCAGCAGAGGAGCCACATGTGGAGGCTGCCTTGCCCCTTCTTTTGTTATTATTTGCCCTGTTTGAACCCCTGTAGAAGCCTCTATGGGGGGGGTGGCTGTCCTTGGCCTTTGCAATAGGAGAATGAGGTGTTTGTGGATGTGATCTTGGAGCCTGGTTTACATGATGGTCGGAAAAAGGGTCCACATATTTTAGGGGTTTGTAAGGCACCCATTGATTTAGCCAGCTCAGTGCCCTCCTTCATTTTTTCAAGTGCCTGGTCGACCTCTGGGCAGATGAGGTTTGTTGTACCTCAGTCTTCAAGCCGGATGCAAAAGGATGCTAGTGTTAATTCCTCTGACAGCTACATCAGCGGAATATAAAGTACACCGGATTGATTTATTGGAGATAAGTTGTCCCTTAATAATTATCTCTTGGACACTCTTCCTGTGCTTTTCTAGGTGGTTTTGGAGGAGTTCCTCCATTCCGTCCCAGTGGGCAGAGTCATATCTGGCTAACAGGCCTTGAGTGTTTGCTATACGCCCATGGTTGGCGGCTGGGGCTGCAATCTGTTTTCCAGAGGCATCTATAATCTTGCACTCCTTGTTAGGGGAGCAGAGCATCACTGGTTACTTCAGAGTTTACTCTTTTCCTAGCTTTGGAGGCCACCAAAGAATAAGGAGGAATTTGGCCTCTAATGAAAATGGGGGCTGAGGGAGAAGCCGTATATTTGTTTCCATGTGTGATATAATGATGCATGCCCTAGCTGAATCTTTAAAAATATCTTCTGAATGACTCAATATTTCCTTCAGAATTCGGAGGTACTGTATTGCCCGGTAAGAGGTGGAGAGGGTTTCAAAGAGGAAATCATTCTCAATGGGCTCCTTATTTAAGGGTACATGATGACATGTGGCCACCCTATCGATAAGCTCCTGAAAAGAAGTGGAATCATCTGGGGAAAGATGGTGTGGCCGGGTAGACCTCTGGGTCGGTGCCAGTATGTGGATCAATATCATAGGTTGGCCAAGGATCTGTGTATTGGGAGAAAAGGAGAGTGTTATCCCCTGTTCTCTGGTCACCCGTAAAAGTGGGTTACCCTGTGAATGAGGAGATGAGGGTGAAGGTGATGTAGGTAGTGGTGTAGGAGAGATAGATAGAGGACGGTGTGCAGCAACAATCTTTATACGTCCTCTTCTGTTTGGCAGGAGACACAGGTACATCAATAACCTCTGCAAATTAAAGCTGTTTTTTTTTATGGGATAGTGACAACAGTTTTAACCAAGACATGGCCCGTCTGTGGCTGTATATGGGATTGTGTCTGTTTAGCATCAAGAGTTGCTTCAACTTATGGAGGATGGGTTCAATAGAGGTGCTTGGCTCCGAAGGTGGCCAAAGCGCTCCTACGATTCAAGGTCAAAACAGTCGGTGTCAAGGCACTGGTCTTTTCAGTGATGAGGTGGTCAGTGCAGACTGGGAGCCCACAGTTGTTGTCGCAGAAGGGGGAACTGGTCAGCTTGGCACCAAGATAATATGCTTAGACTTTGGTTTCAGTGCAGAGCTTGAGGGCGGGGCATCGGAACGAGTCTTTCGGTACTGACCTTGGCCTAAAGGCAATGGTTTGCTTTGGTGGGAGGTGGTGGTTTCATCGGCACGACAGGGGTGTCTGTACTCACTGTACGTTGCACTGGAGGGAGATAATGCATCTTGAGGACTGTGTCTACGTTAGACTTCGAGCCCCCAAATGAAAAGTCCTCTTCCTCAGCTGCTGAGGAACTCAGCATCTTGTTCTCCACAGACATTCGGAGTCTCTTCGATCTCCTATCTCTGCATCTCCTGACGGCAGGCTTTTCGATCCAATAGAGTTTTCATAGGTTTAAAAGACTGGCAAGCCTTGCAGTCCTCCTCTCTTTGGTCTGGAGACAAACAGAGATGGCAGACTTGGTGTTGATTGAATTAGGAAAATGGCGTCTTGAAATGCGTGGCCCAGAGGGCTTCTGTCAGAACGCATTCATTGGAAGGGTGATTTTTCTGGTCCCGAAACGCAAGGAATGGAGGTTCACGTTCGGCAACAATACCAACCGTGGGGGATGTAGACCAAACAGAGAGTCAGACCCGGAGCTCAGATAAACACAACCGGACCCCAGAGCGAAGAAAACAATCCAGCAATAGAGTTGATGTCCATGCGGATTAGCAGCAGGAGAAGTTACTACACTCCGTGACTCAGAAGAGTTTTTAAACAACAATAAATTGCAGCCTTTCGAACCAACACTAGAAGGTAGAAGTATACAGATTATGTGTTATCTACAGCCACACATCCCTTTAAACACATTTTCCCTTTGATCTGGTAACCACACAAGAGCATAACAAACAATCAATTGCATCAAAGCAAAGTTAATATTAATGGAACATATAACTACATGCAACGGAGTTCAGAGAAGTACATTTGTCAGGTGATTTGTAGAGAATTATGCCCTGAACAGCACTGTTAAATCACATCTTCCACAAGTCTGAGTTCTATTGTGCCTGGTTCCAACTTTTCAGGAAGTAATGACATACAGATTTCAACAATGGGAAACAGCTTTTATTACACTGGATCTTGACCACACTGTCTTTACTACACAGGTGAGAACCATGTAGGCAAGTACTTGCACTTTTACCACGCAGTACATTACCACACAGGTAAGTCTTATTTTTAATAACATACTTTTTATGTTACTTGAAAAAAACGGTTTAGGTATGCGTAGAGATAAAGGATAGCTTTAGGGTTTAGAGGTGGACCAAGGTAAAAGAAAGTAAGGGTGAATTTACGGTTTAGGGATGGGTAGACGTAAAGGGAGGTAAGGGTGATTTTAGGGCCTCATCGCCTTCTCTTGATCTTCTTTATACCGTTTTCATAAGGGCTCTTGTGGGAAGATAAAGCTTCTTGGAAGCTTTTTTCATTTCAGTTCACAATACAGTTTTGGCAAGGAGGACTTCTTTTGTTTTGTTTACATTTTTCGACCGCAAGATGCAATTTTTAACTTTTCTACTTCAGCTTCCTTACAAGAATTTTCTATTAATTATGGAATTTTTGACTCCAAATCCTTTTTTCAATCTCAATCATGCTCACAAATTAAGTCTACTTCTAAAGGCTTAGACTTCCTGGTGACTTTAGTCTTAGGCCCAGAAGAATGTATGTTTTCAACACTTTAATCACGTAAAGCTGGTTTCAAGATCAATAGCTGTATCTGCTTTTTAAAAATGTGTTTAGGAAATGAATCCTGGAACTCATGACTATATAAAGATATTTCATCAATGGTAAATTCAACCTAGTGACAACCCCTTCCCCCATGAGCCTCCACAACCTTTTTACCTTTATTACAAGAAACACATCTTGAGAAGGATACGTAATGGAAAATATTGCAGATCTAGCCAGTGTGCTAATGGCAGCAGAAGGCACATAAGGACGCAGCATTCCTTTAACTTGTTCAGAGTTCAAATCAAAGTAAAGATTTTCTGAAATCTAAAAGGAAAAATCAGAAGGTAAAGATTATAGCGACAGACATTCAAATTCACGCATTAAACTTCAAAATACTGATTTCAAGTTTATTTTAAATTCATTAGATAATGACAGCGCTGTAAGAGTTGTAGCATAATTGAAAGAGTAGAATGTTTTAATATTTTAGCACTAGACATGAACCTGAACCTAAATGCCCATAATGGCAATGTAAACTGAATCATTTATGCTGCATTGTACTGGAACCAACACAGGGATGATGTTTAAAGAGGTAGTGTAATTACTGAACTTCCAATCAAGATGTGAGCATTTTTTGGCATCAGCAAAATGGAAGTTGCGGTTCAGGACTCTGGGTCAAACAACTATACACTTGGCATATGTGGCAGTTGAACCTAATCAGAAGCCGGATGGAACGTGCAGAGACAGACAGAACAGTGTCTTGCAGCAGAGGAACACTGGGAAGATAGTGTGCTTCTGAAATGCATGATACAAAGACTTAAAAGCCCTTGCATCGTTAACAGTTTCAGCCCTCTATGATATCTAAGTAATTAACAACTGCATTTGAATTGTACATAAAGGCATTGTGTGCTACTGTACTGTCACTTACATTAAGAAGACATTTCTGTAATGACTCATGTAAGGAAATGCCTCCTTGGCATGGTTACCCCCTGACTTTTTGCCTTTGCTGATGCTAAGTTATGATTTGAAAGTGTGCTGGGACCCTGCTAACCAGGCCCCAGCACCAGTGCTCTTTCCCTAAACTGTACCTTTGTCTCCACAATTGGCACAACCCTGGCACTCAGGTAAGTCCCTTGTAACTGGTACCCCTGGTACTAAGGGCCCTGATGCCAGGGAAGGTCTCTAAGGGCTGCAGCATGTCTTATGCTACCCTAGGGACCACTCACTCAGCACATACACACTGCTTCACAGCTTGTGTGTGCTGGTGGGGAGAAAATAACTAAGTTGACATGGCACTCCCCTCAGAGTGCCATGCCAACCTCACACTGCCTGTGGCATAGGTAAGTCACCCCTCTAGCAGGCCTTTCAGCCCTAAGACAGGGTGCACTATGCCCCTACAGTGGCTAAGCAAAACCTTAGACATTGTAAGTGCGGGGTAGCCATAAGAGTATATGGTCTGGGAGTCTGTCAAACACGAACTCCACAGCACCATAATGGCTACACTGAAAACTGGGAAGTTTGGTATCAAACTTCTCAGCAAAATAAATGCACACTGATGCCAGTGTGCACTTTATTGTAAAATACACCCAGAGGGCATCTTAGAGATGCCCCCTGAAAACATACCTGACTTCCAGTGTGGGCTAACTAGTTTTTGCCAGCCTGTCACACACCAGACATGTTGCTGGCCACATGGGGAGAGTGCCTTTGTCACTCTGTGGCCAGGAACAAAGCCTGTACTGGGTGGAGGTGCTTCTCACCTCCCCCTGCAGGAACCGTAACACCTGGCGGTGAGCCTCAAAGGCTCACCCCCTTTGTTACAGCGCCACAGGGCATCCCAGCTAGTGGAGATGCCTGCCCCTCCGGCCACTGCCCCCACTTTTGGCGGCAAGGCTGGAGGAGATAATGAGAAAAACAAGGAGGAGTCACCCCCCAGTCAGGACAGCCCCTAAGCTTTCCTGAGCTGAGGTGACTCTTACTTTTAGAAATCCTCCATCTTGTAGAAGGAGGATTCCCCCAATAGGATTAGGGATGTGCCCCCCTCCCCACAGGGAGGAGGCACAAAGAGGGTGTAGCCACCCTCAATGACAGTAGCCATTGGATACTGCCCTCCCAGACCTAAACACACCCCTAAATCCAGTATTTAGGGCCCCCCAGAACCGAGGAAGATAGATTCCTGCAACCTAAAGAAGAAGGACTGTTGACCTGAAGCCCTGCAGTGAAGATGGAGACGGCAACTGATTTGGCCCCAGCCCCACCGGCCTGTCTCCCTACTTCGACGAAAACTGCAACAGCAACGCATCCAACAGGGACCAGCGACCTCTGAAGCCTCAGATGACTGCCCTGCATCCAAAGGACCAAGAAGCTCCCGAGAACAGCAGCCCTTTTCAACAAACTGCAACTTTCTGCAACAAAGAAGCAACTTTAAAGACTTCACGCTTCCCGCCGGAAGCGTGAGAATTTCCACTCTGCACCCGATGCCCCCGGCTCGACCTGTAGAAAACAAACACCTCAGGGAGGACTCCCCGGCGACTGCGAGCCAGTGAGTAACCAGGGACTACCCCCCTGAGCCCACACAGCAACGCCTGCAGAGGAAATCCAGAGGCTCCCCCTGACCGCGACTGCCTGTAACAAGGGACCCAACGCCTGGAACCAACACTGCACCCGCAGCCCCCAGGACCTGAAGGAACCGAACTCCAGTGCAGGAGCGACCCCCAGGCTACACTCTACCTAGCCCAGGTGGTGGCTACCCCGAGGAGCCCCCCCCCCCCTGTGCCTGCCTGCATCGTTGAAAAGACCCCCGGGTCTCCCCATTGCTTTCTACACAAAACCCGACACTTGTTTGCACTCTGCACCCAGCCGCCCCTGTGCCGCTGAGGGTGTACTTTCTGTGCCTGCTTGTGTCCCCCCCCGGTGCCCTACAAAACCCCCCTGGTCTGCCCTCCGAGGACGCAGGTATGCCTGCTGGCAGACTTGAACCGGGGCGCCCCTGTTTCCATTGAAGCCTTTGTGTTTTGGGCACCTCTTTGACCTCTGCACCTGACCGGCCCTGAGCAGCTGGTGTGGTAACTTTGGGGTTGCCTTGAACCCCCAACAGTGGGCTACCTTGGACCCAGCTTTGAACCCTGTAAGTGTTTTACTTACCTGTGAACTTAACAATTACTTACCTCTCCCAGGAAATGTTGATTTTTGCAGTGTCCACTTTTAAAATAGCTTATTGCCATTTTTGTCAAAACTGTACATGCTATTGTGATTATTCAAAGTTCCTAGAATACCTGAGTGAAATACCTTTCATTTGAAGTATTACTTGTAAATCTTGAACCTGTGGTTCTTGAAATAAACTAAGAAAATATATTTTTCTATTTAAAAACCTATTGGCCTGGAGTAAGTCTTTGAGTGTGTGTTCCTCATTTATTGCCTGTGTGTGTACAACAAATGCTTAACACTACCCTCTGATAAGCCTACTGCTCGACCACACTACCACAAAATAGAGCATTAGAATTATCTCTTTTTGACTCTGTGCACACTATTTCGTACTTTGAAATAGTATATAAAGAGCCAACTTCCTACAACTCATGTTAAATCTTTAAGAGAAACATGTTGGACCATGCGTGCCTCAGTATCTGCAAGTTATGTGTTTTGGAACATAACTTATAAGTTCCGTTTTCAAATGACAAATGTCATTTTAATAACACCCAGCATAGATTAATTGATTTCAAAACACTTGTTGCAATCTGTTAAGATAAGTGCCCTAACTGTTACAGTAGAGTGAGGCATATGTTATATACACCAATTTTTTTAATGATGACGCCTATTAGAGTTTACATTTTTGGATCATGGATCTTGTAGCTGTATGTAACCTAGGTGTTTATCAAACAGTGCATTCTCTATAGATCAGAATCGGAAAATGCTATTTGTGCTTCCTTACACCACACAAAACATGAGTAAAGCATTAATTATTATTATTATTATTTTTTGGCAAAACTACTGCTTAGCAAAGATGTTGGGAAGTCAATTAGGCTTTTTATATCCATATGATTAAGTGTGAAAAGTAACATGCCAAGAAGAAGTTGTTTTTATTATTGTTACTACTATCATCATTAACAAGAAGAATGTTGTGTGTTATGTAGAACTGATGTTTTAAGTCCTGTGAATAACAAATTTCACTGCTACTTAGTTTACGGTACTCAAGTTATCGACCTTGAAAAAACAGAAAGTTAAGTCTGTTCTCTGTTGAGATTCATAACCATGACCTTAACACACTGGGTTTTGTCAGCAGTGAGCATTCAGCTTTAAGAACTGTATTTCCACTGCGGAGTACGAAATTAAGGGATGTGAAATTCTTAGCTACCACAGATAGGGTAAATGCCGGCAATGCTCACTAAAGGTCAGACTTAATTTCTTCATAGAACCTTTGGCAGTCTTCAACTCAACTGAATCACAGAAGAAAGAGAAAGTCTTACACCAAGCACAGATGATTATTACCAACCAGTCTGTCTCTTCAAAAGTGTGGGCAGATCAGAAATCTCCCATGAATAAATCTTTGACTGGTGTTGTAGTGTGGGAATTTAGTGATGAGAAGTATAGATCTGAAGGTGGGATACATATGAACTATTTATACTGTTTGAATGTAGCTCTTTTGAAAACAGAAGCAAATACAGACTCTGATCAAAATGGTCGAAATATGCTACCTTTTATTTTTCTAAAGGGGTGGGTTCCTTCATTTTGAGCCTGTTGGAGGCTATGAATGTAGATACTAGGGTGGCCAAAGTAAAAAGAGTTCAGTTCAGGTAGAGGAAGTGAGAAGACAGAGCAAAAGGAAACACTTAACGATTGAGGAGGTGTTGCCTCAGCATGCTAGTATCAAAGCTTGCTCAACACCCAACACATGCCCTCAAGATTCTATATCAGACCATGGGAGCAATCATACATATAATTTAACCGAATAATCACTATTAGATGTCAGGGTTAAACGTGTACTTTTTAGATGCAATACATCTAAGCACAGTGTCAAAATGGTGTTCTAAAAATATATGTAATTATTTTCACTGAAAAAAACACAGTAAAAGACAGGATTAACCTTGCAAAAACACTGAAAGTAGCCAGTTTTGACTGCAGCGCACACAATATATGCCATAACTCACTCCACCCACCAACTTCTTCTCTTGATAACTTGTTTTTTCGTTTCTCTGCCTTTGACAAATTGGTGTTTGGGGCGTGACATGCGTCTCAATTTATGACCTTTAATTTGCAAGTTTGAGCCAGAATCATAACTCAATTTTTAAATGTTTTTTTAAGCAAATTTATGTTTTTCTGATTATGGAATTTTTAACCTCCACTGTGGACACAGGCCACCATTTTAAGTCAGGGTTCTGCAACTCCTGTAAAGAATCCATAGATTTTTTTTACCTTCTTTTCTGTGTTTACTTCATCATGGGACCTTTGGGAGTTTCCTACATTGTGGCCTGCCACCCATAGCCCTTTAATGGGCTTTTACATTTTTGTTCAAGACACTAGGAATGTCCCTCACCATCACAAAATACATTTTTCACTTGTACTTATATCTGCACTCATAAGCGATCCTTGAATCCCACAAGGCATAGATATACAGAAGGGTTAACTCTTTAAAGACCAATAAGCAACTTTTTAAAATATTTATATTTTAAAAACTGCTGAACGGATTACACCAAACCACCGCTTTTTGAGTAAAGTTCTGATTTCTCCACAAAAATTAGCATGGCGGACCTCAGAGGACTACACCAAGCGACTGCCACATTTGATGAAAATCCTTCCTTGGGTCTAAAACTATAGGCAAATCAAACAATGACTTTTCAAAGTAAAGTGCAGCTGAACCATAATTACACAGTGGTAGCGCCCACTGTGTAATACATATACAAATACAGCTCATTAAATATGGAAAATGCTTCACATGTCTCTATGAAATGTGGAAAATATTACAATGGTCCAGGTGAATAATTAGTGTCATCATCATAATGACATAATGGCGCTGCAGAGTATTACCACTATGTATTGTTTAATCAACAGTCTATTCATGAAAGTGTTACGGAGAATGTAGAAAAGAGAGAGGGCCTACCCATGTCAATTCAAGCATCAGCAGAAAGAAGTGCAAATGTACGTTGTCAATGAAAAGCACAGGCCCAAGCGGTTTACAACGCCAGAATAGAGAACAAGAATAGAGTAGGGGCATAGGGGGAAGCAGACACCAGTTCTAGTAGAAAATATGTAGATAAAATGGTTTAAAGTAGTTACGCAGAAACAATATTAAGTGAGTGGTTAGGCACTGTAGAACAGCAGACGGGTTGGGAGGAGGGCATTGCTAGGCTTCAAAGCACGAGACAGTCAAAGACACCAGTGGTGCAGTGTGCGAGAAAATTATGAATAACGTGCCCTTGAGTCACATTCTGTAACATGTGGTTTGATGTTTGTGCAGAAACTATTGCTTCTTGATGAAATTCTAGAAGATAACAATGTGTTTGAGCAAGCACTTGATTTACTATGCTAAAGAAATGTATGACTATTGCAGGATTGGCGCTAGTAATCACTCAGTACTCGTCAGATATACAGGTAAGTGGTATTTATTGGTTGTATATAACAGTCTGTGATAGTAGATGGATGTCTTATTTTGTTTTCACTCTCAGTGTCTCTACTCCAGGCAGGGATTTATGGTCTCTTCTTCTTCTCCTTTCTTCACCTCTAGGACTCTCGGGAAGCACATGTGGGAAGAAGAAGAAGAATTGCGGTAAGTGATTTGTGTTTTCTTCTCTTTCTCTTCCTGTCTCTGTCTTTCCCTTTTCCTCTTTCTGGTACGTCCTGGTCTTTGAGTTCACTCTTATATCTCTCTTTTCTCTCTCCCCGTTGTCTGCTAACCACTGTCTTTCTTTCCCTTTGTTTTCTATTTGTGGTGACTTCTTGCTCTCTTCTCTGTCCCTTGTCTTTTTATTTTCTCTCCCTCGGTTCTTCGTTATCCTGTTTTCTGCGTGAAGTGCCTGTTACGTATGTCTGTTATTCCATGGACATACCTATTCCTTTTACTCTTTCCTCTTTTCTTCTTTCCGTTTTCCTTTTTAGCCCGCTCCCCCTCCCTCGTGGTCTCTTTTACACACGCTCACCCTCCAATAGACATGCTCAGTAGCTCGGGATACTAGACTCTTCATGCCCAGTTAGGAGTCACAAGAATGACTTAGGCCCAGTGGTTCTGAATCTTCTTTAGAACTCTGGGCGGGACTGCCATGGAAGGAAAGGCCTACAGGAGGCCTGAGCTCCACTCAAGACAAAAAAGGTCTCTCAGCGAGAGCCGCCTTGAAAATTTCAGCGCACAAAATTGCTGACATTGAACATTCTCAACGGAGCCAAACAGATTTAACCAAAACTCTCCCCACTGCTGAAAGAGTTCTTGCGCCACCTCCGGATAGAGATGTCATTCATAATCCGCTAGGCACGTGTGGCCGAGTTTGTCTTCTCTGGCATTCAGAAAGGCTACCAAATGTGGAATGGTCAGGGTATTGCCCTGCTATTCCAACCATGTCCAGAGGGGCAGAGTCTCTTGAGAAAGGGTCCACAACCCCACCCGCCCTGACTGTTGCAGTACCACATGGCAGTGGTGTTGTCTGTGAACACCTGCACTAGCCTTCCCTTGATGGAAGGTAGAAAGGCTTTCAATGTCAGTCCAATCGCTCGGAGCTCCAGCAGACTGATGTGGATTCCAGAGCTCTGATCTCCACCTCTCCCAGATGGCTGCCCTATCCCAGGCGTGACACATCTGTCACTACAGTGAGATCTGGTTGGGGAAGGGAGAGGGGTCTGCCTCTGACCCAATCACAGTTCATGAGCCACCACAACAGATCTTTTGTAATTCCCTCCAAGAATTGGACCATGTCGCAGAGATTTCCCTGATGCTGCGCCCAACTGAACTTCATGCTCCCACTGCAGAGCCCGCATATGCCATCTGGCATGTGTCATCAGCAGGATGCAGGAGGCCATGAGACCCACAGCCTCAGGGTCAGTCCAGGATAGAGGCTGAAAGATCTACATCATAGCCTGAATATCCTGGACTGGGCACTAGGGAGGATAAGCCTGAAACTGCACCATGTCCAGAACAGCTGTTATGAAAGGAAGCGTCTAAAGGGGGAGTCAGGTGTGACTTCAGCCCGTTTATAGTGAACCCCAGCAAATACAAAAGGTTTGCCATAGTCTAGAGGTGGGAGACGGAAGCCTGGGGCGAGCTCGCTTTCAACAGCCAGTTTTCAAGATGGGGAAGACTGGAACCCCTGATCTCCGCAGATGAGCTGCCACCACTGCCATCTCCTTGGTGAACACCAGGGGGCGCTGGTAAGGCCAAAGGAGAGCATGGTGAACTGAAAGTGCCCGTGGCCTGCAGTGAACCGGAGGCAAGGTCTGTGGGCAGGCAGGATGGGAATATGAAATAAGTGTCATGCAAGTCCAAAGCTACCATCCAGTCTCCTGGATCCAGAGCAGACAAGACCTGAGCCAATGTGAACATTGTGAACTTCTCCTTCTTGCTGTAGAGCCAGAGAGCTCAGAAGTCTCCTCGAAGAGAAGAGACAAATGATCTTGAGTCATCCGGGCATGAAGTGATGGCATGGAAGGAAGGGTAATCTCGAAGCGGAGGGAGAAGCCCCTTCAAATGATCTGCAAAACCCACCTGTCCGAAGTTATGGACTACCAGCGGAGAAAGTGATGGTAAATCTTGCCACCAACTGGGTGTCCATGGTGGTACAGGGGCAGACTAGGAGGGTTTAGAGGCTGCTGAGGGCGGATGGGCATGGTGGCAAGAATGGGTGGGCAGTGGTCTAACCAGACCGCTAGGCACCTGATCTACAAGGTCTGTTGATACTGTGCCCTTAACCATGCAGAGGCTGGCCAGCATGCATAGCACGCTAGCTGGGCTGGAATTGGTGCGGCTGGAGGCCTCTTCCGTAGCCTTGAAAGGAGCAAGCGGCAGATTGAGGGTGACGGGGGCCACTGCAAGGCCCAAAGACCTGGCCGTAGCCTCAGAGTCCTAAAAGTGCCTGAGTGCCGAATCTGCCTTGTCTCCGAAGAGACGGATCCCATCGAAGGGCATGTCCATAAGGGAAGCTTGGACATCCCTCGAGAAACCAAATGTTCTCAGCCAGGCATGGCGCCTAAGGGCCACTGTCGTAGAAACTGCTTTGCCTAGCCTGGCAGTTCAGGCTGGACTGTTCTCTAGGGAAGCAGGGTCAAGACTGATTTGCATGTGGCTGGGTCCAAACTGGAATGGCATGGCGAGGGAAAGAAAATGGATGGATTAAAACCACATCTGTCACTGGGGGTGAATGTTTGATTTGTTCCGCATTCCGTCCATCATCTGTTCTTTTTACATTTGTAGACCTAAGTGGGGAGGTTATGCCCTGACTTGGGATCCATGTTCACTATGCCACCAGATTCAGGCTAGCCTGGCTGATGAGGGGTGATCCCCCGAAACTAGCCCCAGGATGCTTGTTTCTGGACCAGGGAGGACCTGACCTGGCAGTTCGCATGGAGTGCAGGGTCAAGACTGGTTTGCATATGGCTGGGTCCAAACTGGAATGGCCTAGGACTCAAAGAAAACAATGGATCTGGTTTTTTTTGCATTTGCCTAGTGAGTTGGTTGTGTGAAGTTCGCAATGAATTGCGAACTTTGCTGCATCTCCCATCAGCAACAGCCTGAGTACAGCCTGGGCCTACTGCGGAACCTGTGGCAGCACTTGCGCAACAGTTTCCCACAGAGTGTGGGAATAATGGCCCAAGAGATATGTGGTGTTCACAGACCACAATGGCAGTCTAGCGGACGAAAACATCTTCCCAAATGAATCCAATCTCTTGGATTCTCTATACAGGAAAGCACCTTGTGAAGTGGAGGCTTGGACCACTGAGCTCTTAGAGGTAGGGTGTTGTGTGAGGAAACTTGGATCCCTAGGAGCAAGGCGATGGTGGAAGGCAATAGCACCATTCACAGGAGCCACATGTGTTGGGTTTGGACCAGGTACCCAAAAGGATGTTGTTAAGTGCATCATTAAACTGGAGTAGGTGTTCTGATGTGGAGACTCCCAGCTGCAGCATTTCTGCCTAGATGTTTAGCTTAACTGCCATTGAGGGCAGCTGAAGGTCTAGGACCTCAGCCCCCTCCACTCCACCATAGCACAAGAACCTCACTCCTCCATAGCCCCGGTAGGGAGAGAAAGCATACCAGTATCTGGAGAGGTGTCCGGTCCACTGGCTTCACTTGTTCAGTTAGTATTGTTAATATATTAAAGGGACCAGTGTCCCCTCCCAGTCCTCCGCGAGGCCTGGGAAAAGGGCTCAGGATCAGACATAGGAGGAGAGGCTCCTGTGGGCACCGTAGTCTAGCGATGCCAACCCGGCTTGTGTCTGCATCGGGGGTGACAATGGGGATGGTGCCACGACTGTTGACATCAGGACTGACGCTGGGGAACGTCGAGGTGGTACGACCAGAGCCAGTCCTGATCCAAAGCTGAGGCCAAAGAATGGAACCCGATGTGGCCCCCTCTGACCCTGCAGGGCCTGAAGGCTCACTGGCAGATTTAGGCTGGCCAAAAATGAGGCACATCGCGTCATAAAATTATTTTATCTGGGGCAAGGGTCACTCCAGCTCAGAGAAATTCAGGGAGGCACAGAGTAATTCCAGGAGGACAAGGAGAAGTCAAACAGAGCTTTGACTTCTTTTTTCTTTTTTTGCGCCTGACTTACCAGATCCCCCGAGGATTTGGAATGAGACAAAGACTTCGGACTCTGCAACTGGTCCCGGGGCCTTTCAAGTGACTGGGAACTTGACCTGCAAGGAGTCACATGACAGGCGTCAATCAGCTTTAGGGACTGCTCCCTCAAAGCCTTCTGATGCTTGGCCCACCACTCAGAGCACAACTTCTGGTCGTGGTCCCACTCCCAACACACCACAAACAAACGAGGTGCACATCCATCACTGACATCGGCCTATGACAGGCTCTGCAGCGCTTAAAACCCATCTTATGTGAAAACATCCTCGACACACTAGGGGTAATCTAAAAAATATTCGACAATAAGGTGAGGCAAAAAATTACTGAGCGGTAGCTCTTCTCTGGATCAACCCAAGTTCTGGCATGGAAAGAAAAGAACTGAGGTTGGCGTGCCTGGGTAGCACCTATATGGGAACTGCAATTTCTGGCACGCACCACAGACGACAGACATCGAGCTGATCAACACCACCGACACGCAGGGGTATTGCTCACGAAAAATCTTCTGGATCCAGTCTGACGCCTGGGGAGAATTCAAAGGTAAGGATCCTGCAGGTTGAAGTCTCTATCAGATAAACCTCTTTAAGGTACAAACCCATGCATAATATACCTCTCCAAAATCTATTGCATGTCCCATTTCAATTCCATTGTCTCCTCACTGGACATTCTGTGCTCATTAGCAGATATCTGTGCATCAATTCTTCAGGACACTCACGTTTTTGTGATGAAATTGCTATTCACAGTTCTTGCAACTCTTCCAAGCCTGGTCTTGGTTGCATATCGCTTTCTGCACCTGCATGTTTCATCTCTTTCTAACATAGGTTTCTGAACAATAGTAGCTATGTTATTAGGATACATGTTGTGTGTTGTGGTCTTACCCAAGGATATGTTTATATACTACCTATAAAGAATATAGTAAAATATTTGGCAATTACCCTTTTTCCTCCTCCAAGGAAAGCATCCAATATAGTTATTTGGTCAAAGGTCAATCTTACACACATGTACTTCGATAAGTTGTATAAGCTCACCATCTAAAATAAAAATAGGTTTCTTTGACCTCTGCAGTAGAAATTTCCAGTCAGCACAATGTCAAGTGAAATACAACAGCTTTTGTTTAGTCAAACCCTGGCACACTTTGCTGAACTTGTTGGTGCTGTATTTCATACTTGAAACCGACATTTCACACATTTTTAAAACAATTGGCTTTGTATTGTTGACTGTCTTGAAACAGTACCTGTATTTTTAGGTTCACTTTTTGTAAAGTTGTTGCATGAAATTTCTAAATTTTTCATCTTTGTAGGTGGTCTTCTACTAATCAACCTTCTAAGGCAATTCGCCTGCGCAAGTCATACCCACGTGAACAACACTGTTGCCAAGCTACAGATTCCAACTTAAGTGCAGATTTCCTCTCCAGCTTAATTACACATTGCACTCTGAGCTTTCATAAGCTTTAATCACCTATCGTAACACACCTCTTTTAATGTTTTAACAGTTATCATACTGTCATCTTGAATTTTCTATTGTAACACCACGTTATGCTTCCTGTGGATTGTTGGGAGCTAATTAAACATTTTGGTGCTACATTGTGGGACAATGTAACTACCCATCATTAAGTCTGCTTTGTACAGGTCACCACCAGTGCCAACACATGTACCACAAAAATATTTGGAGTGCCACTTTTGCCATATTTAAAGGCAATGTGTTCCCTTGCACACTGACTCTTAAGCCTTATTCATCAGAGTCCTCTAGGACTTCCTAGTACTTGCTCACATAATTGTTTTCAGCTTTTGATTCTGTCTTTGAAATAGTAAATCTAGAAACCACATCTCAGAACAAAATTAATTCAGTTGAACATCAGAAGCTATATAAGTTGCTGTTGCCGGCCTTCATGTAGCCATTTTTTGCTAGTTGTTCTATTTTTAATCTTTTTTAATTGTGTACCATTACGCATTTTCGCATTAGACTTAAGGCTACTGAATTGACTAGTGTTATATACTTCAATAAAGATAAGGCGGTAGGCTTATGAGAGAACACATATTTATTCTGCTCGCTGCTGGCTAGCACCAATAAAACAACAAACAACAGAGCTTCACTTAGAATCCTCAGAAGGAAGATTCTAGGAGGAACCAGACAGCGCAAGGGTGGGGAAACAGGGAACAGAGGAACACTGGGGATAATCAATGAAATAATAATTTATATTGAATTTATAAAATCACATATCACGTTAACTTTCAGTTGACAATATAACATGTCTCATTCCCTTAAGAGAATTAAAGATTCTCACCTACCCTGAAACACTTTAAACAAAGGTGTTTGGATGTGCGGGTTAAACTTTACCCTGTCTGCTATGGTAGAAGTGTCCTGTTAGATTTCTCTGACCACTGGGGTTTCCTGACCTTGTCCTGTCGTAGTTGTCTCATCTGAGGAACCTACTGGAGAACTCAGGCTAGGGTTAATGGCTCTTGACAGAGGTTGAGACAGCCTGGTTTACACTGACTTCACACTACCATGAGCCCCTGTGCCTATGTCATTCTACTAGGCAAATTGTCAATACCACACTAAGACACTCTTCTCTTACTCCAACATTTACCATTCTGGGTTATGACACTTTTTTCATTGACTTAGACTATCGTAACAGGTCTATGGTATTTGCTCTTCTCTTTTACTGTTCTTTGAGGAATGTGTATTGTAACTGGGTCTCACACTTGGAAGTTCTGTGCTTTAGACCTGAGTAATAGATAGTATCTGGCCTCTGCTTTTCTTTGGTAGTTAGAGATGTTATTTTGTATGTTCATCATTTTGTGTTTGGAGTGGGAATTTGCAACTTGGTTTTAAGCCACCAGGGACAATGGGTTCAAAAAGGGTGTCCTCCCTTCAGTACAAAAACAGAGACACTCAAGTAACCGAATGGGGGAAACTCTGTACGCCCATAATCCCTTACAATTGGATAGAATGTAGAGTTCACTGCCCCTAAGGGCTTGGTGAATACTTTCCATAAGGTATCTAGTGAAGAGTTCCACCTTCCCAATGCACTCAGGGTTGTATAAAGTCGTGCAGGTGAAGGCAGATATGATGGTATTGAAGGAATTTGGTGATCTTCTGGAACATAGTTGAATACCATTGTATGTGACCAAAGTTTCAGGGAACCATCTCTACTAAATATTTCCATTAAGAATTTCAGCACACCAGACATGGTGACTCGGTCTGTGAATTTTACTTTGGCCATTTGGAGTGCACACCGTATATTGAATGGTGAGCTTTTTTAATCAGCCTGAAATAACTAAGCCCAATTTCCTCCAAACCACCGTGGGCCAAGTTGCACTCTTTATGAGTGGTACTTGTGTTTTTTAAAGTTTTGTCGGAGGCAGAACAGAGACTGCAAGTTCTAATTATGCGTTTACCTGACTACCAATAATTTTCTATCCACAAGTTTTTTTAGCGCAGACATTCCTATGTGCCCTTGCTGGCCTATTCTCACCAAACATTCCTTAACACACTTGGTGGGACGCACATGTTTCTAAAAACCAAATCATTCACCACACTGAGTTCAGTGGCAAACTGAAAGAAATAATGCAATCAATCCTCCAGGGTTTTTGCTGAAGGCCACCCCTCGGTTATATACTCGCTCACTCTTTAAAGTTCATCATCCTTGATATCTTCTGCAGTCTATGCACTCGCATTTACCCCTTCACCACATTCTCTGCACGCATCACCAATATAAGCGACAACTTCCCTTTCATCCATTGAAAGCACTGTCTCAGGTGGCACCTCGAAGGGTATTCTGGATAAACAATTATCTGGTTGGTTACACTTACCCGGTGCATGGGCCACTTCAAATTTATATTCTTGCAATTTAGAGAACAACCTGGCTACCTGTGCTGTGGATTTCCCCCCATCTCTCAGGGGCATTATCTACACAAGACGTGTGTGGCCAGTGTGTAATGCAAATCTACTGCTCCATACATAGGCCCTCATTTTAACATACCGCCTAACGCCACAGTGACGGCCGCCAACATACCGCCACCGTGGCTACCATAAGTCTGCAATATTATGAGCACTGCCTGACTTCTGCCACAATAAGGGTGGAAATCTGGCAGTGCTCATGGTGGTGGATGGTGGTAAGCTGGCACTGCTACCACCAGCACTGCCACGTGAGTAGAACGCTACCAGCCATTATTATGACCAGTAATTCAGCCTGGCGGTTTTCTGCTGGCAGGGAGCTGCTGGCGGTAGCAGCGCCCCTTTGCATACCCTGCCAGAAGACCTCCTCGCCCATGGTAAGTCTGGCTTCAGACAGGGGAGAAGGGTGGGCGATATATTGTTTGTGTCTGTGGTCTGAGTGTGTGCATGAATGTCCCAGTGTGTGTGCGAATGTTGTTTGTGTGGGTTTATGCGTATGAGTGAACGCATGTAAGAATGGTGAAGTGAGAGCGTGTCTGCATGTCAGTGTGATTGTGTGTAAGAATGAGTGTGAGCATGTCTGGAAGTACACGCAAATGAATGTGTGTATGTCAGTGTAAGTGAATGGGTGTATGCCTGGTGTGTGTGGGTGTCTGTGTGCGTGTATGCGGAGAGGGAGTGTGTGGAGTGAGGGGCGCTGTGACTGTAGTGAGAGTGGGAGGAGGGTGGTGATGTGTGCGTGTGTGGCTGTGGGGTCAGTTGTGTGGTGAGTGCGTATATGGGGGTAAGTGAGTGGATCGGAGGGGTTAGTATGTGTATCAGGTGGGTGTGGGGGTGAGTTTGGATGGAGCGGGGTGAATGTTGGCGTGGGGGAGAGCCGCCTACCGCCATGGTTTTCGTGGTGTGACATCTCCGGCCCAGCAGCTCGTACCGCCATGGCTGTAACCAACCCGCCAATCTCATAATGTGTGGCAGAATGTACCGCCAGCCTGTTGGCGGTCATACCGCCACCAGAGCCATAGTGTCAAAGGGATTACCTGCCCAGACACAGGCAAGCAGTTCCCTTTTGATAACCGAATATTTAATTTCAGTTTCACTTAGTGTTCTGGATGCAAATGGCACTCTCCATTTCTTGTCACTGCACTGCCGAGGCCGTAAGCACTTGCATTCACTTTTATGGTGCACCATTTATCTTCACCAAATGATTGTAACATGGGGTCCTCTATTATCTCAATTTTGATGTTGAGGAGGGCTGTCTCTTTGATTGATCTGTTCTTTCTCTTCCCACACATACTCGGCATCTTTTCTCAACACTTTGGGTAAAGGCTACTTTAAAGTAGCAACATTTTTGACAAATCCGCTGTGTTATTCACATAACTCTGCAAAAGATCTTAATTTCTCTTTCTCGGGTGAATGAGTATAGCATCAACCAGCCTTCTTCAATCTCCTACATACTTCACTGAGAACTTCACTGTGATTTTGTTCTGGGTTTGTGATAATCAGCATGTCGTCCTAGAAGCATCGGACACTGGTTTCCATATATTTAAATACATGAAACACTATTCTCTGGAGCACAGTAGCGGCTATGATAACCCAAAAGGCATCCTTCTGCACTGATACCCTTCGAAAGGGTAATAAAAGCCATCAGTTGGTGTGATTAATTTGACAGTTCAATCTGATGGTATACATGGTGCAAATCCAGAGTGGAAAAAACTGTTGCCCCATTCAACATTAAAAGCAGATCACTAATCCTCGGCAGGGGATGACTGTTGGCAATGATGCAAGCGTTGACACCTCTTAAGTCAACACATAGCCTCATTTTCCCATCTGACTTTTCTTGTCAAGACAAGTAGAGAAATGCAATCGGAGGATTCCACCTCTTCAATGATGCCATCCTTTTGGAGCTTTTCTAATAACCTTTGTAAATCGCTCCTTGTACTGAACAGCACATTTCTGATTTTCTGTTTTACTGGAGTAGCGTTTCCTCTCACTTTCATGTGATGGGTGAACCCTTTGAACTTTCCAATCTTGTCAATGAACACGTCTGGGAGCAACTGGTTGATGAATGTTCCTGGGTCTTCTTCCTTGATACCCATCACCAGCTCAGAAGCGCATGGACTCAGATTTATTTTCAAAAGTTTTTGGTCTCTCCAACCTAACACACAAACACCTGAATTGGCCACGTAGATCTTTATTTCAGCAACTCTGTCTTTATAAGATATTTGATGGAGAAGCACAGCAAATTAATTTTGTTAAAGTTGAATGTCACACCAAGAATGTCATCTGGTGAGTACAGTATGTGTTAATTTGGTCATGTTGCCTCAAAGAGATCTCTATGTATTATAGTGACAGGTGACCCTGAATGGGCCAAAAATGACAACGTGGTTTGCATTAGATGAAGCACACACTTAGGAGGTTTCATCTTTTCCACGTTTTTCCCCACCCCTTAGGATGGACCATCAGTACTAAGTTGACATTTTGTTCCATGTACTCAGCAGATATTTTGCTGGTTCCTTCCTCTGATATCTGGGCAACATTCATATAACCTCTTTGTTTGGCCTCTCTGCATACCTTGGCAAGGTGTTCCCGACAATGAGATGCGCTGCATTAGTGCAGGACACCCTCTAAAGTTGCCAAAGTGAGACACACTCATTCCAGATTCCCTTTCTTTGTGAAAAGGATTTTTGTTGCCAATTGTGCTCATCTCTATGTAACATACTTCCACTTCTTTCTTCTCTTCTTTTACTTTGTTGGTCTCCTTTACCCAGGACATTAATTGTTCGATGGCTTTTGCAAACTTTACTACTTCTTCCATGACCCACAGATGTTCTTGGATCCTCCTTACATTGGTGTTAACCATTAAATGATCCTTGATCATCTCATCAGTTTTTGTACCAAGACTGCAGGATTTGGAGAGGCTTCACAGGGCCATTACGAACTCATCAAAACATTTGTTTCAGCTTCTGGCATAGAGGTGATACCTTTCAAGAGCCATGCTTATGGTAGGTTTGCCTCTAAGCTCCAGTCTCAACTTAGCTTCTTCAAACTCATCAAAATCCTCATCTTCCTACTTTGATTTCAACTTGACTTGGGTAAAGATCTGAAGATTTCTTGGTCTTCTGAGCCTAGCAAATAAAGTAAAATGCATTTTCTGGTCTACAGGCACTTTGTCTATGTCTGTGAGGTAAGTATAAACACCTCTTTTAACCTTTTCCATTCAACAAGCACATCTCCCTTTGCCTGTAGAAACGTATGAGGCGGGTCAAACTGCATATCAACCTGTATTAACTCCAATAGTGCAAATGATGTATCTGCAGTAGCAGAGACGGTGCTGATTAACAGTCCTTTCCCAAATTATAAAAGTGATATTAGTGCAAACTTTGTGGAAGGTATAAGTGCAAAAGTTCACCATCTAATGCACTCCGTATATTTGGCTTTATGTTCCTTAAAGAGCCCTCTGCATTTGATCATAATTTAAGTGGGTATAAAAAAACATCGTTCTGTGGAGAATTAATGGCAATTCTAAGATGGCCTCCTATATGTTGGAACGCACAATCCCACAGGGAAGTACAGGAAACAAAATGATGCCCGTCATATGAAAATTAGACTTGAACTGCCGCTATTGTGGGGAGAAAGGAGGAACCCATGCAGCAAGGCCGGGCCAACCAAAATTGATTTCAGGTAGGTAGACGAGTCCTACCTTGGGAACCCTGGCTCCTCCTTTTCACAAGGTTGAATCCAAAGACAACAAGCAGAGTCCACAACGCACTTCGCTGCTTTAAGGATCCCGACTGAATCTCTGCTGCTGCTCCCGAACAGCTGAGGATGACAGCAGGCGCCGCAAGCAGAGAGGTAGTGATAGGTTATCGCATCACATCAATTGTTGCCAAATTTTGTTGTATTCTTCAATAAAGATGAGGCGGAAGGCATGTATGAGAGAAGACATATTAATTCTGCTCACTGATGGTCAATAATAGAATTGACAACAGTGCTTCACTTAAAATCCTCAGAATGAACGTACTAGGAGGAACTAAGACAGAGCAGTGGGAACAGAGGAACAGTGGGGATAATCATGTAAATAATAATTTACATTGAATTTATAAAATCACATAACACTTTTATTTTAGTTGACAGAACTAGCTTGATCATTACTGCTTTACATTAAACATATAATTGCATATAATTAATTTATAGAATGAATATTCATATACACGCATTCACTATAACTACTGACATATCAATTTGGGGGCGTTTCAAGTGCATTGCCTTATTTCTTCTTTTAAGCTACCTAAAAGCATATGTGTATCTATATTCTTATCATTAACATTTATTTTACAATGCATGATTTTATTTGTCATTTTATTTACATGTATTCCTAGTATAACAACGACTGAATGTCTAGTGTACTGTCTGCATTTGTGATGCTGCTGAGCTGTGTTTAAACTGCTATATATCAGTTGCTTAATTTTCCGGATCCTTTTTCAATTAGAATAAAGTCATTGGAGGATAAGAAGAAAATGTCTATTTCTTTTGCTTTTTTCTCAAGACCCCTTTTGGATACTGCCAAAGGATTCAAATCCCTAAGGCGTCTGAACTTCTTTTTCTTCCAAAAGGAAAGAAAAGTACTTTTGCCAAAAAAGAATAAGAAATAATAAAGATGATGCGTGAAAAGACAATTAAACCTGGAGCACTAAGCAGATAAAGCCTTTATTTTCAATCTAGATGGAGGACAGGTTAGTGTATAGAAATGGGAGTTGCACAAATACAGATACATCTACCAATTATATAGCAACTATAGGGTTTGCAAAAAGAACCCACTCAAGAACTTCTAGCAACAGGCTCTTCACCAAAGTCATCTAAGCTGTTGACTCTCAAGATTAAAACCACAGAGCCTCTTCGTCCCGTCAGAACAGAGGCCCTTGCCCTCCATTTTCTACACCCGAGAATGCCTCCACTCACTTCATGCTTCTTGGTGTTTGGCTGCAATATATCTAACATTGCCCTGGTGGGAAAAGCCAAACAACTTGTGGTGAACCCTCAACTTTGCAGGCATAAGTAACGCCTGAGATGCCTAAATAACACCATCTTAAGAAGGAACAACATCAACCAAGTAAACAATCACAAATCCACTAAGCAGGTTGAGGACTAGGCAAAACCAGAATGAAAAATGTTATTTGCCTGCAAAAATTGGCTTGCAGCTTGTAGTTCTAAAGATCTACATTCTTTGCACATTCCTGCCATCTATTATTTGGTGCAGACATTGCAAGTTGTTTTTCCTCAGAAGTGGAAGTTTCAGCTTTGTCACTCATGATCTCTCACTGCAGAATCGGGACATATGCTCCTTCTTAGATTGCGTTTTTCCACATGGTTGAGAGAGAGTAGGTGTAAGTGATGTGAAGCAGGACAGTCGGTGTTGTTCTGGTCTACTGAGAATATGTATTTGAAAGGTAATTACTGTTCTCAACCTCAGACTGTGATCTTGCATCCAGGGAGGTGGGAGAATGCAAGAATGCAAGTGAATTTATAGCAGTACAAACTACAACCTGATTGTTAAACAAAGTAACATTTTCCGTTAACAGCATGAGCTGCTGTACATCACGCTTTGCATGAGTAAAAATCAGTGCTCTTCTCTCTAAAGTGGTGGTCGGTGGGTTGTCGTGGAAGACATCTGTAATAATGTTTTAAGGAATGACTGCCCCACTTGTGCCTCATACAGAGCACGAATATTGAAACAGTAGTGTTGGGTGAACGTGTGGTTAATAAACCATTTTGTAGCTTTGCAAATGACTACCAGCGAGATCTTGTTTGGAAAAGCCGTTGCAGCTTTGATTTTGTGAGTGGAATGTGCTCTAGGTACAGTTTGTTGAGTGTTTAGCGTAGCCATAACAACTTGAATACAGCTGAATACCCAGCTAGCCAGGAAGGCATTGGAAGTAGACTTTTCCTAGGTAGGGCTTGCCGTCAACAGCTACAGTAAACTAGTGTTGTCTTTCAAAAGGATCTAGTATGGTCAGTGTAATAAACGCAGAGTTTGTAATGCCATTGCTACAACAGTTTGAGATTGTGGGAAAAAGTTACGGAGTCAACGGTTTGCTGGACATGGAACAAGGAGACAACATCAGGCAGAAACAGAGGGTTTGTTAAAAAAAACAAATGAGTCTTTGTGTATTTGAAGGAAAAGTTTCCCAACGTGAGGGCTTGCAGTCCAACGACTTTATGTACAGAAGTGACTGCAATGAGGATGATCACTATCCACAAGCGACTCTGCAATGGGCAAGAGTGTAATGGCTGAAAAGGAGGGCCCAGGAGCCAGATAAGAGTGATATGAAGGTCCAATGAAGAGACTGGTAACCTTCTTGAAGGGATAGACTCTTACGATCTTCCATTAAAAACAACGGATCACAGATATCATGAATTATAATTGATGCTATTTTGCAGATAATCTGCCACAAAGGCTAAATATACCCCTATAGGAGAATAAAGAAGGGTTAGCTTATGTAAGTGTTACAAGTAGCAGCTATCTTCCACAGGGGTCTACAAGTGCTACTTCTCAACAGTGGCACAGCAGTGAATAATCATTTACTATTTTGCCACATAACAAGTTCTTTTAGTGGGCTTATGAGCCTTCTTAAGAACAAGCATGCACTTTGCTGGGAGCTGAAGATAAGCAAACTCTAAAACTTTGGATGCCAAATCTGAAGATTCAGTGCCCCGAGATTGGGATGTTGTCAATGACCTTGATATTGGGTAAGTAGGTCTACAAAGAGAGGTACTTTTTCATTGGGATGTACAGATATCTCCATAGGTAATAAGCACCACAAGGTGCCCAGCCCAGCTACATACGAGGATGCTTGCTGCATTTTCCTCACTAGAACAAAAGTATCAGTGGTAGCAGAGGAAACACCTAATCAAATATCCATAATCAGTTCATCCAAAGAGCTTTGCTCGCAGACTGTAGAAAGGCCTGGAGGCAAAGCTTTGAGTTCTGGCGAGTGGCAAAAAGGTTGATTGCCAGGTTCCTCCAATGGTGGAAGTATTGGTGAAGTATTTTTATACCACTACCAATTTGTATGTTGCTTCAGGCATCCTGCAGAGAGTTTGCTGGCCACCCTGGGGAGGGATTTCACCATAAGAAAGACTTAATGACGAATGGCCCAAAGCCAAATTGTCTGAGATAACCTTGTCGGATGGGTTGAATGCATGCCCCCCATGTTTTAGGATGTGGTGCATAGTGCTCATGTTATCTGTATAAATGAGCACTAACTTGTGAATCTGTTAGTAAGAAGCTCAGAGCGTGCACTGAACTGCCTGTAATTCCAAGAAAGAGTTGTCCACACTCTGAGGGTGAGGAGGCCATTCGCACAGAATTGTGAGGTGGCACAAAGATGCACCACACCAGTAGGGGAGCCAACTGTGTTGACGGTAACTTGCAGCTCACGATTGAAGAATCACTTGCCTAGTAACAAGCTGCTGATGTTTCATCACTGCAGTTTGTGCTGAACTCTGGTCTCATCCAACACAAGGTAATCCCACTGGCCAGTCTGGCCAGACACTCCTGTAGAGATTGTATGTGTGAGAAAGCATTTGGAAATATTAAACTACAAGAAGGCATCATTCCCAACAGTTTCACAATTGTTCACTGTCAGGGGATAAGATATCTGAGAAAGACAGCCTGCCACTGTATTCATTATGGCTCCATAAAATGGCTGTGTTTGTGTGGAACATAGTTAAGAATTTTGTGCCACTGATCTTGCAACCTAATGTGTGGAGGAGAAACACTGGTTGTGAGGCACTGTTGCAGGCTGGTGCTCTTTACCAGCCAGTTGTCTGGGTAAGGAAAGACAAGTACAGTATTGCAGGGGAAGTGTGCTGCAACCACTATTGAAAAATGACCACTTACCAAAAAAAAACTGATGTACTGGTGGTGTGCAGTGTAAATGTGGATGAGAAAATTGCCATCTTTAAGATCTAGGGGTGTAATCAAGTCCCCATACATTAGCTAAAGTTGTCACTTTGAAGCACTCTGACACAAAGAGGCAGCTGTGCCTGAGGGTTCGCCTTTCTAACAGATTAGAGGATAAACTAAGTAAACTCCTAATACAAGCTGGCTTAGGTGGAAATGTTTTGACTGATTCCCTTTGAAGCTAGGCCTGCAACTCCACTTTTAGCAGCCTTCGATAGTCTTAGCTGGTGCTGTGTCAGCATGGTGGAACATTGGGTGGTGCTGTATGAGACTTTACACAGTATCTGTGGGCAACAATAGAAAGAACTCACTGCCCAAAATGATTTCTCACTTCCCGACAGATGAGTGAATGTCAGGAATGTGCGGAAGGTCAATGCTTTAAGGTAGAAAATAACTTAACTTGGGTACATGTCACCTTACTGCAGCTGTACCACCAGAAACCTCTACTGAGACTCACTGCCTTACATGTCTCTGTAGAAAAATACTTGTGTTGGTTTCCCTTCAGACAAAATCAGCTGCATTAAAGGTTCACATAATGTTCCTATTGGAGAGGATCTTCTCCTCCTGGTTGACCTATTTTCTTTTCTTTCTGTATTACTCTGGTAAATATTTTACCAGCAGCTCCATCTCCTCCCAAGGGTGCAGTCAGACCGAATTGTCAGCATAATCAATCTGGTAACTCTCCTCATCAGGAAGAGGAGCATCTGTAGTGCCGTAGGCAAAACACTTTTTCTAGCTGTATGACCCACTAGAGAACCTGATGAAACATGGCCACCAATAAAAATTGGTATTGCCTTTTATTTTATTTCCACCTTTAGTGTTACCACCTTGATCATAATAGGGTCTGTGAAGCTTTCTGCCAAGCATTTGAGCATACACTTTAGCATCAGCAATTATTGAATAGAGTACTGTGTTTCACAGAACATCTTTATAACAAAGCCCTTCTCTACATTCACCAAGTGGAGATTTCCTTTGAACTGACAGGATTCCAAAGACGAATCTTCTATAGTCATACCAAGCGTCCTCTCTGCTTTCTATTGGGACTGTCATGGGGCTATTTTAGCAGTTTCCATGGGCTCATTTATTTATAGCTCTAGGCCTGTACCCCCTTAACTAGTTCATTTCATTTATTCCTTTTTATTATTTGAGCAAAAGCTTAATTTCTTAAATTAATATTGTAATTATTTTTATCAGTTGCCCTTCACCCAGAATTTATTAGTTCTTTTGCACAACATTTTATCTTGTGCTCAGCCCAACGCTGTACAAGGCTTAACATGATTGTTTGCCGAGTATTGACGATCCAAAGAGTACATTGTCTACCCTACACAGAAAAGATACATTATCATGTCAGGGCAGTTCTCGAAACAACAACACATTTTGCTATAAAACAACAAGCTGCCACATACCAGGTTAGAGGGGAACATTCCAGCCCGCCATCTCATGCTGTACCTTGTTGTCGCAGCTCTGCTAAAACTTGCCCTCATCGCTCCAACCACTTAGTAGGACTGCAAGCAGACCAACAGGCAACCCCCTGCTAATTATACAGGTATGGGGATGGGTCTTCCTTGCAGAGACTAGAAGGGGTAGAATAGGGCTAACACAGCTATCGCTCTCATGTAGATTTTTAGTAGGGCAGTTAGGGGCTTTAGATTCACTAGTTTGACAGGATGTTGAGACTTTTTAGCTGTCTCTTATTTCTGGCCACAATGATAATAGCGTTGTTTTTTATCTTCCTAATAATCGCAACTTATGCCTCTTTACGTATAATGTGGTTGCTTCAATAAATGTACTGAACTAAATCCTGCTTCTGTTTGTTTCTGTATGTATGAGACTCATGTAGCTAAGAGAAAGAGTTAAGATCTGTTCAACCACGACTTCCCTAAGGAGTCTGAGTGTCATGAGTCAGGCTGCCACAAATCACCTTTACCTTTCAGGTTTTGGTGAGGGGCTTGCTAGCTAGCTAAAAGGGTTATGCTGACAGTTACCAGATGGTGCGGCATAAGACTCAGTCCCCATACACGGTGGTGCTGCCGCTCGAAACCAGCAGACACGTCCCCAAGACACGAGTCCTAGGACATGGAGCCATCATCATTGGTTAGGAATACCAAGTATGTCTGTCTCTTGGCATGCTAAAGGCACCCTAATCACCTTATATGTAGATGTCTGTGATACTAGGGTACAATCCTCCTGAACTAAATAGGTAGCAGCTATTCAAGGCTGTAGGTTGTTGTAGGAAGTTGGCTCTGTATGTGCTATTTCAAAGTAAGGAATAGCATGCACAGAGTCCAAGGGTTCCCCTTAGAGGTAAAATAGTGGTAAAAAATAGATAATACTAATGCTCTATTTTGTGGTAGTGTGGTCGAGCAGTAGGCTTATCCAAGGAGTAGTGTTAAGCATTTGTTGTACATACACATAGACAATAAATGAGGTACACACACTCAGAGACAAATCCAGCCAATAGGTTTTGTTATAGAAAAATATCTTTTCTTAGTTTATTTTAAGAACCACAGGTTCAAATTTAACATGTAATATCTTGTTTGAAAGGTATTGCAGGTAAGTACATTAGGAACTTTGAATCATTTCAATTGCATGTATACTTTTCAAGTTATTGACAAATAGCTACTTTAAAAGTGGACACAGTGCAATTTTCACAGTTCCTGGGGGAGGTAAGTTTTTGTTAGTTTTACCAGGTAAGTAAGACACTTACAGGGTTCAGTTCTTGGTCCAAGGTAGCCCACCGTTGGGGGTTCAGAGCAACCCCAAAGTCACCACACCAGCAGCTCAGGGCCGGTCAGGTGCAGAGTTCAAAGTGGTGCCCAAAACGCATAGGCTAGAATGGAGAGAAGGGGGTGCCCCGGTTCCGGTCTGCTTGCAGGTAAGTACCCGCGTCTTCGGAGGGCAGACCAGGGGGGTTTTGTAGGGCACCGGGGGGGACACAAGCCCACACAGGAATTTCACCCTCAGCAGCGCGGGGGCGGCCGGGTGCAGTGTAGAAACAAGCGTCGGGTTTGTAATGGAAGTCAATGGGAGATCTAGGGATCTCTTCAGCGCTGCAGGCAGGCAAGGGGGGGTTCCTCGGGGAAACCTCCACTTGGGCAAGGGAGAGGGACTCCTGGGGGTCACTTCTCCAGTGAAAGTCCGGTCCTTCAGGTCCTGGGGGCTGCGGTTGCAGGGTCTCTCCCAGGTGTCGGGACTTAGGATTCAAAGAGTCGCGGTCAGGGGAAGCCTCGGGATTCCCTCTGCAGGCGGCGCTGTGGGGGCTCAGGGGGGACAGGTTTTTGTACTCACAGTCTTAGAGTAGTCCTGGGGTCCCTCCTGAGGTGTTGGATCTCCACCAGCCGAGTCGGGGTCGCCGGGTGCAGTGTTGCAAGTCTCACGCTTCTTGCGGGGAGCTTGCAGGGTTCTTTCAAAGCTGCTGGAAACAAAGTTGCAGCCTTTCTTGGAGCAGGTCCGCTGTCCTCGGGAGTTTCTTGTCTTTTCGAAGCAGGGGCAGTCCTCAGAGGATGTCGAGGTCGCTGGTCCCTTTGGAAGGCGTCGCTGGAGCAGGATCTTTGGAAGGCAGGAGACAGGCCGGTGAGTTTCTGGAGCCAAGGCAGTTGTCGTCTTCTGGTCTTCCTCTGCAGGGGTTTTCAGCTAGGCAGTCCTTCTTCTTGTAGTTGCAGGAATCTAATTTTCTAGGGTTCAGGGTAGCCCTTAAATACTAAATTTAAGGGCGTGTTTAGGTCTGGGGGGTTAGTAGCCAATGGCTACTAGCCCTGAGGGTGGGTACACCCTCTTTGTGCCTCCTCCCAAGGGGAGGGGGTCACAATCCTAACCCTATTGGGGGAATCCTCCATCTGCAAGATGGAGGATTTCTAAAAGTTAGAGTCACTTCAGCTCAGGACACCTTAGGGGCTGTCCTGACTGGCCAGTGACGACTCCTTGTTGCTTTCTTTGTTCCCTCCAGCCTTGCCGCCAAAAGTGGGGGCCGTGGCCGGAGGGGGCGGGCAACTCCACTAAGCTGGAGTGCCCTGCTGGGCTGTGACAAAGGGGTGAGCCTTTGAGGCTCACCGCCAGGTGTTACAGCTCCTGCCTGGGGGAGGTGTTAGCATCTCCACCCAGTGCAGGCTTTGTTACTGGCCTCAGAGTGACAAAGGCACTCTCCCCATGGGGCCAGCAACATGTCTCTAGTGTGGCAGGCTGCTGGAACTAGTCAGCCTACACAGATAGTCGGTTAAGTTTCAGGGGGCACCTCTAAGGTGCCCTCTGGGGTGTATTTTGCAATAAAATGTACACTGGCATCAGTGTGCATTTATTGTGCTGAGAAGTTTGATACCAAACTTCCCAGTTTTCAGTGTAGCCATTATGGTGCTGTGGAGTTCGTGTTTGACAGACTCCCAGACCATATACTCTTATGGCTACCCTGCACTTACAATGTCTAAGGTTTTGTTTAGACACCGTAGGGGTACCATGCTCATGCACTGGTACCCTCACCTATGGTATAGTGCACCCTGCCTTAGGGCTGTAAGGCCTGCTAGAGGGGTGTCTTACCTATACTGCATAGGCAGTGAGAGGCTGGCATGGCACCCTGAGGGGAGTGCCATGTCGACTTACTCATTTTGTTCTCACTAGCACACACAGGCTTGTAAGCAGTGTGTCTGTGCTGAGTGAGGGGTCTCTAGGGTGGCATAAGACATGCTGCAGCCCTTAGAGACCTTTCTTGGCATCAGGGCCCTTGGTACTAGAAGTACCAGTTACAAGGGACTTATCTGAATGCCAGGGTGTGCCAATTGTGGATACAATGGTACATTTTAGGTGAAGGAACACTGGTGCTGGGGCCTGGTTAGCAGGGTCCCAGCACACTTCTCAGTCAAGTCAGCATCAGTATCAGGCAAAAAGTGGGGGGTAACTGCAACAGGGAGCCATTTCTTTACACAAGCCCCCCCCCCAGCCCACAGGCCAGGAGACTCAGCCCAAGCTGGGAGAGTCTTCCTAGTCTGTCAGGCGAGGAAGAGTAGGAGAAATAGGCTGGTTAGTTGCAGGGCCTACTCTGCCTTACATCCTTCTGTTCAGGTCATTCCCTTTGGGGAACTGACCTACTTCCACAGTGATAGGACCTAGTCTGAATTGCCTCTTGTCTGCCTCTTCAATGTCTCCACCCATTCTTTCTATTTTGGTCTTAGAGGTATCCACCTCTGCTAACCTTATCTTGGCCAGGGTTACCCCTAGCTTACCCAGAGAGGTTACCCAGAGCTGGAGTAACCCCACCATGACCAATAGGGTCAGGGGGCCTAACTTGCTATTTGGCATGGGGTCAGACCACCATGCTAAGGATAGTGCAGCCATAAAGGCTAACACCCAGCAGAGGCCACTGACAGCTGTCAGTGCCCAGAACCACACCTTTAGCTCTTCACCTAAAAGGGAAGGGGCTAAGTTACAGGCTTCTTTGGGTTCAGGTTGCCTGTCTGCTGTATTAGAGTGGGGGGTTACCACATCTTGTAGTAAACACCCTTCTTCCACTCTTTCTTCTGTTAGCTGAGGAGCCACCCACTCAGGTTTAACAGTTGCCTGACTAGCCAGGACTTTTTGTGGGTCAGGTTGGACTTTATCAGGGCCATTTTTGGAGTTCTCCCCTACTGGAGCAGAATCTCCTTGGCTTGCTGTAACCTTGGCTAAAGGTTGTCCACCCTTCCTACTCTGTTTTCTTTTCTTCTTCTTCTGGGGCCTGCTTGCATTTACTGCAGAGGCAGGACTTCCAGAATCCTTGGGAGAGGACTGGCACTGGACCAGTTTCTCTCTTGGGCTCTGACTAACCTCTGGGTAGTCATTTCCAAGGAGACAATCAAGGGGGAGGTCTGTACTGACTACTACCCTTCTCCAGCTAAGAGTGCCACCCACTTCTATGGGCACTAAAGCCACAGGCCTCTTAGTGACCCTGTCTAGGCTAACTCTTACCCTGGCAGTCTCACCTGGGATGTACTGGTTTGAGAGCACCAGCCTGTCATGCACAATAGTGTGACTGGCACAAGTGTCTCTCAGGGCAGTGGTTGGGATTCCATTCACCAGTAGGTGGTGGAAGTGTCTACTTCCCTCTGGAATCTCCAACTCACCTGTTGGGCCCTGTTTCCAGTTGAAGGCTATGAAGACCTCCTCATCTGAGGAGTCATCTCCCATGGCTACACTGGTTACCCCTGGAATTTTGTTCTGGGGTTTGTTTTTGGGACAAGAAGTGTCCTTGGTGTGGTGCCCAGACTGTTTACAGTTGTGGCACCATGCCTTAGTGGCATCCCAGTTCTTACCCTGGTACCCACCTTTGTTTTGGGTTGTGTCTTGGGGCCCACCCACCTGTTCTGGTTTTTGGGGGCCTACAGAGGACTCTTTTTCTTTGTTTCTAGTGTCACCCACTTTCTCCTGGGGAGTTTTTGTAACCCCTTTCTTTTGGTCACCCCCAGTGGAAGTTTTGGTTACCCTAGTCTTGACCCAGTGGTCTGCCTTCTTTCCCAATTCTTGGGGAGAAATTGGACCTAGGTCTACCAGATACTGATGCAACTTTTCATTGAAGCAGTTACTTAAAATGTGTTCTTTCATAAACAAATTATAAAGCCCAACATAGTCACACACTTCATTTCCAGTTAACCAACCATCTAGTGTTTTTACTGAGTAGTCTACAAAATCAACCCAGGTCTGGCTCGAGGATTTTTGAGCCCCCCTGAATCTAATTCTATACTCCTCAGTGGAGAATCCAAAGCCCTCAATCAGGGTACCCTTCATGAGGTCATAAGATTCTGCATCTTTTCCAGAGAGTGTGAGGAGTCTATCCCTACACTTTCCAGTGAACATTTCCCAAAGGAGAGCACCCCAGTGAGATCTGTTTACTTTTCTGGTTACACAAGCCCTCTCAAAAGCTGTGAACCATTTGGTGATGTCATCACCATCTTCATATTTTGTTACAATCCCTTTGGGGATTTTTAGGATGTCAGGGGAATCTCTGACCCTATTTAAGTTGCTGCCACCATCGATGGGACCTAGGCCCATCTCTTTTCTTTCCCTTTCTATGGCTAGGAGCTGCTTTTCCAAAGCCAATCTTTTGACCATCCTGGCTAACAGGGGGTCATCTTCACTGGAGTTATCCTCAGTGATTTCAGAGGTGTTGGTCTCTCCTGTGAGGGAACCAGCATCTCTGACTATTATTTTTGGAGTCAGGGTTTGAGGGACCCTGTTCTCCCTAGATAGGACTGGTAGGGGGGAATTTTCCTCCAAGTCACTATCCTCTTCCTCTGAGTTGCCACCCTCAGAGGGGTTGGCCTTTTCAAACTCTGCCAAAAGCTCCTGGAGCTGTATTTTGGTAGGTTTGGGGCCCATTGTTATTTTCTTTATTTTACAGAGTGACCTTAGCTCCCTCATCTTAAGATGGAGGTAAGGTGTGGTGTCGAGTTCCACCACAGTCACATCTGTGCTAGACATTTTGCTTCTAAAAGTTGGAATACTTTTTAAGAATCTACAACTAGTTCTAGGTTCTAATTCAAACTTTTACAAACTTTTAAACTCTAAAAGAAATGCTAAACAGGATCTAACACAAGGCCCTAGCAGGTCTTTTAAGAATTTAGAAAACTTTTCAAATTGCAAAAATCAATTTCTAATGACAATTTTGGAATTTGTCGTGTGATCAGGTATTGGCTGAGTAGTCCAGCAAATGCAAAGTCTTGTACCCCACCGCTGATCCACCAATGTAGGAAGTTGGCTCTGTATGTGCTATTTCAAAGTAAGGAATAGCATGCACAGAGTCCAAGGGTTCCCCTTAGAGGTAAAATAGTGGTAAAAAATAGATAATACTAATGCTCTATTTTGTGGTAGTGTGGTCGAGCAGTAGGCTTATCCAAGGAGTAGTGTTAAGCATTTGTTGTACATACACATAGACAATAAATGAGGTACACACACTCAGAGACAAATCCAGCCAATAGGTTTTGTTATAGAAAAATATCTTTTCTTAGTTTATTTTAAGAACCACAGGTTCAAATTTAACATGTAATATCTTGTTTGAAAGGTATTGCAGGTAAGTACATTAGGAACTTTGAATCATTTCAATTGCATGTATACTTTTCAAGTTATTGACAAATAGCTACTTTAAAAGTGGACACAGTGCAATTTTCACAGTTCCTGGGGGAGGTAAGTTTTTGTTAGTTTTACCAGGTAAGTAAGACACTTACAGGGTTCAGTTCTTGGTCCAAGGTAGCCCACCGTTGGGGGTTCAGAGCAACCCCAAAGTCACCACACCAGCAGCTCAGGGCCGGTCAGGTGCAGAGTTCAAAGTGGTGCCCAAAACGCATAGGCTAGAATGGAGAGAAGGGGGTGCCCCGGTTCCGGTCTGCTTGCAGGTAAGTACCCGCGTCTTCGGAGGGCAGACCAGGGGGGTTTTGTAGGGCACCGGGGGGGACACAAGCCCACACAGGAATTTCACCCTCAGCAGCGCGGGGGCGGCCGGGTGCAGTGTAGAAACAAGCGTCGGGTTTGTAATGGAAGTCAATGGGAGATCTAGGGATCTCTTCAGCGCTGCAGGCAGGCAAGGGGGGGTTCCTCGGGGAAACCTCCACTTGGGCAAGGGAGAGGGACTCCTGGGGGTCACTTCTCCAGTGAAAGTCCGGTCCTTCAGGTCCTGGGGGCTGCGGTTGCAGGGTCTCTCCCAGGTGTCGGGACTTAGGATTCAAAGAGTCGCGGTCAGGGGAAGCCTCGGGATTCCCTCTGCAGGCGGCGCTGTGGGGGCTCAGGGGGGACAGGTTTTTGTACTCACAGTCTTAGAGTAGTCCTGGGGTCCCTCCTGAGGTGTTGGATCTCCACCAGCCGAGTCGGGGTCGCCGGGTGCAGTGTTGCAAGTCTCACGCTTCTTGCGGGGAGCTTGCAGGGTTCTTTCAAAGCTGCTGGAAACAAAGTTGCAGCCTTTCTTGGAGCAGGTCCGCTGTCCTCGGGAGTTTCTTGTCTTTTCGAAGCAGGGGCAGTCCTCAGAGGATGTCGAGGTCGCTGGTCCCTTTGGAAGGCGTCGCTGGAGCAGGATCTTTGGAAGGCAGGAGACAGGCCGGTGAGTTTCTGGAGCCAAGGCAGTTGTCGTCTTCTGGTCTTCCTCTGCAGGGGTTTTCAGCTAGGCAGTCCTTCTTCTTGTAGTTGCAGGAATCTAATTTTCTAGGGTTCAGAGTAGCCCTTAAATACTAAATTTAAGGGCGTGTTTAGGTCTGGGGGGTTAGTAGCCAATGGCTACTAGCCCTGAGGGTGGGTACACCCTCTTTGTGCCTCCTCCCAAGGGGAGGGGGTCACAATCCTAACCCTATTGGGGGAATCCTCCATCTGCAAGATGGAGGATTTCTAAAAGTTAGAGTCACTTCAGCTCAGGACACCTTAGGGGCTGTCCTGACTGGCCAGTGACTCCTCCTTGTTGCTTTCTTTGTTCCCTCCAGCCTTGCCGCCAAAAGTGGGGGCCGTGGCCGGAGGGGGCGGGCAACTCCACTAAGCTGGAGTGCCCTGCTGGGCTGTGACAAAGGGGTGAGCCTTTGAGGCTCACCGCCAGGTGTTACAGCTCCTGCCTGGGGGAGGTGTTAGCATCTCCACCCAGTGCAGGCTTTGTTACTGGCCTCAGAGTGACAAAGGCACTCTCCCCATGGGGCCAGCAACATGTCTCTAGTGTGGCAGGCTGCTGGAACTAGTCAGCCTACACAGATAGTCGGTTAAGTTTCAGGGGGCACCTCTAAGGTGCCCTCTGGGGTGTATTTTGCAATACAATGTACACTGGCATCAGTGTGCATTTATTGTGCTGAGAAGTTTGATACCAAACTTCCCAGTTTTCAGTGTAGCCATTATGGTGCTGTGGAGTTCGTGTTTGACAGACTCCCAGACCATATACTCTTATGGCTACCCTGCACTTACAATGTCTAAGGTTTTGTTTAGACACCGTAGGGGTACCATGCTCATGCACTGGTACCCTCACCTATGGTATAGTGCACCCTGCCTTAGGGCTGTAAGGCCTGCTAGAGGGGTGTCTTACCTATACTGCATAGGCAGTGAGAGGCTGGCATGGCACCCTGAGGGGAGTGCCATGTCGACTTACTCATTTTGTTCTCACTAGCACACACAGGCTTGTAAGCAGTGTGTCTGTGCTGAGTGAGGGGTCTCTAGGGTGGCATAAGACATGCTGCAGCCCTTAGAGACCTTTCTTGGCATCAGGGCCCTTGGTACTAGAAGTACCAGTTACAAGGGACTTATCTGAATGCCAGGGTGTGCCAATTGTGGATACAATGGTACATTTTAGGTGAAGGAACACTGGTGCTGGGGCCTGGTTAGCAGGGTCCCAGCACACTTCTCAGTCAAGTCAGCATCAGTATCAGGCAAAAAGTGGGGGGTAACTGCAACAGGGAGCCATTTCTTTACAGTTATTCAAACTTGAACCTTGAAAAAGGATTTTCCGAAATTGGTGTTTCTATCTCTGATCTGACCATTCTTAAATGTGGCAGACCCTCAATGGGTATCAATTGTGGCAAACATAAGACTACCTCTCACACAACATTTATGAAATCATGGGCTCACCGATGAGGGCGGGGAAGTCACATTCGTAGGAGAGGCTCACACAGCATACAGAACTGAAATTTTTATTCTTTGGTCACTTTTCCAGGAGCAGATGGGAATACACACACATTTCATCACTGCAAATGCACCTGCACAATACAGACCATATGCGTATTTAGAAATACCATTATTCTTTCAAGAACGCCATAATTGTCTTGATGGTGCCCTACTAGACGTTCAAAATGTTCGACTAGGTCCCTTAAGTAATGATGGTCCTACGTGGCCAGAACTGGCCTCCTACACACCACATCCTAATGCGGGTACCATAGCAGTAGTGGAGCTACACCGCTTATATAATAATTTAGAATAAACATATAACAATTCATAAAGCAGACCTTAAACACAGACCCAGCAAGGGCTGTTCCAGCGCAACCACATTTTGCTACAGCAGGAATAAATCCTGCGACTGTGCATGGATAAGATACCCACGTGAAGAAGTTCACTTTTGGATAGCACAAAAAATAAGGGCACTAGAAGCAGTTTGTACCCATGCAGGACCCCAAGATAAACATAGAATTCTCACAATGTGCTTGCCATTTGGGACGGTTCCCTCCATGGACAACTGTGCCACATGAGTTGCAGTATTTGCTGAACTTTGCACAATGGCACATGGTACACCGACACATGCAAATCTTCCGGAAGTGTTAAAACAGATACAAGACAAATACTGGACAGCCCCACCCCTGGACTTTGGGATGCAATTAATCAGCAAGTTTGCCACAGCGTCCTCAATATTATTAAACAACTTAAGACCAGGAGGTCTGGGATGTTCCTCAAGAGAAGCAAGAAGGCGAGCTGCCTAAGATTATAGACAAAACCTTTTCTAGTATAGATAGGGATAGTCTGGGAGCCAGATCAGGTAAGCCACAAGGTAAATCCAATAAGGATTCTACCAAACAACCATAAGAGGGTTTTAAAAAATTCTGGGATGTGCAAAAACAAAAGAAAGATAATAAAAAAGAAAGAGGAGAATCTCTGCGTTCAGAAACCTCTGACAAATGCTACAATCTTAGAAATAGAGAAACTTTAAAAACTCCTGATAGATACTAATATACTGACACACGACAATCTCGTTCCTTTCAGGACTCAACCGACAAACATAGTGAGAGAGGAGGGTGGTCAGAATACCAAAGTGAGTATGTGAAACAGAGAAACGATTCACAACACTCACCTGAAGTTTCAATAAAAAGGAGGAGAAACTTCCACAACAGAAACACCAATCCAAAAAGAAAAAGTTTCTAGCCATCTCTGTGAAAAATGTTGCACATATTGAGAACTTTACTGAAGAACAAGACGTGGGCTGTGACTCTGCCAGACAGTGTGGCAGAGGTCACAATAGTTTGCCAGAATCTTCAAGAGCTTCTGGATGTGCCACAACTAACAACTTTCTTGAAGTCAAAACTGCAGACAGGCGCATCTCCCTACCCAATAGGTTTATAAATTAAAAATACAAACAAAAGGAGACATAGATTTTGGGGAAGATGAACACATAGGGCCTTATTACGACCTTGACGGAGGGATTTCCTCCAACACAAATGAACGGATATCCTGTCTGCTCTATTACAATCTCCGTTGAATATAATGGGATCATAATACAATGGCGGGATATCCGCCACATTTGTGATGGAGGAAACCTCCTCCGTCAAGGTCGTAATAAGGCCCTTAGTTATGACATCCTCCTTGCAGAAAAAGATTGGCCACCTGAATTTGCCGTATTCTCTCACAAGAGGAAGAGGTCATTCTGTCTTCTTACTCATTCCTCGTTCCAGATATACTGAAAGAAGCTTACGCTGTAGATTGGGCATTGGTGCAGATTCCAGTGCTTTACCGTAACCACATTGTGTGGGATAAAGATTCCCCCAACCATGTAATACCAATCAGGTCTACACCATAGGTCCAACCATAATACCCGATTAAACATGAGGCTGAAAAAACAGTGAGAGAAATACTCTCACAACTAAAGTAATTGAACACTGCATATCACCAATGAATAACCCTTGTTTTCCGTAGTTAAGCTGGTCCATTCTTATAGAATAGTCTTAGATTACAGACATCTTAATAATCACTCATGTACATTTGCGATACAAGATGCATGCAGCATAGCACTTATTAACAATCTAGTGCGCAAAAAATACAAAACAACTTTGGATATTTCCAATGTTTTTTTCAGACAAAATCTAGCTCCTGAAAGTCAGGATTTGAGTACCTTCAGTACGCTTCGCTCTCCAAGGAAATTTTGTCAACTCCCTCAAAGGTATAAGAACAGTCCAGGCTTGTTCTCAGCCCATGTAACATTAGTATAACATGATACTGGCCCCAAGGTGTTGTCCTTTATAGATGACAACTACCTCACAGATGACGACCTCAAAACACACTTAAAATGTTTAGTGTTAGACCTAACATCCTTGGTGTGGTCTCCCCTGTATTTTTTGCCTCTGCTTCCCATGTTTTGACTGTGTACTGGACTCTGTTTGTGCTGTTTTCGGTACTCTGGGCACTTTACCACTGCTGACCAGTGCTAAGATTCAAGTGCTCCCTGCGTAAATTGTATGTGTAATTGGCTTTCCCATGTATGTATGTATGTATTTAATTTACTAGAAAGTCTCTAGTAAAGTGAACTAGAGGTGCCCAGGGCCTGTAGATTAAATTAAATGCTACTAGTGAGCCTGCAGCACTGGTTGTGCCACATGCATCAGTAGCCCTGTAAACATGGCTTAGACCCGCCACTGCACTGTCTGTGTGTGCAGTTTTAAACTGCCAATTCATCCCTGGCAAGTGGGTACACTTGCCAGGCCCATTATTGTTTATGGAGTAAGACTCTTTTTACTTTAAAAATTCATAACATTGCTTGTGTATGTTGGATTTTTGCCGTTGGGTACACTTGCCAGGCCCATTGTTTTCTATGAAGTAAGACTCTTTTTACTTTAAAAATTCATAACGTTACTTGTGTATGTTGGATTTTTGTCGTTTTGGCCTTGTTTGAGTCAGAAAAATATTGGCAATTTAAACTGGTGTTGTCTCCATTTTGTAGTGTTTTGGTACAAATACTTTACACACTGCCTCTGATATAAGCCTGACTACTTGTGCAAAGCTACAAAGGGGACGAGAAGGGGTTATCCTAGGTGTGTATTTCCAGTGCACTGACTAGAGTGAGTGTCCCGGCTTGGACAGAGTGCATACCCAATTTTTAACAGTTGGACCGCACTGTTGTAGGATTTCCTGAACTGGGCTACAAATTTCATTTAAAGAAAATTATAATTGCTTTTCTTAGTGTCATATTTTTGGGATATGAGTTATCAGATACGGGAAAGAGCCTGGCACCCCACTTTCTAGAAAAGTGTGCAGTTACAACTTCCTAATGCCATCAAAAAGCTACAGTCATTGCGGGGCTTTTTTTTAATTTTGCCAGACTATGCACAATGCTTAAAACTACTCAATGACTTCATATGTCCAAACATTGGACATTTCAACATACACACATTCTTAGAGCTTCGCAACAGGACATGCTTGAAGCTAAAGAATTATACACTTGTGATAACAAAACAAACTTGGTCATCAGGGTAATTTCTGGTGCAATCGGGCTCACCTATGTAACATACAATAAGGGGGAGCAATACTGACAGCAAATAAATCACACTCATATTCCAACGCTGAACAGCGTTTTGATCCCACTGAAAACATTCTGACTGCTGTTCAGATGCCTGTCATAAAAGAGAGACCTCTAACCCAGGGCAAACGCATCATGGTTGTTCCCCCAGTACCAGCACTTGAAGCTGTTACCAAGGAAAGCGTCCCAAACGCAAAAGCATTACATCCACGTTGGATCCAATGGGCAGTGTCTCTGACGGGCACTGATGCTGATTTTGTTTTTGATCCAAAACTACATTTGCAAGAATTCTTTCAAAATGAACATGAATACCCAATGCCTACAAACAACCTCTTGAACAATACTGGCTCATCATTTACACTGATGGTTCAGCACAACTAGCTGTATGTACCAAACATCAATACTCCGCCGCTTGCGTAGCCATGACAGGAGTAATGAGGGACGGTACATTCCTCCTTCATCATACCTATCCGCATACCCTAGGGATCTGCACTGTTCAACTTGCAGAGCTTAAGGCAAAGAACACGTGGATCCTGAACTTTCTACATTGATTGTGTGTGATTCTTACTACTGTGTCCAGTCTTTCAATGAATATCTGCATTATTGACGCCAAAATGGGATTTAGAGACTCAAAAGGGAACACTGTCAAACACAAAACTTTGTGGGAGAGGGTAGCAGATTTTAAAGACAAGCTACCGAAGGACCATGTAGTTTATACACTAGGTCACCATCCTGTTGGAGTACACGTTGTGGGAAACTGGCTGATGAGGCAAACAAATCAGCAGTAGCCACGACTTCTGTTGCTGCGATTCCTCATTTTCATATAGGACTGGATGATGAAACACTAGCTGCTGCAAAGACTTTGACAGACAGCAGGCCCTTATCAAATGTATATCCTGGCAAATATTACTCCCACTAAAGTGCCCAGAACACTGCATCTGCAACAATACCAGGGGTGGGTGAGTGATCATATGATCCCAACAAAAAACAGAGACTAGATCTCATAAAAGCAGCGCATGAAGGAGTTGCTTCTGCCCCTGCAGGTGTGCGACTATTTCATTACTGCAAAAAAACTACTGATCTCTAGGTCTATCTAAACTGACAAAACAGTATGTCTTTCGTTGTTACAACTGTCAACAAATTTAAGAGTCCACTGTCAAGCGCCCACCTCAGACACCTTTTTTGGTTCCCAACAAGCCATTTAAATTTCAATGTATGTACCTGGACCATTGTGGTCCCTTACAACCTGATGGTGCATACAAATACATCTTAGTCACTGTTGACTCATGTTCCAGATTCCTATGGGTATAGCCACAATGATTGGCTGATGCTTGAACAATCGCAAGTCTCAATCGGGACAGACAATGTTGCAGCATTCTACTCAGAGCAGGGCCCTACTTTTGCCTCCTGGGCGTCCAGGAACACCATGGCGACGTTGGGGGTTCAACTGCATTTCTCATCTCCCTATCATTCTGAGGGAAACATGATTGTGGAGCAGAAAAACCAAGCAATCCTTAACAGCACGAGAACTGGGTATAGGCTGGAGTTGGCTGCACCATTGCATGGAGCCCAGAGAGCACTAAATAATCTGCCCACAAGGTCTTCAGGGTGGCATACTCTATACGAAGTTCTGTTCAGGACACCTATGTATGTCGCACATCTTCAGAGATCTGGCGCGGTGGTGGCAAAAACTGCTTTTGATATAAAAGAATGTGTCACTGTCTTGCAGGAATTACAACAGTTTTGTGGTGAAAACTCATCTGCACATGTCGCCACCTTGGGAATGAGGGATTTGCCAACAACATCCACCAGCTGAATTCCTAAAGTTGGAGATCTAGTGTGTGAAATAATTGCAATAAAAAGGAATTTGGCCCAGCATGTAGAGCACCATTTCCAGTCCTGGGAATACATGGTACCAGAACGGTCATTTTACCACTGCTGCCTGGTTCCAAAGAAAACTGTGTCATTTCAATTGACATGGCAAGCTAAATCATGTGGCAAGTCCTCCACAGCAGACCAAGTCGACTCCTGGGTAGTTCCCATACCAATCTCACTGCCAATCAGGATGTGGCGCTATAACAACTACATAATGATGAAGCGACGTCCTGAGGTTTGGGAGGGCGAAAAATGATCTTTCATTGGTTTCTGTCATCTCATCATTGACAAGGAATCTCCGAAATTCTGATTTATTTTATTCCAATTCGACACAAATGGATGGAATTGTTTACTACAAACGGGATATATTTGCCAGTTCTCCACATGCACTGCTGATATCAATGACTCAGTTCTTCAGCGTCTGCTGCAGTACTGGTATCATGGGCATGTAAGCTTTTCAACTGGCTTAAAAACAACTATTTGATTCATCAATGGTATTATCTGTTGATATTTCTGACTTTGCGTGTCTTTCTTCTTTGGATTGGTTTTGTCATTGTTTTCTTTCTGCTGATACATTATCACTATCTTCCTGAACATTCTGCTGTTAAACTCATAGATGAGGATTTTGAACCTTACCTATCCTCACATAAGGTCTGAAGAGGCTTGTCCCTAGTGGACATTTCAGCTGTTCCAAAACTCGATGGGATTGTTTGTGATAAAGTACAGTTTGAATATCTTTGACCGTAAGGAAATGATTCAAGTTCTATATGTATTCAAAGTTTCTATGAATTATATTATAACACTAAGGGTTGTTTCCGATGATTGGGATGTAAAAGCAGTTGATTCCATGCTTTCTGTGCTTGAATATTACACTGTATTTGAAAGTGAAAATATTTATCAAACAACTGAATTATTTGGAAATATTTTCTACCACCATTACAGACATTATTTTCTGTACAAAGCCAATACCCCGAGAACTGTATATAACTACACACAATGGGAACTTTGTCCGACCCCACCAGTGGGGCGTTGCAACACATATGTAGAAAGGTTTTTATATGTATTTTCTTTTCATTATCTTTATCAACATTTTCATATTGCCGACATTACAGATGGATATCTCAGTGAAATATTACATAGGCAGAGTCACCATTTACAAATCAAGAATATGTCTTCTTCTCAATCTCATTCATTATGTACTACATAACAAACCATATATTCTGGCACAACATTCCTGGACTGCAGAGTATCATCTATCTGAAGTGATGTCGTAGCTTCACTTGGGGTGGCAGCCCATCAGGGTAGCTCCCCACTGTGTGGTCTGCAAAGATTCTTCTCCTGAGACCAACAACTTATGTGCAATGCAAAGTCTTACTAAGGTTAACAAGCAGACAACGAGCTAGCTTTAATAGCTGTCCGAGTACAATCTATTCAGAACTTGGGTCGTGAAGGGGCAATATTGTTTTTTTATGAACATATGCTCAGCATGTTGTACTATTTCATGGTGATGCGGGGGGTTGTTTGCGACTACGTGTGGGTTATTTAGCCTATTATTGTTTGTATGGTTACCCTCTATGCCTGCCTTCCACTGTTCAAAGGGTGGGGTTAGGAGTTTGTATGTTGGTGAACTTTTCGGTACTGTCACAGCCATCAACTCCTCTCCATTGGGCCTAGTAGTTCATCTTGGGACCTCTCCAGGTCCGCAATTTCTGTTTGTGAGGGTTGCATAGACCCTGGGAATTCTCATTCACCCAGGTCTTCCAACATGTCACTCCATAGTTTTATATCTCTTTCAGCGTTTTCATCATTACAAACTATCTTCAACCACTGCTCTCCATTCCCTAAGGTCTGCTCTCCAGCGCTGTTATTGGGGGGTTCTGGTCTGAGCCCAGTGTGATGCAATACGATGTTTAGCCAATACCAATCCCAACAGCCCGAATCAGTAGTGCACTTTCTTCCCTCTTTTTGGGAGGAGGAGTATGTTTAATAGGCAGTGTCTGGGGGATAATTCAATCTGTATTGTAGTTATTACTTTCAGATTGTCGATAATGGTGCCCAGAACCCGCTTAACTGTGGGCAGTCCCAGGTCATGTGCCTGAAGGGTGCCAGCGTGGATCCGCAGCGAGGGCATCCGGGAGTATGCATAGGGTAGATTCTAGGAAGTCTCTGGGGAGTGAGGTATGTACGATGGTGGTAATGCAACTGGGTTATTTTGAAATGAGCATTACTTGCTACTTCTGGAACCTGTGCAAAGGCTCATCACCACTCCGATTCACTGAGGGGGGGTGTTTCCAGATCCAGCTCCCATGTACTCTGCACCCTTGTCGTGACCACCCTACAATACATTTTCAGGGTTTTATATATCCAAGACATTAGGCTTCTGCCAACCTCGGGATCAAGACGTGTACGCAGTGTTTGGGATTCTACTGGTTCCTCTGGGAAGAAGGGCCATATTCCCCTGATTGTATGGGAGATTTTAGTGTATTGTAAATGCTGTACTGTGGGTCACCGCAAGACATCCCGTGCCTCGTTGAGCGTAAGGAACATCCCTTGTTTGTACAGGTCTCCTACTGTTAAATAGCTGCAGTTGTAGCATTTTGTAAGATCTATGACTGTTTAAGCCTGTCTGAAGCTTGGTAGCCAGTGTATGAGGAGAAATCTTGCATGGGGGCATGTTTTAGCACAACTGTGACTGTCCCCTCGCATATCTCTGCTACCTAGCGTACCAAGAAAGTGGCCTAACTTGGGACTCCCTTACCTCTCATTAGGTATCCGGGAAGATTGTCCACACCCACCAAGGTGCCCAATAGGTCTTTCTCAGCAGCTATTCCATCTGTGCACCACTGTACAGTACATTGCAAAAGTCCTACAATTGCAGATCTAGAACTTCTAGCCCACCCATCTCTGGGTCTAGTTTTAATATTTCCAGTTTCGCTCTGCTCCGCTTTCCCCCCCATATAAGGGAGATCAGGAGTTGGTCAAGTTTTTTTAAACATGGCCCGGGGAATGAGACACAGCGAGTTTTGCAGTATATACAGGCAGCGAGGGAGGAGAACCATTTAGCTCAGGGCTGCTCTCCCCATAATGAACAGTGGGAGTTTATTTCAAAAGCCAACTGAGTTCTCCAGGCATAGTATTGTGGCTCCCATGTTTAGATCCTAGCGGGCAGTGTCTGTATGAGCTATATGGATACCGAAGTATCAGAAATTCTCCCATTCCCATTCAAGCAGTGTCTGATGGAGGTCTGCTATGGCCTGACTCGCATGTCCTGCTATCAGAAAGAGTAATGATTTGCCCTGGTTAATATGCAGACCTGGCATACTGCCAAATGAGGATGCATGGTGCGCTTCCCACTGGCAGCTTCAGGGACAGGGCTCTGTGCGCTCTTTCCACTACAAAGACTGGGGACAGTTCCGCCTCAGGACATGTTTCACGTATCCATGTTTTAAGGAACAATTCTGGTACACAACCCTTGCTGTGCTCCAGGAACCCCACAAACCGGAGATTGCATCTCCGCAATCGTCCTTCCACTCTTCGTTCTAAGTTGTCCATTTTTGTGATGAGTGCTGCGACTGCTATTTTAAGTGCAACCTCACCCTGTAGCACAGCTACTTGAATATCTGTGGCCAGGGATCGCTCTGCGACAGCACGGAGGTCTGTGTCAAGGGACACAGCATCTATTTTGGCCTGAGCCTTGGCACTAGAATGCTTGATTGCAACTAGTATATATCCCCCCAGATGGTTCATAATGTGAGCTTGATCCTTGTTCAGCCAGTGTTTGGGGTGGTGGTATAATCCCCTCCCCCTGGCTCCCCGGGGTTGTGTATTTGTCTATTTTGTTTTGTTGAGTATTTCTGTGCGCTCTGTCTTTCACCATGGTTTCAGTGGGGAGTTTCCATCTATTACAAGATTCTTCCAGGGATCTTCCCGCTAGGATATACACTGAGTTGACACTGGTTATCTATTCAAACCTGGACAGGTGTAGGAGGACGCAGAGTGCCGATCTTTTTCAGTGACGGGTCATCAAACCAAAGCGCACAAGTCTGTCCATAATACTGTAGTCTTTCAGGGGTATTGTTCTCACTGTCACATGTATTAGGGTCGCTGGTCTGCTGTCAGATGGGCCACCAGGGGCGCTCAGCAGGTAAAATGAGTCTTATATTCAGACCATGTGACAAATGTCAGCCTAACTCTTCTGGCCAGCTAGCAGTACATCACAAGCACCCAAAAGTGCCAGTGATTTGTGACAGCCATGCGCACAACATTTTGATTTCTCAGAGAAATCGTGGTGGAACAGATCTCATCCTTCTCTCTCAGTTACATTAGTCTTACAAATGCAAAGACAAACAGAAGCAGAAGACTGGTTAAATGTATTTTATTAAATCAAAATGCTAAAGTTTAAAATAATGTTCTAAAACAGAGCACAGCAGTGCTAGTCCTAATCCGCCCTTCAGGACCCTTGGGAAGACACCGTCCCCCATACCTGAACATGGTGTTAGAGAAGAGGGGTGTTGGTCTACCGAGAGTCCTCTCCCATGTAGATAGAAAAGACTTCAAGTCTCAGCAGACAGCTGCGATGAAGCAAAAGTATGTGGTAGCAATTTCTAGCTGGAACTTCCCTCTATTATATAGAGGGTAGAGAGAGGTTTTATAATAAAACAGCTGGTGTTCTAAGAAAACTGCCCAAACATAAGAGCATGTATGTTTCCATGTAATGGCAAAAACTGTGGTGGTCCGCTTTGTACAGGCAACAAAATTGTGTACAGGCTTGAGCAAAGCACAGAACGAAATGTCAAGCTAAAAAGAATGAAAACAGTTTCTAGAATAGAAGTGTATGGAATAAAAACAATTAAAACATCACTGCAGAATGAAGCTTCTGCTCAGAAAATAAATTGAATTATCACTAGACCAAAGGGAAAAAGCTGTAAGTCTATTGCTAAAATAGTGTGCCCATAAAATACTGCTAAAATAACCTCCCAACAATTTCTTATATGCAACATATAATGACATTTGGAAGCTTTCTCAAAAGGTTAACGCTAATAGAGCAGGAAAACCTGCAGAAAACTCTAGCCGTTGTCGTGAAGTGGTATGAACACATTGTGCAAGCTCATTTACACCCTAAACGACATTGTATCTTCTGCAATTGACAATATTCAAAACATGTTCAAAATACGGGAGGGATCAGGAGGAGTTATGGTCCAGTGTATATCCTCCAAATGGAAACATCAAAAATAAGTAATACACTGTTCCAACCATGTAAAACAGAAAGTAGTGACCGGGGTCCTAAATTCTAGGAGCAAGAGGCCTCACACACCCATAGGGTGTCATGCTTCATCATAGGCACTGCTCCTCGTCAGACCGGCGCTGCAATGTCTGACGGGCACCACCCCGTGAGGGGGGGCTCTTTGCCGGAGATCTTTTTATGTGGTGGTGCCGTGACCCCGAAGGTAATTGAAGTGTCAACGGAGATCAAAAAAGAATGTGATTTAAAATTGACTACCAAAACCGCCACTGAGACAATGGATTTTATTAGACCAGATGGACGGTCAGGGCCAAGGTTAAAAATATATAGTCAGAAGAGTGAATAGAGAAATTAAGATCAATCACTCTTATAGTGAAAAAATGTATCAAAAGGAGGGGTCTGGGAATTTTCCAAAATCTACCCTCTCATGGGTCAAATGAGAGGGTAGATTTTGGAAAATTCCCAGACTTAACTTAGCTAGTTATCTGAGAGGTGTTCCTGTCCATTTGATACGCTCAGCGTTCCAGGTGCTCTGAAATGGGAGCTACGTGATGCTGAACGATGAAAGCTGTTGTGGTATGCAGGCCAGCATAGCCTACATGGTTTTGGTCTCCCTAATTGTGACTTGTTGCGGAAATGTGCTTTTTCTCCCCATGCAAGAGATAAAAGTAGCAGACATATGCCCTCATATTGCTATTTCTAATGTAAATTTTAACAAGCTGAGCAGACTGAAGGCTCTTTTGTTTCTAAAACATGTGGCGCTTACTTCTGCCAGAGAGGTCTATGATCTTTAAGTAGCAAGGTCTTCCACAGAGATACAGTTCCTATTAAATGGCAACTTTCCAAAACATTTTGGTGAACTGATTTGTCGCATTTTAATGCGTCTAACACCACCTGGATTGGACACTTTTTTTAAGGCTGTTTGTTCTGGTTTTGTCAGCACATTTTAAACTGTCTTTGGAGTAATACCTTCAGCCATACACTCATTGTTTGAGTGTCTTTGGGGGATTCTAAATAACTTTGGGATTAATTGGCGGTATTCTGCTGTTTTATATTCACAATGGCAGCCCCATCACAACAAAGGGGAATGATGGCACTTCCACCAGCCCAACTGTGTTGTGAACGCATGATGTAGTACTTTGGGACACCGCTCCTGAAAGAACTGGAGTCAAACTGGTCACTGTCATTCAGATCGGTCCTGAATTGTGTGCTGCACGACTTTTGATGCTTTGGTGCTCATTCAAACATGCACCGGAAGTGAGTCTTACTCTGCAGCGCATACCTTCCTTGGATGAAAGTCTGCTGGTGTTTTCTATGAGGGTTCATTGCTAGGCGTGCCAATTGAGATTGCTGTGGGATGCTTCCTATGAGCCGCTCTTCATGGATCTTGACCTCCTGGTGCTATAACACCTGGCACTTCACAGAATGCTGCCTCTTCGGCAGGACCTATGACTGAAGCACTATAACATGAGTGCTCCCTCGCTTACCTCGCTACCAAGCTGCTTAGCTTATCGTCTGCCGGAGCGGGATCTTTCATGGATTCCTAACCATTCGATGATATTGGTGATTTGGGCAATCACGACTATTCCTGAACACTGACATTTGGCCTTAATTTGTATCTATTTTTGTTCAAAATCTAAATTTACCATTTTGATTTGGGCTGACTTTGGTCTGTCCTGCTTACCAACATGGACATTTTGTCTCTTTTTACATACATTTTTAGCCTGCTTTTAAATAGTAGTGTAAGAATTGTGATTTTAGTATAGGGTTTTTAGAATAGACCTCTGCACTCTTGAACCAACAATGGGGGACGGTGTTGTGGGGTTATTTTAGCGATTTGCATGGGCACATGAATTTTAGCTCTAGGCCTTTGGCCTGTACCCCTTTACCTAGTTCATTTGATTTATTCCTTTTATTATTTTAGCAAAAGCTTCATTTTACTGGTAATGTTTTATTATTTCTATCATTTGCCCTTCCATGCAGAATTTGTTATTAGTTCTTTTGCATGATACTTCATCTTGTGCTCAGCCCAAGGCTGTACGAGGCTGAACATGATTGTTTACTGAGTATTGCCAAAGAGTACAACGTCTACTCTACAGAGAAAAGACACATTATCATATCAGGGCAGTTCTCTGAACAATATGTTTTGTTTTGAAACAACAAGCTGCCACAAACCATGTTACAGGGGAACATTCCACCCATCCATCTTATGCTGTACCTTGTCATTGCAGCTCTGCTAAAACTTGGCATCCTCGCTCCAACCACTTGGGAGGACTGCCAGCAGATCAACAGTCAACCCCCTACTATTTATACAGGTATGGGGATGGGTCTTCCTTGCAGAGACTAGTACAGGCAGATCGGGGCTAACATTGCTATCACTCTCATGTATATTTTTAGTAGTGCAGGCAGGGATTTTAGATTCACTAATTTGATAGGATGTTGAGACTTTTTAGCCATTTCTCATTTCTGAACACAACAATATTAGTGTTGAGTTTTATCTTCCTAATAATCAACACTCATGCCTCTACGTGGAACACAGTTACTGAAATAAGAGGAATGAACCAAATCCTGCGTCTCTTTGTCTTTGCACGTATGAGACTTATACCCCTTTCTCTCAGTTACATGATCTGCTCCACCACAACTTCGCTGAGGAGTCAAAGAATGTCGGGCACCAGGCTGCCACAAATCATCTTTACCTTCTGGGTTTTGGCGAGGTGCTGCTAGCTAGTCAAAAGAGTTAGGCTGGCAGCTGCCAGACAGTGAGGGATAAAACTCAGTCCCCCAGACGAGGTGGTGCTCCCGCCCGAAACCAGCAGTCTTGTACCCATGATGAGAGTCCTATGACAGGATGAATCCCTCATATGGGTCTGGGAGATCCATTGTAGGGTCTGAGTTTGTGTGAGCAAAGTGTGACAATGAGTGGGCTTTTGCAGGTGACTGTGCTGGTAGGGAGCTACATTCCTTAGGCTTAGGTTCTTTTTTATGAATTGGAAATGTAGTAAGCTCCTCTAAGACTGCATCCTCAAAGGTAAAGCCTATGCTTTTTAATGGGTGGCTGACCAAGCACTCTAGGCTGGTGGGTCAGGGGGGTGCTTGAGGGACAGACATGCTATAATGTCCCCATCACGGAGTCCATATATATTTTGCCTCTGCCTGACATAAGCCCTGTTCTTTAGATGGCGTGGGCTCACTGGGCGTTGAGGCCAGTGTTGATGTCGGTTTCACAGACTATTTCGAAGCGGTTCTGAAGTGGGAAGGTCAGTGTCTAGGGTCTGTGATGGTTTCACTAAATGTTGAGGACCTGGTGTTGAGGCTTTTCTGAAACTGAAACAGGCTTTCGAAAGCCAAGATCGCTCTGGAACAGTGTTTGGTGCCAACTGTCAAGGTTTTGTCAGTAGTGGCTTTAGGCTCAAAGCAGGACTCTCCCAAGGCCACTCTGTCCATGAGCCGAGGCTCTGCTGGAGGTCAAGCCCATGAAGGAAAGTACTGGAAGGAATGCATATGTAAGCAGAGACACAATTTTTGTCATGATTGAAGGCTTCACCGGGGCCTGAGGAGTCCTTGAAGGAAAGATATTATGCACACCACTCCTCTCGGCCTCTGGGGATTCCACAGGAGCCTCCCCTTTTATCATCCAATAATGACTCTGAACGAGGCTGATGGCTCATGAGAGCCTTGACTCAGCATCCTGTGGTATGCACACTGAAGTCCATCCAATGTTGTTCTTGTTTCTGAAGGCCCATCAGGCTGAACAGTTTAATTCCTCATGCCCTCTTGGGAGAAAGAGTATGCAGACCCTATGTTGGTCTGAACTTATCCTTGAACTCAGGACAGAATTGGAGTGGTGTATTCTCCAAAACCCATCCATCTCATGAGTCATTCTCATATCTCCTGGCCTCAATATTTATTTTCCAGTTAGTTTTCAAAGGAGCCATACGATGTATTCCTGTCTTGTGGCAAGCAATTACGTTGTTCTGTGTCCAGAATGGTTGCATAGTTAAGAATAGTATGTGTCAAACCAATTGTGGCAAAAAAATCTAAGATAAAGTTTATATGTGAGCGCTCTGTGGGTTTCACGAGTCACCAAAACCTATACATCTGGAGAAAAAAAAAAAAAAAAACCTTGAAAAGCCCAGGACCAATACTAGATGGCAGGAGTGTGCAAACCAGTAATTTCAGACTCTAGAGGGATCAGAGCAGCAGGAACATATAGCAAGCAGCAGGAACATATAGCAAGCAGCATTACACGCTGCATACATATAATTAGAAGCGCATGCACATGTGGTGGCAAAATGCTGCCCACTTTCAAGCTCGCTCACCTGAGCTATTACACACTCAAAAATGCGACGCACATTTGTTTTCTCTTTATATGGTTTTGCGACTCAATAGATATTCCACATATTAGTACTATTATTTACATAACTACATCTAAATTAAATAATAATTAAATGAAGTCCTTGCACTGAATTTATAGCAAGTCCCCTTTATCTCTCTATTTCTTAGGTTAGTGCCACTGCTTGCACTAATTGGCTCTCCAAGTGCGAAAGACTGTAATAAAACAAAGAAATCCATTGCAGTTCTATTTCACCGTACAATCTTGTCATTTGTGCCGGAAACACACAACGTGGACAGAAGAAAAAATTTGCCTAGAAGAAACAAGCGGCATTTCATACATTGTGTGCCTGAAATTGAAAATAGTGCCGCATTGGAAGCCAAGGTGCAATAGTATATCGCACAAGAGATTTAAAACTGTATTATCATAATTTTGAGCGTATTGTTCTTTATGGCAACCCACAAAAGCAATCCCTTATTTTCCTGAAAACATCATGAAAAGTTTTGGTTCTAAAACTGATTATAAGGTCTTCGTTAATGTATTCGAACACAGAGGGATTCTAGTAGCAAGGCAAAAACATTTTGGAAAAAGGACCAAGGATGCGTTTATTGGATCATGAAATACTATTGAATTATGTACCATTATATTACCTTCTGTTCCGAAAGATTAGACACTACATTTTAAACAGATATCTAAAACTGTAAATGCAAAATACTTAATAGCACACAAAGGTCTTGTAGCCAGTGAAGCAAATAAAAGGTCTGCAATATAGACTTACAAACTAGTATTCTACAGGGCAGAGCTTCCACTGCTGGAAATTTCAGTTGTGGTATTATACCAAGCAAGGGAGTAATTCTTCATGGTAACAGCCAGGTTATATATTAGAGGAAAGGAAAAAACACCATGTTACCTGAGAATGGATGGCCTATGAGGCTATTATAATGCTTCACATTCTGCCATGACTTTGGGCGAAAAGAAATGGCTGTACATCAGATCTAAACACTAGAGATCATAATATGCACTTGGAAGCAACTAAAGGGTGTTGTAAAAACAAAAAAGCAAACTGTGTACAAAACAGACAAGCACTGACAAAGGCAGTATATCAGGTTTTTGAAGTTAAAGGATTTTCTCTTCACGAACACAAAAGCGGGTTCTACGTTGGCAGCTGCAGTCCAGTTTTGGTGCACTTTTCTCCCTCACACACACACACACACATGAGCAAGCAGGGGCACAGCAAACTTTTCTCACACTGAGTACGTCCACATTAACAGACGCATCCCAAATAACCCAACATAAGTGACATTCCTCACAGGAGCAATACAAAGTACCATCACAAAGCCTGAGTGCGGCACATGTATAGCATAGCATAATTGCTAATCAGACATATACACACACACACAACAGACGCAGTAAAACAGCAGGTTATGCCTTTCTCATACACAGAACAAGCACGGCACTGGCAGCAGAAGTGTATGCCTCGCTCATGCACAGGACCGCTGCAGCAAAGTAACACCATTCCTCACGTCCTTCACAGTGATGGGAGAGCAGGCGAGCAGGGACAGAAAGATCATACTTGGGCAAGTTTATCAAAGCTTCTAAGGGGCAGAGCAAATATGTAAGTAACAGTGATAAAAAACAGAAAAAACAGAAAAAACGCCTTCTGGTAGACTGGTCTGTGGTGCAGCACTGAAAGCAAGTGGGAGATCCCACACATTTGCCAGAGTCAGTAGCCTCGGCAATGTCTACAAAGAGGTGGCTACAGACAGAGGCTCACAAGTGTCTTGCAGTGCACAGCTACGTTGGGTGTGGCTGCACCCACGAACTTATGGTGGTCCAACATGTACACAAGAAGATTTTACTGAACCTTAGGCAAGGCTGCATACAGAGGTTTAAATGATTGCAGCAATGCACTAAAAGCCAACACTGGCCTGCATACAGCACATGTGCTGTAGCGGTATGGGGTTCACTAACATGTATCTAAGGGTTACCTGCAACCACCAGCAGGTGGTACAGACACAAACACACTCTCATGTACACCAAAAGAATACGCATTGGAGGTGACAGCATACAGAGGATAATTTAGGTGTGACCATACATGTGAGCTGGGAGCAGAACGTGCATCCCACAGGTAGCTTTAAAAAGAGATATGCAAGGGTTTGGAAGAACACACGCACAAGAAGCTGAAACTGCACCCTGGGGATGGATACACAACGACCTGTAGTGAGTCAAGCACATCCACCAGAGTCAACACCCCTACGGTGCAAGTATGCAGACGATTCAAGGAAGCAGCCACAAAAGCTTTCTAGAGCTTGGCTTTGGTTGCAAAGAGTTTAATTTCCAGGCCTGAAGAACATACAGTTGTAGAGAATATGGTCTAACATACACTCTACCATAAACGTCGTTGTTTTCCCTTCAAAACTCACCAAACAAAGAATTTGCAAATATATGTTTAAACAAGTTTGTTCAATAGTTATATAACTTAAGTGTGCAGAGTACAGACAGTAGTCATAACATTTAATGATTTATCCTAACAGGAATGTTCAATTATACATTTTTTGCTCTCCAAAGGGAAGTTTGTGTCTGATCGCTCAAGTTCCAAGGTTATTCACCACCATGGTTAGTAAAATGTCCTTAAAAGTTTAAAGACAAGAATTACATTGTGAAAATTGAATGTGGAGAAAGAAAAGTTGTTTTAACTTTTTAAAGTTTAATCTTTGTTGAAGAGTTGTCCAAATGGCGAAATTTCACCAGGAGTCTGAAAACCTCAGAAGGGATTGTTAGAAATATGTATGTGATCAGGAGAGATATTTCATGTGATTTACAAATATCAGCCCAAACCCTGACGCAGATCATCATTCTAAATTTTCTTGTGATAAAATAGAGATGATCAGAAACAGAAGTTAGTATTTGAACCTTTCTTGAAAAAATACCATTCAAATTTAGTGATGAGACATTGTTTTTTAATATATTTTAAGTCTGAAAAGGGAACTCTTCTCCTCTTATGGAGTCAGCATAATTTGTAAAATGAAATACATGAGTTGCTGTTGTTCCATATAAAAAAATAATAATTCGTGAAGTCAGTTTGTTGAAGATCATGGCTACAATATACGTTCCTACTGTGAAAAAACAAACATTAATATATGCTAAGTATTCATTTTAAGGAAATTGGTTCAACTTGTAATTCAGCTGGGAAAGTACCGACTTCAACCAAGTAATTTGTTAATCCTCTGAGTACTAGTTTAAGTAATAACCGGAATGTAATATTGCAAAACAGTTATTACTAAACCTCTATATTTTTTCATGCATTCCATGTTATTCATAATGTGCTTCTATGTCACAATCTTGTTTTTACTCCTGGTAACTAAATATTATAAACATGGTCCAAAAACTTGACAGAATTTTATTTGCTTCTCATAATTTAGTTTTGCATGGCACAATATATTCCGCCACCAGCAGTGATAGCAGGGAGCATATGACAAAAAAACAGCTGACAACATTGTTTGGTTTATTTTGATAGCGGTTTCCTTTCCAAGCATGTTCAGAGATAGTGTATTTATATTGTTATTGTTTACTTTATACACTCCGATGCATCCCTATGATCCTTGCAAGTGAGAGCACATGTAGTATGTCTCAAAGCCTAGCTAGGGTCGAAGCAAAAAGCTCACAATTTAATAATGAAATATATACACAGTGGATCAGGAATGTGTGCCTTTATTCTTTACAATAAAGAGGCTCGGGGGTCACTCTTGCAAAGAAAGAAGGATGATACTGAAAAGTGTCGGAGTCTGCACAATCTTGATTGAAGTAAGATTTATTAAGATATAACGTAACCGCTTTTCCATCCGTCCGCCAACTTCCCTTCTCCGTTGCAACTGCCACCCTCAACCCCACATTCACAAACCAACATTCTACATTCTTTACATTCCACATTCCAAGGTCCGGTCGATCGGAAAGCACGAAGGACACAACCCAACAGATACCTTCCCTTTGAACATTCTGAATTAACTAAGAAAACCTAGCATAACCTGGACCTAGACCAGCTGCTTTCACATTGGAGAAAAGTCTTACAAGAGTCTTCAACTGTGAGCTCAGAGAGCTACGAATTTAATGGTCAAACCTTCTGATATATAAGTTGCTGAATGGAGCAGAATACGGCTTCCATTTATTGCGTTGAGTCTTCATCAAATATTTATTTTAAAACCTATTCAAAGCAGGTACTAAATCTGTTATTATCTGAACAATTGTAAGAGGTAGGTGGCAAATTATTAGTGTTTTAATAGTTAGCGCAACATTTTTGATACATTTCAATGACCATTCTCTTATCATCTGGAAACATGCACACAAGCCATTAACCTCTGTTGTTTTCTTCATTAACGTACTTTTTTAGTTCATATTGTTCTCTTAAATCATCAGTAAACTGTCTAACCATTTCTGTTTGCCGGTGGGTCTGAAATAATAATGTAGACTTTTCTTTCTTAAAAATAATGTTGCCCATGACAGGAGCACAACCCTTTTAGCATCCTTCTACTTACATGCACCTGTTGTGTGTGTGTATTCTACCGATTCCATCTCTTGAGAGCAGATTTAGGAAGGGGAAAGGAGAATAGAGCAGCATAGTACACAAAATAAGTGTCCCACTTCTTTCTTGGAAACGCACGTTGTCTTGGTTTCAATTTATCTTATTTCACCTTCACCTGCATTTCTCTATCTCAGAGCTATCCAAATAAACAAAAAGAGTACTTGAGAAACTTGTAGGAACATGGAATTAGTTGTGGAGTCTCCCTGTGAATCCCAACATGATGGGTGATCGTTATTTTAAAAAATTGCAATCAAGGTGTAAGTGCATACTCACAGTGACAACCCCCTTTGGAAATACATGAAAACACAAAATCGCTCCCAATTTACTTAATGTCTACTAGCTGGGGCCTCATCATACTGGACAGTGAACAAAAAACAGAGAAGGAACATGAGACAACACCACTGCCAGCATATGAAATGACATGTTCTGTAGCAATTAATTCTTTTTTTGTGTTTTAATTGTTTTTTTAAGAACTTCAGCAAAGAAAACAATCATCACAGTACGATAATACATTGAGTACCCAAATGGGCATTGGTAGCAAACAAGTTTACAGCACATGTCGGTATAACATATATCATGAACACCAAAAAGGAAATAGGAAACAAAGAAGAAGAAGCAAGCCGGGGGTGGTCTCACAGAAAAAATGGCGCAAAAAAGGTCCAAGGGAGAAAGGAAGGTCTAGGTGTTAAGGGAGATGGGTAGGGGGACGACGACAGTGGTCGGTGGGCTGTTATTGAATGGATCAGTACAGCTCATGGTGGAGTTCACTATACACCAGCGAGGTGGTGTAGATGCTGCATGGTTGGCCCCGCCAAGGAGGGTGGAGGCAAGTGGAGGGCTCAGGCTCTTGCCACCATGGAATCGAAGGGTGATTTAAGGGTCATGTAAGAAAGATTTAAGGGTCAACCCACAGGTAGAGCTGCCACGTTTGGAGAGAAACCTCTGCCTTATCCTGCAGATTAAAGACAGATTTTTCATAGGAGGCCATTTTGTACATCTTTAACAGCCATTTCTCATAAGTAGGTGGGTGTGGAGAGCGCCACTGGCAAAGAGTGAAGAGCCTGGCCGCTGTAAACGCTGTGTTGAGCAATCGCCGCTCATGATGTGTCAGTAAGGAGACAGTAGTCATGTCATGAAGTAATACCATTTGGGATGGCATTGAGGTGGGGATCCCTGTCGTGTTACTCAGTGTGAATCTCACATCTTCCCAAAATGCTCGGATGGCGGTGCAGTCAAGAAGTATGTACACAATGTCACAGTGGAGCGCCAACAATTAGAGTGATTCAGCAACACCGCCACCTGAAGTTTTGTGGGCGCCCAGAGCCCTTCATGTAACATTTTAAAATGGCAGAACTTCATCTTTGTTTCTTGCATGCTGCAGGTCAGATTATCTAGTTTCTTGGCCCAGTTCTCTGCCTCATAATCCAGCTGGGGTCTCACTTGCCATTTGGCGCATAGTTTCTCAACGTAGGTTTGAGAGTATAACTGCAGGATCAAGAGGTTATAAAGGCCTGAGATTACATCCTTGTGTTGCACCTAGATGCTAAACTACGTAAGCACCGGAGAAGGCTGGACAACCCAGAGTTGGGTACCCAGTCTGCGAGTGAGGCAATGCAATGCTGTACCTGTACGTTTTTCCATTGCTGGTGAAGGGGCAGACAGAATTCCACGCAGACTGCCTCAAAGGTTTTAAGAATCCCCTGTGCTACTATCTGTTTCAGGGAGAGTATCCCCACTTTACGCCAAGGAATTCAGTTACGCTTTTTCCCTCCTATGCAGATACTGGTGTTGCACTACATCGGCTTCTTATCATGAAGGTTGGCATACACCGACAGGAGGCTGTGGGCCTGTGTCCAAGTCTTGGCAATGGCCTGTATATGGGGTTCTCAAGTCCCGGGGTAGAAGTGCTAGAGTTGTACAAGGAGAGGAGGCCTGGGGGGATTTTTATTATGCTGTTCTCAATCAAGACCAATAATGGAGGGTCTGGAGAGTAGGGCTGCATGTAGGCAAGTGGTGCCAGATACAGGGGAGTGCTGTGGTGTTTGGTGGAGGGGGGCCACAGGGCCCGTGAGCAATGAAATTGACAACACCCAGACAGGTTTTGCCATTTTCTAGATGAGATTTGTGATTCCCTTGTCAACTAGCATCCGCAGCTTTAGAGGCATCAACAAGGGATGCATACCAACCATGTAGGTGAAGCGCAGGAGCATCACCATTTTAACCACCCCAGAGAGACAGGTTTATCTGCGACCACTTGTCATAATCCAGTCTCACCCTCTCCAAGAGTGGTTCAATTTTATCCCTCATCATACGTTCCGAATCCTGATTGACATAAATTCCCACGTACTTAAGACGGGATGCTGTCCATTGAAACGCATATCTGCTTATGGCTGCTCTGGTCGTCATTCTCGCAAGTGGGAGGGCCTCAGTTTTGCTCCAGCTGACCCTGCACCCAGCAACTGTCATAAACGCAGAGATAAAACACAGCGGGGGAGGGAAGTGATCAGTGTGGAGAGGCTGAGAAGGATGTCTTCCACATATAGAAAGATTGTTGACGGGCTTCACAGAGCAGAGACGATAGTAATTCATTCATAAACAATGGAAATTCTGAATGAAAATGTGTTATTGTTCTATCTTTTGTTTTGTTTGCTATCTTATGTTTCAGATATATGCAAATTGTCTGTACAACGCTGCTATATGGTGAACCTTGGTAAGAATTCTGTATACCAATACACTGAAAAGAAAAACTGTAAACTATTAAAGACATCTTAAAAAAACAAACATTTGTAATTCATATCCCAAATCTTTTTCCTACTGGAAAGCAGACCACAGAATGTCAACAAGATGTCTGTATGAATGTGTCCCAAAGCATTCCCTGAATAAAGAGCTACATTGATATTATAGTGTTGAAGAGGAGCAGAGTCCAATGTATTTCACTTTGAATCACCACAATGTTGTCAAATGTCTCCATCACAATCCCTGAAAGTAAGGAACTAGTGCACCCTTTTAGATGCCCAACTCTTGTACACCTCATCTCAATACCTTGGACAAGGAGTCAGTATGCTGCTTTCCATTCTCTGAAAAGTCTTAACTATTTTGACATCATCTACACAGGCCTTCCCCACCAAAACTTTAGATCTTCTGCACTGGTCAAAAAGCCAGTGCCCAAACTGTTTGAGATCACTGGACTTGAACTATTCATCAACCACAAAAATAAACATAGCAACCACACAACTAGCGCACTGTCAAAAAGCTGAAACAGAAAGGGAGATCTTTGGCAGCTCAGAACCATAGGCTGTGGAATTCATCGACCAAGGACCTGAGAGCCAAATCAAATAACAAGCTGTTAAGGAAGCTTCTAATAGTCAAACTTTTAAAGATTGTTTTCAAAAACTAAGCATTGGCAAGGTCTCCCCTTTCAGACTAATTGGCTTTGTTAAAGATTTTAAGCCAACGCTGTGCTGTGTGGCTAAATAAGAAAAAAAAAAACCTATGGCACGGCCAACCGCACCACGCATGTGGAAGATGGATCGGCAAATAAAAAGAAAAAAACCCACCAAAATGTGTATTTGAAGTGCCGGTGGGCAGAGCAACACAGAGGGCACAGATGGGGGGAACACACAGAGAATGGGGGCAGAGAGAAGCAACACAGAGGGCGGAATGGGGAGGAGGAGCAATGGGTGGCAGTGAATGAGAATGTGGGTGGGGAAGCAACACGGAGGGTTGAAGGGATGGAAGAAACATGGAGTGTGAGGGTGGGGGAGGGAAGCAAATGATAAGGAGCAACACTGAGAAGACGGGGAGAAAATCACAGGTGAGAAAGCAATGTCTTGAGGACACAAGAGATAGTGCAACATGGAGGGAGAAGCACACAGGCAGTCGTAGTGCATGGGGAAGAGAAGTCCATGAGGGAGACAGTTGGAAAAAACGTATTCTTTCATGGACTTCATACCCATAAATAGTGTTTGAAAAGTAAGCAGTGGAAGCACAGAAAACAACCACTCAAAAGAGATAGTTAAGAGGCTATGCTTCCTAGAAGGGTCAAACCCAAGATTGTCATGCGGGGACATGGATTAGAAGCAGGAAAATGAGAAAGACAGGAAAGTCTACCAATGGTAAGCAACGGATATGCTCCAAGCCCCTGTATGTTCTTGATAAGCCCACTATAGGTCTTGCAACAGAAAGCGCAAGCTCAAGCTAAAAAAGGAATGCAATTAAAATAAACTGACTGAAGTTTCCTTTTCACTGGCATTGTTCATATGCTCGCAGAAGCCGTCTGATTAAAGTAATGCAAAAAGGCACATAGGGCCTTATTACAAGTTTGGCGGAGAGGAATACTCCATCACAAACGTGACGGATATCCCGTCCGCCGTATTACAAGTTCCATTATATCCTATGGAACTTGTAGTACGGCGGATGGGATATCAGTTACATTTGTGATGGAGTAAACCTCTCGCTCTAACTCATAATGATGCCCATAGTGTTTTATAAAAAACCCTGATAAAAAAGAGCATAGTAGGCGGTTGCACTGATGGACCCTATAGCTACAGGCTGTAGCTGATCATCGTGGCAGAGCTGGGGGTCACTGGACCTTGTTTAGTTTGCCATAGTTTACAATCCTTCTCTTCTCACCTCTCCAACATTCATTTTATACCACAAATGCCTTTCCATCATGACTAACAAGAAGGGTTAAAGAGCAAAGAAAACTTACTTTTCTGAGAAATACAAACAAGAACATTCCAAGCACCTATGGTTGTAGTTGGGGGGAATGCTGTTTGGATGCACTGAAGAAATTATGCTAGATAGTACAGGAATGTAGGTCATTTCATATCCTGCAAACTATGAAATCCGGTGTCTTTACCTCACATACAGCTAGTGGAACAATGGGACTACACCCCTTCATCCATCGGAATTTTTATTTTGTTTCCTTCTTTCATGTCTGCTATATTGCAAATCTAAGAAGGATTTTTCTCAGATGAGATTTGTGGTGCTTCCATTGACTTTTATTGAGGAAAGACAAGCCCCCAACCCTGACCATTCTGACACAAGAAGCTAATTTATCCATTTCTTATTCTCAAACTCAGGTTCAGTAGACCCCCGGACTCACCAAAGACACTACACCTTTAATAGTTCTCAAACCTTTTAAGTGCCTGTTCCATTAGTCTATTCACTTAAGTTAAATTTGTGATTTTTGTAATGGGTTTATTCAAAACACTGCTGTAAGGACCACCTTGCCAGGAACTTTGTGAATTTAGATGACATTTCACTTTGCCAAACTGACACTGATGCAAGATAATTTAGATTTTCTCCTAAACTTGTTGCAAGGGAACTTTGTTTTCATTCCCAGTTGATTCTTAATTAAATTCAATAAAATAATGTCCAATAAATAAATATATATATATATATATATATAATATATATATATATATATATATATATATATATATATATATATAATTTTTTTTCCCCCACAGAAAAAAATAATGGTAACCGGGACGTTATAGTTAGGTTCACATTTTACCCACACAAAACCATAGAAATGCAGCAGATATAGTTATACTTATGTTAAGAAATTATAACTTGCGGCTTAGAGTTACTTAACGGCATAATCTACAGTTTCTACAGGTAAGTATAACCATAAGTATAAATATCACTGCTGAATTTCTAAGGTTTTGTGTGGGGAAAATGTGAACCTAACTATAACGTCATTGTAAACTTTGATTTTTTCAGTGAATTTTGTTTAGTTTTAACCTAAAGTAATATATAAATACCGTACATTAATACATCCACTGCTACGCTTAGCCTTAGGGTGAGGCCAGTCCCAGCAGCCAGCACCCCCCCCCCCTGTTCCCCCACCCCCATTTTATCCGACTCCATGCTGCACATGCCTTTGGACTTGTACAGCAGGGGTGTGGTGTGTGAGATTTTTTATTTTTTCACCTGTGCTTCGGATCATCAGGTACCAGCGGATCTGCATCCCTAGATATCTATATTTCTTTTACCTTTAACACCTCTAAAACTACTAAACGTATTTACATCAAATTACAACCTTTTGCAATGCAATGGGTCTATCATGTGCTCGAGTTAAGGCTATTAGCGTTGTAAACTTCTAACTTTTCTTGTCACATAAACTGAAAATGAAAAGTAAAACAGTTTCACATAAGCAAGCCGACGGCCACCATGAGCGCGAGGCAGACACACAAAAGGAAACAGAAGTTCACTCGCAGTGAAATGTATCAGCAAAAGTGCAATTATCCATGTAACCACAAAAAGAGGCAATTATCCATGTAACCGGCAAAAGTGCAAATATCCATGTAACAGGGTTGATGCCATGCAAAGCACTCGACTACTGCCCAGCAAGATCGCACTGCCTACAAATGAAAGAGAAAAAGTAGTCCAGAAACCATACCGCAAACATGGAGCCTCGTATGTTTTCAGTAGCTGGCCAGTGTGCTAGAGGCAGGCCAAACACCAGAAAAGGCATGACGTATCCATGCCTTTCACTAATTAAATCAAGCATATTTTAATAGGCAAGCCCACGAACCAACCAAACTGATGGGCGTGACATGGTTAAAAGCCTACAGAGAGATTACACCAGGGACAGAGCGCTTTGCGCTCAACCCTAAAAAAGGGCTCTTTCTGGACCAGGAGCTAGCTTTCTGTCAAATTGTGTGTAATTCCGTCCAGCGGTTCGGGCTGTAGTTGTCTCGCCCCCTCCCTTTTCGCAGCCCTTGCTTGACAAATCACTCAGAAACTTTCCAAACAGCAGCAGAAGTGAGTGGCAAACTAGTTTTGATCCCCATTTTCAAGATGGATTGTTGAAAGGTTTGTTGTATCTCATTTAACTTATTTGCTTAGTTCTTAACCAAAACTTTATGTGCTTATTTCTTTTTTGACTTGGGACAAGAGATGCGAGGAAAGGAAAAGAACACCACATCTACAGCTGTAGCAGGAATAACTACTTTGCAGATGCACATGAGTAAATCATGGATGGGGCTGAGATTCTATATGACAGGTCAATACCACACACCATCATGTCAGAAGTTAGACTATTCAAGGGAAGAAAGTTAAAATAGGAAAAAAAAGACCCACTCCTGCTATTTCCTCGTCTCCATTCATAATTTCTTCAAAATTAATTTTGATGTAAAATTTTGTACTGCAACTGTGGTACTCCTGGGATACCATAACAAGCAACAAAGGTAGGTTATATTTGTTTGAACTGAACAGGGCAAATGAGCCTGTGATTTCCCAAGTTAACGTTTCCATGCCAGCTGCAATTACTAAGAGATGGCCTACTACCTGATTATTTCTCTCACACATTTTCAGACATTTTGGATAATAAGCCATGATATTGTATGGAAGGTCTAAATCCTAAAAGTTCAGCTACATATACTTTAACGTAATACAAACAGAAAAGATTTGAATAAAAAAAATACTGTACAAAATAAAGACATGCAAAGAAAATATTGTGATTAAGAAACTGACCTTTTTCTTTTCCTTGGCATCATATAAAGCCAAACTAGCAAATATGGGCTCTATTTCAATTTCAAACCTGAAAAGAGACAAAAACATTTGGTAATTACTTTATTTGTTTTACTAGAAAATTACTTAGGAGAACTAGAATTCAAATGTCCACTACTTTTTCAAATCTCAATAATGTGCAATAGGAGTTTTTTATCAGTTTTATCACAGGTGAACTAATAAATGTTCTGCCGCTAACTGTATTTCTATAACACTTGATACACATAGCCATGTTCCCACACCCATCTATATGCAGCCATTATTCTACCCCGTTCCCAAGGTAGGTCTTCAGCACACAGAGCCACATGGAACACTAAGAGACTTACTCAAACGTTGGTGGGTAGGAGTCCTTCCTCACCGATATGGTGGAAGCTACAGACGCCATAATACAATTATAGACAACATAATTTGTAATACAGCAGACAGGACAACCATCATATTTGTAACAGAGTCTCTGTGTGCCAAACTCTAAATAAGGACTTTGTCTTAATTTTTAAACTTTCTCAGAAAAATCATTCAGATGCAGGTAAGCCCAGAAATCCACAGAGACGTTTTTATCTTGCATTTGCTAGCCTTTAGCCATAGTATTTGAGTGGTAAAAGTGATTGAATAGCTAGGGTTGCATGTATTTGTATTATTTGTCATTCATAGCATGGCCTCTGCTACAGGACTATTACCATACGTAGCATGCCCTCTGCTACAGGTCAAAAGAGCACTGTACAGGAAGTTTAGTATGTATGTTGAATAAGCTCTGGCAATGCCAACAGGTCTCGCCTATACAAGAGCTATTGGCTTTGCAATGTGTTTTGCCATCTTGTACACCAATGTGGCTGCTGTTCAGCATGGCTAAATGTTAGTGGCGTGGAGTGTCACAGAATTAAGTGGGTGAGTAGTGTTAAAGAGTGGATTTGTTGGAGTAGAGTGTCGTAGTGGGAGTAGAGTGTCGCAGAGTTGAGTAAAAGAGAGTAGAGTTCAGTGGTTCAATGGCAGAGAGTGTCGTAGAGTTCAGTGATTCAATGGCAGAGAGTGTCGTAGAGTGTAGTGTCAGAGTGGAGTGGTGTTGAGTGGAGTGGTATTGAGTGAAATGAAGTAGGGTGGAGTGGGTTGGATTGGAGCAGAGTGGGTTGGATTGGAGTAGAATTTGGTGAATTGTATTGGGATAGAGTGCAGTGGATTATAGTGGGAGGACTGGATGGGGTGGATTGGAGTGGGGTGGACTGAAATGAGGTGAGGTGGATTGGATTGGGGTGGTTTGGAGCGGGGTGAAGTGGAGTGGATTAGAGACTGGACAGGAGTGAGGTGGATTACACTGAACTGGAGTGGGGTGGACTGGATTGAATTGGAATGGACTGGATTGGAGTAGAGTGGGGTGGACTGGAGGACTGGCTTGCAGTGGGGTGAACTGGTCTGTGGTGGGGTGGATTAAAGTGGTCTTGAGTGGGGTGGACTGCAATGGAGTACAGTGTATTAAGATGGACTGGATTGGACGGGAGTGGGGTGGATTAAGGTGACTTGGATTGGAGTGGGATGGTTTGGAGTGGGGTGGGTGGGTGGATTGGAGTGGGCTGTGGTGGAGGGATTGGAATAGGGTGGAAGGATTTGAGTGGGTGTGTTGGGTTGGACTGTATTGGAGCTGGCTGGATTGGAGTACGTTGGGTTGGTGTGGGGTAGTTTGGGTTGGACTGGAGTGAGGTGGACTGGACTGGAGTGGGTGGACTGTGGTGCACTGGACTGAAGTGGGGTGGATTGGACTGGTGTGAGGTGGACTGAGTTGGAGCTAGGTAGATAGCATTGTTCTGTATTGGATTGGTGTGGGGTGGAGTGTTGTGGAATGGAGAGGGTTGAATTGGGATGTAGTGGAGTGGATTGGATTGGATTGGATTGAGGTGAATTGGATTGGCTTTGGGGAGATTGTTTTGGACTGGAGAGGGCAGAGTAAAGTGGGGCAGATTGTTTTGGACTGGAGTGGGGCAGAATGTTTTTGATTGCAGTGGGCCAAACTGGAGTGGGGTAGATTGTTTTGGATTGGTGTGGTGCAGATACGAGTGATTGAAGTGGGGAAGACTGGAGTAGGGCAGACAGGAGTGAGGTACATTGTTTTGTATTAGAGTGGAATGGACTGCAGTGGAGTGCACTGGAGTGGGGTGGATTGGGGTAAGGTGGACTGAACTGGACTGGGCTAGACTGGATTGGGGTGGATTGGAGTGGGGCAGGTTGTGGTGGGATAGATTGTTTGGAATTGGAATGGGGGGATGGAGATAATTGGAGTGGGGCAGAATGTAGTGGGGCAAATTGCTTTGGATTTGAGTTGGTCAGGATGGAGTGCGGTGGACTAGAGTAGGGCTGACTGTTTTGGATTGAAGTGGAGTGGAGTGGACTGGATTTGGGCAGATTGTTTTGGACTGGTGTCAGGCAGAATGGAGTTGGGAAGATTTGAGGGGGCAGATTGGAATGGGACAGACTGGACGTGGGCAGATAGGAGTGGGACCAATTGTTTTGGATCGCAGTGGGGCCGACTAAAGTGGGGCAGTTGTTTTGGATTGGAGAAGGGCAGCCTGGAGTGGGGCAGATTATTGTGCATTGGAGTAGGGCCAATGGTTTGGATTGGAGTGGGACAGAATTGGTTGTTGGAGATTGTTTTGGACTGGAGTGGGGAAGATTAGGGTGGGGCAGATATTTTGAGACTGGAGGGGGCAGATTGTTTTAGATTGGAGTGGGACACACTGTTTTGGATTAGAGCAGATTGTAGTGGGGCACATTGTTTTGGATTGGCATGGTGGCAGATTGGAGTGGGGCAGACTGTTTTGGATTGGGGTGCAGCAGATTCATGTGGGGTAGTTTGTTTTGGTTTGGAGTAGTGCAGACTGGAGTAGGGCAGATTGTTTTGGAATTGAGTTGGCAAATTATTTTGGACTGGAGTGAGGCAGACTGGATTAAGACAGATTGTAGTGGGGCATATATTTTGTATTGGAGTGGGGCAGATTGGCGTGGTGCAGACTGTTTTGGATTGGAGCGGGGAAGGTTGGAGTGGGGCAAATTGTTTTGGATTGGAGTGAGGAAGACTGGAGTGGGGCAGACAGGAGTGAGGCAGATTGTTTTGGATTGGAGTGAGGTGGATTGCACTGGAATAGAGTGGATTGGGGTGGAGTGAGGTGGATTGGACTGAACTGGATTGGAGTAGATTGGATTTGGGTGGATTTGAGTGGGGCAGACTGCAGTGGGACAGATTGTTTGGAATTGGAATGGGGCATATTGTATTGGGGCAGATTGTTTTGGATTCGAGTGGGGTGGACCTGAGTAGGGCAGACTGATTTGGATTGAAGTGGAGCGGACTGGAGTTAGAAAGATTGTTTGGGACTGGAGTGGGGCAGAATGGAGTTGTGCAGATTGGAGGGGGGCAGACTGTTTTGGATCGGATTGTGACAGACTGGAGTGGAACAGATTGCTTTGGATTGGCGAAGGGCAGATTGGAGTAGGGCATATTGTTTTGGATTGGAGTGGGGACGATTGGAGTCAGGCAGATTGTTTTTGAGTGAAGCAGGACAGATTGGGCTGCAGTAGATTGCTTTGGATTGGAGTGGGGAAGATAAGGGTGGGGCAGATATTTTGAGATTGGAGTGGGCAGATTGTTTTAGATTGGAGTGGGCAGATTGTTTTGGATTGGAGTGGGCAAGACTGTAGTGGGCCACATTGTTTTGGATTGGAGTGGGGCAGGTTGGAGTGGGGCAGATTGTTTTGGATTGGCATGGGGCAGATTGGAGTGGGGCAGACTGATTTGGATTGGGGTGGGGCAGATTAATGTGGGGCAGTTTTTTTAGGTTTGGAGTAGGGCAGATTGTTCAGGAATGGAGTGGGCAGACTCTTTTGGATATGAGTGGGGCAAATTATTTTGGATTGGAGTGGGACAGACTGGAGATAGGCAGATTGTAGAGGGGCATATTGTTTTGTACTGGAGTGTGGCAGCAGGGAATGGCGCTGATTGTTTTGGATTGGTGCATTGTTTTGGATTTGAGTGGGGCAGAACTTTGGGATTGGAGTGGGGCAAACTGTTTTGGATTGGAGTGGGACAAACTGGAGTGGGGTAAATTGTTTTAGACCGGAGTGTGGCAGTTTGGAGTGGAGCACACTGCTTTAGATTGGAGTGAGGCAGATTGCTTTAGATTGGTGTGGTGCAGAATGGAGTGGGGCAGATAGGTTTGGGGCACATTGTTTTGGACTGGAGTAGGGAAGAATGCAGTGGGGGGATTTGTTTTGGACTGGAGTTGGGCAGACTGGAGTAGGGCTAATTGTTTTGGATTGGAGCAGGGCAGATTATTTTGGACTGGAGTGGGGCAGATTGTTCTAGATTGGCGTGGGGCAGATTGTTTTAGATTGGAGTGGCGCAGACTGGAGAGGGGCAGATTGCTTTATAGTGCAGTGGGGCAGATTGTTTTGGATTGGAATGGGGATGATTGTTTCAGATTGGAGTGGGGTAGATTGTTTTGGATTGGCGTGGGCCAGATTGTTTTTTATTGGAGTGGGGCAGATTATTTTGGACTGGAGTGGGGCAGAATATTTTGGACTAGAGTAGGGCAGATTGTTTTAGATTGGCTTGGCGAAGATTGTTTTAGAATGGAGTGGTGCAGATTGGAGTGGGGCAGATTGCTTTAGAGTGCAGCGGGGCAGATAGTTTTGGATTGGAGTGGGGCAGATTGTATGGCACTGAAAGGTGCAGATTGTTTTAAATTGGAGTGGGGATGATTGTTTCAGACTGGAGATGGGTAGGTTGTTTTGGATTGGTGTGGGCCATATTGTTTTTTATTGGAGTGGGGCAGATTGGAGTGGGGTGGGGGGGGTTGGGAGGATTGGAGCATGGTGGATTGGAGTGGACTAGGGTGAATGGTTTGGTTTGGATTGGATTGGGTTGGGGTGGGGTGGGGTGGGGTGGTTTGGAATGGAGTGGATTGGATTGGTCTGGAGTCCATTGGATTGATTGGGGCGGATTGGTGTGAGGTGAGGTGGAGTGGATTGGTGTGGGGCAGATTGGATTGGAGTGGGGTGTACTTCACAAATATGTATTAAAACATAATTTTGGAAATTACACATAAAAAAGAAACAATGTCACTTTGCAAGATTTAGAACAAGATAAATGGAGAAAAAAATCTTGAGTGGAAAGTGAGAAAAGAAGATTTGGCGAAAAAAAGAAACAAGTTAAATATAAAAAATATAAAAAATAAAAGAGTATTTAATATACAAACAATCAATTTCCCTGACTGTGGGGACATTAAAATGTGAACATGTATTTCAATATTGCGGTCAAGTGTTTTAAAATTTAGGTTACATTCTAACCCCTTTTCTTGATGGCAGAACGTTGTTATAAGATACATATGAATGGAAGAAATTGGCTTTGCTTAATGAATTGTAAGTGCACCTTATGCCATGTATTATTAATTGACTGTGTCTTGCTTGAGGATATTAGGAACAAAATATAAAAACACCTGTTCATAAAATATGGCACCTTAACACAAACATTTCCACTGCAACGTTTAACAAATATGTACTTTTTGGTTGTAACTATTGCCTTGGGCCATTTTAAGAAACTGTTATATGTAAACTTTAAAGAGATGTAAACATTGTTTGCATTTTGTAATGCTTTATAATTAGGAATATTATGTAGCAAGTGTATATGTACAATTTTGTCTTAAACTTTTGTGAAATCTGAATCTTTTACTGCACCACTTGTATTAAGAGGGGAAAAAGCCAAATGCTTTAGGATGTCTGGCACAAATTGCAGTTCAGCTCAGCTGAGTGCCTTTTCTATCTCAAGTGAGGCTGGAATTTTGCTCGTGTTCTACTTTCCACCAGACACACGAAATGCAGCAGGTGACTTGTGACCAGAAGAGTCTCTTTAGTCTTTATTGACTCCTCATTTCACTAATCTTTGCATCCATTTGCTAGAACTTTAGTTCTGATATTCTGATCCACATTTAGAAGACCGATTAGCGTCTACCTAAGGAATTCTTGTACATTCTAGTTAGGGTGACCAGGCATCCCGGATTTGCCAGAACAATCCCCATTTTTCACTAGCTGTCCCAGTGGATTTCAGAAAATTTAGTTCATGTCCTGATTTTTAGAGAGGGTTGACTGAAAGGCGTAAGAGGTGCCTTTTTATGTTTTCTAAAGCAGTGATAGTTAGCAACTGTTGTAAGAAAGCAATTTAATAAACAAGCAAGATATTCACTTCACAAAAAGTATTTCATTCATTTTCTTAGTGCCTCTGCTGTAATTCTATGCTGATGAGCTTTGTCTTTCTGTGTGCTCAGTCGATAAAATTGTAGTAATTTTTCTATTTTTATTAAATGTCCCGGTTTTTACTTTAAAATTCTAGGCTGCTTTTGGAACAATCGCCATGGCTGTCAGTGCAACAGAGTCTGGCATGCTGCCCACAGCCAAGTTTAAATGTTATCCTTTGGCAAAGTACAGTTAGGTCGGATCAAAGCTTTATGGACATTGCTAGGGCTAAAAACACTTTTCCCAGGTGATTTACTGGACTTCTATTTTTTGATGCCTATTATTTCTTCACAAGATATTTTTCTCAGCACTCTAAAACGTCACTAAAGTCCTGAAAACTGTCCTTTTTTAGATACTGACCACAAACACCTCCTGCTCTTCTTTGTTACCCCAATAACCTGACCCCACCCCTCTCTTAATCGCCATCCTTAAATGACCGCTAAATAGCCTTAAACTGTGCAAACATCTGTCCATTATTCAACTCCAAATCATGTTTATGTTTACCATTGCACTTTTGTAAATGTCAGTCTATCCATCTATAACCCATATGTTCAGATTCACACTGCACAGCGTTTCTTCCTTTATAATCAAGTATACAGCCTACCTCTAAAAAGCCACAAGTAGATCAGGAGTGGCCTTCTAGTTGCTGGTAATAATGGGAATTCACGAATTACCCCATCTATCAGTCCAACAGCACTTCTTTACATGATCTCTTAAACGCCTTAGTCAAAATCTGAATACAATCAGGAGTATGAAAGGGGGGTGTCATACTCTAATCCTTGAAATTAGGGCAATCAGTAAGTAGCCCCTGTTAAAGGTGACTTTGGAGAAGATGATTCAGGCACTCATGGTTTCCATCTCTTCGCATGTACAACACATAGAGCCTCATCTTCAGACCACCAGCCCTGTGGTGGCAGTCAGGACTGCAGCTGCTGTGGTGGTGTGACCAACACATAAAGACCCTGGCGATCAGACCACTAGGGTTCCGCCAGCACCGCTGGGTTCAGTAATCCCGACAGGCTAGCAGTGGCAGAGATTGTAATCTGCCAGGGCAACGATGCACTGCTCTTCTCTGAGGATTACGACTTTGTTCTCTGCCGGCCTTTTCATGTTGGTTTCATCGCCATGAAAAGGCTGGCAGAGAACAGGTGCAGAGGGCCCCCTGCACAGCCCATGCACTTGGCATGGGCAGTGCAGGGCTCCCCCTGCACTGCACCCTTGCAATTTTCACTGTCTGCTGTGCAGATAGTGAACATTGCCAGGATGCTGGTGCACCCTATGGTCTACAGCATTGCTGCCGGCTTGATTACGAGCCAGTAACAATGCAGCAGTCTGTTTACTGCTAGGTTGGCTGGTGGAAATCAAATTTTCTGTCCAACGGCCTAGCGAGACACGCCTAATAGTTCCGGCGGGGTGGTCACCATTATGGCAGCAGCTACCCTGTCAGGAGTTTGGCGGACGGGCTTTCCCGTCCGCCAAACTCATAATGAGGGCCCACACTGTAGAAATATGATTTTATTATAACATTTAGCCAATGGTAAACTTACAAAAACAGGTGGGTCTGTTATGTTTGGAGCTGGGGACTATAGGAGAAATCAAGAGTTCTATAATATCAGCATTACTCCAAATTCCTATATATCTCTGAATATATGTTTTGGGGCAGCTTCTAGAAGCTTCCAAACAGTATAATGTATTAGAACATGCATCTGGAACTTGAATAGACAGCCATGCATGACTAGGAAATGTAAATATTAAGTTAAGGAGGATGAAAAACATTTGTGCCCAATGCCTCGGTGCCAGTCAGTAAAATAAAACCTGCTTTCTCTCATCCAGAAAGTCCACTAAATGGATGGTATTCTTTGCAGCATCTGCAGGGAGGCACACAGCAAGGTCCATATTTGTATGATTATACTATGCTTTCATCATACTGACATTGTAAAATCCTGGCTGACTACAGTCAGCCATTTAGTGAAGCAAATGTCAATGATTACACACTGGAGAATTTTGCAAGGTACAGTTCAAGTGGCCTGGCTTTTCTTTCTGCGCCGAAATCAGACCCATGACCTCTTGTTGCTGACATTATTATTGGTCTCTACTACCATGACCTTACCATGTCATGGCTGATTTCTTTATATAAGAGTCAGTATTGTAATTTCTGGTTAACGGACTGGATTTACAGTACAACTGCATTTTCATACTCAAGACGGCTGCTATGGAAATATTTACATGATCGTCATGGTTGGTATGCTTGGTCATCTACCTCAGTGGTCTGAGCTGCAACCCTACTCCTCTCAACACCCACCTTTCAGTTATACCAACCATCTGTCAATAATAGTGGGCACTGAAAAGACAGATTAGTGACTTAGCGGCAAGGGTGTGGCAATGGGTATGTATGATGGTGTGTCTAGCCTGTCTGCAATGGGTGATAATTGCAGGATAATTTGGGAGGGGTGATAACTCAGAATCAGAGGTTTAAGGGAAGTGACCATCTGAGTAATTATCCCCTTGTTCATCTGGTGCTCCAGGGGCCCACTAGCTATCCTGAAGCTGCATTGGAGAGGAGGGACGTAGAGAGGAGGTGAAGGGAGGAAAAGGGAAAAGCAGTTGGAACCTTAACTGTTACATTAATACTGATGGGCATTATGTCCTAGTACAGAAATTAAAATTGAAGGTAATCACTTTGGCATCAGATTTTGTTTAGGCATGTATTCAGTTTGGTACAATGTACCAGGCATGCACTGCATGATCCCTGGCACAAATATTTGCTGTTTTTGTACCCAGTTGTTGTTTACCGGAAACACCATTTTCTCACACACACACTTTTTTGTTTCGAATAAATATTGCCATTGGGTACTGTTGCAGACCATAACCTATTACAGTATTTATTTAGTTTCCCTTAGAAATAGCTGTAAATCCTAGTGCATTTTAGAAAACAAATATTAACAAACATTGGGAAGCCAATTGCTCTAGTATTGGCTGCCAGCCTTTTAACTTTGTCAATGCTTGGTTTTGTTTTGTCATGGTTTTTGTAAAATGAATACTTTGGGAGCTACCAAGCCTTCACTAATATAAAGAAACTGCCTAAAAGCAAAAATATGTTTTGGTCTTAAAAAGCACACATTGCCATACTAGTTCCTTACACTGAACAAAATAGGTTGTGTGTGAATGTACTCCATGTGAAAGAGCAGAATGTCGTCACTTACTGTGAAGGTGGCCAATGGCTGAAGTAAGCTTGACCCACTGCCCCATACTGCATGTTGTAGTGGGCAGAGGGAACATTTGTGTTTGACAACAACAGATCAATGGATAAAGAGGACTGACTGAAAGTCCCTATAAGTAAATATATGTGTAATTTTAGTAAAGTCAAAAAGTGGTAGATAACCACAGACCTAAAAATGGTGCTGTAATGTGGAGGCTTGAATCCATTTTTCATTAACTTTATTTAGGGAAGGTTGGACCTCGCCCTTTCTGCAGGGTCAGCCCCAGACCTTTTGCCATTTCCCTCCACTTTCTGCTGAATTTGTTTTTGTTGGCTTTAGGACTCTGGACACTTTACCACTGCTAACCAGTGCTAAAGTGCATGTGTGTGCACTCTGCTTAAAACATGGTTACACTGGTGTATCCACAATTGGCATATTTAATTTACTTATGAGTCCCTAGTAAAGTGGAATACATGTGCCCCGGGCCTGTTAATTAAATGCTACTGGTGGGCCTGCTGCATTGATTGTGCCACTTCAGTAGGCCTTTAAACACAATTCAGGCCTGGCACTGCAGAGCTTCTGTGTGCAGTTCTGAACTGCCATGTAGACATGGCAGGCTATAACTTTCCTTTTTAATACATATACATCACCCCTAAGATAGGTCCTGGGCAGCACAGGGTATAGTATATTGAAAAGGTTGAACACTGACTTTTAAGTTTTACATGTCCAGGCGGTGAAAAAGTCTTAAATTCTTTTTACACTACTGCAAGGCCTATCTCTCCCACAGGTTAAAATTGAGATTGCCTTATTACATTTTATAAGTGTAAGCTCCAATTGGGAAGAGATGGGACCCTCAAGTTTGGTGTCTCTGGAATCACAATTTAAAATCGCAACTTATGGTGAAGTTGGATTTTAAATTGCAATTCTGTAAATGCCACTTTTAGAAAGTTGGTATTTTCTTACTTTAACCACTCTGTGCCCCTGCCGGTCTCTGAATACAAGCCTGGGGTGGGTGACAGTTGGGATGTGTGCATTCTCTCTAGACAGCAAACACAAAGGAAGCTTAGTTGTCCTTGATGGGCCTTCCACATCCTGATGGGCTCTTAACATCTTGATGGGTCATCCTGGGCAGGATGGGAGGGAGGGGTGGACACTTGCACCTCAATGGGCTGTGCTTGTTCCCACACAAAGAGCTGCATATCCCCCTGAAGTGAGTCTGGAGTCAGGGCAGGAAGGGCACACAAAGAGCTGCAAGTCCCCCGTACGGTGAGTCTGACATCAGGGTAGGAATTCTGTGCACTTCAAAGGCTTCTCTTTGAACTCTCCCCTACCTGTGCTGCTGAAGGGACAGTCACTCTGCTGGTCTTTGCTGGACTTCTACTTTGCTGTGCCTATCCTGCTGCCCAATGCCCTCCTTACCTGGGATGAGGACTGGACTCATATCTCTACATTCCACAAACCAAAGTGACTCCAAGGGCTTGCCTCCTGTTCTTAAGTCTCAGGGACAAAGACTTCATTCCAACCTGCAACAGCACCTCGACTTTGCTTGCTGCAAGTCTTGCCCTGTCAAGTGGTGCCTATCCAGTCCTGGGCCCTTGGAAGTGGGTATAAAGTACTGCAACTGTAGAATTCACGCACCGCCAGCACTGTGCCAGTCGGAACCGACACATCTCCCCTCAATGATGATGCAGCACCACTGCAGCTGAGGACAAAGACATCACATTGCCAGCTGCATGGCTCGAAGACGAAGCAGCACCTTTATCGCAAAGGGGTTTGCCGACAGAACACTGTTAGAGGACATTACAGTGACGTCTGTGCGGCTCGACAACGCATCTACGACTGCACAGATCGGGACCGACGCAAAGCCTGCATCTGCAAGGATCAAGGCGATGCATTGCCTCCTCTGCTCCTTGCATAGAGTCTTTGATGTCAATGCAACCATCCATCCAAGGTACCTTATTAGCAGGACAAGGTTGGTTCCTGTATCCAACCCTGCGCTCCATCGTGGTTGGCCTGACCTTTCAGAATTCATCTGGTCGCATCCATCCAAGGTACCTTATTAGCAGGACAAGGTTGGTTCCTGTATCCAACCCTGCGCTCCATCGTGGTTGGCCTGACCTTTCAGAATTCACTAGGTCTAGTGCAACCAGATAGTCCCAATAGGCACTTTATGCTTCTTAGCACTATATCTGAAGATGTTCATTAAAAATTAATATGTCGACATCTACTTAGTGGAGTTTTGGTCTTGTTTTGTTCATTAAATTAAGCTCTATTGTTCTAACCAGGTGTGGTATCTTTTTGTGAGGTGTTTTCACTGTTTTACTGTTTTAAGTGTTGCACAAATACTTTACACATTGCCTCTTAAGTTAAGCCTGCCTGCTCTGTGCCAAGCTACCACAGGGTGAGCACAGGTTAATCTATGTTGTGTATCTGACTTACATTGACTACGCTTGTGGGTCCTGCTTGAACAGGGCGCCACCTCTGCCAACCAGAAACCCAAATTCTAACAGGGAAGACGTTTCAAAACCATGCTGGAAAGCATCTTCCCGATTACTGACCAATAGTCAGATAGAATATGCTAAACAGAAACCAACCCTGATTGGCCAAATGGTGACCAATTAAAACCATTCAAACAACCTGCTGTATCAGTCAACTTGACTGGCTGCAAGCCATCCAATTAAAATTGGTCCTTTAATTCAGTTCAGTATAACTTAAAACTGACAAGCCAATCCGACTACCTGGAGGCAGCCTACACTGTTTTACAGTCAACATCTTTAAATGCAGGCTTGACTGAAAGAAAATAATACATTCAAACTTACTTAAGGGTTAAACATTTCACCAGCAGTCTCTGACCAAAATGTTCTTTTGGAATTTCGGGGACACAAAGTCGCTCAATGGGCTCCTCCTGTAATTAGACACAAACTGCAATTAAGACATGTTTCCATCTGCTGTTATAGGCAACAGCCACATAACAAAAATAATTAAAACAAGCACTTGCAAATGCAACAGGTCTTGGACTCCAAAGGCTAAGCACTTGCTGTGCCAATTTGTTTGCACACGTAGTGTAAAATCTTGCAGTAGGTATTCTATATGAGAAACCCCTTTACAAGATGACCATCAAAATTCGCACATGCACCATGACAATCGTGGATGCATATGTTGTAATGCATGTGCACATATGTATTGAGGCGCCTCCTCTATGGCATGTGCATACACTTGAATCATGATGCTGCAAGAGCATGCCTCATGCCACACGGTAGCCATTTTAAATTTACTGTTTAACATGGAAGCCGGCCATTTTAAAATGGCAAACTCAAATGTGTAAAAAAAAAAATATATATATATATATATATATATATATATATATATATATATATATATATTCAATGTGTGCTTGAAAAGGGATGTGAACAACCTGATGGCATGTTGCAGCTGCTCGGCCTTCATGATAAAAATAAATAACCCAAAATAAAATAACAACAAAATAACAGGGGGAAATGAATAGGGAGCGAGGTAGGGAGCATCATAGAAGGGCAGGTCAAATGATTGCACTTTGCAGGACTGGGAGCATCAAAGAGAAGGGGGTGGGAGTCAAAACTGAGCTTGTGAGAAGAAGAGGAAAAGCAGCGGAACAGAGCAAGCGATTTAGATCTGGGTGCAGCACCTTTACACAATAAATATGTTTTTTTCTTTATATTTTCTATTTGTTGAGAATAGCAGCTATGGCAGTAGTTGTCACCTCACCTCTTCCTAATGTAAACACAGCAAACCCACTGCTAAGTGCAAAATGCATCAGTACGACTTGTCTTGGACTGAAACAGAAAGATTTAGTGGCCTCTATCTTGGGAAGATTACACTAATAATGGTAAGGAAAATAATTGGATTCAGCTAAGTGTCAATAGGCTTTTATGTTCCTCTTTGAACATGTTACCATATACTCAATCTACTCTGAAAATCTTTACAGTGGGTATCGATCTTTAGTCTGTTCCATTAGCAGAAACAGCACAATTAGACAGTGTAACCTTTCAGGCTTTTTCTCTCAAGTTAACTTGTATCCAAAGAAAAAAAAAAAAGTTATACAGTCAAATAAATCAGCTCGTTAGCAAACTTTAGGGTTTGAGAAAAAAGACAAATAATAACAAATCATATGATCAGGTTACTCATGTTTTTTAAAACCGCTTTTATAGAAAAACATCTGATGGGGTGTTCTCGCCTGCTGACCGTCATGCCCTATTTTACATTTACTGAACAGTGTTCACCTGATCATATTAAAACTGTGTAAATACTGAAAATACTCTTAGGTTTATTGTCAAGAGACATTAGTCTAGTTTTTGCATGCAATAGCTTTAGTAAGACACATGACATTATCCCGCCACACTAAGGTGGTCATTATGAACATGGCGGTGTGGCCCGCCATGCCGGCGGTGGCGGGGAAACCCGCCAGCCGGCATGGCGGGCCACATAATGTAGGCCCTCACTCACCGCCAGGCTGCCCCTGTCAGGCAGCCTGGCAGCGGTCGGTATCATTATCTGACAGGGAAGCGGTGCTGCCCCTTGGATAATGATCCCTTAGCCTCCAGACTTTCCCTGGAGGGTTTTCCCCGCCAGGGAAAGGTTGGCAGAAGGGGTGCACCGGGGCACCCCTGGGGCCCCATCGCGCAGGTCACTGCCCGTATCTGCGCGATGGGTGCAGCTGCACCGGCCTCACGGAGGCATTGGCGGTAGCTCCATGTGGAGCCACCGTCAATGTCCCGGCCAGGCATTACTCTGGGCCGACGTGTTTCCGCCCGCCGGCCCAGTGGAATGTTCACAATACGGGGCGGTGTTCAGGGGGAGCTGGCGGTCGACAGAAAGAACGCCAGCATGAACATGGCGGTTTCGACCACCGTGTTTATTATGAGGGCCGAAGTGTGAACAGAGGTCCAGATAAGCTGATAAAATCCGAGTACTCTTGCTAAAGTAGCATGTATTTTCTGGTGTTTGTGTTTCTGCTGTCAAACGCAATGGCAATTTGTATTATAAATGCACAGTGTGTATGATAAATATGTATACATATTCAAATTCTCTAAATGTACTAATTACTTTTCAACATGGAAAATTGTTTCAATAAAATAATACATCAGTTACTACTTTATCTAGTAGTATACTCTGAAGCTGCTTTTTTCTGTACTGGTAAAGAGGGAATTCTTTAATGAACGCCTAAAAAGATTTACAATTGCATGGCCAGAGCAAAGTTACGGAAGCTTTGTAGGCCTATTTCAATCAATCAATCAATCAATCAATCATTTTTAGAGTGAACTACTCACCCATAGGGTCTCAAGGCACTGAGGGGTGTGTCCTCAGAGTTCAGTTGAAGAGCCATGTGTTGAGGTCCTTCCTCAACAGAGGCAGCGATGGCAACTGTCTGAGTTGAAGAGGTAACGTGTTCCAACCTTTTTCTCCAAAGTAGGTGAAAGATCTTCCTCCAGCCGAAGACTTCTATATGTGGGGTACGTTGGTGAGTGACTGCTGGGACGAGCGTGGGAGGTCTGGAAGGGGAGTACCAAGTGATGCAGTGGTTGAGGTAGCTGGGTCCAATGTTGCGGAGGGCTCTGTAGGCATGTAGAAGGAGTTTGAAGTTGATCCTTTACTCAAGGGTGAGCCAGTGGAGGTCTTTTCGGTGTTCTGTGATGTGTTCTCAGGGGGGGATGTTCAAGACAAGTCTGGCGGCGGCGTTCTGAATTTGCTGCAGCATGCTCAGGTTCTTCTTGGAGGTTCTGGCATAGAAGGCATTACCGTAGTCAAGTCTGCTTGTGATTAGGGCGTGTGTCATGGTTTTTCCACAGTCGGTGGGTGTCCATCTAAAAATCTTCTGTATAAGTCAGAGGGTGTGGAAGCAGGTGGAGGTGAAGGAGTTGAACTGTCTGGTTATGGTGAGTGTTGAGTCGCAGATGATGCCAAGGTTTTGTGCGTGGTCTCTGGGGTTGAGGGGGACTGCCGAGTGTTGAGGGCCACCAGCAGTCGTCCTAGGCTGAGGAGGAAGGTCCCAGGATGGGGATCTCTGTCTCATCGGGGTTCAGCTTAAGGCAACTCTCTCTCATCCAGGTGGCGACTGCTTCTATCCCATCCCGAAGTTCTTCTCGGCTCTCAGGTAGTTTTCGGTCAGGGAGATGATCAGCTGGGTGTCATCAGTGTAGGAGACGATGTTCATACCATAGTTCCTGACAACGGGGGGTGTGGTCAAGTAGATGCTGAACAGCGTGGGGCTCAACGGTGATCCTTGGGGTACTCCACAGCTGATGTCTGTAGGTTCTGCCAGGTGTGGCAGGAGCCTGACTTTCTGTGTTCTGCCTGTCAGGAAGGAGTGTATCCATCAAAGGGCCTTGCCGCGTATGCCTGCTGTGTAGAGTTTGGCGCATAGGGTGCTGTGAGCTACTGTATCGAAGGCAGGTGAGAGATCAAGTAGGATGAGGGCTGCTGTTTGGTTGCAGTCGAGGAGCGAGCGGATGTCGTCTGTGGCAGCGAGCAGGGCGCAGAAAGTATGTCCCAATTACCACCATGTAAGTCGTGCAGGTGTCCCCTTACAAAGACTGCCTGTGCTAAGGATTAGTTTCTCAAGAGACATGTGCACTGGCTAACCCATGCTAGTAGGTGCAGCACTCTACTTCCCTCCACAGACCGGAACTCTCTTCTCTGGTTGAGGTCAGTGTGGTCCTTTGTAAGTAGATGAACCAGGTCAGCGAACCAGACTTAGTGAGACCAAGCAGGAGTCACTGAAATGACTAAATAACTAGGTGTAACACATCTTGTCAGAGGAAAGATGTATATTATCATCTCCTAAAATCAAACAATAGGCTGTCTAGGGCATAATGGTTCCTTGTCCATCCATGGAGCAAACTGATTGCACCTGGTGGTGAGGACAGTGACAAAATCATCAATGGTTTGTACTTTCCAGGCCCAAAAGATAGATTAACCTGGTCTAGTTGTGAATGGATATGCCATTTAGAGCAACCTGCTGTGGCACTGCTGATCCCCACAATGTGTGAGCTCATTACGTGCATGCAGGGCTGTTAGGCACCTTATAATACTCCTACTGCTAGCCTGTAAACCTGCAGAGATGGGTGCCACCTAGCATTCTCACTTTGAAGAGAGCATTGTTATTTCTCAGAGAAGATCAGCATCACTTTGTATCTTACCACTAGAAGGAAGATGTTTCATACTAGATTGTGTTTAGCTCAAAAACATATATGAGCAGGGATACATTTGGTTTGTTTCCTCCACGTCATGAATGGAGAGATCTCTGCAATGTGCTGCCACATCTGTACTCTGATGAGAGGGTAGAGACCACAAGCTGCAAATAAAATATGGCATGTGAAGGGAGCATCTTTGCCAAATTTGGGAGTTTAAGCCCACCATCTCAAAGTTGGGACCAAGGATAGCACAAGTAGGTTGAGTTTAGCTAGATTCCCCAACCTCTGGTCCTAGTAGGGAATGCACATGGAGTTTGGAACATAATCCCCTTCCTTTATGCAGAATATCTGAGATACAGAGGTCTCTGACAACAACAGTCCAATATGGTCTTGATATTCATGAAGTGATTCATCATCTAGTAGATGGCCATTACCTTCTCAAGAAGCAGGAAGGCAGGCAGGCCAGGGCCAAGGTGGCGACGGAGACAGATGATCAGTTACCAAGATCCGCATCAGGCCTCTAATTCATTCTAATTCATCCTATTCAACTCCATGAAGACAGTGCTAAAATTGACAGACATTCCGCAGGCCTCGGGAGCCGAATAGATGGGTAGTGGTGCTGCCCAGGCAGGGCACTTAGAAGCTGCTGAATCCACGACGTGGCATGGCTGGAGTAAGGCTGCTGGGAGTAAGATGCTGTGGAGGCCTTGAATCTTGTCTGGCAGGTACCCCTGATTGGAGTTGAGCTAACAGGTCCCCTGAGAAGCAAGCCACATTCAGTTAGCAATTCGGAGGAAAACCTTGGCTGAAAGAGTCTGCGATCCGGCACCGGCACCCATCCGCAGCAGTAGGCCGGGACTGGGTGTGCTGGTGATATCATGCCGGAGGAGGAGGGACCGTCCCTGGGACATGAGCGCAGAAGGCCCGCACAGCCCTGTACCCACCCGCCAACCATCAGCCTCCCAATGTCAGAGGACTAGAGAGGGTGAGATCCTCAGCAGGGAACTCCAATGCACCTTGCAACGCAAGAGGAGGGAAGGAAGAAGAAACACTGAGGTGAAGGGCAACCACGAGGAAGAAAAGAATGCAGGCCCCTCTAGTGTGCACATACAGGAAGGGGCCAGACCCAAGACCTTGGCCAGATAGGAAATCCTGTGGGCCTTGGAGAACTCTCTCTTCCGTAAGGAGGAGAAGAAGGGAAGGACCAGAGATTGGGCCCAGGCTTAGGGGGCAAAGACTGGAGCCTGAATAGACAGCCTCCCCTTTGGTAAATGAGGCCATCACCACACTGGCTATAAAAGTAAAACCCACCACAATTACAGGGGGAAGCCGGGAGGTTTCAATACACTGGCAATGGTCCCAGTACCCATCAGCAGCGGCAGGCTGCGACCCGGGTTGACTGGCGATATCGCACTGGAGGAGGAGGGCCCTCCCCTGAGACGTGAGCGCGGAGAGCCTGCACTCCCCCATATTCATACGGCTACCATCAGCTACCCAAAGTCGGAAAACCGGTGAGGGCGTGACCCGGCAGTCGGATGCTCTGATGTGCCCTGCACCAATATTGGAGAGAAGGAAGGGAAGACACCAAGGCAGGGGGCTGCCACGAGAGAGACAAAGGCTGTTGAAATGTCCTGTGCACACTCACAGGACTGGACCCGAGCCGGGACCTCAGACTGGATAGGAGATCCTGCGGGCTTTGGGCCCTGGCTGAGATGGCAGAGACTGAGGCCTGACAAGATGGCCCCCCTCCAGTGAATCAGGCCATCATCACACTTGCCACAAAAGTAGACCCCGGCAGAAACAAAATTTTAGTGGTAAGTTCTGGGGAGTTACAATACACAGACAAAGGGGCAAGAGGCCAGAGGAAAACCCACAAAACTGGTGGTGAGAGTCTTCTGGAGAAATCCTTTCTTTCTCTAGGCCTGAAGATAATTAAACTGGCAGGACAATAGCAAAGGAAGGGAGCATTAACATAAACGCCAGGACAGCAGGGTGGCCAGTGAGAGGGACAAAAGCCATGCAGCGAGCCCAATTGGGCATCAATCCACAATCCCCATAAAATAACGGTGGTCTGCCTGGTGACAGGGGAGGACCCCTCCCCCCATTCGACAGGCAGTTGCCAAGCTAGAGATGGGAGAATTCTCCCACCAGACCTCTATAGGGCCACAATAGTAGTAATCCAAAAGACAGGGAAATCTCAAATCCTATCGCCCGATATCCCTCCTCCACACTGAGAAAGATTATGCTGACAATACTCGCCTCAAAACTGATAGCAGTCATAGCAACCCTGATCCATAAGGACCAATAAGGCTTTATGCCCAAGAGGTCGACTAGATTCAACCTCCACAGACTCTATAATCACCTGGACACTGTACAAGTGCGGGAGAACCCTCATGTGTTGCTGTTCCTAGAATCCGAAAAAAGGTATTCAATGCTGTTCATTGGCCCTTCATAACACATGTACTGGGAAAATTCGGGTCGGATCGAAAGTCCTGGCATGGATAGCGTTATTCTCCATCAAAAGAGGAATGAGACAGTGTTGTCCACTTCTCTGTCACTGTTCGCTCACACATTGGAGCCCCTGGCCTGCATAGTTCGAGCACACCTGTATACTGCAGGCTCCAGTATAAGAGAAGGGGAAGGGGAGGGTGAAAGCATTTCCTTATATGTCGATGACATCCTCCTATACATCACACGCCTGCGACATTGGCCGGAGAGTTCAGAATAGTCTATAGATAACGAGTTCACACAGGCTATACAATAACAAGGGCAAATCAGGGTTATACCTAGTGCGAGGTGACCTGGCTCAGTTACACCTTCCAGGCAATCTATGCATAAACAAGGAGGGGTTAAAATACCTGGGGATATATGTGACTCTGGACAGGGAACGCCGTCTCAACCAAAACATCAGAAGGCTATGGTGGAGTTCCACAGAGACAAGGTGGAATCTAACACTACTAGGAAGGACTGACATTTTCAAGATGATCACCCTATCAAAGCTATTGTATGTCCTCTTGGAGCTCAGCTGCCCGGGCCCAGAAACAGCACAGCGGTGGGACCCCAGCCCTACGCAGCGGGCCGGCTCGTGTGGTAGCAGACGAGAGCAGCGCCTGGGGGCCGCGTGGGGTGCCCTGAGATTTGGAGGGCATGCCCTCGGGCTGGACTGGCCGAGGGGCGGCGACGCCGGCAGGGCCGCGCGTGGCTGGAGGCAGCGGCTGGGCGGGGTCCATGGACAGGCGGTCGGTGATGGTGGCCGGCCGGACCTCGGCCCGCTGCTGGTGACAACGGGGGCTCTGGACTACGGGCCCTGGAGGAGGCAGTGAGTGGGGCCCACAGCAACTGTGGAGCTGCAGGGGTGCGTGTGGCAGAGCACGGCCTGGGCCTGCGGCCTATAGCGGGCAGAAACAGCGGGCTGCACCGCATGAGGAGGCCTCGAGGAGTGGTAGGTGCTGCGGGGGTTGCTTGGCCTCCCCGCGATGTGGTGAGCGGGAGAGGCCTCGCGGACATGCCGCGCTAGCCCCACAAGGGATCTGCGGGACAGCTCGGCCCACGGGGTGACGCAGCGCAGTTTGGCGGGACGGAGTACAGCGAGGATACTGAGATTTGCGAAGCTGTGTAATTGCGGCTGGCTGGCCCTAGCTGGGCCCGGAGGCCTGGGGGTGCCTGGAGGCAGGCACTTAAAAGGTGCAGTGGCTAAGGCTCCCTTATCTGCGAAATAGTAGCTTGAACGGCCTTGGCGGGGCCTGGTGGTGTTGCAGACGGCGTTGGAGACTCAGCGGGACGGGGCGGCCCGCGGCGAGGAGAAGGAGAGCTGATGGAAAGGACATATTTGGGGGGCACAGTCAGTGGCCTTGTGCAACGGAGGAGGTGGCGATGGCATCTTCCAAGCCCAAGAGGGACCAGTCGGTTCGAGAGATGCTAACTAGATCGCACCAGGCGCAGAACCGCCAATCGAAGGCCGCGGCTTCGACACGGGGAGCTGACCAGCTGGGCGACATGGAGGCAGAGGGTGAGGCACCCGTTACAAAGAGCTTCCTTACCTCTCTGTTTGACTCGCTGCGGGTAGACCTGCAGGAACTTTGCAGAGATATCTCCCAGGCAGTACGCAAATTGAGATCTGACATTACTTCTTTGGGGGAAAGAGTGTCCAACATCGAGGATAACGAGGTCTCCAGAGAGGGGGAGGTTGAGCAGCTTCAGCAGAAGGTACTCCGTCTACGCGAACAGCAGGAACAGTTGCAGCTAATGGCTGAAGACTTAGAAAACCGCTCCTGGCGCCATAATATTCGCATCAGGGGGCTGAGGAAGACAATATCCGAGAGTTTGTTACGGCCTTATTTGGGTTCCCTCTTGTTGCCTGAGATTTTGTCGGAGATCATTCTGGATCGTGTTCACAGAGTAGGCTGGGGGGGGGGGGGTAGGAGTGCCGGGATGCGCCCTCCCGATATTCTGGCATGAATCCATAACTTTCAGGTCAAGGAAACAATACTTCAGAGGGCGCGGAATCTGCCGCAGATTCAGTTTCGGGGGCATACCCTGCAGCTTTACCAAGATCTCTCTGTGTTGACGTTGCAGAGGCGCAGAGAGTTCAAGCCTGACACGGACCATCTCCGGACGACTTCCACGTCCTATACTTAGGACCATCCCTTCCGTCTGGTGTTCCGATGGGGCAATCAGTTGAGACAGGTGAGAACGCTCCAGGAGGCCCGTCGGCTGCTGGGGATGGACATGGCGGAGAAGAGAGGTGGGTCCCCCGGTGGGGGCCCTGTAGGGAGTCGACCTGGATGGGGTCGTAAGGAGAAGAGGCAGAGGCCGTCGCGACCGTCATCCAGAGAATGAGTGCGGGAGAGACAAGCGGTTTTGAACAGTGAAGCCCGTAGGCCTGGATGGTCAGTGCTGGTGCGGGGAAGTGCTGGTGGGCAGTCCAGCAGTGGTGAAGTGGACTGGACTGGGGCAGGGCCTGGGTGGTGGGGCTCCGGGAGTTTGACGCATGCTTGATGTGATGGTGCATCCCTGATTTTGGTTGGAACCCTTCCTCGCTGTGGATGTATCACGGAGGACTTGGACGCTGGTTGATTTGCACCTGTTGTGCCTTTTTGTCTGGTTGTACTGTACCCCTCTACAGGTCATTTGCTTATTACTGGAGATTATGGCGGGATTCCCTGTTCGCCTTGTTCCGGGCCGCTTCAGCGCCGGGCCTTGTGGTAATGGCCTGACAACTGGCTTAACGTACGTGGCCTCAATAATCCTTCGAAGAGGCTGGCGATCCTGTCCTTCTTAGAGCGCTCCGGGAGTCCGATCTGTCTGCTGCAGGAAACGTATTTACTAGCTGCGGACACGCACCATATGCGCTCTAGGTGGTTTCCGCAGCAGTATTGGTCCCCTGCGTCCACGAAGCAGGGTGGTGTAGCGATTTTGTTTTCAAAGTCCTTTCGTGGGGAGGTAATAGCAAAGATTCATGAGATCAGGGGTAGATATTTGGCTCTGAAACTCCGTAAAGGCTCTTTCCACTTCACATTAGCTAATATCTATGCACCTAACACACAGCAAGAAAGTTTAATAGAGCAGGCGCTCTCTTCGACGTTTACGACCTCAGACAGGGCTTTATTAGTTGGCGGGGACTTTAACATTGTTCTGGACAATCATTTGGATCGGTCGGGGCAGAGGTACAGGCAGACGGGGGCTTTAACCACGGTGGGGCTCCAGTGGCTCGCTGATTGTGATCTGGAGGATATCTGGCAGGCGGCCCATCCAGGTCTGCATGACTATTCGTTCTACTTGGCAGCATCCAGAACGTATGCGCGCATTGACTATTTTTTGGCCTCCTCGGCATTCCGCGCACGAGTTCAGGAGACGGCGATTGAGCCACGCGCCTTGGCAGATCACGCCCCAATCACTGTGACGGTCTGCGCGGAGGCTAACCCTGTGCGGGGCCTGGGGTGGCGATTCTGGGATACAATGTTGCAGTCTGGGAAGGTGGTGGGCTCCTTGCGCCGTTCGATTAGGCATTATCTTGAACAGAATGACGATGGACAGACTAGCATAGGAACATTGTGGGAGGCGCTTAAGGTGGTCGTGTGGGGGGAGGTGATCTCTCTCGTGGCAAAAGAAAACAAGGTCAGGAGGGATAAGAGAGAGGCCCAGAAGCAGCGTGTGGCAGCTCTGGAGCGTCCCCATAAATCTACAGGAGCTCCTCAAGTATGGAGGGAGCTGGAACGGACGCGATTGCAGATGAAGAGATTGGACTGGGATAGGGCGGAGTTTGCATTAGCGCGCCTTAAGCATAAGTACTATGTTGGGGGCAATAGAAGTGGGAGGCTTTTAGCCCAGAGGTTGAGAGCCCAGCGACATGCCTCAGCAGTGCGGATGGTGCGCTCTTCCTCACGAGGAGAGGCTCACACAGACGATCAGATTACGGAGGCCTTTGCTGATTTTTATCAGGAACTCTATGCGGCAGACGCAGCTATTGTGCGCGATCCTTCCCCTTATCTTTTTTACTGCGCCGTAATGCCGCTTCGGGAGCAGGATGTGGCTTCTCTCGACAAGCCTATTCACCTGGAAGAGGTGATATCAGTGATTTCACGCCTGAAGGCTGGGAAGTCACCTGGCCCGGATGGTTTTACTCCACTCTTTTATAAAACTTTCTGTTTGGAGTTGGCCCCGGTGCTAACTTGATTATTCAACTCCTTCACAGATACACATACGCATGTCCCTAGCAAGCTTGATGCTATCATCATGGTTATGCCTAATCCCGGGAAGAGCCCAGAGGATTGTGGCTCTTACCGGACAATCATCTTCTTAATACTGATGCCAAGCTCTTTACGTGTATACTGTCGCAGCGGTTAAACTCTTATATGCCTGGGCTTATTGACCCGGACCAGGCGGGCTTTATCCCTCACCGACAGTGTGGGGACAACACAACACTAAGCGGATCCTACATCTGATTGACAAGACACATCGGTCTCGTAGAGAGGCCCTTCTTCTTACTATCGACGCCAAAAAGGCATTTGATAGAGTGCACTGGCCGTATCTCTTTTGAGTGTTGGAGCTTTTTGGTATAGGTCCGACATTCTTGACGTGGGTTAGGTGTGTCTACAGCCACCAAGCGCGGTGGTGCGTGTCAATGGCACGGTTTCACTGCCATTTCCAATAGGTCGAGGAACAAGGCAGAGGTGCCCACTTTCCCAGCTTTTGTTTGCGCTCTATATGGAATCCCTGGCACAGAGGCTTCGTGATGTCCCTCATATTACGGGCATTAAGTTCGGGGGGGAATCGCCACCTTATTATCCTGTACACGGATGACGTGACCCTCTCGGAGCCCATGGTTTCGCTCCCGGCGCTTGTGGAGGCCTTGGAGGCGTTTGGTGCGATCTCTGGGTTCAAGGTGAATATGCAGAAGTCGCAGATCTTGAATCTTTCAGTATTGTCGGTCCATGCAGCGGAGTTGCGCTCTAAATTTCCTTTTATATGGGCAGCGTCGCATATTCCATATCTGGGGATAGTTCTGGCGAAGACAGTGGCAAGGACGGCCCATTTGAACTATATGGCCCTCTCAAGAGATATAAACAGGGACCTAGAAGCATGGAGGAAGTTTAAATTGTCATGGTTTGGTAGAATAGCAGCCATTAAAATGACTTGTTTCAGACACTTCCTCTCACTCCGCCACCTCGTACTGTGGCGACGCTTCAGGCGGCGCTCATGAAGTTCGTTTGGGACGGGAGGCCTGTGCGGATTTCCTGTAACACGTTGTTCCGCCCTAAAGCTGAGGGGGGGATTGGCAGTGCCCTGCCTGTTAAAATACTACCAGGCGGCTCAGCTTCGTTTCCTGGTTGAGTGGAGTTGGCCGCTGACCGAAAAGCATTGGTGTTTCATGGACCAGGCGGTGGCTGGTTCTCACGTCTGGAGAGAGCCTTAGTTGCGGCGCCGGCATAGAGCAGCGGGTCTCTACTCCTCCCCTATTACGGGAATGACTCTTGGGGTGTGGGATGCGGTGGCGTTCCGATGCGGTTTGACGACCTTCCCTTCCCCTATGACTCCGATCTGTGCAAATCCAGAGTTTATGTTCAGCTTGAGCTCGGAGGGCATTCAGCGTTTGCATGCAAAGGGCTGCAGAAGGGTGGGGTGCCTCTTTGATGAGGATGGTATTATTCCCTTTCACCGGCTCTGGGAGACCTATGGCTTAACAGAAGCGGATAGACTATCTTACTATCAGGTTCGGCATTGGGTGCTGCAACCAGCGACCAGGTCTTTAGTCGCTAGAGCGCTTACGCCCATTGCCAAGACAAAGGGGCAGCTGCGCTGGGAGAGGGAACTGGGGAGAGAGCTTTCGGAGGAGGAGTGGGAGGACATCTATTTTAGAGTGCACCACACGGCGCATCATGTCCTGGGGGTTGAAACGGCTTATAAGCTTGCTACTTCCTGGTACTATACCCCTGTGAGGATCCATGAATGGGACTCTACAAAGTCTGGGCTTTGCTGGAGGGGGTGTGGGAATCCGGGCTCGCTTATCCACTTGTTGTGGCATTGCCCGAAGCTGACAAGATACTGGAATGGTATTCTAGATGAGATTGACAGAGTGTTCTCCACAGAGATTCCCAGACTCCCAGCATACACTATTCTGGGTTTATCCAACCCTCTCACCTTCCCCCTTCGTTCTCTGCGGGGTTGGCAGATTGCCCTTGCCCTCAATGCGGCACATCAGGTGATCCTAGACCTGTGGGGTACGGATGAGGTCCCGAGATATACCTCCTGGCTGTATAAGCTTTGGTACATTTGGCCATGGAGAAATTAACTTTAATGGCCAACCAGCGAGCGGATGTGTTAGCTGAGCTATGGAAACCTTTCATTCAGATTCTATCTGCTGAATTTAATGAGCTCACATACACTGTCTATCTGAGGGTATTGAGGTTACTGGTAGATGACTTGAGGGGAGCTGGAAGGGGGGCCCGGGGAGTGTGGGGCAGATGAGGTCTGGGCTGGGGGGGGTTCGGGCGGGCGCGGGGGAACTCTCACTGAGCATTGCTGTGCAGGATTTGTTTTGTTTTTTGTTATGATTGGTTGTGCCTTTTTTGTTTCTCTACTTCTAGATGGGGCTTCAGCACTAGCTGGGTCCTGTGCAAGTTGGGGGTCGTTGGGTGAGAGGGAAGAGCTTACCTTAGCTGAGGCTGTATAGCCCTTTCATTGGAGACTCTGCCTGGGGCTTGTCGATACCGGATGTGAAACGCCGCCGGCCCGAGTGGTTGTAGGCGCATGGCTGTGTAAGATGTTATTTGTATTCTAAACTACCAATAAATAGATTTGATCCATACATTATTTGTATGGAAGGAAAGGTGTGAAGTAGTTATTGAGACATATAGATGACCACAGAGGCCTGGAAAGGGTCGGGAAATCGTTTGAGTTGGGATGCGAAACTCACATGTGAAACCCTCCATGGGAGTAAACACGCCTGACGGAAATCGGGAAGTTAAAAGGTTCTGGTGCATGGGATATAATTGACATTTACAAACTGGGAGATCTGATAGAGGAAAGGGATTTAAAATCATTCCGTTCTCTGCAACGAGAATATCATCTAGCCAACACACAACACTACAAATACATACAGCTCAAGCATGACTGGCACGCGGAGAGGCTACACCGTAAGGAAATCCCTAAATATACATCTCTTGAGGGGAGATTAATCCAGGGGAATTAGAAGAAAAAACTATCTCCTGGATAAAACGGTTAATAATAAAACGCCTGATACACTAAAGAAACTACAGTAAAGATGGGAAGGGGACTTAAGAGAGATGGACAACACAGACTGGGGAGCCTTGCTGCACCTGAGGGAGATGGCAATTAAAACCAGATTAAGACTAATACAAATTAAAATCCAGCATAGGATATCCTACAATAGGGTATGCTTGCACAAGTTTGAGAGGGCAGTCTCTCCCAACTGCCTATGGTGTGGGGCAGACAAGGGATCGTTTTATACATACTCTTGAACTGTCCCCGTATACAAACATATTGGTCAGCAATCCTGGGAGAGTTCGGAGCAATGCTGAATGAGGAATTCCCTGTTGACCCCAGATCTGCCCTTCTGGGAATACCAACTGGCATAGATAAACCACCACCCAAGCTTCTTTTTAGTAATCTGGGCCTAAGAGTAGTCAAAAGGGATGTTGTTAATTAGTGGGGGTCCCCAGAGACACCTACTACTAGGGAATGGAAATGGGAATAGACTTACACATGCTGGCCTAAAAGGTAACATATAAGGCTAGAGCATGCCCGTAGAAGCTCTACAAGATTAGGGGTCCTTGAAGGAAATACTATGTCATTAATAAAGGGGACAGGGCGTAAGGGCCCCTTCTTGAAGCAGTCTCAACGCCACACAATGGAGGTCGGCCTGGAGCACAACTCCTCCAGATGTCGGATTGAAAGTCACGTTCTAATGGTACGATACTGTACCACTGTGAAAACTAAACAAAAGAAAATCCACTCCAATGAAAAATTGTTGTTCCGAGTGCCCGGTTGGGCACCATGTTATGTTTGATGAAAATAAAAATAAAAATATGTATTTAAAAAAAAGTGGGAAGGCCTTTGCCAGCCTAGACTACAAGACTGACCCTATGAACTGAATCCTCTTGGACAGAGTATTCCGTTTAGTTCACAGATAATCCAAGACTTAAAAGGGTCATGAGATTCAAGATTAGCCTGGACTACGCTTCCTGCCCTGATAATGCTCCCAATTTCTCCTGCTAAAGAGATGCCATTATCAGGACCAAATTACTTGTCACACACTGCCATCATTCTGAACTCTCTTGAAGACTGGATGACTTCCTGTAACTTAAAACTGAACACTTCCAAAGATGAATTTCTTCTCATCTCTTCTTCAAAATAAACAATTCCGATACAATCCAGAATGGAAACACTCCACATCCTCAACAGAAAACCCGCAATTGTTGACAGAGCCATTTCCATAGGAGTCATCCTAGGCAAAATGCTCAACTTACACTTTCAAATCAGAGCCATAGCCATGTCACATGTGTCTTCTCTGGGGTATCTGCCACTACATTCCACACCAGCACCTACAATTTCTTGCTCAAACACTGGTGCTCTACAGAATCAACATTTGTAATTCTCTCTTGACTGGTCTCCCAAAATCCTATCTCACCTCATGAAATAAGTCCTACACTTTACAGCACACTTTATCTATGGGCCAAAATGAATGACCACATCTCATTAATGCTGGACACCCTCCACCGGCTGCCCATTTAGGGCAGGACTATATATACAAAACTGCTTCTATCAACAATAAGGCCCTGCCCATATTCATTCCCTGTTACCTGCGGACAAAGTGAAGCTATCAGGAGGCTCTAGACCAACGCTAAACACTGAAGGATTGCTGCTAGAACCCCCAACACTTAAAAAGGAACATCTCATGGAATAATAATTCTCAGGTAATGCAACCAGAGTATGTAACTTATTTCCTCCAAACCTACGCATTACCACCTCAATTAGGATCTTTACAACTGAGCTGAAAGCCCTTCTCCTAAGATACATTAGCTGAAGACACTGTGGGGGTCATTCTGACCCCGGCCGGCGGCGGAAGCCGCCAGCCTGGCTGGGACCGCCAGAATACCGCTGCACGGTCAAAAGACCGCCGCGGGTATTCTGCGTTTCCCGCTGGGCTGGCGGGCGACCGCCAGAAGGCCGCCCGCCAGCCCAGCGGGAAACACCCTTCCATGAGGATGCCGGCTCCGAATGGAGCCGGCGGAGTGGAAGGGGTGCGACGGGTGCAGTTGCACCCGTCGTGATTTTCAGTGTCTGCATGGCAGACACTGAAAATCTTGGTGGGGCCCTGTTACGGGGGCCCCTGCAGTGCCCATGCCATTGGCATGGGCACTGCAGGGGCCCCCAGGGGCCCCACGACACTCCCATACCGCCATCCTGTGCCTGGCGGCCAAAACCGCCAGGAACAGGATGGCGGTATGGGGGTCGAAATCCCCATTCCCAGGGCAGCGGAAAACCGGCGGTACACCGCCGGTTTTCCGTTTCTGACCGCGGCTGTACCGCCGCGGTCAGAATGCCCAAGGGAGCACCGCCAGCCTGTTGGCGGTGCTCCCGCGGTCGTTGGCCCTGGCGGATTTTACCGCCAGGGTCAGAATGACCCCCTGTATCTAGTCCTCACCAGTGGGAACATGCTCACTCACCTCTATGGCTTAGAACTACACTATCACCATCTCATCAGATGCTTTGCATAAAATGGCATCTACAAACAACATATCCATTGCTGTTGTTCATTGAACCTGCACCCAGAACAACTGTAATTCTGCATGCTCGGATTTACTATTTTATCATTCTGGACCTTATGTTAACAACATTTAGCATTTTGGACCTCATGTAACTATTCATGTAGTGACTTATCTCTATTGAGAAGTGCTCTAACACCTCTGGGTAATGTTGGCGCATAAACATGCATAAATACATCCAGACAGGGAAGAAGGGCATACTCTGAAATTAACAGCAAAAGGAATTTCTGATTCCGCTGCTCGGTGGCAGTGTTCTTACAAAATTATGGGAATGAGTCATGAGAAGTAGGCGTACAACCAATTAAGTCAACAAGCAAGCATAGTAAAGTGTGATTACATGGATCCAAGAGTCCTACTATTGTAGAATTGTAGTAATTTTTTTTGTAAACCTGATGAACGAGTTACTTACCTTCGGTAATGACTTTTCTGGTGGATACATTAGCTACCTGTGGATTCCTCACCTAATGAATACTCCCATGGCGCCAGCATTCGACGGAAATCTTCTTCCTAGTCTCTGCACGTCGACGAGGACGTCACTCTAGCCCACGCGACGCCGTCTGACGTCATACAGGCAATAAGAGGTCCTCGACGACGTGCCGACGTCAGTACCAACATTTTTTACGTGCATGAGAACAACAACCCAATGCAATGAAAGAGCAAGGCAACATCCCATAACCTTGTAAAATACACAATATTGCAATGAATAGCTGTAAATTTAATATAACTCTGTCTTTTTTTTTTTTTTTTTAAACGAACAAATATATGCAAATCATGTATATACACAAAGATATATACATATATATATATACAGATAAATATACACAAGTATCCATATATACAACATCTATTGCAACCTTGAAGACCAAGAGGAGCGCACTCAAGGATTACTTGGTAAGACCAGAAAGGCAACGGGGAGGCGGGTGGGACCGTGAGGAATCCACAGGTAGCTAATGTATCCACCAGAAAAGTCGTTACCGAAGGTAAGTAACTCGTTCTTCTGATGGATACAACTACCTGTGGATTCCTCACCTAATGAATAGAGTCCCAAAGCAGTACCACGCCCGGTGGCGGGTGCCTAAATGGTCAAACCAAGAAATCCTGCAGCACTGACCATGCAAAATGGCCGTCCCTTCTGACCTCAGAGTCCAAACAGTAATGTTTCGCAAAAGTGTGAAGGGACGACCAAGTTGCGGCCTTGCAGATGTCGACCACAGGAACACCTCTGGCCAAGGCCGAAGTGGCCGACTTAGCTCTGGTGGAATGAGCTCTAATGCCCTCAGGAGGATCCTTCTTTGCCAAAGAGTAACAGATTTTAATGCAAAGAACAACCCACCTGGAGAGTGTTCTCTTGTGGACTGCCTTTCCTCTCCTCTTGCCCACGGACCCGATGAACAGCCGATCCTCCAGCGTGAAATCCTTTGTTCTATCAATAAAGAAGCTCAACGCCCTCTTTGGGTCCAGACGGTGCAGTCTTTCTTCCTCTTTAGAAGGATGAGGCGGAGGATAGAACGTGGACAAAGTAATTGTCTGAGCCAAATGGAACGGTGAAACAACCTTCGGGAGGAAAGCAGCCTTGGTCCTCAACACCACCTTATCCCCATAAAAAGTTGTATAAGGGGGCTTTACCGATAAGGCCTGCAACTCACTCACTCTCCTTGCAGATGTTATAGCTACCAGGAAAACTGTTTTTATAACCAAATACCTTAAGGGGCAAGAATGCATAGGCTCAAAAGGGGACCCCATAAGGAAAGTCAGGACCAAGGACAAATCCCATTGCGGCATAACAAATGGTTTTGGAGGATATTTATTTAGAAGACCTTTCAAGAATCTGATAACAATAGGGGATTTAAATAACGATGGTTGGTCTGGAAGACAAATGAAGGCTGACAAGGCCGACAAATAACCCTTAATGGTAGCCACTGCACAACCTTTCTGCGCTAGAGACAGAGCAAAAGACAAAACGTCCGATAGATGAGCATGTAAGGGATCAATCTGCCTCTCTCCACACCACGCAACAAATTTAGACCACCTATTAGCGTAGATAGATTTAGTGGAGTGTCGCCTGGCCGCTAATATAACATCCACTACATCAGGCGGAAGAGAGAAGCAACTCAGGTTGCCCCGTTCAATCTCCAGGCATGTAGGTGCAGACTCTGGAGGTTGGGGTGTAAAACCTGCCCCTGTGACTGCGAGAGGAGGTCTGCCCTAAAAGGGAGACGGAGCGGAGGGCACATTGAGAGTTGGAGAAGGTCGGAGTACCACACCCTCCTTGGCCAATCCGGAGCTATTAAGATGACTAGCGCCCGGTCTTGGCGAATCTTCCTCAATACTCGAGGAATCAAGGGTATGGGAGGAAACGCGTAAAGCAACTGGCCGCACCAGGTTATTTGAAACGCGTCCCCCAACGCTCCCTGCATCGGATACTGGAGGCTGCAGAATAACGGACAATGCGCGTTCTCCAGAGTGGCAAACAGATCTACCCGAGGAAACCCCCACCTTTGGAAGATCAAACGGGCTTGATCTGGATGGAGACGCCACTCGTGGTCTGCCGAGAATTGGCGACTGAGACCGTCCGCACGTACATTCAAGACCCCGGCCAGATGATTTGCTACCAAACAAATCTGATGGTCCTTTGCCCAGGACCATAGTCGAAGAGCTTCTCTGCAGAGAAGGTACGACCCTACTCCTCCCTGTTTGTTTATGTACCACATCGTGGTAGTATTGTCCGTCAGGACCTGTACCGACTGACCACGAAGGGAAGGGAGGAAGGCCTTGAGAGCCAGACGTACAGCCCGTAACTCTAACAGATTGATATGAAACATCTGTTCCTCTGGCGACCAAAGGCCTTTGATCTCCAGATCCCCCAGATGAGCTCCCCACCCTAGAGTGGAAGCATCCGTTATGACCGTGGCCACTGGTGGCGACTGCGCAAACTGCTTTCCTTGTGAAAGATTGTTGCTCGCAATCCACCACTTCAAGTCCACAGCAGCATCTCTGGAGATCTTGACAGCACCTTCTAGATCTCCTTTGTGTTGAGACCACTGCCTTCGGAGGCACCACTGAAGAGCCCTCATGTGCCAGCGAGCATGCGTGACCAACAGAATGTAGGAGGCAAACAGACCGAGCAGACGAAGGACCTTGAGGACTGGAACTACCGCTCCACTTCGAAACATTGGAACCAATTCCTGAATATCTTGAATCCGCTGAGGCGGAGGAAAGGCTCGACTCAATGTTGTATCCAGTACTGCCCCTATGAACAGGAGGCGCTGAGAGGGCTCCAGGTGAGATTTGGGCTCGTTCACCGAAAAGCCCAGGTCGAACAACAACTGAGTCGTTGACTGCAGATGATGCAACACAAGCTCCGGAGACTTGGCTTTGATCAACCAGTCGTCCAAGTAAGGGAATACTGCTATCCCCTTCCTTCTGAGCTCTGCCGCAACCACCGACATCACCTTCGTGAAGACTCGAGGTGCTGAAGTAAGACCAAACGGAAGGACCGCAAACTGATAGTGCTGCGATCCTACCACAAACCGGAGATACTTCCTGTGTGACTTGAATATCGGGATATGAAAGTAAGCATCCTGCAAGTCGACAGACACCATCCAATCTTCCTTGTTCAACGCCAAAAGCACCTGAGCTAGGGTCAGCATCTTGAACTTTTCCTGTTTGAGGAACCAATTCAAGATCCTCAGATCCAGGATTGGTCTCAACCGACCATCCTTCTTGGGAATCAGGAAATACCTTGAGTAACAACCTCGACCCCTTTCCTGCTCTGGGACCAACTCCACCGCGCCCTTTGAAAGGAGGACTTGTACCTCCTGTTCTAGCAACAAGAGGTGTTCTTCTGAACAATAAGATGGGCGAGGCGGGATGGGGGGCGGGAACTCCCGAAAGGGAAGGGTGTAGCCTTTTCCCACAATACTGAGAACCCAAGTGTCCGTTGTAATAGTCTTCCACTTGCAGAGAAAATGCCGTAATCTTCACCCTACAGGAGAGGAGTGAGTGTGAAATGGTGGAAGCCTAAGGCTGCTTTCCCTGCTGCACCCCTCCAGAGGACGAGGAAGAGGCAGAGTGCTGCTGAGAGGCTCCTCTGGTGCGGGCCCTACCTCTCCCTCTAAAAGATCTATAGGGATGGGAAGAGGCAGGTTGCTGGAATCTCCCCCGAAAGGAAGAGGAGGAAGAGCCACGCCCAAATCCACGAAACCTCCTGAAAAATCTGAAAGAGGCAGAGGAAGAAGGAGCTTGGAGCCCTAACGATTTGGCTGTGGCCCTGCTCTCCTTAAATCGCTCCAAGGCCGAATCTGCCTTGGCCCCAAACAGTTTGTCCCCATCAAACGGGAGGTCCAATAGGGTTGACTGCACATCCGCAGAAAACCCTGAATTACGGAGCCAGGCCTGTCTCCTTGCCACCACAGCCGTGCCCATTGCCCTAGCCACCGAGTCGGTCGTGTCCAGCCCAGACTGAATAATCTGGGTCACGGCAGCCTGGGCGTCCGAAACAACATCCAAAAGACCCTGGGGAAGCTCCGTAAATGATGACGAAATGTCATCCATAAGAGCATGGATGTATCTCCCCAGAATGCAAGTTGCGTTGGTGGCCTTCAACGCCAGACTGCAGGATGAAAAAAAATTCTTGGACTGCGCATCCAGCTTTTTCGAGTCCCTGTCTCCAGGCACCGTCGGGAAAGATCCAGGCGCTGATTTTGATGAACAGGAGGCTTGCACCACAAAGCTCTCCGGTGTAGGGTGTCTAGAAAGAAAGCCAGGGTCAGATGGCGCAGCTCGATACCTCCTGGCCACAGCCCTATGAACCGCTGAGTAAGATACTGGCCTCTTCCACACCTCTAGCACCGGATCAAGCAAAGCCTCATTAAACGGCAAGAGAGGCTCCGCTGCAGCAGAGGCCGGATGTAGCACCTCCGTTAGAAGATTCTGCTTCGCCTCTGCCACCGGCAAAGGCAGGTCCAGAAAGTTAGCTGCCTTCCGTACTACAGCGTGAAAGGAAGCCGCCTCCTCCGTATATTCCCCTGGAGACAAAAGATCCCACTCAGGGGAAGTGTCCAGCCCACTGGCTGTATCTAGACCATGCAGTCCATCACCAGAGTCCTCCAGTTCTCCTTCCTCCAGGACTCGTTGGTACTCCTGCTCTTCCAATAGACGAAGAGCCCGTCTCCTCGAATGTAGCCTCTGCTCGATACGCGGAGTCGACATGGCCTCCGCCGAAGGTCGGCGCCGATGCCCAGAAGCAACCGACGCCGCGTCCGGCGCCACAGGCAACTTCGACGCCGATGAAAGAGCAGGACGAAGAGAACTTGTAGCAGATGGACCCACCGGAGTCACAGGACGAAATCCCGATGTCGACGGGATGGAAATCTCCGGGGCCAATCCCTCTGAAGCCACCGGAGCGGCCACCGGCGCCGACACCGGCGCCGAGCCCACGTTCCCAAAAGGGAGAAAGGGCATAAAGGGTGCCGGCCGTAGAGGCGCAGGATCACCCAATGAAAAGGCCAAAGGACCAGCCGGAGCACCCCCTGGAGCCATCTGTTGGAAGATGGTATACATCGCATTTAGGAATGCGGTACTATCGGCTCCAGGGGTGGGAAAAGCCGGATACTGGGGTGCCTGTATCGAAGGCGACCCCGACGCCGGCCTCGACGTCTGCGACGCCGGAGACAACACAAGAGGCTGCATCACCTCAATCACCGACGCCTGCCCAGGTGAAGTCGGTGACGCCGGAGAGGGCAACGGCGTCGACGGATGCGGCGTGACCGTGGGACTGACCTCCCAAGTCCTCCGGCGCCGATCCGAAGGCGACCTGGAACGAGTCTCCTTGCTTGAATGGCGCCGTGAATCTCTACGGCGCCGGGAGTCTCGATGACGCCGATGCCTTGGCGAAGAAGACTTCTTGTGATGCTTTTCTTTCTTCGACTTCGCCATAAACAACTTAGCCTCACGTTCCTTGAGGGCCTTCGGATTCATGTGCTGGCATGAATCGCAAGTTGAGACGTCGTGGTCGGAGCTCAAACACCAAAGACAGTCGGAGTGAGGATCTGTAACTGACATCTTGCCCCCACACTCTCGACAAGGCTTGAAACCCGACTTTCTCTGCGACATTATTACTGCAGAGAAGGACTACGCAGCAAAAAATACACTGTAACCACAAAAGTAACAGTTGCTCCCTCGAAGATAACCGTTTCGAATGCACGGAAAAAAGGGAACTGACGTCGGCACGTCGTCGAGGACCTCTTATTGCCTGTATGACGTCAGACGGCGTTGCGTGGGCTAGAGTGACGTCCTCGTCGACGTGCAGAGACTAGGAAGAAGATTTCCGTTGAATGCTGGCACCATGGGAGTATTCATTAGGTGAGGTATCCACAGGTAGTTGTATCCATCAGAAGTTTACCATTGTATGGTTGATGCTGTGATCTTCAAGGAAGATTTAGGGACCAAATACCACCACTTTCAGGTATTACAAATATTAGTTCTGCAGTGACAAACACATTGAGTTGCCTCAATGTCAGTAATGTGCTTTGAAAATTTAAGAGTGTAGTTTTTGTGCACAATGATTGTGAGAAAGTGTGAGACATTGGGTTGTTGGTTGACTGGTGTCACTTCTGGTAGTCTTGGGTGGAGACATAGACGCAGGGCTCAACAGAACGGCTGGCCTCTGGGGGTGCAAGGCAGGCTCCAGGAAGCAAAGCAGTCCTTCCAGGTTCAGCAGTAATCTGGCAGAGTGCACAACGGTCACAGCAGTAGGCAGTCCTCTGACAGTCCTTCCACAGGTCGAGTTGTGAACTGAAGAGTGGGTTTGAAGGTCCTATTTTTATACCGTGGTGGTTTTCTCCTGAAAGGTGAGAGAAGCTTCTGGAAAGGTTCTTTGAAGTCCAAGGGTTTCCTTGCCTCTCCTGCCCTGACTCCTAGCTGGCTGCTAGTGACAATACAGTGTTGTTAGGCCTATTGTGAGGAGACAACACAGTGAATTCAGGTGCAAAGGGGGCTGTGCTCAGATCCACATCCCACCCCGCCCATTGATGACCCATTGAGGCACACATAATCTCACTATTGTGTGAGTCTCAGAGGAATTCACAAAGTCTGTTAGCTACACCCAGTCATGTGGTCAAGTGGCATTTTCAAAATTGCAAAGAGAAATGTGACTTTACCATCATAGAGGATTTATCATTACATTTCCATAGGTACAAAACATGACAGCTCCCTCCTCTCAATTAGAACTACAGCTTATTAAAGGTAATAAGTAATCTCTAATGCTATTATATAGGAGGGGTTGGCCTCTCAGCAGTGAAAAACAAATCTGGGATGTTTTCACTACCAGGACCTGTAAAACTTAATAGACCTACCTTTCAATTACCTTGCTCTATTGTTTACATAGGGCCTACCTTGGGGTTGATATATGTAATAAAAATGGGAGTATAAGGCCAAGCAGGGGAGTTTAAATGCCAAGTCGACATGGCAGTATGGCACTGCATTCAGGCTACAAAGGCAGGCCTGGGACAAAGTTTAGAGTGCTAGTTATGTGGGTGCCACAATAAGTGCTGCATGCCTATTGGTAGCATTTAAATTACAGGCCATGGGTATATGGTACAGTAATCTTCAAGGGTGGTAAATGGCACAGAGTCCCAAGGCCAACAGAAACAAGTTCAGCAAACCGTGGAGGGCAAAAGGCATAGAGTTTGGGAGACCCTGCAGGGAGGGGCAGGCCCAACGGGAAGTATTTGTTGGGTAGGTTTCTTTACATTTCCCTGTCAAAAATGTATTTAAAAAAAGGTTTTTAAGTGTATTTGAGGATTTCTTTTAGCTCAGTCATATATCCAAAGTATTTACCAATTCTAGAGACATTGGAGTAAGACTGTGATACCAATCAAGGACTTTTTTTTTTTTTTAAAGCTGGCAAATGTTCAGCCTGGATTATATATTTCTGTAAAGTTAATACAGCCATGCTGTGATCCCCAAGGAAGATTTGGGTAACAAATAACACCACTTTCAGCTATTCTTTCCTTGAGTTTATATTTACTGGTTGGGCAAAAACATATGGAGCTCACCAGGCAAATGAAAGCAAACATTTGTGGTGATTTGTTGACTATGTTAGGTAATTTGATTGGGGATACCATAATCTCAAAATACCAGAATCTGTAACTCTCTTGAGTTTTAAAGCACTGGTGGCAAATTGTGGCTGATATGGGCATGTTGCCAGTTTGACCAACTTTCTCACTTGTCAATGGTATTTCCTAGTCTTCTACTAGGGCACTGCAGCCCTTACACACTGCCATAAAGTTTTTGGGGATACATACAGTGACAGAAACTAAACACGAACATCCCAAATGCGCATTTCTATTGAGTGCAAGGGTGCCTAGTGTGATTATGGAGAAAACACACACTGTCACTTCCCGGGGCTTCGGGGTTTTTAAGTAGAGGGTACAGTGAAGGCAACACACCCATGCAGACAGGTTCTGGCTAAATAAGGCAGAGGATTTGCATAGAGCTACATTTAAGTGATAATGTTATCTAGACAGAGCATGTTAAACAATGTGTTTCTTCTAAGATGACTACACCACAAAAACAACTTCACGTGTCAACACTAACCCAGATACCCATGTATTTTAGATTTAGTTATCTTGTTAAATGCCAAGACAGAAAGTTACATAACATCTGTGGTAAACAATACATTTTCACGCAAAACAAAGAATTCCATTCCTCATATTACAATAACTGAACAATGTTGGTGCATTTTTCTCTTTTTTCCTTCCTCCTTTTTCCCCTCTTTCAAACTCCAAAACAAAGCTCCTATAAACCAGACTGATATCAGGTGCAATGTTATTCCCCCTGTTTAACATGAGACGTTTTTATAGCTGCAGATCGAAGTGCCAAAGTGCCTATATTGAGTTGGCCTACCGACATTCGCACTGGGAAGTTCAAATATTGGTTGAGACTAGGTGGGGATAACACACTCGGTCTAAGGCAATGGAATGTCCTATCAATTATTATGATTGTGGTTTTAATAGGATTTGTCTCCCCATATGTCAAAATTCATAAAGTCACAAAGCAAGGTAATTGTACCAAGAATTACCAACCAATTATGAGATGTCAGGCATCGAAAAATCATGAAAATGTTACTAGACCTGCAGGTCTCTTAACTTGAATAATCTACTCAACCTAACTGCAATGTTCTTGACCCATAAAACCAGTCTCATTATGTCATCCTGGCAAATATTCTATTTTTCAGAGACACATGTTTCTTCGTTACCACATATGAGAGCACATTCCTGCTATGCAAAAACCTATTTGGATTGATTTAATAGACCAAACATTTGCTCCATGCATAAAAATAATCAAGCCCACATATAGGGTACACATGCCCCCTGACTTGCCTCTTAGTTCACTAATAGTATTGCCATAAGGGGAAGTACATAGATGTTTCTCAGTTCATCTTTAAAAAACTCTCTCTTTATAAATATATTGCTAAAGCATTAGGAGGTAGTGCACTGTCATTGAGAGACAGCACATTCTCCATTGAAATGGCCAAAAACGTTCCCACTAATATGCAGTTTTACTTACAAAAATATATAGCGTTTAAATATTAATCTGTGGAAATTGGGTTCCATGAAACATATTTATCATTTGCACATCACAAAGGAAAGTGTTCTGAGTTGTTTTCACCCTATTCAAATATTTTTTCCATCACACAGAATTAGAAAAAAGGGCTTTCATAACGACTGAAATTTATTTTGAAATGTTTGTATAGTTAATTTTTTAGCTATTTAAATGTGTGTCAGAATAAAACACGACATTCTACAGCCTTTCATTTTACACTTTTGTACAGCACGTTTGTCTGCCAATTCAACTTACAAAATCCTCCAAATTTGCAGTCAGAGAAAGACAAGTAACTGTAGATCTAAACTAACTTCTGCCCTCTGTTTGGGAACACAGAGTAAACGTCACAAGATAAAAATAATATTTAAAAGCGTCTTTAATGCTCCTTCACTTTTAAGTGAATAGAACACCTATTGTTTGTCAGTCGGCAGAAGGTGAGGAAGGTGCGAGTAGGCCGTAAAAATACTTTGCCCTGATAAAATCTGACTTGCCATAGCAAGTGGGTAAGCAGATTTGTCGAAACCTGAATGTACTTTGACCACATAATAAACCTAGCTAAATCAATAATTCAACTTCACATCAGTTCATTTGTATTGAATTTGTATTCTCAGTCTTTTTATTTTAACAACATACAAATATTCATGCAGTGTACCTCATCAGGGATTGGGTGTAATCCGAAAAGCTCTTTATGTCTATTTGATTTTCTTTGCTCCTCGTTTATGTGGTCAATTTCTTCATTTGGCGTTCGATCAAGTAGATTGGGAAGTAACGAATCAGGAAGGGAGTTTTTCAAGTCAAAAATGCTACAGGCCCAGCTACCGCGTGGCGTGTCATCAATAGACATGGATCGCCTTTTCAGATCATCCTGTGAAGAAAAAGAAATGCATGAAGATAGATATCCAATAACTTTCACAACTAAGAAATCAACTTGTAATATTTTATCTCTGTGTCTTAGATCAGTCATCAAATCTGGAAAGAGACTGACTTGCCAAGAGAAACATGGCAATCTAAAAAAAAAAAAAAAAAAAAAGGTTCACAGCATTAAATGTGATGTCAGCAAAGACTCAAGGATGATTTTTAACTTTATATTTCCGCACTCTAATATGAATTGGTATAGTGGTGCTATATGAACAAATATTTCCTGGTATCAAGTAGCTTATTTTGGAATCACTCATTGTCTTTAACTTTAACTTAAACAGTTTTGTGACAGATGAAAATGAAAACTTCTGTAAGAGGGGAAAATGGAAGGGCCATAAGTTAATAGCATGATACCAGAACGGGTGAAAAATGATCAAAGGCAAGTTAACTTATCTCTTTATATTCACATACTTTGTGATTTTATATTTTACAGATGACAGACAACATCTATCCAGGATAGAACTACAGCTGCCAATGGTCTCCAGTAGTAGGAAAACTTATCAGTAGCTGGAGCAATCCTTACTAACCTTTTCTTTTAGGGATCAGTTTTGGCAGAAGGATTGTCCATGCCCCAGTGTTCAGCCTCATATGCAGCAGGAGCTTATCACTTTGTCCAGGAACAAACACATTGTAATTTGCTTTGAAAATCTATTTGCATGAAGGTGGGCACTGAATAATGATTCTGATTTTTCAATTAGCTTAGTGATGTGTACTTTGTAATTCATGTTGATAGACAGGGTTATATCAAAGTATGGGGAGGTACTTGCCTCCCCCAAATTTGCACCCCAAAGTACACATTTGTTACCTGCTGCTGGTTTTTCTTATAGTCCTTGTATTCATATTTAAGTAATTTGTCTCGCCAACAGTTCTCAACAACTCTTAACTGTGTCTGCAACCCTTTTGGGGATCATACAATCTGAAAGAAGTGATCAGCTTTCAGCAGTGCTGGGATCGGAAAATCATTTCAACAGGAACGTCTTGTGCAACTCATAAGAATAACTATTCAATATCTTTTGGGTAAAGTGAGAAGTGCAGAGGAGCATGCACACAACCTTGTTTGACCAGAAGTCGGAAACACTCAATATTCTTCTTTAGCTCAACCTCACTTGGAAGGCTGTCACTGAATACATAGTAATAAATAATAATAAAACTGGCTCCTTGCCGGGTCAGCTATTTGTTTTCCATAGTCTGTCTCTTGAGACCCAAGTGAAAGTTGATGTGAAATCCAAGCAAGCCACACGTAGTGATGTTCGTTTCACCTTGATGTACTGGTGCAAAATATGCAAAACGACAATGAACTGGGCCGCATTACACAGAATTGCCCTGGGTGCCCGCTGGAGCTGTGTACCTGCTTTGTGGGCCCTTGGTGTACTTTGGTATTACAGAAGGCGCCGCAGATGCCTGTGTATCACATAGAGCACTTGTGCGGACCTAGTGCCAGCACTATCATTAGATGGTGTTTCCTCATTTGCATGGGTGTGTGGCCCTATGCAAATGTTGGAATCACTGCCTCTGCGTCCAAGACGTATAATGGATAAGGGCGCAGAGACAAACATGCTTTAATGAGGCACACTGACAGTGCGCCACAAAAGGCGGCACACTTTCAGTGTAGCTCCTAAAAGCAGCCCTATGGAGGGGAGAAAGGGGATTCCATGGACTTCCAGACATTCTCCTGCAGGCGAGTGTAGTCACTCACTGCACATGCCTGCAAGGGGATCTCTCTACTCTTAAAAGTGTGAGCGGGTTGCCACCTGTACAGTCAAACACGGAGCAACTTTGAAGCAGCTGCTCTGTATTTCACTTGAATGAGCTACCTCAGGGCAGCATGAGTTTGCAGCTGCCCTAGGGGCAGCAGTTTTATGGTAATCCGGTGCGCTGTGGCGCAAACAGGAAAAGCGGACCATATATATAGTACACATATGTACATAATCCTTCTTCGATTCAGTTTAAAATGTTTTGCTCCTCCATTCAATAATCCAGTACCTTCAAGATTAGTCTGGAGTACGGTGTAAATCGATAACAATGAGAAGTATTAGTCTTAGAATTTTGGGTAATTCATGGCTCTTGTAAACAGCTTTTCCACTATGAGACAAGGCATGTATGATGTAGCAAGATCTGTAAGAAAAATGGTGTCAGTAGAGAAGCCCACAATTGTGGTAGATGCTTAAAGCCTTCAATTCGTTTCATACTCAGGCCTTGAGGATTGCACTTTGTGAGCTCGAGGATTGCTTTTGTAACTATTACTACTGCCAGACTAGGTATCTTTGTGCTTAGATCTAATGTCTGAACCTTCTCCTCTATTTGAATAATCAAGCCTCGACAGTCTTGTTGATGAAAACCTGGTTGACAACTTACTGCTCGCCAGACAAAGTCCATTGACCGATTCTGCTGGGTTTGTTGCATTGAATACATGTGTAAGGTAAAAAAGGCTCCAAGGATACGGGTTACATTCCCTTCCAAAGTGTTCTTTGTGCCTCAAAGTCCTTCTCCTCATTTCTTTTAGAATATTTGTGAATCTTTCTCCTCTGCTCCAGCCAGGGCATCACCTCTCTACTGTAAGAATATATTTTTTTCTCTCTCTCTCCTTAGCAAGATTTTGTAGCCACATCTGGTGCTTCTGAATTCTTAAGGTTTTCCTTATTGTGTTTGCACTCTTCATCGAACCATCCTACTGGACCACTTTGTTTTGCTATTAGGATCTCTAGTGCCCAATGGCTGTATGAAAATGAGCAAGCTTTTTTATGCAAAGGACTGGTTTAATTACATTGAAATCAAATTGCCTTTCATTTCGGACAAGTTTTGCTGTATCAGACTCATGACTCATCCATCCAACTTAATATCTGGTCCACCATGCCAGCGTACACTAACTCTTGCATAACGTCCCAAAGAGTATCCAGATCAGAGTTTGTATGTGCTCTATGAAAGTATTAAGATGTCCTACAATACCAAAATAATACTGGCTGCTTCCACCTCTGTTGGCTTTAGGAATGATCAAGTAGGTGTACATCATAGGTGTATGCATTTGGGTGTACTGTATGGTATAGCTAGGAGGCCTTAACGCACAGTACACTCAAAAATACCATCTTAGGTCCTGTCAGGTAAGTTAACTGAACCTTAAGCTCAACCCTGGGTTGCCGTGGCTACGAGCACTAAGGCTTACCAAAGGAACAATGTGAAAAGCATTTAACAGCACAAAAACAACAGAATAAGAAAGCCGCACAACACAAAAGAAACGAGACACCAATTAACTAAAATAAATTCTATTTTTATGAATTCTTAGAGACTTTAAGCATCAAAGTCCACCGGAGGGTTCAGGAGATACAGATTTTAGAAGCAATATATTTTATATCAACCACAAACAGCATTGGCCACCAAACAGTTTGGAAACTTTTGAAAAGTTTGTAAAAGTTAGTTTGGCAACTCCAGCCCGAATTGGGTGACCAAGTCTGATAGGACCCTTTGTGGGTGTTTATCAGTTCACAGGTGAAGTGGGGTGAACATGACCACAGAGGTCAGGGTCCATTGAAGTCTTCTACGTTGAAGTAGCAGGCCAGCCAATGCTGGGCTACTTGTCAGTCTTTACTGAAGTTGGGGCAAATCCGTTGGTGGGGGCTAGTGTCCCTTGGTTATAACGAATCCGGTTCTGGATAGCATTCCTGGGCTTAACAGACACAGGTGCAGGTTTTGGCTATCTCTGATTTGTCCTCTTGGGTGCACAGTGAATGGTAGCAGCAAAACATCTGTGGTGGCTACCAACTTGGCGATTTGGGGAACTTCAGCACTTGTGTTCTGGAGTTGGTTCCAAGAGATCGCTGCTGTTGTTGGATATCGAAAACTAACTTTTCCCCGAGCCAGGAGCCATAGGCACAGTCCAAGCTTTGCTAGCCTTTTGAGCACACAGCCTCTCTTTGCGTGGGTCGAAGGGTAGCTAGGCAGTCCTTCTTAGGTCCTCTGTTTGATTCCAGCATGATCTGAGGGTCAGGGTGCTAGGGGTGCCATATGTATCTCAGGAAAGTGCCCTGAGCGGACCACACAGTTACTAGCAAATGGGCTGGTGGGTCCTCTCCCTCGTAATGAAGTTTCTGTGATGTGTGGCATCTGGCTATCCCAAAATGCAACATCCTTGCCCCTTTCAAGACGGCACAACCCTTCCTCTGTCGTCAGGAGCTTGGTAGCCCACCCTAGAGGTTGCATGCCCACGGTAAAACCGGTTTGAGGGCAAGTTTCCCCTCTCTGGCTCGGTCTTCATGTGTCTACAGAAACAAAAGGCATCCTGCTCAGAAGTTATGGGCCAGGTGGCCCATCAAAGGCGGCTTCCTCTTTCAAGCTCGCCTCTGGGCTAAACCCAAAGTCTAACACTGCCCTACCTTCATCCCGGAGCCGCCCACCCCCAAAGCGAGAGGTCCTCTTAGCAGAGGAGGACACACCTTGCTGCTGCAGCACTGCCTTTGTTGCTGAGCCTGAGTCGTTCACAGGTCTACCCAGATGGTCAGAAAACTGTCTGTGTGAGGCTACTAGACAAGCAGAGCACAGAGTGGCAACTTTCTAAATGTTGCCTACCTTTAATAGTGACATTAATTTCGATATGGCTATCAAGTCACATCTAATGCCACAATTAATTTGATACCTCACATGACTCAGTTTGGTAGTCCCAGTCAGAAGTTAGCTGGGTTGGGATGCCACCTGGTAACTCAGTGTTAGCCAATGGGACTACAGCCTTTACCCACAGCAGAACCTCAATTTGGAAGTGTTGCTGTTAAGACATATCGAAAAACATATGTCTTACTTAAACTACGGCTCCCTGGCATAGGACTCCATTGGCCTTCTTTAGGGGAGACATATATAATGTTAAGTATAGGGTGGCTTTGTCATTAGTTTCAAAGGCAAAGTCAAACTGACAGTGAAACACCGCCCCTCTAGTCTGCAGTGGCACTACCTTGTTACACGAAGGGTGGCACAAACAGTGCTGCAGCCCTGAGTGGATACTCTGTCTTACATACCCTGGTTACCATATACTAGGGACTTCCCAATTGGGTGTATTCAGTTTGACATGTAATTTGCATGGGGTTAAAACACTGGCATTGAGTCTGGTAAGAAGGCCTCGGTGCACGCTTAGAGGAGAAAAAAACAGCAGCATCAGTCTAAAAATGTAGGGATGAGCATGCAAAAAGAGACATTTCCTTACAATAAGCATATCCACACACATTACCAGATAATGGCATTAGCTGAAACTTAATGCTTTTCACTATCCTTAAGATGAATAACAAACCTGAGTGCACAGGGAGCTTAAACAGTGGTGGGGATTAACCCCTTACAGTTGGGGCATAACGTACAATAGTAGTTGGGGCATAACGTACAATAGTAAATTAAAGGCATTAGGCTGTTTTTGGTAATCCACTGTAAAAACATGATACCATACCCTGAGTGTGTAATCCATGACATCTGAATAATGATGAACACAAGGGAAACTGATAAACACACAAACAACTAAGATGCTTCATATCAATCACATACATCTTTGTGTAACACATTTAGCCAGATCAGGCCAAAGAATACTCCACCTGTGATCTAACAATATATAGCAACAATAAATAATATTTTCTCTTGCCCTGATGAATGCTCTCAAAGAATGGTGGTATAAGAGCCAAAACATATATCTTTTTAACACTGACCATTATGTTGCTATTGTTATGTCATAGTTTTAATTGAAAAAGCTGTTTGGTGATATTAATGAAAATGTGTAAGTGCTCGTACACCCAGAGGTTTCATGGAGCTGAAAGATCACATGAGTGAGCAATGATATGAAGAGGTGGTCCTTCCAGGCCCAGGGATGCAACAATCAGTCCACTAACACGCTAGAGGAAAGCCAGTTTAAACAGCTAAGACTTTGAAGCTTTCCTAAAAGATGTTGGCTTTGACATGCAGTGGAGGTGACAAGGAAGAGAGTTCCACTCTACAGGAGCAAGGCTGGAGAATCTGGGGTCACCAAATCTGAACATTTAATATTCAGCAGGTTGGGGGTAGAGGATCAAAGAGTGAGTAAAGGAGAGCACTTTCACATTCTTTTAGAGCTAAAAGTCGATGAATTGTCTTAAATAATAAAGAGCAAGTTTTAAACTGCATTCGCTGTTGTACAGGCAACCAATGCAATTTCTTCAGGTGGCAGGGGGAGCGGCGGATCTAGAATGAGATTTCCTAGAGAGATTAAAAACCATGATGGCAGCAGGATTTGTAACCATCTGGAGCTTGAGCAACCCCCTTTGGGTAATCCAATAAATAACATTGGTGTAGTAGACAGCATTGGTATAGTCCAGGATATCCAATTACTGCTGACATAATAGCTTTTTTATTGCATTATCTGAAAAATACGCATATAATTTCCTAATCGTTCTTAGGGTAAAAATGCATTAATACATTTATAAACAACTATGTTAATGTGTGCTCTAAAGGATGGTAGGTTGTTCACTGTTACTCCCAGGCTTTTATCAGCTATCTTGGGTTTAGGGAGCAGTCACATTTCATAGTGGTAGTATTGCTTAGTCTAAAGTCCTTAACCCAATCTCGTTGCTACTATTTCTGTTTTGTCAATATTCAGCTTTAAATGGTGGACCCACATCCATTTTCTTGAAGTAAGATGATATCTTCCAGCCGCAGTAAAATCTAATAATTAAATATACTGCAGCCTCTCTTTCCAATCTCTTTTATGAGAGGTTTGATACAGAAGTCAAAAAGATGGGAGGGACAGGGCAGAGCCCTGTAAGTAACCATAACTTATCTTGCTCTTATCAACCACATATGTGAACAATTGTACAGCTCGCATTCTGTTCTTCAAAAATGACTCCAGCCAAGAGTGAAGGACCCCTACAATACCCCCAAGCGTCCACACACTGAAACAGAATATTATGATCTACCAAGTCGAATTCTGTGGATAAATCTAACTTTTAATCGCATATCAAGGTCCACTCTCAGGTCATCAATTACGGCTAAAATTACAAGTTCAGTGTTGTTTCCAGGGCGAAACCAAACTATAATGGGTTGTCCAAATAACTGGTATTATAAGTGTGTACTAATGTTCCTGCCACACATATCCTTCCAGAATCTTAGTGTAATGTGGCAATAGAGAAATGGGGAGATTATTTTTTAACATCTTGGATCGTCACTAGTTTTCTTCTAAAGAGGTGACAATTACAATTTTGTAATTTTTCAGTTTTTTTAAAACAACTTTGACACTGTTTAACAATCTGCCAAAATGATTCAGAAATCGTTTATCTAATTTGGGTTTGGTATGCAAGTTCCATGCAGACATGTCAAAGAGTAAAATGGGTGGCTATTCCTGTTTTAGCTTCTATAGGAATCTTTGCTCTCCAAAATCGAAAAAGATGCACCAAATTTGTGTGAAAGCAGCAAGGAAGTGACTTTGATTGATTTGATGTAACCCATCATAAGATTTTGAGAAATTAGTGTTACAGGAATGTTTTATAGGAGCGCGTCCGGTAGGTTTCAAAGAGTTAGAGACATCTGGTTCCTTAGTCTGTAAACTCGAATTCCCAGACCATCTACAGACCCAAGTTTAAAAAATAAAGAAATCTGATTGTATAAGGGAGGTGTCTTCTCCTTTCTCCATTTCGGATCGGCAGACTCAGAACTGAATCTTCAGATCCAAAACCTCTAACTAGCTGAATGAAACTCAGAAACAAGCATTTGCAATGTAATGGGTATTGCATTTGCTCGAATTAGAGCTATTAGCTTTGTAAATTCCTAACTGGACTTTTCTTGCCACATAAATTGAAAATGAAAAGTAAAAAAGTTGACATAAGCAAGTCAATTCAAAGTGCCATGGCCGCCATGAGCGTGAGCGCAAGAGTTATTGGCTCCCTGCGTGAATGTCTAGAAAGGTTCATGGCTGGGATGAAGGGCAAACTGAAACCGGATGAGGGGCCATCACACACTGTAACAGGTGAAAGCGTGACGCGGTGCGATGGCCAACAAAAATTTTCACTTAGTGAAATCGCCTGGGAGGGAACTCAGCACACAAAGGAGGAAAGTTTCACAAAATGCACCAATAAAAATAAAGCATTTAAGACAAGCACAACAAAGAATGAATAGCATTAGTGGGCGTGGTTGAAAGCCGACAGAAGGATTACAACAGGCCAGAGCCCTTGCACGCTCGACCCTGAAAATATGTTGTGCCCAGAATTAGAAGATGTGGGACTCAGTCCCTGCATCCTTAAAGAAGTTACAAGACAATGGGTTGCTCACCCTAACCCGCGATTCATGCAGGAGTCTCAAAAGAGACCGCTGCCCAGGTCAAACTGAAAAAGAAATTTGGTTTTGATGGACTCGGGCAGGGTTTATGGAGTCCACAAGGTCCACAAACGAAGATACTGCAAACGTGGCAGCCGAAGGTCTTGGATTAAAGTTTACTCTCAGACACTGAGGTTCACAATCTCTGGAGCAGGTCCAACAAAGGCCCACAAGTCTTTAGGTGTCTGGAGCCAGTTGGGCACAGAGCCTGGCCACAACTTGCACACCAAGTTTTATTCTTATGAACTCACAATGCCTATACCAATACGTAACAACACCTTCAAACACAACTTCATAAAATAACAACACTCACTTAAACCAGTAAATAATAGTATCTATCCATAGTTGTCACATTGATAGTGTTAATGGAAATGTGATATGTAATCTGACCTATAGGATCATTTAATATATTTGTAATTGTAAGATGCACAGAGAAAAATCAGGACAGTCGAGGAAAGAAAACAAAGAGTACATTAAAGCAAACTTGGTTCAGATTGTGTGTGCCTTCTCAAGAGCTGCCTCCAGTTCCTTCAGTGGAACAAAAAGGACTGAGAAGGGATGGCTGAGCAGGCCATAAAGAGACAGGTCTGAGTACACAGTCGAAGACCAGTTATGCACTGCTAGGGACGTCTCTTCAGTTCCCTCGCAAACCGTGCACACGCAACTACTTTATCAGACTTTTTCAGTACTTCTTTCTGTATGTCTGATGGAAGATGGACAACAGAGGGAATGCCATTCTGGGCGAATTCATAGCTAGAATGAAATGCATCCTTAGCCTTACTTTACTTGGCACAGCCAATCAGGTACATACAATATCATAATGCAGTTGTTTCCTGCTCTGCCAAGTTTATTTTATACGTCCTCCAGCATCAAAACATTAATTAACAAAGTGGAGGTTCCCTGGCAGCCTGTTGCTTAGTTTTTCAAACTGAACTCTAACAGTCGTTCCCTATTTTGCCGTGCTCAAATTAGATGTCCCTCTGCATCTGAATGTTGTGTCTTTTATTTTTACCTTTGCTGCCTTTTTCCATTTCTTTGTTCAGTCATTCATTTACATAAATTATTAGGACTTAGTACCCTGACTGTAGCACAGGGAGCTGTCCAACCAATCAGAATGCTCTATCTGCAGGCCACAGCTTCGGTTACAAGCCTCCAAAGGGGGCAGTCGTGCTGTATTAGTGGGCAGCACTGTTGACTTCATCTGTATCCTACCACCGGTCAACAGTGCATTTTCAACACCTTCCCTTGTCTCTCAAAGCCTCTTGCTGCCACTCCGTACCGACCACTTGCCTTCCTTGTCAGAATGGAAATGTAAGCTCAAGTGCCGCAGTGCCTTAGGAAAAACAAAAGAACTGGAATATTAGGACTTATGTTTCCCCCCATGACAAAACAATGGGAGGCCAAGGCACGTACTGTTAACTAGGACAGATTCAGAAGACGGAGCTGCTGCTGCGACACAAAAGGGGGCGGGGGGTGGGCGGAGGGGGGGTTGTTAATAGCCTTACTGCTCTCCTCTGATAATGGGCCCTCGCCAAAATTATGGAGAGGGTAATTAGCAGCTGTTATCAAACACAGAAGTAGTGCTGAAATGTTATGTCCTCATATGTGTAATTTATATATAGATGCATACAGAAAGGCCTATCCTACCCTTCTGGTGTCGCTTCCCTACTTTGCGGACTGCTTGCAAATGTCTAAATAATTAAATGATTGATCTTTTAAAAAGCAAGCTTTCCCTAAACTTCTACTAGCTTTTGTAGATCCTTGTTGCGCACAATATTCATCAACATGCTGCGCCACTGACTTTTCGATAACGTTTGTTTTAAAAACATGTACAATGGCTGGGCCAGGGTGGAAGAAGACATTTTTTTCTGCAAAGTAATCTGTAAGCAAACAGCATGTGGTGTCTCTACTTGATCTCCTATAAAGCTGGTGAATCTACACAACTGTTTCTCATTATTTTAATTTTACTGACAGATTGTCAATGAGTGGGAAGCATACATGGATAACTAACTGAAACAAATTATATCAATCAACTTCAGGAGCATGTTGTAGCATTTTCGAAATATACAAAATGTGCAAATATCGTGAAAATTATTTTTCATAATTACTGCTTTAAATGAGGTTGAGTTGTAACCAATGAACTAATAATGTTCTTATATCAATTGGAAGTGTGAAAAATGCTATGAATAGTTGTGCCACGTTTTTGTGTGATACACCATTATTTTTAAAATGGATGTAATTTCTAGTGTTCCACTCAACCTGCTCCTGCTTATTTCCCTTCCCAAACAGTGTCTTGCTGAAAAATTATCTCTCCTTTATTTTTGCGGAGCATGGAGTGAATTATGTCAATATATTAACAATATACAGCATTGTTAGGAAGTGAGTATTGTGACTGAAGCTTCCATTGGGTGCACTAAGTACCATTTTCAAGGACTTCCACTGGAAGTGTTAGTGTAGACGTACTAATTCTATGAGCCATTGTTTGAGAAATGTTTTGCTTGTCCTGTAAATCTCCAGAGTGTGGCGATGAGGAGGCAATCGGAGGATTTTACCTTAAGAAATGGGTTCGAAATTAGAAAATTACTTTGTTGCTTCTGCTGTGCTAATGTGACCCTAACTAGGGATCATACCATGCTGAATTTGCAGAATCTATTACTAGCTTGTGCAATTTGTCTATATAATACTTGGGTTTCTGTCTTTCTCAATACTTTTTCTTTTTACTTTGATGGAGATTTTGCTCATTAGCTCCATTGAGAATTCTTGCCATACTCTTCTTTTGCTTTTAAATTTACTATTGGCATGCTGTCATTAGTCTTAATGAGCTTGACTTAGGATTTTACTTTTAATTCTACTAGAGTCTGCCTAACAGGGAGTATATAGTTTTATGATTTTTGGATTTATATGTACTCCTGTCATTGGTCCTCAAGACAATTTATGAATTTTCTTTGTACCACATTTTGATTATTCTGTAATAAAGTCATGTTTTGCCTTATTTTTAATCTAGAACTCAGTGTTTTATGCGTCCAATATTTTATTACATTTAACTCTACTAAAATGTGTTTTCCAGATGAGTGGTGTAGTTTCTAACTGCTTGATGAACAACAGACACTGGAGCTATATTTTTTGGTAATAATCGCGGTGATCAAATGTTAGGGTTCAGGTGATTATGGTGGTTCAGCTGCCACAAGTGGTGCCACTTTAGAATGCACCAGGTGCTGCTTTATTGGGAAAGGTAAGCGGTAGTAAGCTTCGACAGTACAGAGTAAACTCAACCTGAATTTTTGCAAGTGCCTCTACAGCTTCACTGTAAAACAGGCACAGGCCAGCAGCTGAGGAAAAAACTGAGTACAGTGGCCATGTAAGGATCATTGAGCTCCGCACCTAACTTATGGAAGACAAAACCTACTTCTAGACAGTCGGGCACAAAAGTGCGAATAAAATAACTTAGTATGGAGCCTGAATGGTTTATACAGGCAGAACTAGTATGGTAGTCTTGGACATGATCATCTTATGGCAACTGTTCTGATCTATCTCTCACGTCATGCCTCTGACACAGCTGTGTATTGATCAAGACTCCTCTTTATGAAATGCAGGCCTTTAAATCACTCACATAATAAGAGAGTGATAACTTTTTGTGAAACCGTCCATACTTTTTCCAAAGAGACAAGAACGCATGTGTGTCGGATGCTATTTTGTTAATCTCTCAAACAGGACAGGATTGCTGTATTTTCAATCCTTTTGAAGTGCCTTCAGCCAGGCTTTGATGATCACCATCATCACTGTCCAGATTTTAAATGTTTTTAGAAAAGCAGGATGGTCAACTTTAGTCATTTTAGTAATTGGTGCAAACGATGGATATGGCATGGCCACCAATTTGCATGCCATCCATACTAGTCCTTGATAACTCTGCAAAGTCTGGTGACAGAGGGCCACTTTAAGTGGACCACAGTATTGTTTGTGTGTCCAATTATCTAGGGAAATCGCCACTGCCTAATTATAGTAATCACATGATTACAGTAATCATAGGACCTACATATTTCAATAGGTTTCAGTTGAGATCTTGCCCACCACAAGAAATCAGTTCCTTCATCAAACCCCTAATGTAACTAATTATCCACTTATCAGAGCCATTTGAATGAATTATCCTATTTTTGTTTATAGGTAGGTGTCTACATCGGTCAACTTTAGCTGTAAAGCAGAGTCATGGAGGATGATAGGAGGCATGCACTCTCTTAGTATGGCAAAATCATCTGTGTCAGGCAGGGAGTGTGCCTCACCTCCTTTGTTTCTTGCAAGGGAGGTGAGGAGAAGGGATGTGATGTCATGACCCATTATGAGTGGAATATATCTCCAGATTCCTTTTGATGCCCAACAATTTTACTGTCTTCTTTAGAAATTAGTTCAATATTTATCAGAATATCAATAACCCAGCCTTCGCTCAGCTTAAAAGCTTTGGATTGCAAGATCAGTGCAGAGTCCTCTTTGCACAGCTATCTAGCGTAGGCCTGCCCTTGAAGCCCCAATTAATTTGCAATGCAATTTTTGTCAAGGTGTATCTATTCATGTATGCATTAACTGTCTGGTAGAATATGTCAATCTGCCTTGCAAAATACAGAGTTCCATCTCTGATTCAGCTTCTGATACAGGTACATACCACCAAAAAATGTGTGTTGTCTTATATTAACGGGCAGTCAAATTCTGGTGTACTGTGGAGTGAATCTCAAAAGGCAACAGCCTGCACCCTCCGTGGACAACAATGCAAAAAAAACACTAGTATAATAGAAGAAACAGCTCCCTAAAGGTAGGAAAACAGATAGCAATACCAAGGGAAATAAAAAGGCACATGGAAAGCAATCAGCATGTAATGGTACTGGTCTCACCCCTGGAGTCACCAGAACCAAAGTACACTGTTGCTGATAATCTAGTAACTTTATAATCTAGTTTCCCCAGTGGCAACTTCACAAACTATATCTTGACTTCGAGAATTATAAAGCTAATATCACTGGTAAAGCTTCTGAGTGTGTATTTTCCAAGAGAAGAAAAGTCATACATGAGTCAGATTTGATACAAAGTGGGGTAGCAGGGCAGGTATAACAACGGAAGCCCCCTATACCAACTTGGCCAGAGTCACATGCATAGGAGGATCAGACAAGACGTCAAAAAGAGACTATTTAAATTTGACACCAAACCTGTAGGCTACGCATTCAAATGAAAAACTAAGCTTGCAATCCTCCCTGCCATGCAAAAGGAAGTCACATTTTGAAACACAGATTTGTTGAAGGGAAGACTAATGCTAGCACACCCTCACACATCAGCTCCCCAAGCAAAGTAAATCTCATTGGCACAGACACCAGAGCATGTTACAACCCATTCAAACACGAAGTGGATCCAGCAACATGGGGAAAACTAACTGTAGATCCAAGTATGGAACTACCTCATATAAGTGTTGGCAGCGGGCAATAGGAGGCTGCACCAAGGTCCTCTCTCATGAATGCTAATGTTTCCACTCTGGACTGTCCTACCTGTTTTCAGTAAAAGAACATCTCTTTAGTCCCAAAGCTCAGCAGAAGTCAGCAACATCCCATCACACAAGTTTATCACAATTATTACAAAATATTAAATTAAAAACTGTCATATTTTTACAATTAGGAAAAAGTTCCTAAAACTCCCCATCAATCAGATGGACTAGAGCAGTATGGATAAATGTGTTTGCAAAAAAATATAAAGCACAATACAAAGATATCCTATTTCATAAGCAAACTAACTTCCTGCTCAATTTATATCCAGAAATGCAGAATCAATGAATAATATATGTATTGTACATTTGGTGAAAACTGAACTGCTGCTTCTTTGGTTAAAATCCAAAATTCCACTATGACCCAGCTTTTCGGGAATACATTCAGTCACACTCAGACCATGTCCAAATGTAAATGTACAGACCTGCTATGCACCAAGTTGATTGCTATGCAGCAGGGCTTTTGGATGTGAACATTCAACAAAGAAAATACACAATGCACTGCAAGAACATTCACAAACCTTCGAGGCAAAGTAAGAAAATCAGCCACCATAAATGAACAGTTGAAGTAATCTTTTTGTAATTAGAGGTTTTTTTTTCTGAAACTTTACCTGTTCATCCTGGTAACAATTATTATCTGGAGCTTCATCTGACTCAAAAACTTGCTTTGGGAGACCCTTCTGTCGTTCCTTCTGTTTGTCTAATGTGTTAGGGTTGAATCCCGTACCAAGCTTGTGATACCTGTTTAACAAAACAAACAGTTTTAATATCGCTTCCATGGTTTTCTCTTTTCTTATATTCTTACCTCTGCAGAGGAACAAAAAAGCAAGTAAATCTGGATCACAATTAGTTTCGAATTTCACCGCCTAATACATTGTATGACATTTACTCATATTGGCATCAGTAATTCCTCTGACAGCGAATCTGCTGGCAATAATTTCACTTATAGTTGATTTTCAGCATTTTCCAGAAAATAGCTGAGATTATTATACACATCTTCTACATTTCACTGAGTTTTAAAAACCAGTATACTTGTCTACAATGATGCATCCTTAAAATATATAAAGAAGAAAGGCTCAACATTCTATAAGTTATTCCTGTCTGGAATAAAAAAGTTATTCAGTGAAATAACCATAAACAGGGCTCCATTATTTTCAACAATTCAGATATTCATTTATCTGATGGCCTGGTGGACACTTGAGTAACTAAGTATTTTGTAGGATAGCTACTACCAACTCCGTTATGATTTTTTTTTTTTTACAATTCAGCAAGAAACAAAACAAACGCAATAACATTAGTTACTGTTACAAACCTAATATGCAAGATGGTCAAGGGCTCCTTATGGTGCATCGCTGCTCTGTTCCAATACCACATCTCTCCCAACATACACTTGAGGATTGCTATTCAAACAGTTCTCTCATTTCCTTTACCCTACATTAATCACAATATAATTTAATGACTTTTGGCATTTCATTTAAAAATCAGAACTAGTCACCATAGTAAAAATGGACAGCTCAAACACACCATATTGCATGTCAGAAATTGTCTTCCAAAATCCTTGATCGGATGTTTCCCACCCAGAGAATTGCTCTTGACATAATGGTTTCCGAAGTATGCAATGGGGTCACTGCACTCTGAGATCTGCATACATCGGAGTGGGGCATCAACCCTAGCAGTGGTAAATGCATGGACGTTTTTAACCCAACAGGAGAGACTGATAAAGTTTGCTAGATATGCTCATAGTGGCTACATCTGGCATTATATGGTGTCACTAGGATTAAGCAATTACTGAAACACACACAGACATGGTCATGATGTGAAAGGTAGCCCGTAGTAGACTGAGGGAGCTGGGGTGACTACAGGGAATTAGTGGACAGGACATAATAGAGTTCCTCCAACCTGGAGGTGTGTAGAATTCAGAAAGATTAAAACCCTTTCAACAACTTAGATCAGACTATATAAGCCCATGTCCTTGGGCACCGTGATGCAGGGCACTGTGCTGAAATAATGTGAAGACATGCAGGTGGAATACCAACTACACCTAAGCCAATTTCACTGCTACCTCCAACTCAAGCCACATCCTCACCTTATACATACAACACATCACAACCCTCCCGGAATTCCACTCCCTCAAGGGCAAACTCTTTCTGGGAGACCCGGAATCCCATAAAATGACCAACATTTATGAAACCCTTATCACCAAAAATACCAACACACTACCCGCCCTTCGGGCATCATGGGAGGAGAACCTGGACACAATAGGCAATGACAACTGGACGGAGGCTCTGGGGGCACCCAAGGAGGCAGCAATTTCGGCCTGCCTCTGCCTTATTCAATTTAAATAGGGCCACACAAAGGGATCCTAAACGTATCCTCCTATACACCACTGAGGGTATTGGGGACAAAAGTTACAAACAAGAACTTCTATTCTTGGGTCTTACTCTTGCCAAACAGGATATATAGCCAAGACATGGAAGGCTGAAACTCTGCCTCCACTGGTGGTATGGAAAACGAGCATGGACCACTGCATGGGATTGGAAGCAGCTGTCTATCAGGCGAGGGGCTGCCCTCGGAAGTATTTTAAAATTTAGCAAAGATGGGCAGACAACAGGGGCATTGTATTAGAACCAATATGCCCTCATGGCGCTGGGATCGGCAAGGGCTTTCAGGGATATGACTTGGGCGTTAGGGGAAGAAGTCCGACTGCAGGGAACTGAATACTGGTGGTCACAGACTGTAGGGATTGGTGGGGAAAGTGCGGGTTGATCCGTGCAAGTTGCTAGTTTTTTTCTATTATTCTTTCTTTGTCCTTAGAAATGGGGTTTCTGGCTGGCTAGGGAATGCACCTACGCCAGGCAGGACCCACCACTCTAGTCAGAGCAAGTTAGCTACACACCAAAGATAACCTGTGCTCACCCCCAGTAGCTTGGCACAGAGCAGTCAGCTTATCCCCAAAGGCAATGTGTAAAGGGTTTGCGCAACACACTCAGACCAATGACACAGTAAATACACCCCAAACGAGACTTCACACAGGGTTGTATAAAAAATATAGTATATTGTATATAACATAGACCAAAATGACATTACCCATAAATACTGTTTGCACTATGTAAACACTGAGTCAGTACTCATTACCTTGGCTAGGCAAGAATCTAAATGTCAGACATCACAACATCAGGGAATGAATGCAGCAGTTACGTTACAGCAGAAAACATATGAACTACCATGCATCATAAATTTCTGTGCATGCTATGCCGATCCTGAAATGGAACTTGTTATCTTGAACAGTGCAAGAACAACATTCAGGGCAAGTAGAGCAACAGATCATGGATAGATCAAGCCAAGTATATGAATCACTATAAAAACATATGTCTCAGCAAACCTGCACTCCTATAAGAATTAATACAGTAACAGTTGGAATTTTCCCTAAATGTTGCAGGTTTCTGTTTGAGGGGGCCTCCATCAAGTACTCACCCTGTGACATCACCACCCAGCAGATGCCCAAAAGTATGTCCCAACAAGGTTGGAGGTGCACGCACACTGTCAATACTGCTGGGAGACCACGCTGGGTCCCCTGCGTCAGGAATGCAATGAGGCAATTGTAGCCACTGTGTGCCCCGGCAAAGAGGAGGCCAGCACAGGGCCACCCGCGAAGGAGTGCGGGACGACTTCAGCGGGGGCCACAGAGCCTCCCTGTACCATCTTTCCTTAATTGAGTCAGCTGGGGGGCAAGAGGACTGGCTGGACTTCCCTCTTTCGTTGAGGCAGTCTCAGCGATCCAGGAGGGCACAACTGCAGGATCCATGGGCCGACGCGCTCATACCCATCCGGAATCCTCACTTGGGATTCCTTGGAATAGCGCTAGACACGCACTTGATTTTACAATTGAAATAAAAACAAGGAAGCACTCACCAAGGACTGGTTTCACCAGATGAAGAGAGTAATGAAGCGCTCACCAACCGCTGGTTTCATCAAATGAAGATGAAGCATTTACCATGCGCTTAGTGGTGAAAAAAGACATCCAAGTATAAAGCAATCACCAGGCACTTGATGGGAGGACTGCCGGGGCCGGACGCAGAGTCTCACAGCCAATTGTGAGCTTTCCACTCCAGGAGGCATTTGAGCCACAACGCAGGGTGGCAGGCTAGCTTATCTGGGCAAACAGAAGGCAGGGATGGTGGTTTCTCCTCACAACACCACAGTGCCTGGGTAGTCCAAGGTTCAGGAGCAGCTGGCAGCAGGGCAACAAACCAAACAGAAATCCAGTGAGTTCTTTGGGCTACCAAACCAGTAGCAGGCAGCAAGGCAACAGCAGAAGAGCAGTCCAGATGAGTCCTTTGAGCAGCACAGCCTTCCTTCTGACAGAGGTTCAGTCCCACTTCTAAAAGTGCTCTAAAAATGGGGTTAGAGCTCCTATACTTATATTCCAAAATATCTTTGTTCAAGAGTCGACTTCAAAGGAACCTTTTAAAGAGTAACACAACATCTTTCAACCCAGCTCTAGCTCCAGACATCAGTAGGGGGTAAATCAGCACTTTGTGTGAAGGCAGGATACAGACTATTGACATGTAAGGTGTGAACGACCTCTCCCTTTCCCAGCCCGGGAAGACTATCAGGATGCAGATACCTCTCCTGTCACACCCTGGCCCTCCTGTGTTGTGGCTGTCTGGAAATTATGCACAAAGTGTAGCTGTCACTGCCCTAGACATAAATTGGACCCAGGCTGCAAAACATTAGAGTTATAAGCATAGAAAAATGCCCACTTTCTAAATGTTGCATTCTAACTCAGTAATGTAAAATCCATTTACACAAGTACGCAGGATTTCTCACTACCATTCCAAATATAAGAAACATGCCAACCCTACTCCTTTCAGATCAGAAATGACCACTTGAAGAACGTATAAGGGAATTCCCAGTGCAACCCTATGAGAGGAGCAGCCCTCACAGTAGTCAAAAATTAAATAGGCTGTTTGTCACTACTTGGACAAACATAATGCGAAGGTTGATGTGCTACCTTTTACTTGCACAGCACCCTGGCCATAGGGTTACCTCAGCCTAACTTAGGGGTCAGTTAGGTGTAGTAAAAGGGGAGTTTAGGCCTTGGCAAGTAGTTTGAAATGGCAAGTCAGTGTGGCAGTAAACGACACATGGAGGAGCAGCAGGCCTGAGAAAGGTCTGAAAGGCTACTTCTGTGGGTGGTGTAATCTGTGCTGCAGGTCCACTATACTCATTTAATTGACAGGCCCTAGGTATACAGTATACCAATTTACAAGAGACTTACAGATAAATGAAATATGCCAAACAGGTGTAAGCCAATCATACCAATTTTTAGGGGACAGAGAGCACATAAACTTAAGATCTGATTAGCAATGGTAACGTGCCCAGCGTCCTAACACCAACAAAAGGAGGGTCAGAAAAATATGAGGAGTAAAATAAAAAGTTTGGGGTAAACTCTTATAGCCTTCGGGTGTCTTGTGCGTCTCATGATCGTTTGCTTCTGCATCTCGAGCCAACTGGAATGTGGAACCGTATGCCGCATTCCAGGACGGTTGGAGATGGAGAACAAGGAGAGAGCTGGATGTTCGGGAGTCTGGTGGTTACCCCTTTTCTACAGCCTCTATTAATAAAGACGCTTTGCCATTCGACTCAAAAATAAAGTCAGGTATGACAAGTGCAGAATTACGAAATTCATTCAATTCAAGAGAAGAGACAGGGTTCGTATGAGGTTACCAAGTGTCAAGGTGGTGAAGGGTAGGATGAAGTATGGTGCACTATGTCAAGTGCAAGAGATGTGTGAATGGGAGAGCGGTAAGGCTGGAAAATGGACAATGGTGGAATCCTGCCAGGGTCGTGAAAGTTCAGTCTCCATACATCCTTGAGAAAGATAATGTTGACTCAAGAATGGTGAACAAGAAAGATGATGATGTTCATGAGGAACGTGAATAGCTTGCAACTATAGTACCTCGGAAATTTAAGGATTTTGTCACACTGTAAATGTTTGCTAAATGTTATTCTACACGATTTCCATATATTTCAGCTTGATAAATTTGTACATTGAGTATATTTCATGTCTGAGCACAGCATTGTGTGTTTATGTTCTCCTGAATCTATGTAATCTTTAGATCACTTTTGTTTTTATTTTTTGGTTCACATTTATTTATTGGCTGGAATATTTTGTTATGTATGGTTTATTCCAATTTTGTTGTAAAGAGGGGAGATGTGTTATATCCTTCCGTGTCTCGTGCATCTCATGCTCATCTTTCTCTCAAGCCAGACTGGAATGGGGAACCTTATGCCACATTCCAAGACATCTGGAGATCAGAGGAGAGAGTGGGATGCTTGGGAGGCTGGTGTCTGGCCCTTTGCTATAGCCTCCCTTAATAAAGACGTTTTGCCATTCACACCTGCTTGTACTTCAGTTCATAATAATAACCCTGCAGGAAGGGCCATTTACAACAGCTGGTATGCTGCGTTTATTATCTGATATGTCACCTTGGGCTATTCAGGCCATGTGTGTTCACAAAAACCAAATACAATTTGTTGTGAAAAAAACTCTGAAGCAGAGTTACTTGAAACTATACCGTAGGTGAAAACTTCATATCACCTCCCCAACACTTTGCCAGGTTCTCAGAGCAAATAAATGACCAAGATGCTGCTACCATACTGAATCTCTCTAGTTAACTTCTCACTGAAATAAGGTGTTTTCCTTAACAATCTCAAACTCAGCCAGGTCTCCCCCTTCCTGAAAAGGCAAAATGCAGACACAATGACCTGAGCAACATTCGCCCGATTTCAATACTTCCCTTCCTAGGGAAGATGTTAGAAAGGTGCATAGCATCACACCTGTCACTCCACATTTAGTCCAATTATCTCCTCTATGTTTTCCAATCTGGCTTCAAGTAGGGTTGTAGAACAGAAACAGCTTTCTGCAAACTGTGGATGGCTCTCTTTGCCTCCTAGGCTCAGATAACTCATGCCTATGTGTGACCCTGGACCATTTGACTACCTTTGATACAGTCAACTACCTCACTCTGATCAGCATTCTAAGGGAACAGATTGGCATTACTTTGACGGTCCTAAGGTGGTTTGACTCCTTACTGTCTAACCATTCATAACAAGTGAAAATATGGGAGCTCTGTCTCAGGCAAAAATCAAACTAAAGCAAGGGGTCCTGCAAGATTCTATACATTCCCGGAACCATGTTCAATCATTATCTTGAAGATATTTTGAGAAAATCTGTAATTATGTATCATCCACATGCGGAGGTTACCTGAAGGTATCTTCCCCTGCGGACATCTGTCTTGTCTCCTCAACAAGCATTAAAAATGAAAGACCAACCACTGCTTAAAACTCAGTAGTAAACTGAATTTTAAATTATCTCTCAAAAACAAAATTTCAACCTTCCTGTCCAAAAGTGGCTGGAAACTTTCTCTCCCCTGAACTGCAAACCGGCAATTGTGAAGAATGCCAAATTGCTGGGCTTTATTCTTCATCACCGTTTAGACTTACAGTGTCAACTCTCAGCTGTGGTCAAAAGCGTACAGCACCAGCTAAGACTGCTCTGGGACCTCAGGCAGTAAAATCCTGAGAAAGACCTGAAACCTTTGGTCTTGCTCTAGAATGGACACTGGTTCTTGCTCAGTAATGTGCGCTGTTGCTTTCCAGACTAGAATATGGTAACTTACTCCTCTCTGGTCCCTCTAAAGTTCATCAAGCTTCTCTGAGAGCGGTGCTCCACACAGCTGCCTGCTTAGTGACAGGCCACATCTTTCCCACTTTTCACACTCCGGCAATGGCTGCCCATCAATGCAAGAGTCAAATTTAAGAATGCATGCACTACTCAAAGTCCTCCAAACCCCACTCCTTCCTACCTGGCTTCAAAACTGAAAGTCTTGGGAGGTCAAGGAGGATCAAGATATGCTGAGGCCGTCCTCGAAACTTTGGCGTTTAGGAAAATTGCATGAACTGGAACTCTCTGGTGGTGTAACATGGCTATGGAACTCCCTCCACTTTGTGTCCCTGATGCTCATGGGTTGTTTAATGCTTCATAACCAGGACTTAATTCCTACTTTCTTGTAAAGCGCTCTAATGAATAAGGCCCAAATCTGCACTATGTAAAAATCACAAAAATAAAATAAATAAGTAAAAGTGTAGCCTGATTTATAGGTCAACTGAGTGTTGAACTGTTTTTATCCCAGCTCCGGCCAAAGAACTATACAAGAGGTTTTACTCTGCACTAGTAAGCATGTTTTCAACTACTAAAAAAATGTGCCCCATTCCAAATATTGAATGTGACTTTGGTCTTGCTGTTCCTCATTCAGCTAATACCTGTTTTGCTTTCTCCAACATATGTAACCAAATACTGTTAAAACTGGTGGTTTCCAATGACCCAACTGAGAAGCTTATATTTTATTTTACTTCATGGACCAAAAGTCATGACAGGCTCCCAGGAAGCCTTGTCACCTGGACTTGGAAGGCCTTTATTATATCAAAACAATGGGTAACCAGTTTTGTATCAACTGTTGCTATGTCATAGCAGTCGGTTATGAGATTCAGAAACATAAATAAACAATAGAGGCTGCCTATGAGAGCCAAACAGCACAATACAAATTGTGGTTGCAACCGCATCTAAATGTCCAAGACATATGTCCCCATAGGGTCTAATATTAATGCCAATGAGTCAAACAGCATTTTCTTTGTGACTTCCCCTAGGGGTTGGGGGGTGGGGTAATTAGGGGGTTCAACTCATTATATTATTCAGCATAGCACTTCAAACTAGAAGTGAAGCAACAATTGCAACCACTGTATGAAAAGAGCACAGCATGAACATATGGTCAAATTGTTAATTAATTATGCAGTGAATCTCTACAACAAGTAAAAAAGGAAATGTATAATCAAAGCCAAGATCAGTGACTATAGTTAACAAAGACAATACAGCAATTATGAGAAATAAAGAGAAGAGAATAGAAGAAAAAAAACAAAAACAGTGTGTCGTCTAAATAACTGGTCTAGTATGGGGGATATCATCCTTTCCCCACGGAGGGAGGGTTCATGACCAGAGCCTGCTTTAAGGAGTGAAGGGTAAACTGATCCCCTCTGTCGAAAGGCTCTGTTGTGGCTATCTAAGGTAGTAACAGTCACAAGGTAAGCATATTCTCACCTACTATGATTGGTGTGGCAAAATCTGTTCAGCTATATCCTGCCCATCGAGAGAAGAGTGTTCCGAATGGCTCGGATCACAGGGGCCAGATGCACCTGAAAGAGTTTTGGGAGGTGACTGGACCCAATCCAATCTTCCCCTGGGTTTTCATGTACGTTTGGAATGAGGCCCATATTCTTTCATTTTTGGAGATTATGGTTACTGAAGACAGTGACCATACCATAGGCCACCACATTTGAATCGTGGGAGCCACTTGAGGTCACCAGTGATAGGCAACAGTAAGTCATGCGTGTAGGAAGTTGGCTCTGTATGTACTATTTCAAAGTAAGAAATAGCATGCACAGAGTCCAAGGGTTCCCCTTAGAGGTAAGATAGTGGCAAAAAGAGATAATTTGAATGCTCTATTTTGTGGTAGTGTGGTCGAGCAGTAGGCTTATCAGAGGGTAGTGTTAAGCATTTGTTGTACACACACAGGCAATAAATGGGGAACACACACTCAAAGACAATTCCAGGCCAATAGGTTTTTATATAGAAAAATATATTTTCTTAGTTTATTTTAAGAACCACAGGTTCAAGATTTACAAACAATACTTTAAATGAAAGGTATTTCACTTAGGAACTTTAGGAACTTTGAATTAGCAAAATAGCATATACAGTTTTCACACAAATGGCAATAAGCTATTTTAAAACTAGACTGTGCAATTTTCAACAGTTCCTGGGGGAGGTAAGTGTTTGTTAGTTTTGCAGGTAAGTAAACCACCTATAGGGTTCAAAGTTGGGTCCAAGGTAGCCCACCGTTGGGGGTTCAGAGCAACCCCAAAGTTACCACACCAGCAGCTCAGGGCCGGTCAGGTGCAGAGGTCAAAGTGGTGCCCAAAACGCAAAGGCTTCAATGGAGAAGGGGGTGCCCCGGTTCCAGTCTGCCAGCAGGTAAGTACCCGAGTCTTCAGAGGGCAGACCAGGGGGGTTTTGTAGGGCACCGGGGGGACACAAGTCAGCACAAAAAGTACACCCTCAGCAGCACGGGGGCGGCCGGGTGCAGTGTGCAAACAGGCGTTGGGTTCGCAATGGAGTTCAATGGGAGACCAAGGGGTCTCTTCAGCGATGCAGGCAGGCAAGGGGGGGGGGCTCCTCCGGGTAGCCACCACCTGGGTGAGGGAGAGGGCCACCTGGGGGTCGCTCCTGCACTGGAGGTTGGATCTTTGAAGCAGGCAGTCGCGGTCGGGGGAGCCTCGGGATTCCCTCTGCAGGCTTCGCTGTGGGGCTCAGGGGGGTCAACTCTGGCTACTCACGGGCTCGCAGTTGCCGGGGAGTCCTCCCTGTAGTGTTGGTTCTCCACAAGTCGAGCCGGGTGCGTCGGGTGCAGAGTGCAAAGTCTCACGCTTCCGGGGGGAAACGTGTATTCTTTCAAAGTTGCTTCTTTGTTGCAAAGATGCTTCTTTCTTGGAGCAGAGCCGCTGTCCTCGGGAGTTCTTGGTCCTTTTAGATGCAGGGTAGTCCTCGGAGGCTTCAGAGGTCGCTGGACCCTGTGGAACGCGTCGCTGGAGCAGTTCTTTTGAAGTGGGGAGACAGGCCAGTAGAGCTGGGGCCAAAGCAGTTGGTGTCTCCGTCTTCTCTGCAGGTTTTTCAGCTCAGCAGTCCTTCTTCGTCTTAGGTTGCAGGAATCTATCTTGCTGTTTTCTGGGAGCCCCTAAATACTCGATTTAGGGGTGTGTTTAGGTCTGGGGGGTTAGTAGCCAATGGCTACTAGCACTGAGGGTGGCTACACCCTCTTTGTGCCTCCTCCCTGAGGGGAGGGGGGCACATCCCTAATCCTATTGGGGGAATCCTCCATCTGCAAGATGGAGGATTTCTAAAAGTCAGAGTCACCTCAGCTCAGGACACCTTAGGGGCTGTCCTGACTGGCCAGTGACTCCGTCTTGTTTTTCTCATTATCTCCTCCGGCCTTGCCGCCAAAAGTGGGGCCGTGGCCGGAGGGGGTGGGCAACTCCACTAGCTGGAGTGCCCTGGGGTGCTGTAACAAAGGGGGTGGGTTTTTGAGGCTCACCGCCAGGTGTTACAGTTCCTGCAGGGAGAGGTGAGAAGCACCTCCACACAGTACAGGCTTTGTTACTAGCCACAGGGTGACAAAGGCACTCTCCCCATGTGGCCAGCAACATGTCTGGTGTGTGGCAGGCTGCTAAAACTAGTCAGCCCACACTGGTAGTCAGTTAAGGTTTCAGGGGGCATCTCTAAAATGCCCTCTGGGGTGTATGTTACAATAAAATGTACACTGGCATCAGTGTGCATTTATTGTGCTGAGAAGTTTGATGCCAAACTTCCCAGTTTTCAGTGTAGCCATTATGGTGCTGTGGAGTTCGTGTATGACAGACTCCCAGACCATATACTCTTATGGCTACCCTGCACTTACAATGTCTAAGGTTTTGCTTAGACACTGTAGGGGCATAGTGCTCATGCACTTATGCCCTCACCTATGGTATAGTGCACCCTGCCTTAGGGCTGTAAGGCCTGCTAGAGGGGTGACTTATCTATACCTATAGGCAGTGTGAGGTTGGCATGGCACCCTGAGGGGAGTGCCATGTCGACTTAGTCATTTTATCCCCACCAGCACACACAAGCTGGCAAGCAGTGTGTCTGTGCTGGGTGAGGGGTCCCCAGGGTGGCATAAGACATGCTGCAGCCCTTAGAGACCTTCCCTGGCATCAGGGCCCTTGGTACCAGGGGTACCAGTTACAAGGGATCTTCTCCGCCAGCAACCACGTATCCTTCAGCCACTCTACCGAGATACACTGGACCGACCACAGATGTGTCCACTTCACCTTCAGACGCAAGACTCACCATCTGCGCACACAACCTATCACCCGCAGACCCTGGAACAAAATCTCCACAGAACAGCTACTCTCCACCCTCAACCACAACCAACCTGCCATCACCTCCGACGCCAACAACGCAGCCCTCATCCTCACACAATGGATCACCAACTGCGCTGACAACCTCGCCCCCCTCAGACGCCTCCCAAGTCAGACCAACACCAGAAAACCCCAATGGTTCACAGACGCCCTCAAAGACTCCAAGAGAACCTGCCGGACCCTCGAAAAAACATGGCGCAAAGAACACACCGCAGAAAACACCACCCGCGAACAACACCAACTGATCCGCGCCACCAAAAGAGCATCCTTCAAAGAGAGACTGGACAAGAACACCCACAACAGCAAAGAACTCTTCAACATCGTCAAAGAGCTCTCCAATTCCAACGCCAGCTCCAACTCCATCACGCTCTAACAAGAACTCTGCAACTCCCTCGCTACCTTCTTCCATCGAAAGATCACCGACGTACACGACAGCTTCGGTCCACAGATCCCGCCGACCACCACAGAACTCACAGCCCCAGCCATCACCCTCAACGCCTGGACACCCATCAGCGCCGAAGAGACCAAAACTACCATGAACACCATCCACTCCGGTGCCGCCTCGGACCCCTGCCCACACTACATCTTCAACAAAGCTGACGCCAGCATCGCCCCCTATCTCCAGACCATCATCAACAGCTCGTTTGCATCTGCCACCTTCCCCGAGAGCTGGAAACACGCGGAAGTCAATGCTCTCCTGAAAAAACCTACAGCGGACCCCAACGACCTGAAGAACTTCCACCCCATCTCGCTCCTCCCCTTCCCGGCCAAAGTCATCGAGAAGACCGTCAACAAACAACTGAACAACTGACCAACTTCCTCGAAGGCAACAACTTGCTCGACCCCTCCCAGTCCGGTTTTCGGGGCAACCACAGCGCGGAAACCGCCCTCATTGCAGTCACCAACGACATCCGAACTCTACTGGACAACGGAGAAACAACGGCCCTCATCCTCCTCGACCTCTCGGCTGCTTTCGACACCGTCTGCCACCACACCCTAATAACCCGCCTCCGCTGCACCGGTATCCTAGGACTGGCCCTGGACTGGATCATCTCCTTCCTCTCGGACCGTTCTCAAAGAGTCTACCTCCCGCCTTTCCGCTCGGAACCCACCGAGACCATCTGCGGCGTCCCACAAGGCTCCTCGCTCAGCCCTACTCTCTTTAATGTCTATATGAGCCCCCTCGCCGACATCACACACAAACACAACATCAACATCATCTCCTACGCCGACGACACCCAGCTGATACTCTCCCTCACCACAGACCCAGCCACCGCCAAAACCAACCTGCATGATGGAATGAAAGACGTTGCAGAATGGATGAAACTCAGCCACCTGAAGCTGAACTCAGACAAAACGGAAGTCCTCATCCTCGGAAACTTCCCGTCCGCCTGGGACGATTCCTGGTGGCCCACGGCCCTGGGCACCGCACCGACCCCCTCAGACCACGCACGCAACCTCGGATTCATCCTGGACCCCCTTCTCACCATGACCAAGCAGGTCAACACCGTCTCGTCTTCCTGCTTCCTCACACTTTGCATGCTCCGAAAGATCTTCCGCTGGATCCCCGCCGACACCAGAAGAACTGTGACCCACGCCCTCGTCACGAGACTCCTGGACTACGGAAACACCCTATACGCAGGAACCACCGGAAAACTTCAGAAACGTTTTCAGCGCATACAAAACGCCTCGGCACGCCTCATCCTCGACATACCCCGCACAGCCACATCTCTGCCCACCTGAGACACCTGCACTGGCTACCCGTCAACAAACGGATCACCTTCAGGCTCCTCACCCACGCACACAAAGCCCTCCACAACAAGGGACCCGAATACCTCAACCGTCGCCTCACCTTCTACACGCCCACCCGTCAACTACGCTCCACCAGCCTCGCTCTCGCCGCCGTCCCTCGCATCTGCCGAACCAACACAGGGGGTAAATCCTTCTCCTACCTGGCGGCCAAGACGTGGAATTCCCTCCCCGCCCACCTCAGGACCACCCAGGACCACCTCGCCTTCCTGAGGCATCTCAAGACCTGGCTTTTCGAGCAGCAGTGACCCCCCCCCCCCTTAGCGCCTTGAGACCCTCACAGGTGAGTAGCGCGCTGTATAAATACCTTGATTGATTGATTGACCTGGATGCCAGGGTGTGCCAATTGTGGAAACAAAAGTACATGTTAGGGAAAGAACACTGGTGCTGGGGCCTGGTTAGCAGGCCTCAGCACACTTTCAAATCAAAACTTGGCATCAGCAGAGTCAAAAAGTCAGGGGGTAACCATGCCAAGGAGGCATTTCCTTACAATGTGGCTAGGAGAATTTAAATAAAGAAGCGTCCCCACCCTTCTCCCAGGGATTTCAGCAGGTTCTCTGAGTGGTATCCCATATCTCCCAGTGATGATAGGACATATTGGTATGGTAGTGTCGATGGTATCGTCTAACGATGTAGGGTCCATCGGTAAGAAAACATTAAGGGGGTCATTCCTACATTGGCGGGCGGCGGTCGCAGCCCGCCAAGCGGGAACCGCCGAATGACCGCACCGCGGTCAAAAGACCGCAGCGGCCATTCTGGCTTTCCCGCTGGGGCGGCGGGCGACCGCCAGAAGGCCGCCCGCCGGCCCAGCGGGAAACCCCCTTCTACGAGGATGCCGGCTCCGAATGGAGCCGGCGGAGTCGAAGGGGTGCGACGGGTGCAGTGGCACCCGTCGCGATTTTCAGTGTCTGCAAAGCAGACACTGAAAATCTTTATGGGGCCCTGTGAGGGGGCCCCTGCACTGCCCATGCCAGTGTCATGGGCAGTGCAGGGCCCCCAGGGGCCCCACGACACCCGTTCCCGCCATCCTGTTCCTGGCGGTAAGAACGGCCAGGAACAGGATGGCGGGAAGGGGGTCGGAATCCCCATGGCCAGGGGAAAACCGGCAGGAAACCGCCGGTTTCCCTTTTCTGACCGCGGCGGTGGCCAGGAAGCACCGCCAGCCTGTTGGCAGTGCTTCCGCGGTCGTTGGCCCTGGCGGTCCAGGGTCAGAATGACCCCCTAAGTCTTTTATCTGTAAAAATACAGCTTTCTAAAATTTTTGAACCTGATCAAAGAACCACCACATATGTGCCATTGTCCTTCGACCAGACTTAAACTGCCAGAACTCTGATTGTGCTGGGATGGGAGGGGGCACAGATAGCGACCAAGTGGAGTGGGGTATTTTTAATTATTTTGAAAACGTGATTATAACATAATTGGATTAACTACATCAGCCATTTCCATTTTAGTTATTAGGAATATTCACTGTTTTAAGTTTAAGAGGTGGCTAGAAAAGGACAATTAATTAGTTTTAGCTTAATTAAAGGTTTATTTTAGACAAAACAAAGGAAACATAATTTAAGCAGAGTGACTTTTAAAATCATCATGAAATGCCACTTCACACTTGCATTCCTTTTTCAGGTTCCCAAAATACATTTTGGGTCCTCTTAAAGGTATATGACACCATATGACGTATTTCTAATGGTGAAAACAGGTTAAATCTCATCTGCATCAACGTTCTCTTATATGACAGAGGCTGACGTCAGCCAAACAGTGACTGTCTCAGTCAGCAGTAAACAGCAGCCCTTAAAATATGATTTTTCTGCATCATGTATTTCAGGTAATTTTACTTCCATTCTTTATTCTTGCATTTAAGAACGGTGTGGGTGATCTTTCCTCATTGAAGGCTAATATCAAAGCTACATTATCTAGCCATTGCTCACACCTTGACATGAGCTGGTTGTAGAGGTGCTGCTCAGAATGTGTCAAAGTAGCACACTAGGCAAGCGCCAACTGAATAGTCCACCCTCTGAATGACTTTTTTTCTTTCAGTTTTTTTAAGATACAAGACACCAAAATTTTTCATATTTAAAGTTTAACGCATTATCATCAGGATACATCTCTTGGTGAATTATAAACCTAAACATACAGCTGCTCTATTCCTAAATTAACAATTGTTCATGCTTCTATATTCGTCAACTTTCCTGCATATATAATTGTATTTTGTTTTTCAGGAAATAGCCTACAAACCATTTAGTAATGCCATCTCCATGTGAGATATGCGTTTCTGTTAGTCTCTTCCCTTTTTCTGAAAGTAATGTGTGCTAATGGTCCCTATAATCAGACAATTTCAAATCATATTCCTCTCATACCTTTATTTCTTTCACACTACGTACATGCTTAATTTCGAGTGTGAACCATTCTGTGTACCCATGAAGGCATTTAATAAGAATTGGTGCAGTAAAACATGATTTTGGCCTTAAACAGTTACTTCTGTGGACATGCTTCACTATCTGGAATACCACCCCTCAATAATAACATCACATTTTATCTTTCCATTTCAATGATCTCATTATGAAAATTTACAGGCGCATTCATGATGGCATATACCACACATTTTCATGAAACAGTTGAAGTGCAACATTTTAGGATTATGGTTAAAAATGTACAATGAAGCCTTGAAATATCCAGATGGCCAAGTGCGCTGCAGGATGGCGGTGATATCCTGAGCTCCATGAATGATCACTTGCCTCCCCTGTGGATGAACATTCTCCCCCAACCAGATGAACGGTTACGACCCACTACCTAGGACATATGGAAGATGTCCATGCTCTGGAGGAAAGACTGTGCAGAACTATTAATGGCTGGGTCCACTGCCAGTTACTACTTCCCCTGGTTGTGGAGACAGCAAGACGTGGTGTCCAGCTTCAAATAGTCTGGTGCCTGAGACAAATAGAAGGGAGCAGATTTACTAGTAGCAGGAGAAGATTGAGCCTCAATGTTGTACAGGTGGCTGTGGAAGTAGACCGCAGATGATGGAGCTGAGGAGTGAATCAATGCCTACTGAGGAGAGATCTCCACATTGTCACAGTAAGGGCCTTTTGATCACAGCCCCTCCACCATGGATAAGGATCCACAGGAGGACCCCAGTTGACCACGATTGTGCACTGCCTATGTGGAGAGACTTTCAGCGCCACTGCACACCTTCCTTAATAATCCTCTCTGTGACTCAAGTATGAATCCAGTGGCTGAGCTCACAAGTAACTGAGAAAAGTTGACCATTTATGCGATGCACAAACACATAATGACTCAACTGGGACCAACAGCTCTTAGCCAGTATGTTTCTAGCAATGTGCTCCCCCTCAGCTTGAGGACCCTGATGAAGTGATCGAAGATGTGTTAAGTCTATCAAGAGTAAAGAAACTACTAATGACATGCATTGAGAAAATGTATTTCATGCTGAATGTGTAGAAAGGAGGATCATGGCCTCCGATTCTAAATTGGACCTTGTTAAAGTGTGACCCAGGCTCAGACGATCAATATGCACATGGAGACGAAAATGCAGAAATCTGAGGCAGTGCTTATTTATTTACAGTTTCATACAGCACAAACTAAATACAATGGGTATCAAGAGAGCTTAATGTAAGAGCTGTTTCACTAAGTTACATTTTAACTGGACGAGTTACAGGTTGCATATTATCCTATCATGTGTCATTTAAGTTAAAGACACAATGATATAGATAAATAATCAACCTCCTCTGTTGGCGGTGCAAAGGAGTGAAGATGTCTAGACATGTAGGGCATCATTACGAGTCTGTGGGTCTACTGACAGCAAGACTGGTGGTGGAAGTTGGACCTTCGCCAATGCGGCGGTCCCAGGGCCACAATATGTCTGCAGCACAATCGGACCACCAGCACTGCCAGGCTTAGTCATCTTGGAGGTCCTAAACCACCTCGCTGCCCTGGGGATTAGGACCCTCTTCTATGCCGGCAATTTCATGGCGGTAACACAGCCATGAAAAGACTGGTGGTGACGGGGTGCAGGGGGCCCTTGCACTTGGCATGGCCAGTGCAGGGACCCCCGTGGCCAGCACCGTTACTGATGCACACTACGCACTACAGCATTGCTGCCAGCTCTATTACGAGCTGGAGACAATGCTGTAGTCTGTTTTCGGCTAGGCCAGTAACTGAGTTTCCGCCTGCTGACCCAGCGGGAAACTTATAATGGCCCAGACGGGGAGGCTGCAACACTGGTGGCAACCTACCCAGCAAAACTTCGGCAGACGGGCTGTTTTTCCGTCCGCTAAAGTCATAATGAGGCCCTTATATTTCATGATGAGGCCCTTAGACTGCTCCAGTAGATGACTATGCCTCTGAGCGTATCTAGACTGCCAAATTCAGTGCTCAACAAATCAGTCATCCTTTTAGTAGACCTCAATGGTACATTAAAACTTCTGCTGTCGGTGCCCAAAGATTCCAAAAACAAATTCCGTGGGCTTAGATAGCTGTAGGTCTGTGATTTTCACTTGACTATGAACCATCACCATACTGGTGGTGTTGTTTCCCCCCATCATCAAAACTTCAGTCGGGGTGCTATAATGCTTTAATCAGGAATATTCTTACTAAAATCAATAAAAAAATCACCATGAAAAAAGAACAGGACATACAAAAACCGAAGCTATGCGATTGTGTCCAGACATATAAATGAGCATGATGCTTACATCTTCCTACACAAACACAGTTTAGGAGCTATTCACAAAGGTAACTTACAATAGTAAGCTACACATGTAAGTTTATTCTCACAGGTTTGAGTAACTTTACTACGTTTGGAAATTCACCATTTACATACCTAAATTTACTGAGAAGTGTAGATTTACTTGTCTCCACTCCCTCAAACGGGGGAGAGGGGAGGGAGTGAAGCCAGGTATACAAGTGTAAGTTACTACTGCCAACAAGCATTTGCAATGCAATAGGTTTCACATTTGCTTGAGTTAGGACTATTGGCGGGCTTTTCTTACCACATAAATTAGTCAACCCTGCCTCATAAATTGGTCTTTTCGTGCCACACATCTTCCTTAGCCCTGCATATAACTAAGGCACTTCCATTTACTTTCTTACTCTATCTGCAGCCAAAAATAAAAATGTTGTGATTTAGCATCCTAATTTAAATCTGCCATGCCAATTCTAATAGAGTACCACTTTCACCACCCACCATCAGACATGCTGACTAGCTAACAAAAAAAGAGACACAAGACAGGCACGGAGGAGTAAGGACAGAAATAAACTAGAAGGCTCACTCAAACATATCAAGAGTGTTCAAACAGTCATAGTGTAGTAAGGATGTTAAGTTGGCCTGAATCATGGTCATAACTGCAATAAGAATAGATTTATAAAACAGATACAATTAACATGTAAATCCAATAAAAACCTTTATCAGAAATACATTTTTGCCATTACACTGTAAAGCTCAGACCAGCCCCTAGAGAACACCACAATGAAAATAGCATTTGTAAGAAACATGGTCATGTAACCATATAGCATATCAACATAAAGAGAAAATGTCAGAAAGTAATGTGCTGTACCCATATGGTTAGTCCCTTGAGGGCATAGCACAATGCACATTTTTATGCTAGCAGGCCTTCTGCAATGAAATTACAAACAATGCCTTTAAAACACAAACTACTCCCAGCTGTAAAACAAAAGTTACAACCATGAGATTCCCAAAAAAGACACTGACATGTGGGAGGAGTTAATATTTTGCGGTCCCCACTAACCTAGTGAGGGGACCCAGAGATAATGGAGACAGGAAGAGAAAGTCATGGTGAATGTTTTGAAGGCGGCCCTATTGTTCTAGGAACACCACAGGCTGAGTTATGAGCAAAAATGTATTGTAAAAGTAATGCTCTGCAATTTACTACGGGGCCAGTTTCCGTGCCACAAATATTGTAGTATGTTGGTATGTTGACTGTAGTGCTTAGAACAGCCCATAGAGAACACCACAATGAAAATAACATCTGCAAGTAACATGGTCATGTAGCCATATGGTTAGCCCCTAGAGGACATAACCACACGAAAAGAAAATGGCAGACAGTAATTCACTGTAACCCTATACTTAGCGCCTAGAGGGCGCAGTGACTTACACATATTCTGGGCTAGAAGGCTTACTGCCATGATATTACAAACAAGGCCTTTAAAACACACACTACTCCCAACGGTAAACAGAAGTTCCAGCCATGAGAGAGCTTAAAAAGACACAATGGTAGGAGGGGTTATTATTTTGGGGTCCCCACTAACATAGTGTGGGGACCCAGAGATGATCTAGACAAAAAGAGAATGTTGTGGTTAACGTTTTAGTGGTGGTCCTATTGTCATAGGACCACCACAGGAGTTAAGAGCAAAAATGTTTTCTAAAAGTAATGGCCTGCAAAGCATTATGGAGCAAGTTTCCCAACTGCAATGAATATTGTAGTATTGGGTCTACCGCTGTGTAGGGAGAGTCACTTTGAGGCTTTCTGTGTTTTTTTTAATTTATTTTTAGATAAAGCATTTATCAATTACAAGTGTTTTGTGAAAGCTATGGAGCATGAAGGGGAGAGCCAAAAGAAATAACTCCGATTAGGGAACAGTGTGAACAATGTGATCAGTGCTTCAATACCGCTGATGGAGTTTGCGCTATTCTGGGATGTGAGCGCCATGACCAGCATGAAGCACGAAGGGGAGAGACAAAGGAAAAAAATAGTTTGCCCAGGCTGAAGTATATTGGCAATTGTGCAATAATACATATAATAGGGTCAGTCTTCAAAGCAGTAACAAAACTGCCCAAGGCGGGACAAACATAAAGTATTTACCAATGACATCCAGGGATGTTTCAAAGGAACGCCCACAAATGAGTGGAGGTGATGGGTGTGAGATGGGCGTGGTTAAAAGCCCACAGAATACTTACAACAGGTCGAAAAGCGCTTACCTGCTCAAACCTAAAAAGGGGAAAAAGCAAGTCCAGCACCACACATTGCCAACCACCGGTAATGAAACACCTTTCCATAGAAAATAATGGTGGGAGGGACTTAAAACAGAATCACATTGAAATAATGTCAAATTAAATTATTTAACAATTAAGTATTAATTCATTAGAAATAAATACTCTTTTATGATGTATTTTAATAACTAATTTTTAATTTAAAAATATGTTTAAGTATTTTATTAAAAATAATTAAATTATTTTAAACTAATTCTATACACAACATTTTATGTTTTTCATACATAATAAATATGAATAAACATTTGTTAGGTGGTATTTTATTTACTAAATGATAACTATTTTAATGTTAATTTAATTCAACATATTCAAATTAATTACATGTTTAATGAAATATTAGGTTAATAGTTCAATAGCATTCAATTTACCTTGTTCTACATTTAAAATGAATATATTGCATTACTCTACATTAATATTTAACATATAAATAGTTTTACTGAGTTTTTTTTCAAGTTTAATACACTTTTGTTTTTTTTACTTTTGCCTATACTTTGCCACAGGGAGATTTCTGACCTGATGGTAATGTATAGGGGAAAGTAAAAAAACGATATTAAAAGTGAACAAAATAGTAAAAATATTTTTTCTTTCCAATTATCTTCTTTTACACCCCGTACTTTCTTTACAAAATATTTGGAATACACTTTCTATTATATAGGCTGCAATCTATTCATACACGTTCTTTGTACATGCTACAATAACTGTGAACTGCACATCTCAGCCATAATTAAGTGTCTCTGCAGTAATTCTAACCTTGAAACACAAACACGCTGTGAATCATTTCCTCTGTCCCCTGCTTGGCAGTAACCGAAGCAGCTGGCTGAGTAACAGCAGAGCCGAAAATAGGTCAGATTATCCCCGCTCTGAACTCCACAGCACACAATGCCAAGCGGGCAGTCTCTTTTAACTATTAGTCCGTAGCAACTAAACTGTAGGTCTACAATATTCCAAAGTGACCAAAATAAAGTTCAATTCTTAATCATCTAGCGAAATTGCATAACTATGGATTTAAGACATTTGGTTTACACTTTTTTCCAGTTCTTATTTATTTTTTAATTCAGCTTTGCCATTATTATTGCCAGCATCTCCAAGTGTCGGCACTCACGCTGATGAAATGAGGATACATATTTTGAAATATGGCTAAATAAATATTTGGTAAACTGACGCAGCTCCACACCTAAACACAGTATAAAATCTGTGTAACTTCAATAAAATATGTATGCATCACATAACCTCTGGTAGCATTTACACTTTTAGGCATGCAATCCCTGGATCTTCAGGTATAACAAAGGAAATATCAAAACCACAATGCAAGTCTCAACTTGCCTTGTGTTCAATGAAAATAATTTCTCTATGAAAGAAGAGCTTAGGACTCTGAATGCATATATTGTATTGAAAGCTGTTGAAGATGTGCAATTGCTGGAACGTTGTAGGACAAGTGATAACTGAAAAAATACTGATAAATGTAAGGTATCCTGGAGAAGAAGTTAAAAAAAAATACTCCAAAATTTATTGGAAAGCATCAAGATACCCCAAGTGCAACTGATTGTAAAAAAGGATAAAGATATATTCATTTAAAATGCAATTAAAAAGTGATGTAGGGGGCGTGCCCAAGATGGCGGCGTGAGCAGACACGTTCGTCTGAGCTCTGCTGCCCGGGTCCCAGTAAAGGCTTTGTGGTCCCGTCCTTTGCAGCCCCAGGCCCTCCTGGCTAGCTGAGGGGGATCGAGAGACTGCGGATGCCTCGAGGGAGAGCGGGTCGCCCTCCGAGGAGAGCTACAGCGGCGTTGGGCCTTGCGGCTTGGACCGTGCTGGAGGTCGGCGGCCGCAGCGCGTGGCAGTTGAGCCGCGTGGGGCGGCTCAGTGCGCGGCGGCAGGCCAGTGCCCTCAAGCAATGCGGAGGCTGCCTGGGATCGTGTCGGAGCAGCGGAGATCGCTGAGCCTCGCAACATAGGTCCCGACACGGAGCGGAGGTGTGGTGGGTCTCCGCGGCGGCCATTTCTTTGCTGGGCCAGAGCGGGCTGGAGGTCCCGGGCGCTACACAGCGCACCACTGCATATTTGCACCCCTGCTCCAGGTTGGTGGAGCTTGGACAGGTGATAGGGGGTTGGGCCACCCATCGGCGGTGCGGTCGCCCCGCGGTGGCCCAGCCCGAGCTCAGAAGGAGCTTGGGGCCTGCAACAGGCCTAGGAACTTTGGCAAGCGGTAGATGCAGAAACTGGTGGCCAGAGTCTGAAGGGCATAAAGTGAAGGAACTGGCAACTCGACCCACGGCGGGCAGTACGAAGAGGCTCTAGACGTGACGGGCATGGGCCTCGGAGAGGCACTTGGGGCTATGACGTCCTCCAAGCCAAAACGAGATCAGTCGGTGAGAGACATGTTGACCAGATCCCACTCGGTACAAGGCAAACTGGCTGAGGGCCTGGTGGTCCCTTGAGGTACGTGGGGAGTTGGAGGAGGACGGGGAGGCCCCGGTGACAAAGGTTTTTTTACCTCACTGTTTGACTCGCTGTGGAGTGACCTGCAGGAACTTCGCAAAGACATTTTCCAAGAGGTGAAAGACCTACGAGTGGAGGTCACGTCTCTGGGCGAGCGGGTGGCCCAGGTTGAGGATGGCGAGATCTCTCGTGGCGAGGAGTTAGCGGGCATGCAACAAGAGGTCATACATCTACGTGACCAGCAGGAACTCCTCCAGTCTGCGGTTGAAGACTTTGAAAATAGGTCACGACGGCATACCATTCGCATTAAGGGTGCGCCACTCGGAGCAGAGAAGGAGGACATTAGTAAATTTGTGGTGGCGCTGTTTGACTCTGCGCTTGGCCTGGAGGGTGCCCAGGGAGATTACACTAGATAGGGTCCATCGTGCGGGCCGCAGTGGCGGACCTGGGGAGCACCCGCCTGATATCCTGGCATGTGTTCAAAATTATGGGCTTAAAGAAAGCATCTTGCAGAGGGCCCGTAATCTCCCACAGATTCAGTTTCGAGGGCACACGCTCCAATTATTTCAAGATCTCTCACTGCAGACTCTGCAGAGGCGACGCAAATTTAAGCCCATCACGGAGCACGTGCGGGCGCACTTGGGGTCTTATTCTTGGGGCCACCCTTTCCGCCTCATTTTTCGTTGGGAAGAACAGCTCCGCCAAGTGAAATCAGTGCCGGAGGCGAGAAAGATCCATCGTTTGGAGGGAGACACCCAGGAAGAGGGTACATCTATGGTCATGGCTGATGGGGATCGACCGTGATGGCGGCGTAAGGAGAGAAAGCAAACAGCAGCGACCTACAACATTGGAGCAGGCTCAGGAGCGGCAATCTGTACTTAGTAGCGTGGCCGCTGGAACACATGCTTAATGGCTGGGGGGCTGGGATGGTGGCTCGGAAGAAGGCAGCAACATTTCAGGTCAGGTGACTGCTGCGATGGGACCTGGGCGGCGGAGTCGTTGGACGCTACACAACGAACTTGAGTGATTGTGCTACCCCTGTTTAGACTTTGCCTTTTAGGAGATGAGTGATAGAGGACTTTATGGTTATGAGCACCTGTTGTGCGTTATGGTTGTAGGTTGGTGTGCTTCCCCTGGAACTTGTATACAGGTTGTCTTGGCTGCCGGGTCCCCTGGTTTGGAGCTGCCTTGGGGCTGGGCTGGGCACGGGCTCCCCTGGCGGGTCCTCCCCATGAGTGATTTTGATACTGGGCCATATGTCTCTTAAGTGTCTAAGCTTGAATGTCCGTGGTTTTAACAGTCCGGCTAAGAGATTAGCGATCCTGTTGACGCTTGAGCGCTCTGGTAGTCACATTTGCCTCTTACAGGAAACGCATCTTTTGGCTAGGGACACACTTCATATGCGCTCAAAGTGGTTTCTTAGACAGATCTGGTCCTTGTCCTCCACAAAACATGCTGGGGTGGTAATATTGCTCTCGAAGTCCTTCTCTGGGGAAGTGATAGCAAAGATACATGAGGTACAGGGCAGACTCCTGGCCCTTAGACTACGGGTGGGGGCTTTCTGCTTTACCATTGCTTCTTTGTATGCCCCCAATGCGCAGCAAGAATCCTTCCTGAAACAGGCGATTGCAACACCCGATAGTGCTGTTTTAGTGGGAGGTGATTTTAATTTGGTAATGGACAATGAGATGGACAGATCTGGGCACCGCTTTGGGCAGACGGGTGCGTTGACGGCGGCAGGGCGACAGTGGTTGACTGAGGGTGGACTGGAGGATGTTTGGAGGAGAACTCATCCTTCGCTTAGGGACTACTCCTTTTATTCCCGGCTACCAAGACGTACGCACGGATTGACTTCTTCCTGGCCTCACAAGAATTCGCTTCTCGAGTCCGAGAGACCACAATAGAGCCCAGGGCCCTTACAGATCATGCGCCTATCACGGTGGAGGTTGGGGTGGATGTGGGTCGGGTGGGCCATTCGAGCTGGCGTTTTAGGGACGCGATCTTGCAGCATAGAGAAACTGAGGAGTCGCTACGACGCGCGATTTCGGAGTATCTTAGCCACAATGATGATGGGACAACCAGTTTGGAGACTTTGTGGGAGGCTCTGAAGGCAGTGGTGCGGGGGGAGGTAATGTCGCTATCAGCAAGAGATAATAGGGCAAGGAGGGAGCAGAGAGCAGCGCTAGAACAAAAGGTGGCAGCATTGGAGCGATCCCATAAGTCCACGGGTGCACCGAGAATTTGGCGGGAACTGGAGAAAATGAGGCAGCAGTTGAGGCAGTTGGACTGGGACAGGGCGGAGTATGCAATAGCGCGGCTTAAGCATAAATATTACATTGGGAGCAATAAGTGTGGCAGGCTCTTGGCGCGTCGGTTGAGAGCACAGCACGCGGCAGCAGCAATAAAAATGGTTCGCTCACCTTCGGGGAGGGAGGCCCACATAGATGATCATATTGCAGAAGCACTCGCCGAATATTATCGAGTGCTGTATACGGCTGATGCTCAGAGCAATGCGAATCCAGCCGCATTCCTCGCAGGGATAGCAATTACTCCGCTAGGTGAGAGGGAAGCGTCTTCCTTGGATCAGCCTATCAGAGAGGAGGAGGCTATCTTGGCAATATCAAGGCTAAAGGTGGAGAAGTCTCCTAGCCCTGATGGTTTTACGGCGCTCTTTTATAAGACTTTCTGCACAGAGCTTGCACCGCTTTTGGCGCGTCTCTTTAACTCCTTTCAGGAGTCAGGGGTTCTTGTGCCCAGTATGTCCGAAGATACCATTGCGGTGATACACAAGCAAGGGAAAGACCCCGAGGAGTGTGCTTCGTACAGACCAATCTCGCTTTTGAACATAGATGCTAAGCTCTTTTCTGGAATACTGGCCCACTAATCCCTATATGCCGGGCCTTATAGATCCAGACCAGGCGGGCTTTATACCCCATCGTCAGTGTAGTGATAATACGAAGCAACTGCTACATCTGATAGATAAAACTATCAGATCTCGTAGGGAGACGCTGCTCCTCTCTATTGACGCGGAGAAGGCGTTTGATAGGGTCCATTGGCCTTACTTATTCCGAGTGTTGGAGTGTTATGGAATGGGCCCGGGCTTCAGGAGGTGGGTTCAGTGCATTTATTGCTCGCCTAGGACTGCGGTCCGGGTTAATGGTAGTCTCTTTGCCGTTCCCGATTGGACGGGGGACTTGGCAGGGGTGCCCTCTTTCCCCCTTTTGTTTGCGCTTTACATGGAGCCCTTTGCGCAGCGTCTACGCGACAGCCCCTTGATCTCTGGGGTTAAGTTTGGAGGGGATCATCATCTTATCACATTGTATGCAGATGATGTGATTCTTACCCTGGCTGAACCCACGACCTCACTGCCTGAACTAATGGCGATAAGGGAGGAGTTTAGCCAGGTCGCTGGGTTCCGGGTAAATATGCAGAAATCTCAAGTCCTTAGTTTGTCTATGAACTCGGAACGTGAGCAAGAGTTGAAGAATCGATATCCCTTTCTTTGGTCCTCATCACGACTCCCTTACTTGGGTATTGATTTGGCATCTTCAGTTACGAAGGCGGTGAGCTTGAATTAAGCGACATTATTCCTTGCGGTGCAGCGCGATTTGGAGAGCTGGGGCGTTTGATAGGGTCCATTGGCCTTACTTATTCCGAGTCTTGGAGTGTTATGGAATGGGCCCGGGCTTCAGGAGGTGGGTTCAGTGCATTTATCGCTCGCTGGGCGAAACATAAACTTTCCTGGCTGGGCAGGGTAGCGGCGGTGAAGATGACCACAATGCCGCGCATATTGTACGTCTTCCAAGCTCTCCCTCTGGCTCCCCCGCCTCGTGCAATAGCAACTCTCCAGTCAGCAATCCTCAAGTTCCTCTGGGATGGGTGCCCTGCACGGCTCCCTAGAATACTTTTATATCGCTCTAGAGCAGAAGGGGGTTGGCGGTCCCCTGCCTTCTACGATATTATCAGGCAGCACAGTTGCGCTTTCTCTTGGAGTGGAGCCGACCACTTACTGAGAAACATTGGTGTTTCATGGATCAGGCGGCAGCGGGATCGCACATTTGGAAGGAACCTTGGCTTCGACGTTGACACAGGGCGAGGGGCCTATACTCCTCCCCGATTACAGGCGTGACGTTACGTGTCTGGGACGCAGTGGCATGTCGAGTGGGGCTTACGTCGTTCCCGTCCCCTATGACCCCGATAGGGGCGAACCCCGATTTTGAGCCTGGGCTGTGTCTGGAGGGCTGGCGCCGATGGTAGGATGGAGGCTGTAATAGGGTGGGGAGTCTGTTTGATGCACAGAGAGTAGTTTCTTTCGATCAGATGAGGGAAGCGTATGCCCTGACAGAGGCAGATAGGTTGATGTACTACCAGGTGGGGCATTGGGTTCTTCAGCCGGCGAACAGAGCACTGATGGATAGGTTGCTCACGCCGTTCGAAAAATAGCTGTTGACAAAGAAGGACGACAGGCGAGTCCTTTCAGAACTGTATAGACTCTTAGAAGGACGGGAATGCCTGGCTAAGTCTAAGGGGCAACTTAGATGGGAGGGGGAGCTGGAGAGGGAGTTCTCTGATGAGGAATGGGACAATATATACTATAGAGCACATCATACAGCTTTCAATGCAGCGGGGACGGAGACGGCGTATAAAGTGGTTTCCTATTGGTATTACACCCCAGCCAGGATACATTCATGGGACCCCACCAAGCCCAGCCTTTGCTGGAGGGGGTGTGGTAATACAGGTACGCTGGTACATCTGCTCTGGCATTGCCCTAAACTTCAGAGATATTGGACGAGCATCTTAGACGATAATGATAAAGTGTTCCAGACCGAGCTCCCTAGGTTTCCATCGTATATACTTCTAGGCCTGCCCAACCCCCTCACCTTTCCGCTAAGATCCCTAAAAGGGCGACAGATGGCGCTGGCACTTAATACGGCTGTGCAGTCAATACTAGCCTTGTGGGGGACGGACAAGGTACCGACGTACTCGACCTGGCTTCAGAAACTGTGGTTTATTCTTGCAATGGAGAAGCTTACTCTGGTTTCTCAGCAGAGAGTGGGTGACCTAGATATGTTATGGATGCTGTTTCTTAAGATCCTATCAACAGAGTTCAAGGAGCTGACATGCCCGACTTATCTGAGGGTTCTGGGGCTGACTGATGCTTCTTAGAAGATGCTTGGCCTGTTGGCTGGGGGTGACCTAGCATGATGTTATCCTGTAAAGTAGGGGGGAGTCCAGGGGGGAGGAGCGACATATCGGACGGGGGAGACACAGTTTTTCTGTTGTTCATTTGTTACATGTTCTGTTTGCTTAGGTATGAAGCTCTGAGGTCATTAGATCATTGTCTTTACCTACCTTGTTCTTCTAAATGTTTGGAAGTGGGCGAAAAGGGAGATTCCTCTTGGCAATAAGACAGTAATCATGTGCATGCTCTCTTGGATAGCAGATTGAAACGCTGTAACTGAGTGGTTGACTTGCTGGCGACTCAAACAATGTGCTTTGTACTTTTATATGTTAAAACCAATAAAAAGATTTGATCCATAAAAAGTGATGTAAGACTTCAGATAACACAATAATCTTGTTAAAGAACAAACGCCTTATCTGTTAGAGACAATAACTATTCACAGATTCCTTACTTTTGAATTTTTCCCAGGCATCAGACTGGATCCAGAGAATTTTGTGAGCAGTACCCATGCGCGCCCTCAGGTGGCATCGATCAGCTCCGCTTTCGTCGTCAGTATCGGTCTCAGCAGATATGGCGCAGTTCCAGTGCGCTGACGTCAATTTCTTTTCACGACTTTCCAAGCCAGAAGCGCAAAGCCATAAAGAAACTGACTATTGGTGCATCAAGAATAAAGAAGGCCCTGAAGGGAGAGTTCCTGTCTCTAGATATCAGTTCGCAGAGCGTGGAGGATTGGTGGGTCGGGAAGGAATCTGCAATTAGATATTGTCTCTACGGAGGTGCAGCTGCGAACCAAGATCATACTAGAAAGTCCTGCAGGATCGAACAGGCAAAGTACCCGTCCCTACGGACCTGACTGTGCAGGCAGTAGTGTTTGGTAAATGTGTGCAGAGATGCCCATGTTGCCACCTGACAGATATCAAGGACTGGATCTTCACATTCTAATGCAGTGGTCACAGCGTTAGCTCGAGAAGAATGAGCACAAAAACCCTCAAGGGGTTGCTTCTTGGCCAGTGCATAGCAGATCTTAATACAGAAAATGACCCATTTGGATATGGTCTGTGTCTGCACTGCCTGACCTTTCTTTGCACCCACATACCAAACTAAGTGTTGATCATCCACCCGGAAGTCTTCTGTACAATCAAGGTAGAACACTAATGCACTTTTTGGGTCCATGCAGTGAGTGGAATGTCTCCTCTTCCTTAGAAGGACGTGGCTGGGGGGTGTAAAAAGTAGGCAAGGTGATGGATCGGCCTACATGAAAGGGAGTAACCACCTTTGGCAGAAAGGAGGCCCTACTGCAAAGCACCACTTTGTCAGCATAGATAGAAAGGTAGGGTGGCTCAGATGACAATGTGCGCAGTTCACTCACCCTGCGGGTAGATGTAATGGCCACAAGGAATGCTGTTTCCAAAATGAGAAACCTGAGAGGACAATTGTGGAGAGGCTCAAAAGGAGCACACATCAGAAATTTCAAAACCAAATTCAAATCCTATTGGGGCATAATGAATGGAGATGGAGTATAGAGATGTGTAAGACTTTTGAGGAACCTAAGACCTATAGCAGACAAATAACCTTTAGGAGTGCCCATAGCAGAGCCCTGCTGGGCCAGGGAAAGGTTAAACAACAGAACCTCAGAGAGAGGGGCAGTCAGGGGGTCAACAGACTTCTCTGTGTACCTTGCCACAAATTTCTACAGATAACAAGTGACAGATGTATACTGTTTTGGTGGGGGGGGGTGTCTGGCTGCCAACATTACTTTACAGACTTCGGGAGGAAGGTCAAAAGCTGTCAACTGTCGCCACTCAATCTCCATGTAATAAGGCAGAGTGGACCAGTTCGGATGCAGAACCCTTCCCTGCTACTGCGACAGAAGAGCCTCCCAAAGAGGCAGTCTGATCGGAGGATCGATGAACATGCTCAGCAGCTCGGGAAACCAGACACTCCTTGCCCAGTCGGGAGCCACAAGGATTACTTGGGCCCGGTTGTTCTTGATCTTCTTCAGAACTCTGGGCAGAAGTGGTATGGGCAGAAAAGCATACAGAAGGCCTGAGTTCCACTTCAGACGAAAAGCGCCTCCAAGCGATTACTGCCTTGGAAAGTCGAACACGCAAATCTGCTGACATTGTGCTTTTTCTATAGAGGTGAACAGATCTAACCAAGGCTATCCTCACTGTTGAACGAGACCTTGCACACGTCAGATGGAGACGCCATTCGTGATCAACTAATCACTGCACATTCTCTGCAGAGGCCCACAGATCTATTTAAGTTTCTCCCCACTGCTGAAAGATACCTTCTGCCACCTCCAGATGGTGATGCCATTCATGATCCGCTAGGCATTTTCAGCTGAGGTTGTCTGTTATGGCGTTCAGAGAACCTGCCAGATGTTGAACCACCAGGGATAAGTCCTGCTTTCCAACCACGTATGGAGGCCCAGAGCCTCTTGATAAAGGGTCCACGACCCCACCCTGCCCTCTTTGTTGCAGTACTACATTGCAGCGATGTTGTCTGTGAACACCTGCACCGGCCTTCTTTTGATGGAGGGAAGAAATGCCTTCAATGCCAGCTGGGTCACACAGACCTCCAACAGGATGATTTGGAGTTCGGATTCTGCTGGAGATCAGTTGCGTCTGATCTCCACTTGTCCCAGACGGCTGGCCCATCCCAGGAGTGACACCTCTACTGTCAGATCTGGTTGGGGAAGGGAGAGGAATCTGCCACTGACCCAATCGCACCCACTGTAACTTTAGGTCCCACTGCAGAGCCCGCATATGCCATCTGACATGTATCACCCACAGGATGCAGAAGGCCATGAGGCCCAGCAGCCTTAGAGTCATTCTCACCGAAATCCAGGATAGCGGCTGACACATTGGTATCAGAGCCTGAATATCCCAGACTCGCTACTCAGGATGATAAGCCCGAAACTACACTGTGTCCAGAACAGCTCTGATGAAAGGAAGCCACTGAGAGGCAGTCAGATGAGACTTCCGCACGTTTATAGTAAACCCCAGCAAATGCAGGGGGTCCGCCGTAGTCTGGAGGTGGGAGACGAAAGCCTGGGATAAGCTCCCCTTCAACAACCAGTTGTTAAGATAGGGGAAGACTGAAACCCCTGATCTGCACAGAGGAGCTGCGACCACCACCATCACCTTGGTGTACACCAGAGGAGTGCTGGTAAGGCTAAAGGGTAGCAAGGTAAACTGAAAGTGCTCGTGGCCTACCGTTAACTGCAAGTAACGTCTCTGAGAAGGCAGGCTGGGGTTGTGAAAATAAGCATCCTGCAAGGCCAGGACCATCCAGTTTCCTGGGTCCAGGGGAGATAGAACGTGAGCCAGAGTGAACATTTTTAATTCTTTAGGATAGGATGGAGGCCCTTGTCCTTTTTGGGTACCAGAAAGTAAGAGAAATAGCAACCACAAACTACTTCTGGCACAATAACCTTCTCTATGGTTCCCTTGGCCAAGAGAGACGTAACTTCCACACGGAGAAGGGCCAAGTGATCATCTGCCATCTGATCGTAGGATGGTGGCATAGATAGAGGGGTATTCTCAAAGGGAGGGAGTAGACCCTTTGGACTATCTGCAAAACTCCCCTGTCTGACATTACGGATTGTCAGCAAAGCAGGTGATGGCAAATCCTGCCTCCAACTGGGCCTAGGTGGGAAAAGTCGGAAGTCAGACTAGTAAGGCTTAGAGCCTGCTGAGGAAGTGGGGAGGAGGTGGACTGGCCACACCTCTGGCTACCTGATCTACAAGTACGGTGTATCCTGCGCCCTCTGCTACGCGGAGGCTGGGCAGAATGCGTGGCACTGTGGCTGCCTGGGAGTGAATGCAGTTGAAGAACCCTTCTGCAGCCACGAAAGAGGCAAAAGGCAGACTGAGGGAGACAATGGGGCTGCCGCGAGCTCCCAATACCTGGCCGTAGCTCACAAATCCTTAAACCACTTGAGCATTGAGGAGTCTGACTTGTCTACAAAGAGACAGGTGCCATCAAAGGGCATGTCCATCAAAGTAGCTTTGATATCCCATGAAAAGCCAGACATCCTGAGCCAGGCCTCAAGGCCACTGTCGAAGGAAAACGCTGTGTCCAGAGTCAGTCATGTCTAGTCTGCAACGGATTGTCAACTTAGCTGCACCTCTCCCATCGGCACTAGCCTGAGAAAGTACAGCCCGGGCCTCCTATGGGACCTGTGGCAGCAGGTGCCCAAACGTATCCCACATCATGTAGAAATAACGGCCCAAAAGACATGCAGTGTTCACGGACTGCAATGCAAGGCTGGTGGAAGAAAACATCTTGTTCCCAAGTGTGTCAAACCTTTTGGATTCCTTATTCAGGGATGTGGAAGGGAACGTGCCCTGGGAGGTAGAGGCTTGGATAATCAAGCTCTCAGGGGAAGGGTGTTGCATCAGAAAGCTTGAGTCTCCTGGAGTGGGGCAATGATGGCAGGAAATTGCCCTGTTCACAGGAGCCCCTGTGCTGGGTTTGGACCAGGTACCCAGTAGGACATCCATGAGGGCCTCATTAAACAGGAGCATGGGTTCTGAGGTGGAAGCTCCTTGTTGTATCGCCTCTGTCAGGATATTAGTCCTGACTGCCACCGAAGGCAGCTCAACATCCAGGACCTCAACTGCCCTGCTCACCACCATAGAATAGGAAGCTCCCACCTCCGTAGCCACGATATGGGAAGAAAGCATGTGAGTATCTTGAGAAGTATCCAGTCTGCTAGCTTCACCCAAGTCTGTACGCCAGCCCATAGGTTGTTCATCCTAGAGCTGGTATTCATGCAGGGGTCTCCAACAAGTAGCTCGTGAGCTGCTAGTAGCTCACGAGCTACCCATAAGTAGCTCTCCTGTGTGTAGCCCAGCCTACAAAAACTGAAAACTTTATATTTAAAACAAACATGTAAACTTGACTGGTGTGGTCAGTATTAATAATTAATATTCTAATGATATTCGTAGGTCTGGATGATTTTCATCAACATAAGTAGCTTTTTCTACAAAAACGATTAGAGACCCCTGAATCTAAAGGGTCCAGCGACCCCTCCCATTCATGTCCGTAACCTAGCCCATAAGAAAGGAGCTCAGGATTCAACATAGGAGGCAAGGCTCCTGCCGGCGTCGGAATCTGCATCGTATGATGCCCATCCAGGACCATATCTCGGATTGTGATGGTGCCACCAGTGGGCTGGAACTGCGTCAGAAATGGCATCAGGGAAGGTTGGAGTGGTACAAGCGATGTTGGTCTGAATCTAGGATTGGATCCTTGGGTGCCCCTCGACAGAAATCCGCAGTCATGGAACCTAAAGAGGACATTCCAACTCTGTGGGACCTGAAGATGCTCTAGTGGTGTCAGGCTCCCCAGAAATGATGCGCATAAACTCTTAAAACTCTCTGAGTTCGGCAGTGGTCGCTCTGGCTCATGGAAACTTCGGGAGGCACAGAGTAGGCCCAGGCGCAGGCTCCACAGAGCGGGGCCTAGAACGTCGTCACTCCCTCGTCTCATCAACTGACAGACAAGGAGAAGTTAAAGAACATTTTGACTTCTTAGATTTCTTTCTGTGCCTTGACTTACCCAATCGCCCCAAGGACTTGGAGTTGGACGACAACAAAGGAGAACACTGCGAACAACATTTTGACTTGCGTGGAGTCAAGTGTCGGGCTACTATCATCTTCAAGGACCGCTCCTGCAAGGTCTTCGGATGCATGGCCCGACACTCGGATCATGATTTTGGGTGGTGTTTGCACTCCAGGCACCAAAGACACACCAGGTGCGGACCCCTCACGGACATCACCAATGACAAGACCCACAGGGCTTGAACCCGGTCTTCCTTAATGACATCCTTGATGCACCAGGAGTTGAAAACCAAAATAAATCTTCAACAAAAAATCAAAAAAGGCCAGTCAAAAAAATAAAAGAGGGGTAGCTCTCTTCAGGTCAGCGCTTGCTGGCGCAGAAAGAAAAAAACTGACATCAGCGCGCTGGGGTGGAGCCTATATAGGAACCGCAACATCATATCCTGCGCGGACGATGCTAATGACAGACGCAGAGCTGATAGATGCCACCTTACGGGCCCTCAAGGGTACTGCTCACAAAATTCTCAGGATCCAGTCCAACGCATGGAGGAAATTCAAAGGTAAGAAATCTACTACCTGAAGTCTCTATCGGATTTTAAATATAGCTGAGGATTGAATAATTGTTCATTATAAAAAATTTAAAAAACTGTTGGGTGACTGGCATGGGTGGTTCATGCCCTTTCCTAAGGGCTTTTATATTAGCTTAAAACAATTATTGTAAGTGCTCCAAACTTACAAGTAATCATTAAGGAAGCACATTTCCAACTCAAGTTAAATGTTTTGCCTCAAGGTTGGTCGATGCAATGACTCGAGAAACAAATTATTGGTAGCAGATTTAGGCGGATACGAATGAAACTGTGCTTTCACTGATACAAGTTGGTGTTCTTCCTGAATGATAATTGTTTTATTTCTAAAATATTCATTAATATTTGTACAGATCGCCACAAGTGTAAGCAACATGTTGCACTGGAACAGGATTCTCACAGTACCAGACAGCCTGAAAATAAGGTTCTGGCTGATTGAGAGGCTTGGTGATCTGATTTGAAGAGTTGATCTGCAAAACTTACGAACGTCTGGCTCAAAATGCAGCTAAAAGATAGAAAGTATTCTCGGATAATCGTCACTGTTTTCTATTGGCGGCCCTGCCCTTTACTCACAATTAGCGACTGCGAAAGTGAGAATTAAAAAAGGGGCAGACAGACAATCAGAATTGTGGTGTGGGGAAGGGCAGGGCGAAGAAGGGCAGGGCGAAAAAGGGCATGGAGTAGTTAAGGACATAACTAGGAAGCAAAGGAACACTGCTAAACGTTATTTGGAAGGAGCATGGGTACTCCACAACCACTGGATTCAACTGTGAGGGAGGTAAGGCCTTCAGTAATCTGCAGTCCTTATAAAGTAATACAAAGCAAGACAGCGTGGTGTGCAGGGCTGTGGGATTTTGCAAATGCTTCCCCACTGAAAAGCTGGTTCTACATTTTCTGTCATCAAACGTCGATAAATGCATTCAGCGCATTCAAGATCTGCTGACAAAATGTCCTCTAACTCCGGTGCTAACACCAACCACATTCTTCAGGAAATGAAAAAACCAAACTATGCAACACAGATATATTGCTGTAACTCTGAGATCCAAGTAATATACGACTTACAATAAGCAAACGATCATATCTAAATCCAAACTTGCAAAGCATTCACTGAGTCTGTCTTATTGTACTCCACCGCTCTGTCTTGTCTTTCAAACACGTTTACTTTTCTTCATTCTCAATGTTTCTTAAGGGGCTAAACACTCTTGCTAGAAATATTAATGCGTGTGAATAATATGCGAGGGATGCCAGTGTTTTTCTAACTGCTTTAAGACTGTATATGTAGTTTTCCGCATTCAACAACAAAAAGATGATCCCGGCATATTCAAAGGAATGTGCTAGTCCACGCTTCACAGTACACCACGACTTCACAGCTTACTGTAGCACAACAGATAAGCAAACGCCTTGTGTGTGTACTGCACCAGTAGCAACAACCTCTCAGCCACAGGCACATGAGAAAGAAAGGCATGCAGAAAACTACCCTCTCAAATCCAAGGACGCCCTGACGCCTGTAGCCACTTCCCTTGAGTCAAAGTAATTTAAAAGAGGCCAGGCCGTCATTAGCAACCAACCACGATCATGTAGAGTAGAGAATCATCCTTTATCTAAAAATCTAGAACAAATATCACTCGCCCACAAAAATAGTAGTCACTGACAACAAGATCACAGCTGGTGAATACATAAGGGCAAAACTAACTTGCCCGGGTTCTCTGGAAAAAAGGAAGATGTATAATTTTTCAGTTCTCAAAACTAGTAATTAGCTTAATGATGACATTAGAGAACATAACTTCATGTGCCCTTTCACCTGAGGATGATGTCACAGTAAATAAATCATATTATGTGTCCAAGATCAAATGTCAGGAATGTCTCTGGGTCACTGTGTGTGGGCAGACTTAAATTAACTAAAGTAGCTCTTCATTTTCATCATACAAGCCAAGGATTATATCAGAAAAATTAGTGTGTAAGCAACAATGAACAGGCATTTGCAATGCAATGGGTCTTGCATTTGCTGGAGTTAGAGCTATTAGCATTGTAAGCTCCTAAACGGACTTTTCTTGCCACATAAACTGAAAATGAAAAGTAAAACAGTTTCACATAACTGAGCCAACGGCTACCATGAGCGTGAAGGAGACACACAAAAGGAAACAGAAACCTGCTTGCATTCAAATGTATTAGCAAAAGTGCAATCCATGTACCAGGGTGGATGTCATGCAAAGCGCTTGACTACTGCCCAGGGAGATTGCACTGCATAGGAAATACAAAGTAGTCCATTCGGAATACACAGGGCCTCATATGTTTTTAGTAGTTTACCGGTGCTCTCGAGGAGGGCTAAACACCAGAAAAGGCATTACTAATGCATGCCTTTCAGTAATAAAATCAAGCAAATTTTAATAGGCAAACCCACAAACCAACCAAACTGATGGACGTGACGTAGTTAAAAGCCCACACAGAGATTTCAACAGGGGCCAGAGTGCTTGCACTCGACCCTAAAAAGCTGTTTCCTTAATTCTCCAATGGCTTATCTAACCGCATGGGTCATGAGAAAATAAATGATCATTTCTAAACGTATTCCTCGCTGGGTAATTTACAAATTTACACATAATATACAAATAGCCCTAGAAAAATTATGAGCATTGAATTATTATGCATCAAATATTGGCCCAATACCATTAAAATCAAGGGGATTAGCATTGTGGCGTCTCTTTTTTTTACCACTGCATGCGATGCTCAGTGATATGTTATGAGCCCCCAAATTATTTTTGTCGGAATTGTGCCCTGGGTGAGGTCATCCCAAGCTGCCCGTTTACTCATTTCTCCTAAATGTACATGATATGTGTCTTGCACAAGTTACCATCCAATATGCCTACCGCTTTTTTAAATACAAAACAGGGACAGACACACATTTGAAATAATCTCACATTTGCACCTGCATTCCGCTATTCTTAAAACCTAAATAAGCAATTTGTTTGCCCTTGGTTAAATAATAATTTCAAATAATAATTTCAACGTGACAGCTTTTTTTTTTACCCCACCTCAAATCAGACTCCCACTGGGCACACCCCGTTCCTTTTGTTTCCCCAATTTTCAGATACGGAATTTTACTGGACAACTGCTGTACAAGTAGCACATCATCTAATGTTAGGATCTCTTATTAGATTCTCTTAGTAATAAAGTCTACACAAAGGACATTGTTTCTTTAAAGTAACTTTATGACACATAAGAACCAAGTCTACCACCTGCTAAGCAAATCTGGGAGGAAGAAGCCCTATCAATTCAATAACAAATGTGGGCTAAAACCGGAGACCTGGATACTTCTTTTCTATAGGGCAGAGAATTAACAGTAATCCTTTTTTAACTAACGACAATGCCCCAGTGGCCATATTGTATCACTGCATTTCACAGCAGACCTGAGAATTTGTTTGTGCCCTGTGCATACAGTAACGGGGATTACCTTCATGTACATTCCGAACTCATTTAGGAGAATCTCAGATTATCTTCTGGAGATTTTGGGCCTGATTACGACCTATTCATGACAACAGAGAACGAGTACAGCCATGGTAAGATTCGCCAGCTCTACTGACAGAAATACAACTATTATGATATTGAACACTAGTATCGACAACAGAAATAGAATACGATAGTAGATCGAATGCATCACAATCTGAGAACTAATATAATAAGTTTACATTGTCATTGAAGTTATTGTTATAAAATCAATTCTAAAACATGGATCAAAAATTAACTTTGGCAATTGCTGAATATATTTTCTCGTTATACGTTCTAATGTACAGAATAATTCATAACTTAATCATAAACTTACTTTCTATTCACAATGGCCCAGTCTTCTGTGTAACTTCTTACACAGTCTCTAACATGGGGATCCATTTCACTGTTACAAAAAATGAAAACAATGTTAACATCATTTATGTTTTCACACTTAACCTACAAAGAAAATGTCTACATTGTGTAGGTGCACAGCACTTCTCACCCTTCCTCAGGTACTGCAGATACAACTGTTCTACAATCTTTGGGAGTATATACAACTTCAATATCATCCGTAGGAAATTCCAACATGTCTCTTAAAGGGCCGGAGTCCATTGAAAGAGGATGTGTAAAAAGATAATCTTCCAAATCCACCGGGTCCACTGCTTCAGTAAGTGGAACCTACAAAGACAAGCAAGATAATCATGAAACTGAAATGTTTAATCTACGAAGTACCAAAGCCAATCAGTGAAGAAATGGTAACGGTATCAATGTGGATAAGGAAAGAAAAGATAGATTTCAGACTGGCTCAGTTATCGAGGTGGGCATGGAGTTATTTTCACTACAGCCAAAAAAATGGATTTCTAGAGACCTTCTAGCGTCCCCTAATGTAATGCTGATGACTCCAAAGAACGTCAAATAATTTGGTAGCTTTACTACTACCTACCATAACCTAATATTTCAAGTGTCTTTTTGATGACCCTAGGGCACCCGTTTCCTAGTGCCCACTAGTTACTGGCTCAAATGCCTGGAAGGAGCTATATGGGTCAGTTTTCTGCTACAGAGCATAATGCAGAACACTCAGTGTAGAGTCCAAAGGAAATAAACTCCAGGCCTAGCTGTAGCCACAATGTATGTGTATATAAGGCGAGCCTTGTGCTGAGTAGGACAGACTGTGCTGCAATGTATTTACTCACTGCAATCATTACTCACCATTTCTATACTCTAAGGTCTGATTCAACAAAAGCAACCATGATATTTTGTCACGCTTTAGCTTCACCATGGTCTTACTTCAAGCAAGCACTCTGAAAGCACACAAACCACAGCCAATGCTAGACAAGGATCATTGTCAAGGCAGACCAGACTTAAGTTGTTTCATTTAAGCAGAGACGCACATTTTGGAAGCTATAAAAAGCCTTCTTGTTTCATAATGGGTCCAAAATTGGTAAAAGCAAGCGTTTCCAACACTTTCCCTAAAAAACAAGAGCTGACCAGCTGATTTGCATTCAACCAAGATATCTTTAAGCAAGATATCACAGATATCTTTCAATGTCCGTAAAGTGACCTATTTGAAGAGGAGGAAATGTGGTTGTATGACGATACTTTGCATGCCTTTACTATACACAGTAAGTGCAATAAGGTAACGCTCATATTTTATATTTGTCTATATATATTTATACATATGTGCGTGTGTGTATATAATTGAGTTTTACCAACCTTAAAACACCAACTATGAGTGGGAAAGGCAGGCGTTGTGTCAGCAAACAACCGAATGTTACCATTAGGTAATTATAGTTAGGACCATGTATTCCATAGAAAAAGCATTTTTTGATATGCCTATATCTTTGGTGCAGTTTGACGCATCTTCACAAAATATTCCAAAAAAGTGTGCCCGTCATTCTTGATGCACATGGAATGTTTCGAGGTGATATGGCAAGCGGGAGTGAGAAAAAACATTTCCCATGTTGATTCCCAAACGAGTTTTGAACACAACTACAGCCTGAACCGCTGGACGGAATTATACCAAATTTGGCAGAAAGTTAGCTTTTGGTCCACAGATTAAGCATTTTGTTATTTGGTGTAAATCTGTTCAGTATTTTAAGAGAAATTAAAGGAAAACCACATTTTTATATTTGGGGCCGCAGTTCTTCCTCTGCAACTTTGCAAATAATAACAAGCTTGTGCAGATCTGCAGAGCTCCGATTGGCTGTCAACAATTCAACCAGGAAGTGTTGGCAGCCATGTTGGGACTCTGTGGTCTGCAGAGCCCCTGAAAAAATTTAGAAAAAACAAGAAAAGGGGCAAGGGTAGGGACACCCTGGCCCCTTAGCTCTGGTGCTGGGGTCCCTGAGGGACCCCGCAAGAGCAAATAAACACTTTTTTTTTCACATTTGTACCAAATAAAAAAATAAATAAAAAACAGTCACCTCTGCTTGTTTTACTAAAGCCCCCAGGTGGGCTAGGTATCGGAGGCATATCAAAAATAAAGAAGGTGGGCCTTCAGCTTATTTATGCCCTGGGGACTGTCACCTCCCTGGGACATAGCGGTTTGCTCTGACTTAGCAGGAGCTTTGACAGCTCCCACCAAGTCAGAGCAAATGCAACTCCGCTCCCAGAAAGCAAGAGTTGTCAAACAGCTCTTTACTGCTCCGGGCGGAGGTTTCCTCGGTTTCCTGCAGATATGCGGGCAGGAAAACAGAGGAAACTAATGCTTCCACAGGGAGGGAGCTGCATCTTTAGCAGATTCTTGTCTGTGACAGCAATGCCGGCTCCCGCAGGAGGCGGGGACCCAGCTGGGACAGCGGGGGCATTCAGGCTCCTCCTGTGGTGCCTGAGTGCCCTAGTGGGTACCCAGGTGACATGGCTGGACCCTGGGTGATGGGGACCCTCCCCCACACTGGCCATTCACCCACTGAGGTAGCACCTACTAACTACCCAGTAAAAAGTACTCCAGTTGGATAGACATTTGTGCAAAACTGTGGACTCTTGTTGGATAAACAAGCAGTTGAGCTTCTCTTCTGGCCATCATGCTCATTTCACAGAAATTAAACCTCAATAGGCACTTAAAAATATAAATAAATGTAGCTGGTGCCCCAGTTGAAGCTCGACTTCTGGAAAGGACAAAACATGCTAACTCCTGGGCTGGACGAATACAAAGCAAGTGTGTTTACTTCGTAGTTACATAGCGAAAAAGGATCAGAAATCCTTCATGGAGGTAAATGCAACTTTTATCTACTGGAGCACCATCAGACACTCTCACAACCACTCTCACATCTTGAGACATCCTCTCACACCTATTCTCATACCCAGAGATACAAGCCCTGCGGCCAACCCCCACTGTGCATGGGCAAAGGCCGTGCATAGCATGGGGTTGGGTGGTTAGGTGGGTTGACCGCAGGGACTAGTCACAGGTCAGGCCCTGTGGTCAACCCCCACCGCGCATACCATGTACTGCAGTGGCTGGATTAACTTATTGTAATGAAAGTTACTTTATGTTACAAAAGCCTAGGAAGTCACTGGAAAAAAACAAAGGTTACAGGGACATTATAGTTAGAAAATGGAATTTAAAAAAACATAGAAATTCTCTTAAAAACAAAGTTTACAGGAATGGTATAGTTAGGTTCTGAATGTACTATTTCAAGTAAGTAAAACTTGGGCCTAAGGTAACTATAACTCACGACTTCGCCATGCACTGCTAATTACTCCAGATATTACACGACTCTTGACAATTTTTATAACATCAATAAAAATATCAATGAAACATTGAGAGTCAAATTATTGAACAAAAATCTATTTATCGTAAGAGCGCAAATTATAGTTACCTTAGGCCGTGAGTTATAGCTACTTAAAATAACTAAGATAACTATAGATCGTTTTTTAAGGTAAGGTTTTTTTTAATTTTATTTCCTAATTATAATGTCCCTGTAACCTTTGGTTCTTCAAGTGAATATATATTACCGACTGGCGGTCATCAGTTTGACACATTTTGACGAATCTTCATGAAATATTTTTTTTAAAGTGTTCCGGTGATTCTTGCTGAGCACGGAAAGTTTCAGGGGGATCTGTTAAGCGGGGGCCGAGAAAAAGGTGAGGCTAAAACAGCTGCGTTACCCATCTTAATTCCGATAAAACAGTTATACACAACTACAGCCCGAACTATTGGAAGGAATTACACCAAATGTGGCAGAAAGCTAGCTTTGGGTACGCAGGTTGTGCTTTCGCTTATTTGGTGTAAATCTGTTAAGTAGTTTTTGAGATATTAAAGGGAAAACAAATTTGTATATCTCTGGCCGCTGCAACTTTGCGATTATTTTGCAAATAAATCACAATTTTTTTTAACGTTTTGCAAATGTGCGTGCGAAAAGAAGCGCTGTAATTGGCTGACTGCAACCTGACTAGAAAGTTGCAGCCACCATATTATTTCACAGGGCACGGTCCCCTGGGGTGAAAATCCTCATTGAAAGTTGCATAAAGGGTCACGGTGAAGGTACCCTGAACTCAGGGGTGCGATATAGGGGCAAATTATGGGTTTAAAATAACTTTGCTTCACCATGCAAGGTATTTGCCAAAATTCACGAATTTGTGCAATTTTTTACAAATTATTCACAAAAATATTTGCAAATGGGAAAACTTTTTGAAAAAAAACACACTGACTCTTTCATACACTAATTAATTCACTCATACATGCACTCAGAGACTCACGCGTCACTCACACACCCACTCATAGACTCACACACCCACTGTCAGACCCCCTCAGACACTAAAACACCCACTCACAGATCCACTGACAGAGACAGGCCCTGTGGCCAATCTGTACTGCGCCCGGCCAAAAGACGTGCGTGGCAGGCGGGTTGGGTGGTTATAAGGGCTAGGCTACAAGGCCTGGCTGCAGGCCAGGCCTTGCGACCGACCCCTCATAACGTATAGTAATTAAAATTACTTTAAGTTAAAAAAAAACATAGAAATTCATTGAAAAAAACAAAGGTTACAGGGATGTTATAGTTAGGTTCTGAATTTACCCGTACAAAACCATAGAAATTCAGCAGTTATAGTTTGAGTTCTTTCAAGTAACTATAACTCACGCCCTAAGGTAACTATAACTTGCGCCTTCGCCATGCACAGCTAATTACTCTACATATTATATTTCATTGATGAGTTCTTGTATGGCATCTTTAATATTATCACTGCAACATTTGCAATAAAATAATTGATAAGAAAACTGTGCATGGCATGGGCGCGAGTTATAGTTACCTTAGGGCGCGAGTTATCTCAAACAAAGTCGGCTTTCGGCAAGAGAGAGTTGTCAAACAGCTCTCACTTGAGGAAAGCAGAGTTTTCACCTGTCTTCCCTGCACACAAATTTGCAGATGAAATCATTGCTACCACACGCAGGGAGGGTCTATAAAAGCAGCTCCCTGCTTGGAAGAGCAATACCGTCTCTCACAGGACGTGGGGAGCCAGCTAGGACCGCAGGGGTCTTCAGGCTCCCCCTGCTTCCCTGTTACACACTCTCTCTCTCTTCCATCCCACGGTGGGATGGAGAGATTGTCACTGCAATGGTCTCTCCATGCAATTACTTCAAAGGGTCAAACTAGCAAGATGTTTGTGACAAATGTTATAGTTACGTTTAAATGCAGAGCAGAACAGGGTCACTTCTGGCCTAATGGTCAAAGTCTTGTACTGTCACTCAGTAGCCTATGGGTCAAATCCTAGTATCACTTGGCAGTGTATTTATGTATTTAATAATATTTTGACTGTTAAAGCTTCCTAGTGATGGAACATTCACATTTCTTTCCAATCACATGCGTCAGTTGAGTGTCATAGGTATGTCTGGAAGCATCATAATAAAGAGTCACCTATGGCCTAAAGATTAAGGTCACAGACCCTCACACTGAACGTTGAGGGTTCTACTCTAGGTGTGCCCCTGGTTATTATCCTTCTTTAATTTCTTTTAAACTTCAAAAGTTTAAAAGGTTCATACTGAAAGGTGACCTCACTCTTTGTAAGTGACAAATATATTTTTTTCTTCTCAATTTGTCCAGAAATATCTCATTCTAGGTATATCATATTTCAAAACCTAAAAAACTCCTTAACTCTCTCCCTCTTACTCTCTTTCTGTTTGTCTCTCAATTTCTCTTTTTCAATCTCTTTCTCCCACTCACAGACCCACTCAGACCCTTATGCACCTACTCATTGACCCACTCAGGAACTCACGCACCCACTCAGACCCACTCAGACCCTCGTGCACCCACTTATAGATTCACTCAGACACTCATGCACCCACTCCCAGACCCACTCATGCACCATTCACAGACCCACTCAGACTCACACACACATACACACACACACAGACCCACCAAAACCCTCATGCACCCACTCACAGACCCACACACTGAAGCATCCTGTAAGACACCGATGCACCACTCTCACACTCAGACACTCTCACAGCCACTCTCAACCCCAGATACACCCTCTCACTCCTATTCTCACACCCTAAAGGGCCATGTGCAGTGTGGGGTTGGCTGCAGGGTCTGACTGCAGACCTGGCCTTGCAGCCAAACCCTGCCTCGCATGGCCAAAGGCCGTGCACGGCGCAAGGTTGGGTGCTTTTAGGGGGTTGGCCCAAGGGCCTAGCGGCGGTGGTAGAATTAATGTACAGTAATGAAAATTACTATACGTTTAAAAAAAAAAAAACATACAAATTCACACAAAAAAACAAAACAAAGGTTACACGGACATTATAGTTAGGAAATAGAATTTAAAAAAACATAGAAATTTACTTAAAAAACCAAAGGTTACAGGAACGTTATAGTTAGGCTCACAATGTAAACATACAAAACCATAGTTATCTCAAGTAACTACAACTCAAGCCCCAAGGTAACTATAACGTGTGCCCTCACCATGCACTGCTAATTACCCCACAAATTATGGCAGTCATAAGACCTTTGATAACTTCATTGATAATATGAATGTAATATTTGTATGGTGCGACTTATAGAATAATAGTTACCTTAGGGCACGAGTTATAGTTACTTGAGATAACTAACTATAACATGTGAATTTCTATGGTTTAAAATGTGAGCCTAACTATAACGTCCCTGTAACCTTTGGTTTGTGAATATATGTACATATATATATTACCAAGTGGCAGGCACCACTAGGTAGTTATATTTAGGACCTAGTTTCTATATTAAAAGAGCTTTTTTACTTGCCTATATCTTTGGTGCCGCTTGACACATGTTCATGAAACTTTCCAAAAACATTTGCCAGTCCCATCGGCTGCTGCCAGGACAGCCACTCTCAACCCAAGATAAGATACACCCTCTCACTCCTATTCTCACACCCTAAAGGGCCATGTGCAGTGTGGCGTTGGCTGCAGGGTCTGACTGCAGACCTGGCCTTGCAGCCAACCCCTGCCTCGCATGGCCAAAGGCCGTGCACGGCGCAAGGTTGGGTGCTTTTAGGGGGTTGGCCTCAGGGCCTAACGGTGGTGGTAGAATTAATGTACAGTAATGAAAATTACTATACGTTTAAAAAAAAAAACATATAAATTCACACAAAAAAAACCAAAGGTTACACGGACATTATAGTTAGGAAATAGAATTAAAAAAAACATAGAAATTTACTTAAAAAACCAAAGGTTACATGGACGTTATAGTTAGGCTCACAATTTAAACATACAAAACCATAGTTATCTCAAGTAACTACAGCTCAAGCCCCAAGGTAACTATAACTTGTGCCTTCACCATGCACTGCTAATTACCCCACAAATTATGGCAGTCATAAGACCTTTGATAACTTCATTGATAATATGAATGTAATATTTGCATGGCGCGACTTATAGAATTATAGTTACCTTAGGGCACGAGTTATAGTTAATTGAGATAACTAACTATAACATGTGAATTTCTATGGTTTAAAATGTGAGCCTAACTATAACGTCCCTGTAACCTTTGGTTTGTGAATATATGTACATATATATATTACCAAGTGGCAGTCACCACTAGGTAGTTATATTTAGGACCTAGTTTCTATATTAAAAGAGCTTTTTTACTTGCCTATATCTTTGGCGCCGCTTGACACATGTTCATGAAACTTTCCAAAAACATTTGCCAGTCCTATCGGCTGCTGCCAGGATGGCCGAGAAAAAGGGGGGTGGGTCCCGAAGTACATTTTCCCAATTAATTTTTCCATGGGGATTTTGAACAGCAATAGCGCAAAAACTACTAGATGGAATTATACCAAATATGGCAGGAAGGTAAGGTCCTGGTCCAGAAACAGCGTTTGTTTGTTTTGGTGCAATTCTGTTCAGTAGTTTTAGAGAAATTAAAGAAAATCCGAATTTGAATACCTAGGAATACAATGGATTTGCGATCTCTTCCGATCTCGTTCAGAGATGTGATTGGCCAACAATACTTCAGCAACAGAAGCCATTGAAAGGTTGGCAGCCATCTTGGGACTTGGTTGACAAAAAGTAAAAAAAAAAAATAAAAAAAAAATAAAATAAAAGAAAAGGGGCTAGGGTACAGACACTCTGACCCCTTTGCTCTGGTGGTGAGGTTCCAAAGGGACCTCCTCTGAGCTAAAAAGCATTTTTTTATTTTATGAGCGGAGTTGCAGTAGAGCCATGGATCCACTGTAAAATAAAAAAAGTAAAAAATAATAAAAAAAAAAAAAAAAAAAAAAAAAAACTTACGCCCGGTCTCTCGTGCTTTGTTACTGTAAAGCCCACAGGTGGGCCTAGTCCCTGGGGCTTATGTTTGTAAATTTGGGGGGGGGGGCTCTTGGCCCCCTCCTGTTGCCCCAGGGACCATGAGCTCCCTACAAGTCCCGCTGTCAAATCAGACGCTTTCATCTCTGTCCCCCGCACGCTTGCAGAGGACCGAGATGAAATGCTTCAGCAAGCACAGAGCTGCTATCAAAGCAGCTTCGTGCTTGCTGAAGCAACGGCACTGCGAAGGAAGCCTTAAAGTACTAGGTGGTTGGATTAAATTTATAGTAATGAAAATTACTGTACGTTAAAGAAAACATAGAAATTCACAGCAAAAAACAAAGGTTACAAGGTCGTTATAGTTGGGAAATAGAACTGAAAAAAACATAGAAATTCAAATAAAAAAACCACAGGTTACAGGGACGTTATAGTTAGGCTCACATTTTAAACACACAAAACCACAGAACTTCACCAGGTATAGTTAGAGCTATGTCAAGTAACTATAACTCGTGCCCGAAGGTAACATTAACTTGAACCCTCACCATGCACTGCTAATTAAACCTCAAATTACAACACTCATGACATCTTTGATAATATAATTGATAAAGTCATTGTAAGATCTGCAGTAAAATGATTGCTCAGTTACCGTAGGGCCCGAGTTATAGTTAGGACCATTGAAAAGAGGGGGGCCTGGGGGGGGGGGGGGATGAGGGGCGGGGGCTGGAGTCCCAAAATACTCTGTGTCTATGGGGATTTTGCATTCTTAAGACATGGCTACAGCCTGAACTGCTGAAAGGAATGACACCAAATTTGTCAGGAAGCTAAATTTTGGTCCGCAGATTGTGCTTTGTCTGGTTTGGTGTAAATAGGTTTAGAGTTACTCAAGGTTATAAAATATAGATATATAGGGATTGGCTGGTGGACACCTGACATAAAAGTTGCAGCCGCCATTTTGTTTGTCGCATCAATTGGAGGATGGGAAAAAAAGGACAAAAACACATAAGGGGTCAGAATACAGATATCCTGACCACATAGGACACAGATAGGGGTCCATTAGGGACCCCTCATGAGCAAACAATTGATCAGCATGGCCCATAGTGTGAATATGCAGTGGATCCTGAGAAGATTGGTAAAAAAACACCCACCGCATCCAACCCCGTGCGCAGCTATGGTTTGAGAGCACATGGGAGGATTGGCCAAAGGCCAGGTCCTGCAGCCAACCCCGCAGCACATTGCAAAAGGCCATGAGCGTCAATGGTTATATTAACGAATGTGTTAAAGAAAACATAGAAATTCAATGAAACAAACAGATTAAAAAGGCCATTATAGTTAAGTTTTACCTGTTAAAAGCCATAGAAATTCAGCAGTTATAGTTATACTTATTTGAACAAAGTATTACTCGTGCCGGAAAGTAACCTTAGGCAACGAGTGATAATTTTTTAACATAAATATAACTATAAGTATAATTGTAACTGCTGCGTTTCTATGGATCCTGAACGCCAGAGGTGCTGCTGACATGGCATGACCGCCCATCAGCACCTTGAATTACAGTAATCATTTACTCGATTAAAACAAGTAGACACACTCAAAAACAGTGAAAGGTATATATCTTTCACCTCTTTTCGAGTGCTACTCCTTACTTTGAACAGATGATTACTGTAATTTATATAGTGACTGGTTTAAAGAGGGGAAGAAGGCGGCACAAGCAATGTTTAGTGAAGCAAGTGACACCCCGGATGGAGCTGACGCAGGGACTGGACCGAGAGGTACGGAGGCCAATGAGGATGTGCACACTAACCTTAAAAAGCTGGAGAGGTTACATAAGAACAGGGTGTCAAAATGGTGGGAGAGCAGATAGTTACAAAAGTACCTCAAAGCGGGATGTATACTAAGGGAGTTACGCATTATGATAGACACAACCTTTGAGAACCTCTATCAGGACATGCTAAAGGAAAGGGCTGAAAACAATGCAGAGTCCTCTAATAGAATCATGGCCATTTTGATTAAATATGCAGAGATTTGTCAAAATAAAATATTACAGGACATAGAGACACTCAGGCAAGAACTTAAAAGTCACCCTGAACAAGAGTTGATTAACAGTGGGGGGGCGTGGCCAGCAGCCGATGAAGCTGCACGCGTGAGAGCAGAGCTCCGGAGCCGAGAACGGGGCCTGGGAAGTATCCTGCCTTAAACAAAGCCCAAAACTTAACTAAAAGCAGCCCCAACAATTGGGGACCCCGGTGTAGAAGTCTGAGAGGTGCCATCGCCCAAGAAGAGTCGTACGGAAAAGAAAAGAGTTACGAGCTATACCACGCGCAGATCTCAAAATGGTGGCCGCACCGAGAAACTCACATTGCACCAACTCCCCGGCAGAAGAAGGAAAGATGGTTCGACTCGGGGAATAATAGAAACGGCAACAGAAGAATTACGGAACAACTATGAAATCCAGGTGAGAGCGCAGAGTCGGGCAGATCGGGCCAGAAGCAAGGGGGAAAAGAGCTCGAACGCCGGGGCGGAGAGTCGCGCCGCGAACAACTAGCCCAGCGAAAGCACTAACCAAGAACACTTACCCACGTCAGTGCCTTGACATAGTCAAACGCCCTCCACCATGCACACAAGGAGCCACATCAGAGAAACTAAAGCGTGAACCCTTCCCTCGCACATACTCGCCCGCCAAACTTCGCCAATCAACCTGGGGCAGGAAAGACGTAGCGACCATCACCCCTGGACCTCCGGTGACTCACACACAGAGGCCCTCCGCGAGCAAGAACCAAATTAGCGCGCAAACACCAACAATTAACTAGAGACCAGGGGGACGCAGTGATCATCGCCCACTGGACCACTGGAGACTCACACGCAGAAAGCTATCCTCCTGTAGAGGCCTGCACTGTGCCTGAACACGGCAAAGATCACAGCGGCGAGGAACGGGATGCAGAGAGCCCCCCCTGCCATAGATTGAAATCATTGACCAATAGTCCCTGGCCTTGAACTACACCACAATTGAATCACCTGGCAGCAACACCCATTCACCTGGGTTCTGGACAGCTGCATTGACCGGGGGCCTTTCCCTTCCTTTTTTCTCCTCCCACACGCCGCTCAACGATAAGGAAAGGTGGCTCAACTCGGGGAATAACAGAAACGGTGAAAGAAGAATTACGGAACGACTATGAAATCCAGGTGAGAGCGCAGAATCAGGCAGATCGGGAGCCAGAAGCAAGGGGGAAAAGAGTTTGAACACCGGGGTGGAGAGTCGCACTGCGAACAACTAGCACAGCGAAAGCACTAACCAAGAACACTTACCCCCGTCAATGCCCTGACATAATCAAACGCCCTCCATAACGCACACAAGGAGCCACATCTGGGAAACTTAAGCGTGAACCCCACCCAGCACATACCCACCCACCAAGCTTCGCCAATTAAGCCGGGGCAGGACAGACGTAGCGACCATCACCCCCGGGCCACCGGAGACTCACACACAGAGGCCTTCCACGAGCAAGAACCAAGTTAACGCGCAAACACCAACAATTAACCAGAGACCGGAGGGACGCAGCGACCATCGCCCACTGGACCACTGGAGACCCACGCGCAGAAAGCTATCCTCCTCCAGAGGACTACACTGTGCCTGAACACGGCAAAGTTTACAGCGGCAAGGAACGGGATGCAGAACGCTCTCCCCGACATAGATTGAAATCATTGATCAATAGTCCCTGGACTTAAACCACACCACAACTGAATCACCTGGCAGCAGCAACCATTCACCTGGGTCCTGGACAATTGCATTGACCGGGGACCTTTCCTTTTTTCTCTTCCCACACGCCACCCAACGATAAAGACAGCAAAATGGGCAAACCCAAAAACGAGAGGGACAAGACCAAGAGGAGCCGATGTCCAATAAGACGCCCGGACAACCTCTTCATCCGGATCCCAAGACCACACCAACTCAACAAGAAACAACCCTGGACACGCTCCTGCAGGCTATAAGAGAATCTCGTGAAGCCCTTGAACAAAAAATAGATAATCTAACCGTGGACTTATCACTACTACGAGACGACCATCGCAAATTAACAGAAAGGGTAGGAACTGCAGAGAAAACACTAAAATTGGTGACGTCAACTCAAAAAACATCAACCATAGAGACGGCCGAGCTCACAACTAGAATGAAAACACTGGAGACCAGAGCAGAGGATGCGGAAAACCGTTCCCGCAGGAACAACCTGAGGCTAGTCGGAGTGCCGGAGGGATTGGAGCCACAGCAAACATGGAAATTTTCTTAGAAAACTGGCTCAAAGACACCATCCCTTCTGAAGGCTTATCACCGAAAGAGCCCACAGGGTCCCAGGCAGACCCCCTCCACCAGGAACCAGACCTCGCCCAATCATAGCCAAACTACTGCACTTTAAAGACAGGGTCTATATCCTCTCACAAGCCCGCAAAATAGGGGAAATCACACTAAATAATCAGCGCATAATGATATCCCCCGACTTCACCAGGGAAACCCTGTCCCTAAGGGCCTCATATAATGACTGTAAACGCACCCTGCGCAAAAAAGGCATTAAATATGCAATGCTATTCCCTGCTAAACTGAGAGTCGAACACGAAGGCAAGACACACTTTTTCTCAACCCCTCAGCTAGCAGGAGACTGGATGGAAACTCTTAACTTCACACCATCAAGCACACAGAGTAAGCCCTCCCGGGCAGCCAGCAAGAGACGAGGAAGGTCCTCCAATAGAGTATTGGTTACAACACCCCCCAGACACCAATCCTTACAGGAAATGCGTGAGGCGATAGACATAGCAGCAACCCTGAGCAAAAAATAAACCACTTGACTCACAAGCATCAGGAGACGCCTCAGACCACGACTCAAGCTGTGGGAGCTTCTCTGTCTCTTCACAAGACACCTGCACTGACCTCCCAAAAGTCACCCCCAGAACAGCAGAAGAAATCATCTAATAACTCTTGAATTGGTCACAGAACTTTTAATCTACCACTTGAACCTCAATAGCAAACGGCCTTATCCGAGAAGAACTCGTCACGCAACCATAAGTAAATAATAAACTTTGAACAATCCACCAAAGGCTATAGCTATACCTCTACCGGGACCGACCTAGAGTGTAAGCTCTCGGCTCTGGCGCACCTCCCACCACCAATAGGTGATAAGACAAGTTAAATGGTTTGGACGGGGAAAGTTTTAATAACCGGTCCTGGGGAGAGGGAGTTGGGGAAAGTTTTTGTTATTATCGGGGAGGGAATAACTCATGCACACACAACCACAATAGTTGGAGGAACTCAAACCAACCATAGGCCACTAAACATGATCTTGCATTCTGCAGAGCACACATCTAACCCTGTCAAAGTAACACAGATCAATCTAGCCGATGACGACACAGTATAAAATAATAACCTGGAATGTAAGAGGTCTAAATAATATGTCCAAACGTTACAAAGTTCACAACTACCTCAAGCGTAGAGGAATCCACGTAGCCCTGCTACAAGAAACCCACCTCACCGAACAAGAAGTCAAAGCCCTTAACAAAAGATGGAGGGGCCAAATAATAGCCACTAACTATTCCGCTTACGCCAGGGGGGCACTGATATGGATTCGCCCTGGAGTTCCCATACAAATACTTCACAAGAGCATTGATAAAGAGGGAAGGTACGTGGTGATAAAGGGGAGACTAGGGGGAAGAGAAATAACTATAGGAAGTATATACGCGCCAAACTATGAACAAAGTACATTTTTGGACAGACTGTCACTAGAAACAGGCCCCCTACTGGCTGGCAATAATATAATAGGGGGGGAGTTCAACTGCACAACTCCTTAGACAGATCACACCCTCCAATATCACAATCCCAATCACTGAAAACTGCAAAGCATTTCGTAGAATGGCAGCAACACTGGCAATTAATAGATAGCTGGAGAACAACTAACCCTCAGTCAAGGGATTACTCATACTACTCACAAGTACACGACCTACACGTTAGACTCAACACCATTTTGGTGTCTCCCGAAATACAGAGCGACATGACTGCAGCCGAATACCTTAGTAGAACGATATCAGACCACAACCCCCTGTTAACCACTCTATCCTGGGGCAGAGAAAAGCCCACAATACCAACATGGCGCCTTAGAGCAGAAATGCTCGAAGACGAAGCGTTTAAAAACACACTACATACAGCCATAGAAGAATTTTTTTAAATCAATGACGGAACCGCATCTACTAGATCCATTGAATGGGAGACTTTTAAAATAGTGATCCGGGGCAAGTGCATTGTCGAAAACATAGGCGTCCGAAAATCAATAGAAACAGAACTTGTGCAATTGGAAGAATCTCTTAGAGACCTAGAAAGTAGGTACCCCACACAACCCGACCTACACCCCACGCTGGTGACCACCAGGACAAAAATCTGCGCAGCAGGTACCAAACTTGCTCGCTTTGACTACAAACAATATCTAACTAGACAACACGCAGAAGGGGACAAAGCTAGCGCTCTACTAGCCTGGCTTGCGCAACCCCCCAAAAAACAAACCACCATAGTCGAAATTGAGAATTCACAAGGCACACAGATATATACCCAAAAAGAGATAAACGCCGTCTTCCATGATTACTATGCCAATCTCTATGCGCCCCCCTTAGAAACATTGACCACCACCCAATTACACAAATTGGAAGCCCTCCCTGCCCCCAGCCTAACTCCAGAAATAAAGTCTTCCCTAGCGCTACATATAACAATCTCCGAAATAAAAGCAGCCATCCAAAGCATGGCAAGGGGCAAAGTTCCAGGAGCAGATGGACTCCCATTAGAATTTTACCGCCAGTATCAAGACCTGCTAGCCCCCCAACTCTGCACACTATACTCAGAAGCTTGGAATAGCAATACCCTACCTCAATCGACTAACGTAGCTATTATGATCCCATTGCTGAAACCAGACAGACCCGCTAATGACGTCCGTTCCTACCGCCCCTTATCCATGCTTAACATAGACTACAAAATACTTAGCCGTATCTTAGCAGACAGACTGCTCCCACACATGACCTCATTGATACATCAAGACCAATCGGGCTTTATACCCAAACGCAGCACATCCCAGAATATTAGACGCCTTACATCAATACTTCACTCCTTGCCCCCAAACATACCTAATGCAGCAATCATTTCGGTTGATATAGAGAAAGCATTCGATAGTCTGAGGTGGGACTACCTAGAACAAGTCATGCTGAAAATGGGACTGGGGGAAGGGTTCGTAAAATGGACCAAACTACTATATACTAATCCCACTGCAAGAGTAAGAACCGGCAACTATATATCCCCCCCACTACAGGTTGGAAGGGGTACTAGGCAAGGGTGCCCACTGTCCCCCCTTCTCTTCGCAATTGCAAAAGGACCACTAGCTCAAATGGCCAGAACCGGCTCCTATTATAAAGGTACCCAAATTAACAACTGGACCCATTACATCGCTTTATACGCAGACGACATGCTACTCTTCCTACAAAACTTAGAGACGGAACAACAAGGGGCCATGAGTATGCTAGATAATTACAGAGCTGCCTCCGGACTCCGGATTAACTGGAGGAAGTCAGCCATCTTTCCACTGCACGCTAACACCTCAGAACACGCCAACACAAGAGGTCTTCCATGGTCCCCCAACACCTTTAAATATCTAGGAGTAAGGATCTATCACTCAGTAAACGACCTACTAGAAGGGAACATACAGAGAGCTCTTAGAGGGATTAGATCTAGCATGCGCTTCTGGGAAACACTGCCATTAACAGTCACGGGCAGAATTGCCCTCCTCAAAATGATAGTGTTGCCTAGGTTATTATACTATTTCTCAACAATCCCACTTATAATCCCGAAATCAACATTCAAAGAAAGAGACCATGTCAACCACCTTCATATGGGGCCAGAGCAGACATAGAATAGCATTACACACTCTCCAAAGACCCACAGCCGAGGGTGGCTTAGCAGCCCCGAACATGGAAATGTACTACTGGGCAGGCCAACTACAATGGATTGCAAAACTGCTATGCAACCCCCCAAACACCACCGAACTGAGCATCCCTTTAAACTGCCCTATAGACAAAATAATGGGAATTCTATTGAACCTCTGGAAATCCAAATCCAAAGATAAACTACCGGTGGAATGGGAATCGTCCAAACACTGCTGGTCCCAATACCTAAAACACGCACACATCAAAACTCCATATACACCGGAAATCCCACTGTCTTGCTTGTCTAATATTTCAGGGAAACAAGTTATCCCAGGTCTCAACAAATTGATGTCTAATAACATTACTAAATTAGGAGACCTATACAATGAGGGGAAAATGCTCACCTACACTGAATTACAGAACCAATACAACCTTCCCCCCGGCTTATTCATCACCCACAATGCCATCATTAAAATTGCCCACAAAGCTTGGAAAACAGGGACCCTCGAACCCCCGCCCATAACGGTTGTAAAATAATTTGTACAATAGGGGACCAAAAAGGAGTAGTATCAGGAATATATAAAACACTACAAGCTAGCACGCGCCTACCATTAGTAAAACTTAAATCCAAATGGCAAACAGATCTGGGCATCACGTAGGATGAAACTCAATGGGACCAGATCATATCACGCATCTACCCAGTATCCAGAAATGCCAGGTTCAAAATAATAAATCTGTACATCTTCCACAGAGCTTATTTAACACCACAAATGATCTTTAAAATCTATGGTACAGATAACGCAAAATACCATAGATGCGCTGAACCTACAGCAGGCTTTTTACATATGCTCTGGAACTGCCCTCACCTAAATGCATTCTGGGAAGGGATCTTTGCAAAAATATCAGCCTGCACTGAAAGATCACTGCATAATTCTCCAACTGCGGCCTTATTGGGGGATTTCCCAAGGCCATCAGCTTTTAAAATATCCAACAAGTTCATAGATCTAGCCCTAATTCTAGCCAGACGTGAAATCACCTCAAATTGGAAATCCCCAGCGGGTCCACAACTAATCAGATGGCAAAACACAGTCGAGAAATGGGCAGATGTGGAAGGATCAGTTCTAATGCGCAAAGCAATCCGAGAACAAAGACCTAGGGAAGACACCATACAATGGGACTCAATTCTGGAGAAATTTAAATCACCAGAAACATCCACCATAGAAGCAACTGTAACTACCCCGGACGCTGACACAGACTCAAATGCAGAACCTGAACAATAAAGCTCTGCGAATGATAAGAAAGGGAAAAAGGAAAAAAAAAAAAAGAATACAACAGCTGAAACCACTGAGACTCGCCAACAGAGAACTATATCACAAAATTAGAATTGCATGAGGGGAGGGAGGGGGGTTTAGTTATATAATGTAGAGTAATCAATATATCATTTTTACTGTTATGTTGTAAACTTTAATAAAATATTATTAAAAAAAAAAAAAAAAAAAAAAGTTGATTACCAGTGCAGAGAAAAAAATGAAGGGGCGTCTACTAAAATATGAACAATTCATTAAGGACACAAAAACTATTAAATTCAAGCGTGTTAAACTGGACTACCAGTGGAATTGAGGGGTTACATACTGAACAAGAACTGATTTTCATACATGGTTTGGATGTACACGGGAGCCTCACCACACCATTTAGACATAAGTCTTTTTGTCCTGTGATGCTGAGAGTAGATGTTTTCTCAGAACTGGTAAGATTTGAAGGATCTATAACACAAGGTCCAATCTCCTAAGGGCCATAAACACAGAGTGGGGTATTGCCAGTTGATTGACAAACTCAAATCTAGTGACATGAGAGGAGGTGGGAGGAACGGAATGCTGCAATAAAATGCAGGCAGCTACAAGCCTAAACCTCAAATCTAGACCAGATGTGGTAATTCTGCAAGCAGATAAGGGGGGTAAATTGATCCTCTGGCTGTTGTCTTTATACATGGAAGAGGTAATGTGATAGTTTAATGATGTGGAGTGCTTTTGTAGGTCCAACAGAGAAGAGGTGCACATTGTGCAATCAGCATATCATATCAAACTTGGTGAATCGCATAGGTAAGGGTTGTTAAGCCAGGAGGAATATGCATACTTGAAGGTTGACTTCCTGGTTATACCAATTTTTAGATTGAGCGTAAGCGTTCAACCTTGTGTATACTTTTAGTACGCTTCTTATGGCTTAAAGAGATTTCATTTATTGGTTGCAGTGTCCTTTAAAAATTCTTGCTCGCTAGGTCAGTTCTGCCCTTTTCTCCCTCCTTTGACTGTTTCAAAGCAGTGACCAACTTCTGTATTATTCTACTTTGGTTTCTTTATTTGTTGCTGTGACAGACTATTTTTGTTATTTCTTTAGTGCTCCTGATTCACTGGGGGTGTTTTAGGCTTGTAGCTGCCTGCATTTTATTGCAGCATTCCGTTCCTCCCACCTCCTCTCATGTCACAGACATTTGTTTTGGCTTTATTCCAGGTCTGTCCTCATTTACCTCTGGCTCATAAAATAAGCTTATTTTACAAAAGAAACACCTGGTTGTTTAGCTCACTGCTCACGAAACCCACAATATGTCCTTTCTGGTAGAATGTAGCTAAACCTAGAAGCAATGATGTGAAATTTGCTTAGCCTCGCATCTCGAGTCTCTCTCTACAGAATCCCTCCGTGCCAGCACTCACGACATCGCACACAGGGTATTGCTTATCTCCTTTACTGGGGCCATAAATCTTCTTAGCCTGCTCTGCTTGTTGAAAAGCAAGGCAAGAATACTTGCAAGACTTTTCATTCTGTTAAAATAAAAATAAAATACTTTTCCAGCCTTATTTTCCAATTTCTGTTCAGACATTTACACAACGCGAGACAGTGTAGTCATTTCGTCTCTCCTCAAGGGCTTATGATTTTTGATGTCAGTAGCCGCCAGTGACCACCAAAACATGGCAAGAAAAGACGAAATTATGAGACAGATTTGATCAATTTATTTGGCAAGAAAAGTCAAGTTCTGAATTTACAATGCCAATAAGCACTAACACGAGAAAATGAGAGACCTATTGAATTGCAAATGTTTGTTTACTTTATACCCAAAGTTCACCAAGATACTGATGTTCCCCCTGGGCGGCCAATAATATCAGCCATAGGAAGTGTGTTTGAGAGTACATCTAGATACATTGATTTCTTCCTACAGGAACAAGTACAAAACGTATCTTTATACATATAAGACACTGATGATTTTTTAAGTTTTAAGGCGCATCTATGACAGGCATGGTTAGATAATTTAGTTGTCATTACCATGGATGTAACCATAGTGTACACAAGTATTTCTCACCAAGATAGGCTACACAGAGTAGAGTACTTTCTAGATGGTAGACCTATCACATTTTAGCACACTCAAATGCCCCTAATGATGATTTATTGGTGTTTACACAACAATTTCTTTTTGGTAGACAAATCTGTGTACAGACAAGTCAGAGGGACAGCAATGGGCACTTGCTCCACCCTCAGCTATACAAATCTGCATATGGGCTAGTGAGAGGTACAGATATTGCATCACAGTTTGCCAAAGAATGGACAGACAATGTGGTACTGTGGACCCACTTCATTCATGACATGTTCGCCCTTTGAAGAGGTACGGAGGCTGATGAAAAAGTATTCACTGATACACTGAATGATAACAATTTAAATTTGCATTTTACTTCCACTATTAGCCACAAGTAGGACTACTTTTTAGACCTCACTGTATTGGTGGAGAAAGGGAAGATCCACACGAAAGTGTACAGAAAACCAACTGCAGGCAAATCAGTTTTGCATGCTCAACGTGTTCACCCCACCAAGCTAAAGTTCAGTGTATCTTATGCTGAAAATTCGAGAATGAAGCATCACTGTAGTGATGAGAACCAATTGAAGGAGGACCAGGAGGAGCTGAGTCAGCAATTCTTGCAAATAGGGTATAATCAGGAGATGATCAGCGCAGCAAAACAGTGCAGCAACACACAAAGTTAGTTTGGTGAAGAGGGAGACTTGACTTTTCATGCTACAAGGCAAGTAACAAAAGTCTGACCATGAGCTGAGATTGATCACAGGGTACTGCAGGGAACATCACAGTTTAAGAAACATCTTGACACAACACTGGCACCTTATTAGAAGTGACCTTGTGATAGAACACACATTACACAATAGGCCACTGATGACATTTCCTACAGCAAGACATTGCAACAAGATTTAGTGGTGAATGCCCCGAAATGTCTGCCACTTGTAGATAATTGAGTGGCAATTGGGGTTCCAAAAAATGCCACAACTGTAAGGCCTGTTGGTTTGCAGTAAAACCCACAGGAATCACTATGCCTTTACATGATGCTAAATATAAGATCCGAGGTGCATTTCACTGCAAGAGCGATTATGTGGTGTACATTTTGTGATGCACATGCCCCAAAATTTATGTTGGAAGCACCATCTTGAAGGTACACAAAAGGGTCATTCAGCACATCAGGACTATTAGAAACAAGGACCAGAACGAGAGAGACACAATAGTGATTAGACTACTCTCAGTTATTTTTTGGTAGACTCGGTACTGCATAACATCAGTGGTACCAATAGAGATAAGAGTTTACGAAGACTTGAGTCCAGATGCCTGAATTTAAACAGTAAGGCTCCTGCGGGGTTACAAATGGAGGAAGAACTGAATGTACATTTGTAGTGGTATGATTAGACAAAGGCCTCTTTCTCTATCTGACAGCAATTGTTTTTCTACATTGTTTTAGAGTTGAAGGTTAAAGGAATACAGTCACTTGACCACAGAAGAGTCTTTGATATATGGTCTGGGCACGCATTAGCTAATGGGGTATGGCAAGTCAAGAGATCATGCCCTGCAGGACGTTCACATTTGGGGCAATGAAGAAACGAACTGATTACCAACTAGGGAAGTCATTTGATTAACTCGAGTGTTAATTGAAATACAACGCATCATGCATTTCAGACATTTTCAACACAATTTTCTTTTAATTATGCTTTTCCATTTGTTTGCTTTTTGTTATGTATTTGACGTTAAATACTTTGAGCTGTATCCTTAATTTTGCTGAAATGTGAGGCGGATCAGAAATATCGGCGTGAAGTCCGTTTTAAACAATCAATTCATAGTAACTCTTCTGTGTTTGGTAAATCAAGCACTCAAGTGGTGTTCAAGATTGTTTTTTAAATAGAATGTTGAAAATGGCATATATATGTTTCAGCAATGATCTCACCAAAGAACAAAAATATATTTCTACTACGCAAACCATCTCATATACTACCTGAGGAAGGTGGAAGCTGAAACGTTGTAGAAGAAATATATTTTTGTTCTTTGGTGAGATCATCTGTTTGTCACTTCTTTCTTGGATATGACATTTTCTTGTGACTCACTGCATCCTTTGGAATCCAGATTTGTGCCCTGGCTGGCTGTTGTTTTCTTGTGATCCTTCATCTTCTAGTGTGTACGTGTATGTGTGTGTGTGTGTGTATATATATATATATATATATATATATATATATTTTTTTTTTTTTTTTTTTTTTTTTTTCCCCCACTGAAAAAAAGGTTACAGGGACATTATTCTGAAATGACAAACACATAGAAATTCAGCAGTTAGAGTTAGAGTTCTTTCAGCCAACTATAACTCATTCCCTAAGGACCTAACTATAACATCCCTGTAACCTTTGTTTTTTTTTATTGCAGCCCCCCTCCCAAGGCCGATCTCAGACCCAAGCACACATCCCCAGGGCCCAGTCTATACATTTATTAATTTTTTTGGGGGGGGGTGCATGACCCCCGTCTCCAGGCTGATCTTGGCCCCGGGGACCCTATTCCCCATGGCCCAGGCTAATTATTTTTGTTTTTGGAGGGCCTCCCTCTCCGGGCCAATCTCAGCCCAGGGTACCCGATTCCTCGGGCATGGCCTAAATATTAATTTATTTCTTTTTGGTGGGGGGGGGGGGGGGGGAAGGCGTGTGGCCTCCCTCCCCAGAGCCGATCTCAGCCCAAGGGGACCCTCGGACCTGGCCCGGCCTATACATTTATTTTTTATGGGGGGGAAGGGCCTCCCTCTCTAGGGCAATATTGGCCTCAGGGACCCCATCCCCACCTTCTGTGGGAGCCAGCATTGCTGTCACAGACAGGGAGCTACTAAAAGCAGCTGCCTCTCTGTGAGAGCAATTATTTCCTCTGCCTCCTCGTCTGCATCTTTGCAGGCTAGGAGACAGAGGAAATCTCTATTCCGATGAAGGGACAGCTGTTTGACAGCTCTCCCTTTATTGGACCGGAGTGTTTGCTCTGGCTTGGCTGCAGCTTCAAAGCTGCAACCAAGCCACCACAAACAGACAGTCCCCAGTGGCTCCATGAGGGGGTCTGTGGGCCCCCCTCCGACGTGCATAGCCCCAGGGAGGTGGAAGTCCCCGGGGCTGTAAGTGGTCCAAAACTGCCCCCATTTCTCTTTTTTACAGTGTGCCCCGGGGAGGTGGTGGTCCCTGGGGCTGCAGGGGCGTGCGGCCTCCCGCTCATCATTAAAGGAATGCCCTGGGGAGGTGGTGGTTCCCGGGGCTATGAGGGGCCATGCACCAACCCCCACGCATAGTAATTATGTTGGCCTCGGGGAGGTGGTGGTCCCCGGGTTGGGGGAACAGCCTCCAACATAGATGTAAATGGTAGCCGCAGGGAGGTGATGGTCTCCGGGGCTACAGTGGGGCCTTGTAGCCCCCACATAGATTTAACAATAGCCCCAGGAAGGTGGTGATACCAGGACTGCAGGGGGACTACACCAAAAAATGCTACACAAAAAATGCCCCTGTGACCTGTGATCTAGGGGCTTATTAGAAAGCAAGTGCAAGAGCCCACGCTTGTTTTTTCAACATTTTCCTGCAAATTTGCGACAACGTCATGAATTTGTGGGGAAAAAAATGTTTTCATGCTTTTTTGCTCTGGTGGGGTCCCCTCTGGCACCCCAGCACCAGAGCTAAAGCGTCAGGATGACTTTACCTAGGCCCCTTGTTTTTTGTTTTTTTACAAGTTTTTAGTGGGACTCAGCTCAAGCCAAGTATCAAGATGGCTTCCAACACTTCCTGGTTTGAAGTGTTGGCAGCCAATCAATGTTGTGCCTTTGCCATGCACAGACTCTTAATCTTCGCAAAGTTGTTGTGGGCAGAGATATATAAATTTGTTTTCCCTTTAATACCTCAAAAACTACTGAACAGATTTACACCAAATAAGACAAAACACAATTTGTGTACAAAAAGGTAGCTTTCTGTTACATTTGGTGTAATTCTGTCCAGAGGTTCAGGCTGTAGTCATGTCTAAAGGTTCAACGGGAATTAAGATGGGTAATACAACTTTTTTGCCTCCCTCGTTTTCTCAGCCCCCGGTTGACAGATCACCCTGAAACTTTCTGTGCGAACAAGAATCATGTGGCACTTTTTTGGGGAACATTTTGAGAAGAATCGTCAAATGGTGGCAAAGATATAGCAAGTCAAAAAACACTTTTTCCGTCAGGGAGACCAGATCCTCGGGGCCTGCGCATGTTCCCAACATGTCCACACCAGGCAGCTCCAAAACTCCAATAGATATACCAAAGAGCCTGAGAGAGTCCAAGTGGGGGAAAAGGGGATTAGGTAGGCAACAGCTGGGAAGGAGACCTGTAGGAAGCAAGAGGTTAAACAACACAATGTCAAGATATAATCACATTGACTTTCAATAGACTATGGTTCTAAGAATTCTTATACTGTAATCATGGATAACTTAGGACATGACTATAACTAGGCCTCAAGAAATCTAGGTACCTGGAAAAATCAAGAATGGGTTAATACAATGTTTCATTTGAGCTTTTCAGGAAATATCATAGACTGTCTAGAATACAAGAACCTTCTTCAAAATAGTTTCAGAATAAACATCACATTTTTACAGGAGGACAAAGGTTGAACATTCCATGAAAAAACAACCGGAAATGTAATAGGAGCTGAAATAGCCCAAAGAATGCAACACTTTGAATTAAGCGTTTTGAGAAAACCAAAAGCTCAGGATAAATGTGTGCACCTCAACCAACACTGCACACCAAAGTATTCAATGCCGTGAAAAGATCGCACGCACAGCCGATCTGAAAATCAAGAGTTTACTGCCAGCAAAGATTTGCGCACCTTGCTGCCGATTCGAAGTTTCACAATGCTAATGTCATGAAATGATCGCGCAGACTGCCGATCTGAATGTCAAGAGTTTTCATGTCAGGAAATGAATTGCGCACCTTGCCGATTCGAAATAAACAATGCAAATATCATGAAATGATCGCGAACACTGTTGCCGATCTGAATGTCAAAGTTAAACGTCAGGAAATGAAGCGCACATCTTGCCGATTCGAAATACCCAATGCAAATATAATGAAATGATTGCGCACACCGTTGCCGATCTGAATGTCAAAGTTAAATGCCAGGAAATGAATCGCGCACCTTGCCGATTCGAACAAGAATATGTAAATGTCATGAAAACACAATCACGCACACAAGGAGTTTCACAACTAGGCCCAAAAACTCGAATGTCTTTGAAAACGGGGGCCAGGGGCCCAGCCCAACCTCCGCCTTACCGCCCTGCTAAAGGATCATCAGTATAATGATGGCAGGCCTGGAAATATCATTGTAGGCCTCCGGAACCGGAGCTCAGGAAGTTGCTGCTGCTCTACACCGGGACCTCTGAATAGTGAGCATGTGGGGCTGAGCTGACTCCCTTATATAGTGTCAAGCCCAGCCCACAGACCACACCCAGTCATGGGGCAGAGAAAGCTTCTAGAAGGTCCTAGAAAGGGACCACACCCTGACACACTCGGTAAGCCTGCAGCAATACCTTGCAAATGAACAGTTATTACAAACATCATTAATAGTGGTTTTCAAGGTTAAAATCTGCAATGCAAAAGGTTAACAAACTGCATATAAGCATAATGCATGAATTATGCCTTTGCATAAAGACTGGGTTTTTGCATTTTAGTCGCCCATAGAGCGTGCACTGTCCCGATGTTGACATTTTCTAATAACATGGTCCTAACTACAACTACCCAGTGGGGACGGCCACTAGATAATATATTAACTGTATATAACTACATATAGCTACTATATATAACTAACTAGTGGCACATGCCACTAGGCAGGTATAGTTAGGACCATGTTTCTCATGTTTCTATTAAAAAAAAGCTGTTTTTTGCTTACCTGTATCTTTGGCGCTGCTTGATGAATCTTCAGGAACTTTTCCCCAAAAAATGTTGTCTGGAAAGTTTTGGGGTGATCTGTCAAGCCAGGGCCGAGATAAAGGGGAGGTGAAATTTAGAGTGTTTTCAATGTTAATTCCCACAGCTAAAATTGAACAGGGCTAATGCAAAAAACAATGGATGGAATGACACCAAATTTGGCAAAAAAGGTAGCTCTTGGTTCAGAAAGAGCCTTTTTTGGTATTTGGTGTAAATCCATTACGTAATTTTTGAGAAATTTAAGGAAATCCAAATGTGTATGTCTAGGGATGCAAAGAATTCACGATCCCTTCTGATATCGTGCTGAGATCCGATTGACTGCCAACATTTCAACAAGGAAGTTGGCAGCCATGCTGGGACTCTGCTTCAGCCGAATCCCAGAAAAAAAGAATAAACAAAAGGGGCCAGGGTCTGAGCACCTTGACCCTTAAGCTCAGGGATAAAGAGCATTTTTTAAATTTTAACCACAGAATCGCGATGTGTGTGTGTGTGTGGGGGTCGCAAATCCGAGGTCAAAATTAACAAAAGAAGAAAACTAGTGTTGGCTCACAGGCCTGTTTCTAAATAAGTCCCAGTTTGGCCCAGGTCCCAGGGCCACTGTTTGTCTTTTAATATGGGGGGATTCCTGGCCCCTCCACAGCCCCGGGAACCACCACATTCCCGGGACAATTAATGTCATTTATGCAGGGGCATGCCCCCTGCGCCCTGGAGACCACCCACTTCCTTGGGGCAAAATGTTTGTGAATTGTGTGGGGGAGGTTGTCAGCCTTCCCCACAGCCCTGGGACCACCACCTCCCAGCTGCTTTATTTTACTGACCAGGGCTATATAGAAATTAATGATAGGAGGTCTGTTTCAGACCCCTGGATCCCCAGGGACCTCCACCTCCACAGGGCATTCTTGGTTGGAGGGGGGCCATGTGGCATCCCTTCACGAGCCGCTGAAAGCCCTGGGGCCTGCCACCCCCCAGGGCCGGCTCCTGCTTTGCTTCAGGTTGCCTACCCCCAAGACATAGCTGTTTGCTGAGGCTTGGCTGCAACTTTGAAGCTACAGCCATGTAGTAGCAAACACTCCAGCTGCTAACAGCAGGACCTGTGAAGCAGGTCTTGCTGTCAGAAAGTGGAGCTTTCATCTCCGTTCCCTGCATGCAGGTATGCGTGCAGTTAACAGAGATAAAAGGTGTGCTTCAGCAACTACTGAGCTGCTGCTTAAAGCAGCTCCTTGGTTGCTGAGGCAAAGGGCCTGTGGGGGAGGCTTCCCCCGCAGTCCTAGATAGCCCATAAAGGGCTTGTTAAATAATATATATTGGAAAAAAACATGTAGGGATCACCGGGGAGCCCTCGAGGGCCTCCGCAGTCACAAATAGCTGATAAAGGACTAAACAAAAGAAGTAAAAAAAAAAAAAGAATAGCTTAGAGAGCGTTGAGGCTTTAAGTCCAGCCGGACTCACTATGTTTAAGCCTCATACTGAAAGGTGATCTTACTCTTTTTAAATGATGAATACGTTTTTCTTTACAATTTGTCCAGAAATATCTCATTCTAAGTATATCATATATCATAGCCTAAAAATCACTATCTCTCCCTCTCTTTCTCTATCAATTTTTCTCCTACTCACAAACCCACTCAGACACTTACTCACCCACTCACAGACCCACTCAGACCCTTGTGCACCCAATCACAGCTCCAGTCAGACCCTCACACACCCACTCACAGACTCACTAAGGCAGTTATGCACCCACTCACAGGCCCACTCAGACTATCACACACCCACATGGTGCAGACCTGCATGGGTAGGGTTTTCTGACTGACCTCATGCTAATATTCAGGTGGAGTCACAGGGTGCTTCAATATGTTTTAGACATTCAGCTACTGGTCGAGAGAACGGATCCTCCTCTTACACTTACATCATACAGCATTGATTCCACATGTAAAAAAACTTGAAGAACTCAGGTAAAAGTATTGTAATATCCAGAGGGTAACTGGTACCAGCACTGCTGTAGCAGGTGAAGCTACACGTCATGATCGAGTGAGCTGGGAGGACGTTTGTAAAATGTTTTCCTGAAGTGACCCACATTTTGTGGGGCGGCCAGTTTGTGAAAATCTGCGAGATAAATAGTCCCAATACATGATTAGCAAATAATGTTAATATTGGCCGACACACTCTAGCCCTCCGCGTAATACCCGTTACTACCTTGTGGCATTATTTTACTGGAGGCTCCAAAGACACTCTTGTGAGGGTAGGGCCAACTAACCCTCTTATTCAGAATGAGTATGGGGTGTGTCTGAGTGTGTCATCCAAAAGTATGAATAACCTTGCAATCACCTGGAATTAATATTACAAACAACTAGCATCAGTCTCTGCAGTCCCTGCTGTACTCGTTGCTACACGTAGCTATGAACAAAGCAGGGACCGCAGAGAATGATGCTTGTAAGCACATATAGCCTGCAACTGTGAAGCAATTGACAAATATGGAGCATTACTCATAATAACTGATCGATTATGCTTACAAAGCCTTGAGAAGGCCCTAGGCCCGAAGGCCAGTGAGGGGCGAAACACACATTGGCTATGTTATGGAAAACTGGGCTACGTCATGGAACGCTGGACAATAGGTTTGTGTGGATTTAAGCCAAGTGGTTATGTAACAATAATACATTGAACCTAAGAACACACAGCAACCTGTTTGAACTCACCAGATTGATTAATAAAATTGATTATGAAAAATCATTGGAACAGGTGACCATATGAATCTAATCATTCTATGTTTAATATAATTGAGACAAGTTAGTTACTGGGAGAACGAAAGGTTATTCAGACTTTTAGAGGACACAGACACACCTTACACTCGTTACATAATTAGGCATTCTAGAACCCAGAGGGCGAAGCACATTAACAGAGGTGTACGGATTGTGAAGAGACCAAAAATGATTACAGTGGTCTGTGCAAGAAGAAAATACTAGGCAAGCACGTTTTCCTTATCATGTATGATATTATTTTATCTACTGCAAACAGAAATGGTTTTCTTTCTATATCTTTCGAGAAATGTATAAAACACATTTTAATCAAGCTAGTTACAACACAAAAGGCACTGCACTTGTTTTCGTCAGAACACTCACATTTTTGGTCAAAAACAGCTATACAATTGACCTGCTATTCTGGGCACAACGCCAAATCCACCAGCAAAAGCAGTAAGCCAGTAAAATGCTATGAAATTTATAAAAACTTAACCTTGTTGTGACAATACCACATTCCCCATACTAGATGTCAGAACCGGTACTGTGCGGTAATCCCGGGAACAGTAGTACTGCACCTTGTTTCCAGGCCCCCTCCTTATCTTTGATCTTTGTTGCCTGTGAACAGGTTTTTCACGGATATCACTGCCTGCAGCCCCTGACAGGATGATTTTTCTCGATTACATCAACTGGTCTATTCTTTCTACCACATAAATACTATCTGTAACACGTTTATTGTTTTAGATAATTAAAAATATTCTTTGATATAAATTATAGTTAACTTAAAATGAGTCTGAAAGTACTTATGGCAAATCATCGAGCTTGTTACACACAGTACTTATGGTAAATCATTAAGCTTGTTACACACAAAAGCACCTATCAATGCCAATTAATAGACTAGGTTGCCACATGGCTTACCAATAAACAGTTAAAATAAGCCATCGAAACACACTACTATCCAACTTTAATTTACCAATCTCCGAGAGTGCAAAAGAGTGTTAATGCTTCCTATTTTTAAGACCAGTAAAGTGCATTTATAAATAGGACGAAATTGGGGCTGGTCTCCAATGACTAATATTTGTCAAGGTGGATGTGGACTGGGTTCGACATAGCAGTTAGAGACATTTTTGAGCGGACCGCTGTGAACACTTTTGGTCCTAAATACATCCTGTATCGTGTTCAGATTGAATGATTAACGTCTTCACTGTGGGAGAACCGTTGTGAGCTTCTTTCCGGTGATAATACGACCGGATTAAATGTTGAAAATTAGATGATTCTAGACTTTCCAAAAGCGCTAGTGCCAAGAATTTGACAAATTTTCAATTATGCTGCAGGTCGCCCGGGTTGAAGCACGCTACTAAGGCTTCCCTGCAAGTCCGGGTGGCTCCCTCATTGAGGTGTCTCTTCAACAGTTGCAGCCAAAGTTTACGCAGCTGGGGACAAGTGCAGATGAAGGGAATGAGATGATCCTCGTACTTGTTGCAGCCCCCGCATAATGTTGAACCAGAGTGTTCCCATGCTGGTTTGTTTGATAGGTTCGGCAAGTAGCCAAGATGCAAAAGGATGAAACTGTGTTTTATGTGCACTGAAAATGGGGTACGTGTAAGAGTGCTTTATTACCATCCAAATGTGCAAGTGGGCACTCAATTTGATTTTGTCACTGATGAAGGATAATAACTTGGTGGTCCTATTGATTCCCTTTTTGAAGTCATTGTATTGCATGCCAGCCTCCCATAGTTCTGTTAGACTCAGTTGCTTAATGGAGATGTACATATATTTCCTGTGTGTCAACTGCCGATCGTTTTGGAGGGCTGACCAAAAGGCACTTTTCAGAGTGTCTTGGGCGCAGATCTACCTGGATCTTGCCTCGCTAGGCCACAATCTAGGCAAAGTTGTGTTGGAGATGTGTACTTGGGTACGTAGAACACTCGCATGAATCTATTGGTCTGTATTTTGTCTACTGTTGGTGCATCCAGGCCTCGCATCACCACAGTGGCGTAGGTAATTGTTGGCAGTAATTTTGAAGCAATGACTGTTAAGAGGGGATGGTAAGAGCGTCCGTCTAATTTTTTTCCCAAAATGGTGAAAGCATGAATTAAGGCAGAGCCGCTTCTTCTCAATATACTGTTTTTGCTGCATAAAAGTTACTCTTGTGTCAAAATATAGGCCCAAATATTTATAGTATGTTACTGATTCCAGCTATCGTTCAGTATCATTCTTGCTGCGCATCCCAGTTGATTGCCAACTAGCATTGTTTTGGTCACGTTGATTTCCATCTGATTCGCTTTTGTGTACTTGGCGAATGAGTTCAATTATTTTTGAAGGCCCACCTTAGTTTGACTAAATACCCCAATGTCCTCTGTGTATGATAAGTGGGTGAGGCGGAAAGGACCCAGGCAGGGTGGACAAGAGTTTATCTCATCCAGAATGGCCATAAAGAGGTTAAATAAATGAGGGACTAATACACATCCCTGTTTCAGTCCTTATCCTAATGAGACTACTGGAGTTGGGCGGCAGAATCATTTGTGTTGCGGGGGACTGAGCCTGATCCCACACCAGGTGACACCTGTCGGCCTAATCCGGGTTTTGTTCCGGCTAACTAGCAGTGCCTCATCTCTACCCAAGAGCAGGGATGATTGGGCAACCAAGCGCATGACACAAATGACTCCTCAGGGAAATCGTGGTCACTCAGATCTCATCCGCTTCTCTCAGTTACATTAGTCTCACATATACAAGCACAATGAGAGGCAGAGTATAGTTCAATCAGGTTTTATTGAAGTAACTGCATCTTAGATAAAGCGTGTATTGCAATAACCAGGACGATGAATCATAACAGGAGTAAAATTGTGACAAGGAGAGTGAAACATAAAAATAACACTACCATGTTGTCACTAAGATCGTTAGGAATAGTTCCTACCTAGGCTATTTTAGAGGACAGCATGTTAAGCTCTAATTCTGCCCTTCAGGTTCCCATGGGAAGACATCATCCCTCATACCTGAGCAAGAGGCCTGTAGTCTACATAAGCAGCTGCAGCGAAGCACTCAGCAATCAGCATACAGTCGTGGTCATCTGGCTGGAATCTCCCGCTAACATACATGGGTCAAAGTAGTGTTTTATAATAAAACAGCTGATGTTCCAAGAAAGGATCCCCACGTAAGAGTGTGTATGTTTCTGTGAACATTAGAGGCAAAGCGTACCACTTTTGCCAGCAACCTATCTTACTGCAGCCTTGAGAAAACCACAGAGTGAAAGAAATGTCTTGTTTAAGAACGCAATGGTGGCCTAGGCAAAGAACAGCTAGATACAAAAAATAAAACAAGAATGCAAATGCGACTATTGTTAAAATAATAAAAACAAAGCTGAATAAAATATATCTAGGTTAAAGTGCACAGCGGTAGGCCTAGTTTGCTAAAATAACGTGTATAAAACTATAGCTAAAATGGCTGCACAACAGAGTAAGGATATCACCTTCAGTGGGAATTCTGATAGACCCCACATTTTCAACTTGTTCCAAAGCAGCTCTCTGTTGACCCGATCAAAAGCAGCTTTAAAGTCAATAAAGCCAAGGTGCAGGTTTTTTCTTCCACTGCTTACACTTATCAACCAAGACAACAGTGGCTAGAATGGTTGTTATGGTGCCCACTCTTTTCCTGAAGACAGTTTGGTTTCAAGGGATAATGTTATTTTTGTTAGTCTGTTAGGTTCGCGAGTAGCAAAGAAGCATAGTATTTTGCCTCAGAATCAAGAAGGGCAGTAGGTCTGTAATTGGCAGGGTTTACCCTGTCACTGCCCTTATGAACTGGAGTAATGATGAATAGCTGAATTTGTTTGAATAATGAAGGCAGCACCCTGACCAAAATCTAAAGCCCCTTGATAAATGGCCTGCGGTAAGCCATTTGGTCCTGGGGCGCCATCTTGACTGCCATTGCAGATGGTTTTACAAACTGAGAATGGAGTGTATATGGGATCATTTCCTGCTGCATGCAAATTCCTTCCAGCTATATTCATAGTCAACTGATTGCACATGGGGTGACCAATACTACTAGACTGATGTTTTATTGAAAAGGCTGAGGCAAAATAATTCACCCACGTACGTTCTGTGATGTTTGAATTGTTTATACTTCTATCTTTAGAATTTAGGTTGTTAGGTTCCCACAATTGCTTAGGATTACTCTGCCTGGCACTGAATATCATTTTTGCCCAGAAAATGGTCCCTAGCTGTGTTCTTTCTTTTTCACAGCTGCTTTCTGTAGGCTTTTTTAAGGCATTTCAGTTGCTCCCAAAGTGATAAATTAGCGGGTTGGACTTTCAGACACCTTGCAAGTTTCTTTTTTTTTTTTTTTTTAGCTCAGTGCCTTGTTTCAAAAGATGGACTTTCCCTAGGGTTCAGGCTTGTGATCATGTGAACTGTTGCAGTGTTTATGTCCGCAAGTGCATTAGCAGCTTATTTCCAAAATAGACCCAAGCATTGGTTAGGAGTACCTTTATTCTTAAGCTGTCTGTCATTAGCTCTTTGGCCAGTGATGAGAGGTCTGCTATAGTTTCAGTTGACCACCGCAGCCGCTTTAGCTTCATGGTTTTGATGGCCCCAACTTCTTCTCTGGCTCATCCATGAATACATAAGGCTATTCCTATTGACAGGAGCTGGAGCAAATGATCGCTACTTGTGCTGTATTTTATTGAGAAGCGTTTGACCAAGGGAATCAGAGGCAAGGAGACAATTGTATAGTCGATGATCGATCATGAGTTAGGGACAAGATACGTACAGATTGGAAAGGGTGTCTTCCGGATATCGCCTTTTTAGGACCCTCACTATGAGGAATTCCAGTGTTGTGACCAACCGTTTGCCATGGTGCTTAGCTTTCACACTGGCCTGGGCCTGGACATTCCAGAATGAGTTGTCAATGTTAAGTATCATTAACCCTAGTACTGTGTAAAAGGTTTAAATTGAAGTCACCCATCATTATGTCCCATGTAGGCTGGAGTTGCCTATAGCTGGATATTGTTGCAGTTAATTTCCCTATGGAGGCCTTCTTCTTATAGGGTTTAGGGTGACTATAGATATTAAACAGTAAGACAGGAAATCTGTCTTCCTATGCCCAGTTACTAAGTTTGATGATTTGAAAGCCAGGGTCAACGTGTGGTAGTTCTTCCGTAGCGATATTCAAACTAGTGATATGTAAACTGCTAGGCCCCCATTAGGTCTTCCATATTGTTCGTGTTTAATAGCCCCAGTTTGACAGGACATGAAGTCTTCTATTGGGAGGTCAACTAGTCACCAAGTTTCTTGAAGGGCTATTACATCTATATTTTCCCAGGTCTTTTGAGGGGGGAGCCTTTCTGGAGCAATGTTTTAGGACTTGCAATATTCCAAGATAAGAGATGTAGGTTCTCTGATTCTGAAGGTTATGCAGTTGCACTTGTAAGTCATGCAGAACGTGGTGCGTTTAGGGCTAGGGGGAGCCAGTCCCGACTAGGTTGGAGTCGACTGTATTGGGGCTTTGATCTTCTGAGTGACCACAAAAGGTGCTTCTTGCTCCATGCAGTATCTTCCGGACTGGTCTAACTAGCGAAGGTGATAGCCACTTTTATTGTGACAGTGGGAGAGGGTACCTGGGGGGCTGGTGTCTTTTTAACACAATCCCCAAGCTTTTAAAGACTGAAACAAGGGTGAAAATCAGGTCCGCTATTTCAGTTGTTTTCCATGTGGTAAGAGTGGTTTCTGGTTGGTGACGAATGTTGGTTGGCAAAAATTCAACTGCTATTAATTCTTCCGAAGTTATAACTTTGAATTCTGGAATCTCTCAGAGTAAAGTTAAAAGACTGCCTCTGTTAAGGATATCATGCTGACTTTGGGTGATATATTCTGGTTGAAATGGAAGTTTGGTCAACCTGCCCACATTGCTATTCAATGGATCCTACAAGGATGGAGGTTTTGAAGTACGCCTTGTTGGTTGTTTCCCTTGCCTCACAGCATCTTGAGTGTGATGTGTACCTCAATCAATCAATCAATCAATTAAATATACAGAGTGCAGCTACTCACCTAATTTAAGTCCTGCAAGATTTTCTCTTTGACTCATTTTTGAAAGATCTAGCTTCCAATTTGAGAAAGTCTGGTTCTCCCTTGCCGACTTTGGAGACTTTAAAGAGATGGTCAGCCATGATCATTGATAATGATAGACAGTGAGTTGCGGTTAGTGATATGTGCCTTCAATTTGTTATGTTCCCCGAGGTGTGTGCTGTCTCTAAATTGCAAAGGACATTCCACTGAACTCCGTGCTTGGATCGGAGAGTGAGTAGAGCTAACATCCTGGTTTAATTAACAATTTTGTGAATTCCTACCCTGTCTGGCTGGGTGGACAGTTAGTTCAACCCTGTGACTCCGATCCTCCATCAAGGGTGCATTTATCTGGATCCCTGTGTCTCCTATTGACTGACCCACTGGTGGCATTGGTTCCGCCATAGAAACCTGGAATAGGAATCATAGGGTTGAACGAGTGGGCCACCCATTGCACTGGCTGTTTGCTTCTTGGGTGTCCTCCTGACTGTGAGATTGAACTTTGATGTTATCATTTCGTTGAGGTGTTTTATCTGAGAAAATTCTCAAGATAGCGGTCGAGGTTAGTGTGACGTCCAAGGGGCAGGCTGAAACATTTGTGGCAGCACTTTCCATGCTCATTTTGCTGAACTGACCAAATATTGGATTGGTTCATTTGGAGACTATTTCCTTGGGCTGTATGTTTTTAAGTCTTGCCTTCCTTACACATTTCCGTTGCCTCTTGGTGAATTTTTAAGGAAAATAACTTTTATTGACTGTGGCAACCGCCTGATTCGTTTGTGCTAAGGTTTACCCTTCTGTTTCTGCTTGGGTGGTTCATGTGGACCTTCCAGTGGAACTGAATCCACATGTTGCACATCCTGGGTTGTAGTGCTGATCTGATTTATGATTGTTGGTTCATTTTTGATGGTGGTCTTGTCTGGTGCTAAAATATTTGACAGGAGTTCCAGGAGTGAAGACAGTTTGTCAATTATCGGGCCACATGTATTTTTAGTTGGTGATGGTGTATATACGACTTGTACCCTTGTGATTAAAGATGTTAAATATTCTAGTTTATGATTGATACCTCGGATGTGTGTGGCCATTAGGTTCATTATATTGATCTGTGCATCTTGTTTATCTGACTGAAAATTCAGAAATTCAAAACTTCAATGGACGATTAAAGGGTTGCCAGCAGACTTTCCTACCAGTGCGGGGGGAGTTGTATTTGCTTGCCTGCAACTGAAAAGGTCCTGTGTGTGTATGTGAAGGAAGACCTGTGAGGAGACAAAATGCTCTGCTTGGTTTTTCCTTCATAATAGCCTGGAGGCATACTTTAGGTTGAACGTGATTTTGGAAGAAAGATTGGCGAGGTCTTCCAGAAGGAACTTCTTGCATCCTTCCTAGCAGTTGCTTGTATTAAAGACATTTTCTTCTGTTGGTGAGTGTGGACATGCTTCAGCCCTGCTGTTTGTTTCTGTTTTTTATAGATTTGTCCCGGGAGAGGTATGGCACCCTAGTCCAGCAGGGAGCCTTGGAGCTTGGTTGTCCTCTAGACGTAGGGCCTCATTATGACTTCAGCGGTCTTCATAGACAGCCGAAGCAGCTGCAGCCAGCATGCCGTCAGTGCTGGCGGTATGCTATCCACCCTATTAGGAGTTTTCCGCTGGCCTAGGGGGTGAGAACAGCGTTTCCGCCCGCTGATCCAGCAGAAAACTCACCACAACATTGACGCTGACTCAAAATCAAGCTGGCAGCAGTGTTGTAGCGCGTCAGGAGCACCCTTTCGCGCATTTCACTGCCCATAATTCGGGTAGTAAAAATAGTAACGGGGCTGTCCATGGGGGCCCTGCACTTCCCATGCCAAGTGCATCGGCAGTGCAGGGGCCCCCACGCCCCCTTTCCGCCAGCCTTTGCATGGCGGTAAAACCGCCATGCAAAGGCTGGCGGAAAGGGGACTCGTAATCCCCGGGGAAGCGCTGCTTGCATCGTGCATGTGGCGGTCTTGAGACCGCCACACTCGTAGTGAGGGCCTTAGTGTTTTAACTTCCAGGGCCTGTATAAGGTTTGTGTTACAAGAGATTGAGTGTGAGCAGGACCATGAGCCCTCCCTCTAGGAATATTTTCTCTGATACTGTGCATGTGCAAGCCACCGTTAAAAAGCAGATTTCTAAACAGCACCTCCCTTATCTTTATTAATAAAAAAGAATGTAAACTAAATCTGCTGTCTTTATTTACTACATTAAAAACTCCTTGTATGGTCAATATTAGGTTTATAATTAAATATTTTAACATTAGGTTTATCTTGAGAAATTGTGTGTTTTATGATAAAAACAGCATATCTAATCAAGGATGGCCAGTGTCATTTAATCTACATTTGGCCGCACTGCATGCCTTGAGAAAGTGCAAGGGCAAAGTGTGAATCATTGTTCATTTTCCGTGGTCTAGGCATGCAGCCAAATAACAACTCCTCAGTGTTCAGCCTACTGTAACTAGATTAAAATCAAATGCTTAGAGACGCAAGGCCTGCACAGTGCACAACAGTCCAGATGACAGCAAGCCCACCCACGGTAAGCCTCTGCGGTGTAGAATGTTTGAAAAACAACTTTTTCATAGTCCTTTATATGCACATTCCTGTGATGGAATGACAAAGCCCTCATTGTACAAACTGTATTATTGTTCTGGCTACATATTACAAGCTGTGTGCAATGCTTTGTGATCTCGATTGATACAATTTATTAATGCATAAGCACAGAAAATGTTACTTTTAAAAAACACACCAACTCATTGGTTTCATTCAGAACATAAACTCTAAGTGGAAAATTCTAATTTCCGTCCAAACATCAGAATACATCCGCAGATTTTCCTTCAGAAAAACACACGCAGGCCAAATCATTTATTTAATGAAGACACCCAGAGAAGGTCCCTCGAACAGCTTAAAAAAACAAGCATTGGCAAAGCCAATATGTTTCGCCTATGCAAAATCTATTGACTTTGTCAATGTTTTTTAACATGGTGCACAGCAGTTGACCTGCTTCATAACATAGCTTGATCTACAAAAAACAAGCAATGTAATAGGTCTTGCATTTGGCTGAGTTAGAGCTACTGGCGTTGTAAATGCATAACTGAACTTTCATTGCGACATAAATTGGTCAATCCTGCCACATACGTTAGTTCTCTCTGCCACATAATTCCACGGGCTCTGCATATACCTATAGCACTTCTATTTACCTTCTTCCTCTAACTGTATCAAAAAATGAAAATACTGCCATTATTTAATATTTTATTTTATATTATCATTTTGGGATCCCCCCCAACCTAGTGTGGGGACTCAGAGAGGACCTAGAAAGAAGAGCAGGTTGTGCTGTGAGTTACGGGCATATGTATTCACCTAGTGTGGGGACCCAGATATGCTCTAGACAGTGTGTGTCGTGCTGAACATTTTGATGGTGGTCCCACTGTCCTAGAACCACCACACAGTGAGTTATGGGCAAAATTGTTTTGGAAAAGGTATGCCCTGCAAAGCATTATGAGATGATTTTATGAGTGCATCGAATATTGAAGCATCTTGACTGTAATGCTCTAGCACTGCCCCTAGAAGACACAATAATAAGAATAGCATTTCTAAGAAACATGGTCATGTACCCATAGGTCAGCCCCTAGAGGGCATAACGACATAAAAACAGAATGCAGCCCCTAGATAGCATAGTGCCTTACAAATTTTCAGTCCTAGCAGGCCTACTGCAATGCTATTACAAACAAGGCCCCTAAAAACACAAACTACTCTCACCTATAAAACAAAAAAGTTCCACCCATGAGAGAGCTTGGGAGAATGTGGGAGAGGTTACTATTTTGGCCCCCCAACCTAGGACGGGGACTCAGAGATGACATAGATAGAAAGAAAGCATCGTGTTGTACAGTTTGCTGGTGTTTCCTATTGTCGTAGGACCCACAGGCTGAGTTATAGGCAAAAATGTTCTGAAAAAGAAATGCTCCGCAAAGCATTATGGGGTGAGTTTCCTGAGTGCAGTGAACATTGCAGTATCAGCTCTCCATTGAATGTATAAAGCGCGCTATGTACCCGTGTGGGTTTGAAGGCGCAGGGGGGAGGGTTGGGGGGGGTGGGGGGCAACGAGCTGGTGTTACTGGTCGAAGAGCCAGGTCTTGAGGAGTCTTCTGAAGGTGAGTAGGTCTTGAGTCTGTCGCAGGTTGGTGGGAGGGTGTTCCAGGTTTTGGCGGCGAGGTATGAGAAGGATCTGCCGCCAGAGGTCTTTCTTCGGATACGGGGGACGACGGCAAGGGCGAGTTTAGTGGAGCGGAGCTGACGGGTGGGGGTGTAGAAGCTGAGTCTGTTGTTTAGGGATGCTGGTCCGGTGTCGTGGAGCGCTTTGTGAGCGTGGGTAAGAAACTTGAAAGTGATCCTTTTGTCCACGGGGAGCCAGTGAAGGTTTCTCAGGTGGTGGGAGATGTGGCTGTGGCGGGGTACGTTGAGGATCAGCCGGGCGGAGGCGTTTTGGATACGTTGGAGGCGTAGTAGGTCTTTTGCTGGGATGCCTGTGTAGAGTGCGTTGCCGTAGTCCAGCCTGCTGCTGACGAGGGCCTGTGTCACTGTTCTTCTTGTTTAAGTCGGGATCCACTTGTAGATTCTGCGGAGCATGCGGAGTGTGTTGTAGCAGGAGGAGGAAACTGCGTTGACCTGTTTAGACAAGGTGAGGGAGGAGTCGAGGATGAAGCCCAGGTTGCGAGCGTGGTCGGACGGTGTCGGCGGGGTTCCTAGTGCGGTGGGCCACCAGGAGTCGTCCCAGGCGGAGGGGGTGGGTCCGAGGATGAGGACCTCCGTCTTGGCCGAGTTAAGTTTCAGATGGCTGTTTCTCATCCATTCGGCGATGGATTTCATTCCCTTGTGGAGGTTGGTTTTGGTGGTATGGGGGGTCATTGGTGAGTGAGAGGATGAGCTGGTTGTCGTCGGTGTAGGTGAGAATGTTGAGGTTGTGTTGTCGGGCCACTTGAGCGAGGGGGGCCATGCAGATGTTGAACAGCGTCGGGCTGAGGGATGAGCCTTGGGGGACGCCGCAGATGATGTCGGTGGCTTCGGAGCGGAAGGGGGGGAGGCGGACTCGCTGGGCTCTGCCGGAGAGGAATGAGATGATCCAGTCGAGGGCTTCTCCTTGAATTCCAGTTTCGTGGAGGCGTGATTTCAGGGTGCGGTGGCTGACTGTGTCGAAGGCGGCAGATAGGTCCAGGAGGATGAGGGTTGATGTTTCGCCGTTGTCCATTTGGCGTCTGATGTCGTCTGTGGCAGCGAGAAGGGTGGTTTCGGTGCTGTGGTTTCATCTGAAGCCGGACTGGGAGGGGTCCAGGATGCCGTTGTCTTCGAGGTGGCTGGTTAGTTGTGTGTTGACGATTTTTTCAATCACCTTTGCTGGGAAAGGGAGCAGGGAGATGGGTCGGAAGTTCTTGAGGTCGTTGGGGTCTGCTTTGGGCTTCTTGAGGAGGGCGCGGATTTCAACGTGTTTCCATTTTTCAGGGAATGTCGCTGTTTCGAAGGAGATGTTGATGACCTTCCGTAGTTGGGGGGTGATGGTGGAGTCGGCTTTGTTGTATACGTGGTGGGGGCAGGGGTCTGACAGAGATCCTGAGTGGATGGAGTTCATGATCTTGGTGTCTCTGTGTCGTTCACGTTGGTCCAGGAGGTCAGGTGGTTTGCAAAGTGGAGTGTTCGGGGGTGGGGTCTGGCCTGGGAGTGGCGTCAAAACTGTTGTAGATGTCGTGATCTTCTGGTGGAAGAAGGTGGACAGTGCGTTGCAGAGTTCTTGGGATGGAGGGATGTCGTTGATGTTGGCGCTGGGGTTGGAGAGTTCTTTCACGATGCTGAAGAGCTCTTTGCTGTCGTGTGCGTTGTTGTCCAGGCGGTCTTTGAAGTGGGATCGTTTGGCTTGTCTGATGAGTTGACGGTGCTTGCTGGTGGCGTCCTTGTGGGCTGTGAGGCTGTCAGGTGTGCGTTTGAGGAGCCATTCCTTTTTTAGCTTCCGACAGTCGCGTTTGGAATTTAGGAGCTTGTCGGTGAACCAGGCGGCTTTTCTTCTGGCTTGGTTGTCGGTGGGTTTTTTGAGTGGCGCGAGGGTGTTGGCGCAGTCGTTGATCCACAGGGTGAGGTTGTTGGCGGCGGTGTCTGGGTCGGTGGAGTCGGGGGGTGGGTTATGGGCGAGGGCGTTGGTAAGCTGGTCTTCCGTAACTTTGCTCCAGCATGGGCGGGGTGGTTGTTGGGTGCGATGGTGCTCGGTATGTTTCTTGTAGGTGAAGTGGATGCAGTGGTGGTCGGTCCAGTGGAGTACGGTGGTATGGTTGAAGGTGACGTGGGCGCTTGAGGAGAAGATGGGATCAAGCGTGTGGCCGGCGATGTGGGTTGGTGTGTTGACGAGTTGTCTGAGGCCGTGGTTGGTGAGGTTGTCGATCAGGGTAGTGGAGTTGGTGTTGTTGTTGTTCTCCAGGTGGAAATTTAGGTCCCCGAGGAGGATGTAATCCGTTGAGGTGAGTGCGTGGGTGCTGGTGAGGTCGGCGAGGGATTCGCTGAATGGTGCTCGTGGTCCAGGGGGTCTGTAGATGAGCGTTCCTCTGAGACTGGTGTTGGGGTCGGTGTGGATGCGGAAGTGTAGGTGTTCGGCGGTCTTGAGGGAGTCGTCAGTGTGGGTGTCGACCTTGAGGGAGGATTTGTGGGCGATGGCTATGCCTCCTCCGATTCCGTTGTTGCGGTCCCTACGGATGATCTTGTAGCCGTCCGAGTTGGGAGAGCCGCTTTGAGAATTTCTGTGTTTGTTTTTGTTGTAAATGCTCCAGTCTACATACTGTTAAACTTGTAAAGTGGTCCTCATGTAAAGTGCTGCTCTGATGGAGGTCGCGCTATATGAAACTTCTCGTAGTCAAATAAAGCATTCCTCCAATTGAGTTTGTGCTATATGAAACTTCAGCGCTCCTCCAATTGAGTTCACGCTATATGAACCTTTTGAAAATGATTAAATAAATTAAAAAGAACCGCCCTCAAGCTTGTAGCCTTTGTGCGCAGACACCACAAAGAAACAGCGGCATGCCCAAAACAAGTAAGAGGAAGAAACAACATACGACCACGTAGCGCGAAGCAGCAAAGCAAAAGAAAAATATAGTGCGCCACACTAGGCTATCTGGCCGATGGTGCAATACTCCAAGTAACAGGGTCAGTCTGCAACGCATAACAAATCAGCCTCAAGGTGGGACAAACGTAAAGCAATTACCTACGAAATTAAGGGAATTGTGAAAGGCAGTCCCAGGAATGAATGAAAGTGATGGGTGTGGTTAAAGTCTGCAGAGTAGATTACAACAGGTCAAAGAGCAGCGCTTACATGTTGCTAAGCTCAACCTAAGACGTGACTAGTTTTGACCAAGTCATAGCGTTTTTTATTTACTTTAGGCCAAGATCCACAACAGCACAACTACTGTGCAACATGTAAAAAAACATTTACAATGCTAGTAGATTTCACATTGGCCCCATAATGAGATAATGTATTGTAATGGACACATTGGTATTGCAAGCTCTTGTCAAATGAGAACCTTAGAGAAGGCATTCTCGCTTTCAGACACTGTTGTTGTTCCACCTTGGAACAGTTTAGAAAAGCTATAACTTTTTGTGTTTAACTGGAATGGGGGTGCTAGGGGCTATACACATGAGCAGATGTTTGGTTAAGATTAGAGCATTGCCTGGCTCGCCGCACTTGAGACAATAGGTTATATACACATGTTGTGATTCACATCAGCTGCTACAAATGGGACATATTACAGCCTCCAAGATGACAGACGGATGCCATATTGCATAAGATGTTCATCAGAAAATGCAAAAGTGATGCCAAGCAAATTGAACACCCAAAAAATCATCACTTTGCAGGGATCTTTATGTGTCACAAGTAGTTTTCCCTGATATCTCCAAGTTCGTTTATGTGTTTTACTGTGACCTCATTCCACTGACTTGGCTTGCACACTCGACAAGCGAATGCATGTGCTACTGAGATACACCTAATATTTATTGAGAGGTCAGGATATCTGTCTTGGCAGGCACATCAAAGAGCAAGCGAAAGGAGGCCTGGCAGTGGCTTTCCCACCGTCTTGTTGCACTCGGTGACAACAAAAGATTCTGCGGTTGTGTTCCAAGTATGGGGGTTGTTTGAGGTTAAAAGAACCTTGGTCCCCAAGTGTGCTCTACTGTTCGCGAAATGCCCCTCCTCTGATTGGCATTACAAGTGTTGTTACTTGGAATTTCTGCTCTTTTAAAGAGTGAAAATGATGTTAAGCATGTGGTCAGTGGAAGGACACTGGGCAAAAGCCAGTAACCAGTGACCGGAGGGAGTACTTGGTCCAATGGCATGCACGGCAAAGGAGAGAGCAGGGAGTGAAAGTAGACAAAACAGACAACGTGAGGGCCAATTAGAAGAGTGTAAATAAGAGTGATGTTGAACTAAGCCAATGGTAAGCTCCAGTAAGTAAGGGGCGGGTTCTAAGCCCCTTTTAAGTTGTTTCTTGTTATCCACAAAAACATTTGCAAGCGCGAGCGTGCAGGCGAAACCAAAAGAAAACAACCTAGTCAAGGCTTATACAAAGGCAAAATGTTAAAGTAATTGCTTTATTTTAACTAGAGAATCTGTCTGTGCCATTGACACATACAGTATTTTTTACCTCACCAAAAGCTCCAGTGATGGTGCCCTGAGAGGAGTCTATTTCGGCCAGGCTCAAATGATCCTGTTTAATTACTTCCACAGTGTCTAATATGATGATAAGACCCTATGTCTACTATGATGATATGATAACACCCGTGAAAACTAATCAAAGCCGCTCCACTAAGTGTTGAGATGCCTCTCTCCAAGGGTCACATTCTTCAGTTTGGGGGAGTGACCTTCAGAAAAACAAGTCCACATCTGGACCACTTTTACCCTTTTTGCTCTAGTGTACATAATAAAAAAAAAAATTATGAATACAGTACTCCTTAGATACAGCAATAAAGAAACAGAACACGATGTGGGTCAACCGGTGTAATGTTTGTTCTGTTTGGATGGATGGATGCGAAGGTGAGAAAATGGACCACGCCACATGAAAGAGCAACATTGCCTTGAGAAGAATCTGTGCTAAGCACCAGCTGGTCCAGGAAAGTCATATGAGTAGGATGTACCCATAGCGCCTGAAGCTAACTAATCCAGTCAGAACAAATTATTGCAATAAGGAACACTGATTTCAATACAAAGAGCCTATGAGTGTGCCTATTGAGTGGTTTAAATGGTACACACTTCAGGAAGTTACGGACAAACTGCAGCATAACAAACGGTACAGAAGGATATGTGCAGAAAACCAAGAAATGCATCATCACAGGTGATTAGGCAAACAAACAAAGTCCTACAAGGCAGATAAGTAATTATGTCCAGCGTAAATCCTTCTACAGGATAAGGACAAAACAACAGCACATCAGATATTATGCTTGCATAGGATCACCTCACCTTTCTGCACATCATGAAACAAAGTACACCCAGCAACTGGTATATATGGTCTTGGTGGAAAGCATCACATAGCCAGGCTCACTTCAAATATATAACCCAGCAGATCAAAATCTTTCATTTGTCCCACTCAATCTCCATGGTGAAGGTGCAGGTTGTGGATATTCAAGTGGAACACTGCACTGCTGTTAGGACCCTGAAGTGGAGGACAGGTGCTCAATGGCAGAAATTTCAAGTACAATACACTCAAGGACTAATTGTGCATTCTATCCCATTTCACGTTCCACAGAATGTGTGAGGCCAGAAGGAATGGTTGAAACACATACAGAAGATCGAAGTCCAACTGAAGATAGAATGAATCTCTCAGAGCTCTGCGAAGAGGAAACTGCAGCGCACAAAAGACAGGGCACTGAGTGTTGCAATGCAAAAAGGTCCACTAGGGGCATACCCAACTGGGCAAAGATCTCACGAGCCCCTTCCAGGAAGATATCACTTGTGTGTACCGTTCCTCTCCAAAAGTAAAGTTCCGTCCCTCTCCAAACAGCACCACAGTTTCAGAGCCTCTGAACAGAAATTGCGAGAGGCCAAACCGGTTTGCTTGTTGCAGTACCACACTCCCAGTCAAGTTGTTGGCCCCACCTCTAAGGGATGAAGAATGAGCTACCTCTGTAGTAACTACTTAAAGTGCACATAAGACAGGTTGCTGTTTCTATGCCACCACCCTAAATTCTGAATCATTGCCACAGGGATGCCTTGTTGACTAACAAGCATTATTAATGCTAACACCCTGACAGCAGAAGTTTCACTTCAAGGCCTCCATGAACATTGGCTGAAGGGTACCAACAGAATTGAAAAGGTCAACAGCTCCAGTATCTGCAAAACTGATGACTCTAAAAGAAGACCTTCCACTTGAATGTTCTGAAACCACTGCAGGGTTAGAATGCTTTCAAGGTACAGTGTCCAAAAATGCACTGATTAAGAGCAACCTGTGTGGCACTGAGGTGTGACATAGATCTTTTGATCGAGAACCTAAGATCAAGGAGCAGTGACCCTGTGCTCTGCAGTTAGCCTGACACCACTTGAGGTGAGTCTGTCTTTAGTAGCCAGTTGTCGAGATACAGGAATATATAAATATCTAAAGTGCGAAGTTGAATCATGACCAGCATTTGCACATGTTCGAGCAGAAGGCCATTGATGCCTATCAAACTGATGGAAAAGAATTAGAGTGGAAAATTACATGGACCAAGACGTCAGAATGGGGTACACAAGGGCATCAGTAAAGGAAAGAGGCTCCGAGGAAGAAAGCCTGGTTGAAGGATTTCTGTGAGCAGTTAGTTTCTTCCTTCATGTGGAGCAATTTCGGGACCTGCCCAGTCCTGTGAATAATACAACAAAGGAAGCACTCTTTTCTTTAGGAGGACCATGAGTTGATTCCAGGAATGACTCTGATAAGGCGTCCAGACCACTGGTATTTTGTAGGTTCAGGTAAGGGCCCACAGAGTAAAATATCTGCCTCATCATCATCATCATCATAATCATCACTGTGTGGAAAAATTAGCTATCTGAACAGACTCTGCATCGGACTTAAATATGCCCTACATGCTGGCGTACATTCCGACTCCAGAGGAAAGGAGTAGAAAAAAGGCTTGTTGTCAAAGCAAGGTTGTGCTCTGGGAGTAGTGTAGCATGACATAGAGTAAATTCTGGCTGAGGAAGACTTTGGCTCCATAAGTTACACCGGTAGAGTCAAAGCCAGCACTGTTTGACCACCAGGGGTGGATCTGAAGGCAGCATCTATGTCGGGACAACTGACGAGGCCTTTGCCTAAGGATACAAAGCCACACCCGGTGCTTAAGAGAGACTGGATGGACTCTGCATAGGTTCAGCCAACGCAAAGCCAGGATTCACTGGCAAAAGTGTGCCCAAAGAATGCTCCAGAGGAAAGTAAAGTCATCTTGAAAACCTACCCACCTGAAGGCTGTGATTTACTGCAAATCCGAATACAGCACAGACAACTTCAGCACCATGTTTCCACGCTACAAACTGTCTCAGAAGATGAGAAAGAAGCCAGAGTCGGGATACGAGGGCACAGACTACTGCACCTAGCTTGAGAACTCAGTCATACAACGCAAAAGGAGTGCAGTTTGCAGAGTTTTTTTTAATCCTTCTTCCTCAAAGTCTTGCTTTTCGACTTTGACTAATCAGAGATGGTCCATCTGGTGAGGGAACCACCACGTTTCATGCGATTATCTGTCATGTACAGTTTGGCCTCCTGCTCCTTGAGTGCACTGGAGTGTGTAAGCGAACATTGTCACAAAACAAGAAACTGTACTTTAACCCCAGACACCACAGAAAAATGCTTAGTGGGTCTGTGACTGACATCTGTTTTTGACAAGAATGACACAGTTTAAAACGTGAAACCTTCAGTGATGACATTCCAACTCGAAAAGAAATCAGGAGGGGAGCTCAGAACCTGAAACTAAGTACGTGGAGGGGAGTAAGTGAAAACACCACGCATGGGTGATATCTATGTATGTCCCAATGTCCTCTTGTCCAAGCAGGGTGGAACTGCAGCTGATGCCAAACACACCACCTACTGGCATGCAGGAGCTATGGATGTTTTAATGGATCCAATCTGGTTCCTGGGAGGTTCTTTAAGGTGGGTAAACTGCATGTGAATAGATTCATCAGAAAGTAAACACCCAACACTGAATTTAATGCTCATAAAGCCTGATTTAATTATCTGCTAATCTTATAGAAATGTACAGAGTTTATGTGGATCAATAAGTCACGCTGAGTGACTAAAGTAAGGTTTTTTTATTGAACTGTTTCTCTTTCCTTCTAGAAAAATGAGAATTGTGCTTTTCACTCCCCCATGGGAAATACGGTCACAACGTGAGCAGGTATACATGGATACACATGTTATATGCTAAAAACAGCCATAAATATTATATTTCTAAAACCTCTAGATGTAGCTTTCAAATGTCCAGAAACTATCCTTTATCGCCAAACAGTCAGAAGAATCATTTGAGAATCCGAGCACATCCAATATTTACATAGAATTAAACTGAGTTCACTGAAAAGACAAGTGGGTCAAGTACTTTGCTACTCACCACATTCCATATTTTCACACTTCACATCTGAAGTACATGTTCTCCCTGTTGCTAATGTAAGAGTTTAACCTTATAATAAGGTGATGCTTTCACTGTTGCACTTTCACTGCCGTATCCTAAATACTGATGAGAGCTTACTTCGTGGCTGTGGCCCTGGACAGAGGTAGGCCTTTCCACCTTGTGGCCATACTCCAGTCCCACAACTCTCTCTGCTCCTGAGCAGCTAGCACACCAGTGCAAGGTACACTGGCAATATTAGATCTCCCATAAATGAACAAGCCACAGAAAGGTTAGAAGGACTGGATCAGCAGGTGCTCGGTTCAACTGGCCCGGTCACTATGAAGGGGTTTGACCTATGTCGGTCCTTCTGAGCTTTCTGTGGTTTCCACTTCAGAGGTTGCAAACTTGCTGGGAAACCTGAAGTAGAGCTTGCAGGGGGCCCTGTGCTGGCTTACAACCACAGCCCACTAATACTATTTCCTCTAGGTCATGATTGTGGGATTACCAACACTTTCTTTAAAGCCTCACACAGCCCTGCAGTATCTCTGGTCCTCCCACTGACCAGGAGCCTCGAGCAGGAGGAACTGTGGTATTCCCAAGCCTTATGATCAGCAAGGATGGCACAGCCAAATCCCTAGCACTGGGATGTCTAGGAGTATGGAGGACATGCCTCAAGTTATTTTACTCAGAGCCTCCTCCCTTAAAATATGGAAAGCATCCACACTTTCTTCTTGGCCCTGTGCAAAGAGTGGAGGTTTAGTTTAGGTGGAATTCAGCCAAGAATATTCATGGTATCTCCCTTGCACATGCCTCACAAAGGAACGGAGGAAGAGAAAAAGCTTTGCTGAACCACAGGCATGCCTGGGGGAGGAGAATCTCTACAGCACATCAGGGAGGGTTCCTGTGTGTAGTGCTTAAACGTTCCCTTCATCCCAAAGTACCACACTCACAAACGGTCAACATTTGTGTCTCTCCACAAAACAGATCTATTGAACATCCTCATTTCAAAGACAATGTCACCGATCCATCAATGTCTCACTGTAACATGACATTGTTGTTGAGATACTTAAAACTGTATAAATCCTTTATGCTCTTGAAAAATCTACTCTTCAGCATTCAGTTTTCAAATTACTAGCCCATCACACATGTACTATTATGCACTGAGGAAGAGACAGTTGACACTAAACTACAAAAGTAAGATCATCATCAGTCATTTCCTATAAAACTACCAGTCTGTATTCAGACACTTATGTAGCCAAGAGAGTATGTCCATAATAAGACAATGACTCTACCTTTGTAACCCTTCTCAAGATATCAGCAACCTTCAACACAATTGACTGTTACACCCTAAACCTACATCCAGTAAGCAGTTATGTGATTTGCCACAACAATATTCCAGTGGTTCACATTCTATCTCATCAACAGAAATCAAGCTCCAAGTGGCTGTACATCACATGTGGATCCTTTCAGGAGCAATGCACGCCCCTGTCGTCATCAATTTCCACACTGAGCAACTTTTTTTATTTTTATTTTTTATTTATTCAGTGAAGAACAGCAACTAAGCCACCAGCAAAGAGCAACAAGATTTGCAAATAATCCATGCAAACCACACCAGTGTTCTTTACATTATATTCGATATGACATCAGCATATCCCTCAAGGGTATTTTGTCAGTACCATTCTACTTATTTATCCAGTTGTGTCCCTCATTATGTCAACTTTTATTAATGTCTCACTCATGGCACCTTTTTTGGTTCTTACTTTTCAGGACCCTTCTATAAATTTGTCTGAGCTGTATTACGGCTTTGGGCATACTTTGGCCGTTTCAGTGGCCCTCATCACGGCCTCTGCGCTCAGCTGTCTACCTGTACAATGTTATTGGTTTAGGGCGGACAACTATCTGGCGGGTTCGTAATTTTCTTTTAACATGACGCCTCCAATTTTGCCATCCCAAATTCTCTCTTAATTTTTCATCTGATCTTGTACATTTCATTAGTCTCTTCTCCGCTAGAACCCATTAGGCTACTCCCTTTCCCAAGCCTGCACTTGTCGTGGCTGTAGTCAGAGATAATGTTTTGCTATATATGTTTTGTTTAGCAGCACCCCAAGTGTCCTTAATTTATGCCTAATTTTTCATCTGTGGAGTCATCTCAAGGAGGTTTTGTTCAATTTTGCATACAGGAAATGTTTTTGGTTATAGGGTTTAGCTTAGTCAAATCTTTATCCAAAATGTGTCTAATACACAACAGGTCCATATCATGTGGAGAAAGTCTGCCTCCAGGTCCCCAAACTTTGGGCAATTCACTGATATTTCCAGGTATATTTTACCTAGTTTTACAAGAGGTAAGAAGCTTCTATGCAAGTGGTTAAACTGGACTAATATAAACGCACGATTCCTAAATGTATTTTTCTATCCCTTCTCAGTGATGAGTTAAAGACAGTCTTCCCCCTACTGCTCCCTTACTTTAGGGGGATTCCCTCCCTGGTGTGCTTTTTTTCCCTTGCAATAGTTTGTTAAGACTTTCCTTCCCTGCACTAATCTTTTGATGGCGTAGTCCAGAGGGCATCCAAGAACTCACCAAATCATGCTCTTGGTGTACAACCAAGAAAACAGAAGGAACTGTTCCACTTTCACCCTGAAGGCAGGCTGGGCCTCCGCGAAGGTGATGAATTTGCCTTTGGGGTACAGATCCCACACATTATCACAGCCACCTTACATTCAGTCATGCAAGCAAATTGGCCAGTAGAAAACTGAACACTTCAAAAATTCACATTTGGTGCCAAAGATGATCTGCGTTGTATTATTCTTACCAATTTTTCAGTTACGTTTTCCATTTGTCTGATTGCACAGGGATATCTAGCAGATACAGTCTCATCCATAACAAGACATGTCCAAGAATACCCTTTATTTGTTTGGTGCCCCCGTTTCCTGGAACGTCTAGCCTTCCTACAGCATTTTGGAGTTGAGCTGTCATATGGTACACTTCCAAGATAGGCTAGCCTAACTTTAAAATGCCTAATTTGGCCTCTCTACTTCTGCCTGCTCACACCAGTGAGACCAGCCAGCAGTCTACTGTAATTCTATCTTGGCAATGGGAACATCAAGTCCTGCATCATATAAAAGCACCTGGAAAGGAATTTAATTTAGTCCCACGGCACCCGCCCTATAATACAGAGTAGTGGGGTTTTGGAAATTGTATCAAGCCCCTCGGCCTTGGTAATACTCTTCCTATATTATCTTTGTAATGTTTCTCTGCTGCATGTGCCAACTGTATAACCAGGTTACAGAATTTGTCCTCCTGCAATCTTATCCCAGTGCTGGACACACATTTTAGTCCATTCTGGCAAATCTGCAGCAGGGACTAGTTTAGTCTTCTCCTTATTCATTCGCAGTCCAAAAACCCTACTCAAATCCTCCACTCATGCAATAGCACTTGCACTGATTCCTCCAGCCTGCACAAGTATATGAGTATGTCGTCCACTGAAGACCATATGAATAGTTGATCCCACTACTCATGTTCATTCAGTTAACACTGACCTCAACGTGCAACCCAGTGGTTCCACCACCAAAGCAAACAGCATCAGTGAGAGTGGGCAGGTTTGCCACGTCTTCTTTTCCATTTTCCAACTCTTGGAGATTACCCAGTCCATCTTTACTCTAGCCGATGGTCTTAGTAAAGATTTTGTGCATTTTATAGATCTGTGCTTTAATAACAACATACAGAGCATGGATTCATTTTCAAATTTACATGGAGGCACTGACATGGTGCTATTGCTTTTTAAACAAATATGCTATATCTTGTTAAAGTGTGTTTTTCTATCTTTGCTTTAGGCTTCAGCGTGACCTTGTTTAAAATGGGTGTCCCCTCGTGCATGTCCACTGTTATTTATTTCTGCAGCACCCAGTCAAACAGAGTCATATTTGTTTATTTCCATTGACATTGTTCTTGATGTTCTCCCAAAACACTTTACAAAATGGTCAGAGAAATGTTGCTGCTTTTCAAGACCAGCTCACTGTGCTGTATTCATTCACAATAATTTGCTGCTGTTCATGTAACTAGTTTGTTTTTCCATCCACGGATGCCAATACTGTAGCATAGAGTGGTCTGAATCAATATTCATGAAGCGGGACAGTGTTTACATGATAAGGCAAAATGACATTTCATAAAAAGGTTCTCTGATTTGCTGGGAAAGTAATTATTTTACTCACACCATAATGATTTTGCAGAATGAATGACTGTCTATGCATGAAAACTTTGTATAAACCCTCGATTTTAGCGGTGAGCCATAATACTTTCTAGTGCTACTTGGCATAGTGTCCGTTTTCTTATTGATTTTGCTGCTCACTTGGGACTTAGCATTTTTTTTTTGATTTTGCATGTTATTGTGTATTGCCCTATTTACTGGGAAACTTCATGGCAATTACTTAATACTACTGCATGAACAATTTGTGCACCACATTTTAAACATTTTTATAATAAATCTTTAACATTTCTAATTCTGATCTAGAACTCAAATATGGGGGTCCGTCTTTTCTTGGTAGACCGTATTTAGATATTCTGTAAGGTGCCTTATTTCAAGAACACGCTGCCTTAAGAAATCAGAGGTTTAACACGGTAGTCGATTAATCAGCCTATGGGCGCACTGCTAAGGTAATATTTGAGATATACCATTTTAGGGGTTCCCCAAACCCATGCCTCATATGCAAAATGCATATCAAGTCAAGTCATTCCATCTCAAATCTCACCTTTATCAGCATTTGTACTATAGAGTGCAATCTGATGATATGAAAAGCCTTTTTAAGATACAGCATGGCCAGGGTGTAATAGTCCTCCCCCATCACTGTTGAATTTAGAATGCAAATAAGCCTTCTTAGATTCTGTATAGCGTCCCTATGTGGCATGAAACCACAATAGTCCTGTTGTAGAATATCTCCCATTACTCTTACTAATTTATAAATTTATCCTTTACACAATATTGTAATGTCTGTGTTGATCAAGAACAATGAGTGATATGACGTTCAGTCTCTCTCATCTCTTTATAGTTTTTGGGATTATACCAATTATTGCTTCTCTCAGAACTGGAGGATTTTTTTCAGTATCCTTCACCTCTACAAAAACCTCCAGCAAGTGCACGGAAACCATGACCAGAAATATGTGGTATACATCTGCCAGGAAACCATCACTCAACGGTGTTGTCCCTTTTTACAAATCAATACAAATTCCTCTTTGAGCAGCTGGGCATTAAGGTTTCCCCCTGCTCCTCAGTAAGCCCGGGAAATGTGATCCCCTCTAGAATAGCACACATGTCCATACTATTCTCCTACTGAGGTCTTGTACATAACTTCTACAAATGTTCAAAGGGTGCCCTTTTCACTCCCACCTATATGGCTACCAACTCACTATCGCCATCCCTCTGTCTGTATATCACTACGTGGGATCTTTCCTGACTTTTGCCCTCTTCCACATAGAGATTTTGCCTGTATGTGGTGCAAGTCAACTTACATCGCAGCCATTTTTATCTAGATGTTACATTAATAAAATACTAAGCTTTTTCCATCAAATACCACTTTCCATTTTGGGCAAACAAACTCAATTTTCCATAACAAAAATATTTGCTGAAAAAAACATGATTTTTGCATTCAATAATCAGTTTTCATTTTTGGGAACTACACAGTTGCCAAACATCAGCTTGTCATTTTCATCAAGTACTCATATGTATAAATGCCTCATGTGAAGAGATTCCCAGGTATAATAATCTTAGGCCATGAATTGTCACCACAACACCAAGGATGTCTGCAATATGCCAATAATGCCCACCAATAATGCCCACCATTGTAGCATTATATCAGGGCAACCACTGTGCCAAGGCTGGACACCACGTTGGCCGAGATGCACACAATATAGCAGCATGGTCATTATTATGTGAGTGGTGCCTCCCATTATGTCAGGAATGCCTAAAAAGAGGTCAGTCATATGAAGAATGGCTACCAGTGTGCAGCAAGTAGTCCAGAAATGTACAAAATATGTCATGAATGACCATTATTATGTATTGTTCACTACTTTGCCTTAAACTGACAGTCGTGCCAGAGGTGCACCCCTTATGGTTGGAGGTAGCAGGTATTATGATGGCCCTTGACACCAGGAATAGCTTCCAGGGAGCAACACTGTTTATTAGTCTTCAAAGGAAGGTGCTTAATAAAACCAAAACACCATTCCTAGTTACCAAGGCTGCAATTTAGGATTTTACAGGTAGCCATGAAATCACAGAAACCCATGGGAATTGCGTCAAAAAGGTGCAAAGAGGGGAAGCCACAATATCTATATTGCCGGGAGGTATGGATAAGATAACTTGAGGAACTATTGCTAAGCAAGATCACGCTCAATATTTTTCACCCCTTTAGAACAACTAGGCAAAACAACGGAAAAGTAAATTTACATAAAGTATTACTGCACTGTTTCAAGCTCTCCTTTATATAAACTACTAGTAAGGAATTAGAAAAACATATTTTACATCATAGGTCTTAAGCATCCCAGGAGGATCAAATGGATCTTAAAACTCATGAGAAACTAACACACGGAGTGTGCATATCCCAGGTTATCAGAAGGCTGATAATGTGTCTTGATTCTAGCAAATGGATTTTAATACAGGATATCCTGTAATCACTTTATAAAAACCTGTCTCTAATTTATTCATTATAAGCAACGTGTGACACATCTAGTCGCTTCTAATAAATGTAGCAGCTCAACTAATATTTTATTACAGTGCATGTCTGACGTCACTCTGGCTGCTGCCAGCAGCCAAGGGGAAAGGTATGTGGCAGAGCATAATTAATGACGCACTTTAAAAACAAAAATGAAACTTGGTTTCTACTTCTGCTGCTCTGTTTTCTAGGATAACAGTGATCAGCAGACAGGAGATATTTATGGTAACAGGTTTATTTTTTGCACCCTATAGGTAATTATAGGAAAGATAGAACCTCTGCATGTTTCTACGCATTCTGAGCTAATTCGGCTTTTTAAATATGACTTGTACTAAACTGATTCTAATATATTCTGCAGTAAATATTCAACTTCTTTTGATGTTTAATTTTGTACTACAGATTCTAATTTGAATCCTCGTGTTTACAAACATCCTGTCTCTTTCACATAAAAGAGCACCCGATTAAGGATATGACTGCTTTGTGGGAATGGTCAAACCATGTATTTTCAGGAACACAGTACCCCGTGTTGTATATTACAGGGAGTGCAGAATTATTAGGCAAATTAGTATTTTGACCACATCATCCTCTTTATGCATGTTGTCTTACTCCAAGCTGTAGAGGCTCGAAAGCCTACTACCAATTAAGCATATTAGGTGATGTGCATCTCTGTAATGAGAAGGGGTGTGGTCTAATGACATCAACACCCTATATCAGGTGTGCATAATTATTAGGCAACTTCCTTTCCTTTGGCAAAATGGGTCAAAAGAAGGACTTGACAGGCTCCGAAAAGTCAAAAATAGTGAGATATCTTGCAGAGGGATGCAGCACTCTTACAATTGCAAAGCTTCTGAAGCGTGATCATCGAACAATCAAGCGTTTCATTCAAAATAGTCAACAGGGTCGCAAGAAGCGTGTGGAAAAACCAAGGCGCAAAATAACTGCCCATGAACTGAGAAAAGTCAAGCGTGCAGCTGCCACGATGCCACTTGCCACCAGTTTGGCCATATTTCAGAGCTGCAACATCACTGGAGTGCCCAAAAGCACAAGGTGTGCAATACTCAGAGACATGGCCAAGGTAAGAAAGGCTGAAAGACGACCACCACTGAACAAGACACACAAGCTGAAACGTCAAGACTGGGCCAATAAATATCTCAAGACTGATTTTTCTAAGGTTTTATGGACTGATGAAATGAGAGTGAGTCTTGATGGGCCAGATGGATGGGCCCGTGGCTGGATTGGTAAAGGGCAGAGAGCTCCAGTCCGACTCAGACGCCAGCAAGGTGGAGGTGGAGTACTGGTTTGGGCTGGTATGATCATAGATGAGCTTGTGGGGCCTTTTCGGGTTGAGGATGGAGTCAAGCTCAACTCCCAGTCCTACTGCCAGTTCCTGGAAGACACCTTCTTCAAGCAGTGGTACAGGAAGAAGTCTGCATCCTTCAAGAAAAACATGATTTTCATGCAGGACAATGCTCCATCACACGCGTCCAAGTACTCCACAGCGTGGCTGGCAAGAAAGGGTATAAAAGAAGGAAATCTAATGACATGGCCTCCTTGTTCACCTGATCTGAACCCCATTGAGAACCTGTGGTCCATCATCAAATGTGAGATTTACAAGGAGGGAAAACAGTACACCTCTCTGAACAGTGTCTGGGAGGCTGTGGTTGCTGCTGCACGCAATGTTGATGGTGAACAGATCAAAACACTGACAGAATCCATGGATGGCAGGCTTTTGAGTGTCCTTGCAAAGAAAGGTGGCTATATTGGTCACTGATTTGTTTTTGTTTTGTTTTTGAATGTCAGAAATGTATATTTGTGAATGTTGAGATGTTATATTGGTTTCACTGGTAATAATAAATAATTGAAATGGGTATATATTTTTTTTTGTTAAGTTGCCTAATAATTATGCACAGTAATAGTCACCTGCACACACAGATATCCCCCTAACATAGCTAAAACTAAAAACAAACTAAAAACTACTTCCAAAAATATTCAGCTTTGATATTAATGAGTTTTTTGGGTTCATTGAGAACATGGTTGTTGTTCAATAATAAAATTAATCCTCATAAATACAACTTGCCTAATAATTCTGCACTCCCTGTATAAGGACATAGTAAGCCACCTCAGAGTTCCACGACATTATAAAGGAACTCAACCTTTGGCTTTGTTCCTCTATACGGTGACAGAACTCTTCGGTGATTTGCAATATCTATGTAATGTATGGTGGGGGGGGGAAGTAACCCGATATATAACACAACTAAGCCATTTTTCTTCACAAATCTAGTGACCCCCATTTGTGTTAACAATTGCCAATTATGATCACAGCAGTCTGTCTCTATTTCTGATACTCTACCTCACTGCTCCTCAAGTGTCTATCCTCCTGTCTCTCTCAGTCGTCTGCTATTTATTTCTGGTCTCTCTTGTCCACCTTTGCTTTTGCTGTCTCCCTTTCTCTGTATCAGACCTGACTGTTGCTTGGCTTTCATCCCACTCTGTTCCTCTGAATCTGCCCATTGTTTATCATCATCATTCTCCTTGCCCTCTCTCAGCGACTGCCTTATTCCTCCACATTGTAGATCTATTACAATCTCTCCTCATAATAGTGCATACTTCAGCAAACATGACCACCACATAACTTCTAAGGGGATGTTGAATATTATTGTACTGATTGCCAAATGTGCTCCTTGCACTACCATAAACCCCATACTACCTAAAAAAATGCGTCTATACATCAAGTCTGATCTCAGCATTCTGTATTTAAGTGAGTGAAAGAATTACTATCATTTAATGACTAGTATACATGTCTTGACAGACATCAGGAAATATATATAATTCTAGCCAGACAAACCTGAGCTATAACTACTGCTGTTGAATGTCTAATGTTAATAAGTCTCCAGAAAACACCTGAAAGCGCATAAAAACAATGTCTAAGTCATTAACCACCTCAATGCAACAAAAGTGAGGTTTCTTTTGACGAAAGTACTTCTTGTTTAATTTTAAGATGAACAACGGTGTGCTGTAACCTAACTCTAGACATGAGAGTCATGGGTAATCATTCTTGCAGCTCTGTTGCATGAACAACTTCACATCACTTATGCAACTATCAGTCTCAGCTCTAAGTTGCAAGTTGTGCGCTCACCTTTTACCCTCAAGGCCAAAATGCTAGTTTCTTTAGGGAAATATGTCGTCATTTTTATTATTACTCTACCCTCGCTGGAACGCAGTGTTCCTTTTAATATAAATAACACTCTAGGATGCCAGAAATAATTGTGGTCTACAAATCAAAATATCCTATGAGTCAGTCTTCTGTCTTAAATGCAACCATGGAAACATTTTCTCAAAACAGCTTTACACAAAAGATAAAAGCACAGCCTCATCCTAACGAACGCTCAACTAATTGTTTCTAAAAATGTTGTCCTTGCAAGTGTTATCAGGCAAACTGACCTGCAACCCAAGACACTCTAAGGATTGCTGGTCACCTCTCTAATAACTAGTGCTAAATTCTGTGGGGTAGGAGGTAGGATGAACTTAGGAAAAAGAAAGTGCTCCCAAATGCGTCCAACACTGCCTCACTCACAAATGGTCCTTGAAAAGCTCTGTACAATGCCCTGTAAACAATGACTCCCTGTTACTGTAACATATCTCTGAAATCCTCTTAATATCCACCTTGTATATGCCCTGCAATCTGGATAATCAGGATTTTTGTTATGGTGCCAAAGTGCTGTAATTATCTATGCGATGAAGCCTGAACCACCTTTCTACAACCACTTCAAGAAGGGACTCAAGACACTGATTTATGTTAGACATTTTCCAGACTTCCACTTTCAGATCACAGCGCAGGCTCACGCCTAATGAAAATGTTACTTGAGCCTGGTACAAAATCTTCAAATAATTTTCTCCCACATGACTAGCTTGCCTTAATCTGGTGATGTAACTACCAAAACAAGCCAACTGGTTTCAATCAGCCTGCCTTCCACTCCGGATGCAGCAGTAAGACTAGAAGTTTGCAGGTCCTTGCCAATTCTTTATTCCTAGGGGTGATGGTGGGATGTGCCTGCTTGATTTACTGATCCTGTAACCTGATAAACAGTCGATAAATTACATCATTTTGAATATCTTGATCATCTGCGTAGAATTTTAATTCGCTAAAAGCAGTTGCAAATTGCACACTGACTTTTTGCAAATGGAAAATAATTTTGCAAACCGACCTATTAACTAATGAATCACAGGGGGTGACAATCTGATCTACCGAATAAGTGTTCATAAGGCAGGTCACAAACTGTAACTTGCTACAACTGGATGTCAACAGAGGGAGGGTGGTTTGCTGGGGTTAGCAGACCACCTTGACTGTGATCGCATCTGAATAAAGTAAACTTCTTTTTTGTTTTTTAAGAAAAATGCAGCCCATTTTCCTTAAAGGAAAAGGAGCTGGCATTCAAAAATAAAAGTTTATTTAATTTTAATAGTTGGTTTGCAAGTTTGATGAACTCCAAACCCCCACCTACTCTCCAACAAACTTTTTTTTTTAAAACATTAAGAAAGGTGAGAGGGTCCCAGAGAACTCCTTCCCTTTTGCACATATCCACCTCATCTCAGTAACGTATCAATGTTCTGCCACTGGAATTTTGTTATAAAACTTTGATACATACAATAATGAATCGCTATTTGGAAAGGAACGCTCTAAACAAAGCCCCTTTCAAATAGCGATACATTGGCCTTTCGAAACCCATTTTGTGACTCAGTAGTATGTTACAGAATCGCAAAATTCATTTAGTAGTTTTCAATATAATGAAATTATTTGCCTTGATTTTCCAGCTTGATAAAGTACGTTTTGAATAACCATTTGATCTAGTTGTCATCTCTATGTGTCTATAAATTACAATTACAAATTATTCTCTGCCTCTCTCTTTAATGATGAGGTGCACAGCCCTATGTAACAATAGCAGATTATGGCGGATTTAATCATGTTTAACCAGTATTCTCACCACCACCAAGAAAAATGCTCCAGATGCCATTCAAACTGGCGGCATGGCAGGATGCAGCATCGCACGAGGAACAGGGAAATTCTCTGGATGTTGAGTGACCCTTTAACAACTACACTACTGCCCACTGGGGGTCGCAGCAGTAACTAAAGAAACGACTCTGGCCTTGGCCGCGGTTAACATCTGCAAGGCCTTATGCTATCTGCACCCCCGGGTATCGCCATGGTGTACCAGTATGCTATGTGCTATTTTATGAGACTAGATACTCGCCTGCTGTGTGACCGAGGCCTTACACTTGTACTGCGATTAGTGAAAAGTTCTTTCAAACAATAAAACAAATACAAAAAAAATATCAAGTGATCGTGCAGCAAAGCTCGGGTTCCTCGACATACTCTAAGAACCCTTATGTCTCTGATCTCAGGTGAACTGGGAGCATTACACACAACCTACTTTTTAATGGTAATAAAACTGATACAAAACAGAATACAGCCACGGTGTAACAAGGACAGTCATTGCATGGTTTCCACAAGGTGTCATAAAAGCACAAAGCAGGATTATCGAGCTTGGAAGTCCAACTGTGGTTTTCACAATAATGCTACGCGCTCTTCATTTACGTTTTTAGGGGTTGGGGAAGGAAAAACAAATATATTTCTTTCCATCATGTTGTATGTGACCAGGATACAAGTAGATGTTAGTACTTACACTAGCATGATGAGATGCATTACTTCCAATGTTTATGTTCTTGAGTAGTTGAGGAGAGCTGCCATACTGTCCAGAGATTTGTTTTCTAACTTCAGCAGCAACGGTTCTGTAAAAGATGAATTTCCTTAGTGAGCTCACTTGTGAAAATGATAAGCCAAAGTACAGAAGGAAGGGATGTCCTGAAGTAAGCAGCTTGTAAGTACAGAGCATGATTTAATATCAATAAAATAATTCCAATATTGAAAATGCACCTTTACTGTATAAGGTACGGTTACTATGTGCATTTCTTATTTTGCACTTGCCTTGTTTTACATGACTTTCAATTGTTACAAAGTAAAAATATTTTAATTTGAATCTTAAAATGTACAATGAATAAGCACTGATGCAGATAGGGCAAAACATATAATGGATAACAATGTTTTTCTTTATGCCGAAATTAAAGTATAAAGTAATTTTAAGTTGAATATTTTTCTTTATATCACAATAAAAGATCTGGGTATGGAGGTGTGCATCACAGCACTCCTATATCAACAACACAGTAGATATACGTCAGAAATGCCAACAAGTACGCAATAAAGTCATCATCATTAGGATGAAGGTCTACCCAATAAACCTTTTGTGGTGGAAGTTGCATCAGCAACAGCCACAAAGCGGATTCTAGTCAAAGAAGTAGGAGCTGGCTGATACTTCCACTATATCCACGTGCTGAAGGACAGAGGCATTTGTCCTATTTTAGATCTCTGCTCTCTGAACGCCTTCTTGCAGAAGGACAATTTTAAAATTCTCATGCTGGACCAGGTTCTCTTTGCCCTGGATCCAGGTAAATGGATTGTGGGTTTGGACCTGCAGAAGCCTGCTTTCATGTCACTGTCATGCAGCTTCACAGACACTCCATTTGCTTAATTTAGTCATGCCTCCCCTCAGCCTCACCAGTGCCCCTCGGGTGTTCACAATGGCAATGGTGGTGGTCGCAAAACACCTTTTGAGGTAGGGATTCAATTTTTCTCCTACTTTGACAACTGGCTGTTGAAGGCAGGCTCGGCACAATCTGTCTAGACCACCTCCAGATAACGGCGAACCTCCCGACATCATTTGAGTTCACTATAAATGTGCCAAAGTCACACTTTACTCCACCACAGAGACTCCTTTTCTACAGAGTAGTTCTAGGCATTTCCCCTCACCGCAATAAGTCCATGATTTTTGGGATGATCCCGATGTTTCAGCCTTAGTCCTGGGCCCAAGTAAAAGTGGCTCTGAGGCAACTGATCCTCTTGGCATCCTATTCATCAACTATTTTAAGTGGCATGTGTGGGCTGTGCAGTGGAACCTGAAATCTCAGTGGGCCCAGCACCAGAGGAAATTGTTGTATTTCAGGTTTTGGCGGAGACTGCTAAAGACCTGCAGGGATGGCTCAAACGCAGCTGGACTGGTGGCCCCACCCAGAGCTGACTGTGGTGACAGATAAGTCACAGCCGAGATGATGAGGTTATCTGCGAGAGAAAGAGGTCAGAGGATTTTGGCCCCGGCAGAGACCTGTCTCCACATCAACCTGTTGGGAGTTTGGCAGTTCCTCTAGCACTAAAAGTCTACCTATGGTCCATCAAAAGAATGCTAGTTCAGCTTCCTAGGGACTACATCAATGCCATGTGGTACTGCAACAAGCATGGTGGAGTGGGGTGTTGTGCCAGGAGGCACGCCATCTCTGGAGCTGGCTGGAATGCTAAGGCACATCTCTATTCATGAGCCACTTGTGGGATCTTTGAACATCAGGGCAGACAAACTCAGCCAGCAGTGCCTGGTGGATCATGAATAGTGGTCACACCCAGAGGTGGCGTAGGGACCAAGGGTGCAAAAAGAGTTCAGGAAGAAACAGAGTTCATCACACACTCCGGTCCCTTTTTATGTGCTCCATCGTCATTTCAGCGATAGAACAAAGTCAATGCTGAGCAACACGGTGCCCTCTACTGGCACGCAGGAGTAATGCTGTTTAAATATTCCAGACCCAGCTTGTCACCAAAGGATATTCTAAAAGTGAGGAATCTGTGGTTCGTTACAGCGTTACCGAAGGTAAGTATTTTCTCATGTCGGAACCCTTGGGTTAAAACTGCTCAAATGCTGGATTGAAGAGTCAAAACTAAACAGATATTTAAAAAGTGATCACCTCATGGAAGCAGCACAAAGTATGTTTAATAATGAATATAGATCACCACTCAGTTTCTCAATTTCGTTGTGCACTATAAACAAGACCACATACAACAAGCAGTGGGTAAGGGGGGGGATCGACACAATCCTGTCTGCCCTGAACTGTTGCTATGCTCACCCTCAATCCTGGTTCCTGCGTTTTCCCCTACCTATCCAGTGCCTGGTGCTGCTGCCTTGTCATTCGTTTTACCATTATTCTTTGTGAGGGGCACACAAGGTCCTGCTACAAACAGAAATACTTTCTATCAAACTACCACTGATGTTAGGAAAATGATGCCCTATTCAAACTTTTTTAATGGCATACTTGCGCACTTTGGTGCAACACAATGCTTGTTGATAAAAAAACAAGAAAGTTACTAATCTAATGGGAAAGATTTTCTCCTCTTGTACCTTTACAGATTTCTCAGAACCAGGCAGAGTTCAGAGTAATACCATGATTTAGTGCATAGTCATAAATAGGATTCACAGTCTTCCATTATAACTCATTTTTACATATAACTGCAGACAGAAATCGATGTCCCTCTATACATATGTATTTTTTGTAAACAGACAAAGCAAAGTTAAACCTTTTCTGAGCCACTCTCAATGCTGTCATTCATGAATAGCTGTTCAGATTCATATAAAATGGAGTTAAAACAGATGAGTTTGCCCGATGGCAATTGCATATGTGATCATCACACACTTCTAATATTCTAATTTGTTCAGAAGTGTGCATTTGAAGCATATGTGGCCGCCAATAGATATTTATATACAGAACAAATGTTGCTTAGGAAAAGCACCATTTGTGGAGCCATGCAGAGGCAGACCCACTGAAAGAGTTAACCGGTCACGCTTTTTCAATGATTTCAAGATAAACTGGTACGGAGGTGAATTCTATGCTCAAACAGTGTTAATATGTATTAAAACGACAAAATAGTAAAGCAAAGTAGCCATACACTATAGTACATACTTTGCTTTTTATTGCCACGTAATTAAGGTAGTGTAATTGAATTATTTTGTCTTCTATTACCACTTAATTCCAGAGGTCCTGAATATTACCACACATAGTGTTTCCACAAGTGACAAGAGTGTAAAACAATGAGCACACAGACGTTGTTCTCGGAGGGCAAAGAGATTTTTCTGAGGGCAACATTGGAAATTGATGAATGTGTGACTAAAAGGCAACGTTCCCACTCTTATCACAGGTTTGGAAAGGTGATATTGAAACTCAGGCAACTTCGTGGAGTGTTGTTACGAGTGACAAGTATGACCTAATATTTAATGATAGCCTTTATCCAAGAATAGACCAGGATGCTCAGTTTAGAAGATATGTACCCTGAGGAAGGCCAGTGACCCAAAAGGGCAATAAAAACGTCTGAAACATGTCAATACCAGCAGAGAGGGTGACAGGGATCTAGGTTTCTGGGTACACCCTGTTGCAATAATTCTGACCCTGCCAACAGGGAGCCAATAATGAAATTGGGAGGATACCTTCTTAGACAGTTTTAACATTGCTCTGCAGTGTGGATCCCTCTTATAATAAAAAAGAAATACAGCGCTCCACCCCGAGTGTTGGTCTGCACCAGGGTGTGTTAGCAGCCCTATGATGAAGCAAGCTACTAATTAGTGGGTGAGGGCAGTTTTATATAATCCTATGGGCTTTCTGTTTAGGATTTCTTCTCTGCAAAACTATATCATATAATTTGTAATTTCCTTTTTTGTGAGTAGAAGTGAATCAGTCTGGGAGGACCAGGGAAAGTTCACTCCTCTTGTCCCTCCTATTTTTGTGTGTGTACATACAGACGTTGTACCAGAAACTGTCTGGGACTGCTAGAAAACACAACAAACTTAAACAAGCACTGGCAAAGCAACTACGTAAGAGCTGTTGGCTGCGCTCACCAGTAGTGTAGAGTGAAGTGACGTAGAGTGGAGTACCATAGAGTGTTGTGGAGTAAAAATAAAGTGTTGTGGAGTAGTGTCAGACTATTGTAAAGTGTCAGTGTCGAAGACTGACACAGAGTAGAGTGTCAGAGTGTTGTAGGGTGGTGTGTCATAGAATGGAGTTGTGTAGTGGTGTGAAGTGGAGTGGTGTAGATTGGAGAAGGGCGCGGAATGGGGGAGTGGCAGAGTGGAGTAGTGGCGGAGAGTAGAGTGGTGTAGAGTGGCATGAAGTGGTGAGGAGTGGCACAGAGTGGACCGGCAGAGTGCAGTAGAGTAGAGTGGTATAGAGTGGAGTGGCAGAGTGGAGATGAGTGATGCAGAGTGGAGTGGCAGAGCGGAGTGACAGAGTGAAGTAAAGTAGAATGTCACACAGTGGAGGGGCACAGAAGGAAGTGGCAAATAGCAGAGCACAGTGTCAGAGTGAAGTGCTGTAGAGTGGCGTGCTGTGGCGTAGAATGTACTAATGTGTCATGGAGTGGCGTAGAGAGGAGTAAAATATCAGAGTGCAGTACAGGGGCCTACTATGAAGTGGCAGAGTGGAATGGCGTAGCGTGTCAGAGTGGTATAGAGTGCAACAGACTGAAGTATAGTAAAATGGCACAGAGTGGTGTAGAGTGGAGTGGCGTAGAGTGGAGTTTAGTAGAGTGCATAGAGTGGAGGGGCATAGAGTTGAGGGCATTAACTGGAGTAAAGTTTCAGAGTGGAGCAGAACAGAGGGGCGAAGAGCGAAGTGGAGTGGTAGAAAGTGGCATGGAGTGTCATATACTGGAGTGCACTAGAGTGGAGTGACGTGGAGTGGAGTACAATGTCAGAGTGGAGTGTCAGAGTGAAGTGTCGTAGAGTTGAGTGTAAGAGTGAATGAATTACACTGGCCTAGCGTGAAGTGGCATGGAGTGGAGTGTCGTGGTTTGAAGGGTTGTGTTGTGGGGTAGACTGTTGTGTCATAGAGTGCTGTGTTGTAAAGTGCAGTGTTGTAGAGTAGAGGGGCATTGAGTGAAGTAGAGTGGAGTGGTGTAGGGTGCAGTGATGTAGGGTGGATTATGCATGGTGTGGTAACACACTGCCATTACAGACAACACATTTTCAATAGAAATGACAATAACATTTGCACATACAGTTTTACTGATAAAACTATGCAGCGAACAAATTGTAATGTGTGGAAATGGCATCACAGAGTGTACAAATTTGTTTTGATTGCATTAAAATATTTGTTCCCCCACACACCCAAATTACAAAAAGTGCTTTATTTGTGCTTTCGTAATTCTGATATTTTCTGAAATATTTGTACAGTTTATTTACAGATATTTAAATTTTGCTGTGGGTTAGAGAAAAAAACTTTTTCCCCCCAATATCCAACAAGATTGTCATATAAATCCTCTCGCTCTGAAGTCAGAGAAAGAAAAGTAAACACCAAGCTCCCTTGGGAGACAACTCTGCATTTACCCTCTGTCTGTGAATGCATAGCCAATGTGGCAAAATAAGAAAACAATTTAAAGGCCTGTTTACAGAAAGCAAGGACTCATGGAAGAATACAAGGAGCGATGGTGAACAAAATTTGCTCCACAGGAGCAACGAAGAGATGCTGCACAGCCAAAAACAAAAAAAGCTAGAAAGTGGGAGTTACAGACTGTAAAGTGAATGGTAAGCAATGGGCAGAACATTCCCGGGGAAGGTTTCAGAATGCACACAAGACGTCTTTTCGCAACCAGACAGCTGAGCTGCCTGGTAGGCTTCAACCTAAAAATACCATCTTAGATCTGGTGTTGTTTTTTTTACTTTGTACAGCAAAAATGTTGTGGGACATCACTGGGGATAAGTAGGAAATTGCAATATATAATTTCATAATAATACTCATCTTTGAACTGGAAAATACACTTGAAAAGTGTGCAAAATGTCATCTGTTATTTCTGGCACTTTCTGTACACATTCCAAATGCTGTTTTCAAAGTTCCAAACGTGTATTTTGGAAAAACAAAACCCCGGGAATCTCTATTAAGCAATGCATTCTGAAAACTTGAGTTATATTGAGACAGATTTCATGCAACTTAAGTAAATTTAAGTGAGCAAAAAGTGTCTAAGACATTACTTGCAATGGTAAAACAGTATTCCTCATTCACAGAACCATAATGATCTTGCAAATAGGTAGAAAACAAATTACATATGTCGCAGTATTTCTGTCTTCACAAATCTAGCTGCAGATTTGAGTATATTCCTGGGTCGGTCCACCATTAAATGTTGATGAACACCTAAAAAATTTGAGAGTACTTAATAATTAATTTCATATGCATTGCATGGCACATCTCCAAGGCCCCTCCGACAGAGACGCACACAAAGCTGCACTCCCTGGCACATCAAGGAGGCCAAAAGAACAGCCCTCACCAATCGCCTCAATGTTGCAACCAACGACACCAAGGAAGTATTCAACATCATCAAGGAATTCTACAACCAAACTGCCACAGAAAACACAGTACACCCCTCCCAACAACTCTGCGACACCGACTACTTCCACAGCAAGATTGTCAATCTAAAACAACTTTAACCCTCAACCCTCTTTGTTCAGACCCAGCAACCTCATCCATCTCGACATCCAAACCACTGCTCCCATCATATCCTCCATCCACTCCAGGGCACCCACTGACCCCTGCCACCACCTTCTCTTCAACCTCGGATCCAACATAATCAGCACTGAACTTACCAATGTGTCCATCTCCATAGCATCCTTCCCAGACAGATGGAAGCATGCAAACATCAGAAGCCTTCAGCGATCTCAAGAACTACCGGCCAATCTAGTTGCTCGCATACTGAGCCAAAGTACTAGAAAAGGCCATCAACCAACAGCTCACCGACTACCTAAAATGGAACTACCTACTCAGCGCATCACAATCAGGTTTCCTGGTCAATCATATCCCAGAGACTATGCTAATCACAGCAACAGATGACATCAAAACCCTCCTCCACCAAGGGCAAACAGTGGCTCTGATTCTTCTCGATCTGTCTGCAGCATTCAACACATTCATCCACCACATCCTCATGGATAAACTCCACAACATTGGAATTCAACAACACGCCCTCAAGAGGATCACCTCATTCCTCTCAGGACGCACCCATGGCATCCGCCTACCTCTGTGCTCCTCCGCTCCCAAGAACATTATCTGCAGTTAGCCACAAGGATCATCGCTCAGCCCCACACTGTTCAACATCTACATGACCTCCCTCGTGGTCATCTTCAGAGCCCACAGATTTAACATCATCATTTCCTACTCTGACATCCAGCACGTCCTCTCACTCACAAAAGACCCCTCTAACGCCAAAACCAACTTCAACAACACCATGACCGACGTAGCCGAATGAATGAGAGACCGCTGCCTCAAAATAAACTCCGACAAAACAGAGGTACTGATCTTTAGAAAGAACACTTCTACCTGGGACCACAGCTGGTGGCCAGAAGATAATGGATCCACTCTCACACCAACTGATGATGCTTGCAACCTCAGCATAATCTAGGACAGCCATCTGACCGTGAAACAAGAAGTCAATGCAGGCATCTCCTCCTGTTTCCACACTCTCCGCATCCTACGCAAGAGGTTCAGATGGATCCCAGCTAACACCAGAAAGATCGTCGCACAAGCCCTCGTCACCAGCCGCCTCGACTACAGTAACAGGCTATACACAGGTATCTCCTCCCAGCTTCTCAGAAGACTCCAGACAATACAGAATGCAGAAGCCAGGTTCATCCTGGACCTCTCCAAGCGCACCCACATCACTTCTCACCTCAGGAAACTCCACTGGCTCCCTGTCCAGAAAATATGTTAGTTCAAAACACTCACACACACCTACTAAGTCCTCCACAAACGGTGACCGTCCTACATCAACCAACCGCTGAACTTCGATCTTCCCTCGAGACATCTGCCCTCCTCTTCTCTCACGCTTGCATAAGTCTCCCGCACCAATCGCACCTGCAGCTGGGGCCACGCTTTCTCCTTCATCGCTGCCAGATGCCCCTAGGGGTGATAGTGTTGCGCTTTACAAATAATTGATTGATTTGATTGATACCTGGAAAATGCTTGGAAATGTACTTTCCTCAAGGACGGGGATAAACAAATTTCCAGGGTAGAGAAAAAGGAGAGTACACACCTTAAATCTAACTTTGAACTCGCCTCAGTTTGTCTCACAGTGACAATGACTTTTCTTTATTGGTGGATCTCTAGGAAAGTAAGGTGTGAGTCACCCAGATCAGGTAGCATACATATTATTCTATGGAACCAATTACCCATTTTGAAAACATATCTCTCTGGTTTTGAGCATGTGACTAGAAAAAAGGATTTGATAATGAGATGAATGGGAGTCAAAGGCCTTTCTTGCAAGTATTCAGACATCTTGCCTTAAACGTTTTTCATAGGTCTAAGTTGATTGGCTATCAGTTTGTTTCTTGCAGGGTGGTATGCAGGCAAGCAAACAAATCTGCAAATAAATAATAACTATATTTTAAGGTCTGAGGAAAATTGCTCTTTGCATGGAGTCAGGACCATAAAAAATTACTGCTTCCTATTTCAGTGCTTCTTTGAACGGCATCTTAACTCATTGCCTTCTACATACATTTGGCATCTGCATAGTGAGGAAATTCCAAACATTTTGCACAGTAAAGTGAAATACTAAAATGTAATGTTTAGAGACGGGCTGTTATTACCTACAGATTTATATGTAGATGCTCTATTCTTTCTCAATGGCTTCGAGATTCGGTTCTGCTGTCTCTCTTTGTTCTCATGCACCATACTACTGATTGTGTGAACATAGGACCTGATTTAGAGCTTGGCAGACTGGTTACTCTGTTACAAACATGACATATATCCCATCTGCGGTATTACGATTCCCATAGGATATAATGGGATCGTAATAGAACACATGGAATATGTGTCACATTCGTGACAGAGTAACCCCATCCGCCAAACTCTAAATCAGGCCCATAGGCACCGCCCAAAATGGATTCTGCGTGGTACTCTTCCCTACCCTAACTAAGATATTGATCCTTGGCGTTCTGCAGTTGGATAGTTATTGTAGCTAGCCTGAATCTGCCTCATTGAGTACTCACCAGTTTGTGCTTTAAGAAATCAAATACAATCCCATTCTATGCTTGACTACAGAAGACTGCAAACCAGAATGAATGGTGATATGCCTTAGTAAGCAATCTACACAATAATGTAAATTAAACTGGTGCACAACGTGTCGAATGGAAAGAAAGATAAATGCCTTTAGAGGCCAGTGGTCATGGAATGCATACTAACCCATTGGGTGCCCTTGACGTAACGGTTATGTCCTGGGCATCACCGCTTGGGTGCCCAAGACGTAACCATTACGTTCAAGTAGGGGCCTTCAGGGGAAGTGCTAGCACTCCCCCTGGGGGCCTCGCACCCCCCCTCCCCTGGGCAGGGATAGAAGGGGAATTGCTTCCCCTAAAACCCTGCCCCCCCCCAGCCCCCATGTGGCGTATGATGACATTAGCGTGTGATCGCGAGCTGACCTCATCAGAGGCCTGCCCCTCCGCGCTGGAAGCTCAGCTTCCAGTGCAGATCCGGGGAGAAAGGCAAAAGCATTTCTCCTCCGATCACATGGAGGGGCCGATCGCGATCGGGCAGCAGAAATGCCCATTAGACACCAGGGAGTTATTTTTTTTATATATGTATCTATAAGGGGAGCGGCCCCAAGGGCAAGGTTATTTTTAGGCCATATCTGCCCTTCCTGGGGGCAGATACCGCTCGACACCAGGGCAAATTTTTTTATATGTGGGGAGTAACCCCTTAGACAAGGGTTGCTCCCCGAGGGGCAAAATTACTTTTAGGCCTTTTCTACCCCCCCTTGTGGGCAGAAGGGCCTATTTTTATTAAGCTAATCTGCCCCCAAGGGGGGCAGAAACCACTAGATAGTAGGGATTTTTTTTTCTTCATATTATTGAATGAGGGGAGCGGCCCCTTGGGCAAGGGCCGCTCCCCAGGGGGGCAAACTATTTTTAGGCCATTTCTGCCCCCCCTAGACATCAGGGATATATATGTTTTTTGTTTACTTTTTTTTTTATATATATAGGGGGCGACCCCTTAGGCAAGGGTCGCTCCCCTGGGGGCAATTTGTATTTCGGCCATTTCTGCCCCCCTTGGGGACAGATCGGTCTATTTTTATTAGGCCAATCTGGCCCCAAGGGGGGCAGAAACCACTAGACACCAGGGATTTTTCTTTTTTTGCGTCAATTTCACGCAAGGGGAGTGACCCCTTTGGTAAGGGTCGCTCCCCTCGGGGGCAAATTTATTTCAGGACATTTGTGCTCCCCTTTGGGCCAGATAGGCCTATTTCTATTAGGCCGATCTGCCCCCGGAGGGGGGGTGCAGAAACCACTCAGGCACCAGGGATTGGTGTGTGTGTGTTTTGTTTGGAAGGCCAGCCCCTTGGGCAAGGGTCACTCCCCATGGGGGCACATTACTGCTGGCCATATCTTCCCCCATTGGGGGCAGATGGGCCTATTTTTGGAAGGCCCATCTGCCCCCAAGGGGAGGCAGAAAGCTCACCAGAGACCAGGGAAGGGAGGGGGTATGGCCATTCCCTCACCCCAAATAAATGGGGCCAAAGTTGTTCTTCTTACCATTGGGCAGATGGGGCAATTACCCCTGATCCACACCCGGGGGGACAGAAAGTCTACTAGATGCCAGGGAATTAAAACAAAAATAGTGTGGTGGTGGCTACCAACCAGTATTGGCATGGTTATGCCCCCGCCCCAAATGAAGGGGGTAACAGTCTTTCAACTCTCCCACCACACACTAAAACATCTTATCCCATGGCAAGCAAGAAGATATTTAATTATTTGGGGTTTTGGTTTTACATGTGGGCCATGAGAGCTTGCCTAACTCTCAAAATCGTACTACTTGTAATGGTGAGGGCTGCACTTTTTGGACTTTGGGACGTCGCTGTGTAGAAAAATCCACAAGACCTAGACACACCTGAAAACTAAACATCTGGGTGAGTCAGGGTGGTGTGTTTCACATGCACACCACACAAGTTTCTTACCCACAATGCCCTCCAAACCTCCAACTTTGCTGGAAATCACTCATTTGTTCCACATTTTCGTAATCTGCTGTAATCCACAAAAATCCTACCACCCAGCATTGTCTCATCTATACCGATAAAAATTCTGCCTCCCATGTCAGCCTAAAAACGTTTTTCTTTTAAAACTGCCCTTTTGGACCCGCTTTGGTTTCCCCTCCATTTTTACATGTTTTTGGCTCCTCCCTGTCACAGGCACTTGGCCCACCTACTCAAGTGAGGTATAATCTTTACCGGGAGACTGAGGGGAATGTTGGGTGGTAGGAAATGTGTCCCAGTGAGGTGATCCCACACAGAAAAATGTGATTTTTCAGCTAAATTTGAGGTTTGCTGAGGATTCTGGGTAAGAAAACACTGTGGGATCGACGTAAGTCACACCTCCCTGGGTTTGGTAGGTTTCCCTGTATGGCTGCTGAGCTCAGGACTAAAAACACAGATGTGCCCCCCCAAAAACAGGTAGCTTTGTATTTGATATTTTTGATGTGTCCACGTTGTGTTTTGGGGCATTTCCTTTTGTGGACACTAGGCATACCCACACAAGTGAGGTACCATTTTTATCGGGAGACTTGGGGGAGCGCTGGGTAGAAGGAAATTTGTGGCTCCTCTCAGACTCCAGAACTTTCTGTCACCAAAATGTGAGGGAAAAATATTTTTTGGGCCAATTTGTGAGGTTTGCAAAGGATTCTGGGTAACAGAACCTGGTGAGAGCCCCACAAGTCACCCCATCTTGGATTCCCCTAGGTGTCTAGTTTTCAGAAATGCACAGGTTCAGTAGGTTTCCTCAGGTGCCGGCTGAGCTAGAGGCCAAAATCCACAGCTAGGCACTTTGCAAAAAACAGCTCTGTTTTCTTTGGGAAAATGTGATGTGTCTACGTTGTGTTTTGGGGCATTCCTGTCACGGGCACTAGGCTTACCCACACAAGTGAGGTACTATTTTTATCGGGAGACTTGGGGGAATACTGGGTTGAAGGAAATTTGTGGCTCCTCTCAGATTCCTGAACTTTCTGTCATTAAAATGTGAAGAGAAAGGTTTTTTTGGGCCAAATGTTGAGGTTTGCAAAGGATTCTGGGTAAGAGAACCTAGTGAAAGCCCCACAAGTGACCCCATCCTGGATTCCCCTAGGTGTCTAGTTTTAGAAAATGCACAGGTTTGGTAGGTTTCCCTAGGTGACGGTTGAGCTAGAGGCCAAAATCTACAGCTAGGGACTTTGCAAAAAATACGTCAGATTCCAATGTAAAAATGTGATGTGTCCGTGTTGCGTTTCCTGTCGCGAGAATTAGGCCTACCCACGCAACTGATGTAACATTTTTATCGGGAGACTTGGGGGAATACAGAATAGCAAAACAAGTGTTATTGCCCCTGGCCTTTCTCTACATTTTTTCCTTCCAGATGTAAGACAGTGTGTGAAAAAGATGTCTATTTGAGAAATGCCCTGGAATTCACATGCTAGTATGGGCACCCCGGAATTCAGAGATGTGCAAATAACCATTGCTTCTCAACACCTTATCTTGTGCCCATTTTGTAAATAGAAAAGGTTCTCTTGATGCCTATTTTTCAATCTTTAGATTTCAGCAAATGAATTGCTGCATGCCAGGTATAGAATGAAAACCCATTGCAAGGTGCAGCTCATTTATTGGCTCTGGGTACCTAGGGTTCTTGATGAACCTACAAGCCTTATATATCTCTGCACCCAGAAGAGTCCAGCTGACGTAATGGTATATTGCTTTAAAAAATCTGACATCGCAGGAAAAAGTTACAGAGTAAAACGTGGAGAAAAATTGCAGTTTGTTTACCTCAATTTCAAGATTTTTTATTTCAGCTGTTATTTTCTGTAGGAAAACCTTGTAGGATCTACACAAATTACCCTTGCTGGATTCAGTCTACTCTTCAGAAATGTTTAGATTTCTGGGGTCCAGCATTGGTTTCACACCCATTTCTGTCATTAACCTGAAGGAGACTGAAAGCACAAGGAATAGTTAAAATGGGGTATGTCCAAGTAAAATACCAAAATTGTGTTGAAAAATTGGGTTTCCAGATTCAAGTCTGCCCGTTCCTAAAAGCTGGGAAGATGGTGATTTTAGCACCTCAAACCCTTTGCTGATGCCATTTTCAGGGAAAAAACCACAAGCCTTCTGCAGCCCTTTTTTCCAATGTTTTTGAAAAAAAACGAAATTTTCGCTGTATTTTGGCTATTTTCTTGGTCTCCTTCAGGGGAACCCACAAACTCTGGGTACCTCTAGAATCCCTAGGGTATTGGAAAAAAGGACGCAAATTTGGCGTGGGTAACTTATGTGGACAAAACGTTATGAGGGCCTACGTGCAAACTGCCCCAAATAGCCAAAAAAAGGCCTGGTACCTGATGGGAAAAAGGCCTGGCAGTGAAGGGGTTAAGAAACAGTGTAGTAATATTGATTTGCTATAATATTACAATATCCAGTGTCCACCAAGGAGAATCTATTAATTCAACATACCTTACATATTTTAAAAGATAAACTCTAAGTTAAGATACATGACCCGTGTAGACAAAGAGGTTAACTAGATGAAAGTGCCTGCCTGCACATTACCAATTTACGTTATGGCCCAAATGTTTGATTGATCTGCTCTGAGAGAAAATTAGTGTAGTTTCTTTGTTTTCCTGATATGTCTGAACAGCAAAATTCATCTTGTGTTACATGTGAAGGTCACATTTGAAGTTCTGGAAGAAATTCAGTGTCTTTTCTACAAGAAAGATTTAAGTCTTTATGTGGGCCTATCTACTTTTTGGTTATTTCTCTGCACATTTGGACAGCCATTTAATAGCAGCATTTTATAAAGCAAATAAGTGGTCAGCCGTTGAAGGCAAAAAGGAGAAGGAATGGTTTCTTACCTGTAACTCCAGTTCTCTCGTAGGGGTATTTCCATGATAGTCATAAGCACTGAATAGTTCCGCGCGCCTGCGGGGACCCCGGAGCACTGTTGTGTAGTATATTCTTAAGTGCAATCATCAGCTCCTTGACAAAAAAGGTCTGTGAAAAACACTTAAGAATAACAATGTGCAGCCTATGTGAACAGCTACACAGGCCAAATTGTTAGAAGAAAAAACAGTTGTAGTGTAAATTTCACGTTTAAACCTCTATTTATTCTATAAATACATAAATAAATACATTCTCATATTTTATTTACACCTCTCATGAGAATAAAACAATGTAGGGCAGTGTAGCCCATAGGCTGCCATTATACAGAATGAAAATAGAGCTGTGCCTTTAAGAAAGTAAAGTCTTCCTGTTTCCCATCATGCACAGCAAAAGGCAGTTGCCTCAGTTCTTTTTTGGAGGCTATTAACCTGACATGAAGAAAAAACAAAACATTTGTTGGAGTACCAACCTCCATAATATTCATATTCTATGTCAACTCCACCGGGGAGGAGGGAGGGTTGCTTATGACTATCATGGAAATACCCCTACGAGAGAACTGGAGTTACAGGTAAGAAACCATTCCTTCTCTTGTAGGGGATTTCCATGTATAGTCATAAGCACTGAATAGAGTAGCAAGCCCATCCCCATAACCGCGGTGGAGAAGATATAAGAATACTGAGAAAAACATGAATCATGCAAACACATTCTTGAGCAAAGCCTGTCCAACCTGAGCATCTGCCCTAGCGTCTGTATCAGGGCAGTAATGCTTAGTAAAGGTATTGACCGACCTCCAAGTGGCAGCCTTGCATATTTCTGCCAAAGGGACATTTCTCATCAAGGCTACAGTAGCTGCTTTCCCTCTGGTAGAGTGGGCTTTTGGCCTACCACCAAGGGATTTGTTTGCTAACTGATAACATAACATTATACATGAAACAATCCACCTGGATAAAGATTGTTTAGATGTGCCCAAACCTGTTCTGATTGGGCCATAGTTAATAAAAAGCTGTTGTGATTTTCGTAAGCTTTTTGTCCTGTCCAAGTAAAATTTCAATACTCTCTTTACATCCAGAGAGTGCAGAGTTCTCTCAGCAGGAGTAGCTGGATTCTGAAAGAAAGTCGGTAATGAAATTGTTTGGTTCACATGGAAGTCGGAGACTACCTTAGGTAGAAATTTTGGATGAGTTCTCATTACCACTTTTGTAGAATGAAAAACCGTGTAGGGTTCCTGAGCGCAAAGGGCCTGGATTTCGCTGACCCTACGCGCTGAAGTGATTGCCACCAGAAAAGCAGCTTTCCATGTGAGATGCTGCAGCGATGCCTTGTGTATCGGCTCGAATGGCGTCAGCATCAGACGTGATAAGACAACGTTCAGTTCCCATGGAGGAGAAGGCTTTCTAATGGGAGGAAAAACCTTCTTTAAACCTTCTAGGAAATCCTTAATAATCGGAATCCGAAAAAAGGACGTTTGTGAAGGACTCTTTCTGTATGCCGTTATCGCCGCCAAGTGAACTTTTATTGACGACAGTTGTAAGCCCGATTTTGCCAAACTTAACAAGTATGGCAGGATAGATTGTTCTCCACAGGAAACCGGGTAAACACCAAATGCAGAATCTCTTCCACTTGCTTGCATAGGCTGATCGTGTGGAAGGGCGTTTTGCTTCCTTCAGAATTTCCATACAGTCCTGAGGTAGGTTCAAGTGTCCATATTGCACTAGCTCAGGAGCCATGCTGCCAAACTCAACGATGAGGGGTTGGGATGAGATATCTGCCCTCTGAACTTCGTGAGAAGGTCCGGACGATATGGTAGCCTGATGTGTGGTTTGAGTGACCGGTGAAGAAGGTCTGGGAACCACCACTGGCGTGGCCACTCCGGAGCAATTAGGATCATTTTGGTCTGAGCATTGGACAGCTTCTGGAGGACCGCCGGAATCATGGGAAGCGGTGGAAAGGCATAAAGAAATGCTCCTGACCAGCTTATCCACAGGGCATTCCCCAGTGTCCCTGGATGGTAATATCTGGAGGCGAAGTTTTGGCATTTTTTGTTTTCTGGGGTTGCGAATAGGTCTGTAGAGGGGGTACCCCAGAGTGCGAAAATGGAATGAACGACGTCGTCGTGTAGTACCCATTCGTGGTTCTCGTTCATTACCCGACTGAGGGCATCCGCTTGAACATTCTGGATGCCGGGCAGGTGAGTTGCCACTAGCGACAGGTTCCTGGCTAGAAGCCAATGCCAGATTGTCTGAGCCTCTCTGGACAAAATTCTGGACCTGGTGCCTCCTTGTTTGTTCACGTAGTACATAGTGGCCACGTTGTCTGTCTGAAGAAGGAGAGTTTCCGTTCTCAGAGAGGGAAGGAAGGCTTTGAGCGCAAGGTGGACTGCGCGAAGTTCCAGCAGGTTGATGTGATAGAGACTCTCTCTCTGTGACCACTCGCCTTGGACTCGAAGATGTTCCATGTGCGCCCCCCATCCGAGCAGTGACGCATCTGTTACGATGGTTTGAGATGGAGGCCGTTGTTGGAACGGAATCCCCACCAAGAGATTGCTGGGTAAACACCACCACTTCAGGGATTGTAGGGTGTGAGGAGAAAGAAGGACTTTGTTCTCCCAATCGTCCCTCAGTTGACACCACTGATCCTCTAGATTTTCCTGCAATGGTCTCATATGGAGGCGAGCATTGGGAACCAGATGGATACAAGACGCCATCGAGCCCAGTAGAGAAGCTATTATTCTTGCAGTGGCTTGAGGTCTTTCCTGCAGTTGTTTGCACTTTTGGAGAATCGATAACCGTCGTTCCTCCGAAGGAAACACCTTTCCTAGCCTGGTATCTACAATGGCCCCTAAGTAATGCAACCTCTGAACAGGTGTTGCTGTAGATTTCAGAAGATTGACTTGAAGACCAAGTTTTTGTAGCAGTTGTAGAGTCCATTCGAAATGCTGCTGTGCCTCGAGACAGCTGGAGGCCTTTATGAGCCAATCGTCTAGATAGGGGTAGACGAATATTCGCTGTTTCCTCAAGTGGGCGGCTACTACCGCCATGCATTTGGAAAAAGTTCTTGGCGCTGATTTTAGGCCGAAAGGTAGAACTGCAAATTGGTAATGGCGTTTTCCGACGGTGAACCTTAGGAATTTTCGGTGTTTCTTGGTTACTGGGATATGAGAGTAAGCGTCGCAAAGATCTATCGCACATAGCCAGTCGCCCTGACGTAGATGTGGGTAAATCCTGAATTTTTCTTTGCGAATCCATTTGTTTGCTGTCCTCAGATCTAAGATGGGACGAAACTCTTGTTTGTCTTTTTTCGGTACAAGGAAATATCTCGAATAAATCCCCTTCCCTTGTTGGCTGATGGGAACGGGTTCTATGGCTCTTTTCTGCAATAGGATATTGACCTCTAACTGCAGAGCTTCGAGATGGTGGTTGGCTGTTTTGGGTGGAACAGATGGTGGAGAACTGGTGAATCTGAGAGCGTAACCATGTCTCACAATATTCAATACCCAGGCGTCTGTTGTGATGCGTTGCCACTCGTCCAGATGATTTGAGATACTTCCCCCTACCGGAGTGGGTAACGGAGGAGGGGGAAGCAAAGATTCAGGGCTTAGACGTGGGAGCTTGTCGAGGTGTCTGGGTCTGAGGTGTTGAACGACCCCTTGTCGACCTTCTGGAGAAGCCCCTCTGATGCTGCTGCTGCTGCTGCTGCTGTTGCTGAGGGCGTGAAGACGTCCAATGTGGAGCCTGATACCTGTGGGTGAACAGTCTTCTTTGATATGGGCGGAATCCTTTTCGCTGTTCTTTAGGTCGCTCCATGCCTACCGCTTTCAGGGTATCCAGCTCCGACTTCATTCTGGCCATCTCATCATCGGCATGAGAGCCGAACAAAGTGGAGCCTGAGAAAGGCAGGTTCTGTATCCTCTGCTGTGGTTCGGGTTTAAGCGATGTAAGCCGCAGCCATGCATGTCTCCTGAGCGCTATACCATGAGCATAGTTATGTGCGGATAGTGTTGAAGAATCCGCCGCAGCACTTATAATCTGGTTAGAAACCATAGCTCCCTCGCTCACGACCTCTAGGAAATCTTCCCTTTTGTCCCTAGGGAGATGCTCCGCGAACTGCAGTATAGAGTCCCAGAGGGATCAATCATATCTCCCTAATAAAGCAGTGGCACTGGCTGCTTTCATGGTGATGGATGCCGTCGAGCATACTTTTCTTCCTGCAGCATCGATCTTTCTGCTCTCTTTGTCTGGGGGAGCAGAGGAAGACGATGACGTCGAATGCGATTTCTTCGCTGCCACTATAACTACCGAGTCTGGTACTGGGTCCGACCTCAAGAATAGAGGATCTTGCTCTGGTGGACGGTACTTTTTAATGAGTCTGGAAGGAGCAGACTTTGTTGTAGCCGGCGTGAGAAAAATGTCCATTGCTGGCTCAATAAGACCTGGAACCAGTGGAAGTAAAGGTCGTGAAGATGTCCTTTGATGCAAGGTCTCAAAGATCACTGATGTCGATGGGGCCGGAGCTGCTAGCTGGATATTCAGCTTGGTTGCCCCTCTTACTAAGACCTCCTGAAATGTGTTGACATCATCTATGGGAGACACTCTTGGGGACGGTGAGTCCGATAAGGTTGGAGAGTAGTCTCGTGTGGACGATGAAGAATGTCCATGATGTGATTCCTGACGACTGTGCCTAGAGGTAGATGTACGCCTCGAGGAATAACCAGAACGCCCTGCAGATCGCGTTGAAGTCCTCGGAACAGGTTCTGGAGGAGGCGCCGGAAGAGGAGCCGTAGGTGTTACCGGCGTCTGTGGTAACGGCGACTGCCTTTGCGAGAGCTGTGGCGATGCTGGAAGTAGGATAAGCGAGGCCGAGGATTCCGAGGTTGTATAAACCCTTCTAGGCCTCTTAGATGGTCTTCTCGACGTCGAAGCACTCCTCGACGTCGAACTGCGGTGACGGCGAGTGCCTCTAGACGTCGACTCGTCTCGCCGCTGAGAACCTCTCGACGACGAACCTCGACGTCGGTGCAGTGACGGTGAACGCCTCCGACGGCGAACACTCTCTTTCGACGGCGATCTCCCTCGCCGTGTCGACGGCGAGCCCGACTCGGATCTCCTTGGCGTTGACTGTGTTCGCCGTGTCGACGGCGACCCAGATCCTCTCGACGTCGGGTGTCTTCGCCGCCTCGACGGCGAAATAGCTGTCGACGGCGAACGATGCCTTTTTCTCGCCGGCGAAGCACTCCTCGACGGCGAACATGTTGGCGCCGTTCCCTGCTTCGACGTCGACGCTCTCGACGTCGTCGGAGATCTATGTCGTTTTTCAGCAGGTCTGGAAGGAGTCATGGAGGAAACAGGTTGAGCCCTGGTAGAAGTCTGACCTTCTCCTCGCTCTGTAGTGGAATGGCCACTTTTTCTCCTGTCCTCTCTCGCCTGAAGTCGGATCTTCTCTCTATCACGAAGGGTTCTTCTAGAGAAGGTTTTACAAATGTCACACGACTCCGGTTTGTGGCTGGATGGAAGACAAATTATACAGACCCTATGTGGATCTGTTTTAGCCTTCTTTCTTCCACAAGAAGGACATTTATCAAAAAGTGAAGGCATTTCTAACTAGAAAAAACCTCAAAATTCTGTCAGAATTTAACAGAAATCAGTAGAAAATGATCACTCAAAGGTAAAAACGTCGAGTGAAAATGAAATTCAGAAGATATTTCAATGAATTTCTGTCACAAAAGCTTTTGTGAGGTAGAGCTCAATGCTTCAGGGTCCTGTCAGCAGGAGCCGGAAAAAAGAACTGAGGCAACTGCCTTTTGCTGTGCATGATGGGAAACAGGAAGACTTTTCTTTCTTAAAGGCACAGCTCTATTTTCATTCTGTATAATGGCAGCCTATGGGCTACACTGCCCTACATTGTTTTATTCTCATGAGAGGTGTAAATAAAATATGAGAATGTATTTATTTATGTATTTATAGAATAAATAGAGGTTTAAACGTGAAATTTACACTACAACTGTTTTTTCTTCTAACAATTTGGCCTGTGTAGCTGTTCACATAGGCTGCACATTGTTATTCTTAAGTGTTTTTCACAGACCTTTTTTGTCAAGGAGCTGATGATTGCACTTAAGAATATACTACACAACAGTGCTCCGGGGTCCCCGCAGGCGCGCTGAACTATTCAGTGCTTATGACTATACATGGAAATCCCCTACGAGAGAACGGTTGTTTTTTGAGTGGTCCAATGAGTAAACTACTGGACAGCAGGATATCAGGCAGCATACAGGGTAGAGGTTGTCAACCATATTTCTTTATTTAGTTTTGCTGATATCTAATGTGTCACCTTGCAACCGCTTCACACTATAACATTTGGTATTCAATTATCAGGAGATTAGGTAGGTGTTACAGTATCCTTTCTATAGAAATCAGTAAGATAGATGCAGTTGATGCAGTCTTACTTTTAGATGTTACACTCCTTTCTTTGCTTGAGATGTAGTAGTACTGTTGACTGTCAATGTCTAGGTTGTAAAAACTTGCATGAGCAAAGCTGTTTTCAATCTTTTCTCGAGGACTAGGTGGCTGCGTTGTGACTGTCCATTTGAGTGTCTAAACAATATAAATTTGGTCTATGTAAGAAAGAGCGTGAGTGGAGCTGAGCAGACTAGCCAGGAGTATTCAGAAACCACATTCTAAAGTAAGCCATGTCTTATGTGGTAAGGGACTTGGCGCACACTGCTCATCAACTTGTATTCACTGCAGCTAGTGGAGGGACTTCAAACCAACAACTAACCCGCTACTCTTATGTATACACTGCTGCAATGTTTGTAACTGCCTTTTTTTGCAAAGCTATTGACATGATACGTAATACCAACTCTCAACCTCAGCAATTAAGCATGCAACACCATGGGATGATATAACGTCAGAAGTGGTAATATCTACCTAAGCATCTTTAAATACAGGGCTAGTCCCTTGGCTAACATATTTATCTTTTTTTTAAAATCATTTTTATTTTATACATCCAACATATACCATATCAGTGTATCAATCACCTTACATGGCCAATCCATCCCAACTGTCAATACATGAAGACCTCAATAAAGTACATCTAGCAATATCTCTTGGTCACAGTGCAAACCTACAACAACAATTTAAACATGTCATCATTTGTGTGTCTTCCCATCAACAAACGGAGGGGAAAATATATTATTCTTAATCTCTTGTAGTTGTGCAAGATAAGACCACAGTGGTGCCCAAGAGTCCTTTGGCCTCAACTCTGTTCGCTGCATATCTGAAATCAGTTCAGCATTCAGTCTGCATACAGTAGCACTTTTTAGCTGCTTAGCTTGCATCTGCATTGGTCCCTTTATCCAACGGATGGGTATCTTTGCAGTCAAGCATCTCACAAATTTTTGAACATCCACAATATATCCCATCATAACTACATAAGGTGATTCAGAGACCGCCCAACCTATAATTTGGAGTGCCAATCCCAGTATCTCCCATCAAAAAATGGCAACATTCTGGCACGTCCAGGCCAAATGAAGGAAGCCTGCCAGAGGCTGGCTGCACTAGAGGAAAATCATGCAACTTAGTAATGTCAAATGTGCATATCTTGGCAGAATAGTCTGTGCAGGAACTTAAGGTATAAAAGTTCTGCCTCAAGTTTATCCAAATTGTGTCCAATTGAGCACAGCAACAGGACTATTTTCAGATATCTGATAGCATCCCAATCCTTTTCTACAAAATATTAGAGAGCAAATATTCTTAATAATATATGAGTAACGAAATGTAACTCATAACATGTACTAAAAGGGTTTAAATAGATAATCATGTGTTAGAAAAACAAAACGTGCATGTTTAAAACATGGCTGACATGGTGTTTGCCATCTTGATTTCAATATGAAATAATAAATGGCTGTGAAATGTATTTTGATTCATTATAATTACATGTAGTGGCAAAAGATGATTATTATTAATAAGCAAAACTAATGATGTGAAATTATTATTAAAACTGTTTTATTGTTCATGAATTAGTATATTACAATTATATAACATAATAGCATTAGTAAAAAGGCCTACGTTTTAGTATTTTTCCAGAATGTGTAAATGTTGTGTAAATGTTATGCTGACTTTACTGAAATGTTTTTGTAAATATTGTTTATTAGACATCCTATTGAAAGACTGCAGTGGAAATCTACTGTTTTTTCTATGTTCTGTTCACTCTGTACTTCTTGTGATAAAGATTGCAAGTTTTAACAATGGGCCTCAATTTCTAGTAGGAAGTAATGCTAGCTAAATGTCATGTTCTGTGTTGTTTTTTACAATGTTATTATTCTCCGGAAACTGATGACCGGACAGGAGCGTCAACATGAGTCTATCTTGAAGAAGGAATGAAGAAAGATACAACTGAAGCTCAGACGAAATTCAATTGGTTGTTCACTATCACACCTCATAGTCTTGTCCGATAGAAGGTTAGCTAGTGACTTTTGGGACTTTAATTAGGCAAAGATTTATGTGTCTTTTTCTTTTCAGTTCAGTTCTTTCCAGTATCTTTTCAGTTCAGTTCTTTCCAGTTTCAGTTCTATTATTCTAACAGTTCAGAAACATTAGGCCCAACATGACTGAACTGTTACCCCTTCCCATGTTCCTCATGCTGACTGTTGAAGACCTGCTGTTCCTGTGCTCTGTAGATGAAGACTCTGCTAGCTGCGGTTTGATTTAGGACATGTGCATTTTGTATTTCCTGTGCAGGTTTTCCCCTTAGAAATCCAACTGCATATTTTTGTTAGCACCATAGTTAGATGTTTTCCAAATTATTTTTGTCTTATTTTAAATTTTTGTATGTCCAAAGCCAGCTCCACACAAGTTTTTCAAATTAGAGTTCGGTAGCTAGGATGTCTGACCCAATATATAATTTGAATGTTTATTTATTGATTGTTAGTGATTAAAATGCATAGCTAATGAAGCCTGTTGACATTTCTCAGCTAATTCTGTTGTTATTCTGTATAATTCTTTTGGAGTGTTTAAAGGTAATTGCCCTTACAAGATTGAGATTCTTCAGACGCTTTGGACTTTGTGTTGTTTCTGTATTGCTATCATTTGGTTTTGCGCATCATTTACGTGACCTTAGAATTGTTATTATAAGGGCATTAAATGTTTAAACTTTACTAAATTGGAGTGGTGATTCATGACCACATAGGTCATGGTGTGTATACATTTTTAACTCCTTTCGAATATTGTTGCTGGTTGTGACTGTTAATTCTCATTGTCAGATGTCACTGCCCTATTACATGTCACCTTAGCCTAAATTTTGCAGGTAATGGCAATAAATGTTTAAACTTTACTAAATTAGTGTGTTGATTCATGACCACGTAGGTCATGTTGCGTATAAATGATTGATTCCTTATTGAATAATGTTGTTAGTTGTGGCTATTAATTCTCATTGTTTGATTTGATGATCTTATTACTCCTGTCTAAGTCAAAATATTTGAGTCGACCTCTGAGGGTAGTAGCTGTCACTGCCCTAATACGTGTCACCTTAGCCTAATGTTAGGAGGTCACATTCCCACAAAAGCTTTTGCCAAGGTGCATTCAATCATTTGATGATCAACATTAATAACCATCATATCTTGCAGCTCCTTCGGGAATACAGGCTAGTAAGCATTCACTGCATGTCTCGGTCTATTAGAGATAAACATGACAGGAGCACTGCTTTGACTCATCTTTGGGTTGCGACAAGAGTACATTGACATACACGTGCCCTATCAATGTAATTTTATGTTTGTTCAACGAGTCCTTCATTAATTTTTCAGCACTTAGTAGTAGATCTGGGTTTATGTTTACCATGTTGGGTGTGATGTTTACCTTTGAGATGCACAGAAGTTTAGATCTTTGAGCTGCATGACAGTTCATATTTGATGTGAGACCAAGTATTTTTTTTTGCTTTTTCTTCTGTGGTGTAATGAACACCACCAGATCTCTGCTCATGGAAGCGTGGCTTGTGCACTCAACATGGCGGGCGCGCTCTGGTGAAGCTCTGCTACACCACCCTGTTATCCTGTACCAATATCAGGTAATATTTGCCATCCATCCCTTAAAATAAAGCATCTAGACCATTGGAATTAAGAGCTCCTGATTGGCGTGTATTGCCGACTCTCGGCATGGCCTAAGTCCTCATGGTGAGTCATTCTGCCGACTTGCAAGACGCACGGTGAGGCCAATGCTCTAAAACGCGGGCACATCCTACTGAATATGTTGTGCCACCCGTCAACTGAAAAACAAAGGCACACTGTGATGGGTGCGGCACGCGCTGCAACTACATTTGGGGTGACTGGCTGGGGCCTCTGGGAGCTGCATGCATAGGAGATCTGCCAAAGAGCACGGGAAGACCAGAATACCTGCTGGGCCTCCGGACTGGTGCTACAGGACGACCAGTGGCACTCCTTCTGGTGGGTGAGTGGCGAGTGCTGGAAATAAGAGAAATGATGAGGCCTGCCCCCCCATACAAAAGACACCCCCTTTAGAGCACAGGGGAGTAATGGCGCAACTGAGGACTTGGGCCACGGCAGTGAGCGGGGGTGAGTGATTGAAGCCTGGGTTAGCGGTGTGTGCCCACTGCAGGCACAAAAACGCAAACCATACTCAGAAGAGCCGCTTCTCTTCCAGAGGAGCCTTAAAATATACAAAATCCTGTGTGTGGCCCCACCTGTCTAGCTCATACATACCCCTTAGTGCCAACTCGAAGCCAGATGCCTGCGTCGTGATGAACCAACTGTGGCACATACACTGCCCTTGTCTCTCCGTCACATCAGAAATAAAGTCCTGCAAAATACATGTGCCATACTAAACTCAGGATGATTGCTTAAATTTGCCACTATATCAACACCAGATGGGGCCTGTATGGTCACACTACTGGGGAGACCATGCCCAACTAAGTTGTGACTCCTAGGGTGGCCCTCTGAAATGACGAGCTATTAAGTGCTGCCTACACGTGGAGCCACTGGTGTGGTTCGGCGCTGGGTGGGCCCCCTACATGTATAGTGCCTACTCAGAGACTGCCCTGCCCCTGGCAACCCAGTCGTGTCCCGTCAGATACACTCAACATTACCTAAACTGCCTAAAAGTAGTGCTGTCTGCGCTCATTATCCAATAAAGGCGACTCTCCCTGCCACTGGTGGAAACAGAGAGCTCCTTTGCCTACCTGAAAAACTTCTGCATATCTGCTGACATCCATTGCCTTACTCCTGAACCTACACTCGCTGACGGATCCTGGGCGTGAATTCCACAGACACAGACTAGCTCTGATAGTGCCATAACAACACGTACAACTACGAAGATGCAAGCAGAGTGGCTTGTGCTGTGGTGTGCTTGAGACTCTGAGTAACCGACAAGCGGGCTCTGGCACGCTGATCCGTCTACTACTACTCATCACAACCTAAAGAACTCAAATTCACTGAGATGGGCTACTTATGCTCAACAGGACAACATACCTCCACAAGGCCCTGAACACCTCATGCAAAAATGAGGACCTCACCAGATGCAGGGGACCCCAACGAACATCCCGCTTCTCTGTAGGATAAATTGGACGCAGAACTCAAGGCCATTAAATGGTCCAGGACCTCACTGGAAGTCAAGATAGACACTGTTGCATCGGATCTTACCCTCCTGCATGCAGATCACTGCAAGCTCACAGACAAAGTGGCAACAGCAGAACAAACTCTTGAAGCACTACAACACAAAACGCCGAACATGGAGTCCTCCCTATAAACTGTACAAATATAGAAAACGCACTGAGGCCGCAGAGGGGAGGTCCAGGAGAAATAACGTCCGTGTGGTGGGTCTGCCAGAGCAAGATGCAGAATCCTGACTGTGTGACCTTCTCCCCTCAACCACACTCTCAACTTTTTTCCTCAGTTGAGAGAGCCAATCCGGTCCCCCCACAAAGACCTCCACCTGGCACCAACCCCCGTCCTATGGTAATCCACTTTCTCCATTACCAGGACAGAGACTCAGTACTGAGGGAAACACGACAATTACCCAAAGTGAAAGTGGACAATGCCAAAGTCTTGTTTTTCTCAGATTACATATGCACTGTTCAATGACACCGTGGCTCTTTTCTGGCAGTAAAGGACGCTTGCGTGAACTGGGACTAGTATACTCCCTTCTTTTTCCGGGAAAGCTATGTGTAGTTGCAGAAGGTGTCACGCACTTTTTCACCATCCCGGATGACACATTGAACTGGCTGGAAGAAACAATTCTCCACACCAATTGCTTCTAGAGTCAGGAAGAAAGGTCCCACAACCCCATGCTTGGGCAATTGATGAAGCCACCACGGGACACAGCCACGGACACAGAGAGGCCCTTCTACTGCACCTAACCTAGAACAAATAATTGCAGAATGCCGCAAAGCAATGAAACAGACAGCTACTCTAACGGATACCCAGCACTGCTATAGTCCTGCCGCTGTGGACTCATGCTCATCTGATGCATAAAGCTTTTTCGCTACTTGGCCTCCCAGACAAGACTCACTGGCCCAACCAGACATTACCCCACAGACTGCAGGCGACATCATTTAGCCATGTCCCTGCCTGAGGCTCCTAATTGACATCTCTGGCCACACTCGCTTAGCGACATGGAGATTCCTCTTCTTGCACTGCCTTCACCCTTGAGGTAGGCCTTGTGTGTTAAACATATCTCTATGTTTGACTTCTGACTGTAACCTACTGTCATACAAAAGAGGCACCTTGCCACGTCAACAAAAGCTGACATTAGACCCATGCCCTCTATGGGAATCATGAAGGCTGGACATATCCCACACACAATAGACAACATGGGGTGGCCCTTGTACGGTGAGCCACACAAACCCTCTCTAGTCTTATCCACAGGTGTTGGAAATTGCCTAGCTCCCCCACCCCAACTTAGCATAAATTCTATGTAGGGTTAGGGTGGACACCTGTTTTTGTGTACTGCTCTTTTGATATTTACCATTTTATTGATTATTCATACTGTTGATTGTTCTTCCTTTCAAATGTGGCTTCTCTTAGGCGACCCGAGGCATTATTCACCACTGCTACTTTCACATCTCACAGGCCAATATTTATGCTCTTCAGGTGACACACGGTGTGCCGCATGTTAACCACTAACACTTACTATGATCCCATTAAAGTACTGGCTGGGAACCCCTGACATACGATAAGCTAAATATTTTTTTCTCTGGCATCAAGATGCACACATTGCCCTACTCCAAGAATGCCATCTGACGGCTTCAGAAGTAGACAAACTCAGGAAAAGGTGGCGTGCCAAGGCTTACTCTACAAACTATTCTTTCTATACTCTGGGGGTACTAAATTGGTATTTGTTATGGATCCCGTTTGTAATGGAGGATGAGGTCATAGACGTTAAGGGACGCTTTGTGTTCCTTAAGGGAAGGTTGGACAGCAGACACATACTTATTGGCAACATTTATACTCCCAACACTGATCAGGCCCCCTTCCTACATATACTCAATGAAGTGCTTTCCCATTGCAGTGGTCTCCCCTGGCTGCTGGAGGCAACTTTAATAGTGTTTTAGACTCAGAGCTGGACCACTCATTCCCATCACTGTCCTGCACTGCTGCAACCTCTAATGCTCTTTCACTAGGTAGCTGGTTAGGTCACTGACCCCCTCCAACTTTTTTCTTTTGACCTAGTATTTCCCCTCCTATTTTTTCTCTTCCTTTCTAGTTTCCTTAGATGTTCCTTTTTGGTATAGTTGGTACAGTTATAACATGTTTTAAAATGTCGATCTTAATGAATTGCCTCCAATCCTGGAACTGTAACCATGCACTCATGTATACTGAGCCTGCAAACAACCAATTTTAAGTTAGGTATGTTTACTTTAGTGCACTGCTCGGCAACTTTCCCTCCAAACTTCCACCCGAGATGATAGCATGCTACACTGAGTAAGTCTTTAACGTGTATACTGTATGATGTGACATGTCTAATACTAAAAAAAATTATCTTGTACATGCTATGTTTCTGTAACAGTAAAGGTGTAGCAATGCACACAAAATGTGTTTAAGCAAAATGCAACAGGCATTTGCAATGCCTGAAAGGTCTTGCATTTGAGTTAGAGCTCCTGGCGGTGAAAATGCATAGCAGGACCCTTCTTGCCAGATAAATTGGTCAACCCTGCCCGCATACTTTGGACCTTCTTTCTTGTAATTCATGTTTAATGTGGGTGATGTGTAAGGGACTGTTACTGAAATTTTCAGAAAAATATTGTGTTCGTTTCATGCAACATTCATAAAAAAGGTTAAGACCAAAATAGGATTTCACATATGAGAAATTGGAGGGTGTCACAGAGGTTAGTTGCAGTAGTATTAACGAGCTGCTGCTGTGCTACAATACTGAAAACAAACATCACTATCCCTGAATATTAGATGTAAACACTAAGAATTTGAACAGGTGTGCCTGTGCATTGAGAGGACCAAAGAGGGCGAGAAAGTGCTGGAACTTGATCATAAATTCAAATCTGTTACGAACAGGGGATCTCAAAATATGTTTGGCCCAGGACCCTCAAAATCCTTAAGATGCCCCAGGGGATAACTGTGGCATAAGTATGAAAAACATGGTTGCACTAGCAGGGAAGTGGATTAGACTGCAGTTGTCAGTATGTGGGAGAGCATATCTTATGAAGATTGTTCTTCTCCTGAAAAGCTTTTGCAAAAGAGTTTACGACAGACGTAGAGTTTTACATGGGGCAAAATTGAGTCAGGATGGCTGACATCTCCTTGCTGATGTTACTAAGAAGAAGTTGGAACGGGAGGGGCGGCTTTTAATCAACATGACAAGTGCTAATCTGTGTAAACACACTTTTTCATCCCACACTTTCATACTATTATATGGTAAGCAGGGAGCATGAGAGGGGTTTAAAGGTTAGCGGAAAGAGGGAGGCATGTGGATTCCTAGGTGTAATAAGTGGGATAAAGCACATCATTTTGTGAAATGACCAACATTTTTTAAGTCTTTCCAAACAGAATGATGGAGAGTGTGGGGACACGTTTTTGCCTGCGTGTAATAATTCCGACAGACACCGCACTATACCAGACTGAAAGCACCTTTCCATGTCACAAAGAATGACAGGGTATACATTTTAAAGCGACTTCAAGCTCGGCATCGATGTGAATTCTTGGTGGAGGACGACTTATGGCTTAAAATCATCTCCAAAATAACTCCGGTTATCATGTAGTTTTTATATAGCGAGAACCCAACCAGCAGGCATCGAAGAGCTTTATAGGACAACCAATTATATTAAAGATTCATTTTTTGGGGAGGGGAGGGTTGGGGGGGGGGCACGGGGAGATTAAGTGAATTGCCCAGAATCAGAGAATGGTTAACCAATGCCAATATTCAAACTTTGTTCCCCAGTTACAAAGAGAGCAGCTTTGGCACTATGCCATATTTGAGAAATCTTTTGATGGAGAATGTTAATTACAGCGGGAACGCTTTGGCTAGAATGGAAAAAAAAAAAATTATGCAAAGCATGTGAAATGTAATCAGGAAAAGCATAGTTAGGTTAACGCTTTTACACCTATATTATGCTGGCACAAAAAAACAGCAACAATTACCTTTCTAAAGTGCACGAAGAAGAGAAAGGGTGCAGTACCACAAGCTGTCCCTAGGTTTCCCTTGGGACCTCTTTTGGCCACATGATGTACTACATCCTGCAATCCTGAATTCCACACATCCCCAATGACTTTCAGGTGCTGTGCTGAAAAATGAAGTGCGCCGCCCGTTTGGTGAAAAGTTTTACACTGTGCAGTCAGGTTATGAGGGAGGGGAGACAAGAGTAATATGATGGCTGAAAATAAAAATAAATAGCAACATTCTGGAAAAAGCAAACACTCATACAGAATGCTAGATAAAGTAAAGCACATGCAATGTAAGTAGGAACAACATGGTTAAGATAGCTGAGAGCAAGAATGCTCTGCAAATGAAAAGGGAAGCTTTGCCAAACAGAAGCAAGAAATCAAGAAAAAAAAAAGTCCCCCAAAGAACAGATAAACACGACAAAACATATGTATAAAGTAGTTTGTCCCTGCTCCCAAAGAGAAAAATGAGGGATAAAGAGGCATGAGTGACCACTAGCAAGGAAGAATTTTTAAATAACACTGAAACAAACAAATGAAATGGCTTTACGCCCTAAGAAGTAAAGTATACTAAAAGTGTACAAGAGGCTGTGCGATTACCCTCGAGCTAATAAAAACAAATTAAAACAAAAAAATAAATCAGATTGCCTCATATAAACCATGAACACTTAAACTTGCGATCACAGAAAACTCTTCATTACAGTGGCATATGTGGCAGTCTGCGATTTTTTTTTTTACTTATCTTGGATCTCAGACCCATCATTCAGTCAGAGATGGAGCTTGGTAGTGCCCAAAAATATTTGGGAGATCAGATGGTGTTGTTGCACACAGATATGCACATAAATATTTACTAACAATTATTCTCTGTGCCATGACAGATCTAATATCCAAATGAAAGTTGTGGATGTGACTATGGGTTTCCATGTATTTATGTGTTTGCCTGCAGATCTAGATTTCCTGGTTATTCTTGGGGCAACAGTTTAATTATTTTTTCGGGTCTGCAATTGCTTGCCTCAACATAGGTGGTGTTGGAGTGCTCTTAAATAATATCACTGATGATAAATCTGTGAGTGTGAGGGACACAGTCCTAATTTCCTTTTGCAGACATGCTGTACTGCACAGTTCTGGGCACTTCTAAGGCCTTCACCATAATCACAACCAGAAGGAAGTAGAAAACAAATGTAGGGTAGGATGAAGACCTGTGGATAAAAAGGAACGCCCCAAATTGTTGGCTACAGAAGCCCGGAAAATGATCAGATCAGGAGGGAGCCTGCACCATCAGGAGGTTTGTTTTTAAACTGTGAGTGAATATCAAGTATATCCAGTGAAATGGGAAATTACTTTTTTCCTGCATTGACGTAAACATGGAACATCCATACATGTTGACCATGCATTCAAACCACATGCTGTAGTCCCCAAATGGCATATTTGTTTGGCCAACATTTGCTGATACCAGGTCAAATTAAAACATCTTGTAAGAAGGGAAACAGAGTCTCCATTAGCTGCAATGTTTCTAAAGGCATTCATAAGCGTTTCAGCGGGTATGTATGCTATCCACACATTTAATCTTGTTCATGTAGACCAACTGTTTATGCCCTCTCTTCTAGAATCCCCATTTTTCAGAATTCTGACCTAATCCAAGCATCTAGTTTTGGTCGGTGAAGTAGATTTTTGTGAGGGCAATGGTCATGAATTACAGTGGCTAATTTTTCTAGACAGCATTGTTCAGGCAAATTCTGATGGTCACAGTCTTAGCCAGTGTTGTATATGGCAAAGAAATGACAGACATTTCAGGGTGAGATGTATGGTAATTTTGAATGAGAATTTTATCAGTTTTCATCACTTTTTGTTACTGGTAAATGTACACAGTGGAGAAAGAGGAAAAACTCAGAAGTACATGGAACAGAAAAGCTGTTATTCTGTCACGTGGATCAAAGGACATTTATCTAAAATGGTCATTCATAATCAGCTGGCAGAGAATCTGAACATTCAACAGTGATCTGGCATAGAAGAATTACTATGTAGAAAAGATGAGATGGTAGGTTGAACGGCTGTGATGGTCAGCACAGTAAAGAAGACAGTAAATCCTTACTGCTGTCAGAGCAAATACCCAATTATTTTTCAGAACTCAAGCAAACAGAGAAATTAACAATGAGCTGGAGCAGATGCAGAAAAAAGGAAGTGGTGCGAGGCAAAAGTCAAAATGATGTTTCCTGCCAAGCTCAAAAATAAATTGGGGTGAATACATTTATGAAGAGGAGTGTAAAACGTGAAAAGAATAGACAGGCATGTTGAGGTAAGTAGGTTATCTCATTGCTAATGAGACTTATTTGTTAGATCAGATTGATTGATAAGAGACTGGAATCAGCATCTTATTTACACTCAAGTTCATTGAGAGCTGAAATATATTATAAATGGTGCATTTTGGCATATACAATTACAGCAGCTGCCATTAAAGAGTATGGGGAGTAATTGTGAATGTGTCTAAAAGCTTTATGTTTTGTTAATTGTGAGAAAAGGCCTCTTATGTCATGGTTAGCTCCCACTTTTTGTCTGGTATTTAATGTTGTCTCAAAGTTGTTAGTGGCCAGGACCCCTGGGCCAGATCGCTTTAGCAAAACTGCTGTGATGCATTGGCACAAATGACAACACCTTCAGCTGCCACTATACATCCCTACCAAGTGGTACTTAGGTACCAGGGCATGGGGAAGTAAGGGTAGGTCCCTGAGGCCAGCAACACAGATTCTGCCACCCTCTATGGCCATGCATCCAGATGCACCCAGCACTGCCATTGCAGGCCGAGTGTCCTGCTTGACATGGCTCACAGCATGTGTGCCCTGTCCAGTATGCACTGCATGCAATTTAGATATGTCATCCTTCTGGCAGGCTTTCCAGTCCTAAGGCAGGGTGCACTATACTGTATGTGTGGGCATAGATGCATGAACAATATGCCTCTACTGTGTCCTTGCCAAACCTGGGACATAGTAAGTAAACAGAGCAGCCATTTTACATGCATTTTTTGGACACCAATCAGTATGAGTTTCATGGCTACATGATGGCTATTCTGAACCCTGGGTTGTTTGGTATCTAACAACTCAGAATAATAAATCCAAACTGGTCCAAGTGTTTAATGTATTCGACAATGCACCCAGGGGGTCACCTTAGAGGTGCCCCCTACAAAAGCTAAGTGCCGTGGCATGGTTGCTGGCCGGTCACAACCAACCTGCCATCACCAGACAAGATTCTGGAACCCTGGGGTGAAAGGTCCTGCCCTCTGGGTCCCAGAACACAGCCTTTCCTGGGTGGCGGTGTCGCACGTCCCTCCTCAGGAATGTGCACTGCTCTGCTAGCGAGCTTCAAAGGGTTTAGGGCCTATGAAATATTACCCCCAAGTCTGCTGCAGATAGCCGCTCCCATTGCAAACCCCCACTTTTGACGGGAGCAATGCAGGAAAACACACAGAGGACAGGAGGAGTGGTCAATCCCACCTATCATGGAAGCAAAATAGCCAATCAGGTATACGGAAGGGACCTCTGCCCACAGGAAGTGGTCATTTGGTGGGTGTAGCCACCTTAAGGTAGATGTCTCATTTGTCACTCCTAGGTACTCCCCTTAACACCCACTAAATACAGTATTTAGTGGGCACTCCTAGAACAGAGATTCAGATTCCAAGGACAAAAGAAGACCAGCAACCAAGAAGACCCAAGGCTCGAGAACTGAAGTCCTGCTTCACCAAGAAGAAGGTGCCAAACCCTGCCTGCTGCACCCAGGACTCGACAATTGCTGCTGAGGGGTTGTTTGGACATCGAACGGACTCTACAAACCCCAAGAGGACCTCCATTCTTCTAAAAATCACAGAAGATCTTCCTTCAGAGTGAAGGCATCACTCTCCTACAACAAAGACCAAAAGACCACTGAAGTCTAGATCACTGACCGGCTGCTGACCAAGGAACTGGATGCTGCAGCCGGCCCACAATTCACTTGAAGGACTGCGAGGACGAAACCTACCAGTGTGCCAAGTTCGGTGGCACTGCAACCTCCAGTGGTCAAACTGTGCAATAGCCTCAGGTACTTGTCACTCCACATTGGACACCCAGAAGGACAGTCCACTCTGGACTGAAATAGGACCAGGAGGAAGCCCCAGTCGAGGGACTTCAGAAAACACCAGGACCTCCCACGAGAGAGCCCCTGTTGACTTGCAAGTGACCCTCAAAGCGACCTACCTCCTGCTTCCAAAGGCACCTTTGCGCACATCTCCTGGCTCACTGATTCACTCTGCACCCAGCCGCCCTGTGCCCTGCACTGAATATCCAGCAATGTTGTAAGGGTCCCCCACCCCTTGCGACTTCAACACTCCAAGGGGACCCCCCCCGGACTCACCTTGAAGTACACCTGTGCAGTGCTTTTCCAAGTGGTCCCCCGCAGTGGCCATGCACCACCTCCAATGACTTCCTGCATCTGCTCCCGCCGAAACCGGGAGCCGCCCCAACTTTTCAAGCTGGTCTAAAGGGCCCACGGACGACCTGGACCTATTTGCCAGAGGAGACATTGATAAACGCATTGCCTGAATTTGTATGGTTGTTTTAGGTTTTTCTCTATTGATTCCTATGGTGCGTAATTTCGCAAAGAACTGAGACATTTTCTAAACTTTTAAAATTCATAACTTAAAAAGTTATTTGCCAAATTTGATGATCTTGGTCTTAAAAATGTTATAAAAATCAGAAGTATTTTTGTAAATTGATCTTAAGTTATTCTGTTGAGTGTATAGTCTCATTTATTCATACTGTAAGTACAAAAAATGCTTTGCACTTCTCCAGGATTAGCCTAAATGCTGGACCAAGCTACCATAAAAATTAGAGTATTATGTGGTCTAGTCTTTACCTATGTAAACCAAAGTGTGGTTGCCCGGACCCTCTACACAGTGTGCCTGTTTTTTGTTTTAACATAGAGGGCCAGATTCCTACATTAATATAAAAATGAAATGAGATGGGAAGGATGTCTGCACAATTCTGGATATACAACTTTGATTATAAACAAATAGTGGACAAACCTGTTGTTTCTATGGAAGAGTTCTTCATATGTACCAGGAAATGCCTGTTTATATAAACTGTATACTGCTCATCCCAACAAATAATTACATTTAAATAAAATACTCTATTAATTTTACTTTTAAAACTCTGCATTACCACCTGTTCAAGAGTAAACTAGCATTGGCAAAGCCAATTGGTCTCACCTATACAAGAGCTATTGGCTTTGGCAATGAGTTTTCCCGCCATGTTGTAAACCAGTGTGGTTGGTGTTCAGTAGAACTAAAAGTTGGTGGCATGGAGTGTCGTACAGTACAGTGTTGTAGAGTGGATTTGTTAGTGTAGAGTGTCATACGGTAGAGTTGTGGAAGTGTAGTGTTGTGGGGTTAAGCAGAGGGGAGTAGAATTCAGTGGTTTAGTGGCAGAGAGTATCGTAAACTGAAGTGTCAGAGTGACGTGGCCTAGAGTGGAGTGAGGTGGAATAGGGTAGAGTGGGCTGGAGTGGATTGAGATAGTAGGGTGGATTGGAGTGGGGAAGACTATATTTGGGTAGAGTGGGGTGGATTGAGTAGGGTGAATTGGAGTAGGTGGACTGGATGTGGGAGGGGGACTGCATTCGAGTGGAGTATATTGAAATGGGGTGAGGTGGATTGGCTTGGTGTGGACTGGAATGGGATGGAATGGGCTGGAGTGGTGTGGGTGTATTCGACTGGAGTGATAGCACTGGGGTGTGGTAGGTTGGAATGGGGTGGATATTATTAGAGAGGGGTGGGGTGACTTGGAGTGGAGTTGAGTAGGATGTACTGGACTGAACGAGTGATGATTGGATTGCAGTGGGGTGGATCAAACGAAATGGATAGGGTGAATTGGATTGGAGTGGGGTGGATTGGACTAGAGTGGGGTGACCAGGGCTGGAGTGGAGTGGAGTGAAGTGGACTAGAGTGGGGAAGATTGGAGTGGAGTGGGGTGGATTGGATTGGAGTGAGGTGGATTGGATTGGAGCGGAGTGGTTTGGTTTGGTTTGGAGTGGTGTGGATTATTTTGGACTGGAGTAGGATAGATTGTTTTGGATAGGAGTGGGGCAGATTGCTTTGAATTCGAATGGGGCCGATTGCTTTGAATTTGAGTGGGACACATTGCAGTGGGGTGCACTGGAGTGGAGCTGATTGTTTTGGATCGGAGTGGGCAGACTGTTTTTGATTGAAGTTGGGCACACTGAAGTGGGGCAAGGTATATTGGGTGGATGAGGGCACATTGTTTGTTTTGGACTGGATTGGAGCAGATTGTTTCGGATTGGAGTGGGCAGATTGGAGTGAGGCAGATTGTTTTGGAATGACGCTGGCAGAATGGAATGGGGCAGATTAGAGTAGGGCCAATTGTCTGGATTGGAGTGGGGTAGACTGCAATGGGGAAGACTGGAGTGGGGCAGATTGCTTTGGAATTGAGTGGGGCAGATTGTTTTGGATTGGAGTGGAGAATATTGTTTTGGATTGGAATGGGGCAGATTGTTTTCGATTGGAGTGAGGCAGATTGTTTTCGATTGTAGTGGGGCAGATTGTTTTGTATTGTAGTGGGGCAGACTATAGTGGGGCTAATTATTTAGGACTGGAGTGGGGCAGATTGGAGTGGGGAAGTTTATTTTGGACTGGAGTGGGACATATTGTTTTGGATTGGGAAGGTACAGATTGTTTTGGATTGGAGTGTGGCGGATTGGTGTGGGGCGAACTGGAGTGGGGCTGATTGTTTTGGATCGGAGTGGGCAGATTGTTTTGGATTGGAGCAGGGCAGACTGAAGTGGGCAGGTTGTTTTGTTTTTGAGTGGAGCAGACTGTTTTGGATTGGAGTGGGGCACATTGTTTTGTTTTGGACTGGAGTTAGGTAGATTGGAGTGGGACAGATTGTTTTGGGTTGGAAAGGGGCAGATTGTTTTGGACTGGAGCGGGGAAGATTGTTTTGGATTGTAATGGGGCAGACTGGAGTGGTACAGATTGATTTGTAATGCAGTGGACAGAATGGAGTGGGGCATATTGGAGTGGGGCAGACTGGAATGTGGGAGACTGGAATGAGAAAGACCGGAATGGGGCAGATTGTTTTGGATTGAAGTGGGCAGATTGTTTTGGACTGGAGTGGAGTAGGGTAGATTATTTGGATTGGAGTGTGGCATATTGTTTTGAATTGCAGTGGGACAGATTTTGGATTGGAGTGGAATGGATATGGGTGGACTGCATTGGTCTGGGGCAGTTTAATGTTCGGTGAGGTGGAGTGGGTTGGCGTTGATTGGAGTGGGGTGGATTGGGGTGTGCTGTACGATTATGTGTTAAAACATTTAGCAGAAATTACCTAAAGCAGCTTTATTTCTTTGTTATAAGTTGAATTAATCAGTGTTTGATCCCTGCTCCCCAGAGAGGAACGGAAATGATGCTACGCCTGCAGTGATGAATTACAAGACTGTAAAGAAGAGGGCCAGGCAACCCAACAAATGGTAAGCAACAGGCGAGCTCAAAGCCATTTTTGTTAACATAAGTGTCTTGCAAGTGAGACGCATGTGCTAGCACATGCTCTTGCTGGCTCAACCCTATAAAGTTTTGTATAGACGTTATCCACACACACCTCCAAACAATTTCGTCCATTTCATAGCAACCAAATAAATGAAATCCCTACACATTTTGACAGCGGAGACTTGGAGATCACAAGTTCTCAAAATGAAATCATAAATAATCATAGCGTTTGTTTCTTTAGAAGTATAATTGCCATGAATGCATTGAACAGAAGCTCAAAATAACTACCAATAAAGGCTCCCAGTTTTTTACAGTTTTTTTACTGATAAAAATAGAAAACAATGTGTTTCCTACCTGTATTTATTTTTGAAAGCTAAACAATACCGAAAACTGCTTTCTGTGAGAGACTCTCCAAGCTCTCTTTCATGAATTCCAGGCAAAACCTGAGCAGATAGCATGGAGTTAAAACACAGGAGATTTCCTTAAATACAAACATATGTTAGCATATGTTTGTGTAATGCTAATATGTACCTGTGGTTGGAGTGTTTTGTCATATGTGGCTGCTTAATTTGCTAAAACTTGACAAGCATCCACGTTTAAGAGTTAAATAAATGTGGAAATGTACCATTTTACGACACTATTAATTCTCAAAATACAAAAAGTAATATGGATACACATCAATAAGATAACCAAAAATCAAATATGGATAAATACAGACGGAAATATTCGAAAAGTAAATACCATAAGCCCTACTGGAAATATATTCTAGGAATGAATTATCCTGGAGTGGTTCGGTAGCATTACTGAAAAAACTGCCGTACAAAAGCAAGAAAAAATAAAAGATTTAATTTTAATGAGTGCATGCAACACATCTGATAATTGCTCAGCTTTTTAAATCATTAGGCAGACAAAGAAATACCCACAGAAGCGTTCAATCTCCTTACTTGCCGCGGAAGTCGTTATTAGATAACCCTTACAGACTTTTACAAGATCAAATACTAGAATATGTTCTCTCCTTTCCTTCCTTCCTTAAAGCATTTGCATCAGAAACATATCTCCTTACATATCCTGCTACTAAAAAGCTGTTAGGCAAGCTGGTACACTAGGTTTTCTCTTTTTTTGGCAGGATTTGCATCTGGGTGGGGCTTAGTGTACATTAAGCATCGTGTTTATATCTACGGGAAGTCAAAACTCGGGCTTTTGTACAGGGGCTTTCCGACATGATCTCTTTCAATCTTTAAACTAGGCAAACGTGTGTTCGCATACAGTACACGAATACATTAAAAACTAAAGCATTGTGTTTATATGCGCTGTAATAAATTATTCTTATAGATAGGCCTGATTAAACACAGATGGTTAATCAATTAAAAACAATTTCAAACAAAGCAGCAGCCTGCCAGTTGCTTACTTGACTTGGTGTCGAAATCATTACAATATTTCGAGTTAAATGGAGGAGGAGTTCTGAACTACTCATATTTGCCTGTATAATAATTTGACAAAACTATTCTAACATGTTAGCTCGGCAAAAAAAAAATGGAACTTCTTGGTTTAAGTCCCTGAGACAACAACACTATGATTTTCACTTGCGTTTAACCTATACTCCTTTCGTAGGGAAAAATTAATCCATGACAATAATTAGGACATGAATCGAAGCCTGACTAAAGTTCCAATCTGCTATAGGGCACACTTGAAAGACTCGTTATTATCCCTCGTATATTTATTTCTGACAATGTACAAATCACTTTACTTCTTCTCAAGAAGCGTCATCACTTTACAAACGACCTGGAAAAGAGAATCCCAGCCTAGCAGTCTTACATCTTGCATATATGCTCCTACTTAAAACATAAGGAGGGCACTCAACCCCGGAAATACCCTGCTTTAAAAGGGCAGGGCTACAATCATTTAGCGCTGGATTCCACTAGGATCGCTGAACATTCAGGAAAGCAAGGTGTGTAAGGGTTGGAAAAAAGAAGGTGGATACGGTTGGAAAGTTCACAGGATTCTTTGTTAAGAAGGCGGGAAACGAATGAGAGAGAGAACTCATGAGTGAACCTATATCAAGGAGACTCTAGAAAAATGGGGAAAGAGGAATTGGGAATGACAATTCCTATTGATCTATCAAATACCTCTGGATAAACTATTTCAGCCCTGGGAACGGGATCAGAAATGGTGGGAAGAAGGAGATGAGTGAAAAGGCGAGTAAGCTCCAAATCACCTCAGAAAAGGGAGCCTGTAAAGCTACCATAACATTTGGTTGGTAACACTCGGTATACCAAAGGTCACATTACTATCTCTAAAACATCACTAAGCCAGCCCAAACAATCAATTTAAATATCACTAATCTAGGAGGTCTATTCAAGAATGTACCAGTCTATTATGCCTAATCTTAGATAATTCCCTTTGTCTCTCATCTATTGGCATGTGTGTATAAGAGACTGTAAGGCCATCACCAATTCTGGAACCTGGATAAACATACAAGGTTTGTACCTTACTATCACCTGTAGCCAACAATTTCAACGAAATGCTTCAAGCACCGTTGCTAAGTCTCACATACCCTCCACAGGGTACCATCCCAAGACTGTGATAGCACTGGATCTATGTGGATTCTCCAGTATCTCCATTTGATCCCCTCAGAGAACAAAGAATGCCAGAGCACCTTAAGATTTTTGTGGACCCCCTTCATGTGACTGCACAGTTATTGCCACCCTATCTATCCCCTAGATTAACTTATCTTTTTTCAGTTCTAGTAGCCATGTTTCAAGACTGTACTGCTTTGTTTCAGAGGACCTCAATGTCCATAGCAACCAACTTTCCCATGGAGGAAATCATGATTTTCTCCCCTTTGGTCGTCAGATAAGACTGATTTTCTTCTGCAGACTGCTGCGTCGCAGAGGGTGTACGGCGCAAAATAGTGTATTTTTCTGGGCATTTGTTAGCATTATTAAACCAGGACTGACAAAGCCAAAAGGTCTGACTATCACTTTGAGTAGTAAGCCACAACTACAATCTTTTCCAACGGTGGCAGGCACAATGATTTTTTTATTTCACTACCTGGTGCAGCATGGGGGCAGTGGTAGGAGCTGCCCGGGGTGCTGAATTTTATCAGTAGCCTGATAGGCTGCCAGATAAATCTTGTTGATTTGAATGAAAGCAACATTCCTCTACTGGAAGCCATTAAAGGAATGGGGCTTTTTATCCTTGGGAATTCAATTGTTTTGCAAAAAGAAACAATAGGTCTTGAAGAGACAAAAACACAATAAAAAGGATAGCTATACTTACATGAAACTTACAGAATAGACACACTGAATTGATTGTTAAAGAAAAGTTTGATATGATTAGTGTACCTTTCTTGTTTTGCAGAAGAAGCACTTGCTAGAAACCGGAAGAACACACATGAACATTTATGATGTTTATGATGAGACAAAATACTAAGCTATGTAAGTTAAGCAAATGTAAATGATAAGATCCCATGACAATTGCTGAAGAGGACCCACTCAAGAAAGTCAATGGTTTGAAAGAATCTGACCCAAAGCTCATTCTCTGTTTACTGAACATAACAGACTGGCTACACCAGACCTACAAAGGTCACCATCAAATAAAGTGTGTTTTTATGACGGATTACAATGTTAAATACCTTGTAAGCTACATGGTGCTTTGCATAACAGAGAATACACAAAATGCAAGAGTATTTTTGTTTAAAAAAAACACCAGTTATTAACTGCAGTTGAACACATACATCATATAACAAATACACACAATTGTGTTGGGCTTCTAGCACTGATAAGGTTTGGAAAAATATTACATATCTGAAACAGATTTATCTAAGGGCACAGAATTCAGCAGCAACAATCACAAGAAAATAATCACCTGTCTTAATCTAGTGTCAACCTATACTGGAACTTGGTCAAACACATTTCAGGAAAAAAAATACTTAAAGTCTATCTTTGTAACTATGCTGTGAGAGACACGCGATTCCCACTAAAAGGCAAATAATGAAATCGCAAAAAAGACAAATCTTCTGGTACATTAATTAAAACATTCAAAACATGTTGCATTTATTATATGAAAATATCCAGAAAGTTATTTTTGAACATAATGTAGTTTGGTCAAGTTCACAATGTTAAAGAATAATTAATCATAAAGCGTAAACATGGCATGGTGACATTAAATCGATCCCGAATGATTAACACATACATTGCTTAGCGAACCATTTCTTGGAACATGATGCCTTAATATAAATAACAAGATAACTAAAAGTGAAACATACAGAATGGCACCGATTTCAAATTATATTATGGAAATGTTAATTACATTTTATTAGAACATTGGAAGTTGGCAGCTCCATTGAAAACAATGGAGTGCTGCGGGCTTTTACTGGCCGGTAAAAGCCCGCAGCGCCAACATTCCAATGGGCTTTGTTCACAGCAGCAGCTGTGAACAAAGCCTCACGGAGCCCGAGGGGATTCTAATCCCCTCGGGCTCCGTGAGCAATTTGTTTTTTTTAAGAGAACATTCTGCCCTGAGTGGCAGAATGTTCTAATAGCCTTAGAACCCGCCGTAGCGGGCTCTACCGGCTATTAAAGGCCCTTTCCCTTGTTAAATGCCCTCGCCTTCGGCTCGGGCATTTAACTCGGGAGCGGGCCTTTAATAGCCGGTAGAGCCCGCTACGGCGGGTTCTAAGGCTATATTAGATTGTAAATTGTGGCAAATACATTGTATCATATGGGTTGTTTTTCCACGATGGTTAAATAAATGCAATAGTCCTTTACTTGCTTCAGTGTTTAGTTTTACTCATTTATGACAAGCATATAGAATGGTTAATAGGATGATAACTTGAAAGCCCTCTTCATCCAGTGGTCTGTCCAACTGTCACTGACATTTTGCTTCTGTACACTGTAGCAATATAGCATAGATTAGTGAATCAGCCCACTTTAGCCACTGACTTCTTGCACTGTGAGCAACAGCAGTCTGCCTGATCGCATGTGCATGCCCGCCTCCCGCCTTAAAAACAAAATTGTGCTGCAATGGTAGGGCCTGTTTGGCCAATACTTCACAATACTGATGTTTCTTTGCCTTCTATTACTTATCCTTTTTTTTTTTTTTTTATAACGAATTTTTATTGATTTTGCAATAAAATAAAGAAATACAAAACAAACAATACATTTATATACTAAAAATAAAGTAACAAGGCGCCAATGGGCACCAAACAGTGGTCAGCTCCAAAGCCCCAGACAGCACCTTGAGTATATAGACGGTACATGTCAATACCAACGTGCCACGTATGTGTCTCATTTCCCTCCAAAGGAGTTGGAGGAGTGTGTGAGGGTTCTTCTTTCCACTGTGTCGGTCCGCATCCCAGGGGGTTAAAATGTCATTCCGTCCCACTTCCCCCAGATCTTGTTATACTTACTCGGACACCCTCTAACCTCATATACGAGCTTTTCACATTGGGCACACCAGTCCATTCCCCTCCTCCATTTGGTCAGGGCCGGAGCCATAGTGGCTTTCCAGTCCGCCACGATGTCTCTTTTGGCCACTAGGCATGCCACCCCCAGCCAGGTACGTTCTGCTCTACGTAGTCCCGATTCTCCCATAACCCCTAATAGGGATGTCAATGGTGTCAGCGCCACGTCTACTTGCAGAATCAACGAGACCTCACGCGAGATCATCTTCCAATATGTACTGATAACCGAGCATGACCACACCATATGGAAAAAATCAGCTTTAGGGCTCCTACAACGGGGACAATCAGCCGTAGGCCGGAGTCCTGCTCTGTGCAATCTGGAGGGTGCAAGGTAAGCAGTATGAAGATAATATGTCTGTACTAGTCGGAGACGTGTCGTCATAGTCAGGGAGTGGGGAGCTGCCAAAGCTTCAGTCCAGTCCTCCTCTTCAAGAGGGCCCACCCATCCCTCCCATTTCTGACGAAGTTCCTCCAGGGAGCAGGCCGTAGTAGATATTAGTGTGCGATACACCTGGGAGACACCTCCCCTGCCCAGATTCCCCATCAGAGCCCTCCTCTCCATAGGACTGCTTACGGGTATGCTATTCCCTGGCTGGACCTGCGTCAGAAGGGCATGTCGTACTTGGAGATACTTGTGGAACTGTGTCTTATTTAGTGCAAAGATTTCTTGGAGATCCTCAAAGGAACGCATGCTCGTGCCCTCCCATACATCACCCAGAGTAGAGATGCCTATAATATCCCATTTCTGGAATCCCTCAAGACCCACAACTTCGCCCAAGCAGGTCCCCTGCCACAGTGGGGTCTGCTGAGTAAGGCGTCCCCACCATCCCGAGATCTTTTGAGCCGTCCGCCATCCCTGCAGCACCACCCCTGTCACCCCAGGGGTCTCACGAGTGATCTTACCACCATATAGGGCGTCAAAGATCTTGGGGTAGGTCAATGTCTGGAGTTCCAGACGGTACGCCGGATCTGTCCAACCCCCCCCAACCAGTCGTTGATCACTAGTAGTTGCGTCGCCAGGTGGTAGTAATGGACATTAGACATTCCCAAGCCCCCTTCATTAACATCTCTCTGACAGGTTTTAAGCGCTAGCCGGGGACGGGTACCACTCCATAGAAATTGGCGTGCTAGCGAGTCCATGTCTCTAAACCATTTCATGGGGATAGGGTTAGGATAGTTTTGAAGGAGGTAGAGAAGTCTGGGAAGGGCCATCATCTTATAGAGTGCGATTCTTCCCAGCAAATTAAGAGGAAGGTCCTTCCAACGTTGAAGATCGTCTTTGATTCTTCTGGTTAAAGGTGTGACATTGAGCTCCCATGCTAATTCAGGGAGCATTGCGACATGCACCCCCAGGTATTTAAAGCTATTTCTTCGCACTGGAATACTTTGTTGCCAGTCCATACATTCTCTAGATTGATGGAGCGGAACCAACAGGGATTTTTGGGGGTTTAGGGCGAGACCCGATGCCTCCGAGAAGACATCCAGAATTTGCATGATACGGGGACCGCTCCTGGCCGGATTGGCTATGTATAATAGGACATCGTCCGCATAATGTGCCACACGGTCTTCTGGACACACTGGCCAAGACCAGCCTTCCATCAGAGGATCCTCTCGAAATAACTTCGCCAGAGGTTCTATTATTAATGCAAAGAGTAACGGGGATAGTGGACATCCTTGTCGGGTACCACGCCCGATCGGGAACACCCCTGAGACCACTCCGTTTACTTGGACCTGAGCCGTCGGATTAGAGTAGAGCAGTCCCACAAGACCTCGGAACTTGGGTCCAAGGCCGTTTTTTATAAGTACTTGTTCAAGATAGGACCAATCCACTGTATCAAAGGCCTTCTCGAAATCAAGTAGGAGCAGCGCTAGAGGGGTGTGTGACAGGATTTTACGGTGTGCTAAGGCTAAATGTAGACGCCTAATACAGTGCCTGGTGCTCCGCGTAGGCATGAAGCCGCATTGGTCAGGGTGCACCAAGACGGGCATTGCCTCTTTTAATCTATTGGCAAGGATCAAGGCTAGCACCTTGATCTCAGTGTTGAGGAGGGAGATAGGCCGATAAGCCGAGCAATTTGGCGATGGGGGCTGGGTCTTCGGGATTACTACTATTGTAGCAAGGTCAATCCCTGAGGGGAAGTGACCTTTCTGCTCGGCTTCTCTATACATCTCAAGTAAGTGTGGGGCCAGAATGTCACTACATTTCTTGTACAGTTCCGCAGGAAACCCATCCGGACCTGGTGTCTTGCTTGAAGCCAGACTGGCAATCGCACTCGTTACTTCCGCTAGGTCAAGTGCTTCGTCCAGCCTGTCCCTAGTCGCCTGAGACACTCTGGCGAGTGTTATGTCGTTCAAGAGGGGGGAAGCTTTTTCAACCGTAGGCCGGGGGTGTTCTGCGTATAGGCATGCATAATAGGAAGCAAAACTCTGTGCAATCTCGATGGGTGTCTTGTGAAGGGTACCTGTGTTATCTCTAATTTCGGGAATGATTCTGTTAGCTAAGGGTCGAGTGGCCAACCAGTGTAAGAGCTTCCCATTTTTGTCCCCCCAGCCATAAATTCGGGCGGACGATGCCCTCCACATATGCTTCGCTGACTCAAGTGTTAGGTGTTTAATTTCCTCTCGGACCCTGGTGAGCTGCCTCAATGTGGAGATTTCGGATAAGACTGCTTGCTGGCGTTCCAGTTTTAACGCTACCGCTTCTAACTCGGACACACGTGACTCACGAATGCGCTCACGTGCTCGCAAGAGGCACTTAGCCTGCCCTCTCAAGGTAGCCTTGTAGGCAGCCCATAGCGTGCCTGACGACTGGACTGTTCCCACATTCAGTTCAAAGTACTGCGTGAGACGATCTCTAATCTCGAGGACACAATCTTCATCTTGCAAGAGCCAAGCATTTAGGCGCCATACCGGGTGCCTGGTGAGGTCTACTCTGCCCAGTCGGACTCGCACCGGTGCGTGATTCGACACCCCACGGGACAGTATCTCTGCTCCCGTGACACCGGAGAAGTCCATGGCCGGCATAAATATTAGATCAATTCTAGAGTGTGTCTGATGGGCAGCAGACGTGTGCGTATATTGACGCTCCATAGGGTGCCAAGTTCTCCACACTTCACATAGGCCTAGGCTGTCTGCCCAACTCTTAAGGCCTGTGGCTCGGGCAGACCTGCCCGCTGTGACATCTCCTGACACATCTAATCTAGGGTCTAGAACCGCATTAAAGTCTCCTCCTACTATTGTGATTCCTTGGGGGAGTCCCGCCACCACATGACGAAGTGAACATAAGAAGGTGTCAAATCCCGCTGGGGGGGGCATATACGCATACAAGATTCAATGTCACGCCACGAAGTAGTCCTGAGACTACTATGAATCTGCCTTGTGGATCGGATCTCGTAGATGTTACCACCATGGGCAGTGAGTGATGAAGCAGGATACCTACCCCTCTTGATCCCCTAGAGAAGCCTGCGTGATAGACCCTATCAAATCCCCCTCGGGCCAACATAGGGCATTTAGTTCCCATGAGGTGTGTTTCCTGCAATAGGGCTACCAATGGGGAATATCTACGGAGAGTGTTAATTACTGCAGATCTCTTGATCTTATCTAGCAGCCCGTTCACATTCCAAGAGATGATTTGTGTCAATGTGGACCAGACGTGGGTTGCGTAGGAGTCTTACAGCTTTGGATGCCAGTCAGTGGGCTAAGGAATGACCAATTAAAACTTAATAACGCAATACTCAAAATATATCTATCTAACCCTAACTTAACCTTCCTCCCCCAAAACCGCCCCCCACCCCATACTCCCACCCAGGAAGCATCTGTCGCCCTAACCGTCAACCAAAACAAGACAGCCATAAGGACTGCCATAGGAGTGGAGTGATGGACCCCTCCATTAAGACGGATCAATTACAATTATTCACTAGAAGTCAAGCCATATTTTACAGTACTTGAGGGGAGCCTGTATACCCGCTGTAGCCCATCACGGGTTTCTTCAAGGTGGACCAGACTCTCCAAACCTCCCCATGCGCTCCATTCGGGGCTCCATGGAACACGTCAGCCAAGCGCTGGGGATTGACTCAGACGGCCCTCCTCCTCGGCCTGCGCCTGAATCTGTCCCTTCGGAGACTCAACGGGCAACCCTCCCATTTGTGGGCCAGCCTCTCCCACCGCCTCTCCGTTCACAGAAGTGTCCAAGTGTCCTCGTCTTCCTCTTCGAGACCTAGTACGTTTACGACCCCGCCAGGGCCCACCAGCGGGGGGGGATCCACCCGGAAGGGCTCCCCTCTTCGCGCCGCTGGGCCCCTCCGAGCCCCGACGCCCTCCTCAGTCAGCCAGTCCCATGCCTCTTCCGGGGAATCGAAGAAGTACGCCTTGTCTGCCATAATAACTTTGAGTCTCGCAGGAAAAAGGAGCATGTACGAAAGCTGCATCGCCCTAAGTTTTTGTTTCACTTGCTCATACGAGCGGCGGCGGACCTGGACCTCCCGGGTATAGTCTGGAAATACTAAGATTTTGTAGTTGTCCCACTGAAGATTTTCAGAGCGCCTCGCCTCTTTGAGGATATTGTCACGATCTCTAAAGTTGAGGATTCGGGCAATCATCGGCCGTTTTGGACCGCCCGGAGGGGGGCGAGGACCAAGGGCCCTGTGCGCACGTTCCACTGCAAACCAAGGTGAAAGAGATTGGTCTGGCATCCAGCTTTTGATCCATTGCTCTAAAAATTCTGTGGCTTTATCCTCTTCCGCGCCTTCCGGGAATCCTACAAAACGTAGGTTGTTTCCTCTCGATCGATTTTCCGCATCTTCTGCCCGGCTATGTAATTCTGCTGTTCGAGTTTGTAACTGGGCCACCTTGGTTCTAAGGTCAGCTAGTTCGTCTTCGTTGCAAGAGACTCTGCCCTCCACGTTAGTGATCCGATTTGCCGCATTTCTGAGGTCCTGCCTGATAAGGCCCATCTCCTCACGCACCTCTCCGATTTTAGTCTCTACAGCTGATTGCGAAGACTGGATTGCCAGGAGGATGGCATTCACTCCGTCTGGTGTTGGGTCTCCCGCGGCTGTCACTCCGCCCCCTCTCGGACCTGTTGGCGTTGCAAATTGATCAATCTTTGGTTGAGAGGGTGGAGGGTGTTTACTTGCTCTGTCTTTCCCCATGTTATCTCGGAGGGAGGGGATGGAGAACCCAGATCGAATTATGCAGCTCTTCCGTCCAAATTCAGCACCCTAAGCGCATCTACAGGGAAGACACAGCAGTCGGGCCCCAATAGGGTGTGCCAGCGAAATATGTCAAGGACCTTTGAAATTGTTGGCTTCCACTCAGTCATGTGTAGCTGGATTGCCCCGTGGCTGGTTTCTTCTCCTATCAGACAGTTTTGGAAAGACGGGAAGTCGTGGGGCTCGATGACCATCCGGGAGCCCCAGCGCGTCGCAATTAAATTCCCACCTCCGAGGTTATTGGCGTGCTTTATCAAAATTGCGGCTGTGGAATAGGAGCAAGCCTTTGGGGAGTCTCTTTAAAATTAAGGATTGTGAATCGCAGGGCACAGCCTTAATGTTCAGGCCCGCTGCGCCCTACTGAGTTCCCATTACGCTGCTTACTTATGGGGAGGGGGGCCCCGATCTCTCTTCTCCCCTCCTCCTCTCCTCTCTGGCGTGAGGGGCAACTGCGCTCCTGCGCGGGCGGACAAGGGGGGGCCGCGGGCGTCCACTTCACCCCGGTCGCCCAGGATCAGCGGCTGTGCCGCACAGTCACGTCCCCTTAGCCGCACAGCTCACCTCCTCCACGTCGTCCTCGCTACTCACCCCTCGCATAGGCAGGGTATCTCAAGCCGGCCTGTGGGCTCCGGACTGCAGAATCCGGTCCAGACGCCCTCCGTAGGACACTCCGCGCGGTCTTCTTAGCGGGCAAGCCCCTGTCCAGGGGCCCGACCACGTCCACTCGAGTAAGGCAGGGGAGCCCCTCTCCCGGGGCTCACTCTCTCCGGGCCTCTCGCCGGGCCCTCGGGTCCAGCACCTCATAGTCCGGCCCTCCGAGGACCAACGGAGAACACCGGCTTCGTCGCTCTCCCGTCCCCCGGGGGCACCAGGTTTCAGCTCGCCCCAGGCACTCCAGCCCCGCACACGGCACCCGCGCCGGAGGAGGCCCCGTCAGCGGGCGGGCTCCAACGCCGAGGCGCATCCCGGCGTCGTCAGCCCGGCCGCCATCTTAGGAGACCCACCGACCCGGTCGCATCCAGCCTTCACAGCTCTCACGGCTCGGACTGAGCCAGCGCCAGCGCCGGAGGCCTCCCCGAGGTCCAGGAGCTCACGGGGGCGGTCAGGGCAGCATGGTAGACCTCTCGATGGCGGCTTCTGAGGGCGGATGACGGAGGGGTCCAGAGCACTCTCAGAGTGCGACCGCCATCTTGACGCCCGAAGCCACACCCCTACTTATCCTTTTTAAGCCATTCCTGTGTGTTTAAACTATGGTTTAAGGTTATAGTAATTCCAAGTCATTTGTTTATTTTCCTTGTGCCAATAAGAATCATAGCTTCATTAAAGGGCTTTAATACTAACAAATATTCACAAAGCCAATAGGTCTTGCCTATAAAAGAGCTATTGGCTTTGGCAATGTGTTTTTGCCATGCTGTACATCAGTGTGGCTGCTGTTCAGCATGGCTAAAAGCTAGGGACTGTTGTAGAATGGAGTGGGGGTGTACAGTGTTGTAAAGTGGGGTGGGGGGAGTGTCGTAGAGTTGAGTGGAGGAGACTAGAGTTCAATGGTTTAGTGGTAGAGAGTGTGGTGGCGTGAAGTGGCGTGGGGTGGAATAGAGTGGAGTGGGTTGGAGAAGACTCAGGTAGTGGGGTGGATTGGGGTGGGGTGGAGTGAAATGGGGTGACGTGGATTGGAGTGGGGTGATTAGACTGGATTGGGGTGGGTGGATTGGACTGAAGTGATAGGACTAGGGTGGAGTAGATTGGATTAGGATGAGGTTAATTGGATTGTAGTGGTTTTGAGCGGGGTGAATTGGACTGGGGTGGATTAGACTGGACTGGAGTGGGGCAGATTGGAGTGGACTGGATTTATTTGAATAGAGTGGGGTGGATGGGACTGGAATGGGGTGGTGTTGTGGGTCCATTTTAGTCACTTGGGCAGAATGATAGCTTAATTTAGGGTTGCTGCCTGTGCCCTTTTACCTAGTAATTATGCTCTGTATCCCCGTATTCATGTTTTAGTCATTTTATTATTGGCTCTTTTAGTGGCACTGTTTTTAATTTCATTATAAGCCAATATTCCGCAGCAGCGTCATTATCGGTGCTATGGATGACATACTTTGCATTATGTTATTTTCCTCTGATTCACAAGAACGGAATGTGAGGCACACAGGATAATATTTTGTATTGCCAGCCCCAAGTCAGCGTAAACAGTCCAGCGCTTAGGTGCATACCTGCATCAGGGTTCTGTGCATGACCATAAACATGTCCCCTAAAAAACATCTTGTAGCACAAAGGGCATCAGAGGGGGTTCCAGACAAAATTTCCATTCATGCTGCATGCCAGTTTTCGGTCAACCTCAGCCTTTGTGTCTCCATGGATCCTGATCTGAAGAATGGTGGCCTGACCTTGTACCAAGTTAACAGGGGTGTGGTGTGCTTCTCATGGACACTGTATAGCCAGATTTGGCTTACATTGCCATGCTCTTGTTCAGGGGCTAGATATTAGGTTTTTAGGTAGGAACTATATATTCACGTTATGACAATATGTTGGCTTTGTTTATATTTACATCTCTAATTTTCACAATCCTGATTCTGTTATTCCTCATTATCCTAGTCATTGTAGCTCATGCATTTTATCATACATCGCAGTCCTTTCAATAAATGTATTGAAAACTGTCCTGCTTATCTTTTGTGTGTGTGTGAGAGAGAGAGAGAGAGAGAGAGAGAGAGAGAGAGAGAAAGAGAGAGAGTCAGTCTTGTATGTGGAGAGTAAAGGATATGCTTGTTTCACCACGATTTCCCTGAGGCGTCTTCAGAGTTCCATGCCAGACTGCCACAAATCACCTTTTACAATTGGGTTTTGGTGAGGTGCTGCTAGAGGGCCAGGAGGGTTAGGCAGACAGCTGCCGACTAGTGTGGAAGTGACTCAGTCGTCTACAATGCAGAAGTGCTGCAGCACCAAATTCAGCAGTCTCAGAGTATGAGAATCCTTACGACTGTGGATTGGACTGGACTGGATTTTAGAGAGGACTGGACTGGTGCTGAGTGGATGGAGTCGGTGGAGTGGACTGGATTAGGTAGAGTGGGTGGATTGGACTAAAGTGGAGTGGGGTGAACTGAAGTGAAGCGGGTGTATTGGAGTGGGGTTGACAGGACTGAATTGGAGTGGGGTAGACTGGAGCGGAGTGGACTGGGGTTGGGTTGGGTGGGGGTGAACTGGACTGCGGTGGATTTGATTGGATTGGGTGGGTTGGAGTAAACTGGACTGGGTTGGGTGGATTGGACTGGCGTGGGGTGGGGTGGAACTAAGAGGGTTGGAATGGAGTGGGGTGGATTGGATTGAGTTGGGTGGAACGGAGTGGGTTGGAATGGGGTGGGTGGGGTAGATTGGATTAAGTGGGGTGGAATGGATTGAGTGGGGTGGATTGGAATAGAGTGGGGTGGGCAGGATTAAGTGGTGTGGATAGGATTGGGTGGATTGGATTGGTGTGGGGTGGATTGAATTGGTGTGGGATGGGATGGATTGGATTGGTGTGGGGTGGGGTGTGTTAAGGTGGTCTGGAGTGAGGTAGATTAACGAGGATTGCATGGGATTGGAGTGGGGTGGGTTAAGGTGAACTGGACTGGAGTGGGGTGGACTGAACTGGGTGGTGTGGATTGGACTGGGGTGTACTGGGGTAGGGTGGGGTGGATTGGGGTAGAGAGAAGTAGATTAGAATAGAGTGGGTGGACTGGATTAGAGTGGGGTGCACTGAAGCAGAGAGGGGTGGACTGGAGTAGAGTGAGATGGAATTAAGTAGAGTGGATAGGATTGTATTAGACTGGGGTGATCAGAGTAGAGTGTGGTGGATTGAAGTACAATGGGGTGAGGTGGAGTGAGTGGGGTGGACTGCATGTGGTGGTTTGGAGTGGGATAGGGTGGACGGCGGTGGGTTGGGGTGGATTGGGGTGTGGTCAGGTGGATTGCAGTGAGGTGGAATGAACTGAGATGGGGTAGATTGGACTGATGTGGGGTGAGATTTATTGATTGGGGAGAACTGGAGTGTTGTGGATTGGACTGGAGTGGTTTGGTTTGGACTGGAGTGGAATGAACTGGATTGGAGTGGGGTGGATTAGACTGAAGTGGAGTGCTGTGGATTTGCCTGGTGTGGAGTGAGTGCAGAGGATTGTGTGGTGTGGATTAGATTGGGTGGATTGGATTGCGGTGGATTGTACTGGATTGGAGTGGGGTGGATTAGACTGAAGTGGAGTGCTGTGGATTTGCCTGGTGTGGAGTGAGTGCAGAGGATTGTGTGGTGTGGATTAGATTGGGTGGATTGGATTGCGGTGGATTGTACTGGAGTGGAGTGGGGTGGATTAGATTGCTGTGGAGGGCGGTGGATTGGATTGGTGTGGAGTGAGTTGGATTGCATTGGAGTGGGGTGGCGTAAAATGGTGTGGCATGGATTGGGTTGGAGTGTGGTGGATTAAGGTGAGCTGGATTAGACTGGGATGGACTGGGGTGAGGTGGGTGGACTGGGTTAAATTAAATTGGGGTGGGCTGAGTTGGGGTGGGATGGGTTGGACTGCGGTGAATTGGAGTGGCATAGATTGGATTGGAGTGCTAGGATTGGACTGGGGTGGAATGGATTGGTGTGGGGTGGACTGAAGTGGGGTGAATTGGGATGAGTGGGGTGGTTTGGACTGGGGTCAGGTGGACTGGATTGGAGCAGGGCAGTCTGGAGTGGGGTGGACTGGAGTAGGGCAGATTGTTTGTGACAGGAGTGGGGCAGATTGTTTTGGATTGGAGTGGGACAGATTGCTTTAGATTGGAGTCTAGATCGTTTAGAAATTACAAATAAATATACATTAAGGCCGAAATAAAAATTGTTATTGTCTGAAGTTGGCAGAACTAGGACAGGATCCAAATTTGCACGGGTTACAATCCAAAACAAATAACGCACTGCCTAACTCGCATAACTACAGCTGAACAGTCAATAATAGATGGTAGGCCACCCCTTTTAAATAATTGTGCCCTATAAACGCACCATGTTTATAAGAAACGTTGCATCAGAAACACATATTGTGACTATATTTACTTTTTTCTTAATAACTATAGGTTAAATCTTCTAAAAACAGCAAGAGGGTTTTTAAATTACTTTTAATGTTATGTAGGTTTTACTGTAAAGAAAAACAAAGGTGATTCAAAGGGTAGCCAAAAATACGCGGCATTATCTCTTTTGCTGTAATCAGTCGGACAGGTTTTAATGGGTCTTCATAGAAGTATGGCTCACGCATGAAACACTGTATATGATGCAGCATAAAGACGTGCCTGCACCTATGAACCTACTCTATATACAGAAACGCATTCACTACAGCTGTGCCTGACTCATGCCACAGGAGGTTTACTGAGGGTTGCCAGTTTCTCCGAGTCACGCTACTTCTGTAATTATTGGCTGCCGCCTGATGACGGTGCTCTGCTTTTGGTATGAACATGTGAGTCACCCAACAAGTTAACACATACAAGCACGAGGAACATATGCTTAGGAAGGACCCAGTATATAGTCTGCTGCTATTGTTCAATCCTTAAAAATGCGACGTAGAGCTCCGACCTATGTTGTATAACTAACTGAGGTCAACCAAAATCTACTCTCTATACGACAATGGCAACAAATTCAGCAGGCAGAAGACTCTCATTGAACAGTGTTCACCTCTTTGGAAATCATCACCACTACACTCGAGACAAAGATCCGCCCTTCTGAAATTCGGGTGTTCAATAAAAACCTACCTTTTGAAGCAGGCTTACGGTTCAAAAATGTACTCAAACTCCTGTGACAGTCTATTGTGAGGTGGCTACATGCCCAAGACCAGCATTGCCTTATCTGTCAGGCTAGGCTTTTGTGAGCTTTTCCTAAGCTTTAATACCGTAACTTCGGTTTCATTAATATATAGTTTCGTCAGCTTTTCCTTTTTACAAACAGGCTAGCAGACTGGATCTTCAGGGCTTTCTTCCATTCCCTCATTCATGTACCCCTACACCAAAGCATTTGGAGGCTTTTATAAGATGGAATGCAATGCTTTACAAAACCCCAAATAACATAAATACATATAATTCACAAGGACCTCCCAAAGACAGTTGGCCTTAATGCCCCAGTTTCACCCTTACTCTTCACATGGTAGTGAGTGAGTCAAAACAGTTGAAGGCTTCTGTCATTGCAGACACGTAAATAGGTCTGCCTCTGCCAGTCCTCTGTTCTTTGTCCTTCTCCCTTCATCTAAGCACAATCCAAAACCTTTTGTAATTTGCTTCAAAGCCAAGAAGACATCTGTATGTTCACATCAATAAGGCTGCATCTGGGACAGAATGACACGCTCATCTTTTTTGGCCTGGAATATTATTGCAAGAAAAGAAGCTGTTAACAGTTTAACACTCGATAAATAAATCCTACACCAGTAAGACTTGAGTTCATTCATACAAGCACCAGTCCTGTCTCATACCAATGATGGATGACAAGTATTTGCAATGCAACTGGTCTCGTGTCTGCTCGCGTTAGATCTATTAAGCGTTGTAAACTCCTAACCGGACTTTTCTTGCCACATAAACTACTAATGAAAAGTAAAACAGTTTCACATATGCGAGTCGATGGTCGTCATGAGTCTGAAGGAGACACAGAAAAGGAAACAGAAGTTTGCTTGCAGTGAATGTGCAATTATCCATGTAACAGGGTCGATGTCATGCAAGTCGCTCGACTTCTGCCCAGTGAGATCGCGCTGCGCTGGAAATGAAAAGATAAAGTAGTGCAGAAACCAGCTGAAACACAGAGCCTCGTATGTTTTCAGTAGTTCACTGGTGTGCTCGAGGAGGGCTAAACACCGGAAAAGGCATGACGTATGCATGCCTTTCACAAATGGAATCTATTGATTTTTAAAAGGCAAGCCCACGAACTAATGAAAGTGACGAGCGTGACATGGGTGTGGTTAGAAGCCCAAATAGAGATTACAACATGGTCCTGAGCACTTGCGCGCGCTCAACCCTAAAAAAGCAACTCAAAAAAGTTCCCACCAAAATCCTCAAAAGGTCTCATCAAACTGACTGTGTACAGATTCGAACACCAGACATAATAACACCAAGGATAGCACTTCACAGAATGGGGGGGGGGAGGGAGGACAGTAAGGAATCTGTGAATAGATACAGTACCCACCAGAAAGACCGCTATCGAAGGTAAGTAACTTCTAATGAATACTTCACCACAGATTCCTCACAGTCTGTTTGGATACCAAAGCAGTAGCAGTCATTCAACCTTTGTTCCTTGGTCAAATCAACATAAAAACTAAGGGCTATCTTGGGATCCAACTGGTGAACCCTCACCTCCTCCTTAGAAGAATGTGTGAGAGGAATTAAAGTGTAGAATGGACTATCCTACAAGGAAGGGTGACACCGCCTTCTAAAGAAAGGTTGCCCGCCTTCTTTTCTTGGAGTGAAGTCCAAATGTGCCACCTATTGGCACAAGTGATAGTACATTTTCCAGATTCAGCCTGGTGTCTGAGGGAATTCAAAAGGTGACCTATCTGCAGTTAGAAATATCCATCAAAACAAAAATCTTATGCTCTGTGGCCAGGATATGGAACAGACTGACAGAGAAAATATACATTTGACTTAACGGGCTGTCCTTCTGTAGAGGAATCCAGGCTTTCTTGTTCACATCCGAGTTCAAGTGTTTCGATGTGGACTACTTCAGGCTTCTCCTCTTCCTTAGTATGGTTTTCTATTTGTTTATCACTTGGCTTTCTTTGCGTGTTCCTGTACTTTAGATGTATTTATTCGTTTTCTGCAGTTGCTCTGGCTAGAACATCACCATGGCACATACTCAAACCAGAGCAATTCTATAAGCTATAATTATCTATACTCCACTTGACGTCAAGTTTGAAAATGGACTCAATCTTATAAAAAAAAAGCCTATAGGGTAACGGTGCATAATCAACTCTACCATTAAAAGTGCAAAGTAACAAATGATTTGGGACATTCAAATAATCGAGGTAAATGGACTTCTGGGTCCCAACCAAAGGTGAACAGGAAGATACTAAATAGTGATCTTACTGGTAATGTCAGTCGCACCAAGGAACCACTTGTCTGCTTAGATCAACTTTTCTCACCTTGGCAGATTAAAAGCATGAGTTAAACCTTATTGCCGTAGCCCAATTAGAAGAAGGAGAAGGTAGGAATCAGACAAAAAGTAATTAAAATGGGGTGAAGACAAAAATGCTACTTTTAATAAAAGCATGGTTGCTAAACACACGATTAGGAGCGTCCGCACCGTTACTTGTAAATAACTTGTAAGTGCTTCAGCACTCTACAGGATAACCATGATCCATACATTCAACGGTACATACATTAAAATATCTTTACTACCTGTGTTAAGCCATAATGTGCATCTTACTGTCTGTGGTGGAATAAACACAAAAGCCCTCTTGCACGTTTATTCCGGACAAAATACTTCATGATGAGATAGTCATTTTTTAACCTGATGTAATGGTAGTGCTGGGAGGGACTATCTCAATCCCCACTGATCTGTCCATAAGCCAGACCGATCCCACGTTGTTTCTGCTTTGCAAGCAGGAATGTATTATTGTGCATATCGTATGGGCATTCCTGCGGGCGGTGAGTTCCTTGTTCTCCTCCCTTCTTTGTTTTTTCTATGGCTTTGGAATCATTGCCGTTTACATTGCGCTCCTAATTTATACTCCCGATTATTAGGCGAGCAAACAGAAGCACGTGACACTGTCCTCCCTGGTTACTGGCGGCACAGCTTGCATTTGATCACAGGTAACAGGTATTTAAATCGAACACAGCATAAATCCCGTACAATTATGAATGAGCGTTCTATAAACAAACACACCCAAATGCTCCGCACCCTTAGCTTTAACCATATCCAGGTGCATCCATCAGCCTGCGCTATAGAAAGGTCAATGAGTTGCTAACAGCGTTCAAACAAGTAGGTGCATAAAGTTTCTATGGTCTTCTTTGTTACTTATTGTGCGGCTCATGGCATTGTCTTATACGGGACCAGGAAAAAATCAATTGCAGCAATTGCCAAATGCAAAGCTGGTTGTGAAATGGGCTTATACTGTCCCCAGAGGCCAGATCACAAGGCCTTAATCTTGATCACAACACAGCATTGTTTAGAATATCGTTGCAAGGTATCAAAGAGCTATGATCAAATGTATATAGTTAAAAAAATGCGTTTGCACTGAGTTTTTAGAAAGTGGCTAATACACTAACTAGTCCTTTGCATTTAACCTTGCTTAATCTATTCCTCTCCAAGAAAATATACAATACTTAGTGATTACCCCCTTTCCCCAGAAAGAAGCCCTATACCTATAATAATGTCCTCATCAGACTCTCAAGAGTCTTGGGTTAGTGGTGCTCGTGCCACACCAAGCAAATGGGTGACCCAGTTGTAGAGAAATCATCCTTTTTGCCCTGATCACCCCTATTGTTTGATTTAAACCAGTGGTTACGGACTCTGAAAGTGTTCTGGGCTCTGCTAACCAGGCCCTGGGCCTGTGCTCTGCCCTCTAAAAATATATGGTACTTGGTATAGTTTTAATTGGCAAAGACAACCTACCTGTTAGAGACTACAGTGGACTTAATGCATTTAAGTGTGCACTGTGTGGTGCCTGGGGTCATTTCAAAGCCAGAACTGCCTTCTAGGCTGGTTTTAAAATAAAATGATGTCCAAATTTAACATTGGAATTAAAAGCACTCCAAATTCCAACACTAACATTTTATGACTTATAAGTCACCCCTAAACCCTGAACGAGGGCCCCAAGGATAGGGTGCATTGTTATAAAAAGCAGGGGTAATATAAAGGATGTTTTATATGCCCAAGTAAGAAACAGACAAAGTTGTTTTTCCCGATTGTACAGGGAGTGCAGAATTATTAGGCAAGTTGTATTTTTGAGGATTAATTTTATTATTGAACAACAACCATGTTCTCAATGAACCCAAAAAACTCATTAATATCAAAGCTGAATATTTTTGGAAGTAGTTTTTAGTTTGTTTTTAGTTTTAGCTATGTTAGGGGGATATCTGTGTGTGCAGGTGACTATTACTGTGCATAATTATTAGGCAACTTAACAAAAAACAAATATATACCCATTTCAATTATTTATTATTACCAGTGAAACCAATATAACATCTCAACATTCACAAATATACATTTCTGACATTCAAAAACAAAACAAAAACAAATCAGTGACCAATATAGCCACCTTTCTTTGCAAGGACACTCAAAAGCCTGCCATCCATGGATTCTGTCAGTGTTTTGATCTGTTCACCATCAACATTGCGTGCAGCAGCAACCACAGCCTCCCAGACACTGTTCAGAGAGGTGTACTGTTTTCCCTCCTTGTAAATCTCACATTTGATGATGGACCACAGGTTCTCAATGGGGTTCAGATCAGGTGAACAAGTAGGCCATGTCATTAGATCTCCTTCTTTTATACCCTTTCTTGCCAGCCACGCTGTGGAGTACTTGGACGCGTGTGATGGAGCATTGTCCTGCATGAAAATCATGTTTTTCTTGAAGGATGCAGACTTCTTCCTGTACCACTGCTTGAAGAAGGTGTCTTCCAGGAACTGGCAGTAGGACTGGGAGTTGAGCTTGACCCCATCCTCAACCCGAAAAGGCCCCACAAGCTCATCTTTGATGATACCAGCCCAAACCAGTACTCCACCTCCACCTTGCTGGCCTCTGAGTCGGACTGGAGCTCTCTGCCCTTTACCAATCCAGCCACGGGCCCATCCATCTGGCCCATCAAGACTCACTCTCATTTCATCAGTCCATAAAACCTTAGAAAAATCTGTCTTGAGATATTTCTTGGCCCAGTCTTGACGTTTCAGCTTGTGTGTCTTGTTCAGTGGTGGTCGTCTTTCAGCCTTTCTTACCTTGGCCATGTCTCTGAGTATTGCACACCTTGTGCTTTTGGGCACTCCAGTGATGTTGCAGCTCTGAAATATGGCCAAACTGGTGGCAAGTGGCATCGTGGCAGCTGCACGCTTGACTTTTCTCAGTTCATGGGCAGTTATTTTGCGCCTTGGTTTTTCCACACGCTTCTTGCGACCCTGTTGACTATTTTGAATGAAACGCTTGATTGTTCGATGATCACGCTTCAGAAGCTTTGCAATTTTAAGAGTGCTGCATCCCTCTGCAAGATATCTCACTATTTTTGACTTTTCTGAGCCTGTCAAGTCCTTCTTTTGACCCATTTTGCCAAAGGAAAGGAAGTTGCCTAATAATTATGCACACCTGATATAGGGTGTTGATGTCATTAGACCACACCACTTCTCATTACAGAGATGCACATCACCTAATATGCTTAATTGGTAGTAGGCTTTCGAGCCTATACAGCTTGGAGTAAGACAACATGCATAAAGAGGATGATGTGGTCAAAATACTCATTTGCCTAATAATTCTGCACTCCCTGTAGTGCTGCTATCCTCACAGTCTAACATGGGAAGGCTTTATAAAACCATGTTTAACTTTTGACTACAGCTAGAGAGGCATAACATAACAAGAAAGTCGTTTTAGAACTTACTATCCTTAAGTTACCGAAAGCAGCCCTGTGGCAGCCTCTTCTGATTTGTCAGCCTTTGGCAGCCTGGGCCAATCTGCTCCCTGAGTAGGTATAAGAGGCCTGGGATTGCAACAAAAACAGCCATTTGTTGTGGGGAGATCTGCTTTTTGGAGAAGCCAGTGGGAGAAAGGGGGCTGGGTAAATAAGTCGGACTTTAAAGGTAGGAGCCTCTGCAGAAAACTGATGTCACAGGACCCAGACCTGCTACCGCCTAATTTCTTTTATCCTAGGTAGATGGAGGCCCCCTAATTAGATTAGGAGAAGAGCTGAAAGGGGAGTCTAGTCAGTTGTTAGCCACAGCACTGGATCGGGTTACACAGACACACACACCAAGGAGAGAATTTCACCATTTTGAGTTTGGGAGAACAGTGCATTACAGGTCAAACATATGCCACACTTCACAGGAAATAATCATAGCAGGGAGAGATAGCTTTACCCTTATTTGTTGGGGTGCCCCCTACCTCTGCCAGCCCAGAATGAAGGATAAATATGGGAGAGCTGCAGGAGCTCCTTAGAACACTGCCTGCACCCTTGGACTCTAGCACAGAAGGCTTGCACTCAGTAGGACTACACCTGCTCCACTCACAAGGTCCAGAAAGAAAGGACAGTGTCTAACTCAAAGGAAAAGGAGTGGACTCCCTGATCAGCAAAAGGTACTACAGAGCTGGAAGGCGTCACCTTCCAAACCAAAGGAGGACCAACCCAGCTGACCAGTTGCAACTGGATTTTTCCTGGACTGCGCAGGTGCATTGCAGGAAATTGAATCCTAGCCCCCAAGAGGCAATCCAGAGTCTCTGAACCCTTGACAGGTGCTATTGGTCCCTTGTTTTCCCAAAGGAACCAAGAACTCAAAGTTTGGAAGTTTTCTGCAAAGTTTTGCAGAAAAGCTCCAGGAGGAGACCGGCTCGACTTTGAGAGTCAAACTGACCTTGTTGACTCGCGAATCAGCCTAACCGTGCTGGTTTGTTCAGCTGAAATCTCTGCAGCACATCGCCATCAAAGTTGAGGACAAAGTCATCCAGAGGCTCACTGAGGTATTGCGCTCCAGCAGGCTGACGTCTTCTAATCAGATGCTGGATCTGAGGAACTCGAAGACTTGTCATCAAGAGAAAAGCACCATAAAAAAGACTAAGGGCCTGATTACGCGCCTGACCTCCAAACTCGCTGGGATGAGACGGCCATCAACCTGGCGGCCTCACTACCAGTCGCATTTCGATGTTCCCAACGGGCTGATTGGTAGGATCATTGTATTACGACGTTCCCACCGGTCAGCCCAGCGGAAACAGTGCTATGGTACTAAGGGAGCCGAGGCCAATACTGTAGCGCAAAGGCACCCTTAAAATGCGCACTGTCTCCTTAGCAGACAGTGCGCATTCTGAAGGTGCTGGGCAGGGGGGCCCCTTGCACTGCCCACTACTTGATTTTGGGCAGTGCATGGCCCCCTAGTGGCCCACTGGCACTTCCTTTCTGCCAGCCTTTTCATGGCAGTTAAACCGCCATGCAAGGCTGGCAAAAAGGGGACTCGTGATCAGCACAGCAGTGCTGAACTCAGCCCCGCTGTGGCTGACCATAAGTCCGACCGCCATCATCTCGTTGGGAATCATGTTCCTAGTGGTCCAACTGCCAGGGTCGTAATGTGGCGGTCGGACCGCCGGGAGTGGAGCGGTCCGACCGCGAGGCTGGCGGTCTCAAGACTGCCAGCCTCGTAATGAGGCCCTAAGTCCAAAGCTAAACCTTTGACCAGGACCTAGCCCTCCATTACAGTTGGCCTGAAATTTTTACTTCATCTCAGTCCAGCACAACCAGAGTAGGTAGCAAGTGGTGCTTTAAGCTTTTTAGAGGCGGAATGCACATTTTTTTATTTATTCTTTATAAATTCATATATTCAGTTCCTTACATTAGATATTTGTCATTTTGGTGTTGTTTTCAAGTTAAAAATATTCTCTATTTTAATACACTGGTGGTGGATTTTTACTGTATGAAGTCTTTTACTTACTGTTTTTGTGTTATTACATGCTTTATGCATGCATATCTCCTACGTTAAGCGTGACTGCTTGCTTGCTAAGCCACTAAAGGTTGAGCAAGGACTAATTTACTGAGACTTCACTGGATCGATTAGTAGTGTTATTACTAGCTGAGGGTGAATACCCCCACCCACTAAAAACCCACTTTCCTACACCATGTTTTGCCTCATTTGCTGGTTACATGGCCCCACAAAGGATTCCAAAATGCAACTGTGTGATATTTTAAATATTTCCTTTAACAAAGGAACCACCACAATCTTCTTTAAAGAGCCTACTAAGACAAACCCTAGCGCTGTCAGAGGTTAAATAACCTATTCTCTAAAAAACATATCCATTAGATGCCCTTACCACGTGTACCTTTAGCCAAGAGCATGGAATCTTGTCTCAAGAATAATGTTCACATGTATGTAATAATGTAGTATAGAGCGGTAGTGGATTGTTACTTCTTTTAAGGAGTGCAAATTCAGCTGTTCCCTAAATATGAGCAGGGTTCGGTGGTCCCGATCTATATGGGAATGTAATTGGAGACCCAAGACCCAAAGATTGAAAAGGCTTGTTGTCAAGTTTTGTTTCTCCTTTACCAAAAACATGGGAACCTAGAACTTGATGGGTAACAAAATCTCCCATGCACTTGATGTCTGCTGTGGCTACTCCACCGCCCAGACAAAAAACAGCTTTAATTGCTTTAATTTCAGTTCCTCAGTCACAAACTCTCAGCATTGCTTAAGCAACAAGAACTGTTCATTAGCTGAACCATAAATGTAGTACTATGTACTTAAAGTAACAGGGATGTCATCTCCTTCAAATAAGAACTAAACATGTCACCTTCTGCTAAATAATGCGGAAAAGATGTTTCTTGTCTCGACGTTATTCCAAAAAAAGGTAATTATGATGCATGGTTACAACATCAGTACAACTCCTTTAAATTCAGTGAAATATGATAAGGACCACACAAAAGGGATGGTAGTGTTGTTTTTATCTGCCCACAGATTAATTCATGAGATTCATTGACACAAATAGGCATAACAAAAATATCCAGCTGCCACAAGAAAATGTGCACAATGTCCCCTGTGATCCCACAGAAACAAACGTATGTGCATTAAAACAAACAACTGCAACCACATTATAAGGATGATCGATGAATGAAACAAGATATAACAACAAATAGCATAAAAAGACCAAAGGCCTCATTACAAGTTTGGCAGAGGGGATTATTCCATCACAAACGTGACAGATACCCCGCCCGCCTTATTACAAGTTCCATTACATCCTATGGAACTTGTAATACGGCGGACAGAATATCCGTCACATTTGTGATGGAGTTATCCCCTTTGCCAAACTCGTAATTAGGTCCCAAGTCTGAGTGTGGTGTTGCCGACGACGTTTTGACTTCTGAGGTTAAAGGGGTTTAATAAGAATACTAAAAAAATAAGCAATTACAATCGGATAAAACCAAATCAAAATGTGGACTGAAGCCATGTTGTGAGGACTTAATTAATAATGCCCTCTTTATATAGATGAATTATGAATGGCATTTACAGAAAACTGCAAGGAGTACAATTTGGTTCAGCGATCTTAGCTGTGAAAAATATAGAGAGATTGAGTATATGGATTAAGAATAATCAACACTGGGGTGTATATATGAGTCAAATACTCACTCATCTGTACGTGTGCTGGCACCCAAAAGATTCAGATATTTCAGTTGGTGGATAAAAAGGTTGATAGCGCTATGGTAAAAGATGGTTACAACATCAATTGATGAGCTGTACATCAAACACACACCAGCAATAAGCAGAATTGGGTACTAATCCCACTGCGGCTGTTTGCAACTGACATCAACTGGTTATCCTCTTACAGATCATCCTCTAACTCAGAAATCAGTGACTATCTGAATGTTTCAAAGATGCACACATCAAGCCTTCCTAGGTCACAGGACTGTTGCTTATGTCCTGGGACAATATCCCGGAGCGGCTGTGGCATCTTACTGTTTGTCTATTCTATAATATAGGACAGGCCTTTTTGCTGTGCCCAAAGAATAAGATGCCTACCGGCCTAACTCAGATTAATAGCATATATGGTGGGACTGATAGTGCAAATCCACATTGTGTGCAACTGTGAGGCCTGTGGGATCCGTTTTGGTCACCCCTGATAAGTACTGTATTGTATTGCAGATTTATAAAGCATGTATCTACCCGAAGGCTTCCCAGTGCTACATGAGTCAAAGAGGGCATCCGTGATCATCTGTGGGAGTATATGATCGGGCTAGTAAGAGTACAGCCAAGTTTTAAGTAATTTTCTGGAGATGATCTCGTCTTGTTCATTTCTTAGCTCTGTCGGCATTGAATTCCATAGTTTTGGGGTCAGAGAAGGATCTTCCATCACATCTGGTCCTTTAGATTTGCGAGCCCCTCAGAAGTCTAACGTTAGAGATCTTAAGATTCTACTGGGAGAGTAGTGAGACAGAAGGGCCCTAATCAAAGAAAGCCCCTTGTGGTTGATTCCTCTGTGTGTCAGACATAGTGTCTTAAATGTGATTCTTTCCTCCACTAGAGTGGGTACTTTTTGCTGCAGTGTATTTGTGTAACTTGAAGATGATACTTGCAGCTGCGATTTGGACTACCTGGAGTCTCTTGATAATAGATTTGGGTGATCCCATATAAAGTAAATTCCCATAGTACAGGCGAGAAAAAATAAGGACCTGGACCATTATTCTCCTGGATTGTGTCGGTAGCAGAACAAGGATTTTGAATATAGTTCTCAACATGGCAAAGCATGCTGTTGGCAATGTTTTTTCTTGGAGTTCCATCGATAGAGAACTATCCAGCCACATGCACAAGCCTTTTATGGGGGAGGAGGGAGTTGGTGGCGTTTCCAAGCACTCTGGCCAGCCGAGCATTGCTTGTATCATTGGCTTCTTCCCTAAAAGCATCAGCTCGGTTTTATCCCCATTCAATTTCAGCTAATAAATTGCCATCCACCAAGCCACTTTCTCTAGGCAAGGGGCCAGTAGCTGTTGAGAGCGTGTCTCTGGGGCAATTGAAACAACCAGTTGAGTGTTGTGGTGTAGGAAACAACGGACACCTCAAATTCCATAAGAAAAGTAGACAAGATGGAGGCTGAGGGGCAGCCTCCCTAAAACTGGGAAAGTGTATTGCTTGCCTTCCTGGGTTTAGTATTAGACACTAAGGTGTGGAGGATGAAAAAAGGGCTATGTTAGCTACACATCAGGCCTGTTGATTGTCTTGTTCTAAGCAACACCATGGAGGCTCTGGGGATGCTGTGGGTATGCAGAGACAGTGATCCCCCTTGTTGTGCAGAAGGATCCATCAAGGAAGGGCCTGGACCTTTGTCTCACCCAGAGTGCTACTCCCAAAGGCTGATAGCTGCCAGGAGCAAAGTCTTTGTGTGTGATTGTGCTCATGTTTTATGCTCTCCAGTTTGAGACACCCTTTGTCAGTATCTGCTATGGAAATCATCCCCTGAATCAAAACATTTTGTGTATTCAGCACAGAAGAGATACACTAGGAGAGGGAATCGCTTTGGACTGGATCCACAGGTCTGACAATGGAATCAACATTCCCTGTCTCCAACAGGACTACAAACGTGGGACTGAAACTTTCCCACTTGAATCAAGATTTCTCACTGACCAAAGAGGTGGTTCTCCTCAGAGTTCCAGAGGACGTTCTGAGATCCAAGGCTGGTGTTGCTGACATAAAAACTGTGGGACTGCCTTCATACCAGAGCCTGCGTAGCCTGCTGAAAGAGGGCTTCACAGGAGAGGGCTTCACAGGAGAAGGCTTCCCACAGGAGCCCAGTGACTGTGTGAGAATGGAAGGAACACGCCAAAAGTAGGGCCTAGATAGGGAGTGATGCAGAAGCCACCCTAAGTGCTGGAGTGGGCTAACCCTCCCTCAATCGTTGTTAAATCATCACTGGTGCACTATGATCAAGGGTTAGGAGAGGGGGCGAGTTTCACGAGCCAATTGTAACTTTTTTTTCGCTCAAGTTCTCTTCATGCTCGTAGGTTTACATTTATCCCTACTTGCTCCAACGACGGAACGGAATACCAATTAAGGTCTCTGGCAAAGAGCTCCCTTGCGGGGTCTGTCAGGCACTGCCGCGCCAGTCTGACGAGGAGCAAGCCCTATGATAAAGCATAACATCCAATGGATGTGTGAGGGCTTTTGCTTCTATTCATAGAAGTGCCTAGTGGATTTCTGACTCTTCTTGTGGAACAGTGCACTTTCTTGATTTGTAAGTAACATGTTTCTACAGAGCCCTAACCTTTAAGACTAAAGTTTATATATTATATATTGCTAAAGCAAGAAGTAGACTTAGGCAAATACTTCAACGATAGAAATTGGTGTAAAGCATTGGGTATACACAACAGCTATCTAGAAATTCCTGACTTCGATACATCAAATTAAATTATTTACAGTATGTTTATATGATCCAGAAATGGATTAACAGGATCCTTGCTGTGGACACCGCTTAGGGCTCCAGATGTACACGAGCAGACATAGGCTTTTACCACATGGTGTGGGAATGTCCTGACTTAATCCGATATTGAGAGGACACAGTTTGAGCCAACACTAGGTAGGATAGATTTCTTGGTGCAATGTATACAAGGCCCGATTTCACACCAAACTAAGAAGAAAGCTGACAATAAATTTCTCCACCTAATTCTGACACTAGCGAACAGAGCCACAGTTATCTCTTGGGAGTCACCAGAGGTACCTCTACCCATCCATTTGTGAAACAGACGAAACATGAGCTCCAAAGGAAAGTGTGTCACTCCATAGAGAAGAAAAGGGAGGCCAGTGCAGGTGACTGATAGGCTCACTTTGGCATGTGATAATGGAGTGTTTTGGAAGATAAATTATAGCACATACTAGGCAACTGATTATGCGTGGGTAAACCAAATGAACAAGTAACACATGACAACTGAACACCACGCCCTAACATAAATGAAGAAGCAAAAACTGGCCTAGTAGCATACACAGCTATCACAGAATATACAAGATTACAGAGTGAAGAAACCCACCTCTCTTCATTTCTGTAATTACCCAAGATCCTGTCAGCTACGCACGAAAGCTAGATCTCACACAACTTTTGTCCCAAAAATGCACAGCACTAAAAGACAGCAGACACCAAGAGAAAGTTATATAGTTTCTATTTTCATTCATTTACGTATTGCATTGAATGTATCTATGGCGCAATACAAAAACAAGGAAGTGATCGCAAGCTGTAAAATGTTCAAAGCTATTAAAGGTTGTTTTGATAACATAGTAATATCATTGTACTGATAAAACATTAACATTTGTTAACAGGTGAAAGTAATTACAAGAGATTTTTTTTTAAAAACAAAGTGCTAAAAGGGTGTATTTGATTTTCAGTTTACAGTACCATTTTATAAGGCGACAGGTCTCAGAATGGCAGTTGTAAAAGATCTCAGTAGCTGTGGCCCTGAAACACCCAAATGAACTTTGACAACCACATAAGAAGCCAAAAAATGAAAATGAAAATGTTAGGCTACTTAACCGTTGCCCGTTCTGTATGTCGGGCAAGTTTCTGCGAATCTTCCTGACAGAAGCACCTTTCAAACAGGAAATAGCCAGGATGTGGTGCCTAAACATATTCTTCAATTCTCGAGTATGTAGCAGAGCTTAGAAGACTATCGGGACAAGGTACTCTTCTTCACCACGTTCCCTTTCTTCACACTAGATAACCCCACAAAGAGCTCATTTTCTACTCAATTGTCCTTGATGTGATTAATGTAAAAGATTAAAGGTCATTTGAGGTTTAGCCAATGGCGCCTGGCTTTCTTTTGAGGCATGACGAAGAGCAAAAAATGGTGGCAGGGTGATGGACTACCCAACGTGGGACTCACAGATTTTGTTAAAGAGGCTGCCTGAGTCCTTAGCACCAATTTGTCTGGGAAAAAGGTGTTGTAGGGCAGTTGTATTTAAAGTGTCTGAAGTTCACCAGGGCTATGAGCTGAGGTAACCACAATGAGGAAGAAGGTCTTTAAGGTTACGAGCACAGCGAGCAGCTGTGCAGCTCCGCGAAGGGCTCTCACATGAGAAACATGAATACTTAGGTAAGGTCCTACTCTGGCATCACAAAAGGTTTTAGAGGGAACATGTGTGTAAATCCTTTCATAAACCTCTTAAAAACAGGTGATTTTAACAAGGATGGTTGGTCCGCGAAACATTGAAAGGCCAAAAAGGCCAATGAATAACTTTTGATAGTGCCAAATGCAAGGCTTTACTAGGCTAAAGAAAAAACAAACAACAGAACATTAGACAGCTATGCTTGTAAGGGGTAAATTTTGCAAAAAGCAAACTAGGTCACAAATTTGTCCCAGCATCCACCATAAAGGGATTTTGTGGAAAAGCAACTGACAGTAAATTTGACATCTACCATTTCATGCAGTCATTTGCTGAAACGTCAACCTCTATGCATGTGGGTGTAGACTGCATAGATTCAGGTGAAAGAACCTATCCCGCTGCTGTGTCACAAGGCCCTCACCAAGGGGCAGCTGGATTGAAGGACAGATGTTCACCTGGATACCACACTCTCCAGGCTCAATACAGAGCCCCTAAGATTAATTTGGCCTGATTATTCATGATCTTTTTCAGAACTTTAAGCAGGAGAGGCAAAGGTGTGAAGGAGTATGATTGTTCCGTCTTCAATTAATTACATTCATCAAGTATGGGAAAACTGGTATGCCAGACCTCTGAAGATGGGCAGCAACCATCAATTTCATGAACACCGAGGGATGCTGGTGAGGCTGAAAGGTAGCACAGCAAATTGAAAATGCTACTGGCCTACCCTGAACCACAAGTATCGTCTGGTGGACTGCAGGACTGGTATATGGAATTGTGTCCCCGAGATCTGTCCACTCATACAGGTCTATTGTAGTCAGGATCTGGGCAAGTATGAGCATTCTGAATTGGTCATTCAGGACGGCATTCAAGGCGTAAGGTCCAGGAGAGGACTAAGGCCCCCTGTCCTTCTGAGTGACAAAACAGCAAAAATACCAGTGCTCTCCTCTTTCCGAATCTGGCACTTTCGCAATTGCTCCCCTTGAGAGCAACAGAGGCCTCTCCTTTAACAGAATAGATGTGGCACAGAAGAAAGAGAAAGCAGAGTGGAAAGAGAAGTCGGACCACAACCAGTTTAAACTCAGTCATGCGCAATGAGTCAGCAACTTGGAAGGAAATGTTGAATCCTGTCCCGCCCCACCGGATAGGCATGAGCCGCTAAGGGCAAACTAAAGTGGTTTGGTAGTTACTGTAGCAGAGGAAGAGGAAATGGAGAACTGATACAACTGCTGGCCAACACACTGCTTGCCAGACCTTCATCCACAGCATCATAAAGACTGGGTTATAGGCTGCATCACTAGTTGTGAATGTCTCAGTCTATACACCATCCTTATGGAATGGTCTTCAAACATTCATTATTGTAATGGAAACTGTGGGTCTGGGTTCAGCAGCACCAAAGAGCATGCTGTATCACTGCTGTCTTTAAAGTGTTCCAACACGCACAGAGCCCTTCATCTCACCAAAAAGTTGGGACCCATCAAAAGGTATATTCATAAGGTAGGCCGGAGAATTCTGTGGATTGCATTCACACCCGTTTGTTAACACACTGGTACCAACGGCCTTCCCCAGGCAATCCACATTGTCCAGACTTGCGAGTATAACAAATTTGGCAGCGTCTTGGCTATCATCTATCTTTTGAGCCAGAAAGAACCTTATTTTTTCCTTGACTGCCAGCAAGATCGCGCAATCCCTTTCTAAATGGATTTGTGTGCAGTGGCCCAGCAGACAAGCATCATTTACGCACCACAATGCTAGACTGGGAGAGGAAAACATTAACTTTCTAAAAGCGTAAATCCTCTTGGATTCCCCATCTAGAGGAGTAGCTGGAAATGAATTTGATTCACCTTTCTGGTCAAAGCCTGCATAATAAGACTCACTTGGGTGGGGTATTTGTGACATAAATCAGGTCACCAGTCACCGGTCTGTGATGTCTGGCCATCTTTTTATTGACAGGTAAGCAAAGGAAGTAACAAAGTATGATTGAGGGCATTCTTAGAATGAAGTAAGATCCCTGAAGTCGCTATCCCAAGCTGCAAATTTTCTGATGGAGCTATGTTTTGGTTTCAAAGCTAGTTGCAATTCTAGTGCCTCAACTGCCCCCCGGAATCACCACTGGAAAGCAGACACTCTCTCCCATTGGTGGCCTAAGAGGGAAGTCAAGCTCTGTCTCAGGCAATGTATAAAGCCTACTGTTGTTCTATAAATCAATGCAGAAGGCATCTTCAGTATAATGAGGAGGAAGAAGGCCACAGGCCATTCCCATGATCAACATCTTAGGGTGCCCCCTACTTTGGCACAAGACCAGAGTAGAGATAGAAAAGATAACGGAGCCTCTTATGGTAAGTGCGACATGGCAGAATACTGGATTAGAGTAATGTTGCATGATGAAGGGTCGAGGTGGTGTGATTTCGAAGCACAACATCGGCCAGACTCAAGCCAAAGTCAGTTTGGTGTCCAGCATTTTCATTAGGACCAGATCATCCTCTGATGCTGGAGTCATTCATACTGGCATCGGTATGGGGCCGGTAACAGATCCCAAGCGTACAGACAGTGCAGGAATTGAACACACCGGTAGTAACACAACTGGAGGCCTCTGCAATTCGATAGGGCCCGAAGGCATGCAAGAGCGAGCCAGAGATTCATTGACATTTTACAGCATGCCCTCAATCTGCTAAGGAGCAGACCAGAATATCTACATGTAAGCCTTTAACACGGTACTATAGTATGAAGAGTTTATGCTTACTGGATTGCTTCTGTATACACGGTGTGCACTATATTTCTATTACCCTTATGCACATTACTTTGGGCCAAACAATAACCATAAGGGTATGCTGTGAATGCCGCCGTTGGAACTCCTGGGTGTTGCTTTTCATTTTTTGAATCAATGGCCACAATGATGTACATCTTTCCATGCATTCTTGGTTCTGACCACCTCAAAGGAGACATCACCTTTTTATGAACATAAGGAGCTGTAAACACAGATTTAGGTCACATAAGTGCATGCAAATAGCACTTTCTGTCTTCCTTCAGGCACCAGTGATGTGATCCTACTTACGTTTTTACGTTTAGTAGGAATGCGAAAGAGGATGAATACCATACTGCAATATACAGAATTGTTGTGACTGTAGAATTATTGGTAATCTATTAACCACCAGTCCTGATCAGGCCTGTAATTCCATAGAGGCCAAAATCCGTCGACCAACTATTCTTTTGAAGAGCCGACAAAGGATGAATATGAATTTTGATTATTTTTCTCCAAAGGGATAGTACATAAACTGACACAAGGAGTAAGACTTTTGTTGTTTTCCCAAGATACCTCTGGGTGAATTAAAAACTGTTTTGAAGGACACTTATATTCACCAATTACTATTTTTTTTAACTAATATGTGCAGGATAAGTAATGAATGACCAAAGGATGTGTTCATGTTTTTTAAACTAGATGTAAAATTTGTCTAGATGAAATATTTGTCTGTACATATTTGTCTGTTTGTTTTGCAATATAGAAATGTTTGGAAAAAATCTTCTACTATTGACATACCCTCGAACGCATGTTAAAGATAAATTGCTCCAAATGTTGAGCACAAAGATATATGGTTCTATTAAATCACTGCAACATAGTTTGCCACAAGTTACTATGGGACGCCCTGGTGCTTTCTCTTTGGAGTTAGATGGTGGCATACGATTGAGTCCCACTTTGCTCTTTATGCATGGACTTCGACTCCACACGACTTCAAGTCCAAAGTTGAAAGGTAGCGGATGCTGTCTTGGAACCAGTACTGAGTCTGCAACTTGGAGCGTGTACAGGACCTGGACAAATGCTGCAAATTCTTCTTGTGGTCAGCGACATACAACTTAGAATCGCAGTCTTGAATCTCCTTTGAGTGCATGAAAGTGTGCTTATCACACAACTTAAAGTCATGTCCCAAGCCCAGACACCAAAGACACACCTTGTGCAGGTCAGTGACCAACATTTGTAACCTGTAATCACAGCATGGTTTGAAACTTGTTGTTTTGGATGGGCACATCCAGTGCTTAATTTGAGCCAGTGGTTGCAAATGGGGACAATGGCACTCATTTTTGGACACCGTCACTTACTTTAAGTCAACTGACCTTGATTCAGGGCAAGAAAGAAAAACACAGAAGGGAGAAAAAGGGAGGAAGAGGACAGAAAACCCTCACAAAGGGAGAAAACAAGGATGAAAAAACACTACAAGAGGGAGATAAAGAGGCTATGAGTGTTTGGTGGTAGACTGAAGAGGCATGAGCTGGAATCAAAGTTAGGCAGCAGTGGAATTTGGAATCACAAACTTCTGGGCCCCCACGCTTACTGTTTTAGAAATGACGCACTGGGGACATTGTTGTCTAGCAAATTATGAAGTTGTAAGAAGTTGTCACAAAAATGGAATGTCACTTCCAATGTATGAAGAAAAAAGAAAACTCAACTGATGTCATCATGGGGGGGGGGGGTGATGCTCAGATGATGATCTGCCCTGTTGCTTCCATTGCAATGTGTAGTCAGAGCAGCACATGGCCACCTAGCCACATGTGTGAGCACTGCTATGAGAAAGATTATGGCTCCAGTCTAGAGCCTGGCGATTATTCTAAGGTGAGGAATCTGCAGTTAAAAATATCCATCGGAATTAAAATTATTACAACACAACATCCTGCCTTAAAAACCTCACATAAATATATCTATGGGTACTAGCTGTCTTCCGAGATGCAATAAAGAGGAAGCAGGCTTTTCACATTTTGAATATACCCTTCACATGCTTTGGATATACCTTGTCATCCAACATTACTTGACAACCTGGTAAAGAAACTCAACGACAGAACCAACATTTGCAAACCTGAAACGTGCCTCCTGGGCCTAAAGACTAAACCCAAGAAAAGGAGACTGAAGTATAGATTAGCCAATTTGGCACTCTTTTTCGCTAAAAGAGATTACCATGTTTTGGAAATCGTAATGCACCCACAGCTTCCAATATTGATAAAGAAAATTACTGACATGAGCTGGGGTACAAAATGTGGCCATCTCGAGGTAACAGAGGAGCATAGACAGCGATCGCCTGTCACTGTCTGGTATACTATCCTATTCACCATGGAAAAGAACAAGCATTTGCAATGCAGTGGGTCTCGCATTTGCTCGACTTAGAGCTATTAGTGTTCTAAACTCCTAACCGGACTTTTCTTGCCACATAAATTGAAAATGAAAAGTAAAACAGTTTCACATAAGCAAGCCGATTCAAAGAGCTACGGCCGCCATTAGCACCAGTGTGAAAAGACACACAAAGAAAAAAAGAAGTTTGCTTGCAGTCAAACTTATCTGCAAAAGTGCAATTAGCCATCTAACTGGCTAATGTCAAGGCGAAGGCGGTAACAAAACTTCCCCAAAGAGGGACAAACGTAAACCATTTACCAAAGTCATCAAAGGATTTTTGAAAGGCAAGCCCACGAACGAGCAGTACTGATGGGCATGAGGTGGGCGTGGTTATGTGTGATTTACTTTTATGACATTCTGACAAGTGCTGACCTACCTTTGGGCGTTAGGAACCATTTCCACACTATGCTGTAAATGTAATATGTTGAGGATTACATAATTGGATGAGCCAATTGCTCAATGTTATAAACTTTGTATTCTTATTTACAATTAATTTTGTCATGGGTTTTGACGTGGACATACTACTGGTTGGTAAATCTGTGAGCAAAGGGACAAACATAACACACTGTAATCCAACCATGGCTACTACTTAAGTATTCCAGGTTACAATTCTAACATTCTCATGGTAAACTCAACAAGTCTTTTTCTTTGCATTGTGTGGTTCATGCTCCTGTATTTAGAAAGGCAAAAGTAAATTACACCTTCCAGAAAACAAATAATAAACTCACGACTAAACAAAATACTCACTACCAGCATCAATCAATTTCAGAGACATGCTAATGAACGAAGTGAACTATACCGAAAATTATAAATACATTTGTAAACTAAATCTTCCCTATAAAGCTCCATAATAAATGGCCTGTAAATTTCAAAGAGTTTGATAACAGGGGTTATAGTCTCAATCGGAATTATGAGTTTTGTATTTTTACACAAAGATTTTGGTTGATAAAAAAATCGAAATCTTCCTGTGAAACTTTGGAGGAAAACATCCATTAATTTGCACAGAAACAGGGGTTCGCTCAGGTTATTCCCCAAACTAATGTCATTCACATTATTTCCTCGACTCATGAATTACTGGGAATCCCGGCAACAATAACCCCGGGACAGGAAAATAACAGGATTTTCGTGGGCTACCAGTGATGAGGAAAAAAGTAATCAAAATATCGGTGACAGAACCGTTCGCCTATTTAATAATTGCTTCAAGATGCCATTATCAAAATAAAGAAATACCATCATTGAAACCATCTACGAGATACTAAAAGCATTGTTTACATCTGTACGATTATTGTACCCACAACCACTGAAGGTAATGTAAGAGCTGACAGTATGAGTCTTAGTAAAATGTTCATCTCACATCTCTGCAAATTATATTGGAATATGTTTCATGCATTATTAAAGGGTTTGTTAAAGACATAATGCATTCATTTGAAATACACTGCAATGCTGAAACCGTAGTTCAAACTGAAAAAAAGAGTCTGCAAAATATCCAGAACAGATAACAACCATGGAATCAACTCTATTCTGTTTGGCTGCAGCATTTTCGAATTAAACAAGTTGCACCGGAGACTGTTCAAATTTGCAGTGGCATTTGCACCACTTGACTAGCGAGAGAACAACAGTTATCCTCAACCATTACTGCAAAAAAGAGAAAAACACAAAAGTGACATCTAATGCTTGAATTAATCTCAGAAACTGTTGATTATTTTAGGCCTGGATTAGTCCAAATTTTCCTCCTTCTGTTACTACAGACAGGCACCAACCACATGCACGGCAATCCGCGTTCAGCCGAAATGCTTGGACACACACCCTTTGCACTGGAACACATGTGATCTGATCAATGAGTTGCTGATACGAGATACATGTCTGGCTATCTCACCGAGATGAGCAAAAGTGGGATCAATGAAATAATTGAATTAATATAATTCACTAGAAATTACTTTGGGCTACATTCCAGTCCCTCAATTTTTGCAGTAGTAATTAAATAACCCTGAAAGGAACAGGGATGCTCAATCAAAAGTCTATAACAAGCAGTGTCATGTCCTCAAGCTGAATTTCACAAAGAGAGCCAAAAGGGTTTCTTTTGTTCAGGCACAGAGCTGGCTTGGCCTGGGTCTGCTGAGCATGTTACAATTGATGTCCATATCCTTGGTCTGAGTATGCAGTGGCTGACTAAACAAAACAAGCATAGACAATGTCAATAGGCTTAAAAGGAATGGTGGACGGTAATGTGAAGCATTACAAGTAAACAGCATGGGAATAGATATGAATTTGTGTGAAAGAAAAGAACTGTAGAATAATATTGGTGTCAATTAAAAGGTCAAGTGCCAGTTGCACTACCAAGTCAGACCTAAAAATCCACCTACGATTATGACTGCCCTCCTCCAATTAGTGCTGCGTCCCATCCAGAGTAACTCAATACAAATTACCTAGACTTTAAAAAAAACTATAATAGCATTCCAGTGGCATATGTTTGCCCCTGAAAGTTCAACCTTAGGTAGCTGGGCAAATTATCAAAATGATCACACCTGACAAAGGGCAAGCACCTTTCTTTGTGGAAACTCTCAACTTCTGCCTAAACAAAACATATACTCCTAATATGTGCAGGGGTGTGGAATTCCTACAGCCCAACACCCCAGACATATTGTTTGTGGTAAAAAACAATAGGTTTTTATGGTTCTTTTGTCCGTGGGAAAGTAGGCCCAATCCCCTACAGCACAAAACATTTGGCTGCCAGCTTACAGGAAAGGGAAGAGTCTTCAGTTGAGGTAATATATGTATATACATGTTCATGTTGTTCAAACTTGTATTTTTGGTTCATTAATGCAATGCCTTTATTATTAGGGTGAATACTGTAAATAAATTTACAAGCTGGAACCACACTACTAACAGTAGTTCCGGTAAATAAATGCACACACGTTTGAAAAGTTTAACAATATGAGGCTATGTATAATAGTCCCAGAATGCTCTATGATTAGATGCAAATGTTTTCAGAAGCCTGTAAGCAAGCCTTGTGAGTCTTTGCTTTCAAAATAAAATGTTCAGAAACAAAATGCAACTAGGAAAAAAATGTTTTTCTAAATTACTGTGAAATTTTAGGTACCATTTCTTTAATGAATCATTTAGTAAAATGTGTTGCTGGATGCTAATATTTCCCAAAAATATTAATAATGGAAGATCAGTATAACCATTTTCAACAAGATTATGGGAAACATGAAAAAAACAAGCAATGGAAAAGCCAATGATCTGACTCTGGTGGTCAGTCTTTTGGTTTTGTCAATGTGTGTCTTGTTTTGAAATGGCTTTTGGAAAACGTTATTGTTGTGGGAGCTACCAGACCCTCACCATTGAAACAAACATGGCAAAAGCAACAAAAAAATTTTTTCTCAAAAAGCACACATTGCCACAGTTGCTCCTGGCATTGAACAAATGTACTTTGTGTGCCAATATGCTCCTGGTGAATGAGCATACTGCTATCATTCACAGTAAAGACAGCTGGTAGATGGATAGAGAGACAAACAGCATTTTGATGAAAAAAATTCTTGGTTAACTCCAGACCTAATTAGGGGCCCAATTTTTGAAGAAAGTCACAAAAGTGCAGCCATAGTGCAGAATTATGGCTTCCATGAATTCATAAGAATTTACATAAGGAGACCAGGAAATTGTACTGCTAGACAATATTTCGGAACTATATTTTAACACGAGCAAATATGCATGTGTAGATTTGCTCATGCAAAAATCTAGTGAGCATTTAAAAGTTCACTTTCTCTCCAACCACTTTTTCCCCAGCCCTGGAAGAACTTCTGCTTCTGCCCTTGTCAGGAGAAAAATTCCAACCTTTTTCAGTATGGGAAAAGACTAGAGACAAGCTGATGAAAATCCTTAAAACATCTAAGTTAGTAGGGTTACACAGACTCAACTGCATTCCAACCCTGAAACTATTCCTTATTGCTTCCTCAAGCCCCAGTATGTGGATCTGCGAAAAGGTGCCAAAATAAGGAAATTGCTAGTATTCAAGCCCTACTGTAGTATTAGCTCTGGCATAATCAGATCTCTTATATAATGAGATTGCTGCCATGTGTCGCTGCACTACATTGCACCTAAGGGACAAGTACATTTTTTTCAGGACATGTACGTTTATGAAGCAGCCTGTCCCATGGACAAGTAGATATTTCATTAAATTCCACATCCCTGATGTGGGCGGAGCCAAAGTCCCTTTCTAGTGATGCTCACACAATTGTCTGGAGACAGTTGTGCTGTGAAGTCAGACCATTAAAAAAAGGATTGCAATGCAGAGACACAATAATTAGTAATAGCTGAGATCATCCAAAGTGTTCGAGCAACCACTTGTTGCTCTACTCTGTGCATAACACAAAAATGAACAAGTATGCCATATATGGGTTCTTCAGCATGTTGTGCTGTAGGTGCAGCAGGACTTAATTGTGCGGCAGTCGCGTTTTTATCATAATTACAGATTTGCTTCACTCGACACATATTACCTCTGCAAATTTCAGCAAATATGCTGATCTAGCTTAACAGGTCAAAATGGATTTTAAAAAGCATGCTACTTGTGGTGTACTGCTATGACAGACAGTTTGCAAACATTAACTGATCACATTTCAGTTGCTGATTGATGTATAAAAGCATTAAACTGGCACTAATGTGAAAAGCTCACAGCTTTACTGCATGACACGCTATAAAAATTTGAAAAAGTTTGAGATTGTTTTTATATTCATATTATACAGCAGAATAGAATTCATTTTGGATCACAGCATCACAGTTGTAAGATGTGTATTTCAAGGGGTATACATTGGAGGTATAAAATGGAAAAACGAGATTAGTATATATATATATATATATATATATATATATATATATATATATACACACACACACACACACACACACACACACACACACATATATATATAGTACTGTTCCTATATGTGTTAAAACAACATGTCAATAAAAATATGTTTGAAAAAGAAACTGGTACTAATGTGGTGAAATTTTTGCCAAGACATAATTAATGTTCCCAAATGAAGGACTTGTTTGGAACACAACAACATCCTCACAAATTTAAAGATGTTTAAAACAGAGTGGAAATTATTCCTTCGTAATCACAAAAACATTTAGCTTCATTATTCATGCAACTTCATGTTACTTCAGACAGAATATGTTCTCAAAACAGCAACTGGTTCAAGAAGACGCTGATAACTTGATTACAAGTGCCCCGTTAAAGTGTAGTGTGAAGCCTGCTAAACCACCTGTTTGTGCAGGAACCACAATTATATGTGGTGCCATGTTTATCACGCCCAGTAATTACTGGGCACAATAAAGTTTACACCCCATGTTAAGTGGGGTAGGTGAAATGTGATGGAATTTAACAAGTGAAAGGGGGGCAGCATTTCCAGGACATGCAGATTTCTGTGATCTTAGCTCCAAAATTAATACATATCTCAATAACGGTAACCTCACTCTCTGCGACTGGGGACATCCTAGAAGGAGGAGAATCCTTAGCAATATTTCGTGAAGAATATAACCTGCATGAATCTCAATTTTTTACATATGCACAACTGAGACATGCTTGGTTAGCAGAAGGGGTGCAAGGCACTGATATACCAGACTATGACCCCTAGAAGGGTGACTACTGCAAGAACAGCTTTCTAAAGGAGCCGTGTCCCCTACCTACTAGCCATTGAATAATAACAAGCCTGATGCCCTAGACCATCTTAGGGAGCAATGGATGCGAGATGTGGGAGATATGGAAGACATAGACTGGGAGGCAACACTCATGCATCCCAGGGAAGTAGCCATTAAGTTCCAATTGCACCTATTCCCATACAAGATCCTACATAGAATATACTATGATAGATGCAGAATTCACACTATGGGTACAGTAACAGCCCCTACATGCCTGAGATGTCAAGATGACTTTATACATACATACATTATGGGGATGCCCCTATATACAGGTGCACTGGACTGCGATCATAAAGGAGCTCAATGTTATTCTGGAAATTACGCTCCTGATGGACCCCAAACACATACTATTGGGATTCCAAATGACGAAGACGCTACTCGCCCCCAACTTATATTCAGTGCCTTGGGCTTGGTCGTAGCTAAATGAGATGTAGCCAGATGGTGGGGCATAGCAGAAGTTCCCACAATTTAAGAATCAAGATGGGGGATGGACCTCTATATGGCCGTAGAGAAGGACACAAATCACAGTAGGGGCAGCCCTATAGAGTGTGGGATAGTGGCCAAACTATTATGGCCTGGGCATGACGGATGAGACAGGGCCCCCCCCCCCCCCCAGACTATGATGGGGCCTGACATGCCCTCTCGACAAAGTGGTCAATTAGCATCAAACTATACACTCTGAAAGGAGATGGGGGAATGCTTTATTGTGTACTGCGCTGTTCCACTGTACTTGTTTCATTTGTCATGAGGACTTCCTGTGGCACGAAATGCTTATACACTGTGTAATTGTCCTCTATGTAATTGTTACGGCTCTTTATCTGAACAATATGTTTGTAATGATAAAATATCAAATAAAAAGATATTTAACAAAAATAAATAATGGTAACCTCGGGGACAGAAACATACATCTTCGGTTACAAATGTTATAATCAGTTATAATCATTGTTGGACTTCCTGTATTAAGCATATACTTCCTTCAAATATTATTGTAAATACCCAAATCACTGATTTGTATGTGCAAAGATATGTACTGATGCCCAAGTTTCAGAGGGGTTACTGGGGTCAACACCATTTTTGGGTCGAAACCTACTAAACAGTACATCATGTCTCGTGAGACTTATTGTTAGCTTACAATGTGCTTATAACTCACCCACTGTTTACAATTGGTTGGCTTTATTTGAAATCATTTGCTTGCTTCTTATTAGCTAGATCATGGAGATTTTCATTCCTGTTTGTGCATCTGCCCCTCGCCTAGAGCATGGATGCATTATTTGTGTCCTTCAACTTTTTGCTTTTGAAGTGCTACTTTTTATTTTTGTTTAGTCCCTTCACAATGGTGCTTATTTTCCAGGTGGTTTGTTTGTGTACTTCTTTCGCCCTTAGGCAGCATTCCATATTCCTTTCTTTCACCCATGGGTTCCTCCACAACACCTACACGTTGCTCTCACACTGGTTTGCTTGTCCCATCCAGGCTCTCTGAGTTAATTCCCCCAACCCGTGTCCACTATGGGGCTTCCGCAACCACCCATGCCTCACCCCAAAGGCCCTCTGTTAGCGTCACCCCTCCCTTTTTGCTTCCCCCACCAACTCTGCTTTTACGTTTTTTTTCTTCATTTTAGTTACCGATCCAACACAGATTGGTAACTAAAAAGAAAAAAAAACAACTGCGTCATTTGGTAAGAGCGCTCATGTGTAATGGTCACACCTAAAAAATAAAATAAAAAAAAAATAAATAAATAAAAAATGTCTGGGTGTGTCAAAAGATTTTTATAATTCTTTTGCATTTTGATATGTACTGTAAAGTTATGTTCTGCAAGGCTCGTTCCTAATGGAAAATGGTGTTTCTAGCGGTCCATAGCGTGAAAACAGTAAAACCAAACCCGAAGACCAATTTGAAACCAAATGGGAGAGGCAGAATAAAAAAAAGCATGCATTTTGTTACATTAAGTGTATAATTTAGGTTTATATTCTGCTGTGTGCAACTTGGTTTCACTCAAACTATTTCGTTCTGAAGTTAAATGGATAGTGTGTATCAAGTTCCTATGCTTTCATGCAAGACAGAATCATTATTTGTTGGTGGGTAATACGGTGAATGTGTATACTTTTGTTTCTGAACAAACCGTTTTCTTTTTCTTAGTTTTGGGATCCCTTTTGCATCAATATGCAAAAAAAATACAAACCTAGAATGTGCACCATAATGTCACATAATATGTATTTTCTTAATACATATTTAGGTCCTGCATAATTCCAGTGGTACTGGCTCAAACTAGCCCCTCTTAAATATGTTTTAGGCAGACGTACTCTAAATGTTTGGGTTGGATTGATCCAGTTTGCGGAGAGAAAGGGCTTACTTGAATGTGGTTGCTCTATGTCCGAAATGGCACGAACTGTGAAAATAAAGATGGATTGTAATGGGGCCTACAGTAACTAAAATTCAAATCTGATTCAACCATGCCATCTACTGCTTACTGTTTTTCTTAGTAACTGCTGAAAAAAGACATTTTCAAACCAGCTGGTTGATGGAAAAGTCAAAACAAATTTGCAGGGACAGCAGAACAATCTATGTAATCTGGAAATGTCGATGTAAAGCTGTGAATGATCAACGTGCATGGTCCAGCAAGTGTGCAGATTTTGACCAGACTGCTTTTGGCAGGGCAGATAAGCAGTCAACATCAACCAGTAGGTTATTTATTTGTACTGAGCCGTAAGTAACACTACAGTGACAAGTTCAAACATACATGGAAAGCTACATCCAGTAGCAGTTACTCGACTGAACACAACAAGCTTACCCATATCAAAGCACTCAGAAGCTTCATGTTAGCTCATGCTTTTTAAGAGGCCAGATTTTATTTCACTGATGAAACCATAATCCCACCATCTCAAAGAGACTATCAAATGGTAAGTAAGAATTATTCTAAAATCGATTTTATGCAAAATGCTTTTGAAGAAGATTTACTAAAGATAGTTCTGCAGACAGTGTGCTTATGAAACAATGACGCAAGCACTTATGGAAAAAGACACAGATATGAAAGCGTCACGCTCTATATCACTGTCCAAATTTCAACGGTCATTACGGTCTACTATGGACTAATTAGACCAGGACACAAAATGTGCTTGCTTTATAAATGATTTGCAATTCAATGACAAAGACCATGGAGTACACTCCACTATGACGTGCTCCAGCATAAAGACAGAAACGTACTGCACACCTTTTCTAACATTCCTACCACAAATTCCTCAGTAAGGCTGCTCCTAAAAGTGTCTGAGTTTCCAATATGCCGCTATACAGTTCACCACACTGAATCGTTTGAGTGATACAATACATTGGACACCACATTCTTGACCGAATGGTTACACGATGGCTCCACATCAACTGGCATGCCATGTTTCAGTGTTGGGCCTTGGGAATGCAATCTGGCAGTATATCCTAATTGGTAAGATTGAAGCGAACCAAAACTATACTTCACACAACTCATTTCACATGCTATTAGAAAAGAACAAGCCTGCAAAAACACATCTCTTGTGACCTGGACTGGTATGGTAAATCTACTAGTGACAGTATGTGCTTGCTATAATGCATGTTTATTCACATACTTTTACGATACAGATCAATCAAAGATGGTAGATACCCATATGGGCAACCACACGTATTGCCACACATTTCTACAAGTGAAACTGTCTTGGACACGTACTCCAACAACACGCCGGATACAGTGTTTTTTCAAAGTGTCGGGAAATCAGCATCATCTGTGTCAAAGAATACTAAACCTATTTCGCATTCTTGTGTTAGAAAATGTTTGTGGTATTTTTTGTCGTGAAAAAAAATCATGGGAAGAAGCTATGCTTCCTGTGGACTTCAAGCTGCTCACACTGTAGTGTCAATAATACAGAGAACCCGAACAGGGAATGGTGATAAACCAACTCCTGCTTCATTGTAAACAAGAGCGTGAGCTCGGGGTGTGATGCACCTCCCAGAGATGCTGCGAGGTCTGGCTTCAGCTCGGAAGGGAGTAGCGCACACGCAGCAGGCAGGGTATTCCATACTACACATACCAATGCATGAAAGCGCTGTATTTATGGAGAGCGCGTGGGTGGGGAGGGGACATCGGGACATTCCTCAGCCCACTGCATGTGCAGGACCATACAACGCCCAACAGACTGCAACCCGCCAGAGCCCGGAGGGAGTACACAGTGTCTCGTACTCCATGGAAGAGACCTTAGATGGGGATCTGACCATTCGTTAGTAAATGGGATACAAAAAAGTGAGAAAGAAACTGATCGAATGGAGCTTTATCTACATACACTGTACAAAAAGCAAATACGGTTAGCAATATACTTCTTGTTGTTGACACAAAACCAAGGCGTATATATATATAATATATATTTATATACACAGGGCAAACCAGGGCATATACAATACTTTAGAACAATCAGGAGGCAGAAAATAGAAGAATTGTATTTGTTCATGGCGTACATTAAATTGATGAGGCACATTTAATTGAGGTGGGGGGGTGGGGGTTGGTATTAAAAACAGCCAACATGGATTCACGTGTTCCTATCAGTTAAATAACTGCCATCCTAAACGTGTGAGGATTGGTTAATGAAAGTGCCTGATCTGGTCCCCGAGAGCGACACAGGGGCAGGGCAGCAAAGTGACAGCAGAGCGCCCAAGAGGCAGCCACGGGCTGAGCGACAGCCCAAGAGTGCAGAGGTGGCACCACCTCCCTGTACCCGCGGGAAGACCACAGAAGCACACCCATCAACAAAGCAGACGTGCAGGCCGGGCACTCCCGCAGCCTACTAGGCCCCTTTTACCGCTGGAGCACAGAGGGATCCAGCACAAAGGCAGCCTGGCACTCCGGTGCCGCTGCCAGGCACTCGGGGCGGGCGACAGGCGGTCTGCGGAGCTCCAGTTTTACCTGCTGATTTTCTGTGCGAAGGCGCGGCGCTCCGCCATGGCTGCTGGCCGGGATCGCGCGCCGGTGCCCCGGAGAGCGGGGAGGGAAGGCAGCCTCTCTGCTCCTCCAATGCTGGTGCTGCCGCTGGAGCGAAGGGAAGAGAGCGGGCCCGGCTACCGTAATGACTCGCTCAAAAGCGCACTCCAAACAGCAAATGCTGGGAAGAATGCGCGCAGAAAATACCGTACTTCAACCTAAGGCCTGCGTGCTTAAAGAGTAATTAAGTTGCTCGTATCTGGGTGCCTGCCCAGTCACACGACGTAAATGGTAGTCTAACCCACCCGTGCAGTGTATTCAGATTTCAAAGCAGGCAGAATGCCACAACTGCGTTTCCATTGGAAGCAAGCAGCAGTAGTTTCAATCGGGAGTGCGTCCGAATAAACAGAGCATTGCAAAGACGAAAACAGGGGGGCACCCAGAGTCTCGGTAGCCATTTAGTTGCAAAGAGCTGTTAACTTATTCTTGGGAGCAGTTAGAGGAAATGCGTGCGTGTGTGCATAGAATAGTAAGGGCAGTGCTTTAAATGGACCGGTACTGTCCGGTACTGAGTACCGGCACTCTTTTAGTTTGAGAGGGAGAGTACCTGCACGTTTCAGGAAACACGTAATACCTTTCATTGGAGTGTACTGGTACTTCTCAGTAACAAGCAGGTACTCTGGTGCAGAGTACCTGCACTTCTATTTTTCCATTTCAAGCATTTAGTAAGGGAATATGGAGCCAGAGCTACATTCCATTTTTACAATAAATACATCTGTAAACCCCCGGAGCTCGCTAACCCAGCATATGAATGGGATGGGGTATCTCTTCATCTAGCTCCTTTTATATCAAAGTTTACTCAGGGTAAGGCTGGTGCAGAAGCCACATGAAGACTGGGCTCAGGCTGGAGGTTCCAAGAGGACCTTGAGAGAAGCCACAGCCAGGCCTCTGACTTGATCTTGGCTCGAGCCTTCAGTGGCTCGCCCATCGATAGGTGCTTCTCCAACCGGATCACACCTACTTGTTGGAGTCTGGAGAATGTACTAGAACCAAGAGTTTGTCATGCTTACAGTGGCGGCCGGCAGCTTTGGGAGGGGGGCGGTCGGGGCACACACACACACACAGAGACTCATTCTTTCACACACAGACACGCACGCACGCTCATCCATTAAGAACACTCATTCCATTCAAACATGCACACACGCTCCACGCCCCCCCCCCTCCCCCCAGCGCCTCGAAACCCTGACGGGTACATAGCGCGCTTTATAAATATTGTGATTGATTGATTGATTGAAACATTCATTTTACACGATCACACACATTCATTCTTTCACACACACACGCACGCACTCACATCCATTAACAACACTCATAACACTCAAACATGCACGAGCGCACCAAACATTCAATGTAAAACATAACAGACATACACACACACACACACACACACTTACCTTTAGCCTCCAGGTCCCAGGAGGGTTGGGACTGCTGCCTTCCCTCAGCCAATGAGGGAAGGCAGCAGTCTCAGCCTCTTCACAGAGTGGGATGGGGTCAGTGAGACTGCTGAGCCCACCCCACTCTGTGACGAAGTGTCACTGATTGACACTCTCCCTGGGCACTTCAGGGCTTAATCCTGAAGCGCCCAGGGAGAGTGTCAATGGGTGACGCTTTCCTCGTCACCCAGGGGAGGGCCACGAGGCACCTTTGCTGGGCCGAGGAGGTCACGCCCAGCTCAGGCAGCCAGGAGTCTGCGCAAATCGCGCATGGCTCACTCCTGGCTGCCTGACCTGAACATGAAGAGTGTCTGTCAGGCTGACCTTTGTTCAGCCTGACAGACACTCTTCATGGGGTGGGGGGGCGTGGCCCCTCCGCCCTAAAGGACGGGCCGCCACTGCATGCTTACTTAGTTTTTGCTAACCGATAATAACCACCTAGGGGGGCAGCTCCTCCATTAAGGCAGAGGAGCGTCACCCCCAGCCAGCAGAGGCAAAACTTGAAAAATAAAATAATAAATCAGGTTTATTATCATTTTATTTTGTGTTCCTGGCCGAGTCTTGGGGGCAGGGTCATCATCCTGATGACAAGCAGGGAGAGCGAGTGGTGTGCATTCCCCTCATTGTGCATGTGTGTTTTGCCAGCTGTCTTAGGATGGCCAAACACACATGCACAATGAGCTCTCTCCAACCCAAGCTTTGTTGCTGGGTTGTAGACAGCAGGCACAGGCTCCCAGTCTGCCTAGGAGCGCAAATCAAGGGTGCTCAGGCCAATCCTAATGCTGCTGTCATGGTGCCAGCAGCATGAGAGCAGCATTAGGATTGGCTGCAGAGCAAGCTGGGAGCCTGCGCGTGCCATGGACCCGGAGGAGCAGAAGAGCGTTGATCCCTTGGGAGTCAGGTAAGTTCTTTATTATTTATTTCCCCCACACTCCCACCCCCCAGATCCCATCCTAGTCCCCACCCCCCACCCCAACCCACTTCCCTGACATCAGGGGCTACTGACCACCTAGTATTGGCTTCAGACAGTGATGTAACACTGCCCCCATTTTGCATGGTTGGGCTGTAAAACATACCATCATTGGGATGTAGATGACTCATATTACCCTGGCCCTCAGTGCCACTGCAGCTGCTGCACTACTGATTTTTTTAACATCTATTTATTGAGGCTTTGCAAGGATAATCTATGGCAATACATGTAGTATATACATACTTGCATTATGAAGGTAGTGGATTTTGAGTCAATAAAAAAGACACGTTGTATATAGCACTTACAGGTATGCCTGTTTTCTAGTTAGAAACATCTGTGGAACTCCTAGGTCAGCATATGTGAATAAACCACAGAGGGCCGGCTTTAGCCCTGTGCGACAGTCTTTTTTGGCGCTTCCAACCCTCACGTATGACCACCTTCTTGGATTCACTCACTACCACCCGGCAAATGTGCCCCTCAACTCTCCATAGCCTCCCTTTCACATGCATTCATTTGTTTTAAAGTGCTTATAAAGGCTGGCTTTACTATTCCACTCAGCTATCCACATATAATATAGTTCTGTTCTTTGCAGCTGCACTTTAACCCTCTGTGCTTCTTTATGGTGAGTCAAAACTGCTGCTAGACAAAACCCATATCCCTCTCCCTAGCAGGAACATTATTCAAAGAGGAATCTTGACATTTTAATTGCTTCCTGAAGGCTGGATGCACAAGGAACTTTTCAGCAGGTGCTTTTACATTGCGAGTTTTGTAAGTCATTGCTAAACACAGCGTCCCCCTGAGGTCAGCGCCCCCCAATCCAGGCCAGCAACGGTGCGGCCGCACTGCTCGCACCGCCCTAAGGCCGGCCCTGCACATGTAGAAGAACATAAAAGAGCAGGAAATAACAGTAAACATGGCAGATGTGAGATACTGGACAGCCAAAATGCAGCCAGGACCTATGAGAACATCTGAGGTGAACTGGCATGGTAAGTGGAAAAATACAAACATAGCATCAGTGTGATTGATAGGTTGTGCATTGCTGGGATAACAGGGAGCATTCCAGAGGCAGCAAATACCTTGTTCTTGTTTTGTTAGGGTTGCCGAGGGGGAGATTACAGTTAAGCATAATAAAGATGAGGGGATGTTTGTGTGGGTAACATAGATGGACAGTGATTTTGCGTTATAACTAGGAGTACTTCTAAGGTGGAAGGGCATCATCCTTTGCCACGGAATGCTAACTAAACAAAAGCTCATCCCAGCCATGAGACAACAGATGCTTACTGAGGCCTTTGGCTTCCTCCCTTCTCAGTGCTCTGCTCTCAGCCTCCGCCCAATCGCGTTACTGGCTGATGCCAAGTAGGTGCCCAGGGGCATAGCTTAGCTATCCAATTTTATGTGATAGACGCTTTGCAAGCTCATCCCAGCCATGAGACAACAGATGCTTACTGAGGCTTTGGGCTTCCTCCCTTCTCAGTGCTCTGCCCTCAGCCTCCGCCCAATTGCGTTACCGACTGATGCCAAGCAGGTGACCAAGGGGATGGGTTAGCTATCTAATTTTATGTGATAGCACGCTTTGCAAGTAATAGGTAAGGTCTAAAAACTTGGCAACTGGATTATGTTTTCAGTGCATTTGAATGATACTAAGGCACACATCTCCCAGTTAAGTAAGTTTGAGCAAGCTGGGGTGTAACAGTTGATCAAAACTGAGACAAGAAAGCAGAGCTCCAAAACATATGCAGCTAATCTGCCCTACACTAGCTACAGCAAGGGTAGCAAGTATTCTCCCGCGGAAAAAAGTTACTTATTTTGTAGGTGTGAAGTAGGCTCTATGAAGAACTTCAAACTATGAGTGTGAATCTGGCATTCCTTGAGAAGACAGCTGGGTAGGCTAATATCATTTCCCATTCCTTGTAAAGGAACACTTTCTCTAGCTATGTTTCCTACTTATCTCAGATATCCTTTAAGGAGACCTTTGTGTTTACCAAAACCTTTTGCGAGCCAGCTGATGAGCCGCCGGCCTCTATCCATGATATAATTTTCCAGTGCAATATGCATGGGTCAGTAACCTATACGTTAAGAATTGACCTTTCTGAATGTCAGAATTTTACACAAGGCCTATAAGTGTGGTTTACCCACTGTCTGCTACCTGGGGGACAGAAAACTCACAAGAAACCGGGGAAAAAATACAAAAAGGGGGCTGAGGTTGTCCACCATGGCATTGGGCTATGCCCTCATGTATGGCCCTAACAGTCTTTTTGCCCCCCAAAGGAGGGTCAGATTGGCGGGGTGGGGTGTTTAGAGAGCCAACCAAGTGTTTGAGGTTAGCATGGTGTACTGGAGTAATAAAACATTATGGGCTCCACACAAGTCACACTACCCTGGACTGTCCAGGGTGTCTAATTTTTAGAAATACATAGGGTTAGTATGTTCCTTTAAATGGTGGTGGAGCCCTGGTCCCAATACTGCAGCTATCCACATAGCCAAAATGGGTCAATCTTTATGCAAAAATTTGATGTCTCTCCTCTGCATTTTGGGGGCAATCGTAGTGTGAGGAGGCCAGAGCCTGAAAAGATCTCTGTAGGCCAGACACAGCACTGTGAATGCCATCCAGATAGGCATTTGTCTGCTGCATCTCTGATGCTAGCCCCTGGATGGCATTGACGATGGTTGTCTGCCCTACAGAGATGGTTCTCAGGAGGTCAATAGCCTCCTCTGTGAGGGCAGCAGGGCTGACTGGGGCAGGGGAGGAGGTGCCTGGGGCGAGGGAGACGCCTTCTGGGTGAGCGGGCACGGGCAACTCGGTGGGGAGCAAAAGGGAGGGTGGTGATGGCATGGGGGTGGCGGAAGATGTTACTGTAGGGGTGTGCCCACTAGAGTCTGCCACCGCCAGGGAGCCCCCATCGGAGGAGATATCGGAGTCACTACCTCCAGTGGTAGTTGCTTCCCCCGTGGTACTCCGCTCGCCCTCCAACCCACTGGTCCCCTTGGCGTCGGATGACTCTGCCTCCGAGGATCCGTGGGCTGCTGCATCCTCACTTGCCGGTGCCTCAGCTCCTTCGCCAGATGATGCTGATGTACACAAACAACACAAGAGAAAAGGGATGTGGAGACTAAACAGGAGAGACACTTGTAAATATCTGAAAGGAGTGAACATAGTGGCCAGACATACACCCACCCAGAAGACCCCTCCAATAGGCAGCCCCTTCCACTATGCCCATGGCCATGCCCCTGACTAGTGACCAGAACCATGCTCTACACCCATCCCCTGAACTACCTAAGGACCCGACATGTAGGAGACCTGACCAAAACACCCCTACACCCTACGGGGGCCATCATGTAGAAGGACTTCAGTGAGAGTCCCTGCAACTAAGCAGCATAAACCCTATTGCACACACAGACATCCATCAAGGGTTAAGATTGTGACATGAGAACTCACCCCCTTGTGACTGCTGTGCAGCCTTCAAGCGCCCGTCCAGGTCTGGGTATGCCACCGCCAGGATGCATAGCATGAGGGGGGTCAGTGCCCAATGGGCACCCCTTCCACGTTGGGGGCACTTCCCCAGCTGGGCCTCACAGCTATTTCGCGCCCAGCGCCGCAGGTCCTCCCACCTCTTCCTGCATTTGGTGCTCCGCTGGTTGCAGACCCCCAGGGTCCGCACCTCCTTGGCGATGGCATGCCAAAGTGCCCTCTTCTGGTGGGCGCTGACCTAAAAGGGAGACACAGAAATGTAACACAGAGGTCAGGCACTTGGAAAATATGGACAGCTGGCTATACGTCCACTATGGGACGGACAGTACTGACAGACTTACAGGACATACGCACGCAGCATGGCATGAACCATGGCCCATGCAGGCTCAGAGGTGCACACATATGTACTTACAACACCATCCATTACACCCAAACAGTGCCCCCAAGCCCCTGACTCACCTGTACCTCTGGCCGTCCGTAGAGCTTGGCGTACAGGGGCAGGACCCCGTCCACTAGCTTCTCCGATTCCTCCTGGGTGAAGGCCGGGGCTCTTTCCCCTGCAACACGAGCCACTTCCATGACCAGAGGCAGGATGCAGCAATACACTCAGTGGAGTACCTGCTCGCACAAGATCAGGGATACGCTCGGATCCCCCATTGGCATTCATGTTAACGTATGATGATGCGAACGGCAGTAAACACCGCCTTACGCTGTTACGTCAACCACTAGAGGTATGAGGTCACTTCCACAACAACAGTTCTGGACTACAGGGGGCAGACATTTTAGCCAAAATTACGCATTCATAAAAATGATATTTGCACAATGCAGGCCCTATTGTCCACCTAACATACCTATGCATGTGACCATTAACAATTCCACAGATATCAAACCCTGTTCACTCATTAAGGTCTAGATGAAATTCTGTGAAGAACATTTTACTTTTGAGTCCCTACAATCAAGTAAGCAGTGCACAATGAACGAAAATGTGTGCCTATGTCTCCTCACACGTGTTTCAAATCCCTCCTAGGTACCGACCCTTGTGGCGAGGAAGGGCCCCATCGGTGTACAGACCACTTGTTGATTTGCAGACCGTGGTGAAGCGTCACATCATAATCAATTACAGACTCACCCGTGCAACTATTCTAGAACTTTGTGCATTACTGGATCCTGCACTAACTCCGGCAAATCGTAATCAGCAAGCCATCCCTACTGAAGTGCAGGTGCTCTCTGCACTCCATTTCCTGGCCACAGGCTCGTTTCAAGTGACAGTGGGCATGGGTGCAGGATTTTCACAGCCAATGCTCAGCATGATACTGACAAGATTTCTAAATGCATTTGTACGACACCTGCAGTCCTATGTGAGGTTTCCCCAAAGTACTGACCTCCCTGCCATCAAATCTGACTTCTATGCGTTTGCATACATACCCCATGTGATCGGTGCCATCAATGGCACCCACATACCTATAGTACCCCCAAGAGTCAGTGAACTGGTGTACAGAAACAGAAAGAAATTTCACTCCATGAACATCCAATTGGTATGTACTGCAGACCAGTACATCTCACATGTGAATGTCATGTTCCCTGGTTCAGTCCATGATTCCTTTGTGCTGAGGAACAGTAGTGTGCCACAGAAGATGGAACAAATACAAGAGGACAGAGGGTGGATCATAGGTAGGTGTTTCTGTCAGTAACTGCCACCTAGCAGACAGCCAGGCTGTCTGACTCAGAGGCTTGACACCGACTGCTCTGTTTTGCACACTTGTCTAGTTGATTCTGGGTATCCCAACTTGCGTTGGCTCCTGACACCAGTGAGGAATCCTGGGACAGATACAGATAAGAATTACAATGAGGCCCATGGACGTACTAGGAGGGTGATAGAGCTCACAATAGGTCTCCTGAAGGCTAGATTTTGTTGTCTACATATCTCTGGGGGTTCCCTGGCCTATGGGCCTTAAAAGGTCTGTAGAATAGTGGTGGCCTGCTGCACAACGTGGCAGTGAGAAATTCTATCCTCCTCTTGGATGTGGATGGTGCTGTAAATCCTGACCAGCTTCCTCAGAGAGGGGAGGAGAGTGATGTTGACGATGAGGAAGGGGAAGATGTCAATTCCAGGACCCAACTGATACAACTCTACTTCCAGTAACTATGTGGGACTAAGGGCTGACATTGGTGTTTGTGACACATACTGTCAGTGTGCTTTGTCATCTAGGGGGGGTTTGAATCTACTATTTGAAACTGGGTCCAGGTCTGCATGGTACCAAATACAATTTAGTTGATTTATTTTTTCCACAACATTTAGGCACACAGGTGTACTTTCATGCTACGCATTACCAATAAAGTAGTTATCAGCCAGTTGCATCCATACTTCACCTTGTTCACACATTATGACAGGGGACAGTGTTACAGGTGTGATATGTGTTTTATATGTGGCAGGGATTGAATAGTGCAATTTACAGTGATGGCAGTTGGTCATGGGTGGTTATCTCAATGTCAACATGATGGCAGCCTTGTTGTTAGTATTGATGGGTCCATCAATGCTTACATGATTTCTTATTGATTGTTAGCACTGTTTGGTGGTTGATTGTGTGGGATGGTTGGTGGGCAGATTCTTGCAGAGTTACTTTTTGGAGGGGGGCTTGTTTTTGGCAGGGGTTCCAGTCCCATATCTTGGCCTGAGGGTCAGTTTGGGCACCTGCTGTTGACCTAGAGGGGATGACATGGTTGTACCTTGTGATTCATCTAAGGGTAGTTTGTGGAATGTTGCTGCTGCTGCTGTCATTGTCCGGTCTGTCTCCTGTGCAGTAGTGGGGGCTTCCTGTCCTGTGTGGGTCTCAGACTGGGTTTGTACCAGCTGCAGCAGTGCTCCTGCTATGCTGGCCAATGTGGCGTTGTGCTGTTTCCACTGCTCCATGGCCTCTTTGTGGTGTTCCTGCTGCATCCTCTGACTATGCTCCAGGGTGGATACTATCTGTGCCAATCTGTCATGGGTCTGCTGGTACGCCCCCAGGACCTCAGATATCACATCCTGGGATGCAGCATCCATCCTGTGGCCTCCCCCCTGGGTCACTGAGGCCCTCCCACTGGGCCTAGCCCCCTGTGCCTGTGTCCCCTGCACAGGTCTGGCGGTACCACTTGTACTGGGGCCATCGTCTTCCTGCCTGTTTTTAGGTGGTGACTGTGGTTTCTGTACCTGTGTTACACCAGTCTGTGGCCTGGATACACAGCTGTGGGAATGGTTGCCCTGGGCTGATGTTGTTGGCTGGGTGGGGTAGGGGTGTTAGTGGTATCCTGGGTGGGGCTGCTGGATGGTGACAGTCCAGGACTGTGTGAGGGGCTAGCCTGCTCATCAGTGTCCAGGGATCCTTCCCCAGTGTCCTGTGAGGTGCCTCTGTCTCCCTGTGGGGCACTGCCACTCCTTGTCCTGTCCGTCAGGGTGGCATGGGTGGTGGAGCCTGTTGGGGGAAATGGACATGTCTGTTACCAATGCAAGATCGGATGGGGTGCACAGGGCTGGGCTGTTTTGTGCAGGTGTAACTTTTTGGGGCCATGCAGGGTGCCTTTGTGAGGTTTGCAATGCATTTTGTTTCAGATGTGGAGTAGCATTGTGGGTGGTGTAGTGCCATTGTGAATCCTTGCTGGGGTAGGTGGCTGTGCACAGGGGGAGGGATGTGGGCCTGTTAGTGGGTTTGTGGGCATGCAGGGGGAGTGGGTTCAGTGGCTGTGGGCTAGGTGGGGCAGTGGTCCTGGTGGGTGTTGGTGGGGTGGTGCATGCATTCCAGGTGTGATGTATATGGGGTAAATGTAGACAACTTACCCGAGTCCATTCCTCCAGTGAGTCCAGTGAGTCCCTCAGGGTGCAGGATGGCCAGTACCTTTTCCTCCCAGTCGGTCTATTCAGGTGGTGTTGGTGGTGGTCCTCCCCAAGTCTTCTGGACTGCAATGTGGTGCCTTGATGCCATGCCCCTGACCTTCCACCGCAGGTCGTTCCATCTCTTGTGGATGTCGTCCCTGGTGTGTGGATGGTATTCCACTGCATTGACCCTGTTGACAATAGTCTGCTATAGCTCCATCTTCCTGGCGATGGGTGTGTGGTGGAGCCCCGAATATTTGTGGCTCTACCTTCAGGATCTCGTCAACCATGGTCCTTAGCTCCCTTTCTGTGAAGCGTGGATGTTTGGGGGTGACATGGTGAGTGTGGTGAATGGTGTCGGGGGTGGAATCCCAGTGAGGGTGCTCTTCTGTGGGTCGGTCTGAGTCTCGTGTATAGTGGCGTTCGGTGTCTGCTTCTGCTGCTCTTAGTCTTCTTTGGCCTGGTTTAGTTGCAAATGATTGTGGGGTGTGTATGTGAGTGTTTTATGGTGTTCTGAATGTGTGTCAGGTGTGTGGGTTTCTAGCTTATCCAATGTGTGCACTTCTTGCTCTTGGGTCCACTTGCCGCCCGTGGCGGACGGCACCGCCAATGGTTGTTCGACTTCCACTGACCGCCGAAGTGATATGTGCATCATTATTTGGAGGGCAGGATGTGGGTGTGCTCGGCGGCGGCGGGTTGGAATGTCCAGCATTTCCGCCGACAGGGTCCTGGTGGTGACTGGTGGACTAGTGATCTTTGGCAGGTTCGGGATTTTGGTTCATTATATGGAGGGTTTCTATTCACCGCCAACAGCGGTCTTCTATTCACCGCCGCCACAGCGGTGTTTACCGTCGTGTTCATAATGACTGCCTATGATATATAGTGTTTTTTGGTTGTGCATAAAACATGGGCTACCCAGAGCCACATTTTCTTTGTGTAATAACTATGCAGAAATGTGAATGGCAAAATCCAATGAATCAAAATGGGTAGGAAGGAAACCTATTATGTTTGAAATGTGAACAAGATACTGAGTTGGTAATAGTGAGTATTCATAGACCTCTGAATTGGGGGTTACCCATATTATGTTGTGATTCAGAGGACAATTAGCACAATGTGACCATTCTTGCACACTGGCTTATATTTGGAAGCCAGTATTAGAGAGAAATTCAATTCATAACACAAATGCTACACTATTCCGCTTTCCATACCTCTCACAATACAAATTATACCCAGTTGTGTGGCTTAGTGTAGCACCTACAACATAAATAGCCCAAAACGCAATATGGAATTATTAGCATTTTGTGTCAAACAATTACATGTTTTGGCAATGGGGTTAGCTGCAATATTTGGACCCAGCCTGACCGCCACCCTGGGAATCTTACCAAACCCAGACTTTTTTAGTTCAACCCAGAGAAGCCAGGGTGGTGTGCCTCGCATGGATTTAATTAAATATCATACCCACAATGCCCTTCAAACTTCAAACATTGCCAAAATCCATGCATTCACCTCTTATTTCTGTGAGATAAAGTTTAGAAATCTGTAGGAATCCACAAACTTCCTCCCAGCGTTTCCACACTTGTCTCAATAAAAATGGTACACCAGTGGCCTATGACAGGGTAGGCCAGTGGCCTATGACAGGACAAGCCCCAAAACACAGCATGGACAGTTGATTTTTCTCCACTTCAAATCCACTCTTTTCTTGCAATGCTGGTAGTTGTGGGCTCAGTGGTTACCCATAGAAATATGTCAAACCAACACATTTCTGAAAACCATACACCCAGGGGAGTCAAGTGTAGTGTGCGTTGCACGGACCCCACAATGTTTTTGTACCTACAATCCCCTTCAAATCTCAAACCTTAGCCAAAACAACACATTTTCTTTACATTTCTGTAAAAGAAAGTTCCAGAATCTGAGGGAATCCACAATTTTCCCACCACCCAGCACTACCCCACTTATCCTGATATAAATGGTATGCCCATGTGTGTGGGTGGGCCAAGCACCCGCAGCAGGACAGACCCCAAATCACAACATGAACAGATCAAGTTTTTCAAGAGTGACCCTTTTTAGCAACGTGAGTATGTGTGGATTTAGGCCTGTGCTCGGCCACCACCCATGGGCCTACCAAATCCATATAATTCTGAAAACTAGACACCCAACAGAGTCCAGCCTGGAGTGCCTTGCATGGATCCCATGAGGTTTTCTTACCCACAATGCCCTTGAAACCTCAAATTGAGACCTAAAACAGACACTTGCCTTATATTTATGTGATAGAAAGTTCCAGAATCGGAGAGGATCCACAAACTTCCTACCATCTAGGGTTCCCACATATGTCCTGATAAAAACTGTATCTCACTTGTGTAGGTGTGCCTAACCTCCTCGACAAGGAAGGCCCCAAAACGCAACATGGACAGATTAGTCCTTAAGCCGACCATGTGAACAATCCCTCTTGGGAGGATGGGTTCTAATATGATTTATTGGCAAGGTATGGATGCCTTGAGATGGAAAATATGTGATAGGAAGTCATAACTCCTTCTTTTTTGTCAGTTACAACTCCACTCCCAAGATACCTTGATGTAAATGGACATTTTTTCATAATTTCTATTATTGTGAACTTTATGATTACAAATTACAATTATAGTAATTGTGATTATATAAATTGATATTTATAATAGTAATTATGATTATATTAAGTACATCAAGTAAAATGTATCCATTTTTTAATTAATTTATTTTTCCAGAGCTGGGGGTGAATGTCTGTACTGCATTGTGAAGAAGACTGAAACAAGCACATCCTGTCCCTCTGATCCCCAGTGTATGATTAATTTATGGTCCAATGTCCAACATGGAGTTACGCTGACAAGCCAGCAGGACTACTCATCATGGAAAACTTTGTTAGAGGCAACTCACGTAAGGAATCACATTCCACTGTTAGACATTGCGAGAAATGTGGAGAGCAACACGGTTCCCCGAGTATTTTACCATAGGAAGTGCAGGAGCCTGTTTACTATGAAGAGAGATTTACAGACTATTAAGCGAAAAGCTGAAGCAAGTGTCAGTGACGATGATGGAATGAGTGAGTGCACGAGTAAATGCTAAACGGAAGAACATAATTAAAGTCAAATGGCTATACTAAAGAATGTATATTCAGTGGAAAGATAAAATTCTACAAGGGAACATCAACGTGTGAGAAATGAATCAATGCCACAGAGCCTAGAGTTGAAAAAAGGCTTTGAGAGTGTGCAACCATTAATTGTGATTCAAAGATCTTAGCAGTTTGTAGTAGGGACATAGTGGCTGCAGAAGCCCATTATCAAGCATCTTTTATAGGCTATACAAGGATTAAAACAAAGGAGGATGATCATGCATCTGGCATTCAAACCGATGATCACTACAACAATATGAGAGATGAAGCATATGATGAACTATTTCAATACATTAGAACTGTGATTATTCCTTACAAAGAGGTGATACGTGTGACAACTCTCACTGAAAGGCTTGAAACCCTCATGACACGCAGAGGAATACAGGGAATAGACGAATCAACCAAAAAGCATATTAGAAGAAACATGGACTCCAAGCTCGGTTACAGCCTTCACGTATTCCCAGGTAACCAAGGAAAATTATTGGCCATCCTGATAGTGCCATGCTACAGGATGTTGTAAGAGAAAACCAGAGTTTGAAAAGAGAATCATCAGTTTTAAACATTAAGGCAACAGTCATGAACAAGATCATTGATCAAACATCATCACACATAAGAACAATGATTAAAACAAACTTGACATCAGCACCATGGCCAGATCATCCATCACACATGGATAAAGATTCATTTATAGTGTCTGATTACCTTAAACGGTTCCTATTATGAGTTGTGACTGGAGATTCAGAAATCCTCACCTTCACCAATTCATGTAAAGCTTCAATATGAGGCTGGATGGATTTAGAATGCTCTGACAGGTTACAACAATACATGCCATCAAATTCTGAGCAGCCATGATCGTGCTTTAACAGTAAATAGTCAATGGCGGACAGGTTTTGCAATGCAGCTTTTCTAGTACATCGTATATCTAGCAATAACTCGGCTAAAGCGATGGAGATATGATTGATGTTCTTGACAATCAAACATGCTAATTTGTTGAAACGAGTATTAAAAACAGCTAATCCTGGAACTCCTACTGTAGAAATGCTCAAGCTCACATATTCTGACTTAGATAATAACTGAATTTCAGTGTCACAGTCTTCGCTTAATTGAACTGCTTCCCTTGTGTGTCGATTATTTACTGAGTGAAATGGAAACATCATAAGACCTAACTGCGTAAAAGCACACAGTCCTCCAGTTATATTGGCAGGATACCTGGTATTTCCACAAGAACACAACCACCCCACCGGTAGTTTAACATGTTTGATGTGGCTGGCTGCAGACACAATGTGTTCACAAGACGTTGGTGACATTTTCACGCATTCTATCACTCCTTTGTTGACACAGCACTAGTTGTTCCCACAGGATCTCTTGATGAGACTCTCTTCTTGCCTCAAGGCGCATTTGAGCACACATTAAAATCTTGTAAGTGTCGCAAGTTAAGTTATAGCAGACATCTCCGGCAGTAATATTGTAAGTGATCACGTATATGAGATTATTCCTTTTTCTGTTCGTTGTCGCTTGGCAAAACCTACAGTACTCGTACTGCTTGAAGTATGTCAACTTGTCACTTTCTTGCACTCCTCCATCTTTGTTGGTGGTATTAAAGATTTGCAACAAAATGCTAGCAGGAGTCGGTATGGCGACTAAACAAGTGGAGTTGACATCAACAGTACTTTTTATATTTGTCATGCAAAAATCCGAACTGTTGAGCACAGTGCGGGCCAAATGAATCCAAACGTTCTCATTCTGGTGCAGTAAAGGTGTTGATCGGCACGGTTGGTCAATCACTTCAGAGCCGGGTGGCTTTTAGTTCTTCCCGACCCCACACGGACACGTCCAAATACAGACCAGACTGCACAATCAGCACAAAGACACCTTGCAGTATGATCTGTAAAAGAGACACGCATGATAATTCTCGCAAATAACATTTATCCGCTGGTACGTGCTCCCACTTTTACTGCCTGGTTTCATGACTAACAATACCTTGTCCCTGCCTTTTGCTATAACTTCTGCTGGTTCAGGAGGATGATTTGGGGATTCTACCCACACTTTACCATTTGTGTCAGGTAAGCTAAAACTTCCCTCCCCAACTACTGTAAGAAGGGCTGGGACAGTCCCCATTTTAACTATTCCTCCATACACTGGAATGATAACAATCTGAGCAATTCTGTCTTCAGGTTGTATTATCAAGTCAGCCTCTCCACTGTTCAACAGGATAACTTTGAGTTCTCCTTCGTAGTCTGCATCAACCACTCCCCCCCAAAACCTGAATACCTTTGAGTGCCAATCCAGATCGAGGAGCAATCAGTCTGAAATGCTCTGGGGGGAATTTGTATCCCAACACCTGTTTCAATCAAGGTTATGTCTCTTGGTTTCAGTCTGTACATGTTCAGAGCATGCAAATCAAGACCTGTAGATTCTTGTGTTGCTCGAAATGGAGCTAAGGCTCCTTTTTTTGTCTCCCAATACATGACGCTCATTGTTGCTACATGGGGTTGTATCTGCAACGCTGGGGTCAACATTCGCATTAGCGGGGTCTCTGCAATAATACTTGATATACAACGTACAACTCTGCGTATTGACTACTCTTCCCCTCTCCTGTAGTGGAAAGCAGCTTCTTGATGACTGGATTATATGACACTACCTTCCAATGTCTTTTGGCCCTCACATACTTGGCTGAACCATCAGTGAACCAGACATGCTTCCTATCGTCAAGGGACAAGGATTCAAATGGCTCACCCCACTTCACTGGAGACTCTTTTATCTTGGGCACCTCCTGCATTACCATATCATACTGCATGGGGGCCTGTGCCACCTGTTCATGCAGGGCTGCTGTACCTGCTGGTCTCACATGGGCCCTATCCTGTATGTATCACTTCCATTTGATATCACTGGATTCTTATGCATGTCCTACCTGGTGAGTTTTAGGTGAACTTATCACCCACTTCATTATTTGAATCTCAGGTCTCAGAATTACATTATGACCTGGGGTCATTTGCTCTGTATCCACTAGAGCCCAGTAAGACGCTAGTAACTATTTCTCAAAGGGAGTGCATCGCTCTCCGGCATCTGGTAGCTTTTTGGTCCAGAAACTCAGGGGCACCCTCTTTCTTCCCTGTTTTTGCCACACACTTCAATTTGCATATTGCCCCTGAATGGTTATATGTAACTCAGGCCCTCATTTTAAGAACAGCAGTAAAAACCGCCTACCACCGCGGCGACGGCTGCCAAAAGACTGTCGCCGCGGCTACCATCCGTCTGCCATATTATGACCACAGCTGGATTTCCACCACAAAAATGGTGGAAATCCAGCTGTGGCCATACTGGCGGATGGTGGTAAGATGTGTGCATGTGTGGGGGTGTGTGAATGTAGGTGTGTATGTGAATGCGGGTGTGTTTTGAGTGTTGAATGCGTGTGTGCATGTACGGACGTGTGAGTGCTTGTATGTTGTGAAATGTAAATGCGTGTCTGCGTGTATATGTGGAAGTGTGTGCAGATGTGTGTGTGACTGGATGTATGCATGCGTGTATGTTTGTGTGAATGAGAGTGTGTATACATGTGTGTCTGTGTGGGTGTGTGTGTGAAGGGGGCGTGGATGTAGGGGGGTGGGAGGCGGTTTGGAGAGGTGGGGTGGGTGGGGGGGTATCTTGGGAGGTAGGGGGAGACCCTTATCAGTGACAGGGAAGCAATTCCCTGTCACTGATATGGCCTACCGCCATGGTTTTTGTGGCGTTAAAATCATGGCGGTAGGTGTGGCCATAATCACGCAGGCGGCAAAATGGCGGCTACCGGGCTGCAGATGGATATCTTCAGCCTGGCGGCTGTTACTGCCATGGTGGTCGGAGTGGTACATTGGCGGGTTGGCTTCAGTGGCGGCGGTAGGTAAGTACCGCCAGCCTGTTGGCAGTACGTACCGCCACATTATCGCCGACCACCGGGGTCGTAATGACCTCCTCAATGTCTTCTTCCTTTACTGGCCATAAGTTTAACGCCTGTTAAATCGCCTCCTTTGCCAGTTCAAACGCACACTGCTGCTGCCCTCCCCATTCAAACTCATGCTTTTTTCTATTCACTTTGTACAAATGGGCCAAAATCGGACTCAAGTGAGGGATGTGCTGTCTCCCAAAACCAAACAATCAAATTAATCACTGAGTCTCCTGCTTATTACAGGGTGTGGCAAATTCTAGTATCTTTTGTTTTACCTGCAGCAACACCTCTCTATGTCCTTGTTCCACTGAATTCCTAGAGACTTCACATTTTGAGAGGGTCCTTGCATTTTATCTGGATTGATCGCCCACCCTTTGCTCTGCAAAAGTTCCACAACCATGTCTAACTGAGCCTTCACCTGTCCTTGTGTTTCTCCCTGAATCATCACATCATTGATATAATAAGACATCTGCACCCCTGGAATGACAGATAGTTTATCCAGGTGTTCTGCCACCAGCCGGTGACAGATGGTGGGGCTATGTACATACCCTATAGGGAGCCTTAACATCTTACATTGCCTTCCATAGTGTGAAAAGGAGAATTGCTCCTGACTCTCAGGGTCCAATGGTATGGAAAAGAGACCATTGGCAATATCAATAGTTGCATGCCAAGTCCCTTCATGTTTTTGTATCCTTTCAATCAGGGTGATGGTGTCAGGGACGGCAGCCGTCAATGGGGGTGTATGTTTTTTCAATTCGTGGTAATCGATTGTCATTCTGTAGCGCCCATCCGCTCTGCGCACAGGCCACAAAGGATTGTTCCACCCATAGGTGACTGGAGCCACCACACCTGCCATCCTGTATGGTCTTACTAATCTCCTTATGCCCTCCCAGAATTCATGACTGTTTCAAACGAACCATCTTGGTTGCTGGGGGCATCTTCATTGGGGGAATTTTTAGATGACCCACCCTCACGACTGCCACTGAAGTGTACTGCTTTGATCCACCTTGATAACAACCATCATCCAAGTATAAAATCATCCCGTTCAGAATGTCAATTCCCAGTATATACTCAAAGAGGGACACAATCAAAACAGTGTATTCTCTTTTAGTCGTTCTCCCTATTTTCATTTGACTATTAGTTTGCACTTCTGGGGTTTTCTTTACATCTAACCCTGTGATGGTGTAGTGCTGACCTGTAAACTTTTTTGGATTTCCATATGTTAAAGAAGCGTTCCTCCGGTGTCCATCAAGGCCCTGTACTTTTGAACATTTTTATGGTTGCAATTAATTTCTAAATCAACATGGAGTCTGTTATTTTTACAAGCCCATCCCTGTACCAGAGCTTGGCCTGTTTTCTAATTTGATTTAAACCTGTCAACTTTTGCCCAAGTCAAGTCTGGACATATGCTCCCATATCTGCAAGGAAATTCCTCTCCTTCCCTGTTCTCAGTAGTTAACCAATCAGTATTCAAACCTTCCTCCTCTTTCCCCTTTGAAGAAACAGTTTTCTTTTCCTTCCTCCTGCATCAGCGACTTACCCTGATTCACTTTTTTTATTCTCCTGCTTATTTACTTTTCTACTCCCATCCTTTCTATCCAGCCCTCGCTTGCGGTACATCTCCCACAGACTCTTGGTATCTATCCCATCAATCTGTTCTTTGTTGACATCATCCTTCAATAATGCTATGAACATATTTCTCCTAGATACACTGTTATTATCTGTACGACCTTCAGACCTCGAGGGTCTCTCAGGTTTCATCCAGTCTCTGAGCTCTCCTAACTCACAAACTGCCCCCAGCACATCCTTTTAAGGATTACCTATGTGATTGATTAATAGGGTGAGTATCACATGTTTATAGGCTCGAGGAGAAAAGCAAATTATCTTGTTTCGTATTGACACAAAGAGTGGTCCGTCTAAGAGACAGTGAGAATCACCCAGAAAAATAACAGTTTTCATCCCCTCTTCCTTAATTCTCTGCACTGCAGCTCTTAATGTATACCAGGGCATATCATTTTGTGGCCAGTCTGCCTCTGTAGGATACTAATGGTTACACCCTATGACTGCTAGCTTCAGTAGGGTGATCTGTTGGCTACCCTTATAACCCCTGAACTGCTCCATTGCAGTGGGATCAGTGGTAAGTATGCAAAACGTAGTGTCTCCTACATCCAGCATTACTCCAGAGGCTCCTGTGTCAAATAATCGCACCTTCATTGTAAGTAATGTTTCCCCAGATCTCTGCCTGAATCTGTCTATTATGTCATTTACTTCTTGTTGTGTCTAATCCTCTAAAGAGTCCAGGATACTGGGGTGCATGCTTCAACTTTCGTCTGTGTATGGGCTATGCCTGAATTATTTTCTGTTCATCTGCCTCGCTCTGAACAGCATTATTTTTACAAAGTTCCTGACCAGAATCGTAAAAATCAGTGGAGTCCCAAATATTTGTATCCCAAGCACCTGGATTGCAGTCTAGCCCTGCTTTAGCAATGTGTAAATGAACCATCATTTTATACACCCTCCCACAATGCTTTTTATATTTATATTGTGCAACATGGATGGCTGCTTTCTCTGCGATGGACCTACAAGTTTAAACTTTATCTTGCAGTAACTTGCTCTGACAGGACAGCATGGTTACATTATTTTTGGCTTCAACTAGCTGCCTCTCCAATTGCTGATTTTCTTGTTCTAACTGAGCACATTTCTCATGCATTTTTCTATAAGCAGATAACAGGATCCATCCCCGTCTGCCTAAAATAGACACATCACATCCCATCTCTACTGGCACGTTTTGCAAACAAATGGACACATTTTTTGGTCCAGCACCAACAAGACATTCACCCCAATTTTCACATAACCCTGCACCGCTTGCCCATTCATTCGCAAGAACATCACAGGATACTTTTTCCCACCCTGGTATGTCATTTGGCACCTGGGAAACAGCCTTTGACTTTTTGCCAAACATTTTCACTTTTTAAATCTTTTACTTCATATCCGGACGACTATGGCAAATTGTTCTGCTTTGCTTTAGAGAGGAAATGATGCCAAGGAATGCGGCACTCTTAGTTTGAGTAATGAATTTATTAAGGTACTTCCCAGATATCAAATAAAAGCACATGAAACATGAGCATGAGCATTTAACTTGAATGCAGTAAAATATGTGTAAATGCCAAAATACTCAGAGCAGTTAAACAATAACAGACAGAAAAAGAACAATACGTCGACAATAAATATATGCAGTGAATATATATGTATATATATTTATTTATATATATATATATATATATATATACATACACATATGTATATATATATATACACATATGTATATATATATATATATGTGTATATATGTGTGTGTGTGTGTGTATATATAGATATCTATATCTATATATATATATATATATATATATAGATATAGATATAGATATAGATATAGATATCTATATATATATAGATATATATACATATACACAGCCAAGCTAGATAATTAAGAATAAAAAGGCATCACCATGAGGGTCGAATCCATCATCATCCTTGCTAGCATAAAGCCGGTGAACCCTGGACGGCTGAAACAGGGGAACTTCCCTATGGGATCTGATTTCTGGGGGCCCAGGGTAGTGTGCTTTGCTTGGTTTCCATGACATTTTCTCCTACCCACAATGTCCTTCAAACCTCAAACTTTGCCTAACATCACTGGTCTTACTCACATTTCTGTGACAGAAATGTCCGTATGGTGCCAAGGAATGCAGCACTCTTAGTTTGAGTAATGAATTTACTAAGGCACTTCCCAGATATCAAATAAAAGCACACAAAAACATGAACATGAGCATTTAACTTGAATGCAATAAAATACGTGTAAGTGGCAAAATACTCACAGCAGTTAATCAATAACAAACAGAAAAAGAGCAATACATCGACAATAAATATATGCAGTGAATATATATGTATACCTATATACATTTATATATATATATATATATATATATATATATATATATATATATATATATATATTTCGTAACCAAGTCCCGGAATGCAGGTGCTCCACACAGCGGTCCTGGATGGGTTCCGAGAGACCCTAATATAACCTTAGACACTCCTTCCAATATCAGGAGAACCAGGACACCTCCAATATGAAAATTCAGTTTATTTCAGCACAAAATCCAACGCGTTTCGGCATACGTATGTATATATATATATGTGTGTGTGTGTGTATATATATATATATACATATACACAGCCACGCTAGATAATTAAGAATAAAAATGCATCACCATGAGTGTCGAATCCATCATCATCCTTGCCAGCATTAAGCCAGGGAACCCTGGACGGCTGAAACAGGTGAACTTCCCCGTTGGATCTGATTGAGCAGTGCTTCCACTCCCAAAATGAGCTCCCCTGTTTCAGTGCTCAATCTCCCCGCTTTATATGCCTTAAATTAACTCAAGAGGAAGATTCTAGCAATCAATCCCTCCCTTCAGTTATTGACTTCAAATGCTGACTGTACTTGGTTTGTGTTGAAAACAAGCAAATGAACTGTGCAGGCCCAATGTCCATTCCTGAGAAAATGCTGTACCTTTCTATGCTGAAAACATTTTCACACTGGTACACACTTATCACCTCTGTATCCCCTACTATAAATTCCCTGCTCTGGTGAGAAAAACGAAAACCCGTTCAGTGTAGAAAACAAGCTTTGTGGAAAAATACCTCTGCCACCGCTGTGACGGCTCCTAAAGCTGAGCACAAAATGGAGTTAGTGGCCAAGATGAAGTCGGTGGTCAAATACAAATAGCATTACAGGATTCTACAGTTATCCATCTATGACCCAGCATTTCCAAACTTGCCCTAATATAATCAGCCTAACTTGTCTGGTTCAGCCAAGCACCTGCAAAGCAACAGGCCCCAAAAAACATAAAGACATCACATTTGCTTTAAAAAAAATGACACTATAGGCGTTGCAAACCAAGATGTCTGACAGCAGGTATCCTCTGCAGCTCCCAGAGAAGCACTCAAAATCCATATAAACCCCTTTTTGTGGCACTTAGATGGCCTGGCCCATTAGAAGGGAAGGCAATTGAAATAGTGCTGGTTTTGGTGTGAACAGCAGCTCCGGGGCAGTAGAATGGGCCCAGTAACCGCATAGAAAAGATGAAGGATGTCTCTGAATGAGAAGGACTTCAGAAGGAGCCAGACAGGTGCTTGATCTGCTTCCTACTGTCGAAGTAAGGGCTCAGCCAAAAATCTCCATTGGGCTGGCCAGGGGAAAGGCACTTTCCGAAGGTGGGGCTCTTGGGCTATGTGTCTGGGTGTGCAACATTGGGACAGAAAGAGGCGCCAGTGTCCAAATGCCAGTGTGAGCCTATCAGCACAAGTGGAGTCCACCATGGGGCTGAGGATGTGTCTTTGGGACCACTGGAAGGTAGGCTGCTGACTATGGTAAGGTATGCATCTCTGGTAGAGGGAGCAGGGGTGGAGGCCCCTATCAGTAAAGAAAATGTGAAAAGCTAACTGGATGAGTTTATAGAGAAGCAGGAATACCTTTATATTTAAGAAAATGGTATTGCATTGAAAGGGGCATTGAATAAGTTGAGGTTTTCTGGCACAAATACGTACAAAAGTAAACCTTATCTTGATTGGGGGGGCAGGGGAACTTATCATGACAGACCCCAAGGAACATTGCTTTCTCCACATCCAACCACTAGAAAACCACAGGGGTTTATGCATATTATTTGCTCGATACGCTGCAGAGTCATCCCAAGAGGAGCCCAGTCAACAATTGCAAGCATTGGCAAGCAAAATTAGACATCCTGGAGCAAGATCCAGTGTATCAAGTCAAGAGGGCCCAGATGAATTTGCACAAACAATAATTCTGCACCTCTCGTACCTCCCAAGATACAAGTGCAGAAAAAAAGGTGAATATACGGTACCACAACTAAACAGAGCAACACACCCCTGCTCATATACAAATAACCAAAAAAGTGGACCCCCAGATCACTACCAATAATATAGCTCTCACAAAGGAAAAACTGATGAACAGACTGCAGACATTTAAGGCTGACGTCAGAGAAGAAATCAAATTGAATATACAGAATGGGCTAGTTGAGCCTAAGACGGACCTGACTAAAGACAGTGGAGCTACACAAGTGAATAGACACAGTAGCAGAGAAATCAAGAAACAGAAAATTGCCTGGAGCAACCCACAGGATAGGACCACAGAGAAGGGATACATGAGCAAACCAAGACATTCTGGTCAAACTGAGCAGCCAAAAGGCAAAACAAAATATCCTAGCAGCAGCAAGAAAGTTGTTCAGCATCTCGCAACAAGGCAACAAATGCTCTCTCAATATATCAAGATAGGCACAAGCGCTCTTCGTGCAGAGACAGCTGTTTTGTCCTGTCATGGAGAACTTACAGTCTGAAAAAATCGATACTGATTGACCTACCCCTTTGGTGAAGTTTTTGACTATAACAATGCCACTGACCATTTCACAACCTTAGATGCCGTGGTTCATGTAGTAGACATCCTGTTAAAAGCAATTTGAAAAGAAGTGAACACTAACAACAATACCAGAGGAACTGTGAGAGCAGGGCACTCCATTCTGGCTAGGCCAAAACTAAAGGCACAAAGTAAAAGGGAAGAAAAATGACAAACTAGTCTAAACAAAGACAAATATTAAAGCACAATGTAGGAAACTGGGTTCTGTTTACAGAAGCCCCCTACACTTATTGCCTGGTTGCAACTTTGACTGAAGTGGACTGGGTTCCCCCCAATCAGGTCCCTAGCGCCTGTGTTCCTTCCCCAAAAAACAAGACCACTGGTCATTTGATCCCCAAGTGACCAGGCCTTTAGCACCGTTTCTAAGACCTTAGTAAATGGTATCTCTGGTACTTAGGGCATATGTATAAAGAGGGTCCCTAAGAGCTGCAGCATAGCTTGTGCCACTCTAAGGGACCTAGCACTAAACTCATACAAACTGCCAATGCAGGCTGCGTGATAAGGTGCCCCAAAAAGTGAATACACAACATGGCACACCTCATGTGTGCCATTTCTCCTAACACTGCATGCAATATATGTAAGTCACTCTTACAGCAGACCTTACAGCCCTAAGGCAGGGTGCATTATATTACATGGGAGTACATATTTGCAAGAGCAGATATGCCCCTGCTATGTCTTTGTCGATTCTCAGACATAGTGAGTGAACAGGGAAGCCATTTTAAGTACATGTGCTGGACACTGGTCAATACGAGTTCATCAGCTACATGATGGCTTCACTAAAAATAGGGAAGTTTGGTATCAAACATCTCACATTAATAAACTATAACTGACGCCAATGATGGATTTATTAATACATGCACCCAGAGGGCATCTTAGAGGTGCCCCTTAAAATCAACCTTCTACCTATGTGCTGGCTGACTAGTTTTAACTAACCTGCCACCTAAAGACAGGCTTCTGACCCCAAAGGTGAGAGCCTTTGCTCTCGGGCAGACAGGAACAAAGCCTGCTTTGGCAGTAGTGTTAACATACCCTCCTAACAGGATTACCTGCAGATTTCAAAGAAACCCACTGCTTTGGTATGCAGATCTGGCTTCCTTCAGAAGGGAGATGCTGACCCCCCTGCTCTAGGGTCCCTTTGACACCTTGACAGACAGGAAATGTAGTATGCAGAGAGGTCTGTCCATCCCTCAGGTCAGTCCCACCCTAAAGTTAGCTACCTGATGTGAACAAAACATTTAGAAATCTGCCATCTTGGTGTTGGCAGAATTAGCAACTCTGGGACAGGGTTATGCCAACTTCCCACAGGAAGTGGTCATATAGCAGGGCGTAGAGAGCCCAGGGATAAGTAGCCTAATAGCTACTACCCTACAGTCCCCTAAATGCCCCTAAATTCAGTACTTAGGTGTTCTGTGAGAGCCACTCACTTGAATTCCAGTTGTTCCGATGGGGCAATGACAATTCCCCAATTCCGGTGAGCACTAACGTGACTGCGATGAACAGTACATTGCCGTTTCACAAGATCTCAAGGGGAAGGGGGTTTTAGGAAGAGAAAAAGAGAAAATAGCAGCTTCTGCTTCGTGGATCGCAGAATTGGACTGCTGGGCCCAGGACTGCGTGTCGTGTTGGCCGTCAGGACTTCTAATTTCTCAAAATACTGGGTTCTTGGTATTTAGGATTTTGGCCTGCAAAATAATTACTTCATTAATACATTGAGCTTGCATAAACTATTTCAAAATTATATATTGCATGATGTCAGTTATTGTTGACACATTGTGCATACGTTTCTATAAGGCTGAACAAGTCTCTTCCTCATTTTACAATACTTTCAGAATCTCTGAAGCAATGTACAAACTCAAAAACAATCAACTTGACTATAGGGGTTCTTTGTGTTCTGGCGCAATCTCTTGGCAATAATAGTTTTGAGAAACTTGCTCTATTTTCAGTCTCCTAATTCTTAGGGGAGCACTTGTTACAGGAAACACGTTTTTCCTTAATGCCTGTTTAGCCGTATCTTGGATTTCCACCCAAACCATAAATCACGCTGGTTCTTATTGTTATAAATGATTTAAAATACAAAGCTCTGTTTTGTTTCATTTAAGCGTTTAATCTTTCTTTACCTTGAAATTAGGTTACTTTCTTGAAAATTTCAGAAGAACCCAAACTGGGGTTCTTTACCTTTCTTATTTTCTCTCTTTTACAGGGAATACAGGAACATTGGCAGAAGATGGAGGAGGAGAGCTGAGACTCTGCAGGAATCCGACTGGAGGGCGAGGATTGCAGAACTCGACTGGAGGCTGACTGGAAGCTGTCTGGAGGATGAGAAATGCTGGAACTCGACTGGAAGGTGGTCGGAGAACGAGGAGAACTGGAACTCGACTGGAGGCAGGCTGGAGAACAAGGAATTTGACTTGCACTGGAATTTGACTGGAAGCATGCTAGAAGACAAGGAACTTAACTTGACTGGAAACAGGTGTGCAGAGCAATAGGTACAAAGTCAAGCCAGGCCTCAGACTCACAAGCATCCTTAAATAATCAAATGTGCACATGTGCCTTTTGGCAGTTGATTGCTTGTTGAGGAAATTAGCATGTATCCTCCTGATTGTGGCATATGTTTAATACAGATCACATTGTAAAGATCACATGTTTTGGCAGTTACAGTTGGAGCAGATGGAAAGGCAGTTGGTTGCTTGTTAAGGAAATCAGCAATTATCCTCCTGATTGTGGCGCATGTTCAATACAGATCACATTGTGAAGAGCACATGTTTTGGCAGTTACAGTTGGAGTAGGTGGAATACAATGTGCATAATCAACAAGCATTGGTTATAATAATTGAGCCACTTAGCAAGCACTAGTTATTGCAAACTTGATATTCAAGGATGTAATGAATATACCTACATAGTCTGAATGCTGCAAGCAACAGCATCTTATTGTAATCGAGCTCTTGGATGTGCTGGTGTACTCATAACATTAAGAGAGCCCCTGGCACCAGGAAATCCGATTTCTGCTGACCTAAAAAGAAGAAGGACACTTTAGAGCTGCGAAAGCGAAGACTGAGGATGAAGCAACTGACTTGACACCAGCCCTGCCGGCCTGTCTGCTGTTCCTGCCGAATTGTGCCAAAGTAATTTCTTCCTGCAAGCTATCATGCCTCCAAAAGCTTGGGAGGACTGCCTGCCTTCATGAAAGATCCAGGAACTCCCATGGAGCAGCAGAGATGCTTTCCTAAATCCTGCAGACACCCCAAGAGACCTGAGAGGACTCCGGACCGCCAAAACCTGACACCAGAAAGCATCACTGCAGCTGTGCCGCCTTACCTAAGCTGAAGTGGGCCAGCGGTGCCAGTGTGGTCCCCCACTCTCCAGAGACAAAGCCCACCTTGGACCTATCCACTATGGACTCACCACCGCCGCCTGCAGCCTCTGTTTTCAGGCTCTGTGGGTGTTCCCGGTGACAAAAAATCCAACACCTCAAGACACTTAATCACATCCTGGCCTGTGGAGAAGAGGACCTAACGTGTCCCCACGTCCCTGAGCATCATGAGAGCTGAGCCCCCATGTTGGTCCAGTCCGACTGGCCTCCCGGTCCAAACCTGCAGCCTCTTTTTAACCGGACTGATCCCCATTGACTAAGATTGGGCCCCCATCGCTGAAAAGCACCTCTGCATCCAGCAGCTCCAGTGCCGCTTGAGATGACCGGTTGGTGTTGTCCTGGACCTCGCTCCATACATATCCTTAAGGTCAGGAGAATGGTCCTGTAAGTTGCTGTACTATTCCTGTATGCAGTTTTTGTTTTTCCTCCATAGGATAACATTGCCGCCCCTAAAAAATGCACTGTGTCGACTCTTAAGACATGAAAGTATTTCTTTTGCAAAACATACTTGCTGTTCATACTGATTTTAGTGGCTAAATATATATCAAAATACTTGTTATTTTTGTAAATTGGCATAGATCTCCTTATCAAGTTGTGTGTCTCATTTATTGACTGTGTGCCGCTGGTAAATGTCTAACACTCCTCTCTGACAAGCCCAAAGCTGCTCGACCACAGTACCCCCTAAGAGAGCACATTGAGCTTGCTAGCGCAAGCCCCTGTCCACTAGTATGGGAAAACTGGACTCTTTGCACACTATACCTCATTTTGGTATGCTATATAAAGAGCCAGCTTCCTACACACTATACTTTCATAGCAATGACTAATGGAGTCAGCTGAGAAATTTGGCTCTGTCAACTGCCATCAAGGAAGGAATGCACTTGGAGCAACGATGGAGAGTAACCACATAGAGCTACTGAGATTTATTTTCTTAGCTACATGAGGGTTGGATGCAGGTGCTCAGTACTGAAGTTGATATAAAGCCCGGGAGCAGGGACGGACAACAATCTCTTTCACAGCTTGACAACATGACCTGATTATGTTGGGTACACGGTGGACCACTCTTAGATGAGATCCTGTACATTTCGCACTGCACAATGTTCTACACTGCTTTTACTGTTTTGATTCTAGTTTTACACACAGTATGTCATTTAAGTTGTTTGTTGGGAGGAGTGTGTAAGACGAAACCACCAGGAGGTTAACTTGGAAGATCTGCTATTGCATTTTTCTTAACCTGTGGTCTGAGGACCTCTCGGGGCGCGAACTGCCTACTCACTGGGTACACATCTACTTAGAAAATAAATAATATTAACAGAATGCTGTGTATGTAAATAAAGCAAAATGTAAAACTGAACATTTGAAACATTCTGGAAATGAGAAGGAATTTGAAATTGGAGACTAAAACCTAAGTTTGTATCCTCATATTGATTTGTGAGAACAGTGCAAGAGCATCAAACAGAATGTAGCATGGATGATAGGTGTCTCAATTGAGTTTAGAAAAGTTCACAATTCTCATAAAAATTTAGCTTTTTTATTATTTGTTTGATAATTTAATAAAATATATATATTTTTTGTATTTGATGAATGCTTATTTCTGTTATTTTGTGTATTGTTTTTCAGTTCAAATCATCAAAATAACTTAGGCCAGGGTCCTCAGATGCCAGTAACGATTCTGTGTGGATCTCTGGATTACAGTAATGATTAAGTAGGAACACAAGGAAGTCAAAAGGTTAAGAAAAATTGTACTGTTGCATTTTGTTGAGCCTCAAAGGCAGAAACTATCAGAAGAGTCAGAAAGAAGCAATGACACACCCCAGTGCTTAATTTGTGATTGTTGTTTCCGGTGCTGAGCACCGGCACTTATTTGTGATTGCCGGGGCTTATTCTTCTGCCTCAAGCATTTGCTGCGAGCAAAAGACACATATCGGAAAGACGGATGAGCAGAAAAAAGAAAAAGCGTCACAAAGGGAGAAAGTAGAAAGCTGCAAGAGTGAGCTGAAGGGGCAGGGACTGGCTTTGTATGGATTGAAGAGGCCCGAGATGGCTTCAGGTTTACGCCGCCTCAGTATTCCGTGTTCACACATTTAATTGCAGCAGCCGTGTGTTTAAGAGAAGGGCTTTGAGCACCGGCACCTTTTTATTTACAAATTAAGCACTGCTCACACCCTGAAAGCACATTCACAATATAGTCTCAAGATCATATCTCGAAACGCCAACAGTCTGAATTCACAAAATATGAGTATCAAAGTATGGCAATCTATGGGAGAGAACCATTTTGATGATATATCATTTCAAGAAACACATTTGTGAAAGCCGGATTAGAGCCTGTCAAAACGTATGGCATCCCCAGAGTATTCCGCTCTTCAGCACATTCGAAATATGGGGGTTGCCTTCTTTTTTACAAGTTTCTGTGTTTCTGCCGTAATACGCAGACAACAGATAAAGAGGGCAAATTCCTTTATGGTTTCTGGCCACTTCAAACAAAGTCAAATAACAATGGCAACAGTTTATGTGCCTAATGTTGGCCAAAACAAGTTTCTCATCTCATTCTTGTATGCCATATAGGAGTTTGCAAGGAAAGATATTGCTGGGAGATTTTAATGCACTGTTTGATGCAAAAGAGGGCAGATCCAATGCAAATAACCCAAACACAGGTGTGTTTTCTAAATTGCTAAAACTTTGAAATCTCTGGGGTTAGGAGACACCTGCAGAGAACTCAATCCAAACCAAAAGGATTATACCAATTTCTCACACGTATATAGATCATACTCTAGGACTGACTATGCATTATTAAGCAATATAATGATGTCAATGGTGACTGAGGTCGTGGTACATCTAGTAATGATTTCGGATCATAGGCCCTTAGAACTATCCATCACTTGGGATGTTTGGAGAACTATGCTGACACAGATGACTTTCCATTCCCTAATTAATGATCCAGTTCTCAAAGAAGATTTAAAAACGCAAATCCTACAATTCTTTCAAAATAATACGAATGTTAAGGTAAGTTCAGCATGCTTGTGTCATACCTTTAAGTCAATGACCAGGGGTAAGTGCACTGGATCAATGGACGCTTTTAAGAGGTTCTGAAACAAAGAATAAGTCCTCCTAGAAAAAGAAATGGGGAATGCAGAAAAGGCACACAAAGTAAACCTGTCTAGAATACTTCAGAGACAGGCAACATATTTAAAGGGAAAAACAGAAAGCTATAATCACTAACACACCATTCTTCGCCAGCAGCAAAGAATCTATGGTTGAAGTGGTTAGGTGGGTTCCCTCTTGGTGAACCAGCTTTCTCGGATCACTGACACAATATCGTGGTAAATAACATAGTTGACAAAAATATTGTTTACCATGTATTGGCAAAATGGCAGCTGCAAAACCTACTATACTGTCACGGACTACTCGTCGTTTATGTCTTTGGCCTACTGGAACTGCGGAGAGGTCTTGATGTTTGCAGGTTCTGCCTAGACCCAGGTAGGGGCGGCCCTTTCTGGTAGCCACAGTGCTGCTGACAGAGGGAACGCCAAAGCAGTCCGTACCCTCCAGAAGGAGTCCCAGAGGGAAAAAACCCAAAAGGGAAAAAAATTCTCTAAGCAGGAATTCCCTGGAATAGGAAAAAATAAATAAAAAGGTAATTCTCTCCAACAGGACAAAAAATAGTATTGAAAAAAGCTGGAACAGGCTAGGAAAAAATATAACTGGTGAAGTGTTGCAGGGCAAGGAGAAAAAAAATCACTCACCTTATATACCCAAGAACAGGAAGTGACCAACAGGAAGTAGAAAAGGCAACATATTGGATTGGGAATAAATCATAAAAACATATAGAGAAAAACAATGTTAAAAAAGGTTCCTAAGGCATGCAGGGAGAAAGAAGGCAGGCTGGGAGGAAGAAAGAACATGGCAGCTGGAAGAGTGCATACATACAGGAAGAAAAGAAGAAAAGGAAAAAAGGACAGACTCATGAGGTAAGTGAGGGGTGTGGGAGAAGGTGTCCAGAAATATAGAGAGGGCACACCGCACCCGCAACCCGCCGAGGCCCATACCCAATTTGGGACTTCGGCAAAAGTAAAGAATGGCAGGGGTGCGGCACGCCCGGCCGCCACGGACCGCGGCCGCGCCTCGAGCCACATGCTCAGCTCGCACCAAGATCCGCCGCAGTGCGACAACATCAGGAAGTGACCTAACTCCGCCAGCGGATGTCGTCATGGTGGTAGGCAGACACAACCACGGTGGACATTGCTATTGGAACACATTGCTGCCTTTGGCGGACTTGGGCCAATGGTGACAACCGCTAGAGATGACAGTCCTGTTTTTGACGGAGGTGACCGCCATCTCATACTTCATCCCTCACTTGACTCCTGACACTGCTGCCAGCAAGACCTCCATGATCTGAGCTGCTATGTACTGCCTCTGGGAGCAATCATGCCATGTCCTACGGGTGATAGTGTCCCTGTCTTCTCAGATGACGAGCTGGACAATCTTATGGAGGAGGTCCTACCCCCATATGAACAGCTCTATGGTGCACAGGGAAGAGCAGGTAAGTGCAATGCAATACCAATGTTTTAAATATTGAGTGTATGATGATGTTCATGAAATGTGGTTGAATGAAGGTTTGGGATAATATGTGTGGGTCAATGGATATGTGCACATGTGCTTAGATAGATTTTGAGCCCTGATACATAGTAGGGATTGTGTGATGTATGTACCCTGACCCATCTACAAACTATATAATTAGAAAACTTAAGGTGGTGTTATAAATACATGAACACTTGTATCATGTTTTAGGACATGCTTGTGGTCTGGTCATATGTTTCTAGCCGACACCTGGTGCTGGATATGCATGTTGTATGCCTGACTCAACTTCACACATGTCCTGACTGCATATTGCCATTCCACATAGAAGGGGATGTTGGAAGAAGTATGTGTATGGCTATTTGTACTAACTTTTGTTTCACCCTTCTTGTGTTGGTATGGTGCATGTGGACATGACTTTCTCCTCTTGTCTGTGTCATCCATTCAGGTCAACGCCCATTAGGAAAAGGGAATTTGGCGTGCCATCACCTAGAAGGTGCAGACCCTGGGGGTCCACAGCAAGGGAAGCACCCACTGTTGGAAATGGTGGGAGGACCTAGGACACTGGGCCCGGAAGACCGCAGAGGTCCAGTGGTGATGTCCTCCCAAGGAGGAAGGGGGGCCCGTCAGACCTTGACCCCCCAATGGCCCGCATATTGGCGGTGGCCTACCCTGAGTTGGATGGGCATTTGAGGACACCAGAGCAGCCACAAGGGGTTAAGTACTGAGAACACATTTTCATTCCTCTGCCAGATCAGTGTATGAAGTGATTGAATCTAAGCTGTGAAAATGCGGTAAGGGCAAAGGGAAAAAGGCCTCCAAGCAACACATAGATGTACAGTCCTCAACATTGGTACAAAGGTGTGGACATTCTATTGTGTATAGGGACATATTAATCTCCTATGTTATCCCCTCTGTACAGAAGCAGCTCATGATGCACATGTGACTGTGTCATGTGTACCACTATACATGTTTTCATACCCTGCTAGTTGTTCGTTCCCACCTACAGGTCTTTGCCATCTGTCCATTCCAATGTCCCTTGATCCATGTCTATGTGCAACATAGAGTCTGACAATTTAAAGTCATTCCTACTTTTCTAAAGGTTTCTGATGAGTGACAGCTTCACGTGAGGCTGTGATGTCCATCTGACGTTTCACATGCCATACTTGCTAAACTTACTCAGAGCTGTTAAGATGTGAACCCCTTTGGTAAGTGAGGACTGTACATTGGCCCCTGTTATGTGTAATCTGAATGGACATCCTACATGTAGGTAATAATAGAGGTATTGCCTGACTCCTATTGGATCACATACATTGATGTCAGAGCTATGAATGTTAGTATCATGTTCATGTTCTGTAGGTGGTAAGTGGTTACACAACTATTTTCTTAGCCATCGTGTGGTATTCATGACAAATAGGCCAAAACATCTTCAATCTTAACTGGTTTTTGCCAACATCATGTGTACCTTGTAAGGTTTTGTCATAAATCTACACTGTAATGTGTCTTAAACATACTTTCTATTGCTATCTTGGATATTCTTTGAATGCTTTTTGTATGGAAACCTATTGTTTGCACTGACTACATTGTGGTGCAGGTGTGGTAGTTCACATCCACATGTGGGTGAAATGCTATGTGTAAGGTCTATGGGGGTCATTGCGACCCCGGCGGGCGGCGGAAGCCGCCCGCCTGGCGGGAACCGCCAAAAGACCGTACCGCGGTCAAATGACTGTGGCGGTCATTCTGACTTTCCCGCTGGGCCGGCGGGCGACCGCCAGAAGGCCGCCCGCCGGCCCAGCGGGAAAGCCCCTTCAACAATGAAGCCGGCTCCGAATGGAGCCGGCGGAGTTGAAGGGGTGCGACGGGTGCAGTGGCACCCGTCGCGATTTTCAGTGTCTGCAAAGCAGACACTGAAAATCTTTATGGGGCCCTGTTAGGGGGCCCCTGCACTGCCCATGCCAGTGGCATGGGCAGTGCAGGGGCCCCCAGGGGCCCCACGACACCCGTTCCTGCCATCCTGTTCCTGGCGGTAAGAACCGCCAGAAACAGGGTGGCGGGAAGGGGGTCGGAATCCCCATGGAGGATTCCTTTGGTAAGGGGAAAACCGGCGGGTTTCCGTGGTGGTGTGACCTCGGCGGAAATTTTGGCGGTGTGCAGCCTCGTAATATGTCTGGTGGAAACATGGTCTCTGCCGGCCTGCTGGTGTCTTCAGACGTCCGTGCCAGTCTGATCGCAGTGGCGATGCTGGCGGTGCTTTGGCTGTATTCGGTAGTGAATACCACCAAGGTCATAATTTGGCAGTCTTCCTTGCCAGCCTGTTGGCGGTATGACGTCCAACGCCAACATGGCGATCATTGGACCGCCAAACTCGTAATGACCCCATATATGTTTATACAGGTTATATAGAATAAGTAAAGGGTACAGTTCCCCATGAGTACCAGTAAAACTACAGGTCACGTACCACCGCCATGTAAGTGGAGAAAAATGGCAATATGAAATTTTATCTCCATTTTGTATAACCAGGAACACTCAAGACCATTATGTTTTGATACGCCAGTGGCTGTAGCAGTCACTTTTTGTTACATTTACCCTCTAGGATATTTAGGGTTGATCTTTGTTTAATTTGGAGATACTCAGTATTGTTAGTTATATACTAGAAAAACGGAAATGAGATTGTAACCTTTTTTAGATAATTTGTCCAGATAATACTTGAAGTGGTGAACAGCTAAATATATGAGGAATTGTTAACCCCCGGTGTTTCAAACAAAATAGCTTGTTTTTGTCCACATATACTATTATGCAGTGCAGGGGTAGGTTGGAAGTGAACTCAGAAATGTGCTAATATGGAGGTCTCGGGGTTGCGAGGAAGAATTATAATAATGTGTATATTGGACTAATGTGTTGCACGAGCTCACTTTCACTTTGGGCAAGAAACGTTTCAATCTAAGTGAAAACCACAAATAAGAAGTAATTGAGTAAACTTTTTTTTTTAATTGCTTGTAACATCTTCAACTATGTATACGAGAATGCATTGCGATTGCAGAGGATAACCTTGAAGTAAATTTAGTGATTTCAAACAAAAATGTATGAGGGGCGAGATTTACGAGAATATTCATTCCTCTTTTCTGCATATTGAAGTGGTACAGTTCCATTTTTGTTTGTGTACCTATATTTGTATTTCTATTCAGTTCTTTTGTGTATTGTCATAGGTGTTTTGAATTAATCAATAGTGTGTAAATGTATGTAAACATGGATAAGGAACTATGGCGGCAATTCTGACCGCGGCGGGCGGCGGTCGCCGCCCGCCATGCGGTCACCGCCAAATGCCCGCTCCGCAAAGCAGACAGTGAAAATCTTCATGGGGCCCTGTTAGGGGGCCCCTGCACTGCCCATGCCAGTGGCATGGGCAGTGCAGGGGCCCCGAGGGGGCCCCACGACACCCGTTCCCGCCATCCTGTTTCTGGCGGTGTAAACCGCCAGAAACAGGCTGGCGGGAAGGGGGTCGGAATCCCCATGCCGGCGCTGCAAGCAGCGCCGCCATGGAGGATTCCCTGGGCCAGGGGAAAACCGGCGGGAAACCGCTGGTTCCCCTTTTCTGACCGCGGCTTTACCGCCACGGTCAGAATGGCCCTGGAAGCACCGCCAGCCTATTGGCGGTGCTTCCGTTGCCCTCCACCCTGGTGGTCATAGACCGCCAGGGTTGGAATGAGGGCCTATGTAACCTATGCCCGTGAAGCGACTGAAACACATTGGGTGTTTTATCTTTACTGACTGTGTGTTTGTATAATAAATGAAAAAAGGAACAGCTGGCTTCGAGTGTGGTCCTTCCTTCCTGGATTCTGGGAATTAACCCAGAAATTACGGCACTCATGACATGTTTAATAACATCATTGATAACATCAATGTAATATTTGCAGTAAAATGTTTGATGAAAAAAAATGCCTGGCAGGGGCATGAGTTATAGTTATCTTAGGGCCCAAGTTATAGTTACTTGAGGTAACTCTAACCATAACTGGCGAATTTCTAAGTTTTTGTATGTTTAAAATGTGAGCCAAACTATAACGTCCCTGCAACCTTTGGCTTTTTCAGTTAATTTATATATGTGTGTGTGTGTGTGTGTGTGTGTGTGGGCGTGTGTGTGTGTGTATTTTCACTGAAAAATCAAAGGTTACAGGAGGGACTTTATGGTTAGGACATAGGGGGTCATTACAACATCTGTGGTAAAAGCCGCATACCGCCGTGCAGAAGACCGCCAACACACTGCCGCGGCAACGGAATTCTGCCACAGCTATTATGACCCACATCTCGAAATCCGACAAAATTCAGACACCCACACAAGTCCGCCACACCAAAGGTCAGTGATAAACTGGCGAAAACAAAACCTCCACCGTCACGCCAACAGAAATACGCCCACACTATCACGACCCACGAATCCACGCGGCGGTCTTTCAACCGCGGTATTCTATTGGCGGTACACACCGCCGCGCTCAAAATACATACACACATACAAAACACCGCCACATTGGACAAATCGAAATACACACACCTGATACACATACACACACCACACCCACACACCCAATACAATATAAAACACCCACCCACATCACCCACAAACCCCTACAACCAAAAATTCTGAAAGAAGGCCACAGAGAGACACCATCATCCACAAACTAGCAGCCACAGGCACTCAACACCGTCACCCACACAACTTCCACGCACAAAACACCACACACCACTATATATCAGCACACTTATCACCACACACACCACCCCACACATCACCCACACCACCCGATGGCACGGCAAAGACACCCCAGGTTCTCGGAGGAGGAGCTCAGGGTCATGCTGGAGGAAATCATACGGGCAGAGCCACAGCTATTTGGATCCCAGGTGCAGCACACCTCCATAGCTAGGAAGATGGAGCTATGGCGAAGAATAGTCGACAGGGTCAACGCAGTGGGACAGCACCCAAGAAATAGAGACGACATCAGGAAGAGGTGGAACGACCTACGGGGGAAGGTGCGTTCCGTGGTCTCAAGACACCACATCGCGGTACAGCGGACTGGCGGCGGACCCCCACCTCCTCACCCACAACTAACAACATGGGAGGAGCAGGTCTTGGCGATTCTGCATCCTGAGGGCCACGCAGGAGTCGGTTGAGGAATGGACTCTGGTAAGTCAAACCTTTAACTATCATATCCCCCACCGTACCTGCATGCTATCACAGATCCCCACCCTCACCCCCTCCCCTATCACTCCAACTCCTCACAAATGTACTAATAACACAAACCACACTTCCCAACACCAAGCCCTGCATGACACAACAAAGCATGGACACCCATCACTAAAGCATGCCCACTACACATACCCATAACACCCCCCTCAACCATCATCACACAAGCCCCCACACAGGAATGCTAGCACTGGGGTACACGGTCACCCACCCATTGCACACCATGACACACACAGATGCAATAATCATGCTTTTAAACCCCTGCAGGACCACTACCCAACGTCACCAGACAGGAGGGTCCAGACATCTCCACACCACCCACAGAAGAGGACCACAGTGATGACAGCAGCTCTGTCCAACTGGATCTAGATGACCAGCCCGGACCATCGTGGGCCTCGGGACAGTCGGTTCCCCTCACACAGGCACAGCCCACCACAGACCTTCCACCCTCTGGTAACACCAGCACATCACCCACCCAGCGGGCCCATACCTCCGTCCCCAGGACACGTCAATCAGCTGTGTGTCCACCACTACAGGGAACCCAGGATAACCCACCACCCCAACAACAACAGGGACCTGTGGGCAGTGGCAGTGGGCACACGGTCCAGGGGACGGAGGCACAGGAACACAGGGGAACTGGGAGGGCTTCTGTGCGACAGGGGGCGGACAGGCCAAGGGAACCCACTCTCCACAAGGCCCTCTCCTCCATCATGGGAGCATAACACCACTCCCAGGAGATGATGGCAACGGTCCTGGCCAAGTTTCAGGAGACCCAGCGCATGCAGGAGGAACAGTATTTGGGGTTCAGGGAGGGAACTCAGAACCATCAGCTCCGCCCTGGGCACCATCGTAGGGGTGCTGAAGGAAATACTTAATACCAGGAGGGACACTGTGGCACTCCAAGGGGCCCCTGACACTAGCCTGGACGATGAACTGCCCACCACCTCCGCCGGCGCTAGTGGACAGGAGGCACCGCCACAGGACCACCACACCAGCACCCCACCCCCTGCAGACAGAGAACCACCCCGCAAGCGGTCCCTGAGATCCAGGAACAAGACAGAGCACGATGCCAAGACCCCCGCCAAGAAATGAGACCACCCTGATTGTCAAACCGCTGTCCCACTTTGTAACCCTGTCTATATTGGAACTGCCCCAGCTCCACTTCCTATGCCCATATGGGCAATGCACCTGTGAGACTAATAGACTGGACTCTGCCATGGACATTCCTCCACCATCCCCCCTCACCATTTTACTACCCCCTCCAATTTTGAGCACTTCAATAAACACCCTTGAAGCACAAAGCAATCTGGAGTTAGTCTGTGATTTCGAAATTGTGTATTAGCAATGACAGTGACAAAATGCTTTTTCAAATGTAATGTCAACATACCTATGTCACACATCTCAAGTCCATGAGGAATCAAAGCAGATGACACACGTTGGAAACCACACCTGTGAAACCGTAAGGGAAAATGACAACTCAGTGACCATACACTGGTTGAAATCGACAGACAGGATAGAGGTAGAAGTGTTAAAGTACTTGTAGTAGGCAGAAATGTTTTCTCACCTGTGTGTCACTGGAAATATTGGTGGATGACAGAGTCCCTGTTGCCAATGTCTTCTTCCTCTGCTTCCTCCTCATCACTGTCCACAGGCTCCACAGCTGCCACAACACTGCCATCTGGACCATCCTCCTGCAGAAAAGGCACCTGTCGTCGCAAAGCCAAGTTGTGAAGCATACAGCAGGCCACAATGATCTGGCACACCTCCTTTGGTGAGTAGAATAGGGAACCACCTGTCATATGGAGGCACCTGAACCTGGCCTTCAGGAGGCCGAAGGTGCGTTCGATCACCCTCCTAGTCCGCCCATGGGCCTCATTGTAGCGTTCCTCTGCCCTGGTCCTGGGATTCCTCACTGGGGTCAGTAGCCATGACAGGTTGGGGTAACCAGAGTCCCCTAATAGCCACACCCGGTGCCTCTGGAGTTGACCCATCACATAAGGGATGCTGCTATTCCGCAGGATGTAGGCATCATGCACTGAGCCAAGGAATATAGCATTTACCTGGGAGATGTACTGGTCTGACAAACATACCATCTGTACATTCATGAAATGTTAACTCTTCCGGTTCCTGTACACCTGTTCACTCCTGTGGGGGGGGGAACCAAAGCTACATGGGTCCCATCAAAGGCACCTATGATGTTGGGGATATGTCCCATGGCATAGAAGTCACCCTTCACTGCAGGCAAGTCCTCCACCTGAGGGAAAACGATATAGCTCCGCATGTGTTTCAGAAGGGCAGACAACACTCTGGACAACACGTTGGAAAACATAGGCTGGGACATCCCTGATGCCATGGCCACTGTTGTTTGAAATGACCCACTTGCAAGGAAATGGAGCACTGATAGCACCTGCACTTGAGGGGGGATTTCTGTGGGATGGCGGATTGCTGACATCAGGTCAGGCTCCAACTGGGTACACAGTTCCTGGATTGTGGCACGGTCAAACCTGTAGGTGATGATCAAACTTCTTTCCTCCATTGTCGACAGGTCCACCAGCGGTCGGTACACCGGAGGATTCCGCCATCTCCTCACATGTCCCAGCGGACGGTGCCCATGAAGGACAACAGCGACCATAGAGTCAAACAACTCAGAGGTATGTACCCACAGTCTACACAGAACACCAACCATACACAAAATGTGGCCTGTATTTGTGTTGTGCGGCAAGGGCTAGGTATGTGTGACGCAGTTGGTAATTAGGCCATGTGGGCCCCTGAAATGGTGGCTGCCTGACCTCTAAACTGGGACAATGGGATGTGAGGTAATTGCGCTGGCGTTGTACACCGTTGCGGTAGGCGGTCGAAGACCGCGGCGCAATGCTGCATTGGTTAACTTTGGACCCTATGGGTCCCAGGAGCCAATGAGGATGTACGCTGGTGGTGATGGTACGCACCGCCACGGACGTGACCGCCGCGGATGTGACCGCCATTTTCTAACTGTTGAATCACTCGATACCTGATCTTCGACAGGAGAGGATCTACACTGCAAGTGCTGCTGTGACCTCGGTCTGGAAGAGACAATGGCTTGTGCGTCTGGGGAAAGGGCCCCTGCCTTCACTGCAGAGGAGTTGGAGAAGCTAATCGACGGGGTCCTCCCCCAGTACACTCTACTCTACGGTCCTCCAGACCAACAGGTAAGTACACAGGGAGCATGTTGTATGGGCTATGCCTGTGTGGAGAGGGCTGGTTGTAAGAAGGAAGGGGGCACAGTTCTGCGTGCATAAAGGACTGTGAATGCATGTGCCACATGGCAAGGGTAGGGATGTGGGCCACTCACTTTGATGGTGCAGTTGGTAATGACTTCTCTTTTTCCCCTGTACATGTCATCTAGGTCAGCGCCCACCAGAAGAAGGATATTTGGCGTGCCATCGCCAAGGACGTCCGGACCCTGGGGGTCCACCACAGACGGAGCACCCACTGTCGTAAAAGATGGGAGGACATTCGCCGCTGGAGCAAGAAGACGGCGGAGGCTCAGCTGGGGATGGCCTCCCAACGTGGGAGGGGTGCCCGTCGAACCATGACCCCCCTGATGTTCCGGATCCTGGCGGTGGCCTACCCTGCGTTGGATGGGCGCTTGAGGGCATCACAGCAGACACAAGGGGGTGAGTACACTATCATTCAGCGGACTTTGCACGCAGTGAAGGTGTCTGGGTGGGGAAGGAGGGCTGTGGGTTTCCCTAGGCCAGGGCGAGTTCCGTAGGCTAGGCCCCTCTGTAAGGCAGGCCATGTGTCACCCTACCCCACCTCTGTAGAGTGCCAAGTACAGGTATTCATGCCCCTGTGTCATCTATGTGTGAAGATGTCGTCCATAGCCTTGTAGGCCATTTCCCAGGAATTGCATGTGTAGAGCCCAACAGCGCGACGTAGTGCAGGGGGCTGCTGTGTCTGTATTGTCCGCCAACGGTAGCGGTAAGCCATGCACTCAACCTGTCTTTCTTCTGTTGTTCCCCCCCCTTTTTGTGGTCTCCCTGTTCTTGTGTGCATTAGCATCATCAGGCGGAGGTACAGTGGCACCGGAGCACGAGGGAGCTGCATCCCACATGGCCATGGAGGGCCACACTACGGACTCCGAATACACCAGTGGGGCGGAGGGGGAGGGGAGCACCACGGCGGTCACAGGATCTGCAACCAGCGACACGGACTCATCCTCCGATGGGAGCTCCCTTGTGGTGGCGGCAACATCTGTGCCCCCCACTTCTACAGGTACAGCCGCCACCCCCCCCTACCAGCACCGCCCTCCCAGCAGCCCCTCAGCCTTCGCCCGTGCCCGCTCACCCAGGAGGGTGGGCATCACCTTCGCCCCAGGCACCTCAGCCAGTGCCCCTGTCACCTCTGCTGCCCTCAGTGAGGAGGCCATTGACCTCCTCAGGTCCCTCACTGTTGGGCAGTCTACCATTTTGAATGCCATCCAGGGTGTAGAAAGGGAGTTGCCACACACAAATGCATTCCTGGCGGGCATTCATTCTGGTCAGGCTGCCCTTCATCGAACCCTTCAAACTCTGGCCTCAGCACTGATGGCAGCCATTGTCCCTGTGTCTAGCCTCCCCCCTCCAACTTCCTCCACCCAGACCCAATCCCCTGTACCTCTGCCTATCCCAAGCACACCATCAGACCAGCCTGCACACACCTCAACACACAAGGGAAGCTCAGGCAAACATAAGCACCACACATCCCACAGGCACTCACGCAAGCATCACACACATACAGACACACCAACCTCCACTGCCTCCACTGTGTCCCCCTCCTCCTCGTCTCCCTCCTCCCTCCCAGTCTCATCTACACTCACATCTGCATGCACTACTACTACAGCCACCACGTCCCGCACCAGCACACCCACCACCACACCCCGCTCACGTGCACTCACCACCCCCACTACCATTTGCACGTCCCCTGTGTCCTCTCCCAGTGTGTCTGTGACGCCCCCTCCGAAGATACACAAACGCAGGCACACACCCAACCAACAGCCATCCACCTCACGACAGCCTCCAGCCCATGCACCTGCACCCAAATCCACAAAAGTTACACCTCCTACAACCACCACCTCTTCCTCCACTCCCAAACCCCCTCCAGCTACCCGTCCCAGTGTCTCCCAAAAACTTTTCCTGTCCAGCCTTAACCTATTTCACCCCCCCCGGCCAACTCATAGGTCCCGTTCTAGCACCTCAGCCAAGAAATCTCCGGGACCAGTGGTGCCTGTTGTTACAGGTATGTGGAGTGCACCGGCCACCAGGCCAGCCAGTGTGGCACGGAGCCACAGCACAGCCAGTCCCCCCCCCTGTGAAGCACCAGAAGTTGGACAGTGCCCGGAGGGAGAGGGGGAAGACTCCAGCCAGCTAAGCCACTCACAGGGGTCCCAGGGGGAGTGTCGACTCAGCTGTGACTCCTCCCAAGGTGGGGAAGGGGCAGAAGAAATCTCCAAAGTCTGGGAGGAGCAGCATGGCGGAGAAGACCGCCATCATCCCCGCTGGCCAGGAGGCCTCCGCCAGTCCCATCGTCACTGCCCAGGAGGCCACCACCAACCCCATCGTCAATGGCCAGGAGGCCACCGCCAGAGTCACTGCCCAGGAGGCCACCGCCAGCCTCATCGTCACTGGCCGTGAGGCCACCGCCAGAGTCACTGCCCAGGAGGCCACCGCCAGCCCCATCGTCACTGCCCAGGAGGCCACCGCCAGCCTCATCGTCACTGGCCAGGAGGCCACCGCCAGAGTCACTGCCCAGGAGGCCACCGCCAGCCCCATCGTCACTGCCCAGGAGGCCACCGCCAGCCCCATTGTCACTGCCCAGGAGGCCACCGCCAGCCTCATCGTCACTGGCCAGGAGGCCACCGCCAGAGTCACTGCCCAAGAGGCCACCGCCAGCCCCATCGTCACTGCCCAGGAGGCCACCGCCAGCCTCATCGTCACTAGCCAGGAGGCCACCGCCAGAGTCACTGCCCAGGAGGCCACCGCCAGCCCCATCGTCACGAGGCCACCGCCAGCCCCATCGTCACTGCCCAGGAGGCCACCGCCGGCCTCATCATCACTGGCCAGGAGGCCACCGCCAGAGTCACTGCCCAGGAGGCCACCGCCAGCCCCATCGTCACTGCCCAGGAGGCCACCACCAGCCTCATCGTCACTGGCCAGGAGGCCACCGCCAGAGTCACTGCCCAGGAGGCCACCGCCAGAGTCACTGCCCAGGAGGCCACCGCCAGCCTCATCGTCAATGCCCAGGAGGGCTCCGCCAGCCCCATCGTCACTGCCCAGAAGGCCACGCCAGTCTCATCGTCACTGGCCAGGAGGCCACCGCCAGAATCACTGCCCAGGAGGCCACCGCTGGAGTCACTGCCCAGGAGGGCCCCGCAAGCCACAGCCCAGCTGACCCATGAGGGACCGCCAGCCACAGCCCTGCTGGGCAATGAAGGACCGCCTTGGCAAGGACCGCTGAACAGGGTAAAGACCGCCATGGAAAGCACCGCTGAACAGGTCTGACACTGGCAACTCAAGCACCGCTGAACAGGCCAAGGACCGCTGAACAGGGCAAAGACCGCCATGGAAAGCACCGCTGAACAGGTCTGACACTGGCAACTCAAGCACCGCTGAACAGGCCAAGGACTGCTGAACAGGGCAAAGACCGCCATGGAAAGCACCGCTAGCTCATTTACGGCAGGGCCAGTGACGCAACTGGGACCGTCACGGGGTGTGTGCTGCACTCTGGGCACCAGTCCCCCTCCAGAACCAGTGGAGACATGCATCCACCACCTCTGTCCTTGGCAGGATGAAGCACTCTGGGCACCAGTCCCCCTCCAGAACCAGTGGTGACATGCATCCACTTGAGAGACTGTGGATTTGCACTCCCCAGGATTGAACAGTGGGCAACCCACCCACTGTAGAGACTTGTGAGACTGTGGCTTAGCACTCCCCAGGATTGAACAGTGGGCAACCCACCCACTGTAGAGACTTGTGAGACTGTGGCTTAGCACTCCCCAGGATTGAACAGTGGGCAACCCACCCAATGTAGAGACTTGTGACACTGTGGTTTTGCACTCCCCAGGATACATCAATGGGCATGGAGCCCCCTCGTGGATCTGGCGTGGTGCACTCATCCGGCTGAGGTGCCCCCCCTTCCCTTCCCCCTGAGGTGCCTGTTGTATTTCGATCTGATGCCCCTGCAGTGTTCTCTCCGTTTGGATCGGGTATCTTGTGTGGGCCTCGCCCATGCATTTTGGGCCCAGTGGTCAACTGAATATTTATGGTGCAATACCTGCACTACTAACCGTGGTGTATATTTTGTTTATTGTGTATATATATGTATATATTTGCTTAATGTATATTCATATATTACAATGGTTCCATTCATTTCCTTTTGTCTTTGCATTCTTCCGGGGGGTTTGGGGGGTGTTACTGTAATGTATAGATATGCATTGGTGTGTGTGTTGTAGTGGGTGAGGGTCGGGGTGGGGTTTGGGGTGTTGAGTGTGTGTGTCCCTGTGTTTTTGCCTCCCCTATGTCGTAGGTGCAGTACTCACCGTGGTCTTCGCCGCCGGCGTTGATGATCCTCGTAGAGGAGCAGGAAGACTAGCGCTGGCAGAATATGGAGTTCCGGCTCCATTGTGCCCTCCTTCCTCGTGGAGTGTGTAGAGGTGAGCGTTTTCCCTTTGAAATGGCTGTTTCCGACGTGCTTTTATCCGCGGTGAATCCGTCCCGGAAAAGGTGGCGGATTGGTAGGTTGTGATACTGTGATACTGTGGGCGGTACATTGTCTTCCGCCTGTCTGTTGGTGGTGACCGCTGCGCTGTTTGTTTATACCGCCGTGGCAGTCGGAGTGTTAAAGTGGCTGTCTTTGTTGGCGGTTTCCGCCACGGTCATAATTGCAAATTTTTTACCGCCGGCCTGTTGGCGGTCTTACCGCCGCTTTAACACCGTCCGCCAGGGTTGTAATGACCCCCATAGTCTTAATAAAAACATGGACATTCACTTAAAATATCAAAGGTTACAGGGACGTTATAGTTAGCCTCACATTTTGAGCCTACCAGACCATATAAATTCAGCAGTTATAGTTACAGTTATTTCAAGTAACTATAACTCGTGCTCTTAGGTAACTATAACTTGAGCACCCGCCATGCACACTTTTTTCTTCAAACATTTTATTGCAAATATTACATTGATATTATCAATGATGTTATTAAAGATGTCATGAATGTTACAATATGTGGAGTATTTAGCAGTCCATGGTGAGGGCAAGTGGTATAGTTACTTTAGGGCACGAGTGCCTGGCACGAGTGGGACCTGGCCCACCTGAGGGCAATATTGAATGCAAGCTCAGGAGACCATTCTTGCTTTTTTTTTTTTATCACTGCAAAATTTGAGAATCCGACATGATTTTCACGGTGATTTAAAAAACAAAGGGGGTTCCCAGGGGAACCCCTGCACCAAGCCTAGGGAGTTAGGGTAACAGTACCCTGCCCTCTTTTTTTTCTTCCTTTTATTGAGACTCGGCTGAAGCAAAGTCTCAAAATGTCTGCCAACAATTCCTGGTTGAGATGTTGGCAGCCAGTCAGACCCCTGCACAAGATCAGGAGTATTTGGAAAGCCTTCGTGCCTGGAGATATAACTGGTGAATTTCTATGGTTTTGTATGTTTAAAATGTAAGCCTAACTATAACCTCCATGTAATTTCAGTTTTTTAAGTGAATTTCTTTTTTTTTTCTAATTCTATTAAAATCTATTTCCTAACTATACCTTACCTATAACCTTCATTTTCAGTGAATTTCTTATATATATATAGATATAGATACACTCCTATTGGTACATAGAAGATGGGCACTCCATGGAGCAGGTACAAAAAAAGTTATTTATTGTGCAACCTCACTGGGAACAGGAACGCGATTCAGCACCAAATGCCTTTGACAGCCTGTCCAATGGCATTTCCACATGATATTTAACCCCTCACATGATCAAACATTGTTATTACAAAATGTATCTTGAAATCACTATAAAACATATTTTTCATAATGTGACATTTAATATATATCACCTTGATTACTTAGCAAACTATGGGGGTTATTACAACTTTGGAGGAGGTGTTAATCCGTCCCAAATGTGATGGATATACCACCAGCCGTATTACGAGTTCCATAGGATATAATGGACTCGTAATACGGTTGGTGGTATATCCGTCCCTTTACCGTCACTTTTGGGACACCTCCTCCAAAGTTGTAATAACCCCCTTAGTGCCAATTACACATCAATTTAATTCCTACCAGCAAATACAGTCCGCGATCCGGCTCAAACAAAACATATAATGAAATGAAACAGTGTCAAAAAATAATTCAGAGTGAGCCTCATTGATTCTGAATTTCTCCACCCCAATCGACCTTAATTTCAATACCTGAAATCATAATTAAAATAACACCTCGCCCCAAATCTTACACACAATTATGCCCAAGTGGGCTTGCGGTCCATAATATGACCTAAAATACTGCACAATTAAATCATCAATAATTACAAAATTGCCAATCGACTGAGGGCAACATACGTTTGTGATGTCTTCCACATGATTCATCCCTAGTGGGCACTGTGAAAGTTCTCAATGTGTGCATAACATTATCCATCATTGTTCCAATTGACAAATTGCCTGATCCAAAATATAACAAAATGAAATAAACAATTCTTACCAATTCTAGTTGAGTATACATAAATGTTGAATGATTTCCACCAGTAATCAAGAGATATAACAGCTCATTTGCATTAACCACTCCTCTTCTCAGTCCTGTGAAAATAAAAACTTATAGTAAAACCAAATTATTTACACTTTTTGTAAAGAGAAACAGAGAAGTGCCATCATTATGTTACAATACATGTACATGCAACTCTTCACTGCTATTAAACCCATTGCGCTCCCTTATATCAAATGCCAAAATATACCTTGATTCAAAAATTCTCAATTTCTTTTCTCTATTGTCCCCTCACACATCCTTTGATTACACTATATCTCAAATGTTCAATTTTCTCTGCATGTACCTTTCTGACATATCATGCTACTGGGTAACTAGGGTCATTATTCAGGACTGCTCTTACATGTTGTAGGATCCTCTTGTGAACCTGTGATATTGTGCTCCCTGAATATATTTTGGGGCAACTACATTTTAACATATACACCACATAATCACTTGTAGTGGCTCTTTATTCTGTGTATCACTTTCCCTCCGATCTCAACCTGCCTGATATTCTGACCATTTCTACACACTTTAGACTTTGTATACTTCACAAATCCATCTCCTTGTTCCAACCACACTCGTTTGTTCTTCCTCTGTCTTATATCACTCCTCACCAACTTATACCTCATAGATTTCCCTTTCCGGAATGTTATCTGTGGATTTCTGCTTATATCTTCTCGTATTACTAGGTGACTCCTTAATTATTGCCAAAGTTTTTAACAAGATGCCCTTACTCTTTGATGTTCACTATTAGATGTTGTTATGAATCTATGTTGTGGTGTTTGACTTGATCTTCTATTCTTCCTTTCAAACAATATATTGCCTCTAGATCTTGTGTTCACCTTTCTACAAGTTTCAGTTAATTCCCCATAGCCTCTCCTTCTCAGTTGCTGTTTCACATAGTTTTTGGCTTTTTCATAATTCTCTGATGTACTGCAAATTCACTTTGTCCTCAACGGCTCACCATACAGAATGCTGTTAACAAGTGTTCTTGGATGACAGCTTGCAGCATGAAGAATGCTATTGCCAGCACTCAGTTTCCTGTAAACTGTAGTCTCTACTTTCTTATTTCTTAATGTCATTCGTACATCAAAAAATTTAATTTCCTCTTAACCGATGTTTCTCAAACATTTCAAATTCAAATCTTTTTTTATTTTTTATAAGTGTCCCCAATAAACTCTTCAGCACTCTCTCTACTACCTTTCCACATCACAAAAATATAATCTATAAAACATAATCAAAGTACGATATATGAGTTGCATTTATCCAAGGTAGGTCTCTTAAGGACCTGCTCCTCTCACCAGCCTAAATGCAAACCTCGCGGTGAAGCCGGTCCCCATAAACGTCCCACGCTGCTGTTCATACACCTCATTGTTGAAAACAAGATGATATGCCTGAGACACCATTCCATCACATTTATAAACATTTTGTTATGTCTATAATATCTTAGTTGTCTTAAAGATAGCAAATAATTTAAAAGCGCTTTGTCACTGTTTGGGAACTCAGGCAATATGTCCTCATTTTAATTTTTTAGAGCACTAACGGTAATTTCTATGGAAATAAGACCCTCTAATTTTTATAATTTCTAAAGGAAATGCTTTAGGTATTATAGTTTTGATTGCATCAAGATGCCACACTTTTGTAATAAATATAGAATGTTGGCAATCTAGTTGTTCATTAGAATACTGTGGGGAGGTAGAGGTCAAAGGCATGAACTGGGATAATTGAGGGCAGGGAGGAGGGTGCAGATGCAACAAGTTGACCGAAATGGTCAGGCGGGACGGGCAGTGGCACCACCACAGACCATGGAGGGTAGGGAAAGAGGGGGCAGGGGCAACAAACCAACCATGCAGGTTAGGCAACAGAGGCTGTTGTAATATAACAAACCATTGATGGCAGAAGGAAGAGGCAGTGGCAGTTTAACCATACATGCCAACAGACCTGATTCAGACTGGACACTCCCAATGCTTTTCCGCCCAAAAGGGCTTTATTTTATTTGTTGCCTGCCTAAAATTGACTCTTTTTCGATGTAAGTCAATGGGGAAAAATTAATTTCCCACGTTTCCTTTTCAATATCTCCCTCTTAACAAGTTTAAAATGTTAACATGTATGGTACATTGGATCACGGAGGGCAGGAGGAATGGGGCAGGGACATGGACTTAAAGAACAGAGGGGAGAAGGGAGACGGGCAGGGGCACTAAACTGGCCTTATAGCAGCACAATACACCACACAGGGAAAGCGGGATGGCTGTGCAGCACAACAGACCGTAGAAAGCAATGGGGGGGAGACAAGGCCATGCACATGGACATCAGATAGCAGAGGGGAAAGAGAAAGGGCAGCAATCTGACCATATCAGACAGACAGGAGGGACAGTAGTAGCATAACGGATCATGAAGTACAGGAGGGAAGGGGCAGGAGCACAACAACAGAGCAGACAAGGCAAGAGGGAGGGTTTAGGGTCCTGCACATGAAAAACAGCAGGCAATGGGCAAGCAGGCAGGAGCAGCCAGCTAACCATGGAGGGCAGGTAGGATGGGCACCGGAAACACAACACACCTTGGAGGGCGACAGTGAGACTATAATGGCATACAAGCAGACAACAGAGGGAAGGTGGGAAGGAGTCAGGGGCAGTAAGCTGACCACACAGGGCAGGTGGAAGGGGCTGTTGCAGCACAGGAGACCATGTATGGCAAGCGGGAGGAGTAGTGGCAGCACAATTGCCATGGTGGGCAAGATGGAGTGGGCAGGGGCATGAACAAAGGACAGAAGTTAGGGGTAGGGGCTGGACACAGACGAGAGAGTGCAGGGGAAGGGGCTCCACAACAGACCATGCAGGACAGGCAGCAAAATGGAGCACAACAGAGCATGGAGGGCAGAAGGGAGTGGCAGCAAAATGGACCATGGAGGACAGGATGGAGCGGCTAGGTGCATTGAACTCAGACAGGCATGTAGAGGTGGCAGTGATAGGTGCCAGAAATCTGATAATACTAGGCAGGTGGGAGAGGAAGTGTCATCTCAACAGAACACTTAGAGTAGATAGGAAGAGCAGTGGCAGGTCTATGGAACATGGTGGGAAAAAAGGAGGGAGTAGGGGCATGCACACAAACATCGGAGGGCAAGAGATAGGTGGGTAGGGGCGGCAAGCTAAACACAGAGGCAAAGCAGGAGGGCTCTGATAGGGCATAGACTTGGGCAATGAAAGGCGGGAGGAGTGGGCAGGGACATCAAGCTAAATGGAGGACAGTAGCAGCACATCAGACTAGGCAGGGCCGGGAGGGGCTGGCGCATGGACTCGGACAACAGAGGGTAGGGATGTAGTGGATGGGGTAGCAAGCTAACTGCTCAGTAAAGGTGGGAAGGGCAGTGGAAGAACAACAGACTCACAGGGCTGTAATGAGTAAGCAGGGGCATGAACTTGGACAATGGATGGCAAGATGACAAGAGCAGCAATCTTGGGTGGGGGCAGCACAATGCCAGGCTAGGCCCTGCGTCTAACCCCTCCCACCGTGCATTGTGATGGGTACCTTACTTAACCTTAAAAAAAACCTACAACTTCACTGAAAAGAAAAGGTGACAGGGACGTTATAGTTAGGAAATCGAACTAAAAAACCCTTAGAAATTCGCTAAAAATGCGAAGGTTACAGGGATGTTACAGTTAGGTTCAGATTTTACACACACAAAACTATAGAAATTCAGCTGTTATAGTTAGTTATTTCAAGTAACTACAGTATAACTCGTGCCCTAAGGTAACTATAACGTTTGCCTTCGCCATGCACTGCTAATTACCTCAGATATTACAACACTCATGACATCTTCTATGACATCATTGATAATATCACTGTAACATTTGTAGTAAAATTAATGAGAAAACTGTGCATGGTGGGTTGTGATTTATAGTTCTCTAGGGGCAGCTGAATTTCTATGGTTCTGTGCATGTGAAATCAGAACATAACTATAATGTCTCATGATCCTTTGTTCTTTTAGTGAATATATGTATGTGTGTGTGTGTGTATGTGTGTGTGTTAGACTTTGGAGGGGTGGAATTTACTATTCCCACAATAGTCTAAACACCATTGTTCAGTAGGGAAAGAGCTGGACTTCCGAGTAGTTAGATTTACTATTCCTACTCTAGTCAGCAGAACAGTAGGGAAAGTGTTGGACTTAGTAGTTGTTACAGTTAGTATTCCCACTGAAGTCTAAGCAACAGTAGGGAAGTGTTGGACTTTGAAAGGGTTATATTTACTATTCCTTTCCCAATCAGTGCAACAGTAGAGAAAGTGTTGGACTTTGGCGAGCTTACATTACTATTCCCACTTCAGTCTAAGCAACAGTACGGAAAGAGTTGGATTTTGGATTAGAATTACTATTCCTACTCCAGTCAGTGCAACAGAAAGAAAACAGTAGAGAAAGTGTTGGTCTTTGGATGGGTTAAATGAACTCTTCCCACTCTGGTCTAAATAACAGGGAAGGTTTTGACATAAAAGTATTACATACATTAATACAAATACTATTAAATGATTACAAAATGTGAACACTTACTACAAAATATTATTAAATGTAAAAATATATTTATTTAAAAAAAAATGATAACAATTGTATAAAAAATAAACAAAAAATACAATTACATATAATAATACCAACTTCACTAACTACAAAAAACTCAACAATAAATCATCACTTATCTATTTAATTTAAATAACAAGTATCTCAAAAGCAAATTCTCAAAAATATTTTTAGATAATACACATGAACACATTATACATTATTAATTTTCAGTTGATAAACTACATACATATATAAATTAATGTATAAAATATGTTCACACAATATTAAAAAATAAATATATATTAACCATATAAAAACAAATATGTATATTAAAAGCAAAAAACGCGTTACAACAATTAAAAAATGAATATTTACAAATTAAACTAAAAAACATAATATTTAATTCAACTACTTGCCATATTCCCATACAAACTCAGCAACCCACAACTAAAATATAGCTTAAATAAATAAGTATTAAACTATTTACATAATTAACAACCAATTAACTAATTTATTAAAAATTAAAAACTAATGTTCAATAATGTCTATGTGAAAGTGGGTATTCCAAATGACATCCAGGAGGTGAGCTTGAGAAATAGTACTTTAATGTAAATAAGAAAAAGTCCATTCACTATACACAGGCCTCGGCTCCAGAGTCAGTGAGGCTTTCAAAACATAACATTCCACATTCCAGCTGTAATGTAGATACATCACAGAAAGAAGTATATCATACATTGCAGCATCCCATGAATATATTACACATCACCTCCCTCCCCAAAAACAAATCATCCCCTACCTACACAGGTAAAAGGAGAAAACAAAACAACATAAAATTACTTGACAATAGACAACCTGTCGAAATTCCATAGTCTATTGTCTTTCAGTTTTACTGCACCTTTGAACACTTTCATCACTGGTTGAGGAACACTAAAGTGAGACCCTTCGTCTGTCTTTCTAGAATGTTTTACTCTCACCACATCACCCACTTAAACACATTAATCTTTGACTGCTTTGCAGCTGTCATAGATCTGCTTCCTATCCTCACACAACTGTTCTTCCATCAAATATCTCCTTGCAATTTACTTTTCCATTGTGGAATATCTATTGCCATATTGCCTGACCCAGGGTGGCAAACTTGGGTAGTAGGTTTACGCTTGCTGAAACTCTCACAAGGACAAATACCAGTCATTGAGTGAGGGGTGAATCGATATTCCTTCACCCTCTCTTTAACTCTTTGAAAAAATCCGTGCTTGGAGTCTTGAAATCTAAATGGAATCCTTCAATGTGTGGTTAAATCTCTCAACCGTCCCATTTGATTTTGGATGGTACAAGGTACATTTCTTGTGAGCTATTCCTCTCTCCGGTAGGACATTCCTTGTCTCAGCTGAAGTAAATTGAACACCATTATCTGTTTTATCCTGGGTGATTCCCATCCCCAGCAAACACTTCAGCCAGAAACTTGCAAACAGAACCAGTGGATATGTTTTGCACCACTTTCACTACAGGTCATCTTGATAACATGTCCATCATGTCCATCAACATTAAGCTGTACCTGCATCCACAACGTTTGGTGTCTATCGGTCCCAAGATATCTAAGGCTACTTCGCCCCACACTTCAGTCGGAATCTCATGGCAAACCATGTGACCTATCTTGACTTTTTGGTTTTTGTCACTTAGTCTACAATCATAACTATCATCAAATATACTCTTTCTATCTATAGGTCCAGCCCTGGCCACAGTACAGACTCCTCAAATTCTCCTTAGGCTTAAAAATACCTTGGCGACCTGTGTGAGCCAAGCTCAGCAAGTGGCTTCTCACCCCACCGGGGGCACCAATCTGTCACCTCGTAACAAAAGACCATAACATACCAAATGTTCAGTAGCAACTCCCTCCTAACCCCAAGACTGCATTTTGACCAACCTTTCTTCCCTAGTAAGACCTTCACTTCTTCCTTGGGAACTTCATCATTCAGAATCTCATCCAACCACTCTCTCCTTGAGATGCAACCGTTTGCAACAGTACACACTCTACAGTCATCAACTTTCCACCAAGTGTCACCGTTCAGATCAGAGTTGATGGAATTCCTGACTAGTCATGAGAGCCAATCTGCTCTGTTTTATTTTCAACTCCTGGGATATATTCTATAGAAAAGTCAAAGTATTGCAGTGCTACCAACCACTTGGTAATGTGAGGTGAAACATTATTGATGTCTTTCTTCCCAAATACTTCCTGCAGCGGCTTGTGATCAGTCATCACCACAAACCTGAATCTCCACAGAAATTGTTTGATCTTCCTCACACAGCAAAATACCGCTAATGCCTCTTTCTCAATGGTGGAATAGTTGGATTCTGATCCCTTGAGCGACCTTGAGCTAAAAGCTATTGTCACCATTTCATCCTGCTGTCTCTGTTTAACTACCAAACCATGGCCCTTATCACTGGCATCAGTTACAATGCAACACGGCATAAAACCTTTCAAGTGATGTGCTTTGGCCAGACTTTGTTTCACATTCTCAAATTAGTTTTCACAAGCATCACTCCACACAAACTGCACACCTTTCTTTAACAATTCTCTGATTGCACATGTATGGATGGCAAAGTTGTGAATGAACCTATGATAGAATTCTGCCAACCCCAAAAATGCTTGCATATCTTCTTTTTTTTCAGGAGAAGGTAGATCTGCAATAAAAAATTTCGGTTTGATACCCTCAGCCAAAAAAGTGTGATAAAGGTAGGTTATTTCAGGAAGGCAAAATGTGCATTTGCCTATTTTGAGTGTTATTGCTATAGAACGAAAAATCCATAACACTTCCCTGATCCTTTCCAGGTGAGTGGACAAATTCTCACTAATTAGCAGGACATCGTCTTGGAAGAACTTCACTACTGAGACATTCCTCACATATTAATCAATCTTTGAAAAACTGATGCCACTGAACACAGACTGAACAGTATTCTATTGAAGCGGATATGGCAAAGGGAGTCACAAAAGCAATATAGGGGGTCATTCTGACCCTGGCGGTAAAATCCGCCAGGGCCAACGACCGCGGGAGCACCGCCAACAGGCTGGCGGTGCTCCCTTGGGCATTCTGACCGCGGCGGTACAGCCGCGGTCAGAAACTGAGAACCGGCGGTGTACCGCCGGTTCTCCGCTGCCCTGGGGAATCCTCCATGGCGGTGCAGCTTGCTGCGCCGCCATTGGGATTCCGACCCCCATACCGCCATCCTGTTCCTGGTGGTTTTGGCCGCCAGGCAGAGGATGGCGGTATGGGGTGTCGTGGGGCCCCTGGGGGCCACTGCAGTGCCCATGCCAAGATTTTCAGTGTCTGCCATGCAGACACTGAAAATCGCGACGGGTGCTACTGCACCCGTCGCACCCCTTCCACTCCGCCGGCTCCATTCGGAGCCGGCATCCTCATGGAAGGGTGTTTCCCGCTGGGTTGGCGGGCGGCCTTCTGGCGGTCGCCCACCAGCCCAGCGGGAAACCCAGAATAACCGCGGCGGTCTTTTGACCGCGCAGCGGTATTCTGCCGGCGGAACTTTGGCGGGCGGCCTCCGCCGCCCGCCAAAGTCAGAATGACCCCCATAGTTCTTTGAATCATCACTGCACGTGGTGGGAAGCAGCGGTGAGGTTAAGCGTGGTAAATAATTTACAACTTCCAAGGAAATTTAACCTTCACTACTGCCTTATTTAGCTGCCTCAGGTCAATGCACAGTCTGATGCCACATTAGCTTTTGATAGCTAAGCAAGCCATTCTGAAGCTTCTAGGGCTCCAATTATCTCTTCAGAACATAGACGTTTCAACTCAAGGTTTACTGCTTCATGTAAATTATTGGGGATGTTCCTGACTTTGTAAAAACACTGAAATAGTGTTTTTCTTAATGTGAATATGGTGCACATAAACTTTCACACATCCCACCTTATCAGAAAAGACTTCAGGAAACTCTAAAGGAAAATCAACTTTAGGCTCTGCGGAAGTAACAGTCAAGGTGTTGAGACTCCTAACTTGAACTTGGGGCATAGTATTGGGATCAATATAAATACCCACTTCATTTTGGTGTGGCCAGCTCAAGATGGTGTCCCCCTTCACAGGGACATATACTTTCCCTTCAATGACATTCCCTCGAAAAAGGGTATTGGCTACAAAAACCCCAATGAGTTAGATAGGTTTGCCCATGTAACTGTAAGGGGTGACATCCGGATCTTTTATTTCAACCCTTCCCTGAAAATTCCTTACAAAATCAGAGCCAGAGATAAGTGATAAATTGGCCCCAGAGTCTATCATCATGACACCTCATCAGAAGGATGCTCACATGTGGAGCCTGTTACACAGCTGAGATCATTATTTATCTGCAGTACAACATAAAGGGACTCAACATCCAATTAGTTTGCTTTGTCTTTTATTGTGTTAGACCTGCAACACTTGGCAAACTGCCCCCTTTTGCCACAATTTTTGCAAATGACTTTAATAGCTGGACAATCCTTTGAATTGGCAAGATGGTTAGGGCTATTATAGCTGAAACACATTGTTTAGTTTTTAGTACAATAGCAGATGTTGTCTTTTGATTGTAATTCGCAGCTTGTATAGCAGAAGGTACCTCTTTGTTCTTTTGCAGTTCCTTTATACATGACATTGAATGCTCACCTCTTTTTATTATGACAAGAACATCAGCTAATAAAAGATCACTCTTTGACCACAGCTCATCACAGACTTTATCACACTCATGCATAAAGTGGTCTCTAATCCTTTCTTCAGTATTTGCTCCAAAATTGCAAGAAGAGAGCAACTTGAACAAATCAGTGACAAAATCTTTAACAGATTCGTCATCACCTTGTTTCTTCTTCCCAAAGTAATACGTTTGTAAAAAATTGCAGATAGTTTGGGTAGATAATAGTCATCCAAGCACTTGATCTCTGTCTCAAATTCGCTGGATGAGTGATAAGCATCGCCTTCATCATGAATTTCCACAGCAGGAAGGTTTTCAAATACTTCTTGTCTTGCCCCTCCACCCCCAGACAGTGAAGTAGCAGTGAGTTTTTTTTGTCAGGTGACATGTTAGGGCCACAAACCTCTAGATAATTAACAAAGACTTCCTTCCACTAGACCATGGAAGAAGAGGGTCACCTGGAAAAGAACAAATCATTGGGGGGAGGGAGGGTAACACATTCTGCATGGTGAAAGAACTAATCACAAAACAGAATAACACTAGATCAATGAGTTAAAAAGGGAAAATTAAAAAGTAAATTAATTGCAAGTGTGAAAATGTTGTAAAAATATACAATGTCAGAATAAAGAATCAAATCTAATTTACCAATCACAAAAAAGTGCATCCCCTTGCACATGCAAAAGCTGCAAAAAAGCAACGTAGGACAGTCTTTCTTCCTAGCAAAATGGTTATGAAGTGCACTTAAAACAGGAAACAGTCTTTCTTCCTTTTATCTTTGCTATCCCCACAGTCTCATGGGTAAATCTGAGGCAGCAGCAGGTTGGATGCGCAAAGACAACAGAATCTGTAGAGAAGAAACTAAACCCGAGGGACTGCAAACTCCTACTCAGCAAGCTGAGTCACCGAATATGAATGTGTTTGTCCATGCACACCAGGAAGAATCTGTCTGAGACTGAAGGATGCAGAGAGAGGATGAACACATGACATGTGGTTACTCATTCTCCTCTCCTCCGGAGCTGCGCAGGGAGATGCGCAGAGCACATGGAACCCGTTGCCAAGGTAGCACTTCTCAGGGAAATATGCAAGCCGATGGCAGATCCATGAAGCCAGAGGCAGGTAGGTAGAAGTCATGCATACATACAATGGAAGGACGAGCAGCTGCGCAGGAGGCTAGGCGGCTGCACACGCTGTAAAACAGTAGTGAGGAGGGAGTCGCATGTCAATGTACGCCAAGAGCAGGGAGCCTGCTCACGGCCTGGCAGTTAAAGATATTTAAAAGCGGAAAGCATAAATCCTGTCCAAAACAATAAATTGAAGTCAGATTAGTAGAAAATGTCACAGACACCATATCTGAGGTCAAAATATGGCAGGCAGCTGAAAAGAAGGAAGTAATCATAGGAAGAACAAGCTTCACAGTACCTGGTGTTGGAGTTTCTCTTTTATGTTTAAGGTACTCCTGGGGTATCCCATCCTTGTTGGCAAATGTGAAAGCGGGTAGTCCAAATGACATCCAGGAGGCAAGCTTGAACGATAGCACTTTAATGTAAGAATTAAAAAAACTCCATCTACTACACTCAGCCCTCATCACCAGAGCTACCAAGGCTTTCAAAGCATAACATTTCACATTCCAGCTGGAATGTAGATACATCACAGGAAGAAATACATCATACATTGCAGCATCCCATGAATTTTTATCACATCCTACTTTTTTTAAAATCATTAAAATTCCTACCTTAAACGCCTACAAATCCAAGAACTCCCACTACTAATGTATAACTTAAATAAGTAGGTAATAAACTATCTATATATTTAACAATACATGGTATAATTAATTAACAATTAAAAACTAATTACCAATATCTTTTGATTTGTTAATAATTAATTTAACATCCCACCCTCCATACCCAGAAACTCAACAACCCGCTACTAGGATATACTTAATAAAATTAAAAAATTTAATCTGAATTTTAAATTTAAAATATAATATAACACTGAAAAATGTGCATAATTGATAATCAATTTACAAAACTAATTGCAAATCAAAAATAAATTAACAATAAATTAAAGATATGTACAATTTAAATAACTTCCCACCCTGTCCTCTCGAATCCTACAACCCGCAACAACACAATAAATCACTAATAAAATTAAAATACAAAAATCACTTAAAATTAGAAACCATGTTTTAAAAAATTAATAACAATTAAACCAATAACTAAAAATAGTATAATAATTACAAATATTTAAAGAAAAATATTATTACCACTATGACACTGAATACTTAAAAACAACACCTTTCTTAAAAATGATATTACTTACCAAAAAACGATATTATAAACCACAATATTTTTGCACCATTGTAGCATTTCAGATAATTTTGCGTTCCAATATTTCAAAATGTATATTTTGTCCAAACTCGAAAAAATAACTATTAGAAGTGACTTCTATGAATCACTCTACTCACCAGGCACCCAGGTGGATGCGTACCAAGACAGACATAGGCCCTCATTACAACCCTGGCGGTAAATCCCACTTTCTGCCGTGCAGAAGACCGCCAACATACCGTTGCGGCAGTGGAATTCCGCTACAGGTATTACGACTCACAGCTCGGAATGCGCCACAAGACAGACACCCACACAAGTCCGCCACACCAAAGGTCAGTGATAAACTGGTGATACCAAAACCAACACGTCACGCCAACAAGAATACGCCCACACTATCATGACCCACGAATCAATGCGGCGGTCTTTCAACCGCGGTATTCCATTGGCGGTACACACCGCCGCGCTCAAAATACACACACATTTACAAAACACAACCAGATTGGACAATTCAAAATACACACACCTGATACACATACACACACCACACCCACACACCCAATCCAATATAAAACACACACCCACAGCACCCACAAACCCTTACAACCAAAATTCAGAAAGAAGGCCAGAGAGAGAGACCACCTAACACTACACCAGCATCCACAGACACACACCATCACTCATACAACATACACAAACCTCAAACAACACACACCAACACATCCCCTCACACATCACAACATACACCACATCACACATCACCCACCACACCACATCATGGCACCTCAAAGACACCCCAGGTTCCCTGAGGAGGAGCTCAGGGTCATGGTGGAGGAAATCATCCGGGTAGAGCCACAGCTATTCGGATCACAGGTGCAGCAGACATCCATTGCAAGGAAGATGGAGCTATGGCGCAGAATTATCGACAGGGTCAACGCAGTGGGACAGCATCCAAGAACACGGGATGACATCAGGAAGAGGTGGAACGACCTCCGGGGGAAGGTACGTTCCGTGGTATCCAGACACCATATTGCTGTACAGAGGACTGGCGGTGGACCCCCACCTCCTCCCCCACAACTAACAACATGGGAGGAGCAAGTCTTGGCAATCATGCATCCTGAGGGCCTCGCAGGAGTAGCAGGATGACTAGACTCTGGTAAGTCAAATCTTTACTATTATATCCCCCCACCCCACCTGCATGCCATCACATACTCCCACCCTCACCCTCACACCCATCACCCCAACAACCCACAGATACCCCACTAACACAACCCACACATCCCAAAATCAAGCCATGCATGTAACACCAATGCACGGACACCCATCACCAAAGCATGTCCAGTAGAGAGACTCACTCATGCCCCAAAATCACCAATCACACAAGGGCCACGGCAATAATGCAACACAGGAGTAGAGGGTCACTCACCCATTGCACAAGATGACACACACAGATACAATAACTATGCATTTACACCCCAACAGGACCCCTACCCAACGTCACCGGACAGGAGGTGCCAGACATATCCAGTCCCGCCACAGAATAGGCCCACAGTGACAACAGCAGCTCTGCACGCCTGGATCAAGATGACCAGCCCGGCCCATCAGGAACCTCGGAACAGTCGGTTCCCCTGACACAGTCACAAACCACCACTGAACCTCCCCCCTCGGGAAACACCGCCACAGCACCTACCCAGTGGGCCCATCCCTCTGTCCCCAGGACACATCAATCAGCAGTGTGTCCACCACTACAGGGAACCCAGGCAACCCCACTAACAGGACGATCAGGGACCTGGAGGCAGTGGGCACATGGTTCAGGGGACAGAGGCACAGGATAACAGGGAAGCTGTGAGGACTGCTGTGCGACAGGGGGAGGACAGGCCCAGGGAACCCACTCTCCACGAGGCACTCTCCAACATCATGGGAGCTTACCACCATTCCCAGGAGACCATGGGCATGGTACTGGCCAAGTTTCAGGAGACCCAGCGGCTGCAGGAGGAACACTACCTGGGGATCAGGGAGGACTTGAAGTCCATCAACACCACCCTGGTCACCATTGCAGGGGTGCTGGCAGACCTTCTCAACACCAGGAGGTACACAGTGACACACCAACGGGCCCCTGACACTAGCCTGGACGATGAACAGCCCTCCACCTCCGCCGGCGCTAGTGGACAGGAGGCACCGCCACAGGAACAACAGGCCACCAGCACCCCACCCCCTGCAGGTGGAGCATCACACCGCAAATGGTCCCTGAGATCCAGGAACAAGACAGAGAACATTGCCAAGACCCCTGCCAGGAAATAAGACCCCCCTGAATGTCACCCTTCTGTCCCACTTTGTCACCCTGTCCACCTTAAACTGCCATTGCTCCACTTCCTATGCCCCATTGGACAATGCACCTGTGAAACAAATAGACTGGACTCTGCCATGGACACTCCTCAACCATCACCCCAGCCCATTTCACAACCCCCTCCGCTTATGTGCACAGAAATAAACACACTCCAATCACAAAACAATCTGAAGTCTGTCTGTGCTTTCACAAATTTTCAATTGCAAAACCTCTGGAATATAGCAATGTCAATGTACTTGTTCACATAGCAATATAAAACAGCTGTAGGCCAGCAGTAAACATAGCAGAGGGCACAAAGTGGGACCCAGATCTGTGAAATGGAAAGACAAAGTAACAAGTCAGGGTTCATACACTCAGTGAAAATGACAGACTTATGCTAGCTCCAACAATAGTATGAGATGTGGGAAGCAGTTACATCTTCTTACCTGTGTCTCACTGGAAGTATTGCATGATGATGTTGTTTCGGTTGTCGACATCTTCTTCTTCTGCCTCCTCTTCTTCACTGTCCACAGGCTCCATAGCTGCCACAAGACCACCATCTGGCCCATTCTCCTGCAGAAAAGGCACCTGGCGTCGCAAAGCCAGGTTGTGCAGTATACAGCAGGCCACGATTATCTGGCACACCTTCTTCGGTGAGTAGTATAGGGAGCCACCTGTCAGATGGAGGCACCGGAATCTGGCCTTCAGGAGGCTGAAGGATCGTTCTATAATCCTCCTAGTACACCCATGTGCCTCATTGTAGCGTTCCTCTGCCCTTGTCCTGGGATTCCTCACTGGGGTGAGTAGCCATGATAGGTTGGGGTAACCAGAGTCACCTGCAAATGTCGAGGAACAACTATTAGACACACACTAACCCTTAGGGACAACCCCCATACCCAGACACCTATGTCAACTGTGTTGAGACCTTGGCCTCACCTATTAGCCACACACAGTGCCTCAGGAGTTGCCCCATCACATTAGGGATACTGCTATTCCTCAAAATGTAAGCGTCATGCACTGAGCCAGGATACTTGGCATTCACATGGGAGATGTACTGGTCTGCCAAACACACCATCTGCACATTCATCGAATGGTAGCTTTTCCGGTTTCTGTACACCTGTTCATTCCTGCGGGGGGGTACAAATGCCACATGTGTACCATCAATGGCACCAATGATGTTGGGGATATGTCCCAGGGCATAGAAGTCACCTTTCACTGTGGGCAAATCCTCCACTTCAGGGAAAACGATGTAGCTGCACATGTGTTTCAGCAGGGCAGATAACACTCTGGACAACACGTTAGAGAGCACTGGCTGGGACATCCCTGATGCCATGGCCACTGTTGTTTGAAAAGACCAACTGGCCAGGAAATGGAGTACAGACAGATCCTGCACTAGAGGGGGGATTCCTGTGGGATGGCGGATAGTTGAAATCAGGTCTGGCTCCAACAGGGCACACAGTTCCATGCATTGTTGCACGATCATGTCTGTATGTGATTATGATGTGTCTCTCTCTTCCATTGTCGACAGGTCCACCAGGGGTCTGTACACCGGAGGATGCCGTAATCTCATCACCTGCCCCAGCAAACGTGCCCTATGGAGGAGAAGAGCGAGCAGAGGGTCATCCAACACTGAGGTATGTGTTATTTGCTGAAATGTTGGTAAATCGCAATGTGCTGGTATCTGTCTGTATTCCCGGCCTACATAGGTGTGACGCAGTTTTTATCCATCCCATGTGGCCCCCTGAAATGGCGGCTGCCTGACCTGTAAGGTGGGACAAGGGGAAATGAGGTAACTGTGCTGGCGTTGTACACCGTCGCTGTGGGCGGTCGAAAACCGCGGCGCAATTCAGCATTGGTTAACATTGGGCCCTATGGGTCACAGGAGCCAATGGCGATGTACGCCGGCGGTGACGGTATGCACTGCCGCGGATGTGACCGCCATTTTCTTACTGTTCAGTCACTTGATACCTGACCTTCAACATGAGAGGACCTACACTGCAAGTGCTGCTGTGACCTGTGTCTGGAAACGACGATGGCTACAGTGTCTGGTGAAAGGGCCCCTGCCTTCACTTGGGAGGAGTTGGAGAAACTGGTGGATGGGGCCCTCCCCCAGTACACGCAACTGTACGGTCCTCCAGACAAACAGGTGAGTACACTGTGAGCATGCTGCGTGGGCAATGCCTGTTTTGAGTGGTGTTGATGGAAGATACATGGGGGGGGCTGAAGACTGCATGTGAGGATGGTGAGTGTATGTGCGTCAGGGCATGGGTGGGAACTGGTGGGCAATGAGTATGACGGTCCGGACGGGTGAGTAATTTCCTTTCCTCCTGTACCTTTCCTCTAGGTCAGCGCCCACCAGAAGAAGGGTATTTGGCGTGCCATCGCCAAGGATGTCTGGACCCTGGTGGTTTACCATAGACGGAGCACCCACTGCCGTAAAAGATGGGAGGACCTGCGCCGCTGGAGCAGGAAGACTGCGGATGCCCAGCTGGGGATGGCCTCCCAACATGGAAGGGGTGCCCGTCGCACCATGACCCCCCTGATGTACCGGATCCTGGCGGTGGCCTATCCGGTGTTGGGTGGGTGCTTGAGGGCATCACAGCAGCCTCAAGGGGGTGAGTTCACTCTCATTCAGCTGACTCTGCGCGCATTACGAGGTTTTGGCTGTCTATGTTGGCGGTTTCCGCCATGGTCGTGATTCCATTTTTTTTTCGCTGGCCTGTTGGCGGTATTACCGCTGCTTTACCACCGTCTGCCAGGGTTGTAATGAGAGCCATAATCTTTAAACATATACCTCAGCTACATTTGAGTCATGGAGAGGAATTAGAAGCTCCCAGTGGCAATTGAACAGTTGAAGGCACATAAAACAGCCGGAGCAGATGGGTTTTAAGGAAACTTTTACAAGGCTTTTGCTTTTACCCTAGCCCCTCTCCTCTTACCCCTATTCAGTGCTATTGCGAACAAGGGGAAAGTGACACTTTCAATGGGGGAAACCTCTGTCATCCTCATAATAAATCCAGGTAAAGATACATTATACTGTGAGTCATGTAGTCCCATAGCTCTATTTAATGTTGACACCAAATTGTACAGCAAAATAGCACAGATCAAGCAGATTATCTCACATTTGAATGACAAATAAAAAAGGCTAGCCTGGCATACAAGAAACTCTGCCTCGCTAAAGAGTTAGTTACATTGTTTTGCTTGATATGTGAACCTATTATCGAGCAACTCTGCTACTAGTCAATGCGGACTGGTCCCAAAAGGAGATTGATAAATTGTGGTTGCATATTGATAGGACAGTGATGGAAAGAGCCATATGGGATCTCAATTGGAAACCTAATGGGGACAGAATGCTAAATATCTACCGTAGTACTCACACACACACACACACACACACAACACTGAGGGTCTCACATACACTAACAAAACAACAGAGTATAACCACCTTTCCATCTCAACATAGTTTTCTCTTCTACCTTGTAGCAAGGCTCGTTCAACCAATGGAGATTTCACAACTGCCTAGTTATATTTAACCCCTTCGCTGCCAGGCCTTTCCCCCCTCCTGTGCCGAGCCTTTTTTTGGCTATTTGGGGCAGTTCGCGCTTAGGCCCTCATAACTTTTTGTTCACATAAGCTACCCACGCCAAATTTGCGTCCTTTTTTTCGAACATCCTAGGGATTCTAGAGGTAGCCAGACTTTGCGGGTTCCCCAGAAGGAGGCCAAGAAATTAGCCAAAATACAGTGAAAATTTTGTTTTTTTCAAACAAATGGGAAAAAGGGGCTGCAGAAGAAGGCTTGTGGTTTTTTCCCTGAAAATGGCATCAACAAAGGGTTTGAGGTGCTAAAATCACCAGCTTCCCAGCTTTCAGGAACAGGCAGACTTGAATCAGAAAACCCAATTTTTCAACACAATTTTGGCATTTTACTGGGACATACCCCATTTTTACGATTTTTTGTGCTTTCAGCCTCCTTCCAATCAGTGACAGAAATGGGCATGAAACCAATGCAACATTTCTGAAAAGTAGACAAAATTCTGAATTCAGCAAGGGGTCATTTGTGTAGATCCTACAAGGGTTTCCTACAGAAAATAACAACTGCAAAAAAAAAGGAAATTGAGGTGAAAAAATCTGCAATTTTTCTCTACGTTTTACTCTGTAACTTTTTCCTGCAATGTCAGATTTTTTAAAGCAATATACCGTTACGTCTGCTGGACTCTTCTGGTTGCGGGGATATATAGGGCTTGTAGGTTCATCAAGAACTCTAGGTACCCAGAGCCAATAAATTACCTGCACCCTGCAGTGGGTTTTCATTCTATACCGGGTATACAGCAATTAATTTGCTGAAATATAAAGAGTAAAAAATAGCTATCAAGAAAACCTTTGTATTTCCAAAATGGGCACAAGATAAGGTGTTGAGGAGCAGTGGTTATTTGCACATCTCTGAATTCCGGGGTGCCCATACTAGCATGTGAATTACAGGGCATTTCTCAAATAGACGTCTTTTTTACACACTCTCTTATATTTGGAAGGAAAAAATGTAGAGAAAGACAAGGGGCAATAACACTTGTTTTGCTATTCTATGTTCCCCCAAGTCTCCCAATAAAAATGATACCTCACTTGTGTGGGTAGGCGTAGCGCACGCGACAGGAAATGGCCCAAAACACACCGTGGACACATCCCATTTTTTGACAGAAAACAGAGGTGTTTTTTGCCAAGTGCCTCCTAGCTCAGCCGGCACCTAGGGAAACTTACCAAACCTGTGCATTTCTTAAAACTAGAGACCTAGGGGAATCCAAGATGGGGTGACTTGTGGGGCTCTGACCAGGTTCTGTTACCCAGAATCCTTTGCAAACCTCAAAATTTGGCTAAAAAAACACATTTTCCTCATATTTTGGTGACACAAAGTTCTAGAATCAGAGAGGAGCCACAAATTTCCTCTCACCCAGCGTTCCCCCAAGTCTCCCGATAAAAATGATACCTCACTTGTGTGGATAGGCCTAGCGCCCGCGACAGGAAATGCCCCAAAACGCAACGTGGACACATCACATTTTTTGAAAGAAAACAGAGGTGTTTTTTGCAAAGTGCCTACCTGTAGATTTTGGCATCTAGCTCAGCTGGCACCTAGGGAAACCTACCGAACCTGTGCATTTTTGAAAACTAGAGACCTAGGGGAATCCAAGATGGGGTGACTTGTGGGGCTCTGACCAGGTTCTGTTACCCAGAATCCTTTGCAAACCTCAAAATTTAGCTAAAAAACACATTTTCCTCACATTTCGGTGACAGAAAGTTCTGGAATCTGAGAGGAGCCACAAATTTCCTTCCACCCAGCGTTCCCCCAAGTCTCCCGATAAAAATTATACTTCACTTGTGTGGGTAGGCATAGCGCCCGCGTCAGGAAATGCCCCAAAACGCAACCTGGACACATCACATTTTTTTACAGAAAACAGAGGTGTTTTTTGCCAAGTGCCTACCTGTAGATTTTGGCGCCTAGCTCAGCCGGCACCTAGGGAAACCTACCAAACCTGTGCATTTTTGAAAACCAGAGACCTAGGGGAATCCAAGATGGGGTGACTTGTGGGGCTCTGACCAGGTTCTCTTACCCAGAATCCTTTGCAAACCTCACAATTTGGCTAAAAAAACAAATTTTCCTCACATTTCGGTGACAGAAAGTTCTGGAATCTGAGAGGAGCCACAAATTTCCTTCCACCCAGCGTTCCCCCAAGTTTCACGATAAAAATGGTACCTCACTTGTGTGGGTAGGCCTAGCGCCCGCGACAGGAAATGCCCCAAAACGCAACGTGGACACATCACATTTTTTTAAAGAAAACAGAGGTGTTTTTTGCAAAGTGCCTACCTGTAGATTTTGGCCCCTAGCTCAGCTGGCACCTAGGGAAACCTACCAAACCTGTGCATTTGTGAAAACTAGAGACCTAGGGGAATCCAAGACGGGGTGACTTGTGGGGCTCTGACCAGGTTCTGCTACCCAGAATCCTTTGCAAACCTCAAAATATGGCCAAAAAAACAAATTTTCCTCACATTTCGGTGACAGAAAGTTCTGGAATCTGAGAGGAGCCACAAATTTCCTTCCACCCAGCGTTCCCCCAAGTCTGCGATAAAAATGGTACCTCACTTGTGAGGGTAGGCCTAGCGCCGACGAAAGGAAATGGCCCAAAACACAACGTGGACACATCCCATTATTTTACAGAAAACAGGTGTTTTTTGCCAAGTGCTTACCTGTAGATTTTGGCCCCTAGCTCAGCCGGCACCTAGGGAAACCTACCAAACCTGTGCATTTTTTTAAACTAGAGACCTAGAGGAATCCAAGATGGGGTGACTTGTGGGGCTCGGACCAGGTTCTGTTACCCAGAATCCTTTGCAAACCTCAAAATTTGGCTAAAAAAACACATTTTCCTCACAATTCGGTGACAGAAAGTTCTGGAATCTGAGAGGAGCCACAAATTTCCTTCCACCCAGCGTTCCCCCAAGTCTCCCGATAAAAATGGTACCATACTTGTGCGGGTAGGCCTAGCGCCCACGAAAGGAAATGGCCCAAAACACAACATGGACACATCACATTTTTTCACAGAAAACAGTGCCTACCTGTGGATTTTGGCCTCTAGCTCAGCCGGCACCTAGGGAAACCTACCAAACCTGTGCATTTTTGAAAACTAGAGACCAGGGGAATCCAAGATGGGGTGACTTGTGGGGCTCTGACCAGGTTCTGTTACCCAGAATCCTTTGCAAACCTCAAAATATGGCCAAAAAAACAAATATTCCTCACATTTCGGTGACAGAAAGTTCTGGAATCTGAGAGGAGCCACAAATTTCCTTCCACCCAGCGCTCCCCCAAGTCTCCCGATAAAAATGGTATCTCACTTGTGTGGGTAGGCCTAGCGCCCACGAAAGGAAATGGCCCAAAACACAACGTGGACACATCCCATTTTTTTACAGAAAACATAGGTGTTTTTTGCCAAGTGCCTACCTGTAGATTTTGGCCCCTAGCTCAGCCGGCACCTAGGGAAACCTCCCAAACCTGTGCATTTTTGAAAACTAGAGACCTAGGGGAATCCAAGATGGGGTGACTTGTGTGGCTCTGACCAGGTTCTGTTACCCAGAATCCTTTGAAAACCTCAAAATTTGGCTAAAAAAACTCATTTTCCTCACATTTCGGTGACAGAAAGTTCTGGAATCTGAGAGGAGCCACAAATTTCCTTCCACCCAGCGTTCCCCCAAGTCTCCCGATAAAAATGGTACCTCACTTGTGCGGGTAGGCCTAGCGCCCACGAAAGGAAATGTCCCAAAACACAACATGGACACATCACATTTTTTCACAGAAAACAGTGCCTACCTGTGGATTTTGGCCTCTAGCTCAGCCGGCACCTAGGGAAACCTACCAAACCTGTGCATTTTTTAAAACTAGAGACCTAGGGGAATCCAAGATGGGGCGACTTGTGGGGCTCTCACCAGGTTCTGTTACCCAGACTCCTTTGCAAACCTCAAAATATGGCCAAAAAAAACAAATTTTCCTCACATTTCGGTGACAGAAAGTTCTGGAATCTGAGAGGAGCCACACATTTCCTTCCACACAGCGTTCCCCCAAGTCTCCCGATAAAAATGGTACCCCACTTGTGTGGGTAGGCCAAGCGCCCACGAAAGGAAATGGCCCAAAACACAACGTGGACACATCCCATTTTTTTACAGAAAACATAGGTGTTTTTTGCCAAGTGCCTACCTGTAGATTTTGGCCCCTAGCTCAGCCGGCACCTAGGGAAACCTCCCAAACCTGTGCATTTTTGAAAACTAGAGACCTAGGGGAATCCAGGATGGGGTAACTTGTGGGGCTCTGACCAGGTTCTGTTACCCAGAATCTTTTGCAAACCTCAAAATTTGACTAAAAAAACAAAGTTTCCTCACATTTCGGTGACAGAAAGTTCTGGAATCTGAGAGGAGCCCCAAATTTCCTTCCACGCAGCGTCCCCCCAAGTCTCCCGATAAAAATGGTACCTCACTTGTGCGGGTAGGCTAGCGCCCACGAAAGGAAATGGCCCAAAACACAACATGGACACATCACATTTTTTCACAGAAAACAGTGCCTACCTGTGGATTTTGGCCTCTAACTCAGCCGGCACCTGTGGAAACCTAGCAAACCAGCACATTTCTGAAAACTAGAGACCTAGGGAATCCAAGATGGGGTGACTTGTGGGGCTCTGACCAGGTTCTGTTACCCAGAATCCTTTGCAAACCTCAAAATTTGGCTAAAAAAACAAATTGTGCTCACATTTCGGTGACAGAAAGTTCTAGAATCTGAGAGGAGCCACAAATTTCCTTCTACCCAGCGTTCCCCCAAGTCTCCCGATAAAAATGGTACCTCACTTGTGTGGGTAGGTCTAGCGCCCACGAAAGGAAATGGCCCAAAACACAATGTGGACACATCCCATTTTTTTTTACAGAAAACAGAGGTGTTTTTTGCCAAGTGCTTACCTGTAGATTTTGGCCACTAGCTCAGCCGGCACCTAGGGAAACCTACCAGACCTGTGCATTTTTGAAAACTAGAGACCAAGGGGAATCCAAGATGGGGTGACTTGTGGGGCTCTGACCAGGTTCTGTTACCCAGAATCCTTTGCAAACCTCAAAATTTGGCTAAAGAAACACATTTTCCTCACATTTCGGTGACAGAAAGTTCTGGAATCTGAGAGGAACAACAAATTTCCTTCCACCCAGCGTTCCCCCAAGTCTCCCGATAAAAATGGTACCTCACTTGTGCGGGTAAGCCTAGCGCCCACAAAAGGAAATGGCCCAAAACACAACTTGGACACATCCCATTTTTTTTTACAGAAAACAGAGGTGTTTTTTGCAAAGTGCCTACCTGTAGATTTTGGCCCCTTGCTCAGCCGGCACCTAGGGAAACCTACCAAACCTGTGCATTTTTGAAAACTAGAGACCTAGGGGAATCCAAGATGGGATGACTTGTGGGGCTCTGACCAGGTTCTGTTACCCAGAATCCTTTGCAAACCTCAAAATATGGCCAAAAATACAAATTTTCCTCACATTTCGGTGACAGAAAGTTCTGGAATCTGAGAGGAGCCACAAATTTCCTTCCACCCAGCGTTCCCCCAAGTCTCCCGATAAAAATGGTACCTCACTTGTGTGGGTAGGCCTAGCGCCCACGAAAGGAAATGGCCCAAAACACAACGTGGACACATCCCATTTTTTTTACAGAAAATAGAGGTGTTTTTTGCAAAGTGCCCACCTGTAGATAGCGCCCACAAAATGAAATGGCCCAAATCACAACATGGACACATCACATATTTTCACAGAAAACAGTGCCTACCTGTGGATTTTGGCCTCTAGCTCAGCTGGCACCTGCGGAAACCTAGCAAACTAGCACATTTCTGAAAACTCAAAAAAAATGCCCCCCCGGGAGCTACCCTTGCCCAAGGGGTCGCTCCCTTATGCCAGTTTCATTTTGCAAAAAGACATTCCTGGTGTCTAGTGGGCGTTTTGACAGCCGGATTGCTTTACAATCCGGCTGCCAAAACGCAGAGAGAGACTTCAAATGGAAGGAAATAAATTTCCTTCCCTTTGAAGCCTCTCTGCCTCCTCCACGTGATCGGAAGAGAAATGCTTTGCATTTCTCTTCCGATCATCGCTTCCAGCGCGAAGGAGGAGGCATTGTGACAATCAGCGCGCGCTCGCGCGCTCACGTTACGGGGGTTGGGGGGAGGTCGGGGATGGAAGGGGAAGTGCTTCCCCTTCCATCCCTGACTTGGGGGGTGGGGGGAACCCCAGAGAGGGAGCGCTAGCGCTCCCTCTGGGCTGGGTGCCCAGGACGTAATGGTTACGTCCTGGGCACAGCAGCACTGTGCCGCAGGACGTAACCATTACGTCCTCGGCAGAGAACCGGTTAATTGGTTTAACACTCAACAAATACTAACGTTTGATGAATGTAAAAAGAACCTTAATTTAGATGACACAGAAATATAGAGTTACACACAACTTAGACACTAGATAATGCACTTTGATGTCAGGCAAGCAGCAATTAGAGACTTGGATGTACTGGAGAAATGGGTGCAACTCAATGGAGAACCTAAAGTCTCATCTTCACTTTAAACAGATTTCTATAGGAAACAGCAGACTCCATATCATACCCATGCAAGAAAGATTGGATCATTATGTTAAGGACTGAACTGGTTGAGAAACGATGAGAGGCCCTATGGAGAGATGTGGGGAGGAACCCTAAAAGTACTGTCAGTTGAGAGGCACATTTTAGACTAACACTATTTGTGTAAAATATACCCAACCTCGAGCGACTTATGCAGGGGAGAGATCATGGCATGAAAAGAGATTTTAAACATATTTGGTGGGACTGCTTATTTATCAAACATTTCTGGAGGGAACCCCATACCACATCAGATAACCTACATATTATGGGCATATGTCATGCCTTCTCAGGCATATGTCATCCCTTCCCAAAGCTGGTTACATATTGATTTGGAACTGTTTGGAAGTCATCAAGCTTACACTAGCGGCATGGTGGAAGAAGAAAGAAACCCTTCTCTAATCTTGCTTTGGTACCTTGGCCTATGGAATTTCTTAACTATGTAAAAAAATCACATTTCCTCTTTGCCACTAAAGATAACTTTGAAGGCATATGGGAGCCACTGTTGGGATCTCTGGAGGAGGCTGTGCCAAGAATCTCATGTCCCTTAGATTGAGAGCACTCAACATGTTTAGTTATTGATCTGTTTCTATCACAGAATATCTTACACAGACATACAGTACAGGGTGGACTTTGACTATGAATGGATTTGGGATGAAATACATCTTCTTATTTGAGACTCCTAAAAAGTTCTGACTTTGATTACATTGTAATGTCATGAAAATCTGCTAGGCACCTGGCTGGTGGGTTCCGGATGATCACCTTCCCTCATTTCATATGTTCAATTTTGTTTGTTTAAGGTTCACTGAATCAAAATACAGAATATCTGAGGGAATTCATGGATCTTATGTGATGTACATGTTCTATACTTTAAATGTGACAAGCATTTATTATGACAGACATCGGAGATTGCATGATATCCTCGGGGAACTTAATAAAACCAAAAAAGCAACTTAATTTGGCAATGGATGTAGCTTCCATATTTAGGCTCGGCTGCCACCCAGGGACACCATCCAAACCCGGACATTTTTTAAAACTAGACACCCATGGGAGTCCTGGGTGGAGTGTCTTGAGAGGATTCAACACTCTTTTCATACCAATAATGCCCTGCAAAACTCAAATGGTGCCAAAAATCACTTGTTGTCCTTGCAATTCTGTGACGGAAACGTCTGAAATATGCAGGGATCCAGAAAATTCGAACCACTCAACGTTCTCACACCTTTCCCGATAAAACTGCTATCCCACTTGGGTGACTGTTCGTAGTGTCCACAACAGAATCCATGCAAGGCACATCATCCTGGACTCATGCCTGTCTCACCCAAAGTCCTAATACCACAAGGGTGCTAGGTACACCTTTACTAATGTCTCCCCATGCATTCTGGTTAGGCTCAGAAAGACTTGTCTTTTATTCTTCACAACACTCAGTGCACTAAATCTAATTCCTTGCAGTGGGTGTTAGTAAGCTTGGGGTGTCTGAGGATGCACTTTTGGCCAGTACCTGGACAGTTTGAGCATAACGAGCTTTCAAAACTGGGATAAATATGTGGGGACAGACTCTTTTTAGTTCCCTAAAGATTACATCCAGAAAGACTAGGGGCTTTGGAGTTTGGCAGACAGAGTACTTTGTCAAAACATGGCAGAGTATTGACTATGATGCACTAGTAAAAAAGTTGAAGGAATATCTGTCAAGGTCGGACAGAGGATGAAGTTGGCAAACATGCCACAAATATGACATATGTGATGAGTGATGGGTACAGTGATATTTGTGTCACTTTTACCTTGACCATCTGTTTTCTACCAACACAAGATCCATATGAAAACAAACTTAGGTTAGGCCTTGAATATCTATTCAGTCTGTGTCACCTGGTGCCCTAATATCACGAGGGTGCTGTGTGCACCATTACTAACACCTCCTCAGGACAGCCTGCTTAGGCTCAGGAAAACTTGTCTTTCATGCACCTTTAGCACACTCACTGAACTATGTCAAACTCCTTACAGTGTGTGGAAGTAAGTTGGTGTGTCTGAGGATGAATTTATTCCTTGGACAATGAGAGCAAGTCTACCTTTGAAAACTAGGGTGAACATGCTGGGCAGACACTACTACATTTTCTAAAGTGGACTTCTAGAAAGTCTAAGGGTGATAACGCATGCCTTGCCGACAGTTATGTGCAGTACTTTGAATGTCATTGACCTGTAATATAAAGGACAGATTATCTGTCATTTTACCGAAGGATGAAAGGGACAATCAGCCAAGAGCAAGACCAGCGTGTGCCTCTTTACTGGAGTCAGTAAAGACACTGGAGCTCAAATCTAATTTAGGAAGAAAAAGGCTTGGATCAGAGTCCTTCTTTCCAAATTAGATGGAAGAATTTTAAAGGGATCAATTAATAGGCCATGGAAGCTATGTCTTAAGGAACAGTCAAGATATTAACTCTTAATCTGTGTGCTCCACTGTAGTCATTTCCCCAAAACTTCATTTTTGTGTGGCACAAAGTGTAGCAAGTTAGAAAAGAGGCCAGACTGTGATGTGCACTGGGACAGTAATAATTATTCTGCTGACCCTTTCTTTGCAAGCAGAAACTCTGCATCAGCAAAACTGACAATTATTTTGCTCTGTTGTAGGAATGGGGTTGGCAAAGTGCCAATCCTGCAGCCTTGCAATGTTCTCCACTACAGATGAGGTACAGATGTGTGCTTTTACAGCAGTAAGGCTTTAAATAACAGCCAACTAAAAGTCAGGGATGGAAATCATTCTTCCTGTGGTGGTCTGACTGTAGCCAACATATGCACTGGATGTTGTCAGTTGAATCAGGTAAGTAGCTAACTTCTGATACCAAGTGTGAGTTTTATAATTTGCATTAGTTGGTTGAAGAACCTAGTCATGTTTGTCCACTCCACTCATGTATTCAAGTATACAGGTGGGCTTGTGGACGCCTTGCAACTAACCCCAAACATTGACGAAGAAGTGTTCTTGTTGTGAAGTGTAGAGAGCACACAACAAATTCAAGTGCAATTTTAAGCAAACAGTTCTTTCTTTAAATGTTTGATAAACCTCACTCCGCAAGCTGTTTTGTGCTCTTCAAGCAAATATCTTCAAGAAGAAATTACTTTACTGTTAGTCTTCATAAGAATCTTCCTAGAATCACGCAATTTTCAATTTATTAATGTGAGCTTTCAAAAACAACCCTTTTTTAAATTAACTTTGCTTCTTCCTATTTTTACAGATGTGATGATATTGAAGAACTCAGAGGATGACTTGGAGATTTCTGTAATCTCAGGTAAGTCTTGGAAGTGAGGCTCAGGAAACCTCCATCTGGTGCACGAGAAAACCAAACAAATGGCATGGTTTAAACAGATTTTGAAACCAAGATGGCAGCCACACAAATAACTCCAGGAACTCGTGCAAGATTTCCTTTGGCCACATGGGTTGAGGCATGGCTGTGGTTTAGTCAAAGCTATGTGATCAAGGGCAGCTGGAGAATCCAACGAGAGAGGAATAATTAGTGGTTTTAATCAGGGCTTGGAGGACCTTACCTTGTGTCAGTTTAAGGCCTTCTTTGGGGCACCATTTACTTTGGACTACCTAGGGGTGGCAGGAATAAGACAGAGGTGGATAACGGAGCCTTGGCCAGGAAGTTGGTTTTGGACACCCTGCCCACAATTTATTCAAGTAGTGACATGTTCTGCCCAGCTATGGCAGAAAGGACCCTGGGCAGCAAAAGCACAATATTTTTTCCATTCTCCAAAGGAGCAATCGTTCCCTCTTGGGACCCCTAGCAGTCACATTAGGGAAAAGAAAATCTCCACATACTATATTTTGTCCCTGGGGAGCTCAACCATGCAAGATTAGCTGACCTTCCCACCAAAAACAACAAATCCCTAGTGTTTAATGGGATTCCTGCTTACGGATCGCGGTGCATCTGTGATACACTAGAAAGGATCTGTTTAAAAGAGGCATCGGTGGAAAGGGGAGGCACTCTTCAGCTAGAAAGCCCACAATAGTAGGTCATGAGAAGTGCGACAATCGTATGACATATAGAAATCCACAGAATGATGTGAAATAATTTACCACACTGAACTGTATTGTCCACCTTGAATTCACAAATTGCAGTTTTAAAAATGTGGTATGTATATGATTTGCATTTGTGAAAGAACAATACCCATGAAATTCAGAAGTGATTCACCTAGCACTAGCCATGAATCAGGTGGAAGGTACATTCTGCACCCCTTGTCAAATATTTTGCAAAGGTGGGGCGTACTGTATTAAACTTCAAATGGAGTACGCTGAAGTTGATGTCTCAAGGGCACAAAGTTGGTAATGCTGCCAGTTGACTACACACATCATTGGGGCCATAATTCCAAAAATACGTACACAAAGAGGAGGAGGTCAGAATACCCAAAAAGCACATCCTAAGGTGACACATGGACTTGTACACATAGCGCGCTTTGTGACAGTCTAAAATGGCATTACAACGGGCCCTGAACTAGCAATAGAAATTTCTGCATTGTACAAGGCTCCAATCATCGATGAACACACCCAAGCCAATAGGACTCCTGCTAACCCAACCAAATATCAAATTCCCTGGGGAGCAGAATGCCACCCTCTCAAAAAGATCCTACATGAACCTTTGTAGAAAACACCTTTGTGATGCTAATAAAACATCAAGAAGTTATTGATGTAATAGACAATCAGTGCCTTGGAACTACAATTCCGATAATTCAAGGATAATGAGCATTATACCAATCAAGTACCTTGCTCTTGAGTGTGGTAGCACACTAGTACTGCCGAACTACAACTGCTGGTGCAGTCACATACCACACAGATGACATGGTGCCATTTTCAATCATGGGCACCAAATGCAGGTGAGGGAGACGGCCGCCCTGCAACAATTTCAGAGAAATCAGAAAGACACCAGACACGCTGAACTTCCAGGCCCCTCCCTACAAATGCTGAAGGGGGTATAGTGTATACAAAGAGATAAGTTCCAAGGGCATTGTATTTTATTACAGGTACGTCATGAGCTTGCATCAAGCAATATTCAGTATATATTTTCCACTGCCTCACTTGCATGTTTTTGCAAGTGGCACAAACCCTTGTCTCTGAAATTCAATGCAGGTTGAGACATGATTATTAAACAACTACATTGGTGCACTAACAACATTGAAAAGCTGCCCAGAAAATATATTTTCTAGTTGTTATTTTTCAGATAACACTGGGAACACAGTCAAACCAGTATTGTATACCCACCTTAAGAGGTTTTGGCTTGAGACTGAAGAATTAGGTTCTTCAATATGGAACAACCCTTTATGATTTTAACTAGCACCATCCCAGTTGCATCACCAATAATACAGTCCTAAGGAAAACCTCTGAAACTTAGATCCCACCTGGAGAGGTCAAAGCACGTTTACACTTTGAAATGAGTAGTGGATTCAAGCTGTAACTTCAGTAAAATGAACACAAAGGAACTAAAGTTCCTTTGTGGCGTTCATATGTTGTGCTGTTGCTGGCCACAGTACTTTCTGCCACCTCTGGACAGAACATGTCACTACTTGTATAATTTGTACGCAGGGTGTCTAAAACCAACTTTCTTTCAATAGAGACAGAGATTGATCAACGTTTCCACACTTAGATTATCCTCACTGGGGATAATGTGTTTTACGCTTCCTTTAATTCCCCCTTTTTAACAAAATCTACAGAACTGAAATCATCAGCAGTTTGAACCTAAATTGACTTTGTATTGTGCTATTGATATGTTATGTTTGAATATTTACTCTCTTGGAAGCGTGGATTTTTCGATTTGAAAAATAAAGATTTTTTTAAAGCGGTTAGCACAGGTTTACTTAAAATTAAGAGGCATGTTGTAGCTTAACTTTTTTCAGAAAGAAAAACAAACTACGTGTTTGAGCACTAGAAATAAGTCATAAACAGGTACTGAAGGTCGACTGGGATACACTTGATTGATATTAATGCTGTGGGTTGGCATTCAGAGGATACCCCTCATCCCCCAATTCCATTGCTTGTACCTTGAGAGGGTTCTTCATAGTCTGAATTGCTGCATTTTGGATTTACAATGTTTTCTGAGCAGTTTTAAATGTGATTTAAAATAATGGACGTGTCTTTCTTGCCTGAATTAGGCTACCCGAACCTTTCAAGCTTAGAAACCACCAAGAACCATGACACTGTTGAGGTCTCATAAATCGACATTGAAATAGTGTCATTCTCACACAACTCAAGGTGGACCTTTCACTTTGTCAGGCCAACTCTGTTCTTGACTCACTGCTATTCTCCGAGACAGGGTACCCCTAAACAAACACAATCTTCCCCATTACATTCTCTTGCAAGAAGTTTTAATACAGTCAGAATGGGAGCTCCTCTTGTACTGTGATTTATCAGACTGCAATGAACTTAGCCACATCTGTAAGATACCTTTTCCCAATGCAACCTAATTTGAGACTATGGCCCTCATTACAACCGCGGCGGTAAATGCCGCCTACTGCCGTGCTGACGGCTGCCAACATACCGTGACTGCAGCGGTATTCCGCTACGGGTATTATGACCCACACAGAGAAATTCGCCACAATACAGACACCCCCACAAGTCCGCCAGACGAAAGGTCAGTGATAAACTGGCGATAGCCAAACCCACACTGTTACGCCAATAGGAATACGCCCACAGTATCACGACCCGCGAATCACCGCGGTTGCAAGACACCAGGTAGCTGTACAGAGAACTGGCGGTGGACCGGTGGACCCCCAAATCTTCCCTCACAAATAACAACATTGGAGGAGCAAGTCCTGGCGATCATGCAGCCTGAGGGCCTCGCAGGAGTAGCAGGAGGACTGGACTTTGGTAAGTCAAATGTTTACTACTTTATCTCCCCCTATCTGCATGCCATCACAACCTCCTACCCCTACCCTCACCCCCATCACTCCACCACCTCGCATATACAGCACTATCACAACCCACCCATCCCAATAATAAGGCCTGCATGCAACACCAAAGCATAGACCCCCAACACAGACCTGCATGGACACCCATCACCACAGCATGCCCTGTAGAGAGACTCACCCTGCCCACAAAATCACCACTCACACAAGGCAAACCTGACAGGGAAATCACAACCATACAGGGAAACACACCCATGCACAAGATGGCACACGCAGACACAATAACACTGCATTTTCATCCCCACAGGACCCCTACTCAACGTCACCGGAGAGGAATTGCCAGCTACATCCAGTCCCCCCGAAGAGGCCCACAGTGATGACAGCAGCTCTGCACGCCTGGATCAGGATGACCAACCTGGCCCATCAGGGACCTCTGGACAATCGGGTACCCTGCCACAGTCCCAACCCATCACAGAGCCTCCCCCCTCAGGAAACACCAGCACAGCACCCACCCAGCGGGCCCATGCCACTATCCCAGGACACGTAAATCAGCAGTGTGTCCACCACTGCAGGGACCCCAGGCAACCCCACAAAACCAGGACAGTCAGGGACCTGGGCTCAGTGCCAGTGGGGACATGGTTCAGGGGACAGAGGCCCAGGACAACAGGGAAGCTGGGAGGACTGCTGTGCGACAGGCCCAGGAAACCCACTCTCCACGAGGCACTATCCAACATCCTGGGACCATACCACAATTCCCAGGAGACGATGGGCAAGATACTTGACAAGTTGCAGGAGACCCAGCGGCTGCAGGAGGGACAGTACCTGGGAATCAGGAATGACCTAACTAACATCTACACCATCCTGGTCACCATTGCAGGGGTGCTGGCTTACATGGCCAAGACCATGAGGGAGGCAGTGGCACAACACCGGGCGCCTGACACTAGCCAAACCGATGAACAGCCATCCACCTCCGCTGGTGCTAGTGGACAGGAGGCCCTGCCACAGGACCAACAGGCCACCAGCACCCCACCCCCTGCAGAAGGAGAACCACCCCGCAAATGGTCCCTGTGATCCAGGCAGAAGCCAGAGAACATTGCCAAGACCCCCACCAGGAAATGAGACTCTCCTGATTGTCATCCTTCTGTCCCACTCTGTCACCCTGTCCAACTTGTACTAACATTACTCCCCTTCCTATGCCCCATTGGACAATGCACCTGTGATACCAAGAGACTGGACTCTACCATGGACTTTCTTCCACCATCACCCCATCCCATTGCACATCCCCCTCTACTTATGAGCACTTAAATTAACACCCTTGGAACAAATACTAATCTGGAGTCTGTCAAATGATTCACAAATGTATTAGTACAACATTATCAAAGCATTGCAACTCAAATGTACAGTGAAATATACTTTTGAATGACCTTTGGTGGGCAGCAGTACACGTAGCAGGAGCCAGAGTGGGGCACACGGATCTGAAAATAGAGATGCCAAAGGGTACAGACAGTGCCCATACACATAGGGAAATCAGGCTGCCATGTACAATGTCCAACAGAACATTTGAAATGTAAAGTGAACCTACAGTGTCTTACCTGTTTGTCACTGGAAGTACTGCTGAATAATATTGATTCTTTTGTCAACATCTTCTTCCTCTGCCTCCTCTTCCTCACTGTCCACAGGCTCCCCCACTGCCACAAGACCATCTCCCGGCACATCCTCCTGCAGAAAAGGCACCTGGCGTCTCACGGCCAGGTTGTGCAACATGCAACATGTACCGATGATCTGGCACACCTTCTTGGGTGAGTAGTACAGGGAGCCACCTGTCAGATGGAGGCACCGGAACCTGGCCTTCAGGAGGCCGAAGGTCCTTTCAATAATCCTCCTTGTACGCCCATGTGCCTCATTGTAACGTTCCTCTGCCCTTGTCCTGGCATTCCTCACTGGGGTCAGTAGCCATGAGAGATTGGGGTAACCAGAGTCACCTGCAAATATCGAGGGACAACTGTTAGACACACACTAATCCTTAGGGACAACCCCATACCCAGAAACCGACTCATACAGTATGGGGATCTTGGGCTCACCTATTAGCCACACCCGGTGCCTCTGGAGTTGGCCCATCACATATGGAATGCTGCTATTCCTCAAGATAAAGGCGTCATGCACAGAGCCAGGATATTTGGCATTCACATGGGAGATGTACTGACCCGCCAAACACAGCAGCAGCCACAAGGGGTGAGTACAGATACTGACTCCTGACTTTGTGCACGTTAAGCGGTACCTGGGTGGGGGATGTGGGATATGGGTGCCCCTAGGCCAGGGCGAAAATGGCAGGGCAGGTCTCTTGTTGGGCAGGCTCTGAAGCACTCCTACCCCACTAGTGTTAGTGGGCATCTACTACTGGGCAGGGTCCTGTGGGTTTCTGGTGTGCAGCTGATGGCGTTAGGCACTGTATCCCATGGGCTGGTGACTATCTTAGTAATTGGTTGGGCATGGCCTAGTGCATAGGGCTGCTCCCTGTGTGTTGTGTTTGCCAATGGTAGTGGTGTTGCTGGCATTGACCAAGTGTATCCTCTGTCTCTTCCCCCCACTTTTTTGTTCTGTCAACCTGCCCTTGTGTGCATTAGCATCATCTGGCGGAGGAGCAGAGGCACCGGCGACGGAGTGAGCTGCATCTCACATGGGCCTGGAGGCCAAATCCACCGAGAGTGAGGGCACCAGTGGGACGGAGGGCGAGGGGAGCACCACGACGGGGACAGGAGGGGAGACCGCAGACAGCGACACCTCCTCCGAGGAAAGCTGTACCCACCCCAACAACAGGTACAGCCGCCACCCCCCCTACCAGCACCACCCTTACAGCAGCCCCTCAGCATGTTTCCCATGCCTGCTCACCAAGGAGGGTGGGCATCTCCTTAACCCCAGGCACCTCAGGCCTTGCCCCAGTCAGCCCTGCTGTCCTCAGTGAGGAGGCTATTGACCTCCTGAGGTCCCTCTCTGTTGGGCAGTCAACCATACTGAATGCCATCCAGGGTGTAGCAGGGCATTTGCAACAAACAAATGCTTACCTGGAGGGCATTCACTCTGGCCTGGCGGCCCAACAGAGAGCATTTCAGGCTCTGACCTCCGCACTGATGCCAGCCCTTGTCCCTGTGTCTAGCCTCCCCCTCCAACTTCTTCTACCCAGTCCCAATTCCCTCAACCTCAGCCTATCCCAAGCACACCTTCAGATCAGAATTCACCCAAATCAACACACAGAAGTGGTTCAGGCAAACACAAGCACCACACATCATCCCACAGGCACTCACACAAGCACCATACCCATGCAGACACACCAACATCCACTGCCTCCACTGTGTCCCCCTCCTCCACGTCGTCCACCTCCCTCCCAGTATCATCTCCACTCACACCTGCATGCACTACATCCTCATCCACTACCTCCATCACTAGCACGCCCATCACTACTCACCCCTCACTGATAGTCACCACCCCCACATCCATTCACACATCCCCTGTGTCCTCTCCCAGTGTCTGTGACCCCTCCTCCCAAAGTACACAAACAAAAGCACCCACCCACCCAACAGCCATCCACCTCACAACAGCATCCAGCAAATGCACCTTCATCCAAACTCAGCAGAAAGACACCTCCTACCACCACTCCCTCTTCCTCCACTCCCAAACCCTCTCCCTCTTCCCGCCCGTGTGTCTAAAAAGCTTTTCCTGGCAAACACTGGCCTGTTCCCTACCCCTCCACCCACCGTCCTTCCCCTCGGGACAGGGTGTCCTGAACTCAGGCCAGCACCTCAGCCACCAAGTCGGCGTCCGCCGTGGTACCTCCAACTCCCAGAGGCTCAAAGGGGACACCCATCAGGCCAGCCAGTGTGCCACCAACCTCTGCAAAGGACCAAACCATTCCGCCACCTGCCAGGGTGAAGAAGGGGACGACATGCAGCAAGGGCAAGGAGCACGACCCACCCAGCTATGCCTCCCCAAAAACTCCAGCTGCCAGAGCCAAGTTCGCAACAGCATCTGCCAAGGTGAGGAAGGGGCAGAAAACCCAAGGCAAGGCACTTCAGCTGTCCGAGGTTGCAGGTGAAGGTCAGGTGGCCACCAGCAGAAACGCCAGCCCCGCCACCTTCACCGCCAGCAGCCCCGCCACAGGCACCACCGCAAGCACCGCTACCTGGACCGCCTATGCCACCACTACTGTCAGCAACAGCATCCCCAGTGGGCAGCCGTCCGAGACTGCAGGAGAAGGCCTGGGGCCTACCTCCACCACTGGCAGCACCGGCACCTGCACCACGGCCAAACCCGCCAGCAGCCCTGGCGCAAGCACCGCCGCCTGCACCGCAGATGCCACCACTACTGTCAGCAGCATCCCCACTGGGCAGCCGTCTGAGGCTGCAGGAGATGGGCTGGAGCCTCCCACCACCACTGGCAGCACCCCCACCAGCACCGGCATCACCACCAGTTTGCAGCCTTAGGCACTGCAGCATGGAGTCTAGCCCTGTCTCCATGGACTATCATGCAACCTGGTCCCTGGAAATCCCGTGCATCAGACACCCAGGTGAGGGAATGTGAACTGCCACAACCCAAGTCCTGCATCACTCGGCACAAGTCCCCCTCCAGAACCAGTGGAGAAAGGCACCCACTCACCCAATCCTTGGCAGGATGAAGCAGACTGGGCACAAGGCCCCCTCTAGAACCAGTGGAGAAAGGCATCCACTCACCCTATCCTTGGCAGGATGAAGCAGACTGGGCACAAGGCCCCCTCCAGAACCAGTGGAGAAAGGCATCCACTCACCCTATCCTTGGAAGGATGAAGCAGACTGGGCACACTGCCCCCTCCAGAACCAGTGGAGATATGCATCCACTTGAGAGACTGTGGCTTTGCACTCCCCAGGACCAAACAGTGGGTAAACCACCCACTTGAGAGACTGTGGCGTTTCACTTTCCAGGACCCAGCAGTGGGCAAACCACCCACTTGAGAGACTGTGCTTTGCACTCCCCAGGACCAAGCAGTGGGCAACCCACCCACTTGAGAGACTGTGGCTTTGCACTTCCCAGGACCAAGCAGTGGGCAAACCACCCACTAGAGAGACTGTGGCTTTGCACTCCCCAGAACCAAGCAGTGGCCAAACCACCCACTTGAGAGACTGTGGCTTTGCACTCCCCAGGACCAAGCATTGGGCAAACCACCCACTTGAGAGACTGTGGCTTTGCACTCCCCAGGACCAAGCAGTGGGCAAACCACTCACTTGAGAGACTGTGGTTTTGTACTCCCCAAGAGCAAGCAGTGGGCAAACCACCCACTAGAGAGACTGTGACCTTGCACTCCCCAGGACATCGCTGTGGGCATGGAGCCCCCTCAAGGAGCAGTGGCATTATTCCATCTTCCTGCTGAGGTGCCCCCTGAGGTGCTTGTGCGTTTTCGACCTGATGCCCCTGCAGTGTTCTCTCCGTATTGAGGCAGGAGTCAAGTGTGGGCTTGGCCCATGATTTTTGGCCCAGTGGCCAATGGACATTTGGAAGGGACAATGTACGGCCTTATGTACATATTGTATATTTTTGTAGATACTGTTTTAATTATCATTACGTATATCTGCCTATTTTCTCAAATATCAGTGATTTAACTCTATTCCTTTTGTCCTTGAGTTCTTCCAGGGGGTAACGGGGTGTAAATGTACTGTTGCTGCATGTGTTTGTTTGCATTGTGTTGTGGGTGAAGGTGGGGGTGGGGGTGTTGCGTCTGTGTATCACTCTTGTTTTCCTCAACACCTCCCCTGTGTACTAGGTGCAGTACTCACCGTGGTTGTCGCCGCTGTCTTTCGTATTCTTGGTAGATGAGGAGGTAGACCATCATGGGCAGGACCTGTAACTCGGGCTCCATGGCGTCCTGGTTCTTCGTTGAGTGTCGAGTGGTTTCCCTTCCAAACACTGTTTCCGTCATGCTTTTGATGGCGTTGGTACCGCCCCGGAAAAGCTGGAGGATTGGCGGGTTGTGATGGGGTGGGCTGTACATTGTCTTCTGCCTGTCTGTTGGAGGTGACCGCCGCGGTGTTTGTTGCTACCACCGTGGCGGTCGGAGTGTTAAAGTGGCTGTCCGTGTTGGTGGTTTCCGCCATGGTCATAATCCCGTTTTTTTTACTGCTAGCCTGTTGGCGGTATTACCGCCGTTTTAACACCAACTGCCAGGGTTGTAATGAGGGCCTATATCTAAGAGCTGCCTCACACTGCATTGGCACTACAGTACTGTGTTTTCCAAATGGAGCAAGCACACCTCATTCATCCACCCAACTGTCTAGTCTACCTGCTACCAGTCAGCACTCAGCACTTAGCAACAGGACCTTCTTAAAACAATAATCCTACATTATTTAGATTTTCTGAATCATCTTTCACTTGACTGATTCACTGTCAAAAAGTGGTTCTATCACCTCAGGCATGATACCAGGATCCTGGAACCCATCCCATGCCAAAGAAGAGCAAGGTCCAAGTAAAGGAAGAAACACCTTGTCCCTCGTTTTCAGAAGGTAGATCTCCTCAGAAGAAAGTAATGGAGTAGCAAGCCCTGTGAACTATGGTCCTTTTCCTCACAAACTCAAACTCCTATCTCTGTCACACGACCTCAGCATTCTAGAAAGACATCAAAGGCCTTGACCTGTGTGGCTGGAGTCACAGGTACAGCTCACTACACATGGCAGGTTCTAACATTGCTACAGTCATAGAGGGTCATTCTGACCCTGGCGGACGGTGGCCGCCAGGGCCACCGACCACGGGAGCACCGCCAACAGGCTGGCGGTGCTCCAACGAGCATTCTGACCGCGGCGGTTCAGCCGCGGTCAGAAGCGGAAAGTCAGCGGTCTCCCGCTGACTTTCCGCTGCTCGTGTGAATCCTCCATGGCTGCGGAGCGCGCTCCGCAGCCATGAGGATTCCGACCCCCCCTACCGCCATCCTGTTCATGGCGGGAAAGCCGCCATGAACAGGATGGCGGTAGGGGGGGTCGCGGGGCCCCTGGGGGCCCCTGCCGTGCCCATGCCAATGGTATGGGCACGGCAGGGGCCCCTGTAAGAGGGCCAAGCAAAGTATTTCAGTGTCTGCCTTGCAGACACTGAAATACGCGACGGGTGCCACTGCACCCGTCGCACCTTCCCACTCCGCCGGCTCGATTACGAGCCGGCATCCTCGTGGGAAGGTAGTTTTCCCCTGGGCTGGCGGGCGGTTTTTCAGCAACCGCCCACCAGCCCAGGGGAAAACTTGTAATACCCGCCGCGGTCTTTTGACCGCGGCGCGGTATTTTGGAGGGCGGCATCCTGGCGGGCGGCCTCCGCCGCCCGCCAGGGTCGTAATGAGGCCCATAATGCCCTAGATATGAAGGAATGTATTTAGGGACAAACCAGCTGCAACCTACATAACATAATGCACAGACGTCTCTGGGCCTAGTTAGTATGGTAATGACTGTCTTTCTTGATTGATCCACCCAATATTTTTAGGATGAATCTATTTTTTAGTGATATTGCTTCATATCCCTATACAAGTGGTCGAGTTCATTAAGAACTCTCTCGCTTTTTCTGCTGCTAGATAAATGTCATTTTCTCCCTGTGGTATACCCTCTGCAGTAGTTAGGGTCAGTTCTTCAGGCAAGGCCCTGATAAAAGGCAGCAGACAGGACCTCTTGTGTTGCTCCAGATCTATTATCGTAACATCTACAACCAAACCCTTCCCTTTTATTCATATCCCCCAATCTCCCATATCACTTCTCTGGAAACAATGCAGCAGTCAGCACTTACTGCGGAGTTCCAGAGCCGTTCTGCTGCTTCCACTTGGATGGTCTTTGTATAGGAAAGTGGAATGTCTTTCATTACCCCATCTCCCCTCTTCGGATTTGGGCCTTTTGGTATTGTGAGAGGTGTGGGGTATCACCGAAATCCTCCTATAGCCAGAGATGCCAATAACATAATTCTGGGGGTTGGCCTGTATGTTAGCCAACCTCTCTCCCTTTCTTCTGCCATTCAGAGAAGATGGTGTCTATCCTTCCACTGTCTCTGAACTGAGAATGAATATGCGAGACCTTCAAGCTGCTGGATAGTGAGCTAACAAGGGAACTAGTAGGACAGAAAGGTAATCTCCTTAACCTCCCTGTGCATGCTGCCATCCTCCCTGAAGGAACCAACACTATGGCATTCTCCTTTCCACGGAGATACCTCGGGGGATGTAAAGCTCCTGTGGCATTGCTTAGCGAAGAGTGACCATTCTACCAAGTTCCTGCCACCCCTCATTCCGGCAATGAGACAGGCTGTAAAAGCTGAGGGGCCTTGTCAGATGACAATACTGCACTAAACGGCAGGACTGTGGAGAAGGGAAACATGGTGGTGGTGATGATGGTGAAGACATCTTACTAAAACCTGTTTTGTTAAGACATTATCTCACTCCAAACGCTACATAATCTGTTCCTTCATGCACATCTACATAACACTTGTGCACCACTCTAAAAAACACATTTTTGTTTCGATCACCCCTTTGCCACAGCGAACATCAACCGGGCGTTTCAGAGGTCCCAACTTTATAAAGCCACCTTCCTCGTTCATCATCAGTCAAACGCTTGTAGAAATGTTTTTTTTTAATTCTTTACTTTATATATTACCCCTCATATCCACATTCCACTGACTTATCTCTGTTTAATTTCTTGTGGCTATGTGAATACAAATTCTATCGAGTTAGAACTCTGCAACAGTGATACTATTCACACCGGGTGCAGGCACCCACATCACATGTTCATTCTGTTTCTCCCATCTGTTTTTTGGGGGGTAATACAAATCTGTGTCTACGGGTGTTGAATACACAGGCCTGAGAGTTGATGAATGAGTGGAGTGAGGTACAGCGGGTGACTAAAAGGAAACAGCGGGCCTGTGGAGACAGCTGAAGCACATAGGAGGCTGAGTGGAACCAGTCGGAGTTCCAACTTAGCTTTTAATTCCTGCTGACTCTGCCTCCCATCACCTGCCCTCTACTTCCCTGAAACATCACATAACTACTATCAAATTCTACTCTCAGAAGACTCCATTATATTTAATTTACCCTTTGTAGTTCTAGCTGTTCGATCTGAGGTTATCTTAGATTGAAGTTATTTTCCTTCATCCCTGTTTTGCTGCAGTGACATTCAAAGATCGCCGTCCCTCGGTTGCTAAGGGTGACCAAGATTACAGCATCTATGATTCTTCAGGTATATCAGCTTCGAAGCAGCAAGTCCGACCTGGATCTGGGAGGGGGGGGGGGGGGGGGGGGGCGAAGGGGGGTGCATTAGCACCATGAAGTGCCATAGGACTCAAAGATCCAGCTACGGAACTGTCATCAGTCCTCTTCCTTTGTTTATTAATCTGTTCAGCTGCCTTTCCAAGAACGTTCTACAACGTCCTGACATCTGACAGCCATGGGAAGAAACTATTTCCAGCACTCAAGTAAACCTAGTCCTCTTATTTACGATTACTGTTTTTTGCTGCACATTATTATTTCCTCCACTGTCTGAAGTGCATGTTACTCATTTTCCTATATCTTTATGTCCACACCTATCACAGTATTACCTGGTGGATTCGAGAACTAACTTAATATCCTGGAGATCTGTTCCAAAATTCCTGTTTGATCTCCTTTGTGGGTGCTGTACACACGTAGGTGTCATAAGCAAGCAATGCACAAAAGGACTGTGCATCCCTTGGGTGACAGATTGCAAACAAGAAGGGCTCAGAAGAGCTAAACCCAGAAGAGCAGCCCAATTTAGATTACATTCAGTGTCAACCTGGAAGGACAAGATGTCTCCGAAGATCCACCCAAACTCACTAATGGACGTTTTAATTTAACTTCCTCTTTTTCCATGCTTTATCCAAACTTTAAAAAAATAAAGGAATTGTCTGTTAGCTGGACAACTGTGTGTGCGTGGTGCTCCAAGTTGTTCTACAGAGATAATAATATAATGAAGGAAGCTCTTGAACTACAACAGTGTGGAAGCTGAGCCTAGTGCCCTTTTGCTTAGCAGACTGCATTTGTAATGTAGATGAAACAAGGTATAGCGAAAATCTGCAACCCAAATGCACTCAGTGAAAAAATAGGAAATGTAAGACTTTGAGCAGCAGGCTAGAGACTGTACCACGATTGGATCCACTGTATCTCTGCATCCAGACTAACTTTAGTGCTGGTGTTTTGACCCTACATGCAAGATTGTGCATCTCAAGGGTTTTTTGCGTGTTGGAAAGTTTGAATAGAAAGCAAACTTGCATGGCGTACAGTGGGAGCTAAACAGAAAATGGATGGGTTTGTTACAGGCAGCCAGTGTGGAAACGTCATGTAAAAAAGGTGCAGGCAGAAGCAACCAGGTTCTCTTTTAGGAAGAGGATGAATAGAAATCTGTAAGATCACAGACTTTCAATGCCAATGCAGGTGTAGAAGAGTGCAGTAAAGTTGTGATGAGTTAATTGTGCAATAGTACATAGATGTATTAAGCAATGCTGTGATCACATCCGGATGACCAGAGGATTTCCCCTCTTGGGACTGGGCAAAGTCTGAGCACTCACCGATTTGCGGGAAGAGCTTTAGAAGAAAGTTGCAGTGGCCACGTTTACGGCAGGGCTCTTGGGTCTGAGATCTACAGGTAAACACAACCGCCTATGCGGCTATGAAAAGCGGCTAATGAAGCCTTGGAGGTCTCTTGTATATGGTACCTGTTACAGGAGGCAGTGGGGTCACAGTTCCTTCTTTCAAACCAAGTGCGGGTGTGGGTGCCGCGGCGAGTCGCAATGGTCGTGTTCGAGTGGCACTGCAGCAGTCTACCTCTATATCGTAGGTGGAGCTCGACACTATCCTTGCTACACTTCGGAGGACTGTCTATCAGGACTCCTCTGCATTAGTTCCTGAAGTATGGGTTCTTTCTGGATGTAGCACATGGAGTGCTAAGCCCAGGTGGAGACAGGACAACTGCAGAGTTTTCACACACAGGTCTCTTGGTTGTTCAGCAGTCGAGGTGCTAGTTCTCACAGAAAGGCTTCTGCAATGGTGTGATGAGCGTAAACAAAGTCTTTAATAGCCCTGAGACTTCTTGAATGGGGGTAAGCCAACAAGCCCTTGGGGAACTTAGATACAAGGATGTAGAGAACAGGTCCAGACCTTCTCACTCCAGGCAAGAAGCAACAGGCACCAGGACAACATAGCAAAGCAAATAGCACACTGGCAGTCCCTCCTACAGCACAGCACATAGCAAGCAGTAGACCAACACAGAAATGCATTTAGCAGAGTGGAATTTCCTCCTGGCAGCACAGCAGTCCTTCGTCCTGGCAGAATGTACTTGGCTCCAGTATAGTTCTGATTTGACAGGTTTTGGTGTCCAGTACTTATACCCAAATGTGCTTTTGAAGTGGGGAAGACTTCAAAGAGGCCTTTGAAGATCACAAGGTCCCTGTCCTTCCTTCTCTTGCTCCAGACACTCTACAGTGGGTTATGCAGCTCTTTGTGTTTCGAAAGGCACAGCCCTATTTAGGTGTGTCAGCTCCTCCCTCCCCATCTAGTCCAGAAAGACCCATCAACCTGGTGATGAGCCATCAGAATGCAAATGTCACACCCCAGCTCCCTTTGTGTGTGACTGTCTAGAGGGAATACACAAAACTCAGACATGTATTCAGAGACAGACAGTGGCATTTTCAGACTTAAAATTTAAAATCCGACTTCACCATAAGTTGCGATTGTAAATTGTGAGCCCAAAGACACCAGCCCCAAATTTCTTTTTCCAAATGGAAATTACATGTAAAAGATGTTTTAAGGTAATCCCAATGTTAGCCTATGTGAGAGATAGGCTGTGCATTAATGAAAAACAACTTTAAGAGGTTTTCACTATCTGGACATGTTAAACTTAAAAGTACATGTCCAACTTTTTAAATACACTGCACCCTGCCCTTGGTGCTAACCAGAGCCTACCGTAGGGGTGACATATGTAATAAAAAGGAAGGTTTGGGACTGGCAAATTGGTACACTTGCCAGGCTGACATGGCAGTTTAAAAACTACCCACAAAGGCTCTGTAGTGGCAGGCCTGAGACATGTTTACTGAACCACTGTAGTGGGTGGCACAATCAGTGCTGCAGGCCCACTAGTAGAATGTAATTTACAGCCCCAGGGCACATATAGTGCACTTTACTAGGGACTTACAAGTAAATTAAATATGCCGATTGTGGATTAGCCAATGTTACCAAGCTTAGAGTACAGAGCGCCTGCACTTTAGCACTGGTTAAGTGCACAAAATCCTAAAGCCAGCAAAAATTAGGTCTGAAAAACAGGAGCTCAGAAGGCAAAAAGTGAGGGGAAACCACACCAAGGATGCCAGGTCTTACAGTAGAGAACAACTATAGTGGCAAGAATGAAGCCTATGTGAGGGGAAGTCATCCCAAGGATGTCAAGTCTCACAGTAGGAAACAACTATAGTGGCAAGAAAGAAGGCTGTGATGTATCACAAGGAAACAAAATGTAAATAGAAGAAAATAGTATGTTTGGGCTGTAATCTAAATATTTTCAGTAACTGTTAACATTTTATGTATAGAGTTCTCCTAAAAGAAGGATGTTTCATTTTTAATATAATATGTTAATTTGGTAAGTACATTGAAGGGCGCTGCTCCATGATTTGGAAAGAATTAAAAAAGAAAGGTAATGTTTTCAAAAGGTAATGGAGAAATGTTATGGAAAAATGGATGGCGAGATATAGTAGTAGTATAGAATAAAGCAAATGGGTATGTGTGCACGTATATCAGTAAAGGAGTTTTTACAATTTGAAATGTTACACATTTAGAACGTATGAAGTAATACTTACAGTTTTTGGTACAGAAGAATTTAGCTAGACCACGATTGTTTAATATCTTTGACAAAGGATAGTGGTACAGGAAAAAACATGGTGTGTGTGCAAACCTAACTAATTAAAGCAGAGTGTTTGTACATAATTTTTACTTTTTGTAAACAAGAGAATTATATGGGTTGTTTATAAACAACATGATAATATCAGTTGAATAGAGCCAAAAGGTAAAGCCTATGCATGTGCAGATCTTTACTCTGTCAAATGGTAATAGCAGTGGAACTTATTAAAAGACCAGGATTTGTATTCTGTCTTCAAGAAAACCTGTATGTTGCATGTCTATACTTTCTGGAAAAAAAAACTTTATCATGGTAGGAAAGTAAAACAAATGAGCTGTGGTGATTAGTATAACACTGTATTTTCTTGGTAGGCTAAAACCACTAAACAGCACTGTAGTATATGGCTTAGATGATCTCAGCTTGAGTGGAATGCTCTCTATGCTTTGCCTTGGGCTGAGGTCATCTATGACCTCATGGTAGAATGTGGAGTGTTGAGATGGAGAGGTGAGAGAGTGAAGAGCAAGTTGTTCACGGTTGCTGGTGGATGGGATGCTCCAATAAAAGGACCTACATTTCTTACTGGAAGATTATTTGGAGTGATTCTTTTCTACACTGGCGACGAGGGTCTTTGGAGCATCTGAACACAAACCATTACTTTGAGGATTCTGGCCGTTTTTTATGCTGTTTATTTGGAAACCTTGTTTTTCTCCATTTTTGAATCCTGTATGATCAGGTCCTTGATCTACAAAACATTGCTGTTTCTCCTAAGGACTTGCAACTGTTCAGAAACACAAGGTACTTTCATTTTTTTAATTTATTTCCAATTTTTGACTTACCTGTGCCAACAGTTTCTCTGTCTCACGCTCCTCAGCGCGTCCTAATGTGGTGATCTGTGTAGGCATGGAACATCTTGACATCATTACTATGATGTTGTGATGTTCCATGTTCTAGGGTGACGGTTGGGGCCAGAGAGCTCTGTGCCCTTTTTACATCAATACACGTTTGTCATTTGCTCTCTGTAATTTCTGGAATAAACTGGTTTTAAAGCCTAAGCAGCTCTGCGCAACTTACTTCATTGGCGATGAGGGTCAAAATGGACTGTTAACTTTTGGCAGCTGATCGTTTGAAGTTTTTTGCCACCACTCGGAGGTTCTACATCCACGAAGCTTTCTTCGGCATTGGTGTGAACATCAACATCGTCTACGTCTATGTGAGATATTTTTATTTACAATTTTGTTCTGCAAAGGGCACAGAGCGTATGAGCGGCGTGTGCATTATTTGCACAAGAGATTTTGACTTTGGCATATTCGCTCGTGTCGTGGCATGAGCACCGCCGGTTTCACGCGGTGTGGTGCGGGCACGAACACATCCTCCGGCTTCGCGTAGAGACTGTGTCTGCTTCTCCTCGTGCGTCTGCACGAGCAGTTTATACTTTTATTTTGTACGCGCGTCTTCATACGAGCGCGTGTGGGAAAAAAACCCCATTTCCCTGTCACCGGCGTTTGTTCACACTGATCGTGACGGTTCATTGAATTTTTTAAAAAAAAGGACATAGAAAAGGGTTTCAATACTTAACCCTAACGTTACAATAGAAGAAGGACTGTCACATGCTGTTCATAACATTACAATAGAAGAAGGACTGTTCATAACATTACAATAGAAGAAGGACTGTCACATGTTGTTCATTTATTTTTCGGCCATCTTTCACTTGTATTTTTAGAAGAAATAAACAAGAAATAAAAAAATATAAAAGAGGATAAGTTATAAGAAGCAATACCAACATATTGAGAGTTAAAGAAAAAAAATGCAAAACGTTTTACCACCAGCACCTTTTCTACAAGATCCCGGTGATCCACCCATTGAATGGAAATTGTGGCAACGCTCGTTTAAGGCATATCTTGGTGCTATAGATGGTCACAAATTTAGACCGGAGAGAAAAAAAAGTTTATTATATTATCATTTGGGGGTTGAAGGTCAGAACATCTTTGATCACCTACCGGTCTATGAATTGGCTGAAGAGGAAGAGCTGGATGAGTTTGAAATGGCCATTGCACAGCTAGACAAATATGTTATTAAAACAAAGAACATTGTAGTACACCGTTACAAGTTTTTTACGAGATCACAGAGCTCCGGTGAAAGCATGGACTCATTCATTACTGCGTTGAAGGTGTTAGCAGCTAAGTGCGAATTTGAGAATTTCACATCGCAACTCATCAGAGATCAGTTAATTGCCAGGTGTCATTCCAAGAGGATCCAAGAGAAATTATTAACTTGCAAGGATCCTTCGTTGGACAAAGCGATTGACATTGCTAAAAGCATTGAATGTTCAATGGAAGACGCCAAACAACTGGAAGCTTCTATGTCCAATATAACTATCTCTGCAACAACTGTTAATGCGCAGAACAGCCACAGCAAAAATCAAGATCATTTTGAAAAAAAAATGGACAATACTTCAGTCAAGAATAAGTTTAATCAGAGACCAATTTGTTATAGATGTGGTTCTTCGTTGCACGTGTCATCTTTTAAGATCTGCCCAGCAATTCACCAACAGTGCAGAAACTGCAACAAAACTGGGCATTTTGCGAGGGTGTGCAGGAGTGCCAAAAAGAACAACATTTGCTGTGTATTGAGTGGTGATGCTGAGAGTGTTGTGGGAGAACGAATGAACAAGTATGTTTTAGTTGTCAAGGATGTTACTGGTATCAACAAGGTTATCATTGATCCGGATGTTGATGTAATTATCGATGGGACTAAAATTAAATTATTAGTAGATACAGGGGCCCGTTTAACTATTATAGCACAAGACAAGTACAAGGAAAGTTGGACCTCCAAGATTCTTTATCCTCCAGATGTGACCACAGTTGCATTTGAGGGCAGTAAGATTGATTTATTAGGTTACTTTTGGGCATCGTTGACTATCCTGGGTAAGACTTTGCGAGGTAAGGTTTATGTTGCCAAGAAAGGTATCAATGTTCTAGGGCTGCTTCATCAAGCAGAATTCAATCTTATTATCAAGCCGGGTTGTGATAAACCTGTTGTAATAGAAAAGGAAAATTTGAGTTCTATCAAAGTTGCTTCTAGTCAGGTACATGATTGGCAACAGAAATTTAATAAGTTATTTTGTGAACGGCTAGGTAAAATCACCAAATACACACATAGGATAAAACTCAAGCATGATGCGGTTCCTGTCAAACATAAACTAAGAAATGTTCCTCTGAGTGTCAGGTCTGAGTTGTCCAATTTATTAAAAGAAATGTGTCAACAAGGGGTGATCGAAAAAGTTGAAGCAACGTTATGGTTATCTCCTATAGTTTTAGCAACAAAAAAAACTGGTGATTTAAGAATGTGCGTGGATTTGAGGAGTGTGAATGAGGCAATATGGGTGGACAGTTATCCTCTGCCCAGGATTGATGATTTGATTATTAAGATTGGTTCCGCTAGGTGGTTCACCAAACTGGACTTAAAGTCAGCTTACCACCAAATGGATTTAGATGTGGATTCTAGACATCTAACAGCGTTCGTTACTCCTGATTGAACTTTTCAATTCTGCTGATTACCCTTTGGCTTAGTTTCGGCGGCCGCAGTGTTTCAAAGATTAATGTCTGAGATGTTTCCTAATAATCCCAATGTTGTAATCTTTCAGGATGACATTTTGGTATTTTCATGTGATGAATTGACACATGATAAGGCTTTAGAGGAGGTTCTATGTACTTTAGAAAATAGAGGTGTGACATTAAGAGGAAACAAATGTGTATTCAAAGCCAGGGAAATTGAATATCTTGGCCATGTCTTTTCAGAGGGTGGTGTTAAGCCTAAACCAAGTTTGGTTAAGAGCATTTTAGAAGCACCAGCTCCAAAATCCAGAGACCAACTTTTATCTTTTCTTGGTTTATGCAAATTTTATGCTAAATTTCTAAAAAACTTTGCAAAAAACACAGAGTGTTTTAGAGTGGCTTTGAAGAACTCTGTGTTCACGTGGTCTGATGAATGTAACAGAATGTTTGAACAGATCAAACGTGAAATTGTTGATGTTCCTGTTCTACAGCCATTTTCGGAAAAAGGAAGTACTGTGGTAACCGTTGATGCTTGTGATTAGGTCTTGGAGCTGTTCTTTCTCAATTATCTGATGATGGGAGAGAAAGTACAGTGGGTTTTGCATCAAGAACACTAAGGCAAGTTGAACGTAAGTATTCTGTTATTGAAAAATAACTCCTTGCCTGCGTGTGGAGCATTGAGAAATTTAAGCAGTATCTGTGGGGTAGAACCTTCACGTTGAAAACGGATCACAGGCCTCTGGTGGAAATACTATCAGGCAGGAAAGTGAAACGGTCCACAGCGCGAATTGCTAGATTGTCTGCTAAGTTACTGGAGTTTACTTTCACAGTTGAATATATTCCTGTTGGGAAAAATAAGAGAGCAGACTGTTTATCCAGGTTACCTGTAGATGACAGTGAGGAACAGGAATGGGAAACGGAAATAGAGGAATGTTTTGTTGCTTGTGTAACCGAAAGTGACATGCCTTTGGATGAAAAGGAATGGACAAAGGCGGTGTTGAATGACAAAGCGTTGTGTGAGGTAATGCGCATGGTCAGAGTAGGCTGGCCTAAGGAAAAGTGTTTATCTTCTGAGCTACAACCATTTTGGAAGATCTCTGTTGAATTATCTATCGAAGGTGACAAATTAGTTATAGGGAAGAAGCTGGTTCCACCTTTATGTTTGAGGGGTAATTTGATTACCGCATCACATGCTGGTCATCTGGGGGCCACGATTACCAAAAGAAGATTAAGGTCTGATTTTTGGCGGCCAGGGATGGACAGAGAGATTGATGATTTTGTGAGAAACTGTATGAGATGTTACTCCAGTGATAAGGTGTTAACTACTGAAGGTGTGACTAGTGCATTTGTTCCATCTCCGGCGAGAGCTTGGCAAAAGCTTGGGCTAGATTTTCTTGGTCCTTATCACATTCTGCCTCCAGATATGAGATATTTTGTGGTCATGATTGACCATCTATCCAGATGGGTGGAAGTTGAACCGGTAAGGTTTCCCACTACCCAGGTTGTGATTAACTGTCTTAAGAAAATCTTTAGTCGTGAAGGTTTTCCCGGAACAAATTTTAACTGACAATGGGGTTCAATTTGTTTCATCAGAGATGCTCCAGTTTTTGAGTAGATGCGGTATCAAGCACATAAGAACTCCGCTTTATCATCCACAAAGCAATGGTATGGTAGAACGATTTAATCGTGTCTTAGTAGACTGTATTCAAGCTTCTTACAGGAATCACTCATCAGTAGATCATGCTATAAAGGAGCTAGTATGGTCTTATCGAACCACACCTCATGTTGCCACAGGGAAAACTCCTTTTGAACTGATGAGAGGGAGGTTGGCTTCCACAGAATTATGTCCTTTTTGGATGATAAAGTTATTCTACATGAAAGAGGCCTGGGAGGATGCAGAACACAATGCCAATTTGAGTAGTTTACAGAGGTTAGATGAGAATAACAAATTTAAGATTAAGGAGTTGCAAGTGGGTGATTGGGTAAGAGTAAAGAATCCTGTGTTAGTTAAAAAGGGTTTATCCAAATTTAAAGACTCGCAACAAATTTGTGAAATACGTAAGAATGCGGTAAGGCTATCTGATGGGAGTTGGTGGAGTACTTCACGTATTGCTTTGGATCTGGCTGCTCGGAAACTGGTTGAGAATACAAAACAGCTTGAGAATACTCATCTCAGCAAAACAAGTGGTCCAGGTAGTGGTTGCCATAAAAATAGAATAAGTACCAGAATTTGTCACAAACCTAAGAAATTTCAAGATTTTATCGTGTATTAGCGATATTGACATGAAATGTATGTATATATATATTTTGGGTCTATCAACATGTGTGGACTACAGCAAGTTAGAGTAATGTAGTAGTGAGTTTTTTTTTGTTGTTGCTTTTGTTGTTCTATTTCTGTCTTCAGTTTCTCAGTTTTCAAAATAAAATAAAAATAAAGGGGAAATAATGTGGTGATCTGTGTAGGCATGGAACATCTTGACATCATTACTATGATGTCGTGATGTTCCATGTTCTAGGGTGACGGTTGGGGCCAGAGAGCTCTGTGTCCTTTTTACATCAATACACGTTTGTCATTTGCTCTCTGTAATTTCTGGAATAAACTGTTTTTAAAGCCTAAGCAGCTCTGCGCAACTTACTTCACCTCCCTAGCACGAGCTCAAGTTGTTTCCCAGACAACGAGGGCCGGCGTTGCACTCGTGCAGGAAATCTAACTCGCGCTCAGGAGGGCAAGAATAAATGTCAGTGGTTTCAGTTTCCCTGACTCGCGTTTGTAAGGCGAGGGCCGGCGCTGCACTAGCGCATAAAATCTGGTCGCGTTCAGGAGGACGCAAGTAAAACAGCAAGGTTTTAATTTGCAGTTAGTCGCAGTACGTTTAACTCGCGTTCAGGAGGGCGCAAGTAATTTCGGGGGCCTTGGACAGAGGATAAACTACACCCGATACTGGATATAAAAAGGGAAAAGGACGACTAAGAAACAAGATCTATTTCCTATAGAAAGGAATCTGATTAAACCAAAGTAAAACAAAGACATGATGTACATACAAGTGAAGATGGACTCTTCAAGTTTTAACTGGTCGGATTCAGTTTCTATGTGTAACATTACAGGAACTTGGTGACATCCATGTTTCTACATAGGAATTAGAACTCTTGAAGTTTAATCAATTGCAGCAAGTTGTCTTAAATTCTGCAGGCTACATTTTAAAATAAAATCAAAGTGGAAAATATATAGGAAAGAATATTTTGGATTTTATACAGGCTTTATATTAACCTTACATGATGCAGAATATCCCACCACCTCCTTTCTTTCTAACTACACCTGGCGAACCACCAATAAAATGGTCCAAGTGGAAGAAATCATTTCTCCATTATTCCAGAGTCTGTGGGAGACTTGACAGATGTGGAGTGGCGGAGAGTATTAGCATATCCTCGAAAGGTCTCACGGAACACCCACTTCACCCTAAGAGGCGGCATAGAGTCCAAAGTATCCTCAATCTGGGCTCTGTAAAGTTTGTTGACGAGGTGAGTGTCTCCCCCTAAGGTCAGTAGTAGATAGAATATCCCGTGTGTGTCCGGTTCAACATTAACCGTACACCAATATTCCCGTATTTGGTGTGTCAAGGTTTGATACAGTAAGAATTGCCCACTCGGGACTCCACTCTCCTCAATCATATTAGCAAAGGTTTGCAACACTCCATCACAAAAGAAGTCACCCAGCGATTCCACCCCGCTCTCGTCTAGACATTTAACCGAGCCCCCAGAAGTGGGTGAACTGTGGTGCCTCGTGTCACCGCCGTCAGTGGTAACGCCGGGGAGTAAGCTACCTTTGTTCCCGTACGTCGCATACATTTCCTCCAGCAGGAGAGTGCCACCGTCGTCAGGACGTTCCTCACCTGAGGATTTATTCTGTAACCAAGCATTTGTGCTAGTATTAAATCTCCACTCATCTCGCCGCCAGTTGTGGCATGATCCAAGCGTCCCTCCTCGGCACACCACCTGGAGATCCACTGCAGCTGGCATGACAGATAATAGAGTTCAAAATCTGGGGCCTGCAATCCACCCACAATCGCAGGGCGGCAGAGAATAGACAGAGCAGTACGTCTGCACCCTCCATCCCAAATGAGCTCCCGCAGCAGTGTGTTCAGCTCCCTGAACCAACCCGAAGGGATAATCACCGGAAGATTGGTGAAGTAATAAAGGAGGGGCAGCATAATCATTTTCGACAGGGATACTCTGGCCATCGTAGACAATTTAAGGGATCGGCAGAACCCCACCGAAGCCTGCAGTGAACGGAGCGCCTTACCAAGGTTAACATCACAGAGGTCCTTCAAGTCATGGAAAACCTGGATACCCAAGTACTTAAAGGTGCGGGGAGCCCACACAATATCCACAGGGTAGGTGGGAGGTTGTTCTTCACCCGTCGTCCACGGGAAGACATACACCTTGCCTCTGTTCCGTCTAAGGCCCGAGTAGTCACCAAAGTCTTCCAGTCTCGCTAACGCCCAAGGCAGGCCAGTCACACCATCCCTCAGGTATATTAATATGTTGTCTGCGTAGAGTGAAATATTATGTTCAGCTGGGCCCCACAGCACGCCCCTACCCTTACCCTCAATACGGAACTGGGCCACCAGTGGCTCAATGGCAAGTGCAAACAAAAATGGGGACAGCGGACAGCCCTGCCTAGTGCCTCTAAATATAGGATAAGCTGCAGATACCGCCCGGCCTGTCCTCTCCCTCGACACTGGCTTACCATACAGCAGGTCAACCCATCGCACCCAGCCCTCACCCAGGCCCATCCGTAGCATCACAGTTCTCAGATAGTCCCACTGTATGGAGTCAAAGGCCTTCTCAAAATCTATCGACAAAAGCACTGCCCCTGGCGGCTATTCCGCCTGCGGCATGTGTAGAGAGCAAACAGTCACCTAAGGTTAAGAGAAGTGTTACGGGCCGGAATGAACCCATTTTGGTCATCATGCATTAGGTTGGCTATATGCTGGACTAGCCGGTTGGCCAGGATTTTGCTTAGAATCTTAAAGTCGCAATTCAGCATTGAGAGCGGACGGAAGTCAGTCACCGATACCTCCCTGGATTCGAGTTTGGGGAGGGGAACCACCAAAGCCTCCCTCATTGACTCAGGAAGCAAACCCTGCTGAAGTGCCTCCGCATACAGCTCAACCAGTAGGGGTGCTAGAATATTAGAGTATTTCTTGCAAAACTCCACAGGGAGTCCATCTGTGCCTGGCGTCTTACCCGCAGACAACTGGGTGATGGCGTCCTTGACTTCCTCTAACGTTACTGGCTCACCCAATGGGTCCCTGTCCTCAAGCGACAGGGTTCGTAGTGGTAGTAAATGTAAGTAGTCGCCCAGGGACTCCAGTATAGCAGCCTCCGGCTGCCTGCAAAGGAATGTGTAGTAATTCTTCAAGGCATCATTTATATCAGCCGGTCTAAACACACGCACCCCTCCCATGTCACGCACACACATTATTGGTGTACTCTCCCCTCTGAGCCTCACCAACCACGTCAACATCCTGCCCGATCTACCCTCCTCTGCCTGTAGAGATGTCAAGTACCTTTGCAGGCTATGGCAACGTAACTGCTCCTCAGTCTGAGCATGTGATTTCCTCGCATCAACAATTCTGTGTTGCACTGTCAGGTCAGTACCCCCATCTCTTTCCTCGTCGTGAATAATCTTCTCTAAGCTGGTAAGTTCCCGCTCCAGCGTACGCTTAATCCCCACTGTCTGCTCCATACAGTGCCCTCTGGCTGTAATTTTAAGCGTTTCCCATTCTACATGTCTAGATGTAGTGGACCCTTTGTTCATATTGATGTGGTTCGTGAGGTAAGTGCGAAGTTCCTCCCTATAGGCCAAGTCTTTTAGTGCAGCCATCCCAGCCTCCACATTGGTATAGGAGGTCTGGTTTCCGCACTTCTACAAGTAAGGAGCAGTGGGTTGTGGTCAGAGAGGGTGCGCCTCAGGTACTCAGAATGCGTAATTCCGAGAGCTATGACTGCAGTGCACACCACCCTGTCTATTCTGGTATGAACCTGATGCAGGCCCAAGTAGTAGGAGTAGTCTCTTTCCCCGGGTGTTGATTCCGCCATACATCTTCTAGTCCCCAACATTGCCTTCAGTCCCGTAATCTTTTGGCTATCTTGTGCGATAGTGCACCTGCTAGTGGAGGAGTGGAACGGTTCAACTTGGTGTCCAAAACACCCTTAAAGTCCCCTCCAATCATTAGTTCTCCCCCCCTGCTGTCTAGTAAGGTGGCTCGAGAGATGCTGCATAAAAGGGATCTGGTCTTGGTTAGGGGCATATATACTGCTCAACACTACCGGTGTCCCATGCAGTCTGCCCTCCACTATCACAAATCTATCCTCTTGGTCTACATCAGTGGTTATGACCTCAAATGGGACCCCTGCTCTGATCCACACCAGCGCTCCCTGTGCGAAAGCAGAATACGTGGTAGAAAACACCTGCCCTCTCCATCTGCGCCTAAGCTTATCAGCCTCTTGGGAGGTAAGATGGGTCTTCTGCAATAGTGCTACATGCACTCCCCTCCTTTTCAAGTATGACAGGATTCTGTGTCTTTGGGTCAGTGACTCATCCCCGTATGTTCCAAGTTAGTAAATTATAGGCTGCCATATCATAGTAGCTACATCAGAGTGGATTGCCCACCCTTTCCATGACTTCCATCCCCAGCCCCTGCACCCCACATCCCCCGTCATCGATATCATTTCCGGATAAGTGAGTCTCAACCCCTTGCGCAAAACCAAAATACACAACTGCAAACCCCAACGCCCCCTCCCCAGGACACCTCTCAAACCGTAGGTCGCCCAAAGAACAGTGCAAAGGCTTAACCAAAACAACAAGTCAGTCAGTGTTCTCGCCATTCTCCACTCGGTGGCCGAGAAACCAAAAGGGGGGGTTCCATGGCCATCAGGGCGTCATACTCAAGTCACCATCCTCACCTCAGGGTCAGAGCATTAAAGTTAGTTTCAACCCAGTTCATCTGCGGTTTGAGGGGTCACCCTAGGAGCTCCATCCAAATTGCAGGAGCCTGCCACCAAGGAAACAGAGGCACTGTCCAAGTCCCCTTCACAAGCCTCCGCCGAAGAGTTCGCTCCCCGCATGGACGCCGCTGCCTCCAATGCCTCTTTCCTTGCAGATTCCTTCTGGGCCAGAGTCGGTTCCATATGCAAACGATACCTGTTTCGCTGTCTTCTTGGACCTCTGCGACCCCGGCGTCCCGCGTGGTCCGTTTTGGTGAGGCAGCCCCCTCCGGTCCCACGTGCCTCCAGCCACTCCCAAGCCTCATCCGGAGTCTGTAAGAATACGGTCTGGTCCTCGGATATCATTCTGGCCGGAAACAGAAGGGAATACTGTATCCCTTCCTCCCGAAGTGCCCTCTTCACCGCCAAAAAGGAAGCCCGCTTATTCTGCACCTCGATTGTGAAGTCCGGAAACAAATTCACCACTCTGTTGGCAAGCTTGAAGGGTTCAGTCTCTCTGGCTCTTTGCATTAGCATGTCCCTATCCTTATAGTGCAGAAATTTAGCCACTACCACTCGAGGTGGTCTCTCCGGTGCCAGAGGTCTTGAGGGCACCCGATGCGCCCGCTCTAGTGTGAAGAAAGGAGTAAGTTGCTCCGAAGCAACATCTGTACGCAGCCATCCCTCCAAAATGGACACCATGTCCGTGCCCTCCACGCCTTCCGGAAGACCAACAATTCTTACATTGTTCCTGTAGCTCCGGCCTTCCGCCTCCTCGACTCTGCGCTCCAGGCGCTGGACCCGGTCTGTCAGCTGCAGAACGGTGGCTACGAGTTCCCCCTGCCTTGGCAAAAGCTCTGCCAGCGCAGTCTTTGTCTCCCGGACCCTATCAGCCAGTTTTTGGTGGTCTGCCCTCAACAGGCCCACCTCCACTGCCCCTTGGCCGATGTCATGCTGGAGTGTCATTTAGGTATCCTCTATTGCCCCAGGAACCTTATCCAGGGTGGCCTGCACCAGGGGCTGTGCGGGACCCACCATGATCCCTTGATTTAGTTTGCCTGCGTGTTTGCAGGCTTGCGCCTTACCCTTACTCCTGCCTCTGGAGGTCATCCGAGTTGCGGGGCGGTTCACCAAAAGTTCACACGGCCTGGATCCACACCCCTCTGAGAGTCAAGTGCTACCACCAGCAGCAGTACTCCCCACTTTGATCTTTACCTCTGTTGCTTTCAATGGGCCAGCAGGCAGCAATGGGCGTGGATAATCAGCTTAACATGCTCTCTTCAAGATGTTGGTATGCCCAAAGAATGTTAACAGAGCTTTCCAATCCAGGCCTAACCCTTTTCCAGCCCTTCAGTCATTGACAGATATAGGTTTAAATGTGTGATGACAGACTGTACTTTTCAGATGTAAATTAGTCCTTCATGCATCACAATGGAGGCCAAAAGAAACACCTAAAGGAAACACATAAGTAGGCAATAGAAATGTGAAAATAAAACACTCATGTAGGCTGATCCAAGATGTGACTGCCAATGTATCAAGCCAATGGCCAAAGGGTTTCTAAGCAAAATATGCCAATGGCTGAAAGAGGCTGAACCAAACCAACTAAGAGTATGCAAATAATTAAATATGCTTGAATGGTGCAGCTGCCATTAAAAGCCAAACATTAAAACAATAGACTGGAACATGACCCAGAGTAACTATGAGTAGCTTAGTTTAACCCAAGCACTCCACCCTTCACTTTTTGTGTTTAACTCATCACGGAATATTCCACTGTCTAGGTTAAAGCTAATACATTTAGTTCCATAACATTTGTTTTTCCTTACTGTAATTATGAACCCTTTCTTATTTTTGTGTAGTAAATATTATTTTTTGTGTCAACATTCATAAATCTATTCTTTAACATTTTAAATTTAATTTAAATTATTTAATTAATGTGTTTTCCTTATCTTAATTTATGCTAAAATTATACTTAATTCATTGTTTACCTTAATTGATGATATTTAAATCGCTAACATTAACTCTAATTTTAAATTCATTTTATTTGATAAAAGTAACATTATAATTAGGTGTGATGAAAATATCAGTCTTTGTTTTAAAAAAAACTTTAAAAAGTAACTGAAAAAACAGAGGTTAAAGTAATGCTATAGTTAGGTGAATACGTCATTGATGACATACACAGAACGTCACCAGTTATAGTTAGCAGAGCTAGCTACAACTTGTATCCCTGCCAGCCACTACTTATGATCATGCATATTACATAATCCATGACATCATTTATGACTTCGCTGATGGCAGATCAATAGTCTTCTCCCAGTTGAAGGGAGCTTTTTCAAAGCCTGCTGGGAGTAGCATTTGTGTTCGCTTCCAAGTGACGGAAGATTAAAAAATGCTCCCGCCAAGTGGTAGCAAACGCATATTTCCCTGCCCGCACCTGGGTGGGCTCTCTGGGACATAACTAGTGAGCTGGCAACGGGGGATGGGGACCCCAGGCCATTGAAAACTTGAGGAGGGGAGGGCCGTGTGGCGCCCTCCCCTTAAATTGTAAATAGAGGACCAGGGGGATGGGATCCACAGGTCCTTTTAAAGGCTTGAGGCAGCTCCCTTCCTCTTTATGTAACATGTTGGCCCTGGCTCGAGGATACAAGTTATCAGGAATCAGAACAGAGAGGTACTGTTTATATAGCTGTAGAAATCATAGCAATGTGGGGTTATAAACTACAAAGCTGGGGAAAATATGCTGCATGTGGAAATTCAAATGATTTATGAAAAAATAAATTGCCATCAAATACAATTATAAATAACCTTACATCGGCCATACAAAAGCTTGTAGTAACACACTTGACTGATATTGCTTCAAACAAATTTAAATATATCATAAAAATTGAGGATGGAAGTTTAAATGAAGATTTGAACTACTGTACAACTGTAATGACATACAATATTATACACTCAAAGCAGATACAGCCCTATTTATTTTAGGCGATTATACTTTATGTTGATGTTACTTAAACTTGAGGTCTAGAGGATTATCTTTATGATGTGACAATGGGATGTGATATGGATTAAGGCGAGTGTAATGCCTATGTCCTATTTGTCATAACAGAAGAAATAACACATGGAAAAAATAATGTCCCTATGCTGTCCAGATAAGAAAATGTCTCTTTTTGACGTAGTCACCCCCATTTTTATGGGTTTCGCCTGCACAGTGCTTGTGCTTGTGAAATCTATTATTAATATATATCTTAAAAAGGGTTTACACACTGCCCCCTTGCTTTTCATTGGTTCCAGTGTTTGCCAATTACTTTTCCTCCATTTCTATTGGCTTTAGCATACTATTTCCTGTTCTCCCTTGTGTGTTTTATTTTATCAGTGTCCCGATGCCCAACTACTGTTTACAACCAATTCTGGGGAACTTTTTTAATGTTTTGGCTGCACAGCGCTTGCACTGTGCTTGTTTACCTAATCTCCCCCTGGCTGCATGCAAGCATGCTTGTCGGCAACGTTATTTTTTTGTTTGTCCAATGCCGGCACGCCATCTGCACTACCGCCCCTGAACGCACTCAGCCAACGTCTGTGAATCATATCCCCTCTGTGTACTATTTTATTTTATTTTCACTTTTTATGTTGTTAGTGCTTTTTTAGTACCGCTCAGTTCTTCGCCCTCAAGACTGAGTAGGTTTTCATATTTCGCCACAGCAGGGAGATTCCGTTCAGTGGCCACAATCCATTATCCAGCTTAAACCATGTGGTTGTGCACAATAAGTACTTTGCAACTCTTAAGTAAAGGTGGTTGCAGTAATCTAATCTTGTTGTGACAAGTGAATGAGTTACAGGTTCCCTTTCAGTTAATTGCAGGAATTCAACAAACATTTTCAAGGATTTAAGCAATGCAAACCACATGCCAGACCCTGCCAAAATTTGAGGGCGAAAACATAGATCCCCATCAGACTTAGGGGGTCATTCTGACCCTGACGGGCGGCGGAGGCCGCCCGCCAGAGTTCCCCCCTCCGAAATACCGTTCCGCGGTCGAAAGACCGCGGAGGGTATTCTAAGTTTTTCCCTGGGCTGGCGGGCGGTCGCCAAAAGACCGCCCGCCAGCCCAGGAAAAAACTCCCTTCCCACGAGGATGCCGGCTCGTAATCGAGCCGGCGGAGTGGGAAGGTGCGACGGGTGCTGTTGCACCCGTCGCGTATTTCACTGTCTGCCAAGCAGACAGTGAAATACTCGTAGGGGCCCTCTTACGGGGGCCCCTGCAGTGCCCATGCCAGTGGCATGGGCACTGCAGGGGCCCCCAGGGGCCCCGCGACCCCCCCTACCGCCATCCGGTTCCCGGCGGGCAGACCGCCGGGAACTGGATGGCGGTAGGGGGGGTCGGAATCCCTAGCTGCGCCGCCTTGGAGGATTCAAAAGGGCGGCGGTACACTGGCGGGAGACCGCCAGTGTTGCCGGTCTGACCGCGGCTTTACCGCCGCGGTCAGAATGCCCTGCGGGGCACCGCCGGCCTGTCGGCCCTGGCCCCGGCGGTCTAAGACCACCGGGGTCAGAATGACCCCCTTAATTCCTACGTCCCAAGCTACCTCCGCAGGAGGAGAGGGAGTGTATAGATCTTTGGGCCACCAATCACGAGTTCAAACATGTTGATCCTCCCAAATAAAATGATTTCCATCTTTTCTGTAGTGCATTTGAGCTCGTTATTTTTCATCCAGTGGATGATCTGTATAAGCAGTTTTAAAAGTTAAGTTCAGAACCAGAGGAATTCTTACCAAGCAAGAGAATTATCTGAATATCATCTGCATAGGATGTGGCTGAGATGCCAAAGGATTCAATTAGAACCATCAGAGGGGATAAATAAATGTTAAATAAAGTGGGACTAGGTGAGAATCCTTATGGGACACCACATTTTAGCAGCTTTTCCCCTGAGGTGAAAGGTCCTAAAGAGACCACCTGTTTCCTGTTTGTGAGAAAAGAGTAAAACCACTGATAGGTCGTAGAGGATCAGTACTGCATTCTGACCTGTGTCCAGCATAACATTTTTGAGTTTCTGAAACCTCCCAAAGGACAGACTCTGTGCAATATTTAGGTTTAAATCTAGATTGAAAATGTTGCAGGACATTAAGGGTGTGATTCTAACCCTGGTGGTCGGTGATAAAGCGGCGGCCAACCCGCCAACAGGCCGGCGGTCCAAAAAATGGAATTCTGACCCTGGCGGGAACCGCCAACACAGCGCGCCACATTAACACTCCGACCGCCACGGCGGGACCGACAAACAGCGCGGCGGTCACCGCCAACAGCCAGGCGGCAGACAATGTTCCGCCCACACTATCATGACCGGCCAATCCGCCACCTTTTCCGGGGCGGGAGCACCGCCGATAAAAACACGGCGGAAACAGACTACGAACGGGAAAACGCGCACCTCTACGCACTCCACGAGGAAGGAGGACAGCATGGAACCAGAATTAAACATCCTACCTGCTCTCGTCTACCTGCTCATCTACCACGAGTACGAACGCCGGCGCAGACGACAACGGTGAGTACTGCACCTACGACACAGGGGAGGACGAAAGGTCACGTGCACACACATACGCGATACACCCACCCCCCCAAACCATGTACACACCAAGTCACAGTGAAACCACCCAAACCCCCGTAAAGAAAACAAGGACATAATTAAATAGTGACTCGAAATTTATGGGGAAAAAAAACCACTGATAACGTCACGGTCAAATAGCTATAACAACTCAAAAATCCAAATTCAATATCCAGTGCATATGAAAAACCGAGGCAATAAGTCCTGCACAACTAACGAGATTCAAAGTGTCCGTGGGCCAAAGTGTAGCAACACAAGGGCAAAGCCCACACAGGAGACCTGAGTCCTTTGGAGAGAACACTGCAGGGGCATCTGATGAAAAAACTACAGGCACCTCAGGGGGAAGGGAAGAGGGGGGGCACCACAGCCACATGATTCCACGACGCCAGATCCACGAAGGGGCCACCATGCCCACTCGGCCATCCTGGGGAGTGCAAAGCCACAGTCTCTCAAGTCTCTACAGTGGGTGGCTTGCCCACTGATCAATCCTGGGGAGTGCAAAGCCACAGTCTCACAAATCTCTACAGTGGGTGGCTTGCCCACTGATCAATCCTGGGGAGTGCAAAGCCACAGTCCATCAGGTGGATTACAGTGTCCACTGGTCAAGGAGGAGGCATGGTGGGCACAGTGAAGCGTTAACAGTGCTTGACAGGAAGGGCCCAGCGGAGCGGTGCTTGAGATAAAGGGCCCAGCGGAGCGGTGCTTGAGATGGCGGGGCCCAGCGGAGCGGTGCTTGACAGGAAGGGCCCAGCGGAGCGGTGCTTGAGATGGCGGGGCCCAGCGGAGCGGTGCTTGACAGGAAGGGCCCAGCGGAGCGGTGCTTGAGATGAAGGGCCCAGCGAAGCGGTGCTTGAGACGGCGGTGCCCAGCGGAGCGGTGCTTGAGACGGCGGGGCCCAGCGGAGCGGTGCTTGACAGGAAGGGCCCAGCGGAGCGGTGCTTGACAGGAAGGGCCCAGCGGAGCGGTGCTTGAGATGGCGGCGCCCAGCGGAGCGGTGCTTGACAGGAAGGGCCCAGCGGAGCGGTGCTTGAGATGAAGGGCCCAGCGGAGCGGTGCTTGAGATGAAGGGCCCAGCGGAGCGGTGCTTGGGATGAAGGGCCCAGCGGAGCGGTGCTTGAGATGGCGGGGCCCAGCGGAGCGGTGCTTGACAGGAAGGGCCCAGCGGAGCGGTGCTTGAGACGGCGGTGCCCAGCGGAGCGGTGCTTGAGACGGCGGTGCCCAGCGGAGCGGTGCTTGGGATGAAGGGCCCAGCGGAGCGGTGCTTGAGATGGCGGGGCCCTCTTCAGCGGTGCTCTTCTGCACGGCGGGGCCCTCTTCAGCGGTGCTCTTCTGCACGGCGGGGCCCTCTTCAGCAGTGCTCTTCTGCACGGCGGGGCCCTGTTCAGTGGGGCTCTTCTGCCCGGCGGGGCCCTGTTCAGCGGTGCTCTTCTGCACGGCGGGGCCCTGTTCAGCGGTGCTCTTCTGCACGGCGGGCCCTCTTCAGCGGTGCTCTTCTGCACGGCGGGGCCCTGTTCAGCGGTGCTCTTCTGCACGGCGGGGCCCTGTTCAGCGGTGCTCTTCTGCACGGCGGGGCCCTCTTCAGCGGTGCTCTTCTGCACGGCGGGGCCCTCTTCTGCGGTGCTCTTCTGCACGGCGGGGCCCTGTTCAGCGGTGCTCTTCTGCACGGCGGGGCCATGTTCAGCGGTGCTCTTCTGCACGGCGGGGCCCTGTTCAGCGGTGCTCTTCTGCACGGCGGGGCCCTGTTCAGCGGTGCTCTTCTGCACGGCGGGGCCCTCTTCAGCGGTACTCTTCTGCACGGCGGGGCCCTGTTCAGCGGTGCTCTTCTGCCCGACGGGGCCCTGTTCAGCGGTGCTCTTCTGCACGGCGGGGCCCTCTTCAGCGGTGCTCTTCTGCCCGGCGGGGCCCTGTTCAGCGGTGCTCTTCTGCACGGCGGGGCCCTGTTCAGCGGTGCTCTTCTGCCCGGCGGGGCCCTGTTCAGCGGTGCTCTTCTGCACGGCGGGGCCCTGTTCAGCGGTGCTCTTCTGCCCGGCGGGGCCCTGTTCAGCGGTGCTCTTCTGCACGGCGGGGCCCTCTTCAGCGGTGCTCTTCTGCACGGCGGGGCCCTCTTCAGCGGTGCTCTTCTGCACGGCGGGGCCCTCTTTAGCGGTGCTCTTCTGCACGGCGGGGCCCTGTTCAGCGGTGCTCTTCTGCACGGCGGGGCTCTGTTCAGCGGTGCTCTTCTGCCCGGCGGGGCCCTGTTCAGCGGTGCTCTTCTGCACGGCGGGGCCCTGTTCAGCGGTGCTCGTCCAGTAGGTCAAGGGAGCCAGACCTGGCCTGGACTCCCTGCTCACTCGCCCTCCGACCGCGCTGTTGCTGGACCCTTCGGTGACGGAGTCCTGGGCCCTTTGGTGTCTTTCCTAACACCCGGGATGGGGCTTGTGGGCCCCTCCTGCTCCGTGCTCCTGCTGGCTGTCTTTTCCGCCCTGCTGCCCTTTCGCTCCTCAGATGGGGCTCTCGGGCCCTTGCCTCCCCTAGCTGTTGTGGCTGGTGAAGTGGGCGAACTTGGCTCCTTGGGGGCAGCCGTGTCAGTCCTCTCACGGCGGCCCTTCAGCTTCCTGGTCTTCTTGCCTGGTGGGGGGCTGGCTGTCCCCTTGCTGCTGATTGAGGTGTCACTGCTGGCAAAGGGTGGGCTCCAGAACCCATGCACCACAGTGACACTCGAAGCTGGGCTGGTGGTGGCTGAGGTGCTCTTGGGACTCTTTGCAGATGGAGGGAAAGAGGTCAAGATTAGCAAGGAAAACTTTCTTAGGACCAAGGTAAAAGGTAGGAGAAGTGGAGATGGAAGTGGAGGGAGAGGATGTGGTTGTAGGAGAGTCAGGTGTGCTGTCTTTGGGTGCAGGTGCATGTGCTGGAGGCTGTCGTGAGGTGGATGGCTGTTGGGTGGGTGTCTGCCTGCATTTGTGTGTCTTGGAAGAGGGGGTGACAGACACAGTGGGAGAGGACACAGGGGACGTGTAAATGGTAGTGGGGGTGGTGACTGCATGTGTGCGGACTGGACTGGAGGGTGTGCTGGTGATGGAAGCACTGGCTGATGGTGGTGTGCATGCAGGTGTGAGTGTAGACGTCACAGGGAGGGAGGAGGGAGACGAGGAGGAGCGGGACACAGAGGTGGTAGTGACTGTTGGAATATCTGCATCTGGGTGTTGCTTGCGTGAATGCTTGTGGGTTCTGTGGTGCTTGTGTCTGGATGAGCTGCCCTTGGGTGTTGAGGTGTGTGCAGGCTGGTCTGATGGTGTGGATGGGATAGCCTGAGGAACAGGAGACAGAGACAGGCTGGAGGCAGTCAGACGAGGGAGGCTGGAAACAGGGACAATGGCTGCCGTCAGTGCTGAGGCCAGAGCATTGAACGATCGTTGATGGGCAGCCTGACCCGAATGAATGCCCTCCAGGTAGGCATTGCTCCGATGCACCTCCCTTTCTACCCCCTGGATGGCATTCAAAAGGGTAGTCTGCCCAACAATGAGTGTCCTGAGGAGATCAATGACCTCCTCACTGAGGGCAGCAGGGGTAACAGGGGCAGGGGCTGAGGTGCCTGGGGCGAAGGAGACGCCTGCCTTCCTGGGCGAGCGGGCACGGAGCGTAGGCTGAGGGGCTGCTGGGAGGGCGGGGCTGGTGCGCTGGGTGGCGGCTGTACCTGTAGAGGCGGGGGGCCCGGATGTTGCCGCCACCGCTAGGGAGCTCCCATCCGAGGACGTATCGCTGTCGCTGGTGTCACCACCGGTCCCCGTTGTGGTGCTCCCCTCGCTCTCCGTCTCACTGGTGCCCTCGGTGTCTGTTCCTGGTCCCACCGGGGCCTTGTGACTTGCAGCTCCCTCGTGCTCCGATTCCAATTCTCCTCCGCCTGATGATGCTAATGCACAGATGCACAAGAAGACGAAGAAGAAGGGTGGGGGGAGAAAAACGAAGACCAGGTTGAGTGCATGCAATGTCAACACCGTTGGCGGAGACGACAGACACAGGAGCCTCATGCACTAAGCCGCGCATTCGGGGTACACTACTCAGTACTTCTGACTAGGACAACAGGGCTAGAGACGACAAAGGCGCACATGTGTGATGCTGGACCATCGATAGCTGTACTTGTCACCCTACAGAGGTGGGGGCCGGGAGCACAGGGCCATGCCTAAAGGAGAGGACTACACTACAGAAAGCGTCCTGGCCTAATGTCACCCCCAACCCTCCTCCCCCACCCAGACGCCTCCACTGCGCAGAGAGATAGCAGAATGTGCTGATACTCACCCCCTTGTGTCTGCTGTGATGTCCTCAAGCGCCCATCCAAATCAGGGTAGGCCACCGCCAGGATCCGGGACATCAGGGGGGTCAGGGTACGACTGGCACCCCTCCTAGGTTGGGAGGCCATCCCCAGAGGCCATCTCGGCGGTCTTCCTGGTCCCGCGGCGGATGTCCTCCCACCTCTTGCGGCAGTGGGTGCCCCGTCTGACGTGGACCCCCAGGGCCCGGACTTCCTTGGCGATGGCACGCCATATGTCCACTTTCTGATGGGCGCTGACCTATTTGACATGTACAGGGTGGGAAGGAGAAATCATCATATTCCTGCATGTTAGATGCGATTGGCCCCCCCTCCCCAACCTTGCCATATGGCACATGCTCTCATCTGTCGTGCGTTGCACTCCTCATTCGCCCCCCACCCCACCAACTTAGCATCCACCCCACTCCACACAGGCATAGCCCATTCAATGTGCAGCCAGTGTACTTACCTGTTGGTCTGGAGGACCGTAGAGTAACGCATACTGGGGGAGGACCCCGTCCACGAGCTTCTCCAACTCTTCGGAACTGAAGGCGGGGGCCCTTTCCCCAGTCGCAGCAGCCATTGTCACTTCCAGACCGAGGTCACAGCAGCACTTGCAGTATAGGTCCTCTCCTGTGGAAGATCAGGTCTCGAGTGATTAAGCAGATAGAAAATGGCGGTCACGCCCGCGGCGGTGCGTACCGCGGCGGTGCGTACCGCGACCGCCGGCGCACCTCATTATTGCCTCCTGAAACCCATAGGCTTCAATGTTAGCCAATGCGGCTTCGTATAGCGGTCTTCGACCGCCTACCGCCACGGTGTGCCACGCCAGCGCATTGACCTCACATCCCATTGTCCCACTTCACAGGTCAGGCAGCCGCCATTTCAAGGGCCCACATGGCATAATTTGTACTGCGTCACACAGGCCTAGGCCTTGCATTGCCACACATACACGCCTTTCAATACATAGATAATCGTCTGCTATGCATGCAGTGGTGAACGTACCTGTGACTTGCTTGACTCTGTGCTCCATGTTGTCCTTCCTAGGCACCGTCCGCTGGGACTTGCGAGGAGAAGGATGAATCCTCGCGTGTACCGACCGCTGGTGGACCTGTCGACAATGGAAGAACGCCACATCATACTACGATACCGTAGTTTAGGGTGGGTTGTGGTGGTGAGACATTGGCCATACCCCCACCCCAAATAAATGGGGCCAAAGTTGCTCTGCCCCGATCCACACCCTGGGGCGACAAAGTATACGAAATGCCAGGGAATAAAAAAAATAAAAGAAAATAGTGGGGTGGTAGCTACCAACCAGTATGGGCCTGGTTACGCCCCCACCCATACTGAAGGGGCTAACAGTCTTTCAGCTCTCCCCCGCACACTAAAACATCTTATCCCATGGCAAGCAAGAGGACATTTTATTATTTTTTGGTTTTTGTTTTACATTTGGGGCATGAGAGCTTGGTAACTCTAAAAACTGACCCACTTGGAACGGTGAGGGCTGCACCTTTTTTTACTTTGGGGCTGCTGCCATGTAGAAAAATCCACAAGACCTAGACACATCTGAAAACTAAACATCTAGTTGATTCCAGGGTGGTGTGCTTCACATGCACCCCGCACCATTTCCTTACCCACAATGTACTGCAAACCTGCAACTTTTGCTGGGAAGCACACATTTTTCCCACATTTTTGTGATGGAACCTTCCGGAATCTGCAGGAATCCACAAAATTCCTACCACCCAGCACTGTCTCAACTATACCGATAAAATTTCTGCTGCACTTGTCAGCCTAAAAATGATTTTTTTCAAACTGCCCTTTTGGACTCACTTTGGTTCCCCCTCAATTTTGACTTTTTTTGGGCTCTTCCCTGTCACAGGCACTTGGCCCACCTACACAAGTGAGTTATCATTTTTACTGGGAGACTGAGGGGAACGTTGAGTGGTAGGAAATGTAGGAAAAATGAGATTTTTTTAAAACTAAATTTGAGGTTTGCTGAGGATTCTGTGTAAGAAAACATTGGGGGATCCACGCAAGTCACACCTCCCTGGACTCCCTCTTGTGTCTAGTTTTCAGAAATGTCTGGGTTTGGTAGGTTTCCCTAGATGGCTGCGGAGCCCAGCGCCAAAAATGCAGATGCCCCCGCAAAAACAGGTAGTTTTGTATTTGATCATTTTGATGTGTCCAGATAGTGTTTAAGGCATTTCATGTTGCGAGCACAAGGCCTACCCACGCAAGTGAGGTACCATTTTTATCAGGAGACTTGGGGGAACGCTGTGTGGAAGTTTGTGGCTCCTCTCAGATTCCAGAACTTTCTGTCACCGAAATATGAGGAAAAAGTGTTTTTTAGCCAAATTTTGAGGTTTGCAAAGGGTTCTGGGTAACAGAACCTGGTGAGAGCCCCACAAGTCACCCCATCATGGATTCCCCTAGGTCTCTAGTTTAAAAAAATGTACAGGTTTGGTAGGTTTCCCTAGGTGCCGGCTGAGCTACAGGCCAAACTCCACAGGTAGGCACTTTGCAAAATACACCTCTGTTTTCTTTGGGAAAATGTGATGTGTCCACGTTGTGTTTTGGGGCATTTCCTGTTGCAGGTGCTAGGCCTACCCACACAAGTGAGGTGCCATGTTTATCGGGAGACTTGGGGGAACATAGAATAGCAAAACAAGTGTTATTGCCCCTTGTCTTTCTCTACATTTTTTTCCTTCCAAATATAAGACAGTGTGTAAAAAAAGATGTGCAAATAACCACTGTTCCTCAACACCTTATCTTGTGCCCATTTCGGAAATACAAAGGTTTTCTTGATACATATTTTTCACTCTTTATATTTCAGCAAATGATTTGTTGTATACCCGGTATAGAATGAAAACCCACTGCAAGGTGCAGCTCATTTATTGGCTCTGGTTACCTAGGGTTCTTGATGAACCTACAAGCCCTATATATCCCGCAACCAGAGGAGTCCAGCGGACGTAACAGTATATTGCCTTAAAAAATCTGACATTGCAGGAAAAAGTTACAGAGTAAAACGTAGAGAAAAATTTCAGTTTTTTACATCAATTTCAATATTTTTGTATTTCAGTTGTTAGTTTCTGTAGGAAACCCTTGTAGGATCTACACAAATTACCCATTACTGAATTCAGAATTTTGTCTACTTTTCAGAAATGTTTAGGTTTCTGGGATCCAGCATTGGTTTCACACCCATTTCTGTCACTGACTGGAAGTAGGCTGAAAGCACAAAAAATCGTAAAAATGGGTGTGTCCCAGTAAAATGCCAAAATTGTGTTGAAAAATTCAGTTTCAAGTCTGCCTGTTCCTGAAAGATGGGGAGCTGGTGATTTTAGCACTGCAAACCCTTTGTTAATGCCATTTTCAGGGGAAAAAACGCAAGCCTTCTTCTGCAGCCCTTTTTTCCCATTTTTTTGAAAAAATCGAAATGTTCACTGTATTTTGGCTAATTTCTTGGTCTCCTTCAGGAGAACCCACTAAGTCGGGGTACCTCTAGAATCCCTAGGATGTTGGAAAAAAAGGGCGCAAATTTGGCAAGGGTTGCTTATGTGGACAAAAAGTTATGAGGGCCTAAGCGCTCCCTGCCCCAAATAGCCAAAAAAAGGCCTGCCACCTGAGGGGAAAAAGGCCTGGCAACGAAGGGGTTAAATCACCATGCGGGGTAGTATGCTTTGGAGAAAGATGATGTCAGATAGACCAGGAATGCTTGGACAATTGAGGTTAGCGTTACCTGGAACAGGGCCACTTATTTCTAAGTCAAAAACAGTATTACACTTTATGCATGAGACTGAACCTAATAATTTAGAAACATCCAAATCAGTTCTACAGTTATCTTGCTTTGCACCATTCTCCACCAAAGGCCGGGAAAATCTCAAAGTGAAGTAAACTCACCCAGCCCAGCAGAGTAACTGGCGCTGGAAGCAGAAGGGATGTAGACAGGCTTGCCTTTGGTGTGCCTGCTGAGCATGTCTATGCCACCGGTCTCTTAATATGCCCTGTCATCCCCTCAATTCAACCTCACTCATAACAACTAGACCACCAACCTCAGACAATGGCACTAGAAAATGGCAAAAATGGCTGCCGATCAGTATCAACTCACTGAAAACAAACCAGAAGGAGTTAAAAATAATTTAAAATGTGTTAAAACAGCACAAAAGGAATAGTTACTTGATTAGGTGTGATTGACTCCAAGAGCTGAGACAAAAGGATTGTTTGTGAGGAAGTACCTGTTCCCCTGACATGATTATCATCTGGGCAATGCCCAGGAACTTTGAAGGGGTATACCCTGTTACAGGCAGGTGTAGCTAACATCTACGCCTGTCCACTCTATTGTCCTTCTAGTCAGTCAGGCTCTAGTCCCAGTGGGAGAGGAGCTGGCTTAAGAACCGGTTTTGAGTGAACACAGGGGAGTGTTTGCTGATTTAACTGGCCACACCTGTAGGTTAGGCACAGAGTTCTGCACAAGGGAAGAATGTTTCTAACATGTTGGATTTTGGAAGAGAGGGAGACTATGGGATTGTTTGTGGTAGGGCGCACAGGAACAGCTGTAAATGTAGGTAGGGTTACCCCTTAGACCTTTTTTCTATTGGTCAGTGAGGGGCCAGGAGTTACCCTTAGGCTAGTGCCAGGCATAAATGTGGAACCCATGGGTACCCTCTTCAGAACACTACTGGACATCTGGAAGAAGAACTGTACCTGCTATTGTGACGTATGAAGAGACCTGAGGAAATGGACCTACTTCCACCTGTAGCCAGGACAAAGAAGTGAACTCCCAAGGTCAGTTAGCTGAACTCATGTTAAGCTACAGGGTCACAAATGCCTCAAGCAGACCATATTTTCTGAAAAAGCCAGGCTTTTCTGAACCTGACCTTGTTTAGCCCCAATTCAGATCCAGCTTGCAGCTTGCCGTACAGATTCCTCAACAACAAGTTTTTCTCCATAAAAATTTCTAAGTCAGAAATAAACTTTCTACTGGGATGAACCCGGTCCCTGCATCCGAACCATAATCCATTTTGGTGGCCTTAACTTGTGACTTTGACATGGTCTAGCATGACCAGTTGCCCATGGTTGGCACTCTTTTGGGCTATTTTTAACTTTAAAAATCTATATCCATGGGATTTTTGTTCTTTTGTGACATTTTATTCATTAAGATATTCTCTAGTCTTATCGTTTGGAATGGAATATTTAGTGTGTTGTGTTTTCAACTTTTTAACTGTTTTGGTACATTTAAATGAATTTTAAATGGCTTATACATTCACTTAAGCCTGTATTCATTGGGCCATTGCAACCAGGTATGGAGCTCAGGCTTCAATTACTGAAACCTTTACTGGCCTTTACAAGCATAACATTATTACTTGTGGTTGACGACCGCCCTCCCCAACTAATAGTCCACTTTCTCGCAGTCACCATTTTTTATAATTCATGTTTTAAAGAAATAATGTGTGACCATAAAACAGCCAGAGCTGTAACCCTTCTTTGTAACAGATTCATATAGAATTTGTAGTATTTGAAAATGTTATTCTAGATTTGTAACTGTATTCTTTTGTACTTAACCTACTGAAGTATGTTGATCTCTTTACGAAATCTTACCAAACTTTAATTAATAAAATACATGTAGTTGTGCTTATTCTAACTCTTACCCCATAATAGTATTTAATATATTATTGACCTGCATTTATCCCTAGACCTAACCCTAAACGATCTTATGTTTATTTATTTATGAATATTGGCCACATTCCTAACACTCAGTCTAATTGTAATTGTATTGTATTTAATTTTCATTATTTTAATCATTTCAAACCTATGCTTAGCATTGAACTTTTAACATTCACGATTATAATTATTAGAATGTTTAATGCATTAAAAAGTCTTAAATTTCCTTACGGTTACAGCATTCATATTTTTAAATGTTTTGGATTCCAGTAAATAAACTGAAGTCATTTAGACTATGTCAGTAATATCTTTTTTAAATTAAATAAAGCAGCATTATTCGATTACCTTAACTCATCAATAATTTGCCCTTTCTATCCTGAGGCGGAAGCCTCCTATCTGCTCTCCTAATGCATATTTGTTTTATTTAAATGGGTTACCCACAGTTTATTAAAAGTGTTTAATTATTTTATTTAACATGCATTCTTAATTGTATTACATAGATTTGACAATGTACTTGCACATGATGTAGTCTGTTTACCAAATAAATCTTCAACATCAGCCAAACTGGAATTGTTACTAGGCGTATAACTTCAGCAGTAAACATTGTACCTCCAATAAAAACAAAGCTCGAAAGCCTCAAATGAATAAATAGTACTGTGCAGAGTTAGTAGATGTTAAGAAGATACTTAAATTTGTCTGAGAATCTTTGGCATGCACACTAAACTACCAAAAACGGATGCCAAGCCCCCCGAATACCCCCTGCGCTGGGAGGCGGAGGAAGTCAAATATTTGGGGATTTGGATTAGCCAGAACCTTCAGGAGATCTGGAGCCTTAACTTTGGCAGGGATATAATGTGGCTGAGCGAGAAAGTGAAATTATGGGCTTCCCTGCCCCTGTCGCTAACTGGGCGGATTGCGTTGACAAAAATGATAGTGCTACCCAAATTCCTTTATTTATTCGTCAATATACCTATACCGCTTACGTCGCACTTCTTTGCCACTCTGCAGTCCTGCCTGGTGGCGCTGGTGTGGGCAGGTGGACAGGCCAGGGTAGCGTGGGACACGCTGGCACTACCACTGCGACAGGGAGGTCTGGGTGCCCCAGATATGAAACTGTATGCCCTCTGTGCTCAGGCTCAGTTCCTGCATTTTTGGACCCACCCTGTCCCTTTTCAGCCTCACGTGGCAGTGGAACGAGATGTGGTGGCGCCCCTTCCACTTGGTGTGGCGATATGCGCCAAGGCACGGCGCCCTAGAGCGCATGTAGACACAGCTGGGACGCTGCAATGGGTGTGGGAGGAGTTGCGCAGGAGGGCGGGGGTCCCATTGTTGTATGCTCCATCGCTCCCTCTGTTGCATAACCCGATGCTGCCTTGTGTGGCTGATGGGATAGCCGGTCACCTAATTGACAAGCTGCATCTTCGCACCTTTGCGGACCTCTTTCCCAATGGCAAGTTCATGCCTCCCCCGGCGCCGGAGGAGGGGGGTGCGGTGCCTTTTTCCGAATTATTTTTGTACCATAAACTACGTGCGGCGTGCCGGGCACTATCCAGAGAGTTCCCTGACGCACCGCCAGTCTTTACAGCTTTAGAGGCGGTGGTGGGCTCCCCGTCTCCCCGTAAGCTGGTAACTCGTATTTATCGCCATATGCAAAACATGGCACCGGGGGTGGCGCCTAAATCTATGCTGTATTGGAACGAGGAGCTCCAACCTGAGATATCTGAGGAACAGTGGGAGTTCTGCTGTGGGCAGCTTACTGAGCTTTCGCCAAACTACAAGTTGCGTTTAATACATTTTAAATACCTGCATAGGTTCTACAGAACCCCCATCAGCCTGAAAAGAATGGGGCTTAGAGAGACGGATGAATGTTGGCGATGTGGGTCGGCCTCGGCCTCTTTTCTACATATAGCATGGTCCTGCCCGAGGTTGGAGGGTTATTGGTCTCAGGTTTTTGTACTGGTAAACCAGATTGTGAGCCGCTCGGACGTCCCTTCCCCTCTGCTTGGGCTACTAGGATATGTCAGAGACACTCCGCCACCATCGCGCAAGCTGCATGCATTGCTTCTACTGTTTGCTAAGCGACGGGTGGTGATCCACTGGGGTAGACGGAGGGTACCCGCGGTGAGGGACTGGCTGGCGGATGTAACTTATGGGCACACGCAGCTAACCACGTTCTGGGAGTTACTGCCGGCTGCATCCAGGCCCCGAGACATCTGGGATCCGTTTGTGAGTTGGGCTCGGGAACATCAGAGCAGGGAATCAGAAGGAGATATTTTGAGTGAATGTTCCCTGGGAGGTGGGTGGCGGTAGGGGTACGTCGCACTCTTCTCCTCTCACATCACGGAGGCAATGCCTGTAACACTGGCATGACCCTGATCGCTGCCCCTGTCTTCCTCCACGGCTGCCCTCTCTATGCACTAAGGCAGAGTGTTGTGGCCCTCTGAGCTCCTGTATCCAGTCTAGTGGCTTGTAATTCCTATTGATATGGACATGATGACTATTGCAATATGTTCCTTTCTGTATGACACCTAATAGCATACTGTATGTAACACACTAATGATGTTGACTGGCAGGTTTGTTGGTTGTATTTTTTTGTATCGCAAAATGTTTAATAAAAAAAAAAATAAAAAAATAAAAAACGGATGCCAAGCCCAATGTTCATAAGGATCAAATCTACAAGGCCAGAAAACTAACATTTTGCTACAAGGGTTAGGTTTGCTCCTAACTTCACCAAGAAAGTATTATCCATTCATTATGCCAACTGTCATATAGATAATAAAGCATCCCTTAGTCATTCTGTTCAAATATGTACCTCTCTGTGAGATTACTTTGACAATTAGACTGATTACATCAAGACTGCTATTGAGTTACCAAAGCTACAAAATAACCCGGTGAAAACAGTCCCTCTTTCTAACACCAGTTCCAGCAATTAGTGCATTGGCCAAATCTTGTTTGGTGAATTTAAATCAGTAAGCACAAGTCTCCAGTAAGAAGATACAGGGAGTGCAGAATTATTAGGCAAATGAGTATTTTGACCACATCATCCTCTTTATGCATGTTGTCTTACTCCAAGCTGTATAGGCTCGAAAGCCTACTACCAATTAAGCATATTAGGTGATGTGCATCTCTGTAATGAGAAGGGGTGTGGTCTAATGACATCAACACCCTATATCAGGTGTGCATAATTATTAGGCAACTTCCTTTCCTTTGGCAAAATGGGTCAAAAGAAGGACTTGACAGGCTCAGAAAAGTCAAAAATAGTGAGATATCTTGCAGAGGGATGCAGCACTCTTAAAATTGCAAAGCTTCTGAAGCGTGATCATCGAACAATCAAGCGTTTCATTCAAAATAGTCAACAGGGTCGCAAGAAGCGTGTGGAAAAACCAAGGCGCAAAATAACTGCCCATGAACTGAGAAAAGTCAAGCGTGCAGCTGCCACGATGCCACTTGTCACCAGTTTGGCCATATTTCAGAGCTGCAACATCACTTGAGTGCCCAAAAGCACAAGGTGTGCAATACTCAGAGACATGGCCAAGGTAAGAAAGGCTGAAAGACGACCACCACTGAACAAGACACACAAGCTGAAACGTCAAGACTGGGCCAAGAAATATCTCAAGACTGATTTTTCTAAGGTTTTATGGACTGATGAAATGAGAGTGAGTCTTGATGGGCCAGATGGATGGGCCCGTGGCTGGATTGGTAAAGGGCAGAGAGCTCCAGTCCGACTCAGACGCCAACAAGGTGGAGGTGGAGTACTGGTTTGGGCTGGTATCATCAAAGATGAGCTTGTGGGGCCTTTTCGGGTTGAGGATGGAGTCAAGCTCAACTCCCAGTCCTACTGCCAGTTCCTGGAAGACACCTTCTTCAAGCAGTGGTACAGGAAGAAGTCTGCATCCGTCAAGAAAAACATGATTTTCATGCAGGACAATGCTCCATCACACGCGTCCAAGTACTCCACAGCGTGGCTGGCAAGAAAGGGTATAAAAGAAGGAAATCTAATGACATGGCCTCCTTGTTCACCTGATCTGAACCCCATTGAGAACCTGTGGTCCATCATCAAATGTGAGATTTACAAGGAGGGAAAACAGTACACCTCTCTGAACAGTGTCTGGGAGGCTGTGGTTGCTGCTGCACGCAATGTTGATGGTGAACAGATCAAAACACTGACAGAATCCATGGATGGCAGGTTTTTGAGTGTCCTTGCAAATAAAGGTGGCTATATTGGTCACTGATTTGTTTTTGGTATGTTTTTGAATGTCAGAAATTTATATTTGTGAATGTTGAGATGTTATATTGGTTTCACTGATAATAATAAATAATTGAAATGGGTATATATTTTTTTTTGTTAAGTTGCCTAATAATTATGCACAGTGATAGTCACCTGCACACACAGATATCCCCCTAACATAGCTAAAACTAAAAACAAACTAAAAACTACTTCCAAAAATATTCAGCTTTGATATTAATGAGTTTTTTGGGTTCATTGAGAACATGGTTGTTATTCAATAATAAAATTAATCCTCAAAAATACAACTTGCCTAATAATTCTGCACTCCCTGTAGCTCTGCTTATCCTTTACCAGTGAGTGCTTTGGCTCTCCCAACGGTTGCTGGAGGGGAGTATTAAAAGTGGTTATTTACTTCCATTCGTCTGCTTTTATATAAGCTTATTAACAGCTCCTTTGCAAGAGCACAATACTCTTGCAGATATCTCAGTGTTTTTTTAAAGAAGCTCCCCTAGTGACTAATGTCCAACGGCATTGCTTTATTGCAGAACATATCTTGTTTACACTCCAGGTAAAGCTATAACCATCCCACAGTAGAGTTTGTTTAGCTGGTAGAATTTGTTAGCCTTTACTAGCACCAGATGACAATGGTGCCAGTGTGTGCCAACTGCACAGCATTCAGCAGTGTAGACCATAAGATCATATAAATGGTGTTGTCTTAAAGTCAAGTCACCTTTCACACTTTTGTGTATGTAATGTTCTCAGTTACATCACGCCTCATCTTTGAGCACTTTATTGTGTACTTTCTATGTACCTAACAAACTGGCTCAGTCGTGTTTTGCATTTTTTTACACATGTCAACAATATACAAAGCCCAATTTCTGCACACTGAATTTGTTACCGGATTTCATTAGTCTGTGTCCCTCTCACCTCTGGATCAGCAAGAAACAATTGTGACTCCTTATTGATTTGTTTTTAGGTCAACAGAAGGTGGGTATTGTCAGACATGGGCCGAAGATGGAGTTCTGCTGAGAATTTCAGTCTTTCCCTAATCTCTCTGAAAATATAGGGTTTCTGCATAGTTTCCAAGCGAAATAAGGAGTAAAAGGGGAAGAGAAAACAGCACACTTGTTTTTCTGCTGCGTTTCAGGAACACTTGACATGGGTTGATATTTGTAGAGTCTGGTGTGTAGTTGTGATCTCAGATGATGGAGTGAATTCTGAAAAGGTAAAATATGTCATAAGGTCAGTGCAAAGGCAGTGGTGTAAGTTGCAACTTGTAACGTAACTTGAGGGGACACCATGCAAAATACATGGAGGGGTCCCCTCCCAGTGCTTAATTTGTAAATAAAAACGTGCCGGTGCCTAAAGCTCTCCTGTGAAACACAGAACATCAAGGCAGCATAATCCTAAAGCCTTCTCGGGCCTCTTTGATCCATTCACAGCGACTCCCTGCCTTTTCCTCTCACACTTGCAGCCTTCTGCTCTCTCCCTTTGAACGCCTTTTCACATTTTCTCTTGCTCCGCCTCTTCCATATGTGTCTTTTGCTTGCAGTAAATGCCTGATGCAGAAAACTAAGCTCTGGCCCTCAAAAACAAGTACCAGTGCTCCGCACCGGAAACAACAAGCACAAATTAAGCACTGCTCCCTCCGGAGCTCTCACGCCAGGGTACAGTGCTGAGGGGGCCCCTGGAGCTCGGACAACCGCTCCCCACCCCGCTGCACTGCAGGGGTTGTGGGAGGCCTCTGTTACGCCACTGTGCAAAGGAGTTAAAAAATAAAGAGTTGGTGCAGAGGAGAGGGACTCACATACAGTATGTCGCTCAGGACGTCAGGGAGCAGGCAACTGTAACAGATGCTAAGCAAGGTAGAAAAGAAAGAGCAATGACAACCAAGTAGAACCAAGAGGAGGAAAAACAACAAATTTAATAAAATACAAAGTCGAGTGAATTAACTAAAAGAAAGCAGGAAACCATGCAACGAAAAAACTTAGCCAAATAAAGAAAAGAACGTGTACAGTGCTACTAAGCACTGATTCTACTAATACTGACCCAGAAGTGAACCTCTGACCCAGAAAGTTTCAAAGACCGAACGGTGGTTTGCAGTTTAGTGCCACTGCTCAGACTTTCACAGCCTCCAGTCATTACCCTGTCTGAACCAAGAGATTCTATGACTAAAACAGTGGTTGAATGGATCATTCCCCTGCGTTGGCCCGGCCTCCCGAAGCCTCGCTGGTCCATGGCCAGGATTCGCAGATGCAGCAGTCGAGAAGCTCGCCTTACCCGTAACTTGTTAAAAGTAATGGATACTTAGCTTATCTTCTCTCTACTTTTTTCGCTCTGTTTTCCTAAGGCTGTATCCTGCAATTTTCGTTGGTGGCTGTTCTTGCTGGTGGCTTTTTGGTCTTTGCTACTCCTATTACTAATTTCTTTACTTGAAACCTGCAGGAGACAAAAGGAGGCAAAAGGTTAGCCAACAGCTCACTGCTCGTTGAAGTTAATAAGGTGTATGGATATAGTTTGATGTTGGACATAGACTCACCATCCTGTGTTATTGTCCCGTGGGCTCTTATTATCCTAAAGAGGCTGCAGGACTTGGGCGGTAGCATCACCTGAATTGTGGGGAACTGAGACCAAACCCACACCAGGTGACAACTGTTGGCCTAATCCATGTTCAGCCAGCTAGCAGCGCCTCATCTCTGCCCAAAGTAGGCCTGGACAGAGCTATGCAGAACTCCGCGTAGTGCTGAAAAAAACTCTGTCACGCTACATGGAGTTCCGCGAGCAGCAGACTCTGGGTAAGTTGCGCTCCATCACACAGAGCACCAGAGGGCACTAATTTCTTTGTGCCACGTGAGTAGATTTTCTAGTCAAGCAACAGCTTCCTCAACGCTAGCGGCAGCTTTCTCATCATGAGCGGTCGCTGTCTATCGTGACTGCTCCCATTCAGAAAACTCACTTGCGCTCGCCAAATTAGCGATTTCTCTCGCTCGCCAACATAATGTTGGCGAGTGCAAGAAAAAACTCCGCTCTGCATCACTTTGCAGAGTTTTTTGGAACTCTGTACTCCGCACAGAGGGGGGAAAACTCTGAGAACTCCGCCAGCGGAGTGGAATTCTTCGCCAACACCTGCCCAAGAGCAGTGATGATTTGTGACGACCGGGCGCAGGACATAACGACTTCTCAGGGAAATCGTGGTGGATCAGATTTCATCCTTTTCTCTCAGTTACTTTAGTCTCATACATGCAAAGACAAACAGAGGCAGGAAATGGTTCAGTAAGGTTTATTGAATCAGTTGCATCTTAGATAAAATGGCATGTACTGCAATAATGAGAATGATGAAGCACGCTAGAAGCAAAATGGTGACAAGGAAAGTAAAACACAGGGAAAGTCCCACCATACGGTCACTATGCACAATATATATGCAATTCCTACCTAAGCTATGTTAGAGCACAGAGGGATAAGCCCTAATCCGCCTTTCAGGATTTTCATCATGCCCCATACCTGAATATGACAGTGGGGAATATGCCTGTTATCTATAGAGACACCATCCCCATGTGGTCTTAGCAAGCAGCTGTAACAAAGTCAAACAGCATGTAGTAGTGGTCTTCTGACTCGAACATCGCCCTAAAGTGTATGCGGCCAGCGGTGAGCTCCTCCGAGCTGGCGGCAGGCCTAAGACCACAGGCCATTTTAAGAAGCAACAAACTGCCAGGCTTTTCGTAGTGGTCGGCTCGCCACAAAAATCCTGGCGGTAAGGCACCTGGCAACAGGAATCTCCACTCCTGTCGCCAGCACACACATCTCCACCTGCCCACACACTTGCAAAGACCCCCCCCACCCATCCACACATTTACAAACACCCCTCCCACCCGTCCACACTAGCAAAGACCCACCACCCATCCACACACTTGCAAACACCCCCACCCGTCCACACACTTGCAAACACCCCTCACCCGTCCACACACTTGCAAACACCCCCACCCGTCAACACACTTGAAAACACCCCCCACATGTCCACACACTTGCAGACACACACCCCACCCGATAGCAAGCTTACATAAAAACACCCCCACCCAACCGCACGCATACAAACTCCCCCACTTGCTCTCACACTGACATAGACGTAACGCCACGCGCTCTCTTACTAACATACAAACATCCCCACTCACTCTCACACAGACATACATGTCCCCCCACTCATCCGCACACCTACATAACGCACTCCTACTCATAGGCACACATTCAGACATGCACCCCCACTCATTCGCACACCTTCATACACACACACCTTCATACACTCATCCACACTCACCCGCACCCCTTCATACACGGACTCCCACTCATCCGCACACCTTCATACATGCACCCCCACTCATCAGCACACTCCCTGAAATACACTCCCACTCGCTCGCATGCACCCATATGAGCACCCATACTCACATGCATCCCAAAACACACACCTACTCACTTGCACCCGACACACATCTCTACCCTCTGCTTCAATTCAGATATACCCACCCTCCACGCACACAAACATACACATACGCACACACATCCATACAGCTACACATACATGTACACACCACACACATGCACACAATACCTCCCCCCCTCCTTTTGGATGGTCCATGTACCTGTCTGGGCGAGGTGGTTGTCCAGGAGGGGATGGGTGTAGGCGTTTCCACCACTAGCACCGCACTGCTGTGCAGGGACTGCTGTGCCATATTACGTTTCGTAATTCGGCGGGCTGGGTCCTTTTGGCGTGGTGGTGCTGGTGGTGGAAACGCCTCTCACTCACTCGTCGGTCAGGCTGACAGTTTCGGATTTCCACCCTTAAATGGGCAGAAATAATTGGGAGATGCCATAATATGGCGGTCTTTGGTCACCCGTGACGATGGCCGTCTTTCCAAAACACAGCCGAAGATGTAATGAGGGCCACAGTGTACCACTTGTGCCGACAATCCTATCTCGCTGCAGCCTTGAGGAAAGCACAGAGTGAAAAGAATATCGTGCTAAAAAATGTAATGCTTTCCTAGGCAAAAGAACAAATACATAAAGAAAATAAAACACAACCACAAATGTGGCAGATTCTAAAATAATAAAATGAAGCAGAATAAAATGGTACTATGCTAAAGGGCACAAGCAGCATCTCTAGTTGCTAAAATAACATGATCAGAGACATCACTAAAATGGCCATAAAACACTGTGACTTTATAACAGTCATGGATGGTGATATACATATTCTACAAAACAAGGAAAAGACAATGATGAATGTTTATTTCCAGTAAAGCACAGTGATTGAGAAATATAAGACAATAATTTCTAAAGACTATTTCTGGCGCTGTTTGGAACATTACTCAATACCTTCTCATGTGAATTTTTGTTTTTTTGCAAGGCATTGAGGAAATATGTAATTCTGTTAATTTTTGGTCTGCCTTTGAATATTTGTTCCCTATTAATTAGGAAAATAGTTGGGCTAAAGTGGTGTTATAGCTTTGCTAAGATTCCGAGTCCTTCCTTACTCCATGTTTTGTGTTTGTTTCAATTTCTAGGATTTACACTGTGTTCTTAGAATTCCAGCTACTAGGTTCTAGTGGAAAGGTGGGAAGTGGTAGGTAATAACATACGCTCCAAATTTATTTTTTATCTATGTTTATGTACATGCCTTAGAGGTAAAGGTACTCAAACTTAAATTATTGTAGACACATGAAAGCTCTAGAAAACTGAAGGAATCTGCATTGAGGAGAACTAATGCTCTCTCCTTAAGGAACCAGAGGGCGTCATCCTGTGTCTGTTTTTTTCCATTTGCCCTTTCAGCTGGGTACTGTTGCCAACTGGAGTTGTATTCATTCTCCAGTTGTTGCAAGGATCTGGTGGCATAGGGAATCAGCTTCTGGCATTTATGTCTTGCTCCCACAAGATTATGCAGTCAAAAAACAGACCTGGTTCTGTGTAGACGTTGGACATATACATTCCTCTAATTTATTTTTCAAAATCTCCTACTTCCCAGTTTAAAAATGTTGGCATGAATGCTGGATGCTGTTGTGATTCTGTTCTACAGGTCTTGCTCATATGTGCATGCTTCTCTGAACACTTTCACACTCTCCTCTGACATGACTCCCTGACAATTATGAAGTCATTTCTTCATCATCTGAGAGACATAGATTAGCCTTCCTGTTGCTCCTGATGCACTAAAGAGTGCTGGTAGCAGCCACTATGATTAATTCCTGCATAGGCTGCTGTAATGGTGTTTATATGTGTTTTTCCTACAATGGAAAGGGACGTCCCGGACACTCCCGGATGGTCACTACCTTCACTTGTCATGGTGGAGATGCCACACTCATAGTCTGACTACACTTACCTGCAGTCAGCATCTCCTAAGTTCTCCTGAGATGTTGTGTGTCAGGCGATGTCTTCCTTTGACCAAGACAATGGGAATGCTAGCTTCTTTTGTTCTATGCATTTCTGTGATGGTGTCAGGGTCTTGAGGGACTGGTGGCGGTCTGAAGGGTTATGGGGAGAGTCAACAGGTTTTGTTACCTGTATTAGAGGTCTCTGAGCTCAGAATTAGAACTTTCCTTGAGAATCCCTTTCCTAAATGGCTGCCTTTAAAGTTAACATCAGTATTGTAGCCATATCCATCATGGCATGTGTATTTCCTTGTGACAGGTTACTTGTTCCTGTTTCCTATTTGGCAGTGTAAAAGGGTAATTAAGCTTCTTCCAACTGTGGCACAAACCAATCAAAGTATTTTTTTTGACAAGCTCATCGTCCCTTTGTGATTTTTGTCTTTTTTTTTTTCTCTGAGTGCAAGTTTGTATGAAAATGTTCTATACATGGTAGAGGGCGTGCACCCCTGCCCTGAGTGCATAACTTTACTCATGTCTAGATCGCCAGTGCTGATTTTTGGTGTCATAGGCAAACACAAATCATGTGTGTGTGCTCCATGACATAGGCCTGTTGCACGGATTGCAGTCCAAAGCCCTACCCTGAAGTGGTGAGAGGCTACTGTCTTACCCAGGAGCCAAGCAGCACGAGCACAGTGGTAGCAGCTAACGTGTAGTGATCACCAGAAGTGAACAGGTCCTTTTTACATGTCAGTGGAATGAAGCATATGGGCTCATTCATTTTAAAGTTCAACTGCTGAGTTCGTAACTCACCCTTGGCCTACGTCGGTTTGGTGTATAGTGCTGCACAGCACGTGTGGTGTACCTTTGCTGTGTGTATGTGTACTAGTGAGTGGTACAATACAAGGATAATACAGCACGGTGCAGGGCATACATTGTGGGTGCATTTTCTGGATGTATGCGTGCCTGTGAGTGGTAGAAAACATGAAGGATGGAGTGCTGTGGAGTGCGTGCAGGGTAAATGCATGTGCTAGGTTATTGTGTACCTGTGAATGGTACAGCACATGAAGGATACAGTGCTGTGCGGTGCATGCATTTTATATGTATGTGCTAGATGTATGAGTGCCTATGAGTGGTACAGTACATGGAGGATACAGTGTTGAGCAGTGGGTGTAGGTTGTATGCATGCTCCAAGTGCATGTGTGCATGGGGATCATACAATACATGGATGGCCTTGGGTTCCATTTTGGGAGAACCAGGCCTCCATGGTGAAACACAGAGAGGAGGTAGAAAAATTCCCCAGACAGATATGTGTATTGCTGCATTCTTTTAAGCTGGATGGGACACAAACTGGAGAGCCAGGTTCCCCTAATACAACTCTTCAAAGGGTGAGCTTTGTTTCAGTGAGAAGGCACAAGGAAGGGGCTTGGACACATCTCAGGAAGGAGATGGAGCTGATAAGAGAATCATAAAGAGTAAGGCTGGGTGCCCTGGGGTAACGTTTTGATACACATATCACTGTGGCTGACATCCAGGTGTGAATTGTAGTCACTTTTGTGGCCTGTGATGTGGGACTATCAGCTCTGGAGTCACTTCTGCTTTAACAAACTGATTTTCAAGCGGACAAGAGAGCAGAGGAGACAACACTTCAAAAGAAGCAGAACGCAACATAAAACTTCAAAGGCTCAGACTCTAAACCACACTTGGTATCTGGAAATTGACTACAAGAGGGGAGGTTGAGACTCCAAAAATTGTCATCTGCAAAGCAGCCAGACAGGCTGAGTGAGAAGAGGAATCTCTGTACGACTTCTGCCTGTAACCAGGAATGGGGGCCAAAGCTTGCTAGTCTCCCTCCTGGGTGAGGGGACATCACCCAGGGAATCCTAGACCACCTGCCCTGGAGCCTGGAGAACCATCGCCTGCCAGCTTGTCAAGAGCATTATGCCCTATGAGGGAGAGGAAAGTGTTGGAAGGTGTGAGGTCCAGTAAGAAGATCTGTTGAGTGGATTCCCTGTGCAAGATTTGAGGGGACAACTGCTGCACAGATCAGGTCATTGTCCATGTGCAGAAAAAAATCAGCGACCCCTGTATACAAGAGGAGATCCGACATGAGCTGAGCATTGTGCATCATATGCTTATTGGGCCAGAGCCCATCTGTAGTGCGAAAGATGCAACCCCGTGTGTCAGTAGTGGTCCCCATTAGAGGACTGCTGTGCAGTAAGCACCATTGCCCAAGTGCATTAGTGAACCATGACCTCTTATGCAAGGAGGCGGTACCACAAAGGACTTCACCATAGCGATTGGACCACAGCCCATGTACTGTGAGAATACAGTGACCCAGTATGCAAGAGGCCATTACCAGGACCAGTAAGTTGTACAAGCTGATTGGAGTTGTCACCCAGACGACTGAGGCCGCTGTGGAACCTGTGCCCTTGCCCTGCATTTGATGAACGATTCACACCAGGATCTACATATTATCACCACCCTCCATAGAGGGACTAACCAGAGACTTACCTGGTACAGAGAGAGAGATACAAGTATTTGGTACAGCGCAGAAGTAACTCCCAAGGAGTATCTAAGCGCTTTGCTATTCAGGGCAGGGGTACACTTATTAGAATATCCACATCTTGAACAGCTTCTTGAACGTCGCAAATTCAGAACAGGTACGCATGTTCAAGTGGAATGGGGCCAAGTGAGAGAAGGATCTGCCACCATATCTGAACATGCGAATATGTCGACTCTTAATAAGAGCTTTATTTGTGGACGTAAGCAATCTGGCGGGCTGATAGTTTGGACTGCAGATAGGCAGGAAGTGCCTTATTTAATGCCTTATAGGTCAGGCAGCAAAGATTAAAGATTGCTTGTTTTCTGACACGGAGCCAATGCAAGGTCTTTAGAATGGGAGCAGCCGTGGAGCGGAAGGGCAGATTACAAATTAGCTGAGCGGCTGTATTCTGCACGACCTGTAGTTTGGACAGCAAGGAGTCATTCACTGCCACTAACAAGGCATTCTTGTAGTCTAGGTGACTAGTGATAAGCACCTGTACTAAGGTCTTCCTAGAGTTGGACGGGTGCCATGGAAATACCTTCCTTAAAAAGCTGCATTGTGGCAAAGCAGGTGTGTTCACTTGGCTTTTCATAGATAGAGGAGCCATTGAGAATCTATTGTCTTTGTGGAGGCACGGCTGCATGTGCAGACTCTCCAACCACTGAGTGCAACAGGCTTGCGGGCCTATGCAGCTGACTCAACCTGTATCGACTGCTGCAACTTCAGTGCCAGGGGAAGGGGAAGGCTCAGGAACTCGGTCAGTCCAATGTCAGCTCTGTGGAGAGAGGTTAAGACTGATTTTGGGCCTGTCGACACTGGAGGAATTTGCTGCTAATTTGCACTGTGGTGCTGGAACTACTAGTGGGCATACCCTCAATGTTGCCAATAGTGATTGGGGAATAACCATTATTGCTAAAGCAAAGTGAAAGTGGGACAGAGAACAGCCAATCAAACACTAAAGGGGGACTGTGTTGTTGTTTGTGATCATATTTTTCCTTTGTGTGGGTAGCAGCAGAAATAAAATACTTCTCTTTTTATATAAAAGTGAGCATTTGGCTGTACAATGATTTATTACTGCTGTGTGCATTTTTAACTGTGAGCCTGTGTTCACTCTCCTGAATACACACTTTCCCCACCTGCCCCCTCCTGAGGGAGCCTTGGACTGCTCGGACCACATTTACCCTGAGAGTCAAGTGCATAAGGGTTACTTGGTAAAGTTACTCAGAATCCAAAGTAATTCAGGCACTTGTACATCACACAACCTTACTGGTTGGGCCCAATAACCCCCGTTTGTCCTGTGGCCCTCTCAAAGGGGCTCTGAAAGGGGTACTCTCAGTTCTACCTGACACTTTCTCAGCACTGGTGCCTTTCATCCTATAGCTATTTTCTCCGTCAATTCTCCAAGACTCTATCTCTCTTCCTGGATTTTCTGACTAGGAATGTTAGATGTTTGTCTCTTCCCCTGAAGATTTTGTGTGCTTCTAAAGCCTTTTCCTCCATTGCGGGGATTCTACCCAGCAGACAACTGCCATTGATACAGTCGATCTAGTATCAAGCAAAGTGGCTTTTGGAAGGTGTCAGCACAACCTCAGGTCAAAGATGAAGGAATTTCTATTGGGTCCAGTCATTAACTATGCAGGTCTTCCCTAATACCTAATTTTGAAGTTACATTACTTACCAAATATATGCCGATATTTCAACAAATACTAGAAATGGTGACATTATTCCCATCCTTCAATATCTATATTGGCACTGTTTAGACTCTTCGACTCTTGTCTAGAATCCTTGCTTGGATTACCACAATTTCTAAAAAGAAAAACAGGTTTTCAATTCTTGACTAATCATTTAGTCACCCATTTACCAAGAGAGATTATCTGATCAGCTGCCCATTGTATTTTTCATGTCAAGACAACAAACTAAATCAATGATAAAGAGAGGGCCTGCTTCCATTATTGCCAAATCCTGGAATACCACTCCTTAAACCTTGAGGAAAACTCTGCCCCAGCAGCTTTTAGAAAGCTGAAGTCCAGCATATTCCCTTGCTGATCATGCATAGGTGTTATATTGTCAACTCTCTTTTCAGTTTGTTTAGCAGCATGAAGTTACAAATCTAACTAAGATAACATCTATGTAGGAGAGATGTGGGGGGAAATATCATTTTTTTAGAGTTTACTGTACAAAGAATGAACATTTTATTGAAGACAAGGAGGCTAGTATTATGCATAAATCTTGTATTCACTTTTCTGAGCAGGAGCACTTTAAAGTTTCCAGAATCAGGACTGTGGACCTACATCACAATTAATACAACTCTCAAGTCCCCTTAAATCCCTCTGTACACTATTTTATTCCTCTTTTGTTTCTTTTTTACTATAAAGCAATCAATCAATCAATCTAAAAGTTTAAAGAACGCGCTACTCACCCGTGAGGTTCTCAAGGCGCTACTTCTTAAACCCCATTCTGTAAATCTCACTGGTCTGGAAATAGAAACACAAAAAATATATTGTTTCTTCAAACAATTCTTTTCTGTAAAACTCATATTATTATTATTAAATTCTATCTTAATAAACTTCATTTATATTGAACTTTTTAAACAATGTTTTATACCTGCAAAAAAATGAAAAAAAACTCTCCCAAATCGGGATGAGTGTGGTGGGATAACAATAGCCTCCTTGTCTATAATAAGTTATGATTCTTTATACCGTAAACCTTTAAGGGATGACATTTTATGGCAAGGTAGGAGGCTAGCATTGTGCATGTTGAAAGTTTCTCAAACATAGAGTGAGACATGCTCTATAGGTCTAAAATAACCATTTACAAAAGTATCTCCATTTGACTATTCATCTGCATTTACTATATCTTCCAATCTCCCTCCACATATAAATGACTTACTTGCCATAGCACCCCTGACGGAGTGTGCCTTACACTCTTCCCAATTAATACCTGCCTCCTTCATTACAGACTTAAGCCACCTCGCACTGGTTGCACTTGTGACTCCTTTTAATGGCTGAACATTAGAAATCAATAAATGATCCTCTCCTGCACATGGCTTTTCTAGTATCCTTGATTTGTATTTCTTTATACATCTTACCAGTGCCTAATTTGTGCTTGTTGTTTCCGATGCTGAGCACCGGCACTCATTTTTTAGGGCTGGCGCTTGTTTTTCTACCTTAAGCATTTACTGCAAGCAAAAGACACACATGGGAACGATGGAGGAAGAGAAAAACGAAAAAGTGTCACAATGGGAGAAAGCAGAAAGCTGCAGGAATGAGCTCAAGGGGCCAGGAGCGGCTTTAAATGGATTGAAGAGGTCCAAGATGGATTCAGGACTACGCTGCCTCAGTATTCCATGCTCGCACATTTAATTGCAGTGGCCGCGTGTTTAATAGGAGGGCTTGGGCACCGGCACCTTTTTATTTACAAATTAAGCACTGCATCTTACTATACACATCTATGGAGATCTATCTAGATGTAAATAAAACACAAAAGCCGTCATAGTTTTTGCTCTCTTTCATATTTTAAATAACACACCTGTTGGTTTAAAGAATCTAGAAAGCTCTAATGCCTGTACATCTGACACTCTTTTAAAATAAATCAAACACAATAAAGATGCAGATTTTCACATAGATTATTTTATACCTAAGTATTTGTTACTAGGCCATTGAAGAAACAATCTCAAAACCAAATCCACATCCCAAAGTGTTTGATACCTTGGTTTCAGAGGTCTTTTGAACCTTATTCCTATCATTACTCTACAAATCAATGGACTCCTACCTATAGATACTCCTTGGAGTAAAGAATGCCCTGCTGCCACATCCAATCTATAACAACTGACTGTTCATTATGATACACCTTTATCAAACAACTCTGCTATAAAATTCACCACCTCTGTTTTATCTGCCTCTATGGGATGCAAACTCCTTTCTAAGCACCAGTGTAACCAAACTCTCTGTCCACTACTATACCTTCTCGCAGTTCCTGCAGCCTAGGATTCATTAAGCAACCCTGAAGCTGCTGCTGAAAGGCCTGTGAATTTGTCTGAATCCCTGAAATCTTGAAATCTTCCAAACTAGAAGGTTGAACAAACCTGCCTGTATTAGAGGATGCTTTCCTTCTTTTGTTCTCCTTAAGAGTCCCTTGCAAGAAATGATCAGATATAATATCTTCATAGCCATCTGCAACACTATTCAGAACCAGGGCTGAGATTTCCAAAATGGAATTACTACCACTGTCTAACATATCTGTTTCCTGCACTGCAACAACACTCTCTGAATCAATGAAAAAGCTGGAAATGCATATCCCCTCATCCATGTCCAATACTGCATGAACGCGTACACTGCAATTGCCCTTGGATCTGATCTCCAATTTATTTAATGAATCAATAAGGAATCAATAGGAATGTCAACCGAGAAGCAAACAAATCTACCTCTAATGGGCCCAAACATTTCTGAATCTTCCTGAAATACTTATTTTGCAATTTCCAATCACTGTAATGTGTTGTATTCCTGGAATTCCAATGTGCCACAATATTGTGCGTTCCTGCCAAATACTCTGCTTTTAAACAAATGTTGTGCTCTAAACAAAAATTCCACATTTATTTAGCTAAATCTGCCAATTTTTGGGATCTGCTGCCCCCTAATTTGTTGATATAAGTCATTGCTGTAACATTGTCCATCTTTAATAATACTGATGTGCCTTGCAATTGTTTTATTGAAGCTGCAAAGGGCAAATAGACCTGCCTTCATCTCCAAAGAATTAATATTTTCTTCTTTCTCTCTCAAATTCCAAACTCCGCCTGTCTCTTCGCCTGAACACTGTGCCCCTCATCCTAACATGCAGGCATCTGTTTCTAAAATGAACTTCGGCAATATTTCAATGTTTGTACGACTATGCCATGCTTTCACATTTTCCACATTTTAATGTTGTCTCCATACCACAATCCTTTTGCTAAACCTGTTTTCTTGTAATCTAATAGGCCTGGAAAAATAGCTTGTATTGAGGATGATAAAAGACCAATCACTCTGGCTAAATCTCTCTACTTTATTTCTTCTTTCCTCATCACATACTTCACTTCCTCTCTTATCTTCCGAATTTTTCTTTACTGTAAGCTGTAACTGACCTTCCACAAATCCAAGAAACTCTCCTAATGATTCTATTAGTTCTCTTTCCAAAAGTAAATGAGCTTTCAACTCCTCCAAACTGTGTTTCATAATTAAAATGTCTTCCAAATAAATAATCAATCTCTCTCCCCTTTCTCTCGATAACCTATCACCGGTCTCAAAACCTTGGTAAAACACCAAGGGTCTGACGACAAAACAAAAAGGAGGCATTAAAACTGATATGGAAGTCTTTTCCATCTGAACTGTAGAAATCTCTGACTTTCTGGATCTATAGGTGTAGTAAAATTTGCATCATTGAGATCCATCTTTACTAACCGATCCTTTTCTTCTAATATTTCTCATAGGAGATGAATATCCTCCATTTTGAAATGCCTGTATGTTACATAAAGGTTCAAATTTCTTACATTTATTACAGGTCTCCATTTATTGTACTTTTTTCCACTAGAAATAGAGAACTGACAAAACCTATTTTGTCCTCCTCTGTCTTCACTATTACCTTTTAGTAGCATTTGTTGTACTTCTTCTGATACTATACTTCCTTGTTCTCTTTGAAAAATCAACCCTCTTGGTTCCTGTTCTTGAATTGGTCCTGAATCAAAATCTATTCGACAACTTGTGACAGTCTGTAACACCCAAGGACCCGATGCTATTTATTCTCATTGTTTCTGAAAAAAATTTAACCTTCCTCTTGGCTGGGATAAAACCAAAATTGACCCTCATAGTCACCTTGCCCTGAATTTGTCTTTTGTTCTCGTCCACAATATTGTCTATTTCTTTCTCCTCTCCCTCTTTGTGGAGTGAGTCCTGTATTCTGTGTATAGCAACCACTTCTTTGATTTCTGCGGTTTCCTGGGAAATGGCACTTATAATAGCCTTGGCTGCGAGTTTGCCCTCTCCTCCCAGACCTTAAACATAAAAACTGTTTCCAATAAGCACCTTTTGCATGGAGACTTGCTCCTTATCAAGACTAGTAAAAGTATGGACATACTTTCCAATAGTTTTAACTTTGCCTTCCCCAAAAATAACTCCATGTACTACAAGGAAAACCCAGTATGCCCACGGGCAGGAGTAAGTATTGTCACTCTATAACATTTGCCACCTAGGACTAATTTAAACAGAGTTTTTTGTCAGTTTGTCCATATACTCTGTAATCATTTGATATCAACTTCAATTCGAGATTACACAAAACTCATATAGTTCAATACATGGAATATATATGAATCAATTAAGAAGTGCTGGGATCTTATATTTATATTGATTGAAAACAGCAACATACGTAACTGTACACTGTCATAAGGTGTGAAATCGTGAATCAAACCGTGCAGATGATGCAGTGCACACAAACAAAATTTTTCAAAAATACGCACATAAAATACACTGTGAATTTACCAATTGTATTATACTCAAAATGAGTATGAGAGTTAGCCTATTTTCTCTAAAGCTCTTCATTTGTAACACAGTTACAGTCTTAGACTATATGGGATTTTTTTTTTGACTTCAATAATTCATGAGGTCTCCTTAGGATGCCATTGTCTACTGTTCACACCTTGTGTTGCATAAATATCAATGCTTGTATTCTTGTATAACGACAACTGGCAACTAAGGCCACAAGGGTCTGCGGGCTCCACTTGTATTCAAATTGTAGTTGGGTATCAGATTACACAAAACTTATCTACATGCCATGTGTAAATCAGCATCACTAAACCGAGTGGTATGCCTCCCAGTCGGCAGTTCTGACTCGTGTCTCAGCATTTCTCCAATGGCCAAAAAAGAAGGCCTCTAGCATCTTCACTGCTTCCTTTCATACACAACTCTCCAAGTTTTTCGGTTTATATGCATAAGGATTATCTTTCTTTGCTCTGCCAAGACACCCCCACTAGTATTACTTAATAGACAAATAGCTCTCTGGCACCACCCTCTTAAAAGGTGTATATTCAAGTCAGTGCCTTTAAAATAGGCTTCCTCTACCAAATCAAACATTCTAGCGGAGGCCCAAGAATATCTAAAACTCGGTCCTGGTACAGTTGTTGAGACTTTTCCAGCCCCTTTCTTGGGTCTCTAGGCTTTTTGAAAATTTGAAAAAATAAGTTATCAATTCTGGGTCAATGTTAGGCGTGGCTGTAATCTTGACAGCAATCACTGGATGCGAGCACTCCGCTTTCATATTATTCCTTTCATCCTTATCCAAAGGTTTCCTAATCCAGTGCTTAATATATTCTGCCACATGGTCTAATGGCCACCATTCCTTGCCTCTAGGGTATCGAATATCTTTGGGTGTCAAAAAGTTTTTCACCAAGTGTATCAACCACAGATCCCTTTCCTTTTTTCTTAGTTCTAAGGAACTCATTATGAGTTTGGCGGTTGGACAAGCTGACCGCCATATTCGCTGGGAGGATGCTGCCATCATGCCAGCGGCGTCCCCCTCCTGTCATATTATAGTGTTCCCGCCGGGCTGACTGGCGGGGACAGTGCTTCAGTATTTGTCTCGGATCCCATAAGGGAGCTGAGGCCAATAACGTAGCACACCAGAACCCTCGGAATGTGCACTGTCTACAAGGCGCAGGGTCAGCAGGGTGCTGGGCAGGGGGCTGCTGCACAGGCATTCTGACAGCCTTTTCATGGCGGGGTCCCAGCCATGAAAAGTTGTGTGGAAAGTTGAGTTGTAATCAGCCCGGAGGCTCTGAATGCAGCACTGCCGGGGCTGACCACAACTCAGACCACGGTCAGCCCAGCAGGAACCATGTTCCTGGTGGGGACAGTGGTCCCCTGGTGGTCCAACTGCCAGGGTCGTAATGTGGCAATCGGACCGCCTGGAGTGAGGCGGTCCGACCATTACCGCAAGACTGGCGGTCTCATGACTGCCAGCCTTGTAATGAGCCCCTAAGAATATCATACAGTTCATCTTCCAAATTATCCTTATAACTTAGGTCTAAAATATATTAAACAAAATCATGGTGTTCGCCACAGTGATATAAATCATCATCATCAGCAATGCTATATCGCCCATCTTGCATGTCACTCAGGACATCCGATTTCTGTGAGCCGCTTGAGACTCCTTTCTGTGAGCTGCTGGGGACTCCTTTCGTAACATCAGCATTTTTTATATGCTTCCATTTCCTAAAACATTTACCACCTGGACCCCTATCACCATCCTCAGCTCCTTCTGAGATGGTAAAATACTCCTCATCCTCCCTAGCTTTATGTGAGTGTTTATTATCTAAAATCTCCTTGACTGACTCTTTAACTGCTAATTGTACCTCCCAACAAACTATCTTCCAAATTAACTCCTCCTGGCTTAACTCCCCTGAAGTCTGTCACTCATTATTTATTCAATTCAAAATATCTTAATGAAAGATTTATAGAGTTATTTTCATTATAACTCTTTATCTGATCACCATACTTTTTGCAACTGCCAAAATGCCTCATCCAATTGCCTCATGCGATGATCTCCCCCGAGAAAACGTTGTCAGACACCTAGCCTACTTGTGCCACATGCACGCTCATATGCGCTTTCCCTGTGAAATAGCTGCTACACTCTTGCTCTGCACACGCCTTAGAAAAAGATGCCCAAATTCATTAAAAAAAAGGACTTACTGCGCATGTCATGCGAAATGCAAACCCAGCCTAAAATGGCAGTCGCATCACATATCTTTTTTTCAACGTTTCTGATATTCAAACTACCTGTCTGCTTGTGCGTTTCGAGCGAAATGGTAAGTCTTTGATTTTCATGCAAAAACTAAACTGGCATAGCTAAAGAGATTCTAGATACAATCTATACTTGAAAACATACTATATCGAGAAACTCATTTCCTCACCCATGTCTTAACATTAAATATAATTATAGCTGTTCACTGCATTTCACCCATAAATTGGGTTTAACAAACCGTTCTATGTATATAATGTAAATAACATAACAACGTGCAAACATAAAATCTTTAGAAAGTAACATCTTCATTGTAAACTACCATACACAATGAAAGCTATATACTTATTTGCTCAAAAGCAGCAAACAAAAGAGGAAGAAAATGGTGTCCAGAGGGATTTAAGGGGACTTGAGAGTTCTATTAACTGTGATGTAGTTCTAAAGTTAATTTCTGGAAAGTTTGAAGTGATGCTGCTCAGAAAAGTGAATAAAAGGTTTATGCATAATGCTAGCCTCCTATCTTGCCATAAAATTATAAATAGAAAGTGGCACGTAATGAAAATAAATTTCTTACATTCCTGAATGACATAACATTGAGCTCTCCTCTTTCTTCTAAAAGAGGAGAAGTTGGTGGGTTTGCAATTGAGTACAGGGTTACACAATACTACCAAAAAGCATACATTCTAAGGTAAGTGCTCCAATAAATAGTAGCCATGTCAGGTTCATAATGTACTATATTTCCTTAGTCCTGTAGCCACTTGCAAAACCTTCTGTGATAAAGTACTGCACATTGTCTCACACAGTATTGAAAAGTAGAGTTCCCATTCTAATACAGACGTTTGTGGAAGGTCAACCATATGGGTAAAGATAATGAAAAAACACAATGATAGCTATGTACAGTGCTAATTTCGGATGCTCTTTATTGTTCTTGTATTTGCTTCGCTTGCAGTCTGCCATTAGTTCAGCTCTGTAGAATTGTCAACTTTTGGTGGTGCTTTTCCACAAATTTTATAGGTTTCACACAGGAGTCTGAGTTATCTTGTGTTTGCATGTTTTAGGTATTCTGTTCCTTCACTAAGGTTGGGGAATATTGTATTCACTGATTTCTGGGTGTGTGATGAATCGATGGGATTTACAATTTAGGTTGGGGTGCTTCCTATGGACACACAAATGGGGAGATGTGTTTTGTTTTCAACAGGCATCTCTCCAACCTTGCTAATGTATCATATATTGAGGGTGTTACAGGTTGCATCACAAATAATACTTTTCCACTGTTGACATTTTAATTACATGTATTCTACCAAATTATTCAGTTTCAAATGTCCTGTTCACATAATTGCGTATAGATTTGTCTGAACTCATAGATTAACTAAAAATGTTGCATTTAGTATGCTGGCAACCAGTTTTCCACGTTTTAAAAAAATATATCTTTATTAGCATTTTTGATATCCAAACAAACATTTCAAGTAGCAATGGTATATCATATATTGAAATTGACTAACATAAATAGCACTGAAGGTCCTTAAAGAACGAGTTACTTACCTTCGGTAACGACTTTTCTGGTGGATACATTAGCTACCTGTGGATTCCTCACCTGATGAATACTCCCATGGCGCCAGCATTCGACGGAAATCTTCTTACTAGTCTCTGCACGTCGACGAGGACGTCACTCTAGCCCACGCGACGCCGTCTGACGTCATACAGGCAATAAGAGGTCCTCGCCGACGTGCCGATGACAGTACCAACATTTTTTACGTGCATGAGAATAATAATAATACAATGTAATGAAAGAGCAAAGCAACATCTCTTAATATTGTAAATCACACAACATTGCAATAAAATAGCTGTAGATTTAATATAACCTTCTTTTTTTTTTTTTTTTTTTTTTTAAACAAATAAATATATTTATACATACGAATCATGTATATACACAATATATATAGATTTATATATAAATATATACAAATATCATATATGCAAAATGTATTGCAACTTTGAAGACCAAAAGGAGCACACTCAAGGATTGCTTGGAGAGACCAAAAAGGCAACGGGGAGGCGGGTGGGACCGTGAGGAATCCACAGGTAGCTAATGTATCCACCAGAAAAGTCGTTACCGAAGGTAAGTAACTCGTTCTTCTGATGGATACAACTACCTGTGGATTCCTCACCTGATGAATAGAGTCCCAAAGCAGTACCACGCCCGGCGGTGGGTGCCTAAATGGTCAAACCAAGAAATCCTGCAGCAATGACCGTGCAAAATGACCGTCCCTTCTGACCGCAGAGTCCAAACAGTAATGTTTCACAAAAGTGTGAAGGGACGACCAAGTTGCGGCCTTGCAGATGTCGACCACAGGAACACCCCTGGCCAAGGCCGAAGAGGCCGACTTAGCTCTGGTGGAGTGAGCTCTAATGCCCTCAGGCGGATCCTTCTTTGCCAAAGAGTAACAGATTTTAATGCAAAGAACAACCCACCTGGAGAGTGTTCTCTTGTGGACTGCCTTTCCTCTCCTCTTGCCCACGTATCCGACAAACAGCTGATCCTCCAGCCTGATATCCTTCATTCTGTCGATATAGAAGCTCAACGCCCTTTTTGGGTCCAGGCGATGTAGTCTTTCTTCCTCCTTTGAAGGATGAGGCGGAGGATAAAACGTGGACAAAGTGATTGTCTGAGCCAAATGGAAGGGTGAAACAACCTTCGGAAGGAAAGCAGCCTTGGTCCTCAACACCACCTTATCCCCATAAAACATTATATAAGGGGGTTTAACCGATAAGGCCTGCAACTCACTCACTCTCCTTGCAGATGTTATAGCTACCAGGAATACTGTTTTAATAACCAAATACCTTAAGGGGCAAGAATGCATAGGCTCAAAAGGGGACCCCATAAGGAAAGTCAGGACCAAGGACAAATCCTATTGAGGCATAACGAATGGTTTTGGAGGATATTGATTCAGAAGACCTTTCAAGAATCTGAGAACAATAGGGGATTTAAATAACGATGGTTGGTCTGGAAGACAAATGAAGGCTGACAAGGCCGACAAATAACCCTTAATGGTAGCCACTGCACAACCTTTCTGCGCTAGAGACAGTGCAAAAGACAAAACATGTGACAGATGAGCATGTAAGGGATCAATCTGTCTCTCTCCACACCACATAACAAATTTAGACCACCTATTAGCGTAGATAGATTTAGTGGAGTGTCGCCTGGCCGCTAAGATAACATCCACTACATCAGGCGGGAGAGAGAAGGAACTCAGGTTGCCCCGTTCAATCTCCAAGCATGTAGGTGCAGACTCTGGAGGTTGGGGTGTAAAACCTGCCCCTGCGACTGCGAGAGGAGGTCTGCCCTGAGAGGGAGACGGAGCGGAGGGCACAGTGAGAGTTGGAGAAGGTCGGAGTACCATACCCTCCTTGGCCAATCCGGAGCTATTAAGATGACTTGGGCCCGGTCTTGGTGAATTTTCCTCAACACTCGAGGAATCAAGGGTATGGGGGGAAACGCGTAAAGCAACTGGTCGCACCAGGTTATCTGAAACGCGTCCCCCAATGCTCCCTGCATCGGATACTGGAGGCTGCAGAATAACGGGCAATGCGCGTTCTCCCGAGTGGCAAACAGATCTATCCGAGGAAACCCCCACATCTGGAAGATTAAACAGACTTGATCTGGATGGAGACGCCACTCGTGGTCTGCCGAGAATTGGCGACTGAGACTGTCCGCACGTACATTCAAGACCCCGGCCAGATGATTTGCCACCAAGCAAATCTGATGGTCCTTTGCCCAGGACCATAGCCGAAGAGCTTCTCTGCAGAGAAGGTACGACCCTACTCCTCCCTGTTTGTTTATGTACCACATCGTGGTAGTATTGTCCGTCAAGACCTGTACCGACTGACCACGAAGGGATGGGAGGAAGGCCTTGAGAGCCAGACGTACAGCCCGTAACTCCAACAGATTGATATGAAACACCTGTTCCTCTGGAGACCAAAGCCCTTTGATCTCCAGATCCCCCAGATGAGCTCCCCATCCTAGGGTGGAAGCATCCGTTATGACCGTGGCCACTGGTGGCGACTGCACGAACGGCTTTCCCTGTGAAAGATTGTTGCCCGCAATCCACCACTTCAATTCCACAGCAGCATCTCTGGAGATCTTGACAGTACCTTCTAAATCTCCCTTGTGTTGAGACCACTGCCTTCGGAGGCACCACTGAAGAGCCCTCATGTGCCAGCGAGCATGCGTGACCAACAGAATGCAGGAGGCGAACAGACCGAGCAGACGAAGGACCTTGAGGACTGGAACTACCGCTCCATTTCGAAACATTGGAACCAATTCCTGAATATCTTGAATCCGCTGAGGCGGAGGAAAGGCTCGACTCAATGTTGTATCCAGTACTGCCCCTATGAACAGGAGGCGCTGAGAGGGCTCCAGGTGAGATTTGGGCACGTTCACCGAAAAGCCCAGGTCGAACAACAACTGGGTTGTTGACTGCAGATGATGCGACACAAGCTCCGGGGACTTGGCTTTGATCAACCAGTCGTCCAAGTAAGGGAATACTGCTATCCCCTTCCTTCTGAGCTCCGCCGCAACCACTGACATCACCTTTGTGAAGACTCGAGGTGCTGAAGTAAGACCAAACGGGAGGACCGCAAACTGATAGTGCTGCGACCCTACCACAAACCGGAGATACTTCCTGTGCGACTTGAGTATCGGGATATGAAAGTAAGCATCCTGCAAGTCGACCGACACCATCCAATCTTCCTTGTTCAACGCCAAAAGCACCTGTGCTAGGGTCAGCATCTTGAACTTTTCCTGTTTGAGGAACCAATTCAAGATCCTCAGATCCAGGATTGGTCTCAACTGACCATCCTTTTTGGGAATCAGGAAGTATCTTGAGTAACAACCTCGACCCTTTTCCTGCTCTGGGACCAACTCTACCGCGCCCTTTGAAAGGAGGACTTGAACCTCCTGTTCTAGCAACAGGAGGTGTTCTTCTGAACAATAAGATGGGCGGGGCGGGATGAGGGGCGGGAACTCCCGAAAGGGAAGGGCGTAGCCTTTTCCCACAATGCCGAGAACCCAAGTGTCCGTGGTGATAGACTTCCACTTGTGGAGAAAATGCTGTAATCTTCCCCCTACAGGAGAGGAGTGAGTGGGAAACGGTGGAAGCCTAAGGCTGCTTCCCCTGCTGCACCCCTCCAGAGGACGAGGAAGAGGCAGAGTGCTGTTGAGAGGCTCCTCTGGTACGGGCCCCACCCCTCCCCCTCCCTCTAAATGACCTATAGGGGAGGGAAGAGGCGGGTTGCTGGAACCTCCCCTGAAAGGAAGAGGAAGAAGAACCACGCCCAAATCCCCGAAACCTCCTGAAAAATCTAGAAGAGGCAGAGGAAGAAGGAGCTTGCAGTCCTAACGATTTGGCTGTGGCTCTGCTCTCCTTAAATCGTTCCAAGGCCGAATCTGCCTTGGCTCCAAACAGTCTGTCCCCATCAAACGGGAGGTCCAGCAGGGTCGACTGCACATCCGCCGAAAACCCTGAGTTTCGGAGCCAGGCCTGTCTTCTTGCCACCACAGCCGTGCCCATCGCCCTGGCCACCGAGTCGGTCGTGTCCAGCCCAGACTGGATAATCTGGGTCGCGGCAGCCTGGGCGTCCGAGACCACATCCAAGAGACCCTGGGGGAGCTCCGTAAATGAAGACGAAATATCATCCATCAGAGCATGGATGTACCTCCCCAGAATGCACGTTGCGTTGGTGGCCTTCAATGCCAAACTGCATGACGAAAATATTTTCTTGGACTGCGCATCCAGTTTCTTGGAGTCTCTGTCTCCAGGCACCGTCGGGAAGGAACCAGGCGCTGACTTTGAAGAACAGGAGGCTTGCACCACCAAGCTCTCCGGCGTAGGGTGTCTAGAGAGAAAGCCAGGGTCAGATGGTGCAGCTCGATACCTCCTGGCCACAGCCCTATGAACGGCCGAGGAAGACACCGGCTTCTTCCACACCTCCAACACCGGATCCAGCAAAGCCTCATTAAATGGCAAGAGAGGCTCAGCTGCAGCAGAGGCCGGATGCAATACCTCTGTCAGCAAATTCGGCTTTGCATCTGTCACCGGCAAAGGCAGGTCCAAAAAGCTCGCTGCCTTCCTCACCACAGCATGAAAGGAAGCAGCCTCCTCCGTATATTCCCCTGGAGATGAAAGGTCCCACTCAGGGGAAGTGTCCAGCCCACTGGCTGTATCCAGACCATGTAGTCCGTCTCCAGAGTCCTCAATCTCTCCCTCCTCTAAGACTCGCTGGTACTCCCGCTCTTCTAAAAGACGGAGAGCACGCCTCCTCGAATGAAGTCTCTCCTCGATACGCGGAGTCGACATGGCCTCCGCCGACGTCGAAGAACGGCGCCGATCTCCAGAAGCATCTGACGCCACGTCCGGGGCCACAGGCAGCTTCGGCGCCGAGGTAGGAGCCGGAGGACGAGGTCTTGGAGCCGATGGACCAACCGGAGTCACAGGGCAAAATCCTGACTTCGACGGAAGGGCAATCTCCGGGGCCGAAACATCCGAAGCCACCGGAGCGGCCACCGACGCCGGCACCGGCGCCGAGCCCACATTCCCAAAAGGGAGAAAGGGCATAAAGGGTGCCGGCCGAAGAGGCGCAGGATCACCCAACGAAAAGGCCAAGGGCCCCGAAGGACCAGCCGGAGCAGCTCCTGGAGCCATCTGCTGAAAGATGGTATACATCGCATTAAGAAACGCGGTACTATCGGCTCCAGGAGTGGGAAAAGCCGGATACTGGGGTGCCTGGATCGAGGGCGACCCCGACGCCGGCCTCGACGTCTGCGACGCCGGAGAAAACACAAGAGGCTGCACCACCTCAATCACTGACGCCTGACCAGGCGAAGTTGGTGACGCCGGAGAGGGCAACGGCGTCGATGGATGCGGCGTGACCGTGGGGCTGACTTCCCAAGTCCTCCGACGCCGAGCCGAAGGTGACCTCGAACGAGACTCCTTGCTGGAATGACGTCGTGAGTCTCTACGGCGCCGGGAGTCTCGATGACGCCGGTGAGACCTTGGCGAAGAAGACTTCTTATGATGTTTCTCCTTCTTCTTTGACTTTGCCATGAATAACTTGGCCTCACGCTCTTTGAGGGCCTTCGGATTCATGTGTTGACATGAATCGCAAGTCGAGACGTCGTGGTCGGAGCTCAAACACCATAGACAGTCGGAGTGAGGATCTGTAACTGACATCTTGCCCCCACACTCTCGACAGGGCTTGAAACCCGACTTCCTCTGAGACATTATTACCGCAGAGAAGACTACGCAGCAGACAATACACTGTAACCACGAAGGTAACAGTAGCTCCCTCGAAGATAACCGTTTCGAATGCACGGAAAAAAGGGAACTGTCATCGGCACGTCGGCGAGGACCTCTTATTGCCTGTATGACGTCAGACGGCGTCGCGTGGGCTAGAGTGACGTCCTCGTCGACGTGCAGAGACTAGTAAGAAGATTTCCGTCGAATGCTGGCGCCATGGGAGTATTCATCAGGTGAGGAATCCGAAGGCCCTCAAAGAGCGTGAGGCCAAGTTATTCATGGCAAAGTCAAAGAAGAAGGGCTCGACTTGCGATTCATGTCAACACATGAATCCACAGGTAGTTGTATCCATCAGAAACATAGTTACTTTTCCCTTTGGCCAGGATTCTTATTCTGAATGAGTGACCATTAATAATGCTGAACAGAAGGGAATGGACCTACAGTATTGCCATTGCAATCATCAGAAAACATAACAATTTGATTATAGGGCAGAGGGTAGAGGTAAAGCATGAAAGCAACATGACCAGAGTCAATCCAACTATAGGCACCACGTCGTGGGAGGTGAGCGGAAAAGCGTGTAGTTTAAAGGATTCTTGCTTCTGTGGAAGAAGGAGGGGGAACAACAAAGGAATGTTATAGACTGGATACTGTGTCAGGACATCAGAAAAGTCTGCCTTTATGATTAAATACTTCAGTATCTCAGATTAGAGAGTATGGCTCCATCTAAATCTAAGGCAGAGTGGCACTACTAGATCTATGTTGACCCTGTGTCATCTTTGAAGATGTCTTTGCTGTTTGATAATTAGTCATGCAAATCTCTGACAATTGGGTGTCTCTGAAGTCCTCTGGTCTTCTCTCTATGTAGGGCCCTATTGAGCCTCCCCTCATTTTATAGCAGCTTGGCACCACACCTCTTACATGGGAGGAACTGCCTCCTTCCATTTCATAGTGCCCACCTATTTGGCTACCAATAAGGCAAGCTCTAAAAAGGGGGCCGCCACCTCATTCTTGATAGGTCTTTTATATAATCCTAAAGCACAGATCTTCCAAGAATCCAAGTTCACTAGCCCAGTAAATTCATCAGTCTACTGAGGGCTTCAGACTAGTAAATCGCTAAAAATGGGACATGACAAAGCATATTGTGGAAATCAGTCGAGGCAGCAGTGCAATGCAGCACACCGGAGACATTGGCATTGGGGAACATTTGTTTTATTTCAGCTGGAAATAAACAAGTCCTTTTTCAACTATTAAACTTAATGAGTTTAAGTTTAGTGTTGAGTGAAACAGTGTGGGGATACGCAATTATTCCATCTCATTCCTTATAATGGACTACCTGCCCTATTTCAGTCTCCCAAGCGCCTCGGAGACTTGATGCTAAAGGGCGCTATAGAACAAGCTAATGAATATTCTACCATTTCCCATCACAGACAGTGTTTAAATAAGGGTGTTTGTCTTGGGGACTGCATCAATGATGGACCATGTGACCCGTAGGTTATGAGTCAGGACTCCAAACATCTGACACTGTCCTCCATGTATGCCAAATTGACTCACCACAGAGGTGAAGGGGATCAGGTGGAGGTGCAAGTCTTTTCTAACAAGAAGTGCAAAAACCAACAGGACAGCCACTGGAGATGTGGGAGTAGGTAATAGTGTTCAAAGTTTGATGACCCGAAAGCACCCCCACCACAGCACAGCAGGGAGATATAACTTGGCCAGCGCCGCCCTGCGTCAACCATTGTGACATTAAAGTTCCTCAAGTAATTAGTCTTCTTCCCAGAAGACTTTTTGGGAAAAGTAATTGTTCTATTAGCAAAGTAGTATAGAAGCCATTTTTGGTAAGGCAACGAGTCCCATCCTAAAAAGCTACTTATCCTCTGACAGCAGTCATTGTTTTGACTCCCATCAAGTAAATTTTGGTCAGCACGGTATGCTTTGATGCCCAGGTACTTGAATGAGGTACCTTCCCACTTAAAAGGGCCATGCCCCCTGTCTAGATACATCAGAGTGATATTGAGGCATAGTGGGAATAAGTAAGCCGATAAATAACACCAAACTCAAATGTCTGGACTACCATAGAGTGGTCCTCTTTGAAGTATCTTATTTAAATTAGGAGGGCATCAGCATATAATGACACTGCATGAGTCCTATCAGCTACAGGGGTGCCCCAAAAGGGACCCTTGTACCTAAGTCAAAGGTTCTGTGTAGAACAGATTGATCAACAGTATGGTGAGATTTCTAAACTAAACTGAACAGCTAATCCCACATAAAGGTGTCAAATGCCTTTTCCAGGTCTACGACCAGGGAGGCAGAGAGAGGCCACAGTGACAGGGCTGCTTCCATGATTTTGTACAGCTTCCTTATATTTAGGGGCATGTTCATTCCAGGAATAAAGCCATTCTGATCTGAGTGCATTAGCTTTGGAAGTAAATTAAGAATATGACCTGCTATAATTTTACTAAGGATTTTAAAGAATTCAGAATAGCTATTGGCCTATATGAAACTATGTTTGAGTTTTCAGACTAATGTATCTTCTCTAAGAGATGGTGGCAATGTTCCTTTGGAGGTCCCCGTCTCAAACACAAGGGCTAATTTGGGCACTAGCATGCCAGTGAAATGTTTGTAAAGCTCTACTAGGAACCTGTCAATGCCCGGGGCTTTATTGCAAGATAAATTTCATCTGGCCTCTTTAATGTTCTGCGGCATGATATGGGGATCTATTTCTTTTATCAGCTCGGGAGGTACTTTAGGTAACTACAGGTCATCGAGGAAGGACCCTGCCACTATATTGACCCTCCAGCCTCTGCCTTCAGAAGAAATGATATTTGGCTATATGACTGAATTGCTTGGAATAGATCAGGGTTCTCTGTAAAGTTTGAAGCAATTTTATTAGGGCTTGAGTATTCTGCCACTGGCTAGTCAAGCTAACAGTATGCCAGCTTTGTCACCTTCAGTATGGGCTCTTGCAGCATATATCCAAGCACTGCATCTTTTCTATCATGGTGGCCTCATCCTCACACATACTGTGCAGGGTAGCCCGAAGGGTGGGTTGGCTACCAACTCTCTTTAGAGTTGTATATAGGATTCCTCTATTTCTCTTAGGTCCATCTCCAAAGCCCTGCATGTGCCAACTATGCTATTTACGAAATGGCTGAGCCTGACCACCTTGAAGGACTCCCTTCTAGCATGGAAGAGGAAGCTGTATCATCGTTTTGATCCGGTATACTTTGCGTTCCACGGAAAGTCCATTCCCCAACATGAAACTCTGTAGTTGAAATGATGGGACAGGAGGAAGGGTTCTGGCCCAGGCTAGCTTAAGAAGTAAAGGACTGTGATTAGATACATCCCTTCCGATTAATTTAGAGGAGGAGATAAGAGGGCTCAGCAAGGTAGAACAGATAATTCTGTCCAATTGCATTTATATGTCATGGGCAAGAGAGTAAAAGGAGTAAAGCCTGGGTGGTCCTCTACTGAGAGATCCCAAAGCTCCCCCATTGGTGGGACTCCATACCTGGTTGACTTCGGCTTTCCCATGGCTACCACAGGTAGGTCCAGCAGAGTCTCTGTGATATGGAAAGCGATAATGCAAGGCACTCCAAGAGCTCCAACGATGTCTAGTAGAGAGAATCAAGCAGCCCTTGTGACAATCCAATGCCAGACACATAAACCAAGGCCCAGTGGGTATCAGCCCATGTCAACCAAACCACTGAGGCCGGCTGAGGATGAGGCATAAGCAACACATTCTTCCAGATAATAAACTTAGTATTAACATATACCCAGTTGAGATTGGTTTAAAGTTGAAGGAAGTAGGAAAGTTTTTGTTTTGAATAAAACTCACCTACTGTCTTTTGTAGTGCTTGGTTAACTTGTGTTATCACTGAGGTGTGACGTGCATTGCCTTATCTGGTGCTGTAATGTACATTAAATAAGCTATATACAAGGATGTATGTGGGAACCATGATTTTAACACATGTGTTTAAACTCCTGATGTTTTCTAATAATTTTGCCCATGGGCTTAGCGTGTATGGTAAACAAATAAGAGTTCAAAGGGGATTCATCTGATTGCAAGATTACCATCAACAACTACTTAAGCCATTCCTTCTTAATATAGTACCCCAAAACACCTCAAAACAGAGAAGCCTACTGCGCTAAAATACATCACAGGTACTGCCTGCAGACACAACTGTATACCTTCTTTTCATCTACAGTTATTGACACAAAAAATATGCTGCTGGAAATAGCCAGTGTACCATTGTGCAACATACCTGCTGCGCTGAATATTTTCCCGTCCCCACTGCCCTGTGTAAATAAACAACACAGTAGATGCAGAGGATGAAATGCTACAGGCCCGATGGAATTGGGAGCAGTGTTATGGAAGTCACCCCCAGTAAATGAAAAATACAAATAAAGTGGACCATGGAAGTTTGCATTCAAATTCGGGTTGAAGTCTCCCCAAAGACATATGATGCCATTCTTCTAAATCAATAGAGAAGAGCAGCAAACAAAAGTACGTGACAGGACTAGAAAGAGAGATCACAGCAGGGCACCCACCCACCTACAGAGTATGTATATCCTGTGGTAAATGTTCATGAAACCCTAAAATCTGTAGCACTAAAACATCTTCATATTTCCTGTTCATGATGTTGTGTAATGCTCCCCACCATAATACTTCCTTCATCTTGCCTATAACTCAAGACATCTTTTATCTTAGGAAATACGTAATACACTGTTCCAACCAAAAAAGAACGAAAACAAATGGCGGGGGTCCTAAATTTTAGGAGCAAGAAACCTCACACATCCATAGGATGTCATGCTTCATCACCGGTACTGCTCCTCGTCAGACCGGCGCTGCAATGTCTGACGCGCACCACCCCTAATGGGGGGGCTCTTTGCCGGAGATCTTTTTCAATGATGGTGCCGTGACCCCAGAAGTGAATGAGTGAAAAAGGAGATCGAAAAAAATCGTGGTTAAAATTGGCTCACAAGACTGCCACTGGGTCGATAGTTTTATTGGACCAGATGGACGGCCAGGGCCAAGATTAAAAGATATATATAGTCAAAAGAGTGAACCAGAGGTAATGCTCAATCACTCTGTATGGGATAGTGAAGGGGGGAATTGGGGATTTTCCAAAACCTACCCTATCATGGGTCAACATGTTTCGCATCCTGGTGGTCCATACGGATCCAGTGATGCTTCATCAGGACCTAGATGACTACGTGAATCTCCAATTTATATGAGCCACATATGTTTCCTAATTCGAGTGTACAGTTTAACAAAGGCCAGAGATTATCTGGGAGAAATAACCGTCACTTACATAAACATGGAACCACTAATTCCTAATTGTCGCCCTGTAAATCAAAATACACAGGTTAATCAAGGATAAGGGCGAGTCATAACCAAATTACTAGAGGTCAATAGACCACACATGCATATAGTGGGAAATGAGGACAAAAAGTGCTATGCAGTGAGAGTGTCAAAGACCGTGAAAGAAGCACACGCATGCATATGCACATAGTACAGGCTTACCGTCCTACATTAGAGAACGAGCATCCTAGGAACACATAGACCTATAATCCAGCGTAATTAACGTCTATGGAAAAAACGTGAAAAAGATTAAACAGAGAGGGTGGAGTACCAAATAGGTATCCAGATTAGTAAAGAGTACGGTAGCATGGAGATATAGGTGTTCTTGGAAATCCCTATTCGAATAATCACAAGGAGGTACAACGCGTGGTTGATACCAACAAGTGTATAAATAGAGATGCTCGTTCTCTAATGTAGGACGGTAAGCCTGTACTATGTGCATATGCATGCGTGTGCTTCTTTCACGGTCTTTGACACTCTCACTGCATAGCACTTTTTGTCCTCATTTCCCACTATATGCATGTGTGGTCTATTGACCTCTAGTAATTTGGTTATGACTCGCCCTTATCCTTGATTAACCTGTGTATTTTGATTTACAGGGCGACAATTAGGAATTAGTGGTTCCATGTTTATGTAAGTGACGGTTATTTCTCCCAGATAATCTCTGGCCTTTGTTAAACTGTACACTCGAATTAGGAAACATATGTGGCTCATATAAATTGGAGATTCACGTAGTCATCTAGGTCCTGATGAAGCATCACTGGATCCGTATGGACCACCAGGATGCGAAACATGTTGACCCATGATAGGGTAGGTTTTGGAAAATCCCCAATTCCCCCCTTCACTATCCCATACAGAGTGATTGAGCATTACCTCTGGTTCACTCTTTTGACTATATATATCTTTTAATCTTGGCCCTGGCCGTCCATCTGGTCCAATAAAACTATCGACCCAGTGGCAGTCTTGTGAGCCAATTTTAACCACGATTTTTTTCGATCTCCTTTTTCACTCATTCACTTCTGGGGTCACGGCACCATCATTGAAAAAGATCTCCGGCAAAGAGCCCCCCCATTAGGAGTGGTGCCCGTCAGACATTGCAGCGCCGGTCTGACGAGGAGCAGTACCGGTGATGAAGCATGACATCCTATGGATGTGTGAGGTTTCTTGCTCCTAAAATTTAGGACCCCCGCCATTTGTTTTCGTTCTTTTTTGGTTGGAACAGTGTATTACGTATTTCTTGACATTTCCACTGGGAGGATATACACTGGACCATAATCCCTCCTAAATCCCCTCATTTTTTGAACATCTTTTATCTTAGGTAATTAATTAGTATGCTGGCACTAATATAATTTCATTATCCCCTTGTAATTGTATATCTATAATCTTTAAAGTTAACATACCTACTTTCGTGGCCTTCTCTATTACTGTTTACAACTGAGTATCTACTTGCTACTTTCTAATTTAGCATTTTAGATTCCCTCTAGTTTGCTTCCTGCATACACTTCACAACAGTTTCCATTTATAGTGCAAATTCAGTGGTTTTCCAACGTATGCATCCCTAATGGCCCATGACCTTTCTTGGTCGTTTGTTCTCATCATTAGTGGAATAGGGCAGATCACGTCTGCAGTTGAAGTGCTACATTACGCAAATTATACAAGTGTAACAATTATTTCTTTCACATGAACCTTGCTAAAATCTGATGATTGGAACACAGTTCCACATGATATTTGGTAAAGGAGAATAGGCTTCTCTCTGGAAAAAAAGAATTATGGGTTCCATCTAAGCACTATTTAGGTATGTTTTGTTAGGTGCATTTTGAAAGCCTTGTTCATCAATCATGATTTTCTCCTAAACAAGTCTACTCCCTCTTGTATAGCAAAGTAATTACAGCAAAATCTAATGAGTGCTGCCTTCCAAGAAGTAATATACCAGGCTCCTCGTCAAGTGTATTTTTTTTATGAATGTACACTCAACTTTGAAATATGGGACTACGGACTAGATACACAAACTAAAAGAATTGTGATTTTCTAATTGGGAATCTCTTTGAATCGCAAATAGGAAATCACAATTCCTAGTTCCTAATTTGAGCACACAAATTGCAAGTCACTACCAAGTTGCATCGCAATTGTGAAAATCGCTATTAGCAATTTCCCAAATTGTGACTGGAGCCGCAAATTGCAAATGTAATTTCAAATCGAGAACCAGCATATCCTGGTCATGGGTAATCACCTCTGAACCAGGAAGTGCCTCACAGTACCTGCCTGCAGACCAGCCTGAGTGGAGGTGGAGTGCAGCTGACATTTTTAGCAGAGGTTTGCCAAATACAAAGAAGCTCCATCAGCACCAGTGGCCAGCAAAGTGGAGAAAAGTATGGCTGGAGAAGGAAAAGAAAAATGAAATTCTCAGAAAAGGAGTTGGAGATACTTACAGATGAGTGCTGTAAGAACGATGAGGTACTTTTTGGAACAGCATCCATGACTGTCCCAGACTCACATAAGAAAAAGATCTGTCAGGAAATGCAGGCAACAATTAATGCCATTGGAGTCACCCACCTCTCATAAATGATATCCTTAAGAGGTGGTATGACCTCAGGTCATGTACTAAGGAAAAGGAAGTAATGCGATTGCAGGGATCCTGGCAACAGGGGGTGGGCCCCCTAGCTGTACCAACACCACCTATACTAAGGACCATGGTTGAGACCACCCTTGGAGCCTGAGGATGTTGTGGAGATTGGGAACATTGACACCTCAGTACCTGTAACCTCACAAAATAAGTGTGAAATCTTTAATTTTGCCACATTTCACCTCACATCTATGTCCAAGTCCACATAGAACTGCAGCATACATCAGAGTTCCCCGAGTTTGTTTAAAAAGTACCACTATAGGACATTATAGGACATATAGTCAAAAGGTCGGCACAGGAGTCACGTACACATTTATTGAGGTACTGCTACAAAAACATACACATTTATATCTCACCATATTGGTAAGTAAATACATATTCATTTGTCCCACAGGTCTCCATGAGGTACATACTGATAACACCAATGTGGAGGGAGTGGATGATCCAAACATGGCAGCTGAGGAACCCATCCCTATTGTCAGTCACATAAGCACAACACCAGTCCAATGTAGCACTGCCTCACTGTTACCACAGGCAGCATCATTGTGGGATAACAAAATCCCTCTGAAAACCAGTCCCATGCAGTATCCATGTGTGACGCAACAACACCAGTGCTTTCCAGGGTGTGGGCACAGTCGGCGCCGTGAGACATATCAAGCTGTAGAAGCTGAAGCCAACGCACAGTTGTTTGGAGGTCTTGAGGCATCCATGATCCAAATTCAACGTCTGCAACCCATGCAGGTAACTATCATCACCAGGAAGATGCAGAACATGCAGCAAAGGATATCTCTTGGATTTGACAACATTGGGACACATTTTGCAGCGATGGCACTAAAGTGGTCAGGCTCACCACCGCCATACAGAATTACACAAAGTATATGATGACCGTGCCTATCAAAGGCATCATGATCGCAATGATGTGGCTAGAATGGACAGCCTAAACTATTCCACTGATCGTTTGGTCAATGCCACTTCCGCCCTATCAAGGAAAACAGTTGCACTGCAGGTGGAAATGGGACACTTTAGTGGTGATGTTGCCAGGGGCCTAGGGCAGATCATGTCTGCAGTTGAAGTGCTACAAAATGCACAGCTATCAGGTGGTGTTGGACATGCCACTCAGGAGAGTAAGGATATCTCAAGTGTTCGCAGCGTATTCTCCAGTGAAGCACATGCCCTGCGATGCTGCTACAGCCATAATCTGGCTAGAGAACAAACAAGAGCAGGCCATGTTGTTTGTAGCAGGAGAAACCAGTGATGGACATATCATATTGGCATGGCTGTAATTATTTTGGTGATGTAACCGAAATTTGTTTGTACTGTACTGACCACTTGGTTATCATACAGTTTACAATTTAAACTATGGATATAGTAGCCTGACATTAAAGGTTGCTTTAGTTTGCTGCATCAACTCTGCTTTCATCATTTCAGTGAGTGCGGTGTCATACAGAACTTACCTTCATAAGTAATTTGTTGCAATGTGATCCCGCCAGAGTCACCCCTCCACTGCTGTACTTTGGTCTTAGGGCTGCTAAGGAGAGGGTTCTGGATCATCATCTTCAGAATCTGTGTCCTCCAAAGTGATGGGTAGCCCGCACCTAGCTGCTATGTTGTGCAACAATGCACATGTTGTAAAAGTTTTGCAGGCTGTCTCAGGAGCATACCTTTGTGCACCTCCACTCTTGTGACGGCATTGGAATCTGGATTTGAGCATACCAAATGTTTGCTCCATCACCGCTCTGGTGGGTCGATAGGCAATGTTGTAACCCCTTTTATTTTGGTTTGCTGGGGGTAGGTATGGGGTCAATACCCAGGGCCTTAACACATAAACACTGTCACCTAGAACAAAAAACATAAGTGTAAGTGTTGGACCTGGCTTTTTGACAGGTTCATCCCCAATCTTTTTGCCTCCTTCCTCCTATTTTCTCTGACCGGTCGTTGTTGGCTTTTGACCTCTGGGCACTTTAACACTGCTAACCAGTGCTAAAGTGCATATGCTCTCTGTGTAAATTGTACTATTGATTGGTTTATCCATGATTGGATATTTAATTTACTTATAAGTCCCTAGTAGAGTGCACTATATGTGCCTAGGGCCTGTAGATTAAATGCTACTAGTGGGCCTGCAGCACTGGTTGTGCCACCCACTTCAGTAGCCCCTTAACCTTGTCTCAGGCCTGCCATTGCAAGGCCTGTGTGTGCAGTTTCACTGCCACTTCGACTTGGCATTTAAAAGTACTTGCCAAGCCTAGAACTCCCCTTTTTCTACATATAAGTCACCCCTAATGTGTGCCCTAGGTAACCCCTAAAGCAGGGTGCTGTGTGGGTAAAAGGCAGGACATGTACCTGTGTAGTTATATGTCCTGGTAGTGTAAAATTCCTAAATTCGTTTTTACACTACTGTGAGGCCTGCTCCCTTCATAGGCTAACATTGGGGATGCCCTCATACACTGTTGAAGTGGCAGCTGCTGATCTGAAAGGAGCAAGAAGGTCATATTTAGTATGGCCAGAATGGTAATATAAAATCCTGCTGACTGGTGAAGTCGGATTTAATATTACTATTCTAGAAATGCCACTTTTAGAAAGTGAGCATTTCTTTGCACTTGAATCTTTCTGTGCCCTTCAATACACGTCTGGCTAGGTTTAGTTGACAGCTCCTTGTGCATTCACTCAGCACACCCCAAACACAGGGTACTCAGCCTCACTTGCATACATCTGCATTTTGAATGGGTCTTCCTGGGCTGGGAGGGCCTGCCCTCACACAAGGGACTGCCACACCCCCTACTGGGACTCTGGCAGACAGGATTGAACTGAAAGGGGGCTTGGTGCATTTCTTAGACACTCTTTGAAGTCACCCCCACTTCAAAGGCACAACTTAGTATAAAACAGGGCCTCTGCCCTACCTCATCAGACACTTGCTGGAGAAGAAACCTGAACCAGAAACTACATCCTGCCAAGAAGAACTGCCTGGCTGCTCAAAGGACTAACCTGTCTGCTTTTCTACAAAGGCCTGCTGCCTTGCTGTTGGCCTGCTACCTTGCTGAACTCTTGTCTGGCTGTAAAAGTGCTCTCCAAGGGCTTGGATAGAGCTTGCCTCCTGTTCCTGAAGTCTCAGGACCAAAAAGACTTCTCTCTTTCACTTGGACGCTTCGTGCGCCGAAACTTTCGACGCAAAGCTTGTTCCGCGGCGAGAAAAACGCCGCACACCGATGCTGATCGACGTGACGCCTTCGGGACGGCTGGAACTTCGATGCACGGCCTCGCAAGGACAACGCCGCCCGACTTCCAGAGGAGAAATCGACGCAACGCCTGCCGTGAGAGCGAAACTTCGACTCACAGCCGGAAAACAAGCAGGAGAATCCACGCACAGACCCGGGACATCTGGTAATCCCTGCGACCCATAGAAAGAGACTGTCCGCGCACCGGAAAACGATGCACGACTTCCCCGCGTGAAAAATAACAACGCAAGTCCGTGTGTGCTGGGGAGAAATCGACGCACACACTATTTTTCCACGTATCTCTTCTTCTGCGGCCCTTTGCGGAGATTTTCCACCAGAAACCAGGTACTTTGTGCTTGAAAGAGACTTTGTTTGCTTTTTAAAGACTTAAGACACTATGGGCCTCATTCTGAGGCCGGCGGGAACCGCCATATGGCCACTCCACGGTCGAAAGAGCCATTCTGGCTTTCCCGCTGGGCTGGCGGGCGACCGCCAGAAGGCCGCCCGCCAGCCCAGCGGGAAACCCCTTCCCACGAGGAAGCCGGAGTGGGAAGGGTGCGACGGGTGCAGTAGCACCCGTCGCGAATTTCAGTGTCTGCTAAGCAGACACTGAAATTCAAAGTGGGGCCCTCTTACGGGGGGCCCTGCAGTGCCCATGCCATTGGCATGGGCACTGCAGGGGCCCCCAGGGGCCCCACGACACCCCTCACCGCCATCCTGTTCCTGGCGGTCGGAACCGCCAGGAACAGGATGGCGGTGAGGGGGTCGGAATCCCCCATGGCGGCGCAGCAAGCTGCGCCGCCATGGGGGATTCCTCAGGGCAGCGGAAAACCGGCGGGACACCGCCGGTTTTCCTGTTCTGACCGCGGCCATACCGCCGCGGTCAGAATGCCCTGCGGAGCACCGCCAGCCTGTTGAAGGTGCTCCCGCCGACCCCGGCCCCGGCGGTCCTTGACCGCCGGGGTCGGAATGACCCCCTATATATCACTTTTCAGTGATATCTTTACAAATTCATATTGCATCTTTGATCGTTTTGACCTGCAAGTACCCAGATAAATATTATATATTTTTCTAAACACTGTGTGATGTATTTTTTGTGGTGTTATATTATGGTATTGTATGATTTATTGCACAAATGCTTTACACATTGCCTTCTAAGTTAAGCCTGACTGCTCGTGCCAAGCTACCAGAGGGTGAGCACAGGCTGATTTTGGATTGTGTGTTACTTACCCTGACTAGAGGGAGGGTTCTTGCTTGGACAGAGGGCAACATGACTGCCAACCAAAAACCCCATTTCTAACAGTAAGCATGGCAGAACCTGAGATTGAGTGTTTTGTTGCAGAATCACATTGCTTAGTAAATAGCCATCCTCAAACTATTCTCTTTCCAGTAGTTGGTGTATTCCACTGTGTCTGAAGATGTATGTGTCATGAGTGCTCCCTGGGAATTTGGCCACTATATCTGAGATTAAAATTTGGGCATCCAATACAACTTGGATGTTGAGGGAATGTGTATTTTTCTCTATTTCGAAACAGATATTCTCTATGGGCTGGAGGACAAATAAGAACATGTGTTGCATTTACACACCTTAAGACATGGGGGAATTTGGCCACCCTGTAAAAGTTTAATTCTGTAATTTGAGTTTCCTCTTTATTATGGGTAGGTATACGTACCTGTTAAAGTTTAGGAGCATGGCATCTAGGAACTTCCTGAAAAAATGTGACAGCACACTTTGTGACACCCTGCCAGCAACAGCAATCATGCCTTGGTAGCTGCCCGAAGCCAAAAGGTGCAGTGAGCACAACACCTGCGCATGAGTGGGGATGGAACTGCTGTGCAGGGTACTGCTTTCAACATGTGGTTTAAGTAATTCAATCAAATTGAATATCATTGCACTACTTAGCCTGTATTTTTCAAAGATTTCCCCCTCTGTTGGGAAATGGTAAGCCCGTTTTTATAGATCCTCTCCTGTCTCCTCTGCTGAGCAGCCAGTAGTTGCATCCTTTTCACAATCACATAGACAGCAGACATTGTGGAATCCCTTGATGCATTCTGGGCCAGCTTTTATAGTTTGCACAGTTACCTCCTGAAAGGAATCAGGGCAAAATTGCATGTGCAAATGTGCGTTTTTGTGACTCGTTGCTAATTGCAACTGCCTCGAACATAAGGTCTGCGAGTCACAAATACCGATTCTGTGTTTGCAACTCACAAATGTTGGCCGCAAAAACAGAGATTCGCAAATCAGTTGCATTGCAATTTTTGGTTAGCAAATGGCGTTCATACATACCGAAATGCCACTTTTTCAGTCTCAAACCTATGTGACCAATATGTGAGTCACAGTTCATTAATTCATCTAGCCCTAAATGCCTTATTTAGAGTATAATGGATTGGAAAATGTGGCATCTATCCCGTCTGCCATATAGCAAGTGCTATAGGCTATAATATACTTGTAATACTGCAGACAGAATATCCACCACATCTTGATGGAATATCCTCAGTCATACTCAAAATAAGGCCCTTAGTCCAGTTTTACCATTACATTAAAAGAATTCCCAGAGCTGGAGCAGAGGAAACAAAGGATACTGCATGGTGGAAGAGGAGCCAGCAAGGCAGGATTTCTAACTCTCCCCCCACCAATAACCACCACTACCCCAACTCGACTCCCCTACCCGCAAGCACCAAATGATCACTTATTTTATGAGCGAGCCTGAAATGCTTTCTTGTGTATAACGTACTCAGTGCTTCCCCAATAACCTCTAAGAAAACAAAGATTTTGAATTAGTCACTCACAAAAGGTGTATATACATATGAAGATCAAAGTATAGTATGTGTGCACGATGCAGTGCTGATCGGAACAGGGTATCAAGCAATGCCAGAATTTCAACGTGGATGCAGATGTTTCCAAAATGCAAACATTAAACAAATGCCATTTGGATTGCCTTTGCACAGTCTAGATTGTCTGTCAGACCAGTTTCTCTTCTACACATTGCATCCTAATGGATTTTTTTTATCCCTACTGTGATAATTTATCTGTAGTTTGGAAAGTGCAATCCATAGTTGCTGCAGTTTTCTTCAGTGGTGATGGGTGTTTATGCCTTGATGAAGCAATGATATATAATCGAGAAACTCAGCATCATTTTTGCAATGTATGTAAAACCGCAGAAATTTTGACCTACTGGAAATTCATTTATGATTCAAAGCATTAACTCATGGACAATTCCTTCAAATAATGTATGAAAAAGGTTTTGTATTTTTTGTATTTCTCTGTATTAAAACTTGACTTTTGACACGATTTATTTTCCTCTCGTTCCCCTGTTTTTTTTAGGATTAAGAGCTTGGAAGACACCCTTGCTGCAGGGACCAGCATTTCTAAGGTAATGGCTTTTTGCTGGTTCATCCCACTTTTTGACAATAGGGTTCTGGTGTAATGACTCTGGGAGTGCACCAAGGACTGCTAACAAGACCTCAGTGCCAGTGCTGTGACCTTTAAAGATGTATGTTTAATTGACTTGTACCTAATTGGGATAAGTTAACTTATTTATAAGTCCCTAGTATATAGTGCAAGGGGTACCCAGAGTCTGTAAGCTACCGTGTCTCTCGTGGACTGCAGTACTTTTTGTATTACCATGAGAATGGCAAAGTAAAACATGTCTCACAGCCTGCCACTGCAAACTGGTAGAGTGGTTTTAAAGTGCTAACCTGACTTGCCATTTAAACTAATGACAAAATCCAGGCTTTCCTTTTTAATATATATAAGTCACCCATGTAGGAAAGTGCCATCTTTCTAGCATAGCTACCCCCCACTTTTTGCCTGATGTCAGTGTGCTTGGAATGTAGTTCACTGGGATCCTGGTAACCAGGACCCCAGTGACAGTGCTGTCTCCCCTAAATGTAGTTGTGGGTTACCTTTTGCACCTACAATTGGCATACTGGTGCACCTATGTAAGTCTCTAGTATATGGTAGTTAGGTACCTAGGGCATTGGTACACCAGGGGTCCCCTATGGGCTGCAGCATGCATTATGCTACCCATAGGAACCCATGCAAACTGTGACTGCAGGCCTGCCATTGCAGCCTGCGTGAAAGGGTGCATGCACCCACCACTGCCAAACCTAACCACTGCACTTAGACATTATGGGCCTGATTACAACTTTGGAGGAGGTGTTAATCCGTCCCAAAAGTGACGGATATACCACCAGCCGTATTATGAGTCCATTATATCCTATGGAAATCGTAATACGGCTGGTGGTATATCCGTCACATTTGGGACGGATTAACACCTCCTCCAAAGTTGTAATCAGGCCCCATAAGTCACCCCTCTGGTTTGCCCTTTAGATCAAGGGCAGGGTGCATGTCTCTAGGGGCAGGGGTATCCCTGCATAAGCAGAGTACCTCAATTCATGGACTCTGTAACTGTGAGGAAGCCATCTTAAGGTATGTAGCAGACACTGGTCAACACGAGTGGTCCAACTACATAATGGCACCTCCGAAGCTAGGCATGTTTGTTATCAAACATGTTGTAATCATGCAACTACACTGATTACAGTGTTAGTTGCATGATACCATGTACCCCAAGGGTTCCCTAGGGGATCTCCCAGTTCTGCCTGTGCAGCCTTATGGGGTCCAGCGGCCAGCCCACACTGCTGCTGACCCTAGGTGCTGTTCTGTCATCCTTCTGATGAGCCAGGCTCAGGTCGTAGGAGCAGTACAAAGGATTTCCTGCAAGGGAAAGGTGTGACCTGTGTATTAGGTGTCTAAGGGCTGGAGTTGGATGGCCTCCGAGCGCCACCAGACAGTTTGGAAGGGCACTTTGGTGCCCTCCTTGCATAACCCCCGGTTCCCGCTCTGGTCTTCGCCTGGAACTGAACAAGTCTGCTTCTGGTGGGGAGGCTCCCACTGCAACATTGTTACTCCGGATCATGCAAGAATTCTGCAACATCAAATGCTGGGCATCCTCCAGGGTCACAAGGACTTTGTTTGCAGCAGGAAGCAAGAGGGAATCTCCTTTGGAGTGAAGGAGTCACTCCCCTGCATCCGCAGGGACCTCAAAGCATTGTTGACTGGTTGGTGAGGTCTGCTGTCTCTGGACACCCGAAGATCCTGCTTCCCAGGTGGATAGTCTGTGGCCTCCTCCTGCTATGTCTTCAAGTTAAGTTGGGAGACTGTAGGCCCTTGCTCCTGCCACTGGACTGACTCCCCTGTGCACCATGACTGTTGCATTTGCCAAGACTTGATGACCCTTCATCTGGGAGTTCTTCAGCCTCCAAGTAGCCCCAGCACTCTGCAAACCGAAGATCAACTCCTGTCCTGCAACTACTGCAACATGGGGCTTCTGATTTGCTGGGCTGGTAAGGCCTCCTTGTGCCTCCCTATGTCCAGCGCCTATGGGTCACTCATCGGGGCTCCATCAACTTCTGTTGGCCTTCCTGTGTGCTAAGGGTCAGCTCGGACTCCCCCTTTGGGAAGAGACTCCTGGACCTTGCTGGTCCCCACACTTCTGCAAACTCCTCTTCTGCTTCCATTTGCACTTGCCAGTGCTTTTTGGTGATGTGGCTGGTCACTGACACTCCTGCAATCCGGTGACCATCAAGGGACAGCTTGTAGGTGACTCCTGAGATCTTCATTGACTCCTGGACCCCACAGCTGGACTTCTTCTTCCACCGGCTTGCAAGAACTTCAACTTCCTTTAGGAGGGTGGGAATTGCCACCTGCACCACCTGGGCACTTCCTTGGGTGCTGGACTCTGTCCCCTTTCTTTGCCGGTCCTCCACATCCGGAATCCATCCCTGGGTTCCCCTGCCCTGGTCCACGGGTCGTGACCGCAGCTGGACAATCAGAGGCATCCACAGTCTTCTGAGGGAGTTCCTTCTCCCCTCTGCATCTGGGTCCCTGGTGTAGGTACTCCTGTCATTTGGGTATCCTGGGGTAGGAGCACTCTCCATCCATTTTCTTAACTGCTGGTTTCCTCAGTGTCCACTAGGAAGGGTCCTGCATTCCACAAACTCCAACAACTGCTTCCTGTGTTAGCCTATGGGACAACTGGGTGGGTAAATGATTTACTCCTGGTTGCTGGGGTCACCTACTCTACTTACCTCTGGTGTTCCTAACTACCCACAGCCCCCTAGTTAACCACCACACTTACCTTGGTTGGAGTTCCACTTTCACATTCCACTTTTTTTAGTATATGGTTTGGCCCTCCCCTACGGCCCGTATATTTCTATACTATTTTTGCTGGTTATTTTGTGTGTATAATTATATGTAATAGCTCCAAGGGAGATATACCAATGTCAGTTTAGTGGTATTGCTGTAATAAAGTATCCTTTAGTTTTGCAACACTTGTGTGGTTCTTTCTTGTGACTAAGATACTGCCTGACTACTGTGGTATTGCAAGTGCTTTACATTCCACCTGGATAAGTTTTAGCTACTCGCCTCAGCTACCCCTAGAGAGCTTCTGCTCTCTGGTCACCTATTCACTATCACTAAGGGTTGCCTGGACTCAATATAGGGTGCCACACCATAGGTGTACACCATAATCTGAGCCAGCCTCCTAAAACTCCCAAGGTAGGCCTGTCGAGGGTGCTGTATATTAAATTGTGAGGCATGCGTTTTTATATGTACTAATAGTAAAACCTGAAATTGACATTTTTACTGTAGAAAGACCGCGAGGACCGGGTTACATGCCGGCTCAGCTGTGCTAACTTCTGAATGGCAGTACAGTTACTTTATTTCGATCAGACTAGCCCATAAAAGTGCACAAAAACAGTTAAAAATGCATTAAAAGGACAAATCCATACAAATCTACACAGGAGTATCAAAAACCCAATCAATAAAATGTAGGCGATAAAATTCGGTCAGCTAATGTGATGTTAAGATGCATATGTACACATGTGGGGAACAAATACAAACATGGGAATACAGTAATTCTCAATTTAAATATACAGACTTCCCGCAACGCAATCACCAACCCAAAGCATGTTTAAAAATAAGAAATAAGTAAGGAGCTTTTTTTTTTTTGTTTTTTTTATTGATCTTAGCCTTTATTACCAATATTTTCTGCAAAGTTTTAGCATCTTCCTGCCCCAGCCTCATTAACTTAGGTAAATCACATTCTTTTTAAATAATTTTTTATTGTATTATAAACACTGCAGTACACTACAAAACCAAATGGGATCAAGGTCCCGGCATTTATAAACAATTGTGTATCAAAGAGTAAGAAGAAACGGACAAAATAATAGGATGATGACAGTTGTGCTACGAGAACATGATATACTGTTCAAATCGGACATGTAGTGGGAAAAGGGGATTTTAAAAAATGTAGATAGGGGTGAGAAATATAGAGTAAACAAATAAATAAGCGGGCAAACAAGGTATCATGTCGAGGGTCACTCAGGATGTGGACAAAAAAAAGGGTAAGGAAGGGAGGCAAATGGGGGAGGATCGGATAGCTACGGCCAAGGGCTCCATCGCTAGCAGGAACAGAAGGGGGGAAAGGGGACACCCCTGTCATGTACCTCTACGGCTAGGAAAAGGGTCCGAGAGGAAGCCTCCCCAGTTGACTCTGGCCGCAGGCTGGTCATAAAGCAGCCATACAATAGAGATAAATTTGTCTCCCAGGCCGAATCTCTCCATAGCCGCAAACAGGTAAGGCCATTCTATGCGGTCAAACGCCTTTTCAGCATCTAGAGATAGGGCTAACACCGTCTCTGGCGAGTCCCTTGTGGTCCATAGGGTATGACATATGGTGCGCAGGTGGTTCCTAGAGGTGTGGCCTGGTACAAATCCCACCTGTGTGTGATGGATTAAGGACAGTATTACTTTGCGCAGTCTGTTTGCCAAAACGCTTGCTAAAATTTTGATGTCTCCGTTTAGGAGAGAGATGGGTCGATAGCAGCCACATAGTAGAGGGTCTCTCCCGGGTTTTGGTATAATGGCTATCGTGGCTTTATTGGATATGGCCCCCAGTGTCTGTGTTTCACAGGCTTCATTCAGGGCCTCATGCAGGATATCGATCGCCTCTTTCCCTACCCACTTGTAGAATTCCGCCGGGTATCCGTCCTCCCCGGGTGATTTGTGGTAGGGGAGGTCGGAGATGACTCTATCTAATTCCTGCCTGCTTATTTCCCCTTCCAGGAGCCAGCGTCCCTCCTCTGATAGGGAGGGGAGAGCAAGGCCTTCTAAGAAGGTGGCAGTCTGTGTCGGACTAGTTGTTGTTTCCGGTGTATAGAGGCATCTGTAAAACAGTGCGAATTCATTTGCGATAGCTTGCGGGTGTGTCAGAATTTCCCCAGAGGAGGATCGGATAGCCGGGATAGTCAAAGCGGCTGTTCTTTGGCGAAGTTGGGCTGCCAGCAGCCGTCCAGCCTTCTCACCTTGTTCGTAGTGTCTCCCTTGAAGCCTCTGCAGTGCATATTCAACCTGGGTGGTATATAGTTCGTTAAGAGCCATTTGGGCGCGCTCTAGTTTTCGGCGTCCTGGAAGGGAGGGATGGGCCGTATATTGCCTGGTGAGTCGACGGATGTTGAGTTCCAGTGCCACCTTTTGCTCTTTCCTATCTTTATTCGCCAATGCAGCATCTCGCAGGAGCTGGCCTCGTATCGAGGCCTTGGCTGCGGCCCACATGGTTCGACTTGAACTTACAGTGCCCAGGTTATCCTGGGCGAATCTGGTTGCATGGTTCTGCAGTTGTAGCTTACCCTGGGGGGATCAATAGCGATGGATTGGTAGCCTCCAGGGTTTTCGGCCCGAAGATATTAAACCCAACTGGATGGCTACAAGAATGGGAGCATGGTCCGAAAGGCCTCCCTCCAGTATGCTATCATCAACAGTATCGGCTACTAGATTGTGAGAGAGAAGAAAGTAGTCAAGCCAGGATTGGGTACCGTGTATTGGTGAGAAAAGTAAATTCTCTCTCAGCCGGGTGAGTCAGCCTCCAGTAGTCTACTAGGCCATTGTCCGAAAGTATATCAGTCTGCAGGGCCCTGTCTGCGTTGTTACATGTGTCCAGGGGTCCCATTCTGTCCAGTACTGCGTCTAGGTATGTTCCAGTCACCTCCTATTACATAGCCAGATGCCCCTATCTCGGTCAGGAGTCTGTTGAGCTGTAGAAAGAAGAGGCATTTGGGACCCGTTGGTGCGTATATGGAGCCCACACATAGTGTAGAGTCTCCAATCTTTAGTTTGACAAATGCATAGCGGCCTTCAGGGTCGGTCCATGATTTGATGATCGTGAAAGGGAGGGTTTTGCGTAGTAAGTTCGCCACCCCACATTTTCTTGGGTTGCTCTCCTTGTTGGATAGAGGTGGATTACAACTAAACAGAGTGGTACCAACCCAGTCCCTCCGTAGTTTATACGATTCGAGTCTGTCAAGGTGTGTCTCTTGCAATAGGGCAATGTCAGCCTGTAGGATAGGATAAGATAGGATAAGACTTTTTTCCGTTTAATGTAGTGGGTGAGGCCGTTTACATTCCATGAAACTATCCGTAGGGGTACTGCTGGTGCCTTATTCGCGTTGGGCATCCTCCTTTCTTTTGTCGGCCCACCCGGGGGTATGAGCACGTGAGGTAGGGTAGTGGAATACAGGTAGGGGTCAGGGGGGATGAAGGTAAGTGGGGACAGGGGTAGGGGTCTTTAGATGGAGAGGTGGATAGAGGAAGAAAGGAGGGGGAGGAGGTAGCAGGCATGTAGGATAGTTGGAAGAGAAAGAGAAGAAGAGGCGCATCAGTGGAAAAGGGAGAACTAATGGGAGTCTAAGAAGATAAAGAAAGAGATCAGTACTGGGGTCCCGATATCCGTGAACTTTAACCGGCGGGTCTAAAACCTAGGCCAAATGAGCATCGACGCTTGGCCAGCGGGCCCCGCGCCGAGAAAGGCGGCGCACGCGAGGCGCCCAGGCCCCCCCTGCGCAGGGATCCCCATCCGCGCACGGATCTGGGTTGTGCCCGGTGTAGGCAGGTGGCCCAAGAAGGGGGGGGGGAGGAGGAAGGGGGGCTGCATAGAGGGTGTGCACTTCTCCTATGGCAACCCAGATCTGGGAGTGGGATGTTCCTTTGTGCTAGGTAGGTATGTCCGTGATCTGCTCTACTCCCTCCCCATCACCCACGGCGGGCCCTCTATGGCACTCACTTGGGAACCAGGTACTTGAATCTTGAATCTTGAGCCCCCCCTCATACCTGGCACCCCATCCCTAATTGGGATAAACAGGCCATAGGTGGGAGTAATATGCTGATAAGATGATACAATGATAAAATGAGTCCTGCATGTCCTAGGAGATACACAAGACCGGTACTCCAGAGAGGGTAGATGAGGTGAGGTAGGGTTATCGTTTCCGAGAGAGAGCGAAGGGGGGGGGCAGGACAGGGGGAGGGAAGGAAGTTTCTGGGTCTCCGAGTGAGGGGAGGGCAGGGAGGGGCTCCCAGAGGCAGATGGGAATAAGCAAGGGCGATAAGAGGCAATCAAGAACAGTAAAAAAAGACATGCAATACAATCAAAGACATCTGAGGTCTATTAAAGGCACTGGCACTCTGCGTTATAGTGACTTAGAGACGCACAGAACACCGATACTCATCTCTCCATCTGGCCTTCTCCGCTGTGGGGCCTCTGTGGCGCTTCTACGATAGCCCATGGTTCACGATAGCGGAGACCCGTAGGGGGGGGTTTTGTGCCCTCCTGGCCTCAGGTGGAGGGCACTGTGGGTTTCAAAGGGGATCGGGATTTATCTCTATCGGACAGCTGTGTATACATCGCCACCGCCTGTAGTACTTGACCCCTGTCGTCATAGTTTTTTGTTAGTCTCTCCAGGTCTCTCCCCCTGGTTTGGGAATCCGTGGCTGTTCTTCTGTCAGGGTCTGATACAGTCCCTGGCTGGCCAGCTCCCAGGGCTTGGCCCTGTGCGTCCTGGGAGGGGGGAGGACTCTGCCGTTGTTTCCATGGTTTGTGACGTGGCATGCAAACCCTCTTGGAACATTCTCAGGTCCTCTGGGTCATAAAAGGTCCGTGACGCCCCGTTCTTGGTGATCCACATCCTGGCTGGTTCGAATAGGCCGAATTTCACGTTTAGGTGACGAAGGCGGGGGCGAAGGGAAAGGAAAGCTCTCCTACGTTCTGCAGTCTCTCTGGAGAAGTCAGCAGAAAGCCGTACTTCTAGGGTATCCAACCGGAGTGGGCCTTGTGTTGGGGCTGTCTGTAGCAGTTGGCGAGCCTGTCCATGGCGCAGCATGCAGGCTATGATTGGGCGAGGGCGGCCTTCTCCATCCTGTCTCTTGGGACCGAGTCTGTGCGCCCGTTGGAATTCCAGAGGTGGGTCAAATGTTGTATCGGTTAATTTGGGAAGCATGTCTCGTAGGTAGGAGGGGATTTGCGCGCCCTCCGTCCCTTCCGGAATCCCGAGAAGGCGAATGTTGTTTCTACGGCTTCTGTCCTCTAGATCGGTTAGCCTGCTGCAAAGGTGCAGGAGTTCATGGTCTCTGTTGGTCCAGGAGGCAGCTTGGGCTTCCACTGTCGTCACTCGTTGGTCCAGCCCGGAGATTTGCGACTGGAAGCCTGCTCTTTCTAGGCGCATAGATCTTGTCTCTGCCGTTAGCACCACCATGGCATTGTCCATACCTTCCAATCTGCGGCCCACCGCCGATATCTCCTGCAGTATTCGATCCATTGACGCACCTTGCGTATCCTCTGTCATGTTGGTATGCGGGGGGTTATGGGCTCTACTACGGAGGAGTATTTCTGTTGGCGCAGGGCTTCAGAGAAAAGTAGTTGACGGGCTGGTTTACCCGATGCTTTGCCCGTCGTCTTGCCTCTGGGCATTGCAGATTTCCCCGTGCTGATGGTGCCCGGAGGGTACTTGTCCTGGTCTTAGCACGAGCTGAGAGTGTAGAAAATGACGGCGGGGGGATTGGGGAGAGAGGAGAGAGGGAGCCCTAGTTGAACAGCGAGTTTGAGTGAGCAATAGCTGGTCCCCCCAAGCGACCTCGGGGAGCAGACATCCGGTTGTTTGGACAGAGTAGAAGTAGAAGTAGAAGTCTGGGCACGGGCTCGAATGTAGACAATGCCTCATCGTTTCGGGGGGGGGGAGGGTGGAGAAAGTCGTGTGAAAGTGAGGCCTCTTGCTGTCCTCCACACCTTGCGTTGATTTGGGAGGTTGCAGAGAAGGAGAAGGAGTAGGAGCTAGGATGAGGTGCGTCTCTTATGGTGGGCCTCCTGGTTGCTTGAAGCACTTTCGCTATTGATGTTCCCGGCCTTCCTCATTACCCCCTTGTTCTCCTCTCTCACTGTCTGTCCCCCCTTTCCTTTGCCATGCTGTATTTGTGTGGTCTCTTGTCGTTATGGTTCCCCCCTCCTCTTGTCCCATGTTGCTCCCCCCTTTATTTCAGTGTTCGTTGTTTTTTTCTTTTCCATCCCTCCTTCTTTTTTGTTTAATTGTTGTTGCGCTTTTCTTCCTTCTGGGTAACTGTGGGTGCCCCCGTCTTTTTCTGCCTCTTTGTCTTTTTTGTTGTTGTTTTTTTGGTTTTATTTCCTTGTTGCCCGGTTGCTTCTTGCTTCATTTTGTTTTCCTTTTGCTTTGTTTTTCGGTTTGTTTTATTTTGTTTCGTTTTGTTTTGTTCCCCCCCCCTTGCAGGTCTCTGCTATGGTGCAGCGCACCACGAGGCCGTAGGTGCAAGGCTAGGTTGGGGGGGATGCTATTGGGGCCAGCGGGGGAGCCCGGCAACACCCGCCGCCCTCGGGGTCCAAGGAGAAAGGAGGCGCGTCTCCGGCGCCGGGCCTCCCCTCTGTTCTGGGTCATGGATCTGTGCCCCGTCCTCCGCTCCCCCCAAGCCCAGGGGAGAGCGGTCACCGCTCCCGGGGGCAGGTGGGCGAGGTGGCAGCTGCTCGACGCCTCCTCCGGTGGTGGTCGCGGCAGCGAGGGCAGGGGGAGGCGCGCCTCTTACTGCAGGACTCCGGGAGGCGCGTCTCTCCGTCGCGGGCCGGTCCGTCACTCGAGGCCGCGGCTTGTGTTCCTGCCGCAGGCCTCAGATCCGTGCTCCGCTCTTCCCACGGTCCGTAAGGGGAGAGCGCTTCTCCTTCTCACCGGGCGTCGCCCCCCCATCGCCTCCGACCCTTCGCATGTGCTCCAACGTTGCCCAGGGGCTCTGGTGCGCCCCCGGCGCCGCCACCCTCAACCCCCGGCCCGTCGCCTCACTGAGCTCGGCTCCTAGGCGGCCATCCTGGATCGTGGCCAGACCACGCCCCCCCCAAGGAGCTTTAAGGTGCATATGTGATCTATAAAAAGCAGGAACAAATTTGAAAGACAAATGTGCTCATATTATGTCCACAAGCTTCCTGCTATCAACCACCCAGGGCAAATGTCTGAGGGTGGTTGAATTAAATCCTGTCCTTGACATGCGATTAAACAGCCTGTGGGCCTCCCAAGAATAAAGTGCAGATGCAAGCTGACAACATATAATAAAAAGCACACATGCTCATGACAATAAAGTAAAATATTATAAAAGGAGGAATGGGAGATAAAATGTTCTCCCTGCTCAGGGAGCATCGAGCAGGAAGGCAGTTAACAGCCATTATGATATTGTCTACTGGGTATACTCCAATTAAAGTGATGAAGTGCTCTTTTTAAGATTAATATCCAAAATGTTGTATGGCTATTCCCAGCCCGAGTCCTGTGAACCACAGGATCAGGGAAACATTCATAAAGAGGTGTTATTTACAGCTAGGATGCAACCCCATAAACAATAAGATCGCAGCCTGAGAAGCCAGCATAACGTCAGAATTGAGCTTTACTTTAGGGCTGACCCCTCTAGCTAATGCGCCATGCATGCTCAAGGTACTTTGCTATTGCAAAAACTATCACGGCCTTTGAGTCATATTTAAAAATTCTCAGAGCCTCCCAGTAGTGTCTAACACTCAAAAGTTTACTGACTACAATTATCCATTTCCTATGTGGCTATAAGTATTGGTGGCAAAAAAATAAAATAAGAAAATGCTCTTCAGTTTCTTTTATTCAATGGGAAAAGTAGCAAAAGTTTGAGGAACCTGACATCTCATTTAGACGTTGGGGGTCTTGATGGTAGAGACCCGCACGTAAATTGGAGGAACAGCCGCTTTATAAGGGGAGGATAGATTTCATCCATTAAAGCTTCGTTTGATGGTGAACATTTAATATTTAAGTATTGCCCAATCAGGTTCGCAGAATCATTGTTCACCCAGATCTGTTCCAGAGCATAGTTCCGGTAAGCTCTTTTCACTGTCTGCCTGGTGCCCTTAGCAGCAACTGCTGGCGAATTCCAGAGGTCATTCATTTTCATTTGATCACACTGCAATTTAATATTTTTGAGCCAGGACGAGGCTACCTGTGAATCACAGGAAATTAAATCCACATGGGAGTCCTTATAGGTTGCCAGCTCCTCCGTTGCCTACAGCCTTACCCAATACAGTAAGAATTTCAGTGCCACTACCAGATTTATGGGGTTAAGTGATAAGTCCAGCCTCATTGTGAACCAAGGGGGTACCCTTTTGTAGCTTGAGTAAGCCCCTAATAAATTAGTTCTTGACTGTTACAAGGGCGTTGGCATCAGCAAAACCCCATAACTCTGACCCGTATGTGGCTGCCGCTAATGCAGTGGCTTTATAGATCTGGAGGACCAGCGACACTGCACCTCGGACAGTTTTGCTCTTCTCCCTCTGGTAGGCCCAGGTCAATGTGTCGGCCATCCAGGCCCCTAGATAGTCAAAATGTTTAACCTGTTCAATTCTAGTACTGTCAATTACCATCTTCCCCCTAAATGACCTGTGGATATTTATCCCCATGAATTTCATTTCCATTGCATTGATTTCAAGCAGAAAGCTGAGAAGAAATATAACTCAGCCTGAAGTCCCATGCGAGTTCTAGATATAAGCAAGGTGTCATCGGCAAACATTAGTACTGGAAGTGAAGTTCCAGCCAGCTTAGGAGCATCATGCATTGGGATAGCCATTTAACTGCCCCATTTATATAGAGGCTAAAAAGTGTCGGAGCAAGCACACAGCCTTACTTTACCCCCTGACAGATGGATATCAAGTCAGTTAAATCCCCACCCATGTTCCATCTCACTTTGGCGTATGTATTTGTGTGGAGAGCTCTAAGTTCATACTGGACCCTGTAAGCTTCCAGTGTCTCCCACCAGATGTCCCTAGGGACCAGCTCAAAGGCCAACCTGAGATCTATAAAGGTAACATACAGATGATCCTTCCACAGGGTAACATACTTCCAGCACAACAGCTTGAATTGAAAAACTTGGTCAAGAGTGCTGGTGCTTGCTCTAAAGCCTGCCTGGGCATCCTCAAGAATATGATTATCCATAACCCAGGATTGTAACTGGGCCAAACCCTGTCTACAAAATATTTTTGGGAGTTGTCCGACAAACTCATAGGTCTGTAGTTGGAGGGTGAATCCCTTCTTCCTTTCTTAAAGATTGATACAATCACAGCTCCCAGCCAGGTAGGCGGGAATTGCATTGCTCAATGCATTGAGATAAGGAATCCACACAACAGGCTGTGATAGGAAGAGATCACCAAGGATGCCATCCGGCCCTGGGGCCTTTTCCTTCTCCAATTGCATTAGAGCTGTCCTAGTTTCAATCAGAGAAAAGTATGGGCACTCTATCTCTTCAATCCCCACCATCACTTAGGAGTTAAGAATGGTCGTTGGTCCTTCCATGCCATCCCCCTCAAAATGCTCCACGACACTCTTAGTATATTCATTCCCCCTCTCACTGTACAGGGCTCTGAAATGTTCAACCCAGCTACCGGGTTGCACAACCGTTTCCAGGTGATTGTCTATTGTCTTTGTGCTAGATGCCACCAATTTCCAAAATGCCTTTGCGTTCTTGCTCTTAAGTGCATAAGTGAGCCTGGCCCATTGGTCCATCTCCCAAACCTGTTTGGCCCTAGCCAGTAAAGCTTTGTAGTTTTTTCTAGCAGGGGTTATTTGCAATTTGACACCAAGCTTCAGAGCATCTAGGAGACTAATCTTGGCCATCCGCCATTTCTTGGTAAACCATCCTGGTACTATTTTGAAGTAAGACCCTCTCTTCCTAAACTTAGTAAACAAGTACCTTAGTTGCTCCATTAACTGGCAATGTACCAGCACCATGTCGGGCTCATTCCCACTCACATCTACTACATCGTCTAGATTATCCATAAAAAGCTCATAAATTTGATCTTGGACATCTGTGTTATCCACAACTTCCGCCCATTTGACATGCCTCCTGCCATTGACTATTTCTAACAGACCCGCATCATAGACTGGAGAGAGATTGCAGTTTATAAACATAGCAGAAGCGAATATGGCGCTTAGTCATGATTGCTATCTGCTCTAGGAACTATGGCCATATTGGCCAAGAAAGGCCACATATCCTGGTCCACCAAAAGATAATCAATGTGAGTTTTAGTAAGACCTCTTTTAAAGGTCGGCTGCGTAGGTGAATCAAAGCTTGTGTTGCATTAACAATGCTTAAGCCATTCTCTAAAAATCAGATCTCCCAATTGGCCTGCAACTGCACTAATTTTCCCTATCATTTGCTCTGACTGCCAGAGCCCAGCCAAAGTGCTAAAATAATGCATCGAGTGATCTTACACCCACTGTCCTCTTCCTATGTTCGTATTACATTCACCTGCAAAAAGTTTTATGGCACCACCTTTTAGGTGCTGTAAAGCATTAGCGACATGGCCCACTGTTGGGGAGCAAACATTTGAGGGAACAGATCTAATGTAAGCATTGATTATAGCAATGTATCTCAATCCCGTAGGGGTTTTTACTTTTAGTTCTGGCCCCAGTAAGTCATTACTCCTCATTGTAATTATTTTCACTTGCGGGAAGAGGTCTAATTTCAGCCAAATTTCCTGAATTGGAAGCAACTGCGTTCACAGCAAGAGTGTTGTAACCACTTCGATATACTGGAGCCCATGTCTCCTGCAGGAGTATAATCTGATGGTGATATATAAACTCTCCCCACTCTGGGTCTGTGAGCCTAGATCGCACACCTGCCACATTCCAAGATAGTACTCTAATGAGATTTTCACCATTTAGCCCACTATCCGTCCCCAACCGCAAGCTAATGCCTCCCTCCCATGGGACTCATCTTAGTCTTTGAGGCGGAACTCACAGTACCTTCTCCCGCAGCACTTGCCGCAGGGTCACGTAGAGTGACTTCTCTACTTCGCCCACTCACCTCTAAATCTTTGGGGGATGCATCTCCTTGCAACCCAGTCAGATCGCCCCATGAAGAGGTAGTAGTGGCAAGGGAAGGCCCTCCCTGCTGTCAATCCAGCCCTACTAAATTTGGGTGCTCGTCTACGGAGGAGGTACGATGTGAGTATGTTAGAGAATGACATTCTACCTTTGCGGAAAGTTCCCTTTGGGAGATGGGGGTGTTGTGTTTAAACGTGATTTGTGAGCTTATCTTGGGCCTAAATATGAGCTCCATGGCTACCAACTCCTCTGCCAGGTTACGGTTCTTAAATTTTAGCCCTTTATAGTCCTGTTGAGATCCCACTAGACTACAGTGGATGGCAGACATGATGTCCCTGATTATAAATGTACATCCCCTTGTGTGACAGAGCCAATGAATTGCTTTATTGATACAGGAATCTTGGGTTTCTCTAACTCCACGCGGGAGTCTAGGGACATTTGTCATGTAGATGTCACTAGTCAAGCATGTAGCCTCATTGATGTTATTTGGGTCTTGGTTCCCACCAGACTTCTGGGTTCTCTGAGTAGAGGCTATCAGTTTGGAGTGTGCACTGTGCTGCTTGAGCATATATCCCTCCTCTACAAGTTCATCCCTTGTAAAGCTAGAGGGGTTCGAAAATGCTTTAGTAGGGGGGTCTCCCTGGCTGGCTGCTGAGCCTGCTCCCATTTTTCACTGAGGGCTTATAAATAGATGTTGGCTACTAGGATGGGTCATTGGATCAGCACTACCTACTTAGGTGCATACATGTTCTACCATTACAGAGAGTTTAATTACCTTCTCGCCTAATTCAATAGCCAGCCTATTCATGCACTCTCGCATTCCCTTAAGATCTAAAGCTGTGTAAGGGGTTCCCGATTCCAAGGGTGGCTAACATTTGTTGGGGCTAAAGATTTTGTCAAATCGATTAGAGCTTGACTGGCTACTGGAGCCGTTTCTTCAGAGGCTAGTGGTGCAAAGTGATTGGAGCATTCAATATTAATTACAGGTATGCTTCCCTCCAGAAATTGCACCTTAGTAGGATCCTGGTTAGTTACTGGTGTGCTGTTTCTTGGTAGCTCTACACAAGGACTGGGGCTAATAATGTGCCTTTGGACGGTCTCAGTTCCCCTTCCTTGGGGAAGTTTATTAAAGTAGGATTGCATACCCTGAGGGGGCATGCCTCTTTTTCCCTTGTTATGGCGGAAGTGTCACAACTTACGTGCTGCTTTACCCTGGAGGCCGCAGAGCGAGTGGCGTGGATCCTGTTCTTGAAGGTTCGGCCGTGGCCCAAGTAGGGGCGACTCTTTCTGGTAGCCACGGTGCTGCAGGCAATGGGTACGGCAAGAGCAGGCCGTGCCCCTCAGAAATAGCGCCAGTAGGAAAAAAAACCTGAAAGGGGAAAAAACCTCCACAAAGAATGTTCCTAAAACAGGAACAAAAACGAAGAGAATATCAGCAAGAGCAAATACAGGAAAAAGTATTCTGGACTGACGAGAACCAGCACAGGAATACGAAGAAGCAGGAGCGAAGACACCATCCAAACAGAAAAAGTGTTGCAGCGCAAGGAGAGAAAGAATCACAGCCCTTAAATACCAACAAACAGGAAACGACCAACAGGAAGTAAAAGGACACCATCTTAGATAGGGAAAAGCACATAGAACAGAATGGACTAGGAACCATAGAGAATAGGGAACAAGGAATGCTGGGAAGAGAAAGGAAACATGGGAAGGAGTAAAAAACATAAAGGAAGGCACAACCAGATGTCCAAGAAAAGAAGAAAAGAAGAGGTGAGTGGGGGGGTCAGACATACCAAAAAACACGGTGCACAGCAAAAGAACGAGGCCCCATGCCCAATTTGGGGCCTCTGCAAGCACACAGCAGACTGGGGGCGCGTTGTGTCAGAGAAACGCGTGCTGCGGACCGAGCCGAATGTTCGTCTTGGTCCGCCCGAAGGCCCAGGTTTGTGCGGAAACAAGTGGTGAAAACGACGAATCAGAAGAGGTGCGTGAACAGAAGATACATCTTCTCAAGAGAATTCACTGAGAGGGTAAACCCTTCCAATTAATCAAGCACTGAAGACGTTTGTGAAAGATACGAGAATCACAAATCTCCTGTACCTCATATTCAGGTACATCATCCACTAACAAAGGAGGAGGACAGGGAAACTGACGAGAGTAAGGATCAGGTACATAGGGTTTTAGCTGAGAAACATGAAAGACCAGGTGAATCCTCCAGGTACGAGGCAAGTGAAGACGGACAGTGATAGGGTTGATCTGCTGAAGGATTCGGAAAGGACCATAGTAACGAGGTGTGAACTTATTCTGAGAAAGGCGTAAAGGTAGAAATGTTGATGAAAGCCAGACTTTATCCTGAAGGTGATATTCTGGAGCATCTCTCCGTTTCTTGTCTGCTGTTCTCTTCATGTATCTCTTGGTGTTCAACAAGCTAGAGCGAATCAATCTATGAATCTGTAAAAGTAATCTGGAGAATGAAGTAACAGCAGGAAGAGAAGAGGGAGACTGAGGAATAGTAGGAAAAGAGGTAGGATGATAGCCATATGAACAGAAAAAAGGAGTGACCTTGGAGGCACTATGGACAGAGTTATTGTAGGAGAATTCAGCGATAGGGAGGTAAGTGTTCCAGTTGCTCTGAGTAGAATTACAAAAGCAGCGAAGGTACTGTTCCAATCCTTGGTTGAGACGCTCAGTCTGTCCATTGGTTTGAGGATGGAAACCCGATGAGAGTGCTATGTTGATATTCAGTGTCCTACAAAAATGTTTCCAAACCGGGAGATGTACTGAGGTCCCCTGTCACATATAATGTTGTGTGGAAGTCCATGGACACGGAAAATATGATAGATAAATATCTGACTTAGTTCTTGGGAATTAGGTAGTTTTTTCAGAGCAGTGAAGTGAGCCATCTTAGTAAAGGAGTCTATCGTGACCATGATAACCCGGTTTCCTGCTGATGGAGGTAATGAACACATAAAATCAGTAGAAATGGTGTGCCAGGGAGCCGGTGGAACAGGTAATGGTTGTAGTAATCCTGCAGGTCTGGTACAGGGAATCTTTACTTGAGCACATATGGGACAAGCCTGAACGTATCTTTCGACATCTGATTTCCAGGTAGGCCACCAAAAAGATTGTGAGAGTAATTCTTGTGTGGCTTTAATCCCTCAATGACCAGCAACTGGTGAATCATGGCACATTTGTAGTGCCTTTTCTCTGACTCCATTAGTAGGGAGAAACAACAAGTTCTTATAATAATAATATCCTTGCATCTTACATATGTTCAGTTTCCTTATTTCTTGATCAGTCAGATTGGAGTATTCCAGTTGTACCTATCCAGGAAAGACTGAGCTACTCCGATGATTATACCGGGCTCAAGAAGATACTGTGATGGGGTAGAAGTACAATCTGGATAACGGCGAGATAGGGCGTCAGCCAGAATGTTTTGGGATCCAGGAATATAAGTGACATAAAAGTCTTACTGACAGAAGAAGAAGGCCCAACGAGCCTGACGACTGTTCTGGCATAAAAAGTTACGCAAACATTGTAGATTGCGATGGTCTGTTCGTACCTCGAAGGGCTCTTTGGAACCCATAAGAAACTGTCTCCCCTCAAGGCAGGCTGTTTTTAGGGCTAACAACTCCCTTTCAAGTACTGAGTACTGTTGTTCTGACGACGAAAGAACATGGGACAAATAGAACACAGGATGTTCAAGACTGTCCTCTTCTTGCTGTTGGAGTAAGGCAGCTCTGATGGCTCTTTCGGAAGCATCTGTAACAACAATAAATTGTTTGTTTGTATCTGGGTGCCTCAATATCGGTGCCTGAGTGAAGGCCTTTTTCAGACTATGAAAAGCTTGTTCAGCCGCCTTGGTCCAGACGAAGCCTTCCTTTAGATTTTCCTTTTTTAATGTTTGAGTTATGTGGCTGGTTTGTTCTGCAAAGTCCAAGATAAACTGCCGATAAAAATTAGCCAATCCTAAAAAACATTGTGTTTCCTTAACAGAGGAAGGAGAAGGCCAATCTAGAAGGCTTGTACCTTTTCTTGGTCCATAGCTATGCCAGTGGGACTCAGGTGATATCCCAAATATTTGACCTCTGTCTTATCAAACTCACACTTTTCGGGTTTACAGGACAGTTGATGTTCCCGGAGTTTTAGGAGGACCTGTTTAACATGAGAAGAATGAAGTTCAGGACGTTTAGAATAAACAAGGATATCGTCTAAATAGATGACAACCGTATGGTTCAAGAGATCAGAGAATACTGATTCCATAAATCTCTGGAAAATGGAGGGGGCATTAGTAAGACCAAAAGGCATAACTCTGTACTCATAATGACCAAATGGGGTCCGGAAAGCAGTCTTCCACTCGTCTCCTTCTTTAATACGCAAAAGGTGGTAGGCTCCACAAAGATCCAGTTTGGTAAATCGTTGAGCCCCTCTGACTGCCTCTAGGATATCCTTAATGAGAGGCAAAGGATAACGGTCCTTTATATTTATTTAGTCCGCGAAAATCCAGGCAGGGACGAAGATCCTTCGTTTTCTTGGGTACAAAAAAGAGAGGTGTCCCAGCCGGAGAGGATGATGGTACAATAAGACCGCTATGTAAGTTTTCTTGCAGATATTCTTTTAGCACTTCTCTTTCAGGTTCAGTGAGCGAATACATCCTCCCAAAGGGAATGATAGCTCTGGGTTCCAAGGGAATAGCACAATTGTAATCTCGATGTGGGGGTAAAACAGGTCTGATTGGTTTTTGTAATACATCTTGAAATTCTAGATAGTGATCAGGAACTCCTTGAACTGAATTGATGGAACATCCAGTAATACTTTCAGTAGGCATCAACCTCTTGGGTGACCAATAAGTGTCCGAAGCAAAGCAGTTCTCATGACAAAACTGGGAGGACAGGGAAATAGTCCGGGTTTCCCAATTTACATAAGGGTTATGTCTTATGAACCACGGAATTCCCAAAATGATAGTATGACTGGGGGATGATATTAGATCAAAAGAGATGTTTTCTTGGTGGTTCCCAAATTGTAAACTCAGTGTCATGGTGGTGGTATCGACTGGACCAGAGGATATTAAAGACCCATCCACTGTGTGAACTTGTTCTGGGGTTTCTTTGGGTCGTGTTGGTATTTGTTGAGTTGTGGCCCAAGTCTTATCCATATATATGCCACTGGCACCACAATCAAGTAAAGCCAGTGTTCTCTCTTGACGGCCGTCCGGTAAATGTAACGTCACAGGTAACATAAACAAAGTAGTGGCATTGTCCTTGAAAGAACTGATGGAAGGTATAGCTGATGATCCCGTCCCCTCCCTTCTTACAGAGGACGGGAAGTGGCGTTTCCCGATGGCCGTTGAGGATGAACGGGGCAGGTCCGCAGCATGTGGCCGGCAGCACCACAATACAGACATAATCCCCTCCTACGTCTGTCTTCCCGCTCGCTAACGGAAAGTGGTCCTCGAGTGGTATCCACCTGCATAGGTTCGCCTTCGGCGTCTCTGGTGGGAGAACGAGGTTCCTCGGGACGATGCATAAAGACACGTGAAGTGCTTGGGTGAGATGGTCCTCTACTCTTTCTCTTCTCCATACGTCGCTCTTGGAGACGGTATTCGATGGAAAGAGCCTGATCCATTAGACCACGAAGGTCTTCAACTCGGGTGGAGTGTACCAACTCGTCTTTAATTTCTTCTTTAAGTCCTCTACAGAATAAAGTCACCAGAGTTTGTTCCACCTAAGTGGTCTCAGCCGCTAGCTGTCGAAAGCGGGTAATAAATTGGAGGACATCTTGTGAGCCTTGTTGGATGTCACATAAGGATTCTTCCGCAGAGGCCTCCAAACCTGGACGACTGAACATCTGTTTAAACCGACTCACGAAGGCAGGATAGTCAGATAATACTGGGTCATTGGAGGATACCATTGGGGTTGCCCAGGCCAAGGCAGGACCGGATAAGGCACTGATAAGATATCCCACCTTTGTCTTGTCGTGGGAGAATTGGGTGGGTCGGAAGGCGAAATACACAGTTAATGCATCAAGGAACTCTCGCAGCTTAGTTGGTTCACTGGAGAAACGAGGAGTAGAGGTGGAGACGGCCAGAACATCCGCACTGCGAAAGGCCAAAGCTTGTCATAAAGCAGCATTCTCGTTGCATAATTGTTGCAGTTCCTGAGCCTGTTGCTGAATGGTTGCCAAAAGAGATTGATCAGGATCTGCAGCAGCCGCCACTGTATCATCCATGATGTTAGACGACGTTGGGAGTATTGGGCACTGCAATCTGTCCCGACTTACGTGCTGCTTTACCCTGGAGGCTGCAGAGCGAGTGGCGTGGATCCTGTTCTTGAAGGTTCTGCATTGGCCCAAGTAGGGGCGACTCTTTTTGGTAGCCACTGTGCTGCAGGCAATGGGTACGCCAAGAGCAGGCCGTGCCCCTCAGAAATAGCGCCAGAGGGAAAAAAAACCTGAAAGGGGAAAAAACCTCCACAAAGAATGTTCCTAAAACAGGAACAAAAACGAAGAGAATATCAGCAAGAGCAAATACAGGAAAACGTATTCTGAACTGATGAGAACCAGCACAGGAATACGAGGAAGCAGGAGCGAAGACACCATCCAAACAGAAAGTGTTGCAGCGCAAGGAGAGAAAGAATCACAGCCCTTAAATACCAACAAACAGGAAACGACCAACAGGAAGTAAAAGGACACCATCTTAGATAGGGAAAAGCACATAGAACAGAATGGACTAGGAACCATAGAGAATAGGGAATAAGGAATGCTGGGAAGAGAAAGGAAACAAGGGAAGGAGTAAAAAACATAAAGGAAGGCACAACCAGATGTCCAAGAAAAGAAGACAAGAAGAAAAGAACAGGTGAGTGGGGGGGTCAGACATACCTAAAAACGCGATGCACAGCAAAAGAACGTGGCCCCATGCCCAATTTGGGGCCTCTGCAAGCACACAGCAGACTGGAGGCGCGTCGCGTCAGAGAATTGCGTGCTGCGGCCCGAGCTGAATGTTCGGCTCGTGCCGCGCGCAGCGGCGCGACAGGAAGTCCGATTTGTTTGTTGCCAATAAGCACTCCACTCCCACAATTAGATCGTCTATTTTGTTCAGGGTGCAATTTTCGGCGGAGTGCCTGGGAATCTTGTTGAAACCTTCTGCCCCAGGGGTTTCTCTGTGGCTTTATGCTTGCTCACAGTCTTTGAAAATAGGAGAAAGAATAATAAAAAAAAGAAGACAAAAGAAATGAAATACCAGTGACAGGAGCAACAAGAAGTACTTTCAGCTACAAAAACTAATGGTGTTAACTTGCTCAAAGAGGCAAAGCCAACCAGTTCAGCGCACATACATACTCCAGCGCAAGAGAGAGAATAAAATGCTGCAGTCCTGCACCAAAAGGGGGATTCTTATAAATAGTGCCATGGCAGTACAAAAGTTGGTAATTCAAGGTATGAAAATAATTGTTACGATCCAGCTGACTTGATGCCCAAGTCCAATTTAATGTAACTTTTGCCCAAGTTTTCTAGTTGCCTGCCATAAGATAGCCTTCTGCCCTCTTGGAGGGAAGGTATGAACAACTCCCAGGAAGGAAAAAAAAGGTCTGGTATTGTATATGGTTTTACCTTTCTGTGGCAGGAAGGCCCAACAAGGTGCTTCAAAGGGGAAGCTGCCTTTAAAGTGCAAATGGTGAACACACAAGAGAGAGGCTGCACTTTTGTCCTGGTAGAAGGGTTGGCATCAGGGACAGAGAGGGGGAAACAGTGGTCAAACCAGTTTTCCTGTGGATGTGTAGACCTCAGGTAGCCATACTTTTAGGATGGGCTACCACGTTCCACACACCGAGACAGGTTCTGTCATTTAGGGAGTGGGAAGAATATTGCATTCTGGGTTAGCGATATGCCACACTTTGCAGAAAGTCGTCATTAGGCCGGAGAAGACATGGTAGCCCATTATGTAGTAGTCACTGCATCCCCAATGGTAAAGTTTGGGCATAAAAGTGGCATCCCTAGCACTCAGACGTCAGATCACATCTGCACTGGAGTAAGGATCAAACCCTTAGCTGGGTTCCCGGGAGACTGCACCAAGAATGGACTGCACCTGCTGATCCTTGGGCGAGCAAAGAATGGACTGTGCCTGTGGCCTCCTGCTCGTAGTGAATCATCCCCGGAACCACAGCCAGAGGAGGTGAACTCCAAGAGTCAGTTGGCTGACTTCCTGTTACAGCTCCAGGGCCACAGAAACAAAAAAAGCTGCCGTGGTGAGTCGGTAGCCACAATCACTTGATCACCATAGACAGCTGAAATGCAACCTGGAAGACCGAGCCCTGACACTCAAAAGTTGCTCCAAAGACTGCTGGACCCAAGAGAGTCGTTGGAGTAGAGTTTGGTCACCCAAGACGGACACTAGTCTCAGTTCAAGGGGACTGCTAGATTTGCTGTGACTAAAGACCAGTAGACTAGTGGCAACAGTTTTTTTCCTTGGACGTTGCCTGGATTTAGAGGGACATTGACCTCTGTGGCCAAATTAGCCCCACCATGTGTGTGTACTGAGTGGTGGCTACACTTGCCTATCCGTCCACTGTGTACCTGACCAATGTAAATTGCAAAATAAAAAAAACAGAACAAGACAAAACATCATTTATCTTCAGTTGTGTATTTTAAAGTTAAGCACACTACCGTACAGTAGCAAGGCACTCTCGTGTAACATACACATGCTCTTTAATAAAAAATTAAGCGCTCCTTGATTTACCAAGCAATAAGCCTGGCCTGGAGTAAACCTCACTTTTGTTCCTAGCATTCTGTGTCTACAGTAATATGAATATTAACAACTTGTTTCAAATGTAACATTTCGTACCTTGGTTGCGAAGTACCGTAGGTAAAATATGTTACTGTTGCCCAATTTAGACCCCTTGTTTAGATGTTGACTTTGACACTGGAAGGGAAAATAACCGGAAGCAAGTTACATTTTTTCAAGTCCATTAAACTTCCATATTTGTCACATTTAGAAGGAGGTGAAACAGTAGCACTGGTAACAATGTTACCTAGGGAAATGACCAGATTTTTAAGGGTATACTGTAAATGTAGTCGGTCCTCTACAGCGACTGCTACTCTGGTTGATGGTAGGTTTCTAATTGAAGCTTTAAAGGTACCGAATCACATCAGAAGTGAAGTAATAAACGGCTTCCTGGCCCTGCCAACATTTAACCTCATTTGAAGGAATCCAACTGATCTCATGTAGTGATCTGATTGGCTGCCAACACTTCAACCAGTTAGTGTTGGCAGCCATTTTGGGACTCAGATTTAGCAGAGCCCCCAAAAAAATGATAGACAAATGAAAGGGGATTAGGGTAGGAGTACCCTGATTCCCTAGGCCTAGTGCTGGGGTTCCTCAGATACCCCAGTAGGGCAAAAAAACATGTTTTTTAAATTTTGGTGGTGAAAATTGCGGTAGGTTAGTGAATTTGCACCCAAAAATTCAGAAAACAAACAAATGTGGTGTCCTGCGCTTGCTAACAATTTAGCACCCAGGTGTGCCAGGTAATGGGAGCATTTGGCAAATATAAAAAAGGAGGGAGCTCCCAGGGCTCCATCCTAGAGCTCTCTTGAGCCCCGGGCACTACCACCTCCCTGTGGCTCTATGAAAATATTGCAGGTGGGCAGCGCAGAGCCCCCTCCATTGGGCTCTTAAGAGCCCCAGAGGCCACCACCTCCCCGTGGCTTTCTTTAAAAAAACTGAAGGGGGCTGTGTGGACCGCCCTGCTGGGCCTTTAACCTGCCCCCCATTGACCACCACTTCCTCAGGGCTAAATTAGAAATTGGGCAGGGGGCTGCTTGGACCCCCTGCCCCTGGGGACAACCAACTGCCCAGGAGCTTTTTTTTAAAAATGGAAGGGAGCGTGCAGAACCCCCTCCTGGGGCTTTAACATGTCCCAGGAACAAATATCTCCTCCGGGCCCTGGGGACCACAACCTCTTCTGACCCAGAAACATAAATATTTAGTGGCATGGGGGTTGTGGGGACACCCTCCTGGACAATATACAACCCCAGGGACCACCACCTCCCTGGGACCGGCCCGTGCAAATTAAAGGAGGGGCAAGCTATCCCTGTCCTGGTGCCATTAACGGTCCTGAGGCTGGATCCTGCTATCTTCACAGGTGCCCACCCTTAGGAGACAGCAGTTTGCTTTCTTTTGGCAGGAGCTGTGACAGCTCCCACCAAGCGAGAGCAAACACTAACTCTGCTCGCAGCAAGCAGGAGTTGTAAAACTGCTAGTGCTTGCTGGGAGCAGTTTTCGTCTGTTTCCCTGCAAGCATGGCAGAGAAACAGATGAAAGTAATGCTTCTGCATGCAGGGAGCTGCATTTCTTGCAGCTCCCTGCATGCAGGAGCGATGTTGGCTCCCTCAGCAGACAGGGAGCCGGCTGGGAATTCAGGCTTCCCCGCGGTCCCATCAATCCACATTAGGTGCCCTGAGTGGGGACAGGGCACCCAGGAACAATTGGCCTGGCCCCACCCCCTCCTTCTTTTAATAATGGCCAGGCCCACGGGGATAGAGTCCCGGGCTAAATACGGCCCGGGGAGGTGGGCTACGTAGCCCACAAACACTTGTTTAATAATTGGCCAGACCCTGGGGGGATGGCCTACCAAGGGTCAAAACCAGCCCAAGGAGGGGGCTCTCCCCTAATATTAATTGGCTGGGCCCTGGGGGATGGGGTGCCTGGGCCAAAATTGGCACAGGGAGGGAGGTTACACAGCTTCATCCCCCAATAGTCTTTGCCAAGGCCCTAGGGATGGGATTCCTGAGGCCACAATTCACCTGGGGACCGGAACCACATGGCCCTTCCCCCTTGTAATCACTGGCTGGTCCCTGGTGTTATGCCGCATGTGGGATTTTAACCCGCGGTGTTATGTTCTCGGACCACGGTCCGCTTTCGGCACGTCGGACCTGCTGCGGGCTGCATGCTTAGCTGCAGCATCTTTCTTTTTCTTGACGGTGAGGTCTTGCCAAAAATGCTGCTCTACTACCAGCCTTGGTTTCTAGAACCACAGACATTCCATCAGTCTTCGCTACTATGCCGCGTTTTTCCAGGTATCCAAATAAGTTGAAAGAATTCCTTGACTCCTTGACAGATTTTTTTGCATTTCACCCATCTCAATTTACTCAGGAGAAGACCAAGGTGGGTTACCTGATCAGTGCCTTGTCTGGTCCAGCTTTGGCTTGGGTGACTCCTTTGGTGGCCATGGATGATCCCAGGTTGTCCAATTATGTCACCTTCATCGAGTCCTTTAAACAAATGTTTGAGTGACCTTGGCTGGAGTCTTCTGCAGAAGATGTCTTGTGTGACATCCAGCAGCATAATCAGGATGTCTTACAATACATAACACAGTTTCGACAATTGGCAGAAGAGACCACTTGAGTGGCACGCACCCTTGTCACCCTTTTTCGTATAGGGCTGTGTGAGGAAATAAAAGGCAAACTGGTACATTCTCCTCGAATAAACAATATGAAAGGCCTTATGGACTTGGCATTATCCATAGAATATTAACTCCATGAGCGTCATTTGGAGAAACTGGAAAGTTGTGTTCAATCACACGAAGGAACTTCACGTACAGTTGTCCACCATCAAGAAGAAACTCAAACTGATGCTCCAACTGTCCTTGGAGACAAACCTATGCAAACAGATATGGCCCGTGGGCCGTTATCTGAAACCGAAGGTGAATACAGATGAAAGAAGGGACTGTGGGGCTCATTACAACCCTGGCGGACGGTGTTAAAGCGGCGGTAAGTCCGCCAACAGGCTGGCGGTCTTTTTTTCAGTATTATGACCATGGCGGTTTCCGCCATGGCCATCCGCCGCCTTCCCGTTCCGCCCACCAGGGCGGAGACGACCGCTGGGCTGGAGACCTGGGTCTCCAGCCCGGCGGCCGTGACAATACCGCCGCCGGTATTGTGACCCGGCTTACCGCTGTGGATTTCCAGCGGTAGGAACCGTCATGAACTCCATGGTGGTAAGCACTATCAGTGCCAGGGAATCCCACTGATAGGGGTCTCCCCCACCCCCACCCCGACTCCCTCCCCTACACCCCCCACCACCCCTGCCACCCCCCAAAGGTGGCAGGGCCCCCCTCCCCACCTCGACCCCCAACATACCAGTACTGACACACACCCGACACGCACGCAGGCACCACCAACACACATACACGCACACACACCGACATACATGCCAACATCCACACACACACTCAGACACGTACACCCACATTCACACATTCACGCACACATCCATACAGATATCCATACAGACATACACGCACACATTTCCGAAACACGCATCACCCCCGCAAGCAAACACGCACTCACACACCCCCCTACATACACAGACGCACACCCCCATGCACCCACACAACACCACCCACCCCCCTCCCCTAACGGACGATCGACTTACCTGTTCCGTCGATCCTCTGGGAGGGGACGGGAGCCATGGGGGTAGCTCCGCCAACACCACACCGGCAACAGAACACCACCGCGCAGAATCACATGACGTGATTAGCTCGGCGGTGTTCTGTTGGCGTGGCGGTGGAGGTGGAGCTACCTCCACTTCCCCGCCACCCTCAAGTATGGCTGTTGGCGGCTCTCCGTCGGAAAAACGACGGAGGGCAGCCAACGGTCATTTTACGCTGCGCGGCAAGCCGCCACTACTGGCGGTCTTCCGCACGGCGGTCCCTCGGCGCTCTTCTTAAAAGACCGCAGAGGTTGTAATGACCACCTGTGTCTTTATTGTGGCAATTCAGGCCAATTGATTCATGCCTGCCCTATTTGTCCCTGGAAGGTGGCAGGAAATGCCAAGACCCGTCCTCTATAAGAAGGGGAAATCCCTTCTATATGTTTCTTCACAGAAAACACATCATCTCTGAATCCAATATCCTTCTGCCTACAGTTGGCTCAGACATGAAGTATTTCAGGTGTCACAGTTGAAACCGTATATTTCTGATCTTTTTCAGAGACATTATGCTTGTCATCCTCCTCTTTTGGTGCATAGTGTACCTGACTACAAGGTACAAGAAATATGTGATTCGCGGTTCTTTCCGAACCGTATCCAATTCCTTGTCCACTGGAATCGTTATCCCCCTAATAAATGTTCCTGGTAAGATGCTTCTTCTGTTCATGCTCCCCTTCTTGTCTACCGTTTTTTTCCACCTCTTTCCGGACAAACCTGGAGCTTTGAGGGGAGCTACTGTTACATCGTTGGTGGGTTTTTGAACCCACAGAGTTACATTCTCGGCCTGCAGCGAGGTCTGTGGTACACTTTTGGCTTGTCGGACCTGCCGCAGGCTGTGAACTTGGCTGCAGTGTCTTTCTTTTTCCTGACAGTGAGGTCAGGTGGCCCAGGATCAGGCCACGGATCTCACTGTGGATGGTTCATGGCCTGCTCTTGCATTGCCGGAGTTCTCAGCGATGCACACATAATTGCTTACCTGCCATTGGGTTCTTGGGCTATTCTTTTCCTCTGGACATTGGGGCCATATTCTCTCTTTCCCTGGATGCAGTTCTTTTCCCAGAATGCACGGTTTACTTTTTCTCTTTCCCTTTTCAAGCTGGTGTCCTGTCCAGTTTTCTCTATGGCAGGTTTCCAATCCAATATGTCATTTTTTCTTTTTCCAGTGTGTCACTTCTTGTCCATCGGTATGTAAGGAGCCTCGGTTCTTTTCTTTTTTGAGTTGCAACACTTCTTGTTGGTGGTGGTCCTCACTCCTGCTTATTATTCCTGTGGAATTGTTCTGAATGTTTCCTCTGCAGCCTCCTGTTGTTCCAGTCCTTGGAGTCCTGGTATCCTGGCGCTCTCTCTCTCTCCTGCTTCTTGGAGTTCCTGCATAGAGGTTTTTTCCCTTTGTCGTTTTCTTTCTGGAGGGCACAAACTGCCTTGGCACCTATCTTACCAGTAGCACTGTGGCTACTAGAAGGGATTTGCCACCCCCCTATCTTGGCCAGAGCAGAATGTGCAAGATCCAAAGTTGCACCTTAGTTTCATCTGGTAAGGGCGGTAAGAGATGGGTGGAATAAGACAAAGGATGGGGTCCCTGGGGCCAAAATCGGCCTGGGGAGGGAGTACCTATGGGCTTCCACTTTCCCTCAAAATATTTGGGAAGGGCTCAGGGAATTGGGTCCCCGGGGCCAAAATCTGCCAGGGGGTGGCCATGTTTCACCACTCCCTCTTTTAGCAATTGGCCTGACCCCAGGGTACGTGGGCCCCAGAGCACAAATCGGGCAAAGAGGGGTGCCCTACGGGGTTTGGCTGAAGAACCTAATATAGTTGTGATGACAAAGTCATATGGGTTAAAGAATCTAATGGGAAACCATCATAAGAGAATTCTACCAATTCAGAAGATGAGAAGAATGATGAAGTGAGAGATTGCATTCTTCGTGTAAATGGTGATGTGAAGGAAAATCCTGTATGCCTGTTGTCAAGAGATACAAGAAATAAGCTGGTGTGAAATATAATTAGGTGGAGTCAAAGTGATTGTTGCAGACATAGGGTCCCCATTCTCCATTGTGAATGAGAGTGCTTGGAAACAGAAGTTTGTGGGGAAATTAGGAAGTTAACTCAATCCCGCAGATATTTCCCCAGAAAGTTTTACTGGGGAACCCATTCCCATGCTGGGGATCTGAGTACTTTCAACTAAATTTAAAAACAAGAATGCCACAGGAAAATTATATGTAGTTTAAGAAGGTCCATGTGTTTTGGAATGGAAATACCAAAGGGAACTTGATGTAATATTGAATCCTAATAGCAAGGAACAAGTCATGGGGCCAGATGTACGAAACGTTTTGCAATAGCGCAAACTGCGAAATTCGCAGTTTGCGCCATGCAAAACGCGCATCACGATGCACATTCCCATTTTGCGAGTCAGTAACTTGGTTACCGACTCGCAAAATGGGAATTCAACTCGCAAATAGGAAGAGGTGTTCCTCTTCCTATTTGCAATTCGCGAACGCGGTCGCAAATCAATTTGCAGTTAGCACCCATGTGAGGTGGGTGCTAACCCATTCGCAAAAGGGAAGGTGTCCCCATGGGACTCGTTCCCCTTTGTGAATGGCTCTAAAAATATATTTTCAGAGCAGGCAGTGGTCCTATGAACCACTGCCTACTCTGAAAAAATGAAACCAAATGGTTTCATTTTCTCAAGTGTATTGCAACTCGTTTTCCTTTGAGGAAAACGGGCTGCAATACCTAAAAAAAAACAGTCACAGACATGGTGGTCTGCTGTCTCCAGCAGGCCGCCATCCCTGTGAGTGCAGGGAATCGCAAGGGGATCACAAATTGCGACCCAACTCATTAATATTAATGAGGTGGGTCTTTGCGACCCCCTTGCGATTTGCAGGTGGTGTGAGGGACACCATCCTGCATATGGGATTGCGACTCGCAAATTGTGAGTCGCAATCCCCTTTCTACCTACATCTGGCCCTTAGTAATGAATGATGGCTTGTGTGATGATATGGAAAAATTCATGAAGAGAGAGTTTCCACAGGTGTTTTCAGGAAAAATGTGAGTATTAAATGGTTTTTGCCATAAAATAATTTTGAAAAAAGATGCCAAACCAAAAATGCGGGGTTTACCTGTGATTGTGAGGGAGGAAGTGGAATGTGAAATTGAAAAGCTTTTAAGGGCTTGTATTATTGAGCGTGTGGAGGCAACAGAATGGATTGCGCCATTAGTGGTGGCAAGACAACCAAATGGTTAAATACATCTATGTGTAGATTTGAGGGGTTTGAATAGGAACATCATTGTGGAGAGATTCCCTCTTCCGAAAATAAATAAAATGTTGTTGACCAAAATTATGCAGTGGTTTATGTCAATAGGTCTTTCCCCTGCATATCATCAAGTCCGATTGCACCAGGAGAGAGAAGATTTGACTACATTTATGGGATGTTTCCCCTTTGTTAGAATGCCGTTCAGGCTAGCTTCTGTGGCGGCTGTTTTTCCAAAAGTAATAATCCATTGTTTGACAGAAGTGAGGGAAAGTTGTTCTTCCAAGACAATATTTTAGTTGTGGGAGTGAGAAAACAGGAGCATGATGAGAGATGTAAGAAAAGTCTGGGAGGTCATTGGATTCGATATTATGTGACCAGTTATAAATGATGATGTGTCTAATACCTTTGTGTTGGTTACTGTGGATTATTTTTCTAAGTAGCTAGAGGTTCAACTTGTTGAAAGAGAAGATTCACAGACTGTAGTTAGATTCATGGATGACATGTTTTGGAGAGAAGGACTGCCTAAGAAGATAATTATAGATAATGGATTGCAATTCAGAGCTGATGAGGTGAAGGAATATTTAACTAGAAATGGTGAGGAGCATAAAATGACTTCAGTGTACCATCCTGAAGGCAATGGAGAAGTTGAAAGATTTAATTGTGTAATAAAGGTACCTTCCAGTCAGCTAAGTTTGGAAAATAATTGGAAAAATGAAGTCCAAAAAATGGAGTGGATGTATAGTATAGCGCCTACAGTGACAAGGTATAGGTTTTTGTCATTATGTGGGGGAGAGTGCCCTTTAGCAAAGATCATCACACTTGGCATGGTAGATCTTTGTTGCAAGAATGGTCGCCTAATGTTGTTAGGGAAAAATGTTCTAACGCTTAGGCTGTTTATAAAAAGGCGCTCAACAAAAGACATGGATTCAAAGAAGTGAAATTGGAAGTTGAATAAATAGTTTGGATAAGGAAATCTGGACGTAAAAGGAAGGGGGAAAGTGTATTTTCTGATCTGTTAAAAATTGCAGAGGTGTTTTGTAATGCTGTCAAACATATTGATGGCAGGATGTGGCATATGAGTAGGATTTCTAAATCCAAGTGTGGATATATGTTGAATGAGCAGGAGGGAGAAGATGTTCAAAAGAGGAGTTACTTTGGTTGGAAGAGGATGTTTCTCAAGGAAGGGAGCACAGGAATGTTTGTGAAAGGCAAGAACTGAAAGGTCTGCTTTATTTTAGTGTGGAGGAATGAAAAAGAGGTGAGGACAGTAGTGTGAGTAGAAGTGGTCTTAAAGTCATATGACCAAATTACGTTAAGGATTTTGTTTCTTAATTATTTTTTTTAGCGTTACATCTGTTTTCTCAATTTTTATTGAATTATTAGGCAAGTATACTGTTACTGTGAGATTTAAGTTTTGGTAAAGAATAATTTTTCTTGGATTATATTACAAGCATGCATAGTAATTCCTTGTGCATTTCAAAAAAATCTTTTTCTGTTATAAAAGAGGAAGATGTGTTGTGTTGAGGTAATTCTATTTAGAATGGTAGAATGTTAACAGATTAGAATGTGTATATAATAGGTGGGGATGGAATGTTAAGTGTCTTTGGCGATGTGCCAGTGTTGAGACACAGTTCTTAGTGTAACGACACCAGGACTCAATTAAAGCTTGAACTGGATCAACCAATACTGTGTTGGAGCATTCACTACAGTAACCTATGCCCAAATCAAGAAAAAACCTGGACTTCAGACCTTCACTAAGGTTTACCAGGTCACTGATAGTAGAAAAAGTTGGAAAGTTGATGCCAAAAAAGAAATGCTGCAGAATGCTGGAGACAAAAAATTGTGTTTTAAAGGAAATTTCACAGAAGTTACTTAGGTATTGGCCCACAACGAAAAACATTGTCCAAAAAAGCCTATAGCTATCAGCAAAGGCGCCTGCTCCCGAGCATGTCTTAAATCTTGTCTCTAGAGCCAAATGCCAAGGCAACAGGGGCTCCAGAACTGCTAGAATGTAATTGATGACTCCCAGCAGCACATGCTGGGAGTCATTCCGACTGCATTACGCACTCGATACTGGGCAGTGCAGCTGTAGACGCCACAGATCCCAAGACCAGGGTTCCTAATCTAGTCTTCTGCAGCTGCTTCCTGCCTTGAGGGCTCACTTTGCAGCTCCTTGCCTCATGTGCTCCTATCATAGCTCATTCCGTCTTCATTCTGCAGTGCCTGGTGTCTTGGGCTCCTCTCTAGAATTCTACTGGTCAAAGCCACTTCAGCTAGTACACTATCTGTCCTTGTTTGGTACAAGTGCTATAAACATTCCATTAAGTATCCTTCTGAGCATTCTAGCCCACAACCTCTTCAACATTCAAGTCTGTATCTTTCTCAGTATTCCAGCCTACAGTGTCCTAAAACTCCAATAAGGTTGTATACTGGGTAGTCCGACGACTATTCAATCAATCCCCTACTTCTGATCTGTGCTTTTATTTCATTGACACACCAAAGTTCCTCTTCTTGTGGTTTTTCTTTGCCTTTCCATATCACAGTATAATCACTTGTGCTGTATATAATTTGTCTAGTTCAGTTAGAACATCGCTTTTTGCAACAGACAACCTCTGCATCCTTCATTTATCTGGTTTTTGCATGTGCTTTTTTGTGCCCTACTTCTGAAGAGTGACATGGTTGTTTTTTTGAGGAATTTGTCACTTTATAAATGAACTTTGGGTGTCACCACACATTGCATTAGAACACTTTATTGAGACTGGCTGTAAACACTTATATCAGAGGAATATAACTGACGGACCACTCTTCCAGTACAACATTCACTCTTTGTTATCAATTGATCACCAACAAGGTTTGGTTGCCAACTCAGAAACAGAAGAAACAGGATCAGCAGCGGAACGTCTGTGTATTTGCCAATGAATACAAGATCTTGCTCCCATGAGAAAGTTAAGTACCCAAAAGAGTTAATCTGAAGCCCAATGTACCAAAGGGACATCAACCCAACCATCCATTCACTAGGTGAAAGCTGTCCATGAACGACAGCTTCTAATTGCATGGATTTTGGCTGATGGAACTGTGGGAGCTCACAGAACTGTAAGAGATTACTGTGTACTCTACCCTGTGTCACTCGCATTATGCCAATTAGTTTTCAGATTGCAGCCCGAGCCCCTTGACCAGTTCTGTAAACCATTGTGTCATGGTTAGCCCCCACTTTGTGCCTGGTATTTGATGTAGTCTCAAAGTTGCTAGTGCCCAGGGCCCCTGCTAACCAGGTTCCCTGGGTCGGATCTCTTTCCCTAAAACTGTTGTGATGAATTGGAACAACTGGAAACACTCTTAGTTCTCACTATAAGTCCCTAGTAAATGGTACTTAGGTATCCAGGGCACAGGGTACTAGGGGTAGGCCCTTGAGGGAAGCAGCGCAGATTGTGCAACTCTCTAGGGCCATGCATCCAGAAGCACCCAGCACTGCCATAGGGCTGTGTTCTGATGCAATCCTAAAAGAGAAACTCAACATGGCACAAAGCCTGTGTGCCCTGTCCACTACACACTGCCTGCACTATAGGTAAATCACCCCTCAGGCAGGCCTCCCAGCCCTAAGGCAGGGTGTACTATATTGTATGTGTGGGCATGGATGCATGAGCAATATGCCCCTACTGTGTCCTTGCCAAACCTGGAACATAGTAAGTGTACAGAGCAGCCATTTTAATACATGTGCTGGGCACTGGTCAGTATGGGTTTCACAGCTCCATGGCTACCCTGAACCCTGGGTGGTTTGGTATCAAACAACTCAGAATTATACATTCAAACTGGCACCAGTATTGGATTTATTGCAAAATGTACCGAGGAGTCATCTTAGAGGTGCCCCCTGCAGAAGCTAACTACCCTGGAATGGTTGCTGGTCGGTCACAACCAGCCTGCCACCACCAGACAAGATTCTGGAACACTGGGGTGAGAGATCCTGCTCTCTGGGCCCAGAACAAAGCCCTTCCTGGGTGGAGGTGCAAACACCCCCTCCCTCAGGAATGTGGACTTCCCTGCTAGCGAGCTTCAAAGGGCTTACCGCCCTTGAAACTCAAACCCCAAGCCTTCTGCTAGCAGCAAATGGCTGCCCCCATTGCAAACCCACACTTTTGGCAGGAGCAAAGGTAGGAAACCACACCCTCCTATGGCCAAACTATGCAATAGCCCTTTGTACTGGTCACCTCACGTCAGACACCAAGAAGGACAGTCCATTCCAGACTGTAAAAGGACTAGGAGGAAGCTCCAGTTGAGAAACTTCAGAAACCATCAGGACTGCCCCTGGAGTGCCCCTGCTGACCTGCACGCAACCCTCAAAGTGATCTATCTCCTGCTTCCAAGGGCACTTTTGTGCACAGCTCCTGGCCCGCCGAATCGCTCTGCACCTGGCTACCATGTGCCCTGCACCAAAGAACCAGCTGTGCCTAAAGGGTCCCCCACCCCTTCTGACCTCAACACTCCAAGGGGAACCACCGGACTTACCTCTAAGTCTGCCTTTGCAGTGCTTTTCCAAGTGGTCCCCTGCAGTGGCCTGGCATCAGCTTCAACAACTTTCTGCAGTTGCTCCCGCTGAAACCGGGAGCCACCGTAACTTCTCCATCTGGCGACTTTGACATACCAGCTAAAGGAGACATTGGTAAATGCATTACCTGTTTTTTAGTTCCTTTTTTAAAGCATTTTTCCAGTGACTCCTATGGTGCGTAAATACGCACAAAAAGACTACTTTTATTAAAACTTCAAAAATTCATAACTTCAAAAGTACTAACCTAATTTTGATGCCCTTGGTCTTAAACATTTGATAACCATCTGAAGTATTTTTGTAAATTGATCTTGAGTTATTCTTTCGAGTGGGTGGTCTCATTTATTGATGCTGTAAGTACAACAAATGCTTTGCACTTCTCCAAGCTTAGCCTCACTGCTCGACCAAGCTTCCATCAAAAATTAGAGCATTAGGTGGTCTATTTTTTTCCTTTGTAAACCAACGTGTGGTTGGCTGGACCCTCTACACAGTGTGCCAAGCTTTGCACATTACATAGAGGTCCAGCCTCCTACAACCAGGGAAATCATATTTCAGCTAAGCCTGTCCAACCTGCATTTAGCCTCAAGAAATCCTCTCATATATGGGCTAAGGAATATCCAACTGCAGGTACCTAGGGCCTCATAATAAAATGGATTTGGTAAAGGTGGTCTCAACTTGCGCCCCTTTTTTCACCAAATGCATTTATATTTTGCGAACTGACCTATCTATCAATAGGTTGGGTCACAAAATACTGAAACATAATGGGTCGCAATCTGACCTACTTTATAAATTTTAATGACTTAGGACGCAAATTGTGACCATCTACGATTGGCTACAGTCAAAGGCATGGTGGCTTGCTGAGGTCAGCAGACCACCATGCCTGTAATTGCTTTTTAATAAAGCAGTTTTGAATGCAACCTGTTTTCCTGGAAGGAAAATAGGATGCATTAAAAAAAGAAAATTCACATTTTAACAAACATTTTTTAGGAGTAGGCACTGGTGCTACAGACCATGGCTTGATCCTAGAAATGTTTTTGTCAACATTCACAAAGGTGAATGGATCCTTTGGGGACCTTTTTTGTTTACGAATGGATTACTGCCTCCTTTGAGGTGGTGGTAAAATATTAATGATTCCAACTGGATTTCAGTCGCAAAACATTAATATATGCAATAAGGACTCAGTATTTAGAAGGGACTCCCTTAACCAAACCCTTCCAAATACCAGTTCCTTATGGTTTCCTAAACCAATTTAATGACATGGAAAATCGTTTCTGAATTGTTAAAGGGGCATTTCAAAAAGAGGTTATTTGATCGAAACCCTGCCCAATTCTAGATTAGGGGTTTTTAGAATGCAAAACCCTGTAGTACGTGAGGCCTTAGGTGTTTTGGCTGCTGTGCATCTAAAATTCCTTCTGCTTGATAACAATTTATAGTTACCCAGTTTGATGATACCTATTTGGTCCCAAACAACAAATCCTTTTAAAGCAGCAGCTGCTGAAGTTAAGTTCTCATCCAGAGAAGGATTGTCTCATCACCCAGTCCTTCTCAAACTTCACCCCCAGATAAAGAACTCAATCAGCATTGCTTGACAAAAACAATTGGTTGTTTTTCCTCCATAAAACATATGGAGGGGCTTATATCAACTAGCACCAATAGCTCAGTTCAAAAGGACAGGTCAGGTGCAGAGTTGAATAACCAATCATTGTACAATCAGCTATGAAACACAGTAGTCCAAGTGTACATCAGAAATTCCCAGACCCTTTCAAATGTGTTAATCAGTATTCTGGGCATCCCTCAAGGAAGAAGCAGACACCCAGAGTATTCATACGCTTACACAGTTTATCGCTAGGAACCTTGTATAGATAGTTCTGAAGCGGATGGCAGAGTTTGGGGGTGACAATCATTTTGAAGAGTGCAACTCTCCTCAAGAGGGGAGAGATGTGAGATTCTGCCCGTTAACTAAGTTATGTCTGCGAAGGTTTAATTGCGGTGCCATATTAAGAGAACTGAAAATCAGCTCCTCATATGTTCTGAATACACCCAGTTATCAACCCTCCATATTCTACCCATGTAAAAACACTACATATTCCACATTAAGTTGCAAGGGCCATTGGAACGCATGTACTCCTCACTGTCCTGGGATAAATGCTAAGTTTGGCCAGTTTACATTAGAATCTTGAGAGTTGTCCAAAGGCATTGAGCGTTTGCGTAGTTTACAGCTTGAACTGTCAAGGACAGCTCAGGTTATCAATTTGAATCCTTATGAGGAAAATCTGTGTGCAACCATTCAGCCTGCTGTGCCACTGCTTGCACAAAGAGAAGAGGTAAAGATAGGCAGACCAGTCTGGTGCGACTTCCCATGGGAAACTGTTACAAAGTTACCCTGTTCGTTCTAACTTTGGCCATGAGTTGCACATATAGGAGATTCACATACTTAAAGAAATCAGTGCTGATGTTCATCCTTCTTGGGAGAAATACGAGCCGCAAGCGTACTCGCGTTTTGGAGAGATTCGAAGAGATTTACACGAGTTCCTGAAAGCAGATAGTATACTCCAAATAAGAGTCATTTATAAGAATAAGGACATATATTTTCAGGAGGTCCTGACGAAATCCAAGGGTACTCCCAGGATGAAACACGTGTTGACAGACTTTAGGACAACAGGACGAACATGATTCAAGAGGATGAAATTTGAAATGAACTTTGTTTTGTATGCTTAAATTTACAAGGATTACTTTGAGATGGACACTGATTTCATGGACAATTGAAATTATGTATAAACTTATCTGTATCTGGAATTAGGACAATTGATTTTTTGGTAGATTATGTACTATTGTGATTTGTATTAAATTAATATATTAGGGAGAGGAGATATATTATGTTTATTGGCATGGATTAACATGCTATATTAGGATTACACGTGTGCGAATATTCAATTTTACAATGCCAACACATAGTGAAGTCATCAAAGATTTGTGAGGGGTGGATCCTGCAGTCATTAAGCTGTTCTCTTTTAGGTGAACCAAAAATATAATCAGCCCCATCAGACATTTAGCCAGTACTTTATTTATCATTTCAGCTTTGGCCTTTATCAGTGTGATCGCTTCTGCACAACTCAATTGAAAGACCAGAGTTGGGGATCACTACAGTGTTTGCCTCACACAAGACCAGGGGTTGCACTCTTGCGTCAACTGAATGAAGCATGTATTTTAAACAGTTTTAGAAAGAAGCTAGTTTGAGCCCTGAACTTTCTATGACTGATGCTCTCTGATAGCAATGCTAAGCTATAGTATGGGGAAGAAGTGAAAGTGTGTTGTGGACTAGGGGGGTTTCGTCATGTAGAACTTGCTAGTGCAAAGATCCCTAGGAAGGGAGCCTTTTTGGGGAATAGGTGGAGTTGTAAGGAAGGGCGACACTTGACTTTCTTCAGCTTTGCAGGGATCAGAAGAGAGGCTAGAACGTAACCAACTGTAAGAGAGGGTATAAGGCTGTGTGGTCCTGTCACCAGGGAGAAGCTAAAATCACATGCACATATGCTATGAAGGCAGGTGTAGAGGACCAAAAAAGAGCTTTACACTCATCACCTGTGAACCTCATTCTGATTTCTGGACTTCCTGTGTGCAGTGCTTCAGTATATCCCGAATAAGATAGTTTGGCAAACAATGCAAATATCCGGTGAGATGGAATTGCGGCATCCTATGCAAGAATGTGTAAGTTCTTGTACAGGTATTGTTACTGTAATCTGTATAGGTGTTCGTGCGTGATATCAACCCGACACTTCACATGTTTATTCATGCTTGCTTTGTCTTGTAATGTGATAACTGTGTCTTTTGTTTGCCATTTAGCTTGAGGTGCTTGATCCAATTCAGGAAACGTGAGAAAATGGAACAAGAGCTGAAACACCACAAGGAAGCTGAAGGCAGAAGCGGGATGACATCACCAGCTGTAAGTTATAAGGAAACATCTAGGTTTTCAATCAAATGCTAATATGATAAAATAGGTAAACAACAGTATGCACCTATGATTGTGTACCAACACGTTTTGGTGAATAATTTGCTATACTTTTTGTAACACTGAATCTAAATGTTGTAACAATGTTGTTCCTCGTGGAGATACTCAACGTGTTTTCAGAAGAGTCTAAACGAAAACCATCTAAAATTAAACCGAGGCTGAACTAGACACGCTCATGAGGGTCATTAGACTGGCTTTTATAATATTTGGGGATATATTACGTACATTTTCCACTGGTGCAAAATAAAGCAACATTTCTTTCGTGACTGTGTGGCTGCTTGTGCAATAGACTATAGAAAAGGGCATCTTCCACGCCATATTACAGGAAGATTTTTTTCACCAGGACGAAATTTAGCAGTGCCTTTTCATTAATGTTGAGGCAACAGGTATTTAGAGGTCTACAGAACATATTATTATTTCTTCAAAGTTGAGGACATCAACTAATAAAGTCTTTTGTGAACTACACGACATTGGGCAGCTACTGTGTAGCATATACAGACAGGATTTGAGAAAGAAAAGCCTTTTATTCAATTCATTAGTTCAGAGGGGCACAACATGTTTGAGCAATATTAGGCTATTAATCAAGCCAGTGCAGTGATGGAAATAAATACTTTCTGCATATGGGAACAATCCGCAAATAAAACTATTGAAGGTTTTGTGGCCATTTTAATAATATTGGCCTTTCAGGGTAAATTGGAACACGCTACTAACTGGTTGATAAGACAACACATTTTTGCAAATTGTTACTGTAACAAGCATTGACAAAACGAATGGGTTTCACTTTTCAAGGGCATTACTTGAAATGTGGCTTTGCCACTGCCTGATGCTGATGCTACAAGGGCTTTGGCAAAAAAGCCGAAAAAATGTAAAACAAAAAAAAAACAAAAAAAAAACTCTTGGAAGAAAACACAAATATGAGTGGGACCAGGAGGGGTACAGGAAGCAACAGGTGCGCTGCGAGGGAGAGGTAAAAGCAACAATGAGAGTGTGGGGTAACAAGCAAGTGAGCGGAAAGCAGCAAGAAAACAAAAGCACACCTATGGAGTGCTGACAGAAAATGTAAAAAGTAGTTAGGTGGGTGACACAGACGTTAGTTGCAGATGGCCCTTACTCTATTGAGACATCGGAGAGGTGCCACCATGCCAGAGATGGAGTACTCTTCCCCACGGTTACACCAATGGTCCGTCTGCATATATTATGAGGCGGGAAGACTACTATCTTCACAGTATGTATGTTAACAGCAGAATATAAGTCAGCCAAAAGGCTGGCAAATAAGCTGTGCTGTAGGGTAGGGACAAACACAAGAACAGGAAGGGAAGCTTTTGCATAAGAAGCAAGCAAATGAGATAGGCAACAATTGGGACTGCCATGCCTCAAATAGTGGCCAATGGTAGAAAAACTGCTTTGTGACAACAAATCACGGTGAGCACGATGTCTTTCAACAAACTGTCTGCAGGGAAACCTAAAAAGTACAAAAGAGGATGTTAAGTTTCAAAGGCCACATCAAATCACAATACAGTTTTTCTACCATTGGCCACTATTTGAGGCATGGCAGTCCAGAGTAGGAATATTAAAACAATGAACCCAAATCCCAACTGAGAAACTCCTTATGTGAGTCAAAAAAACATTCAGGGGTAGGGTATGGACTTTTCAAACAATCAAGGACAGATTATGGACTTTGATGAGAATCCCAACCCTCCATACCAAAATCAAGCTTCTGAACAACGAACTGTGACAGAAATGGTTCAAACCAAGGTCAATGGGAGTCACTTGGTGAGGGCTCCATTTGGCCCTGGTTTGATCTGTTCCTGTAGTGGGCAGTAGGCCCAGCAACACTGGCGGGGAGCATTTGTATTGGCACGAGAGGTATTGCAGGTTGGTAGAAATGTGGATTCTTGCAGATTCCAGAAGCTTCCATCACAGAAATGGAAGGAACATGTGTCCTTTCAGGCAGAGTTTAAGATTTCCAGGACATTGTGGGTAAGAAATCCTCATGGGATCCTCACAAGGCATAGTACTCTTCCCTGGTTCTCTAGTTTTAAAACATCTGTGATTTGTCTGTTTGCATGGGTGGTACCACAGCACGGCCCCAAAGTCTGCAGCTACCCCTATATCTTTTCTCTCAACTTAGATCATTAGGGCCTTTTGTGTTGTGTTCTCTTGGCCTGCTCACCGGAGTGGAGTTATTTCTTATTGGGAGATATGTGGAAATTGAGGGTGGTAGGAAATTTGTGGCTCCCTGCAGATTTCCGAATTTTCCATCACAGAAGTGTGAGGAAAATATTTGTTTATTCCCAAAGTTTGATGTTTGCAAGGGCTTCTGGGTAAATTACCTGGTGAAATCGATGCAAGTCATGCATCCCTGGACTCCCGGGGTTATCTAGTTTTTAAAAATGTGGAGTTTTGATAGGTCTACCAAAGTGCTGGCTGAGCAAGGGCCCAAAATCCAAAGGTAGGCACATTGCAAAAAAAAGGTGCTTTTTCACTGTATAAATGTGAAGTGGCTATGTTGCGTTTTTAGCATTTTCCAATCATGGGCCTAGGGCCACCTACAAAAATTGACTTCAGTTTTTATGGGGAGACACATGAGACCAATAGTTGGTTGTCAGTTTGTGGATCTCAACAGAAATTTCCAACACAAAATGTAAATAAATGAGTAATCTTAGCCATGTACGCACTTTCAAGTTTTGTACAGCATTATGGAAAAGTGAATAGAATCAATGCAAGTAAAACCACGCTGGACACCTTTGAGTATTCAGATTATTAAAAAAATATAAAAACAGGAGTTATTAGTAAGAACAAGATTTGCATTTTGGCTGACAGAGAAGACTCCTTGCGGAAGGACTTAACATCTGCCATTCTGAGACTACTTAACCCCCCCCAAACTTAGCCGTGACCCCCACACTGGTGGTCAATTAGCAAAACATTGGCAGGAGTTATGTTTGATGCACTGCTCCATCAACACGATGGAGAAAATATTGAAGCTGGATTTTCTTTTTCGAAACAAAAATACCTCTCTCACCATCAGAGTTATCTCACATGGCAAGAGGGGCATTAGGCAGTTTTCACTGTCCCTTACCACTATGGTTTTCCACTTGGTGACGGGCAGTGAAAATTGTCCTGTATGTACGTACATGTAAATTAGGTGGGTGACATAAAAGTAAGCTGCAGTTGGCCCTTACTCTATCAAGAGGTGGTAGGAATACCACCGTGCCACAGATGGAGCACTCTTTCCCATGGTTACACCAATGGTTTGTCCACATATATTATCAGACGGGCAGACCGTTATGTTCACAGTAAGGATACACAGTTGCCATTGCGACGGAGTATACCCTAGCACCACAGATATAAATCTGGTAGTAATTTTTTTAAGTGAATCCACCACTTACAGTGGTTGGTTTTAGCACCTTCAGTAATGCTAGAATCAGAGACAAAATAATGAAGCCACGTCAAGGCACCAACCCCTTTACGGTCCATTCACACGCCATTCATGCACCACACACAACACTCATACCGTGGCCCCACAGGCCCAATCCAACAGATCAGTGCACTTACATCAACATACCACTGCGATTTAAGGGCTCATCACATTCATAAGCCACAGAATGGAATCCTCTATTCAAGACAACCTCTCAACTAGTCATCAACCAAACTGCACACAAATCGCAAACAAACCTCTATAAACACGTATGGCCAAGCATGCTCACTGTTAGTGCATTCACAACTTTCACAAATGAATAAACAGTTTGACTAAATTTCTCCCACCTGTCAAGTACTCTGTCGATATTCTGAACATTACCAAACGCATGCCTAGTGAAGCTCTACTAATGGCTCCCACGACAGCCACATGAGCCTCAGGAAGGCAGGTCTTACATGTGTCTTTAGCGAATTCACTGTGGTAAATCCAACTCCTTCCAGTTTGTAGATGCAAGTTTTGGGTGTCCAAGAATGCCTTCCAGGCCCACATTCCTCGAACTAAGAGAGCATATCTATCTTTGAAGCTATGGCAAACCTGCTGGGGAATACTGTCTAAGTTTCCCTAAGAGCAGGTCATAAACTACGTAGAACATTAGTTTTTGACACACAGGGTAATCAATGAGAACGTAGTATACGTCCCTCCCGCCATTATGTCTAGTGCTGCCACTGTAATGCACTTGTCATACAGCAAACTGAACATCTACTAAGTTCTGACAACGGATGAACACGGCAAGCAGAACATTTCACCCACACGTGTCGTACTGGGTGCAGAGTTCTCTGTAATGTAATCAATATTTTGTAAAGCACACTATCACCTGGGAAGGTATCCACTCACAGACGCCGGGGCAGTCAAGGCTGATCCATTGATTAACCAAATGTAAGAGGCAATTGTTCAGCTTTTGAAAAATGCATATCATTTTAGAGGTAGCGCATATCTATAGGAGCAGGTCATTTGCCCTTTTGGAGCTAATTAGGAGAAGTCACTTCTCCTTGTTCTGGTACTGTGCAGGCATGGAAAGGTGTGAGTATGAGTCTGGCTGAGCAAAGGTGTGGGGAAGGTTTCTAAAATCTGAGGTGTATTGAGGTATGCCAGGCCAGTGCTGGTCCAGTGCTGAATGTGGGTGTTAGGAGTTTGAAAAGAGCTGCAGATGGGGAGTTAATGAAGGTGTTTGAGGTGCAGGGTGTGTGTGTGTTGGGATGTTGAGGGAGGAGGCTGCCTGCCGCATTCTTTATGGTTTAGTGTCATCTGCTTAATTGCAAAAGGAAGCAATTCAGTATCAGGATGAGTGCGCGCCAATGGGCTTGAGTCTGCAGGTAAAGATGAAGTGATGGCATGTGTAGGAATACCTTGACTATCTGCTTTCTACATACATGATATCCTCGTGAAAGTGCACCTAGCCTATGCTTTTCCTACCCATTCATATCTCTGTCCTCTTCAAAGTCTGGATTTATCCTGTATACATGCCAAATGAACCTATACTAACACCATCTGTCACTAGATACTTGAAGCTCAAGAAAACGTGTCTTTCATGCACCTTCAGCGCACTCACTGTGCTAAATCCAACTCCTTCCAGTCTGTGGATTCAAGTTGGGAGTGTCTGAGAATGCCTTCTGAGACATACATTCCTTGAACTGAGTGAGCATATCTACCTTTGAAACTAAGGCAAACATATTGGGGAATATTGCCTAAGTTCCCTAAAGTAATAAGCCAAATACATGCCCCTGGAAACTTATTCACTGACACTTCTGTTTTTAGTTTGGAAGTGTGAAAACTCAGTAAGTAGCATGTATCATAACCAATGTTATTGAAAGAGAGTACAAGACACAATGGGCCTAATTACGACCCTGACAGTCTTTAGACCACGGTCTGACTGCCACATTACGACCTTGGCGGTTGCCCCACAGTCGGACCGCCAGCACCACCAGTTTCCCTCCACAGGAGGGGCTGGCAGTGCTGGTGGTCCTAATCTGCCAGGGCAGCGGTGCATGCAGCGCCGCCCTCGGGATTACGACGCCCCTCTCCACTAGCTTTTATGGGGCGGTAGCACCGCCATGTAAAGGCTGGCCTAGATGGAATGCAGTGGGCCCCAGGGGGGCCCCTGCATTTGGAATGGGCAGTGCAGGGTCCTCCATGGCTGGCACCATCGTGTAATTCAATGTATGCATTGCAGACAGTGAACTGCGCAACAACAAGGAACTCCTAATGGGGCCCTCGGGAAGGCAGCAACACTGGCGGCAACCTGACCACTGGAGATTGGCAGACAGCCTTTTCCGTCCACAAAACTAGTAATGAACGTCCATTTCTTGTATGATGCCGATTTTCGCATTTTTTGGTATAAGGAAAATATACATTTCATTTCATGTATCAAAATTAGTGTAGCTGATGCAGTGCTCAGGCAGTGAACAAATTTATATACAACATAGAACAAGACACCGAACAGATCGCAAGGTTGCAAAGGAATTTATTTCGAATCATAACATGTTTTGAAAGCAACACTGGGAGGGAATGTCAATGTTTTGACCCATTGTTACTTTTCGGCTCTCATGAGGACAAAAGTCACCTGACTGAAGTTCCTTTGAAACCATGGAATCTTGGGACTGTCAATAAGGCAATATGTGCAAGAATACTTAAAAACAGAGTCCACAATGTATACTGGACCGCTCAGTTAGTCGGACAGTTCCGGTGTGGTAAACAAATTATTTGGGAAAAGTACACCTTTGTATTGTGTACCGAAAGTTGTCACACCTGCACATACAAGAGTATTCCTAGACAAGGCCAACAATGCAAAACAGGACTCTTGGTTTCTTATATGGACCTATAGAAGTGAATGGCATGCTCACTGTATATACGTATGTATGTATGTAGGTATGTATGTATATATATATATCTATATATCTATATACATATATAGATATATATATATATATATTCTATTCTTGTGGTCTTGTATAGCACATGGCTACCGAGGGGGCCGCCCAGTGCTGTTAAAGACACTGCAAAGGCTGATGGAACTGGCAGGAGAAATCAAGTGCTGAAAAGCCCAGTCTTCAAAGCCTTGCGAAAAGGAAGATTGTGCTCCTGAAGGTGCTGTTCCAGTGGGAGGGTTTTTCAGAGCCTGAGAGCCAGAAAATCAGTAGACCGCCCCCCAATGGGATCTATGAATCCTGGGGACCTTCAGCAGATGGGTGGACGAGGAGCAAAGGACTCTCCCTGGGTGATATGGGCAGGGTAAGGGTCTTAACAAAAGAGTTCCTTTGTTATGGATTGCCCTGTGCTTAATACAAAGAGACTTGAACTGCATGTGGCGTTCCACCGGAAGCCAGTGTAGGTCCCTCAGGGCATTAGATGCCGAGGTGTACTTAGGAACGCACATCAGGAGGCGAGCAGCCACATTCTGCACAATCTGCAACCTCCTGACAACAGAGAGGTGAACCTAGAAACAGGGGTGTGTGTGTATATATATATATATAAATATATATATGTGTATTCACTTAAAAAGCCAAAGGTTACAGGGACATTATAGTTAGGGTCACATTTTAAGGGTACCAAACCATAGAAATTCACCAGTTATAGTTAGAGTTATCACAAGTAACTATAACTTGTGTCCTGAGGTAACTATAACTCGTGCCCTTGTGTTTAGGTTGAGCATAGCATCGTGCAAGCGCTGCTTTTCCGATGTGTTGGTATGTATCTGGGCTTTCAATCATGCCCGTCACTATCACTCGTTCATGGGCTTGCCTTTCAAAAATTATTTATTTTCGTTGGTAACTGCTTTACATTTGTCCCACCTTCGGGCGTTTTTGTTGCCGCCTTGGCCATCGACCCTGTTACATGGATGATTGCACGTTTGACGATAACTTTGACTGCAAGTGAACTTCTTTTTCTTTTTGTCTCTCTCCTTCGCGCTCACGGTGGCGCTTCAAATTGGCTTGCTTATGTCAACTGTTTTACATTTTATTTTTAGTTTGTGTGACTAGAAAAATCCAGTTCGGAATTTACAACGCTAATAGCTCTAACTCAAGCAAAAGTGAGACCCATTGCATTGCAAATGCTTGTTTACATTTTATTTCCTAACTTCCCTGTAACCTTTGTATTTTTCAGTGAATATATATATATATATATATATATATATATATATATATATATATATATATATATATATATATATATATATATATATATATATATTACCTAGTGGCGGTTGCCACGAGGTAGTTATAGTTAGGACCTAATTTCCTAGTTTCTATAGCAAAAGCGTTTTTTGCATTGCTAATAATTTTGGCGGCATTTGAAGAATCTTCACTAAATTTTCCCAAAAGCTTTCACGTTCAGGTCAGCTGCTGTCTGGAAAGTTTCAGGGTGATGCATCAAGCAGGGGTCAAGAGAAAAGTGGGGTCCAAAAACGTGTTTTTTAAATTCATTTTTCTATAGGGATTTTGAACAGCAATAGCGCCAAAACCAGTGGACGGAACTATACCAGATTTGGCAGAAAGGTAGCTCTTGGTGCACCCCCCAAAAAGATAGAATGTTTAGTCTGGGCCCCTGGGGATGGGGTCCCCAGGGCCCAGATTGGCACATGTGGCTCCCTCCCCAGAGAAAAAAAATATTAACGTGGGACCCCAGGGGATTGGGTCCCCGGTTCAAAATTGGCCAGGGGAGGGGGCCGCGGGGCCACCTTCCCCCCCAAACAATTTTTTAGAAAGCTGGGCCCAGGGATATTGGTTCCCCAGGAACCGCATGGCTACCTCTGGTCCCCGGGACCACCACCTTCCCTGAGCTGCATATAAAAAAGTTTAGGTGAGCCAGAAAGACCCCCGCCCCGGGCCCTGGTTAACACCACCTCCACTGTCTATGTAAAAAAAAAAAATTGGAGGGGGGGCATGTGGATCCCCAGGGCCATAAATGACTCCGGGAGGGGGACCGCGTGGACCCTTCCTTATATTGTATTTGCACCAAAGAGGTAGAGGTCCCTGGGGCGCGTGTGACCCCGCATACAATAAAGAGCATTTGTCCCGGGGAGGTGATGATCCCTGGGGCACCTGGGGCTGTGCGGCTCCCCCGCACACTTTAGTGCACTTTGCCCTGGGGATGTCGCAGTCCCCCGGGGGAGGGAGACAGCGCGACCTCACCCACACATTATTGTACTTTGCCCCAGAGAGGGGGGGCTCCCCCACATATTATTGCACTTTGCCCTTGGGAGGGGCGGTCCTTGGGGCCCAGGGTGATCTGCAGGACCCCTACTATTATTCAAAAAGTATTTTGCCCTGGGGTGGTGGTGGTCCCCAGCATACTATTAAGTTTCAGCCCTGGGGAGGTGGCAGTCCCCAGGGCTTCTATAAGCCCTGGGAGGGAGCCCTGAGCACCCCCTCATTTTTTGCCCGTGAAGCCCCTGGGACTTGGCCCACACTGAGGCACAGTTAAAAGAATGTGCGGGAGACAGCCCTTGCTTTTTTTTTTAAATCACAGTGATATCTGTGAATATTCGTGTCCCGGGGGGACCCTGGCACAAAGGCTAGGGGGGTAGGGTAATAGTACCCTGCCTCCTTTTTTTTTTTTTTTTTTTTTTAACTCGGCTGAAGCTGAGTCTCAAAATGGCTGCCAACACTTCCTCGTTGAAGTGTTGGCAGCCAAAAAGATCTTTGCACGAGGTCCGGAGGCTTCGCGCCCCTAGCTATACCAATTTGTTTTTCCTTTAATTTCACTTAAACTACTGAATGGTTTAACACCAAATAACAAAAGGTTTAATCTGCGAACTGAAAGCTACCTTTCTGAAGAATTTGGTGTAATTCCGTCCAGTGGTTTGGGTTGTAGTCGTGTTCAGAATTCCAATGGGAATTAACATGAGATATGCACTTTTTTGGACCCCCCTTTTTCTCGGCGACCACTTGAGAGTTCATCCCGAAACTTCCCGTGCAGAATAAAACTATTGGGTACACTTTTAAAAAAAAAATTGTGAATATTCATCAAATGGTGCCAAAGTTATAGGCAAGTCAAAAAACGCTTTTTCTATGGAAACTAGGTCCTAACTATAACGGTCGCCAGTAGGTAGTTATAGTTAGGACCTTGTTGCTATAGAAAAAGCATTTTTTTTTGCTAATAACTTTAGTGCCATTTGATAAATCTTCACAAAATGTTCCCAAAAATGTTCACGCTCATGTCAGCTGCTCTCTGGAAAGTTTACGGGTGATCTTTCAAGCACGTTTTCTCCATTCATTTTTCCATATGCATTTTGGACAGCGATAGCGCCAAAACCAGTGAACAGAATTACACCACATTTGGCAGAAAGATAGCTCTTGGTCCAGAAGGGGCCTTTTGGTGTCAATCCATTCAGTAATTTTTTAGTTATTAAGTGAAAAATAAATTTGTGTATATAGGGACACAGATCCGTCAAGGCTCCGCGTGACAGAAGACGTACTGTGATTGGCTGGTCACAAGCTGTGGGTAAAATTGCGCCAACTAATGAACTGGTTCACTGTCCTGGTGGATGGATTTTTGGCCTGATAACAATAAAAGGGATCATGGTAAAGGTACTCTGACCCCTTGATGTACAATAATGAGTGACTGAATAAACCTTTATGATTGTAAATAGTTTAAAACCTTCTATTTTTTCACAATTGTGACGATGCGACTCCGACGGTGCTGTCAGCATGGCCTCATCCAACATGTAACGCTGTGGCAAACCCTGCCGGTATTTTTTTTTTTTATTCACTCATGCACCCACTCACAGACACACTCAGACTCTCATGCTGCCACTCACATACATTCAGACCCTCGTGTATGCGCTCACAGACCCACTGTTACACTCATGCACCCACTCACAGGGCCACTCACACCTTCATGCTGCTGCTCAGAGATCCATTCAGACCCTTACGTACCCTCTCACAGATCCACTCACACCCTCATGTAGTCACTCCCAGACCCAATCAGACTCTCATGCACCCACTTGGAGACCAATCCATGCACTCATGCACCCACTCACAGACCCACTGAGAACCTTATGAACCCACTCACAAACCCAGTTCGACCCTGACATATCCGGTGACAGAACCACACAGACACTCAAATATGCAGTGACAGACCCACTCACACCCTTTTACAGGCACACAGAGATCCACCAATACACTGATGAACACACTCACAGACCCAATCAGACCCTCATGTACGCACTCACAGACCCCATCAGACCTTTATGCAGCCAGTGACAGACCCATTCACACCCTCACGTACGCAGTCACATGCCCACTCACACCCTCATACATCTAGTCAGAGTTTCACTCATATCCTTATGTACGTTCTCATAGACTCACTCTCATCCTCATGCACCCACTCACAGACCCACTCGGACCCTAATGCACCCGCTCACAAACCTTCTCATACACTGATGCACCCACTCACAGACTCACTCAGACCCTTATGAATCCATTCACAGACCCAGTGAGACCCTTATGCATGCACTCACAGTCCTACACAGATCCTCATGTACGTAGTCACAGACCAAATCAGACCTTCACACAGGTACTCAGATATATATGCCCTTGGTCCAAGATTCTGCTATATAAAATTGTGGAAACAAAATTGTTTTCAGGTGTGTTAGCTCAAATTGACCAACCCATGTAAACGAAGACCACAACTCCCATGAACATCAATTCACGAAAAGGCAAGGGGCAGTGGAAGTGACATCACATGCCATTTGACCTTTATGTTCACCCCAACACACGTGCTTACAAATGCACATGCTCTCTCTCTCACTTACACACACTCTCACATGCACGCATGGACACAACATACATTTTATAGCATTTGCTGTTTACCTCAGCTGCTAGGGAGGCTCACATTCCAGTTAATTGGACTATCAGTGAAACAAAAACATTGAAAAAAAACAAGGATATTATAGCCCCAATTGATGTTCGTAAGGATGAGCTGTCCCTGTGTTCCTTATCTTCAAAGAACAAGGGGGAACCCAGTAACCCTGGGACCTCGGTGATACATGTTTATACATAGTGTTTCCGACCAGCTTGGCGGATTCATTCCATAGTGTACTAGTTGATAGTCACTATATCATTTACTGGGTAGGTTTTTGTCCCTCCCATTTTACTTCAAATTAGAAGTTAATTTATTACAAGCCAACTGATATATGTTTTTCCCTTCATAGATGCTTACTAATATTCGTCCTAATGATGACCCTGCATATTTAAGTGTATAGGGTTGAACCTTTGACACAATAATAGTGTACTGTTTTTATGTGTTTTAGGAGCTGTTTTACACTGTTTCACAGTGTGTATATAATGCCATTGCATCTTTGATCAGTTACTATTTATGTACATAGATTTTATAGCACTAGCGCACTGTTCACTCACTTACTTGACTTCACTGCGCCGTTGTTTTGTTTGGTAGCACCTTTTTCATTTTTTAATGCCTTAATTGAAATCAATGTTTTTCTTATGAGATTTTCAAGTGGAATAATTGACTAAAAAATTGTGTTATTTCTAAGAGGTCCAATTTTTGGGGGGATGTTTTTTGCTATTTTCCAAAGAAAGTTGAGGTTTACACTTCCCCCTTAAGGGACCACTGTTTCTTTTATTACTGTCCCTGTGTTCCTGACACTTAGTTTGCCACCTCTGAGGCCAGTGGTTGCAAATGCAGTACCAGAGGTCACAACGGGCAAGCCAGGGGTCACAGTGCGACCCCTAAATGACATCTATGACAACTCCTAGACTGCACAGGGTTGTTAAATGAAAATCCAACTTTCAGCATAATAATGCGATCTACAGGATCAGTGAAGCCAGAAAGGGCGAACAAGAACAAGGGCCAGACATGCGTAGGCATTTTGTATTCAGAAAAGGTCTGGTTAGCAACATCATGCTGTTTGCGATCTTAATAAATGGCTTTTGATATGTAACAAGCCAAAACTGCAATATAGTAACGAAATGCTTATGTGGTGGTCCCCTCCCTACTGTTGAAAAAGTGTTACTTCAACTATTCTTTTATTTATTTTTAAAATACATCCAATTTTCCTTTAGGAAAAATGGTCTGCATTTTAAAAACTTATTGCTTTATTTAAAAGCAATCACAGTCATGGTGATCTGCTGACCACGGCAGGCCTCTTTACCTTTGTGATGGCTGTGAATCATAGTGGGTCGCATTCTGTGACCTACTTTATCAGTATTCATGAGGTAGGTTGAATTGAGACCCACTATGATTTGGTATTTTGCGAACCGGCTTATTAGTACATAGGTTAGTTAGCAAACTACCACACCGGTTGCAAAAAATAGTGGTTGCAAAATGCGACCAGTATTTTGCCACTAGTGCTTCGCATACCTGGACCAAGGTCTTTAGTAAAAGTACTTTTTGGTGCAATTTTACTGCCATCACTTGTACCTAGTGCAATGCTCCCAAACGTTTTTAGAACCACAACTCACTTTTTAGTATGACAAACTTTGGCAGCCCACATAGCTTTAATGGACATGAGGCGGGCATTTTTTTATTTAACCAAGGCATGGTGTAGGTCCACTGGTAGCTCAGTAGCTGAGAGACCTAATGGAATCTGGGGGGGCTGTCAGAATAGCACCACCTGCAGCTGTCTCGTACTAATGAGGGGGTAACAGAAGAGATATTGTTCTAGGCTCAATTGCTCGAGAACTTCAATGAGGATGGGGACTCGAACACTGGTGACAACCATGAAGCAGAGGGATAAATGACTTGTTTGATGTTTGCACTGCTATGCATATGACGACCAGACAAATTTATGTTGTAGTTCTTTATTGATGTTTTGCTCGAAAGCTTAGTTAATTTAACAAACTGTATTTCCCACTGTATGAACCTCTCTGATGCTGTAATGCCTAATATGTGGAAGACACCCACATGTTTGGCCGCCTATACTTCGTATCCATTGTGATATTGTGTGACACTGAAATTCTTGCACTGTATGTTTCTATTTTATTGCATTATCAAAACCACCATGTTAGAAATTGGGTCTTTGGTTGACAGTCAGTTTACCCCCTGATCAAGCAAGAACCCTCACTCTAGTCAGGGTAAAAGAGAATCACGCTCAGCTAACCCCTGCTTACCCCCATGGTAACTTGGCAGAGCAGTAGGCTTAACTTCAGTGCTAGGTGTAAAGTATTTGTACCAACACACACAGTAACTTAATGAAAACACTACAAAATGACACAACACAGGTAATATTTATCTAAATAAAACAAGACCAAAACGACAAAAATCCACACTACACAAGTCAAGTTATCAATTAAAAAGCAAAAAGAGTCTTTCTGTAGTTTAACACTGTTAGCGGGAAAATGTACCTTGGGTGCGTCAAAAATAACCCCGCACGGGCAAGTGTGCGTCAAAAAGGGCTTGCGATTCGTCGATTTCACTCACCTTGCATTGTTTCTCCTTTCGTTGGGTCGGGGTGCGTCGTTTCTTCTCTCTGCAGGAGAGCGATGCGTCGATCCGGTCAGCACTCTCAGGTCTGGGCAGGCCTTGTCTTGTTTTTACACATCCAGCGGTACTTGCGTCGGAAATCCAGCCGCACAATGATTCAAAAAACCACGCAGAGCGGGTTTTGATCTCCGAGTCTCCATCAGCGATGATGCGCATTGTTTCTCCAGCTCGTGCGTCGATTCTTCGGTCACGTGTCCAGCGAGCATCGATTTTCAGCCGCAGAGCCAGCGGCGCGTCGTTTCTTCAGCTGCAGATAGGAGTTGTGTCTATATTTTACCCGCACGGTGCTCTGTGCGTGGATTTCTCACTCTTGGGCTGACAGCTTCCCCTTTTAGGGTCCCAGGAACGGGTTGGGCACCACAGGGCAGAGTAGGAGTCTCTCCAGAGACTCCAGGTGCTGGCAGAGAGAAGTCTTTGCTGTCCCTGAGACTTCAAACAACAGGAGGCTGCTCTAAATCAAGCCCTTGGAGATTTCTTCTCAAGATGGAAGGCACACAAAGTCCAGTCTTTGCCCTCTTACTCTGGCAGAAGCAGCAACTGCAGGATAGCTACACAAAGCACAGTCACAGGCAGGACAGCTCCTCTTTCTCAGCTCTTCTCCAGGCAGAGGTTCCTCTTGGTTCCAGAAGTGTTCTACCGTCTGTGGTTTTGGGTGCCATTCTTATACCCATTTTCTCCTTTGAAGCAGGCCTACTTCAAAGCAAAGTCTCTCTTGAATGTAAAATCCCGCCTTGCCCGGGCCAGGCCCCAGACACTCACCAGGGGGTTGGAGACTGCATTGTGTGAGGGCAGGCACAGCCCTTTCAGGTGTTAGTGACCATTCCTCCCCTCCCTTCTAGCAAAGATGGCTCATCAGGAAATGCAGACTACACCCCAGCTCCCTTTGTGTCACTGTCTAGTGTGAGGTGCAACCAGCCCAACTGTCACACTGACCCAGACAGGGAATCCACAAACAGGCAGAGTCACAGAAATGGTATAAGCAAGAAAATGCTCACTTTCTAAAAGTGGCATTTTCAAAGACACAGTCTTAAAATCAACTTTACTAAAAGATGTATTTTTAAATTGTGAGCTCAGAGACCCTAAACTCTAAATGTCCATCCATTCCCAAAGGGAATCTACACTTTAATCATATTTGGAGGTAGCCCCCATGTTAACCTATGAGAGGGACAGGCCTTGCAAAAGTGAAAAATGAATTTAGCAATATTTCACTGTTAGGACATATAAAACACATTACTATCTGTCCTACCTTAACCATACACTGCACCCTGCCCTTGGGGTTACCTAGGGCCTATCTTAGGGGTGCCTTACATGTAAAAAAAGGGAAGGTTTGGTCTGGCAAGTGGGTAGACTTGCCAAGTCGAATTTACAGTTAAAACTGCACACACAGACACTGCAGTGGCACGTCTGAGACATGATTACAGAGCTACTTATGAGGGTAGCACAACCAGTGCTGCAGGCCTACTAGTAGCATTTGATTTACAGGACCTGGGCACCTCCAGTGCACTGTACTAGGGACTTACTAATAAATCAAATATGCCAATCATGGATAAGCCAATTACATATTCATTTTGTAAAGGAGCACTTGCACTTTAGCACTGGTTAGCATTGGTAAAGTGCCCACAGTAACAAAAACAGCAAATTCAGAGTCCAGCACACATCAACAACCTGGGAACAGAGGCAAAACGTTGAGGGAGACCAAGCCAAGGATGAAAAAGTCTAACACAACAAAATACAGTTTAAAAAAAATAAAGCATGGTGTGTTAGCCCATTGTCATTTACAGACAGCACATTTCTATTGAAATGGCCACTACATTTACATATTCATAGTTTTAAACTATACTGCACACAAATGATAACGTGTGGAACTCAGGTTTCAGTGAATATTTGTAATTTGCGCTTCACAGAGTAAAGGGTCTTGATTTGTTCTAGTCCTATTAACATCTTTGTTCAATCATACTTCAGAATTATAAAGAAATGTACTTAATGCTTGCTTTCCTAACTGCTGCCTGTATACAGTTTACATACAGGCATTCACATTTTGTTTTGTACCCTAAAGTGAAACTGATTATTGCAAGTCTTGTGACTGGGTTGTATAGAAGCCTTTTCCTTGTAACCACTGTGTTGTTGTCAGTTGACGACAGCACAGCGCTGCTCTCATCACTCAGTCTTTTCGTGCGATCTCCATGTCTCTATCTTCCTAATATGCCTCTGCAGTCTGGCAGAATGGTCCCAACAAAGTCAGTGGGGCCAGAAGCGGTCGTGATCGGCAACTACTACAAGCCCAATCACTCTGTGCAAAAACAAGAGAAGAGCTCACCCAGAAGTTGCTCAAAGGGAAGTTCACTAACAGGTATTATCTGCTTGTGATGTCATCTATCCTTTGATTATAACACTTGATTTACTTTCCGGTATATTGTTTCCATTATTATTGTACAAAAGAATAAACTGCCTTGTTGCATATGCTGTTCACAAGGAAAAACCCATTAGAAATATTTTGCAAGAAAAAAAACAGATATAGGGGGTAATTTTGACCCCGGCGGTAAAAACCGCCTACCGCCGCAGTGACGGGCACCAAAAGACCGTTGCTGCAGCTACCAGCCGTCAGCCAGATTATGACCACAGCTAGATTTCCACCAGAAGGATGGCAGAAATCCGTCTGTGGCCATGCTGGCGGATGGAGGTAAGGTGCCGCGCTGCTGCCAGCAGCAGCGCCACGCCAGTAGACCGCTGCAGACCGTATCATGACACATGATACGGCCTGGCAGTGTTCTGCTGGCGGTCACTGAGGCTGGCGCAGCGCCCCGTCCTGTCTCCTGCCGGAGGACCCTCTAATAACAGGTACGTCGGGTGCTCCGACAGGGAAGGGGGGTGTTGTGTGTGTGTGTGAATGTGTGTGTGCGTGTATGTGGGTGTGTTGCGTGTTGTATGTGTGTGCATGTATGGATGTGTGAGTGCGTGTATGTTGTGTTGTGTGAATGCGTGTGTGCTTGTATGTATGTAAGTGTGTGTGAATGGATGTATGCATGCGTGGATGAATGTGGGAATGAGTGTGTGTATGCGTGTGTTTGTGTGTGAATGAAGGTGTGTTGGAGGGGGTTTGTAGGGGATGGGGGGTGGGGGAAACCATGGGAGGGGTGCGGAGAAGGCCCCTATTAGTGACTGGGAAGGGATTCCCTGTCACTGATAGTGCCTACCACCATGGTTTTCGTGGCAGTAAGGTTGCCACTAAAACTTGGCAGTAGGCGGGGTCATAATCCCGGAGGCCAGCGAATGACGGACGCCGGGCTGGAGAGTGAAGTCTCCAGCCCGGCTGTCTTTACCGCTGTGGCGGTCGGTGTGGTACATTGGCGGTTTGGCCTTAGCCAAATCAGCAATGTCTTAATATGGAGAAAAGTACCACCAGCCTGTTGGGAGTACCTTTCTCCATAATAACGCCATCCGCCGGGGTCATAATGCCCCCGCCCCACAGTCTGCAATTCTCACTGGCCTGTGCCAAGCGACACTCATTACTGGATCCCCCTGTCACAGTGATGATACAGGGGTAAAGGTATAAACTTGGATTCTGCAAACTCACTGGCTACAGTTTTTGTTTCAAAAGCATGTTGCACTTCAGGGGAGTTTCAGCTCCACTCAAGGCAGGTTTCACAGCCACTTGGCTATTCTTCACACAGTTGTCTGTAGCCATCAGTAAATGTGGACAATGTCTGCAATGTCTGCAAGGAGAAGCAGAGGGAATCAACATAGTCCTGCATAGTGCTGGTCTCCCCATCTGCTTTGCATTACAGTTGGTGCAAGATGTTGGCTCAGTCTTTCCTCTGGTCAGCTCCTCTTTATATTCCACACAGCGGCGGTGGGATCTCCTTTTAGGCTGATTCTTTCTGCAGATGCAGCTCCAGTACATCTCTTTCCAGCAGCAAGAACAGGCTTTTCTCCAAAGGGCAGGTCCCCAGTATTTTCAGTAGGATCTATTGTACTACAGGTTATGTTGCTTCAACTAAAGAAAAGAGAATTGCGGAAAGGAAAAAAGACATAGGAATCAGCGCTCACAGTGAATCACCAAATTCGCAATAATAACAACAAATTAGCGTGTACACGGTGCTCCTGGCAGGAGGATCCTCCACACTCCTCCTATGTTTCTGCAAAGAAACAAAAACCTTGGAAAAAAGATGTCAAGGCAGTCGTGAATAAAAGTCCCATAAACCATGTATTTTGTGTCTTGGTATCTTGTTCATGGCCATCCAGCATAAATCGGACCAGGATAGGATGCAAACAGTTCCGTTTATTCTTGAAATGAAGTATCCATTAAAGCAACAACAGCCAACACGTGTTTGGTCCTTTGATAGAATTACTCACAAAGACTTCATCAGGGCTGTAAAAGATACAAATTGTAACCATAATTATAATAAACCCATCTCATTGAAAATTCAGTATCAGCATCCCCGTGACAATTATGAAATAACCTCACTTAAATGTAACAATTCGTGAACAGTGAACAGTTAAATTAAAGATGAAGCCACCCATAGATGATCCAATTATAAGCAGACACAGCCAAAACATGCTTATTGTTGTGTGGCATATTGTAAACAGAAAGGGTAATAATTTATGATTAAAGAAAAAAAGCATTATGAAAATCATAACATCCGCGTGAGAGGCATCCCATTCAGGAATGAGTGAGTAGTAAAAAAGGGAAAGAATGAGGCCCAGCAGTGCATCCCTAATGTCCAAGGAAAGTAATCACTACCATCTCCTAGAATAATCAAGAAATCTCGCCCAGAGATCCAAAATAATACATAAAGGATAACCAGAGGCATACCTTATACAAATACTGTGTGTAAACATGGTTCATAAGTATTACAAAAGCTCTCCTGGCATCCTAGCCGGCTTCATCATCTGTATAATAGGGAATAAACAGTAAAACCATAGGCCCTGCTTAGCCAGTTACATTGTCCAAACTGAAGTGAAAACACAGTTTAGCAGAACGTCAACCTACCATGTGAAACATCGTCCAAGTCCTGGCATATATTCTTAAACCGGTGTGTGTACACACCTTTAAGTACCTGGAGAGCGTGTAAAATAATGAGACTTAATGAGTAAAGCCCTATACCCTGGTCAAAGCCAACAAAAGGTCAGAATAGCCAAGCCCCCTCATCACCTTCGTAATGTCTTCTCCATCACACTGCAGAGTGTCACTTGGCACAGGCCAGTGAGAATTCCTGGAACAGTGACTTGGGGTTTCAGCCGCAAATGCTTACAGACAGGGTTTGCGGATACCACAAACACAGCTGTGTGTCTACTTTCAGGCAGTTCCTGACATTGTGCCTATTCCTGCCAGAATGGTCAGGCCACAGGCTTAATGTTCGGATGAAGGAGGGGTCATGCTGGGAGTCTCCTGTCAGAGAAACCCAAGTCAAGGGCACGGAAATGGGAGAGGCCTTTCCAGTCAGCTACTTCTCAGCCTGTTGTAGGTAACTCTCCTGGGGAACAAAGAATAGGATAGGGCAGAGCCTAAGTTTGTACTTCAAAGGCTCTTGTTTGCCTACACCACAGAGTCCAATTCAGTACAAAGGTGCCAGCTTTGAAGGAAAGTCGCAATTCACACTGCTGTCTGGTAGGTTTTATCCCCCCTGCATCTTGTACACCATCATACAGGAGGTCTAAAATGAATACAGGAGTACCAACTGTCACTCACTGCACTCGTACTCATCTTGCTCCATCTATACCATTTCAGCAAACATGCACAAATGAATGCCAGGGGATTAGCAAACCATTTTAGATAGAAAAATCCAGTAGGCACCTCTCCCTGTGGAGGCACAAGTAAAAAGGCCTGTTTTGCTACCATTACAATCTGCTGGCACCAGTCAGTTCTATACATCCTGGTGAGCTGATAGAAGTCACACCCAGTAAATTAGGTTGCACATGACCATGCAAATCACAGGGCCCAGCTCTGGGTGGCAATCCTTGTCACTTTGGGCCCTCAGGGTACATGCGATTGTCGTGTGTGCTGAAGCTGAAAATCATAACCAGAGACTCTCTACTTGGATAACTCAGGCCAGAAGTGCAAGTTCCTCAGATCCATAGAGGGGACACCCCCATTCCAACTATATACCATTTTTTTATGTGTATTTCTGTCTTTATATGTTTTTTTACACATTTATATGTTTACAACTGTCCTTTGGCATGTTTCATAACGAATATAAAAATAAAGAAAAAGATGCAGTTTTCAGTCATCAACCATAAGAGGATCATAGCTTCCAGGCATAAAACTGATTAAACTTAATGACATAAATTACTGAGTCAAATCAATCTTTCATTCATAGTTGCTCTGCAGCTTCTCCCACACCCCATTAAACGATTCTGTTCTGTTCCTGGTGGTGAAAGTAATCTTTTGCAATTTTGCTAGCTTACAGAGTTGGGTGACCGAGTCTTTCGAGTTTGTAAAAAAATATAGCTTTACGATTTACCTAATACCTGCTTTTTGGCTGCCCTCACAGACATCTGAACCGAAACTCTAATAAAAAAAATTAGACATATCCTTAAAGAAAACTATCTCCTTGGTAAGAATAATTGGCTCATCTAGTACTAGACTGATACTTTCCATGACAAAGTCCAAAACATCTGCACTTTTATTTCAAGTTGATAGCATATGCTTACGTGAGCCTTCTGCACTCTTATTCTCCCTACACACACATCCGAGGCAATGTACTGCTGTTTTTAGGATCGAGTCTGCGTCACATGCGCTTGCGCATGCGTTTCACTAAGCGAGACGCTTTAGAAATTAAAAAGGGCTCGGAGCCCTGCCCACGTCACGTCAGTGTCTGTCATTGGCTTGTGGGCCTGCCTGTTAGAATCTGCTTGATTTCATTAGTGGAAGGCATGCACATGTCATGCCTTTTCCGGTGGATAGCCCTCCTCGAGCGCATCGACCAAGTATAGAAAACATGCGAAGCTCGCTGTTTTCTGTCTGGCTCGTGGACTACTTTTTCTCTATTTTCCCAGCACGATCTCGCTTGGTAGATATTGAGCGCTTTACACAGTAAATTACACTTTTCCGGGTTACGTACATAAATGCACTTTTGCCGATAGGTGAAAAGTCGGGTTAGGAGTTTACAGCGCTATCAGCTCTAACATGAGCAAACGCGAGACCCGCTGCATTGAAAATGATTGTTTAGCTGGCGGTCAGGGCATTCGAAAACACATTTTTGCCGCAATAGTCTTTTTGAGCAGCGATCTGTACCTTTGAAATATTATTCAAAAGCCTTGCTCACTCCAGGTCTGTGAAATCGATTCTAAACACTATTGCTCAGTCTGTAAAACTTTTGGAAAATAGCCATTGATCTCTGAGCATAAATTCATTGATTCTTTGTTCTTCCTAAGGAAAGCACTGTACTTCGTTTTCTCGAGCGGAAATCTCTCCTTTCTGGTAATATACTGAGCTTCAGCAGAGAATGATAGGTCTGAATCAAATTTAACTCCCAGTTGTTTTTTTGCTGATTTGACTGGGGCCTGAGTGGGTTCCAGTTTAGTTGAATGAAATGTGTTTTTTAACCTCAAAAGTTAGTATTTCTGTTGTATCAGTATTTAGCTTGAAGAAATGTTTATTTATCCAATTTTTTGTGACCAATAAGCAATACGGCTGATGCATCAGAGCTTTCTTGGTGAAGATAAAGCGAGAACTGTGTGTTACCTGGATACACTTGGAAGCTGTGCCCGAAAGAAGAGCTAACATCTGCTGAAGAGTGAAGCTACATGTTTAACAGTATTGAAGTGAGCGGCGAGCCTTGGGGAACTCCATGCATCACTGTGGTGTTTCAGGAACTAATCTGATCTAGTTTGATGCATTAGTTCCTGTTTGTTAGGGACTTTTTTTTAATCACAGCGTAGGCTTTTCCTGTGATGCCAAGTGAGAGCATATAGGATTTAGTTACAGGTTTAGGAAATGGGGAAATTCAAAGAGCTTTGCAATAGGCTTTTATGTGAGAGAACTTTTGCTCAGTGGCTGTGAGTGTCTGACTAGGATAAGCCATGCTATGGTCATGTCAGCTGACAGTGCATCATTGGTGATCTAAAATGCAGGTACTTGTCCCTCCTTGAATTCACATGTAGCATCAGCCTTCGACAGGATTCTCAGAGGCTTTGAAAGAGATGTCAAGTTCCAAATGAAGCATACACAGTACTTACCGACCCCAAAAAGCTGCAGCCTTCCATTACAGATCGCAAAGAACTGCAGATTTGACACTATTGTCTTTCTTCAGGACAGGCGCTCTCCTTGGCTCGCGAGAAACCATGTACACAGAACTCAATCTTCAATTTCAGAAATTCAGACTTGTGGTGAAATCGAAGCCTGCTGTTCCAGATACCCTGAACAGAAGGATACGGGTACAGTGTTGTTTGATGGATGTGGCATGTACTTGTCACTCTTGATTGCTCTGGTGGGCATGCACATGTCCATACAGATGTGATCCTTGCCCAACTGCCTGGTTTTTCGGGAGATATTTGGAGAGACTAAAGAGGTGGAGCCCAAGTTCTGCAACAGTACAAGCTTCCATTCCTCACATTATAGGTACAACACAAACATCAACGAAGCATTCTCTCCCTCGCCAACCATGCTTAGATAAGGTAATAGTAGCAGAAACACCCCTTCTTCACAGAACAGGTACAGCACAGCAACGACAGTGCAAACATTTCTCTTATAAAACAGGTAAATCTAGGCAGCAGCAGCACTAGCTCCTTACCCTCACTGGATCGGTGTAAACTGGGCAGCAACATTACAAGCTTTGCCTCCAACATAATAGGGGCTGCAAGGCAGCACCAAAACAAACATCTCTTCTTCAAGGAAGGAAGCCACATCACAAACTTTCCTTCCACTAAGAAGCTACAATGCAGCAGAAGTGTAAGCTACCATCACTCCCAGAATATACATATTGGAGGTCAAGGAGGTGGCAAGTGGGTAACAGAGAGATCTCTGCAACAGATCGTGCTTAATCCACTGTGTGGCTGTTTAGGTGGATGGACATGTAAATATGCAAGTTCTACCACCATTATCACTCAGCTGCCTTTTTCCAGTCAGCACACTCGCAGTTACTTTCTTTCATGCCTCTTGCTTTATCTCGTGATGTAATTGGTGATGTTTCTGTCATATTGTACTGGTATCTTCTTGGGCCCTGCTGCCACTGCTGCGACTCCAGTTGTTGGCATGTCCTGCAGTTTTGCTGCTGCTATTCAAATCCACATATGTCAATTAACATGGGGTCACATAGACTAGGTTCCGTATTGTGTTAATTAGAGATAGTCCTTACTTGTGATGTGACCATGCCAGTAAATAGAGGCTAGTACCCAGTAGAGACAGTTAAAGGCAAACTCTTTCATCACAGGACAAAAACGAAAAGGGTGCTTCTGTGATGCTGTTATGTCCCCTTTTGGTTTCTATGCTCCACCTCTATATAGTTTTTTCTACATATGTTTTCCTATTCCTTTTTTAAATCTCTATTCGTTCTCTCTCTTACTCATTCTCGAGTTCAAATCTTTAGCTTTCATCTCAGTCTCTTTTCATGTTATCCTTGTTTCATATTCATTTCTCGTTTCACCCTCTTTTCTTACATTCACCTCCCTCACACTCTTCATTCACATCAGCCTCTCTGCCCCACCCCACTCTTACACACACAGCCACACTGCTGTATTTTCATCTTCTGTTGCACTCCCATCTTTTCCGTACCTCCTCTCTTTCTTTCTCCGATTCCCCACTCCCATCTACCTCAAGGGACAGAGGCTTTTACATATCTATTAGTCTCTTCTTCTCCTCACTGTCTTAACCCTAAGCTTCTTGTTTGCCTCAAACTCATATCCTAACAATCAACTCTCACACCCATCTCTCCCTCTGAAACACCCTCCTCACACATACCACACAGATTCCTCTCTCACAAGTCGCCCTTACCTCACAAACCCCTGAACAATAGGCTGTGTTCCATAGTTAGGTAGTAACGACCTAAAAATCCCTTCTGATTGAGACTGAGGAAATAATCATAAGCAGAATTGTAGACTTAAATCAATGCAGTGGTGATTTCAAGACAGTGCTTAATTTGTAAATAAAAAGGTGCCGGTGCTCAAAGCCCTCCTCTTAAACACGTTGCTGCTGCAATTAAATGTGTGAACATGGAATACTGAGGCGCCGTATGCTGAAGCCATCTCGGGCCACTTCAGTCCATATAAAGCCACTCCCTGCCCCTTCAGCTCAGTCCTGCAGCTTTCTACTTTCTTCCTTTGGGACGCTTTTTCGTTTTTCCCTTCCTTCGTCTTCCCCATATGTGTCTTGTGCTCACAGCAAATGCTTGAGGCAGAAGAGTAAGCCCCGGCCCTCGAAAATAAGTGCCGGTGCTCAGCACCGGAAACAATAAGCACAAATTAAGCACTGCTTCAAGATAAGACCTAGTTATTTACTTTGTTAAAAAAGAACCGAAATAAAGCTTTGGGGACGCTTACAAACCAAAGGACCTTGTGTTGATTCTTTGGATTTCCACGTTTTAAAAAAAGGAATAGCCTAACACGTCCATTGTATTTGGAACAGCCCAGATACCTTTTAGAATAACTACACTCCTGTCAGGCACACAAATGCTTACCTGTTCAAAAAGATTTAAAAAGCACTATTTGGGGACAGCTGACTTTCCCCAAACATACTGAGTTGGAAAAGTAACAAGTTGAGACTCTGCACTGATTTGAGGACTCTTAACGCCAACCTTGGAAAAAATATAAATTAACTAGTGGCTGGAAGGTGCTAAGGTTTTTTCCAATGCTAGATTTGGTCTAGGCATTTCATCAAACTATATTGTCCAGGGACTCCAAGGACCTTACCACACTTATGCCTCCGCAATGGTTGTACCCGTTCAGAAGAATGCCTTTTGGATTGGTCTCAGGAACATCTGTTTTCCCGAGGGCTATGTACCACATAATAAAGGTGCTGAGGCCTATGTCGAATGTTTCCAGGATACTATTTTTATATGATCAGAGGATAAAAATGAGCACATGGGTCACATCAAAGAGGTCTGTAAGAGGTTGAGTGAAAGTAGCCAGATATTGAGATAAGACAAGTGCAAGTTCTTCCATAACCAGGTAGACTGTGCTAGAGACATAGTAGTGCCAGAGAGTTCATTGGCTCAGTCTAACCTTAAGGCACGGTCCCCCCAGACAAAAATAAGAAGTTGTTATCTTTCGCAGTGCTTTGTAAGGCTTGTAAGGGATGTGCAAATGTAAATTAAACTAGTCACCAAAAGGTGAAGATTAAGCAAGTTATTTCTGTTTTGGAAGAGCAAGTTAATCTACCATAAAGCTGGGGAGCTCCTATTCTATGAGACTGACAGTTCCCCTTTCCATTTAATGCCTTATTCTGAGTGCTCAGGTGTACCATCAGTTATCTATGACTTGATGTGTGCCGCCCCTGAAGTTGACTTCTAGGGACACCAATGATGGTCGGACTAGTGGTAATTTAAACATATCATAGAATAAAACACAGAGAACATAATGCAGATGCATGTAATGGCCCACACAGGCTGGGGTAATAGCTGTTTTGGGTAACAAAACAGGGCCACTGGAATTATGCAATTCTGTGGATATGTCGTTTTCCACATTATTATGCACTTGCTACATAACTCATCATCTGCTGCATAAGTTACAGATTTTAGCAAGACAAAATTTGTTTCTAATTCAAAAGGATCAAAAGTTACTAAATCTAAATGACGTGTTGCTGTGCAGTAGAAGGCCCTATGCAAAAATTGACCGCCCACCATGCTGTTGCTTTTTGCTGTATTTGTATGTTAATCTGGTACAATTAGGTCAACCTTTTGCCCAGGCAGTGTTAACGTGTTAAAAAAATGACACAATTATGAAGTTATACTATCACTCAATGTGACATATTACGTCATGCTATTTGCCGTTTCTTCCCACATAATTTAGTCATCCCTGCTGTAGACTTTGGTCCTTCCATGGTGCATAATTACAATGGCCCTGGTTACAAATTTAAATTACCTGTTGAGGGGTTTATTTTCAGTATAAGAGATGCAGTCACCCTTTCAATGGATTAAAATAAATTGCGTGTTCATACTGAACTACTCCCCTTAGTTTATTGCATATGCAGGGGACACAATGCTTCATTTATCTAATTCAAAGTAGGACTACCGATTTTAAGTCATCTTATGTGTGGCATTTCACAGTTTACAGCAGCTAATGTGAGACAGTTTAAGGCCTCATGTGAGACACTCTGAGTGACACCTTAGGAAAAACTTTGTCTTTGACCCAAGCAAATCATTTTTATTCACATGTTGCAGGAATTTTCCCTGATGCTCGTTCAAGGACCCTTTGCAGGTAACTTACCCTAATTGTTTCAGGAATTTTACCAGCAATACAAACTGAATTAATTTGGAACTCTCACAATATTGTGAGTCCCCTTTCAGTGATAATTCCCTTCGGCCGCCTGCAACTATCATCACCTGCCTAATAAATTAATGTGCTTGGTCCCCTTCATCGCAGCCCCTTTAGACAGTGCCTTGGTATCACTGAATGCCTTGTTATACAGGAGTAAAGGATTTTTTTTTGGAAACTAAAATAACCAATGCAGCTGTCCATTTCTGCTATCGGAGCCAGTAGGAAACACAAATGTATTTTGTCAAAACAATGAAGGAAAGGGCTTTCATGCTTCATATATATACAAGAAATTATCAATTAGACCTTACACAGTGACCTCGCTTTTTTCATTTCAGCTATGACTAATTTATTCTGGTACTTCTAGTCATGTCTATAATGGGAAACGCATAATACCAAGAGGCAGGATTAAAAAACAAAAGACATCTGACGAGAGAGGTCGAGATATCTGCTTTAGAGGAGCACCGGGGGGCAGGGCACAAATAGGCACCAAACTCACACCCTCAGCAGCACCGGGGCTGCTTGGTGCAGGGTGCAACCAAAGCCTCGGGCTCCCAATGCTTTACTATGAGGTGACGCCGCGGGTCACTTAGATGCTGCAGGCTGGGTCCAGGGGGGTCGGTCAGGAAAACCACAGGCTGGACAAGTAGGAGGGTTACCTGCTGAACGCTGCTGCACAGGAGGTCGGGTTCTCCAAGGCCTGGGGACTGTGGGTGCAGTCTACCTTTAGGCGTCAGATATCTTTGTCCGGAGCTTTCCTGGTCAGGAGGGTCCTTGGGATTCACACTGCAGGCATCATCATGGGGGGCTGGAGAGGGCAACCCAGGGTGAGAACTTGCTCGGAATCGCCTGGGGATCTTCTCTAGCAGGTTGAGCCACCTGGACACAGGCAGTAGGCGTCAGGTGCAGAGTGGTCAGGACTTGCGGATCCAGGGAGGCTCTGGTGTCCTTAGTTGTAGTTTCTTCTTGGACAGGGCCGCTGTCCAAAGGAGTTCTTAGTCATTTGTGATGCAGGCAGTCCTCTAGAGGCTTGGCAGAGGTTGCTGGTCCCGCAGGATGTATTGCTTTCTTTTGCAGGTTCTTTGAAGCAGGAGACAGGCTGGTAGGGCTAGAGCCAAGTCAGTTTTCATCTTGCTTTTTCTCTGCTGGGGTTTCAGTTCAGCAGTCCTTCTTCTTTCTTGTCAGGTTGCCAGGAATCTGATGACTTTATTCAGGGGAGCCCTTAAAAACCTGGATTTAGGGGTGTTACAGGGGTCAGAGGGTGGCTACACCCTTTCTTGTGTCCACTCCCTTTGGGGGGGGGGGACACAAACCTAACCCTATTGTTCCCTGTCCTCCAAACTAAGGGGGTCACCTCAGCTCTGGACACCTTAGGAGTGGTCCTAGCTGGGGTGGTCACTCCTTCCCGCTTTCCCTAATCTTCCTGTCGGACTTGCTGCCAAAAGTGGGGCTTTGTCTTGCGGGCAGGTGGGCAACTCCACTAGCTTGGGTGCCCTGTGGCACTGTAACAAGAGGCCTGAGCCTTTGAGGCTCCACCCAGTGCAGGCTTTGTTTTTGGCCACCGAGAGCACAAAGGCTCTCACCCCATGTGGCCAGACACTCGTCTCTTAGTGGCAGGCTGGCACAGACCAGTCAGTCTTGCCCTAAAGGATTGAGTAAAATACAAGGGGCATCTCTAAGATGCCCTCTGGGGACATTGTTCAATAAACCCAACACTGGCATCAGTGTGGGTTTATTGTGCTGAGAAGTTTGAAACCAAACTTCCCAGTATTCAGTGAAGCCATTATGGAGCTGTGGAGTTCGTAATGACATACTCCCAGACCATATACTCGATATGGCTACACTGCACTTACAATGTCTGAGAATGGACTTAGACACTGTAGGGGCATATTGCTCTTGCAGCTATGCCCTCACCTGTGGTATAATGCACCCTGCCTCAGGGCTGTAAGGCCTGCTAGAGCGGTGACTTACCTATGCCACAGTCAGTGGTTGTGGGCATGGCACCCTTTTTCTCCCCACAAGCACACACAAGCTGCAAAGGCAATGTGTATGGGCTTGGTAAGGGGTCCCCCAGGGTGGCCTAATGCAAACTGCAGCCCTTGGGGAACTTCCTTGGCCACAGGGCCCTTGGTACCAAAGGTACCTTGTACAAGGGACTTGTCCCAGCACACTCTCAATCAAAGTTGGCATCAACATCAGGCAAAACGTGGGGGGTAACCATGCCAACGAGGACACTTTCCTACACATAGGAATAACCGCAACAGCATCAAAATGTAAATAAGCCACAAAGCTTCCTCCTTGTCACAACACACTTGAGTGTTCAAAGGAACATAGAGAAAAGACCAGAATGAAGAAAGAAAGTGACACGCAAAACTTGTACAATTTTTAACTTTCACAAAATATTCCAATCAGAGTAGTAACAACGGCTCCAGGACCACTTTGGTGAAAGTTGCACTTTCTCCAGATGTACTGGCGCTGGGGTTGGAATAGTAAACTTGCCTTCCCTGCATATATCAAGGTCTCTGCATCCCTCAAGGTGCATCTAAAGGTAAAAAGCACAAGTTTAACTCAGTAATGAGACAAATATGCATGAAGTGAGAGGAGGCTGTGACAAATACTCTACTAGTTACCAAATAGCGCCTTCACAGTCCATGAGACTAACTGCCTGCCTGTTCTCAGCTACATGGCTGCCCAGTGGCCACAGTCACTCGCATTTAAACCAACAGAACTGTGCCTTTTCATGCTTATAGTTTTGTATTTTAAACATTAAGTATGGCACAACGCTAAACCTTTTTGATTTCCACGGACTGTGACATTGAGTACTTTTGAAGGGTGTTCCCAATGAAATTAAAGGAGGGCACGTTTTTTATAGGTGAGAAATATTTTTAGGGCTCACAATCCCATTCAAAACTATGGAGGTATCATGCTTCTTTTGAGGACTTTTGAGGAGTAATGTATGGGCTCAGTAATTCCACCAGACCAAGTGCTATTGGATAAACAGGTAGGTGCTGTAACTCACCCATATATTTACCTATAGCTCGTACCCTATCAGCTTTCCTTTTTCCTTCCCCCACCTTCCCTATCCCACATGGTATGTACCTTCAGAATTTGGTGAGGGAGTTCAAGATAATATGTTGTGTGACAGACCATAAAGAGGAAAACGAACAGGAGCATTAGAGTGGCAAGCTACAGATTCACAATATGGACTCAATAAACTTCTCTGTCTTACCTTGGTAATTATCTCATTTTCTTTGCAATATTTGGTGACGAGGATGGGATTGCTGCGAAGGATGCAGTGGTGCATCTCCATCCCTGATAGTTGATTCTCACCTACCTCCTGGTTTCCATTTATGGCCTATGGTAGCTGAATTTAAGTACCTTCTTATAGGTTTTGACAAGTGACAGAGCACTCGTTAAGGGGGGCTACCAGTGGATTTGTTTTTCATCCAGGCTCTGTCACGAGGAAGACGTATGGTGGGCAGCTGTTTCTTTATTCATTGTACATTGTATCTCACAAAATCTAGAAGTTGGAAGCTTTGAGTTCAAAGTACCTCCGTTAAGTAAAGGAGCTTGTGAGCTGCAGTGAGCTCCTCCGATACAGTGCTTGGTGTTTGCTGCAATGACACCCACTCCCAACAGTCTTCTGGATCCGGCACAGATACTGGTGGCATTGCCCTCTCACGGATGTTTGAGGAGGGCAAACCCAGTCCTGGTTCCATCAGTTGCAGTGGCGCCTTCTTTCTTTCAGGTGGTGTATCACAGGTGATCCCGTCCTCTGCCAGTCAAGGTCTTCGGCTTGTGACGAGCGAACCCCGCTCTACTCCAATCAGCTTTGGTGGCTCCTCTCCTTTCTAGGAGGCGTGCCAGAAGAGTTCCCGCCCAGGACCAGGTAAGTTCCTTGGTTGAGCACATGACAAGCGAACCCTACCCTACTCCAGATGGCCTCAGCGGCTCCTCTCCTTTCCAGGCAGCGCCCCGCCCTGCATAGTTGGTAGTAGTTTGAAGAGATTGCGAGCCCATCCGGAGCAGCGGGAAAGAATAAGGACCAAGCAGGCAGCTATCACTCTTGATTTACCGTCATCAGACAATGTACTAGGGGAGGGTAAAAGTCGAGGTACCCAACTTAATCTGAGAAGAGTCGATTACACTATAGGGGGATTGTCAGCACCTCCTTTCCACCTTCATCTCAACCACAGAGTAAGTTGTTTCCTTGACATATTGTACTCTCTTCATTTATCAATCAATCAATCAGTCGCATTTATAAAGCGCGCTACTCACCCGTAAGGGTCTCAAGGCGCTGTGGGGGGGGGGGGTTCAATGCTCGAAGAGCCAGGTCTTGAGCTGCCGTCTGAAGTGAAGGTGGTCTTGTATGGCGCGAAGGTGGCTGGGAAGGGAGTTCCAGGTCTTCGCTGCTAGGTAAGAGAAGGACCTGCCTCTGGCAGTGGCTTTGCGAATGCGTGGTACGGCTGCCAGGGCTTGTCCGGTCGAGTGTAGGGTGCGAGGAGGAGTGTAGAAGGAGATGCGGTGGTTGATGAGTTCTGGTCCGCGGTTGTGCAGGGCTTTGTGTGCGTGGGTGAGGAGTCTGAAGGTTATCCTCTTGTTGACTGGGAGCCAGTGGAGTTTCCTCAGGTGTCCGGAGATGTGGTTGTGGCGGGGTATGTTCAGGATTAGTCGTGCAGCAGCGTTCTGGATTCGTTGTAGTTTCCTCTGTAGCTTGATGGTGATGCCGGCGTACAGAGCGTTCCCATAGTCCAAGCGACTGGTGACGAGGGCGTGGGTGACGGTCTTCCTGGTGTCGGTGGGGATCCAGCGGAAGATCTTGCGGAGCATGCGGAGGGTGTTGAAGCATGCTGAGGTCACCGAGTTGACCTGTCTGGTCATGGAGAGGGAAGAGTCCAGGATGAAACCGAGGTTGCGTGCGTGGTCGGTGGGTTGGGGAGTGCTGCCTAGGGCAGGAGGCCACCAGGAGTCGTCCCAGGCGGTAGGTGTAGGGCCGAGGATGAGGACCTCCGTTTTCTCTGTATTCAGTTTAAGCCGGCTGTCTGTCATCCAGTTCGCTACTTCCTTCATGCCTTCGTGTAGTCTGGTTCTTGCTGAGGTGGGGTCGTTGGTGAGGGATAGGATGAGCTGGGTGTCGTCTGCGTAGGATATGAGGTTGAGTCCGTGTTTGCGTGCGATGTTCGCCAGGGGGGTCATGTAGATGTTGAAGAGGGTGGGGCTGAGGGAGGATCCCTGGGGGACGCCGCAGATGATCTCCGTAGCCGTGGATCTGAAGGGGGGGAGGCGGACTCTCTGAGTTCTTCCGGAGAGGAAGGAGGTGATCCATTCCAGGGCCTTGCCTCTGATGCCGGCGTTGCTTAGGCGACGTATCAGGGTGCGGTGGCAGACCGTGTCGAATGCTGCAGAGAGGTCCAGGAGTATGAGGGCCACGGTTTCTCCTTTGTCGGTCAGGGATCTGATGTCGTCCGTGGCTGCGATGAGGGCGGTCTCGGTGCTGTGGTTAGCTCTGAAGCCGAACTGTGAGGGGTCGAGTGAGTCGTTGGTTTCCAGGGCGGTGGTGAGTTGAGCGTTGACGATTTTCTCGATCACTTTGGCGGGGAACGGTAGGAGCGAGATGGGCCGGAAGTTTTTGAGTTCGGTGGGGTCTGCTGTTGGTTTCTTTAGGAGGGCGTTCAGTTCAGCGTGCTTCCAGTTCTCCGGGAAGGTGGCAGTGGAAAAGGATGTGTTGATGACGTCTCGGAGGTGGGGTGCGATGATGTTGTCGGCTTTGTTGAAGATGTGGTGCGGACAGGGGTCGGATGGTGATCCTGAGTGGATGGAGTTCATGACGCGGGTGGTTTCCTCAGTGGAGGTTGAGTTCCAGGTGTGGATGGTGGTGTTGTCGGTGGCGGGTTCCGGTGGAGGGTTCAAGTTGGTTGTGGTGAAGCTGTTGTAGATGTCGGTGATCTTGTGGTGGAAGAAAGCTGCGAGGGAGTCGCAGAGGTCCTGTGAGGGAGGGATGGAGTTGTTTTCGGCGTCGGGGTTGGAGAGCTCTTTGACGATGACAAATAGTTCCTTGCTGTTGTGGGCGTTGCTGTCTAGTCTGTTCTGGAAGGCTGATTTTCGTGCTGCGCGGAGGAGTTGGTGGTGTTTGCGGGTGGCGTTTTTGAGAGCAGACATGTTTTCGTCGGTCTGGTTGAGGCGCCAAGTCTTCTCGAGGGTGCGGCATTCTTTTTTGGAGTCCTTGAGGTCGGGGGTAAACCAGGAATTTTTCTTGTGGCTGTTTCTGTTTGCTTGGGTCTTCAGGGGGGCCAGGAGGTTGGCGCAGTCTGAGATCCAGCTCGTGAGGTTGTTGGCGGCTTCGTTGGGGTCTGTAGTGCTGGTGGGTGGGTTCTGAGAGAGGGTCGATATGAGTTGTTCCGAGGAGATTCGGTTCCACTGTCTTCTTGGTGGTTGTTGGGCGTGGTGGTGTACGTTGGTTTTCTTGAAGCTGAAGTGGACACAGCTGTGGTCTGTCCAGGAGAGTACAGTGGTGTGGCTGAAAGAGATGTGTTTGCTGGAGGAGAAGATGGGGTCCAGCGTGTGTCCGGCGTAGTGGGTGGGGGTGTTGACTAGTTGTTTCAGTCTTAGGTTGGCGAGGTTGGCCAATAAGGCGGTGGTGTTGTTGTCGGTGCGATTCTCCAGGTGGAAGTTGAGGTCCCATAGGAGGATGTAGTTGGTGGACGGGAGTGCGTGTGGGCTGATGAAGTCTGCGATGTCATCGCTGAACTTTGTGCGTGGTCCTGGTGGTCTGTATATCAGGGTGCCTCTGAGGGTGGTCTTGGGGGTCGCTGTTGATTGAGAAGTGGAGGTGCTCGGCGTCGGGCAGTGAGTTGTCGGTGTAGGTTGAGATGCGGATGGAGCTCTTGTGGGCGATGGCGATGCCTCCTCCGGTGCGGTTGGTGCGGTCTTTCCTGATGATTTTGTAGCCGTCGGGGATGGCTATGGCGATGTCGGGTGCCGAGGAGGGGTTCATCCAGGTCTCGGTGAGGAAGGCGATGTCCGGGTTTGTAGAGTCGATGAGGTTCCACAGTTCGATGGCGTGCCTGTGGACTGATCTGGTGTTGACCAGGATGCAGTTGAGGTTGTTTCTGGGCGAGTCGTTCCTGTTGGGTGTGGTGTGAGTTCGTAGGCAGGTGAAATGGCAGTTGCGGCAGGTGAAGGGTCCGTGGGTCCGCTTCGGGGTGGCGCGGCAGCAGGCCGGCGTGCGGCCGGGGTTGAGAGCAGTGCGGAAGGCGGAGTTGTGGGTCAGGCGGGGGAGGTGGGGGTCGCGGGGGCCAGGGGTTGTGGCGCTAGGCGCGGTCCAGGCGCGGACGGGCGCAGACGGGCTTGCCTTAGGCCGCCATTTAAGGGTAGCCGGGGAGGAGGGGTCAGCTGGGAGGCGGGAGGCGGGCGGGCGGGGGAATCTGGAGGCGGGAAAAAGAAAAAGCAGCGAAAAAGGCGGCAAAAAGAACGGCGGCAAAAAAACGGCGAGAGGCCAGGTAAAACTCTAAAGGGAGGGGCTGAAAATGAGGGAGAACGGCAGGAGGGGGCACACGGCACTCAGGGGGACACGCACGGGATACACGGGAAGAAAGGAGGATTCCGGTCAGTCAGTCAGCACAAGCACTCGGGGTACACGGGTAAAGAGGGGGCACACTCGCACACACTCACAGGATGAGAACGGTGAGGAGGGCAGTCAGGGACTGGTGGCGCTGCGTGAGCAGGGGAGCGACCTACCCGAGGGTTAGTGCCCATAAGGAAATTAATGGGTAAATGGTCAGACTTTCTCTTGTTCCCTACAGTCTCTATCGACATCAGTTAAGCATCAGGACAATAACTGAAACTGGTTTGGGAAATAGTACACAGGTTATGTGTAGTTTTTGTGTTCTCTTAATAACAGTTCATCTATTTATTTATATTTATTGTTCAAAATATCCCTGTTTGGCTTGTTAGAAAATGTTGCAATGGCGGCAGCCAGCATGAATCAGCCTCCCCAGTTTTTAAATGAAATCGGGGAAACAAATTTGCCTTGGCACATGTGGATTACAATTTTCAACTCATATTTAATAGCTATAGGCGGGAAAAGGTTTTCTTCTGTGCGCAAACAGCACATATTATTACACAATCTGTGAGTTCATGGCAGAAAAGTGTATGAAAACAGTGTAGAACATGTTTCTGATGTGCGTGACTTTTCCTCTGCATAGCACCTGGTAGCACTACACCCTGAATCACAACCCCAAGCCTCATGCACCACCCCATTTGGAACATGTAGGTTCCTGAGGATGCCATTTGGATAGGCTTCCACGGCAGCTGCTTTTCAAGGGATTATGCAGCACATGTTACGGGAAACTAGTAGTCATGTGTTTTTACCTTTATGGGTCCACAGAACAGGAACACAACAGCAACCTGCGCAGAGTACTTTGCAAACTGTGAAATGCAAGACTTATCTTCAAAAAAGAACAGTGTAAGATTGGGGTCACATCTGATTATTTTTGGGGCACACCATCTCCAGTGAAGGCATTAAGCCTAAAATAAACCTAGTAGATGCAGTTAAAAAAACTACTTTCCCGTCCAATGAAGATGTTACATTTTTCTTAGGGGTTAGCGGAGTAGATGTCTAAATTTGTAAAAAAAAAAAAACAAACACACAAAAAAAGGTTTGCTGACCTGGTACAGCTCATAATAGCCCAGCTAAATAAAAGGGTATGCATTCTTACTGGAATATAGATCAGGTGGAATCATTCGAGAGAATAAACAAAGCAATTGTCAAAAGTCCTAGCAAGGGGAACTTCAATCCTAAAAAGCAAAACCATACTAATAACTGATGTCAGCACAAAGCAACAAAGGCCTTGGGGGCACCCTGTCCCAAATTAGAGAGGTTCAGAAAGAATAATTGCTTTTCCTTCAAGGAAACTCAGAGACAGTGAGCTAAATTACTCCACCGTCAAGAAAGAAGCTCAGAAGCTCTAGGTTGTTTTTGGGTGATCAACCATTTCAAGGTTTTCCTTTGGGGCTTTTCTTTTGATTTAAGGACACATCACAAACCTTTAGTCTCCGTCTTTTCCACAAAAGTCTAAGAGAAAACTATGCCAAGAACTGCAACATGAATTTTTTGTCTTGCAAGGATATCATTAGAATGGTGCATGTTCAAGGCAAAGGAACAAGGCAGCTGACTTCTTTACACCATGAAGACAATGTTTGCAATGACCATGATTTTCCCGTATTGATCATATTTCTGCCTGCCCCAATTAAATATGAATGGAATGAGAAGCTGTCATGTCAAAAGACAAAGTGGTGGCCTCAGTGAAGGAAAGAATTGGAAGAGAATGGCCAGAAAAATGTAGCGGGTAGCCAAAGGAATTGCAGTCATATTGGAATGTAAGGAATGAACTTTCCATAGGTTATGATTTAATTTTTAAATTAGGAAAGCATATTGTTAATTTAGCTCATGATAGCCAACTAGGGAGGAGTCTAAGAATTAAGGCTGTAAGATGCAATGTGGTGATTATGGAGGATGGACACAAGTGGAGCATGAATAGGCTAGTTCCCTGCCCCTAAAACATATACCTTTAGGGTCAAGCATTTCAGGCAAGGAAATTATTTGTGTTCCATTGCATAGTTAAGGAGACAAAAGGAATTATTTTCCTCCCATATGGCAGAAAGATTATATGATGCATTAGCTTATTTGTCTTTCTTAGAGTGAGTAAGCACTAGTTATACTGCAACTATACAATTTGCAATTTCTTACGTTTCCTTTAAATATTTAACCACGTGTAACCCTGATGCAATTTCTTATATGTTTCCTTTAAATGTTAAAGCACTTGTAACCCTGAGTGAATATCTTATTTTAATGTATTTCAGAATTATCATTGTATCAGTAAGGGAGACGTGTTGTACCTTCCTCATACATGTACCTGTTGCACCCTACCATGTAGTTCATATCAGATTTCCTTTTTACTTTCACCCCTTCTTCCAAACATCATATGTGTCTTTATAATTCGGCCAGGGAGTTCAAGATAGAATGAAGGGTGAGAGACCATAGTGAGGAGAGAGAACAGGAGTGTTACAGTGGTGAGCTGGTGATTCACCATATGGACTCAAACTTCTCTGTATTACCTTGGTGATCGTCTCATCTTCTTTACTACACTAGTGTAGCATCCTCCCCAGTCTGGGTATTCATAAATGACTAAGCCACACACAGAGCGTGGTATTACACGTCTTGCGTGTAACAGAGAACTCATCATTCTAAACATAAAAGCTATTCACCACATCCAAACACTTATGTCACAGTTCTACGGAATACATCATGAACCAAAAGGGTCCCATCATTGCTAACTCACAAGACATTACATCTTCCTGCTTGTTAAGTAAAAAATACTATTTTCTACATATATATATATATATATATATATATCACAACTCCTCTATAAGTCATTGTGGAACTCTGACTAAACCCCCATATCGTGTCCTCTGAGGCTGTGAAGAGAGAACAGAAGCATCCATGACTGGCACCAATGATTTAGGGACAGATGCAGTCCAGGGGCTCTCTACAGTCTTAATCGAACCAGTCTCATCTCAGACATTAGGAACTGGCGAATGATGAGGCAAATGCCTCATATACTTTCCAGGATGGTAAGCAGACACCATGTTTCCTTTGCTAGTTACATCTCCGAAGGGTTCAGCATCAAATGGGGCATCCGATTTGTGTTTTCTCTGTCTCTCAATCTAGACCTACAGGGCTTACTCAGTCAACAGTTAACCCCACAGATTGGCCAGACAATATTGTTGAGATCCTTGAGAAGCCCGTAATTGTACCCTCAAGGAATTACAGGAGAGTGCGGGGCTTTGCGAGGGAAGGGTTGCAAAGTTCTGAGCCTAATCGTTCTCCCACAGGAAGAAACTTACAAGTCTTGCAACTCCTACCACAATGCACCCCTTATGTAATTATGTTAAAAAATGTCCCTGCATTGTCTAACACAACAAAGGAGCAGGAGTACCAACTGAAAAACAAAGTGTTTTTTTTAGTTGAAAAACTCATTGGGGAGAGCAAATACAGAGTATCTTTGGAACAGCATCATTGGAGTGAGGGGGGGTACAGTGGGTAGGCCACAGTAAGAAACGACTCCCTGGTCACAGTGTGGTGGTAAATTTCAGAAACCCTCATCACATAGCATGGATATTGGACCAGTTCAGAACCCCGCAATACTGTGATTCTAATATCCAGGTTGTTCCTTTGGGATACTTTTATCGGCCCAGTCAAGCTGAGTATAGCCTGCTAGGGGAAACTCTTGAATTCTCCATCCATATTCTGAATCCTTATGACCCTTCGGGCACCCTTTTGGAAGAGGTAGATTGACAAGGGGAGAGGGACGTTTTTTTGGACCAGCTCACTTGGTAACCTTGAGCCATCCCACCAGTGCTGAAATGGATGGGCTTAAGTGTAATTCTCCCCTTAATGGTTACGAGTGGTGGTTTGGAGGGGAAAAAAGTTGGGGAGAAAAGGATCAATCCACTCCTGCGGGAACTAGAGTGTGGGAGCTCTGATATACAAGAGTTAGACTTTACTACACAATATGTGGAGTATGGAGGGATCTCTCTGCATCATTGGCAGATGTTATTCTGGAATGTGGCAGTATTGGGAAATAATATGCCCAAAGTAACTGGCTTGCTCTGATAAAAAATAAGCAGGTAGTCTGCTTACAGGAAACATGGGCTAACATAGATATTCGTATTAATGGGTTTCAAGCAATTAGAACTTTGGCAAAACGAATGCCTGCAGGGTGAAGTAGCAGGGGTCTGCTGGCTTTGATTGATATTTCTTCAGGTGCTAAAGTGATCAAACATAGAACGGATTCCCCTTACTATCAATTAGTGATGTTATTGTTGAAGGGTAGTCCAATAATGCTACTAGTTACATTTTATCACAACTATTTCTTGAGATCTAATGTTGAGATCATACATGCCCTAGACAAGGCTATTGAGGAGATGGTATGTTTTTTGGATAAGGATTACATATTTGTGTGGGGTGGGGATTTTGATGTCTCCCTCTGTACTGTAGTGGTTGATAAAGTATGTGGGATATTTTGTGAGGATGGCAGTAATTACTCTCACTTTACTCATAATCCCTGTGGGGATAAGTTTAATAATCGTATGAGGATATATGATTTAGTAATCACAAGTGATATTTCAATTAATTATACCGCCTCTGATATAACCTTTACTGGGAGGGGGTGTGGTTCAGTTATCAATCATATAATGATGTCAAGGTCATGGCTACATAAAATGGGTGTCTTTCAGGTAATTCCCATTGGTCTACACGATCATAACCCACTGGTCATAATAATTCAAAATGGTTTTTAAAAATGAACCTTACAGAAAACGGGGTGTCCTATCGAATACCATAGGAATAAAGGTGTGCTATGCAAATGGCAAAAAGTGCATACAAAGGCTCTCTTATCTTCTGTAGTTGGTAAAAATTTGTCAAATTCTGAAGCCTCTTTAAATACTGAATCACCCCTTAGCCCAGGTTTTGGGAGCTTTTGCAGATATCTTTGCGTCCGTAAAGGTGTATCTAACTCTCCCAACTCAATTTGATTGAATCAAACCAGTAAAGTGGTTTAACAAAACATGTACACATGCCCATGCTAATCTTATATGGGCTTTAAAGAGCACTCCAAGGAATCAGACAGAAGTTATAATGTGTAGAGCCCAGTATAAGAATGTAATCTCATTAAGGAAAAAGATGATTAGAGAAGAGGCATGGGAGAAATTAGTGGTTGCCTCAGCTGTAAATGATGGGGCTCAATTTTGGAAAGTAGTTAAAACCCCCTTTTGTAGCCCTGTCTCAAACATGGGAGTTGAGGTCCACATCCCAGAGCACAATTGGATTGCTCACTTTACAAAGATGTATTCATGTAATATGGACGAGTGCGAAAACACTATCCCAGACAAATTTGATAATCTCATTAGTGAGGAAGTGGATATATATTTGAGTGATGTGATATTGGCAATTAATGGCTCAACCCTCAATACGGCCCCCACACCAGATGGTGTCCCAGTCAATCTTTTTTAAGAACAATTTATATCTATGGGTGCCAATTTTGGTTAATGTTTTTAGAGCTGCTTTAAGCGCCTCCCCTCCTTCAACATGTTCCAAAGCCACTATTGTTCCAATTTTTAAAAAAGGTGACCCGAATGATCCTGCATGCTATTGCCCTATTTCTTTGATCGATGCTACCGCAAAAATATTTGGGAGAATTCTTTTGGATCGCCGGGAAGCATGGACTTTTGATAATAATATTATTTTAGAGTTACTGTATGGTTTTTGGCGGGTGTGGGTGCAGGAGATCAATGCCTAAATCTTCATTTGCTCAGAGAAAAGAATGTAGGGGCTAAACAAGGGTGTTTATATCTGGCATTTATGGATTTAACTGCGGCGTTTGATAATGTCGTGAGAAGTAAATTATGCACAATACTGATTAAGAAAGGAGCAAACGTTATGATAGTATGCCTGCTGGTGCAACTTCATAGTAATGTGGAAGCTAAGATCAGATAGGCAAGAGGGGGAATACACTAGTTCCTTTAAGGATGAGAAAGGGGTCAGACAAGGGTGTGTTCTTGCCCCCTTTCTGTTTACATTTTATATAAATGGCTTAGAGGAAGTTCTAATAGATGAAAAGGCAGACCCCCTTAAGATTGATGACGGACCACAACTGGTTCTAATGTATGCCGATAATTGTGTCCTTATGGCCAGAACCGGGAGGGGATTAAAAAAATTGCTAAATAAATTTGTAGATTTATGATGGTGCTGGGCTTGACCACCAACAAAGCAAAATCTTATACTATGGTTTGTGGCCACCCGAGAAGTAGAGTGCCTCGGTTTTATATTGAAGGCATCCATTTGAACTGTGTGAATACATTCACATATTTGGGGATTCCCTGTGACAATGAGTGTAAATGGAATCACCTTAGAGAAATAAAGAACACACAATACAATCAGATGGTGGTAGCTTTGTGCAAATTTGTTACTAAATTGGGCTGTGCCCCACTAAAGGCCATCATCATTATCTATAAGGCAAGGCTGACATCAATTGCTACATATGGCGCTGGGGTGTGGGGATATATGGGTGCACCATCTTGGCAAACAAGTGAAAATGATTTTTTGAGAGGTTCATGTTCCCTTCCTCCAGGTTTACCTGTGGTTGTTGACAGATGGAGGCGTCACTTGAGGAAAGGTATGGTGGCAGCTTATCTTCCTCTATGTACTATGCCAAAAATGTAACCCTATCTTTTAGCTGTCCCACAACACCACAGATTTTATTTGATGAGGTTTCATCCGGGGCTGGCTTACTTCTTGATGGCTTACCCACCGTAGTATATATCGCCCCAGGGATCTAATACCCTGTTCATTTGAAGCCCATTGGAGCAATCACAAATGCACATGTTTTTATTTTATACAAGGAGCAGAAAAGGGCCTTTTTAATCCCATATTTATTAAATATTAGGATGTGGAAGGAAGCAATTTTCTATCTGCATTCTTATACAGTGTGCATAGCTATTTACTGCTTTGTTGCTTCAGCGACAAAAGAGAGAAAAAAGATGCGGATCGGACTCTTAAATGTAAAGGACTATTGCTGAATATTTGGGCAGTCTACAATATTCATTTAAACCTAATCTGATCCATTGAACAATTGTATTAGATATAACAGCTGTTTTTAAATTGTTTTAAACATGTGTAATTTTTCTGTTGATGTATTTATCTGGATTTTTACTTTATTAATTTATGTAATGTTTTATGTAGGTTCTTTTACGGATGTTTTTAAAGATCTGAATAAAGATTATGACCGACTGACTGACTGTGTTTTCTCTGTTGTCGCATCAATACTAAATCCCCTTCATTGAAAACAATGTTTTTGGCACATTGACGTTTGTCGGTATATACTTTCATCTTTTCTTTACTACACAAGTCTGTGTTACGAAGTTCATCATCTGTTGTAGATCTTCTGTTGGTCCAGTGGGGTAAATTGGTCAACATGGCTCTCCCAAACTTCAGGGTGGCAGGACTTTCACCTGTTCTTGAATAAGGAGTTGACCGTTGAGCTCGAAGATTAGTATGGAGAGTTGACTTCAGATCAAGCTTCTACAAATTAGCATGCTGGCCAGTCTTTTTATAACACAATGTGCTTGTAGTCAAAGAGATGTTCTTTTCTGATGCTTCACATTGAGATGACCAAAAAAGTCTCTGATTTCTTGACTGTTGAAAGGCGGGCCATTGTCAGACTTCAGAATTGAAGGAACCCCCCCCCCATATTCCAAAATTGCCATCAAAATTCTCGATGACTCTTTCTTGAGTAATGGATGAATGATCTTCTACTCAGGTAATGTCCTTTGTCAAGAGGACTAAAGAAATTAACAGCAATTCTCTCCCATACTTCTTGTGGTAAGCCTGATATGTTCAAGGTGGGTTGAGTGATTTTGGGAGATAAGCAACTGCACAAATGACAGGCCTTCAACTCTCTTGACACGATGAGGAAACCAAAGTAGGTCTCGTAGAGCTTGTTTAGTGGCAACAATTCCACAATGTCCTATATGGGCCACTTTAATTACTTGCAGACTCTCTGTTATGCCAATTCTCGAACCTCGTAAGACAATACCTTCTTGAGTAATGGACAGTTTGTCTTTCACTTTTTTAAACTTCTGATATTCACTGTCACATGTGAGAGGTCAAGTGTGTTGTTTCCAGGATTGATCTGCAATTAGTATCAACATGTCACTGTCTTTAGTCATTGCATTAATATGTTCCAAAGAAATAGCATCAGGGGCACTGGACTTTACAGGAAAGTTAATGAAGGCTTCAGCATCTTTGGAAGGGGTACCATGACACTGTACTGGCACTCGTGAAAAGTAGTCGTCAGGGTTTTGATATTTCCCTGGTTGGTGCATGATAGTGTAGTCATATTCCAATAGTCGCAAACCCAAACGTTCAATTCTAGGAGGCATCATGGCTTTTCGATTACTGAAGATGTTAAGAAATGCTTGATGATTGGTTACAAGAGTGAAGGGATTTACAAATATGAAAACTTGGTAATGTTCACAAGCCCACACCACTGCTAAATTTCCTTTCCAAGAGTGTGAATAGGCATGTTCAGTTTGCGACAACTTCTGCTTGCATATGCCACAATATGTCTTCGAGCATTTGGGTGTTGAAGACGGGTCTCTGCGACCACGCCTACCACTGCCGCGGCCTGGCGCTTGCCGCACCGGAAGAACTTACGTGTTCCCATGGAAACATGGGAACGACGCCGAACGTGCGAGAGGCCGAGTTCCGGAACCCCGCACTGAAAGGGAGGGCGGACTCTGGAAGTGGGGGAGAGAAATCCTCCAGACGGACGCCGAAGACGGAGGACGTGAGAGGGATGCCGCGAGGAGCAGGAGAAGACCGGCAAGTCCTCGAGAGACACGAAAGAAGGGAAACTCGAGCCCCCGAGACGTGCACTGGCCGTCACGACCCCGGAGGGTCGTGACTTTCTAAGGTACGGTCCTTGTTACAAGGACAGGGTAAAATCAGTATAAATCACAAAATAAAAGGGGGAGGAGAAGGAGGAGGAAGGGAGGGGAGGGAGGAAGAGAGCCTACCTGAAAACCGACCCTGCGGGGAAACTAATCAAACAAAAGAAACCTCTACGGGCCAGCACTTGCCAGAAATTGATTATCACTAGTGTTTCTGCCCTACACCACCTTACTACTGGCTATCTGTAACCTCGCCACCCCTTCACTTCCACAATTCTCCCCTTTTCCTGCATGTCTGCACCTAAACAACCCCAGAATTTACAAAAGACTTACCTTTGTTTTCCTGCTGTGTTTTGTGTTTCCAGTTCCACCTGGGAGGCCCAAGAACTGCCACCATTAGAAGACTTGGGGAACGCAGGAGAGACCAGAGGAGAAGCAAGGAAATTGACAGAGCAGCCCTCATCGTTCCTCATTAGTTATTATATCACCCTTCACTATTTAATAAACCTTTAATTTACACCCTACGTCCGCCTCCGAGATTCTGTACCGCTGATCCCCCACCACAGGTGTCTACTATGTTGGGCAAGGATCATGCCCAGACTGACTGGGCTTGCATCAACAACAACCTCTGTATGAAGCATTGGATCAAAGTATGCCATTTCAATGGCGTTGTCAATTGCACGCTTGATCTTGTTCAAACTTTTTTCACATTCATGTGACCAGTAAAAAGAATGATATCTTTTTGTTAAGTCTCTTAAGGGAGCATTTACTATGGCAAAGTGTATGTATCTAGAACAGTAACTGGCCATGTCAAGGAATGAACGTAATGTGGTAACATCTTGGGGAGGATAAGTGGCTGACAAAGCTTGTGCTTTATCTGGATCTGGTGCCATACCCCAATTAGAAAAGATATGGCCTAAAAGTTTATTTTGTTTTGTGAAACTCACATTTTTCAGCATTCAGGGTTAAACCTGCATCAACAAGTAAACAACGTGCTTGTGTAAGAACTTTCTCATGTTCCTTTTGGATAGCTCTGAAAAACAATATGCCATCACTTTAATTGAAAGCATTCATGACAGGTTGTATGATACGTTGAATCAATCAATCAACCAGGATTTATAAAGTGCAGCTAATCACCCGGTAGGGTATCCAGGAGCTTACAGGTCCCCGGGGCTTATTCAAACAGCCAGGTCTTGAGGGCCTTGCGGTGATGGTCCAGAGGAGCTTGGGGAGGTTATTTCAGGTCTTTGCTGTGATGTGAGAGGAGCCCCCACTGCTTCTGCTTCAGTAGATGCGGGGAGTATGGGCAAGTGAAAGGGAGGCAGAGCGTAGTTTTCTTGGCTGTTGATGGAAGTTCAAGCAGCAGTTAATGTATTCGGGTCCTTGGTTGTGTAGAGCCTTGTGTGCATGGGCCAACAGCTTGAATTGGCATCTGTTCTATACAGGGAGCCAGTGGAGTTGCCTGAGGTGGGGAGTGATGTGGGTTTATCGGGGAAGGCTGGTTTTGGCAGTGGTGCCGGCATAGACTATGTTGCCATAGTAAAGCTGGCTGGTGATGAGGTCCTGCGTCACCGTTTTCCTTATGCTGATCGGGAGCTGTCTCAAAATTTTGCAGAGCATGTGGATAGTGAGGAAGCAGGCTGAGGCAACAGCTTTGACCTGATGTCTCATGGAGGATTCGCTGTCCAGTATGATGCACAGGTTGCAGGTGTGGTCTTTCGGTGTGGGGGTAAGTCCGAGCTCTGCTGGCCACCGGGAGACATTCGACAGGGTGGTGCATCTGCCGAAGATCAGTTTTTGGTGAGATGAGGTTCGCTAAGAGTGAGAGGCTGAGCTGAGTGTCGTCTGCTTAGTAGATGATGTTGATGTTGTGAGATCTGAAGATGTTTGCAAGTAGTGTCATGAAGATGTTGAAGAGGGTGGGGCTGAGGGATGAGCCTTGGAGTACTCTGCAGACGGTGTGCTTGGGTTGCGAGGTAAATGGAGGGAGGTGGACTCTCTGGTTGTGACCCGTGAGGAAAAATGCCATCCATCTGAGCGCATTGTCTGTGATTCCAATCTGGCGTAGTCACCCAATGAATGTGTGGGGGGAAGACGGTGTCCAAAGCTACAAAAAGATCAAGGAGGATGAGGGTGGCTGATTCTCCTCTGTAGAGTAGGGCTCGGATGTTGTCTGTTTCTGGGCTCAGCGCTGTCTCAGTGCTCTGGTTGGCTCTGAAGCCCAATTAGGAAGGGTCCAGCACTTTGTTTCTTGCCAGATGATCCTTGAATTGGAGGTTGATGGCCTTCTCCAGCACTTTGGCGGGGAACAGGAGCAGGGAGATGGGATGGTAGTTCACAGATATCAGTCCCATATCAGAAGCAATATTGAAACTAAGTAAACAGGCACACAAAGCAATGTACGTGAATTACGGGAGGTACGGGAAGTACGTGAATAGGTGCTTGTACTCTTGTCTTTTTGTGTCTTATGGTTGCTACGAATGAACCTTGACTTTTTAACGGCATTGTTGCAGCCCATGTATACACTTCAGTCTTTGACAGTGTGAGACGGAGCAATGTGGACAGTTTATTGTATTTCTCCTCAGGCATAATGTTTATCAACCCACCACCGGCAATAGTAAAAGGTATGGTGCAACCGTTTACTTTTAGTGTAATATTCTGACAATATTTGACTGATTTTTGTGATTTTACTCGTCGACTTTTCTTTGTCTCAAATTCTTCTTTGCATGGCACCAGTCCGACATGTGCATATTTTTCTGTGGTAAATATCAAAATGGTACACCAGTCGTCCTAACTGACACTTGATAATGAATCTGAAGAATTGAACTTACAGTGTTTGTTGAGCGTATAAACTCTATGAACAAACCTGTCGATTGTTTTACCAACTTTCTGTCATCCCTGACTGAAAATACATCTTTCGTAATCGACATTCAGCACTGGATTTAACTTAAGATGTAATGCTTCTTTGATTTCATGTTATGCAATTTCTTCAGTTTGCTGCAGTTTATTACCTATTTTACTCATTCACCAGCAAGATGTTTGAGGTATTCAACAATCTTTCTGTTGTTTCTTCCAGTGCATCGAAATCATCAAACATTTCCATCCATGTAGTCTGTCAGTCATCAATATTTTGCTTTTTGATGGCATATCGATGGGAGTTGGGGGTTTTAGGAATGTGGTAGCATCATAACCTGTGGAACCTTCTGGTGCTGAGAATGGAGTTTGCTCCGTCAGCTCCTGTTGCCTACTTATGCTGGCACCTTCGTCAAGCTGCGTGCTACCACCTGGGTTGCGGCATCCGCTCCCTGTCTGTGAGGCGCTGTGTAATTCTTCAGAGATGTAGCGACTTTGTTTCTTGCACGGGTTCTTCACCCTTCTCGCCACTTTGCATTGTATTTGTTTCTACTCAAAGCATACTCTTGAACCTGGCTGTCGTTGCTTGTTGTATTTTCTGTAGCTGGTGCTCACTGTCTTTAGCGTTTCTCTGTACCTGGTTGTCACTGCCTTTAGCATTGTCGAGCTGTATAATTTACAGCTGTGTTGCATAGTGGCGCAGTACCTCTTTCACAGCCTTACTAAGAGTTTTTAGCCAATGATGCTGTTGTGGTGGACTTAGAATGTTTGCAGGTCATTCATTCTGGCCAGTACTTGTCACCTAGGAAAAGACGAAGTTAAGATTCTGTGGGCAGTTGAAGTTGGGGAATTTAAGGGTGAGGCTATTTTCCTTGATTGGTCCATATGATATAAATAAAGATCCTCAAGTCACCTCTTGTGTCTTGTCAATTTGGAGCATCCTAATAGATGTGTAAACTTCTCAATGAGGCTTTTGTTATCTTCAACAGCTTCACACTGGGTGGAGTGGCACTTTGACTCTACATATGTCAAACGTCAATCTTCACTTTGACTGAGGCATGTGTGGCATGCATGAGCAGTTTGCTGGACCATGGCAAACTCTCTGGGAGAGCACAGTTGATCTTCAGGTTATATATTTCCTATATCATTGCCAATGTAGTGTCCACCCCAACCCATAAATGACTACGCCAAAAGCGAAGCTTGGTCTTATAAGTCTTTATTGCTCTATGTCTTTATTGCTTTGTGTGTAACCCAACATTCTAAACATGAAATCTATTCACCAACTCAAACACTTACGTCACAGTTCTACAGAGTCCATCGGGAAACAAAAGGGGCCCATGGTCCCTAACTCACAGACACTGCAACTAGATCTAGTTGATGTGATTATGATTAATTCAACCTGAGAATAGGTTGCAAGGAGGTAAGACAAAGAGGGTGTCACAGGTGTACTGTGGTAACCTGGCCATTTTTAAGGTCTCGCCTACACAGCACATGAGTTGTGGTTGCGAGGGGTATTGTTTAAAGTAAAGTCCTCGAAGCCCACCTTTGCTTCCTATTTGTTGACTCCATTGTTGCTCTTCTTTTCTGGCTTCTGAATGACCAGCGCATGCCATGCATCACTTCCTGTTTCAAATCTGGCTCATGGACGAAGTACAGAATGATTCTTGTTGATTAGTGTTTGTCTGCTACTCACGTTGGCATTGAGGTACTATGCTTATTCCTCCAGTGTTTATCCTTCCTCTTCTCTGAGTTAATGCCCCACCCCTGACCCATAGCTGACTGCACTGGCAGCTAAGTGGATTTTATTTTTAAAGCAGTCCAGGAGTGCATGTGCTTCTCTTTTCTTTTCAGCACATGGTAACATCAAACACACAGCTGGGATAGGCAGCCAGCGGTGTGAAGTTCAGCATTCACGGTAATTAAGCTTCTTCCTCTTGCAACCCTGCCTTCATCATAATAACTAAAACAGCACAGCAGGTGTATCACAATATGTACGAGCTTTACAAGTTCCACAAGTTTCCAAAATGAACGTTAACTAGCCAACTTAGAGCTAATTAGAAATACCGGCAGCGACCACACGTTCACAGAACCTTATCGTAGTCAAATTGTTCTAATTCAAGCGCTGAAACTGCATCGCTGGTATGTCACGTGCTGCACAAAGCTTTGAAATTCATACAGTTAATAGCTTATATATATTTGTGTTAATTTAAGATCTTTTGCTCTGCTTAACCTTGCCACCGATTAAACGTTACTGTGCTCTACCACTGTGCTTACTCTTCTGTTTTTGGGAAAATCATGTATATTATTTGGCACTTTGGTGAGATTTCCCCGAGCGCACCCTTGCAGGACGAATACGACTGTGTTATTTATCACTGTATGCTTGGATCATTCTTCTGCTTGGGTCACCTCCCAGAGCCTAAGAGGGAGTAAAAATACAGAGCGAAACACACATGCACAATTAAGTCCTCACATACAATCCAGCTCTCCATGACTTGAGCAAACAAAATTTCTGTTTTGCAAATACCACCTCTGGCTTATGTTAATAGACAATGAAGGGAGGTTCAATCCCTACTAATCTAACATGGCCCCAAGTGAAGTTTTCTTTATTTCTTAATAACGCCATATTTATTAATGCATTCCTAATTTCTGCATGTGGAACAGGTGAAACGAAGGCAGGGCCAAAAGGCATACTTCTGCACCCTCTTCCAACACTCCCAACACTCAAAACTAACAGGCTAGGTTTCTGTGTATTTTTGCCCCCCAGACAGCTTATTGGGTTGATGTGCCGGCTGCATAGATCTGTATGTCAGCTGTAGATCACATATCGGACATCTTGGCAAATTTGTGCATGTGCTACAGGTTGTGTGCTTGTGTATGTTCTACAGGTTATAAAACCAATAGGATAGCTCAGCAAGTTTGCACGACTGCTGCATTTTGTGTGTTTGGTCTAATAAATTTAGCTTGCTTGGTTGGTGCACCCACTGCAAACATCACATTTGTTTCTTTCTGTACTTGACTATTGGTGCTTTTTCCGGTTTTATATTGTTATCAGATTTATTAATAACTGTGAATGGCTCCATCGACAAATGACAAATTGACTGCCGTATTGGAATTCGAACATGTAGGCAAAAGATCATCCACTTATCCCTTCAGCAGCCATAGAATTCATTCAGAAGAGAGAGAAAGCTTAATAATCATCTAATAGATCCTGTAATGTAGTGCACCACCACTAGGAGCTTATTTCACCTTTTTGATAGGTCCTCCTAACCACCACCACCCTCACCAGCGCCACCGTACCCTAACCACTCTATCATTCAACAGGGCTCTCTCAATTGTCCTAAAAGCTCTACATTTTTTAACAACGCTTTTAATAGAGCAACCAATAAACACAGTCAATCTTGCTTCGAAGAGAGGTTGTGGGCCTTTTCATGTTTCTCCTGCCACTGGAGCATGGCCTCTTTACATGTGTCCTTCCAATGCTTTTCACGCACTCTTTTTTTTTGGTTAAGCACTCCATGAGAGTGCATGTTTTTTTCCGGCTGTCTCCCTTGCCCCCCAACTCTGCTTCATGTTGCTCTTGTCTGTGTGCTTCTTCTCCAGCCTGTCCCTGTTGTGCTAATCCTTGTGTACCTCTTCCCCTGCATTGCTTTCTTGCCACTGTGTGTCTCCCCATTCCACGTTGCCCTCACTGTCTCTCATTCCCTGTGCTTTTTCCCCCCATTCCACGTTGCTCTCTCGTCTACATTGTGTGCTTTTCCTACAACCCTGTGTTGCTTCCGTCCCTGCGCAGCAAAATGATTCTATTTCAGGACCGGAGGCTTCGGATTATGCTTCTCTCTCTTTACTGCAAGTTAAAACAGCAGCCAATTAAAACTTCAATAACAATAAACTACATTTCCCATGAACCCCAGAAGTCCATAATGTCCACCAATCAAAAGTCTGACCCCTGTATATCTGTCTCTGTTAACACAGTCCTTCCTCTTTCTTTGCTGCTTGTAGCCTACAGATAAGTGACTTTCTTTTGTTTAAAAAACATTTGTCTCTTTTATATACCGTGAGTGTTTTATATTGACAGCGTGGAGCGGGAGCGGGCTCTACACGCGTTGCAGTCATCATTGCTTAATTCGCAGCGCGATCGATTGCTTCTTCGCAATCGTTTTCTCCCAGCGTTAATTTAACACCCTTTATGGTTCAAGGCAGTTTATAGTGTCTTCAACACGCTCGGAATGCGGGCTTTGCCCGCAGTAAAAGCTTAGGAGTCCTTAGGACTCCTAGACCGTGGCCGTATCAAGGAGGACAAGTTCTCTTTCTATGGTGACAGTGCGCGTGCACTCTCCTCGGCTCTCCCGGTAATTATTGTGGGAGCGAGGAAAATGCAGTGCGTGCAGCTATATTTAGCGCTCTTAGTGATTTATTGATTTTCTTGAGCCCTTGAAAGCCCGATGGGGCGATTAAGCGGATTAAGGCCTTGCCTCAGGGGATTTGCAGGGACTCCCTCCACATTTAAAAAGCTGTTTGGTGAAAAAAAAAAATGGTGGTTTCTTTCATCTTGTGAAATTTTCCCTGCTGGGGTTATTTCCCCTCCTCCCCATTTGAACTCCTTCATACATCCTCATTTAATAATAGCGTACTACGCTGAGGAGGATGAGTACTATCAGGATCAACCTGAAGCAACTGATGAACATCATATGGAGGAAAGATTAGTGGAGGCACTGGGGTATCATGTCCAGGACTCCATGAATAAGGTTCTTATTAAGGCACTGAAACCCTTTACTCAGCCTCTTGTATGCTTTGGCCAAGGTGAATGGAGAGGGCGCTCTCTTCTTGACTCTGGGTCACAACAAGACCAGCCTTCTGATGTGGGCTTTGCCCAGGAGCCTCAAAGGGACCAACGTCCTCTGCAGATTTCTTGGCGCACATGGCTGCGTCTGTGATAAAAGATCATGGATATGGTTCCTTTCTAGTCTGGAGGTTCCTGAGATAGGTCTGGATTCGTCCATTCTGACAGAGGGTGTTCCTTTATCTGCCTCTCATTCTTCAGGTTCTGACCTGGATCAGGACGAGCCTAAACCGTCCGGAAAGCAGAAACGCATGTCTCACAATATACAAAAGAGTGGTTTAACTTCTCGCACATTATCATTTGACCCTGAAAGCATAGTCCATCCCCGCTCAACTGAATGGATCCTGTGTGCAGAAGTAGTGCACTATGTACAAAACCATATCAGAAAGGGTTTTGACCGTGATGTACGCAACACTTTGCGTTCAGAGTGTCCCGCCCTTCGTTACTGGCAAAGTGGCAGATACACCTGATTTAGACCCAAACATGGTAACTTTCATAAAGAAATTTTCTAAAGACCCAAAGAAAGGTTTAGACCGAGCCTGGAAAGGTTGCCAAGACAAATTATCAGGTATATCTGGACCGATCACGAAGATCCTAGAATTGGCTATCAAGGCCAAAGAATCTAATTCCCCTCGGACCCCCAACCGTGCTAGAATGGGATCAGCGAGCTGTATGTATATTGGGCAACGCGAACTATGCTATGTCAACAGAACGCAGATGTTCATATTTGATGCGCATAGATCCTAAATTAGCGGAATTGGCTCTCAATGAGGCTGGTTCTTTAGCGAATGGTTTGCTTTTTGGTGACAAATTTGTCAAGGATTTGGGGAAGTATGTTGCCACTTTCTCTGCATTAGACAAGGCCCAATCTTCAATGAAGATGTGTAACAGAGGCCTTTTTCTCAGGGCCAGATGCTACAGGGGTCGAGTGCCAGGCTGCGGACACTATCAGACCTCTGGAGGTTACAACCAGCAGGGCCAAGGTTATTATTCCAGACTGGGGTTCATTCCAACAAGAGCCCGAAGAGGTAGAGGTCGTGGTTTCCGCAACAAATAGAGGTGGTTTCAACTCCTCTGAAGGAACTTCTACAGGTGAGAATTATTCCATTTTCAGAGGTTTTTCTGGGGGGGGAGGGGGAGAAGGTTGAAGGATGACGTTGCAGCTTGGGAAAGTATTTCTCAGGACCCTCGGGTTCTTCAGACGGTGTTGGGATACAGAATAGAGTTTTACACCCCTCCTCAGGAAAGGTCGCTTCCTTGTCCCCTTAATTTTTTTCTCAAGCAGTGAGTTATTTCATGGACGAAGAGGTAGCGCGCCTTCTCCAGAAACGCGATATCTTCCGTTCGAATCCCCAACCTACAGGGTTTGTCAGTTCTATTTTCCTAGTTCAGAAAAAAGGCGCTGGGTCTCACCTAGTTCTAAATCTGAGAGATTTCAATTCCTGGGTTATTTATCGTCATTTCAAGATGGAAGGCATCCATCTCTTAAGAGATCGTCTTCACGAAGGGGACTTCTTAGTGCAGTTAGCTCTCAAAGACGCATATCTCCCTGTATTCAAACAGCACCGTCGGTATCTCCAATTCTCCTGGCGAGAGCATTGGTACGAATTTGCCATCCTTCCTTTCGGTCTGTCATCCGCTCCATGGTGTTTTACCAAACTCTTAAGATCAGTGGTTCAATTTCTCAGAGAAAGAGGGGTCCGTCTCATTATATATCTGGACAATATTATGACCATGGCTCAATCGGAAGAGTCGGTCCTACTACATCTATCTTGGACAGTCCAGCTTCTTCAAGATCTAGGATTCCTGATCAATTCAGACAAGTCAGTGATGACTCCCTCCAGAGTCATAGAATTCTTAAGTCTTCAGGTGAACTCTGTCAAAGCCCAATTGTTGTTGCAAAGAGGAGTTCCATCAAGAAAGAGTTGAGGAGAGCACTTGCCTCTCCGACTACATCATTGAAGACCGTAGCGCGCTTAGTGGGTTTTTTGGCCTCTTCTGTCCAAGCGATATTTCCAGGGCCTCTTTGCTATCGAGCCTTACAGCGACTGAAGATCATGCGTCTTCACCTAGGTTTATCTTACGAGAAGCCAGAGCGGAGATCGATTGGTGGTTGGCACACATTGATGCATGGAACGGCAGAGACATCTTTGCATCAAGCCCGGACGTGATTATAGAGTCGGATGCCAGTCAATGGGGCTGTGGTGCTCGTTGCGGTCCAGTACAGACAGGAGGCCGGTGGTCTCCAGAGGAGTTGAACCTACATATCAACTGCCTAAAACTTTTAGTGGAGCATTTGCAATTCACTCCCTGTCTCCACGTAAAGCGAAATGTTACATTCTTCTTCAGGTGGACAACATTTCTGCTGTACAATATATAAATCGTCTAGGAGGGACCAGATCTTGTGTTCTGGTGGAAATTGCAAAGGAGTTCTGGCAGTTTTGCCTGCAACATCACATTTCGGTGACTGTAGAATATATTCCGGGTCGGGGCAACCTGATTGCGGATTGGAACTCCCGCTTTCTCAGGATGGCAGCGATTGGAAACTGAATCCTCAAGCATTCAACAAATGGAATCTTCGATGGGGTCCTTGTTTGATAGATCTCTTTGCCTCGAGGCTCAATGCTCAAATGACCTGTTTTTTCGGTTGGAGACCAGATCACTTGGTGTCGGAAACGGACGCTTTTCTGCAATCATGGGATAAGGGGATCCTTTATGCGTTTCCACCCTTTGCCATGATTCAGAGTACTCTCTCAGGTGAGGAGACAGAAAGCGGAATTGATTTTGGTGACACCCATTTTGGAAAGCACAACCGTGGTTTACAGTGACGATGTCAATGTCATGTGCTTATCCGATTGCGATCCCGCCAACTGCTGTTGGACCCAGTGGGATCTCAACAACCTCTGATATGGATGGGGCAGTTATCGCTTATGGCGTGGAGAGTTTCCGGAAAAGATGGCAAGTGCCTGGAGTTTCGGGCAAAGCAATGTTTTTCTTCTCCCAATCTTGGGCTCTTTCCACTCACAAGAGATATCAGTCTTCCTGGAAAAGATGGGTGTGTTGGTGTGGTGAGCAATGTGTTGATCCCCTGGGGACCTCTGTTAATATGATTGTCAATTTTCTTTCTGAAATAGCCTTTCAGTGTTCGGCTTACAGAACCCTCAACAATTTCAGATCGGCGATATCAGCGGGTCATCCCCATCTAGAAGGGAAACCTGTGGGGGAACAACCGTTAGATTGTAAACTCCTTCGTGGGATCAGAATGGTTAAACCACCTCAACCTAGATATTCGTCTTTTTTGGGATGTGGATATAGTCTTACAGTTTTTGAAATCCTGGCCTTGTAATGAAGATCTTTCACGCAAGCAGCTTTCAGCAAAGCTAACTATTTTACTTTGTCTTTTGTCCTGTCATAGTTTTGACTCTTGCTCTCGGCAAGACTGCTGATTATGCCAATCCTCCAACAAAATGCGACTGTTGTCCCAACCCTTCCGGCTCAAAAGCAGCACCTCACCTAAACCCCAAATGGTTAGAGATGATTTGTGGCAGTCTTTACGCATGGACTCAAATGCATGACATCTCAGGGGATATTGTGGTTAAACGGAGAGTACCCCTTTCTCACAACAACAAGTCTCAGTCATACTCAGGCAAAGAAGAAGATGCAGTAAAAGGTTTATTTTTATCAAAAACTGCAATCTACGATAAGTTACATGGGCTGCAATGACCAGGATAATGAACAATGAAAGAAACAGAATGGAAAAGACAAGAGTCATTAATACAAAGACCCCCACCATCTCACAATATCATTCGATCTCATGAAATGTGTGATATGTCCTAATATCCCTGCTGGTAGGCCTAACCCCTAACTCAGATGAGGTAGGTGTGTTAAACCTCAATCTGCCAATGCCATGTCCATGAGAAGAGCCCCAAACCCTTGTTACCTTGGAATGAGGTCTCTAGCTGAGACTCCGCAGGAACACGAAGACTAGGTGAGTGTCAAGGCAACTTGCCGCACCGATAGCAGCGATGGCATCTGGTCGGAATCCTTCTATCTGATAAAGTGAGGAGTATATATACAGATCTGCCTAGACCCCTGACGTTGGTTGTTCCCAAACAAGAGATAACAAGGCATGCTTGGGACGGTAATTAGTATAAACAATTCCCTCGAGAGCGTGAAGAGGGAAAGTACCCAACATAGACACCTTCAGTTTGTTTGTATTTGTCGCCTGGTCTTGACGCCTTAGCGCGGTGGCACTGATGAGGGAAATCAAAACATGGGCCCAAGTCAAAACAAGGCAGTCATCTTAAAAGAATTGATTTATTAAATGTGCTAAAACAGAGCAGGATAAGTAGGCTAAAAGTCACTAGGTTAAGGGGGAACGAATTCTGCAAGCCAGCGGCTAAGCTAACTCCTGTATCCCTATTAAAACAAACTAGGATTCACTGAAGTCCTGTCGCAGAGTGTTGGATGTGCGTGCACTGGATATAGCAGGTAGAGTGTTTACTCCTTCTAGAGTTTCCTTTACTATTTCTAACCGTACAAAGACAGCTTTCAGATATGCTTCTTACACAGCTTTTCCTCACCATCAAAAATTATGCATTGTGAATTGTTTAAAAGCTTATGAAGAATGTATTTGTGAAATCCGTAGAGATTTACAGGGACAATTACTAATTTCTCTACAGAAACCCTTTGGTCCAGTCTCTGTGGGTACCCTGGCACGCTGGGTTTGATGGATTTTGGAGGAAGCCAGGATAGATATTTCTATGTTAGGGAAGCCATGGCCTCTAAGGCGTTGTCTGCCGTTTCTCGTTTAGAGGATAATATGAGAGCGGCTGATTGGTCATCAGATTCCACATTTGAGATATTCTATCATAAACCTATTGTTGATGTTGTTGCAATGGTTGTGGACCAGCTTTGAACTAGCATAATCCGAAGCCTCCGGTCCTGACATAAGAATTAAAAAAATTCTAGCTTACGCGTCAAGAATTTTAAATTCTATTAAGGACACGGAGGCGAGAATTATCCCACCCGAAGGATACTTTATTTTATTAATTATATTGTTGAATTTCTGCTATGCATTGTGTTGAAATGATTGTATGCACACCCATTGTATCATTTCTGGAGAAGGCTATTATTTGCGTATCTCTTTATTTCTAGGTACTGAAAACAAAGGTGCCTCAGCGGAAAGGTTGAGTTGAAGATTGGTGTACTTCAGGAGGATAGACAATGACATCTTCAGAGTTCCGGTTCTTTTAAGAAATTCCAGTTCTAAGGAGTTAAGTACTTATTTGGTTTGATTGCAAAGAAAGAGGAAGGACTGTGTTAACAGAGACAGATATACAGGGGTCAGACCTGTGATTGGTGGACATTACAGACTTCTTGGGTTCATGGGAAATGTAGTTTTTATGTTATTGAAGTTTTAAATGGCTGCTGTTTTAACTTGCAGTAAAGAGAGGGAAGCATAATCCTCGCCTCTGTGTCCTTAATAGAATTGAAAATTCTTGACGCGTAAGCTACATTTTTTATTCATCTCCATCAATGCCCTTTGTATTGCTTATATACCCACCCACTTTTTGTGTAACAAAAAGCCCGTTTGCACTACCCATTTTTTCTTTACCCATCAAATTTGGTTAAGTAAATAAGAAACAAAGCACCTGTGCATTTTGTATATGCATGCATGGGGGACACATCTACAAAATGTCACGGCTGCAGTCTACATCATAGCACCTTTCTTCTTTATTTCTTCCTTAGCCATGTTGCATAGCATCGCTAAAAAACAACACTGACACAACCAATAGGTCCCAAAGGAGAGAACTATTAGCTTTTCCAATGCTTGTTTAACCTCTTGGGTGCCCAGGACGAGGTGATCTCATCCGGTGCCGAGGACAAGACCAGCTCGTCCTGCTATGGGCCCCCCGGGGGAGTGCTAGCGCTCCCACCGATGGCCAGGAACCCCTCTGCCCTGGGCAGGGATGGAAGGGGAATCGCTTCCCCTCCCACCCCCACCACCCCTCCTGTGACCCCTCTGTGGCGCCCGATCGAAGGAGAAATGCTTGCATTTCTCCTCCGATCACGTGGAGGGGCAGAGAAGCCTGAAAGGAGAGGAAAGGCCTTTCCTCTCCTTTCAGGCTTCTCTGAGCATTTCTGCTGCCCGACCGCGATGCGATCGGGCAGCAGAAAAGCCACTAGACACCAGGGATTTTTAATTTTTTTAAATTTACTTAACAAGGAGAGCGGCCCCTTGGGCAAGGGCCGCTCTCCAGGGGGGCAATTTGTTTTTTGGCTGTTTCTGCCCCAGGGGTGTGGGGGGCTGAAACCCCCCTAGACACCAGGGATTTTTTTTTGTTTGTTTTTGTGTTTTTAATTTGTGGGGAGCGACCCCTTAGACAAGGGTCGCTCCCCTGGGGGCAAAACAATTTCTAGGCCATTTCTGGCAGATTGGCCTATTTTTATTAGGCCGGGCAGAAACCACTAAACACCAGGGATTTTGTTTTTTTATTTTATGTACACATAAGGGGAGCGGCCCCTTGGGCAAGGGCCGCTCCCCAGGGGGGCAAATAATTTTACGGCTGTTTCTGCCCCCAGGGAGGGCAGAAACCCCCTAGACACCAGGTATTTATTTTTTTTGTTTGTTATATGTGGGGAGTGACCCCTTAGTCAAGGGTCGCTCCCCTGGGGCCAAAATTAATTCTAGGCCGTTTCTGCCCCCCTTGGGGGCAGATCGGCCTATTTCTATTAAGCTGATCTGCCCCCAGGGGGGGCAGAAACTTTTAGGCACCAGGGATTTTTTTTTTTTATATATGTGGGGAGCGACCCCTTAGGCAAGGGTCGCTCCCCTGGGGGCAAAATTATCTTTGGGCCATTTCTGCCCCTCTTGGGGGCAGATCGGCCTATTTTTATTAGGCCAATCTGCCCCCGGGGGGGGGGCAGAAACCACTAGACACCAGGAATTTTTATTTTTTTGCAAAAATTTCACACAAGGGGAGCGACTTCTTAGGCAAGGGTCGTTCCCCTGGGGGGCAAATTTATTTTAGGCCTTGGGGGCAGAGCTGCCTATTTTTATTAGGCCGATCTGCCTCCAAGGGAAGCAGAATCCACTAGGCACCAGGGATTTTTTTTGCACCAATTTCACGCAAGGGGAGCGACCCCTTAGGCAAAGGTCACTCCCCTTGGGGGGCAAATTTATTTTAGGTCATTTATGCTCCCCTTGGGGGCAGAAACCACTTAGGCACCAGGGATTGGTGTGTGTGTTTTGTTTGGGGGGGCAGCCCCTTGGACAAGGGTCGCTTCCCATGGGGGCACATTACTGTTGGCCATATCTGCCCCCGTTGGGGGCAGATTGGCTTATTTTTGGAAGGCCCATCTGCCCCCAAAGGGGACAGAAAGCCCACCAGAGACCAGGGAAGATTTTTTTTCAAAATAAGAGGGTGGGGGTATGGCCATACCCCCACTGCAAATAAATGGGGCCAAAGTTGTTCTGCCCACCAGTGGGCAGATGGGGCAATTACCCCTGATCCACACCCCGGGGGGCAGGAAGCCTACTAAATGCCAGGGAATTAAAAAAAAAAAATGTGGGGTGGTGGCTACCAACCAGTATGGGCATAACCCATCCCAACTGAAGGGGGTAACAGTCTTTCAGCTCTCCCCCGCACACTAAACATCTTATCCCACGGCAAGCAAGTGGACATTTAATTATTTGGGGTTTTGGTTTTACATTTGGGCCATGAGAGTTTGGCTAACTCTCAAAATCGTCCCACTTGGAATGGTGAGGGCTGCACTTTTTGGACTTTAGGACGCTGCCATGTAGAAATATCCACAAGATTTAGACACATCTGAAAACAAAACATCTGGGTGAGTCCAGGGTGGTGTGCTTCACATGCACCCCACAACATTTTCTTACCCACAATGCCCTGAAAACCGCCAACTTTGCTGGAAATCACACATTTTTCTCACATTTTTGTGATGGAACTTAGCGGAATCTGCAGGAATCCACAAAATTCCTACCACTCAGTGTCTCATCTATACCGATAGAAATTCTGCCCCACTTGTCAGCCTAAAATGTTTTTTTCCAAACTGCCCTTTTGGATCCGCTTTGGTTCCCCCTCAATTTTGACATGTTTTTGGCTCTTCCCTGTCACAGGCACTTGGCACACCTACACAAGTGAGGTATAATTTTTACCGGGAGACTGAGGGGAACGTTGGGTGGTAGGAAATTTCTTCCGGTGCAGTGATCCCACACAGAAATGTGGGAAAAATTTGATTTTTTTAGCTAAATTTGAGGTTCGCTGAGGATTCTGGGTAAGAAAACACTGGAGTATCCACGCAAGTCACACCTCCCTGGACTCCCTCGGGTGTCTAGTTTTCAGAAACGTCTGGGCTTGGTAGGTTTCCCTGTATGGCTGCTGAGCCCAGGACCAAAAACGCAGGTGCCCCCACCACAAAAACAGGTAGTTTTGTATCTGATAATTTTGATGTGTCCAGATAGTATTTTGGGGCATTTCCTTTCGCGGGCACTGGGCCTACCCACACAAGTGAGGTACCATTTTTATCGGCAGACTTGGGGAAACGCTGGGTGGGAGGAAATTTGTGTCTCCTCTCAGATTCCAGAACTTTCTGTCACCGAAATATGAGGAAAAAGTGTTTTTTTTGGCCACATTTTGAGGTTTGCAAAGGATTCTGGGTAACAGAACCTGGTGAGAGCCCCACAAGTCACCCCATCTTGGATTCCCCTGCGTGTCAAGTTTTCAAAAATGTGCAGATTTGGTAGGTTTCCCTAGGTGTCCGCTGAGCTGGAGGCCAAAATCTACAGCTAGGCACTTTGCAAAAAACATGTCAGTTTTCAATGTAAAAATGGAATGTGTCCATGTTGTGTTTTGGGGCATTTTCTGTTGCGGGCGCTAGGCCTACCCACACAAGTGAGGTATCATTTTTATAGGAGACTTGGGGGAACATAGAATAGCAAAACAAGTGCTATTGCCCCTTGTCTTTCTCTACATTTTTCCCTTCCAAATATAAGACAGTGTGTAAAAAAGACGTCTATTTGAGAAATGCCCTGTAATTCACATGCTAATATGGGCACCCCAGAATTCAGAGATGTGCAAATAACCACTGCTCCTCAACACCTTACCTTGTGCCCATTTTGGAAATACAAGGGTTTTCTTGATACCTATTTTTCACTCTTTATATTTCAGCAAATGGATTGTTATATACCCGGTATAGAATGAAAACCCACTGCAAAATGCAGCTCATTTATTGGCTCTGGGTACCTAGGGTTCTTGATGAACCTACAAGCCCTATATATCCCCGCAACCAGAAGAGGCCAGCAGACGTAACTGTATATTGCTTTAAAAAATCTGACATTGCAGGAAAAAGTTACAGAGTAAAACGTAGAGAAAAATTGCTGTTTTGTTTACCTCAATTTCAATATTTTTTTGATTTCAGTTGTTATTTTCTGTAGCAAACCCTTGTATGATCTACACAAATTACCCATTGCTGAATGCAGAATTTTGTCTACTTTTCAGTATTGTTTGGGTTTCTGGGATCCAGCATTGGTTTCACACCCATTTCTGTCACTGACTGGAAGGAGGCTGAAAGGACAAAAAATCATTAAAATGGGGTATCTCCCAGTAAAATGCCAAAATTGTGTTGAAAAATGTGTTTTTCTGATTCAAGTCTGCCTGTTCCTGAAAGCTGGGAAGCTGGTAATTTTAGCACCGCAAACCCTTTGTTGATGCCATTTTCAGGGAAAAAAAAAACAAGCCTTCTTCTGCAGCCCTTTTTTCCCATTTTTTTGAAAAAACACATTTTTCACTGTATTTTGGCTATTTTCTTGGCCTCCTTCAGGGGAACCCACAAAGTCTGGGTACCTCTAAAATCCCTAGGATGTTGGAAAAAAAGGACGCAAATTTGTTGTGGGTAGCTTATGTGGACAGAAAGTTATGAGGGCCTAAGCGCGAACTGCCCCAAACAGCCAAAAAAAGGCCTGGCACAGGAGAGGGAAAAGGCCTGGCATTGAAGGGGTTAACTAGGCTTGGATGTAATATTGAATCCATGCTGATACAATGTAGAGTTTCCTAGTCTCATGACAGAAAGTCTTAATTTTATTAAAGACACGGAGGCGAGTATTATGAGTTTATTTTCTTACTTTAATAAATAGCAGCAGTCAAGAAATATACTACAATTTCCAGAAGGCAAAGGAACAACAGCCAATGGGAATAAAAACGTAGTCAGAACAGAGTACACCAATCAGCTGTAAACAATGGTATTATGACATCACTTGACTGCGAACAGCTCTCTTTTCTTGCGAGAGAGCCAGTTAAAATTAAACAATGGAACAATGGAAAACAAAATGAGAATTGCCATAATGAAAGAGAAAACATCGGAACAAAAGTTCAAAATCCAAGATAGCCAAAACGGATTCAGGTAAGTAGCTCTAACGGGAAGACCAGCTTTGAACGGTGTCATGGAAGTTTGAAGAGTAGTAAACCAAGCTGAAGTCAGAGACTTAAGTGGAAGGTTGAGTGATGGCCAGCGGTGCTGAAAGAAGGGAGGGAAAAAATAAAGAACAAAGTTAATAAAAGTGGAGGGATAATACTCGCCTCCGTGTCTTTAATAAAATTAAGACTTTCCGTCATGAGACTAGGAAAATCTACATTTTATGGCAAGACCAGAGGCTCCTATTATGCGAGTTTAAAGCATATTAATTACATTTAGAGACCCATTATTGATAGGTTTGCAGTAGAAAACTTTAAATACATTATCATTAGACCAGTCTGCAGATTTAAGAATATCCTCTAAACGGGAGCCTGCCCAGAACGCTTTAGAAGCCATTGCCCCTCTGGAGGAATGAGCTCCGAACATAGAAGTATCTATGCCCGCCAGAGACATCAACCATTTAACCCATCTAGCTAGGGTAGCAGCCGAAACGGGAGAGTGGGGTTTCCTAAATGAGATTAATAATTGGGAATGAGAAGAAGATCTTATACTGCAGTCTTTAATTCGTACGCTTTTAAACATTGTCCAACACATAGTTTCGGATGGTCAGGAAAATATGGATAAAAGACTGAGGATAAATTGGTTTTGGTGCGACGAACCACAGTAAACAAATCCCCTGTAGGTGTAAATTGTTGATTAGAAATATCAAGAGGTTTAACATCTGAGACACGTTTAATAGAAACCAGGCACAATAACATAGTCAACTTTGCAGATAAAATTTTTAGCGAAAGCATGAGATTATCAGGCCATGACACAATGAATTTTAAAACAATGTTAACATCCCATAATTGACTGTATTTAGGCAAAGGAGGATTGGAAAACTTTACTCCCCTAAGTAAGCGGCAAATCAGAGGATGTTCTCCCACGGGTTTCCATTGACTGGAGTATGATTGGCAGATACAGCTGATCGATATAGGTTGATCGTACGGAAGGCTTTGCCTTTGCTGGCTTCAGCCGCTAAGAAGTTGATAATATAAATCAAATCCGCTGAAAAGGAATCAATGTGTTTTCCCAGACACCAGCTGTGCCAAATAGACCAGGCTGACGTGTAAGCCTTTTTTGTGCCTGGGGCCCAGGTCCGTGAGATGTATTGGGAAGCTTCTGTCGAAATGCACGGGAAAGATTGAGATTGCCCAAGAGTTTCCATGCAGAGAGAGTTAATAAATTGTCCAGGATGAGATCGACCTAGCGGGTCGAGAAGCAGTTCCGGGAAGGAAGGAATCAAAATCGGGAAATCTATTGAAAGTTCCAGAAGAGCCGGGAACCACGTTTGTGATTGCCAAAAAGGAGCTCTGAGAATTAAAGAGGCTTGTTGACGCCTGATATGGGCCAGCACCCTGCTGATCATGAGGAAAGGGGGAAAGGCATAATTGAGGGAAAGGGACCAGTCCTGTAAAAAGGCATCTGATGCCAAGGCCAAAGGATCTGGACACCAGCTGTAAAATTGTGGAAGCTGAGAATTGAGGCGAGATGCAAAAAGATCGATTTGTAGAGGACTCCATTTGTTCCAAATGATCTGGAAAATTGAAGTGTGGAGTCTCCAATCGCTTGAATCTTGAAGATGACGAGAATGCCAATCTGCTACTGAATTCTGAGAGCCGGGAAGGTACACTGCATGAACCGAAATGTGGTTTGAAAGGCAAAATTCCCAGAGACCCTTGGCTAGTTCCGCCAGAGGTGTGGATCTTGTGCCGCCGAGGTGATTTATATAACAGACAGCAGAGATGTTGTCCATTATGAGGAGAATGGCACAGCGAACTCTGTTTTTTGCAAGGCTTTTGATCGCAAAGGAACCGGCAAGCATCTCTAAACAACTGATATGCATTTTGGACTCCTCTGACGACCATGTGCCTCCAGTCGAGATTGGTCCACACCGGGCCCCCAAGCCGGTTCGGCTTGCATCTGATTCTAATACTAGATCTGGGGCTGATGCAAAGATAGTCCTTCCGTTCCAGGCCTCTAAATGGTCTATCCACCACTGAAGTTCCGTGCAAGAATCGACGTCTAATGGAATGATATCTGCGTATGAGAGTCCTTTTCTTAAGTGACAAAGTAACCTTTGAAGGGCTCTGTAGTGAAGAGGGCCTGGAAAAATGGTTTGGATTGAGGAGGAGAGAAGGCCCACAATTTGCGCTAACGTTCTGAGAGAGATCTGAGAACTGTGTAGGACTTGAAGAATTTCCGACTTTATGGTCTTGATCTTTGCAGAGGGAAGCAAAAGAGTGGCAGAAATTGAGTTTATTTGGAAACCTAAGAATTCTATAATTTGTGAAGGGGTTAGGATAGATTTTTCTCTGTTTATGATAAAACCTAAATCCGAAAGGAGTGAGCACGTAAGGGATAGATGAGACAATAGGGATTGTGGAGACTGGTTCATTATTAGGATATCGTCGAGGTAGATAATCATTCTGGTTTCATGAGTTTGGTGAAACACCACGGGCGGAAGAGAGACCGAAGGGTAGAGAGGTAAAATGAAAATATTGGTCTGACTATTGAAATTGGAGAAACTTCCTGAAATGAGGGTGGATTGGAACTACAAGATACGCATCTTGAAGATCCAATCGAACCATCCAATCCTGTTGAAGAAGAGTATCTCTGAGATGGAGGATGGTTTCCATCTTGAAATGGTGATAGACTACAAAATGGTTGAAACCCTTGTGGTTTATCACAGGCCGCCTTTTTCTGTTTTTCTTTAGAATCAGGAAAATTGAGCTGGTAAAACCTGTTGGATCGGGAAGGGTAGGAGCGATGGCTTGTTTTTGTAACAGGGATTGTACTTCTGAGGTAATGAGAGATGCCATGTCTGAGGAAAAACCTGGAAGGGAGGGTAACTGAGTCTGAACAGGGGTTGCGTAAAGTTCTATGGAATAACCTTGAACAGTGTAAAGAACCCAGGGATCTGCCGTGATCTCCGACCATTTTGGTAGGAAAAAACGGAGACGCCCTCCTACAGGTATAGAAAAAGGTATAAGACTTACTTGGCTGGGAAGAGGATCTTGTGTTCCTGAAGCATCTGGAGCGGAAACCTCTTACTCTCTGGGGATAAAATTGCGGCCTATAATCTTGGTATGACGCGTTGTGGTATCCCCTGGAACCTTGGTAGTAGTATGGACGGCCGGCAAAGCGGTTCCTTCCTCTGCCAGCCCTTGCAAAAACCTGCTGGGCAAACATCTTTTCCATTGATTGTTGCGCTTTGTCCAGTGACGTGAAAGTCGCAACGTATTTGCTTAAGTCTTTGATAAAAGACTCTCCAAATAGAGCACCGGCGGTGTGAACATTAGGTTGGACAGACGCCAGGTTGATCAGTTTAGGGTCGAGTTTCAGAAGTAAACCCTTGCGTCTCTCGTGTGTAAGAGAAGAATTTGCATTGCCTAAAAGGCAAAAGGTCCATTGAACCCAAAGGGTAAGCTCTTCAGGGTCTATAAAAGAGCCGTCAATTCTAGCTGCCTCCGCAATGTCAAATATACGAGTTAGCGGACCCAAAATATCAAGCAGCTTGTCCTGGCAAGAAGACCACGCCTTATCCACCCCTTTGAGTGGATCCTTGCCTAATTTCATGAAGAAAGTCAAGATAGGTTGGTCAATAGAGGGAGTAACTGAGAGATTACGGAAAAGGGAGGGGCCGGGACACTCTGATTTTAATTTAGCTCTAGTTTGCTTATCTAAGGGGCAATTGATTTTTAGCCGAGACATATTGTGCGACATGATCCGCAGGAACCCACTCAGTAGAGTTGGGGTGAAGTATATTGGAAGGGCCAAACATCTGGAAACCTTTGGGGTCTAAAATATTGGAGGTTTGAAGGGAAGATGGTTTGGATTTCTTAGGGGGGGGGGAAGGAGAAACATCATCCCCATTAGAGGACACATTGGAGTCAGAGTCCAAGTCAGGGAGATCGTCATCCGTGTCTGGGATGGACGATATTATCAAGGGACCAATAACATTCTTTTGCTTGGTTTTGTGTTTTAAACCAGGTTTTAAACCAGGTTTCCCAATGTCCAAATGCTTATACTCCTTGGAGGGAGCCTTTTGAGGAGCCGCGTCCTCTGCCACATGTGAGAAGGTCTCACTTCTCTTTTGCGCCAATTTTTTAGATTTTGGGGGATTTTTAGTAGGAGAAAGGCGCTGACTGCATTCCCCCGCAGTCTGGGCCGAAATGGACCTAGATATCATGTCAGAAAAAGAAAGTTCTAGGTTCTTAGAAATTTTTTGCATAGAGGATGAAACTGCCTATTGGACAGAGGTTTTTATAAAAGCAGACAATTCCTGCCTGATGTCCTCAACCTCATGTGAAGGAGAGTTGTCTGAATCCATTATGGTGATAGAAAGGGCTGGGAAGTGAGGGGTTAACAAAACCAGGAAGGGAAAAAAAACCAGGAAGGAACAAGCTAACAAAGCTCCGCCTGTGGGCGTCGTCAAACCTGCCAGTCGAGAGGGAAGACAGGAGCAGGAATGACTGTAGCCTCGGTATTCTGGAGCAGGTAAGCGGAGCGCAGAAAATACAGGACAAAGCTGTCCTGAAGAGTGAAAAATGAGCGCTGGTGCCACCGAGCGCAGAAGAATGCCGATTCTGACAAGAAGAATGCGAGGCGCCGGAATTCCTCAAGCGCGGCAAAGCAAACTGCCGCCTGAGGGAGTCCGGCAATGTAAACAGAGCGCGCGGGTGATGCGCGCAGAAAGGGAAAAGTTTGTTAAACCGAGCGCGCGGAGCGCTGACTAAAATGCGGCAACATGCCGGCTGACAACAGGAAAATAACTATGAAAACAGTGCGTTAAAGCAGCAGAAGAACTAACGAGTCAAACATTAAGATATATTATTAAAAATACGAAATAACTATCAGACAGTATAATTTTTTTACAGAACGAAGGAGAAAAGGGTACTTAACTTGACTGCGAGCAGCAAGAAAAGAGGGCTGTTCGCAGTCAAGTGATGTCATAATACCCTTGTTTACAGCTGATTGGTATACTCTGTTCCGACTATGTTTTTATTCCCATTGGCTGTTGTTCCTTTGCCTTCTGGGAATTGTAGTATATTTCTTGACTGCTGCTATTTATTAAAGTAAGAAAAGAAACGCATAATAGGAGCCTCCGGTCTTGCCATAAAATTAGTGGAAAAAGGAATGAAATTCTGCTCAATCTAAAACAGCAAACACGATGAATCAACCAGAAAAAGTGTATGACAGCTGTCTAAAACGTTTGATAATGATTAGAAGGCCTCACAAATGAATCGCAATAACGGCAGACAATTGTTGCTGATGTACCAACTCTCGATTGTTCCAGAATAGCAAAACTTAAACAAATGACTGATATTTTTTTTATAAGAAATGAAACAACCTTACAGAGGTGACATTAGAGCCCACTCAGCAGCGGCGCTGGAACCGTTCCTGAATGTGAAGCCAACACCTGTAATAACGTAGAACTCTAACTAACGCTCTTTCCGACGCTATAAAAAAAACACAAAAACACACACTCGCACGCACGGTTCTAGTGGTCGCCGCCCGTAACTCTACGCGTGACGTATAGTGTGGGCGTGTCTTTTGATTGTCACGTATTCGTCAACTAGACGGTGCTAATGGTCATTCCTCTAACAATTTGATTCTGTGTGTCCCTACTCTGCGCAGCCTAGTCAGCTGCTGAAAGAGTCGAAGATTCCATCGCTCAGAGAGGGGAGACCTAGATCAAGGATCCTTGTGGAGGACTCTGAGAGTTCTGTCGATGACACAGCCAATGCATAAAGCGAGAAGAGGAAGTGTAAGTACCGTCTGAGCTGCAGCTTTGTTATGCGGCAATATTTATTCTTATCCCACCGGTGACCCCCGCCGTTTGATACAGTGATACTGTCCAAACAAAAGCCCTCGGAAGTTATGGACTTGGACTGTTTTTATAGCACTTATCTTAATTAGTCAACGATTGTGCATATTTCGAGATTCTTGCTTGAAACACGTTTGCACGTGCAAGCAATGTAGCCCCGGTACACCTACAGTGTAAAAATCTAGTGCATCATATCTTCTTCCGCAACTTCACTCTTTAATTTAAAGCAGCATTCCAGTTCCCTTGCATGTATTACACAAAGCACGCACTGCATCTCTGGATTACCCCACTACCCGAGACGTTTAATTTAAGGCATGGGCAAAAGTGGGTTCTGGCCCATGGACCCACCTGTTCATGGGCCCCCTTAATAGATTTGGCTGTGTTTTCTAAACAGTCCGGCCCCGATTACCTTGAATGATTGTTAAACAATGAATGCTTTAAATACCATTCTACTTTAATTTGTTTTTAATACGGGTAATATGTGGCAGCTTGTTACAGATATTTTGCCCAGAAACGTTGTGTTTGTTTTTGAGCATCATGCAACATTGTAAAAGGAACATTTTTGTAAAATCAAAACAAGACCTCGCATATGAGAAATGGCAGTGGGTTGCAGAGATTATTTGCAATAATTTTAGTGAGCTGCTGCTACATTTCACTATTGAAAACGCACATCACTATCCTTGAATATTAGATGGAAACATATTTAGAATTTGGAGTAACTGCCTGTGCAGCACCAGTGACTTGGCCAATTAGGCATCAAAAAAGCTGAAATTGGATTATAAATTCAAAGCTGTTATGAACAGGGCCCCCAAAATCCTTAAAATGTCCCTGCCCACAACACATCTATAACGACACCCCAAGATCCACTACCACATTCAAGCACTGTATCGCTCACTCTACAGACCAGGATTGCACATAGCAGTCTGATTGGTCAGTGTCACTTGTTAAATCACCAAACACAAAGAAATGCACTGTACTAGTGATGTAGCCATCTTTGGTGCAGCCTCGGCAGTGGCACTGTGACCAAGGGTTTGAGGGGCCCACATATAGTAATTATGGATGCTTTACAGAAAGCGATTGGGGCAATAGCAAAATACTGCAGTAATCATAGTAACCTCAGAAGAAATAATCATAGTGATGCAGGTGGGGTACACAAAGCAATAGAGGGAGTCAATCATCACAGCCCACAGAAACAGATGACAGCTGTTGCTATCCTGTCTTCGAATTTCAGACGCCAGTCCTCTGCAGGGGCGTAGCTTGGTCATTATGATTGTGGGGGGGGGGAAAGGGGAGCTAAGGCCTTCAAAACATAAGAGAGTGTGTGTGCGCGTGTTTATGTCAGTGTGAGCATGTAAAAATTGTAGGTGAAATGAAAGCACTTGTACCCAACTTTGTACTACAGGATTCAATGTTTAGGGGGTGTAACATCCCAAACACCCCTTGGAGCTATGCCACTGGTCCTCGGCACTCCAAATGTGACAAAACGCACAAATTGATAGTTCAAATTCACTGAGGCAAAACGGATATTAGAGCCTACAGCAGGAGTCTTCAAATTGGGGGGCAGGCCCCCTGAGGGGGCCTGAAGTAATCTCAGTGGGGTGCCAGGCTCTGGCCAAAAGGAGCACTGTGCTGATATCAGTGCTTTTTTTTAAGGAAGGTAAAATGAGCAGCAATAAACTGCTCTGTAATGGGCCATCACTAACATATTTTGTCATTTTTGTCCAAGCTTGATGTTTGTGTCGCAAGAGAAGAGATTCCAAATACTCTTCAAAATACGCACCCCCACTTCTAATAATCACGCTGTGGATACTGTTACAAGTTAGTAAGGCCTGCCTGCCTGACCAGAATAGTATGTTTGGCAAACACATATTTCATTGCATTTTTTAAAAGATAACCGAACTTAACTGCGATGTTTAAATAAGCCTAGATATGTTTAAACATTGCCAACTTGATAGAATAATTGTGAAAAACTATGAGGGGAGCCCTGTGAGTTTTTGTTGTTGTTTTTTTTTTTCCCCCATGGGGTGGGGGAAGGGGGGCATTACACATTTTGAAGAGCACTGGTCTACAGTCTCATTTTTCCAAACTATGTTCTTTATTATCACAGACAACCTGTATTTCTCTTTCAATTTTGCCTGTAATCAATTGCACACATACTTGCAGCCATTGTGTTTAGTTCAATATGGAACTTATTCAGGCCGTGTGCAGATCCACCAATGTTCTTAGGTAAGTTCTGCGCAATATTCAGTTCCTCTTGGGGCTGCAACGTCACCATGGTTAAGTAACCTTAGGAAATAAAAATTCATCAACAGTGATGGAATGTAATGCAAACATGTATTCAGTGTGGTGTCTTTTTTATTTTTATGGAATTCTTTATTGATAACCAAAAGAGAGTAATAGTGTGTGGGTAGGGGGCGGGAAGGGGGAGGCTTGGGAACAGGACATTGCATCCAATAACAATGGAGTCACTACACATCGGTAATGAACAAATATAGAATAACTGTAGATCCAAATGGCACAGGGGAAACAGGCAGAACACATGGCATACACTGAGGTCATAACATTCCAAAAAGGGCCCCCTATAAGTAGAAGGTACACTGAGGGGATAGCGACGGCGCTTGTCCGAGGGGAGGTGGAGTCAATGTGGTGTCTTGACTTACCTAAGGTTACTTGTCACATAACTGCCTAATACCCTAGGTGAATCTGAACATGAAAAGCAAGGGGAGGTGGAGCTAATCTCACAACAAGTTCTCAGTCATGTAAGAATAAAGCAAAGAAAATCTAATCTAGACACGTAGTCGATGAGGGGGGTCACCAACAAGCTGTAACTTTCTTTTCAGAATGGGTGATCTTGTTCTCTTGAAATAATATGTAAAAAAGAGTGGGTGATCTTGTAAGATACCTCTTTTATTGCTAGAGTCTATTGAACCACATTGAATTGGCTGAGGGCCCTTTCTTTTTCCAAAATAGAGCAATCTGTTGTTCGACTGCCCTGGACATATAGCAAATTATCCCTCAGTCTGCAGGCATCATGCTCTCCATATCAGGCAGTTGTAATTGAAGAATCAGAATGTGAGGGTCTGCTGGGATTGGATAGCCCAGTCTCTGTTTGATATGATCAAGGATCTCCCTTCAAACTGTTTTCATAACTACACAGGACCAGCATATGTGTAAGAAAGCAACTGTTCGCTGTGCCATCACAACATGGACATTGAGGGGTACATTGTGCCCAGTCTTTCAAGCGTTATGTACCATTGGAACATCAGTTTGTAGGCTGATTCTCTGCGGTTAATGCTTTTATGTATTTTAGGAAAATAACTTCCCACTGTTTATCTGAAATAGCTAGCCCCATGTCCATCTACCAGAGAGTTTGATATGGAGGTTGGGTACGTGACTTAATCTTGGATAGTAAGATAAATTCTAGAGATGAGGCCCTTCGTGCCTGCAAACGTGTAGATCATTTTCTCTCCACCTCTCACTTTTAGCAGCCTTTAAAGAATGGATTCAAACTAAAGCTTTTAGTACAGATCTAGAGGAATCTTAAATGGTAAAGTAACTGCAATTTCGACAGTGTCATATGCCCATGAAGCAATGGCAGTGCCATGCATATGTGAGAATTTAACACCTTAATGGGCCACGCAATTGGACCAGTCATTAATGCTAAGATACTGAACATTGACTGTCATGTATTTGTAAGTACAGCTTTGGAGTATATGGCAAGTAGTTTAGTAGCAATTGTGACATTTTCAGCAAGTCCCAACAATGTTAATGTAAATATAGACCGAAATATCAAAACATACAAAATGATTGGTGGCTAAAATGCTAGGACTGGTTGTATCTCTCACACATAAAAAACAACCTCAACTTGTTTTTGAGGGGCAAAGGGATAAAGGAACAAACTTCTACATATCTATCAGTTCAGCCTCATTTGAAAGGTGCCCTCCCCCCCCCCCAAAGTGTCACCTTCATCTCCAAACAACCAAAATGGACTACATAATTATGAATTTAAACATCTGCCCTGAAATTAATCTTTGTTATCCTAAAATATTTTGAACTTCATTGATTTCAGTGGGATGAAATTCCAAAATAATGAGGGTGAGATCAAGTGTCTCTGGGCCTTGGACTTTCAGTATGTTGAAAGGTACCTCTACGACGTCTACACTTTGCAGTGTACAGAATTTCTGCATCGTGTGCATGGATGTGCACATCATGACCCTCCTTGAGAATGTAAAAGCCCCTTGGAAAGGCAGTAGAGGGGACTAGAAATTAGGTAGAACATGCAAAAGGCACCAGAAATGTAAAGCACAAACACAATAAGGCAACGAAGAAATATAGATACAATAAGAATTATGCAATTTAAAAAAATTAAATAATTTCAATTACAGCAATGTATAGAAAAAAGTCCTGGAAAGCAGCGCACACAAAGGGGGAATAAACATGAGTTAGATTGTATGAAGGACAACATTGTAGAGATATCTGTAAGTTTTGGAGACTGGTAAATAAAACTTTATATGAAGAGAAGAATGGCAGGGTGAACTGCGTTTTTACTGAGGAATTGTCTAATTATATGAAATGATTATATGTGATCGATAATCCGTTAGGATATGAGCAGGCATATAAAATGAACACCCCTAGTGAGAGAAAAACCACCCACTAGCAGAAGTACTCACATCATTGAAGTCCATCCGTAGTGACGGAGCTCCAGGATCAGATGGAATACTGGCTGCGATGTTCAACTCCGGTATTCCTTTATGGACACAGATTTTATTTTTATTAAACAGGAATTGTTTTGACACCCACTTGGTTTCTGGTAGTTGATGAGGTTCAATATTGGTTATTAGTTCATTATTGGTCCCAGTACATAAGAAGAGAAATTCGTCCTCCCTGACAATATATCGTCTAATTGCAGTGCTTGATGCAGAGGGTAAATGGTTGCCCAAACCTTTGTATAAGCAATTGGAAGAATTGGCCCCCAGTAAGTACCATCAGACGGGATTTCGGAGGGGCTACAACGCAGAGGATAGTTTTCGAGCTCTTTTGCTCATGATACACACATAAGTAATAGCGAAGGGGAGCCTTCTCAATGCTGCATTTGTAGATTTTGATATTTCTTTTGATTGTATCAACATACATAAATGATGGGGAAAATTGAAAACGGTGGCATTCTGATATCTGTTGAGAAAAGTCATAGAAGCTCATACACACGTGAGTAAAAATTAGGCTAGCACCTGCTCTGGTTGCATTTGAGAAAATATTCACAAAAAGAACCGAACCAGGGATACATCTTAGCGCTGCTACTGTTTAATTTGTGTCTGCCTGACCTAGCCGAATTGCTCTTGACTTCAAACACTTCCCTCCTAAACTGGCTGGGGAAAAAATGAGCATTCTGCAATATGTAGACTGAACAGTGGATTTGAATAAGGCCCTCAGTGTGCTAAATTCACCAACTACTTATTGTTTGGAAAACAAGTTACGGATTAACAAGGACACAAATTTCAATACTTTTTGGCTGTAAGATGATCAAAAAAGCTTACTGGCAGTTGGGAGGAATTAAGGTAAATCCCTCTTATAGCAATAAATATCTTGGAGTATGGCTGGAAGAACAAGAAGGTCCATCAAAGGTGCTAGTAGCTTGCAAATCCCCAGCATTAGCTGTGAACACTCGCTTGGCCTATATATTGAGAGGCTGCACACGGTAGCAAGCATGTTAATTCATACCCTTACTTATGGAATGGTAGTTATTCATTGAAAACTAGAGGGATGGATGGGTATTGCACAATACTGAAAATATAGGCGATTGTTTTACCTACCTGGCGCTACTGTGCAAACTCAACTGTGCTTAGAGTTTAACTTGACAAAGCAATCTTTCATGCTAGAAGCTGCATTTACGGCTGATTGTGAGAAGTTAAGAAATGTCCCCATGAACACACAGAAATCTTTAGTATGGCAAGCAATCATGAATTTGGGTACCTTTGGGCCACCAACCTGGCAACAGCTGTAAAATATTTGCACTTTGAGGAAATCTGAAACAAGCGACTTCTATCCCCACAAGCAGCTAAATTAACAAGTCAACAAGGAAAACATATATCTTTCTATAAAGGTACAGTTGACATGGGGGGGAAAAAAGGAATCTTTCACAGATGGTCATTAGTTTGCATGATGCAAAACTAAAAAATACGTGGAAATCCCATTAACTACAAATGAGAAGGGAAACTTAGTAAGAGCAAGGCTATGTCTGTTTTGCTTGAGGTGTCATTGTTATGGTAGGTTAAATAGTGATATAGATCCTACTTGCTGTCTGTTTGATGTGGCCAAGTAGACCCTACCCATATACACATGCGAAAAACAAACCCTGTTGAAGAGATCCTTGCTAAGGCCAGTTTTTATGCACCTAACAATACAAATCTGCGAAGATGCAATTGCGACATGTTTAACCAGATCTAACCTACAATTAGGAGCATCATTTTAAGTATATGACCATGATTTTCAAAGTAATATAGATAGATGTGGTTGGTAATTTTATTGATGTAAAACATGATCAGTGTATTGAAAGTTTTGAGTAACAATAACATTGTTTTTAATTGTAATGATTTTAAATAATTGTACAATAAGTATTGTTGTACATTTGTACGTAATATTCAACAGCTATTCTTTGCAAACTGACCATTTCACACAAGCAATTGGTTTGAATTGTACTCTGGGGTAAAGTAGATACATAAAGACAATCTTACCTTAATGGTTTTCCTGGGAGTAAAGGGTGGGAGATTGGAGGCTGAGCGAATCATCCTTAAATGACCTTACTTTCTGTGCATCTGGGGTGGAATGTTAAGGCTCATGCCTTCAGTTATAAGACCGCAGGGTCCATGTTGCACAAAGTGCTCTGATAGGACAACTTTTGTTCGGGCCTGTTTCATACGCTCTCCAACACCATTTGGTATTACAGAAGGGGCCATACATATTTGTGTAGCTCCTATTGTAACTTGAATCTCCATCCACGTTGCAAGAGGAGCTACACAAATATCTGTGGTCCCTTCTGTAATACCAAAGTTTCCTTGGGAGCACGTAATACAGGCAAAAAACAAAAGTTGCGCTACCAGAGGATTTTCTACAGCATGGACTCTGTACATATTTTATGCCTGCATGATTCTAAGGGGGCCTTGCGTTATTTTCATAGGTGTGTGGCCCATGTAAATGAGTGATCACCTTGGAACACCTTAGCCTCTACACCTGTGCTGTACTACAGATACTGGCACAGGGGCAAACATTGTGCATTCCATAAGAAGTGGTGCACTGTCATTAGACTCCCGCGACAGTTGCTTTGGGAGGGGACGTAGATGTTCCTGGACTCCCCAAGAATTCCCTTCCCCAGGTAAGTGCAATTACCCACTGCACCTGCCTGCTGGGGTATTCCATCCCTTTTTGATAAAGCAGGACATGCCCTTGCATTTTAAAACAAACTAGCGGTTTCGAACCACCGTTCCTACTATTACTTTTTAAGATCGAGGTCGCACAAGCCCGTGTTGTAATCTCTCTGTGGGCTTTTAACCACGCCCATCAGTTTGGTTGGTTTGTGGGCTTGCCTTTTAAAATTTGCTTGATTTCTTTCGTGAAAGGCAAGCATACGTCATGTCTTTTCCGGTGTTTAGCCCTCCTCTACAGCACCCGTAAACTACTGAAAACATACGAGGCTCTGTGTTTTCCAAATGGCTTCTGCACTATTTCTTTTTATTTCCTATGCAGCGCGGTCTCGCTGGATAGTAGTCTAGCATCGACCCTGTTACATGGATAATTCTGCTTTTGCCGGTTACATGGATAATTGCACTTTTGCCGATGTGTTTCAGTGCGAACGAACTTCTATTTCCTTTTGTGTGTCTCCTTCACGCTCATGGCGACCGTCGGCTTTCATATTAGTGTATTCATGACTTCTGTATGGATACTTGTGGCCCTAAAGCTCACCAGGCAACCAAATATGAGTGTACATTTATTAGTTAAGTACATGCAGAACCCTACTAGATTTAAGTTCATTTTTAGGTTGAGCATAGCAGCGCGCAAGCGCTGCTTTTCCGACGTGTTGGTATGTATCTGGGCTTTAAACCACGCCCACCGCACGCCCATCACTATCATTCGTTCATGGTCTTGCCCTTCAAAAATCCTTTATTTTTGTTGTTAAATGCTTTACGTTTGTCCCTTCTTGGGGCGGTTTAGTAACCGCCTTGGACATCGCCCCTGTTACATGGTTAATTGCACTTTTGCCGATACGTTTGACTGCAAGCGAACTTCTTTTTCCTTTTGTGTGCTGCTTCAAGCTGATGCCACGGCGCTTTGAATCGGCTCACTTATGTTTTACTTTTCATTTTCAGTTTATGCGGCAAGAAAAGTCAGGTTAGGCGTTTACAATGCTAATAGCTCTAACTTGAGCAAATGCGAGACCCATTGCATTGCAAATGCTTGTTTTTTTAATGCTGTGCATTCAGGAGATCACACTTGGGATGGGGTCAGCCAGGGTGACACATCTCCACAGAGACACTATATCAAGTCCTAGTCTTTTGCGTGATTCTCTAACGCATTCTAGATGTAGTAGTCTTATTTTGCTTTCATGTAAGTAATTAAAGGAACACACCTGAAATCAGTGATGTGTAGGTGAAAGGAACACGACTGCAGACAGTGTCTGTTATGGCGTTGGGAGTGTGGTGTTCACCATAGTGGCTGCATATTTAATTTTGTGATGTGATGCACAGTTCCCGGTTTGCGTGGCTTAAACTGGGCGTATGCGCCACTTCAATGTAATTTGGCTCCGAAACTTCTTGCACTGTGCACATGCAGTGGAAAGGGAGGAGTCCATTTCCCCTGCACACTCGAGAACCACCACTTCACTCTTTTGCAACACGTGTGTATACATCGAGCAGCGGCGCGCACAAGGCCACTCTTATGACTGCGTGTGCCCATGAGGGTGGAGGGCAAAGATGCTCCTTTCCTTCAGGCCCGTTGGGTCCACAGTGTTGTTCCTCCTACGAATGACGGCATGTGTGCACTTGTGAGTGGAAGTGTGGACCCGGCCTAGTGATATTACTCGGTCAACTACTGCACCCATTGTAGTGATGTGTGTGTAATCCGGCCACTGCTCCAGTTTGTAGACGGGCCACTCAGCATTAACATCTTCGTGATAATACCTTCTAAAAAAACATCATGTTGAGTAATAATGCATGTTATCAGCGCCTCCAGATAAAAACAAAGCCTCACGTTTACGCTGAGTGTACTAAATATGAACACAGCCCATAAATCACGGGTGGGATTAGCACATAGTATGGTGGTAAAAAGATCCCGGTGCAATTGGTAACGCCGCAGGCCGCTCATGTGAGCCATCCGCTCGACTTCATTCTCAGATAACACCATTGTGTTTAGGAATGACAAGGACAGACTGCAGGAGTACGTCCACACATCATGGATTCTGTATCATTTACCGTTGTGATTATAGTGTCGGCGACAAAGAATTACCTGCTGTCGGGATAACCGGCGAGCCTGGCCCTTAAAAAATAACTTCTGCACTTTACGTCGTAAAATAAACTGCAAAGCGAGGTGTTTCCCTAACTCTTTGGCACTCTGGCGTGGTTTTATTGTTCGTGATTTTCGCGAGCGCAAACTAGAGAAATCCAGCGCTTGAAATGGAAAAATAAAGGTGTAGGTACTCTGTACAGAGTATCCGCCGGTACTCTCCAATTAAAAGTATTACGTTTTTTTTTAGAAGTGCTGGTGCGCTCCCTCTTCAAAATAAAAAAGTGCCGGTATTCCGTACCGGACAGTACCGGGCCAATTAAAGCACTGATTTGTATTTAGCCAGCTGCAACGGTGTCAGTCTTCGGAGGAGGGGAGATGCTAGTCTGTAGAGGCCTCAACCTCAGTAGGTATCGTGCTGAGAACTGTAGGTATATTACATAGCGCTCGAGATTTCCAGTTCTGCGCCTATTGTCAGTCAAAAATGTAGTTCCGCTTATTACGTTAAAGAGGACACTCGTACTGGACTAGATGTTTATTCATGGAAACTGAAAACGAGAGCGATTTTTACAGGCACTTCTCTTTCTGAATTCCGTTTAATTCCGGTGTGTTCTGTGCAGTAGCGTGAGAGTTCACTTGTAGAACGGGGAAGCACTGGGCGTGGCACCGCGGGGGCCTTTGTTATCCTACTGTTCTGGGAAGAGGCAGCGGACGAGCTGGGGACCCAGTAACTAACGGGTGTTGGGAATACGTTGAGCTCACGCGCCTGAATCCTCCACCAGCTCCACTGACCCTGGGGCATCCCATACAACTAACATGCAAGGACCTACACCTCTTAGTTGCCCCCTTAGGTGGAAGGAAATACCGTCTGTTCACCAGCCTTATCCACCGAAGAGAACCAACGACTACAGGGAGCTTATGTTTAAAGATTGTCTTGAGCAATCGCCCACAGCTAATGTCGCACTCACTACAACATACTGTCTTTTGCAGTGTAGGGACTGGTACTACCTCCTATCGAAAGTAGACTAGAATCAGATAATCAAAGCCTTACCTTAATAATGGATAGCTGCAGTGCTTAATTTGTAAATAAAAACGTGCCGGTGCTCAAAGCCCTCCTCTTAAACACGCGGCTGCTGCAATTAAATGTGCGATCACGGAATACTAGAGCAGCGCAATACTGATGCGATCTCGGGCCTCTTCAAAACATTTAAAGCCACTCCCTCCCCCCATCAGCTCACTCTAGCAGCTTACTACTTTCTCCCTTTGTGACGCTTTTTCGTTTTTTCCTTCCTCCGTCTTTCCCATATGTCTTTTGCCCGCAGCAAATGCTTGGGGCAGAAGAATAAGCCCCGGCCCTCAAAAATAAGTGTGGGTGCTCAGCACCGGAAACAATACGCACAAATTAAGAACTGGATAGCTGTCATTAACATATTCAGTGGGGGTAAAACCAGAGCTGCGACTCTGGAGCTAGCTTCAAATCCGGCGCCGGCTCAGTATCCCGTGATCCTGGACAAATCACCCGATCTCCTCGTGCCAAAAAAGTACAGAAAGAATGTGACCTTGTATAATGTAACTGATGCTCATAAAGCGCTCCAATGCCCTTGAGGCAAGTACTCGCGATATAAACCTGCTAAAAAACCGATGTGGTGGTTCTGTCACTGCCCCTTTTTAGCAAGATTTGTTAATGGTGCACATTGTGAATGAGGATCGATGAGGAGCTCTAGCAATTCAGACGGTCAACATTAGATATTTTTTTCAGTATTTGATCCTTTTATTAGATTCAGGTGATGCAGGGGATGGAAGGAGAAATGGGTGTGGGAGAGAGTACAGGGGATTACATTGAGCGCTTGTGGAATTGTGGGTTATTTGGAGGACATTGGGACAAAAGTGTGCTTTTGGTGCAAGCAGGGTGACTAGACATCCTAGCCTACTGGGACTATACCGTTTTTCGTCCTGCTGCACTGATCGACTGTTTATGGGCAAATCATCATCCCAGTTTTAAGTCTGTATCCAACAGGCTGGGTCAGATGGCAGAACCAGGGATCTCTCTGCCCCATCCTTTTTCTGGTCGCCCCAGTCAAGGAAGTTTTGAATCTGCCCCTAGTGTAAAGAAGGACTCACTGGATAAGGGAAGTCTTAGTCCGGCCTTGGTGTTAAGTGAGAAGCACTGAATCTGTCATTTACACTGTGGAGCATCCCTTTTGGCAGATGAGGGAGGGGTTCCGGAAGACTCATCCCCAAAAAATCAAGCCCTACTCTTTTCTTTTGAAGCTGTTTGCGCTGTAGTTACCCAATCAGAAGACATCTTCCTTGGTCATTTGCTGCCCAGTCGTCATGGTGTTGGGCTGCGACACAGAACATAACCTGTCATTCTTACATTGCTTCAGACAGCTGAATTCTACACCCAGGCTGTCTCAGGGAGGTCTCAACTCAGTCATGTGGCATCCAGCGGTGGAATGAAAGCCTCTGGCTGGTGACTTGGGTTGTTGCTTTGTCTTAGTGCCGCGTACAGCACTGAAGAGGTCATGTGCTCGCTTTACCTGCAATGTGGTACCAAATAGTGCGTTTGCTGTTTACCCATTTGTCACGTAGGTTGCTGACTGAGGGAGTCTTCGACTAGACTGTACTGTTCACTTGCACCCAAGACCGGTTTGTGTTTGGCAGAGACTGCATAGTCCTTATCTGAGAGTGATCAGGACCGGGCTGCTTAAGTCCTCAAGGTGATAGGTCTGAATGGAGTGGGTGTCAGTGACTTACACCAGCACGCGTTTCTTGTCAAGGGGACTAAATCAAGGTTTCACTCCCAGTCACCCCCTGATCCATAGGAATTGGACAGTTAACTCCAGATCCTTGTCGCTGGCCTTGGAGGTCCCTTCAGGAGGAAACACCCTGAGGTGGCTACACCTTTTACAAAGTACCATGGCTACCAACATCGTACTACTCGCTCTCTCTTGGACACCCATTCATTTAAAATACGCACCACAACCATCCAACCAATCCGGAGAACATCAATCTGCCACTCAAATATTGCATGAACATTTTTAGTCACCTACATTACAAAATACATTCCTGAAAACCAACTTATATCACACTTTTGTAGCACAAGCAACTGAAGTTTGAAATGGGTAGACTGTGAACTGGCAGAGTTTTCAGTGCCTCTCAGCAGCGATGGAGAAGTAAACGTATTCTTTTTAATTAGGATTGAACGAACAAGAGGTTTGATCTGTCCATGCAGACCTTTCTACCAGAAAAGTTTCTGGACCATGCGTTTAATTCTGAATGGTCATAATTATACTGCCCCACTGTTGCCTCTTCTGCTGCATTTACTTTCCAGGCAAGACATGCTTGTCACAATGGGAGTGGGGTAACCCGGGGATAAGGGTGGGGGTGTTGGGTGTTGGTGGGGGCATTCAGATGCTTGTTCCCAAAGCTCCTCCTTGTTATAACCGAAGAGCGCTGTGCTACGTGTTTCTGGGACAATACCCCATGCAGAGCAGAGGAATTAAGAAGGAGAAATAAGACCAATCCGCTTGGTAAGATTTAGGGTACACTATCCAGTCTCATAGGCAAGGGCTCAACACAAAGGAGAATTAGGAACCAGCAGAGGCTGTGGCCATGATGAAACAGGCATTCCTAGTAAGTCATATGAACCCTTAAGGGTGAATATTAATATGATACTATATATATCCGAGTGCTTCCCTGCTGCTCTGGACGCTGCTATTGACGAGCTCCGGATTGCCTGGGAAATACTCTAATACGTGGAGCGGGGGTGGACAGCCTGCTCGGAAGCAAGCACAGGTTAAAGCAACAAACCTGACTCGGGGACAGATAGAAAACCCTACACAAGGGCGAACCAAGAAGGATGAAACAGAACAGACATGCAGGGTGCCAAGATTGAATGCCGACTAGGGAAAGTGGGAGCCTTACAACATGATGTTGCCAGGCAATGTGACTTCTTCTGACTCTTCTTATGTTTACCCAGATGTACGTCACGTCTGATCTTTTTAAGTTTGTAAGTGCCTAATCCCTCCCTCCTTTGTGCCCCAGTCGTCACTTGCCCAGTCTCCACAATCACCTTGGTGACCTCCAGTAAAGGAATCTAAGCTGTCAATTTCACATAAGATTTTGGCCATCCTTTTTAAAAGTAGTGTGTAGTCTATTTTGTGATATTTGTAATCCTCTCTGGCTCTGCATGCACCTACTTGGTAACATTAGGTGGCTGATTTACTTTACTCTGTTTTTTTTTTATTGCTGTAGAATGTGTACCACTTTCGCTTTAAGAACCTAGCTGAATTTGCTAAGGATATTATTGCTGAACCATCTTTTGCTTTTTGGTGGGTGGTTGTCCAAGAGTCTGGAGCATTAGGCTCTTTGCTGATCCACCACTTGAGGAAATGAAGATGTGTGAGAGGGCTGTGTAGTTGATGGCATTGGTGGCTGATGATTCTAATTTTAGACACATGTCCGTAGTTTAAATGAATTTCCAAGTGTAAATATCACTTGTAAGTTTGGTTGGTGCAGTTGGTATTAATTTGTGGGCTGCTGGTATGTGTAATTAAATGACATGCTAGTCACCTCAAAAGGTGATTGGCCAGGCACTGTGAAGGAAGAAGGTGGGTACGTTTTGTTGTTAGTTGTTGTAGGCCTAGAAATGCAGAGGTTTTCATTTGACCAAAGCAGGAATTACATGAGGATGGTGTTAGGCAATATAAGAAATATATGTTTGATTGTATCACTGGAGATGTCTGCAATCAAGTGGTTTGCTGTTAGTGATCTGTAGAAGCAGCAGGAGTGTCTATTTGAATGGAGATCATGCAGTGCAGAAGTAGCGTTTCTGGACCTGCAGCTCTGTGCCTTGTATCTATGTGTTTTTCCTGTTCGCTTGTATCTCAACATGATGGATTGTGGACAATTGGTTTATGATCATCTGCAAACAATGATTTTTTTAATGGATGGTAAGGTCAGGGATTTAGGTGAAAGGAAGTTGTGTTAGTCATGTTAGTGTTTAGTAACTAAGTGGGGATTGACCAGGGTAACCCAGGGTACCATGATATGATTTGCTTTGACTTAGCCTTCATTTTGTTTACTGCTCACCTGATTTGTTTGACTTTTTTCATTAGTGGTGGATTGCAGTTGCCCTATCGCTGTATGGTTGCATATTGTCTGTAAGGTAGGCGCTGCAGTGGTTTTAAGAAGGCGAGATTGGGGTGACCATATCAGTTGTCAGGCTTTTGGTGAGTTGGGACATCAGGGTGTTGAGGTAAATCAGTGATAGCAGTTTTTTGTTTTTACTGTCAAGTGGCATGCAGTGAATGTACTACAGTTGGGTATTAGTTCTTATGGTTGTGTTGGATTAGAGTTCTGGCTTGTGTGAGTCTGAGTGTAGGGTGGGTGTTGAGGTGTGAGTTTGCATGGATGCTAATTAATTGTAAGTGTGTGGTTTAAGCCATAGCCTCTTTGAGTTTTAGGCATGTTTTGAGTTTGTAGGAGCTATAGAGGCAATTTGTGATTGTGATGCAAAAGCGAAAGACAAATTGTTCAGGTTGATAAGATGTTGATAAATGTAGCTAAGCTTAATGTTATCTTGTCATAGAGTTGTCAAATTTAGTCTGGTGTTTTTTTTTTTTTTTTGCTGTAGGTGACAGTGATTTTGTCGTCATGCTGCTAATGAGTTTAAAGGGTCTTGGTATGTGGTTTAATGTTGTGTTTTAGGGAGTCGGGCTGGATGTTTAAAGATGTACTTATGATCCTAATGTAGGGTCTAAGGTTGTGTTTTGTGTGGTAAGATGCATAAGGCTTGCATGCTTGGAATACTTCTGGTTGAGGTGAGGTGGTAAGTTTCAATGAGTGTATATGTGGGACTTAGTTGTCTGTGTTTCTGTGATTTGGTTGTTCATATTAGGGCCTAGAATTTGAGTTGGGCTTATCAGCCCATCATTGTTCAAGACTGTGTAAGGTAGAGGAGGTTGTTTTGTGCCTTATGGTGGCTTTGGGGTGTTGAGTGCTCCAGTTAGAGGTGCTTGCAGTACCTTTCACTAATTAATTAGTTTTATGTGACCTATTTAGGCTGTGCTATTAGGTTGTGCATTGTTTACATTTTAGCTGTGTGAGGATACCCATGGTCTGTGGTAGTAGAGTAACCCCTTAACTGCCTGACCTGCCCCCCAACCCCCCACCCCCCCCATCCCCAGGCCTGAGCCCTAGTTCAGCTATTTGGAGTAGTTTGTGCTACGGCCTCCATAACATTTTGTCCACACAAGATATCCGTACCAAAATTGAGTCCTTTTTGTCCAACATCCTGAGGATTCTAAAAGTACCCAGAGTTTTTGTATTCCCCTGCAAGGGACTAAGAAAAACTTTAGCTGAATTTTGAGTTTTTGGGGAAAAATAGGAAAAAAGTGAGTGCTCTAAATGAAAGTGTCTTCTCTTTTCATAAAAATAGCATCAACGAGCAGTTTGGTCTGCTAAAATCACCATCTTTGCAGTGTTCAGGGACATGCAGAGCTGATTTAAAAAAAAAAAAAAAAAAAAAAATTTTTTTACTACAGTTTATGCATTTTTCCTATTTTTTTGTGTGCTTTCTATCCACTTTCAGTTTGTAGTGGAAACCAGTGTGAAACTCATGGGTGATCCAGGAAAGCTATATATTTTTGAAAAGTGGACAAAATTCCAAATTCAGCAAGGGGTCATATGTTTAGATTCCTCAAGGTTATCCCCAAACAAACTAAGTATTGAAATAAATTGAAAACGAGTAGGACAAAACATCCATTTGTGACAATGTTTTAATCTGTAAGTTTTTTTGTCAGGATGGTCTTTTTTACAAAAGCAGTGAACCATTACGTTTGCTAGACCCTTTTTGTTGCTGGGATATGTGGGGCTTTTAGGTTTTCCAAGATCCCGAGGTACCCAGCACCAACACCTGAGTTGCACCGTACAATGTTTTTCCATTGTGTACTAAGTATAGACCAATTCGTTGAGAAATATATAGAGTCAAAAATAGGTTTCAAGATAACCTATGTATTTCTGAAATGGGCACAAGATATGGATTTTAGGAGCAGTGGTTATTAGTACATCTCTGAATTTGTGGGTACATGTAGGAGCATATGATTTAGAGTATTTTTCAAAATGTCTTCTTTCTTACACACTGGCTTACATTTGGAAGGCACAAATGCAGCGGAATCCACTTGGCAGTAGCAAGTATCCTACTGTTATATACTCCCACATGTCTTCTGATAAAAATGGTACCTCACTTGTGCGCGTAGACCTAGCGCCTGCGATAGGGAGCGGCCCAGAATGCAACAAGAATACGTCACATTTTTTCACTGAAAGCTGCCTTGTTTTTTTCCAAAGTGGGTAGCTGTGGATTTTGGGCCCTAACTCAGGGGGCACCTAGGGAAACCTAGCAAACCTGCACATTTTAAAAACTAGACACCCTGGAAAATCCAGGATGGGATTACTTGTGCGGCTCTCACCAGGTTGTTTTACCTAGAATCCCTTGCAAACATCAACCTTTGACTAAAAAACACATTTTCCTCACATTTCTGTGATGGAAATTTCTAGAATCTGTAAGGGACCACCAACTTTCTTCCACCCAGTATTCCCTTCAATCTTCCGATAATAATGGTACCTCACTTGTTTCGGAAGGCCTAGTGCCAGTGACAGGAAACGGCCAAAAACGCAACATGGATTCATCACTTTTTTCCAGTCAAACATGACCCGTTTTTTTTTTTTGTGCAAAGTGGGTAGCTGTGGATTTTGGTCCCTAGCTCAGCTGGCACCTAGGGGAAACCTAGCAAACATGCACATTTTTAAAAATGAGACACCCAGGGGAATCCAAGATGGGGTGACTTACATGGGTCCCATGAAGTTTTTTTTCTTCTTTTTTTTTTCTTTTTTCTTTCTTACCCACAATGCCCTGCAAACCTCAAACTTTGCTTGAAATCATGTATTCTCCTTACTTTACTGTGACTGAAACTTTTGGGACTCGCAGGAATCTATAACCCAGCATTACCCCACTTGTGCTGATAAAAACGCTGCCTCACTTGTGTGGCTGGGCCTAGCGCCCGCAACAGGAACAGATCAAACAAAGGGCAAAGGAAGTCCTTCTGTGGGGACTCCTATTTCCCTTGGTTTGATCCGTTTCTGGTGCTGGTACTAGGCCTAACTATACAAGTGGTATAGCTTTTTTACCAGCTAAAGCAGGGCAATGCTAGGTTGTCGGAATTTTGTGGATTTTCCTGAAGATTTTGGAATTTTACCTCACGGAAATGTAAGGAAAATGTGTGATCTCAGGCAAAGTCTGAGGTTTGCAGGACACTGTGAACAAGAAAACCTAATGGAATTCACACAAAGCACTCCACCCTGGAAACCCTTGGTTGTCCACTTTACAAAAATGTCTGTGGTTGGTAAGTTTCCATGGGTGGCGGCCGAGCATGGCCATAAAACCTGCAGCTATCCTATTGCTGTTCTCTCCACACAGCACTTTAGGGTCTTTTGTGTCCAGATCTCTTGGTCCAACCACACAAGTGAGGTACCATTTTTATGGGGAGACTTGGGTGAATGATGTGTGGTAGGAAATTTGTGGTTCCTTGCAGATTCCAGAAGTTTTGCTCACAGAAATTTGAGGAAAATATTATTATTATTATTATTTTTAGTCCATGTTTGAGGTTTGCAGGGCATTGCGAGTAAGAAATGGTGTGGGCTGCATGTGCAGCACTCCACCCTGGACCCCCCAGCAAATATCTACTTTTCAGAACTGTCTGGGTCTGGTAGGTTTTTCCAGGTTGCAGCCTCCCCAAGGCCAAAAAGTGCAGCCGTTCACCATTGCAAGTGGTATGAATCTGGAAGTTGGCCAAACTCTCCTGGCCCATATGTAAAAGCAACACCCAAAATAATCAAATGTCCTCTTGCTTGCAACCTGGATGGGATACTTTAGTCTGCAAAGGAGCAGAAAGACTGTTAAGGTTTTAGGGTTGAAAGTGGTGCCTGATGTTAAGATGAGAACGACCCAACTTTTTTTTTTTTTTAATTCCCTGGTGTCTAGTTGGCTTATGGCCCCCACCTTGCCAGAGGGGGGAGATATAGGAGGGTATTACCCCCATCTACTCCAGTGGGTGGTGGGGCCGAAAGACTGTCTTCTTGTTTAGGGTGAGGGCATGGCCATGCCCATGGTGGCCCCCACCCCATTATTGTATTAAACAACGACATTCCCTGGTGTCTAGTGGGGTTTCAGGTAGATTGGGGGTAATCACCACCAGCTGCCCACCGGGGAGGCAGGAAGACTGTTGCCTTATTTTAGTTAGGGGTGGGGGCATGGCCATGCCCATATTGGGCACCCCCACCTCTATATTCATTTTTTTACTTAACCGCGGTGTCTAAGGGTTTTCTGCACCAGCGCCCACCCCCTGGGAGGGCGGGGGCACATTGGGGGTAACTTCACTCACCTACCCTCTATGGGGCAGAAAGACTGATATATATTTTGCCCTGGGGTAGCACAAGCCCTTGCCTAAGGGGCTGCTTCCCCATCCGTGGTGCCTAGTTGGTGGATCCCTGCTTGGGGATCGCACTCTTATGACCATCCTCAAACAGGGATCCCCTGGGCAGAGGTAACATTGGAATAGGGAGATTCTCCCCTTTCCAACGATACCTCCCCAAAGAGAATCGGAGATATGTCCGCGAGCACTGGTTCAGTGAAAGTAAAACAAGCCCATCAGCTTGTTTTACTTTCAATTTAACTGAAATTATGCCAGCAAGCCCTTTGCGCTGATCATCATTGTAGTGAAAAAAAAAAGAGAAATGAGACTGCTCAGGAGGCACTTTCCGAGCAGCCTGATGTTAAAAATAAATAAATGACACCCTTTGGTACAGCGCATCAGACAGACCTTTATTTACCTCCCCATGTTGCCCAATAGGAGACATACGCATTGGGGAGGTACCCACACTTAACACGTAAGGGTCATTGTTGAGTGCTGTGCGTTGTGATGTGGTGGGTGAAGGTTATGTGTGTGTAGGTATTGTAATTGCCTCCATAAACCTCAGATGTGTGGAAAATGAGGCATGGTGATGTCTGTGAGTACATGGCTGTGTAAACTGGGGGATTGGCTATGAAAGACAAGACAGACATACATGTAATTAGTTATGTGAGTAGAAGCATGTTAAGATTGGGTGTGGGTATGTATGGTGGGGCAGGGTTGGTATAAGAAATGTTGCAGTAGTAAGTGCTGTAGAAGTGTGTTGATTGAGATGTGTTGCTTTTAGGGTGTTGACTGCTATAGGCTTTGCTGGGCAGAATGTTTGAATTGGAGTGTGAGGTTAGGGTCTATTTATTCAGTTTGTATTGTAGATGTGAAGGTGTCTTATGCAAGGTGTGAGGCAACTAGATTTGCACATGTGGCTGTATGAGGCGCTGGTCTGGGTATGAGGTTTGCCTATTGGCAGGTTATGAGATTGTATGTACGATAATTTGTGGCTCTGGGTCTTATAGGGTTGTATGTAGAAGAATCTGCTGATTTGCTTACTTGGGAGTGTCACCAGCATGACGGCTCCATCAGTTAAACGTTTGCTTGTGACATGTAGTTTGGCATGTAAATGGATGCATTTTGTAAATAGATAAATGTGGTAGTCTTTTAACCAATGAAAAGCAAAGGAAATAAATGTGTTAGATCATGAACATCACGAAATTTCTGAACAGCTAAACATTCGACTGTTAACAGGTTGAAACTTTTATAGAAGGCCAAGGGGAGCCTATGAACTCTTCACGTGTGTATCCCCATCTCCGGGCTTTGATGTTCCCAATCACCCTATCAGTCTCTATTTCCTTCACTTCCGGTTCATATGGGATTCTTACCTCAACCACAGTCCCAGGAGCTTTTGAAAAGGTACCATGTGGAGCCTCAACAAGCTCAAGAACCGCTTACAGTTGTGGTTGCAGAGGTTGACCAGAATGTCTGAGTACAGCCCTCTTTGTTAATCGCAATACTTAGAGATGGATCTGTAAACAGTGCGCGCTGTAAAAGTACTGCCACGCAATCATATCATCTCCTGCCAGAAATAATCTGATGTCTTTGCCCGTGACACTTTCCAGAGACCGCAAATTGTATGTGCGCACCCATAGTTCAATGTTTTAGGGCTAAATGTATTGTGGCATCCTGCTCCTTGTCCAAAGTTATATTGGTCAGTTTATGGCTTGGAGGACTATCTGCAGGATTGATAATGCAGAAGCTGTAATAAATCACAAACCGGTCCTGATTTTGTGAAATGGGTAGTGTTCGTTCATTCAGGTAAAACAGTATCCTGTTACTTTGAGACAAATCACACACGCTGTAGAATAGTAGTTAACATTTTTAAACACATGTTCATGGCCCATATCCAAAGTAGTGGTTTAAAGTATATATAGGATATAGTTATTGTTCTAAGGTTCCTGTATTTTTAGTCTGGTTGTTTCATGACAATCGATACGCATTTGTTAAATCAAGAACGTTATTATTGTTTGCTGCACCTTAGGAGGTACAAATAATGTGCATACATTTGTTTGGCAGTTTCTACACGGTGGACAGAATAGCAACAAGCCTTGGCAAAACCAAATGGTCTCGCCTATGTAAGAGCTATTGGCTTTTCCAATGTGTTTTAGCCGTGTTATACACCAGCATGGATATTGTTCAGCATGGCTAAAAGTTAGTGGCATAAAAGGGAGTGGTGTAGAGTACAGTGACGTGAAGTGTTGTGTAGTGTCATGGAATGTTGTGGAGAGAGGATATTATCCTAGATTGAAAAGGCCTGGAGTGGAGTGGAGTGGCATAGAGTGGAGTGGCGCAGCATAGAGTAGAGTCGCCTAGAGTAAAGTGCTATAGAGTGGGGACTATAGAGTTGGAGGGACATAGAGTGTGGGAGCATAGAGTGGTGGGGCGTGGAGTGAAGTAAAGTGTTGTGGAGTAGAGTTCAATGGAGTAGAGTGTCAGAGTGGAGTATCGTGGAATATACAGTAGTGTAATAGAGTTGAGTGTCATGGAGTGGCCTATAGTGCAGTAGCATAAATTATAGTGACCTAGAGGGCCATGACAGTGGTGTAGAGTGCAGTGGCGTAGAGAGGTGGAGAGTAGTGTGTAGTGGCGTAGAGTGGAGTTGTGCAGAGTGGAGTAGAGTGCAGTGGCTTACAATAGAGTGCAATGGCATAGAGTGCAGTGGTACAGACTAGATTAGAGTGGCAAACGGTGGATGGGCATAAAGTGCTGCGGGGTATAGTGTAGTGGCGAAGAGTGCGTTGGTGTAGAATGACGCAGAGTGCAGTGTTGCAGGGTTGAGTGTTGTAGAGTGCTGTGATGTAGAGGGGGTAGAGTGCATTAAAGTAGAGTGGCGTAGAGAGCTATAGCGTAGAGTACAGTGGTGCAGAGTAGAATAGAGTGGCATAGGGTGCAGTGGTGTAGAGTGCATTGGTTTAGAGCAAAGTGGTGTAGAGTGCATTGGCATAAACTGGCACAGTGTAGATTGCAGTGGTGCAGGGGGAAGTGACCATGTGTACTGATGCCTAGTAGATTGTTTCATAGTAGAGTGAAGTGGCATAGAGTGGCTTAGAATAGATTGCAGTGGCGTAGAGTGAGGTAATATAGAGTGTAATGGTGTAGAATACATTAGAGTAGAGTGCAGTAGAGCGGCAGAGTGGAGAGGCACATCATAGATTACAGTGGTGTAGAGTGGAATGGAGTGCAGTAGGGTGGCAATAATTTCAGTGGTGTAGAGTAGATTGTTTCAGAGTGAAGTGTTGCAGGGTAGAGAGCATGGCTTTAGAGTGCAGTGGCATACAATAGAATGGTGTAGAAAAGTGCCATAGAGTGCAGTGTTGCAAAGTAGAGTGCTGTGCAGTGGTATAGGGTGGCATATAGTAGAGTGGTGCAGAGTAGAGTGGCATGAAGTACAGTGGGGCAGAGTAGAATAGAGTGGTGAAGAGTGCAATGTTGTAGAGTGCAGTGGTGCAGAGTAGATTGGCTTAGTGTGCACTGGCATAAAGTGCATTGATTTTGAGTGCAGTGGTGCAGAGTGCAGTGGTGCAGAGTGGTGCAGAGTAGAGTGGCATAGAGTAGGGTGGTACACTGTAGATTGCAGTAGCATAGTGTAGTGGCATATAGAGTAAGTTGTTTTGGAGTAGAGTGAAATGCCGTAGAGTGGAGTGGTGGACGGTATAGTGCAGTGGTATAGAGTGCAATGTCGTAGAGTGGCATAAAATTCAGTGGTGCAGAGTAGATAACAGTGGTGTAGAGTGGATTGGCTTAGGGTGCATTGGTGAGGAGTGGAGTGGTACAAAGACTGGAGTGGATTGGAGTGGTGTAGACTGCAATGGCGAAGAGTGCAGTGGTGTATGGTAGTATAGGCTGCATTGGAATGGTATAGATTGAAGTGGTGCAGAGTAGAGTGCACTGAGGCAGAGTGATGCGGAGAAGAGTGCAGTGGGGTGGAGTGGAGCAGAGTAAAGTGGCGTGAAATGGAGCATGTATGGTGTGATAGCGCACTGCCATTATAGACAACACCTTTTCAATTGAAATGGCCATTATATTTGCACAGCCGTACAGTTTTACCTATAAAGTTATACAGCGCACATATGATAATGTGTGGAAATGTCATCACCTAGCATATTAATATGTTTTGATTCTATTAAAATATTCGTTTTCACCACACTTCAGAATTATCAAAAAATGTACTTCATGTGTGCTTTACTAATTCAGATATATTCTAAAATATCTGCTCAGGTCATTAACAGACATTCAAATTGTTTTGTGTGCTAGAAAAGTATAATATCATACAGCTTTCCCCCAGCACACTCCTAGTACCCAGTATGACTGTCACATAAATCCTCTCACATTAAAGTCCGAAAGAAAAGTAAACACCAAGCTTCCACAAAGACAGAGCCTGACATTAAATGCACAGCAAATGTGACCAGATAAGAACAAGGTTAAAGGCCTGTTTACTGAAAGGAGAGAGGTGAAAGAACACAAGGAGCCCATGTAAACGGGCTTTGCTCCACTGAAGAGACAAACTCAAGCTGGACAGCCTAAGGCAAATAAAGCCACAAACACAAAGTAAGCAAATGTGAGTTACGAACCAGAAAGCTAATGGTAAACAATGGGCAGAATGCATTCCCAGGGAAGCTTTCCGAATGTACCCAAGTGATCTTTTGCAACCAGGCAGCTGAGCTGTCTGGTAGGCTTTGACCTATAAAGTGGCTTGACAAGATGTACCAAGCCTAAATAAGACACACATTCTTATTTAAATGTCCTATTTAGATAAAGTTTAACTGCAATTACTTCAATGTCAGCCATAGCATAGTGAAAGTTCAGATCATCTAGCAATAGATAGCACACTAAAGTGAGATGTTTTACAAATTGGATATGATAAGCTACATTCTGTGCCTACTGCCATCACTGCAGCTCTGTAGAACATGGATTATGTATTTAAATGTGCAGATTCAAAATTCAAATCCAGAAACACGCGTGTCACAGTGGAGCCAGTTTATCTTCAGCCCTCCCCAATACCTTCTGTGCTGCGTCTTGAGCCATTTTACAACTATTAAGTTGTGGCTTCATAGAATGGTGACCTCCAAACTTCAGAACTGATTCAAAGCTGTTCCCTTCCTTGTAAGCTGGTAATGAGGGGCTAGTAATGAGTTAATAACATGCTCACCAAACCTCCCAATAAAATGGATGTACTGCCAATTATTTGCTTCATCTTACTCTTCATGTTTCCACTTGTGGAGGTCTACTCACGTCCTTGCATTCACTCTCATTCACATGGGTTCACTACTTTTTTTCGGTCTCATTAATATTCACGAGGGAGGAGGTTGTGCAACATTCTTCAAAAGTACATTTTGTGAGGCGAATGATTAGTGCATCAGTTGCATCAAAAATAGAACCTTGCTTGCAACCAGCCTTTTTCAGCTGCTACATACTGGTTTGTTAATAGGGCTCAATGTATCTGGCTTTAGACCACATTTTCTTCTTTGAGAAATATCAATTCTTTCCATATCGCATTGCTGCACAATTGTCAACATACAACGATTTAACTTGTATGCTTGTGACTTACGAACCACCAGGAGCTCCCCCCAGTTTTTCTGTTTGATGGAGTAGTAGTGCATTGTTAAACCGATAAACATGTTTTAAAACAATTATGGCATGGCAGAAACCCAGTTCAACAGTACTGAATATCCTGCGCAATTGTGACATTCTTTTGAGTTTTACTACTTATTCATTTAATCCCTGAAGTAAATTTTTGCCCTAAAGTGGAATATTTATGAAGATAATACGACCTGCCTCTCCTTTTACGTCTAGAAATGTAAAAGCTCAGCTACCAAGGAGACCTATTGCTAACACTAAAATTATGGTAGGGCTTTGGGTCAGCCTCTTTCAACCACTGGCTTTCTTAACAGTCTCCTTCAGCCGTTGTCTTGAGACTTTGTAAGTCATATCTTGGCTCAACCCATTGGACTAATGCATTTATCACCTAATAAAATAGCCTCATCAGGTTTATCCTTCCACCTCCATTCAAACAAATATATTGAACTGCATGAAGAACTTCTTTACAGCTTTGTTTCTTTGCCTGTTGTCTCCCTCCTGTGCCTTGAGATCTTTTGGTTTTATCAATGCTTGTTAATTTTATGTTACTTTGTCCAGCTTTAAAGTTTCACAATAAATATCTATACATATATTGAGGAGGAAGAAGTGTGCTACGGGAATATTAACATTAAAGTTATGTAATACATAGTCAATCACGTTTTCTTTTCCTTACCATCATTCGTTCATTGATGAACCACTTGGAGTTCTACATAGAATAACGAATGTCCAAATATTGAACAATGAGTGCATCTAGGGGGCTTGCAGAATGTACCATAAACATGAGAATAGCGACAAATGTGCATTCCTAATACGAATTTAAATCAGTGTATATGACTTATTCAAGCATAGAATTCTAGCACAACATATCATTCTATAGCATTTACAAAAATAGAATCTAGAGGAAAAAGAGGGCATAGGGTGACCCTGGCTATGGTTTCAAATAGACTCGTCTTTCTCCAAAGGCCAGTGTCAAAGGCAAGGATGAAATGACGATTATCCGTAAAAACAGAGAAAATGACTACGTAATTTCGCTTCTGCACAGAGTGTAAACAAAAAGGCAACATGCATTATCTGTGGCTCGCCAGTTCCCTTCAAAGGAATGCTGTTATCTCTGTACCGTGTTTTCTCAAATTCGTCCATTCGTCAATGCAGGTGGCATGAAATATTTTCTGTAGATATCCTCATAATTGTTTTAAATGTATTACATCTAATATCAAAAGATTGCCAGCCTTCTTCGGACTGGGGTAAACATAGTGCCTGACGCATTTCGACTGAGTTCTGATAAACCAACAAGCTTTAGAAATTCAAATAGACTAGGATTTGTTTTTTTAAAAAGATATTTGCAAGCTTGACTATGAAGGGGTCACATTTGTAGCTGTAATAGGTGCTTATTTCTGCCCTGAGGTGAGGTGGAACTGACGATGCCCATGGTGTACCTCAGGTGCGGCTCCTTCAGAATGGCAAAGGAGCTTACCCCCCACCTTCCTCCATCACACAGCAAAGCCAGGTGCTGAAAGTTAAAACAATATTTCTTTGTTGTTTTATCTTTCAGCTACTGGCTCAGCCAGAAGCGTGTGAAGGGAAGGGAAGGGAGGGGCGGGGCTGGGCCACGGAAGAGGGGAGGGGAGTTGAGTGAGTGCACCTAAGTGGCTGGCCAAACACAGATGTTCCCTTAGGTTTCTCCAACCTAGCTGTGTTAAACAACCGGTCTGGATAAACTCCACAGACCCCATGAGCCACAGTCCAAGCCACTCGGAGCAATCCTGATGCTGCTTTCATGCTATGTCTAGCAGGAAAGCAGTGCCAGGATTGCTGGGGAGCCTGTGCTGGTGTCTCAGGAAATGCTGACACCAGAAGAAGAGGAGCTAAGCGGCAAGAGGCGGCGGAGCGGGAAGAGAGAGGTAAGTTTTGAGAAAAAATATATATATTATCCCCCCTCCCAACACACACACACACACACACACACACCAGCCCCTCCGATTTGAGGCCGCCACCGCTGGTGTACCTGTGATGTATTTTAGTGAACTTTAAGGAATACCTTTTTACTATACAAGAACCAAAATGATTGGCAGTTTTAGAGCCATTCTATTTGGAAGAGTGATACATGGTCCAAGGTGGAGCAATCGGGCAAGGCCTGAGAACGAAGGGGTGCTGCACAGGCCCAGTGGATGGGGAGCAGCACAAAGTACTGTGACGCAGCACAAGGGAAGAGCTGTCACCTGCCCATTCGTCCTGTTGCCATTTGTGGAACAGGGTGCAGGGGCTGATGCCAACTGACCTTTTCCTCATTGACCTGTATAATGCTGTGGGTCATGGAAGAGCAGGTCATCTGCCACTCAACCTTGGCCCTTGTTTCTTAACTGGATATAGGGCTCATTTGTCCTTCTCTCCTGTCGTCTTTCATTACGTTCACTCACTTTAAAAAACTGTGATTGTAATTTCACCATATTTTTTAGTTGGTAGTAGATCATAATTAATTTGAACATAATTGTAAGGTTAATGCTATTTTTGAATTTTGATATATTAGTCAAGTGTTATATCTACTCTTATTTAAAAAAAAAAAAATGAAGCCTATAGAAAACTAGATATTGTCAGAAAGTAGGCATATTTGAAATGCATGGTTACAAATAAAGTTTTAGCTCAGTTCATGTTTGTAAGATGGGTCAAGAGGCAGAAACATGTGTTTCTATTATACAAATCATTAGTTTCACATCAGTTTCTACACTTTTAACTGTGCCTACTCAGCAATACTGCTTTGACTAATTTCCCATTTTTTCAGTGAAAGAACTTTGTGTTACAACACCAAGCAAGAAAAGTGATGGCTTTTCTCTTTGAATGTGAACATGGAGACTACTGGGGCAGATGAAGTGGAAAAATTGAAAACAAAATTCATATCTGCATGGCACAACATGAAATATAGTAAGTATCATTCAGCCCTCCTGTACACCATTGTTTATCTTTACTGTACAGCTTTTTGACCTGGACACCGACCTTAGGCTCCTCAGTTTTTGACCTAGACCTCGTTCTCAGTGAAATTATAATCTCTAGGTAAAAACAGTGACAAGGATACTTGACCACAATGTTGTCAACGAACTGTTCCCTTAAAAGTGAATTGGCATCGTGTGGTCACACATATGAGTAACTTGAAGGCCTACCGTTCCTGTGCATAATTAAAATTGCACCTCGGGATCCTGCAAACGCGTCAAGATTATAAACATTAGATAGTATTCCAAAGATAAAGGAATTTTGTGCTAAAAGTTCAAGCAATATTTTCTTAGGGTAAGGTCATAATTTCTTGGAGCTTTCACTTGTAATGCTCTAGAATGCTAAGTAATGAAGACCTCAGCAAAGATATATACGGAAGCACTTATTGAGCATGAGAGATTGTGCCTTACTTTACATTTACACTGCAAGACAAATGAATAATGGTGACTTGACATAGTATGGGTGAACTTGCATGAACATTGCATCAGATAACAAAACCTCACTGACCCTATTATGCATCTCTGGCTGCCTGCTAAGATCCAGCTCAGTGAGGCTGTTGCCCTAAACGGACTGAACCATTATAGAGACATAACAGCAGATAGGTCACAGTGCCTGTACCTAGCTTTTGGAATACTTTCAATCCACAAGTGAGGCGTCACATATTTTTTTGCTCTCATTTACTAGAGGTTCAAAGACTTCACTTTGCAAGGAGATGTTCATCACCCAACGAGAATGTTCCTGGACTATCCCACACTATTTAAAAAAAAAAAAAAAAAAAAAGGGCAAACCCCAGCAACACCACCACCTACGGTGCAAGCTGATGGACCCAGTCACCTCTCTGCATTCTCTTTCAGTCATACTGGAGGAACACATGGGTTCTAGTCTTTAGGAGTCATGAGCTTGCTGAGGTGTCTGTTGTTAAAAATAGGGCTCTGGAAAGTAAGCAAACATAATTATACTGCCTCTATACTTAAATACTTGGTAATAATTGTTATATACTTGATTACCTGGCAATAATTGATTGGAGAGTTATGGAATAAATGTAAAACTGTTTTTCTGGTAAGATCAGAGAAATATTAATTCCTAGAAAATGTACTCTTGTATAAAGGGAATGTGAGATTTAAAGTAAATCCAGCTAAAAAACACAAAATATATGGTCTGAAACAACAAAACAGAAACACTGTATCTTCCTAGATGAATGACTTTGAATAGCTGTGGCAAGGTGGCAGTATTATGTGGTATGATCTGGATGTCTTGCCATGTAATACTAGCATGTTATCCAGAAGTGGACCTCTGGTTCACACCAGCAAACCTTAGCTCAGTCCTGGTAGAGTGCCAAAGGGCAGTCTGGCTGCTTAGAGGAGCATGTGTAAAGCATTTCACAACACCCACATGGATGATAAGTAAATGAGATAATTCGAAAGAAATCCAACACCAATTTAGAAAACTAAAGCAGATTTTTATCTTAATTTAGACACCAAAATGAACTTTGTTTCTTACAAACATCTGGAGTTGTGAAGTTTAGAAGCGCTGAAAAATAAATGCACTTTTGAATATCTCACAGTTCCGTTGATGCCAATGGCGGAAAAAGCACAGCGTGCAATTGGACGCTTGTGGGGTGAGTTCCCTGGAACCCAACTGGAGTTATGGTTTGGTGGGTCCCTAGGCCAAGACTTAACAGTCAGTACTCTGTTACCTTGCCCAGGGAGTCCAGGTGCAGCAGTGCTCTGGCTGTTCTGGGTGCTGACAGGATCTGTGGGCACTGTTAAAATTGCAGCACTTGACAAACACACACTTGGGGGGTCGAACTACTCTATCCTCAGAGAGTAGAGGCCTTTAGAGTCCCTGACCTCGATTCCACAGCAGGATCTTCACTACCATGTTGGAAGTCCGGGTGCAGTGGTAGCCTTTCAGCAGTCAATCACAGGCTGGTCGTGCCAAAGATGCTTTGTCACCTCTATCGAAGTTGCCTCCTTCCAGATACAGGATCTCAGGAGTGGGGCCTTGCCGACATCCGTCACATGCTGGGAACTGGTCTGGAGTTTGTCCGAGACGGTGTTGGTTACCTAGCTGGTGACCGACAAGCCTTGGAAAAAGTAGCCTGTATTTACTTCATGGGCATCCGAAATGGAGTAGTGGGTCGAAACTTAGCAAGATTTTCATTGCCCCTCCCGGGGTGTAGGGATCGACTTTCTTTGGGCTCGCTCACAAGGGGCCCAACAGATTGCACATCTTGGGACTTCAGCACGACGATTCTTCTGCAGGTTGCAGGTGACTGGTACCAACAGTCATGGGAGTCTGCTTTACTTTCTGGCTTTCACTGAAGTCCTTTTGATGGGAGCAACAAGTTTTCACCACGGCCACATGTCGATCACACAGTTACAGTATATGGTTTCCTCAGGGCACTTAAGTGTTCTCCCTTTGTGCTGCGGAGTCCAAAGTCCTGTTGTCAGTGATGGTGTCTTCTCTTTGCCTCTCAGATTTAAAGTCAGAACTGAGGTGCTGGTGCCAGGGGAGCCCCTGAAGTCCTGGTTTAGGGGGCGTTAAGGGTGTGTGGGACAGTGGCCGATGGGCTACTAGTCCCTGCGCCTACTCCGCCCTTGAAGTGATAACTTTCTGTGGGAGTACATCACTTTTCAACCCAAAACCCACTATTCCTGAGGTTTGCCGACATGATAGTACCTTCCTTCGGCTGTACAGGCCTCCTAGTCGACCCTAAAGGTGTGTCTAGCCTTTTGGAGGCATATGCCTCCTGAATAACTAATTTTCCCACCTGCCAGCCTAGACAGGGCAGGAAAGGCTTTGTTTTCGAGTGGGGGACAAAAGATTACATATCAAGGATGGTTAAAGCCTTTAAGACTCACCGCCTTGATCACTGTAAACACTAGCCATCCTGGGAGGGCAGAGGTGTGACTTCCATCCTGCCTAGGTACTTTGTTTCCATCCTGGGGGAAGTATTAACTTGACCAGCAGGAGAGAAGACTCTTATCTTGGTGGCAAATGGCTCAGGAGAGCCCACCAAGGGAGGGGAAAGCTGGTATCTTAGGAGCATCCTCTAAGGACATCACCAAGGTACATGCTTGTTAATCCTGGGCACGAGAATCGTGCTCAGGGTTAGAAAGCACAGTGTTTGACACCAAACATGGAGAAAATCGTTGGGACCATCATGGAGCTGGATATCTTGCGTCTGCCCAGTTGTCAGCCCATGTTATCCTATGGACCGCTGGTCACTTGTGGTAGCATTGGGTTGTGAATGCTGCCACAGGGGCATATATGCTGGGGCATATATGGCCACACTCATAGCACAGTGAACCCTGCCTTCTGGCCTATAGGACGCCTGTCTTAGGGGTGGCTGACCTGTACTGTGTCATTGAATGGACTCTGCCTGCAATTGGTGTCTAATTAGAGCAGATAAGCTGCTTGTGCAGTCTGACCCAGCAGCTCGGCAGGCTTTGCCTCTACATGAGTCACACAGGATGGCACCATCCGTGTTTCAGCCCTGGTGACCCCTTTACCATCCCTGCCCTTCGTACCACTAGAACCATTTACTGCGGCCTTACAGGAGTGCTAAAGTCCTTGCCAGTTGGGTTTACCAAACCACAGTACCTTCTTAGGGGAAAGAGCACTGACACTGGTGTCTGGTTAGAAAGTCCCAGTGCACTTTCAGAGTCAAATCCCAGCATCTAGCAGTTCAGATGGAGGTAAAAAGTGTGGGGGGAGGCATCTGCAAAGAAGCCCAGTTTGCTACAATAGCTATATTATAATATGAGGAAACATACCGTTTTTTGAGGTTTTAAGATATTGCCAACATTGAATCAGTGGGTTTCAATGAAGCAAGAAAAGGTAACTATGTTTCTTGACATGATCTGTGCAAGTCACAAGTTTGAATCCAGGTGCCAGCTCAGGCCTCCATCCTTGTGATGTAAATTGTGTATCATTAAATTAGGTAATATATACACCTATTGTTTACAGTCCTTTCTCGTGTAACACTATTTCAGGGCTTGTTTAAAAGAAGTACCTATTAGGATTAAGTAGCCCAAACAAACTGTGAGGTTAAATATTCTTATAACATAGATGCCATAGTGATAGAAGACAGCTTGCAATTGTAATGTGCCATAATTTCAGAAGATGCATAGGTAGTCTGTTATTAAGACTCAAAATGAATTTATTCTGTGAGAAGAAAAGAGATTATGTATTATATCATGAACTGATCTCTGTCTGATGTGTGCCTGACTCATTGTAATTAAATATTCTTGTGAATAATAATTTAATCCCACAAGCACAAACAGTATTTATGGTGTTGGAAGTGAACCATAGATCAGTGAGTAGTTCTAATATGGTGGTTTCATTGAAGTGACAATTCTGTTCATTTATAGATTTTTAAGCAGTGTTGTATATCTATGCTTAGATATACATTTGAAAGGCTGAGCATGGAGGAACCGGTCTTTGGCACGCATTGCAAGCATGGCCTAAATACCGAATTGAGCCGGAGTAGAACTTTCCACCTAAATAGGTATTATCAGTCTTGTGGTATTCCCACATCTGGTAATATCTCATTGTGTTGCGTGGAAAAATCTTCCAGGTCAAATCTGGAGAAGTTAGTCCCCTCCAAAAAGTTCCAGAATGATCGGTTCATTTGTAAAAACTGACACAGTAGCACAAATGTTCTCATGTTTTTTCCATTTCCCACATGTGTCTGTTTTTTTTTTTCAAATCCTCCCGTAATTCTGCAGCCAGAAATTACTGGTGCCACTGGTATCTGTACCGCCATGTGCAATATTAATGTCCCACTAATACTGTGGAGATTATCATATTCCTACCTATTGAGACTTCGTTGAAAGTATATTTATACAAAGACAACATTAAAGCATAGTGGCCTGCAATAGGACTATGGCTTAGACCGCACTCTGTTTAAACTATTCTTTGAATCTCATCTTAATGTCCCACTGACCCTAAAGAAAATCAGAGCTGAAACCAGGCATCCTCCAAAGGTAAGGGCAGTAAAGAGTAATGCCAGAAGAGTGACTCCCTTTATGGTTTTTGGGGGTGGGAAACATGTAAAGTCTTGGAAAAACAACTTGATGAGCTGGGATGTTTATACTAGATAGTATTCTAATTGAGTATTAAAATTATATGTTTTAGTATTTAGAAGGAAAAACTCAAGGTCCTCTAATAAATTACCCCTGGAAGATTAGAAGAATATAAAAAGGAGTGTGGTGGGGCCATTCGGGGTTTCTTCCAGAGGTTACATTCAGTGCTTTTCCCTTGGATGAAGCATTACAATGAACACAGTTTAGTGGACTCAGTTAAAGTATCTATGGAGTTCTCGTGTTGATGTTCAAGTGTCTGTTACTCAATCAAGAAGCAGCTAGGATATTTGATCTCTGGAATATTTCTCACCACAATCAGTCTGAACATATACTGTGAATTCAACAGAAGAGACCGTGCCAGATGATGGAAAGCGAGATACTTAAATACGCAGCCAAACCATTCAATTTATCATATGGTATATGGTGGAAATTACCATCTTTTGCTTGGTGTACCCCCCAGAGCTTTGCCTGACTATTTTTGCTGGCTGTGGTACTCTGTGCACTTTACCCCTGATAACCAGCAGTGAAGTGCATGTGCTTCCTCCTTGCAATGTAATAAAATTGGCATACCCCATAATTGGCATATTTCACTAATTTAGAAGTTCCTATTATATGGTGTGCAAATTGTACTCTGGGCATGTAAGTTATGTCACCAGTGGGCTGCATCACTTATAGTGCCACCCACCGCAGTGACATTGCAAATATGACTGCAGGCCTACCAGGTGTAGCACTTCTGCAGGTTTAAACTGCAAATTCGACCTGTCAATATAAACCCCTTTTGGCAGAACTAAACATTATTTTTAAATATGAATTCACCCCTGAGTAGGTCTTAGTGCCTATAAGGCAGGGTGCATGGTATTTAAAATGTGAAAGTGTAACATAAAGCATCCTTAGAGTAAAACAAAAAGCCCTGAAAGCTATTTTCACTGTAGCATGTTTGGTTATTCTATAGGAAAGCATTGTGATTTAATATTGAGATTAAATATTGTTATCTATGCCTAGCAAATAGCTACAAAGTTCATTTTTGGAATTTTAAAATATTTATTACAAGCCCTGCAGCTAGCCTCTGCTGAAGTGAATTTTGAACCCTCAAGTGAGGCCCTAAGATGCTGCACCATTGGGTGGTGTTAAAGTGTACTTCTCCTAACAAATCCTGAAACCTGTGATTTAGAAACGTTTTGCTAACGTTTTGCCTTGAGAACCGGCGAGGGACCAGGACCAACTTGCCAAACCAATTTAATAAAGGTAGATTGCTGCTGGGACAAAGATCCCTGCCGCTCACGCCACGTTGCATCTGCATCAGAAAATCCGATTCAGCAGGACCTTTTGGAGACTATATCTGACCTTGTGGAGCCCTCCTCGTCTTTAACTTGCAACCTTGCCCTGATGGAAGAAGCTGAGCTCCAAAAAAGTAATTAAGTCTGAAGGTAGGAATGTTCACTGGGTGAATGACTGAAAAGTATCCTACGAGGGACCTTGCGTCAGGCGAAATTTAAATTTTTCTCGCTTGGATGTTTCCTGCCACAATTCAATGGCTTCAACGATATCTAGTCTAGCGGTTTTAATGTTGTAGAGCCATCTTTAGCCACAACTTACTGCCTTGCCTCCCTGAGGTTTTTTGTCTCCCATTTCAGAGACTAGGAGCCTGATTTAGACCTCAGCAGATAAGTTACTCCACCACAACTGTGATAGTCCGCCAGAATCTAAATCCCATTTTATTCTATGGGATTTAGATTTCAGCAGACGGAATATCCATCACCATTGTTCTAAATGAGGCCCTAAGTCTGAAGGTAAAATTCTTACTGGTTTCTGTATCAAACCTGTGCTCCATTGTGGTCAGCCGTAATTTGCACCTAGGTAATGGCCAAGCACAATCAGATGACCGCTTTTGGCATGTAATGCTTTTTGCCATTTTTTTACCTTAAACTTTAAAAATCCATATATCTTGTTCACCTTATTGGATTTTTGTTGTTTTGTGTCATTTTATTTCTTACAATTTGCTCTATTTTCTAAACTGCTTTGGATTTTTTTCTTGTTGTATGTTGACTTTTTATTACTATTTGGGTGCTACATAAATACTTTACACATTGCTTCTAAGTGAAACCTGTCTGCTCTGTGCCATAGCTACCAGGGGGTTGAGCGAAGGCTAATTTAGTGCCTTTGAGGGTTTACCTTGAGAAGGTTTGTGGTTATTTGAGGTGGCTACTCACCTCCCTCCCCCAATACTCCACTTTCTTACACTGTGCTTCTATCAGTTAGTTTCCAAATGAACATGTTCGTTGTCAAGTAGTTCCAGCAAATTCCTTTAATTTATATTTAATCAGATGATAGAAACAGCCAATAGCTTTTCAGGCACACTAATGTCACTTGAATTGTTAGGCCACACCTTAGATGTTTTCCCTTCTAGTTATGTACACAGAAGTCTGAACGTAATGTTCATTCAAATCTTATGATCATGTTTTCTAACAAGTGCTCCCATTCTTACTTCCAATAGCATCACATATAGAATGACCAAACCTTTGTTCAGATACATAGATATGATGCAGTTAAGTAGAATGTTTTATGTAAGTGATTATCTGGGATTGATATCATTGTTAGCTACATCATAAGATTGTTTGTTCTAGTTGCCTCAGTGAATATGTTCTATCTCGCATTGTGAGCGTTCTAAGGCCAGTATTGATGAATTAAGTTTGTTTTGAGTTTTTTGTCTTCATTGCATTTGTACTTGTTAGGGGGTGTGGGGGAAAAGTTCTGGTGATACATAAGGTCCTTACGTGCTGAATTGTTTTTAAACTTACTTTTGAAGCAGCTTGGCAAAAGAGTGCCTCCTTTAGTGAATGGTGAGGGAGTACATTAAGGAGATTGAACATTGGTGCTAATGCTTAGTTTACATCTTGTTAATTGTTGCACATGTTGAGCGTAGGCCATATAGTCCAACTGTAGGATTTGAGAGGGAGTCAGTCTGCAGATCCATTGAGTAAAGACTTCTGAGTCAGCTTGGTAACAAAGAGCGGAGAGCAAAATCATCTCCACAACTGAATTTGTGAAGTACATTTGAACTTGTAAATATTCTGTTTACAACCATCCAAATGTTATGACTTTAAATGTTCAGTGCTTCAAATCGTAATTCGTTATTAGTAAGGCCTTCTTACCATTAAGATAACTTTAACTGTGACTCAGTGGCTAGGGGCTTATGTTCAACTGCTTACATTCAAATAGTCCAGCACTTCTTTTCCCATTCAATGGAGATGTCGATTATGATTAACTCAAGGAGTAATTTACTAGTTTCGCTCTATGAAGATAGAAAGCTGGATCAGTGATCAGAATTGGGGTGTGTCTTGATTAGATTAAGGCAATGTATTATATCTGTGTGTTTAGTGAAGGACATGCACGACATGCACACTATTTATTTGCAATGGTGGGCTTTGCAAAAGGTAAGTGTAGACGGGTCTCGTAGACCACGTCCTCCATACTTCGAAATCGCCATCATTCGGCCGGTTTCCTGGATACGACGTCACGTCTCCATAGTAATAAGGAGATGCTACACCGTAGCAGCAGCGTCAACTTCCTGGATAGAGCTGCTGAAAAGACGACGGACAACACGGGAAAGGAGAGCGAGAAGATGCCGACCCGAGGAGTACGCGGAGAAAGGACTGCCAGCCCGGAGACACCAGAGCCCGCAAACGGAGCAGAGCCACAGACGGGGAAAGCTGCCACTGAAGAAGTGCCGAGGACGCGAGATTCCCGCCACGACCCCGGAGGGTCGTGGCTTACTAAGGCACGGTCCCTCCTAGGGACGGGAAGGGGCACGGGGCACCGCGAGCACCAAGGAAGGGAACGAGGGAAAGGGGGGGCGGTGACTGGGAACAGGGGGTCACTGAGGCACTGGAAAGGGGAAATTGCACGGACACCAAAACCCCGAGTTGTCACTGTGATACCCCCTCACCGACCCTTTTTTTTTTGTTTTTGCCTGGTCCCTTTTTCCCCCACTTAAAAGCTCAGAAAAAGCACCCAGCCCCACGAAGGACTTACCCGTATTTTTGTTTTCCTTTCCTCCATGTTCCCGGATTCCGTGTGAGAGGTCCGCGCAGTTCCCCTGCCAAGACAGACCAGACAGAGAACCTAAAGAAGAAAGTACCCTGAATACTAAGAGGAACCAACTATAACAAGAAGGAAATATTAAGTTTAAATAACGAACTAAATACATTCCCTGTGAAGTGTGAACAGAGAATAAAAGTAACTTACTGAAAACCCCAATATCCCACCTCTCCGTTTCTATTTCCATACACGCTCGTCAGATACAGCCTACCACAGTGGTGTCAGAAGTGGGATTTAAAATTCCCTGGTAGGCCACTGAGCTGTATACGACATGAGCGAATACCCAACTCTAGAAGACATGATTAAACAACTGGCAGAAGGTCAAAGACATCTGCAATTGGTGTGGGAAGCACATCAGAGAGAGGCCAAAGAGGACCGGGAGGCTTTACAATCAGCCTTAAAAAGTCAGGCCACAATTCTAGCCAATAACCAGTTAGTTCATGAAACCGCATTAAAAAAATTAACCGATACAATAGCGGCCAGTAAGGTGCACCCAAATGTACCTAGTTCAGTTCTACAAAAATACCAGGAAGGTGAGGATCCGGATTCCTTTTTCACCAATTTTGAGCGGGTAGCCTCCTCCGCTCAATGGCCAGAGGACCGGTGGGGTCAGTATGTGGCACCCCTACTTACTGGGTTCCTACAAACCGCATATCCATCAGCCAATCCTGATGGCACCACTCCATATCAAGATATAAAAAAATGTATACTTGCACGTGTAGGCCATGATACGGAATACTATCGGTTAAAATTCAGGAAAATAAAGTGGACTACGAATGAAGACCCTTGCTCCTTTTATTTTTGCGTGAAAGACCTGGCTTTGAAATGGCTGGGACCCATAGGGACAACGAGGGAGGATGTCATCAAGACTATCATTTTGGAACAATACTTAGACTCCTTACCCCCAAGTACTAAGAACTGGATTAGGCAACACCCAAAGGTGGACACTGAGGTCGCTATCGACCTGGCTTGTGCTTACCATCGCTCCACAGAAATCAAACTCTTACCGCCACGTCCCTTCCAGAAAAATCCCGCACCTTCCCCAAAGCCAGTTCCTAGATATCTTCCGGAAGAATCACGGTTCCCTAAACCAGGGGAATATTCCCCAATGCAATCCCCACAGTGTTTCCACTGTGGAGACTGGGGACATATTGCCAGGGTATGTCCCAAGAAGACAGAAGGACCGGAACCTATGGAAATAGGAGTCACCCGCCGTAGGGTACTATGTACCGGAAACGGGAACGAGAAGTTTAAACACATGGTTAAAATAAATGGTCAGGCCATCTCTGTGTTAGTCGACTCTGGGTGTAGCCAATCGGTAATCCGTAAAGACCTAATCAATCTTAATACCCTGGCCCCTGAGAAGTGGGTCTCTATCTGTTGTATACACAGAGACAAAGGAAGTTATCCCCTTACACTGGTCAAAGTCGAGTGGGGATCATTTCAAGATCTAGTTCCCATAGGGGTTATGGACCGATTATTCGAGGACTGCATTATAGGAACCGACTATATAAGATTCTACAACCTCTTAGATGAGACCCGCCATCAACCCACAATTCCAGACTGGTGGTCAGAAGCCCCTTTCTCCAAAACTACCATTGAGGGCCCTCCCCACCGGAAGAAACTCACGCGAGCAGAAAAGAGACGTGAGAAAACACGATATCAAGAAGTCCGGGAAAGTAAGGGAGACCTTAAGACAGTGGCGGAAATTAGCAGCGCACCAATGTCCTTTCGGGACAGCCAAAGAGAAGATCCTACTCTTTCACACGCTTGGAGCTCGGCCAAATCAGATATCACCAATGAGGTGGGTCCTTATTTTCTTGTTGAGAAAAACCTCCTTTACCGAATAACCAAGACTGCTACGGGAGAAACTAAACAACAATTAGTAGTCCCCACACCTTATCGAGCACAAGTACTATTTTTAGCCCATAACCAACCAGGGGGAGGTCATTATGGCAGAGAAAAAACAGAAGAGTATCTCATGCGTAAATTTTATTGGCCCGGGGTCTATGCACAGATAAGGCAGTATTGCTCTCAATGTCCTAGATGCCAGTTAACTGAACCAGGACTGCCCAGGAAAGCCCCGCTACACCCATTACCCATCATTGATATCCCTTTTAGCTGAGTAGGCATGGACCTAGTTGGCCCATTGCTCCCCTCCTCTAAAGGGCACACTTACATCTTAGTTATAGTTGACTACGCGACTAGATACCCGAAGCCCTTCCCTTATCCAGTATGACAACAAAAACAGTAGCACAGGCCATGATAACAGTTTTTTCCCGAACAGGTTTTCCCAAAGAAATTCTGACAGATCAGGGTACACCCTTTATGTCAAAACTCATGAAACAAATATGTCAGTTATTGGGAATTACTCAATTAAAGACTTCAGTCTACCACCCCCAGACAGACTGGTTGGTAGAACGATATAATCGCACTATCAAGACCTTGTTGAAAAAAACTGTAGACGATTCGGGTCGAGACTGGGACCAGAAACTTCCCTTGGTCCTGTATGCTATACAAACGCACGAGCAGTCTTCTATGGGTCACAGCCCGTTTGAATTAGTATTTGGGAGACAACCCCGTTGCCTCCTGGATATGGCAGCGGAAACATGGGAAGAGGAACAAGATGAAGGAAAACCCCTGCTTGACTATGTCCATCAATTTAAAAAATCAATTACAGAGTCTATGGGAAGACGTCCATAGACATTTGGAGACCGCTCAATCCCAGCAAAAAACCTACTATGACAAAGGGAGCAAATTACGCTCTCTCCTCCCAGATGATCAGGTCCTCATCATGAGGCCCACGTCTGACCATAAATTAATCGCTAAGTAGCAAGGACCCTATAGGGTCATAAGAGCAGTCTCGCCTGTTACCTACCTCATAGAGGTAAATACCTGTCCAAGGAAAACCCAGATATACCATATTAATTTACTAAAACAATGGAGATCTACTGAAGAAACCGAGGGACAAACAGCCATTGGATGTTTTGTCTCACCAGGAAAAGAACTAGAGATAGACCTATCGCTAAAAGACAGAAATCTAAACGAGACACCCGGTATCAATAAGGTCCTAACCAAAACTGAGAAAAATCAATTATATTCACTTGTAGAACAACATCCCCACTTCTTTTCAGAGATACCGGGAAAAACTTCTCTGGTCTGCCATAATATTAAAACTCCCGTAGGACAGATAGTACGTCTTCGCCCTTACCGCATACCTGAAGCACGGAAACCCATAATTGAAGACGAAATCAAAAAAATGTTAAAATTAGGTGTCATTGAACCCTCTAATAGTCCCTGGAACTCTCCTGTAGTGTTGGTTCCAAAACCCGACGGGTCAATCAGATTTTGTATTGATTTTCGCAAATTAAACGATATTTCTCTATTCGATACATACCCTATGCCCAGAGTTGACGACATATTAGAGAAGTTAGGGAAGGCTCGATACTTATCCACCCTTGACTTAACAAAGGGGTATTGGCAGATTCCCCTTCACCCAGACGCTAAGGAAAAAACAGCTTTTTCAACCTCATCCGGTCTTTATCAAGTCACAGTTTTACCTTTTGGTCTTCATGGTGCTCCCTCGACATTCCAGCGCCTGATGGATCAAATCCTAAAACCTTTCCAGACCTTTACCGCAGCATACCTAGATGACATTGTTATTTATAGCGAAACCTGGCAGGAACACTTATTACATCTCCATGAGGTTTTTTCCGCATTAACAGAGGCCGGATTAACGGCCAACCCCAAGAAGTGCATATTAGGAAATACCGAAATCTCATACCTAGGGTATGTAATCGGGAATGGCATCCTTCAACCGCAGAAAAACAAAGTAGAGGCCATACTCCAAGCAGCTGTACCAAGAACAAAAAAAGATTTACGGTCCTTCCTAGGATTAGTAGGATATTACCGGCGATTTATCCCCAATTATTCGACTATTGCAGCTCCTCTGACCGACCTCTTGACTAAACAAAGCCCTACGAAGCTAGCACCATTCTCCAAAACTCAGAATCGTAGTTTTGAACAGTTAAAACAGTCTCTTACCACAGACCCGATATTGCAATGTCCCGACTTCTCAAAACCCTTCCACTTGTATACCAATGCCTCAGACGTCGGTCTCGGGGCTGTACTCACTCAACCCGATGAAGAAAAGTTCGACCACCCGGTGGTCTTTATCAGTAGAAAATTGTTTCCACGGGAGACCCACTATCCTGTTATTGAAAAAGAATGCCTCGCTATTAAATGGGCAATAGAATCCCTGCAATATTATCTCCTGGGCAGGTCCTTTGTTTTGTATACAGACCATGCCCCTCTTACATGGCTTGCCGCGCACAAAGACTCTAACTCTAAAATATTGAAATGGTTCCTAGAACTCCAACCATTTACATTCCAGGTACGCCACATCCCTGGCTCCCAACAGGGTCCCGCCGACTACCTCTCACGCTTTCCTCCCTCTTCCTCTCCGGTCCTCGAACAGTCCCGATCATGGGAAGGGGGATGTAGACGGGTCTCGGAGACCGCGTCCTCCATACTTCGAAATCGCCATCATTCGGCCGGTTTCCTGGATACGACGTCACGTCTCCATATTAACAAGGAGACGCTACACCGTAGCAGCAGCGTCAACTTCCTGGATAGAGCTGCTGAAAAGACGACGGACAACACGGGAAAGGAGAGCGAGAAGACGCCGACCCGAGGAGTACGCGGAGAAAGGACTGCCAGCCCGGAGACACCAGAGCCCACAAACGGAGCAGAGCCACAGGCGGGGAAAGCTGCCACTGAAGAAGCGCCGAGGACGCGAGATTCCCACCACGACCCCGGAGGGTCGTGGCTTACTAAGGTACGGTCCCTCCTAGGGACGAGAAGGGGCACGGGGCACCGCGAGCACTAAGGAAGGGAACGAGGGAAAGGGGGGGGGAGACTGGGAACAGGGGGTCACTGAGGCACTGGAAAGGGGAAATTGCACGGACACCAAAACCCCGAGTTGTCACTGTGATACCCCATCACCAACCCTTTTTTTTGTTTTTGCCTGCTCCCTTTTTCCCCCCCTTAAAAGCTCAGAAAAAGCACCCAGCCCCACGAAGGACTTACCCGTATTTTTGTTTTCCTTTCCTCCATGTTCCCGGATTCCGTGTGAGAGGTCTGCGCAGTTCCCCCGCCAAGACAGACCGGACAGAGAACCTAAAGAAGAAAGTACCCTGAATACTAAGAGGAACCAACTATAACAAGAAGGAAATATTAAGTTTAAATAACGAACTAAATACATTCCCTGTGAAGTGTGAACAGAGAATAAAAGTAACTTTACTGAAAACCCCAATATCCCACCTCTCCGTTTCTATTTCCATACACGCTCGTCAGATACAGCCTACCACAGTAAGCTACTTGTTTATGGCATCTAGAACTCATAACTTCAGCCCTCTGAACGGCATGTTGAACCTGAATATGACATGCAAAATACTAATTTCTCTGTCCTGGCGTATTGCAAAGCTCGTCTTAGATGATATTTGGTGATACTAGAACACTGAAAAGAGGAATCTTATCCTGAAATGAAGCTCCTGTAAGGGCAATTGAAGGTTGGCTTGCAATTGACACACATTATTATGTCTTGCGCAAGGGTTCCTTGTCCCAAAAACAAGTATAGGGCATAGAAAACGAATGGAGTATCCCTCAAGGATGCACTGCCTGAGTTGCTGTCAACAAGAGAAGCAGAGAATACTTCTCACAGAATTTCATAAGTGATGCCTAGTAAGAAATGATTTGGAATACCTATAAGTCTGTACTGGGAGGCAAAATTGTGAAGTTCTCTAGTTCTTGTAGAAAGGCATAAAATCAAGAAAACTGGAGCTTGAGGCCCAGTTTACAGATGTTTAAATCAAAAGTCCTGTCAGCCTTGTCCCTTAAAACGTAAAAGTAGTTGTAAGTTGGGGATCTCACTCAATTCCAAAACAAAACATAAATGACTGCAATTCAAGCAAATTTGGAAAGCAAGCAAGAACGAGGATGGAAGTAAGAGGTTTCCACAATGGCAGCCATTGTTCCTAAGCATGAATGTGCCAATGATTCTCAGAAGAGTCTGATGTCAGAGATAAGCAGGTAGTGCCCTCTTAATGTATTATTATAACCCCTAGGGCCTGAAGCCTCCCCTCCTAACTTAACTTGTGACTTCATTGTGAGGAGACTATTGAGCCACTGTTGGCCACTGCATGCATAGCCATCCCAGTCGATCAGGTTCCTCCTGGTAGGCTAGACTACATGAGTAGCAGGAGAATACCCAATGGTGATTAGCGAGGCAACTGGCACTGCAAGTGGAGATCTCTGCTTTGTATATCCAGGGGTTTTGGGGAAGAGGTGACCTCTATGTTTGATCAGCCTGGCTGAAGAGGGAAAAAATCAAGCTGTCAAATCCATAAAGAGTGCTAGGCATTAGTGTGTTCTCAATAGGTTTTTAGAAAATGTTGTGTGGTGACCTGCAGAAGCTTGCTCTGTTACATTCCGCCTTACCTACTCAAAAGATTACCAGATCCTGAAGAATGTAATATTGAGGGTAATTGTCAAACCATGTAAAGACTATTCACAAAATGTTTACTGTTCATGTGAGGAGAACTCTTCCAGTTCTGCTGAACAAGCACTAAGCAGGGCTTTTTGCCCTTCGCATCGTAACCTATGCAGTAGTTTTTGACAGTTGCAGTTTCTCTCAATCTCTCACACCCCTCAATAAATAGTTCAGTTTACAGTTGTCAGCTAAATAAAAACCAAAAGACATTTAGTTTCTCACTGGAAGAGGGCAGTAAGAATAATACTCCATGGGTAAGCATTCTTTTTCAATGTTACCCCCTAAATATATATCCACTTAACTTGAACCATTGATACGTAATATGTAGTAAGGCAGTGTGCTACCTACTGTGTATATATAGCAGTGGATGTAACCAAGTACATTGTGTAATTTGTAAAAACTGGTAGTTTATATTCATTCGAAGCCTAGCTCTCGCATTAGAACAGGTCATGTGCCCCTGTTCAAATGACAGATGCACACAGATTGTAAATGCTCTCCCAACCTGGCTCTCAATTTGCTGTTGTATTTTATATATTGCACAAATAGTAAATGTCTCCCTTTTTTGTGTTACTTTGTGCACAGTGGTCAAATCATGACCCTTAAACTCTAAAGCTAACATAACCAAGTATACTTAAAATAGTTATCGACACTTATACTAGACTGCTGTAACATCTTTACAGGCGATATGTCCTTACTCTTAAAAACACAATGTATGCTTTTCATATGAGGGGTACCTATTATGGCTATAACATTTAACTAAGGGAATCTTTCTCTACATTCTTAGACAGTGATTCCAACCAAACATCAAATCTTCTGTATTGTACCAAACATGTAAGACTTACTTTATGCTTCCCAGCTCAGTCTTTACTACTACCTGCTTGATTTCTGTTTATACTTCTCGTAAGTGTGGTAATTTTTCCTGCTAGCTTGCTGGGCCACTAAGGGCCATATGTACGAAAGCTTTTTCCCATAGACACAGAATGGGTAAAATCCTTTGGTACATCTGGCCCTTAGTCTCCTCTCTCAGGATAACTCACCTGTCTCTCTTCTTTATCCAGAATTTCTCTCCCTCTCTCTCTGTCTCGAGCTCCATAAGCCCGGGCCAGGCCGGGAACACAAAGCAGCCCTAGCAACTTTGTTAGACCAGCCTCTGGGTGGTGGGATGGAGGAGGAGGAGTGGTGGGGCTTGGGAGTGCAACAGTGAAAAAATGCTGCTTTTGTTACTGGGGACCGATAATGCAGCAATGCTGCAAAACCGGCCCCCAGTAATAAAACCAGCTCCCACTGCTGCAAACGGACCCCCACTCTTCCAGCCTCCCGGGGAAATGCCCGCTACTGCCAGTCCGGCCCTACACCCAGCCATGTTTCCAAATGCCTCATATCCTCTCTGGCTTGACTAATCCATATTTTCCTTCTCTTTGTTTATCACCCCTTTCTGTTTCTAGACCCCATGATTATGGTTTCTAGCTTTCATGAATTAAAAACACCAGAGAAATCCAGGTATTGTCAGTGTGTAAATTGTGAAAAAAAAGTGGTTTGTCTCAGGAGCCTGTTGCCTGCGCTACTGAAAGCTGGAGCTGCTGAATAACTAAGCTGCCTAGTCCTGATTCCATCTCATGTAGGAACTGTACATTGTTCTGTCAACCTAGAGAAGTATTGTGTCAGCCTTTCTCATAGGGAACTGGTACAGGCTCTATCTACACCCTTCAGACCTGGATGGGCTAGATCCTTTTTCTTGGAATTAGCTAATCAGAAAGAAATACCACAATAAATACTCAACCCATTGGTCCCGTACCTTTTGCATGACCTGTTGAAAACCACGTCACCACCATTAGTCGCTCAGCAAGCATTAATTCCCCCTTTCCTCCCCATTATGCCAAAATATTGTATAGACAATCGTCTTTGCACCCCAAACTTACTTTTCTCCATTTTAACTCCCTTTTTTCATGTTGATAAATAGAAGATAGTTTTATATAACCAATCAAATATCCCTTTTTCATTCCCATGCATATTTTAGTACGTTCTTGTGCTTCAGCTACTTTAGCTTTGCTTAGCTTACTTTAATAAGAGAACAATGTAACTTTAAAAAAAAATATTTGTCATAAATAGAGGACCCCAATCCTGGACTTTCATTTTATCATGAATAACCCAAATTCATATAACACAAAGCTATATACTTCCTTGACCTCCATGTATCCCATTAAAATAAACACAAATCTTTTCTTTCATTAAAGCACCCTAGCGTTCCACTCTTTCAAAATTCCAGATGCACCTGCATTCCTGCTTATAAGACAATGTGTAGGAGGTGGGCACTCTCCTGCCCCCTCATGTTTAGTTTCAGATCATATTGAAGTCAATGGAGGACCAGACCTTTAATAAATGAATCTGCCATCAATACATAAAATAAATTGAAAGATCGCCTTGGCTATCAAGAAAAAAGATGTTAAGATAACAGAATAATTACCTTTGACTTGGACTTTAAAGGTAAAACAATGATTGTTTCTATCTACAGTAGGACTTGCCTTATTAAGATGAGAAACTCTGCATCACCACCAAAACAAGCTTATGAGAGGCAGGTAAACTGTTTGTTTGACTTTGGGATTCTTTGGGATTGTATTCTTCCACTAAATTGGGAACCTCTGCCAGAAGTGAGGGTTCTAGAAAGGTCCAGTTTTGACTTTGTTGCTACTAATAGACACAAAGCGTACACAAGCCTACGTTGTAGGTAGCATTAAAGTTCAAGTGGAGAAATTCAGACATTGCCTCTCCACCCCTGTGAAGGAGGATGTTTTTTCTTAGTCTATGAAAAGTAGCACTTCTTCAAAGGAAGGGCAGAGGCTTGTCGGACTCTTGCACAAACCAAAATCCACTCACAATTCAGTGATGGAAGATTTTATTTTTCTCACTGCTTGATTATGGTAACACTGTCTACCTTGGACCTCCTGCTTCCTTGAAAGCATATCTGCAGAGTCTTTAAGACATGCCCTTGGCATTTGAGGTATGCAAATGCTACCATGGGTTCATTGTTTGTTGAGCAGTGCACTAGTTTCTTTTAAAAGTGCACATTCTGTCTACGGTCTTGTGAGTGGGAGACCAAGCCTTTTATGGGATTTGCATTGTTTTGTGACTGACCTCTTTGTATCCGGTACTCCAGCAAGGTCTCTTTGAAATCTGGTGGGTTATTCATCCTACTCGTTCCCTGTTTTATATGTGCCCACTGCAGGAGTAGGCTTTCTGAATTTTGGATCCTCACCTTTGGAACACACTCTCACTGGACTTTTGCTCAATTACTGATAGTCCATCTGTCGAGGAGCATCAGGATCTTCCTCTTCTGCTAGCCTTCTTTTCCTTCGTTTTCCTTTCCACTACTTCTGATACTTCTATCTCCAAGATGCCTTTGGATGGACATGTGCTATATTTGATTATTGGGTGTACAGGAATAACTACTTCACAGGTTACTTCTACAGCCAAAGTATTTTGTTCATTTTACTTTGTAATTGTGCACTGTGTATGACTACTTTGCTCTCCAAAGGTAATGCATATGGAATTGAATAAAACAGTGGACTGCGAACAAAAGGGTGACACTTGTCAGAACCCCTTTCAGAGGGCCACAGGGCTCCTGATGTCCCGGGTCCAGCCCACTCTGTATTCTGAGTAACTAGGCTAAGTACCCATTCTGCACTTGACTCTCAGGGTAGACGTGGCCTGAGCAGTCAGACTCCTTTGTTGCAGTTGGGGGGCGGGGGGGGGGGTAGGTGTGGATACAGATTAGCGAACAGAGGCTCACAACTCAAAATGCATGCAGCAGTAGCAAAAAAATGATTGTCAAGCCAAATACTTTTATAACAGAAGTATTTTATTTCTGCTTCTACCCATACAAAGGAAGAATGTGACATATAAGACACCCACAAACAACTGGTAGCATTCAGGGTATGTTCCACTAGTAGTCCTAGTCTTAAGAGTCTACTAAGATTCTGATTTAAAGTCAGTAGTATTCCAGTGCACACGCTTGATTTAGTGGCGAGTTCCTCTGGGGGCCATCAGGCCAGAAACAAGTGTTACCCCCTTCAGTAGAATTGAAGCGTTTGGAGAAAAAGAGTGTGCCCAGTCTGCGGGCACTGCAGCGGCTCCTCTCGAAGTCAGGTGAGTCGGCTGCACGTGGACTCAGTGGGTACACTCGATGGGCACAGGTTTGCTCCCTCATGTGTGCGTTCCTGCAGCGATCAGAGGATTCGTGCAACTTTTCCTGTGGGCTTAGTGTTCACACGCTCTTGATTGGGGGTGGGGCAGATGGCTATGACAATCCTTTTCTTGGTCCCACTTGGGTGACAGTGCTCCCACGCCATCCTTACTCATTCAGCGTTGAATCAGTCACAGTCCGTGTTGCTTCCAGTGACCTTCTGGTCACCACCATTCGTTATCCACAGCCCCTGGCCCCGTCAACACAGCAAATTTATCCACAGCATTCCCTCCTGGCATACGGGGCTACTGCACAATGCTCTACAAAGCTTTGGACTTTAACACAAGGCAGTCTTTCACCACAGTGGCCACTTCTGTCATACTAAGTTGCCACACTGCTACCACGCAAGGCTTGGGGCCAGATGTACCAAGGGGTTTTACCCATTTTGTGTCTATGGAAAAATGTTTTAGTACATATGGCCCTAAGTCCCTTAACGCCAGCAATATTTACGACATTGATCTTTATGGCAGCCCTGTCCTGTTATGTGGGGGTTGCTAACTATGTCCTGCACATAAGCAACTACCCTACAGGGGTGCAGAAGCTCTTTCCTCACACCTTTGCCTGGGAGTCCACTTGAAAAGCAGTCTGTCACAGCAGGGATGCACCCGAAATTGATATTCCCACAACACAGGCCTTGGGAGTGACTAGAGTTAATACCTGTAAGTCAGCCACAGTGATATGTGCATCAAAAGGTTAGACCAGGGATCCCACTCCTGCACTTTGATTCTCTTATCAGCCCCATCTTCTTCCTGAAATGTGCCCAGACCCCTCCCTTGTGACTTCTCACTGAATCAAAGAACACCCTTTGAAGTGTATAGGGGAGGACTGGTCCTCCCATCCACAGTGTGTGTCTCACCCAGCTTACAGGAAAGCAGCATTCCACAGTTCTGTTTGGGGTATCTCTCTACCTCCGCTCAGTGGAAAGCAGGGACCTCCATGTATTGTAACATCCACAGGCACACATACATCCAGTGCACAAATACAGCATACACGCACACTGCATAGTCCTGTATTCTCCATGCACCTAATCATTCAGAGGCACATGTACAGTCACCACTTGCATTCTGCATGTGTGCACTGCCCAGCACTGTATCCTTTATGTACTTTATGTACTGTACACACTCAAAGACACACATTCACCCAGCAAATTTACCTATCATGGATGCACTGCATATTTCATGGATTGTACCACTCACAGGTACACATGCACCCAGAACATGCACTTAGTACTGCATTTCCCCCTCTATGGCACCCTCCCCAGACACACATACATCCAGTGCAGATGCACCTTTTGTGTTGCACAGCACTTCATACCAAACTGATGTAAGCAGGGGTGAATATACACACAAGTGTAACTTTAAAAAATCAGTGAGCCTGTAGGCTTCACTCCAATTACAGGTTTAAAAGGACCTGTTCACTCCTACTGATCACTTCATAGTATGGTGCCACCACTTTGCTCTTGCTGCTTAGCTCCTGGTTAAGGCAGTAGCCTTCCACCACTATGAGGGCAGCCTTTGGGCACCCCTCTCGATCCCACAACTGCGCAATCTGTGAAGCTGGCCTATGTCATGGTGCACAAGCATGGTTCATGTTTGCCTATGACAGCAAAAATCAGCACTGGGGATCCCATACCCCATGCAGGGAACCTTTTCATCCCAACAGCAAAGTGTGATTAGGAAAGGGCCAGTATATGTGTTTAGGGGACGTGGGAAGAGTGGGAGGCTTTCGTAATTTTCTGAAGTTGTTCTCAAGGAAAAGTAGCAGTAGAATTTGAGATATAAACCAGCGGATCTGGCATTCTTCTATCAAATCATTTATGTTTTGCTTAACAGTGTATTTTGGGAAAGCATCTCGTTGGGTGATATGGATGTTGATTAGCTCAAGGACAAGTTGATCCTCCAATTTTGTGACATTTGGAACTTGCTCATAGTTTGGGCTGGGAGACAAAAAAAAAAGGCAAAAGTCCAGACATTTTTTCTTGGTCATCGTAATCTGAAAATTATTAATTGCTTTGGGTTAAAGGTGGCATCCAGGTTGCAAAGAATGTAGCAGCTATAAGGAAGTGGCCAGGAAGGCACTGGTCTGTCACAGAGAAACAGTGAATGGTCTACCTAGTCCAGCACTGTAAATTCTGTTTTATATTTATTTAGTCAGAACTGTTTGATGTTTGAGGCCCCGTATAACAGATTGATCGCGCCCACCACATCAGTAGCGCTGACCTGTCTTGCACACCACATCAGTAGCGCTGACCTGTCTTGCACACCACATCAGTAGCGCTGACCTGTCTTGCACACCACATCAGTAGTGCTCACTTCTCTTACACACCACATCAGTAGTGTTGACCTGTAGTTCACACCACATCAGTAGTGCTCACTTCTCTTACACACCACATCAGTAGTGCTGACCTGTCGTGCACACCACATCAGTAGTTTGCAGTTGTAGAAAGTGTACCCATTTAACTTGATGGGTGTGGTTTGCTGAGAATGACCTGAACTACCGGAGTGCTGCTCCTTATATTTCTCACATTGAATAAAGGTGACTCACCAGTTCGTGATTCTTCGCCGAGAAGGCAGTTGTACATTTTATTTTATTATTGGTCAATAAAATTATAACTTCTGTAACCAGAGGATTAAAAGCAAACCTAAGGACGTCAGCGTTGCTTGACTGTCATTTATTAAACTCATACATTCTGTTATTTATGAGTTTGTTCACAAATTGGCAAAAACCTAAGTGCTAAATGCAAATAAATACGTTCCTATTATAGTTTTAAAAACGAATTCAGATACCCACAGACATTCTTTTTTAGAAAGAGGAGAGAGGATGTCCGAACCACTGCTACTTGTAAAAATAAAGTAATTAAATATTGGGGTACTGACTAATATTTTGTAAACACACCTGTGGCCTTGAGTTCCATTAGTAAGTCTTTCGCGCGTGCAGGGCTTGTGAACTCGCAAAGAATGCTCCTCTCATAAAACTAGTGATGGCTGAGGACTTCCTAGCCTAGCATTAACCGACTCTACAGAAAGTAGTAGCCCTTTCAGAACTGCTTCCTAATGACCGGTTCCTCTTCACTATGAAAGCATGAACAGCTCTTTCAAACTTTTAATTAAATTCCAGAAGATTGATCACAAGGCTAGCTATTAACATTGTAACAATACAATTATCCGAGAATGTTCCCTTTTCCCCCGTTTTGTTGTTAATTTCTGCTACTGATACAAACCCATGTTTTAAGTTTTGCTCTTTAATTATTGCATTTCCTTCTACTGGGTTTCTGTACCATTTTTCTTGCTATCTTCTATCTAATTTCAAAGCCTAATATTAAACCGTTTCATTTGGGATCCCTACCAGTTAGTAATTTAAGGTCATGTGCGACTGACATAATTCTCAAGTGAAAAAATAGAGTGAATTATATACTGGAATCAAGAGTAGGGATTTACACTAAAAACGTTTTAGTGGTATTAAATAATAAGTATGTCTTTCTTATTTTCATCAAAATGGTGCCCTATTGTTGCGTATCATCTAATTCAGTTATTCGTAATCTAATGGTAAGTGCTTAATGGAAGATTTGGTTCAACTAATCTCCCTAATCTCTGGGGCCCACCAGCGCTCATTTTTGGTGAGGATACTTATTTTTCCTCAACAGCCTTTGCTCAAGAGCAAGAGAGAGGAAAACACAGAAGGGGGAAGAAGCAGGAAGAGAAAAGTGGAAAAACTAGTAACAAAGGGACCTGCAAAAGTGGACTAAAGGGGCATGGACTGTCTGATGGTGCACTAAAAAGGAATGCGGTGGAATCAAGACTACACAGCTTTGGTATTTGACACGCTAATCTTCAATAGCAGCAACCCTGAGCGTCTGAGTAAAGCTTTGGCAGTGGCATGTGGACCCTGATTAGAGTGGATCAGTGTTTTCCTGCCCCTGCACAAGTTCCTGTTTTTGCAGGGGTTAGAATTCCGAGTTGGGAGTTATGTAGGGCATGAAGTAATCATTGGGTGCATTAAATCCCTACTCGTCGTTAAATTGTGACTGGTGAATCCTGTTAAAAATTTAACAGGGGAAAAGTGTACGGTATTTACTGTTTAATTTGAATGTTGTATTTTGATTTATATATATATATATTTTTGTATTGTCGTTTTTTGTATTTTTTTGTAATTTTAATTTTGGTACATTAAGCACCAAAATCTGCATAGTATTCCCCATAAAGGTGGAATAGGTGCTATCTATCACACCCAATGAACAATTTACCCTGGCGTATTGTTGTTTATGAGGGGCAATAAATAGCACCTTTATTCCGATGACCCCTGAATAAGGGCCTTATTGTTTTACAAGTAAAGCACTGCGATATGAGTGCATAGACATAGGGGAATCAACATCAATCAAGACATAAAACTTTTTACTACAAAGCTTGCATCCATTGATAAGTGAATACTTCACTAGACTTTTTTTATTTTTTTATTTTTTTTAAATGTGCCCATACCACCACTGAGAACACTGGTGCAGAGGACTTGTTTTAACATCACGGACGAGCCCACAGTAATTTCTGGCATGTTGTATGGGTTTATGTGATTGATGGGCCTAGTAGGAGGAGGGACAGAAATTAGGAGAGCATGTGGGAGCAGGCTTTCTAAGATGTGTGTGATTGCTTCTGGCTTTTGAGCTGACCCCACAGCTTTGTTTCAGAATCCCTCCCGTTACAGATTTTATGTTTATAATGTAGCTATTTTTTATTGGGGCCTTTTCACTTTAACTTGCTGTTTTTTTAGTTAAAACACTAGTCTGCTTGCTGCTTTGTATACATGTTAAGCCTTTAATCTCATCAGGAATGGCCTTTCGGCCCAGTGTAGTGTGGGTACTGGTCGTTTGTGAGATTGACCTACTGGAATTCGATCCCAAGCTCTTAGCTCCAGGTGAGCTACTGGGCTTCCTCAGAAAGGGGGTCGTGGGCCACTGCCTATATTTTATGATTTTTGGCAGTTTAGTGGTATTGCAAAGGATTATTCCTACAGACATTCCATAAAACTTTAAGTACACAGATAATAAATGTGACCCTGGCCTTTCCCAGCATACTGTGGTGTAGTTTGCATTCCTATGTATACTGTTACTTCTCCAACTTCTTTAGCTTTATGATATCCCATTCTCAAGCTGTTACTTGAGAGCCTGTCACAGAGCGGAGTTACAACACTCATGTCTCAAGTATTGCACTAATTTCACGAGACGCTGATAGGATGGGGTGACATTGAACAGGTAAATGTGATTAACTACTCGAAACATATTCATCTCCCTTCTTTTTAGGGTCTCTGAAACTGCCTGAAAGCAGTGTCCAGCAGTCCCAATGGATACACGAGCTTAGCCGCTTTAGTGCAGTGGACGACCCATTGACTATCACCATACTACCCTCTCAGTACAGGGCACATCATGTGTCATCCATTATACTGGAAAAGAAAACGTGTCTGATGAAAACATAAGAAACATTGTTTTTACTAAACTGAAAGTCACATGAAAGAAAACCATCCCTCACCTCCCAAGTTTGACTTTTTTTTTTTAATGATGCACAGCGTGCAGTGTGCACTGACTTTACAGCAAAACAAAATATGCTGTGGTAATGTGGAAGTCTGCTTTCACTTGTGATTGGTGTTGGAGGCATAGCTTGGCCCCGCTGAGCACTGATCAACACTGGTTAGGCAGCACTGGAAAGTGGAGAAAGTATCCTTTCCACCACTGTTTCTCCCTAGTGGATCCCTGCTTAGAAATCGCACTGCGCATGCTGTCTCCAAGCACTCCACTAGACACCAGAGAAATACTGTTGTGGAAGTAGGCCCACCTTGTCATAATCTGCACAACCTGGGCCACAGGGGTAGAATTCCTAACCCCCATCCCATACACAACCCACTGAGCAGTACTGTGTAAGAAGTATTTTCTGATAATGTTCAGTCCCACTAAATGAGTTCAGGGACACACTGGAACTCCAGACACTCTTTCATAAATCGATAACACACTCAAAACAGAAACAAGGGATGGACTTTGAGATGTTTATTTCTAAAACCCAGGTGTAGTGCATAAAATATGAATGGTAACCACACGGAATTAGAAAATAAAGTAGTGCATGACATTGCCAGCCAAAAAAAGATCATTCCTTATATTGTTAGCAAGTTCCTAGCATTCTTATACCCTATCGCTACTTGTAAGTGCTATGCTAAATTTTAGCAGAAGTAGAAATAGCAAACCTTTAAATAGTTTCTTAAGATGGCTCGCACAGCATACCTTCTTTCAGTAAATATAGGCGTTTAGCTATCCTCTATCATATCTCTTGCCCAAAAAATGGTAAGCAGTGAAAGGCTGAAGGTCACTTATCCGCACTGCTCCCAGAGCAGCCCCCGACTGAGGCTGGTTGTTGCTGTAAACTAGTGTGACCTCTAACCCGATAGATCTAGCATGAGGCCCCGCCAAATTATGGTCAGATACCTGGATTTTGTACTATCTGTTTGCTGATTTGACACAAATAAAACAGTACTTACAGACACTGAGGCATCCACCAGGCTAAACAAATATGGTGATAAGTGCATCATATCGATTTATAATTAAATAATAAAAGCGTCCAATTCTGCTGTAATTGCCAATGATGTTATGGCAGCGCCCATAAAAGAAGAAGAAAACAATATAAATATGTCAGCTTAGTTAGGAAGCAGACGTGAGACCAACATTTCTGAGTATGTCTGAAACTTCACTCACTCTCTCTGGTAGGTTACCACTTCCGTACTTGGCAAGAATATAGTTGTTATAGCATTGGAAAGAGTCTCTGACAGGTTCTGTTTCTGGTGTCAGGTCTTGGAGAGCACTCCTTTTCTTTTGGTTGGTTCAGAATCATCTTCTGTTTCTCTTCGCCAACTAAATTGCAGACATGTTTTAGGGCTGACCTCTTCTAGATCTGAGCAAATATCAGAACTTGTTTGGGTACGCAGTTTTTCCTGTTTCTCCCACAGCTTTGATCTTTAGGTTTGCAATTACATATGGTAGTAGTTCGAACTTGCTTCTCTGCATGGGTATCACATTTTCTGCTCCTTTTTAGGCCCGGCTTACAGATAGATTTGTTGAAAGACCTCTTGGAGCCAATACCAACAACTTACAGTGAGCTTCGAGCAATCCCATTGCTTATTATTGGTTTGGCTTTATTGCCATTCTCATTTGTTTTGCTTCTTAATTAATGGCTTTCCTTCATTTTCTTGCGTTTGTCCATCCCCTTGAACATCCTTTTGATTGGGTGTCTTCTGTCCTTCCACTACTTACATTCAGAAATCCACTCATTTATTTTTCTTTTATACACTCTATAAGGATGCATGTCTTTCCTGCCTTTCCCCCACGTGCGCTGCTCAGGGCGGCTCCTCTGTTAGATTGGAGGAGTGTCACCCTCTCCCCCCCCACCAGCAGCAGAAGCTGCAAAACCTTTAACAAATGAAACGATAATAAACCATGTTTATTATTGTTTTGATTGTTAAAGGGGCGGGGCCACGGGAGTGACGAGCAGTGAGGGGCGTGCATTGTGCACTCCCCTCAGTGTGCATGTATGTTTGGCTGGCCATCTAGGGCCGGCCAAACTCACATGCGCAGTAGGATGTCTCCAACCCGGCAACACAGTTGCAGGGCTGGAGAGAGCCTGCACATGCTCCCAGTCTGCCTGGGAGTGCCCTGGCTGGGCACTCCCAGCCAATCCTGACGCTGCTCATTGGCCGCAGGGCAGGCTGGGAGCCTGTGCCTGCATACAGCGACGGGAGAAGAGGGGCGGTGCGGGAGCGAGCAGGTAAGTTTGCATTTAAAAAAATATATATTTAAAAATAAATGTTAACACCTAGCACACCCACCCCTGTGTGCCGCCCCCGCCCCACCCCTTGTGACCGAAGTAAGCAGCTACTGGCGCTGCTCCATGTTTCTTCCCTTGCCCCCAAACCTGTTCCTTGCTTCCCTCTCACCTCAGCTTTTTTTTAAACTTTTTTTATTTAGTCTCACCCTGGACTTGTGTACATCTCTTTCTCCCCTGCCCACTGGCTCCCCACCTTTTCATCTCGTGCACCCCACTCCTCATGGCCCTTAAAATAAGTTCCTTTTTTTCAATTTTTATGGAGGGCCGATGACTGCTATTTGGTGCCAGGCCGCTTCGTGTTTATTTTTTTTTATTTTTTAACGAAAAAGTGGTTTACGCAAGTAAAAGTTTTATTTACCAGTCCAAGTGGTGCTCCACATCTTGGAACAGTAAATAAAAAAATAGCTCAGCTGTATTTGCATTTAGTTGCTAGGTTTCTTGGCCATGACTATATGCCCCAGAAGTTTGCTCTTACAAGTATCAGCACTGTATTTATGGTGGTACCTTTCGGCTTTGCTGATGGCGACCCTCGCTGTACAAGATGTCAACAACATCTTTAGTGTGATGCACTATTCTGAGATAATCCTTCTATTGCCTTATCTCACACATGCTGCTATTGTAACCCCCTGTTGAAAATTGCTGACATTAGATTATTTTCTACCTCTGGGCAGTGATCACAAGACTTTGGGGAAGAAAGTGTCTCTGGTCCCATCCTTCGACCAAAGAATCTTGACAGACCATTTGCCCACTCTCCTCTCTTCAGCATGATATATTAAGAAGCAGTAATAAGAATATAGAATAAAAGGAATGCAAGCAGCTATATAGGTGGTTGACATGAAACTGAAATATGAGGGAGCTATCAAAGACCGGGTAAATTTGTGAACAGCAGTCATCATTTGAGTGATAAAACTGTCCGTACAGACCAGGGCCATGTGTAGTAAAAGCACACAGGGGTACCAGAGGCAGCTGGTATATTAAGATGAAACACCCATAAATAACTGTGTAATATCTTTCATTAGTGACTGAAACTGAAAACTCTTTTGTAAAGATAAACACAGACACTCTGGATAGTGAACGATGTCTATGTGTTTGATGCAGAAATAGCCAACGAGCATTCATAATAAACCGGGCAATTGCCTGTTCAACAAACCAGTTGCCTGTTCACGCTTGACCAGTTGCAGCATGTAATTCTAAAGTCCATTTATTGTGGAGCCACATTTCTATCCTTTTCTGAATGCAAGTAAATGGGAGCGAGAGGCAATCAACACATACAGATAGGCACTGATGAGCATGTGCCAAGCTCTTCTCGTGGGAAGGATGCAAGAAGACGTTGGCAAAACCAATATATGCATCACCAGCAACAGCTGACTCTACTTCTTTCTAAAATCCTCACTCCGACGTGCCAACTGCAAAACGATGGTATACTTACTGGAGTAGTTCAACTATATGTGCAGTTTACAACATGGGATAACAAAACAAAAACGTATTTAAAATGTGTGCTAATGTGCAGTTGAGCTACTGCCTTTATGGGCGTTATTCATGTACAAAAACGAAATGGCAATTGATTTCTAAATTTAACAGTACAGGTTAAGGCACAGGTGGGATTTTGCGTTTCCATACTGTGTTTGTAAGCAATAAGACACGGTTGCGACTGAATTTGCCTTCTCACTTTTTTACTGGGATCAGAGACTGGGATGAGCACCGCAAGTTAGCGTTTGAGGGTCCTGAGTTGGGGGATCCAGATCCATCCCTTCAGCTCGTGGTCATCGAATCCGCACTCCCTCGTGGACGTACCTGGTCTGCTCTACCGTCTCAATGTTCTGGTGTGTTGTGGAGCTTCTGATCTCGTGAGCATGGCTTTGAGGGCTTGTATGTCTCCCTGGAAGAAGGGCAGCACACATCACTGACACTCGTAGATCCTTCTGCAGCCTTCAACATTGTGAACCCTTTAATTCTGCTTGTAGGGCTGGGAAACTAGATAGTAATTCCAGACACTGCCACAGAGTGGGACCAGGGATGGCTCTGTAATGGTAGACAGCAATTCAGAATCCGATCAACACAGGCCTTCTGGAAACGACACTGTGCAGCAGGCTTCAAGGATCTGTTAAGCCTTGTATTGAACTTCTCTACTACTTCTGGCAGGAGTGAGCACACATCACCACACCACCTGTGGTTTTAGAGATACGATTATGACAGCCTTATCTACATCTGTTTGGAACACAAACCTAGGGAGTAGGCCAAATTGCATAGACCGGAAATGCGGATGGATTATGTAAATCGAACTCTTGTTCAACAGTGCCAAAACCAAGATTGTGTTCCTTGGCTGTTCCGAGAACAAGACCATTATGGTTGCTGCATTTTTACATGCACAAATGGCAGCTTACATTGAAAGGAAGTGCGGTAACAAGTTCTCCTTTAATATTCATGAGCCATGCCAGGAACGTTGACTTCAGAGTACAGGAACAAACAAGTGTTGAAACGATGTCCGTGTAGTTGTAACGTGTGCTTTGTGCATATTGGTGAAAGCGCACGGGGATAGGCTTGTGAAAAAATAAAGTGGAAATTAACACCTCCCGACTGCCTGAGATAGGAGGTGCAGGTCGAGGCATGAATACTGATATTGTTCTGAATTAATTTTATGTTTGTATTCGTTTTAAAGCCTCGTATGTGTAGTACTTAGGTTGTAGACAACGCAACTTTTACTGTCACTCTTTTTTCCATGACTGTTGAATATATTCATTCACTCTGCAGATGCAAGTTGGCTTCCATAGTCGTGAACATGAATTTACTTTTTAAGTGTGTTTCCAAACCAATTTCGTCACATGCTTTCTTTTGCAAAACAGTTTTCGTGTACGATAAATGAAGCAATGCATATTCGTAATGCATGCTACCGTCTGGAATTTTGTTCCTAATGCTAGCTTCATTAATTTTATTTCTTTTAGGCTGGGTGTTAAAAACAAAGACCTATTTTAGTAGAAATTCTCCTGTCTTCTTGCTCGGAAAATGTTACCATTTCAAAAACGAAGGTAAGTTTAAATATTGGTAATTATGTGTGGGAATTCTGATAGTTGCCAACAATGCGTCTGTGAATTGTGTGAACATCTGAGCTTTATTAGTCTTGCATAAATACTATAAAGGTTTAACAACTGGTTATCAAATAATCCTTGCGTAGACGCGACATATTGATACTAAATAAAAAGATAACTTTACAGTCGGAATGATATACTGCCTTATGCAGAGCAGCAGCGTGTTTTTATGTCGGACTTGTTGTTTATGCAGAATGCCTCATTACTTTGGAGATACAAAGAGGAGCCCCATCAGATGTGAAATAAGACAGGCTTTTGAATGCAGCAGCCCCTTGGTGTTAATAGGAAAATCATTTGCTGAGGAAAATTACCCTCTCTCTCCTAAGGCCTGCATTGTTGAAGCACGCTTTAAAAGAAAAGGGCAGACACATTCTCTATTTAATACACATTTGTTTTCTGGCTAATAATTTTAACATATATCCATTGCCATTTTGCTGATGATTTTCTTGTTTCTCAAAGGCATTAATTGCTTTAATTTTTACATCAAAAACTCAATCCCTACATAATTCTGATCCTTAATACTTTTCTGAATTGAGTAATCAATAGGAAGGCCCATGGGTGCTTGTTTTTACCTTAGTTCCTATGTGTGCACCAGTCTGCCTTCGACTACAGACACACAGATGTAAAGCGACAAAATAATCTAATAATTTTACAACTATTACATTATTGGAGGAGGTTTGACACTAAAAAACATGAAATCTGAGAGGGCAAAGGATGTGGAAAAAGTAGATGGCACTGGAAAGCAACAAGAAGGAAGAGACTGGAATTTAAGCCAGAATGGGCCATAAGGACCCTGGGTCTCCTCCGGGGTCTGCACTGCATAGAAAAGAAATGGTTGGCCCAAGAAAATGGGAAAACAAACAGAATAGATGTGACCTAGGTAAACCACCCAACATTATTGAAATGCCAGAGCTCCCAAGTCTATGGTTCACCCTGCTGGGGAGCTACCACATAATGTGACTAGACACACTCCTCATGGTCGTCGTCCAGTAGCATGCTATTCAAATAAAACAGGATGTAAAACCACAAAAAAGGAAAAAGGTTTTAGTCGTGTTTGTGACCACTGCGCTTCGTTATCATGCTGGGCTATGACTGTGGGACGTTTTCGCCGAGTGCATGCCAACAGTTGGTCCGCTCTTGTGTTGAGAAGGAAGTAATGTTTTCTTTATGGGAGCCTACTAGGCAGAAGAGATACATTAGAGTGTCGTGGTGCATGTGCCTGCTGTAGGAACTCATAGGAATGAGCAGACCAGACTCCCAGCACCCCCGATCCTCTCATTGTGGAGTCTGTGATTACAAGTAAAGCTTATTATTTATAATCTGTAGTAAAATCAGAATACAATTATTTTAGTTCTGGCTTCAATTCTAAGGGATGAGTAGCGTGATTTTTAATATAGCATTTAATGATGGTCCCAGTTGAGCTTCACCAAAAGTCGCAGAATAAACTTGTGAAATTGTATTGAGGTTTATGAGAGACCCATGAACCGGTTAATAAAGTTGTACACATATTTTAAGATAAATTAATGTAAATTGTTTTGTTTGCCAGAAGGTCAAGGGCAAAAGTCCGAAGTGTAATGAATAAAGAGTCCTTAAAAAAAAAAAAATTCAGAGCCATTCCCTCCATGTGATCTGTTATTCAACTTTTAAGTCTTAATATAAGCGCAATTGGTATTCTGTAATTCCTGTAGAATTTTTTTTTTTTTTAATTCAGAACAAACTAGTTAACACGCAGATCAGAGTAAACATCAGCTTTGACATCTGACCATATTAAAACAACCGTTCTTCTCATATTTTGTTCAACCATTAGGAGAAAAGAGAGGGTCACAAATGAAGAATTCTAGTATTTTTGTTTGTTGGTGTGGAGTACCACCAAATTGATTGGCTAAGAAATGAAACATAGATCAAGGTTTAATGACAGTAGATAAGAGAGGGATCTTTATCATGATTAGAAAGGGAACAAAATACATAATAAAAGAAAAGAAGCATGATAAAAAGACTCCTCTGGAGTGTGAGATATTCTTAAAGAATCTAAAATGTATGTGCTAGATAAAAAGGACTTGGTAGGCTTTGTAAGAAGAGAGGAAAATAAAAATAAAATCGATTTACATTTCCTTGTAAACTTAGAAGAATATAATACATATGTTACACATGTATTATTTATTGTACATCATAATTTGAAATTGTGTGTCGATATAAATTGATAATATGTAAATGTTTGGTTCAATAAACTTTTGTTGTTGTTGTTAATGAGAAAACATAATTTCTGATCTGCTGTTATAGCTCCCTGTTACTATGAGGCAGTTGGTTACAGTACACAGACATTTCCTGATGTAAGCCCCCTTTCACATTCACAACAGAGTTGTAGAGACTCAGGATGTAAGAAAGGCAGATCGGAGGGAGAGGGTGTGAGCTCTGAATGCAACCTCAGAGGTGCTCCTGTAGGTTCACTCCCTTGTGGCCAGGGAGGTGAACCACAGGTACAAACTCAGCCCTGAGGCGTGTGCCTCATTTCACGGATCTCGAAGATATCTGAGAGATAGACCTGAAATAACAATATGTCAGGTAAAGCCACTGATATCCCTTAGTCTCAAGGGGGCATGTTGCTGACTGGCAGGTGGCTGGAACAGATTGGTATTGGTAAAAAAAAATTGAATGTTCCTTTGCAGGAAAAGAAAATAGAATGAGAGTCAAAATCCTATACAGGACTGACTGAAGCATTCAGTTTCATTCTAGTAGAAAAGTAAACGCTTTTCCTATTACAGGCAGTTTGCTGTCCCTCTCACAGATGTTTGGAATGAGTAAAGGTTTTAAAGGTAGGTGCCTTTAGAGACACTGCATAAGTCTTTCATCGGCTCTTCAAGCTTAACAGCTACATGAAGAAGCAAATAATACTTAGTTCACAAGCTCAATATTTCAGCATCCTGCAGACTAACAACTTGACTTGAACCCAGGGGCGGCCCCTTCGCTATGGCAAAGGAGCGTCAGCACCCCCCCCCCCCCCCACCTGAGCCAGAAGCAGAAAAATAAAACAATTGTTTACTATTTTTCTGTTGCTGGCTTAGCCATCAGTGTAGGGAGGGGCAGGGCTAGACCACGGTAGGGGGGGTGGGGAGGAGAATAGAGTGTGCACCTAAGTGCGCATGTGTGTTTGGCTGGCCGCTTTAGGCCGATCAAACACGCATGCGCACTTATGTCTCTCCAGCCCGGCTGTATTTAACAGCCAGGCTGGAGAAACTGCAGAAACCCCATGGCTGTGCCTGAGCGGCTGGCTAAGCCGCTTATACCAATCCTAGTGCTGCTTTGATACTAGATGAAGCATGAAAGCAGCGCCAGGATTGCTGGGGAGCCTGTGCTGGTGTTCCAGTGAATGCTGGGTCACCACATCTAGACAAGAGGAGTACAAGGTGGTAGGAGAAGGGTGCATCGTTGCAGCGGTAAGTTCATTTATTTATTTATATTATTTTCACCCCCCCACCTTTCCACTCTGTCTCCGCTGCTTGAACCTCAACCAAAAATCTGTCTTCTAGGTTGAACCCTTTGATGCTGTTTTGGTTTCATCTGGATCATTCTGGGTGAATTATGGAAAGTCAGTAATTTCATAATATTCATAGATTGGCTCACCTGGTGGAGAAAGTGAATATGCATCTATTCCCAGCTCTGGTCTTGTATCTCATACAGAAAAAGCATTCAATGTGGAAAACTGGGAAGGGTTCTATAAAGCAAGAATAGGACACACAGTGTTCAGATTTATTTGGCCAATTTATACCAGCCCTACCATGTACATCTCGGTAAATAGGTTCACATATTCACATTAACACTGGGACGATCCAGGGGTTGCTTTTCCTTTTTTCTAGTTTCCCTGGCGATGGAGCCTCTTGGTGAAATGATTGGGAATAATGGGGGCATCCAGGAGGATTCCTAGCCGCGAAGCACAAGATGCATTTACTTGCCTAAGTATTAACCAGAATTAATTGAGAAATTAGATGGGTACCACAGGGATGTTGCTATAAATGCTAGGGCATGCTGAGATGGGAAGAGTAGGGTAGGTGTCGCCACTGAGGTGGGCTGTTAATGAGCACTAATGTCAGCAAGGTCCAGTATATGTGCACTTAATTTGTAGGGGATTGCTGAAAAGCAGAGTTCTTTAAAACCATATTTATACTGGATGCAACAATTGGAAAGCTCTGTATGCATAACATAAATGATTATTATAATGCATCTCAGTTTTTATTGGTATGTCAGTGGTCACTTGTGCACTCAGGCCAGCATTGGGCCTACTTGGACAGGCTGTAGCTGCATCTGTTTTGGCTAGTCAGAAGAGATCAGCCTATGTATATATCCCAGAGTGTGGCCCATCCTTGTTGGAGTTATGGGATAAACTGACAGTAGAGATCCCTCTGACAACTTCTAGAAAGCATATGTATGGATTCATAGGTAGGCACGGAGGTATTTTACTCACCTGATACATTTGCTCATTTTCTGAGGTGTGAGTTTGGAATGTTCACTTGTCAGGTGGTTTCTAATTTCGTCATCTTGATTCATTTAGCATGCTCTAAATACCCCCCGTACTTTATTTAGCTGACATATTATAGGGGCTTTGATAGCTCAATACATAACACACAGAATATCTGCCCTGTTCAGGTTAACAGTGTTCGTGCTCTCTTGAAAAGACTTTGTAATAGAATGTCCTTTAAGAATACCAGTTCATCCATGGCAGCTTAATGTTGGCTTGACAGATCCTGCAGTGTCTCAGTTGGAATTCTTGCACATTCTGGACTGAACTTATTTTTCAGAATGTTGCTTTAATTTTAGATAATATTCTGCCAGGAAAGTTGAGTTTCAAGCTTTTTTCAGTTAATAACTAATTTCAAGATTTCTGTGATGGTAATTTTTTTCTAAGTGGCTAGGAAATCAGTAAATACTTTTACTAAACAATATTGTCTGAAAGTCATGCATGTGGTTAAGGTGGAAGGCTATACTCAGAAGCATTCAGTGTTTTATCCATCTATCTTTCCTACAGCCTCGTCCATGCATACTAGACCCACTTTAAGTTATGCCTGTCCTTCTGGATGGTTATGTGTAGCTAAGGCTCAAACTTTAGGCCAGGCCCCCACACCTTGCTGAGCATATCTTGCAGCCCCATTTGTGTTTTGTTTATGTACTAAGTTACAGGGTTTAGGGATAACTGTGATGTAAGCAGGGCTAACCTGTGCCTTGCTGAATAGAAATAGGTCCAAAAAGAAGAGCTCCTAATGGAGGAACCTTTAGGGTTAATCCCAGGTGGTTTCAAACAAATTCTGCTTATCCTAGGCAAAAAACAAAGGTAACATCTGTAACAATATTTCAAGTGGATACGTAATTTCCTGCCATTTCATCACTTTGTGAATATTCCTCCAGTCATCCAACTGGTCAGGAAAATGTTTTCCCAGCATTAGCTCTCCAGTACTGCCGGTTACTGTCATGCGGCTTCAGCTGCAACTCAGCCTGTGGGTCATGTCCAACCCTGTTGTGCACGAGACAATGCAAATCACGGGCCATTGGAAAAGGAGGATTTGACAGTATCAATACCTTTTAATTCGCACCAGTGATCAATTTCTTCTAGCGATCTACCTAGATGGATTTTTCAAGCGAGTTTCCTGGCTACCGAGGTACCATCTGAAACCGCATTAGGAAGGCAAATGTACCCTAGATGGAAGAACGTGCCGCCACAGCTTTTGTGGATTTGAGAGAAATCTCCCCAAACCACAGTTTAATTTGAACATTTAATTTGTGCAACTGAATACCAAGTCTTTTCCGTTCAACTGCTGTGTCAATTTCACTTAAACAGAGTACTACAGTACTAAGTTGTTTACTATATGCTTACTATTCCCTTTGGTGTGATCAATGAATACAAATATGTCTCAGTGTCTAGATGATATCACCAGACTCACAATATGTGTGTGTGTGTGTATATATATCTATATATATATATATATAGATATATATATATATATATCCCGGTTTATTATTTATAATTGCATAATGCTGTTTACTTTTTGTGTGACATTTAATTCAAGCCACAAACCCTAGCGAGAACATTTATGCTGTGGTTTAAATATTTAAAGAAATATTTTGTACTAAATTTCTCTTGCCTACAAAAGTTTGCGCTCCTTATGTTGTATATTATCTTAGACCATTTTTTATTTTTATCTCATTATTTTTATAGAACTAACTGAATCCTGTCACGAAGTGCAAGAACCTGTTTCAGTAGCCAATGGAGACATTTCTGGAAATGTGGAAGAATTCCGTAAAGATTTTATTTCTAGAATATGGTTGACCTACCGAGAGGAATTTCCTCCACTGGAGGGGTCAGGCTCAGTTTTGACTACAGACTGTGGTTGGGGATGCACACTTCGAACTGGTCAGATGTTGCTGGCTCAGGGTCTAGTACTTCATTTTCTTGGTAGAGGTAGGTGTGTGTTCTCAACTATGAATAATTTTGTCTTGCAAAGCTTAAACTCTGTGTTTGTTTGCTTGATATTTTAGATCCTCTACATGAAGGATATATGCATTTTGTTTAATTAAACATGGGTGCATTACTAACTAGACCTTTAACACTTAGGCCGTTGAAATTAGTGTGGTCATCAAGGACACAAACTTCCACCACTGAGAATGTACTTTCACTCTTTCAATCCATTTACTGTGAGGAAATTTTCAAAGCACTATTACTGTCCCATCAATACTACTGTAATGGTGTCTACTGAGGTGAACTGAAATGAAAGCCAAAAGCGACAATTAAATCATACCCAAGTGGTGAAACATTGCTCAAACCTAAGAATATCAAACCAGTTAATTCCACTCTGAAATTGCTCGAATGGTGCCTATTAGAGCTGAGAGTCATGTTCAAATCCTATGCTTAATGCTCAAACCCTATTGAGAAATATTCTAGACAACCTACAGGAGCTGTCTCCTTGTATCAACCATATTTTGCCCTTTACCCCTCGAGTGCCCGCATTCTTCTCTTTTGAGAAATTGGTGGGTATATATATATTTTTATATATATATATATATATATATATATATATATATGTGTTTGATGGCTTATGTAGCTACAGATACACATGCTATGCATAGGTCCTGCCATCTAGTGTTGGGCTCGGAGTGTTACAGGTTGTTTTTCTTCAAAGAAGTATTTTCGAGTCACGGGATCGAGTGACTCCTCCTCTTCGGCTCCATTGCGCATGGGCATCGACTCCATCTTATATTGTTTTTTGTTTCCGCCATCGGGTTCGGACGTGTTTCTTTTCGCTCCGGTAGGTCGAGTCGGAAAAGTCCTACAAACTCTCTAATTCGTCGGTATTGTTTCGATCGCGTATCATCTATCATCGACACTTCGGTACCGGCGGATACAACTCCTTTACTCGCCCTTCGGGCCATCTGCGCCCAACTCTGGCCTGGTCGGGCCGACCAAAGCCTTGTCGAAGCCTCATGGACCGGACCCCATTTTGCTTCTGCCCTCGGTGCGACACCAAGTTCCCATATACGGACCAACATCTTGTCTGTAACCTTTGTCTATCTCCAGACCATCGAGAGGATACTTGCGAGGCCTGCAGATCCTTCCGCTCGAAGAAGACTCTGAGACAGAAGAGTGCGACGGTTGGAAATGGCGTCGAGAAGCACCGAACGTCTCAACATGGAGGAAGAGGCCGCAGTCTCCATTCGGGGATCAGAGTCCGAGGAGGACAGACCGGTCATGGCAGGACAGCACGTGAGTACGCTTGCCACTGTCCAATCCAAGCCCAAACACAGGGACTCGGGAACGCCACTGCCAGAAGGCCATGGCTCCGCCCGCAAAAAGACTTCCGGTGACCAAGCAACAACTTCACCACCGAGAAAGGCCACGCCACTGAAGCCTTCGGACTCGAGACGAAGCACAGGCTCCGAAATAGGCAAACACCGACCCATCGAGTTGAAGCCTCGAAAAATCCCTGTCAGAGTCGAGGCCAACATCCACTCCAGGCCTTTCGATTCCGAGGAAACCGGCTTCGAAGCCAAAAAGACTCATATACACAGAGGAGCATGGACTTTCTAAACAACTTTCAGAAAGACATAGATTTTCAGAGGAACTCACGCAAATGGAGGAATTTGACGAAAGACAGGCCAGAATTCATTTCATAAAGACACAGGCAAGATCCTAACTCCACCTCCTCTAAAAACAAAGAGGAAGCTAGCCTTTCAAGGACAATTGGACACTGATCAGCCACCTGCTAAAGTGCCAAAACCCAAACTAAAAACTCTGCCTCCTCAATTCTCACCTCAGTCTCCTCCTCATTCTCCTCACCTGATTGTGTCTCCACCTACTACCCCTACTGCACAGTCTCCAGTACACACTGCAGATTCACACCAAGATTATGTCGACCCATGGGATCTCTACGATGATCCCATTTCTGATATCAGTCCGGACTGCTATCCTTCAAAACCATTGCCACCAGAAGATAGCACTTCATACACTCAGGTTAAAGCTAGGGCAGCATCATACCATAATGTAGCCATGCACACAGAACCTTTTGAGGATGATTTTCTCTTTAATACGTTATCCTCCACTCACACTACCTACCAGTCCCTTCCCATGATTCCAGGCATGTTAAAACATGCACATCAAATTTTTCAAGAACCAGTTCAGGCCAGAGTCATCACTCCTAGAGTAGAAAAAGAATATAAGCCGCCTCCTTCTGATCCGGCATTCATTACCCAGCAGCTACCTCCTGATTCCGTTGTTGTCAGTGCGGCAAGGAAAAGGGCTAACTCCCAGTCGTCTGGTTATGCACCGCCACCTGACAAAGAAAGCAGAAAGTTCGATGCTGCTGGTAAGAGTGGCACCGTAAGCAGCTAATCAATGAAGAATAGCCAACTCCCAAGCACTACTGGCTAGGTACGATAGGGCCCACTGGGATAGATGAAAGATATCATCCAGCATCTCCCAAAAGATCAACAAAAAATAGCCCAGCAAATAGTCGAGAAAGGGTAGGCTATTACAAATAACCAAATTAGGTCAGCTCTAGACTCAGCAGACACAGCAGCAAGGACTATCAATACTGCTGTCACCATTCGGAGACACGCATGGCTTCGGTCATCAGGTTTTAAACCAGATATCCAGCAGGCTGTCCTTAACATGCCATTTAATGAAAAACAGCTTTTTGGCACTCAGGTTGATATGGCCATTGAAAAAATGAAAAAGGACTCTGACACTGCTAAAGCCACGGGTGCTCTTTAGTCTACACAGTACAGAGGTTCATTTCGAAAGCCTCAATACAGGGGTGGTTTTAGAGCCCAAACATCTGAGGCATCCACCTCACAATCAAAACTGTCTTATCAGCCTCAGTACCAATGAGGTGGGTTTAGAGGAACTTACAGAGGCCAATTCCCCAGAGGTAGGGGAAAATACCAGCCAACAAAGCAAACCTCACACACAAAACAGTGACTTGCTCCACATCTTCCCTCACCACACTTCCCCTGTGGGAGGAAGACTGCAAAAGTTCCACAAACACTGGTTACCCATTACAACAGACAACTGGGTATTATCCATTATCCAAAATGGTTACTGCATAGAATTCACACAAATTCCTCCAGATATACCTCCAAAACCACACAAACTCTCCTCCCAACACATTTCCATGTTGCAAACAGAAGTACAGTCACTATTACTCAAACAAGCCATAGAACGTGTACCACTGCATCAAATAGGAACAGGGGTTTACTCCCTGTACTTCCTTATTCCCAAAAAAGATGGAACATTGGGACCAATACTAGATCACAGAACCCTCAATCTTTACATCCTATCAGAACACTTTCACATGGTAACACTACAGGATTTAGTCCCACTGTTACAACAACAAGATTTTATGGCAACATTAGACCTCAAGGATGCAGATTTTCGCATACCCATCCATCCAGCGCACAGAAAATATCTCAGGTTTGTAATACAAGGAAAACATTACCAGTTCAAAGTGTTACCCTTCAGGATAACAACAGCTCCCAGAGTATTTACAAAATGCCTTGCCGTAGTGGCAGCCTACCTAAGAAGGCAACACATCCATGTCTTCCCATATCTCGACGACTGTCTAATAAAATCCACCAGCCAGACACAGTGTCAAAACCGTACACATTATGTAATACAACCCTACACACTCAAGGGTTCTCAATAAACTACCAAAAATCTCACTTACAACCAGCGCAAGTTCAACAGTATTTAGGAGCCACACTAAATATGCAAACAGCACTTGCAAGCCCAGGTCCACAAAGGATACAATCATTCCACAATATGGTAGCACAAATTCAGTCAAACCAACAGTACACAGTCAAGTTTGTCATGAAACTGTTGGGCATGATGGCATCCTGCATCACCATTGTCCCAAATGCAAGACTAAACTTGTGGCCCTTACAACAGTGCCTTGCAAAACAATGGTCACAGGCACATGGGCAACTTCGAGATCTAGTGTTGATAGACCGCCAAACACACATCTCGCTTCAGTGGTGGAATTCCACAAATTTAAACAAAGGGTGGCAATTTTAAGACTCTGTGCCTCAAGCCACACTTACAACAGATGCATCAATGATTGGATGGGGAGCACACCTCAACAATCACAACATTCAGGGACAATGGGACAACAAACACAAACAACTTAACATAAATCACTTAGAATTGCTAGCCGTATTCCTAGCACTCAAAGCCTTTCAACCTCTTCTCGTTCACAAACACATTCTCATCACACAGACAACTTGACTACAATGTATTACCTAAACAAACAAGGAGGGACCCACCCATCACAACTGTGCCTTCTAGCACAAAAGATTTTGCATTGGACAATACACAACAACATTTACCCTGTAGCACAATACATTCCTGGGATACACAACCAACTAGCAGATGTTCTCAGCTGAGATCATCAACAAACTCACAAGTGGGAAATTCACCCCCAAGTATTTCAAACATACTTTCATCACTGGGGAACCCCAGACATAGACCTATTCGCCACCAGCGAAAACGCGAAATGCCAAAACTTCGCATCCAGGTTCCCACACCCTCTATCCAAGGGCAATGCTCTATGGATCAACTGGTTAGGGATATTTGCTTACACTTTTCCCCCTCTCCCGCTCATTCCATTTCTAGTCCACAAACTGTGTCAAAACAGACTCAAACTCATACATACGTGGGCACGTCAACCATGGTACACGACATTGTTAGACCTGTCAGTAGTACCACACATCAAACTACCCAAGAGACCAGATCTGTTAACACAAAACAAACAACTGATCAGGCATCCAAATCCAGCAATACTCAATCTAGCGATTTGGCTCCTGAAGTCTTAGAGTTTGGATATCTACATCTTGCAACCGAATGTATGGAAGTAATTAAACAAGCAAGAAAATCCACTACCAGGCAGTGCTATGCAAACAAATGGAAAAGGTTTGTGTTTTACTGTCAATCCAAACAAATTGCCCCTCTTTCCGCATCGCTACAAGACATTTTAGGTTACTTACTTAATCTGCAAAAGGCAAATTTTGCTTTTTCATTCATCAAAATACATCTCACTGCAATTTCAGCGTATTTGCAAAATATACAACACACGTCTCTATTTAGAGTCCCTGTTATCAAAGCTTTCATGGAAGGGCTAAAACGTACTATACCACCATGAACACCCCCAGTGCCTTTATGGAATCTAAATATTGTACTCACACGCCTCATGGGTCCACCATTTGAACCCATGCATTCGTGTCAGATTCAATACCTAACATGGAAAGTAGCATTCCTCGTTGCAAACACTTCATTAAGAAGAGTTAGTGAAATACAAGCTTTCACTATTGAGCACCCTTCTTACAAGTACACAAACATAAAGTAGTACTTCGGACAAACCCAAAATTCCTACCTAAGGTGATTTCACTGTTTCATATCAATCAAACAGTGGAACTTCCAGTCTTCTTCCCACAGCCAGACTCAGTAGCAGAAAGAGCGCTGCATATATTAGACATTAAAAGAGCTATAATGTATTACATTGACAGAACAAAATAATTTAGGAAAACTAAACAGTTATGTTTGGCGTTCCAAAAACCACATACTGGAAATCCAATCTCAAAACAAGGACTAGCTAGATGGATATTAAAATGCATCCAAACGTGGTACCTAAAGGCCAAAAGGCAGCTTTTAGTAACACCAAAAGCACATTTCACCAGAAAAAAAGGAGCAACAATCGCCTTTTTAGGAAATATAGCAATAACAGAAATCTGTAAAGCAGCCACTTGTTCAACACCCCATACATGTACCAAGTATTACTGTGTAGATGTGTTAGCAACACAACAAGCAACGGTGGGACAGGCTGTACTAAGAACACTATTTCAAACAACTCCAACTCCTACAGGCTGACCACTGCTTATGGGAGGAAAACTGCTTTGTAGTCAATGCATAGCATGTGTATCTGCAGCTACACATGCCATCGAACGGAAAATGTCACTTACCCAGTGTACATCTGTTCGTGGCATTTTCGCTGCAGATTCACATGCGCCCACCCGCCTCCCCGGGAGCCTGTAGACGTTTAAGTTAAAACAAGCATTTGTACATATGTATATATAATTCTATTCCATTAGCATGGACATCTCTTTTCTTTATACTCTATCACTTCTACCTTACCCTCTGTCGGAAAACAATCTAAGATGGAGTCGATGCCCATGCACAATGGCGCCGAAGAGGAGGAGTCACTCGATCCCGTGACTCAAACACTTCTTCGAAGAAAAACAACTTGTAACACTCCGAGCCCAACACTAGATGGCAGGACCTATGCATAGCATGTGAATCTGCAGCGGAACATGCCACGAACAGATGTACACTGGGTAAGTGACATTTTCCATATATATATATATATATATATATGCATATATATATATATATATATATATAATCCACAACAATGAAAATCCGTTCATCATACGGCTGCACCAAACAGGACAAAGTTTCTACATGTGCCGAGAAAGTCGAAAAAACGAATGCCGTCTTGTTCTGTAAGTGGTTGTCTGTTTATTTAGAATACGTTATCTAAGGAGATACAGCACTATTTTTTTCTTTCGCTATGCCGGTGCACACACACCCTTTCTCCATAGTGGAAGACTGTGTGATGTGAGGCACAGGTTTTCTATTGGAATAGGATCCTTCCAGTACAAAATACTGTGTTTTGACATATTTCAGCACTTTATAACTTGGTATGTGTTGTGATAGTACAGCATACATGCAATCTAGATCAGAAGAGTTTGAACAAAAAAAAAACTTTTCTCTAACGTTACTTCTCATTCAAGTAGGTATATATTTTTGTCGCAAATCTCTTGTCAGTGTTAGCAGATAGGGATTTTTGTCAACAATCCTTACATTTTTGCCTGGGAATGCTCCCGTACCACCTGTTGTATGCCCCATTGATGCAAAGTAGTCCTTGTAGTGCTAAATAGTGCAAAGCACAACTGTGTGCTACTTTGAAGCTACTTCACTGTGTAAAACATTTATTTGTGCTGAAAATCAAATTCCAAATTCAGCACTTTGCCTAGCGTATGTTACAAAAGGGACACAAACTGATGCAAAGTGTTGATAAATTTGGCCCTCTGCAATTATAGTTACCATTTCACCTTTGTCATTCTTTAAATTGAGGAAAGAAGAGCTATACCTTTCTCTGGTAGGAATGAGAATGGAGCTCACAGCCATTCAGCTGTTTCACCTTTTCAACTTAAAGAGCTGTTGGGTCCTTTTGCGTTAGCATTGTGTATGCTTTCTATGGTGTTGGCAGCAATTGAGGGTATGTACTTTGTCTGTTTAAAGTTACTGTCGCCTGTAGTTTGTGAATAGTTATTGTAGGGGAGTGTTCCTGTGGGAGCTTGATTTGTACACCACGTGAGGGGTCACCAGTGTGCAAAATCGAGGAGACCAGGCTTCAGTCTTTTACCTTCACTATTCACCTTTGGGTCACACAGTGAGCATTATGAAGGGTAATTGAGAGTATTGATATGATGGCTTCATGCCCATATTGTACACCTAGCCCGATAAATCCAAGCCAGCATTCGCTTGTGCTGAAAAGCTATCCTGCTGTGAGAGGAAGGTCAAAAGTACTTCATACCCCTGACGTGCAACGTTTTTTTTTCTTTTTTTCAAGGCTCAGGGTTTATCCCCTATGTAGTGTCACACTTTCAGCTTCGGCCCATTTTTGTACCCATCACCTCCACTGGTTCAGAGATGGAGCTGTGTTGAGATTTCCAGGCCATAATCAACAATGTATTGCCAACTGGAACTGCCAGGTTCACAAATCTGGTACTCACTTTAGCCTTAGGTTGCATGAAGTGACCTAGTACACAACCTCCGGGTCTGCACATGTTCACTCTCCCTGTTACGGCCTCAAACTGTTCCTTTAAGCCCTCTGAATATTGTATAAGTTCAGGGTAGCTCCATACTATATGATAAAACCCATTGTATGTAAGTATCTAGAGATTGTCTCAGATATCTTATGTAGTCTTGGGGAATTATGTAAATGTGAATTAAGAAATTAAGTTGTGTATTTAATGCAAGAATTTCTTGATAGTCTGTGTGTATATCGTTATATGCCTCCCCATTTTCAGTCGTCAAGGTCACTAATCAAACCCATTTTGCTTTCTGGTCATTTAGGTTAGTTTTATTCATATTTGCTAGTGTTTTGCAGACACAAATTACAGGTATTTTCCTGTACCATATTGTGTATATTAATTGTAACAATTTGTGTTTGTAATCAACGTCTATCCCACCCCACTCAATATAGCTCCCTACACTTACAAGATTGTGCATGGATGGAGGAGGCTTATCTACTTGTGAAAGGTAGATGACATTTCATATTCAAGCTATTTCTGTTCTTCTCCTGGCCAGCTTGGCTACTGAGTGACTTGGACCCAGTGGAAAGTTTTCCACACACATGCTCTAGTCAGCTGGGTATTGTGCAGATATTCCCAAGATCAAGTTGGCTTTGACTGACAGGCACGATCTAGCTCCTTATGCAGTCAGACGAGCCATCATTTTCTCCTCAAGTTACCACAGCAGTTTCACGTAGGGTTAATCTTTGGCCAGTTCGGATAGAAAGTAGCAACTCAGCAGGGCTATGGTCTTTCAGAAATATCCTTTCCCGTTCTGATGTAGAAGCTTTCTCTTAGCGCAGACCATGTGCATAATAATGGTTTAAGTATTGGTCCACCTGTGATGGCCAAAGTGCGTTTCGCAGTCATTGCACAGTTTTCCTTGGATATAAAACCAAGTGCACAGTCCAAAGATGTTTTGACTGGTCCTGGTAGTTTGTGAATTGTAGATCAAACACAATTCTCCATTTGCTGTCATTTCCTAGAAGACCGGCGATAATACTGGAAGATGGGGTTGGGTGGGTTTCTCTTATGCAGTATGGAACCAGAATATTGTAACCAAATGTTGGCAGATATATTGAATCCTAAGTATATTTTACAATCCTATTGTCCCACTGGAGTCAACAATTGAGAATTTACACCTAATAGTGCAATATGTTTGTAGGGTATTAGGACACACTATTTCGGTCTGATGATATTTTTAGTAAACATATTATGACATACTGCTGAGAGCAAAGCAACAGGCTAGTGACCTTCCACAATACTGCCATTTGCGCAGGTTTGGGGCAGCTGACCTGTGAGGCAGAAGTGTCAGGCTGGAAATATCCAGCCTTTCAAAAGGATAGTCATCATCCAATACACACAGGATCGAAATGGAACCACATTGTACTGTTTCTTGTGTAAACTACATACACATCAACCCACAACTTTCTAATTTGCTAACACATGATGAAGGCAAGCAAACCACTATATGGGGACTTGATGGATCTGTAAGTAGGGAATGTCAGGGGACACCCTCCATGTACAGGTATAGAAACAAAGGCCTATGACCCTCTACTACGAAGCCACTACGATCATGTCCAGGTACAACATAACTTGGGTTGAAGAGGCAGTATCAACTTGGTGGAGAAGTACATATAGGGCGACTCTGGCCACTCAAGCACCACATGGATGGCAAACTGCAATACAAAAGATGGTGCTTTGCCAACAGATTTACTTGATTGTTCACTTCACTAGGGGAAAATGAAGGGGTACCTAGACAAAAATGTACACAGCAGGAATGCACAGCTGTTCTAAAATGTGCAACAGATTTTCATCCAAGTGCCTTTATTTCTAAAACTGACAGTCTTTTGGTGGGTGGGTGGGAAGAGATGCAGGATGGCAAGTATATAGGTCTTTAGGTGTGGTTTCTGCGTACCAAAATGCCTGTAATGGTCTTTTGGGAGAGAGTAGCCCACTGAGCTATCCCAAAAAGAATCAAAAGATGAACGCTTACAGTTTAATCACTGTATACGATGCAAAATGCCTCAATAAATAAACTTAGAGCAGATAGCTCCCTTCCTGCCTCTGTTTATGGTGTTTTTGGAAACTGTTGATGAGAAATTCTTCATGCCAACAACCTTTAAGATGGCTGCACAAAACATAGCAACCGATAACCCAGTTATCGATTCTGCCACTAGGAAAGGACACACATTGTCACTGAAGGAGACCGAGTAAAAGTGAAAATGTGTTTAGGAGAAAGATGCCTATGAGCAAAAAATGGGTCAGTGCGGGGGAAGTAGTAGCCTTGACTTCCATGGCAAAAGTACACCCTCCCAGAAGGTAAAGTTTTTTACACCCGTAATAATGATAACATTCTTACAGAATAAGCGTGAGGTTCTCCTACAAAGTGCTGACGCACTGAATAAAAATCAAACGTAAAGTGCACCAGTGTTATTTATAAGTATATACTTGAAAAATTGGTCTGTCGAAAATACCGTGTTCTAATAATACAGCACCCATTATTTGAGTGTCATAAATCTTCATCAGCCGTGATGCCTGGCGGATGCTAAAGTGGCTGATGGATCCCAGAGATTAACGGGTCTGTGCCTCAAGAGAATTCAGTAATATTTAGTACACTGCGGTCTTGCCATATATATATTTTTTTAGCTCCAGCCACCTACAAGGGACACATGCATAATTGATGTTTGTAAACTGTATTGATTTTGGTGTGATTAATTCACGTTGCGGTTTGTCGGTGCTTCCTACATTACTTCTTGGTCCTGATGATGACTGGTTGGTAATATTTCTACTGTTTGGGTCGAAACGTCGACAAACAATTTACCATGGACTGCTTGCAAATACATTGTTGAGGATTTATGACACTCAGATAATGAGTGCTGTATTATGAGAACATGGAATTTTTAAAAGCCACATTTTTTGTGTATATACTTGTAATTAACCCTGGTGCACTTTATATTCACTTTTCACTGCACTGTAACTTTGTAGGAGCACCTCACTCTTATTCTGTAAGAATTTTATAATTACTTTGGATTTTCTGATTTGAATTTGTTTTTGATCTGTAATTTATTTTGCAAAAAATATTTTTACAAAGGAATTGGATTTCACAACCTTCTCAGATGGTGTACTTTTGCGGTGGAAGTCGAGGCTAATACTTCCCTCGCACTGATCCATTTTTTGTTCATAGACTTATTCACCCGGGTCCATGGGTTACAGGGTTTGCCCCCCCACCCCCTTTTTTTGTTATATTTGTGAGAAAGATGTGCAGAACTAGAGGAGGCCACTGGAATGCCTCTTCTGAGGTGCTAGTATAGAACAATATGGGACACTGTAAGGATGTTTCTTGACAACTTACTAAGGGATAAATTAAAGGACTTCATAAAGGTACTGAATTAAAGTATGTTAAACGAAAGTAACAAACCAAGTTATAAATTTATCATAGGATTCTGCAGATCTGGTATTATCAGAATTGTGCCTACCTCTCTTAAGAATGATGCTCAACAAAATATTTTAGTTCTACCTTACTCTGGCCAAGTTCTCTTTGCATCACACCAGAAAGAAGGTGGAAGCAACAATGTTGAAAGTGGTTATCCTAGAAAAGAGTAAGAGATATTTCAGATGTTTGCTCAGGCAGCAAAAGAGAGGGACTTAACAATCCTATCTGCCTGTGTTGTTTCATACCACTCCTTCGATCAGAAGAAGCATCAGGAGCAACAGTCTCCTCTGAAAAGAAGTACAATCAGTGGAGTTCCTATAGAGGCTGGGGTTCTCAGCAAAAACAATTCTGACAGTAGGTAGGTACATCAGGGATTGGATGTGTCCAGTGGACTTGCAAGATGCACATCTCCACATTTCAGTAGTACAGGAAATTTCTTTGGGTTCTTGTAGGGAACTCACACTATTAATCCAGATTTCTTGTATTCACACTGAAATCAGCCCCTAGAACTTTTTCTAAGTAAATTACATTGGTGATGGCATACTTAAGGTGGAAACATAATTCATTTACCCATATCTGGATGTCGGGCTGATCAGGGCTTGAAACCCATCAAAAAGCATTTGAGCATTTTCAGACTAGATTGTTTTTTCAGAGCCTGCTTGGTCTTCAGGTGCTTATTCAGACCTGTATGGAGGGAGGTGTTGAGTGAAAAGATCAGGAATCGTTATGAAAGGTTAGTCCAAAATTAAATGTTGACCATAGATTGCAGCATGGCCTTAGACTGAATGTAAGAAAATGTGTTTTCAACACAGGAATTTATCTTAAAGCTATAGTCCAAGGTGGAAAATTAGACTATCCCAAATGGTTGTGTTTTTTTTTTTTTTTTTTTTTAAATATGTAGACATTTCTCTATCAACCCTCCTTTTCTTGGCTGAATGGAGCTTCATCCTTTTTTGGGGGCTTTCCATAGCATCTGGCTGCCTGATATGATAAGAAAATCCAGAAAAGGTGATTAGGAAACCAGTGTAACAGAGCTTTGTTAACATGGCAGAGTGATAGAGTGTCCTTTCGTGTACAGAAATCAAATGAAGAGACTTTGGGTTGAGGGTAATGTGACTGACCCAATTATGACTGAAAGTTGTAGAGGCAATATGGTGTGGTACCTTTAAGGTTAATCCTGTCTATTTTAATTTATTTGAGCCCTACCTTTTTGAGCTTTTTTTGCAAACAGGCTTTCGTTAAGCCAATAATGAATTGTTATTTGGACTACTTAACCTCATCCAGATTTCGTGAAAATCTGCACATAATTTTTTTGCTGTAGGTGGAAGAGGTTTTTCCTCCTGTGTTAAGTAACATAGGGTTTAGCACATTTGTTGTCGCACTTCTTGCCCCTCTAGACAGGTAGCTATTTAACTTCAGGATCAAGTCAAAAGTGAATGTATCAAATGATAGGAAAAATGAGTCTAGTTTCACCAGACTGCGTCCAAGCTATTAAGGATAAAAAAATGCAGTTCCTTTGGAAGTGTGATGTAGCTATTACTATAGAGTGTCATACATGAACAGTGATAAAACATCTGTTAAATGATGGTATGTGATATAAGTATTAAACGCCACCTGAAATTTGGCACAACCCTAACGTCTGCTAAGTGTGTGTGTATGTATGTATGTATATATATATATATGTGTATTTTTTTTTTAAGTTAACCATAATTGCATTATAGTGCCTGTGGAAACCATAACTGACCCATTTCAAAGGTCTTTGATTCTTTGAACCAATGTAATTTCATTAAACATAGGGTCTATCAATGAAGTATTGTGAACTACTATAATTTTGTATCAATATACCAATGCCAGTAGCAAAGAAGTGAGTTTATTTTTTTATTTTTTTTTATTTTTTAGCCCCTGCAAATATGTCAGTACCCCACTTTCTTTCATGGTCCTCGAATACTGGTAGATAAATCAGATGCTTTTGTGCCATATTAATCAATTTCCTCCACTGTAGGATGAGACATCATGTTCTCAGTGATGCACCTGGTGTGCACCTTCGTAGGCTATTTCTTGGCTTTTTGTGATGTGAGTGTGAAATCATTTGTAGAAGTTCGATAGACTCTGAAAATGGCAGATTGAGTTATTCTTCAGTTTTCAGCAGACGGTTACCTTTCAGTGAATTAGTCAAATGTCCACATTTCATTGCTTTAGCGGTCCAGCTATCTATACAATTGTTCTTTAATAAAATGACAGCAAACTGTGGAATAAAATCTGGAAAAGCAATCAGCTCACTGGTTAAATTAGGTGGCATTATGTTCAGTCGTGTTTGCAAAATCTACAAGCAGAAACATGCTCTCTGCTTTTCTTAGAAACACTCATCTTTGGGACCTCCTGTACCTGACTGAACATTTTTCACAGATTAATTATGGGGATCAACCGTGAATTTAGATCTTAGTTTGGAAAGATGGGTGTATATTTGTCAAATAGTGCAAGTATCATCAACAAACCAAAAAGGTGATACAAATCCTCCATTAAAAATCATTTAAGAGAGATTATATTTTGTTAAAACCCTCCATGATCCATACATGAGCAGAAATATGCATTGTTTGACTTCCAAGAAGGCTCCCATAATAGAGTTTTAGAGTCACAGGTATGTACATTTTCTATATATAGCGCCAGGACTCAGTTTCTGGTGGGACTTCTAGTATTAATGGCTGTTTGTTCATACCAAAGTAGTTAAAGTTGGAAAGACCTCCATTTTATCCAAATTGTTATTGAAAGCCACTCTTCTTCTTTTTTTTTTTTTTTACATGTATTTCCAAACAAGGAGACCGATTAAAAAGTGGAGATGACTTCCTGAAAATGTAGTTTTTACACTCCATGTGGCGCAATCTGCTACTATGTTACCAGAAAGCCACAGTGCTCGCCGACTAGACCATTATCAGAATTGGGCACCTAAAGTTGCATAGAGCACTGTATAGTAATATTTCATCTTCCTTCTTATTTTGTCCCTAAGGATGTTCCAGATTATCATTGGAACTAGGTGTCAAACAACCAAACTGGAAAATAACCCTCTAAAGTACAATGGGAGGAGGACATTGAATTTCTTTTTTTGCACACTGGCAGTACAAAAGGGGCTCAAAGATAGCTGATAACTCATTATGCCCAAGACCCAATATTTGAAGCCTTTGTCAGTACTGTAGCTTATTGACCAAAAACTACTTTACACATTTCTTTTAATGTATTGGTAATTTGTTAGTTCTCTAGGAATTTGCATCCTCAAGATTATAGAGGTTCATTTCCTACAGACTAATGCTTAAGTGGCATTCCTGGTACATTAGCCTAAAATGGAGATCTGCACTGCTGCTTTTGCTTGTATGGTGGACATTTTATCTTTGAAATAGGAACTGGAAACCGCAAGGCCAGCTATAGAAATGTAGAGTTTTATTTTTGAATTGTATTCCAGATGAACATAGTTTATGGTTGAGTGTGCCCCAAAGTAGTACTAAAACAAAAAACTGATTTGGTAGAGTATCATAAGATAGAATAAGGCTTTCTATAGCAATTCTCTCATGCTCTATCTACTTCAGTTTGGCTTTGTTGTATTGTGCCATTTGGTGTATTCTTAATAATGTTCTGGGCTTGCATGATCTCAGGCTTCCTCTTTCTCTTCGTTTTCCAATATAAATTTGATTTTATGTGATTTGGTGATCAGTTGCTTTTTTTGTTCCATAGCATGGATGTGGACAGGAGCAATGTACCTTGAAAATTCAGAGCCAGACTCGTGGACAACACTTACTGCAAAGAAGATAGCTGCAACATTCGAAGCGCAAGTGTCAGAAGAAGAACAGCATCTACCAAAGTCTAGTACTGAAAAACAGAGGAACTTGTTTGAGGAGCACGATACAGATGATGTAGTTTCCCATAGAAAAATAATTTCTTGGTTTTCTGATAGCCCTGGGGCCATCTTTGGATTGCACAAACTAACAAACTATGGCAAAAATTCAGGCAAGATGGCAGGCGACTGGTATGGTCCAGCAGTTGTTGCTCATCTTTTAAGGTAAAACCCATTCTTGTTGCTATCTTAATATGGACATTTTACAGCACACCATCATTTTTACTGTCCTAATAGGAACATGTTCTAGCCTTTTTCCTAGTAACTATTGTAAACAAACAAACACTGATAAAAGTCAGCCCTAATATAGATAGTGCATGTGTAGAATTCACTCACACTTATGTGGTAAGCTTTGCTGTTTCTAAATAAATTAATGTATTCCCTTTCCCTGTGAAACGACTACCCCGCACAACATAGGTTTATCTCATTTTGAAATGTATTGACATGCCATTATGTTTATATAATGAACATTTGTTATGTTAGTGGTGTATTTGTTTTAGCCTACTGAGGCTTTATAAGGAGGGACAGACTAGGGCCTTAGCTCTCAAACTGTCAGATGTATGAATATTTCCTGATAATGACCTATTGATCTGATTCAAATTGCAGTCACCTAGAAGGATGAACATTTAGCAAGGCAGTGTAATTTGTTCTATGTAATATGTGGATAAAACAAAGTTGAACATGAAATGAGGACCACTTGAGAGCCATAAATGAGACTTGTGCACTGTTATTCTTACTCACCTGAACCCTTGTCCTCACCACAGCGCTGAAGGTGAGCTTGTGGCACTGCCACTGGTCGAAGGCTGAGCTGGCCCAAAATAGGATCAGGATGGGGAGCACTTGCATGGAGAAGAGAGGCTGGAAAGAGAAGGAACCTGAGGATTGTAAAGAAAGGAGGACATAGGAGATAGATTCAGGAACAGCAAGGATGGTGAAATGGGTGGAGGAAGGAGCATAGGGTAGCGGTTGAGAGTGCAGTGGAAGGACTGAGTAAAGGATGAGCATAATTGGATAGTGACAGTAGTGTTAAGGAGAGGGGTAAAGTAAAAGTCATAACAGTGGTAAGAATACAATTTTGCTTCCTTCTTTTTAGCGACTTTACCATATTTTTCACTTCTTGCAAATAAAAAGTATTGAGATTCCCACTCCAGTGCCACTAGTTTCTAGAGTTCATGTGCAAGATCAAGAAGAGTAAGTGGTGTCAGAAATGGTTGATTTTCATGTTTTAAGTACCACTGACTAATTTTTAGTGGAGCGTTAGCAATTAAGGTGCTTGGGACCATTTGTGCGAGCCAACAGAATTGTGCTTGTTTGGCCTGTGCTTTGTTCTTTAGAATCACCCTAATAACCCCGCTCTGGCCATAGTGAATGTTTTTTTTTTTTTTTTTGCATAGCTCTTCGTTCTTACCAGATCATCTGTATGCACATCTCTGAGCAGTGCCCCTCTTTATAGTGTCACTCCCCATAGCACCATATTCATAAATTCAGAGGGAGGCTTTTAGGCCAGTGCCTTTAACTCATTCCTAGGACTTACATTGGTGGCCTTGCCCATTGGTGGCGCTGCTTCTTGTCGCTGCTCTGCTTTTATCACCTTCTTGACTGCAGGCTCCGTGCACTCTGTTTGTGGGTCCTTCATTATGTGCTGGTTTGGAAAGCTGTAGGTATTTAGGCATTTAGGCAGAGGTGTTGGTGAATGCAGAGTATACAGCAGCCTCTTCTTGCTGAAAGACCAATTGTCTTCCCATTGCAAGATGGTGGTCTTCCTCCTCTGCTTTATATTGTTTTCGCAATTCACAAAGGTTGGCTATAACTCTTAGCTGGAAACAGGAAGCCTGATCATAAGGTTGGCTCTAAAGGTAAATGCATTATTTTCCTTATGTCAGTGTTTCCCTGAGAACGTCCTCTCTGGTGTGCTCTTTGTTCTTTGAACTGCAGTTCCCCATTTCTGTTGCTCCGGGCCACTCGCTTATTTTTAGTTGCCAAACTGTTCTGCTTTAAGTCTTAAGATACTTTTTATGCAGGCCTTGCTTTTTCCTTTTTACAATATGTGGTATTCATTCGAGTCCTTCACTTGTGAAGTTGATATTCCTGTTTCTATTAAGTAAGAGACTGTATTCTGTGCTCCCTTGTGGATATCTGGGCAAGGATGTTATCATCCTTCAAGCAAGATGAGGTTTAAGGTAAGGACAGAGGTAAGGCCAGATCTTTCAACATAAGGTTTCAAATGGATTTGATCCACATTTGTGGCTGGAGTACAGGGCAGCCACAAGTCATGTATGTGAAGTTGGCACTAATGTGTGCAGTATGAAGAATGGCCCTCTCCTTTATTATAAGGAGGTAGAACTGTTGATCTTAAACTGTGGGTGGCAGGGTATTAGCAGGCAATGTGAAGATTTGACAGACTTATTGATGCCTTTTTTGTGTTGTTATCCTGTTTTTATTTATATCATTTTATCCTTTGTTTTTTTTTGGTCTGGCACCTTGGTTTTCACCATATGTGCATGTTACTAAGTACATTATTACTGCTACTAATACAGTGGTGGCCATTGTGAGGACATTGCACTGATGATCAGTGTGATTGTTTTGCATTTCTGGCCAGCTTGGGGATCATGATCAGCATGCACTATTAGGCAATGTTAGGAACCTGCACTAGTGAGAAGTGCTAGTGTTATGTTCTTCATGATTGGTTGTACACGCTCAGGGTAAGGATTCCAGAACACTAGAATGAGGGATACGCACTTGCCAGCCGCTGGCTGGGGTCCTATATCGTGTATATTTGTGGCTCCAATAAATCAGTTTTGCTTCAGTTCTATTGGATTGTGCAACTTTGTAAAATTAGTGATGAGGATCGGGTACTAACTAAGGCCAAGTGTTGAGGGTTGAGCACAATCAGCTGTGGACCCCTAAGAGTTACTCAAGTTTTGAGTAATGGTTGCATTGTCCCCTGCAACGGGCTGTGGAGTGCTGAAATCAAGTCAGAATTGTCTGCATTTGCAAAGAGATTGGTTGCGCTCGTACTGTGTCTCATAAATTGAATAAATTAATAATAAGGTTGTGGTTAAATGGTCATTTTGAGGCTGCGCTTGGGCTGAAATTTGATCAGTGCACCACCAAGCTTGCGCCAAAAACACGTCTTTTGGTAAAAACACTGGACTTTTGTATGCAGTTTCTTTGGCAGTACTCTGATTGAGGGGGAAGAAACCTTGCGCTGAAAGGAAGTGGCATGATCGTACCTGGTGCAAAGTTCGGGTTGGTGTTCGAAGCTATTCTAAATTGTTGATTGTGTCTGATACTGACCCTGGTTTCCTATCCACAACAACTTCTGGCAAGGACTGCTGGCATGAGCTGAGGAATTGAGAATGCTCCACCCCCAAATCTGGTATGTTAAGCCTGCGCATTTAAAAACAAAAATGAAAAAAGTACTGCTAAACAAAGAAGATGGAAATAGGGCTTGGTTATTGGGAGAATTAACAGCAAACTACTCAATGGGAAAAGGTTATATAATTGGTGCAGATACTCTATCCTTGCATCGATGATTTTCAGTGCGATTAAGGAATTCCAGGCAGAGTTTTATCCAGACGACAATGACTACTTTATTTGTTTTTGTTTTATTTTTTGTGTATTAACCCCTTAGCTGCCGGGCCTTTTCCCTCCCAGTGCTGAACCCTTTTTTGGCTATTTGGTGTAGTTTGTACTTAGGGCTCCATAGTTTTTTGTCCACATAAGCTATCCACGACAAACCTGCGTCCTTTTTTCCCAACATTCTGGGGATTCTAAAGCCACTCATGGTCTTTGAATTAGCCAAAATATAGCTACATTTAGTTTTTGGGGGAAAATGGGAAAAAGTGCTGCAGAATAAAGTGCCTGTCTTTTTCCTTTAATGACATTAACAAATGGTTTGCAGTGATAAAATCACCATCTTCCCAGCTATCAGGAACAGGCAGAGTTGATTCAGAAAACCAATTTTTTACCACAGTATTGGCATTTTACTGAGAGAGAGCCCATGTATCCTTTTTTTTATTTTTTTTGGTGCCTTCATCCTCCTTCCAGTTTGTGGTGGAAACGGGTGTGAAACCCATGGTGGATCCTGGAAAGCTATACATTTCTGACAACTAGAAAAAATTCTGAATTAAGCAATGGGTCATTTGTGTAGATCCTTCAAGGTTTTCCCCAACAAACTAAGTGCTAAGTGTTGAAATTAACAAAATATAGAAAACTAGTAGGAAACTACACGCACTTGTGATGTTTTCATTTGTAACTTCTCATCACTATGGCTGATTCACAAAAGCATTATACCTTTACATGTGATAGACCTTTCTGGTTGTGATGCTATATAGGGTTTGTGTTTTCCAAGAACTCTAGGTACCCAGAGCCAATAACTGAACTGTACCCTTCAATGGTTTTCCATTGTCTATCGGGTATAGAGCAATTCTTATGGTAAAATATAAATAGTGAAAAATAAAAATCAAGGAAACCTATGTATTTTCAAAATGGGCAGAATATATGGAGTTTAGAAGCAAGGGTTATTTGCACAGCTCCGAATTTGTGGGTACCTATACTAGCTTGTGAGTTAGAGGGCATTTCTTAAAACGATTTCTTTCTTACACACTGTCTTACATTTGGAAGATGCAAATGCAGAGAAATACAATTGGGGTACAAGTAAGGTACCATTTTTATTGGGAGACTTGGGGGAATGCTGTGTTGTAGGAAATGTGTGGCTCCCTACAGATTCCAGAAGTTTTCCTCACAGAAATTTGAGAGAAATTAGTGTTTTTACCCATTGTTTGAGGCTTGCAGGGCTTTGTGGATAAGAAAATGGCGTGGGGTGCATGTTAAGTACACCACCCTGGACTCCCCCAGATGTCTAATTTTTAGAACTGTCTCAGTCTGGTAGCTTTTTTCCAGGTGGCAGCTTACCCAAGCCCAAAAAGTGCAGCCAGTCACCATTGCAAGTGGGGCGATATTTGCCTCCTTGGGGGCAGATCTGGGGTAATAACCCTCATCTGCCCCCCAAGGGGCAAAAAGATTGTGCCCATTTTTGGGGGGAATGGGGCCATTACCATGTCCATTCTTGGCACCCCCCACCCCCAAACATTACTAAAATAAATAATCCCTGGCGGCTAGTAGGCTTTCTGGGCGTTGGGGGGTGGCGGAGGAAATAGATTGGGGGCTGTTGCCCCAGTACTGCATTAAAAAATATAGCCGGGGAGCACAAGCCCTTACCCAAGGGGCCGCTCTCCTATCCCTGGTGGCTATGGGGTGGATCCCTGCTTGGGGATCACCCTCATGCAGTGATCCCCAAGCAAGGATCCTCTGGGCAGAGGTATCTTTTGGAAAATGGAGATTCTCCCCTTCCCAAAAATACCTCTCCCCTTAGAATCAGTCTTTGGGGTGCTGAGATAGCTCACAAGCTCTGATTCAGTGAAAGCGCATCGGCTTTACTTTCACTTTTACTAAAAAGATGTCAGCATGCCCTGCCTGCTGATCGTCATTGTCTCAACAAAAAACAAAACAAAACAAAAAACAAGATTAGACTGCTCAGGAAGCTCTTCCCGAGCAGCCTGATTGAAGAAAAAAAAGACTCCCTCTAGTACAGAGCACCAAAGGGGCCTTTAAATGCCTTCCTGTTGTCGACCACTGGCCAACAGATACACTGGGAAGGGAGTGCGTGTGTCGGCCATTGGCCTACAAAGGCACTTAACAGGTTAAGTATGGGTGTTGACATGGTTTTGCAAAATATTATGGCTCTTCCCATGTTTTTTACAAATCGTGGCCTACTTGCGACGGCATGAAAGGATTGGAAAGAGTCCTTTGAGACGTATCTCAGGGCTAATGGAGGAGATGTTTTGTGGCAAAACACAAATTGGCAATGCTAAAGCACAGTTCGTGGGTGGAGGGCAGGAAAGTGCTGAAAATGTTACCGATGACCGTATGTAATAGTGAAAATGCTGATGCTGGGACTGAAGGTGAGACAGATGAATCAACTGATGAATATCTGAATGCTATGAAAGCATTAGAGGAACATTTTGGAAAAAAAGTGAAGGTGAAGACATACATTCTTTTCACATGCTAATTTATAAGGTAAAACAATAGATCAGTATGTTGCTATGCTGAGAACATCGGCAGTCTCATGCAAATTTAGAAGAGGTTATCAGACACCAAAATGATAAACTAAGCCAATAATATGAAAATACAGGAAACGTTATTGGGGTTGAAAAAATGTTTGACATAGCCCATTTAATAGAATATACTTGACAATTTGTGATGGAATTAAATGAGAAACTGGCCAATAGCAAGTCAAGGAATTATGATTATGATTATGATGTGAATGAAATTGGTTTCTTATCAAAGTCACCATTGTAGGCTACTAAGAAAGGTTGCAATTTCAAGAGGGGCATGTATATATATGGATGCTAAAAAAAAGTACTGTAACAGGCGTGGTAGCTTGAAGCACATGGCTGAATTTAATTAGTGTCCTGCTGCTAAGGCGTAGATGTTATAAGTGTAAGAAATTTGGGCATTTGTCAAGGGTTTGTAGGATTGGTGGAACAAAGAAAGAGGAACAGATTAATTTGGGTCAACGATCAAGAGGAAGAGGAAGAGGAAACTGTGAGGGCCGATGTTAATGTGGTAGAAATGATGGTGGTGTGTCCCTGGAGGTGAGTGGGGCAGGGTATCCACTGCCAAAATGTAATGTAAAAATCAATGGTAAACTGATACAAATGTGGGTTGATTCCTGTTCATCATGCACTATGATGAAACAGTCGTTATTGGAAGACCTAGGTCATTGTACTCTGATACCTGCTGATGTTGAGCTAGAATGGTATTGTGGTGATAAATTACCTGTCATGGGATACTTCACAACTCATTTGGAATTTTAAAACGGAAAGGTTAAAGGTAAATTCTGTGTAGTCAAGAAAGGAGACTTATTATTAGGTTAGAGAGAGCAACGTGCATTGGTAATAAATTTGGACCCAAATCATCCAGAGCAGGTGCTACTTATGCAACAAAGTCAGATCTCAAAATGTAGTACTAAGTTTCCAAAATGTTTTGCTGGCAATTTGGGGTGTTTGAATAAATGTAAACACTGCATTGTGTCAAAAAAGGATGTTGTACCAAACGTTTACAAGTTTAGCAATATACCAATAGCATTGTGGGACCAATTGAAGGAGGAATTAGGCAAATTGTGTGATCTGAGGATCATCTGAGTGGGTGAGTCCTGTTGTGCTGGCGAAAAAAAAAAACCAGCAGTGGTAAATTACGCATCTTTGTGGACCTCACAGGTCTCCATGAGTGCATATGGATTAATCGCCATCCTTTAACCCATATTGACAAGATGCTGATTAATGTGATGGGGGCCAAGTGTTTCACCACATTAGATTTCTCACATGCTTATCATCAGGTACTACTACATCCAGAATTGAAACATCTGACTTCATTTATAACTCCACATGTAGCTTTTCAGTTTGTGTTCATGCCATTCAGACTTGTTTAGCGTCTACTATTTTCCAGAGAGTAACGCAGTGAATGTTGTCTGGATTAGATAACGTCCTGTGCTTTCATGTTGCTATTCTTGAATGGGGTTCTCTGGATTGTCCTTTGGAGTTGAGAAATGCGAAATCGGAGTGCATGAAGTTGATTATTTAGAGCATACTTTGTCTGAGGAAAGTGTGGAACCCAAGTTTGAGCTGTTAGGTGCAATTGAAAAAGCACATTCTCCTAGTAACGAGGAACAGGTATGTTCTTTCCTGGGTCTAACAGAGAGCTACTCCATGTTGTAGAACAATTTTCGGACAAAGTACATATATTATGGTTCCTCATGAAAAAGGGGGCAAATGTTATATGGACAAGTGCATGTCAGTACGCGTTTGAGAAAGTCAAGGAGTCCATAATTAAGGCAGTGGTGTTGAAACCATTTAATCCTCAAGATAGAACAATTGTTGTAACCGATGCTAGTGCCTATGGTTTGGGAACAGTACTAATGCAGAGAAGTAAAGCTGTTGAAAGAGTGGTTGCTTCCCACATGCTAAAGGGAGCAGAGAGCACGTATTCGACCATTGAAAAGGAAACATTGGAATGTTGGTGGGATGTACAACATTTTAGAACTTTTGTATGAGGTTCCCATTTTGAACTGCTTACTGACCATAGACTGTTAGTCAGTCTGTTCTCTACTAAAGGGGCTGACAAGGCACCTCATCATGTGACAAAGTGTATATATAGGTTGCAAGAATGTCAGATATGTACCACTGATTAAGAATGTTAATACAGAGTGTTTGCCACAATTGCCATTATCTGACAATCCATGTGAGCAGGATGATGAATGGATGGTAGTAAGTATGCAAGAAGCGTGTGTAGGGGCTATTTGTGAAGAGGAGTGGAAAAAGCCTGTAGAGGGTGATGAGGTGTTGTTTATTGATAAAGTTACCTGGTGGGACGGTGTCACAAGTGGCTAACAGTTGTTTGAATTAGTTTCTTATGGTTTGGGATGAATTATCAGTAGAGCATGCCATTGTTCGTAAGAGTGACATATTGGTAGTTCTGAAAAGTTTGAGACATAAGCTATTGGATCAACTGCATGTCGGATGTGGGAGCATGTTACCCTTGAAGAGGAAGATCAGAGTAGATTTGTGGTGGCCTTGCATGGACCCAGCAATAGAAAGATTTGTTCGCAACTGCATACCTTGCTCTTGCGTTGATAAGATGCACACACAGCTGTGGAGACTTCCACTGTGCTAGTGAAATTGCCTGAAAGAACATGGGAGAAAGTGGCTAAAGATATATATTCTCCTTTTGACTGTCTAGGTACCGGAAATAAGTTTGCCATAGTAATGATGGATTTTTATTTGAAATGGCCTGCGATTGCTTTACTAGCGAGGTTAAGGGTTCCAGAGCGGTGTTCAGGTGAGAGGCAGATGCCCCACTGAAGTAATATCTGATAATGGCCCACAATTCATTTTTGAAGAATCTGAAGTGTTCCCGAAAAAAGAAGAAATTAAATAACTCAAAACAGCAGTATGTCATCCACGTGGAAATGGGTTAGTTGAACGTGTCCTTCGAGTATTGACCAAATGTATTTAGCTGGCTAAGCGTAGTGGATTATTCTGGAAACGAGATGAAAAATATGTTGTGGAACTGCTAAACTATACCCCATATTGTCACAAGACTAACCCCATTTTTCTTATTGAAGGGTAGAGTGGCATGCACCTCTGTGGTTCCTGCGTGGATGGATAGAACTAATTGGTCTACTTTGCGTAAACTAGCATTGTGTGACAAGGTTGAAAAATATAAAAATTGGTACATATTAATACATTGGGTTTCTTTATCAGAGTATGCACTGAAGGAAATTTAGTGCTGGTGTGTGCTGGCACTACTGGAAAGAAAGGATGTTCTAAATGGTCTTGTCCCAAGAAGGTGATAAAAGTGAGCGGTAACATGGTTCATTTAAGTGACGGAAGATGATGGAATGTAAGAAGATTCACACTGTGTGGTGATGTAGAACATCAAAGAAAGGAACATGTTTCCAAGAAGGATGTAACAGCTTCTACCAAAACAGGGGAATCAGAAAAGTTCTTTGTTGATGAACCTACTGGAGAATTTTCTGAAGAAAGGAAACTGGGTAGGGTAAGACCAAAGAAGTTGAATGATTAATTGTGTGGTTAAATACAGTAGATTCATTATAATGTTAGTATTTGTAACCCCTGAAACAGTAGTAAAAGTGAAATTGTATGTTTTTGGTGTGCCCAGCATTGTGTACTAATTCACTACATTGTATTTAAATATTTATTTATTGGGGGATGTTTTGTGTTCTTCATGATTGGTTGTACATTCTCAGGGTAAGGATTCCAGAACCCTAGAACAAGTGAGCAGCAGTTGCCAACTGCTGCCAAGGTCATGTACTGTGTATATTTGTGGCTCTGATAAATCAGTTTTGTTTCATTTATATTGGATTGTGATACTTTGAAAAAGCCAAGAAACCATAAGAGTATATGTAGGGGGCTAGATATGCCATTTTGGTGGGGTTGTGAGGTACTTGCATTTGCTGGATGCCTTAAGGGGCAAGTAGTGTTGTTGATAGCAGAAAGGGGATGTAGGGGGAATGAAGATACAGAGGGCAGTTGGTTGAGTATAGCTGCTATATTGGGAAGATCTTTAATAGTAACATGAAGAATTAGACAAAATCCATACATGTGTAAAACTCTTCAGGGAATGTTTTTCTCCATCTACATGCACAAATACAGTTTGGTAGTACACTTTGTTATCACTGGGGAGAATGGTTGCCATCTAAAATACATAAAAATGTAATCATGCCAGCCTTGCCTCTCCCCTTCAGGCTTCTGACTAAGAACAGCCAACAACATTCAGACACCCCACATTCACTAACATCGAAGGAATTCAGATGCAGAGGATTTCCTTCCTTCCTTGTGCTGTCCTGGACATAGTGGCATTCTAGGCCTTTTTTTCCACTGTAGCCGGGTCCAGGGCATACAATATGCGATCCCATTTTTTCTGACTCAGTTCTGAGACTTGGTGAGTTGGGGGTCTAAGACTTTTTGAACTCCTGGTCTTGTGTATTCTACTCATACTGAGCGTCAGATGGCATATGTGGGCCTTACAGTTGAATCTAAGAACCCACTGGGGACCCATTATGAGGGCTATCTCTCCTACTCCATTCAGATCTCGCAGGAGACTGCTCCAGGATATTGTGACAAACAGCACAGAGTGTCACCCTAGATTCTTTGTCTCTGCAAGTGTCTAGCTCAGCAGAACATCTTTCTGGTTTCCAAACATCACATGGGATCGCTGAGTGGTATATCAGATGAGCTGAATGAAGTCTCTATCCTGAGTTGCTACAAGGCATCTTTGACCAATGAATAACACTCTAGCTGGGGATGTTTTGCCACCACCGGGAATGCCAGTGTCCAAACTTAATTGGGTTTCTCCCAGGGCACTCATTAGGAGATACATTCCTTCAGAGATTGGCTGCAGTGCTCCTGTGTGTGTTTTCACTGCTTCATCTCCTGTCTAGAGTTTTTGCCTTCAATTTTCAGGAAAACCAGGTCAGATCAGGCCCATGTCATCTTGAATAGCCCGAACTGGGCCACTAGCATATGATACTCAGAGCTCACGAGAGTAAGCAGTTCCCCCCCCTAGTCTGCCTATCAAATTGGAAGAATCTTCAGTCTCCGCTAAAGGGCAGAGTCCTGCACCAGAACCTCCACATCCTACAGCTCCATGTGAGGAGATTGAGCGGCTGCAGTTGAATGTATTTGATTTGCTGAGTTAATGCATGTTAGTAAAGCGTTTTGACAGACCCTCACACATCTACACAGGTGTAATGCTTCATCAACGATTTGTCACATCCACCTGACAATGTATTAGAGTGGCGGATGGGCTCATTGTGGCACTCCGAGAGCCCTTTGGAGGTCACATTAGCTCACTTATTATGAGCTATGGGATCTATATGAGAAAGTATAAAAATCCTTAACAGTGAAGCTTCACTGTTAGGGATTATTATTCTTTGCCAAATAGCTCCCATAATTCATCATTAGTGAGCTCACTGTGACCACTAAAGTGCTTTTGAAGTGTCTCAATGAGTCCATTCACCCCCAGCACACTGTTCGGCGGATGTTATGACACTATAATGAAGCATAACACCTCGGTATGTGTGAGGGACTGTCAAGAATTTAGAATAATATCGAAGGCATATAAAATAATAGTGGTTCTCTCTCAAAAGATAATTTTTTAATAATCCTCCCATTTGTGTGTCTCAGGCACAGGTAACCTTTGTTCTTGCAGATTTGTAGTGGGAGGTTGTTACTCACGATTTCCCCCTCTCTCTTTCCCTCTTTGTGTTTTGGCCTTTTCATGTCAGCCGGTCCATTATTCTGCCAGCCTTTTTTCACTCCATGTCACACCTCCAAAGAGGAAGAGTGGCTCCATTGAGGGATCTTAAAATGGCTTTGAGCTTCTATATTGCCTGCACAAAAGGTCATTGTGTGGATGGCCATTTCTGTGTGGAGTTTTCTGGGGTGGGAAGGACAGTGCAGAAGGGGATCCTTTCAAAGTGGATAGTCCTCTGCACCAAAATCTATTTTCTAGCCACGAAGCAACCCCCTAAAAGGCTCACTCCACCATGTTGCCAAAGCATTACTGTCTTAATAGGTTCAGTGGGTGGCCTCTTTTTGTTGAAAGTCCTACAGGACTCTGTGGTCTGAGTCAACTCCCCAGACCCTCCACCTTTGGGAGGTGCTGCTGTGGTAATTATTCTAACGTGGAAACTGCAGTTACATGTATCCCTTAGAAGAACAATTTATTCATCTTCAGTGTGATGCTCTTTTTGGTGGATATTCTCGCTAACTTCAAATCAGTCATTGCCCTACCTCCTTCTCATTCTGTTAAGTGGACCCCTTAATTTCTTAATAAGGTCTCAAGTTAAAGATCATTTGACAGTTATTGAGAATTTGAGGAAGAGGAAGGGGAAAGATTGAGCAGCTGACATCAGAGAGCAAGGAAGGCGCTTATGTGACTCAACTCCATCACTTCCAGGGCGGTACATAGCCAATAATGAGCCAAACTGTGCCCTCTACTGACACGCAGAAGCTACACAGGAAAACTTTACCCAATCCAGTCAAGCACCAGGGAGTATTTTAAATTGTGAGGAATCTGGGCTTAGCTAGAGTATCCAACAGTAAGAGCATTAATGAAGTTCTTCCCTCTATGACTTAACTCATTATTCAACTAAGTCCTTAGTTATTGCCTGATGTTCTCTTTCCTTTTCTAATGCCCTTCATTGGGGACATTAGGGAGTATTTGCATCAGCATGCCTGTGATTATTACTGTTACCCACTATAATAATCCTGCAGAGAAGTGAATTGATGGAATAGAGCGCTAATTTATGACATTGTCATTGCTCTCCTGATGGTCCATATCTCATTTTCTACGACTTTACTGTGTCCCTTCAGGCCATTGGTAGCTTACACTGCTTCCAATTCAGCATTGTTCTTTTTCAAGTTGACTAGTATTTCTGGGTAGCATTTTTGGTGCATGTAATGTGCCATTAAGATCAGCAGCATCAGTTGGTGCAATAAGCACATTTAAAAAAAAAATTCTAGTAGGTGAAGAATTTTTCACAATTGAATTAAGATTTGACTTGCATTTGTGTGTGCTTTTACATCACTGCCTGCAGAGATAAAAGGCTAAGGGCCACATGTACGAACATTTGGAATTGTGATTTCCTAATTGCAATTCCATGCAAATCGCAATTAGGAAATCGCAATTCCAAATGTAAAACTCCATCGAGTTTCTTTTGCGATTCCCGGTGGGTTGCAAACAGACCTACCTCATTAATATTAATGAGGTAGGTTGCAATTTGCAGCCCACTGGGAATTGCAAAAATCCCAGGGATGGTGGCCTCCTGGTGTCAGCAGACCACCATGTCTGTGATTGCTTTAAATAAAGCAATCTTCTTTTTTAAACGCATTCCATTTTCATTAAAAGAAAATGGGATGCGTTTAAAAAGACTAAAATGAAATGTTTGTTTCAGTTTTAAAGAGTAGGCAGTGGACCGAGGGAACACTGCCTGCTCTTAAAAAAACGTTTTTGTATGCATTCACAAAGGGGAAGGGGTCTCTTGGGGAACCCTTCCCCCTTGCGAATGGGTTAACACCAGTTTGAACTTGGTGCTAACTGCGATTGTTCTGCGACCGCATTCACGGTCACAAAACAATCATACATTCCATTCAGATTCCGTATTGAGAAGGGATGCCCCGAACACTCCCCTTCCTAATAACAAGTTACAGAATCGCAATTTAGGTGTTGTACATCCCAAAAAGCATTTTTCTAGTCTCAAACGGGCCAATTAGCAGAATAGGCCCATTTGCGACTAGAAAAATGTTTTGTACATGTGACCCTTATTTATTTCAGCCTTCTTCTTAATTTTCTCAAACGTTCTGCTTATGATGGGGTTTCTTTTGCATACATTCCAGCTGTAGGGTAGATGGGACAAGTGGGTTTCTTCACATCTGCCTCCCGTGGGCCATGCTTGTTCCAGTGAAATGGTCATGTATGATTGGATAGCGGAGATGCTTCTGCTGCCTAGAGTACAAGTTTGCTTTTTTTTTTTTTTTTTTTTTAAAACAACTGGAACTCAGCATTTCTATCTTCTTTACTTCGGAGTGTTTACATTCTATGTAGAGTATCCTCAAAATATTTTGTTTTACCACTGATGGCGTGGTGTAGTCTTAGCATCTCTTGATGTGCCTCAAATCCAGTTTATTTTTTCATGGTCAGAATACATTTTTAAAAATATTTGTTAGCTTTCACCTAAGTTTAGTGAATTGCAGAATAGAACAAATACACACGTTAACGCTACACTCTGGCTCTTTGTTTTTGCAATAGAATCTCCTGGTGATACGACTCCATATTTATAGGCTCTTTAGGTGTCAGCAGTCCTAGGTGCAAAGATGTTTGGCCCCTTTTTAACTTTAGCATCAGTTCAGAGTTGACTAAAAAAGATCGTAGATTAGTGCTGTTTTACTAAAAGACGTGCAATGGGTGCTGAAGTCCTTTCTGGAAACCAGTAAATTGAGCACTGAAACACAACATTAGTTGTGCCATGGAGTGTTGCTATTTTAGTAGTATTGCTAGCGCGCCTAGTCCTTAGTAAGTAAACTTACAAGGGGACGCGTATAGGCCGATGAACCTTTTGAATCGCATGGAGTATCCTAGTTATGCAGTGATCATTGGACCAATAATCAAAAAAAAAACTTCTTATATGAAATTCAACAGCTCTAAACCATCTACTCATGAATAACCACAACTCAGAAAGGAGTTAATAATTTTTATTTTCCTATTGATTACAACTCTAAGCATCTGTTAATTAAATCTTCATTCAAAACCACTTCTTTATTAATTCGTTATTGCAAAACATCATCACTCGAAGGAACTATGCCAAAATACAACTCCATAACTAAGAATACCAGCATGAATAGCGAAGTTCAGCAGTTTAGTCCGTCGGTCAATTGTCACTGTCAGCGTCTCCCTTAACAGCCTATCTAACCAAGATTAGCATCAGCATGTGGGACCTCATGCGAAAACCTTTTAGGGAAAACATTAATTTGGAAAAAATCTATCTATAATCAGCGCAGTTGGAACCTAGAAGAAAACGCATAAAATTATCAGTCACATTTTCATAGCTACCTGTCCAGGATGGGTCAACAACAAGTCAGTCTTCGTCTTCAGGTCATCAATTAGTCGGCTGCGGATCAGGCTCACGGAGAATGAGCCCAATATCAGCACCTCGGACAGCGTCTCCTGACATCATCAATTCTCTCCCCGCAACTCTGAATTTAGCCCCTTGTCATGACTTTTTATTAGGGTCTCCCAGTCCATCCCCCTAATTGCTAATTGGTCAGTCAGTCAGCAGATATGACTTTAACCTATAGTTTTTGTTTACCGAATCTACTAATTTTAATATGAGTCTGTCCACATGATGCGGATTGGTTCCCCATGTGATGTTCTCATCGTCTGGCTCTTCAGGTATCGGAATTGTTCCATATTCCTCTTCAGTGAATGGCTCCATTGTTCAAGTCCTGAGAAAGTGCATTTGGCCTACTCTACACATAATTGTATCAAATTGTCTTCATCATCTCCTGTTTGCCGGTACATTGCAGAAAAGTAACTTCAACATCGTCCGGGTCATGGTCAGTGCGTGCCTCCAGTTCTTTGCAAAGCGCTCAGTGATTTCAGTTTCTCATGTGTGTGAGGCCCAGGAAAAAACTAGGCCTTTAGTTCAGCTAACTTAGCACTACAAATTAATGCAAAACACAGGTTATACATCTCATTATGACTTATTATTAAATTTTTCTTATCTTTTCATTATTTTGCACATTTTCAGTCATATTAGTACACGTGGTGATCGCACCCCGAGGGCACATTTTCAAACGTGCACGTTATTTTCTCTATGATTAATTTCTCTACGCTTTTCTCATTAGTAAATACATATACATCATTAATAATTTTCTTAATTAGCATATCTGCTTCAACAGTATAAACAAAATGGCACCCTTAGGATTACTTTCATTGGTAAGGTGGCAGGTGCCCATTCCATCCCGCAAGGCATGGCTAGTGCATTCGTGGACCGGGGTTTATATTTGGATTCAATGGAACCTCTAGAAATAATAGTTATCAGCTGGTACATAAGCAGCAATCAGTACACATTTTCTTTTCATATTATCATGAACTGTGTGCTCCATGTTGCACAAACAGAATGCAGAAAAGAGCATTGACTTTCTTTTCATGCTTCAGTGTGCTGTGTCTGTTGGTAATACATGGTATTGTATTCATGCTCCATCTCTGGTACCCATCTTCTTCCTACCTCTGATGTAAAGGAAGCAAATAGTGGAAACGGGCCAGTAGAATTCTCACAGCTGAGAGAAGGGCTATAAATGTTCAAACGTGTTTTTTCATGGTGCAAAGAATTACAGTAACAATTTTGCTTGGGAGACTTAATGGGTTGAGTTACTGTTTCTGAAGTAATACCCATGGGAAATCAAAGTCCATTATATTAGAATTATAAGAATTGATTTTTATAGCAGGTTTCCTTGATTTTTCATTTGTAAGTTGTACATTGCCTACTGGTTTTGCAGTTAAAGGGGTGAACGGAATAAAGCAACTGACTGCATATTTATTTCCTATTTCATATAGAAAATCTGTCGAAGGTGCTCCAGACCCTGAGTTGCATGGAATAACTGTTTATGTTGCTCAGGACTGTACAGGTAATTACCGGTGTTTTATTTTTTTTTATTACAATTGGTCTTTGCTTTTCATCTCCTGTCAAGAGTGGCATTCATATACAGCAGGTAAGTGAACGTTAAAACATTAGCCCTATTTCATTCTACTTTAAAAAGAATTTTGAGCCATTACATGAAAGACCTAGTACTGTCGTTGAGTTGGGGAAGTATTTTCCCAGACCTGCAGCTACAGTAGGAATAGCAGGAGCCTGATCTCTACCAGACTCGTGTATGTCTGTGGCACTTATGAAAGATCTGGCGTCTAGCTACAAGCTTTTGGGAGATAGTAGTAGGAGAAGATATTTGCGGCACAAATCAGTTTGCCGGCAGATTAAGCACGCAGTAATGAAACACCTGAGATTTCCTAGGAATACCACTGCATTCTCCATGTGAGGCTAACGTACTTCAGAATAGATGGAGGCTCGGAATGGTATTAACATTCCTTCAAGATGAATTTCTCAAAGACTTCGATGAAGATCATCCTCATCTGCTTACATGTGTCTGTAGCCTTTTACATTGTGACTGTCAGATTCTGGGATGGAAAGCAATCTTGTCTTTTTGAAAGTTGTCAGACCTGTCAGCCTTCCCTCAACTTTTTGTTTTCCTCCTCCATTTTTTCTGATATTGTTTTTACTGGCATTAGGACTCTGCACACTTTACCACTGCTAAAGTGGTTGTGCTCTTCACTCTAAACATGGTAACATTGGCTTATCCCCAATTGGCAAATTTAATTTACTTATAAGTTCCTAGTAAAGTGATACTACATGTACCCAGGACCTGTAAATTAAATGCTACTAGTGAGCCTGCAGCACTGGTTGTGCCACCCATTTAAGTAGCCCTTTAAACACATCTCCAGTCTGCCATTGCAGAGCCTGTGTGTGTAGTTCTAAAGTGACATTGCACAAGTAAAAAAACAGATAAGCAACAAAACCTGTATGTAAGGCAGGTGTATAGAAACATCCACAGGGCAGGAGTGAACCATGTACATATGCAGTAGACGCCGTCAGTGAGCTAATCGTTTCAGGCAGCCTCCTGCCTTTCACGGCACTGCAAGTAAGGAAGAAATGGTTGCTGCATGTCCAGTGGGTGAGAGGATGGGGTTGCAAGGAGGCTTAGATTTAGCTAGTAACTTCGCAGAAGGTGAGGATCCTAAGCCAACCTCCCATGGTCAGACTACTCCTGCTGCCCCAATACAAAGCTGTCTCATGTTTGTGCATTAATAGAGCCTCTTTAGGATCTTCACGTACATAACCCAACAATGGTAGGAGCGGGTCCGGTGTAATAGTATAAACCACCATCAGCGAGAGCTTAGCGGACTCAGCAGACCAGAAGTCTTCCAAGTTGGTGCATGTCAAAGTCATGTGTGCACTTAAATCTATTCGAGGACCGTGAGGGATCCAGTTTAGCCAGGAAACTTTCGGTGGTGTAGGCAAGCATCTGTAATTTAAAGTGTATCATTTGTGTCTATGATTGGGCGAAACCAATTCAGTTTGTTGACTACAAAAATGCCAAATTTTATCTAGCATTTAACTCACGTTCCCGCAGCTCCCTGAGATGGCCATCCCCAACAGCCAGCATGTCAAGTATGGTAAATTGCGGAGATAAGGTGTCTGCCATCTGTGTGGGCTATTGCTGTAGTCAGAGGGATAAATTTGGTGGGGCCGATGGGACAGCTGGAGACCTGAGTGCACTATGCAAGCGCCATAGAACCAAGTGATCCATAGGGGTGCAGGTGATCCATAGGGGTGAATGTGTCAAACTGTGTACCATCATCGTGCGAGAGAACAGGACCACTTGGGAACAAATCCCTAAATATGTGTAGCGCATGCCGCAACATCGTTTGTTTGACGAGGGCTTCTAAGGTAGGAGGCAACCCGTTAGGTCATCCCCAAGGAGCCTGAGTATTCTCCTCCATGCCCTGCAGGAGGTAGGAGTAGTGCATGCAGTGCCATATCCTCAGTCTGGTTCTGTTCCGTTCTGTTCTATCATAGGGGATGCATGCATCCCTGTGGTACCAGTGGTATGCATAGTGACACTGGGCCATTAGGTAATAGAGATAGAAATGGGGAACTCCGAAGCCACTGCATTTGTAAGGTAGTACTAGTGTGGTCCACCCCACCTGAGGATGGCGGCCAGCCAAGATCAGCCGCAGTAAGAGGCTCTTTAGTGTAGCAAAAAAGGCACAAGTAAGTGGAATAGGGATATTGAGGAATAGATACAAAAAATGGGGAGAACCACCATTTTAGTAATCTTTGTTGTCAAGTGGTAAACCACCAGACTGTAGTTGAGCTGCAGGACTTGGTCTTTGTCTTGGTGGACATGGATGCTTAGGTACTTTACAGTATCCTCACACAATTGCAGGAGGTACTCGCATGGCTGAGGTGTCATAGCTGCAGTAAGCAGGAAAGTTTCAGATTTTCCCCAATTCATTTGGAATCCTGAGAATCAGCCAAATCTTATTATCTCGTGGGCAAGGAGGGGTTAGGTTATCTGCGGGATGGCGCACAAACAACAAAATGCCATCGGCATATAATGAGGAGCAAGAGGTCAGCCGTAAGTTGTAGGCCTCGGTAGAGGTGCTTCTCCTGAAGCTCCTGGACCAAGGGATCCATGGCCATGATGAATAGCAGCAGTGATAACGGACAGCCTTGCTGTGTTCCCCTCGCGATTTGGAAAAGGCGCGGTGAGTGACGTATTAACTTGTATGCGAGCTGACGGCTTAGAACAGAGGAGCATAATTAGAAAGGTGAACCCACACGGTAAGCCCTGCTTTTGGAGTGTAGCAAGCAACAAAGGCCACTCAAGGGAATCAAAGGCATTTTCTGTGTCAAGAAGTGCCATTGCTGCTGGAAAGCTCAGGGAGACTCTGTGCGATACCAAAAACAGGGTGCTCAGGTTGAGTGATGTTGAGCAGTGCAGAACAAAACCCGACTGCAAAGGCAAGATGATGGGTTCTAGAGGAGGAGAGTGCTGGGTTGTGAGGACCTTAGCTAAGACCTTATTATCAAGATGTATCAGTGAAAGCGGTCAGTAAGATTGAGCATATAGTGGAACTTTGCTAGGATTAATAAGGAGGCTAATTACTGCGTCGCATAACGAAAGGGGTAGGGTCCCAACTCCTAGTGCCTCAGCGAACATGGCCAAAAGGTGTGTTGCGGCCCGATAAGGCCGCCCAGGCCAGGGGCCTTGGAACATCTAGGGAATCAATGGCACTGATCACCTCTTCCTCAATGATTGGCTCACTAAGGAACTGTTGCTGCGGGGTAGTTAGCCAAACCATGGCAACCTCCGATAAATAGTCAACCACATCTCCACCATCCTCCGCAGATTGTGAGGAGTATACGCAGGTATAATAACTGAAGAGTTCTGTGAGGACTGCACTGTTGTGTGTGGTGTGTATCCTGTCATCTAGCAGCAGTTCAGAAATGTAGCCGCTGCCTTGCGGCGGGTGAAGCAGCCATGCCAGAGTACGACCAGGTCCCTCGCCATAGCGCCAGCTCTGGCATACTTCTCCATATGTGTCACATCGCGTTCAGCTAATTCCCGGAATTCAACCATTAGAGTCATGCGCTTGAAGAGCTGCAGAGTGACCCGTCTCTGCACTTCTTAGTCATCGAGATTGAGTAGTGCAGTCTCGTCCCGCAGGAGTTTGTTATGTATGTTGTGCAATATGGCTGTGTGTTTTGACCTACAAATCCCCCGAATATAAGCCATAAAGGCTTCCCAGAGGGTGGGCTGTGTGTTAACTTATCCATTATTGCGTTTGAAGTATTCAACAATAGTGGATCCAAATTCTTCACAGAAGACGTCACAAAGAAATTGCAGGGGAAGCGTCAACTGCGCTCCAGTCTGCCGCCATAGGGCATTATTAGCACGATGTGCACCAGGGCATGGTTTGAAAATGTGTGCAGGAGGGCAGCCACCTGGCCGATCCAGGCAACATGGTTGCTGATAACAGCCAATAATCTGTGCGGGACCAGATGTTGTGGGGGGTTGAGTAGGACGTATATCCAGGGGCCTTATTTTGTAGATCGCGCCAAATGACATTGAGAACGCGCCAAATGACATTGAGAACATGGGTGTCACAAATATCCTGAAGTTTGCAAAGGGATCGCAGTTTGCCAGTATAGAATGCCACTATGGAGTCCCGTGAAAGGAACAAGTGTGCGTAATGCTGGGGGGGGGTAGATGGGTCTCTTGTAGGGATGCCACATTTACGCTGTGGCATGCGAGATACTGTACTACTAGTTTACCCTTACGTGGGTTATTGATGCATCCTATGTTCCAACTGAGAAATGGTAGCTCGACCTGCGAGCCGAAAGTGCTACGTAACGTGGTTGTGCAATGAGGACTGGAGATGACTTTCGGCATGTAACCAGCGTTGCAGGGTCTTCCACTTAAACAAATCAATTCAATCTAGAGAGAAAAACACACACCCCTGCTGCCCCCCACCCACACCAGGCCCCTTAACGTCCAGCGAATCCCCACAGAAATAAACAACATATACCAACTAAGACCAGAAGAAGGAAATAGTACCACATGATATGCACCACAATAACCCTGGGGTGGGCAATATTGTGGCCTCTGATTCCCCTGTGCAACAGGAGAATCGTACAATGTGTTCAGGATTATAAGCCAACGGTAAGTGAAAACAACTACAGCCATCTGGGGTGCAGCAATCTGAAAGGTGCTAAGACAAGTGTTGCTATTAGCCCGGGCATTAAAATGGTTAGGGGAGGGACATGTAAGTGACCACAGGTGGCAGTTCATTCAGTGTGAAACAAATCAGAGCTGTTCGTGGTGTGCAAGTTTGGTGGGGAGCGTTCTGGAGTGTGACGACGGGCAGGTGGGTGGTCTTTGGTGTATTGCTTCCAAAAGGCCAGTACAACAGCAGGAATGTCAAAAAATTGTACCTTACCATCGACGTTGACATGCAAGCGAGCAGGGTAGAGCATGCCGTAATAGAGTCCGAATTTCCTGAGTGAGGATTTGGCTTCTGAGAATTTACGGCGTGCCTCCTGGACTGTCAGCGTGAAGTTTAGAAAGAAGGAGAGTTTGGATCCCCGGTAATGTATCTGGCCCTGCTCATGGGCCAATCTGAGTGCAGTGTCAAAATCCCTGAAATGTAGTAGATGGGCAATTATAAGATGTGGGAGAGCCCCAAGTGAGGGCCGTGGACCGAGTGAGTGACGGGGCCCACTCCACTACAAAGATGGAAGTGAAAACGTTGCATCCAAAAAGTTCAGTAGGTGTTCCATGAGATGATCCATCCTGCCAGTAGCCGCAGACTCCACCACCCCAGCAATGCATAAGTTGTTGCGATGCAAACTTGTCAGCCACCAGATCTTCGGGTCTGTGCACATTCCCAACACTTCCACCACAAGACAGCTCCAATACTCTGATTAGAATTGTCACAGATTCTAAGAGAGTCCAAGTGGGGAAAAGGGGATTTGGAAGGGAACAGCTGGGAAGGAGACCTGTAGGAAGCAAAAAGGTTAAAACACACAATATCAAGTTTATATCATATTAATCAATACTAGGTTATGACTTTAAGCATTGTCATTCTGAAAACATGGACAATCTTATCATAGACTTAAAATGACTAGGCTTCAAGATGACTGGATACCTGTGAGGGAATCAAGAAAGGTTAAATGCAACTTTCAAATTCAAGTATTATCTTTTGCATGAGGATCAGGAAATAATCTGAATGATTTCTAAACCATAATATGAATCGTGTTTGAGAAACGTATTATGTACACACAACATTACATCTAGAACTCTAGCTTTTTTGTTCTCTCAAAATTGCTGGAACATGAATTGCGCACATTGCAGATTTGTACAAAGGTTGTAAATACCATAGAATGATTGTGCACCATGATTAACATGAATTAGACTCGAGAAATAAATCACGCGTCTTGACAACTCGAAAGCCACCAATTAAATGCCTTAAAATGGTAGCACATAATGAACACCGTGATTTTAAACACAGAAAAGGAAACGCGCGGCTTGCCGCTTCGAAGGTCACCATATGAATGTCAGAAAATGGTAGCATACAATGAATAACATGAATTACACACAAGAAATGAATCGCGCATCTTGCCGATTCGAATGCCACCATGTAACTGCCAAGGAATGGTAGCGCACAATGAATATCAAGGGTTAAAGCACGAGAAATGAATCGCGCGTCTTGCCGATTCGAATGCCACCATGTAAATGCCATAAAATGGTAGCCTGAATGAATATCAAGAATTACACACAAGCAAAGAATTGCGCGTCTAGCCAATTCAAATGTCAGCATGTAAATGCCATTAAATATCAAGCGCACTTTCACACACACAAGAGCAAATAGATTTATCATATTAATTAGGCCCAAGAACTCGAAATACTTCGAGAACGGGATTGGGGGCCCAGCCCGCCCTCCGTCTTACCACCCTGATCAAGAATCACCCAGCCAAGTGAAAGGGAGAGGCTTGGAAGATCAAGGTAGGCCTCCGGAACAGGAGCTCAGGCAGTTGCTGCTGCTCTGCACCGGGACCTCTGAATAGTGAGCACGTAGAGCTGGGCTTGGCTCCCTTTTATAGAGTCTTAGCCTAGCCCACCAACCACACCCAAGCATGCTGCAGGGGAAGCTTCTAGAAGGCCCTGGAAGGGGACGACACCCTGACAGTCTGAAAGCCTGCAGCAGTACATTACATGTGAACAGTATTTATATGCATGCTGAACATAAGTCTTCAGGATTAAACTCTGCAATGCAAAAGGTTAAACAACATCATATCAGCACAATGCATAAATTATGTTAGCTTGAAATTGTTAGGCTTTTGCATTCTAGTCGCCCATAGAGCGCGCTCTGCCCTGATGTTGACAGTACTCCCCTCTCCCAGACGCGCTCTAGGGCCTAGTTTGTCTGGATTGAGACAATGAAAACGCCTCACAAGTACTGGAGCATGGATATCAGATGCGGAAACTCATGAGTTTCTTTCAGGGCCATAACCTTTCCATGAGATTAAGTACCATAGGTTACGCCCTCTCAGTTTAGAATCCAACACTTTCTTGACTTCGTATTCTACTTCTCCCTTCACTAGAACTAGAGCTGGATGAGGGCGGATCTTCTGGACTGCCTTTATCAAGAGGGAAGTGTGGAACACTGGGTGAATCCGTAATGATCTTAGCAATTGCAGTTTATAGGTCACAGGATTGATTTGCTGAAGGGCAGTGTAAGGACCTATGAATTTGGGGTTGAACATGTGCTTCTTTTTGAAGTCTATATGTTTTGTGGAAAGCCACACTTTATCACCTGGTTGTTACTGCGGTCCCTCACAATGTTTCTTATCATAATGCTTTTTGTATTTTTGTTTGGCCTTTTCCAAATGCTGTTGAATCAATTTCTGGGTTTGATTCAGATGTTGAATGGTTTCTGACACAGCTGGAGTAAGAGAACTTTCTTGAGGGATTGTGATGGGCAAGGTGTCAGGATGATAGCCAAACAAGCCAAAAAAAGGTGTAACGCCAGTAGAAGTGTGGAATGAGTTCTTGTAGGCTAACTCAGCTAACCAGAGCATTGATGTCCAAGAATGAAGTGCTTTTTCAGCCTAAGCACTTAGGTATTGCTTCAAAGTCTGATTTAGTCTCTCCGTTTGACCATCTGTTTGAGGATGGTGGCTAGTAGATAGTGTAGATGTCACTTGGAGTGTTTTGCACCATGTCTTCCAGAAATTGGAGGCAAATTGCGACCCCCGATTGGAGAGGATCATTTTTGGCAGTCCATGATAACGAACCACTCTATTCAGTAAAATAGTTGCCAGTTCACTGGAGGTGGGCAATTTCTTACAGGCAATGAAATGTCCATATTTCGTGAGACTATCTACTACCACCAGGATTACTGAATGTTGTTGTCCCACTGGTAGACCTGTAATAAAGTCTAAAGAAATGTGCTCCCAAGGACGACTTGGAGTTGGGAGTGGATGCAACAACCCTTTCGGTTTTGAATGACTTGTTTTAGTGCGAGCACATACTTCGCAGTTGTTTACCAACGCTTTTACATCTTTTGTTAGGGTAGGCCACCAAAAATAGCGTTGGATTAATTCAAGAATTTTTTGAGTACCTGGATGACCTGCCGTAGGTATAACATGCGACCAATGAAACACTATCTTGTGAAGCTTGGTAGTGGGCATGAACAAACTAGCGTCTTGAAAAGGTAATCCTTGCTTGATTGACCTTTTGGGATCTGCTTGGGCCCATGTCTGCCATTTCTCAACAGTGAAAAAATTGCGGATGTCTTCAAAGAAATCTTCAGTTTTTATGATACATAGGACTTTGTCTGGAGCAATGATAGCTCTGGAGGTTTGAACTGCAGGCAACGTGGTAGACTTTACCAGGCCGGACAGTTACCACAAAATCAAATTCGGCAAAAACCAGCATCCAGCGTAATTGCAGAGGAGTCACAAGTCTGGCGGAACTCATTAACTGAAGGTTGCGATGATCAGTATATACCGTGACAGTGTATTTGGCACCCAATAAATGATGTCTCCATTCTTTAAAGGCGTCCCAAATCGCCAGAAGCTCTTTTTCAGCAATGACACACTTCTGTTCGGCTTTGTTCAACTTCTGAGACATGTAAGCTACAGGATGAAGTTGACCAGTGTCTTTGTTTCGTTGCAACAAGACTGCTCCTATTGCCACATCTGAAGCATCAGCTTCCACAATGAAGGGTCGATCCGCGTCAGGATGAGTCAAGACTGGGGCAGTGGAGAAAGCTTCCTTCAAAGTTGAAAAGGCTTGGTCAGCTTCCGGGGACCATACAAATTTTTCCTTCTTTCCTAATAGCTTAGTGATTGGAGCCACTGTCTGGGAGAAATGATTTATGAATCTTCGGTAAAATTTGCAAACCCCAGGAAACATTGTACATCACAAACAGTCTTTGGGGTGGGCCAATCAGATACGGCCTTTACTTTTTCTGCCATCACCATACCTTGAGGGGTAAGGATAACCCCTAAAAACTGAACTGTGGTAACATGGAACTCACACTTGGTTAGTTTGCAATATAAATGGTGCTTTCGGAGGACTGCAAGAATTTTCTTGACATGTTGGATATGTTCATTTTCATTGTCTGAGTAGATCAGATTGTCATCGATATAGACTATAGCAAATATGTCGAGGTACTCTCTAAGAACGTAATTCAAGAAAAATTGAAATGCTGCTGGAGCGTTACACAGACCAAAAGGCATGATGGTGTATTCAAAGAGGCCATATCTTGTCTTGAAAGCTGTTTTCCATTTGTTGCCCTCTCTCATTCTGACCAAATGATAAGCACCTCGAAGATCAAGCTTTGTGTTGATTTTTGCTTTCTTTACTTGTTCCAGCAATACCGGAATTAGGGGCAAAGGATATTTATTCTTGATGGTGACTTTGTTCAATCCCCTATAGTCGATACAAGTTCGAAGTTCTCCATTCACCTTCAGAAAAAAAACAAAGGAGAAGCTGCAGGAGACTTAGAAGGGAGAATGAAACCATTCTCCAAGAATTGATCTAGATACTTTCGCAAATGTTGATTTTCATGTTCTGACAGGGCATATACACGACAGTTGAGAAGTATCGCACCTGGAACTAGATCAATTTGACAGTCATAAGATCTATGAGGAGGTAAGTTCGCTGCTTCTTTCTCATCGAATACATCTTCATAAGATGAATACTGTTTGGGCAATTTAACTTCTTTCTCCGCGGCAGTGGCTATGTAAAAGTTGCAAACTTTTGATACTTGATACTTTTGGAGGCATTGTTCTTTACATAGCGCAGATGAGAACACGACCTTTCATTCTGCCCAATCAATCTCTGGATTGTGATGAGTTAACCATGGTAAGCCAAGGATAATTCCATACTGGGGAGCATGGATCACGTCAAGGATGAGTTTCTCTTTATGTTTCTTTCTTTGATTCTTATCTTCACAAATCACCGACAAAGGGACAGTCTGAAAAGTTACCGGACCTCCAGTCAAGAGTTTTTCATCGACTGCCTGGATGATTTCTGGGGTCTTTTTTAAAATACTTGGGATCCCCCATGCACAGACCAATTGGGCGTCAACAAGGTTCCCGGTAGCCCAAGAATCGACTAGAGCCTTCTTGAAATAGGTCTTTTTCTTTACCTGAGCTTCGATACCCAGTTTGAGATGTCTAGATTGTGAAGGGTCCACGGTGACACCAAAGAGCAACCCTTCTCTGCATCTTGGGTGCTTTAGTTTTCCGACTCGACTTGTGCATTGGCTGCAACCTTTTGAACCAGACCTCGTTTGCTCTTTGGTTTGATTGGACATTCTTTGGCAAAATGACCCTTGCGCCCACAATAGAGACATTGCCCATTCTTTCTACGTAGGTCCTTTTCGTCTTTGGTCAAAGGTCTCCTGATGGTTCCAATTTCCATCGGTTCCGGCGTTCTTTCTTTCAGAGTTCTTGAGTCTCTATTACCTTGAACAAGCCAGGAATATTTTTCAGTCTTTTTGCGTGTTCCTTTTCGTTCTGATAAACGATGATCTAGTCTGAAGACAAGGTTTATCAATTCTTGACAGTCTGTAGGCTGCGGGTCTATTTGAGCTAGGATATCTTTAAGCTCCTCTTTGAGTCCCTTGTAGAACAAGGCCGCTTGTTTTTCCTCAGGCCAGGATGTCTCGGCGACCAGCCGATTTAAGTTGGCTAAATATGACACTAAGGGGGTGATTCTAACATTGGCGGGCGGCGGAGGCCGCCCGCCAATGTTCCCCCTCCAAAATACCGCTCCGCGGTCAAAAGACCGCTGAGGGTATTTTGGGATTTGCCCTGGGCTGGCGGGCGGCCGCCAAAAGGCCGCCCGCCAGCCCAGGGCAAATCGACCTTCCCATGAGGACGCCGGCTCCGAATGGAGCCGGCGTAGTGGGAAGGTGCGACGGGTGCAGTTGCACCCGTCGCGTATTTCAGTGTCTGCGTTGCAGACACTGAAATACTTTGCGGGGCCCTCTTACGGGGGCCCCTGCAGTGCCCATGCCATGGGCATGGGCACTGCAGGGGCCCCCAGGGGCCCCGCGACACCCCCTACCGCCATCCTGTTCCTGGCGGGTGAACCGCTAGGAACAGGATGGCGGTAGGGGGTGTCAGAATCCCCAAGGCGGCGCAGCATGCTGCGCCGCCTTGGAGGATTCTGACGGGCAGCGGAAAACCGGCGGGAGACCGCCGGTTTTCCTGCACTGACCGCGGCCAAAGCGCCGCGGTCAGAATGCCCTGCGGGGCACCGCCGGCCTGTCGGCGGTGCTCCCACCGACCCTGGCCCCGGCGGTCTAAGACCGCCGGGGTCAGAATCACCCCCTAAGTCCTGATTCCCTTGTCGTAAGTCTAATAATTCACGATCTGCTGACAGTGTTACAGTTCTACGATCAAAAACTCGTTCAAACTCTCAAACAAAATTTCTCCAATTGTACAGCAGGGGACTGTCTTTACGCACAAGAGGTATAGCCCAGGTAGCTGCATCTCCAGTCAGATATGATAACAAGAAAGCTACTTTGGACTGGGCATCGGGGAAAGTATGTGGTCTGCAGGTGAAGTGTAATTCCACTTGAACCAGGAAAGATTGAGCTTCCAAGGGGTCGCCTGAGAAACGTTCTGGGGGAGCTAAAGGAATGACTGAAGGAACATTGAGGGAAATGTTTGTCGGATTACTTCCAGAAGTCTGAGAAGAAGGACCTGGGTAAGACACACCTGTGGGATTTTGTTCCTTCTTCTCTACCTTATCCTGTAACTGACTCACTCTCTCAGCTAGGCTAGTTGCCACATCTTTTGATGATACCACCTCTGCTTGGTGCTGAGTGATAGCCTTGACTAGCTCGTCCAGTGTGGCCATGTTGAGAACATACACAAACCAGGAGGATAATAATTAGTGGGCTCACTATTCTGTCAGAGTCACCAGATCCTCGGGGTCTGTGCACATTCCCAACACTTCCACCACAAGACAGCTCCAGTACTCTGATTAGAATTGTCACAGAGTCTAAGAGTCCAAGTGGATAAAAGGGGATTAGGAAGGGAACAGCTGGGAAGGAGACCTGTAGGAAGCAAAAAGGTTAAAACACACAATATCAAGATTATATCATATTAATCAATACTAGGCTATGACTTTAAGCATTGTCATTCTGAAAACATGGACAACCTAAGCATAGACTTAAAATGACTAGGCTTCAAGATGACTGGATATCTGTGAGGGAATCAAGAAAGGTTAAATGCAACTTTCAAATTCAAGTATTATCTTTTGCATGAGGATCAGGAAATAATCTGAATGATTTCTAAACCATAATATGAATCGTGTTTGAGAAACTTATTATGTACACACAACATTCCATCTAGAACTCTAGCTTTTTTGTTCTCTCAAAATTGCCGGAACATGAATTGCGCACATTGCAGATTTGTACAAAGGTTGTAAATACCATAGAATGATTGTGCACCATGAATAATATGAATTAGACTCGAGAAATAAATCACGCGTCTTGACAACTCGAAAGCCACCAATTAAATGCCTTAAAATGGTAGCGCATAATGAACACTGTGATTTTAAACACAGAAAAGGAATTGCGCGGCTCGCCGATTCGAAGGTCACCATATGGATGTCAGAAAACAGTAGCATACAATGAATAACATGAATTACACACAAGAAATGAATTGCGCGTCTTGCCGATTCGAATACCACCATGTAACTGTCATGAAATGTTAGCACACAATGAATATCAAGAGTTAAAGCACGAGAAATGAATTGCGCGTCTTGCTGATTCGAATGCCACCATGTAACTGCCAAGGAATGGTAGCGCACAATGAATATCAAGGTTTAAAGAACGAGGAATGAATCGCGCGTCTTGCCGGTTCGAATGCCACCATGTAACTGCCAAGGAATGGTAGAGAACAATGAATATCAAGGGTTAAAGCACGAGAAATGAATCGCGCGTCTTGCCGATTCGAATGCCACCATGAAAATGCCATAAAATGGTAGTGCACAATGAATATCAAGAATTACACACAAGCAAAGAATTGCGCGTCTAGCCGATTCAAATGTCTGCATGTAAATGCCATTAAATATCAAGCACACTTTCACACGCACAAGAGCAAATAGATTTATCATATTAATTAGGCCCAAGAACTTGAAATACTTTGAGAATGGGATCGGGGGCCCAGCCCGACCTCCGTCTTACTGCCCTGATCAAGAATCACCCAGCCAAGTGAAAGGGCGAGGCCTGGAAGATCAAGGTAGGACTCCGGAACAGGAGCTCAGGAAGTTGCTGCTGCTCTGCACCGGGACCTCTGAATAGTGAGCACGTGGAGCTGGGCTGGCTCCCTTTTATAGGGTCTTAGCCCAGCCCACCAACCACACCCAGGTATGCTGCAGGGGAAGCTTCTAGAAGGCCCTGGAAGGGGACCACACCCTGACACAGTCTGAAAGCCTGCAGCAGTACATTACATGTGAACAGTATTTATATGCATGCTGAACATAGGTCTTCAGGATTAAACTCTGCAATGCAAAAGGTTAAACAACATCATATCAGCACAATGCATAAATTATGTTAGCTTGAAATTGTTAGGTTTTTGCATTCTAGTCGCCCGTAGAGCGCGCACTGCCCTGATGTTGACAAAGCTGCCCTCCAAATCTTCATTTTTATGGTGACCGTTTTAAGGAGGCAGTCCAACTTGTCAAGTCTTTTCACTGCACCGTTTTCCAGTGTGTAGAGATGTTCTTTGGCATCGTTGAGGCCGGCCTGGTGGTCCAGGTGCTCCCCCATGGTGTCCAATCTACCTGAGAGGTCCTTGAAGCGGGTATCCATGGTGCGGAACTCAGGATGATTCTTGGCAAGTAGGGTGTCAGTAGCGTGCAGTTGTTTTGGGCCAGTGGGACCAGCTGTGTCATCTGCCATGTCTGCAGGCACACCAGCTCATCCAGCTCCTTTACCCGCTCATACGGCAGTTTCTTCTGGCATGAGTCGCCTCGCACCCATGCTATTTAGAGCCCGGAGGTGGGACTGCGGGCATTGGGCTGTGGGAGTAGAGGCCCAGATGACAGGCCGTAACAAGACAAAGCTACAGGACTGAGATGCGCGATGGGGGCCACAGGTAAGGGACTATGGCATGGGCATAGTCCAGGTAAGCAGCGGCGTAGCCTCCGTACGGGGCAGTGTGCAATCAGGCTCAGGAAACAATGCAGTGCAGTACAGGAGGGCCCAGCCGATGGTCAGCCAAACAGCAGGCCACAAAGCAGTGAAAAGCAGCTGGTATCCCCTGCTGCAGAGCGTTCAGTCAGCTGGCCTCAGTTATGTCTGAGGTTGAAGGGCCCAGGGTGGGCTGGGGGGGGCTGCTGTTCCCAGAGGCATTGAGGAGCGGGCAACAGGAGGCATGCAGGCAGTCAACTCACGGGATCCCAGCTGATGACACTGAAACTGGCTGCCTTGGCAGTGGCGATGTTACTCAGCGAAGGGTGAGGGACAGAATTCTACCTAAGCCACTGTGAATGAAGGAGCCTGGGCAGCCAGTAGACAAGGCCTCAGTTGGCCCTAGGCCAAGGAAAGGAGCAGGGGAGCAGCAGCGCCTCAAAGCAAAGGACGACAGTCAGGGCATAGAGGCTGGCAGTGCTGTAGTGCTGCCACAAGTAAGAAAGGGCTCTCTCACGGGTGACTGGCTCTGCGACATGGTATAGCCACCGATGGAGCCTGTCGGTCGACACTGAGCCTGCAGATGGGCCCTTGACACCCCATGAGGTACGGGTGGCACCATCACACAGTGTGCCAGCTGGGGTGGCATATGCAGCGGCACTGTGGCCAAAAAAGAGGAGCTGCGCCGCAGGAAGGCCCCGATCTTCTATCTGGGCCTCAGGCTCGTCTACAGTGGCATTGCTGTGGGGCTGCCAGGGCCGCGCTGCCCGTCATGCTGAGCGGCACTCTGTCTCCCAGGCACATCAATTGCCCAGATTGTCAATAAGGGCAGTGTGGCCCTGGTGCTGCAGGGGCCGCCAAGACCCAGTTCACAGTGGATGACATATTTCACAGCCTAAATCCTTGATATGGGCAATGGAGGGGCCAGAGCTGCACCACCATGACCATCTTAGTTGCTGGCGTGGCTACGCCCCCAAACCTTCCATGTTAATACATATATGTGACCCCTAGGGTAGGCCCTAGGCAACCCAGAGGGCAGGGTGTAATGTATTTAAAAAGCAGAGCATGTACTTTTAAGCTTTACAGGTCCTGGTGGTGAAAAACTCTTAAATTTGTTTTTCACTACTGTAAGGCCTATCTCTCCCTTAGGATAACATTGGGGTTGTCTTATTACATTTTGTAAGTGTAATTTCCAAATGTGATAGAATCACCAGTTCATGGTTGGTGTTTCGGGAGTCACAGTTCAAAATCCTAACTAAAGATGAAGTCTAGTTTTAAATTGAAATTCTGAAAATGCCACTTTTTTTTAACGTTTTCTTGCCATAGCTATTTAGTGCTTAGAGCTCGTCTCTGGTCAAATGACTGGCTGTAGCTGACAATTGAGCTTTGTGTATTCCTCCTTGCCAACCACACACAGTAGTGAGCTTAGGTGTGCCTGGATGGACCATCACTGGCAGAATAGGAAGGAGAAGCTAGGTACAGACCCACTTACACCAGAATAGACTGTATCCTGCCACCACACAAAGGGCCGTAAAATACCCCCTGTAGTTAGTCTGGAACCAGGGCAGGGAAGCAGGATTCCTGGGGACTTCAAATGGACAACTGGGTGTAAATACTGGACCTCACACACCAATTCTTCAGGGCACTTCCGGACTTGTGAATACTTTTTCAGGAAGGATTGCTGTGCTGGTGAAGGTTTGCCACTCTGCTGGACCGTACCCTGCTGGACTCCTGCTTTGTTTAGCGGACCTGCTTCCTGTTGCCCTCTTGCCTGGGTGAGAAGGACTGAACCTGCATCTCTTGAAACAAGAACCCAGAGTGACTCGAAGGGCTAGTTGGCTGGCTTCCTGAATTTAACCTCAGGGACATAAAGAGGCTTCAAACAACCTCTACTCTGCACTTGGACACTGCCATCGGTGAGTCTAGCCTGTTAAGTGGGTCCACCCCAGTCCGGTTATTATTTGTATGCATTTGGGTAGGGTGGGAAGGATTGCAGACAAGGTTATAAGTTGGGTGGCAGGACACTTTTGTTTTCAAATTTGGGGAGACCGGGGTGGTGAGGATGGGTGGTAGAATCAGGACTGATATCACAGGTAGGGCTCTCTGTGCTGCAATGCACTTTTAAGTTGGTGTGCTAGATGCAGAGTGGGTCAGTGCATGTGTAACAATGAACATGCTGCTTAGGGACAGCACATTGTTGAAAGACAGATTGGCTGTTTGAAGCCCCGGTCTGCCTTTCATTGTGCAGATGTAATCGGCTTGCACTTCAGAGGAGCACCTGTCTGAGGGGGGTTGTCTGTGTGGGTCTCCCTTGGGGAGTATGCTGTCCCCCCCTACCTCTTTGTGGTGCACAGTCTATATACTTCCTGACAGCTCTTTTGCTCCTGCACCTGCGTCTATAATACAGTATAGAAGAAAAATGTTTCATGATTTGCATGGGGCCACGCCTCCATGCAAATGAGAGAATGTCATCCTTGAGATTGCACTCACAATACATATGCGTCTTTGTGATCAAAATTACAGAAGGGCTCCATCTGCATCCCCTGCTGTATTACCTGTGTCTCTGGGGCCACAAAATGCAGGCATACTTTTAATAATAAGGCAAATGTACTTCTTTAATATTTGGTGGTGGTTAATGCAGAGAATGGAGTTTATTTATTTGGGGTGAGGCCAGGAGTTGGTTAGGGTGAGTGACAGGCCACCAGGCATAATAACACAGGGTGGAGTTTGAGGCAATAGCTCTTATCACCTTTTCACCATATACTCCAGCCATGCAGTCCTCATATACCCCTGCCCTCTTGTTGCCCCAGTTCTCTCCGTCTTCCTGTCCTTGTGTTCCCTGTTCCAGATACACAGGTATAGCTGTATCTGCATCAGTATGTATCCTTGTCTCTTTGTCTCCATATATTCATGTTTCCACTCTCCTACCCCCCCTCTGTCTCTGGGACCTTTTTGCTGTCTCTTTCTCCCTGTCCTTTTATTTGCTTGTGTGCCTATTTCCAACCTTTACCCATCCTGATGTCTTGTTTCATCTGCCACCCTTTGTAAGGTGTGACTTGTTAATTCTCAAACCTTTCACAACTAGCTTTCCCCAGTTGCAAGTAAGTAATTCTGCAAATTGCTTGCCTGCTGTTGAGTAGCACAGCACCTACAAATGATGAGCCTGCCACCATTTATGAAAGCAGAATGTGAGCGCAATAGCAGACAAGTGTATGACCAAACACTCTCTACAAGTGATAACGTGAAAAATGTGCACTATGCAATAATGGGCACTGTCATGTATCTCAATATTCCCAACACTGATTCTTCTCTGTAGCTTTTCTGGATGTATGACTTTACAGCGTGGCAATCTCCATCAAGGCTGGGTTCAACTGGTCCACTATGGGTAAAGCAAAGGGTAATTCAGTTCACCATCGGTGGACAAGACAGGAAAAGTTGGTGGGGGATTATCACCCTCCACCACATGAGATTGTTTGGCTCGATCCCAGTAGTCAGGCCTAGTCAGATGGTCAGGATGTTTTTCATCTTCTCATAGGGCTGGATCTGTACTGGCTGTAATTGAGGCTTCTGAAGCTGGCGTCACACACATGCCCCTTTTTATGCGAGAGATATTGATGTGAGAGGAAGCATGCAGTTGCTATAGGGTTCACTTCTCACATCTGATATTTTATTTTATTGAATGCTTTCACCTGCCGGATTCATGGCACAGGAGTGAGAATTGAGCCAGTACAACTTTAAAAGAGCATTTGAAAAATGCCATGTCTTTAATGCTTTTCTGAAAGAATTCAAGGTAGGATTTGACATTGTTTCATGAAGGTACTATTTGTGCCGAAACACTGCTTCTTCCCAGCCAGCTGCTGTTGACCTAAACATACAGTTGATTAACGAAGAATTCTCTAGCAAGGTGGCAAGTTTAAAAAGGGAGAATATTTATAGAAGGAGCAATGCACAATGCGAAGAACACTGGACATGCATGCGCCTACTCTATGAGCCAATGAGAGACCATCAGAAGAGGATGATGTTGAAATAAAGGATTGGCTTGGCTTTCATCACTAGCCTTGCTTCTGAAGTGTCTAAATGCGCCTTAACAAATATTCTGGAAGGCCAAGTTACATGGCATTGCTATATTATAAGCAGGAGACAATTGCTGCAACCACAGTCATCTTCCCTTCCTCATTTAGCAAAGGAATAACTCCTCTTAATTTTTTTAAAGTTGGACGGAGGATGTTGACTCTTGTGTATGGGAGCTACTACTGAAGGTTCTAGTAAATCAAAGTCTATGAGTTTGCAGATGTCTAGTTAACAGTGGGCCATAGGGAAGCTGGATTTACGTTTAAACAAGGATGCATGAAACTCCATTTGAGAGAAGGGAATGAGGGAGGACAACTTCAGGGTACTGGAATTCGGTCCTTTGAGCCACACCCTTGTATCTGCATTGACTTTTTGTATTTTCTTTTAGTCACCAAGGGCCTGATTTAGATGTCGGTGGAGGGAATACTCTGTCACAATTGTGATGGATATCCCATCCGCCATATTAGGATTATGATCCCCATAGAATATAATGGGTTTGTAATACGGTGGACAGTATTACCCTCCACCTACTTCTAAATAAGGCCCAAATTAATTAATGTTAGGGATTCAGGATCGGGAAGTGGAAGTGGAAGTGAAGAGGAAGGGGTGATGGTTCATTCCTTTATTTAATATCTCATATTGAGGGTTTTCAGAAATTTATATTTTTATTGAGTAAGATTTATTTTTAATGCATTTAAATAATGTTTGGTATCCTTTAATCCTGGTTCATATGCTGCACTTGAGGAAGGGTCACAGGAACAGCCCCAATGCCATTCATCCTTAAGCATCAGCTTTTTTGCCTTGGTTAGTTTTTCACTAAACAATGATGCTGGATTATTTCTTTGCAAAATTACCTTTACCTCAATTGCTGACATAGCATCCCTAAAATTTGAAAGACTGAATAGACATTATGCTGGTCCCAGTTAATATAGACATTCTACTGGTCCCCTTAATCCTCAGGAAGGAAGTCAGACCAGCCAACAAACCAGCAAAGCGCTTAATCATCTCCATCTTCTACAGCCCACAAGCCCCTGATACATATATAAGGTGTTGTTGGTATGCTTACGCTGTTAATGTATGTGTTTTTACTTTCTCATTTTCAGTTTACAGCGGGGATGTCTTTGACAAGCAGTGTTCTTCTGGATCTGAAAAGGCTGTTATTATTTTAGTTCCTGTGAGACTTGGTGGAGAGAGAACGAACTTGGAATATTTTGAATTTGTACAGGTATTGTCAGAATATGCAAAACCAAATGCCAAGCATCAGACTGTTAGTGCTAAACTCCACATATGATACAGTTGAAGCAATCTGTGATGCAGCAGGACAGTGTGCTTTAAAATATAGTTTATCACTGTATTAATATCCTCCACTGGACTATTAGTAAGAACCCACACTTTCTGTGGCAAATCTGGCTCTCATGTCTAGTCCAAATAATCATGTTTGTACAATATTTTTTAAACCGTAATGCCCCCCCCCCTCCTGCTGGTTGTTTGAGTACTTGTAGTTACCATCAAATTTGGAGGTGTCTACCCCTAATGAATTCCTATAACCTAACTTGGCTCCAGTGATTGTTGTAGCTAATGTGGCTCTACCTTTGTCCTCCTAGAGATAAGTGGACCTTCTTAATAACCTCTGATTCTAGTTAGACGGGGAAATAATATTGTTCATGATTGTGAGATTGATGGTAGGAGAAACAGAAATCGGGATAAAGGATAGATAATAGAACCTATGCACCTTTTGTGACCATTAAGTAATCTGTCTTGGCCTAAGTGATATTGACCATATTCATTGCTCTGAAGGGACATATTCGAGGGTTCTGAGCCTCACTTTTAGTTCACTTAGCATTCCCCCTATTTAAGGTGATACATTACCAATTTCTTGTTGTGAGTCTCAATATTCAGAAAGCCCAATGCATTTCAAATATAAGTTCAGTTCTGACTAGCATTTCAGTTTTAGAGGGTCCGTATTACGACTGTGACAACTTGAAAACTTGAAAACTATACATATTCTCCAGTAAATTCTATACTGTGCTGTACCTCAAGTACACATCATACTACCTATTTAAAGACCATGCATAAAATTCCCCGTGAACACTTACAGTACTTCATGTGGTTGGGGCCTTTCATTGTACTCGTTTTATACTGTGCAGCATATCATATCTTCATAATTTAACAATGCAAAGCAACGAATCAAAAGCAGAACATAATACCCAATGGAAAATGCACAATGCAGTGCCACTGTCAAAGGATTTTCACTCTAGAGTGTTTCAGGTCATTATATTGTGCATGTTTTTACCTGGATAGTCTGATACGCCCAGTTAAAAAATGCATAATGGAAATGTCCTGTTAAAAAGAGGCACATTTAAAATTATGGTGCTCTAATGGCGTGCTTAGTTGCAATCATCAGGTCCCTTTTTGTACAGACTGGGAGATGCCAAGAGATTCAGAATTATTTTATTTTCATGGCAGACTGCTGATGCCTGCCATGTTGAGTTCATCTTCTCGTATATATGGTCAAAGTTTCCTCTAGCCACATTCTCTTCTTGTGCAGGGGCGTCAAGAGACATTCTTCACAGAAGGTTCTGTCTATGTCTGCTTGAAGATCTCATCCAAATTTGGCCTTTTCATCTGCCCTGCCACGTGTCTTGTAAGCTAAAGCTTGTCAGCTAAAACTTATGGTTCTGACAGCCCAGTTCCCATACTTTTGTGCAGAATTGACATCCCCCTGTCGATCAGGTTATGGAAGCATTGCACAAACTTGTCATTTGGTATACAAAGCTATTTGCAGTATAGAAGAAAGAAGTACTTGCAAAAACAAGCTGCAGATTCTATTGCTGGGGACAGGTCTGCAGAAATGTATTGTGCTTTTCTGATGCTACCTCACAGCCGTGCCATACAGAATCTAATTGGTTTATCAGCCAAGTGTCACAATAACCACACAAAGATAGCAATAAACTAGTCAGTAGTCACATCTCCTGCTCCTGGTACCCATCAATGTGTCTTTGTTCTATCTGGGTCCTTATTTCTTTTCCTTGTAGTTTGAGGAAATGCTTAAGCTGGGTATGCCCATATTGTAGGAAGATGTGCATAAGGCCATGCAGTTTTAGGGACTTCAAGTTGCTAAAGGTCAAATGAAAATATATCTTTCAGTAGTTAAACTTACAAAGTAGTACACCTTAAACCGGTAAATACTGACAGATTTCAAAATATTCATTAGATTGCATATGCAAAGACAAAGTGAGAGGAACAGCAAGTGAAAGCTTGCTCAATACAAAGAGCCCTTATTTCTTCAAGAGACTTTTGGCAAGGTTCATAATCTACTAAAAGTTGGAAACTTAAGTCTAGATATAAAGAGATCTAGTAAGGAGAGCTACCTGCTAAGAGACCCATTTTCACTGTTTTCCTAGAGAGAGTGGGTTACTACTTGTTATTTATCAGATCATTTCAGCCCACAGTTTAGAAGAGTGGCTCTAAAATGAGTAAAGTCTGTTTCCATGCTGGGTGTTTTTTTATACTTCTTTATTAGTATTGTATAGAAATGCAGGCATCAAATAGTGGTGTGAACGACATAAAATCCCTATTGTGATTGCCATAACACCTAAATATAGAAATAGTTACACCTTCATCTTTTTTTTTACCCACTTAAACTATATCAACCCTACCTTCCTCAGCCTCTTAAATTTAGCACCACATAAGCAGCAAAATGAGACATCAAGTGATTTTAAAAACGGGTTATTATTATGTTATAGTGTGCTGAGCATACGTTACTAATCAAACGGATGTTGGGCCCTCGGTTGAGTGGATAGGTGACTTCTGTGCAGTCTCCATCCATATATTGTAGAGCACGCACTGAGAGAAAGTTATCCTTCCCCCTCACTAGCTAATGTGATATGAGTCCATGGCCATTGTGACCCAGTGCCAATGGAACTACTTTGACAGTGGATGCAGCTGTGCATCTACCTTTTACCAGTTTCTGGCTATACGTCTAACAGTATCCAGCCGCTGAAATACAAGTTTCCACTTGGGTTTGCATAGATGCCCCACCCATTTGGTTTAAGGCCCAACATAACTGACCCTGGGTCTGAAGATATGGGGCATCCCACCAATTTCCTTGGAGCACTGAGAATGTCTGTCCAGGAAGGCTTAAAAGTGGTATAATCCCACCAAATGTGCAAATGTATATTGTGTTACCAACTCCTCCACCTTAAGCTTCTCTAATGGTTTAGGTGCATATGTATAAATTTGTTCTGCTATTAGGTACTGATAACGCGTCCCAATTTAGATAATTTACTCGCTCTGGGACTCGTTTTAGGCCGATGAATCTTTTGACCCTGATTGAAGACACCATAAGTCGAGATAACTGATCAACATGTCAATCAATAAATCAATAATGTCATCAATAGTCACCACATCAAATCAATTAGGTTAATCCATACATTAATAAGACTCGGAAACCACCATGACCTTTCAGTCATGAATAACCACACCAGTTTAGTACAATTTTATGATGTTTATTCCCTATTGATTACAATTCTACTAGTAAGTTTATTAGTCTCAAAACCATGAAACACATCAGCATTGTCATGATATGGCAACTCGAATAAGATTTCATCAAAGCAAAGATCACGAACATTAGAACATAACACAACGTCAACATAGGTTAACCTTAGCAGAGTATCATTAGCGCATTATTCATCAAAGCATTGATTCAGTCATTTGTCTATTTGTGTCCGATTAGTGAACCCCTTAACTAACCTCGAATTAGCATTGGCATGTTGGGCTTCATGCAAAATAGTTTAGCAACACAAATTTAAAAAACATCTATCTATGGCCTCTGTCAAAAGAAGCAGTTGGTACCTAGAAAGGAAAGGAAAACAGGCAATTACAATTTCATCATCATATAGCTACCCTCCGTAATGGGTCAGCATACAGAGTCAGTCTTCGTCCTCAGGACATAAGTTGATTCGCCATCAGCCAGGGAACACAGAAAAGTTCAGCTAGACGGGGTAAGTAGGGACACTTCCCTCATAAGGAGGAGAAGTATAGAATGGGCAAGATAAGGGTGAGGATGGTTTAAAGAAACCAAACATCAAAGTTTCTTGGCAGAGTGACAAAATGTCTGGGTCATAGCAAAAGTTTGCAATGGCATCTCCTCAATGGCTCCTCATGTCAAAGGTTTTTATCCTTTTTCGGTTGTACAGTCCCCTAGTTTCTAATTGGGTAGGGTTGGCACCCCACTATCTCCATCCAACGGGTTTTCAGTGGTACCATCAAAATTGTCACCTCATAACAGTTCTCACGTAGTTTATTGGTTCTGGTTATTGACGTCTGCAACAGGTAGAATGTCCGGTATGATTTCATCTTCTCGTGGTCCTCTCGCATCCTCAGTCAGTAGGTCCATTGTCTATACTGGTTTAGGCGACCTTGTACCTGTAACGAGTCTACACTGTTGCATTCAGCAAGACTGTTTCCTTGAGCAAGTCAAATTTCATGAGAACGGATCTACTACAGTTACACTCATCTTCTAGCTCCTGGAAAAATACAATTACATGTCCTTCAGCAAGTCAGCACACTGCACGTTAGAAAAACACATTTAATATGAAACCGGGCAGCTAGGCCTCGACTCATGCTATCTAAGGCCTAATGAATTAATTAGCAAAGTCTTAACTTATAGCTCTTAATACTAATACAAAATCATACATTAGTGCATTAGAAACTAATTTTAGTCAATTTTTATTAGTCCCCGTATATATTGGTGGCCACTCCCCGTGGGCACATTTCAGACTCACGTTTAGTAAAACACATTAATACTTTTTCTATGCGGCATTATTATGTATTAGTTCATAAACATTTCATGTTAATTTTGATTATAAGAGCTACGCTCCATCAATCCCTCCTCTGATGACACTTGTCATCATACAAAACCTTTCCCTTCACAACCTTTCACTTTCTTAAATGACGCATTTCAATTTCTTCTCCCGTCCTTAGTTTTTCATAAGTCTCTTTGAATATTTTCTCCCTTTTCTTTTCTTTTATTGCGTTTTGCCAATTTTTCTCTAATTCTTTTACTAATTTTGCATGATAACCATAGTCCGGATTAACAAGTTAGAGCAATCAATATACCCCCTATTATTTTTGCAAGGATCCCATTCCAAATACTACTAAACCAATTCCCTAGTTTAGCAATTCCCTTTCCAACCTTTTTCCCAACTCCAGGTTCCTTCATCTCCTTTAAATCTATACTATCTCTTGTTAGGCTAGTAAGCATACTCTTAATCTTATTACTATTGTCAGGAATGAATGCACAACAGTGGCGCTCCTTAAGCATCCTACAGACTCCTCCACTCTTCACTAAAAGAATGTCTAAAGCAAGCCGGTTTTGAAGAGTCATAGCTCTTTCCTCAGCAAAGTTCAGTATCCATCAGGAGTATAGCCCCTGTGAAGTTTGTCAGCATGTTATCCACAATAGTAGACAACTTTCGAATCTTTATGGAGTTTAAGATAACCCCCACTGAAGAGATTATGGCTCCAAATATATCACCTACAACAGCAGCCGCTCTCTCTCTCTTTTGTTTAGTATAGTGTAATTCAGACATTTTAGGAAGTTGCTTTAAGTCATCAATTTGGTAAATTTTTGGGAAAACTATTCCCAAATAACATGTCCCATACCATCCCTTTGGAAGACTGTAATAAGCATTAAGTCCCCATATGTAATAGATCCCAGGGATCGCTGGATCCTGTCCATTTAACATGAACGTCCACTTACTCTGAAACAAAAACACATGCCTGCACTCACTCGTTCCCACAAATAAAGTGTCATGCTCAGATTTTGGCCTATATATACAAAGCTTTCCTACGTGTAATGCATCTATAGCTAGCTTGCCTTGCGCCCTTATTGCACTATAAGCATAATCATTTGCAAACGTTTGTTTTTCTAATCCATTTTCTAGCTTTTCCTTTAACGCTTTTCTTCTATCATCAGTGTGATCCAAAAAGCTCTTCTCTACAGGCGTTAGTAAGCAGGTTAGATTATTGCGGTGCGCATAAGCTGTCCCAAATGTCAGTGTTGGCTCAAAGAAACCCCTAACTATTTTTATGTTATGTTCCTTAGCTATTTTATTTAGAAACTCAATTATAGGCACAAAAGAAAACACTACATCTAGATTAGAATAGAAGTATTGAACATGTTCTTGATTATAGAATCTTGTTAATAGCAAACTACAGCTTATTCCATAGGTAAGCGGCAAACTATGTAACCCCTTCTTGTACTGACAAAGGAATCTTTGTGCACACATAGCAATTCTTCGCATCCATTGTTTCAACATATTGATTCAGCAAGCGATAGAAGACATTAGTAGATAGTTCCTTTTTCGTGTTAGTTTCCTAATCCAAATACTTCGTATCCTGCTCAAACCTCTCCCATGGTGTTAGTGTAGCAGTCTCAGGAGTTGGAGCACTGTTAGTCACACTCTTATCCACCAATTGCATTCCCACAATCACACCTATAATTATTATTGCACACGCAACACCCAAAATGACACTCAACCATCCACAAATCCTACCCCTATTATTATTACTTCTAGTGTTACCCATGATCTGTAAAGAATCAGAGAGCAGAATAATATAAAGCAAACAATCAACTTGAGGAAGATTTAAAGCTTTTTTTTTTCTTCGTGCAAAGTCTCTCTCTCTTAGCAAATATTTACAGCGTTTCACTCACTCCCAGGACCCTTTGTTAAATTAGGTTAGCAGCTTGTCATAATCGGTTTTCAGAGCCAATTCAGGTTAACAGTGTCACATCCGCTAATTTATCAGTCTCTTTTCTCAGGTTTCTCTATTTAATTTCAGCTTTATCACAGTCTCTTCTATGGTTGAATTCAGGTACCGTAGTATTGACCTGGGATTTCTTGATCAAAACAGAAAGCCAAGAATTCTTGTTGCCACTCAGCTGTTGTCGCATAAGCCCATTCAGGACCTGCGTACCTCCTATTTGCAACTCTCTTTCTTTTCAGTTTGTGATCACTCTGCAGCTCTCCCTCACTGAGATCTTCTTTCCTGGTTGTGTCAATTTCTTCTTCTATTGTCTCATTAAGGACCACTTTCTCCTTTGGAGCTTGTGGTTCCGGCCAATTATCTCCTTTAAGTGCTCTCCTACCGCTCGGCCTTTCAGGATGTTGAACAGTACCCTCCTCTTGTGCTATGGGGTTTTCTCTTGATGGACCTGCAAGCGGCTCAGGAGGAGTCGGAACACTTTGACCTCCTTCTGCCTCACCTCCTTCGCCTTCAGGGTCTGTCAAGGGCTCAGCTTCAAACCTGTATCCGTCTGCTTCTGGGAGAACCTCTCTTTGGGTCGGTCCTCCTGGCGCCTCAGTTGAGATAGGCTCACCGTCACCCCTCTGGATTTCGTTTACTGTTTGAGTGACCAAGCCGTCCTCAACGGGCTCTCCTTCAGTCTCAGTTCCCCTTTGATTACTCTCCGGCCCTGAGACTTCCTTCTCAGCAGCTGTTGTTTTTGACAATTTGAGTTCCTCATCAGTTGGACACGTCACCTTCTTTGTGTGACTGGCATGGATCCAGTTTGGAAGTCCTGCACATTTCACAGCAGTAGTAGTTGTCAGTATTACTTGATATGGCCCCTTCCAATATGGCTCCAAACACGACTTCCTCACGTGTTTCTTGACAACAACCCAGTCACCGGCTTTCAGGGTGTGACTTGGATCAGTTATCGGTGGCAATGTGGTAGCTTCCACCTGGTGAGAGAAAGAGCGGACCACGTCAGCCAGACCCTTGCAGTAGTCCAACACCATATCATCCGTGATATTCACAAGAGCATTTGCAGGCACTGCGGGAAATCTCATAGCTTGGCCCATAAGAATCTCATGAGGAGACAGTCCTGTTTTCTTGTCGGTGTGTTTCTCATTGATATCAGCACTAAGGGCAATGCATCTGGCCATTTCAAATTTGTAGCTGCACACATCTTTGCCATTCTCGATTTCAAGGTACCATTCATCTGCTCCACTAGTCCTGATGCTTCAGGGCGGTAGCTACAGTGTAACTTCTGCTCAATGTTCAGGGCAGCACACAAGAGCTTAATCACCTCATTGTTGAAGTGACTCCCCCTATCTGATTCTAAAGAGATTGGAAACCCGAAACGTGGTATCAACTCCCTAAGCAGCAGCTTTGCTTCTGTGAGACTGTCATTTCTACGTGTAGGGTAAGCTTCAATCCAGTGACTGAAAATGCACACAATCACCAACACATACCTCCACATACAGGCATCTCAATAAAATCCATCTGCATTCTGCTAAATGGACCTCCTGCTCTCCCAATGTGGCTCAAATTCACCACGGTCCCTTCCCCCGCATTCATCTGCTGATGGATAATGCACCTGTGACAGATAACCTCTGCAGCTTGTCTGAATTTTGGATTGAACCAATTGACTTTCAACAACCTGATCATTGCGTCTCTCCCAACATGTGCTTGACCATGGTAAAACCTTGCAAACAGTGACAAAAGACTGTTTGGCAAAACCATTTTCCCCTCCTCTGAAACCCATAGACCATCAGATCTCTGTATGCATTGCATTTTGACCCAGGAGTGTTTCTCCTCTTTGCTGGCACGTCCCTGCAACAATTTCAACTCATCTAGTGTGTCAACCACCCTTAACGAATACCCTGAGCATGTTTCATTTTCAGTTTCAGGTAACAATTCCCACTGGTCTTGAAACGATATACAGTTCAATGCACAAAACCTTGCGACTTGATCTGCATATCCATTTCCCATTGACACAAAGTCTTGTAATTTAACATGAGCACTGCATTTCACCATGGCAATTTCAAGAGGTAACTGAATCGCGTGCAACAATTCCTTAATTCTTTCACCATTTTTCACTGGAGAGCCAGAAGAGGTCAGGAAACCCCTCTGTGACCACAGCTGGCCAAAGTCATGGACAATTCCAAATCCGTATCTGCTATCAGTATAGATAGTGACTTTCAGTTTCTCAGCTGTGTGGCATGCCCTAGTAAGAGCAATTAATTCAGCCACTTGAGCAGAGTATACTCTTTTGAGCCATGATGCTTCTAGGATACCAGAGGTTGTACACACAGCATATCCAGCTCTCAGTACTCCTACTGAGTCTCTCAGGCATGAACCATCAACAAAGATAATGTAATCATTTTCTTCCAATTGGGCATCTTTAATGTCGGGTCTCGGTTTGGTGCACAGATCGGTTACCTCAAGACAATCATGTTCTACCTCCTCAGCATCATCAATGTCTGCATTTTCAATAGGAAGCAAAGTTGCCGGGTTCAATACAGTGCATCTTTTTAAAGATACATTAGGTGACCCCAGTATAATTGTTTCAGACTTAGTCAGTCTCGCATTTGTCATATGTTGAGTCTTTGTTCGGGTCAACAGAATTTCATCTGAATGTGGGACCATTACTGTTAAGGGATGTCCCATCACTATACCTTCACACTGAGTGAGGCTTTGACCAACTGCTGCAACTGCACACAAACAACCCGGTAAGGCTGCTGCGACTGGGTCCAAAGTAGCTGAAAAATATGCTACTGGGCGGATTGCACCTCCATGGACCTTTGTCAGGACAGACAAAGAACAAACATCACGTTCATGACAAAACAGTACAAACGGCTTTGTGTAATCAGGCATACCTAAAGCTGGTGCCCTGCACATGCTTTCCCTCAGTTCAATGAATGCCCTCATCTCCTTCTCGGACATGGTTATGGCACCCGGGCTATCCTGAATTTCTTTGAACGTAAACCTCACCAAGGGTTAGAGATAATTGAGAAGTTGGGAATCCACTGACGACAGTAGCCCCCCATTCCCAAAAACATCCTAACATCCCTCTTGGTTGTCGGGGGATTCATTTGCAGTATGGCTGTCACCCTTTCTTTGGATATTTTTCTCGCCCCTTTTTCAATCAGGTGACCCAAGTACTTCACCACTTTCTGACATTACTGTAGCTTCTTTGGGGACACTTTATGTCCGTTCTTTCCCAAATGATTCAGTAAGGCAATACTATTGTACCTGCAGTCATCTCTCGTTTTGGACGCAATTAACAAATCATAAATGTACTGTACTAGAGTCAAATTAAAAGGCAATTCTAATGATTCCAAGTCCTTCTTCAGTATCTGATTGAAGATGGAAGGTGATTCAGAAAACACTTGAGGAATTCGACACCAACTGTACACCTTGTCCAGGGATTTGAAACTGAAGAGAAATTGGCTGTCCTCATGAAGAGGCACCGAAAAGAATGCTTGAGACAGGTCCACGACTGTGAACCATTCTGCATCACACAGAACCTGAAACATAATCACGGATGGATTTGGCACCATGGGGCAACATTTTACTACAATCTCATTCATTTTCCTCAGGTCTTGAACAATTCGAACTTTCCCACAAGGCTTTTTCTAACCCATTATTTGTGAATTACACGGGCTGCTCATCACTTCTTTTAGAACCCCTTGCTTTACAAAACCTGCAATTATCTGCGTCACCTGTATAAGAACATCTTGTGCCATGTGGTAGTGCGGCACCTGGGGAAACACCGCATTTGGCTTCACTTCTACTTTGACTGGCTCTACTCCTCTTATTAACCCCACTTCTTTTCCTGTCAAGACCCACACTTTCTCGGTCATTGTTCCCTGTAATTCAGCTGGTAAATCAGTCACTGTGAACATCGGGAAGAAGGTTATCAAAGGGTACTCCTCATTTGCAGTCTCCGTCTCTGAGATCTGACCATCGTCCCCTTCAACATCACTGTTTGTCTGCACCTCAATTCCCCCCATTGGAACAGGTATTTGAACACCTCGTCTTACACAGTAAGTCTCTTCCCAGTAGAGATACGGGACTCGAGTCACAGACTACAAACCTATGTAATCCCTGGAAGGTACCAATCTCAACTTGGACCGGATCTGTAATCGGATTTGTCAGGAGCTGATTTGCTACTCCTACCACCCTTATGGTACGCCATGAAAGTGGCAATTTCGGAACCTCTGCACTTCTGACTGTAGAGCGTGTAGCTCCTGTATCAACTAGGAACGAAACCTTATGACCCATCACCTTTCCCTGAACATAGGGTCCCCTCTGATCTACTTCTAGGGATGCGGCAAGCCTGCACTCTTCACTATCTGAACAATCATCCGACCATTCATCGTTTATTCCATCCTCACCACGCAATGGGAACTGTTGTACTGTATCATTTTGACTAATTTTTTGACCTGTGACCTGTTGAGGAAGCATCACCTGTTGCTGTCCCATTGGAGCTAGTGGTATCTGCATTTGCTGTCTAGGTACCATGGAAATCTGCTGTTGTACCTGCTGCATTTGTGCTGGTTGAACACTGGGCATTTGCTGCATAGGCTGTAGACCCTGCATCTGCACCATGTTATTCTGGAAATTCGGATTTTGACCCCTCATTCTTGGACCCCTCACATTTTGAAATGTACCGACATCATTGCTTTGTTGAACAACACCATCCTGCACCATCATTGGGCACTCCCGCTTCCAGTGTCCCACGCCCCCGCACGCGTGGCATGGTGACACCTTTTTCATCCCCTGCACATCATTTTGAACCACAACAGTATTCAAATCTGGACCGCGATTCACAAAACATCCCCGACCTCTGCCTCTTTGTTGCATCTGAAACATTCCGTTTCCTTGAGGTTGTTGTTGTACCACCTGCTGTACTCCATTTCCTTGTATCCCTGCCTGAGCTGCCTTAATTTGCATCACCATCACCTTTTCTTTCTCTGCTTCAGTTCAATCTCATCACTACAGTATTTTGCGTACTGCAATACCTCATCAATCGGCTTCGCTTGCCAACAGATCAAATGATTCTTAATCATCTGGCTAATCTCTGGTCTCAACCCTTTAACAAACCTGAACACAAGGTGATTCATGTCTTTCGCCTCTATGACCTCAGTGCCACTGTAGTGTTTGAATGCCTTCAGCAACCTCTCATAGTAAGCATGTATCAATTATTTGCCCTCTTGTGACGTTCGATCAATTTTCTGCCAATCAGTAACTTTCGGCGACACTTTCTGCTTCAGAAACTCAATCACCTTATGATAATACTGCATCACTTCAGAAGACGGTGCTCCAGTAACCTTGTCCCTTGCCGGCTCTTCTGTCGGCCAATCCACACCCCTCTTGCACTCAAGCCATAAGTCCGCTGGAACTATAATCTCAAACAGTGTATTCAAGTCTTCCCAAAGACATTTCGCAAGCTTCACAAACCTGTCCGTCTGCTGGTACCACTCTATTGGCTTCTCCCTTAACCTGGGATAGTCATTTGTAAATGACAGGATGTCACCCCTAGACCTCGGTACATGTACTAGAACCCCTCCAGCTGTTTCTCTCATTGGTAACATTTTTATTGTTCCTGTGTCTGGTGCAGCTTTCGCCTGCTTCGGTTCCGGGCAATCACCTTTCTCTTTATCTCTCTTCTTTGCCCATCTGCCTTCCCACTTCTCTAATGCTCCCCAAATTTGAGCACTCTGCAATATCTCTTTGAGATGTGCCTTCATTCCGGTGGATCTCATGTGATCAAAATCTTTAGGTTCAAAGTATAACCTATAGCTCCTCTTCAAATGCTTAGTATTGTCTAAGTCTATGCCGTATTTGTCCGCTAGGTTTGCCAACCTCTGATGCACCCTGCTCACTTGTTTGGTTATTTTGGGGCACAGATACCTCAATTATGCTTCCGTGTATGACTCTAATCTGTTCACCCCCATTGTCCCTTCTACTAATTCTGTGGCTTCCACACCCAGCCTCACAAAATTCAGATATTCCTTTCTTTCTGACCTCTCTGCGGTCACTGTAGTAGTCTGCGGAGTGTTGAGCTTGTCTAACCATTCATTCAATTGATGCGCTGTTAAGCCTTGCAACGAGAACTTTCCAGACTGCATCATTGATGTCTGTGACGTATTTGCACTCATCACCTGTGGGGTCAGGGTACCCAACCCTGCTTGCCTCATTGTCTCCAAAGGAACCCCAATCGGACTGAAATCCAACAAGGATCTAGACCTTTCGGCTGTCTGTCCCCCCTGTGTCATTCCCTGCAAGTTTCCTGTGAACCCTCCTCTTATCGCCTCTTGGGTCATCATTTCTTGGTCACATACGCTAGGCTTAGCTTGCGCTTACAGTGGTACTGGCGGAGCAACAGTAATTGGCAATGATATAGCAGCTGGTGACTGTCCAATTCCCAAATCCTGTGGAGCATTAACTCTCACAGCTTGATACATCATGGGTGCTGTAGCTACTGACTGCGGTCCTGTGACAGAAGTGTAATGCGGAACCACCTGCTGCTGCTGGGGCAGCAATTGTGGAGTTGGCTCAATTTGCACTAACTTTGCTCTCGTGTATACTGGATCAGGCGGCACCATCAAACTCGTAGTAGTCTCTAATACTGGGACATCAGGATAGAGCCTCTGAATTTGTGGTGGCTGCAACTGTATCTGTGTGTCTGGTGCAGTGGGTACACTGACACCATTCTGTATTGAAACTGTATCACTTGTCTGTACTGTATTCATGATTCCCTTATTTTGTGTCAGATCTTCAGGACCCGCACTAGTACTCTGTCCATTATCATTTATGGCATATGGTGGTGGGTGATCATGTAACAGCTGATTAAGAAACTCCTCATCGTCTGAATCATCTGCATCTGCCCAAGTCCTCTGAGTCTCCTTTGGCTTACTAGAGCCCTTGTCTGTCTTACAAGTGACCTTTTTCCCCTGTGTCTCGTCTTCTTGTGTTATTGCTGGAAACATCCTAACTCCGTCAACTATTCCCCTTCTCCACATCTTAGTCTCGTTATACCATTTAGCCTCCGCTAGAGTCTTTTCTGCTCTTCTCATTCTCCTCACAAATGTCTGCTGCCTATGTTCTATGGCCATTAAATCCCAGACCGATAATGCCTCATACTGAGCTAGTCTCGGGCGGTTTTTGCTCACTTAACATTCTTTGCAAATTTTCAAAAATTCTTATATTAAATGTCCCGTACTCTGGAAATGCTAAACATCCCTCTTTCTCTGTCAGTTTGCACCACTGCTTTAGCCAAAGACATGGCGTGACTCCCTTCTCCTCCATTACGGTATAAGCTGGAGTATTCTCTGGCGGTGTAGGCTCCCCCACACTCGCTGTAATGTATGCATCTCCCCTCAAAGCACTCTTTAGAGCCTTGAAAAACTTCATTTTTGCGACTTTTATTTTGTTTAGAATCTAATCAGGAAGTGACTTTAATTCCCAGAACACTCCTTCTCAACCAATTGCCTCTCACGGACGGCTGCCAATCCGTGCGCGACCCCTCTCGGCAACTGACCTATCCCATTGCGGCTCCAATGACGTCACACACACCCACCCACTGCGGCTGACAAAGTCTTGCGGCTTGCCTTCCTCACACAGAAACTAATGCAATATATTGTGAGCACCTAAGCAATAAACTAAAATTTGCCGGTTTACTACAGGACTTACAGAGATTTCACTTGAAGCCTCGGCCACTACTCTCTCCTTCTCAGCTCCCGCACTCGCAAGCAGAATTCGACCCACAAATCCTACTCTCGACTTGTCAATGGTTTGTTCTAGTGCACTTTAGAACTTGCCAAATCTACATCGGTTTCACTCACACAATTTGACTCAAACTCGACTCGTCAACCACGCCTGATTGACTTATTAAACCGCACAACTTACAACATAAACCAATATACTCCGGAGTCTTAGACCACGACAGGTCCGTACATCACCAACAACCACGTGGACAATTTTTTAGCACAAAGCGCCACAATCACATGAAGTTCGCCGACTTCCCTACTCTCATACTGCGGAGTACGCCCACTCCTACTAAAACATTACCTGACCTAAATTCTCACAAACTTCACAAATCACCTGCGATATGCATAAGCTGAGCAAGTGCAAATTCTACACCAGACATGCTAGAATGCCGAAAACATACCCAACTCACTTAGGCAAACTCCGAGATTCCGGGAAAGTCATTTGGGACTTAGAGACACATCATACCTCTAAATTGCATTATTTCGAAAAACACTTTTAAACAATGGTCCCTCGTCCTAGGGCCCCCAAAGCCCTAAACCGTCGCTCTGCTACCAAAACTGTTAACACGTCCCAATTTAGATAATTTACTCACTCTGGGACTCGTTTTAGGCCGATTAATCTTTTGACCCTGATTTGAAGACACCTTAAGACGAGATAACTGATCAACATGTCAATCAATAAGTCAATAATGTCATCAATAGTCACCACATCAAATCAATTAGGTTAATCCATACATTAATAAGACTCGGAAACCAACATGACCCTTCAGTCATGAATAACCACACCAGTTTAGTACAATGTTATGATGTTTATTCCCTATTGATTACAATTCTATTAGTAAGTTTATTAGTCTCAAAACCATGAAACACATCAGCATTGTCATGATATGGCAACTCGAATAAGATTTCATCAAAGCAAAGATCACGAACATTAGAACATTACACGACGTCAACATAGGTTAACCTTAGCAATCATTAGCGCATTATTCATCAAAGCATTGATTCAGTCATTTGTCTATTTGTGTCCGATTAGTGAACCCCTTAACTAACCTTGAATTAGCATTGGCATGTTGGGCTTCATGCAAAATAGTTTAGCAACACGAATTTAGAAAACATCTATCTATGGTCTCTGTCAAAAGAAGCAGTTGGTACCTAGAAAGGAAAGGCAAACCGACAATTACAATTTCATCATCATATAGTTACCCTCCATAATGAGTCAGCATACAGAGTCAGTCTTCGTCCTCAGGACATAAGTTGATTCGCCATCAGCCAGGGAGCACAACAAAGTTCAGCTAGACGGGGTAAGTAGGGACACTTCCCTCATAAGGAGGAGAAGTATAGAACAGGCAAGATAAGGGTGAGGATGATTTTAAAGAAACCAAACAGCAAAGTCTCTAGGCAGAGTGACAAAGTGTCTGCGTCATAGCAAAAGTTCGCAATGGCATCTCCTCAATGGCTCCTTGTGTAAAAGGTTTTTATCCCTTTTGTGTTATACAGTCACCTAGTTTCTAATTGGGTAGGGTTGCCACCCCACTATCTCCATCCAATGAGTTTTCAGTGGTACCATCAAAATTGTCACCTCATTACAGTTCTCACGTAGTTTATTGGTTCTGGTGATTGACGTCCTCAACGGGTAGAATGTCCGGTTCATCTTCTCGTGGTCCTCTCGCATCCTCAGTCAGTAGGTCCATTGTCTATACTGGTTTTAGTCGACCTTGTACCTGTAACGAGTCTACACTGTTGCATTCAGCGAGAATGTTTCCTTGAGCAAGTCAAATTTCATGAGAACGGATCTACTACAGTTACACTCATCTTCTAGCTTCTGGAAAAATACGATTACATGTCCTTCATCAAGTCAGCACACTGCATGTTAGAAAAACACATTTAATATGAAACCAGGCAGCTAGGCCCCGACTCATGCTAACTAAGGCCTAATGAATTAATTAGCAAAGTCTTAACATATAGCTCTTACTAATACTAATACAAAATCATACATTAGTACATTAGAAACTCATTTTAGTCAATTTTTATTAGTCCCCGTATATATTGATGGCCACTCCCCGTGGGCACATTTCAGGCTCACGTTTAGTAAAACACATTAATACTTTGTATATGCGGCATTATTATGCATTAGTTCATAAACATTTCATGTTAATTTTGATTATAAGAGCTACGCTCCATCAGTCCCAAAACATTATGAGAGACGATGTTCCTCCGTAAATACTCCTTGCCCCCACCATTTCGGGATGAAGTCGATTCTGTGGGACTGTTTGCTGATAAAAGGATTTTATACTGGTTAGGGATTGCCCCCTTTTTTGCTTACTGTTGTAGAGATGTATATTTTTCAAAGGCTGTCAGCTCATTGGAGGTGGCTTGCTTGACCACCAGGTATGTCACAGAGTGACCACGTTATTGATGTAGAAATCTTTCTGGTTCAGGTACCTCGTGTTCTTTCTGACTCCTCAAAGGCGTAAATCTGTCCATTATAGTAAAATTCCTTAATGGATCTGCAATTTGCTTTTTTTGTTCCATGTCTCAAATGCTGTACCTAATTCTAAGTTGTGATGGATAGGCATAAACAGGGAGGGGAATGTTGTCAGTGGTAAGGCCTGCTTCTAGCAGTGTTCCATTTATATTTATGCTGCTATGGTATTGCATGGCGGCTTTGCCACTTTGGGTAGCAACACCATGTCCTACCGTTTTTTCTTGGAATTACTTGGTTTATATGGGGCCACAGCTTAACTGATTCTGTTTTGGACCATTCTCCTTGGATTCTGCGTTTGGAGGCTCTATAACAAGTTGTAATAGCAGGAAACCCCTGCCCACTTTCTTTCTTTCAGGGAGTTGTTTAACTTCCTCTGGAGTTTCTTATACAATATAAAGTCCAGCAAGCTTTTAAATGTAATAAGCTTGAGTCGATATGTGTAGAAAGTGCTTGAAATACATACTAAGTCTAGCGATTATAGTTATTTTTATGGTTGCGAAGCCAGAAGACGTGTGCATCACACCATCTAGTCAAATCTGAATTAATACTGATAGTAATGGAGCAATACTGGCTCTGTAAAGGGATGTGATGCGGGTTGTGATCTGGGCTCCTAGATATTTAAAGGAATCTGATTTTGTTCTGAATTCAGTCACCGACCTGTGTTCTAGTTTCTGACTTGTCTTGATTGATTTTACATTCTGAGGCTTCAGTAAATGTCATTAGAAGCTCCAGTGTAGGTGGGAGGGACCCACTGGAGTCAGTCAGAGAGAACAGTACTTTGAAAAGAGTGATATCTTCTGGATTAGTCCATCAAATGGCAGGTCACTATTCGTTTCTGCTTGTCTCAGAGGCACTGCCAGTAGTGCAATGGCCAGGTAACAGGAGCGACCATATAGGACACACCTAGCGAAATTTATCTGGATGTTGAAGCTGTTAGAAAAATATCATTAACCACTATTATCACATTGTGTGTGGGGTGCCATCTAGCTATGAGTCCATTTCTTCCTAGGCTGAACTCCAACATATCTTTCCTAAGATAAGCCCTGTTCAAAGGATTGTCTGCCTCTTTTGAAACCTAATTGGTCTTCGTGAACGATCCTTGGAAGCTCAGGAGCAAACCTATATTCCAAAATATTCGTTTGTATTTTATGATCTGTGTTAATGAGAGAAATGGGACAGTAAGATTTGTTTAATAATGTCTATATTTAGCAGTAGGAAAACTCAGTTTGCATCTGAGATAGACCCCCTAGCTAGTCCTGACTCTTGTATTAACTGCCAGATATTGTATGATTGTGCATGCCAACTGGTTGGCAAATGTTTTTAAAACTATTTGGTGAATGCATCTGAAGCCAGTGCCTTATGAGATTCTGTGTTTTGTATTACATTTTATTGTTCTTTATCAGTGCAGCCATGGCTTTTCACTGATCCGTAATGATATTTGCAAATTGGTGGCCTTGAAGTAGCTTTTCTTGCATGTCAGCGGATTCACCTTTGCCAGTTTGTAATTTATTATAGAAGTCTTTAAGTGGAACACCCTTTTCTCTACCACTAAATACCAAGTTCCCATCTGCATCCCTCGCAACGAGAACTTTTCCAATGCAACTTGGCCTTCAGGGTTCTTGCAAGCAGCATATGGGTCTTGTCACCATACTTATAATATCTGCGCTGAGCGGACAGCAGATCTTTTGCAGATTTCTTTGCTAACAGTGTTATTAGTTGTCCCTTTACTGGCATCACTTTCTTAAGATCCGACCTTGTGCCTGTTTTCTTTGGCAAAGAATGGAAATTGCCATGAGTTCCGCCTCCAGCCTAAGTGGGCTTAGTGTCCTATTGTGCTTATCTGCAACAGGAATATATATAAGTTCACTCCACTTTCAATGCCTCACATTGTGTTTCTCTATAAATATTTGGGTAGTTTTTTTTACTCTAAATATTCTCATGTAGTTTGAGATACTTCAGCAAAGCATGTGGCATCCTGGAATAGGTATCAACATAGGAACCACTTTCTATCCTTTGAGACCATGCCTGTGCTTCTCAGCTATGCATCTACTGGTACATGGTCTTGTATAGTGATTCTGTCTAAGGCTGCAGATTCATCCACTCAGTGAAGTTCTTGAATATGAGTGATGCATGCAGGGTTAAAAATTAAAGGCTTTCTCTAGCTGCCATAAATCAGTCAGCCCCAAGTCTTGTAGTGTTTCCATTGTCTCCCGATACATCACCACATGTTAGTTAGTTTTCATCTAAGATCTCTACGGGGCTCAATGAATTGGAGCCCCCTCACAAATAATTTCCCACTCAGCAAAGCCTCATATTTTTTTACACTACAGTTTGAAGGAATCCATCTTGTCTCTGGTTAGGAGTGTAGAGTGATGCTATGTTGAATACTTCTCTACCCAGTCTGCAGTCCGAGGATATCAAGAGAACATGTTTTGCCTAGTGAAAGTAAGAGCCAAAAACATGACGAGGAGAGACTTAGCAATGAAAATGAATCAAAAGCTAGACTTGAAAAAGAGACGTTTGATCATGGAAAGAAAACATTGGAATATCCTGATGACTGATGAAAAAGCACTCTTAAATGTGAAATGCACCTAAACTGTGGGATTCGAGAGGATGCAGAGTATTCTTGATCTTTGTTCCTTACACCCAGTTCTTACTGGGAATGAGCTGGGGTTGCTAGGGTAGCTATAGCAGTGACTTTAGAAAACAGTTTTCTATCAGCCTTTAAGCTGCCATTCTGTGCATCATCAATTGCACTTAAAACTAAACTGACTGCATTGACTGTCAAAGCTCCAAAAACAGTGCAATCCTGAAAGTTTCTAATAAAAACAGACAACCATTTGGGAAGCCAGTCTTCCTGTGTTCAGAAGGTGGGCACACTTGTAATCAAAGGAAACAACTTGTTCTTATGGCTCCTCATTTAACCCTTAGTTTATTTCAGATGTGTTTCTGCCTGCCGACCATCACATTTTGGGACATTGATCTTAAGATGATTTATCTTATATTAGCATTATATCAGCATTCAAAGGAGGCTAAAAATTTGAGGAAGCTGTGTTAAGTGCATGCACATAGAATAGTGTCTCCTGTATAGAACCAGAGAAACATCAGCACCTGCCACTGCAGATAGGTTTGAATACAAAAAAAAGGGATGGAGTGAATGCTTGAGTCCATCTCTGTCACTTGTAGTTACTCATGGCCACATCCCAAGCCATAGTTTTTTGCCCACTATGCCACCTCAGACAGGAATAAGCCCTATGCAAATTGGCCCTGATTCTGCTACTATAGGAACAGTCCAGTCTGAACTGCCAGGCCAGGACCCATTTTAATTAGACTGCATGCAATTCTAGACTGTTCTTGGCCCATTTGGCACACTTCAGTTAGATGCAGCTTGGATGCAGTGTCATAGTGAGCATGGGACCCACATCAGGGCATACCTGTCCCGCTAAGGGTGCCATATTGAGAAGTATAAAAAAGTAATGGGTTAAATGCTTGAACTAATCTCATCCACTCATAATTACTCCCAATCAGTGATTGACCGACACTTCCTTCCGGTCACCAACTAATGAATTTATAGACAATTTAAAAAGGATAGATGCAGTGTGCAACCCTGGTGAACAAACTCCTATATGTAAGGTTGTAGGTTTAATAAGACTTCTGCTATATTCCACAAGCTACAAGATGATCGTTATATGAGCTTGTTCCAGTAAACAACACCCTTGTTCTAAATTGAAAAAAAGCAAAGAGCAAGGATCTCTCCCTAAATATTAATATATCATGATCCGTAAAAGACACAAAGGATAAAGTCACAAGTTCAGGCCGACCACGATGGAGCACGGGCCAGCTACATGGACACACTTGGGCCTGCTGAACACAGTACCTTAAGTCTCGGTACCCGGTCTGTGCGGACTTGCTTTGAGGGGCGTCGCGTCATCCGGTGTCCGTTCCAAGGAGCTTTGCATTGATCCCGGGGAGCTGTGGGTTGAGGCTTTGCAGGGCTTGGCGTCACTGTGCATCAGTTCCAATGGGCTGGCAACTACACGATGAGGCTTTGAGGGGCTTCGCACCGCGCTGCGTTGAGTCCGGTGCGCTGCACGGCAAAGCTTTACGAGGCTTCGTGTTGCTTCTTGGCACCACAAAAGGTAGAGCACTTTAGGCCCACTTCCAAGGCAGGGCAGACTCACAGCTTGTAGAGTCCAGGTGCAGATGGTTCAAGTCTTAGATGTCCCTGAGACTTGGGAACAGGAGGCAAGCAAACCAGCCCTTGGAGATCACTTGTAGTGGGAAGGCAGAGTCCTTCCAGCAGAGTCAGGGAGCAGCAGGGTCACAAGCAGAAAAGCAGTCCTACCAGGAAAGCAGTCAAGTTGAGTCCTATGGGCAGTACTGCAGTCCTTCTGACAGAGACCAGTTGTAGGTCCAGAAGTGTCTGATTTGAGGGGGGTCAGAGTCTCAGTACTTATACCCAAATTTGCCTTTGAAGTGGGGAAAACTTCAAAGAGTGGTTTTGAAATGCACCTGTTCCCCTTTCAGTCAATTCCTGCCTGCCAGGAGGGCTGTGGGGGTTATCAGTCATTTGTGTGGGATCAGGCCACTTCCCTTTAAAGTGTAAGTGAAAGCCCCTCCACCCTTCCTGCCCAGGAAGACCCATCAGTATGCAGATGCAGATGCAGCTGGGTGTCTTGTGTTTATGGCTGCCTGGATGGAATGTACAAGGCACAAGGGGAGCTGTCACCCAGCACAGACCAGCTGTGGATTGGAGACAGGCTGCAAAGCAAAGAGAGCAGAAAGGACAGAGAAATGCCTACTTTCTAAAAGGGACATTTCTAAAATAATGTTAGATCCAACTTTACCAGTAAACGTGATTTCTCACTGCCATTCCAAACATGACAACACCACACATTGAAGATGAGAAATGATCACTCAAAAATATATAAGGGAATTTCCAGTCCTGACCTATAAGAGGAGCAGGCTTCACAATAGTGAAAAACAACTTTCGAAGTTTTTCACTACCAGGACGTGTAAAGCTTACAAGCACATGTCCTGCCTTTACTTGTACAGCACCCTGCGCTATGGGCTACCTAGGGCCTACCTTAGAGGTGACATATGTAATAAAAGGGGAGTTTAAGGCTTGGAAAGTAGTTTTAAATGCCAAGTTGAACTGGCAGTGAAACTGCACACACAGGCTCTACAATGGCAGGCCTTATATGGGTGGCACAATCAGTGCTGCTGATCCACTAGTAACATTTAACACAAGTAAATTAAATATACCAATTGGGTATGAGCCAATGTTAGCATGTTTTAGGTAGAGAGCACTGGTTGGCAGTGGTAAAGTGTCCAGTGTCCTAACGCCATCAGAAGCAAGGTCAGAAAAAATGGAGGAGGAATGTTTGGGGTGACCTTTCAGAGAGGGCCATTTTCCACCAGCCTGTAGTTCCCCAGGACAGCTATAGCTCCCTTTTTATTGCTAGAAATTATGAAAGTATGCATGTTTTTAGCGATACTTGGATAGTGTGAAGCTTGCGGTAAACCAATGGATCACTTAACAGACGTCATCCCACAAGTACAATTCATATCATTTACATGGAGGAAAGAAACTATCACAGCAGGACACCCTAAATAAGGAGCAGCACCTGTTGAGAGATTTGCATTTTGCTACTCAGGCAATGATTGAATGCCACAAAGCTGGCCCATCTGAATGGGTCAGTGAGAATAAGATTATATCCTGAAGCCGTCTGTAATTTTTGTGTTGTTGGAGGACATTCCACATCCCCTGATGTGCAGTATGAGATATTAATCTAAGAGAAATCATCTCTATGTGTGCATATCTGTGCGTTGATATCCTATTGACCCTCCAGTAATGATAATTTTCCAACATTAGACTAAGGGCCTGATTTACATCTTCAGGGTAACCATACTCTGTCACAACAGCGACAGAGTATGCTTACCACCGATATAATGATCTGCCCACCGAATTTAGATGTGGATGGGCTTTTGGTGTAACCTCGGCGGAAACTACTGTCTCCACCCTGGTTGCACACTTCCTACAGCCCCATGGAGTCGGGGCCATTGGAGGTTGACCTTTGTGTCCACCCACCTTATTTAGATTGGTGGACATACAAATCAGCTTTCTCTGTCTGTCACTGCCAGGAAAGCCCTGGTGGTGAAGGGCAGTGAAAACTGTCTATTCCCCCCACCCCCAAAAAAAAACATAGGCGACCACTCTCCTGGTTAGGGTGGCCTTTTTTTCTCGTATTTACATTTTTTTAAATCCCTCTTTGCATTTTCTTTTTGAAAATGAAAAAAATAAGTTTGATGGACAGCTTTGCCATGTTGATGGAGCTGCGCATCATACTTTAAAAAATGTATTGGCAGAAACTAGTGTTACAGTGGTGCCTGTCAGTGCTTCAGAAACGACGCTGGCTTGATACATTTCTAATACTCTGCCCCCTGACTGAGTAAACTCCACCCGCCGTAACTTAAATCAACCCATAAACTGGCTTGCAGTACAACAATGTCCAGGTTTGTCCCTGCTTCATAAACTATTTCCCAGGCACCATTGAGTTAATGTATTTCAGGTGTGCTCTCTGCAATATTTTATACCTTGGAAGGAAGCATGTATTTGGGAATGCAGAAAGGGTCCCAAAATGTAAATGCCAATATGAAAGATGTACTCCTACTTACTGTGGTCTAGCAAATCTGCCAGTTGCCTCTCTGACAGATATCCCTGTAGAATCGAGCATAGCTATTCGGTTTGCATGGGTAGATAAAGTGCCCAACAAATCATTGAGGCGGATCATTCTTATACCGCTTTCCTCTACCTGGATGTATGGGTTTGGAAATGTTAGTTTCAGCCCACCTAATTTCACAGCATCAAAATCGCTTAAATGCTATTACTGATCTGTGTGAGGTGCGTCTCTTGTCCTTCCGGACAGGTCTGTAGACTTGGAGAGAGTGAATGATTGTATACTTGAAGGAAATCTGGAAGAAGGTGTCATAGGAGTTGCTTTGTCTTGTTTCCATTCTTTTCTGGCAGATGGAGTCAATCCTGATACCCATACCACTGTTCACTTCCACCAAGTACCCTATTTTGTTATGGACCAGTATACGACATGTGAACACAGATAACACTCTCACCTTAATGAATTACATCTCTGAATGGTTCTCACATCTCCTAAAGTAATGTAAAGACACTTTCAGGTAATGGTTGGTATGGATAGCATTTCTGGGTCACTGGAGGTAGACAAGGCGTAGTCAGCAGAGGAGGCATCGCCTGGCATTTTTGCATTTGGCACTGTGCTTGGAAGTGAGTCCTCCTTTACCACCTGTTGTATCCTTCATGTTTGTTATCATCTCCTCTTTCTGGTCCCCTCGTAGTCTTATTTAGGCAGGTTTCGCAAGGTTCCTGTCTCCCTCTCATGTATTCCTGAATCTTTTTCACATTAGTGCTGCTGTTCTTCCAAGTACAGTTAAAAGCGCTTGAGGAGGAACTGTCCTTGCTCCTCACCCCTAAGTCAGTCATGTAGCTGACATGTTTCTAAAGGTTCAATCATTCAGGATTTATAAAGTGCAGCAAATCGCCTGTGAGGGTCTCAAGGTGCGGCAAATCTCACGTGAGGGTCTCAAAGCTTGGCAAATCACTTGTGAGGATGTCAAGCCGCAAAGGTTGAAGTGGTATTGTGAGTGCTGGAATTACACAGCTTGGAAGACACAACAAAGACATTTCTAGTATTTCCAGAGGACCATGGGTTGATATTGACTCTGTGCCGTCATCAACATGATCAGTGCAAGGCGTAGTCCTGGTATTAGGCAGTTCACAAGAACGTGCCAATTCTGCATGAGTACATTAGATTCATATTGCTATGAGAAAACGAGTGTTAAAACAGCGTGGTGATTCTGATATTTTCAGTGGTGAAGGTGCCCAGGATGGTGATGCAGCTCTCAGGAATCAATAAGGTTTTCCTTACAAATAGTCACGGTTTGTTCATCTAACAATGATGCGTGTTAGCAGGTAATGAACATTGAGCCCTCTCTACGTCTCCATTGAGAATGTCTATCAATAGATGCCCTCCACACTTCCGTTCTCATCATGCCGTTTTCAGAGATTGTTGTGCTCTGAATTCGAATTTAAATTGTGCCCTAAAACTACATTATTTTGAATAAGGCCTTTAGGCAGCAGTCCTACATTTCCCCGTTAGTTTCTCATGTTCCAGATAAGACCTCTTGATGGGTCCATTGAGGTGGAGGAAGTAACAGTAACTTTCAACCTGGAATTAAATAGGAGACTTCCATTAGACTGCATTTTTTACACATTTAACTTACCATAGTCCTTGAACAATACTAATTCTTACTTACATCGCTACAGGCTCCTTTGCATAATTGGCGGTCAGCATTTGAATGTAGGAAATGATTGTCCACGCATTGCTTTTTTTTTATACAAGTTTGTGATATTTGTGTTTTTTTTTTTTTTTTTAACAGGGTATTTTAAGTCTGGAGTGTTGTGTGGGAATTATCGGTGGCAAGCCCAAGCAGTCGTACTATTTTGTGGGATTCCAAGGTTGGTTCTATGATGAGATGTGATGTTTCAATATTGCCTTTGCTAAGCAGGCGACATAACGTAGAGCCGCCCAGTTGTAGACTGATTAGGATAGCGAAATGAGGACAGAGCCTTATTAATTTACCAGGCCCACCAAAGTCCGGCCATTTGTCTTTCAGCTCTCTCTGTAATTGGTTTTTGTTAAGATGCTGTACAATAATTTCCTCTGCTCCATAAACAAGGCATGCTTTATCCTCTGTTCATTAAAACTCCCTCTGCATTATCCGGTACCTTTACACTCTGTATATTTACATATTTGCTTGTTACCAGTTAAGCAGCCCTAGTTGTTGTTAAACTGACAAGTAACATGCCCCCCCTGTCGTCTCGGGGGCCGCCATCCATTTTTCAGTTTCAGAATGTGAAACATAATTGTTTGTAAAAGTAATTTTATCACCAAAAATGTAATGACAGTCTCATCGCTTTATAAAATTTCTGCTTATACAAGCACATTTGATTATGCAAAAGTTAATCTGTCCTGCAAAAAGCTCTGCGTCAGTCAGTAAAAATCAGTCCGGCAAGCCCCTCCGCGCAGTTTTTTCTCTGCTGCTCTGCATAGAAATTGGATGGTAAGCAGTCCAATAATAAGGTGTTTTTGGGATTACTTGTCTTCTGTTTTGTCCTTGCAGATGACAGTTTGATTTACATGGACCCTCATTACTGCCAGCCTTTTGTAGATGTCAGCACAAAGGACTTCCCTCTCGAGGTAGTATTGCGGAAGATTTGACACTGTTTCCCTCCCAAACCAATCTAAGACTAATTACTTTGTGAAGTGTTCCCTGCCTGCATTCTCTGTATTAGGCACTTGTAAGGTATATGTTGAAATTCTGTTTTTCTTACAAAACTATAATCACCCGCGAAGGTAGAAGGTTAAGTAGTGTGTACCAGAGTTTAATTTATGGTGTGGCTCCTGCCTCGTTTATCTCTGTCGCCATCTTGTTAAACATTGCAAAGCGGCCAAATAAATGATCACGCTTCCAAGCGTCCTCCCGTTAGTCAACTCGGCTGGGCCACGCTGTGGAGCATTCATAATATTTAGAAGGGTGGGGGAGAAACGGGGCGCTGCTCTAGAGAAACACACACGTCTTTTTAAGGCCTTGTGTAGTGCGGCCGTGCCGAGACACCGACCTCTATCGTTTTATTGCGGGATTGTTCATTTCAGCAAGAAAGTGGGAGAGCTGAGCCAACGCCTACGATAGCTACAACCTTTCACATATTTTTACGCTATGCATCTCGGTCTGCTACACACAGTTAAACACAGTCACACACTCAGACCCATACTCAGTCATGCACACGGTCAAATAAGTCACACACCCACTCTTTTCTCTTTTTCTTTTTAGTGTCTAATTCTTTCTTTTCTTTGTCTCTGTTTCTCGCCCTCATTCTTTCCCCTTCTTGGTGTCGATTTCAATTTGTTCAGAAGACGCAACAAATATTCGCTTTGACATTAATGCAAATAATTTTTTTTGCTGCTGAGTCAAATCGAAGCAATGGTGCTGCAGTTAACCATCTACCAAATGCGTCTGTCTACCATAAGTGATGCAGAACGTGGAATTCATGGGTTGGAATGCAGAAGGACAACTTTGCCTTTCAAAATTAATAACGTTGTATTTAAATATATATATTTTTTAATTTAAGCCGGGATCTAGCATGTATTTCAGCGCGTTACAGAGAACAATATGGAAAAAACAAAGGTTATATGCACTGGATTAGATCTAGTTGAACAAACAATTCAAGATTACCATGGAGATAGATTTGGAGAAGAGTGACAGATTGTCAATTTTTGATTAGGAACTATCTGATGAGATGGGCATTCCTAAACTTGGTGAGCAGGGTAAATTTTCTGAGTTAAATGGGGGAAAAAAAGTTCCAGGCTGTGGTTGTCGCTTCAGAAAAGCATTGCTTCTGGGCAGTACTCTGGAGGATTTAAAATTAGGTTATTCAAGCCAAAGTGCTTCCTTGCCTCAGAGTCCTTTCAAACCACCACAGATAGTGAGAACATCTGCTAGGTACAGTGGGTGGTTTTCATCAACAAGACAACATATTCTGAATAATGGGGAGCCAGTGGAGCTTCAAGGCTGGGAAGCGGATGCATGGAGCGCACTTGCAAGACTGTCTTTACCAAAGGCCAGTCTGGCAACCACAAGTGAGTTTTAAAATGGTTGAATGGGATCATGGGGAAGATTTTCTTCAGTGTGTGTAGATGAAAGTCTGCTGCAGTGAGGACCTTGTTGTTCAGTGGGCTCGTTGTGCGAGCTGAGTCCAGTGTGAACACTAAGGCTTTAACAAAATTGTGTGTGTGTGTGGGGGGGGAGAATCCTTCTAAGTTTATTGATTGCTAGGTAGTGGAATCAGGCCTATTATTGAAAGAAGTTGGGAGAAGTAGGAATCCATTTTTGTCATGATTTAGAAGAAATTACTCCAGCGGTAAGCGCGTCATTAGTGGAGGCGGTGGCACCAACACACGGGGCATGAGCCCTTTAAAAAAACTTGCTTCGCGCTCCCGCAAACGCGGGAAGCGCGTCATTAGTGGAGGCGGCGGCAGTACCAACACATGGGGCAGGAGCCCTTTAAAAACTTGCTCCCGCAACCGTGGGAAGCGCGTCATTAGTGGCGGCACCAACACACAGGGCAGGAGCCCTTTAAAAACTTGCTTCGCGCTCCCGCAACTGTGGGAAGCGCGTCATTAGTGGAGGCGGCGGCGGCACCAACACACGGGGCAGGAGCCCTTTAAAAACTTGCTTCGCGCCCCCCGCGGGACGCGGGCGGGCCCGTCTTGCGCCCGTCATCGCCCAATAGAGGCTGGGCTGGGCCACCCCTCTTTCATCTCCAGTGGAGGGTGACTATTTATACATTTACTATATATTGGGGATCATTTTGGAGCCTTTTTAGTGGGTCTAGTGGGTTTTTAATATTTTTAATTTTTTAGTCTGTTTTGTTTGTTATTTAGTTATTGAAACATTTTGTTAAAATAGGCAGGAAAAGAGGTCCGTTAACTGGTCCCATGGGAGGGGGTGGTGGCGGCAGTAGACAGGGAAGTGGCACCACCACATTGGACTCCTTCCTCGCAAGAGCTGTTGGGGTCGTAACGAAGGAGATTGATCTGGCAGAAAGGAGGTTATCCATGGAACTGGAGGACTCTCGTCTGGCCCCAATAGATAGTGGTCCTTGTGAGGTTGTGGATGTGGAGGTGACTTATCCGGGGGGAGACCAATGTACTGTTATGGTTGCTGTTGAACCTGCTCAAATTGAGCTAATAGAGACTACAGAGGGTTCTGGAGGCCAAGGCCCTTCCAGAAGAAGCAAAATAATTTTATTATCTTCTCCCCTGGCCTGCCCCCTGGATAAATGTAGCCCCCCCCCGAGGGAAAAAAAAGGTCTTAAAGAAATCGATTCCCAAGTCGAAAACATCCCCCTTGGAACTCCCTAAAGGTACGAGTAGTGACCCTGCACCTTGCCAGCAGCTGGGTTGTGATATTACTATTTTATTGTCAAAATTTCGTGAAATGATCCAGGAGATTTTATCCCCCGTTGTGGCGAAACTATCGGCCATAGAAAAGGCAGTTTCTCTGATATCTGTGCAAGGAAGTCAGGGGAGGCACTGTGTAGGTGGATGTGTGGCCCCGACCAGGCGATCCCATCCTTGTGAGGAGTTGCTCCTGCCGGAGGACGCTGCAGGGCCATTGGGGCCTCTGGGAAAATCATCTCAGTTATTGGTTAATTCTGGAAATTCTGGGGGTCAGGGCGCTCATGCTGAGATTGCGCCGGCTGCACCGACTTTTATATTAAGGGCGGATAGGACTGTCAATAGGCCTAGCTGTAGTAGGCAGCCTGATCCTGAATTTGTGGTAGCGGGGGGGGGGGGCGACCAACAGCTGGTTGGGAATAATAATCTGAATCTCCTGACGGCCAGGCCTTCATTGACCTGTTTGGATCTCCCCCCAGCTTGTGCCCCCTATGTGGTGGTATTGACGAATGTACCTGCTCTTGCCCCTGGGGTAACTGAGTCCACGGCCCAACTCGCAAACAAGGCTGGATATTGGTTGAGTAAGAACTGTGATTTATCATGTAAGCATTTCAATATTATTCTGTTTGCCAGAAGAATTGGATGGGTTGGGCCCAAAAATAAGGTGGGGGATGAAGATTGTATTATTATAAATGTTAGATACCCAGCCCTGAGTCAAAGGCTCCTTTCTACCTATGACCTGCTGTATTTAGAGCTGGTACAATTGGTATGGTCCCTTTGGGTTATTTTTATGACCACATGCGATTGAGTGCCGGGGTGTTTCCGGGTTCTGGTAGGTTCCCCCCCTGGGTCAGAATAGTCACCAGGCAACCAGCAGAAGAACTGTCACTAACAGTAATTTATCCTTGGAAGGGGTGGACTGACAATGCGCCAAGACCCTGGCTATACGGGAAGAGGTGCCCCCACAGTGTAAACTTATCTCATGGAATATTGCGGGCTATGATGCTAAGTTATCTGATCAGGCGTGGATTAGGTGTGTGACTAATTTTGATGTGATCATGCTTCAGGAAACCTGGTCAGAGGGGTTGTCTGTGTGGGATGGGTATAACAGATTTGCAATTCCAGCTGTGAAGTCTCTTGGTGGCCGCTCAAAAGGTGGCTTGGTTACCCTAATCCGCCTCTCTAAGATAGTGGGTGCTTTTCAAATTAACTGCAATCACCAAGGTATATTGCTGGTATGGGTAATTTTCTCTAATAATTTTAATATTTTACTGGTTAACTTTTATAACGCTGTGTGGGATATGGGATGCCAAATTGGGGCCCTGTTTTCCGTTCTTCAGGGTTTGAAACACAGAATGGAGGAGATGGGGTTAGAATTCTGTGCTATTGTCTCTGGAGACTTTAATGCTAAACTGGGGAGGCTCAGTACTGTAATCCCTTTATTTTTGACTGCGAGGATTATTCAGTGGATGGTCTGCAGGACTCCAGAGGCAGGGTTCTAATCAAGGAACTCAGGAAGATGGGCCTTCTGAATTTGTGTGATATAGAAGCCGTAGGCACTCATCAACTCCCAACCTATGTGGGAAGAGGATCTGAATCCACTATTGACTATATGTATATAGACCTGGTGATTGGGAGGGAGGTGCTGGGGGAGAGTTTCAGTGATCATAATTCCCTTATAGTATCCTTTAAACTCACCGGGGCCCTACGTAATTTAGGACGAGGTAGGCCGGTAGTAGTGGAGATAAAGGACCAGGGTAGACGGCTTGGGTGGAAGCAAGTGGATTCCCTAAAAGTTGTAGAAAGGGTGGTGGGGGAAAATGTACATTTATTTATGGACACACTCTTGACAGAGGCTCCTAATCCTAAAACTGTTATGAATGAAATAACAATAGTAAATGCAATAGTGAGAGACTGCCTTTTTTCAGTAAGCAGCCAACCTAGTAAACGTAATTGTGGTTGGTACGATAAGACCTGCTATGTTGCAAGGGCAAAACTGAAGATGGCCACTAAGAAACATCCTAGAGATTGGGTCCTCGTAAAAGAAGCTAGAATGAAATATAAGAGGGCCCTGAGGGATAGCAAGATAAAACATAAAGATAAAGCCTGGGAAGAGTTAGAACGTGCCATAGCTCTGAAGGATCCTGGCCTGTTTTGGAAAGTGGTAAATGGAGGTTCCTTTGGAACAGATACATCTGAGGGCCTTGGCTGTAACATCGCCCCGGAAGCATGGGTAATTCACTTTTGTAGTGGTTCTCCCCTAAGAAATAACCGGGAGAATGAGTATGAGATGGCTCCGAACCTAGCAATTAGGTTTTCGCTCCAGGAGGTTATGGATGCGATACAGAGTAGTGCGAGCAATAAAGCTCCGGGCCCGGATTCGATCCCTATGGACTTGTATAAAGCGAACCCCCAGTTATGGGCACCTGTTCTCTTAAATGTCCTTAATGCAGCAGTTACTGTGGGTACCCCTGCCTCTTGGAGACTGGCATGTATTGTCCCAGTGTTTAAAAAGGGCGACCGAAATGATCCTAAGTCCTACCGCCCTATTTCTCTACTGGACTCTTCGGTGAAGATTCTGGGACGGATTATTTTAAGGCGTCTGGAGTCCTGGATGATAGGGAATGATATCTTAAGCCGGGACCAGTATGGTTTTAGGGAAGGCCTTGGCACGCGAGATCAATGTCTCAACCTACTAATGCTGATCGGCAAATATACGCAGGTTAGGAAAGGTACGCTCTACCTTGCTTTTATGGATCTTAGCTGTGCCTTTGTTAAGGTGAACCGGTCTATATAATGGGAAAGATTAAATCAGCTAGGGCTGGATCCTAATATTGTAGAGTTGCTCCGATATTTACGTTCTGGGACGGTTGCAAATGTGAGGGTGGGGTCGAATGGGAAATGCTCAGAGGCCTTTAAGCTTTCAAGGGGTGTGCGCCAGGGGTGTGTTCTGGCTCCTACTTTGTTCCTTCTATATACAAATGGATTGTCTCATTTTCTGATGAAACATTGTAGGGATGTTCCAAAGGTGAATGGTACTGATATCCCTGTGCTAACGTACGCAGATGACGCAGTCCTCATGGCCCGTACTGTGAATGGTGTCCGGGAAATAGTTAGAGCTTATGCCTCCTTTATGTCAGCTTTGGGTTTAGAGGTCAATTTTAAGAAATCTCATTTTATGGTGTGTGGAAGACCCCTGAGTAGGGTGGGGGAGCTAAGGGTGGAGGATCAAATTATTAGTAGGGTCCATGAGTTTCCATACCTAGGGATTATTTTTGATGAGAAAGGATCTTGGAAACCTTGTATTGCCAGTAGGGGTGTGCTTTTTCACGCAGCAGTTGGCGCAACTTTTGACTTTGCTGTAAGGGTAGGTAGTAAACCCATCAAGCCTTTGCTTGAAATTTATAGGCGGAAATGCCTCCCCGTCCTGCTGTATGGTGCTGCACTTTGGGGGAATAGGGACTCCCGAGTCCTTACGGTGGAAGAAAATCGGTTCTGTAGAAGGCTATTGGGAGTTGGCCAAAATATCCCTGGTTTTAGCCTTCATTTGGAGCTGGAGCTTGAGTTTGTCCAGGACACTATTCAATTGGCTCCCCTTCTGCTATGGATCTCAATTTGGACTAACGAACATGCCACTCTGAATAGGGATATCTTAAAGGATTGTCTGGCTTGTGACAATGTAAAGAATATTCCCTGGTTGATGCACATAAGAAAGATGGCTCGTGATTTGGGGCGACCTGAATTGGTTGATTATCCTGAAGGCCTGACCAGTTGTGATAAGAAATGGGTTAAGGAGAATTTTTTAAGAATCCAGAAGAACAGGAGGGAGGGGGAGGCCTTAGGGAAAAAATCGATCAGGGATTTCATTATGTTAAAGATGTGGGTAGGTCCTCAGCGCTATCTCTTAGAGATAAAGGATGTGAGGGAAAGGTCTCTCATAACCCGTTTCCGTTTGGGGATCATCAGAAGTAATCTGTGTTTCCCGTTAGCTCAGTATGGGGACAAATGTATTAGACCCTGCCCCTGTGATGGGGTGTCCCAACAGACCTTGCCCCATTTTACTTTGTTTTGTGTTTTTTATGCACCATTCAGAACTCGTTTTTTATACCTCTCCTAAGCCCAAGGGTTTTGTGCAATATCGTCCTGCTTTTATGTGGCTGCAGATGGCCTCAGATGTATTGGTGTGGAAGGGGCTGGGATCATTCCTGAAGAGAGCTATTACTTGGCGTAACAATGTAGAGTTTTTAGAATGAATCTTTCTATTTTATTGTTTCTTTGCATGTGGTTATATATGTTTTTACTCCTGATGGGTGTTCTTATTATTTATGGTTTTATTGCTATTTTTAACAAATGTATTGGAGATTATTTATTGTAATGGATGAATTTTTTTCATACCGAATAAAAGTTATTAATATTATTATACTCCAGCATTAAAGTTTGTAGTTGGGAATCACAGTTTCTCAGGATTGTGATATCTTAGTTAGTTGTGATTTTAGGTATAATTCACTGTCGTCTGCATATTGGTGCTTGGTGACTGACACCTGAGTGTTTTTTTTTTTTTAAGAATCTGAACATGTGGCTCCATGTAGAAATTGAGTAAACTGATGGTTAGGATTGAACCTTGGGAGCAAACACTTAACACTTTGACTGTGGTAGATGTGTAGTCACCAGACTTCACAATTTGTTGTCTATTTGCAAGAAAAGATGCCAGCCAACACACAGTTTTGCTGTAGAATTGTATGTAGTTTTCTAGTGTTTGGAAAAGCCTGTCGTGGTCAGTCATGTCGGAGGCGGCCGACAAATCTAGCAACATAGCAAGCATTGCCTCTGTCCGGAATATGGTGTATTTCAACAACTACTTTTATGGTTAATGATGCTATGCTGTACCTGGTTCTGATGTTGGACTGGTAGCCAGCTAGCCAACCTTCTTTCGAACAACTTTTTAAAAATTGTTTAACATCTGTTATTTCAATGGCCTTTCTTGCACTGGTAGTTTTCATTCTTGGTGGTTGTTCAATGGTTGTTTAGGATCAAGGATATGCATTTTGATTTGGGGTGATATGGCTGCTTTTCAGTGATGTTGAAAATATTCCTTGGTCTAATGAGGCATTGTTCAGATAAAGCTAAGTGCCCAAGAAAATGGGAAAATGTCCTTGATTATTTTGGTGCGGGGGAGGTAATAATCATAGTTTGAGTTTTAGGTGTTGGATAGATTTAGCAAGATCCTCGGTTGAGAAGTATAAGGTATTCCATGTATTAGAGTACTCCGTAGGAGGGGATGAAAACATGGTGATTGGATCAAAATTATCTTTTATTAATTGCATATTTTTAGTGAAGTCTTAGTTGACTCTCGTGAGGTTCAAAAGATAAACACTGTGAGGAATGGAGAAGTTTCTGATATGCCAGGAAGTGCTTGGGTATCATTTGCAATAACATTATATGGGCTGCATTCTACATTCATTTTACTATTGAGATAAGTTTATATTTTTTCCTCAGTTTCCTTAGTTTGGAGAGTCGTTGTGGGGGATTATATTTTCTGTATTCATTCTCACTTTCCTGAGAATGGGTCTAGTTTGCCACATGAGTCTTAGAAACAAGATTGGCTTGGCTTTGTGCATGTTTATTGAGTTGTAGAGGTGCCATTTCGTCATTATTATTCAGATGGTGGGCTGGTATTCAGATTTTGCTTCTTGAGTATTTTCAGTGGGGTCTTGTTTGATTTTTAGGATGATGTGATCTTGGAGGGCAGGAAGTGAGAATTTATTCATCGTGCAAACAAGGTTTCTTTGGGTGTTAGGGAAAGTGAGGGAGAAAAGAGTGAAAATATGGAAAGGGTTAAGAAGATGGTCGAAACAATATTTGGTTGTAGGCAGCAAGCATCTGACATGATGAGAGCCATCAATAAAAAGTTGTGACATTTGATTTTGGTATAGATGGGGATGGTACATAGTTGCTGGAGGTCGTGCAGTGATTGTAGTGTATTTGAATAGTTTCTTATTTTTTTGTATGTGTTTTGTATTGGAATTTAGTTTTATTCCTTTCAATATTTTTAGGCATATTATGATGATACCTAATTTTAAAGTATATATTTGTAAAATTATTATATTTCTTTAATTATTATAGATTTTAGTCTTTGACATATATTAGATTTAATAACTTATTTTTACATTGTATTTGTTTTTACATTTTTAAGAATAATTATTTGTTTATATTGTCGTGTATCCCTTCATTAACCTATTTAGTCCAACAAACATACTTGCATGTCCACCACTCAAATTAACTCCCATTTCCCTATACGAATCCACCAATAATCCTTTTTGGGTTCTGGAGTAGTGTGCTACTTGCCAAAAAGTGCTTTGATGCCTCGTCAAGGTAGTAAGCGCTATATGAATACAATTACAATTGTGCTGTATATATTGTGTTGTATTCATCTGTTTTTATTTAGAAAATGTTTATGTAATGCATCTTTTAATTCATAATTTCATTAAAAAAAAAATATTTAAAAATGTCTAAAGTTCTTTTAAAGATAAATGTGTCTGTGCGAATTTCTTTTTCTTAGTAAAGTTATTAAATATGTATACTTACCTAGGCAACATCGGTATTTGGTATGTGCTATTTTTGTGTTCAATATTTTTGTACTTTACATTACAAGTATGTAAACTCAATATTTTCATCCTCAACATTTTTTTCTGTGACATTTTGGTATTGCAATATTTTTTATATCTATCTTCTGTCATACAGTCATATTAGAACCCAGCTACTCCTCCAGTCAATTGTTGATTGTGTTTTTGCTTTTCAACCAGAACAGCACTTCACTCCCTTTTGGCTAGATTTCCAGTGTACAAATACTACTCATTAAAGGCTATCTGCTGTCAAACTAAATAAAAATATTGAGGTAATGAACTTGCGTTTATACTCTCTCCTTTCCAAAGTTGCCCTTCTCCTTTTTGTGTTCTCTAAATACATTACTTCATGTTCCATTTTTCTGCTCACTGGTAAGAAGTTAGTTCTACCTACTGTTTGTTCTCTATCAGTGACTGAGCTAATGGGATGTTTAACTCAGCTAAAGAGCGGAAAAATGCTCTGAGAAGAGAGCCATGGGAGAACTTACTAGCTGCATGCTCACTAAAGGATAGCTCAGCCTTTTGGAAGGTGGTGAACCAGCCCCACTTTAACTCGGATGATTTGTCCATCCTGGCGCTAACAGTCCCGGCACATGCCAGGGTCACCCATTTTGAGTAAATTTACAACCAGGAGGGAGCTACATCTCTTCCTATAAGCTCCAGAGAGAAGGATGAACCACATTTGAGTTGAGCAGAGGTGAAAAATGCAATTTGAGCCCTCCCCTCGTTGAAAGTCCGGGCCCGGATGGGGTTCCTGGGGATTTGTTTTAATTGTGTGTTGACCCTGGGCCCCTATCATTACATCATATTCAAATGCTGCGGCGCGAGGACCCATGCCTCAATCATGGTATAAATCAGTGAATGTCTCAGTCTTTATAAAAGGAAATAGAGCCGACCCTGCTTCTTACAGGCCCATATCTTTAGTAGGTGTAGAAGTTAAAATCGTTGGCCGGGTTCTGTGAATCAGTTAACAGCTTGGACAGGCGATCACAATATCTTTTCAGATTTACAATATGGTTCAGAGCAGGGTGGGGGAGGATAAAGCAGAACTTGAATCTATATTTGCTTATTAGCAAACAGATGAAAGCTAAAAAGGGAGCTATTCACTTGGCGCTCATGGACCTCAGCACAGCTTTTGATACTGTTAACAGAGCTAAGCTCTGGGCCGAGCTAGAGTCCATGGGGATGGAGAAGTCACTGGTCACTTTTCTGCGTAATTTGCATGACGGGCTTACGGCCTCAGCGAGATATGGCCCCAATAGTGAGTGCATGACTCACTTTTAAGATGAGGAGGGGAGTCTGACAGGTCTGTATGCTACCACATTTTCTGTTTATCCTTTCTATTAACCGGCTAGAAATATTTTTGAATGAACAATGTCAGGACGTCCCGATGGTTTGGGGGCAAACTTGTACTCGCGCTGCTGTATGCGGTTGAAAGTTTTAATTGCGCAAACTGACAATGGTCTGCCAAATTGTTGATTGTTTTATCACCTTTATGGATAGTTTGGATTTGTAGACTTGTTTTTCTGAATTGCACATTATGGTAATTGGTCCAAAGAGTGTTAAAAACCAGGAAACATGATTAACGAATATCACGTAAGTAGGGTTGATAATTTTCGATATTTGAGTATTTTATTGGGCTCCTTGCTGGAGTGGCACACACTGATTAACAGTAACTTACAGTGCTTAAATAGAGTTACGCATGACATAGCTGACTTCTTTAGGCGCCTAGGACACACCCACATCAACTCCACCATTGGTACTTATAAAGCGAATTGCATTCCCACCGTAAACTATAGATGAATGATCTGGGGATATACAACTTGTACATCAATCCAGGTTGCAGAAAATACAATTTAAAGATGGATGTTAAAGATCCCACAGAGTGCTCCCACAGAGATTGCTCATGAAGAAGTGGGTTTGAGCTACATTTTGGATTTCATCCAAATCCGCCCACTCCTTCTGTGACTCTGTCTGACTGAAACATGAACTCTCCTTTAACAGACTTATTTTAAGAGATTGTATGGGTCTGGAAACCCAGAATCGCATACTGTGGTTGTGAGCGCACTCTGACTGACCTTGATAGACCTGAACATTTTCTTGATCTGGACTGTATCAGCAAAAGAAGGGACATCTTGTGGGTCAGCCTGCTTTTTTTTCCCCAAGGGAAAAGGCAAGCACTTGCGCTTGCTAAGATCTCTCTGATCTACTATTATTTGGTCAAGTGTACAAGTACTATTGACTTTTATCTGACCTTAGATATGTCATGCCATCATAGAAGAAGTTTGATATACTTCAGATTGAATCTGTTCCCTCAGCTCATGTTTGGGTGGCACAATACGTCGGAGTCTCCTGTATGTACTTGTGATTTAGTCTCTATTCCGGACACTTTGTATATTGTTTTTATCCGTCTTAAATATAAAACACTGTGATATAATTGTATCCCCCCGCTTTTGCTGCTGATGACTTTGTTGTGTGGACAGCTTTGTTATATTTGAAATTTCTATCCACCCCGAATATGTTTTTATGTATCCTGGTCCTTATCTGGAGTTTAAATTCAAGTTGTTGAGATGTTTTTTATTTGTGGCCTATTTTAACATGTTTGCTTTTTGTTATGCCACAATGAATTGTTTGGTTTTATGTACTTCTATGATTTACATTGTTCAAATTGAATAAAGTGATACTTGAAAGAGCTAATCTTTCTACATGAGTTTCCTTTTTGTCAGATCCTGTTGTGTGCGGTCTTGTCTTATCTATCAGGATTCAGGGAGTGCATGGTTTGTATGTGGCTGCCTTTTTGGTAGAAAAATGCCTATATATTCTGTGAATCCAGAATCAGCCTAGAAAAAATGGGTTTCACAGGAAACGCATGACTTTATTCCCCATGGACAGATAGCACCTATTAGTACAAATGACCTAACATCAGAGGCAGTAAGATTATCAGAAGCTAGAACTTTCACAAAGAAGCATATTTTCTCTAATCTGATTTCCCCACTCCTGACAAACAAAAGGTATTTCAATCCTGACCCAGATATTGTGAAAGGGTTCTGGCAGAATAAGTGCAATAATAAACTTCAAAAAGGTGCCCGCTTGCCCTGGAGTTCCATAATCTCATATACAAAGTTTGATGTGATTGAAAATCTAAACAGTAGAATAGAAGTTTCAGGTTCTGAGAACTGGAGTAGAGCTTCCTTGGGAGTCAAGGACTTCCCATTGACAAAAAAGAATACATTTTTCAGGATCTTATTGACTTCTGTGCTGATACATTCCATGTGTATACCTTGTTGATATGTTTACCTTCCTTCAGTTTCTTAGGAAGGGGAGTTACCAATTCACTGAATTTCAATATGTTTGAGTTCTCAATAATAATTTTCAATCTTATAAAATACTGAAAACGGGTAACATGCAAATTTGAAATTCAAGAATACATATAAGCTTTGAGTCCAGTGCGTTAAGTAATGGGACGGGATATCGAAAATGCTCTCTCGTATATAGATGATGGTATATTACTTAATTTCTACTCCTAAATTGCAGTATTATTTATTTAGTACAGTAAAAGATCATGAGATTTTCATACAGAAATGCTTTTTCACAGAAATCTGCACTAAGGAACTTACATTATTTTTAGTTGACCCATGATTTATCAAAAATGAGGTTGACGACATGGACGGACGTTACATTAAACAGCATCTCAAGAGATGGCAAATTCAAGGTGATAGTTATAATGCAAGTGAGAGGGATCAAGCTGAGTTCTTGTTTGTCTTGCAATCACCAACTCAAGAAGCAGGGTCTTCAATGTGAATTTGAATCCTTTTAGGAATAAGATGGCTTTTGAGCTAGAGGAAGCACACCCTACTGATGAGAGCTGAACAGATAGTATGAACAGAAGGATGACTGGGAACAACAGTTTAGATACTATAAGAAGATGGTGATGATCAGATAGCATGCACTTTTGTGTGTCATGAATATGATGAACAAAGGCATGAATATCTAGCGGCACCATACAGATGTCAGAAGAGGATAATGCAGAGACACGTAGGTGGTCACACTGGAGAAAGCCTTTTAATGAGACTGCCCTTCACCTTTCTGCATGCAAGTTGAAAGGAGAGAGCTTAATAAGCTCAGGGCAGCTGCCCATATTAGGAAATTCAAGTGATGCAATGAGGCAACTGTGGAGTTTAGCATCAGACAGACTGGAGTTTCCTGATATACCTAAGTTCTACACAACCCCATACCTGTCTCCTTCATGCTAGCAGTGGGAGGAATGGTGCATTGATATTCTTATCAGGATATAGGACACTTTTTATTTCTTGTAAGCAGCAAAGAAGTAGATGAATTAGGTCACCTGTGCTCCAGTCAGTAATCATCTGAGAACCATGTGAAGCCAATCACGATGACCGTTTCACCTAGTCAAAATGTCGCAGACACCCCCTTCATTCCAGCTATTTTTTTTAAGCCCTGGTCTGGTTATTCCGTCTTCCAATGACATCTTCTCCTTATATTTAATTTACCCCATATTCCTTTATATTTCTCTGCTTGAGCATAGCAAAGAGCCCCTTGAGTCTACTCTTCGAGATGTATCTGCAACAAGAGTTATGAACTAATTTAAGACGTATTCACACCTCATTAACTCACAAAAGTAAGCATGGGGAAATTTCTGTAGGATCCCTCCAGCGGAGTCTTGTTCCTGCACTTCCCACTGGTGGCCAGACCTTGGTTCCCTTACATATGTTTTTGTACATTGCTTCTGCCTTCATTCAAAGGCCTATCCTTCCCAGCTCTTTGCCAGATGTGTCGCTTTGCACCCCCTCCCCGTGTATTTGCAGATCTCTACTTTTATGGTTCTGGGTTTGATTGCCCAGGCAGACAACTATCAGTAAAGCAAGTTTGAGGAAAGGACAGAGAAACCCTGAAATTGAGAAATTCCCAATCGCTCAGCTGCTTTATGGGTGCATTCGGGATCTGTGCCCAACTGTCTATCTTTGGTGTTTCAGGTCCTTCCCATTCTCAGCTTTGCTAGTCTTTTGGCCCATGATTAGAATAGACTTGGACACAGTGGTCCTGGGCCGGTTTTCCAGCACAATATTTGTTTTATTGTTGTCAATTTTCCTTTGTCATTTTGCCCGTCTGGTCTGTTGTTCTGCAACTTTACAAACGTCTATCAGATATGCCCATAAGAGGTCATGTGACTGAAAGCACATCAATAAAATCTTGAGCCTTGGAGATAGCCTCACCCAGATCCACCAACTTAATCAGAGTCTTGTTCAGCAAACTGACACAGTGCATCTCTATGGTATGAATGATGCACGAGGAACGTGTAAATTCTCCAGCATTATGACACCATGGGTGCCTTTGAGAGCACTGCTACTGCAAACTGGTCAACTTCAAATACTTTGACTATTTGTACAGTGTACAATGAGAGCACACTATCTGCCACACTCCTTCACTTAACACCAGAGAGCAAATATCACTCTGTGTTCCATCACTCGCTATAAATGTTTAATGTAGATCAGTTCCTGAATACAGCCAGAGTTGGTGGTGTGCCTACCCTTGTCTTACATTTATAGTTATTTTGGTTGACTACCTGTTGTGATCTGTTACATGTGTGTTCTACATGTGAAGTTCACAGTTTCATGGTTGTTCATATATGCACATGCAGTCCTTGGCAGCAGGGGTAATGACAGATACTCTTATGTCATTGCTATATACACCCATTGCGCCCCCCCACTTTAAGTTAATGTGGTCGGCGTCCAGTCTGGTAGAGAATTAAGCCCTTCTGAGCTACCTCGGTACAGCCTCTGATCTTATGCTGTCATGTATTTCACCCTCTGCTGTGGGTGTAGGGCATTGGACTGTGGCCTGATCTTATGCTGTCATGTATTTCACCCTCTGCTGTGGGTGTAGGGCATTGGACTGTGGCCCTGTAGCTAAAGCTACAATGATGTCATTATGAAGCCCCACAATCATGGGTATAGTGTGCAGTACCCGACAGGCCTCAATGATTTTGAAAAATACTTGAGAAAATGTTGCATTGTGAAGCTTGCTATCTGTGTCGATCAGACATTTTAATTGGGACTTTAAGATTGTAGGTGTCGATGCTATGATACCTGTGATATTGCAGATTGGCATCTAGAGAAGTGGTTGTAGTTCATACTCACTGTCCTTTGCATTGCTTTGCATTTGTCATCCGATTTCATGTGACTTTTGCCATCCTCCTCCCCACATTTCGAGTCATCCTCACCATACACACATACGTGTTTCTGAATGATCCACCTCAACTTTGGCAGCAAACGCTACACGACTGTTCAAGTCATTGCTCTGGCTGGAAAATGTAAGTTAAGTGAACGATGTTGGCCCTTGCTAACAAGCTCTAATGGGTGACTGAGCATTTTAGGAGTGGCGCACCGTACTGCTACCACTAGTAATTTTGATGCTAACTCTACTACTAGCTGAAAGTGTTTCTATGTTGGTGTTTAGCATGTTGTGGGGCTTCAGTGGCACGTATGTTAGTCATGAGCAACTTATACCTTCTACTATATGTGCAAGACAGTTGTATTTTGGTTTGCATTGCATGTACTAGTTGTGACTTGGTGATGTGTGTAACTCTTAGAACTAGCTAGCCTTGGAAGGTGGCTCTAGTGATCCTTTGGAACGAGCTGGTTGTCAGAAAAGGCTAGATTGCTCGTAATTTGATCTGTGCTGGGATAGCCCATTGGTTCTTCCTCCCGCTCGCTGTTCATGTCCTCTGTGATGTGATGTGGTGTGGGGGAGGTTATCTGGCACTTACCTCCCCATTGGACCTGCTGTACAGGGTAACTCGCACTTTGGGCTAGATGTACGAAAGGATTTTACCCATTCTGTGTCTATGGGAAAAAGCTTTCGTACATATGGCCCTATGTGTAGTCTTTCCCTCATTTTCCTCTCATCTTCCTTTGCCTGATCTGCACATCAAGACCATGTCTGGTGGAGCAGACTTTCCCCAGCCGCTGCTTGAAAGATTTCTGTGCTCCTATACATTCCTCCTTCTTGGGATTTGCACAGGTTATGGTGGACATACATTTGAGCAAATCATTTGCGAACCAGCGATGCAACCAGTGCCTGTGGCTTTGTGAGTGAGTGTTACGTGTACTTACATTGCCTCTGCTTCACACTCCGATTTTTTTATTTATTATTATTTGCAATTTAGGTTATTTACATGATCAACTGCTTCGTTTCCTACAAGTGTGCTTATTTGATGCGTTTTGTGATACATCTCAATGTGCTAGTGTATTTTACTTAAGCTTTTATTATGACTGCAGCTAATTTCGCACATGGGTACATTGCACACTTGTTCTCATCAGAGCAGAACACCCCTCTGTAACTTATAACTCTTGTGGCCCCCGATGGTCTTTGCTCATGCTGTGTGTGGAGGGTATAAGTATCTGATTTCCTCCAGTTCTAAAGTGGTCAATTCTTTATGGGCCCCCGTCCCACAGCACTTGCTGTCGTATTGATAGATGTGCCCCTGACTACATGTGACTGTGCAGATCGCCATAGTGCTGTTCAGGCCCATTTTAATAATAACTTGGCTTCACCCATGCATCCTCTAAGCTTTCACAGCAAACCTTCCAAGCTGCCAAAGTGCATCTTTGCAGTCCTGGGCTCCTCAGATGATACCTAGTGAAAGTAGGAGGATATGCTAGACACAAATTTCATCTGGGGGGTTGGCGCCAGTCCATCCCGCCTCTTAATTCATCAAATGAATCGGGATATGAATGAGCCAAAGAAAGTATTTATTAAGGTGCAACAATGATTTTGCCTTATTGATTGCCCTACGGTAATGCTGAATGCAAAGCCTAAGGAGTCAGAAGTCTGCCACAAGTAATGGCTTTCCTATTACCTTCAAGAAGATCATGATCTGTCCCTGTAAGAACTGCTTTGTTTGTGATCATGTGGTAATGAATACATTGCACAAGGATGTCTAAGTTATAGTTAGTCTGTAGTGCTTACCCATGAGGTGCAACACTGGCAAGGTGTTTGCCTTGTGACACAGGGACTGCTGCAGAAATGCGCCTGATGATGAACTGTACCAGGTATTTGTCTAAGACTCACACTCCTTTATGCTCACTCTTGTGCTTTTCTCTTCACTGACCTTGATGGTTCAGAGCTTTCTTTGACCACACAGAATGGGATTACATATATGAGAACCAGTCATTGTTTGCAAGAGGTGCTTGAAGACATCGTGCAGAGATGTTTTTTCTACCACCATTGATCCTTCAGAATTTAGGAATAATGACGGTTGACCCTACAAATTACCATCTTGGAACATCACACCATAGGGGATGGAGGAAGATGGAAGGCACTTGACCTTCAGTCTTGGGAAATAATTTCTAGTGATCTCTGAATAGAGTCCATTGTCGATTTAATCATCAGACTCGCTATTCGTCATTGAGTGACTCTTTGTCATAGAGCAGCAGGAATCCTATTTCCACACCATTGGATGGAATTTGCAAGTAAATATTTGATTTGTGTGCAAGGTAGTCAGCCACCATTAGAATACTACCTCTGCCTTAGTAAGGCTCTTGATTTTTTTTTTTTCTTGCCAGTTTCAGTTTATAGGTGATTGAGAGGATTATATGCTTATCATTAGTTGGATAATTGGCTAATCTATACATCACCACTTCAGGAATTTTGGAGAGAGCAAGGGTTTAATGATAGCCCTACCTTTTGTTGAGTATACACGTTAATCTGGACAAATTTCTACTGCAATTAAAGAGGGCATAGTGAGGGATATCCAGAGGTAATAGATGCAGCAAGACACTCTCGGCCTTATTTCTGAACATTTGCCCTGGGTGGCAAATGTGTTCAGTCCTTAGTATAGCTAGAAAAAACAGCACTTTTTGTTTGGCAGATAGTTTCTCTTTGGGATTCTTTTTTTTTTTACATTGTTGTTACATGGTAAGGGCAAGATGTAATATTATTGTGTACGTGCTGAACCTCCTTTTATGTTCTCTTTTAATCACCAAAGTCTTGGCATGTGAGAACAAACTGAGAGCATTATCCTATAGTTTTAGTGGTAACTTATATTCAGTCTTTTTGTCTTACATCACTTTTTTCCACTGTGAGGAAAAGAGTTTCTGGTATTAAGAGTTGCAGTAAATGTGCTAAGGTGTTGTCAAACATGGTTAAGAAAGATCACTGTATGTGATGCTTGGGTACTGAACATGGCAGCTGAAAGTGCGATGTTTGCGTGCTATTGACATCAGCAGCCCAGCGCTTAAGTATTAGTGGCTTTAGAAATCTGACTCCCCACCCCTGAGAGTTATGAGGATCCTGTGAGCAGAGTGGGAACAGATTTGCTTTATGCACTCCTACTGTCCTGACTTCTACCAGAGTGCTGTGGCTGAACAAGCATAGAAAAACCACAGAAAGAAGAAGTCTTCTCAAGGTCCTAGAATGAATCCCAGTCTTTCAGATGCAGGAATTCTTTAGAAAACGAACAATGGAAGGACTGTTTCCAGTGTGAGGTAGAATCGGAGCCAGATCCATAGTCATTTAAGAAGTGGCTCCAGGAGAGGGCTTAGAGTCTGACATCCATTGAGAAGAAGACAACGGCGGTGGTACTGGCATGGCTTTTTAATGTTCAGCGCGAGTCATTCATGGGTGAGATGTTGGCCATTGTGGCTCAATTAAGAGAGAAACTGGCATTTATGTTCCACACCATGAATTGTTCCCAGTGCAGATCCTTGGCAGTTCTTTTTGTCAGAGCTCTTCGCCCCGGCATAGGCTTGCTATTTATTATGTTATGTAGAGTCTTCAGATGCTGTAGTTGGAGTCTGGAGCCAAGGTGGTGGCCGAGACTGCTGCAGGAAGGAACTAGACTAGGGAGCTGTGTGTTGGCTTGATTGTTCCATGGTGCAGTCTGCTGGTTCCATCCTTGCAGGCACAGTCCTACTCATTTTTGGATTCAGTCCGAGGCAAGGTCCTGAGATTGCTCTATTGTTTATTCCCCCCGCCCTTTTATAGTGACATGTGATGGGAGTGGCCCTTTGGAGAGTCAGTGCACCTCTCTGGATGAGCTGGGTGAGTATCTCGACACTGGACTGTCAAGATGCGGGTGGCCCAGATACTTTACCTGACAGCGGGGTCAGTGTGCTAGTGCCACTAAAGATGGCTAGAGTTCATGCATTGCCTTACTGAGATGGCCTTCTACCATCAGCTGCCCAGGTAAGCTTCTCTGATGATCCCATTGCAGCAGTGTCGGGGTAGGAAGCTGGTTGATGAAGAAGTTTAGCTCGGATATAGGATGGGATGGGGTATCTCCCAAAAAGATGTGCTGTTTGCACTGCATATATATAGTGCATATTGAGTTTTCCATAAACCTCCAAAATCAAAAATTATGCCAGACTGACAACACCTGTTACAATACTGGAGAGTTGCTGAACACTTCTCTGTTGAAGACATTTCTGCCGCTAGAGAGTTTCCAGCAGATAAAGGAGATTATTTCTTCATCCAGTCTGGGCATGACTGTTTAAGAAGTTACATTTCTGAGGTTTATAGGTTTAAAGGAGTTCTTCATTATTTTGGTCCTTTAGTTGAAGCTTAAAATGAGGTTGCGCCATGGCTATGTGGTGTGGTGGTTATATGAGGGATTGTCTAATTGTTTTCCATAAACTAGAGTGGTAGATACAGTATTTGTGGGAAGCTAGAGGAGTTAGTCGGCGTTATCATCTTCCAACTGAAACGTGTTATAATTACATCAAAGGTATACCCTACGTATGAGACAATGTTCATTATCTCCTCGGGGTGTACTCTACTTTATGACAGCACTGCTAGGATCCGTGAGGGGGCTGTAAAAGAACTGCCACCCACATAATCTGTGGCATGCTTAATCATGGAGTCCCTCTTCCAAAATGTTAGCGCATCTGAATGGGTTCAACCTGTGATGGGGACACTGTTAATGTAGATCAAAGGAATCTTTTTGAACTATTTAGTTAAAATCATCTAGCGAGTAACCCCATTTAATATGTTTTTTAAATGGGGTGACACAAAGTAAAGTTAAAAAGTGGAGGGGCGACACAAAGAGGTGATTATTATGATCATTACTCCAGTTTCTAAAAGGTCTACATGTATCCAGCAACTAAGAGGTCTACATGTTGCAGCTGAGTTTGGTTTCCCTAAGGACCGGGGGCTTTTTTCAGGACAAAGGATCCCTGATGAAGGGATAAACAGTTATAGATATTAAAAGAGATATCATCATACATGAGCAAATTGCCATACATATTATGCAGCTGATAGTGAAAATACACACTCTGTGATTCAAAAACAAACCACCCAAAGATTTTTTTCAAAGCAAACCATATTTAGGGGCCTGATTTAGATGTTGGCGGAGGGAAGACTCAATCATAAATGTGGGGGATATCCCGTCTGCCATATTACAATTCCCTTAGGATATAATGTGATTGTAATACAGCGAATGGGATATCAGTCATGTCTGTGACAGAGTAATCCCCTCCGCCAAAATCTAAATCGAGGCCCTTAATTCTCCTAAAGTAATACACGCACAAAAACTATTAGAGAACATAAAATACACATATGGGTTTATGAGGCATCAATCTAATGACTCATTCGAGTATGGATTTTCTATAGTCTTACAGGGGACAAAAAAGAGGGCGAGCCTTACTTGCAAACCCTGCATAGTAAAGAAGAAGAATGGCCACCATTAGTCTAAAAGAAGAAAGTGAGGGAAACATACCCATAGTCTGAGGGAAATTGTACTCACTCCATAAAAGGAAGTGGACGGAGAATTGTGCCAGTCTTTGGATATTGGTGAGTATGAGATGGTGTGAGGTATTTAAAAGCCGCCATCTAGACCTGTCATCTGACAGAGCCCCGTCGTGCCTCTGCGTGGTGGGTGTGTGATGCACTATGTTGGGCGTGCCCTACTGGCTCACGTCTTACGTAATGCCAACATTCGGTTATTGCGCAGACATGTTTACTTGATTCAGCATATCCAGCTTGTTCCTATCATTTTGCCAAAATGATGGTCTATAATGTGGTGTCCTAATACATGGGAATATGAAATGTCCAACTTTTCTAAACAAAAGGCTCAGTTGTATAAAGTGTATGGAAGTAAAATTATATTGGTAACTCATGTTTGTTCATATCAAAGATAATGCTTTTACATCCGTAAGGTATCTGAGGGCCATTGTGGATGTTATTGGGTGAACTTGCTGTGTTTTACGAAATGGTTTCAGTCAAAAGATATGAGAACATCTAGTATCGGGCAAGAAATGTATTACAGGGCTGGTAAGAGATTATCATTTTTTATCATACTCCTGCCTTCTCACAGTCATTTAATTCGTCCCTGTTAAATAAATTATCTACTGTCAATACGAAGTAGTTTTAAGGTATGTCCATAGGATGCCATCATTCAGCCCTGACTGGTCAACCTTTAATTTGTAAATCTGTTCGTTCACCAAGAGTATCCCAGTCATCTTAGTGGGAGACCTACGATTCCATACTTCTTCTATAGTCACCCAGCTAATATCTTTTCAAGGTGTTCTATTTTATTGCAGTGAGTGGTCATTTTTGTGGTGTCATACACCACCAATATCGTAGTCAGGAACAGTCCAACCGCTCCCTCCCTTTTTTTTTTTTTCAACATCTACCACCTCAACTTTACTTTTACTGGGAGGGTTCATATGGGCACCACCCAGCACCATGATTTCTACATTACATTAATAAAACATTTTTTTTAGGACAATGCTGGGGACAATTCAGAGGGAGAAAGAAAAAAACACGTACATTAAAAGGAGAACTCACAGAGAATGTACACCCAGAACATGACAGAAGACCAGACTCCGGGAATGAGCAGAACAACTTAGTAGTCAATCTCGCCACAAACCCCCATACTGACATCCAGATCCCAGCACTTCACACAGGCTGGGTTTTGTGCCCTCTGCCACCCTAGGAAAATGTGAACTATGCTGTGAGCTGGCAGATTTATGTGCAGGAGTATGATGGAAAAACGATCCTCTCTTTTTTGCACACCATACCACCACAGACAGGAAGAAGTCCTGTGCAAAACAGCCCTGATCTTGCTCCGAAATTAACTGTCCGCCTGAACTGCCAGAGTAGATTCTCGTTGAATGGCAACGCAGGCAACTCCAGACTGGTTTTGGTCTGTTTGGGCCTCTGCTGTAGGGTGTAGCGTGAGTCCTATGGCACAGTGAGTACTTGACCCACTTCTGGGTATACCTTTCTGACGTAGGGCATTGCAAACATTAGTGAAGATGAAATGCTTGATCTAAAGTCAATCACTGGTAATTACTTAGAGGTGCATCCCAGTCCATCGTTTTTTGTCCACCAGGACCTCCCAGACAGGAACCAGCAATAAGCAAATCTGCCTTTGTTTTCCTCCCTGTTGGACTGTGTGCAGCTGTGGAGGAAATAAATGTGAGGACTGTTTGATCTGACTCCGAGGGAACACCAGATCAGTTTGAGTCCAGGGGCTTGGATCTGACAGCTTTCCTACGCCTGGTGTGCATGAGACATGTCTGGAGTTGATGTACAAGTCATGCGATATGTTGAGTGTGACGTGTTGGCTCCATGGAACGTACGCAGGGGAGCACTGATGCTCTGGCTCTGGTCTAGCCTCTGTGTGGTTCACAAGTGGGGGATTTCATCTGTCAGGGGAAAGCAGAGTACAAGGAGGCATTTTCAGCAAGCGTCGGAGTCCTCTGAGAGTACTCAAATACATTTTAAGAAGTGGATTCACAGGTGAATCACTCTGAAACTCATGAGAAAGGAGAGCTCTGATACTTTTGATTTCAGGACTATTTGACGAAAGATGTTGGGGAAAAGTTGTCCTGGTCCTCTGAAAGTATTTTTTTCAGATTTCTTTCCACCTTTTCTGACTATTCACATGATCTTAAGCAGATTCAAGGAGCTACAAATATCGTGAGACTGGTGGCTTTGTACAATAGATGCAGCAAGAAGACGCATCAGATGTCATTTATAAGTGTATGTGGTTGAAACAAGACTAAGACTTCATATCCACGGAGATTAAACCATCTTCACCATGGCAAATTATTTGACATAACTTGGCAATAAGGAGTGGGGAACATACCCAATCTCAGTTTCACATTAAGTGTCCCACATTCAGTATTAGGCGTGTCTGATAAACATGGTTGATTCTCCTCCTTTCAGTCCATTTTTAAATAAGGTTTCATTGGTGGCCAGTTGCTCAAATGGCTTAAAAGTGAGCATAGAATCACAAGTGCTATAGCTGTGGCTTGACAGCGCATTGTCAAGACCTGTGTTACCAGTTATACATGCCCATAGAGAGAACTTTGGCTCTGCTCCACAGGACTAATGCTCTCTCACATCGGGCTATTCGTTATTTGATGTATCATTCCGCATCCTTTGGAGTGCTTGCTTTGAAATGCATGAGGGACTATTTTACATCACACATTTACACTGCATCATCACAGATAGCATTATTTATGATGCATTATGTACAGAAAAGAATAGTTTTTTTTCCACTACAGTTTTTTTTTATGACTTTGACTCGAAGTGCTGACCAGACCTATTGGCTGTGCGAATGTCTGTTTATACAATAATAGTGAAATGTTGGGAAAACAGCAAGTTCTCTGAAAATCTAAAATCAAAAGACGACCTAAATAATGGTTATTTAGTGACTGTGCCGGTGTCTGTGTCGCATTGCTGCCTCACACTAAAGTAACAAAATGGTCCACTGTTATATTTTTAAAGTCACATTTTTCTCAAAGGCTAGTATTTTAGCTACTACTAAAGCAACAAACTTGATTACACCTCTGGCGAATTGGTTTCCAAATTGCTACAATGTTCTAAAATGTGTGTGTTTTTTTTTTTTGTTTTTTTTAACTTAGTCATTCCACTGTTCATCCCCCAAAAAAATGCCTTTCAAAAAGATGGATCCCAGCTGCACCATAGGGTTTTACTGCAGAAATGTACGGGACTTTGAGAAAGTTTCTGAAGAAGTAAGTAAGGTGAGTGTTGTAAAATGGTATTATGTGCCTTGATGCTTTCCTACGTTTGTATGATTTCTGTACTCTGGCTCTGATGGGCACTCCAGTGACGTCCCTCATGTATTTCGTTATACAGATGCGTACTGAATATGTGAACCCTTTTATGATTAACATAAACACAACAAGAAGACCATTGTACAGGCAACGTCAGTGTGGAAACCAGAGGGACACTGTGGATGGCATCACAGTCCCAAGGACCAATAGTGGGTGGTAATGTTCATTGTGGGTGCTAATTCTCAAGTGTAGAGGAATTACGTATAGAATTCTGTCTCTGATTGGTCGGAGGGTAAAAATAAGCGCAGTGGGCTGACTGTGCCAGGTCATTTCTGCCTGGTGGTCCACTGGAGCAGGATACGCGGAAACGTCCCCTGGAACAAACGAATCCCACGACAGACCAGTGTTTCCTCTGGGGGGGTAGCCGACCTTATTTGCATGGGGTACGACCCGGTGCAAATTAGGAGTTCAGGCGCGGATAAAAAACCCGTCTGAGCGCCCCTTGTTCCCGCCCTCCCCCTCCCCCCCCAGGTTCCCATAAATAGCCAATCCGGATGTCCCCAAACTATTCTGTCGTTTAGACTATAGTTGCAGAATCTTTGTGAAAGGTGCGTACGCGAAACGTGTTTTTCAAATTTGATTAGAAAACATAGAGGGACGGACGCCTTTATATTTTTAAAAAACACCGAGCTCGTTTAAACGTACTATCTAGGCAATAGCACAACTGACCCACGCTCCCTTAGGAGGCGTCATCTGCGAAAATGTGACTTTGTCGGCCGCACTTTGTGCTTGCTAAGAATTTTATTTTACTTTTTAAATAGTAATTATTATAATTATAGATACTTTTACACAATTTCATCAGCTTCTCCTTCATCGGCTTAAATGAAGTTCCCTAAACGATTAACCGATGTTTTTCGTTTGTAATATTTTCTTTTAGATTGTGTTAATTTATTATGTATACGACGTCATTTATGCTCCAAAACGCAGTCAAGTCGTAGATATAGGATTTCATAAGTGCAGATGACAGACTGCCACAGCAAACATTATGAAATCAAACCATTTTTTTTTTTTTTTTTAACATCGCGTGAAAGTTTTGAGTGTATGAACTGAGCTGCACCCTGACCACGACTCATTCGGTTCGGGCACTGTAGGGTTTCTGCTTTTTGTCTGACTGCAAACCCTTTGTTTATAAACTTTTCAACCATTGAGGTTTGGCTAATTGTGCTATCTTGAGCAGCCCACAATTCCGCGAGAACTAATTAAAGAAAAGCGAATCGCAATAAGGAATAGATGTCTTCCTGGCTCTTAAACATTTTACGGAAATCGGGAAATAGACCACTTAGCCAGAATTAATTGAATCCTTGCAAATGTGGTGCATTTAAATGTTTCTCTCCGGCAGTAGAAAATATAAACGCGTTTGTTTCATTGATTGTGCGACGACCTTACCTGATCAGCGTCTTTGATTCCACCATTTGATATAGGCGCTTAGAAGAAACTCCGTTGGTGAGTCATCTTCGATAATACCAGATTTACTTAACAATTTTGATATTCTCTGCAGTGCCGTGCTCTTTGTTATCCTTATACAGCGAATTACCCAATTGTTCTGTGAAAAAATAAATTTATCCTAGATAGCAATCCATGGGTGGACATGTGTTTTTCACCTGCAGGTGGCACTGTTGCAGCAGAAATGAGCGGAACATTGAACTGAGTGCAAGAAACCCTTCTCATTAAAAGTACTTAAAAAGAGGCTATCAATTCTATGTCGAAATAAAGCAAATTGTAAAGATTGTTGCACAAACCTAAATGGAGGCAAGTAGGAGTGATGGAGCGATAAGGAATCCGAGAATCTCCGCGGACAGGAGCCCTTCTCATTTAACTTGACCAAAAGAAATTATTTATAATAGAGATAGTAAATTAGTATATGCAAATATATTTGAAACTAGCTGAAGGCTGTACATGGGAATTATTCTTCCACATAGACGTCAGGCATTTATGAAATCCCAAAACAGTTCCATACTGCTGAGGATCAAAAGGTAATAGCGCCGTTTTAGATGAAATGGCACGTTTTAAACACAAATAAAAACATACTGACGTCTTGAAAACGATTCTGTCTTTTTAATGTGTTTAATCAAAAACAAAATTTCTTTGGACATACTTCAGCATGGCTACTGAAGCTCGAGTCTTCACCCTGTGAGCTCATAAAAGCATGCTGGCTGTATAGGTCATTTCATATGTATTTTAGTGGCATAATTTTGAAATAGTGCATACAAGGCCAAAGATGCTCCGTTGTACAGCATTTCCCAAAACTGTTCAAAATGTGGTAATACCCGATCTAAATGTAAGTCATCGCTAGCCACGACAATCGTACTATTATTGGAAACCTGAAAAAAGCAAACAATGACAAAGCCAGTAGGTCTGATCGTGGGACTCTGGTTAAATGGGTAAATTATTTTTTTAAGCGTATGTGCCACACAAAAATATTTCAAAACAATGAAAACATTCCACTGCTTAAAGGAGATGGCCAAATGAGTACAATAAAAACTGATTTAACAAAAACGACATTGCATATAATTTTAATAGAACAGTATAGGTGCTTCTCACCTTGCAGGTATAGAAAGTAAACCATTGACAGACTTAATTGAGAACACGGGAAGGTACGATTGTATTGGTGCAGTGAAAAGTCAGGATTCGCTTTGAATTACAGTAACACGAGGACTCACTTTAAACACACACGAGTGACTTAAAAAAAAAAAAAAAAAAATGAATAGAAAGAAAAACATTTACAAAATGAAAGTATTGGCCCGCCAAAAGTATACTTTTTATGGGGATGTGCGCGTGATCAACTATGATGCCACCACTTACACTGATTTGCAAGACAGCAAATGGATGAAGAGGGCTGATCCAATGCCGCATGCTGTGAAGATCAAAACCAAAATGTGAGAGTCATCTGGACAGAACACTGAAGTGAGGAGGGTGGCATTTATTTCAGTATGTTTTCATGGGTTTGTTTTAATTACACAAGGCAGGCAAGATAGCGAAACTGACTTTAGGCCAGACCTAAAAACCTTCACTTTATGCCTTAAGAGTCAAGAAATAATCACAGGGACTAACCCACCATAAAAAAATAAAAAAAGCAAGGCAACTTGTGGGCTCAAAATAACTTTCAGCTCGGATAAGGGATTGCTTTTAGTTCCATGTCTGTGCAAAAAGTTCCAGGACCATGGAGTGACAAATTAAAACGACCGGCACGTTTTTAATTCTAGGATTGACCAACCACATGGAGCTACTATTCTGAGTCTCGACAGGCCAACAAGCATCGTGCCACGAGGTAGGAAGATAACCGGTCTGCTCCATTCTAAACGCAAAACATGGAGACACAGAGGTTTCATGCTTAGCTTCCATTCCAGATATGCAGCTGGAAGCCTTCAAACACATATGGCTCCTACTAACACCACCTCAGCTTGAGACAGTACCAGCTGCTACCAGAACCTTAAGTATGCAAGAGTTGGCAGGTAAGACCGGTTTACTGTGTCTTATTATTGAGTGCTGACATAGTGCTGTCCAGACTCAGTCCTTCATGGTCCCGGATTCAAAGACTAGAACCCAAGAGGAATCCCACTGAGTGAGTGGATGACCACTCACCCAAGTTATGAGTAATCCATCAAGTGATAAAACCAACATCCGGACTTTCTGGTGAATTTGTTCTGAAAGAATATTCAGCTTTTGTCCCCAATTTTGGCTCCTCTGTTTCCCCGGTCATTCAGGCTGAGACTTCAGTAGTCTTAGTCAGAACTAACTTTCTTTTCTTGAGATCTCATTAAAGCCCGCTGGGTTCACAAAAACGTAAAACGTGATTTTTTTTTATTAACTAATTTATATAAAGAAGGGATTTTAGAATCAATACACTTAGTGGCAGTTTCAAATATTCAGCAAATAACCCACTCGTATGCTTGTCTGTATTCATTTAAGACTGTTGCTGGAGTAAGGGTTTCCTGAAATAATAAAGTGAAATTGAAGTGAACTCATAGTTTAAATCTCATTAAGTTTGGGAATAGAGGTTTCCAAGAGAGGGGCAGAGGATTGGCCACTTGGAAGGTAAAATAAACCCACAATGGCCAACATTAGCGAGTATTGTATTGAAATGTGTGTTCCACTTCTCTTGCCCACAGACTTCACTTCCAAAAACTTTGGAGTAAATGTGTTTATGAGGTGCAAGATTTCACCAAACACCCTTATGTTTTTGTGAACGTATTGGAAAATATTTCTTCACTGGGGATACTTTCCTGCACGAGAAAACACATTCTTGCAGATGGCCCACCCTCCAGACAATCCAGAGGGTAAATTTCAGTGGGGGAGGAGTTCTCGTGGGAGTCTACGACATGTATGAATTCCCTGTGGGATAGTTGTGAAGCCCTCAAAAACCGAAATATATTAACGTCCTGCAGATCACCCTGTGATGAGTAGATCACTACCCTCTTTTCAAGTTTTGGGAATCAGCCCTTTAGTCAGTGGCCGTACACCTTCACGCATGTCTTTTAGATGATTTTCCATACACAATATAATCCTGTTTTGTAGTATTTCGTCTTTTAAGAAAACCTCAGTTAATGACTCCATATTCATGAGTGAGACTGAGCCCTGGTTGACCACCTCGAATACTGAAATTGAACTGATCTTGCATGAGGTGGATTTCACAGAAGAACCCTGATGCCAGTTTTATTTTCCTGCAAACTCACTATTGGATGTCATCACTTTTGGATGTGTATCTGTACTTACACTCAGTTTTGATACTAATCACACCCATGGTTTAAGGTAGATAATTATCTTCACTTACAGCACTAGAATTAAAACATTTAGGTTGAATCCTGAAACTTTTCTTGTAGTAAGGTGTGCAGCAGCTAAAATATATTAAAAAAAAACAAATTAAAATTCTTGAATTTCATTGACAAGACACTTTTTATTTAAAAAAAAAAAAATACCATCATTCATATTTCGACATTTTGAAAAACATTTTTAAACATTTCCCATTTGTATTAGCAGCTTTGTAAGATTTCATACACCCACCCAACTCTACTGCATTCAAGTGTGATTGTAGCTCATATTTTATGACTGTAGGTCGCAAAAACCTTGATAGTTGGACTTAAAAAATAAATAAACAACAAATGGTGAAAGAGAGTGTGAACAGTATTTGGCTTCACTGTCACCACACAAACCGCTTCAACTTGTCGTAGCAATATAATTTGCGGGCATTTAGTTTTCAAATATGGTTTATCTGGACTCACTCCCGGAATAGTTCACCACAGAGTTGCCTGCCTGGAACACTGCTTAAATATGCAAATACCAAACCATCATCAGAAAAGTTCTTCAGAAGCCTAATTGACTATTTACCCAAAACATACCTTTAAACTGTGCTCCTTCTCAACATTAACCTAGCTGATCAAATACTATCCTGAAACTCTTCAGTTACCTCACAGTTCAATGGAAATCTACTTTCAAACCGACTATTATTTTGGATGTAGGCTGCACAGATAACTCTGGATTCTTTGTCTTCCCCTTAATCAGTGCATCCTAACAAACTTTAGAAAGTTTCTCTATAGTTTGGAGCATTGCGCAAACCTAGCCAGATGGCTGTGAGTCACTGTTTGCCTTGAGCACTTAAGTTCACCTTTAGCCTCCTTCTCACAGGTTTGTATTCAGTGTAAGATCCACCAGTCACATCACTATTGCTACTCTAACCTTCGGTCAGTCAATTCTGTCAGCTGTAGTGATAAATTCTGCCCATGAAGGCCTGAAGTGTTTTTTTCCTCCTTAAAAGCCTGCAACAACGCTAACATTGAAGGACCCCTGCATCTTTGATTAAATTCAAGTAGCACAACAATTACCGGAAATGTCCTCTCTTTAGTGATATTTAGATAGTCAGTCAAATTTAGCTTTGATTTGAGTTATTCCAATGTACCTTTAGGATTTCACCAATTCCCATTTTGGCCTTTAAATCGGAAAGATTTTTTACCACCAAAGATAATCACTTTTTATTTTTTCATGTAAACATTGAGCTTATTCTGCTCATAATAAATATGTGGAACATCTCTTTTTTTCTGAAAACCTATGGATGACTAGTCTAAATATACCAACATCGACAATGGACTCCATAGAGCAGACACCGAATGTTGACTTTTCCTATTTTAACAGAAAATGACTTAGTGCCCAATGTAGCTTTCCCCTTTCCTGAACCAGAAACATGCAGATTGCACACCGACTGGTTTGTGAACACTGATGTAATTTGAAATGGGGCCTATGTTCTTGCAGACTACATTGTAAAATGACCTGCTTAATGAATAATTAGTCACCTCACAATTTACCACCTCACGTCGTTGGCTACGAAAGTAGGGGTGGTGGCCTGCAAGGAACACAGCCTTCCATTTCTGCAGTGACAAACGGGTACTCTTCGTTTTCAAGCACCTTGTGCCCCTTAAAGGGACAGATGATGCCTAAACAAAATATTTCCTTTTGGAGGAAAACATCAAGGAGAGCAGCCAGTGGCGCTATGGAGCACTGTCTGCTTCTACTGAGAGCACCTGGCATGATTTCCAAAGGGGAGGCTGTCTCAAAAGGACAGCTTTCCCTGTGTGGCTCAATTGCCACCTCCTTTGAGGTGTCAGCAATTGGTCAATGTTTTGCAATTGTGGTGGAAAACCGTTGATGAATTCCAGGGCGACTAAAAGGGGACATACCTTTTATGCCTCTTAACTGTGATGCAGAATGGGTTATAAAATCAATTTTGCAACTTGGAAAGGCTTTTCTATTTCCAAAAAATATGTGTGTATTACGTTGTGTATCATGCTTTTGCATTCGCAAGCGCTGTCATTTTATAGATGGTGGGGTGTGTTTAATAAATACATCAAGCCCTTATCATTCAAAGCATTAGGCAACTCTGAGAGATAAAACCCAGACCAAGCTCTGACCAAAGAACATCCCTGTTGTAGGCCATTCTCTGCTTCGAAAGGTGCATCCATGCACAGATTGAAGCACAAGTATCAAGCTTGAGCACATTTATGGTTACGAATGGCTTGAATTATGGCAAGTAGGCCTCTCAGAATTCAGTCTTCTGATAGTGGACAGAGGACTTCCCTGGCAGCCATATCAGAAGCTACCAGAAGGTCGATGAAGAGGCTGCGTACCCTCCCCGCATGCTTCACCGACTTTCGGGCAAAGCCATGGTTGACAGTACTGTATTCCCGGCTAAAACGCCTCTGTTCATATTGTTTCCGTTTGCTCTATCTAGCCATACCTAGCCAGGATCCCTTTTGCCTAAACGTGCCTATCCCATTTAAAATACATATTAAATTATATTTTGCAGGATTGTCTTTTGCTCCTTTTGATCATATATTGGCTTAATAGTAATTCCCTCCCATCTCGGATTACCCCTGCAGTGGTGGGGCTTATCGAGAGCCCCCCAGTCTGGTCCGGTTTGCAACCGGAAACAAAGTATATTGCCTGGGTCTGTGATTCTTGATACTGTCACAGATGTGTGTCTTTATTTTTTTCTGGAGACACGTGTTACACTAATTCCTGCTCTACCGGAAATACATCATTGATTCCCAACTTAAATTCAGATGTTTCAGTCCATATAAATTCCGTAGAAAAGCTCGCCAGGAATCTTCACAAGTGGAACGTTCGAAATGCAATATCTTTGGAATAAAGCAGGAATTTTCAAGGCGCCAAGACTTCTGGAGAGTGTCTTGTAGAAGAACATTCTTCATATTGTTCCTTTTGCTTGAGGCGTAAACAATCATTGTGGTTGAGATCTGTCACCAGCAAGGATGAAATTATGCTACTGGTCTTTTATGCACAAGTGCATGGGTCTGTCTGCACTTAAAGGAGAGGTCTAAAATCCATCCATCCCTAAATTACTGCGAGTTTTTGATTAATTTCCTCTGCTGAATATAGGAATTCCATGTTTAACACTGTTTCTGCAATCAATACGTGAGAGATGTGGCTGTTGTAGAGTAACATAGTGATGTACATGTAACTGAACACGGAGACTGCTTGGCTACGGCTACAATAGGAAAAATCAATTCTTTCAGCTCCATGTAAAATTTGCTACCAGGTAGCAGAGTTTTTTGGATATTTCAGATATTTCTCTAGTATTATTCCCAGAGCAAGACAGGTCTATGCAACAGGTTGGCATTTTCTGCTGTTCCTTTGAATTCATAGTGTTGCCAGGGAAGCTCTTTCTTAGTCTCTGGACCATGGATTTGCAAGCCCATTGTACTTCTGAAACTTCTCAATCAAACTTTCAAATTATCCTGGGACAACAGTCATTTAAAAGTGTAAACGAAAAGAGCACAGAAACCGATATTAGATCTGGTTTTGTTATCGGTGAGAATGTGCGTTTATTGATGGGTCAGTATGTGTTCGCGAGGATTGCTGAGTGTATGAATGGGTAAGTGTGTGTGTGTCTTTGTGGAGGGATGTATGGATTAGTTGGTGAGATAGTGGGTGGATGGATATGTAACTTTGTGAGTGGTTGGGTGAATTTATGTTAAGAAGATTAGTGAATAGGTTGGACAGAGAATGGATGGGTAAGTAGATTCATGAGAAGTGGATTGATATGTTCGGTAAGTGGCCAAATGAGTGGATGGATTGATGGATGTGGGATGGATGGATGGCTGGATGAATGAATGAATGTGGGGATTGATTTGTGGATGAGTCAGTAGAAGGTTGATCAGTGGTTCGTAACCTGTTGACCTGGGTGAACCGCCACTGAATCATTACTGGAATCTCGGGACCCCCACTCAGTCCCTATTGGAAGCTGAAGACCCCCTGCCTAAGCAACTACTAGGATTTTAGCCACAAAACAATACACAGAAAATACAAAAACTAGCATAAACCAAACAAATGCTTAGATATTGAAATATTTTCTTTAATTTGCAGTCAGATATAAACATGTTTTATCATTTTCGATTGTGGTTCTTTATTTGCATATATTTTTTAATTTTAATTTATTCATTTTAATGTAATTTAATTTTGTAAAGAAGTTGCGGAACCCTGAGGAGGCTTCATGGCCCTCCAGTGGTCCTAGGACAACAGGTTAGGAACCACTGTGGTTGATGAATGGATGAGTGAATGTATCAGTGAGTGTACGCATGGGTGCAATGCAGGGCTATACAGAGGTGCTTTTAAGCCCTGGGAAACAGATGCACACAGTGCCTCTTAGCCGAGCTGCTGGAACATATTAAAAAAACCTGCAGGGTAGGGTAGCATTCCATCGAGAAGTGATGCGGGATCCATTCATTTTAATCCTGCAAAAGCTGGGGTTGGCAGACCCTTTCAGAGTAGTGCTGGAGGTTTGTGTAGTCTTACACGGGCACCACCCTCAGACAGGCAGCAGCGAATGGTAGCCCACTTCCTGTGCTGCCTACATTCAGGGCTCCAGCTCAGCTGTAGTGGATTTTAGACAGAAGATTGGAATGGACGAAGATGCTACAAGAAGAAGAGCAGCCAACTAGGTGGACCTGGTGACAAGCAAGAGAACTCGCAAAGCTGCGAGTCTGTGACGTCATACTGCGTCAAGATGCCCACAGTGAGTTTTGCAACAGTTTCCAAATGTGTAGACCCCTCAAAGGCCACAACATCACTAAGCCTACTAAAGCAAAAGGGAAGAAAAGTATCATAACAAATGAGGCTTGTAGAAACCTGCTGATGAGCCTCTATGTCTTGGACAGTGTGACGAGCCTCGCACTATTGCAGAAGAAAAGATCCTCTTCTAGTTGAATAGAAAACCAGACACAGCCAACAGGGCAATGTCATCGCATTCAGTGTAACTCAACCGATCGAGAAAAGAACCAGACATAACTTCTAGATGAACTCAGCTTGTGAAGAAATAAATACCTGCCCCCCAACTTCCCTGCAAGTCCGCCTTCACTGCCCCTGAAATTGACCCCGGCAGACAGGGAAAAAAGTAGAACTCCTGATTTGATATGCAAAACAGTTCCTGAAGAGGACTAGAATATAACACTCCTGCCACTGTATGTAATGAGGCACTTATTTGAAGGAAAGCAGATATGCTGCTTGTAAGAAATCTCTGTTTCAAGATAGTAGATGTGTAGGGGTGAAAACCTCCCCGACATTAACCCATGGTGCTTTGGTGGATACATTGTTCACATTTCTGCGTTCTAAAGTTGGTCGGGGAACAATTTGCTTCCATGATACCAAAAACATACAAAAGAGATGGCTGGTGTACACGTTTCTTGTTAACCTGCACTGTTCCATTTTTTGATGGTAGTACTGTTCCAGAGTAGTTAGCACTAGTTAAGAGCCTGATCAACCACCATTGATTAGTTAAAACTATCCGTAGTGTTATCAAGGTCCTCGTACAGCTCAAGCACACTGTCAGTACAGTAATGCTAGCTGAACTGATGCCATCAGCTTGGTGGCAGTAGAAACCGTGAAGCACGAGACTCGTGGTACCATTAGATTGAAAAACATACAATTTTTCCTCTGATCTTCGTGTCCCCACCAACGCATGTCAGAAGGTCAAGAATGTTGTAGGTGGTCTTGTTAATATTCGCATCAAAGCTTCAAAAGTTCTACCAAGAAATTTGCAAGCTCCCAAGATGATTCCCACGATGCACCCCCAATAGTTTTTGAGTTTTGGCATATTCCCTTTTTGTGCTACATAAGAATGTGGTTGTTGCTGTGAAAAGGTCATGAGAGCATAAAATCAAGAGTGATGGAAACCCTTCCCTGCTCGGGCACCAGGGACATCCGAGACATTTCTCCTGATTTTATGGTGACCATGTGTACATTCGCCATCCATGCCTCCTCCATCCCTTTTCTTTCCCTTTATCTCTTTTCTACCAATATGTCTACGCAAAGGTCATGAGGTGTCTGAATATCAAGAAGTCTCAAGTCTACCTATATTAGCCACTGTTCCGCAAGCCGGGTACAATCGACCAGTAAAAATATCTAGACATAGAGCCGTGTTTCTTAACCTGTGGTCCTAGGAACCATGGGGGTCTGTGAGGCCTCCTCAGGGGGTCTGCAACTCATTTCTTTTCAAAATTAAATAACTTTAAAATTAATCAATTAAAATAATAAAATATAGACAGACGCAAAATCAAAAATGTGAAAACTTTTTTCTATTTCCGAATTAAACTATTTCAATATTTGAGCATTTGTTTGGTGTTTGCTAGTTTTTGTATTTTCTGTGTATTGTTTTGAGACTCTAAGCCTAGAAATTGCTTAGGCAGGGGGTCCCCAGATTCCAGTAATGATTCAGTGGGGGTCCACACATGTCTAGCAGGTTAAGAACCATTGATCTAGAGTCTTCAATGAGCAGCAGTGTCCTACGGTGAAGCCCTGGTGAATGACAGAACGGACCAAAGAAAAAAATGTTCATAAGCTTATTCCTGAGTCCCTAGATTTCCATTGCCATTGTGGAAGACCAGTTCAGCCTTGCACTCTTTATCATGCTATTTGGCAGGGCCACTGGAATTATGTGGCGGAATGAGGACCATATTATGCATCAAGTTTGACTACTTTATGCACCAAGAAAAGGCAAGTTATGCGGCCATTTTGTGACAGTGTTACTTCCTTACATAGATTAACACTCTCTGGGAAAAGGTTTCACCACATTAGTACCAGTTTAACAACCAAATATACAGAAATAAACAACAGAAAGTTGAACAGTAAACCTTTGCAAGGGAACGTCTGCTGCACGGCAATACGCGTCATTGCATTTGTATAAACTTTTGAGATCCATTTAAGCTAGAAAGATTTTTTTTTGCTAAAATCTGAAGATGCAGCAGATGATGATTGTGGCAAATCCATAATTATGTCCAAACGCCGCAGCCGCAAAATAATGTAATTCCAGTGGGTCTGGCTATTGGTAAACCCTTTACTTGCTATACCTGTGCTTTGTTTGACTTTTTTTTTTTTTGGGGTAGAAGATTTCCCATCGTCCTGATGTTTCTTCTCAAAGCTTCTTGCTTCTTTGTGATAATCCAACATTCTGCGGAGTATGTTTGTAATCCAGTGGTGAATGTCGGCTGGTATAAATAACATTTGGTGTGCCACTGTTTTCATATTAAATTAATTTATTGGTGTTCTATTCTAGGTGCTGAAATCTTCATCCAAAGAGAAATATCCTTTATTTACCTTCGTAGAAGGTCATTCTAGAGACTATGATTTTGACTGCACTCCTGCCCATGAACAAAATCACGTATTGTGCCAGGATGAAAGGAAGCGATTACAAAGATTTAACACCGAAGAGTTTGTCTTGCTTTAGAGACACTTTATATGGATTCTGGGCCGTTTTCCAGGAGGAGATTCACCCGTAGAAAAACACAAGCAACACTAAAATTGTTTTTTTTTCTTTTAAAGGTTTTAATATTTTTAAGAATGGTAAGCTGGACTGTGATACCATTTGCAAGACTCACACCTGTAATTGTGTTAATAGCAATATAATTTTAGGAGATGGAGTTTAAATTTCATTTTTTTTGTTTCACTATCCAAGATGAGTTCTTTTTATTTCAGACAGTAATTGTTAGCAGTAATACTGATTGATGCAATTATACCAGCAGAATTGTGGGTCAGGACACTACATAAGATGTGTAATATGATTTTATAATGGCTGCTCGTTAACGTTAGTGTTGGATGTTAGACTATAAAATATTTCATTTTTTCCCACTATTTTAGCGCTGTAATGCTACTAATGTTAAGCAATGTAACTGGGCAAAACCAATTATTACTCGGTAGATTGGAGCAGTGTTTGTTTGCTATCTCAACATTTAGGTTTTATGGGAGTGTAACTCAGACTTTTGCAGATTTTAAATGGCGCTATAAAATAAATTGAGATGAGGGGAGGTAGAGTGAAAAGAATGTCTGTAAATAGAGTCAGCTGCCTCATACAGCATTAGTTGTTACCTTGCAGCAACAGATTGTTTTTATGTAACTGAAGGACTATATGTAACCTCAGGTTTGGAGTTCAGTAAAAAATGTAAGCAAAGACTTATTTTTCTTTGAGAATTTCAAGTTAATTTTAAAGTGCACGTAGGAACTGTAGTCTCATTTGAAAAGTCCATGCCATTTGTTAATCTAAATGCCCCGAATTGGATCTATTGGTTGCTGAATCCTGTTTGATCAGATCTGTGCATTTTTGATCTGTCTCCCAGAATGCATTTTATGCATTACTGGCAGTGTCAGTATGCTGCAGAACTGAGGAAATAGGAGGGGCGACTTGACACGCTGGTGACGGATGTCTTTTGATATAGATATGCAGATCTTCAGCTATACAGATTGTGATGCATGTCTACGTTAAAAATCTTGGTGGGACATAGCTCTTGAGAAGGAATCCTAATTTGCAGGTGGGTTGAAGGGCTAGTGGGGAATCACTTGAATGGGGCTATTTGTTTCTTTTTTTGGGCATTAGCATTTGTATTTGACTTGTTATGGGTCCCGGAAGTAGGCAATGGAAGAAACCATGTCATCAGAGATTACAAAATTTGGTCCCTGGAGCCATAAACATATTTGTGTCACTTGTAGTGGAAGAGAGAACATAAACGAGACAAAGGGCGATTACGACCTTGGTGGATGGGATACTCCGTCACAAACGTGACGGCTATCCAGTCCGTTGCGTTACAAGTTCCATTATATCCTATGGAACTTGTAAAACGGTGGATGGATATTCATCACGTTTGTGATGGAGAGTCCCATCTGCCAAGGTCATAATCTAGCCCATAGTAATATTTGTTTTGTCCTTAAGCCTCTCAGCAGAGGCTCAATTGATCTTTGCAATTCAGCCATGGCGTTGATCAGTTAGTCCAACTTTTTTGCCCTGCATAGACATTAGTACTGATTGCATTGGTCAGTTTATGAATGGGATGATAACTCAACACCTGTATTTAAGGTCACACAGCCCCATGCCTCCTGGGTTTCCCAGAATGCTGCTACTGTACCCTCCTGGAAGTGAGAATTTTTAAATATGAGTGTAATTTGATTGTGGACAGGAGGTGTTTACTGTTCCCCTTTGTCCCGTCATGCTTAATAGAAGTTCTGATAGTTGAATGTGCCCGGGTCCTTCAAACACACTAGGGGCCACATTGAATAACATCTTTATTGTCCACTCGAAGAAAGAGGATGTTTAATACAGGATGTAACCTCATTGCTCTAGGGTAGTGATTGAGGACTATGCTTGTAGTCATCTGATTCACGACAGACTGTATCAATATGGAGGCCCCTAGAAACTCAATATGATTTGTGAGAATGAAATTTGTGACGTGCACTGTCTATATGTCTATACAACACATCCACTCTGTCTTAATCAGGCACCAAAAATCTGCAGTATGTTAATCCTCTTGACCCTTTTTCCCCTAAAAAGTTGATTTCTCTCCAACCCAAAATTGGATTTTCAACTCTGGTTTTCCTTCCTACATACCGGTTATGGAGTAAAACCCACACCTCTCTTAGCTCAGGGGAGCTGGGCACACCATAACATGATGCAAAAATATTTCTTCTAACTTAAAGAAAATATGTTGTTCTTTCTCTTTTAATATTTTGATTGAATTTTCAATTGCCGTACAGTACATTGCTGAGAACAGGAAAGCTCCTCAAGTGTGATGGTTTTACAACTTTTAGTAAAGTTTTCAAATGGAACAGAAACCTATGTATTAAAATAAAAATAGACTCATAAATTCTATTCAGTTGCTGATGCATGTTATTCAACCAACCATCTCAAACATACTACTCGAATAAATATGTAACGTTTTCTCTGGTCTTTCTGTAAGGTACTGAAGACTCTTCTAGTCTATTCCAAATGCATCTGTTTCATAATAATAATCTCCTCTTTCTCTAGTAATCTACTGTACTTTATGCTCCTCGCCTGCTTTTGTGTTCACTTACTTTCCAAAGTCAATGTGTATGTAAAGCAACTTTTAACAATATATTTATATAGCTCATAATAAAACATTATTGGGAACATTTATTTCCACAGTACACATGCCAAATTCATACTCCTCGCAAAGTTTAATTTAGAAGATTTGATCTCGATGTGAGGATTTGTGTTCTGATTGAACACCTTTGTGTATAACTTCTAACCATTAATAAACTGCATGCCATGAATAATACATGAAAGTTTGCTTAGAGTAATATACTACACATTTGAAGGTTTGCCTTATATGAGTCTTGGATCCATCCAACACTTAATAGCTATAAATAGATTAAATTTAGTCCATTTTCCAACATATCAAGAAGTGGGTTTAAAAATATATTGAAAAGATGTGGGCGGAGGAGACTGCTTTGCGTGACACTGAAACTTGCCAGAAATCTCAGTCCTGTTCATCTATATGTGCTTTAAACTTTCCCTCTGAGAAGGGACAACAAAAAAACATTTAAGGTGTGGTCGGTTGTACCCTATGCATATTTAGTATCCTGGTTAGTTTGTTTTATAGATGTTTGTTTTTTAGTATAATTTAACTCTTTTACTAGGAATTGTAGGGAGTTTTCCTGTATTAAACAATAGTCATCTGAATGCAGAATTTCATACGGTAGCAAAGAAGTAGAAGAATAGCTAGTCAATCATGGAAAATGTTCTGAAAAGTCAGCCGTTGGTTTAGTAAGTTTTATTGTGATATCTAAATAGGTGGTATTGCAGGTAACTTACGATTTGCCCCAGTAAATGTGATTAATACTAAGAATGTTATAGTGGATCACGTTTAGAACTGTCTTTCCTCCCCCTCAATGAGGAGGGTTTTCATCCAGGTTAACACAATATTGAGAATCCTGGCCTCTTCCCCTACACTTTTAATCAGATCAGTAGCATTTGGTCAGGGAAAACAAACACAAAGCAGAGACCAAGAGCATCTGCAGTTTTGTTGACTACAGCCTTGGATGAACTATTTCCTAATCTCTAGAAGTTTAAACTGGACATTCCACGGGTCTAAAAACTGATTGGTGGTCATCAAAGAGATGGTTAAATTGGCCTGATGTGATGTACGCTAGAGGCTTGCTTTGAACTGGATGAACTGCCACAATATAACCACAAATGTGCCATTCCTCATTCTAGACATGGGTTCTTTCATTGTGGGCCTGGGTTGAATATTTTTGCCATGGCTGGTTTTGGTTTCTAGTCCTGCCCTCAGCCACTACTTGATTCATCACCTGGAATGAGAGAATTGAAGTAAAGTGATGAATTTTTTGTGTGAAACAATACAAAGAACGAGCATTTGCAATGCAATAGATCTCGCAATTGCTTGAGTTAGAGCTTATTGGCATTGTAAATACATAACTGTACTTTTCTTGCCACATAGATTGGTCAACCCTGCCTCTTTATTTCGTCTTTTCCTGCCATATAATTCCAGTGGCCCTGCATATAATAACTAAGGCACTTCCATTTACCTTCTTCCTCTATCTGCAGCAAAAAAATGAAAATGTTGCCATTTAGCATCCTAATTTAAATCTGCCATGCTAATTCCAATAGTATACCACTTTCACTACCCCACCATCAGAGGTACTGGCTGGCTAATACAATTCCCCCCAAAAATACACAAGATAGCCACAGAGGAGAAATAAACTAGAAGGTTCACCCAAACATATTAAGAGTGTTCCAACAGCCATAGTGTAATAAGGATGTTAAATTGGCCTGAATTATGGTAACAATTGTAATAAGGAGAGATTATTAAAATGTATACATATAAACCTTTATCAGAAATGAACTTTTGGCATTATACTATAATGCTTAAAACAGCCCCTAAAGTGCACCATAACAAAAATATAATTTGTAAGAAACATGGTCATGTAACCATATTGTTAACATTCTAGAGCATGGATACTCAAAGTACGGCACGCGGGCCTGATGCGGCCCCTCTGACCTTTACATGTGGCCCCTGGGGCTACAGGAGCACTGGGCAGTCCTTTGCTCGACTCTGCACTATCAATACAAGTATTAAATAGACACAAAATAATTTATTTCAAACTTATTTGGTATTAAAGAAAGGAAGTAACTAGGGACTCCTGCACTTAATTTTAGAAACGCCTTCATTTTTAAAGACATCTTGCAGCATAAGTGTAAAACTAAGACAGTCTCTTCAAAATTAAAAAAGTGTATTTAGTTAACATGCAGAACCTTTTCGCCTTAGTAAAATTTATTTTATCAGTGCATTGAGATGTATTAATTTGAAAGTGATAGTTTTCAAACATAAATTTGGAAACATTAATTTCCCTTACCTTGAACACCACCAATAGTAAATTAAAGAGGCAAGTCACTTGGTGTGTTCACTTTATGGGTGGCCTGGGTTTCTATCATACATAAACAACATTATAGTTTATTAAATCAAACATAGAAGCAGGGTTTGTGCAGCACACACCATGAATCATGTATTTCAAGTTCATCTTAAATGTGATAATGCAGAAAAAGGAGGGAAAGTGACACTAAACAGTTGCCTAGGATCACAAAATTTGGAAAAGTTGGTAAGCCGGGATTAATTCCAGGGTTTCTGGTTTGCCATTGTTTATTTCACCTACTAGATGTATATCCTTTGCTTCCCCTACACCTATCTTGCCACCAATCCCCCTAGTCACCCCACCCGACCGCCACCGCCCTGGCATCAATGCGGCCCCCAGGCATGTCACAGACCAAACTTTTTGGCCCCTGGGAAAATGTTTGCGAGTACCCATGTTCTAGAGGGTATAACCTAACCCCATTAAAAAAATCAGGAGAAAGTAATGCAGAGGGCGTTTTTAGGGATAGCTGGCCTACTGCAATGATATTACAAACAAGGCCTTTAACACCAAACTTTTCCCAGCTGTAAAACAAAGCTCTGCCATGGGAAAGCTTAAAAGACACTGAAAGGTAGAAGGGGTTATTATTTCGGAGTCCCCACTAACCTACTGTGGGGGACCCAGAGATGATGTAGGCAGTGTGTTTTGAAAGTGGTCACTTTGTCCTAGGACCACCACAGGTTGAGGTATGTACAAAAATGTTTTGTAAAAGTAATGCCCTGCAAAGCATTATGGGGTGAGTTTTCGTGCCAGAAGTATAATAGTATGCTGACTGCAATGCTCAGAACAGCCCCTAGAGGATGCCACAATAAAAATCGCATTTGGAAGAAATATGGTTGTGTAACCATACAGTCAGCCCTTAGAGAGCATAATCACATGAAAAAAGAATGGGAGAAAGTAATACAGTGTAAAAATATATTCAGCCCCTACAGGATGCAGTGCATTACACATTTTCAAGGCCAGCAGGCCTATTACAACAATATTACTAACAAGGCCCATAAAACATAACTTCTCCCAGTTGTAAAACAGAAGTTCTAGCCATGAGAGAGCTTAAAAAGATAATGAATGGTTGTTGGGGTTATTATTTTGGTGTCCCCACAAACAGTGTGGGGACCAAGAGATGATGTAGACAGAAAGAGCGCATTGTGGTCAATGCTTTGAAGGTGGTCCCATTGTCCTAGGACCACCACAGGCTGAGTTGTGAGCAAAAATGTTTTGTAAAAGTAATGCTTTGAAGGTGGTCCCATTGTCCTAGGACCACCACAGGCTGAGTTGTGAGCAAAAATGTTTTGTAAAAGTAATGCCCTGCAAAGCATTACGGGACACATTTCCTTGCCACAAATATTTTATTATGTTGATATGACTGTAATGCTTAGAACAGCCCCTGGAGGACACCACAATGAAAATATCATTTGTAAGAAGCATGGTCATGTAACTATATAGTGAGTCCTTAGATGGCATAACCACACAAAAAGAAAATGGCAATAAATAATGCAGTGTAACCATATATATAAAACCCCTAGAGGGCACAGTGCATGGTATATTTTCAGGGGTAACAGGCCTATAACAATGATATTACAAACAAGACCCTTAAAACAAGCTATTCCCAGCTGTATAATAAAAGTTACAGCCATGAGAATGCTTAAAAAGACACTGAGTGGTGGGAGGGGTTATTATTTTGGGGTCCCCACTAACCTAGTATGGAGACCCAGAGATAACCTAGAAAGAGCATGCTGTGGTGAATGTTTTGTAGGTGGTCCCATTGTCCTAGGAGCGCCAAAGGCTGAGTTATGAGCAAAAATGTTTTGTAAAAGTAATGCCCTGCAAAGCATTATGGGCAAGTTTCCTGAGGGCAGTGAATATTGCAGTATAGGTTCTCCCGCTGTGCCGGGAGAGCCGCTTTCGGTTTGAGGATTTCAGTTTTACGTAAAGCATTTACCAATTATAAGTGTTTTAAGGGGAGAGCCACAAGAAATGACTCTGATTAGGTAACTGAATAATGTGACCAGCACTCCAGTACTGCTGATCGAGTTTGCGCCATGCAACACGAAGGAAAGAGACAAATAAAATAGTATGCCCATGCTGAAGTACACTGGCAATCGCACAGTAACCCATGTAACAGGGGCAGTGTGCAAGGCGTGACAAAAACAGCCTCAAGGCTGGACAAACCTAAAGCATTTACCAATGACATCAAGTGATTTATGAGAGGCAAGCCCACAAACGAGTGAAAGTGATGATAGGCATGACATGGGCGTGGTTAAAAGCCCACAATACTTACAACAGGTCAAAGCGCTTGCTCGCTCAACCTAAAAATCAGCAGGCAGTAGTGTGTATAGGGAACGGAAAGGTACACAGAGCTCAGTTATTTCTATACAGCATACATTTCCGACATTGCTGAGTACGCCATACCCTACAGTGTTCAACCAGACTCGTACCCCAGAAACCTTCCATGCCCTAGCTTTAGCTCGACTGAGACATGGTTCTCCCGCTAATGTTTCATCTCTCACTTTTGTCAGTACTATTGCTATCGGTCGAGGCGGTTTCTGATTCTGGGTCAAGGTGTATGTCATAAAGTCTCTCCATTCCGATAGGTCGCCAATCAGTTTATCGTCTCGTCTATCAAGTTTCATGTGGGTTTCCTCCGTGAGAGACTATTCCAATATATCTTTGTGCCATTGCGTTATTGCAGGTGCCCATTGACCCATCCATGTATTAGCGACCCTACACCGGGCCAGCACTAACAATTTCTAATGCATCTTCTTGCCTTTTTTTTTTTTACATTGCCTAAAAGGCAACAAAGAGAAAGGACCATGTTCAGGTGTGTGGTTCATGTGATTTCAGCCACGATCTGTCCCCGGAAGTCATGAACCTGAGTGCAGGACCATGCTAAGGGTAGAAAATCAGCACCACTGACTCCACAACAAGGGCATTTATCCGTGTGTTTTGGAGTTATGCGCCTCATGCCCTTGCGAGTGAGGGAAGTCCGATGGAGGAAGTTGTAATGTATTAACTTAAAGCAGGCATCCAATCCTGTGCTTTAAAGAAGTGCTTGGTCGTCTGTGTTAGGGGCATAGGTGTTCAGTATGATTATGCCCTAACTGTCAAGATTAGCCTGTAGGAGAATGTATTTGCTTTCTATATCTGCTTCCATATAAATGAGGGAGAACAGAGCCCCCAAGAGCCACCCATATCATAGGTAGAATAGGACAAATGATACATCTGTCCCCTATATTTCTTGGCCAGTTTCGTGGCATTTATGTCATCCAGGTGGGTCTCCTGCAGGCATGCAATGTCAATTTTGTGGCACTTGAGAAAGGTGAGTACCCTGTGTTTTTTAACATATGTACCCAGTCCCCAGACGTCCCAGGTTAGAACTTTGTATGTTCCCCTATCCCTGATCTGAATGTGTAGTGTGCGCTACTGTCACACTCTGCACCCTATTGAACTGCTGCTGAGAAACTGGAATTTCAAACCAGCAAATTGCAAACTAAACCCCCCTTTCCCACCTGCGGACAAATATAGTGCAACTGCATGACTACTAATGTCCACCATGTGCCAGGACTCGCACCGCATCCCTGCCTGTCCAACAGGCACTGGCTAGTACTCATTTTCTGAACTGCATCCCGACCAGTCCAACAGTTCTTTTAATCTCCTAGAATTTGCAGCATTTGCGGCCACTTACGCCCAACGCGAGTGAGCACACAGGTCTACCTCCAGAGGGATAAACAATCTTTGGACCAACAACCCCTACTTTTCTTTTCTACTCAACCTCCATAACTTCATAACATGGATAAATGTGCTTGCAGTTGCCTCGCGAGTTACGTTAACAACTACATACATACCAGGCGCACATAGCTTATTGACAAGCTTCCCTTTTCTCAATTAGTCACTGTTATTCATGCTATTCAATCGCACCTCTGGGGCAACCATTGTGTCTGACACAAAGTTGGGCACCAGGCTGGCATTATCTGTGTTATTTTCCTCTGACTGCATTTGTGGGTCTATACTGTGTTCAAGGATTGGCGATTCAATGGTGCTTAGCTGCATGATGCTGTCATCGCTTATATCTTTGCGGGGTCCCAGAGGGTGTGAGTACTGGCTTTGAGACTCCTGTTTGGTTTTGATAGGAAGGTCTACGGGGTGACGTGTCCTCCACATTCAGGAGCAGCTACCACCCTGTAGAAAATCTGCAGGCACACTCCGGGTCTCGAGCCATTCCCAGACATCTTCTAGTCATTCGAAAAACTGGACTTTCTCCTAGTGTATCACTTTGAGCTTTGCTGGGTAGAGGAGCATTACGAATTACGAACAGTTCGGATAGACCATTTGCTTTAAGGTCAGTGCGCACCCAGTTCTCCAGGAAATACTCATTGGATGTTCCTTCCATTCTCTCTGAGAATCCTAGGATACAAATATAGCTTCGGCGGGAACAGCCTTCTGCATCTTTGGCCTGTCAGACGCCAACTCTGCTGTGATTGTGGACATTTGGGCCACTTGGCGTTTGAGGACCACAAATTCCCCTTGCAGTTCGGATATGTTGCTTTTAACAGATTTGACTTTGTCGACCAACTTCCGCAAGTTAGTTCTGAGGAGGTTTACGTCTATAGAAACCGGCTCGTTTTTATTTTTAAGGGCGTTGTGGGCTCCTTGTATGGCTTGCCAATAGTTCTGATCTGGTTGATTCTGCATCACTCCCTGGGATATTTTCAACATCATTTGTTCCTGACTGTCTTGTAATTATTTGTGCAGGTTGTCGCAGGGTGGTATATTGCATGATTGAGTTTGTCGTGTGAGCTTTCGGTGGCTTGTCTTTCCCCATTGCGTAGGGTGTTGTTTTGGTGGGAGTGTCAGTGCACTGAGTGTTTAGTCTGTTGCCTACACTGGGTTATGAGGAGGGCTGGGTTGAAGCCTGTAACAACAACAGGGTGTGCACCAATGTCGACAGCCCATTTCCAGGAGAAAATGATGGGTTCTGTGGTATATCTAGTTTCCACTGCAGGCCAGGGGAGAAGTCAACCTAGGGTTTCTACATCTTGTGCGGCAGGGATGTAAATGGACCCAGATTGAGGACCACGAGATGACTCAGTGTGGTCCCCAATCTTGGGACCCTACCACCGGAGGAGATATTGCCACCACAGTCCAGGTGTAATGCCGGATTGGGGTCACTGTATCTTATGTGGCAGAGTCTGCAATTCAATATGGGGTGTCTTGCATTTTGTGCTGACCTCTGGTGGCATGTGCCAGTGATATGGTGCCCATGGAATTGCCCTCAAGTGGCTGGACATGTATGAGACGTTCTGCAACAGTATTACTCCCACCACGGTGAATATTCACTGCATTGTTGACCAAGGCCAGCCCGTGGGCTTCTCTGGCAAGGACTCTTGGTGCGGCAGTATGGATTGTGCCCACTACAAGGCGTCCTAGTTGAGGCGGAGGGGTCTGTGTTGCAAAGGTAACATGCTCCTTTAGGGCCCACAGGTTGGTGGGGAGAGATTAAACTGGCCCCACCGCAGTGCTGTTTTCAAATGAAGAAAGTGGCAGCTGAGTCATACAGTATGCCCTGATGCTAAAATGTACTGGGGGATCTTGCCCCCTCCCTGCTGCGTTGACACTGGGGCATAGGAGATGGTGTGATGGGTCCCCAGAGTCCTCTTTCTTGGCTCAGTGGGCAGCGGAGGTTCCACACAATGCTGGGATGGGGGGGGGGGGAAGGGGTAGGAGCTTCACAGTTGATTTCCCCCCACCTCACGCTAGAACGCGAAGCAAGCCCCTGCAGACAGCCTCACCCTGTGGCTCTGCGTGCTTGGTAGGTGGCAATAAGGAATTGGATTGACCTTAAGCCCTAGGGCCGCTGTGCCGGATCCGCCACAGGCAGAACCCTGGGCAGCCGCTGCAGGCCCCGGGAGTTGTGAGGATTCTGTGCTGAGACGGGAGCCTGCTGTCGCCTGGGATAGGCCGCATCATTGTTCCTGGTCCTGTCTGTTGAGGCCAGGCCGCAGCAAGGCGTCCGTGCCATTGAAGATGCCACTCCCACAATCCTTGTTATGAGGGCTGGGCAATTTGGGCTGCAGGATTACACCTCACACCATGGGCCACCGGCAGCTCATGTAGGACAAAAGGGGCCCTCCCACACCACAAGGTCAGGAACGGTTAGGCCCAGCCACTCTGTCTTGTCGTGTGGCCTCTGCAAAACACTGCCTCAAGTGCCTCCAGCTTCGGTGAGGTTCCCGAGCCCCTATGTTTGCTGAGGACGCAGATCAATTAGGCAGGGTCTGGGTCATCAGCTCTTCCCCCACCAGACTTCAGGAGGCTTGTATGGATCGCATGGGGACGACGTGGGCCATAGGCTCAGGTCCGCCGCAGTCTGGTTTTGGCTCCAGACGGTCACAGATGTTTTTCTGAGGCTGTGGAATTGGTAAGTAACAGTTAGTTTTGCAGCATGAATCCTATTCTGCATTTACATGTTGTGCCTTATTCTACCATCTAGTGGTTGGGTCTGAAATTGCTTTTTCCCTTTGTTTTTTTGTTTTTTCTCATGGGCGTCGTCATCACTATTTGGTGGTATGTCTGGCCCATTTATGACATCAGATGGTGCCCCGGACGTTCCTGTGCATACTCTCCATCTTCAAACTCTTTTTTCCGACGTTGGGTCTGGAAGCCATGGAGGGGCTCCAAAAGTTTTTGAAAGAAAATAGAGGCTTGGAAGAAAACCAGCAGAATCGGCGAACACTGCGAAGGAAAAGATAACCAAGAGAGAAGAGGATCCTTCTTTACCTTTTCCGATGAAGGACCTCGCTGGAGACAATCACATGACCGGAGAATGAGGGCAGGTAGAGAACATGGAAAATACCGCCTTTAAGTTCTGCCCCAACTGCTACCACAAGAGGGTGCATAAGGTAATCAAACCCCTGAAGGGCCACTACCCTAAACCCTTGGATGCAAAGTCCGAAAAGGCAACCTCTGTACCAAAACAAACATCGACCAAAGGCCTGCCAAAAGTAAAAGAAGACCAAGGATCTCGACCACAGGATACTGATGCTGTCAAAACCCTATCAAAGCCTTTAATGGATCCATGCAGTAAAAAGGGTGCTAAGGAGGGGACTAAACCTTCAACATCCACAGAACTGTCAACACCGAATAAGAGGCCGATGATGCGCGACGCCGAACACAAGGTGCAGAAGGTAGGGAAAAAACTAAGAAGGCTCGATGCTGAAATGGAGGCATTCCTGCAAAAGAAGGAGTTCGAATCCCCTCAAAACTGTAGATGCCACTCAACGTTGAAGATGACCAGTCGGCTTTAGAGACTACTGCAACACCAGAGCCACAGGAAGTGGAACCCAAAGAAGAGTTCTGAGCCTGGGGAGGAGTTGTGGAACAAGCTTGACAACGAATCCGAGGAAGGAATAGACGACTATTCTTTGAGGCCTTCACCACCAGATGATCTCTCAATGTATAACAGCCGCTGCAAAGACTTATGGTGTACAGCTGGAGGAAGAAAAGAACCACTTATACCAGCCAACAGGAGGAACCTGTATTTACCCATGCTGCCCAGTGTACTGGACCAGGGCAAGGAGGCGTTTAAAGAACCTGCAACGGCAAAAGCAGTAACACTAAGGGTTGAGAAGAAGTACAAACCCTCAACCCAAGATCCCAAATATATACAGGGTAATGTACCAGCTAACTCTATAATTCTCCCCACGGAAAAAAGGTGCACCAACCTCCACAGGGCCACCACCAGAATAGGAGAGCAAAAGACTCAACATGGTGGGAAGAAAAATGGAGAGAGAGGCTGCAAAACAATGGTGAATTGCAAACTCTAATGCTTTACTGAAAAGCAACACCTTTGTAAGGAATTAAAGAAAAGGGCCAAAGCTGTCAGGCAGGAGGGATGGAATATAACAAATACATGCCTACAATCAGCCCTAGATGCAGCAGACACTGCCAGTAGGGAGGGGTGCACTGGCACTACACTTTGGAGACATGTCTGGGTAAGGGTGTTGGGCTTCAAACCAGAGGTGTAAGCCTCAATCATCAACATTCCCTTTAGCGGCAATGCTTTATTCGGACAAGTTATCGAGTCCTTGTAGCAAATCAAAGAGGGCAATGAAAAGGCCAAGTCGATGGGAGCTCTCCAATTCAGAGATTTGTTCAGAAGGGGAGGAAGCGCTTCACGAAGGCCCACAGGAAGTGTACCTTTCACACAGGCAACAACCACAGCCTCAAGCAAGTCCTCATCAAGCCACCCAGCTACACACGTACCAAACAGTGGCACCACCCAGCCAGGAAGCCATTCCGGGTGTGAGGAAAGGAAAGAGGACAAACCCCATGGGGGAGCAGCAAGCAAGTGACTTGACCAGCTGCAACACAGGCCGCCATAGAGCACCAGTGGGAGGCAGAATGAGATTGTTCCCAAGGGAGTTGGAATGAATAACATCAGACAAATGGATTTTCAACATGATACATCACAGTTACTTTATAGAACTCACCAAAGAACCTACACAAAGACCGCCAATAAGAAAAAGATTTTGAGGGGAGGAAGTAATACAATGAAGAAAGGAGGCGACGGAACTCTTACAAGAGAATGCCATCAAAAGAGTACCACCAAATGCAAGAAACAAAGTCATACTTTTTGGTTCCAAAACAGGATTTAACTCTGAGACCAATCCTAGAGCTCACATTCCTGAACAAATTTATATTTACACGACACTTCAAAATAACAACACTCCAATCCCACTTCTAAAACAAGGAGACTGCATGGCTACAATAGGTCTCCAAGACGTCCCTATGAATCAGGGAGACAAAAAGTACCTCAGATTTGTGCTAGACAAAGTACACTATCAATTCAAAGTACTGGCATTCGGCATAAAGGCAGCACCACATGTCTTCACAAAGGGCCTTGCTGCAGTCGTAAAGGAAAGGAATACATGTAGATCCATACCTAGACAACTGGCTAGTAAAGGCAAAAACAAGAGAAGAATGTCAAGGAGGCATCCAACCAGTAATCACAACTTTGAAAAGCCTGGTTTTCTCCATAAACCACAACAAATAGGCACCAATACTGGAACAAGAGAAGCAAGCAACTGTGAATTCAAGAAAAGCACATGCTTACCCTGTCCCAAGGAGGATAAAAGCGATGGCAGAGCAAACTCACCTTTACCCGAAGGGTCTATCTGACATTGAAGACAGTCATTAACTAATCAGCATGATGGCATCATGCATACCACTCATAACAAACGCAAGACTGCACATGTGACCTTTCCAAGAATGGATCAACAACAAATGGTCACAGGCCACAGGGAGTTGGGAGGATCTAGTGCTTGCCCAACAAGGATACAAAAGGAAACACAATGGTGACAATCAATACATATAACCTCAGGGAGACCTTTCACAACACCAACTCCAACAGTGACCATCACAACAGATGCATCCGACAAGGGTTGGGTTACCGCACACAGGGAAGCTGAAAGTACGAGGACAATGGAACAATATAGAGGCATTGAAACACAAAAACTTCCTGGATTTGAAAACAGTGTTCCTAGCACTGAAATCCTTCCAAACAGAGATCATAGTTCGAAAAGTACTAATACAAATGGACAATACAGCAACCATGTTCTACCTGAACAAACAGGGAGGCACAAAATCATACACCTTGAACAAACTAGCCCAACAAATATGGGAATGGCCAATATGGAAAAAGATCAACCTCTATACCGTCCACCTACCTGGAAAGATAAACGTGGCGGTGGACAGACTAAACAGACAAGAAAGCAGCTCACATGAATGGGTGCTAAAACAAGAAACTCTGGAGAAAATATCCCGATCTGGGGAAAGCTGGCAATAGACCTGTTCGCAACAGCTGAAAACAAAAAATGGCAACACTTCGCCTCCAAGTTACCACACCTCCAGTCAAAGGTGAATGACCTGTCTGTAAAATGGTCAGAGAGATTTGCTTTAGCTTTTCCTCCGATCCCAATAATACACGAAGTGCTGGAGAAAGCAAGACAACCACATACAACCCTTGTAGTCATAGCCCCACCCCCTCTCCCCACCTCCCTCCTCCCCAAAGGGCCAGACAGACTTGGTTCTCCGATATACTGGAGATGTATAAAGGACAAATAATCGCTCTCAAAGCTGAACCAGACCTGCTAACAATGTAGAAGTGGGGAGTGTATCATCCAGAGCAGCTACACTCAGTCTGGTGGCATGGCTCCTGAAAACGTAGAGTTCGGGCATCTACAGTTACTGCTCAGGCCCATAGAAATCCTTAAGGAGGCAAGGAAACTGACCACAAGAAAATGCTATGCAGCAAAGTGGAAAAGGTACATTCATTGGTGCACTAATACAAACAAAATGGAGACAAAAACAAGACTAGAAACAATACTAACATACCTCACTCACTTGATAGATAGCAGAATAACCTAGCTGCGATAGTAGCCTACACCAGAATCACATTTTGTGACAGCTTCTTCACCTCACCAGTAGTTAAGAGATTTCTGGAGGGATCAAAAAGGATCGCTCCACCAAGATCAGTCCGAGCAGCAATGTGGAACTTACACAGTCTTACAAAATTGATGACAAAGCTGTTTGAACTCATGCACAAAATGTATTTCAAGTCGCTCACATTAAAAACGGCATTCCTAATTTCTGTCAGTTAATTGAGAAGAGTGAGTGAACTGCAGGCATTGACAATACAGGAACTGTACCTACAAATACACAAGGACAAGCTGGTTCTCAGGACCAATCCCCAATATCTACCAAAGGTAGTAAGCAGTTTTCATGTTAAACAAAGCATACAGCTATCGGCGTTCGTCAAGGAGCCACAGGCACAAATGGAAAGGGCCTTATACATATTGGATGTTAGAAGGGCCTTAATTTACTCTCTGAACCCAGTTATTTGTATACTGCTCAAAAGCAAGCAAAGAGTCTGCGGTAACAAAAGGAACAATCTCAAGATGGATTGTAGAGACGATACAAACATGCCATTTGGGGACAGGAATGACAGTGCCCACATGCCCAAAGGCACACTCAACAAGGAAAAACGGTGCAACGTTAGCGTTCCAAGCAAACATACCTATTGACATTATCATCACAGCAGCAACATGTGCATCCCCACAAACATTCACAAAACATTATTGTGTGGACGTTCAAATGAACAAAGAAGCACAAATGGACAAAAAGTACTAAAGCACCTGTTCACAAATTCATCCTCCTTTCATCCCAACCAACCCAAGGGAAGGGAAACCGCTAACTGCTTCATAATCTATTGTACAACAAATTAATCCAGAAAAAGATTCATGCTGCAAAACTAAATGGTTATCTACCAGTAGGAGTACTTTTGAAGCTTGAAGAGTTTTCTGGATTCACATGCAATCCACCCAGCCCCTAAGAAATAGGACATAACACAACCAGGTGGGACAAGGAAACAATTATCATGATGAGAAATAAAGCCAAGATACAGAAAAAAGAATCTGAAGATGGCGACTATGCACAGGAACTTCCAGGGTGCTGTCTGACATCATACATGATGCCTCAAAAGATGCATACATGGCCAGGAAAGTGTCAGATGTATTAATGACACAGGATGTGTAAATTGAGGAAATCATCTTGTCCTCCTGTGAGTTTTCCCTCCAGTAGGTTGTAGAATCTCATCCACATATTTCAAGTGTTTAAATATGGCATGTCTTTGAGATGCATGTTTCTAAATTTTGAAGTTCAAACTCATGCTATAGGCCCATCAATGAGTGCATCTGGGTCTCACATAGGGCGTGTTTGAATTTTTGAAATTCAGACATGCTGTAGGCCCACGAAGGAACGCATCTGAGTCTCATGTACCACATCTTTGACCTGTGAAATGCCAATGGTATCCAATCAGAAAAGGTAGGCCTCTTAGTTTCTGAATACACAATATTGCTGTTTTTTCATTCTTGAAGTGAACATGAGCAAATGGAGAATTCAAAATGCTTCCAGCAGATGCATTATCTTGAGAGTGCACTTCTTGGATAATACATCAAGACATAGCTTCTTAGGGCACCCTTCTGGGATAAGACATTTAAAAGGAAAAGAAGCTGAGAATGCTTTTCCTTCTGTCATGCATAGTCTACTCCTTAGTGAGCTGGCCCGGTTGAGGGTTTTCCTTTGGAGTATTGTGGTACAGTTAATGGAGGCTTAATAAGTGGCTTGACAACTTCTTAATGGAGAGTCTAATGCATATTAAGTTATTTAGGATCTTCTCAGGAGTTAATTTAGAGATTGGCCATCAACTTGACATTGCAGTGTCAAGCCATGTAGAATCAAGGCCTTGAACTCTACGAAGTATTTCTCTTTTATTCATAGCACAATATGTCAAGTGGACGTTGTTCTTGTCCAAGAGAGTAGCCCTATTTTTTTCAGGTCAAAGGAACATTTTTTTAAAATGTTATTTTATTAATAAACAATGGGGAATACATTAATACAATAACTACACAGCACCTTTCCGGCCATTACAGATGTTGCTCCCTCTGCCTGCATCACAACCATAGTTCTTCTGAGGTGTAATCACCAATGACAGTAGCAAATCCCTTTCCCCTGCTCATTTGTGTATGCATATTCTTCACCCCCACCCATGGCCCCATCTGTCCTGTGTCCCACTCATCACTCCACCAGATGTAGCTCCCTCCAGTCTCCACACCGACTAATGTATACCTTCCAGATCCCCCAAATCTTCTCAATTTTTTTCTCACATCCTCTGCCGTTGTATATCTCTCTTCTCCAGTTTTACAGTGCTCCAATCCCTGTTTCCCAGTCTCTTAGTAGTGGAGGCATCTCACAGCCGGCCCGGTTGTGGGTTTTCCTTTGGAGTATTCTGGTACAGTTAATGGAGGCTTAATAAGTGGCTTGACAACTTCTTAATGGAGAGTCTAATGCATATTAAGTTATTTAGGATCTTCTCAGTAGTTTATTTAGAGATTGGCCATCAACTTGACATTGCAATGACAAGCCATATAGAATCAAGGCTTTGAACTCTACAAACTATTTCTCATTTATTCATAGCAAAATATGTCAAGTGGCCAGTTTCTTGTTGAAGAGACTAGCCCTATTTTTTCTGGTCAAAGGAAGATTTTTTTTATTTTATTTAATTTTATTGTGAAATAACAGGGAATGCATTAATACAATAACACCACAACTACAGAGCACCTTTCTGGCTATTCCAGATCGTGCTCCCTCCTCCTGCATCACAACCATAGTTCTTCTGCGGTGTAATCACCAATGACAGTAGCAACTCCCTTTCCCCTATCATTTGTGTATGTATATTGTTCCCCCCCGCCCATGGTCCCATCTGTCCTGTGTCCCACTAATCACTTCACCAGATGTAGCTCCCTCCAGTCTCAACACTGACTAGTGTATACCTCCCAGGTCCCCCAAATCTTCTACATTTTTTTCCCACATCCTCTGCCCGTGTATATCTCTCTTTCTCCAGTTTTACAGTGCTCCATCTGTGTTTCCCAGTCTCTTAGTAGTGGGGGCATCTCATAGCCCTATTTCCGGGCAATATCTTGCTTTGCCACCATAAATCCAATATTTACTAGAATAGTCTGGTACCTTGTGAGTTCTGAGGTTTCCCACATCCCAAGTAGGGCCACCCGGGACGTTAGCGCAATGCTAGCCCCAACTGCCTCCTCAAGGGATTTTACTGTTTGTTCCCAAAAGCTGCATATCTCTGGACAGAGCCACCATGTGGAGAAATGTGCCCTCAATACCACACTTACGTAGACAAAGAGCATTTCCTACCCTCCCAGTTTTGCGTATTAATGTTCTGGTGTAATGCGTCTGATGAAGGCGTTTTAGTTGGATTAGCGGGTAGTTGAATTCAATAACCACTTCCATCGGGAAACTTAATGCCTCCTGCCAGTCCTCTTCCTCAATTTCCCCAATATCCTGTTCCCACCTGTCCTTGAGGTGTGTCAGTGTCTCCTTTGTGTTTTGTATTAATGTACCATATGACAGGGGACTTGTCCATTCAGCAGTCTCCTTTCAACAGGGAGTCCTCCTGGGTCTCCTCCTCCATATCTATACTCCTGTTGAGTGCATGTCTCAACTGTCTTTATTTCAGCCATTAAGTTTTTACCATTTTATATTTCTCTTGTAGGCAGTTAAAGGGGACCACTTCATTGGCATCCCATACTTCTACAAAATGTGGTGATGCCTGTTATTCCAGCCCTGAAAGTCTTTAGTGTGATAACTTGTTTCAGCCCATTCGTTTCCCAGAGCAGCGTGCAGGGTGTGAGCCGCTTGTCCCATTGCATCTCTCGGAGTAGGCTTTCCCACACTGCCAGCATCATGTCTGTTGCCAGGCATGCCCCGTTACTCAGTCTACCCCCATATAATACATGCAAATAGCTCTGTTTGCCCATGCCCCATCTAACCATCCAAAATACCGGGTCCTCCCAGTCTGCATATACTCTGTCGTTCACTATACTGACCTGCTGTGCCGCATAATAGTTCTTAATATTTAGGAGTGCTATGCCCCCTTCAAATTTTGGAAAGCTGCAGGGACTGCATCGTTATTTGTGGTTGACCTCCCACCTGAGGAGTGTCCTCCCCAGAGCATTCACCCAGAGAAAGAATGTCTTTGGTATCCTATATGGGCTATTTTGCAGAATGTACAGCAGGCGAGGGAGTGCGATCATTTTCAAAATGGCTGGTAGGGGCAGTGGCAGTGTGCACCAATGTTTTACATCCCGTTCCTGTCCCTGGATTAGAGGGATGAGGTTTTCCTCATAGTATGATGCGACATCCCTAGTAATGCAGATGCCCAAGTATTTTAACATGTGGGGTTCTACCCGCTGTTAGCCCCTTCCCCCCCCTCAATCAGGAAGGGGAGGGATTTCTCCTAGTTTATTGCAAATCCTGAAACTAACCAAACACTTGAAATATTTCATAAACGCAGGTCAGAGTGTGTTCCGTCTTCGTCAAGTATGGTTATATATCATCCTTATATAGTGATACTCTTTCTTCCCATCCCGAGCCTCCTGTCCTACCCCAGATTTGAGTGTCTATCCTCATAAGCTCCTAGAGGGAATCCACCACCAATGTGAACAGCATTGGCGAGAGAGGATAGCCCTGCCTTGTCCCTCTCCCAATGGGAAACTTTCCGGACAGGCAGCCATTGACTTTTAACCTAGCATGCAACTCTTTGTGTAATAGCTTCATCCACTTAATAAAGAGGGGTCCAAAACCCATTCTGTCAAGGATTGTGAAGAGAAAAGGCTATTCCATTGATTCAAATGCCTTGTTGGCATCTAAAGACAATGGTCCATGGTTCCCCGTCCACGTTATTTTGGAGGTGTCTCAAATTCAGACTAGTTGATCGGCACAGCATGAATCCAGTCTGGTCCATGAAGAGCAGATCTGCCACTACTGTGCGTAATCTATTTGCAAGCACATTTGAAGGATTTTCGTATCCATGTTAAGCAGTAAAATTGATCTGTAAGATTTGCATTAATCTTTGAATTTCCCCATCTTGGTTATGAGGACAATCGTCGCTCTCCGCATATCTGGTGGTAGTGTCCCATTGTGGAAGGTGTCCTGGTATAATAAGAGCAGGGGTTTGACCACTCTTCTGGACATTTTGTGGAAGAATTCTACTGGCAGCCCATTTGAAGTTGGAGACTTCCCCATCTGCATCTGCGCTAATGCTACCATGATCCTGGGTTCTGTTAGTTCCACCTCCATTACCACCCTCTGGTTTGGTCTCAGGATTTTCACAGGGCAGTCTTGCACAAGTCGTTTGAACTGTTCCTCTGAGGCCTTCGCTTTTGATTCATAGAATGCAGCCATATGAACTGCAAATGCCTCTGCTATCTGTCTACTACCTCATACATTCTTGCCTGCCTCCAGTCTGAGTTCTGAAATATACATGTCCTCCCTTCCCCTGCTACCTATCCAAGACAGCGGTTTCCCTGCTTTGTAATCCACTTTGGAAATGAGCTTCTGTTTAGCGAGGAATGATGTGTTCATCTCATGGAGCGCCACCTCTCGGTACTCTGTGCGCTTCAGCTGTAGGTTACGTTTAAGACGTCATAGGGCAGCGCTATGTTCCTTCTCGAACACCTCTAGTTCTTGGTCTAGCGTCATCAGGTGTTTAAGTCCTTCCCTCTTTTCTCCCACTTCTCCTGCTATGAACATGCCCCGAATTGTCAACTTACAGGCCTCCTATACTGTGCTTGCACTTTTGACGGTGCCCTCGTTTACTTACAAATAGTGTTTTGTGTCCTTATCAATTGCCTTTACCACCTGCTTATTGGTAAGCCGTCATGTTACCATTCGCCAACCTGGGTTTCTCTATCCCTACTTGTGGTTAGGATAAACTGCATTGGGAGTGGTCTGAGATCCCTCTTGCTATGTATTTGGCCTCAGAAAATTTGGCCAGTTTGTCAGGTGGTAGCAGGAAATAATCGAGTCTGGCCGGCATGTCGTGTGAGTGTGAATAGAAGGAGTTCTCCCTTTCCTGACCACAAAGGGCCCTCCAGCCATAGGTAAACCCCAGCATCTATATAAATCTCTCCAATTCCCCAGCTGTGGCTTTCCCCTTTAGCTTAGTATTCAATCTACCCAACTGTGTTTCGTGTGCTAAGTTGAAATCCCCTACTATGATAGTGAGGACCTGTGGAATTCCCACTAGGAGATATCCCTGCTAATGTAGGGTTGGTGACTGGAGGCTTCGGGGGCCTACACATTGTTAGGGCTACAATCTCACCCTCCCATTCCCTCAGCGGTGCTATGTAGCACCCTGCATTGTCCAACCATGTACGGGACACATAGAACACCAATGCTTTCCTGATCAAGAGCACCACACCCAATGAGCCCAAGGTGTACTGCGTATTACCAAGGACATTAACTTTCCATGATAGTAGTGTTGAGTTCTGTGTCTGTGCCATAACAGTTAGTTACATTTATTGTCTGTCTCTGCCATACCAGATGGTAGAGTTGATCTCTGCATGTCTAGTTTGGTGTCTGTGTATGTCTTTAACTTTTCCCTGAACTTTCCCCCAACCTACACTACCGTGCTGTGATCTGGAACCTGACCACCTTCCAAATTCATGGAATGTGTGCACCCTTAACCACGAAAACATGTAAACTATATGCACTAATCATGAAATGGCATACCTCTCTAGCACTAGAACAATATCAACAATTCAATTTCTCGCCCATCTTCCCCCAAAGCTGTCTTTTGCATCCCCTGCTAATCTGCTTCCTCGAGGAGAACCGCACCCTGGACCCTCCCCAATCTGGATTCCACAGCACCGAAACCGCCATCAAAGCCACCACTGACGACATCAGAACCATATGGGACAGCAGCGAAACCGCAGCCCTCATCCTCCTGGACCTCTCGGCTGCATTCAACATTTTCTGCCACCACACCCTAGGCTCACGCCTCAGCAATGCTGGAATCTGCGATAGAGCCCTCCTTTCTCACCGGCAGAGCCCAGAGAGTCCGCCTCCCCCTTTCCGCTCAGAGGCCATGGAAATCATCTGCAGCATACGCCAGGGTTGGTCCCTCAGCCCGACCCTCTTCATCGTCTACATGGCCCCGCTTGCTAACATCGCCCGATCCCACAACCTCAACATCATCTCATAAGCTGACGACACCCAGCTGATCCTTTCCCTCACCATGGACTCCCCCAAGACCTACCTCCACGAAGGAATGAAGGCCATCGCTGAATGGATGAAGAACAGCTGCCAAAAACTCAATTCCAACAAGATGGAAGTCCTCATCTTCCGCTCCACCCCCTCTGCATGGGATGACTCCTGGTGGCCTGCCAGTCTCGGAACCCCTCCGACTCCCACCGACCACGCATGCAACCTAGGAATCATCTTGGACCCCTCATCATCCATGACCCAGCAAGTCCATGCCATCTCCTCCTCCTGCTTCAACACCCTCCGAATGCTCTGAAGGATCTACAAATGGATACCCACCGAAACCAGAAGAACAGTCACCCAAGTCCTCGTAAGCAGCAAACTGGACTACGGCAATGCCCTCCACTCAGAAACCACGGACAAACTCCAGAAGAGGCTGCAATGCATCCAGAATGCCTCCGTACGCCTCATCCTGGACATCCCCGCCACTGCCACATCACAGACCACCTGAAAAACCTGCACTGGCTCCCACTCAACAAGAGAATCACCTTCAAACTCCTCACCCACGCTCACAAAGCACTGCACAACACTGGACCAGAATACCTCAACAGACGACTCTCCTTCTACACCCCGACTCGGCATCTCCGCTCCGCAGACCTCGCCCTCGTCCACAGAACTACAACCGGCAGTAGATCATTCTTGTACCTCGCCGCCAAAACGTGGAACACTCTTCCCACCCACCTGCGCCAGACCAAAGACATCCTTACCTTCAGGAAACTTCTCAAGACCTGGCTGTTCGAGCAGTAGCAGCACCATTCCCTCCACATGCCCCTCCCGTCCTCGCTGACTTGAGACCCTCACGGGTGAGTAATGCACTTTACAAATTCCTGATCGATTGATTGCAATCCCGGAGCATGCCTTCCATTTCATTCTGGCACAGGGTACAAGCTAGATGTCTTGCAGTAACCACGCCATGCTCATTCAAAGCCCACTGCTTGTGCTTACAGTCTCTTGATGTGGGTGAGGAAAAGAGGCTTATATTATGTTGTCTTATACCATCCGGGTGACCACAGGCAATTGTTCCCCCTCAGTTTCATAGCCTGACCCCGTAGAGCCCATCTCAGTCTTCCCCCCTCTGACACCAGCACCCGCCACGTATTATTGTCAAGAATGTCACTGCAGTTCTTGATTTTCTCCACTACTTTCTCCTGCTCAGCTCTCATCTTTTCTTTTGTAGGTGAAATTCTGCGGCCGATGCCATTGAGTTTTCTTGATTTGTGTGTCTGCCACTCTGTTCCTCTCTCTGTTGAGACTTCCGGGCCCAACCACAGTTCCTGATGTTCCAGCCAGCTTTATGCCATGTGCGCAGAGAACAGGAAGTGTGCCTTGTTTTGTGCACTGTTCTTAGTTTAGCCCGGAAGATGAGTGCGTATTTGAGGTCCAGTTGATGTGGTATTTTCTTCACTGGCATAAAGGCCCCTCTTTGTTTCTGGACCAAAGTTGTGTAGTCCGGGTATATGTTAGCTTCTTGTCCCTCAATAGTCCATGGGCCATGCCTGTGTGATATCCGGAGGATGTTATCATGGTCCCTATGGTTCATTAACCAAACTGATTGGTCGGGGCTGCCAAGGGACCAGGGCACACAACAGTATACTTTATGCTCTCTCTACTGATAAAAAGTGCTAGGGTCAGCTCTGTAGCACTGTCTTTTCCAGCCGTTCCTCCATGAAAAGCTTGATTTTCGGTCCTTTCACCATTTCTGCTACCCATATCATCCTCTCATTGTGCCTCCTGGACCTCCCATCGGCATCCTCCAGTTGGTCAGTGAAGGCTGCCACCCCCTTCTCCAGGTGCGTGCATCACTCTGTGAGTTCCTACACTGCCGGGTGTGTGGTGTCTAATTCGAGTTCTGCCTCTCTGACCTGTGTCACCAGCTTCTGGTGGTCAGTGTGCTATATTCTGGCTTCTTTCTCTACTGCCACTATTTGAGTCTGCAGCATAAGGTTGGTGTCCTTGATTGCTGGTAGTATCACTGCAGTGTGTGTGGCTAGGGGGTTCTCCTCCAGGCCTTTGCCTGTGGATTCCCTGTTCCCTTTTCTGAGGGCATGGCTGATGTTTTACTTTTCACCACCCGTGCTTTCCCCAAGCTCTGCCGGGTACAGAGTCTCAGCAACTGCCCCCGCACGCTAGGGGAGGGAGGGGTCATGAGCGGTGGGGAACCTCCCACTTGCAGCCGTCCCTCACATTCCTTTTCGTGCAGTCAGCCGCACCACTAATCACACCTTTTCTTCCCTTCAATATTCGCTGGACCTCAGTGTGCGCCAGTGGTACACTTTGACATTGAGTGTGCGAAAAGGACTATTCAGAAGGAGCAGCATCATTCTCTGGTCCTCGCTCCTCTCGGGCCACCCCCCTCCCTCATTTACTATCACAGCTGCACAGCACAGGAGCCTTAGCTGACTTTAAAAGTCCCCCAGAGGGGCGGTGTCGTATCTCTCACTCTCCCAGAGAGCACTGTTAGCTCTGTCCTTCTACCAGCCCTTCCACCCTTGCAGTAATTTTACTCCCTCTTTTGTGGCCAAAATCCCAGATCCAGAGGCCAGTAGTGCAGCTCCAACATTACCTGGGGGTGGGAACGCCTCCCAGCACCAGGCGCAGTCGCGCTTAGGGCCCCAGCTTTTTCCGGCATGTATGTCATGGCATGAACTTCCTCGCAGTTCTCAGCCTGCCATTTTGCCCATACCATCCGTGTGAGCCACCAGAGATGTTTTCCGCAGGAGGTTTTCCAGCCTATAGTGACTTTGCTGCAGTTTTCAAGGAATCTACCCTGTCCCAGTGGGTTTTCGGCACCCCCTCCGGCCTTCTCAGCAGCTCAGCCTGCAACATGACTCGCAGCTGCCATTTTGCGAGCTTTACACATACCCGGGCACTCTACCTGCTTTCCTCAGTGTAAGATGCATCCCTTCATGTAGAGGGGCTCGGAAACTACCTCCCCACAGTCTACGAGTTCTCACTCCCCGAAGCGGCTTAGTATGAAGTATAGGGGCTGAGGATATTTGTCTCTGGGGCGTATTGCCTGGCAAAAGCTCAGCCGATCACATCTGCTGCCATTGCCCACTAAGCCACACCCCCCAGAAGAGAGATCTTTGAGAGGTCCTGAAGTATTATATTTTGGCATTCTTCGTGTATCAATGTAAGATTGTGTGCCTCCAGAGGAGATGCAACCTATGTTAAATGAGCATGGTGTAAAGACAAATAACTCACTGCACTAATTTGTAATCTGGTAAATGTGATGAAGTGTTACAGGAATTTAGCGGTCTTGTCAATGGTTTGTAAGAAACTAAATGCAATGTCTATTTTTGTTACATATTTTAATTCAAATTATTTTTATATAGTTTCCCTTTTATGAAGGGTTATATCAATTAATAAAAAAATGGAATTTGGGACATTATATATAAAGTAAACAATTGTTTGGGAGGACGTTGTTGAATTTTCTGGGGGTGATACATGATCTTCTGTACACCTTGAGACTCTACAGCTGGTGAAGTAGCTCACAAGAAGAAGCTCACAGTTGGCAGCACTTTGGAGTCGCCGTCTCACTACTTGGATTCACCACCACCGCTTGTGAGCTATTCGGGTGTTGATCCTATGCTGAGTGAAATTAGTGTAGTGGGGACCATATTTTGAGAAGCAGAAACCAGGACAAGCCAGACATAGAAGTAGGACTAAAGGCTGACAGTGGTCAATATAAATATATGTATATATACGTTCCTGCCACACAGTATGTATATAGACTCACAGTCTGCTGCAGTGATTTTCAGACACTGAAAACTGTTCTAATACTTGCTCTTTTGAATTCTTCATTTACAAGACCTCCACCCTGTGTCCCTCTGCCCTCCTCCCCAATCCTACTCTGTCTCCACTCTGCTGGCAGCATGCAACTGACTGCATCCTGAACTGTCTGAAAGAAAATGTTAAATTACTTCACATTTTGTAGGCACCTGAGGACAAAAGAGCATACAGATCAATCCTCTTTTGCAGGATGACTTGACATTTGTCCTAATAACCGGTATATGTGTTTAAAATTGAGAAAGGCATTGAGATGCTGAAACATTCCTCTGAAAACTGAGTCTGTCCAGAGTAATCCAGGACATCTGGTCACCCTGGGTAAGTGGCCTTTCTTGATGTAGATCAGAGCCTCAGCTAGGATTGTTGCTCTCTTCTGTGACAATTGTTATGTCAAGATGCTCACCTTGAAATATTTGAGGTACCATTACTGGTAGCCATGCTAGCATCATACTTCAGCAAGGTCAAACAGTTAGCTACTATTGAAATTCGTTTTGAAATTAGGGATGAATGTGGGAGTCCTAAATAGACCAGATGAATACTCTTCCTCTTATCTAACTCTTAATCAAACTCGGCACTAAGGTTAAGCAAGATCAAACTGAAATATCAGTGTTATAATTCTGCTATGATAGTAGTTGATGTGAGTTTCACCCTAACTAAGGTCTAATTTTGTTACAATTTGCATGTATTTTTGAATTAGGCAGTAACCTTTTGATTTTATATTATTTTTTTTTTTGCCTTGTATAGTGTTGGTGTAGAGGTACAATGAAATCATCTGGAAAGATATCCTTCAAATAAAAATGCATTTCTCTCAGCCAGTGTAAAAGTGACATTTTGCACATTAAGGTACTTGGGAAAATTTAGATCTTCCTAAAACGACATTCAATTTTGAAGCAGATCAATTTAAAAGAAGATTCTAGATGCAGAATGCATCTTTCTAGGAGCTGTTATGGTGCATGTGCTTGAATGAGCAAACAAGATGGTCAAGAGTATACATCACTTTTTAACAGATCCTCCCATCTTGATGCACTGGTACACATCATGTGACTTAGAGACTATAATTTCTTCAAATAGATTTAATTCCTTCAAAAACACATTTCAACAGGACAGTGTGCATTAGAAGCACACTTTGAAGAAAACTGGTGTACACATTCTTTTTTAAAGATAACATTGATTCCATCCAAGATTACTTTCCAGTTTGAGATGTCAACAGTTTACTGCTGTCCTGTGTTTTGGCAATATATTATGACCTCCCAAACTTTTACTTTCCCCTTGAGTTTCCTTGAGGAGACAATTACCATCGTGAAAACGGTTAAGCTATTTTTTTTTTCAAGAAGACCAACTCCCAGCAAAAATTGTCCAGGCAGAGTATCGGATATTGGTGAGCTGTCCCCCATTTATTAAAGCAAATTTTATTGAGTCAACTCCTTTAAAAAAAAAAAAACTAGCTGGGACACTACCAATTGTAAAAACTATTGATCCATCTTCAGTATCCCTTAGCATTTTTAGCTGATAGAAAAACCGTTCTATAATTTCAGGACCACGTGGAGGCAAATGATCTCCTTGGTAAATTTCAACCAGACGTCTGTCCCAATAGAGGCACAGTGACGGCTGTAAAGGACATACAGTCTACCATCTTGAATTTAATTGATGCAGGAGTTCCCACACTGCAGAAGCTCTTAACTTGCATTGGGCCCCTCATTACGAGTTTGGCGGTCTTTTGGCAAGACCGCCATGGTTGTGGATGCCAAAAGCCCGCCAGTGTTGGCGGTATCCTGTCTGCCGTATTACAACTGACCCACTGCCAAAAGACAGCCACAAACCCAAGACCGTCAGGACGACTGAGGGGGTAGATTGGTGGTCCCAGCACCGCCACGCCAACCACACTCCGTCCTCCAATTTACTACCCACAAGTCAGCACAGTTTTCATTGCACGGCGGAAAACCATTGGCGGTGCGAACCGCTACGGTGAAACACACCTCAGCCAGAACACCACACCACATTGGACAGTTCGAATACCCCACACCTGACACACATTCACACACCAGATACACCTACACATACCACTATAAAACACCCCCCACACAAAACACAATCCTTTGCAACTCAAACGACGATCACAGACAGCGAGGAGCAACAACATACGATTTTGCACTTGCACACCACAGGTACTTTTTGAAATTTCACTTATCACACACCATTCAACTACATTGAGAACACTATATACACATCGACACAGCACACAAACACCACAAAACAACCATCACACACAACCAAGCACCCTCCACCCCATCAAGCACCTTACACTGCACCCTTGCACACAACACCCCACCCACTCACAACACAACCACCATATCCCTTCAAAAAAGCCCACGCTTCACAGACGAAGAGTTGAGGGTCATAGTCGATGAAATCATCAGGGTAGAGCCACATTTGTTAGGAGCACAGGTCCAGAAAACATCCATAGCCAGGAAAATTGAGTTATGGCAGAGAATTGTTGACAGGATCAACTCAGCCAAGCATAAGGGAGGACATCAGGAAGAGGCGGAACGACCTACGGGGGAAGGTGCGTTCCATGGCATCACAACATCAGATTGCCATCAACAAGTCTGGCGGTGGGCCACCACCTCCACTCCCAGAGTTTGCATCGTGGGAGGAGAAGGTCTGGGCCATCCTGCATCCTGAGGGACTGACTGGAATAACCGGAGGACTGGACACTGGTAAGTCCACAGCACTCTCCTCGCACCAAGTATTCCTGACCAGCATGCATTCCTACCACCCATCACTCCCCAAGTCACCTTATCTCCCACTCCAACTCCCACCCAATCACCAAATGGCCCTCCCCTGCATGCCACTCCACCACCCAGCCACTATCCCCACACAGTCCCTGCCCAGTGTACGGATACCACAACCAAGAAGCATCACTACAACTTCCACAATGCACCTGCCCAGCCACATGACAACCTGAAATGCCCACGTCACAGTGCAACACCTGTATGGGTAACTATTGCACCTGCTACACCTACTGCATGCGACGACTGAGGACCACTACATGGCAATGGCACCAATGCAATCTTGATTCCTCAAATTGGAACGGAACATGGTATCCATTTCTGTATCCATGACCCACAAACCATGTCAACAGTGCTGCATCTGTCATTGCCATTACTGGGATGTAAGTCAAGCCACAGTATGCATCACACAATGTCGATATCAATCACACCTCCACTATGTAACTATCTCTCACTCCATCCACAGGTACCCCTGCCTCTGCCATCATGCTGAGAATGCCTGAGACAGACAGCCCTCCCAGGAAGAAGGCGCCAGTGAGAACTAAACCTCTGGATGTCTGGACAGTGACGACTTACCTGGCCCATCTGGGACTACTGGTCAGTCACAGCTACCAGCCTCACCCTGCCCACATCAGATCCCCCTCATCCTGTGGCATCAACAGTACAGCCAACCCCTCGTTCCCAGACCTGTGTCCCAAGGACTGTTCAATTAACAGTGTGCCCCACAGTACAGGGACCAGAGTCGACCCCTCACACCCAACATGATGAAGGTCCTGGTGTAACTGAGAGTTGGCACACCTTGCCAGGGGCAAAAGCATGGGGGGGCAGAGTGTGTGGGAGGGGGTGCTGTGGGCCAGAGGATGGGGCCCCCAAGGCACTCTACTGAACAGGAAACCATCGCCCAAGTCCTGGGAGCATACCAGCAATCCCAGGACAAGATGAGCCAGATACTCACCATCTTGCAGGAAAACCAGAGGCTGCAGAGGGAAAATCATCAGGATGCCATGCAGCAGTGGCAGGCTTACAATGCCACCATGGCCTCCGTTGCAGGGGTGCTAAAGGAACTCACCACTATCCTGCATGTGACCTTCACCCACTAGCAGGCCCCTTCCACTAGCCACATACCAAAGGAGCCTTCAACATCTGCCACAGCTAGTGGAATGGAGGCCCTGCCTCTGAAGCCGAGGAACCCCCCCAAATGTGGTTGTCCATCCAGCCATCCTGCAGGAGCTGATACCAAGACCAAACCCACTGCCAGGAAATGACCCTCACCTGAACATTCTCCATTGTGTGCCACTGAGACACCATATTGACCATATTGACTGGCCAATGTCATGTCTCTATTATTCCACTGGCTTTTGGACACTGGACCTGTACTACCTATAGCTGGGCCACCTACTTTGATGATTTCTCCTGCCATGCCCGCACTCATCACCTATTGGATAATAGTTGCACAATAAACACCATGGAACACAGCAACTGCATTTATGTCTTTATTGCAACATGTTCCAATGTGCATTCACCAGAAAGTATAGTGTGTCAATCCACGTTCACCATAAGTCTGTTACATGGACAGGAGAGGGAGGGTTCACCCGCAGGTTACACTGTACCTCAGACATGTTCCAAAATCCATTTGTGAAGGGAGCTACTAGTTCAGGCAGACACCAGAGTAGCTCCACTAAACCTACCTGCAAATAGACTAAGGCATCGACAACCATCATGATAGGAGTCATAGTGGCACACACAACACATATGCAGTACATTGTAGTTGGCACCAGTGTGAATTGTCAAGTGGCATGGGAACACAGTATACCATGCCACATTCACAATCTCTGGAAACACATTGCCATTGTTTGCTAGCTTACAGCTAATCTGAGCCAACAAAAGACACTTACAACTGTTAGGAACGGCCAGCGTCCATGAATGGCAATGGGAACAGTCAGGATAAGGAGTGATACACACTGCCCAATCTATAGTTATCAAAACATCTGCTTTCGAGTTTGGACTGAGAACACACCACATGCCTATACATAGGAGATGTCAACATACCAACCTGCATTATCAACACATGTCAGACTTGAGATGAGTAAGACATCTCCTGATGGGCAACCTGTTTCCCACCACAGGCCACACAGAGGGATAGGTACACTGGACACCTCCACTGATTTCACTGACCAGCATGAGCAATATCAGAAGGCAGATAGGAAATCAGAGACCTGACAGTACACATTACACATACCTGAATGTCACTGGAGGTATTGGTTAATCAGCTCAGTCCTTGAGTCAGCTGCACCTTCATCATCATCCTCAGTATCACTTTGTAAATCACCATCATCAGGCACTGGTCCACTGCCACCTCTTCATCATCCAGTAATGGCATGTGACGTCTCAAGGCCAAATTGTGTAGCATGCAACAGGCAACAATGATCTGGCAGACCTTTTGCCCAGTGTAGAGCAGGGCTCCTCCAGATACGTGGAGGCACCTGACTCTGACCTCCCGTAGCCCAAAAGCCCTTTCTATTACACACCTCATCCTGCTGTTGGCCTCATTGAAATGGCGTTCCCCATCCGTTGTGTGATAGCTCACTGATGTCAATAGCCAGGGAAGGCTAGGATAGCCAGTCTCCTGTGTACACAGAGGTAGGACCTATCACCATACTGGTAGAGACACAGGGCAGAATGGGATGACATGTGACATCACAGATGCACACATTATATCTCATACACACCAATTAGCCAGGCCCTCTCTCTCTGTAGCTGTGCCATCATGTGTGGGACATTGCTGTTCCTCAGAATGTGGGAGTCATGCATAGATCCAGGAAACGTGGCTGTAACTTTGGAGATATACTGATCCGTGAGACAAACCACCTGGACATTGATGGAGTAAAAGTTTTTCCTGTTCCTGTACAATTGTTCATTGGCCCTGGGAGGAACCAAAGCAATGCAGGTGCCATCTATTGCCCCTATCACATGAGGGATGTGTCCCATATCATAGAAATCAGCCTTCACAGTGGCAAATCCACTCGTTGGGGGAACCTGATGTAGCTGTCCATGTGTTTCAGAAAAGCACACAGTATATCCTTCAACACATTACTGAGCATGGACTGTGACATCCCTGCTGCCAAGCCCACTGAAGTCTGGAAGGAGCCTGAGGCAAGGAAGTGTAGCACTGACAAAAATAGTACTGTGGGAGGGATGGCATAGGGATTACATATGGCAAGCAATAGATCCGGCTATAACTGATTACACAGTTACATGATGGTCTGATGATTCAGACGGTAGGTGTGTATGATGTGCCTCTCCTCCAGGGTAGCAAGGTCGACTAGGGGGCGGCACACCTGTGCATTTCTCATTCTTGCCATTGCACAGTATCTAGTCCATTCAGAGGACAATTTACAAATTGATGTCCACTATATACATGCTAGCTCACACTAAACTTGTAGCACACAACAAAGACTGTAGACAAGGCACTAAAGTTTACACATACCATATAGGGCATATTGACGGACCGTGTATGCCATGCTAGCTGTCCATTGCAGCTCCGGACCAAGAGCATGTCACACACAAACCATGTGTAATGTTCCATGTTACAGCAGCCTAGTTCCCCAGAATGGAACGTGTATGTACATATTTCAGTGCCACATATTGTAATCCCGCCAATGAGGCATGAAGTAGCTGCACATGTACTGGAATTCACAGCCGCACATCTAACTCCACTGTTCCATTTATGGCACATGTATGGGCCCAGCCATGAGGACAAAACATAGACCTACTCTGCATGATGAGCAAAAGACTGGCATGACGCACTTATTTTTGCTCTACAAGCCATTAAATGTGTTTAAAATGGCAGCCGCCTGTCCTGCATGCACAGGACAGATGGAAATGACCTAATTCCACTGGTGTATGTCGTCATGGTGGTAGACGGTCCCAGCCGCTGTGCAACTCCTCATTGGATAACATTGTTGCCAATGGGAGACTGGGGCCAATGATGATCACCGCCGGAGGTGACGGTCATGTACGCAGTGGCCGTGACTGCCATTTTCTGATGCCTAGCTCACTTGACTGGTGATACTCCTGCAAGCAAGACCTCCACTACATGAGCTGCTGCGTACTGTCACTGGAAGACATCATGACACGTCCAGCAGGTGATCGGGCCCCAGCCTTCACTCAGGAGGAGTTGGAGAAACTTGTGGATGGGGTCCTACCCCTGTTTGAACAGCTGTATGGGGCACCAGAGGAGCAGGTGAGCCCAATTCCATTGTCCTGTGTGATAGGGGTGTGTATGAGGCTGTAAGATGTGCCATGCCTCACAGGGAGTGGATGCATGCAGGGGGTATGGGATTAATGCGATTGTGGCATGAAGACACATTAGTGTGGGCATATGATCTGTGTAGTCCACTGCTGCTGATGTGGTACCACTCTACATTACTTTTTCCTTCTGTCTGTGTCACCCATCCAGGTCAGCGCCAATCAGAAGAAGGGGATCTGGCGTGCCATCGCCAAGCAAGTACGGACCCTGGGAGTCCATAGCCAGTGGAGCACCCACTGCAGAAGCCGTGGGAGGACCTGAGACGCTGGGCCTGGAAGACCACTGAGGCCCAGCTGGGGACCTCCTCTCAACATGGAGTGGTGCCCATCGGACTCTGACCCTCCCCCAATGGGCCACATATTGGCGGTGGCCTACCCGGAGGTGGATGGGTGTTTGAGGGCAGTACAGCAGCCACAAGGGGGTAAGTTTAGGCTCTCACCTCTCACTTCGCACATGACCAGCCTTTTTTGGGATTGGGTGGCTTACTTGTTGACAGATGTGCATGTGTTCAGTGGTAGATGCACATCAACAATGGGTATCATTCACCCTGGAAGGCTCTGAATCCATTATGTGAATACCTTATGCACTGTGTCAAACCAGCTTCTACCATCTCCATCAGTGTAGCTGAGGTGTAAGTGCTATCAAATCTGTATTTGTCTCCCACAATGACTGAGGCAATCTCTATTTTGTGCAGTAGCTGGCATGGACTGAATGTGGGGATGGCATCAGAGGTCCACTACTGTATGGCCTCAATGGTACAGGATTTTGGGCATGGTAGCTTACCATGCTGACATATTTTGTCTTAAGAGTGTAGGAAATGTGTAGGGAAACAACCATGGCATTCTGCTACATGTGACTCTATGTGGTCAAATAGCACAGCAAAATCTATTTTTGAAGCTGTCATTCTGTGGACTTGCCTTTCCAGCAATGGTATGGTAATAGTTGTGGTATGTCCCCTGGGATGTCCCTGGAGTCTAATCATGTTTACATGTCATGCATGACATCGCCTTGACAATTATAATGCTGCTATGCAGTGCTTCAGCCTTGACCAATTCTCTAAGTCAAAATATCCCTACAATATCATGTTTTTTACCATTGCATCTTGATTTACACAATGTGTATTTGCAGAAATGGAGTGTCATTGTCATGGCATGGCCTGCCATAATATATTTGAAGAGATGTACATGTTGACCTGTGTAAATGGTAGGGAGGTATTGACCCTTTTGCACCCTATCTTTCTCTCTCTCTCCTCCTCTGTCTTTGTGTTCATCAGCATCATCAGGTGAAAGAGAAGGAGCACCAGAGAGTGGGAAGCAGCAGCCCACGGGACCCAGGAGGCTGATACCAGTGGAGCCGAGGGGAGCAGTGGGACAGAGGGCAAGGGGAGTGCCAGGGGGAGAAGAGATCATCTACATCATCTTCGGATTCCTTCTCCAATGGATGCTCCCTGGCAGTGGTGGACCCATCTGAGACCAGTCCAGCACCATCCTTGTCTGCCACCCCCTTACCACCACCACCACCACCCTCCCTGTTGCTCCCCACCCAGTTGCCCGTGCCTGCTCACCAAGGAGGGTGGGTGTCCCCTTCGGTGAAGGCACCTCTGCCCCTGCCCCAGTCAGCCCTGCTTCCCTCAATGATAAGGTTATTGACCCCTTGAGGTCCATATCTGTGGGTCAAACAACCATTGTGAATGCCGTCCAGGGACTGGCGGCTCAGGTACAGCAGAGCAATGCGTACCTGGAAGACATGCACTGTGACCTGTCTGGCCTGCAGAGATCGTTTCAGGCTCTGGGCTCCTCACTGATGGCAGCCAGTGTCCCTTTGTCTCCCATCCACCACTCCAGCTACCTCAGTCCAATCCCATACCCCTCTCCCCACACCCATCCAGAGCACACAGTCAGACTGACATTCATCCACCTCAACAGACACGGTTCTCAGTGACAAACCCAAGCACCATAAAGACCCAACACTGGCATGCAGAAAGACAACACCCACCTGCACACACAGCAACATCCACTCCCTACACTGACCCCACACCACCCCCTCCTTCACAGACACTGCACCACTGACACATGCTGCCACTTCACCAACACTCCCTGATCCAGCCACAAGTCCCATCATACCCAACGTCACCACACTTCCAAACCTGCATACATCCACCCCATTCTCCTCATGTGCACTCACCACAAATACCAACACCCCCACATGCAGCACATCCACCTTACCTGCAGGCACCACCGCAACAGTCATCCATCCATCATGGCATCTCCCTGCACCTCATCCCCCTCCTCCCAAAACACCTATACGCCGGCACTCACCTACCCAACAGACACCCAGCACACACATGCCTACAACCCCTGCACCCAAGACACTTCACATCCAGTTCCACTCAAGGCTATACTAACACATGAACGCAAAGAGGTCTCTAGATTTGAAATCAATACAATACATAGTACTACTCACGCCTGGCATGGGCGAAGAGATCCCCTTTGTACGAGCCAGCGTGCAGAGGCTGGGGCGAATACACTGGGAGATGTCTACCCAGAAGGAAAGTTTATGACATTAGATAACATGACACAAGTTATGCGAAAGACCCCCTTGCTGTATTTCATATACTATCGGCTATGCGAGGCACTGAATAAACTTATCACTAGATTACATAATGCTGCTCAAAAAGACAGAACAGTGTGCTGCTTACCACATTTGAAAAATTCAACACTATATTAGATGAACCAATTACTGTGGAAGAATGGACCTTTTGCTGCATAGTTACCCATAAACTTACCTCTAACTGCAATTTACGAATTATACACCTTAAATATTTGCAGCAGATGTATTACACTCCCCTTCAATCATATAAATATGCCCTTCGTTCAGAGCCCTTCTGCACTAGGTGTGGAGCTACCAAGGCAGACTTCATACACTTGGCTTGGGGGTGTAAACAGACACAGCGATTCTGGACGCAAGTGACCCAGGCTCTGTCAGCTATAGTGATAGAGACTATACAAGGCACTCCACAGATCTAGCCTAGTTAAGCCACTACATCCACACAACAGGAAATGGGTAGCTGTGGCCTTATTGTTGGCCAAAAGGAGGGTGTCCGCATTGGGGGGGGCAAAAGTAGCACCTAAATTTAAGCAGTGGACAGTAGACTTCACATACTGCAGTGATAAGTTAGAGTGTTATGTGGAAGAATCCCATATATATAAGAGGTTCCTTTACAGAGTACCTTTTGAGAACGTCATAGGTAGACTGAAATGTTATAGCTACAACACCTCCAGGTAAACAAATACACTAACGTCACGAGTGAAATTGGAAATTGTATGTACTATGTAAGTCATGTAAACATTATAGCTATTGGAAATATGATGACACTGTAGTTGCACAGCTATGTGTTACTGTAATGTTCCAAAGTTATTTAATAATTATATATATATATATACATACATATATATATATATATATATAATCCACAAAGTTAATCTCGGAGTGCGGCCGCTACATCAAGGCAGTCCTGGCCAGGGCTCCGAGTCGCCCAATATAAAAAAACACGCTCTTAAGATTCCAAGGGAGCCAGGACTCCTCCGTACAAGACGTCTCTAATTTATTGAACAGCAAATAAAAACCACTCCAACGCGTTTCAGCATTACGCCTTGTTCACGGATCCGTGAATATATCTGTATATATATCCCAGTGCATCTTCATTTCTGTATAGCTAATAGAAATTGTCAAGAAATCATTTGAAAACCTTTAGGAGACTATCCATATCTCAATTTCTTAAAGCAAACTGCTACTGGGGCTGCCCAATCTCATGTAACATGGTCATCATACCTAACGTTACAAGTTCCTGAAGAATACCTCTATTTCATTTTTTGTCTTTGTGCAAACCATCCATAACTGGACAATAGTTTGCCAGAAAATGGCTTTTATTGACATTCGCTCATTAGCTTTTTAATTTGTATAATGATATGTTAGATGTTGGAGTTAGCTCAATGCTAATGCTAAATTGTTCTGTGTATTTTATACCAGTCTTCTTCTTGACTGTGTTTTATGATGTGTGCATATTTCCCACCACTACTCCATGTTGCTCTTTTCAGCTCTCCCTGCAAAGATGTAAGCACATCATTACTGTCTGGTACGGTACCCTCAGACATACACCCCATGCAATATGCACTTAATTAGAAAGAACAATACATGTACATTTTTAAGAAGAGAGCTTGCATCTGTTGTGTCTTTCATATAGGTCTAGTTGGCTTGCAGTGGTCTGTGAAATACACCCCTCTGCCTGGTCTTAATTTAAGAGTTTGCACATGAGCTTCTTTGCAAGGTCAAGAGTTCCCCCCTCTTCTCCTCAGCAAGTGGAACTGTAACAATATTTTTAATTCAAGGGCAAAACCTTTATAGGATTGAGGTATGAATTATAAAATTCCATGTGTCCCTGCTCAACCCATGTACCCGATGCTGTAAAGGGATAAGTTCCATAGTGGAGATACAGTTGCCCATATTTATACATTTTTTAGTGCCGCATTTGCGCTGCTTTTTGACCCAAAAGCGGCTCAAACTTACAAAATACAATTGTATTTGTAAGTTTGCTCCTCTCTTGCGTTAGAAAATGACGCAAATGCGGCGTTAACAAAGTATAAATATGGGCCACTGTCTCTGAACAAAGTTCCACCATTTTGTATTCTAATTTGGTGAACCACACTTTCCTACTCATCTTCACCTCTTTAATGCCATATAATCAAGGCTACCCAAAGCATAGAACCATGTAGAAGCACGCCAATCTTTGAGGTACCCTCTGTGTGAAGGTTACCTCTGGTCACATGCAGGGGTCATGCAAACCAATCCCTGGACACAGTCTCTAATTCATTGTAGCTACACTTTCATGCTATCTAGTCCTACTAAATAATGTATCGCCCGTCTCCCTGATACAATGACAATCATAGTCAAAAATGCAGATTTTCCAAATGTTTTGTGTAGGAAAGTTGAAATTGTATTCAAGACATAGTAGGGCGTTTTGTGCGTTCCTCTCCCCGTTTATTCTCCATCGCAGCCAGACACAATAAAAATAATTGCTACGTTTCAAGTTCAGGTGAAAAATAAACACAATACCCACACCACACCGGGCAAAAGACTACAAATGCCTACAGCACAGAGGTTTCGTTATAATACATGTGATAAATCGTCTATGTTCCAGTAATTCTTTCTCTTTCTTTTGACAGATGTTACTCCAAATTGTTCAGGAATGAGAACATGATGAAGAACAGACAAGCGATGTAAAGGAAATTAACTACAATGCATTCCTTGAAGTCTAGAAAATACTTACAAGACTGAGGCTCTGTATACAGTGGAGCTACAGAAAAGCAACAAAAGTGGGTGAAAACTGTTCATCGGGGAGAATTTGTGGAAATTTGGAATAAATAAGATTCAATATGTTTTTGCTTTTTATGGTTCAAATCTGTTTTTTTTTATTTAGGTGCATATTTCTATATAATAAGGACAACAAAATGTGTCAAAGACAGAGAAAGATGAACAGGATTACTATATGATAACATCTCCCCTATTTCCACCCCCACCACGGTGTATTCACAGGCTTTGTGATGTCAAAAGAATTATGTGTGATCTGTGTGGTCTGCAGCAGTTTGTTATCGAGTGAAGTAGCAGGGCCAATATCTGGGAGCTCTAGGAGTCGTAAATATGTCAGTTCTCTGAATTCTTGGGTTAATAGTGTGATGTATGGTTTCCCTGATTGGTCAGCACTAAGGATAGTTTCTCCATACTCAGGATATGCCAAATTTGATGAAGCCAGGCCAAATGCATGGGTATTATGTCAACGCCCCAGTGTGCTAAGATTGTCTGATGGGCCACACCTAATGCTAAACCGATGCACCGCCCTCTACAGGAATTAAGCGGATATGTGAGAGCATTGGGAAGTGTGCAGGTGGGGAACTTGGGCAGTTGTATATCAAAGTGTGTCTATATCCTGTAGTACCTGCTCCCAGAAACGTGAGATCTTGGGGCATTCCCACAGAATATGAAGTAGCATGCCGGGTGATCCACAATGTCTTCAACAATCCGCACTACGCGTGGGGTAGCATCTCTGTAGACGTGGAGGTGTGCGGTACCAATAGGTAATGATTTTAGTGGCTGTTTCAAAGCTCGAGGAGTTGTGTTCGGTATGGCACGCTCTGTAGTGTATCTCTCCCTATTCTTTAGGTGTTAGTTGTCTCTCCCAGATCACTCTCCCATCTCTGCTGCCTGGGAGTCTTAGAGGGTATGAAGGCCTGTAGTATAAATTTGTAGAATCCTGTGATCATTCCATTGTCTGTGGCCTTTGCAAGGAGCCACTGTTCAAAGGTTGTTAAGGATCCCTGGGATCTGCCCTTTATAGTAGGATGAGTGATCCAATGCTGGACATGTAAGTAGCAGAGCAGCTCTGTAGCCAAAAGTCTCCCCGTAGCTCCTTGAAGGAGAGAACACCATCTACCCGAAAGAGGTGGCCTATGGACTCACACCCACTTGATTGTTAGCAGTGGTACATGGCATGGTCGAGTCCTGGTGTGAAATCAGTATTTTCAATCACAGGAGTCAGGAGAGAAGGAAAGGTGGTGTTCTGCTTTTCCTCTTATCTCCTATCGGAGCTTACAGAATCTCTCTGGAATGCACTTCTGAGTTTAAAGAAGACATTTATTGTTAATTCTCCACCACGAGGTTCATGAGAGACGAAATTAGTAGAGTGGAAGCATACGTTCAAAAGCAGTCGCAGCAATGAAAGCAAAATATATCAAAGTACTTCTCAGTTGCAATGTACACAGCAAATAGATGTGATTATATTATAGCATAACTTCAAAGCAAAGCATAAAAGTCAAAATTCATCACAGTATGGGCAAGGCTGTAGGGCCTATATTCAGCTTAATCTTTCTGGGGTCTGCAAGTTGATGACTGTGAGAAAGAGATTTTCTACCCAAACGGGAGACAGGCAACTGACGTCTAGCTCCTGTCTGAAGTGAAAGCAGATTCAATCTACCCCTGCTGTAGCCAAGAGTCATCCTTAAAAGCAAACTCAGTGTGAGAACCGAAGAAACCTGGAGAGTGGCCAATTCTCCCGAGCTCCTCGTTCTCAGACTGGATTGCGAGGTAAACACAAAATCTACGTGCTCTTATCAGCTAAGGTCTGGTGTGAAGAAAACAGCTTGGTCCATCATGTGGAAAAAGACAGCTCATCTGCAATGTCTCAACGGCAATGTCTAACCCCACGTTAAAGCCAATAGGCAGCTAACCTAAATATCAAATGTAATGTCTAATGTCATGTCAAAGCCAATAGGCAGCTAAACTGAATACAGAATGTAATGGCTAATGCCATGTCAAAGCCAATAGGCAGCTAAACTGAATACAGAATGTAATGTCTAATGCCATGTCAAAGCCAATAGGCAGCTAAACTGAACAAAACATATAGGGGGTCATTTTGACCTCGGCTGTCTTTTTTGAAGAACGCCGAGGGACCGCCGTGTGGAAGACCGCCTTTTACGGACGGAGAGCTGCCAACAGCCATACTGGCGGGAGGCGGGGAAGTGGAGGTTGCTCCACCTCCACCGCCACGCCAACAGAACACCGCCCAGCGAATCACGTCCTGTGATTCGCCGTGTCGGTGTTCTGTTGGCGGTGTGGTGTCGGCGGAGCTGCCCCCATGGCTCCCGTCCCCTCCCAGAGGATCGTCGGACCAGGTAAGTCGATCGTCCGTGAGGGGAGGGGGATGGGGGGGCGTTGTGTGGGTGCATGGGGGTGTGCGTGTGTGTGTATGTAGAGGGGGTGTGTGAGTGCGTGTATGCCTGCGGGGGTGTTGTGTGTATGGGAATGAGTGCGTGTATGTCTGTGGGTATGTCTGTATGGATGTGTGCGTGTATGTTTGAATGTGGGTGTGCTTGTATGACTGTGTGTGTGGATGTAGGCATGTATGTCGGTGTGTGTGTGTGTAAGTATGTAGGTGGTGCCTGCGTGTGTCTTGTGTGGGTATGGGTGAAGTGATGTTGGGGGTCGGGGTGGGGAGGGGGGGTCCTGCCACCATTGGGGGGTGGTGGGGGGGTAGGGGAGGGAGTCAGGGTGGGGATGGGGGAGACCCCTATCAGTGCCAGGAAGGAATTCCCTGGCACTGATAGTGCTTACCGCCATGGATTTCATGGCGGTTCAAACCGCTGGAAATCCACGGCGGTAAGCCGGGCCCAAATACCGCCGGCAGTATAGTGACAGCCGCCGGACTGGAGACCCAGGTCTCCAGCCCGGCGGTCGTCTCCGCCCTGGTGGGCGGAACGGAGAACCGGCGGATGACCACGTCGGTAACCGCCATGGTCATAATTCCACATAGTAAGACCGCCAGCCTGTTGGCGGTTTTACCGCCGGTTCTCCGCCTTCCGCCAGGGTTGTAATGACCCCCTTAATGTGCTACTGGTGAACATTGAGCAACTAATATGCACAGTGGTGAAACACAAAGTCATTGGTCGAACACAATTAATAGCATCACATTCCACCCTATGACCAGTGAATTTTTGTTTCATACCTCCTATTTCAAACAAAAACAAAAAATAACTAATATCAACAACAAAAAAACATTATAAGCAAATCAGATTTGAATGATAAAAGCAATCACTGTAAAGCAATGGAAGTGGATCAACATATTGATCTCATAACCTTTCACAGCAGATACATCTACACAGAACAGTGTCTCTAAAATAGCAATTTGATGTAGCATGAGTTCTACTCATGTAAAGGTGCACGGTCCACCTGAAAGGTATGCTGAAATGTAAGCGAAAGTCAGAGTTTCATACGAAAAAACACAGACAGTTAACTGGTAAGGTTGCTTAGTTCCAGTGGAAGAATGTTATCAAACAAGTTGAACTTGAACTGAAGGCGCCAATTGTGCAAAATGGATCCATGGTGCTTGTACTTTACTCAGTCAGGTTCAGGTTGGGGGTTCGGTCCCTTCCCCGACCCCACACGCACACACCCGAAGGGAGACCACACAGCACACTCATGGTCAGTGGTGAAACGTGGTAGGATCTGCAAAAGAAAAAAGTATGACTTTTCTTGCAAATAACATTTGTCATCTGAAATGTGCCCTTCCTCCTTTCCCTGTTTTATAATCAGCAGGACGTTTTTGGGGCCCTTTGTTATGATTTCTGCAGGTTCTGGAGGGTCACTTGGGGCTTCAACCCACACCTCAGCACTGAGGTTTTTATCTGCTGTACCACAGCTTCCCTTTCTTTGCACTGTCAGAAGGGCTGGGGCAGACTCCTTCTTTACCAAACCTCCTTTCACTGCATTTTTGACAAGTTGGGCCATTCTGTCTCCAATTTGTATGAATAAATCAGATTATTTTCTAGTTACCAGCATAATTTTGATTTCTCCTAGGTAATCTGCAGCAATCACTCCCCCTAAAACCTGATCAATTTGCCATATCTGTCCTGGTAACTTTCCTCTCTCCAATTGATCTTTGACTGTTTGTGGGACAGATTGCTCTTTTGTGTGCTGCAGAGTTTTTATCAAATCTAGGGGAATGTGCATCTCTCTAATCTCTGCCCATCTGTAAGTGGTTTTTTCTCTCAGATGTTCACATTTCTGGTGCACCCACTTAGCAATCCCCACTAAGTCAGAATTCTGGGTGGACACTTCTCTCTCTGAATTTTTCTCTTCAACATCTGCAAGGGAATTGAACCAGTTAGGTACAAGCCATGTGGAAAACCAAACGGCTAAACCATTGGCAGTGAACCAAGAATTAGTGTCAAAATAACACATCTCAAGCAGCTCTTGCTTTAAAGTCTGACACACATTGTACAACACTGTTCCTTCTCCTGTGCTAGACAACAGCTCTTCAGTAACTGTATTGTAATCATTAGTCAAACTCACACACTTTTTATCCTCAGGGGACACAAATTCAAATGGTGCACTCAATTTCACTGGTAACTCTTTTACCTGTGGTACTCCCTGCACCCTCTCCACATCCTGAAAAGGGGCTTGTGACACCTGTTCATGTAGGGCTGCAGTGACTCTAGCCCTGTCTTGCATGTACCAGATTCAGTGTATAATACTAGCTTCCTGTACCTGTCCTAAACTGTGAGATTTAGGTGAACTCATCACCCACTGATAACAAGTCAAAAACGTACTCCAAAGTTCCAGGGGCACTCGTGTCTTCCCCTGTTCCTGACTTACATGTAAATCAGTGTTTCCCTCTTGCACTGCGCAGAAACCTAAAGTCTGAATTATTTCATTTGCCAAATTAAAAGCGCGCAGCTGCTTATATTTTTTCCTAGATACTTTATACCAAAGTGTTAGGATTTCACTCAGATGATGGCTATACTGTTTCCAAAAATCAAACAAGCTAATGAAACTCGGTGTAGTGCAGACAGTAAGAAACTCTAAAATCTTTTGTTTTACTTGTGCCAGTAACTGCACATTTTGCAACACTACTTCTGCCATATAATAAATTTTTCTTTGCAGAAGCGGTCTGTAAATAACATTCTGAGCTCTGTTCTCAGTATTATCAGTTAAGGAATGCGGGGTGTTTTGCTCTATGCTCTGCTCACACGGAGGCTCAGACTAGCTCACACCTGTCTTAACCCCCTCATTATTGGAATGGGAAAAGCCAGATTCTTCTAAAACAGCAGTTTTATAGATTTCAGCATTATCTTGCATTAATGTGTTCTGGCTAATTTGCTCAAGTAAATTCTTATTTTCATGTTCTAACTGCCTACATCTCTCCTGCATTATTCTGTAAGCAGATAAAAGTATCCAAACCCTTCTGTCAAGAACAAAAGGAACATCATTTCTTTCAAAAGGCACATTTTCTAAATATGCTTTATCACAGCACTCCTCCAGTCCTGATAAACAAGAAAACATGTTTCTCACAGCACCATAAGGCAGTTTAACTTCACATGCATTTTCAAACATGGTCTGCCCTGCTTCTGTAATTCTCTAAACAACAAAAAACAATTACACTTTTAAATAGTGCACTTCGAAACTCCAATTTCCGACTGACGACTAAGCCAAAATGTTCTGTTTTCCCTCTTATCTCATAACCGAGCTTACAGAACCTCTCTAGAATGCACTTCTGAGTTTAAAGAAGACATTTATTGTTATTAATTCTCCACCACGAGGTTCCTGAGAGAAGAAATTAGTAGATTGGAAGCACACGTTCAAAAGTAGTCGCAGCAAGGAAAGCAAAATATATCAAAGTATTTCTCAGTTGCAATGTACACAGCAAATAGATGTGATTATATTATAGCATAACTTCAAAGCAAAGCATAAAAGTCAAAATCCATCACCGTATGGGCAAGGCTGTAGGACCTATATTCAGCTTCATCTTTCTGGGGTCTGCAAGTTAATGATTCTGGTCAACTGCTGTAGCCCAGAGTCATCCTTAAAAGCAAACTCAGTGTGAGAACCGAAGAAACCTGGAGAGTGGCCAATTCTCCCGAGCTCCTCGTTCTCAGACTGGATTGCAAGGTAAACACAAAATCTACGTGCTCTTATCAGCTAAGGTCTGGTGTGAAGAAAACAGCTTGGTCCATCTTGTGGAAAAACGCAGCTTGGAAAAACACAGCTCATCTGCAATGTCTCAACGGCAATGTCTAACCCCACGTTAAAGCCAATAGGCAGCTAACCTAAATATCAAATGTAATGTCTAATGTCATGTCAAAGCCAATAGGCAGCTAAACTGAATACAGAATGTAATGTCTAATGCCATGTCAAAGTCAATAGGCAGCTAAACTGAACAAAACATATAGGGCCTGATTCTAACTTTGGAGGACGGTGTTAAACCGTCCCAAAAGTGGCGGATATACCACCTACCGTATTACGAGTCCATTATATCCTATGGAACTCGTAATACGGTAGGTGGTATATCCGCCACTTTTGGGACGGTTTAACACTGTCCTCCAAAGTTAGAATCAGGCCCATAATGTGCTACTGGTGAACATTGATCAACTAATATGCGCAGTGGTGAAACACAAAGTCATTGGTCAAACACAATAGCATCACAGGTGGTCAAACCTTTGCTGGTCGCCACCTCATCCCAGGCCTTCAGTGTTGCTCTGGTGACCAGGTAGGAGTAAAGGTCCCAGGCTCATTGTGAGTGCTTCAGGAATGGGACCCTTCATAGAGGTGTGCCGGTGACTGCGCGGTCCATAAGGAACGAAGGTTTCTCGGATTCAACTCTGGACTACCCGGAGATGGGTAGCTTGATAGTACACTGTGAGGTTAGGGATGCCCAGGCCACCCTCCGCATAGGGCCGGTAGCTATGCTTGCGGTTCATTTGCAGTCTTTTGTCTCCCCACACAAAGCAGAACAGTGTCTTTTGCAAGGCTTTGATAGTTCCCAGTGGTGAGTCCACTGGGAGGGTTTGAAATAGGGAAAGTATCCACAGGAGAGCAGTAATCTTAAGTGCAGCTATCTGTCCTAGCCACGAGTGAGGGCATGACTGCAATTGAGCGCTGTAGTTGAGCATCCGGGGGGCTATCACTGTATGGCCCAAGTGTATCCCCAGGTATGGAACAGCGGTCGAGTTCCAGTGGATAGGAAACCTACTGGAGAGTTGCGCCGCTATGCCTGTGGAGATTGTGAGGTTGAGGGCCTAAGATTTGGAACATTTATCTTAAAGCCAGCTGCCCCTCCGAATTGCCCCACCTCTTCCAAGAATGTTGGAAGGGCCGTGAGAGGGTTATCCAGGGCCACTATGACGTCATCCGCAAACAGGCGTATTGTAGGGGATTCTCCCCCCAAATCGAACCCCAGTGATGTTTGGGTGATTGTGTACTCTTTGTGTAAAGGGCTCCATGTAGAGCGCAAACAACATGGGTGACAGTGGACACCCCTACCACGTCCCGCTTCGAATGGGGAAGGGAGTTGATGTATATCCGTTCACTCTGATAGTTGTGCTCATACTACCATAGTTGCTCAAGATCCAATCGCGGAACCATGGTCCAAAGCCAAAGTGAGTGAGGGTAGCTGCCAGGTAAGGTCAATGGACATGGTCAAATGCCTTTTCGGTGTCTATGCCAAGTAGTAGAATTTCCCGTTTAAATTGCTTAGCCTTATCAATGATGTGGAATAGTCTCTTGGTTTTATCGCTGCGATGCCTATGGGAGGACAAAGCCTGCCTGATCCGGGCTAATCAGTCCCGGCATAAGCGAGTTGAGGCATGCTGCAAAAATACCAGTAGAAAGTTTGGCATCAGAATTGAGGATGGAAATAGGCCGGTATGACCCACACTTAAGTTGGTCTTTCCCAGGCTTGGGAATAACTTCTATAGATGCTTCTCTCATCGTCAGGGGCTGGGTGAGAGGGCCGTCAATGGAGTTGAATAGCCGGGTTATTATGGGGGCTAGTGTGTGGCAGAAAGTCTTGTAGAAGATCGCTGGGAAGCCATCGGGCCCTGGCGACTTAAGAGGTTTCTGACGGGCTATAGCCGATACCACTTCCTCTATGCGGATTGGGGCATACATGGAGCCTAGGGTTATGAGATGCTCCCCGATCCAGAATTGGTGGACTAACAATCGCCTTTTGATCTCTGACACCCTGTACTCTACCTTCCCCTTGAAGGATCTGGAAACTAAAATTGCCACGCCTGCAGTTTTATTGCCTGCGGAGGAGTGAAATTGCTGTGGGTAGGCTCGGGACATAAGACGATGCCAGTCGCTCACCTTCAAGTGAGTCTCCTGTAAAAGGCAAATGTCTGCTTTGGTCTGTTCGAGATATGAAAGAATTGATTTTCTCTTCACTGGGTTGTTAAGGCCCTTAACATTAAGCGTGATGACTCGCAGCTTATTGGGTGTGAAGATGTATTATTGTAGATGCTAGGACAGCCACTGTGCCTGTGGGTAGCCCGCAGAGCTGGTGTGCAGTGCTAGAATGTAATAACCAAGCATTTAAAATAATGGTCCACAGTTGATGCCTTGCATAGTAATATGAGTAGCCCCTCCTTAAATCCTCATAAACAAACCATAACATAAACATGAACAATATCCCTGAGTAAATGTGGGCCCAATTCTGTGCTCCCCTGATCCCAGCGATGGTCTGAATTCCGGGTCCATGTTCAAAAGCAATACTCCAACCAGCCCGCTCACCCCCAGCCACCCTGCCTGCAGAACACCACTTCTTAATAAGTGCTTATTGTTAGGTTATATCCCATCTCAGGGTGCCTCCAATGTGTCTGGCTCGCCAGCCAGCGTTTCCAGCACTGCTCTCAGGTCCTGGGCGATGGTGTCTGGGTCCGGTCATTGATCCTTGGGCAAGGGCGAACGCTTCTGCATTTGGGGTGTTTGGAATTTTTGCGGGGCTCTGGGCTAGTTCTGCCATCTGACCCTGTGTGTCTATCAAGGCCCAAAAGCGCACATACACATGTTAGGGAGTGAATTTGGTGCAGCTTCCCCTCCCAGCAGTATATGATGTGAAAGGGAAGGCCCCAGCAATCAGAGACCCCTTTATCACACAGGTAGGTCATCACAGGGTGAAAATCCCTCCTATTTTGCAGTGTTAGGGCTGAAAGGTCTTGGTATAGCGTTAAGGTGCGGCCTCAAAACTGAAGAGGATGGAGTTCTCTTGCCCTACGAATGATGTGTTCTTTCAGAGGGAAGCAACATACTAACACTAAAATGTCCAACAGGTGGGAATTCGCTGAGCGAGGTAGGCCCACTCTATGTGCTCTGTTCAGCTGAATGTCTGCTTCTGAGGAGTCCATGATTTGGCAAATAGGGCTTTAACGTAGGACCCCACATTACTCCCCTCAATGGCCATCGGGCCCCCTTATGTGGATATTATTATGCCTCGATCTGTTTTCAAGATCTTCGGGCCATCTGTTTCTTCCCTGTCTGGCTGTGGGTCTGGGCAGGATTGGGAGGGCTGGTTCATCAGCATCTTCTTGAGAGTATGGTCTTTTTTAGTGCGTGCTGTTGCCATGGTTAAACACCTCCAAGGCTAATGGTGGCATTGAGCCTGGAGGTGCGGGTTCTTCTGCCAGGCCCTGCTTCTCCCATGGACTCTCCCAGATGATGATCCTTCGCCCTATGGGAGGGCCAGGCTGCACCAGTCGCCCGCTGCCTGTAGGGCACCCCTCTCCACTCCTCTACTACTTTCGACCACACAGGGGATGTGAGAGGGCCATGAGGCCCTCCTGGAATGTATTAGCATTGCCGCGGTTTATATCCCCACCTTTGGCAGATGTGCCTCGGCTTGCAAAACTTGGGGTAGGGCCTCTAGGCTAGGTCTGTGTGGTCCCATTTCTGTGCCTAGCAGAGGGCTGGTGGGATAAAGAGGTTCTCTAGCTCTATATTTCAGGCTATTTAGGTGCAGTGGCTAGAGGGCCAGCTACTGTCTCTCAGGCCTCTGGGCATCTGTGACGTGCGGTTGCGCAACGGTGATCTCCTAGGGGTGATCACCATGTAGCTTGATGAGAGCAATAGCAAACCCCCCAGAACATCATGAGGGCTACTCTCTGCTAACGACGAGTCCCACTCTTTGGGCCCAGGGTGGTTGCCACTCTCCAGGCCTACCTGCATGTGCCAGTCGCCGCCAGAGCCAATGTCTTGAAGGGTGTAGGCTGGACAGCCGGTGTCTGTGGTTCCGTGCTCCATGGCAGAGGGTGCTCCCCACCGTGGTCCTCCATGCTGCTCCAGTCTACAAGGGGCGTTCTTGCAGGCAGGTAGATTCCGGGTGGGGGGAAGGCAGAGATCCCCTCCTTGAGGTGCTGTCCATCCCTGGGCCTGTGCCACTGTCAGAAACCGCTGCCTCTGGCAGTCTCGGGTTTGCAGCTGCTGGACGCTCCTCACCAGCTCATCTGCATGGCACAGCACCTGCCATCTTGACGCTCGGGTGTCAGAGGGTTCTTCCAGCGCAGCTGCTATTTGCGGGCAGGGCATCACCCAAACCGACCAAGCACCCTCCCAGCTCTGCTGATGTATGCCGGTGCGTGAGGTTTCTGCCTGCTCTGGCACAGGATTGCTGGGGGTCCGTGGGTGCCCGGGACGGAGGGTTGGGAACCCGCTTCCTAGCTGTCTGCCATCTTGACCATGCCCCCCATGTTTTTATTTTTTTGACAATCTCCTGCCCAGAAATTTTTGGAATTCATACCTCCTCTGGAGGAATGGGTGCCAAAAGTGGAAATGTCAGCACTGGCTTAGAATATAACCCGCTTAACCTATCTAGTGAAAGTAGAACATGATACAGAAGAGTGAGGTTTAATGAATGAAATTTGAGCTGGGTTGAAGATGTTCTGCAGAATGTGATACATTGTCCATATTCCTTAAAACATCTCACAATACAAAGATTTAGATGTTCAAGAAAGTGGGATACTCTTCAGAGGAGGAAAAAGTCGTAATTCTTCTGCAGATAGAGAAAAAGAATTCAGAATAATTAAACTGCCTGGCTGAAAGATCCAAAGCTCTGACATCTGAAACTATTTTGAAAGGAACCAGACATAACATATTCAGAGTTGCTGATAGTATTTGGAAGGTGAAGGAAGAATTACGAGGCCATGAAGAAAATAAGTTCAGTACCAAAGTAGCATCCCATAATGAAGAATACTTAGTAGAAGGTGGAATACTTATCCTAATTCACTGACATAATCTGCAAATCAGTGGATGTTCTCTGACTTGTTTTCCAGTGATGTAATGATGATTTAAAGAAATCAACAACCATAGAGTATTAATAGTTCAAAATAGTATATAGGACATACCTGAAGAAGCTAGAGGACTCAGAAAATTTCTACTTTTGACATATCTGATGAAAAGGGATCAGAATTTGATTAGAAACTCCAGCGATACTGGGGTAACCATGCATATTGTAAATTACTGATGTGCTGAGGAGTCATTGGGAAACAAAAATGGGCAAACCCAGTAACCTGGGGACCTGGGTACATTAATCTATAGCAACAAAGGTAGTCCCTCCATGGGAAGTGTAGCCCTTGACTTCCACGGCAGTAGGTAATCAAAAACCCTCCTCATAGGTACGGTTTATTATATAATTCATACATTTTATTTTATTCAGATAAACAAATATCTTCTAGAAATACAAAATTCAAAAAACCTTGATTTAGAATGAAGTGTACGATTAGGTGCTCCTAATGTGGGTAAAGGAGCTGTGCCAGTATGAATGAAAGTTTATTTTATTAGTTTATTAAAACCACAAAAAATATTCCTTCAACATAAAATTTAACAGAACAATATTGGTGCAATAAGACATTTATGCTACAATAAAAGTTATGAAATAAAAATAGTATAATACATTCTACAGATTTAGTTTGCCCCTACTTAATTCCGATTGTTGGTACAAGACTTTGTTACCGCGCTGGCTGTGTAACCTTTGATGTTACCTAAGAATCTTCCATTCTTTGAGGTGTTCATACTGGATCGAAGGATTTTGTTACCATTTTCACCCTCCCTATCACTAGGTTGTTTTGGGAGTGGAAATTTTGAAGGAAAAAAATTCCAAAAATTGAACCAGCCTAATATTCAATATGGTATTTCGTGGATTGAATGCTTCGGTTAGTGCTTGTCTACAGGATCTGATCCCTAAGCCGTTTAGTTTTTTTTTCAGTAAAATTCTTCTTTCAACCGCCAAAACTTGGCAAATGCAGACCACTTGCACCAAGTTTTCTTCTGCCAGATGACATAGACGGCACTCGTGGGGGCCTACTTCTTCCATTTTGGCATGAGGTCTAGCGTTGGAACTTCACCAGCCTGACCCTTAGAAAGCGTTGCTTGATTTTCCGTGAGTAGGGGGCAGTCATAAGTGGTGATTCTTTAAACATTTTATATGAGTTAAGAATCAATCATCCATGAGACCTTTTAGCCAGAACCTCCCTATCTTCTAGCCAGCTGTGCAATTTACTTGATTTATTCACTGCTTTGTTAAAAGCCGGGGTGAGAAGCGACTGGTCCCGTACCTCACCTAAATTTAAAAGACTTTTACTCTTTTCCAGATACCTTATGTGATTGCTATTCCCTCTTTCTAAGATAATTTCCTGCCAGACTAGATTACCTAATGATCCTTTTGGAGCGTGGCTCAGTTTGTAACAGCATTTGATATATGCTGCAGAACGGGCTAGCGACTGCTTGACCAACATAAATTCCAGTCTGACCTGGGCTGGGGAGGCATGCCCTGGTAACCGAAAAACACTCTTATACGTCTTTATCAAAAGCTTATCCAGGAGGGCTACCTCCATTCCCCTCATCATTTTGGTCCCATAGGTGAGGGTTGGCAATAATTTTGCTTTCATTATGGCTGTTAATGGTTCAGAGCACGACCACAGATTGAGTTTGATAGCTTGCCAAAGGCGTGAGCAAGTGCCTGTGCCTTATTTTTTACTCCTTTTGTAGTGCATAATTACATCTGGCATCGACTCCTAGGTATCTGTATAAGCTTACTTCCTCTGCGGTCTTTCCGTTCAAGTACCATTTACGCTGGCTAGTGGGTCTGCGATTTAGAGTGATCATTTTAGATTTATTATTGTTGATTTCTAATTTGTTTGTTCTTGGATACTCTTCTAATTTGTTTAGCAGTTTTGCATGCCTCTTCTGGTGTTACTAATTAGTAATAGGTCATCTGCGTATAACATATTAGATAGTTGTCGGCCACCCAGGGAGGGAGAATGGAATGATTGATCGTTTAACTTGGCAGAAAGATCTGCTATGTACAAATTAAAGAGTGTTGGTGCCAATACACAGCCTTGTTTAACACCGACTGTTATTTTAACTGCCCTAGATAAGTGAGAGCCTCCCCCCAGTTTAACCTTCACCCATGTATTAGAGTAGATCATTTCAATGGAATTTAAAATAGTGGGTGGTAACCCCCAAAGTTGTAGTTTGGCCCACAGTTTGCCACGGGGGACACAATCAAAAGCAGCTTTAAAGTCAACAAAGCACAAATAGGTAGGAGTCCCAGTTGCTTTTGCTCTATTGGTGATCAGTCCCAGTGCCATAAGGCTTGTGAGTGCTCCTTGGTGCTTGGTGAAGCCACTTTGATTTAAGGTCAAAATGTTTTTATCTGCAATCCAGGACTGTAAGTGTTTTAGCACACAAGATGAGAACTACTTGAGGTCAACGTCTAAGAGAGTGATTAATCTGTAATTGCTTGGGGAAGCCACGTTCCCACCTTTATATATGAGGTGGATTATAGAGCCTCTCTAGGTTGCTGGGACAATACTTGTTGTGAGCACATGATTGAACATTGCAGCCAGGAAATTGGGCCATCTTTCCGTTTCCTGTTTAAATAAGGCTTGTGGTAAACCGTCTGGGCCGGGTGCACAGTCAGTTCGCGACTTCCCGATGATTTTTATTAATTCTGGTGCCGTGAACTTCAAAACTTCCGGAGCATCGGGTTCCTGGTTATTAATGCACCCCTGGGGTCGCAGTCCTTCTTCGGTGGGCAACTCTTTTAGATGGGACTTTAAGTGGGATACCCATGCTTCCTCTGTTATGTTTGCATTATTAGCTGCCTTTGGACCCTTGTCCATTGTATTAATGATTTTCCAAAATCTTTTGGAGTCAGATGTTTTGGACACAAAGTGTAGTTTGGCCCAACGCGTCTTCTGCATAGTTCCCTTTTAAACAGTTTCCTTTGCTCTCGCAAAGCGGGCAGTAATGATCCACTGTCTGGGGATTTATGCAGTTGCCTTAGTAGTTTACCTACAGCTGCTTTCCTTCTACGAACTGGCTGCGGTAAGTGTGAATGTTGGCGACAATTCAATTGTACTCCCTTTCTTGAGTTTCCTGAAGAGTCTTTGTTTCTAAGATCGGTGGCAAAGGTCTCCCAGACCGTTGTCAATTTTGCCCCGCTCGTGGCCATTGATTCTAGCTTTCGTAAGAGCCTCTTCTGCTTGGCTTTCAATAATGTCGGAGGACCATTTGAGTCACTTTAGATTTTCGGTGCCAATCACCCCGCCCAGAGCTACCGCTTCCTCTGGCTTATATGGTGATGAGTGAATCCCAATTGCCTGCGGCTTTTGATCACTTTCTGCACGGTCCATAATGCTGAAGTCACTCACTGACGTGTACAGAGCAGGAGACACCAATGTGTAGTCTAGGTGGGAGATCGTTTTCCCAGAGGATATTGTCCATGACGTAGGGATGTCGGGCGACTTCCGCCCATTTAGCACAAAGAGGCCTATTGATTCACAGTTGTGTGTAAAACTCTTCCCTAACTTGTCTTTCCTGGTTTTTATTGGGAGGGTTTGGCTGGGCATCCTTGCTACTGTTTGGATATGATCCTCACCGGGGTTGTGGAATAGGTAGAGATTGAAATCACCCGAAATTAGCCAGTATGCCGATTGTACTGGGCTTTTTATCCTTATCAGTTGCTTTAATAACTTGTTTGCTTCAATTGTTTTATTTTTTGATTAATATATATATTGACTAAGAACAGTGGTTCCTCTATATTCTTTCCCCATCCGTCAAGCCTGACTAGTTGAAAGGGTAGATCTTCCTCTTGGTGCTCTGAGATCTTTACTAAGATGCTTGTGCTAACATAGATTGCTAGGCCTCCCTTCGACCTGCGTAGAACGCGGTGCCATTTAAGGTTGTAGCGAGCTTCCCATATGGAACGCAGAGGTGTTTTGCGAAGTTAGACGCGAACAGTAGCGAGTACCAGGGACTTGTACAACCGGCAAGCTCTGAAGTGCCTGTGTGGTGCACGGCAACATTAATAACGGTTTAACCGTTAAGAGGACCTTCCCTACTGTTTTCCACCGTACTACCATAAGACGTCTGAACCTAGGAAGTAAGACTTGAATTGATAGAGGTACCAGTGCCCCCTGACAGTCCTGATGAGGCCTTGACTGACGAGGCCGAAACGCGTAGACATCTTTCTAGTGGGATCAAGGGCTTTGAATCTAATTAACTTATATGCAGAATTGTTTTTGCACTACTTAATACCTTTGAAAAATATTTAGGTATTTTACAGCTGGGTGCAGTCGATTCCCTGGATCATCACAGCCTAGTGGATCACATGTATAGTTGTGTAATAGTGACCGCAATGAAAAGAAACGATGGTGGGCATATCTCTCCTTCTGTATATTTTTGTTACATATATTTGTGATGTTATTGTTCTATTTGTGTTATATTTATGTCTATAGTGTAGATACAATGTGTGATGAGTGTTTTATGACGAGCTTCTGTTGTCCTTTTATAAATGAGCTAAATAAATAAGGGAAAGGAATTTTCCTACGAAATCAGGAGTGAATACTGGTTTCCTAAAGTAAGAATTAGATTTGTCCCTGCCTCTCTATTTATTGCATTATGTTTGTGTTAGTACCCAAGGCAGGCCAGGGTTACAGGGTACCCCCTTTGTGAATGATGAAGTGTGACTTTCAGCCAAAATTATTTTCTCACTTATAGTCGACCAAGCGGGCATTAGAGGGGAATAGAACATCTCCTCTTGTTTCTGCGCAAGCGGTACAGATGTTAGCATAGTAGCGAGAGGGTTGATATATGTGTGTTCATCCTTCCGGGTGGAGCAAATTTATTTTAGTACTCCTTCTAGGATTTGCAGCAGTTAAGATATTTTATCTACCACCTCCTTGCAGGAGCAGATAGTAAAGTCATTAGAATGTTTAGCTTGCACCCTTGTTATCAAGGCATTTAGGCCCTCATTACAACATTGGCGGTAACTACCGCCTACTGCCACGACGACGGCCACCAACATACCGCCGCCGTGGCTATCAGCCGTCTACGTGTATTATGACCGCCGACGGTATTCCGCCAGAATGGTGGCGGAATACCGCCGATGGTCATCGCAGTGGACGTCGGTAAGGCGGCGCTGCAGACAGCAGCACCGCCATGCCAGCAAAACACCGCCGACTGTATCATGAGCAATGATACGGCCTGGCGGTGTTTTGCTGGTGGATGCTGATGCTGACAGCAGCGCCGCAGGCCTTCTCCAGCCGGAGGACCCCCTGCAAGCAGGTAAGTGGGGTTCTCTGACAGGAGAGGGGGGGTGGAGGGTGTTGTGCGTATGTGGGGAGTGTGTGTGTATGTTTTGGAATGCGTGCATGCGGGTGTGAGTCACGTTGAATGCATGCGTGAATGACTGATTGTGAGTGTTGTGTGTTGTGAATGCATATGTGCGACAAGGTATGTTGGTGTGTGTGGGTATATATGTGTGCATGCGTGGGTGGTAGTGGGTATGCGTGTGTGCATGTGTGTATATGGGTGCGCGTGTGGGTGTGTATATGTGTGGGGGCAGGAGAGGGAGGGGGAGGGTGGTGGAGGACTCTGGGGAGGGGGAGGGTGGCGGGGGAGACCCATATCTGTGCCAGGGAAGGTATCCCCTGGCACTGATAGTGCCGGCCACCATGATTTTTGTGGCGGTAAGTTTGGCACGAAAACCATGGCGGTAGGCCGGGTCATAATCCCGAGGGTGGGATTGGGACGCCCGCCAGCCTGGAGACCAAAGTCTCCAGCCCAGTGGCCGTTACCACCACCACCACCCGTCAAAATCCCATTTTTTTTTACCACCGGCCTGTTGGCGGTATTATCGCCACTTTAACACTGACCGCCAGGGTTGTAATGAGGGCCTTACAGCTTGCTGTCCATTCCACAAACAAATACTGCCATTGTATTTAACAAGTCTACTTGGATGTCCATTTTATTTGAGTGGAACTGCAGTGCCATTACCGTTGCTTGAATTGAGTTATGCCTGTGAGTTGGACTCCTGGTCGCTGCTTGATGCTCCTTCAATTGTGTTTGCTTTAAAGGGGTCATTCTCCAAGGCTATCACTGTTTCTACTTTTGATGTTCTAGTTGGAAAAACTGTTTCCGAATCCCAGAGCTCCTGCTCCTCGCTTTCACAGTCGTACATCGGAAAGGAGTGGAGTTTGGGGCTTTCACAACATGTGCCGCCTTGCTGGGAATCTTGTTCTAGGTTTTCTGCAATTGCTACCATCTCTGAGTTAAGAATAGGTAGCTTAGCTGGGCTGGATGTCCAGTGGTACTTGGTGGGACCTGAGTGGTTGTTCCTTAAGATTTTCTCTTGCCCGAGAATATGGGGGGCTTCTGTTGCGGGAATAGAGGCTACCTCATCTTCCTGGGCTGTGCTTGGTGCATCTATTTTCATAGGCTGCTTTCTCATAATCACTACTGTTGGAGATAGGGGAGGGAGGCGGGTAGATTCACTCTGGTTTTCTTTTCGGTGCTTCCTTGATTTTGCAAATTGTGGATGGGTGATGTGTCCTCAACTGAGTTTGTTTGGATTGGAGCCGGCAACTCAATCCTTCTTCCGGCGGCATGGGTTCTTACAGCAGTGAAGTAGTCAGATATCTTTTGATGATTTAGTGAAGCAGTGGAGCCTGGTGCCCCCTCTAGAAAGGTCCCAGTTTTCCAGAAGTCCAGCTCTCCCCAGTTCGTTTCTTCCATGCTGGAATTTTGCTCAGCGCCCCTGCCTGTTCCTTTTGTTAGCCTCTGCCTCCTGCACGGGGGTGGTCCAGGTCGCTACTCACTCTCCTTTTTGCTACTGCTTCATCCAGAGCCAGTTCTCTTTTTCTTTTTCCTCTTTGTGGGTTGATTTGTGACATTGCTTCGTGCTTTACCTGACCTCACGCTCCTTTCCTGGTTGGTCAGTCTGTTCACCTTAGAATGGAGTAGTCTACTCGAGGGGGGCCTTCAGGTTTGGGCTGGCTGTGGGACAGTGGGACAGTGGATAAGCAGTGGAGGTGCTCACTGAGTCTTTTAGATACTGGTAACTTGCCCCAAGGTGCTCCCCAACTGCTAGCTTGCAGAACCTGCTTCGATTGTAAATGTCGTGGCACTTTGGGGGTCATTCTGACCCTGGCGGTCGGAGACCGCCAGGGCTATAATGACTGAAAGCACCGCCAACAGGCTGGCAGTGCTTTCTTCCCTATTCTGACCGCGGCGGTAAAGCCACGGTCGCACTACCGGGGCCGGCGGTTTTCTGCCGTTTCTGCCCCGGCGGTGATAATCCGGGGATTATGACCCCCTTACCGCCAGCCTGTTTCTGGTGGTTTTCACCGCCAGGAAGAGGCTGGCGGTAAGGGGTGTCCTGGGGCCCCTGGGGGCCCCTGCACTGCCCATGCCATTGGACCCCGGCCAGCTTTTCACTGTCTGCATAGCAGACAGTGAAAAGCGCGACGGGTGCAACTGCACCCATCGCACGGCCGCAACACCGCCGGCTCCATTCGGAGCCGGCTCCTGTGTTGCGGCCTCATTCCCGCCGGCCCAGTGGGAATGTCAGAATGGGGGCCGTGTGAGTGCGGCCGCATTGGCGGCTGCATGGCAGTTTCCGCCTGGCGGGCGGTCGGAATGACCCCCTTTATTTCTTTATGTTATTGAGGGACAAGCAGGTGTATAGACCGGTAGGCAGGCTTGCCAAAGTGCCTGCTAATCTGTGATTTCCACTGGCCTATAGTGGTCTATGGTAGAATAGTATGGTGGTTCCAGTGCTGACGCTCGACCGAGTTAGCAGGGCTACCTCTTATCACTTTCTGTTCCTTGGTAGCATGGAGTTGTGTCCATGGTTCGTCTGTGCTCCGTCCCACGACGTTCCTGCTGCTTGCTGCTGCTGCCGTTCACTGAAAAGGCACCCTGCCACACACAGCACTGGCACCCTGCCACACACAGCACTGTGGCTGTGCCTCTTCAGGCCTCTTAGGGCTCTAGGGCTCGTGGAGCTGGGACCAAGGGACAGCACGGCCCCCAGTTGCCGCTCCTGCTCAGACCTGCCTAGTCCTGCACAGTTTCCCACGGGCTGCAGCAACCCTAGGAGGGTCGTGATGTGGGCCACAGCCAAGTCCAATTGGGCAGGGGTTAGGGTCAAGGTCCGTCTGATTGGCAGGTGGGGCGGTGGCGGGGGAGCTGGGCGGCAATCAAGGCAATGGAGCCCAGAACCTGAAAATTACTCTTTTCCCCACCTGCAGCTCACCTGCCTCTCGCTGATGGCAGGGTCCGCTGGCGGTTGGTGGTTGGCGGCTTGTGGTTTATGCCTTTGGGCCCGGGCACAGACTTCAGCAGATGGCCCCCTGCGCCGTGTCTGCACCTCTGGCCCCTCCCAGGTTGAGGAGGGAAGGTGAGTTCTTGTGCCTGTGGTAGTGCCCCCTCTCGAGTTGAGGAGGAAAGGGGAACTCTTGTGCCTCCCTCACCCCTTTGCCCCCTGCAAGCTGCACCTGCGATCGGGCCGCTTCCGCAGAGGGGCCCGCTGCTGCTCCTGCTGGGGGGCGGTACTCTAGGGCTCTGGCAGCGGGTAGGCGAAACAGTTGGAACCACTCACCCAGGGAAAGTTGCTGCTGCTACTGCTGCAAGCTCTCCACGGCTCCCCGGCGTGGGTTGGGGCGTGGGTTGGACCGCTCAGCTTTCAGGCTGCTCCCTCTGCCTGGGGGAGAACTCCGTGAGGGGTGCTGCGTGCTGCACACCGCTTCCCGCTCGGCTTGCTGCTCGGCTCCTGCACGGCTCGCCGACGCGCTGTGCTGAACCGGAACCGGAAATGCTTAGTTGCTCAAAAAAGCTGGACTTGAACTGATAGGACACCAAGTGAAAGTAAATAAAGTGAGCATAAAGTGCACTAGTGTTATTTACAGAGCGATATATACATATGTGACTGATAGGGATTATGTGATCTTATGAACAACACTTGTCATGCAAGTGTTGAAAATCTACCATTAACTTAAAAACACAATCCACATTTAATTCTATTGATGTTTCGACCCACATTGCAAATTAATTAGAAACGGGCCATCGTCAGGACAAGGATGTTTGTTTAGGAGGCACCTAGAACTAAAGAATCATGTATCAGTTCCTTACAATCTATTGTATGGAAATATTTATATGAAGACTAGAGATCCAAGAACCTACTGAAGCAATTCAGGCCCTAATCCCAATGTGTGACTTCAAATTTAAACAAAGTAAGGCAAGCTGCAAAGACAAACGCGATGGGTTATTCTGTTGTACAGTGTCCAGATTGACAAACTGAACAAGCCAGACCGGTCGGGGCTCACAGAATCAAAACCCAAAGAATACTAGGGACGCTTCTACATTTCTAAGGTAAATAAACTATGTTTCCCAAGTTGCTGCCATAAACTGCAAGCTGTAAAGAAAAAAGGCTACTGGTGTGATGGCAACTACTGGTGTGATGGCGTTTTGTGAAAAGACACAGGTTGCATGGGCATGTAGGCTCAAATTGCTAATCTCTATACGCCAATACCTCGATCAACCTTAATGGTCTATTCAGCGTTAGCCATATGAACAACAAAAACAGTGGTTAGTGGAAGCGTACCAAGGATGCCTGGGGTCACCCAGATGACTCGTTGTATTCTAGTATCTTAATTAAACCTGTTGTGAATATAAAAGGTAACTTTACATTACTAAATACTTCAAACCAGAATTTGGGGACATTCACTTTATTTAGTGTGTTACACACTCGAAATCACACTGCCCCAAGACTGAAGATGGCAGCTTGCGCAAAGAATCGGGATGAAACATTGTGTCGTGGGATTCAATTATAAGAAATTCATAATTGCACTCTCCAAGCTATGGGATTCTAACCAATATTTTGCTGTAGATGCCTTGACACCCAAAACTAGGGCCAATCACTCCCCCTCGGCTTGTAATCACCCTTCAATAGGTCTGTGTGACTGCAAAATTAAAATTAACGAAAAGGAACAACAATGAAAAGCCCCCATTGCGTTATTTAACTCTCACTCAATTTAGCAGCAAGGGCTAACAACTCACCCCCGACTAGGCTTCTGTTCACCGTCCCAGGATAGGTGTGACTAAAAGCGAGAGAAAATATAAATCAACTCCCAAACAGAGCCTCGCAGTGGTATTAAAACTGCCAGAATGACATACTTAGGGACATATTTACAAGCCCCTCGCGCTACCTTGCACCGCCCTAGCGTCATTTTTTATTACGCTAATGCGGCCTTTCTCCGCACCATATTTACAATGTGGCGCAATGCTTGCATTGCGCCACTTTGTAAACCCTTGTGCCACATTATGCCTGAGCCAGGCATAATGTATGCAAAGGGGACGTTCTGACGCATGGATGCCTGAAAAAATGGCACAGTGAAATTAACACGATTTCACTGTGTCATTTTTTCTGTAATTTTTAACGGCTGCTCAGAGCAGGCGTTAAAGTGACACACCCATTTTAATCAAAGGGCCTCCTTGAGCTTTGCTGCACTAGTGTCAAAATATTTGATGCAAGTGCAGCAAAGCACCACACTAGCCTCAAGGATTTTGACGCTATTGTCCTAACGACCGCCATGGTGCACCGTATTGTAAATCCAGTACAACCATGGTGTTGTTAGGTGGGGCAGGGGCGACGCAAGAAAAGTGGTGCATTGGGACTGATGCGCCACTTTCTTGTAAATAAATATGCCCCTTACTGTTCGAGAAGAACAGACCAGCCTGAATGAATCCAAGGCTAGGCGCGCTGGCTAGTAATTGCTTTTAACATGAATGGTGTCCGTTGTGTGCATGCAGTGAGCGCAGCGTAACATCTAGTGGTTGTATTAATGATAAACACACATAGTTCTTAGATTTGCTAAAAGCAAACCACTGCTTGCTACCCAACTGAAGGGTGCAATTGTATTAGAGGATTTCGAAACAATTCAAAATATATGATTCGGTAAATTGAAATGGAAATTAAAAACCATCAAAAGACATATGAGCTCTTCAAAATAGTAAAACAATACCTCACGCTACTATTGGGATGTCAAAAAATGCATTGTTCCTCTGGGCTAGTACACTGGGTAATTCTCCAAATGCCCAAACAAATTAGGTAGTATATGATTGGACTCATATCTTAATGCACAGATCTCAAACTGCAGTGATAATGTTGGTAATGTCCATAGATTTTCAACAAAGATGTGCGACTGTTCCACATTTATCCATCCAGAAAAGTTCCCTCTTGCAGAGAAAGCCTGGCTTTGTCTCCTCTGCGGGGTCCCAGTAAAATCTGGTTGATCACTTGCCATTTCAAATCATCACTGTTGTGTTGAAGCCTTTGGTAGTGTTCGACGCTTGCGGTTCCACATTTGTTTCTACTTCTGTGTTACAGAATTTTGCATTCCACCTTTTGTGTTGTCTGGCCTATGTACATCAATTGGCATGGACACCAAATTACATAAATGACATCCTGTGTGTAGCAGTTACTGATAGTGGTCAAATGAAAAACCTCATTGCCATAGGTAAAGTAACTTGTATTTAAACTGAATGTACACGCTGTGCATAGCCCACATTTATAGCGTCCTACTACTGCCGGGAGTCCCCATAGTGTGTTATGGTAGTTCTAGGTGGCTGTTGTAATGTCACCCTAATCAGGGCATTTTTAGATTCCTCACTTGTTAGAATAAAAGAGGGAGTTCTTTCTTTGTGAGATGTTCCTCTTCTAGTCCCCAATGTCCCTTTATGATCCTTTTTATCTCATTGCTGGTCGAGCTTTAGTGTTGTCTTTGGGGTGTGGATCTAGGAGGAATTCCTTATGGTTATACCATGCTATCTTTATGGATTGCTTCACCAATCTCCTGGGGTAACCTCTCAATGAGTTTCTTATGAGTGTGTCTGATTCCCTGACTTAATCAGCTCTTTTGGTGCAGTTCCTGCGGATCCTCAAAAACTGACCGAATAGTAAATTGTCCCTTAAAATTCTTAGATGATTACTACTGTAATGTAGCTAATAATTCCTTTCTGTAGGTTTCCTATATAGTGGCACAAATATTTTGTCTTCCTCAATCCCAATTTTTATATCTAAAAAAGGGATGCTAGTTTTGCTGTGTTCCGTGGTACATTGAATATCTGCAGACCTGGTGTTACGCCATGTATAGAACAGTTATAACACGGTTGCCAAGCCCCTCCAGACCAGAAAAAACATTGTCTATATATCTAGACCACTTTCTTATCTTTTCAATTAATGGATTGTCTGCTGCAAATATCTTCTGTGTCTCATAATCAGCCATGAACAGGTTCACCAGATCCGGGGTGAAGCCTGCACCCATTGCTACTCTCTTCACTCGGAAGTAAAAGCAGTTATCAAACTGGAAATAGTTCTTGGTCATTACAATTTCCATTAGAGGCATCAAAATCCAAGTGGGTACTTGTACTGGCTGTATTCGTGAGTCCAATATGTCTGTCATCACCCTCAATGCTTCAGTTTGAGGGATACTCATGTATAATGATTGTATATCCATTGTGACCAGCAGGTCAGTGACCTTGTCAAATGTCATATCTTCAAACATGGTGATGAAATGCATGTTATCTCTAATATATGAGCTGGTAAGTGGCACGAATGGTTTAAGGAAGAAATCCAGATATTGACTTAACGCAGTCGCGGCTTCACTCAAAAGGAGCGGGGTGGGGTGCAGGGCGGGAGAAAAATATATAAACACTTACCTTTTCCATGTTGTCCTGTGCTATGCTCCTCGGCTCCCAGCCCGCCCTGTGGCCAATCCTGACTCTGCTCAAAGCAGCGTCAGGATTGGCTGGGAGCTCCCTGGCTGGGTGCTCCCAGGCAGAATGGGAGCCTGTGCAGTCTCTCTCCAGCCAGGCAAAGTGAGAGAGCGGGGCCAGGCTGGAGAGAGCCTACTGTGCATGTGTGTTTGGCCGGCCCGAGACGGCAGGCCTAACATACATGCGCAGTGACGGCGAGTGCTGAGCACTCGCCCTCACTGCTCCTCATCCCAGATGCCCTGCCCTTTTCACAACGAGGGGACAATAATCTATGTTTATTATCCCCTCATTGTGAAATTTTTGCAGCTTCTGCTGCTGGCGGGGGCGATGCTCCTCCACCCTAACGGAGGAGCCGCCCCTGACATAACGGTTCCAGAATGGAACCACAGCCAGACACAATGGGTCTACTTGGTGGGCTGTTTAATCTTTTATGTACCTTGGGTAAGGTGTATAGCACCGGTAGCCTTGGATGCTCTTTGTTGAGGAACAAATGTTCCTTTTTACTTATGAACTCCCATTCTAGGCCTTTCTTGGTGATTTTGGCTATCCAAATTTTATGGCCTTCTGTCGGATCTCCTTTGATCTTCTTATAGCACATTGTGTCACTGAGTTGTTGTAATAGCTCTTGGCGGTAATCGGATACAACTTGTATGACTATTCTACTGCACTTGTGGGCCGATTTAATCACGACCTCAGTATTGTTTCTTAAGTCTTTAATGGCCATACTCCCATTACATGTAAGGTTGTATTTTATGTACTTCTTTTCCTTACTCAGAGTATCAATGTCTTTCATTACCATCTTTTCAAAAGCCAAAATCTCACTTGGCATGGTATGTGATGGTGGTGTAAAAGTGGACAGTGGTCTGAAGCCCGTCACATCTATTTGGGGTTGCAAAGTGTCGCAACCAAAGAAATGATTCAAACGAATTTTTCTGAGGAATCTTTGGATTTCTAGTTTTACTTCAAAAAGGTTTGTACGGGCAGTTGGCACAAAGGAAAGTGTTCTACTGAGAACCGATATTTCATCAGGTGGAAGTCTGTGTCTTGACAGGTTGAAAATTGGAGCCATATTTTGAGTAGTGGTAGTAGTCTCTGAATCAGGAGTAGTGATAGAAGTGTTTTGTTTTACCAAGAGTACTATTGTCATCTAGTCTGACATTCCCCACAAGAATCTTGAAAATAGACCTGTCCACTGCCCCGGCCTCTGCCTAGGAAACCAGGAATTTTCAATGAATCTGCAAGTCTCTTGTGAAGGTCGTGGGACAGACCAGGGAGGCCTGATAACTTTCATGCATCAATTGAAGCTTATATAATTGAATTAACTCTTGAAGTTGACCTGATGGACCTTGAAGTGTGTGAATGGAGCTGGGAAAGAGTATTGGGATGACATTTTCTAGAGATATGTGAGCCATTTAGTGAATGGAAATTGATGAGAAAGAAAGACCGATTTGTTCTAGGTCGTTACAAGACATACTTTTTTCTTCTTTTTGAGTAAAACCAAGATGCTCAGGAATCCTAGTGGATAAAGAGAAAAACATTTTTATCACTCCTTTAGAAAGAAATTCCTTAATATTTTTATTTATCAGAGATGTGTGCTGGCATAAGATAAACAGATGATGGCCAAAAAGTTGGGATTGTTTTTCTGTAGAAAGCTATTTAAATCCTGAGACAGTTTGCAAACATATAGGTCTGATGTTATAAATTCCCAGTTGTTGAGAAATATTACAATATGACCCCTACATTTGAAGAAACAGGTTAAAAGCTGCCAGTTATTGAGGGTGACATTGTTTGATCTAGAAGTTGTTTTTAAATCCTCTATGCCTTTGATGGAAGAAGACTGGTTTATTGAATTGGAATCCATATTGATCCCTGCTGTTTGCAAACTGGGATTGGATATCAGACTGTAGGTGACTAGTAGAACGGTCCCCGGTTCTGTTGGTCCTCGAAACAAACTGTTGTCCACATTCTCTGTATAAGAAATGCTGAGCCTTGTCAATCCAATTAAAATATTTAATTTTAATGTATTTAGATAACTTCTTGAGAAAACTATTTCAAAGTAAGGGTCCCTTAGCTGTGGGGACTGCTTTAGAGGAGGCTAATTCTGCTAGTTTTAGATCTAGCTTTATCAAAAGTCAGTGAAATAGCAGTGTTGGTATTGCCAAGGGAGATTTTGACATGAGGAATCCAGTCGGAGAGTTTGTAAGAATCAGTAGTGAGCAAATCCTCTTTAGTCTGTTCAGCCATTTCGAATATTGTTATGATGGGACCTATAGTGTCGTAATATGTCCTCCTGGCAGGATGACCAGGCACAATCTCTCCTTTTTGGGATCCTTTCCGAATTTGGTAAAGAAGGAGAGTAAAGTCCGCTCTATTACTGAAGTGGATACATATTGGGCAGCGACAAAAAGTCTAGGGCATTCTGACTTTAACTTATTTCTTACAGGTTTTTCAAGTGGAGTACTTATTCTTACCCAAATACACTCCTTACCATGGGGAATAGTTGACCAGTCTGTGACAAAGAATGGCTGGAACTATCAGGAAGGAGCATTTTCCAAATTGTAGAATCCGTTTTTGGATTTGTAATGACATAACTTGTACTTCCTGTGAATCAGAATCACATTCCTCATATTGGTCATTAAAATGCTCTTCAAGCTACTGCCAGCGGGCTAGATCTGAATAGTATATTCAATGGTTTTACCAATACTATGTGTAATTGAACCTGTAGAGGCCTTTACTGCAGATGAGACACAGGAATTCATGAAATGCTTTAAATTTCCCTTAACACCTCTTCACTGGTCTCCGTAGCTAGGGTGTCCTCCGTACTCAATTGGTATGTTTTCACTCATAGTAATTAGGCTTATTGGGCCATGCAATCTAATGTCTTTGCACCAGGAACAAGAAAGTTAATTCTTTACAAAATTTTGGAAATAGCCATTTCTGTGAAAGTCATCCCATGCACAGGAACAATCCAGAGTGCCTCAGAAAAGTAAACAACTGTGTCTCAGAAAAGAAACAAATAAGCACTCTAGCAAAACAAAGTAAACAGAAAGCATCTCCTATGGCGAGACATGTTGAAGCAGCATAGGTGAAGAACTAACATGGATGACGGCCACAGTGAGACCTAACACAAGCTCTTGGAGTTGAGTGGTCCCTGCGATTAGGCAGTCTGAGCATGGGGTATGCTTTGAAAACTATAAAACCCCAAATATAAGTAGGTGCACTGGAGTTTCCAGGTGTAGGACCTTCAAGGGTGGAATCTTTATACTAAAATTTGAGCGCAGTTGGAACTGGCCATCAGTGGTTGAGGTGTATTAAATGAAGGCGGACCTTTCTCACTTGTCCTGTGTCTCCTTTTCCAGGCCACCTTCATTACTTTGGCGACAAGTGGATAGGATCTGATTTTTGAGCACCTCATTGTCTGATGGAGAGGCTATGGTTCTTCAGGGTTCGTGTCTTCTAGTCGGGCACATTAGGGAGTGCATTGTGACAGAGGTTTGCTTTTGTCCACGGGCCTGGCACTGCTTGGAGGAGTGGAATTTTTATCCAGAAAGTGAGGGCAGTTGAAACTGACTATGGATGGCTGAGGTGCATGGAATAAACAAGCATTTGCAATGCAACGGGTCTCGCGTTTGCTCGTGTTAGAGCTGATAGCGTTGTAAACTCCTAACCTGACTTTTCACCTATCGGCAAAAGTGCATTTATGTACGTAACCCGAAAAAGTGCAATTAACTGTGTAAAGTGCTCGACTTCTGCCAAGCGAGATCGCGCTGGGAAAATAGAGAAAAAGTAGTCCACGAGCCGGTCAGAAAACAGCGAGCCTTGCATGTTTTCTGTACTTGGTCGATGTGCTCGAGGAGGGCTATCCACCGGAAAAGGCATGACTTGTGCATGCCTTCCACTAATGCAATCAAGCAGATTCTAATAGGCAAGCCCACAAGCCAATGACAGACACTGACGTGACGTGGACGGGGCTCCGAGCTCTTTTTAATTACTAAAGCGTCTCGCTTAGCGAAACTCATGCGCAAGCGCATGCGACACAGGCTCGACCATAAAAAAGCTGGGGAATCTCGCTTGTCGTTGTCTTCCTTCTGCTCTGGCTTCATTACCATACAAAATGTACATTTTTGGAGAAATGTAAAAATATACAAGAAGAACAATTAATTTGTTACAGGAGCAGCATGAAAATGGAAGGGCTGCTCTAACATGGACTATTTATACTGTGTTAATGAAGCACATGTGAAGTATGCATTAGTCGTTTTGTCCTCAATGCCTTCTGGGTATTGGAGCTTTTCTTATGAACTTTGTGTTTTTATTGTTATTGCTCCGGGCTGCTGTGGAGACTAAACAGTAAGGGATAAATGCATAATAGGAACTTCATGTCTTAGCATCGACTCGTAATCTTCTTACAGAAGAATAAATGGTTGATTGTTCTGGTGCAGGATATCCACCTGAATGAGATTAAATCGCACACTCAAAAGGGAATTAGTGTCTAAGATGATCTTTTTTAATAAAAAAATGCGTCGCTATTTATAATAGCTTGAAGCTGAAATACTGATCAAGTAAATAGATAAGGAAGGCTAATTGGGTGCAGTTCTAGTGATTAGAATGGAGTTTTCACAATTATCAATGTATTAATTATCTATGTATAAGCACCCACTCTCGATCCTAATATTTGACAAAAAATGGATGAGTGAAAAAATAACCGTGCGCACATTTATTTTATGAGGGGCTTTCATTTATTTTACCTTAATAAGAACAGATTTCGGTTCATCGAAACAATGTCCAAGAAGAAAATCAAATATCGACAACGTAATACCATAAATGATCATAAACCCAGTGCTTAATTTGTGCTTGTTGTTTCCGGTGCTGGGCACCGGCACTTATTTTTGAGGGCCGGTGCTTATTCTTCTGCCTCAAGCATTTGCTGCGAGCAGAAGACACATATGGGAAAGACGGAGGAAGGGAAAAACGTAAAAGCGTCACAAAAGGAGAAAGTAGAAAGCTGCTAGAGTGAGCTGAAGGGGCAGGGAGTGGCTTTAAATGGATTGTAGAGGGCCCAGGTGGCTTTCGGATTACGTCGCCTCAGTATACCGTGCTGGCACATTTAATTGCAGCAGTGGCGTGTTTAAGAGGAGGGCTTTGGCACCGGCACGTTTTTATTTACAAATTAAGCATTGCATAAGTCATTTGATGATTGCCACCCAGAGTGGAAGGAGTTTTCATTGAGTTCTGCCCCTTGACTCACAATCTAGAATAAACTACTTTTTTGGCAGAAAACGTATTAATGGCGCGGCTAAAAAATCATTACCGCGTTTTTTAGGCAGCGTTTCCATCTGTTGTGGATTTTGCAATGTGTTTTCTTACTGTAGTAAGGCCACAGACTTAACAGTGCAACTCGGATTTGCCTTTGCTGAAAAGTGGAACATTTTCGATAATTATCTAAAGGGCAAATAAATTGCAACAGATTAAAGTTGATACAGGTCACAAAGACTAAAATTAATTGCCCCCAGCACTTTACTTCTGAATTGTCAGAGGACATTGGTAATAGGCAGTAGACATAGAAGTAGGAACAGACTGAGTGCTCGAATTCTTGCAAGAAAGAATGATGGGCCTAGTCCAAAGAAGGCTCAGAGGAAGATGCAAAGTAATTTGAAAGCCACTTTCTATAGAGCACAACAGGCAGGTGATGAAAACAAATTCTGGTTATTAGCAGCACCCTCCTCAGATGATGAGTATCAGCAACTAATAGTAACTTCCCTCACCTAGAGCTCCATGATATCAACATGGTAGTACCTGATTTTACTTTTTGTTTTTAGAGTACCCTCCACGCATGGGTATTGGTGTGTTGTACAGTGATCAAATGTGATAACCAGTGTTATCTGCAAAATAACACCAGTAACAAAAAAGACTGTATGCCATGTTCATACTACGCAAAAGAAATAAGTAGGGAGAGTCCAGTGAGATCTTGGACTCAAAGATATGGATGAGATGGCAACTGAAGGGAGGTGAAGTGTGATGGAGAGGGAAGAAAAAAAGTTAAACATATGAAGAGAGGGATGAGGAGTTATAGAGAAGGGGAACAGAGGTCAGAAGGAGAAAAGACTAAAGAGACCGTGTTTACTAAGTGAATTTTGAAACTTTTTCTGAAGATTATCAGGGTTTCTGAAGTTCTGTTCTTGGCCTTGATGGAGTTCCAGATTAACAGAGCTACACTGGTTAAGGTTTGAGAAGCAGCTTTACTGGACTTTGATTTTTTTGGATCCAATGTATGGGTCTCACCACTGGTGAGGTTTCTATTGACTCCCAGCATGCTGACAATAAAAAAAGATATTTAGGTAGTTGTATATTTACAGCTGCGTAGGTGATGTAAGCCACTTTAAGTTGTTTTCTGGCTTACAGTGCCAGCTCATAGGAACCACAGAGAAAGGAATCACACTTGAACATAATCATCTCCATCTTCAAGATTCACATGACTATTCACCCCCCTCGCTAAATCACCTTCACAAAACATACCATTTTCTTTTCATGAAATCCCTTCATCTTCCACTTCTTCTCTCTCAGCTTTTTCACCACCCATCCAAATTCACCTTGCTTCATCCTGAGCATCTGAACAGTTATAGAATCAGCTTGTTGGAACCAACTCCTTCACAAATAGTTATTGATCCATCACTCCATGAAGGGTGATCATGCACGAATTTACCATCTTCATAGACACACCACATCCAATCAAGCTGTTAACAGAGTCAATTGTATCCTACCTTGATTCCAATTATTGGCATGGTCCAGTAATCTAGCGGCCTGAGGATGATCAATGAAATAAAGCAATGTTGTATAGCTCTTGCATTTGAGAATGCCATCATCTTATTGAAACATAACTTCGCCCCAATATTCATGACAATCGGATGAGGCAACCATTTGCTTCCAAACATCAGCTCAGAACATATCACAGCTACAAATTCCACATAAGTACACCAGTGCACAAAATAGAACATGACCTCGCATTACATTTACCATATCGATAATCAGAAATAAGGCATTACCTCTGATGTCTAAATTGCCTAGAAATTGGCAGCACAGTGCCTACCAAATAAAACTTTAGGTTTATTATTAAAAGTACAGCTCAGATGAAAAATTACGTTTTCTATGAGCCCTCCCCAAATAGTTTATTTAACTACATTCCTGGAAAGGCATATGGCCTATCATCCAATACATTTAACTGGGCAATTAGAATGAAAGCATCTGGCCATGAGACACAAACTCCTAAACATGAACATGGTGGTTTATCATGTTATTAGCCATCACTATTGCATTTCCCTTCAGCCGCACATTCATATCAACCTGGTCAGCCCCAAGAATTCATCGATGGAGCTGTAAGTATCTCTGTCAGCACTGATGGCACAGTTTGAGAGCCTTCCTTCATTGCGCAGGATCTTAGACGTGCTGCATAGAGCTGGTGTATGTACATCCACAGTTCACCTGTGGGCTCACAGATTCTCAGCTCAGTCTTGGACTCAGTCAGGCCTTTCCACTTCCTTCTCATATATGTAGCACTCCAGGTAGTAAGTGTGCAACCAGTAGACATGGAACACTGATGTAGAGGGTGCTGGAAACCCTCAAATTGCAAAGGTTTAAAACTTGTCACCCCAGATGTGGAGATCATAATATGCAGGATTGGAAGACAAATCCTGTTTTACTAGGTGTACCTTCCTCACTAGAGAATTACAGGCAATCAACATATTTTCCCTCAGTTCTCATCTTGTACTGCATGACAACACAACCATAACAACCCATGCGCATTATACATACTTGCTGTCTAACTGTTAACCAGAAAATATGATTCCTTCATCTCTGAGTACAAATTACATGTGCTGCCTCATTCTTTAGATGTTTTAAGTGAAAGAGGAATTAATGCTGGAAGCCTAAGATTATGTTAAAACACAAGCTTTTCCCTGCCCAGTTCCGAACAGGAAGAAACTGGCAAAACCGTGTGGAACTCTGCCTTTGCAAAGCAAAGGGGATCAAATGGAAGTATTGGGGCACTGCGATTTTTGTACTAGTTTGTACTGTACAACATTACTTTTCCCAGTGACTTCTAGATATATGAGTAGCATGTAAGGAGCAACAGCTGCGAAGGCCAAAAAAGGGGTTCCCACAGCATAAAAACATGGCTTTTACCTTCAGTTAGTCAAAATGGAGACTGGGAATGATGCCTCAGAGGCTTTCTGATTTACCACTTGATAATTCCTCAATCTGGAGATCATGCTTTGCTGGAGGATCTTCCAAAGACTTTCTGCTATGTCTTCAACTTAAAGAATTTTGAAAAACATCTAAAAACCTTCTCTTTCTAAAGTTAAACTGACCTTGTTCTTGGTGGCTAACGTATGCACCATGATTATTTTTCTACCTATGCATGCTCAATCAATCAGTATTCATTTTCAAAGTGTAACCCAGCCAAGCCCACATGAAGATCCATATAATGCTTGGGTCACTCTGTTACTGGTGGGTGGTCCATTACACCATCTGTCCTTTTGAAAGCACTTGCCATCTGAAAGGCCAATCACACTTTGTGCAAGGGAAGATTGTCTAGGTTAAGTAGCAGGAACCTAATAGTCCCTTTGTAATAGTCCTGAACCTAGTTAAACAGAAATGCAGATGTACCAGGAACTGTGAGGACCATCCGCTAGTGAGAAACCTGCAGTGTGAAGGCTTATATGACACATCAAATCAGCAGATCTATTATATCTATTGTTCATAAGGTAATATAACCACAAGACAGTCTCTGTTAATCAGTATGTAGCAAAATATTATAGCAACAGAACCAAGTCATTCAAAATGGTTTTTATCCATGGCTTGGTGATAAAGATTAAATCTGTGTGGTTCTGGTCAGCATAGTCATACATTTCCAAATGGTTCTTAATTGCGAGCCTGCCTTAGTCAAAACTGCAGTCAATCCCGAGCTGCAGGATCTTCAATGTAGGGATACTATTCTGAAAATGTGTTAAGGAAATGCACAATGAAGCTGGTGCATTGTAGGAAGCTGTGTGTATTTATGGTCAGATTCATGTGTATTTTGTTGCTATTGACAAACAGATGAGGCCATAATTGAGTGACTCATTTAATTTCTTTTGAAGTGTGGTGAGCATCCTGAAAGACCGCAGACTGCGCCTGATGATCTCTTTCTATAGATCTGTATCCACTCCTCAGATTCCTTACTCTGTCTGGGGAAGCTACCCCATAACTGTAGGGCAGGCTGGTATACCCCACTATATCGCATATGGTTTATTGCTTGACGGTGCTATTGCATCTACTACACCAGCCTAACCATTACAATGCAGAGTACATCTAAGTACACAGATGTGGAGGTAAGAAAAATACCTAGGTATTTTCCATGATGATGCAGTGCAGACAATGAAATTGATTCAATATTATTGTGGTTACTTATTTTCAACCTCAATACGGTGGCCTAGGCCCAGCTAGCTATCCATTTCCTTAGCCTGTGGACACCAGCTCTTTGGCAGTCAACCTTTCCATCTCCTAACAAGCCGCATTCCATCTTCTGAAGCTGCCCTGGCTATCCTTCTTTGGCCTTCGCAGCTGAAGCAATGGGCCGCTGTTTTCGTGCTAATCCAAATTCTTGTGTTAATAGGAGCATGGCCTTGGGTTTCTTCATCCCTATGGGAAAAAATGTACTGGTTTGATGGTAAACAAAGGACAGAAGAATTGATTCACTGTCTCCACTCCAAAAGGAAGCTATGAAGCAACTGTGGAATAATTTTAATTGTGAGTATGTGGCACTTGCAATCTGTAAGATCATTTGTGCTCTGTTTTTAGGGGAGCGGGGCACCAGAGAGTACATAAAGCATTGGAGATGCAAAACATGAGCGCATGTTCTCATGGTTTTGTCAGTGCTCTATGAAAGAGCACTTGTGCTCCGGTGCTCTTGTCTGATGGTCTTCTCTGTTCAGTGTGTATTTACAGAGATATATGAATATTTGATTACTGAGTCATGGTCCCTGGAGAAATGTAATAACTGTACTGCAGCACAAAGCCAGCCCCTTCACTGTTAACACAGCTGCCAATAGTGTCATTGACATTGTAGCCTTTCGGAAATCTAATATATTCAGTGGAGTGAATTCCTCGGTTAAAACGGGATCTGAGAGAGACATTATGCAGTTATCTCTTTTGAGCTGTTGAAAGCTCAATTTACAGGCTCTTGATTTGTAAAGATTTTTTTCACTGAAAAACAGCGGTGCCACGTGACCCGCAGCCGCGCCGCTTCTGCACGCGCATTGATCGCGCTCTCCTTTGATTGTGGGTTTATGTGGCGTAAAAGAACCATGTAGAGTATTAATTACTGTGGAGCGTGTTTTAATCAGTTTCACTCTACTGGCGGAGCACGCGATTTTAAAACATAATTGTAGTTTATTTTTTGATTTGGTATACTTTGCATTTATTTGATTGGTGGCTGCTAACTGCGTGATTAGGTTAAGCTACATTTATCACGAATGATTCTTAAAATATGTACACTCAAGAGACATCACATCGTGAATGTGATTATGTACTGCATTATATTTACTTCTGCGTAGCTATAAGTTATGTGTATATGAAATAACTCGATTGTGTGTGGATTCTATAGGTGTGTTTAGCATGACAATCAAGAATCAGATGGATTATCAATTATTATTTCCAAAGTTAACGAAATAGAAACGCGAGTTAAAAACAAGCACTGGCAAAACGAATAAGTCTGGCTTTCAAGGCACAATGCACCTAAACACAGGTACCCAAAAATATTGTGTACAACTGTTGCATGGATAGATACTGTTTATATCACAGTAAAGCCTGTCCAATTGGCTTTCCCAACGCTGGGGATAAAAGGATTTGTTTGTGTATACAAATGCCTTGACTGTGCTATTTCAAAATGGGACTGACCAAAAGTGAATCCGTTTTGGCCAATACCCAAAAAGGTGCAGTCAAGCCCAGAAATCTAGGCTGACACCAGGAACAAGGTGCCATAAGGACTCTTAATTCGGGCTTTCTTTGCTTAGCTCCATCTTTATATTCCTTTCCCTTGGTATTGTGGACTGTCCATCGCCACAGTTATCAAGACTCTGCTCCTGTCTTTTAAAAATGCTTAACACAACCTGTTGATCTGAAATGCTTGAAATACCACTTTGAGTTTTGTGCCACCACACTGATGGGCTATCAGAAAATTAGGGTAGGATGTGAGACCTGATAAGGTGCAGTTGCTTAGACACATAACTGTTGCTTAAGTGCCAGTCAGATAAATCCACTCATTAATGCATCTGATGCAGACGTATGTGACTTAGGTCTGGCTTCCTCACAGGTTGGCACTGGCCCAAATGCTGGCTATGGTCTTTAGCAAAAAAAGGTGAGAGGATGCAATTTGCAGAGAAGACACATAATGGTAAAGAGTGTTACACAAGTTACAAACACGATGTCAACAGAGGAACTGTTGCACTTTACGTTTATTCTACAGTAAATGTATAAGATAAACAAAATACAAGGCACTTAGTAGCGCACTTAAGGGCATTAACGTAAAAAGGCATTTAATGGAAAGGTATGAAGTTGACACCGTTTGGGTACATTTAGCAACTGGAGTTAGTAAACGAGATCAGGAAGTGTTGCTTCAATAGGAGTTTTCTGATTTTTTCAACACTTCATGGAAGAGTGGAAGAGGCTAGTTCTGATAGCAGGCAGGAGGGAGGTCCACACCTTCAGTTCACTCCCAGATAATCTTTGTTTGAGAGTTCTTTTGTTTTTGAAGATCAGGAGTTCAGACCAAAGGATGTATATGCTGCATAGCTTCCTTCGGTCACATGATGTACTTTACTTGGTAGATAATTTGAAATGTCGTAGAGATTTTACGTATAACGTAGTTGACTGTAAGAGTATTTCTGGCTTTGATCATGAGCCAATTCAGGGAGCTCTTGATTGTCGTGATATGATGATACTGCCTAGTACCAGAGTGCAATCCTGCAGGAGCATGAAAAACTGCTTCCAAGGGAGTGGGATACATTTTAGGGATTCTGTTGAGCAACATCATATAGGCCAAGCTCAATAGGACTAGTCGTGAGCACTTATTTGCATTTTGTGTCAGGTAGGAAAGGTTTGATTCCAGGCAGGCAGTGTGATTTGAAATTGTGCTGTGTTTGCTAAGGAGTTGTCTGAAGGTTGAGATCTGTGTCCAATATAAAACTTAATGATTTGGTGCAATTAATGATAGATGGTCAGCAATCTAGGATGTGGAAAGTATTCAACCACAATTGTTCTGGGGTTGAGCAATTGGGTGGCGAGATCAGCAAAAAGTCAATTTTCATGGTGTTCATAACGTGGCTAAAGGCAAGTACCACACGTTTGATCCAGTCTGCCAATTTTCTGCCTTCTCTTACCATGCAAACCCTACATGGTCTCTACCTTTACTACTACTTATTTTTCCTGTGCTTTCTGTCCCCTTCATGGGTCTTTTCTAGCTTTTTCATTCACATTGCATGTATATCTAGCCCACTTCTTCTGGTGGGGATTCTCTAATATATTTATTTATTTATACGTGTATTAAAGCGCTTCTGTTCTATTCTGAACAGAAATAACAAATGGTACAAAACAAGAAAAATAAACTAATAATTTTAAAGTCAATATTATGAGCAGAAAACTGCTCTCTCTGCGGTGTCTTCAAAACTGGTAAACTAGGCACGGGGCGCATTGTGAATTTTTCCTTTCTTTGCTATGTCTATATTAGACTCGCTATTTCACAAATTCAACACCATAATTCATGTTTGAAAAAAAATAATTAAAATGAAAATGTGATCGAAAAAGCATATGCATCCATTTTTCAGTATAGAAATATTTAGCCCTTGATAACCAATAGCACAGCATAGCTCCTGAGAGACAGAGGTAGGCACTGGTAAGTCGAGGAAGAATATTCAATTAAGATTTATATCTCTGACCTTTCCAGAGGCACCGAAGTTAATACCTGTCATTTTAAACCCTTTTATCAATCAAAAGTCGAAAATAGTATTGATATATTGTCAAATCTCCATTCATCAAAGATTTTGATGTCATTACTGTATCCTAGTAAGTATATCAATGTCCATTAAGTTTTAAACCCATCTTTCTATTGACTGAATGGGGTTTTCTTTTAAATTATATGATGTGAGGGAGAAAAGTGGACCTATTTAGTAGATCAAAAAACCACTTGGTTTTACGTGCACATGCTACCCAATTTTTACATTTTAAGACTGACAAACCCAGGGAAAATGTAAAAAAGTGAATGTGTTTTATGAAGGATCAGTATATGGGTTACATTTTAATGACGTGTTGATACACAAACACGTGCATATTTATACATTTATTCTATGAGTGAGCGCCCTATTGCATACCTGCAATAGAAAAGAATATACATTTGCAGAAAATTATAATGTGTTCCAAAATATGTTTTTGATGCATTGCTCTGGCAATTTATAACTCAATAAACATGTTTATTTCTGTGTTTTAATTGTGAGCGTGCTACTCGCCAAAAAGCACTTCTACGCCTCGTCAGGGGTAGTAAGCGCTATATAAATACTATTACAATACAATACAATACAGTAATCAAGACCCTGTCTTCAAGCAGGTAAGTATATTACAGCCCTGTACAACCTCCTGTTTGTGCAGAGATCTGAATTCTTACATTTACGGATATTTTCCCACCCCAATTTTATTTTACCCCTGATGAATTTTAGCATGGAAAACGTGGCAAAATTTTCTGGTTGGAAACTACATGGAAATTTCAATACATTCAGGGCCATATTTATACTTTTTGACGCAAAACTGCGCTAACGCAGTTTTGCGTAAAAAAAATTAGCGCCGGCTAACGCCATTCTGAAGCACCATGCGGGCGCCGTATTTATTCAATGACGTTAGCCGGCGTTAGCTGCCGGCGCTGCCTGGTGTGCGTGGAAAAAAACGACGTACACCAGGCAGCGCCGGCATAGGGGAAAATGGAGCTTGGGCACCAAAAAATGGGGCAAGTCAGGCTGAGGCAAATTTTTCGCCTCAACCCGATTTGCGCCATTTTTTCCGACTCCCAACCCCCATAGAAATGACTATTTCCCCCTGGGCATGGTCATTGGGCATAGTGGCATGTAGGGGGGCACAAATCAGGCCCCCCTATGCCACAAAAAAAAATAATAAAAACTTACCTGAACTTACCTTAATGTCCCTGGGATGGGTCCCTCCAGCCTTGGGTGTCCTCCTGGGGTGGGCAAGGGTGGCAGGGGGTGTCCCTGGGGGCTTGGGAGGGCACCTCTGGGCTCCTTCCGAGCCCACAGGTCCCTTAACGCCTGCCCTGACCAGGCGCTAAAAAACGGCGTAAAAGCGGGCGTACGTCATTTTTTTTGACCCGCCCACTCCCGGGCGTGAATTTTGCCCGGGAGTGTAAATACGGCACACATGCCTCTGAGTCAATTTTTTAGACAGGAACGCCTACCTTGCATCTCATTAACGCAAAGTAGGTGTCCACGCTAAAAAATGACGCAAACTCCATGGACTTTGGCGCTAGACGCGTCTAACGCCAAAGTATAAATATGGAGTTAGTTTTGCGTCGGAATTGCGTAAAAAAAAACGACGCAATTCCGGCGCAAACAGAGTATAAATATGCCCCTCAGAATCTTGTGCTAAAAGCCTAAAAAAATTTCTGTCTGGGACCGCCATTGTTTGCAGGGGGTTCTCAGACAGAAAATACACTGGTGACAATTTATCTGGAATGCCTGCACTCAATTTGTCAGCCCTTCCAACCTCTTTTCCAGTGAGGTCACACCAATGGAAAGGTTGCTTTCAATGACACAACCAGAAATTGCCTCACTGTGGGGCAGATGTATCAAAGCTTTTTGCATTCGCAAACTGTGCGAATGCCCGTTTGCGAATGCAAAAAGCTATTTCAGAATGTATCAAAGGCATTCTGAATGCAATTTTAGGGAATCGCTAAAATAGCGATTCCTTAAAATTGCAACCCTGTTTAGAGAGTCACAAATTGCGACTCTCTAAATAAGAAATCGCAAATAAGGAATCCTTATTTGTGATTTCTAAAGCACATGTATGAAGCAATTCCTTAGTGCGAATTGGGCATTAAGGAATCGCTATTTAAAATGCATTTTAAAAATTTACATGTAAAGCACACATGCCCTTTTGGCATGTGTGCACCTTACATGTATTTAAAAATTGTTTTGGGGTGCAGCAGAGGGGTCTTAGGCCCCCAGCACCCTGGACTTTGCATTTCCCAAAATTGCGAATTCCAGTTAGGAATTCGCAATTTGGGACATGCAAAATATTCGCAAATATGGGCCGTCAGGCCCATAGATGCGAATGGGGCCGGTATCGCAATTTGCGATTCGGTAATAGCATTTGTGCTTTTTAAGAAATCGCTATTACCGAATCGCAAAAGGGTTTTTTGATACATCTGGCTCTATGTGGCACACAGCCATCTCCTATAATCTTAGATGGGAAAGACAGAAGTGAGGGTTTGGGGGATCTTGATTTTCTGGAATTTGTTGGGATGATGTATTTTTGCTGGCCCCTCATGTACGAAATAGTCACACCAAATAATAAATATTATTGTAACACTATGGGGATTTGGGTTGCAGTTCATTGTGATGATTCATGGTGGATCAGCATAAAATAAAACAAGCATTAGGAAAGCCAATAGGCCTCGGCAATCCAAGAGCTATAGGCGTTGGCAATGTTAATGCATTTGTGTATATCAGTAAAAGCAGCCCCAGAGACGTACACAAATAATTTACATTGCCAACACCTATAGCTTTCGGATTGCTAAGTTCTATTGGCTTTGCGAATGCTTGTTTGCTCTGTCATGGTTTCACTCTGCTGCACAGTTACTTGCCTTAGCACATTCCACCACCTCCTATTGCTGGGTTCTGGCACGCTTCACGGTGCGCCGGTTCACAGCCTGCAGTCGATTCATCAGGTGTGGCTCTCTTTAACAAACTGTGAGGGAGTGCGGCCGCAGTAGCCTCGTCTCTCCATCTGTCTTCGGACTCGGGCCTAATAAAGGCGCCTGTTTTAACTCACCTGTCCATAAGCCCACAGCGTGGCTTAACAACTCGCAGGGAAATGTATTACATGCATCCCCAGACACATGTAAATAACAAGTTAAAATTTCTGCACCTATGCCCAACACCACTCTGCAAGTGATAGAAAAGAGCTTTGTTCAATGATTAGTGAGGTGGGTGACGTCTGAAGCCCAGGACTCAATTGTGCCAGACAGAGCCCCCACCCTGCCAAAAAAAGCACAACGGTTTTCAGTGGTGAAGTAGAAAGAAAATGGACAGCCAGAAGTAGGGGGAGGAATTGTGGCACTGCAAACACGCCTCTGCAATGTGACTGGGCTGAAAGTGCACATGTAAATGCATCTTTCTAAGCAAGATGTTATTTGGTCAAGTGGAGGAGCAGACTGAATGGCCCGCTCAGTTTCATGTGAAAAGTGCACTGAGGAAGACGGCGAGACTGCAGCTAAACCATGCGCAGTTTAAAAAAAAACGAAACGCATGACTCACACACTGTCTGATGGATGCGAGCAAAAATATGGCGTACGATATAAACAAACCTTACAGCTTCCGAGTTTTCTTTTATAATCTTCTTGGTGAAGTACAAGTACAGTTTACCTGAGGTTCTAGGTTTTTGCAAAATAATATATATATATATATATATATATATATATATATATATATATATATTTATATATATATATATAAATATATATACACACACAAACAGGGACACCTTCGCCTTGTTTATTTTATCATATACCCATTACTTGCTCAGATGCACGCACAGCCACTCATTTAAAAAAAGAAAAAAGTACTACTGAAATAATGGCGGAAAAGGACTGCTGCGTAGGTTTAAAAGTAGTTGGACGGTGCTCTCGGGAAGGCCTAAATCCCGGAAGAGCATGATGTCGTCTTGCTGTTGACAAATGGGGAGAACCAAAAATGGAGCAACAATATTGCCAGCAAATGGGAAGCAATGGGCCAGCTGTTAGCACACACAGTAGATACAGCATGTCTCGGTTCGAGACTGCACATGCGCGCCATCTAGAGCTGAGACCTAAAAAGGTTTCAACCGGCCAGGGGGTGGGGACCGCCTCCTCGCAATGCACAGTTTTTTCATCCAAAAATGTACTGCAAATATTACATTGATATTATCAATGGTGTTGTCAAAGATGTCATGAGTGGCGTCATTTGTGGGATCATTAGCAGTGAATGGCAAGGGCACGAGTTATAGTTACTTGAGATAACTCTAACTATGACAGTTGAATTTCTATAGTTTCGTATGTTTCAAATGTAAGCCTAACTATAACGTCCCTGTAACCTTTGGTTTTTTAAGTGAATTTCTATGTTTTTTTAAATTCTATTTCCTAACTATAACGTCCCTGTAACCTTTGTTTTTTTCAGTGACTATATATGTGAACCCTTTCACGGTTACACTTTTTCGATTTCTGCAGCATTGTGGGATTGTATCTCATTGCAAGTGGGCAGTGAGTTTTCTGTCCATGTTTACAAGCATTACTTAAAGTCATTTTGGACCTATTAGACCTATTACATTTGTGGTGTTTAGCAAGATGTTTGTGCATTATACATTTTTCAGCAGGGATACATCTCTCACTGTTTTCATATGTTGTAGTTTGTTTTTGTTCCTCCTGTGGATGATCACGTTTTGCCTTCTAGAGGGTACACTGTCTGGAATACTACTTCAATCCAGTGGAAAATTAATGTTTGGTATCACATATTCGAAAATCAGTATACAGCATCTGTAAAGCCTTTACCTAAACACATCAGTACATATTCCTACAAAACGTTGTGGTTCTTAAAAGTCCAATAAGTACATCTAAAGTGATCAAAGTGTCATTAAATGCAGTCTAGGATGAACAACAGACATCATCACTCTAAATGGTTGACCACTTTTTCATCTATACACTGGTCCATCATTATCCACCACAAATCATTAAAATTAATTACAACCCCAATGGCCATAACTTCACTTTAACTGTTGTTTCATACATTTCTAGGTTTTTGTTGATAATGTATTACATTTAACGTCCCTAATAGCCAGGCCCTGTGACCAACCTACTGAGGAGAGGCAAAGTCCACCGCACATGGCCCCATTGGGATCTCATCTGAGCCTTAGGTTAACCTTTGTTTTTTTAGTGAATTTCTAGGGTGTATTTTTCAACGTAAAGTAATGCTTAATTACCTGCTGCCAGGGCCCTGCACCCAACCTCCCCTTCATACAGCCAGCCCCACAGTGTGCTCAGCCCTGGGAAGGGCACAATGCGAGGTTGGCCATAGGCATGGCCATGGGGACACCATCCCCCAGGCCTGTTAGTTTTTTAAATTAAACAAGAGAGACACTCTGTGACTTCTCAGGGGAAGTCGTGGTTGACAAGTCTCACCCCTTTCTCTCATTAGTAAAATGTCTCTTACACACACATAGACCAAAGAAAGAGATGCAGGATGGTTTTCAATACATTTATTGAAAAGACTGCAATTTATGATAAAATATGTGGGCTGCAATTATTAGGGCAATGAGGCATAGCATTATTAGAATGGTGGTGACCAGCGAGAAGAAAATAAACAGTCCCAACATATTGGAATAACATACATAGATGAATTCTACCTAACCCCTAACTCCTAAACAAGAGTATAGCGGTGATAGCCCAGCCTGCCCATGCTTAGTCCATGAGAGGAGCACCCACCCCCATTACCTGAAGGATAGGGGTCTGCCCGCCGTCTCCTGCGGTTGGTTTTAGAGACAGGGCCTAGGTCAGCAAGGAAATGGCATGCAGCGTGGACGGAATCCTGGCTAGAATGACCTCCTTGTTATCCCTTGGCTTATTCAGTGTTTTTATGAGAAACATATATTTGTCTGTGAAAAGGCCTGATGTTGGCAAGTGGCTGATGTATAGCTAGCTGGATTATCATGTACGTGTACTCATCAACCTTGGACAGGGGTACATGGTGAAATGTCATGCACAAAAGAATAATAACAAGGCTTTCCCGGAATCCCATCCTTCTAGGACCCAGTGTTCTTTATAAGGGGGGGTACATGTGGCTCCCCTCCTCAGGCTGATTTTGGCCCCACGGACTCCATCCACCATGGTCCGGCATTATTTTTTTGGGGGGAGTTGGGCATGCAGACCCCCTTTCCAGGCCAATTTTGGCCATGGGGACCCCGTCCCCCAGGGCCTGGAGTAATTTTCATGGGGCAGAGGGCACGCAATTTCAGGGCACACCAACTTCAGCCTCAGGGCCCGGTGTTATTTACAGAGGAAGGGGTCACACAGTCCACCCCAGGGCCCCATTCCTTGGAGTCCCTATTTAGATTTAGGGCGAAAGGGAGCATGCGGCCACACTCCCTGGGTCAGTATCGACCCTGGGGACCACCATCCCCCAGAGCCAGGAATATATTTTAGGGGGCTAGGGTGCGCAACCCCACTCCCTGGGCCAATTTCAGCCCCAGGGGGCCCCATCCTCCGGAGCTCGGTCTTCTTTATTTATTAGGGGGAAGGGGGCATGCTGCTTCCCTCCCCGGGCCAACTTCATCCTCGGGGACCCCATTGGCAGGGACCCAGTGCAATCAAAGGTGGGTGTCCTGCTGTTCACCCAGGGCACCCACCATAGTGTTGCTAGGACTCATGGGGGGCTGCCGGCATTGCTCTCACTTGCAGGGAGCAGTTTGTAATGCCACTCCCTGCAGCGGTAGCAATATTTTCCTTCCGTGAAAAGGAATCAACCTCGGGGTGGACTCCCATGGCCTTTTAAGGCTCGGGTAGTGGGGCCGCGAAGCCGCTCTCCCTATTGTCTTACACTGTTAGGCCCTGGGGACCCCATTGCCCAGGGCAGGGCTCTCTGGGGCCTCTCAAGGATCAGAAAGGGAGACTGCTTTGCCCCCTTCCCATGAAAGGTAATGTTGGCCCCAGGGTGAGCCCACCCTGAGCCCCTGGCAGCTAAGGGACGGGGACACACATCCCACATCCCCATATAAACAGTTTTCAGCCCCAGGGAAGGTCTTCCTGGAACCTTTGGAGGCTTCAGACAGGGAACTAAGTTCCAGATCTCTGTAATGACTTAAAGCAAAAATGTTCTCATGTTGCTGGCAGCCAGTCAGAGTGCTCACTCTTGCGCTAGTCTAACTTGAGCTGGAGCGAGATGGTCCAAGGGAATTAAAGCTCCCTAGGCCAATCAGAATGCTGTGTTTTTTAAATTGGGGCTCCTGCAAGAGTTTCTCAAGACTCTTGGGAGCCCAACTGCCAAAATATACAATTATTTTGGTGCTTAATTTCTCAAAAACTACTGAACTGAATAATACAAAACCACAATAAGCACAATCTGCGGACCATACCAAATGTGGTGTAGTTCCATCCAGCAGTTTTTGCTGTAGCCCATCTTAAAGAAGTCTATAGAAAATGCATTCGGATTTTGTGTTTTGGGACCCCTCTTTTTTCTCGGTCCCCACTTGACAGATCACCCTGAAACTTTCCAGAAAGGAGCTGAGGTGGATGAACTTTAAAAAAAAGGTTTTGTGAAAATTCATCAAACGGGCTAAAGTTAAAGTTATTAGCAAATTAAAAACACTTTTTCTATAGAAAAGCAGACCTAACTATAACTACCTAGTAATCTATCTATCTATCTATCTATCTATCTATCTATCTATCTATCTATCTATCTATCTATCTATCTATTATATATATATATATATATATATATATATATATGCTACCTATTGGCAGTTGCTACCTATGTAGTTATTAGTTAGGAACTTTTTTTCTGTAGATGGAGCATTTTTTGTTTTGGCAATAACTTTGGCACCGTTTGTTGAATCTCTAAAACAATTTCAAAATTGATCCTTTAGTCAGTGCAGCTGCTGTGCTGAATGTTTTGGGGTGATCTGTCAAGCAGGGGTAGAGAAAAAAAGAGGTCCCAAAACACTTTTCCCCCACTCTACGTCAATAGGACTTTTCACATTTTTGAACATGACTACAGCCCGAACCACTGAAGGGAGGAATTACACCAAATTTGGCAGAAAGCTAGCTCTTGGTCCAGAAAGCACACTTTTTGTGATTTGGTATATATCAGGTGGAGAAGTGTGGCTCAATGGTTAGAGCGGCAGACCCTGATGCAGAAATATGGCCCGGGACCAGGGTTCAATTCCCGGCGGGTCTTGGGCTCAATTTCCTCGGACCTGATAATTCTCGCATCGGTGCCTAATCTAATTCATGGGTCCCACTCTGTAACTCTAGGCAATAGCTTGCTTAATCTCCACAACGGCCCCAACAGTGCTGGGATGCCTGGCTTCACCTTGGAGGTAGTCCAGGGGTGGGCACCTCACAGGGAAAAGCCAGGAGGGGTTCCACAGTGGTATGCGCACAGCACCTTGAGACCCTAACGGCTGAGTAGTGCGCTATACAAGTACGAAGTTTACAGTTTTACAGTTTTATCAGTTCAGTAGTTTCTGAGATATTAGAGTAAAACAAATATAGATGTATAGGGATGCGGATCCTCTGTGGATCCGGACCAGCGGACCTGGGTCCTGATTTGCGGATCCAGGGGAAAAGCAAGGCCCTGATTGGCTGGCCGCAACCTGACAGAGAAGTTGCAGACACCATTTTGTTTGTCACATCGACTTAGGGTGGGAAAAGAAAAGTTCAAAAACACATAAGGGATCAGGATACGGGTACAGAATACAGGTGTGACTCCATAGGACACATAGAGAGGTCCCTTAGAGACTCCTGGTGGGTAAAAAATTGCCCAATTATTTTTTTTCATCTGATCCGCTGATCCATGAATCCACAGATCCATGGGTGGATCCACTGGTGGATCCGTAGATCCAAAGAAAAATTGAAAAAAAACCCTACCCACTACATCCATCCTCATGCTGCGCACGGCTAAAGGCCGCACGCAGCTTGGGTTTGGGTGTATGCAGGAGGGTTGGCCAGGCTCTACTGCCAACCCTGCCACGCACAGCCAAAGGCCATGTGTGGTGCTGGTTGTATTTACATCAGTGTGTGCTAAAAAAACAGAAATTCACTGAAAAAGCCCAAGGTTACAGGGACATTATAGTTAGCAGTTCTAGTTTTAGCACTTATAGTTATGGTTAACTCAAGTAACTATAACTTGCGCTATAAGGTAACTATAACTCGCACCCCCGCCAAGCACAGTTTTCTCATCAATAATTTTATTGCAAATGTTACAGAAATGATAACAATGATGCCGCAGAAGGTGTCATCAATGAAGGCACAAGTTATAGTTGCCTTAGGGTGCAATTTATAGTTACCTGAGTTAACCGTAACTATAACTGCTGAATTTCTATGGTTGTGTGTGAGAAACTTCAGAAACTAAATATAGCGTCCCTTTAACCTTTGGTTTTTCAGTGAAAATATATACACATATATTTGTGTCCAAGAAGATTCACCACACTCCAGAAGGCTCTCAAAATATAATCTTTATTCCAAAGCTTCAGCAAATACCATAAACTCCATAAGAGTCTTGCTCACAGTCAGTTAGTCCTTCCACTATTGCCCTTAAATAGTAGATAATCTGCCCTGCCCATAATGAGGCATTCTGGATATATATATATATATATATATATATATATATATATATATATATACACCACCTACTGGCAAATATAGTTAGTAACTATAACTTGCGACCCCATGCACAGTTTCTCATGAATAATTTTACAGAAAATGTTGCAGTGATATTACCAATGATGTTATAAATATGCTATGAGTGCTTTTCTATGGTTTTGTACATTTGAGGATGATTTATTTTATTTCTTCGCTTGTGGGACTACAGTGTATTTTGCACACTTGATTTTGGTTCATTCACTGGTGGTTTGTGAGCGGGCGATAATGTCTATGTCTTGCGTGTTGTTTTAAACTTTGGTATTTGATGTATAGTATGTTGATGGTTTTGTAATATATTTTTCCAGTACTTACAGGTTTAATTCCATGTCGACACTGAGTCCTGATGATGGTCTCGTTAACTACTTTAAGAGACCGTAGTGTCGACTACAAGCCCTCCATGACTGAAATGTTAGCATAAAATTGCATCAGTCCAGTGTCTGGAAACAGGAATTAATGGGACTCTTTGATTTACACTTTTATGTCGGGGGAAGTTGTTTACCTACTGATCTCCTGGAAAAAGGCTGTGGGATATTGGAGGTGCTTCTCTTTACAATATTATTATGTATGGTTTTACTAATGTTTGGAAGTGTTTGATTATATATAAAATTGTTTATTTTTGCAGAAACACAATACGTTTGTTTTGTTGATTTTTGTCTACATCCTTTTTATTTCATGCATTAGTTGTATAGTTTCATTAATTGGTTATTTGTTTGATGAATAATTCCTCCATGAACGTTTATCCTTTGAGTATATTGTACCCAGTTCTGTGGGGGTATATTTGGTTACTCTGTACTCTGTAATGGTGAAAGAACTGAGCAGCACAACAGAACTTATGGGAGTGAAACTGGACGACTATGAATGCCGCTCCAGGAGAAATAACATAAGACTGGTTGGGGTCCCAGAAAAGGCAGAGGGCCCAGCAACACCCTCTTTGTATAAAACCTCATCCTGAAAGACCTCCAGCCCTGTGGGTGTAGCAAGCTGGCTCTCTACATAGTGCACTAAAATGAAGTACACTGTGCAGAGAGTCCAGTTGATCCCCACAGGCTTGCAGAGGCAGAAATAGATAGGTCTAGTGCTCTTTTTGTGGTAGTGTGGGGGAGCAGTTAGGCTTATCAAGAAGTGTGTTAAGCATTTGTTATACTCACAGAGACAACAAATGAGACACACAAACAATAAATAATTCCGAGACCAATTCAGAAAAATAACAGTTACTTTTATATATGCTTTGAACCGAAGAACTTCCTTACAAGGTAAGCAGTTTTTAAACTAAAAATACTTTTCTGTTTCAAAAATCAACCCAGTGCAATTTTCAGAGGCCTCTATGTTAACCTATGTGAGAGAAAACAAGAATGCAGTTTCACAGGTAAGTACATGACTTACAACCCCAGTCTTCAGGGTTTTAAACTAGCACCGGGCAAGGTTCAGGTTGGTGCACCCACAGTGGCATGGGGGCAACTGGGTGCAGAGGTCAACATGGTGACGAATGTCAATTGCGACTGGTGGAGAATAAAGACGCACTGTTCCCAGATATGTACAAGCGATGTCAGAGGGTGGTCTCTGGGGAATGAGGAAAGCACTGGGGTGGCCACAAGACAGCACCAACCTTACACCCTCAGTGGCACAGGGGTGGCTGCATGCATGGTGCCAACACAGCATCGGGAGCCCAATGTTATTAAATGGAGGAGATTAGTTTCAGAAACAGGCCTCAGGCTCTGGCCAGGAGGACGGATGAGGTCTACCCACAGTTGCCCAGGTAAGTAGAGATGACAGGGGTTGTAGGGACACTGACAATCCAGCTCCCCAAGGCTCAGTGGCTCTGGGTGCAGGGGTGTCTTTTGGCAACAGGTCGTGGCCAGGGGGAGTTCTCAGATTTAGGCTGCAGGTGTTGCTGTGGAGTCCGGGAGTGGGGTCAGCCCACAGTGGACTCTTGGAGTCACAGGCATCGGGTGCAGAGGTGGTTCCAGGTGGCAGTTTTGCGGTTCCTCAGACAGACTTCTTCTTCTTTAGAGATGTTTTCTTTCAACAGGTCAATTGTCCACATGTGTTCTTGGTATTCTTGGTATTTTTTGAAGGCAGGCAGTCCTCCCAAGGCTTTGGAGGTTGCTGCGCAGTTTCTTTGAAGGCTGCAGACAGGCCCGTAGGGCTGGGGCCAAGTCAGTTGGTGTCTTCAGTCTTTTCTGCTGGGGCGACTTCTGTGTTGCCCGGCTCTTCTTAGGTTGACAGGAATCTGAGTTCTAGGATTCCAGGATGCCACCTAAATACTGAATCTAGGGGAGATAGTGGCCAAATTCCTTCCACACAAGATGGAGGAATTTAAAAAGTAGTGTCCACTTCAGCTTGTCCACCTTAGGAGTGTGACTGGCATAGAGTTTTTGATTTCAAACATCTCTATTGTCAGTGAAGCCATCATGTAGCTGGGAAGTCATAATGACCAGTGTCGGGCACATGTACTTAAAATGGCTTTCTTGTTCACTTATGATGTGTGAGTATCGACAAAGACATAGCAGGGGCATATCTGCTCATGCAGGTATGCCCTCACATGTAATATAATGCACCCTGCCTTTAGAGCTGGAAGGCCTGCTAATGGGGTAACTTAAATATATTGCTTGCAGTGTAAAGGGGACAGGGCACACAGGCTGAGCCATGTTGTGTTTTTATTTTAGTTCTGCACAAGGACACGCAGCCTGTGAAAGCAGCACTGTGAGCACTTGGTGAGGGGGTCTCTGAGGGTGGCACAGTTGGTGCTGCAGCCGTCAGAAGCCTTTCTTTAGTACCACATGCCCTAGGTACCAGGGGTACCACTCACTAGGGATTTTTAGTGGTAGCTAAAGGTTTGTCGATTGGGAAAAATGAATGTGCAGGTTCAGGGAAAGAGATCAGACACTGGGGACCTGTTTAGCAGGGACCCAGTGCACTTTCAGTCAAAATTGCGCATGAAACCAGGCAAAACGTGTGCAGGGGTGACCTTGTCAATAGAGGCACTCTCCTAAATGACCCCCCCCCCAAATGAAAGAGGATGAAGCTAACCCTTAACAGGGGAGTCTTTTTCTTCTAAGTGGAAGAACCTTGAAAGGCTATCTGATTTGGCATGGCCAGTACCAGGTCTGTGTTCCACTGTAAGGTCCATTCCCTGTAGGGAGATGGATCACCTTAACAGTTTGGTGTTTTCACCCTTCATTTGCATTAGCCACCTGACAGGCCTGTGGTCAGTTTGAACTATAAAGTGAGAACCAAACAAGTATGGTCTCAGCTTCTTTAGGGACCAGACCATAGCGAACACTTCCCACTTAATGGCACTCCAACGCTTCTCTCTGGGAAGTGACCTCCTACTAATGAAGGCAACAGGTTGGTCATGGCCATCATCATTTATTTGGGACAGGACTGCTCCTATCCCACGTTCAGAGGCATCTGTCTGCACAATGAACTATTAGAGTAATCTGGAGCTTTTAGAACAGGTGCTGAGCACATTCCTTCTTTCAGGGTGTCAAAGGCCTGTAGACAGCTGACTGTCTAGTTTACCTTTTTGGGCATCTCTTTGGATGTGAGTTCTGTGAGGGGTGCCACAATGGTGCCAAAGCCCTTCACAAATCTTCAGTAATTCCCAGTCAAGCCAAGAAATGCCCTGAGTTGGGTCTGGATTGTTGGAGTTTCCCATTCCTGAATAGTCTGGATCTTGGATTGGTTGAACTTGGCCTCCACCTATCAGGTATCCCAAGTATACAACCTGTCCCTGCCCCATCTGGCACTTGCTTGCTTTGATAATGAGCCCTGCACTTTTCAGAGTCTCAAGGACCTTTCTGAGGTGGATGAGGTAACCCTGCCAGGTAAAGCTGAAAACAGCGTTATCATCTAGATATGCTGCACTAAAGTCCTCTAACCCACCAAGGACTTTATTCACCAGCACCCTCTGGAAGCCTCTGGATGGTGGCAGGGGCATTCTTCAGACCAATGTGCACAACAGTGAAATGATAATACCCATTCGGAGTGGAGAATGTTGATTTTTCTGTTGCTCCTGGAGTCAGGCCTATCTGCCAGTACCCTGATGTGAGATCAAAAGTACTCAGATATTTGGCTGCTCCCAATCCGTCAATGAGTTAATCTGTTCTTTGGGTGGACATCTGCTTGGTCATTGCATTGAGATCCCTATAGTCCACACAAAACCTCAACTTTTTCTTTCTACCCTGGAAATAAGGTTTGGGAATTACCACGAGTGTGCTGGCCCAGGGGCTCTCTGAGTGCTCAATTACTCCCAATTCCAGCATCATGCTGACTTCAGCTTTTAAGTTCTCCTTGACATGGTCAAATTGTCTGTATATTTTGTTTTTGACAGGTAAACTGTCTTCAGTGTCGACATCATGGGTACACAGGGAAGTTCTGCCAGGGGCTAAGGAGAAGAGTTCAGTAAACTGGTGCAAGATCTGCCTGCAGGCATTCTGCTGTTGGTCAGAGAGGGTGTCTGAATGGACTATTCCCTCAACTGTGCCATCTTTGGGATTTCTGGAGAGAAGATAAGGGAGATGCTCACTCTCAATTTCCAGTCCCTCATCTGCGACCATGAGCATGGTCTCCTCAGCTCTGTCATGCTAGGATTTCAGGCAGTTTACATGGATTATCCTCTTGGGATTCCTGCAACTTCCAAAGTCCACCAGATAGGTGACTTCCCCTTTCTTTTCTAGGATGGGATAGGGTCTATTCCACTTATCTTGGAGGGCCCTAGGGGCCACAGGCTCCAACACCCATACCTTCTACCCAGGTTGGTATACAACCAGTGCAGCGATTTGGTCATACTAGGGCTTCTGGAGATCTTGGCTGGCCTCAAGGTTTTTGTTTGCTTTTTTCATGTACTCAGCCATCCTTTAATACAGGCCAAGCATATCATCCACTATGCCTTGCTTGTGCTCTCTGGGCGGTTTCTCTCATCCTTCCTTCACATGACAAAGTGGTCCCCTAACAGGATGCCCAAACAAAGGTTCAAATGGGGGGAACCCCACTCCCTTAGGCGGCACATCCCTGTAGGCAAAAAGCAGGCAAGGAAGTAGGACATCCCATCTCCTCCTGAGTTTTTCAAGTAGCCCACCAATCATGCCTTTCAGAGTCTTGTTAAATCTCTCAACAAGACCATTGCACTGGGCATGGTATGGGGTGGTGAACTTATAGGTCACACCAAATTCAGCCCACATGTGCTTCGGGTAGCCAGACATGAAGTTGGCACCTCTGTCTGACACCACCTCTTTAGGAAAGCCCACTCTGGTAAACATACCAACGAGGGCTCTAGCTAATGCAGGGGCAGTAGTAATTCTTAGGGGGATTGCTTCAGGGTACCTGGTGGCATGATCCACTACCACCAGTATAAATCTGTTCCATGATGCTGATGGAGGGTCAAGGAGACCAACAATGTTAACCCCAACCCTTTCAAAGGGAACCCCACCCACTGAAAGTGAAATTAATGGGGCCTTTGGTTGTCCACCTGTCTTGCCACTGGCCTGACAGGTGGCACAGGAGTTACAAAACTCTTTTACTTTCTGGGACATGCCTGACCAGTAGAAGTGGTTGACCAACTGACATGTTTTATCTGGCCAAGATGCCCAGCTAAGGGGATGTCATGGGCCAATGTTATGAGAAAAACTCTGCATTGCTGAGGCACTACCAGTCTCCTGGTGGCACCAGTTTAAGGTATCTGGCCTCATTACACAGAAGCCCCTCCTCCCAATAGGTCCTGTGTGTACCACTTACATCACCTTTTTCCTGTGCCACAGCCTGCTCCTTAGGCCTTCAAGAGTGGGACAGGTTGTCCCTGGCCCAGATCTTCCCTATCCTCCCTAGAGGGATCCCCTGGTCCTAGGAGCTCCTCTGTGTAAGGCCCAAGCTCCTGAGGCTCAGTTCCCTCTGGGGCTGTTAGATTTTCTCCCTGAGGAGAGAGATCCTGGTCTGTGATCTATTTGGAAGCGGGTCCCCCAGTCTTCCTGCCTTTTCTCTTAACAGGTTGGGCCATTATCCCAGGCTCCAACTCTACTTTTTCTCCCTATACTTTGCTCTTTGCTGTGGTTTTGACACACATCCACTCAGGGATACCCAGCATAGCTCCGTGGGTCTTTCTTTCTACCTTAGCCCAGGCAGAGGACTCCAGATCATTCCCTAGCAGACATTGGACAGGTATAGTAGGAGATACCACCACCTTCTTTTGGCCAGTAACCCCTCCCCATTTAAGGACACCATTGCTTGCCATGGGATGACCTTAGCCTGATGGTCAGTGTTGAGGACAGAATATGTCTCTCCAGGAAGGTACTAGTATGAGGACACCAGTGCTCTGTCCCCATGGTGACACTGGTACCAATGTCTCTCAGTACTTCAACTTGAATCCCATTTATATGAGGCAGTTGTCTGTACTTCTCCAAACTACTGGGCTAGACAGCCAGGACAGCTACATCCACCCCACCCTCCGAGACTAAAGTTGCCTCAGTAGGCTCACTGACATATTCAGGGTCTACATGGAATCCCATCTGGAGACTTACCACTGCATTTACTGCAGGTGCACTGGAGTCATTATTTTTGTTAGGTCAGTTAAGATCTCCAGTTTGGTGTCCATTGGTTTTGCAATTATGGCACCAAGCCTTTCTGGGATCCCAATGTTTCCTCTTTTACCCACCCTTGGGCTGGGAAGAGACTCGGAGCCCACCCTTCTCTGCAGGTTTTTGGGGGCCTTTAGAAAACTCTTGGTTTTTGTTCTTGTTTTGGTTACCCTCTTTCCCTGTTGGAGGCTTTCTGGCCTGTTCCTTGTGCCCCCCCAACCAGTGGAAGTATTGGTCACCCTTGTTTAGACCCATTGGTCTGCCTTTTTCCCCAACTGTTGAAGAGAAAGTGGACCTGTTGAGGAGAAAGTGGTCTACCATGTACTGGTGCAACTTTTCTTGAACACAATTACTCAACAGATGCTCTTTCATCATTAGATTATAATGCCCTTCATAATCATGAACACTGTTAGGTTTTAACCTGCCACCTAGAGTTTTCAACGAGAAGTCCACAAAATCAACCCAGGATTGACTCTGGGTTTTTCAAGTCTCCCTGCATTTAATTCTATACTCCTCAGGAGTGAACCCAAATCCCTCAACCAGGGTGGCCTTCATGAGATCATAGGAGGTTGCATCTGCCTCATTCAGTGTGAGGAGTCTATTCGTACACCTTCCTGAGAATAGTTCCCAAAGGAGAGTTCCCCAATAATCTTTCTTTAATTTTCTGGAAACACTGGCCCTCTCATAGGCTGCGAACCACTTGTGATGACATCAACAGCCTTGGGGGAGAATTCCTTTAGGGATTTTAGGGTCACAGTGTTCTACTCTGTCCCTAGTTATGATACTGCTGCCATCATTTATGGGTGCTAAACCCATTTCTGCTCTTTCCCTCTCTATAGCTAAGATCCTGTGTTCCAAGTCCAGTCTATTAGCTAACCTTTCTAAAAGGGCATCTTCCTCAGAGAAGTTATCTCAGGACCTTGGGGAACCTGTGCCATCCTCACTAGAGGGAGGTGTCCTAGACACTTGAGGTGCAGGTTTCTCTTATTCAGGTTGAGAATAGTCCCTTTTTTCCTCCTCACTTTGGTTGTCTTGAGTCGCAGGATCAGTGGGCTCATCAGAAGGATGGGCCTGGTCATACTCTGCCATTAGCTCCTGCAGCCTTGCACTGGTAGAGTTTGAACCTATTTTTATTTTGTACATTTTATAGACGGCTCTTAACTGCTCTCTAAGGGGTAAGGGGCGACATTGAGTTCCATCATCCTGTCCTCTGAGGTACTTATTATTTTACTAAAGTGGGGACCTTTTTGAGCTAGAAAAAAATCCTAACACACGTTTTTGCAGTCCTAAGTGAAGTAAGCTTTTAAGGACTTTACTGGTGAGCTACAGGGACCTAACCATGGGCCCTAACAGTTCTTTTAGGAATCTGGGAAAATACCCAATTCAAAAATGCTATTTATCTAAAGGCAATTTTGGGATTTACTCGTGTAGTCACTTATTGACCAAGTGGTGTCAGCAAATGCAAAGTCGCAGGCCCCACCACTGTTCCACCAATGTAGGAAGCTGGCTCTCTATATAGTGCACTAAAATGAAGTACACTGTGCAGAGAGTCCAGTGGATCCCCAAAGGCTTGCAGAGGCAGAAACAGATAGGTCTAGTGCTCTTTTTGTGGTAGTGTGGGCGAGCAGTTAGGCTTATCAAGGAGTCGTGTAAAGCATTTGCTGAACTCACAGGCAATAAATGACACACTCAAAGAATAAATCTGAGACCAATTTAGAAAAATAACAGTTGCCTTTATATATGCTTTGAAACAAAGAACTTTCTTACAAGGTAAGCAGTTTTTAAATTAAAAATACTTTTCTGTTTCAAAAATCAACACAGTCTTCAATGTTAACCTATGGGAGGAAAACAAGAATGCAGTTTCGTACATGACTTACAACCCCAGTCTTCAGGGTCTTAGACTAGCACTGGGCAAAGTTCAGGTTTGTACCAAGAATGCACCCACAGCGGCCAGGAGGGGCTAGGTGCAGAGGTCAATGTTGGAGTCAGTGTTCATTGTTAATCAATAGAGACTGAGGGGGAATGAAGACATGCTGCTCCCAGGTAAGTACGAGCGGTGTCAGAGATTGGTGGCCAGGGGTTGAGGTAAGCACCGGGGGGACCACAAGGCAGCACCAAACGTGCACCCTCAGCAGCACAGGGCTGGATGGGTGCAGGGTGCCAAAACAGCGTCGGGCACCCAATGCTATCCAATGGATACAGGGTTACCCGCTGAAGCGCTGCTTACAGGTGAGTAAAGTGGGGATAGGGGTCGATCCCTTGGAGTTGAGGTAAGTACAAGGGGGCCACAAGGCAGCACCAAACTTACACCCTCAGCGGCACAGTGGCGGCTGGGTGCAGAATGCCATCACAGCGTTGGGCCCCCAATGTTATTCAATGGAGAACATCACTTTCAGAAACATGCTTCAGACTCTGGCCAGGAGTCCGGGTGAGGTCAATCCACAGTCACCCAGGTAAGTAGAGATGCCAGGGGTCGTAGGGACACTGACGGTCCTACTCCCCAAGGTCCAGGGGCTCCAGGTGCCTTGGGATGTCTTTTGGCATCGGAAATAGCTTACCAGGCAGGTCACGGTCAGGGGGAGTCCTCAGATTTAGGCTGCAGGCATCGCTTTGGAGTCCGGCAGAGGTCAGTCAATCGTGGTCTCTTGGTCAGAAGCTACGTGGAACCTTCACAGGACTGGTGCGCTGCTTGGACACTGGCCGGGGGTGTAGGGTGCAGAAGTGGTTCCAAGCAGCGCGTTCACAGTTCCTCAGGCAGACTTCCTCTTTGGAGATGGTTTCTTTTGGACAGGTACGCTGTCCTCAGGAGTTCTTGGTCTTTATTGAAGGCAGGCAGTCATCCGAAGGTTTTGGAGGTTGCTGGGCTGCAGAACAAGTCATCTTTTGGGTGCAGGTTCTTTGAAGGCTGCAGACAGGCCAGTAGGGCTGGGGCCAAGCCAGTTGGTGTCTTCAATCTTTTCTGCTGTGGCGACTTCTGTGTTGTCAGTTTCTTCTTAGGTTGACAGGAATCTAAAATATAAATAGGAGTAGTGCTGCAATACATCAAACACCGCTCACCTGACATTTACCTCCTTCAGTAGACACACATGATAGGGAACACTTATAGCACCCTTGATAGATAGGGGTATAAAATGGCAGCACATGTGGGAAACACTAAGGCCCATATTTATACTTTTATTGCGCCACATTTGCATCATTTTTTGACAGAAAAGTAGCGCAAACTTACATATTATAATTGTATTTCGTGAGTTTGCGCCGCTTTTGCGTAAAAAAATGACGCAACTGTGGCGCAAAAAAAGTATAAATATGGGCTTAAGGTTCCTGGGGAGTCAGGGTCCTTTTCCGTAAGTCACTGCCGTTTATCATCCATCGAATCTGGTCAGACACCCAAAGGCAGTATGTAAGCCTCAAAGGTACTTGAGAGGGTATCGTTCATAATGTGTGTTCTGAATATGCACTTCTCACCTACACCATTCACTCCTGCAGGACCTTAGTACAATATTGCTTGCAATGCCAGAGGTTAAGTTGATATTGGGAGGAGATTTTATTTGATGGCGGGTAAAGAACGAGATTCCCCCCCCCCAGATCACCCACCTCCTACCAGCAGCCACTGTCTGACTTCCTCACAACTATGGGTCTGTCAGACCTCTGGCATGCAAGCTACCCCGTAACGCTAAGCTTCATATTTCACTCTGTGGAACATGGGAGACTTTCTCAAATCAACCACCTCTTTGCTAAAAAACAACACTTTCATCACTACTCAGACAACCAACGCCTTGCCAGGGGGATATCTGATCACTCTCCAATCTGGGCATTCAGAGCCTGGAAAGAACACCATTCAGCCCTTGGTACTTTAAAATACCGCTCATCAGGAAGGAATTACAACAGCCACAGATAAATATTTTTCTAAAAACACGGCCTTTGTGGACTTGCCACAGACTCTGTGGGAGACTTGTAAAACGGTTATACGTGGACAAGGTCAATCACTGATATTGGCGAGATAAACAGGCTAATATGGAGGACCTGGAAAGGGAGCAGTTGAAGTTCGTAACAGCTCTTAGACTAATTGACCTGCCTGACACTCGTCACACCCTACAATTAAAACAACAGCAGTATAGAAATGAATTCACTGAAGCTGCTAAAATGAGCTAGAGGGGGACACATCTGTATGAAGTGGGCAATAAAGCGGCCAAACCTCTGGCCTGGTTGGATTAGAGGGAGGGAGAAAATCGTTGGGTCTTAGAGGTATGCACTGGCTCTGGAGCCTTAACCAACATCCATTGGGAATAGCAAATACATTTGCCACTCACTATACACAGATATACTCCCCGATGGCTACTGTCATGGTTGAGGACTCAATTGAACTTCTGGCTGCCTTTGTCTACCAGCGCTTGAACAAACAGACAGGGCTCTCCTAGACAAAGAATTATATGACGTAGAGATCTGCCAAGCTATCCGATATATTAGCTCTGGCAAGGTTGTGCGCCCTAAAGGAGTGTCCATCGAACTCTACAAGATGATGGCCTCCAAGCTAGCCCCTCACTTGCGTAAGATGTTTGAAGAGAGAAGACATGTAGGTTCACTGCCAAAGGAACAGCGATTGGCTACCATAGTGGTAATACCCAAGGAAGGGAAACCACCTGACGATTGCTCCTCATATTGACCCATATTCCTACTGAAGTCAGAATCCTAGCGAAGTTATTGGCCTCTCAAATCCTTAAAGTTGTTTCGTCTCTGGTCCACACAGATCAGTCGGACTTCATGCCATGCTGAAGTACAGCACTTAACCTTGGGCATCTTCATGGGGTGATCTGCCAGTCCCGTTGCCTTCCAGAGAGTGCCTTGGTATTCTCACTCGATGCAAAAATGGCATTTGACACTGTGGTGAGGTCCTGGGCAGACTGGGATTTGGCCCACGTTTCATTAGTTGGGTGAAGCTGCTGTATACTGACCCACTGGCTATGGTGAAGGTTAATGGACGGCTGTCCCGGGTATTCTCCCTCCAACGCAGCACCCGCCAGCTCTGTCCCCATCACCAGTTCTTTTTGCTCTGATGTTGGAACCACTAGCAACATGGATCAGATGAGATCCATTGGTCCATGGTCTACAATGGGAAGACACTTGGGTGGACAAAATATCGCTTTATGCAGACGATATCCTACTATATATTACGGACCCCACCAATACCTTAAAAGGCTCATGCAAATCCTTACCACCTTCGGCCAATACTCTGGATATACATTTAACTGGAAAAAATCCTTAATCTATCTCCTACACTGCAGAGAACAATGACTGCCTGAGACTGTGAAGCGGAAATAATTATGGAAGAGTTCCACTTTCAGGGCATTTACATTATGGCTAATCCTAAACTCTTCTACAGGAAAAAAACTCCTGCCCCCATTAGAAAGACTGCGATTTGAGGTCGGTCACTGTAGGTCTTTGAACCTATCATTCCTAGCTAGGTAGGGTGGACCTTTTTAAGATGACTTCCTTACCCCGTTTTCTTTACGTTCTGCAAAATACACCCTACCAGATACAAGACTTCTGTTTTAAAACCATCAACAGGGAACTCAGAACTCTGCTTTTGAATGGAGGTCCAACCAGAACCGCACTACAAAAACTTACCAGGGGGTGGTACGATGGAGGGATGGCACTCCCAGATATCCAGAAATATTACTGGGCCACCCAGCTTGCAGTGGTCAATCAGTGGGTACACCTACCTCTCGAGAAGCCGGCACTGCGGATGGACAGTTTCCTCATGGAAACATCCGGATACACTGGGTCGCTCTATGGCTCGCTCCACAGGTCACCTCTTATGGGCCCTACAGGTACGGTAGTGACCCTCTTGGACAAGGTCTCAAAGACTCTTGGTTGGCGGGGAAGAATCACACAGGCTGCCCCTTTGTGGGGCTGGAGGGTCCTTGGTGCCTTGAGAACACAACCAAGCTTCGACAAGTGGGACCTGATAGGTCTCTCAAAGGTTGGAGACCTTTGGGCTAATGGTGATATTATCCAATGGGACAAACTTCAATTTGAATACCACTGGCCCCCACATAAGTCTACAGATGCATACAGGTACGTCACATGCTCAGGGTGGTACTGCCAAGGGGATCCAAGGTTCTGGTCCTATAAGAAAATACTTAACTACATATCAGACACAATGCGCCACCTAAAGGAACAATGGTCACATGATTTGTGTGCTTTGGAAGAGGAGGAATGGGTGGAAGCACTGGCATCCCCTAGGGAAATGGCTATTAGAGCGGGCTTCCGATTTATCCAATTAAGATTGTTGCATCGATCCTACTATTCACAGACTACTCTCTTGAAGGTGGGCAGGACCACTTCTGACACTTGTTGGCGGGAATGTGGTGGTATGGGCATGTTGTATCATGTAATATGGGACTGCCCAGCTTTACAAGTCTATTCGGAGAGTGTGGTGGCATATATGTGGCAGTAACAGGGAGCTCCATGTCTGCAAATGCAAAGTTGTGTCTGCTAAACATATGGAATGAAACAGATATGACCCGAATGAGACAAATCTGGTGAACATTAGGTTTAATAGTTTCCAAGCGTAATGTTGCACGTTATGGGGCTGGAACGGACTCCGTTGGTAGATGACGGGCGAAGAGACATGGTGGCGGGGAGGGTTGTCTACAAAAGGCTGCCCCCAAATGTGGTCCAAAATGTGGGGTTCTGGGAACACATATAGGGGTAACATTGCATTGATTCAATCTCATCGGCCCAAGGGGGGATGTAAAGGACACCACCCACTGCTTCCCTTAAAGACTGTTAAATATTTGCATGGGGAAAATACAGTACAACTCACGTCAATAATTTTTTCATATCGGAGATGTCAATACATTTGCTCATGATCAAATAAGCTGCAATGTTGTTCACTTGTTTGCCACTGTGCCCTTAATAGAACAAGTTTAAAAAAAAATGCTTTTTCTATGGAAACGAGGTCCTAAGTCAGTAGCAAAATTTGGGTAATTTCCAGTCTTCAGGGAAAGAGGTACTCCTCTAAATGGAGCTCATTCACACCACCGAACCTCTAATCTACAGAATCATGTGTTTGTTTTTTTTAACACAATTTTTAGGCATATTATTATCCCAGAGCTAGCTATGCCAAACTAGAAACATTTTTATATAGTTATTTGTTAGACCTGTCAGCTCTTGGTATGGTTTCCCCCTGTCTTTTTGGTACTGACATCCTGTTTGTGAGCCTGTGCTGAATTTCATTTTTTGCTGGCTTTAGGACTCTGGGCACTTTATCACTGCTGACCAGTGCTAAAGTGCAAGTGTTCTCTGTCTTAATTGTATTGGTAATTGGTTTATCCATGATTGGCATATTTGATTTACTATTAAGACCATGGTGTAGTGCAGCATGTGTGTTCAGGGCCTGTAAATCAAATGCTACTAGTGGGCCTGCAACACTGATTGTGCCACCCATGAGTAGCCCTGCAAACAAGTCTCAGGCCTCGTCAATGCAGTGCCTGTGTGTGCAGTTTTACACTGCCTTTTCTGCCTGGCAAGTGCACCCACTTGCCAGGCCCAAGCCTTTCCTTTTTACTACGTGTAAGTAACTGCTAAGGTAGGCCTAAGGCAGCCTCATGGGCAGGGTGCAGTGTATTTAAAAGGTAGGACATGTACCCATATGTTTTACATGTCCTGATAGTGAAATACTGCTAAATTTGTTTTTCACTATTGCAAGGCCTATCTCCCCCATGGGGTAATATGGGGATTGCCTTGAAATATCTTTTAGGTATAATTTCCCATTGGGAGTAGATGGAGAAATGGAGTTTAGGGTCTCTGAACTCCCAATTTAAAAATACATCTCAATAAGCTTTATTCGATCGACAGACCATCAAAGCAATACAATACAAAGATAAATAACATCATAAATAAAGCAGTACAAGTCTACCCTAAACCAATATCTAAGAATAAAAACCCTGATTGCCCAGTCTTTAAAATCCGTTAAAAGTCATTATTTATATAAGAGTTGCGTATACGCCATGCTGCTACTAAAAACTTGCTTACTCCATAAATTAATACATTTGAATTGTGACTTTTTAGGAACCTCAGAGCTAAAGCACATTTCCTTATCTTCATTTCCCGGCAGATTTTGCTAGGGACTAAGTATGCAGGACAGAAAAACATAAAATGTTCTACTGTTTCAGGGGAATTGCCACACACGGGACAAATATCAGAAGTGGCATTGGATCCCCATCTACTCGTCAAAGTCTTCAATGGTAATGTCCCGAAACGAAATCTGGCATACAGTCCTTTGCCTAGTAAGTCAGGGATTATATCTAGATATAATTCAAACTCTGGATACCATTTAAAATCAATAAAAAGGTTAGTTAGACGGCCATGAGATTTGTGAGAAATATAGTTGTTCCGTACATAGGACCAGTAAACACCCTTCAATACTTTTACATGGTATTTCTCAAATTGGTGGGGATTCTCCCAGAAGTCTCCCAATCCCAATGTGCGAAACCAACTAGATACATGTTTAATCCATGGGATAGAGATAGATTTTGAACATTTTAGCAATTCTAAAAGTGATATCTTATATACGACCAATTCAGGGACTATCCATAGCCTTACCCATTATAACAGAGGTCGTAAAATAATTAGGTCGGCCATCCGTTTCAGTCCCAAGTCTAAAAAAAAGGGATTAATGGGGTGCTGGAAGGGCATGCGCATATGGCCCTTGCAAAACTATTCTCACTTTTGGTTATCCTGCTACTATCAGAGAAACCCCATATCTCTGCACCATGGGCAGCAGCTCCCTGCGCCTTGGCCACATAGATCTTAATTGCTGGGGATACAGCTTTGGCCATCGCACTCCTATAGAGGCGCAGTATGGATGCTGCCCGATGTTGCAGGAGCCCAGCACTCTTGCTAGCCTGTTCTTCCCAGTGGAGTGTATCTGTGAGCCTCACGCCCAAGTAATCGATGGAACTAACCTGGTCCAGGGTAATACCATCTAGTCTTATAATGCATTTCTTCCGAGAACCAGAGCGAAGCACCATCAATTTTGTTTTCTTCAAATTCAAGTCTAGACCAGAGTTCCAGCAGAATAGATTAAATTTGTCCACAAGAATTTGTAGGCCCATAGGAGTTTTTGAGATGAGTAGGGAGTCATCTGCAAAGAGAAGAATAGGGATTTTCTGATCGTCTAAGGTGGGAGCATCATTCTGACATGTCATTAGTTCTTGCACCACCTCGTTTATAAATAGGGAAAACAAGAGCGGTGCTAGCACACAACCCTGACAAACACCCCTTTTTATGGGGAATTTATTAGTCAGCTCGCCTTTGTTGCCCCATCTCACTTGTGCGTATGTAACTTCGTGCATGCGTTTCAGTAAGTGGGTTATATTAGCTGGTATCCCTATTTTATATAGCACTTCCCACAACTTTTCTCTTGGGACCAAATCGAAAGCGGATCGCAAATCAACATAGGCAACATATAGAGTTTGCTTTGCCAGGACTACATATTTCCAATGTAGCACGGCCATCCTGAAAGCCTGGTCTACCGTACTTATTCTAGCCCGGAACCCTGCCTGGGGAGGAGAGAGAATCTGTTGTTCCATAACCCAACTCGATAGTCTATCTAAGAGCTGTTTGGCAAAAAATGTTTGCAAGTTATCAATTAGACTAAGCGGTCTATAATTAGTTGGGAGATTTGCGTTACCCTTTTTGTAGATGGGGATAATTTCAGCACCCTTCCACGTCCCGGGAATCTGTCCTCCTTCTGTGATTTTATTTGACAGTAAGTTGATATACCAGGTCCATATGGATGGTCTGTCGATCGAATAAAGCTGATTGTGAATTCAAAAATACATCTTTTGGTGAAATTGTTTTTTAAATTATAAGTTTCAAAATGTCACTTTTAGAAAGTGGGCATTTTCCTGCTTAAGCATTCTGTGCCTCTGCTTGTCTGTGGAATAAACATCTGGGTCAGGATGACAGTTGGGCTGTTTGTGAATTCACTCTAGACAGTCACACAAATGGTGCTGAGATGTGCCCTACATATCCTGATGGGTCTTCCAGAGCTAGAGTAGTGGGAGGAGATGACACTTGCACCTGAATAGGGCTCTGCCTGTCCTTACGTAAAGCAGTCTCCAACCCAGGGCATTGTCCACAACAAAGACTTCTCTTTGACGTTTGATTACTTCAAAGACAGAAACAAGTACTGGACCTCTGACCCCACAAAGTTAGAATCCTTCTGGACTGAGGATATTTTGCCAGGAAGACAAGCCAGATGCTGTAGGAGAGACTGCCACTCTGCCTGTTGCTTTGCTGGCCTGCTGCTTTCTGCTTCTGTCCTGGGAGTGAAAGGTTTGGACTTTGCTTTCTACATCCTGCTTCCAAAGGTTCTCCAAGGGCTTGGACTGAGCTTGCCTCCTGTTAAGAAGTCTCAGGGGACATCAAAGACTTCATCTGCCAACACCTGGGCTCTTTTTCTGAGAGACCTGACTTGCCAAGTGGTACCAAATTCAGTTCTTGGGCTCTTGGGAGTGAGTTCTAGTGTAACCAAGAAGAAACAAGCACATCGACTCGAGTGCAACTTCAGTACCGGCGCTGCTGTCCGACTCCACAGCGCTGCCTACACAGGAGGCGTGGTCTCCACTGGGTGCAACAACCCTGACCGATGCCGTAGGCCCGACACCACCATAGTGCCTCCGAAGTCCCACCACAGCGTGAGTCCCGAGTGCCATGTCACTGACGTCTGTGGCACTGGACTCCGCCGCAGCACTTGTGGCCCCCTGGCGTGACCGCGACACCGCAAAGTTGACACCTTATGTCTTGACCTGCTGGATTCATAAACCCGGCCTCGTCATAAGGAACTGACACCTAGCCACTGATGCCTCATAAGCTCCCCTGCAACTGTAAGGAACTGATGCCTCACCTCCCTTGCCTAGCGGTAAGGAACCAACACCTCACCTCCCCAGTAGCAGTAAGAAACGGGCACCACAACGGCTCCAGCGACACCTCACCTCCCCTACTCCGTGCAACATGTTTGTTTCCTCATTTTCCAAGGTACTGAACCTGGGGTCCGTGCGACTCCGTGACTCACCAGCACTCCCTTGTGAGTGGCATTGGACTATTGGGAATGACTCAGTCAAGATGTCATGATAGCCCCAGTTGGTCTCTCATTTGAGTATGGCAAGGGGTGCTTAAGGGACGGAGGGGTGCACTGTAGGGCCAAGCCCTAGTGGGGGTTAGGGGCAGAGAAGACTGATCCCATCATGTCAGGCCCAGCTGAAACTCGGACCGTCACCAGGACAGTAGTAGCCCCTGTGAAGCCCTTGGGTCAGGCATCAGCGGCAGCAAGTGCTGCGGTGAGCATTGCCAGCCCAGGGGGAGCTGACATCACCTCCTGCCTAGGGAACAACAAATTCAGGTACTGGAGCCTCCTACCCCCTAAGGGCCTAGAACATCCGCTTTCTGAGCATGAGCACTTGTGGCTGCATATGCAATTGGAAGTAAAGGAAAAGATTTGGAAAGGGGCTTACGTTGATATCTTTAATTTGCTTGTTGATAAATCTGACAAAGAGGAGGTTAAGCACTGTAAGGAATGCATGCAGTCGATGGAGAGCGGTCATTGCCTTCAGAAAAAAAAGGTGGAGAATCTTTAGCCAACTGGGTGTGGGCTTTATGGACATATCAGGCCATTCTGGTGGAGCGCTTTAATGACTTGCCGGCTCAGGTGGCTTGTTAGCATTGTGGACGCACATGATGAGTGTGGTGGCATGGCATGGAAAGACTACGATAAAGAGTTTGGGAGAATCAAGGCCAATAGTCCACCTTGGGCTGGGACCAGATTGATGTGATTACCCGGCTGCATTACTTGAACCAACCGTAGGGTCCAGGGAGATAGCCCTTTTGGTCAGGGATAGGACCTGCCTTGGGTGCGTTGGGGGGGCAGCGAGGGAAGGGGCCTGCTGGGATTTTAATCAGCACATATGCTTCCGATCTCTTGGGACCTGTAAATTCATGCATTGCTGTTCATTCTGTGGTCAGACCTCCCACCCCGAATCAGAGCACTTAAAAAAAATCTCGGGACAAGGGGAACAGGAAACAGGATCAGTGACTCGGTTCTGGGCAAGGCTCCCTCCCCGTTAAACTTATTGGCTATGGTCCCCTGACTAAATACTTACACTAACCATGCAGCTGCACAGGTATTGTATGAGGATTTTAAGGAAGGTTTCAGGATCCCAGCTCCAGACTATGTAGGCTTACCCCACAGTAGGAACCAGCAGTCCCTTAGAGCCAATGGGGTTGTGAGGGCAAAGATCCAGAAAGAACTGCACCTGGGTCGCATTGCGGGTCCTTTTGATGTAGTCCCATTGGAAGCTTTTGTCTGTTCCCTCCTGGGCGTAGTACCTAAGAAGGAGCTGGGGGTATACTGATTCATTCATAACCTCTTGGTGCCAAAGGGCCATTCTGTGATTGAGACTATTGACAGGGTTCTATGCTCAGTCAGGTATGCCTCCCTGGATCAGTCTATTCAGATGCTGTGGGAGTTGGGGGCTGGGGCTATGATGGCAAAGTCAGATATTGAATCTGCATTCGGTTTGCTACCTGTCCACCTGGACGTGTTCCATCTCCTGGGTTTCCATTTTGAAGGGACTTACTATTTTGACAAGTGTATGCCTATGGGTTGCTCAGTATCTTGTTCCTATTTTGAGAAATGTAGCACATTTCTTGAGTGGGTTTTTAGGCATGACTCGCAACATCAGTGGGTGCTTCACAACCTTGATGACTTCCTGCTCCTTGGCCCTCCTGGCTCTGAACGGTGTGCAGAGGCTTAGGGAATCATTCAGAGGCTGATGGGTGAGTATGGGTTCCCTTTAGCGCAGGCCAAGGCAGTTGGCCACTCTACAATGATTGAGTTCCTGGGTATTGATTTAGACTCTGTGTAAGGGGCATCCCGGCTTCCGATGTGTAAGGTTGCGCCTTCTCACAGGCCTTACGGGCATGTCTAAGGGCTAAGAAGGTCAAGCTCCATCAGTTGCAATGCCTGGTTGGGCAACTCAGTTTTTTCCTGTGGAACATTCCCATGGGGCATCCCTTCTCGTGGTCTATCACTCAAGTCATCTTGGGCCTGAAAGTGAAGCATCACCACACCAGGTTCTCTGTCGAGGTCACCCAGGACATGAGGATTTGGGAGTCATTCCTGCATGACTTTAATGGGACGGTGGTATGGCCAGGTCAGCTGAGGTCCAATGTAGAACTGGGGCTGTTCACAGATGCAGCAGGAACTGAAGTGTTCAGTGCCATTTTTGGCGCTGTTTGGTGTACACAGCGCTGGCCCAAGGAGTGGGTACAGTCCGGTCTGGTGGAAAATATTGGCTTTCTCAAACTGTTCCCGATCCTCGTAGCTTTGTCAGTGAGGCCAGAGTGTTTTCACAACCATTATGTGATACGCTGATCAGATAATAAGGCAATTGAACAGTGTGTTAATCAGCAAGTGGCGCAGTGCCGGATGATCCTGACGCTGCTGGAAGAGATTGTGCTTCTGTGTCTAAGGTTGAATGTCTTGTTTAGAGCTAAACATGTGCCTGGTGTTCTGAACAATGGCACTGATTCTCTGTCCCATTTTAAGATGCAGGATTTCAGGTCCTTCCACCCAGGAGTGGACGAGTTCCCAACACTATTCCCAGAGCATTTGTGGTGGATTAGTGCCTATGATTACTAGACCTTGTGGCAGCCAGTTTAGCACCCAGGACCAGGAGGGCCTATGATGGGGCTTTCGCTGCCTATTCAGATTTCCTGGGCCATGTGGGATTATCTAATTGGTCTGACGCATCATCAGTTATGGCATTCTTGGGGGCCCTTTAGGAAGAGGGAATGTCAGTCACATGCACTAGGTGCCACATTGCTGCCATATCTTTCTTTGCTCAGCTGGGGGTGTCTCCTGATGGGACGAAATCTTTCCTAGCATGGAGGGCTTTGAAAAGGTGGCAGTGGCTCCAGGGGACCAGTCAGGATACTACACACCCTATTGACATGGTTAAGCTAGCGGCTATCTTGAGGGCTTTCCAGGATATCTGCAACTCCCCGATCGAGGCTGCCTTATTTAGGATGGCTTTTACCTTGGCCTTTTATGGTGCGCTCAGTGAGTTGGTGGCTAGAAATAAGACAGATGTTGCAGGAGGACTATAGCTGGCAAACACTCATTGGTTGGACGGATCAAGGATTCTGGCCATCAACATCCTTTGTTCTAAGATGGACCAGGAGGGGAAGGGTGATCACATATTGTTGCTAAGGGCTATGGGTAGTGAGTTCTGTCCGGTTTTCAATTTGGAAGCTTTCTTAGCTCAGAGGCCCTAAGAAGTGGGGGGGAGGCAGTCTTGGTGCGTGTGAATGGTACACCGCTAACCAGGTACCAGTTTTCACAAATTCTCAAGCATGACCTGTCCACAGGGTGGTTTGACTGCTCTGAATTAGGTACTCATTCCTTTAGGATCCGGACTGCCACTGAGGCTGTGGCAATGGGGCTGTTCAGTTCAGTGGTTAGGAGGATTGGCAGGTGGTCCTCGGATTTTTATAAAAGATATATGAGACTGTATCTGCTGTGAGCGCTTGCCTCTTACCTTTCTTGTTTTTCTATCCTGTCCTCCCTTGGGTGACCGCTGCAGTTTTCCGGAAGTCCAAAGGGTTCCGGTGTTTGCTGGAGCTGCAGGGATCACCAAGGTTTGGGTCATCGACTACTCTTATGTGTGGCGAACAGGTGAACTGTGCCTTCGTATCACACGTTTTACAGGCAGGATACTGCACTGCTTTCTTTGATGGCGGCAGGCTTTGCCTCATCCAGTTGAGGCTAATGCTGGACTCAATACTGCCCTGGAGGTGCTTGCACCCGGACATCATTATTTTTCATCTAGGCTGTAATGACTTGCTTCCCCTGGGAGGGCAACAACTTTTTGAACTGGTGGTCTCGGAAGTTGGCAGGTTGACAAAGAAATGTCCACATGCACTGCTCGCCCGGTGAAGTATCATCCCTTGACTTCCATGGAGGGGCGGCATTTCAGTTAAGGCCCTTAATGACTCAGTGAGAAGGGTACACAACAAGGTTGCCAAGTTGCTCCGGTCAGCAAGGCTGGCTGTCATTCCCCTGGGCTATATACCAGAGAAGCGTTTCTTCCTGTGTGCTGGCAGTGAAATGTTTTTGGAAAACTTCCTGGCTTGGCTACTTCACCACCAATTGTAGAAGTGCGACTGCAGGGGTGGTGTTAAGCCATATAGTTGGTCTTCTATGCTGGCCTGTGGCAGGGTGAAATCATGATTGATGGGGCAATCAGCTTTACCTTTTCTTACCGGAGCAGAACACCAAGGAAATGGGACCCTCCAAGGAGCGCTGGCTGAAAATCAAAGATGACATCCAGGGGCATACTGTGTTGCGAGTGGTTGCTGGCATCTGGTCCCTAGGGCCAACTACCCGTGCATATGCAAAGATCTCGCGGCTAGCAATGGCCCTTGAGGGGAGTGGAGTCTAAAGGTGGAGAGGGCATCCGAGGTAGGCATCCTGGCAGGTAAATGGACCGCCTGCACCGGCATTCCACCTATGAAGATGATCTGGAAGGGGTGGTAGGATACTCCCACATGCAGGGCCTACCCCAGGGCCACCTAGATGTGGGGTGGAGCAAGGACTGGGGTGTCTCACTAGGATTCAGTCATGATCTCATCTGCAGTCACTGAAGTGGTTACACAGGAACAGACTTTAGATAATGTTAGGAACTCAGATGTATTAGCATAATCTGTTAAGGTTAGGCATCCAAGAAAGTTGTAAACTAATATGTAAATAACTTGGGGTTACTGTGTAAAGAATTTTGTTGATTGATAATTGAATTGTGCGTTTTTGTTGTAAATAAGATATGCCTGGGAGTTTCTGACCCCTAACCCAAAAAGTTGAGTTTTATTTTCCAACTGTAGTTGTGGGCTGCACTGGAGGGTGGACTTTGGGTGGTTGGGGCGAGGCCTCCCCAGTACCTGGCCATGTGGCTCGCTTTTGGTGGCACAATGACAACTCTCTAATAAAGACATAGAAAAATGAGAATTCTAGCTTCCACCTGCGCCAATTTTACATGCAGCTGTGGACACAGATGGGGCACGTGAACTCTGATATAACAAGCAATGATGTATGTGTTTCTCGTGCATGTGATATAACGAAGCTCAGTCTTTGGAATTGTAGAAAATCTTTACTACAAAACATGTGAAACAGTTCAGAATGAAGCACACATGCTTCCCTTACATTCAACACTGTCCACACTATTCCTCCGCACTGAATCTCCCACACCACCACTATCCTGTAGCCCCAATGCCCCAGATTCCCAAAGTCCCTATTATCTTATACTCCTGCTAACCTTTAGCACCCAAGTTCTGAAAGCATTGTGCCTGTTCTTCCATACCAATCTTCTGGCATAATAATGATTCAGTGGTGTATGGTGTGCTCCACAGAATTAGGCTCCTGGAAATGACCACAGGGCTATATTATGCAGTGCAATGATCTATCACCATGTCAAACCCTTACTGACTGGGGGCTAAGAACTCCTTGTCTCCCATCTCAGAGCTGATGCTCAGCTGCTTGCCTAGCACACAGATGAACTAGCCAAGCAATGTCACAGGCGCATGTTATGCTATGTTCTTATGTCATGTTGTGTCATGTTATGTTATGCTACATGATATATCTAAAGCGCAATGTTCACACTGAGGCATTTTGCCACTAGTGGAATAACAGAAGTACCAAGTAAAGAAGCATCCAACATGAAACCTGTTGATTCAAATGCTTCTTTAAAAAGCCATGTCTTCAATGCACTCCTAAAGGGGGCCAGTTCCAAGATGGAGTGAATGCCTATAGGGAGGACATTCCACTTCTTAGGAGTGAATATTGAGAACCTTCGTCCACAAGTCCTAACTTTCTTCAGTCTAGGCACCACCAAGATGTTCACTGATGCTGAATGAAGAGTCATTTTAGGAGAGTATGTTGACAATTGATCTTTCAGGAATTTCGGGGCCACTCCCTTAAGAGCCTTAAAGACTAAACAGCAGACTTTGAAAGTAATATGCTTCTTGATAGCCAGCCAGTGAAGGCTCTTTAAATAGGGGATGATGTGTGTCTTGAGAGGTAATCTAAAATTTCATCTGGCCGCTGCAATCTATATCAGCTGCAACCTGATTAGTTCACAATCAGGGAGGATAAAATATATGCTATTCGCATAGTCTAGTCTAGTGCAGATAACATATGCCATAACAGACTTCACAGCACCCATGGTCATGTAGGTTTGAATGCTTCTGATTGTCCTTAACATGAGCATACATTTGGAGATCACTGAGCTGATGTGCGGCGTAAATGATAGATCTTGGTCAATACTGACCCCAAGACCCTTTGCCACTGGTTTAGGGACTGGAAGCACACCCATGTCTGAAGGCCAAAAGATGATAGCCCATAGTGAGGGATTTTTTCCTAGCATCACAATTTCAGTTTTTTCTGTATTTAGTTTAAGGTGATTTTGTCTCATCCAACAACAGTTAAAACACATCATGTTCCTAAACTGGTCTTGTAGGTGTTCAGAACTGTCAAACTGAAGTGAGATCTGACAATCGTCCACATAGCTAAATATCCTGCACCATCTTTCAACTTTCCTTTTTGAGGGGCTGAATATATATTATGAAAAGACTGGGGGATAATGCAAGCCCTTGTGGAACTCCACACTCACTCTTAAGGTCTGGTGCCTTGAAGGATTTCAGTTGAACAGCCTGGGTCTTGTTCTCCAAAAAAGAGTTAAGTCAACATAGAGTTTTCTTCTAAAGTCTGCCAGTCATAGTGGAGTCAACAGAATCCTTTGGTCAACCGAATTGAAGGCTGCACACAAGTCCAACAATAGCAATGAGGTGATATGCCCATCATCCACATCCCTTCTCAAATCATCTATTGCTGATGTAATTAGTGTTTCAGTGCTAGGTTGTAGTCGGAATCCAGCTTGAAATGGCACAAGGTAGTTGGAACTGGAAAGAAAGGAGCTCAACATTTTCATTATGTGGGCTTCCAAGAGTTTGGCACAGTATGGTAAGAATAAAATGGGGTGGATTTGTTTTAGAAATTTCAGGTTAGCCTCTTGTTTCTTCAGTAATGGAATAACCTTTGCTTTCTTGAAATAGTTGGCAACTTGTCCAGTCTTCAAGGAAGCATTCAAGAGGCTAGTGAGAAGATCTACAATGGAAGGAGACATCCACTGAAAAACTTTAGGGGGACATGGATCACCAGGTTAATAATCAGGGGATATCACCCTCACAGCCCAGTTTACTAACCCATCAAGCTAGTGGCTGTTTTCCTCCCTCTCTAGCCCGCCACAATAAACAGCAGAGCTATTGGATATTGCCAGTGTTAGACTTTTCATCCTTGGCGTGGTCTCCCTTAACTTTTTGCCTCTGTTTCCCAGGATGTTGATGTGTGCTGGGCTCTGTTTTTGCTGTTTTTGTTACTCTGGGCACTTTACCACTACTAACCAGTGCTAAAATGCAAGTGCTCCTTTACAAAATGTGTATGTAATTGGCTTATCCATGATTGGCATATTTGATTTATTAGTAAGCCCCTAGTACAGGGCACTAGAGGTGCCAGGGCCTGTAAATCAAAGGCTACTAGTGGACCTGCAGAACTGGTTGTGCCACCCACATAAGTAGCTCTGTAATCATGTCTCAGACCTGCCATTACAGTGTCTGTGTGTGCAGTTTTAACTGTGAATTTGACTTGTCAAGTGCACCCACTTGCCAGGGCTAAACCTTCCCTTTTCTTACATGTCAGACACCCCTAAGGTAGGCCTTAGGTAGCCCCAAGGGCAGTGTGCAGTGTATGGTTAAGGTAGGGCATATAGTAATGTGTTTTATGTGTCCTGACAGTGAAATATTGCTAAATTCATTTTACACTGTTGCAAGGCCTGTCCCTCTCATAGGTTAACATGGGGGCTACCTTTATATCTGATTAAAGTGTAGATTCCCTTTGGGAGCGGATGGACATGTGGAGTTTGGGGTTTATGAGCTCACAATTTGAAAATACATCTTTTAGTAAAGTTGACTTTAAGATTGTGTGTTTAAAAATGCCACTTTTAGAAAGTGAGCATTTTTATTGCTTATACCATTTTCTGTGACTCTGCCTGTTTGTGGATTCCCTTTCTGGGTCAGTTTGACAGTTGGGGTAGTTGCACTTCACACTAGACAGTGACACAAAGGGAGCTGGAGTGTAGCCTGCATATCCTGATGAGCCATCTGTGCTAGGAGGGAGGGGAGAAGTGGTCACTCACACCTGAAAGGGCTGTGCCTGCTCCCACACAATGCAGTCTCCAACCCCCTGGTGAGTGTCTGGGGCCTGGACTGGGCAAGGCAGGATTACACATTCAAAAGAGACTTTACTTTGAAGTAGGCCTACTTCAGAGGAGAAATTGGGTATAAGAAGGGCACCCAAAACCACAGACCTTAGAACACTTCTGGAAACCAAGAGGAACCTCTGCCTGGAGAAGAGCTGAAGAGCTGAGGAAGAAGAGCTGCCCTGCCTGTGACTGTTCTTTTGTGGAACTATCCTGAGGTTGCTGCTTCTGCCAGAGTAAGAGGGCAAAGACTGGACTTTGTGTGCCTTCCATCTTGAGAAGAAATCTCCAAGGGATTGATTTAGAGCTTGCCTCCTGTTGTTTGAAGGCTCAGAGACAGCAAAGACTTCTCTCTGCCAGCACCTGGGGTCTCTGGAGAGACTCCTACTCTGCCCTGTGTTGCCCATCCAGCTCCTGGGACCCTGAAAGGAGAAGCTGGCAGCCTAAGAGGAAGAAATCCACACACAGAGCGCCGTGTGGGGAAAGGATCGACGCAACTCCGATCTGCAGCTGAAGAACCAACGCGCTGCCGGCTCTGCAGCTGAAAATCGACGCTCGCCGGAAACGCGACAGAAGAATTGACGCATGGAGCTGGAGAACCGATGTGCAGCATCGCTGACCGAGGCTGGGAGATCACAACCCCGCTGCGTGGTTTTCGGATCACCGTGTGGCTGGATTTCCAACGCAAACACCGCTGGGCATGTAAAAACAACGCAAGGCCTGCCCAGACCCGAGAGTGCTGACTGGATTGACGCATTGCTCTCCTGTGGAGAGAAGAAATGATGTGCCCCGACCCGACGAGAGGAGAAACGACGCAAGGTCTCGCTTGTGAGTGAAATTGATGCATCGCAAGCCCTTTTTGACGTGCACTCGCCCGTGCGGGGTTATTTTTGACGCACTCAAGGTACATTTTCACACTAACAGTGTTAGTGTGTGTTTAAAAACTTAAAGACTCTTTTTGATTTTTAATTGATAACTTGACTTGGGTATTGTAGATTTTTGTCATTTTGGTCTTGTTTTATTTAGATAAATATTTCCTATTTTCCTAAACCTGTGTTGTGTCATTTTGTAGTGTTTTCATTAAGTTACTGTGTGAGTTGGTACAAATACTTTACACTTAACACTCTGATGTTAAGCCTACTGCTCTGCCAAGCTACCAAGGGGTTAAGCAGGGGTTAGCTGAGGGTGATTCTCTTTTACCCTGACTAGAGTGAGGGTCCTTGCTTGAACAGGGGGTAACCTGACTGTCAACCAAAGACCCCATTTCTAACAGCCAGTTCAATGAGTCTAATTTTAACCTTCGAGAACTCATTTAATTCATCACAACATTCCTGTGTGTGAATCGATTGCTGACTGATTCTATCTGTGCTGGAAAGACTATGCACAATATCATAACATTCTTTCTGCAGAGTATTAGCAATGCCTAATCTATTTGTGATGAAGTTTGTTTTCTCCTGTGTGATCAATTTGTAATATTTGAGCATGGTTTCTTTTAAGGCTAGTATAGAGTAGTCATCATAGTTTCTCCTCCATTTCTGTTCAACATGTCTAGGCTGTAGCTTTGCTTCCCTCAATTCTTTAATGAACCAGGGAGGGGTCTTTTTATTACCTTGTTTTTGTTTCAGCCGGTGCATATTAAAGCCTGGCCTTCTCAATCCAGTTGTTGAATTTCTGGATAGCCAAATTAGGATTTTTACTTAAAGCTGGTTTTGTCAAATTCAGTGTCTTTTGAAAGCATGATCTATCCACTTTCCTCCATCTTTGTACCACTTCTGTATGTGCTGGTTGTAGTCTTAGGTTTCCCAAGCATATAAGCGAGATATGAATCATCATATGGTCAGATCATCCACAAGTTTCAAAACCACAGTTTATAGTGAGATCGTTTGTGACAAAACTAGGTCAAGCTTATGCTCTTTACAGTGCATAGAATCATTTTTTTATTTAATTAAATCAAGGGACTTCATTAGTTTAAAGACATATATTAGACTCATCTACCCAATAGTATTAATCTCCAATTATCAATCATTCGTTATAGTTTATCACTAGTGAGCATGTGATCTCATAAAAATCCATAGGGGAAATTGGCATAGTGCGATGGACAATAAACCAACAGTATAATTACTGCTGCATTGCCCACTTCTAGTGAGAGCAAAAGGAGTTCTGAGCCTACTATCAGGTCAATTTCAATTTTGGATACCTCTACAGGCTGTATTATAATGGTGGCTGCTCCACCTCCTGTAGTGCCCTGTTGTTGTTAATGTTTAATACAAGTAAGCGTTGGGAACAGCCTCTGATAAAAAAAAAAAAGGCACTGAGGTATCCATTAGCCATGTTCCAGTTAACAATAGACACTCAGGTTCGTCAGAACTCAATGTTTCAAGGATCTCTATACTGAGTTTTACCAGTGAGCTAGCATTCAAAAAAATAATAATCTTCAAAAAATTAAAATTCCTGAATCAATGCTAACACTTCCACAAATGGAAGAACCATTACCTGATTCAAACGGTGGAGCTGCTTTGCAGAATATGAGGCCAACTTGACATAATGGCTGGCCCCATCCGGGCGCAGACAGGCTTGCCTTTGGCACACCAGCATTGTGTCCCCACTTCAACCTTTCTTAAATAGGCTCCCATACACATCTAGAATGCTGGCCTACTCAAAATGGTGCTCCGAGACTTCCCAAGCCTAGCCTCGCCCTGATGAAAACAGTGAAGGACCCTGTAGTGTTTCCAGCGATTAAAGTGTAAATGTGGATACAATAAAAATCCCAAAATCAAGTCAATATAACTCATTCTAGTAAACCAAAAAGAAATCCCATAAAATGAATTAATTTGGCAGTATTCGGTATGGCAGTATCTTCACTCACAAGGTTATCACTCCTCAGGCAACTGTGCATTGAGCTTTCTTAAATAGGCACCCCTACACATCCAGAACGCTGACATACTCAAAATGGCTCTCCCAGACCTCCCAAGTCTAGCCCCACCCATCTGAAAACAGGGCAGGACCCTGTAGCATTTCCAGCGAATAAAGCGCAAATGCAAGTACAATTAAAATAAAAAACTTCAAGTCAATATAACTCATTGACTCGCAAATCAAAAAGCAATCACATAAAAAAAAATCATTTGACGGTATTCTGCATGGCAGTGTCTTCACTCACAAACTTCTCACTCCTCCATTGAGGACTCAGCAAACCTTTTCTGATAATGAACATTCTGAAGATGACAGGAGATCCAGTTTCTTGCACTGAATGGTCAGCACATCCCTCATCAATACTTCAATATGAAATTGACAACTCAATATGGCCCCATTAGGGACATTCCAGGCTTCGACTTCTCCTAACTGAGATGATTCTGTCATTATCTTGGTGCCACTGATTCAGACTTGCATCAGGTGAATTTTCCTGTCCTATTGCGCGTTTCCATACACAGGCATGACTTACATACATTGTTAAGTACTTACTTATCTCTGTTAGTGGTAGACTGTTAATCAGTAGACAAATGCTGTACATTTACTGCTATGTGATCAATTGCCAGGCTTGGCTATCTACTATGGCCCGGTTCACTGTGTTATCCGTGTCACATGGTGTATGATTCTAACATGGTGTGCTCCAAAAATTGTTGGTTTCAGCCTCATGATGGATTTTGCTAAGCAGGTTTCTATCCTTTATACAACTTGGTAAGACACTGTGGTTAGATGATGGTGCATACCATGGCCGCAAATATATCTGCAACGCAATTCCAAGGAATCCATTATCAATGTCATCTTGGGCCAGATGTACCAAAGTTTTGCGAGTCGCAAATGGCCCGAATCGCTATTTGCCACCCCGCAAAATCCGAAATGGGATGCAAAAATCCCATTTCCGATTAGCAAATAGCGATGTGACCCAGCACAGACTCGCAAACATTGCGACCTGATTTTGCGACCCGCAATCAGGAAGTCGCAAATTGCGAGTCGCAAACCGTATGCAAAAGCCAGTCGCAAAAAAACCGTTTTGCACACCCAGATTACCACTGATTCAGAACAGGTGGTAACCAGAACCAAAGTATAAAAGGACACCCAGAAGGCATCTGGGTGACTCAAAATGGCTGAACTGTACGTGATTGCATGGAGGAGGAGAGCCCAGGCTGCCCAGCAGAGGAGGAGGAGGCAGAGACAGGAGAGGATATACGGAACCAGGCAGACACTATTCCAACAAACTGAAGAGGTGATTTATGACAAATATAGACTGAGCAGTGCTGTTATCTTAGAAATAATTGAACTGCTGAAACCTCAGCTGGAACGACAGACAATGCACAGCAGCGCCATCCCCACACATGTGCAAGTGTTATGTTCACTGCACCTCTGGCCTCGGGTAGCTATCAGGGGGTGATTGCAGTGGCAGGTATCCCAAAGTGCCCTCTCACAATTCTTCAGACGTTTCCTAGATGCCCTACCCGCACACATGTCCAGATATATATACCTTCCCAGGAATGAGGCAGAAATCAACAGCACCAAGTTGGACTTCTACAGAATTGCCAACTTCCCCCATGTAATAGGGTGTGTGGACGGGACACATATACAAATTTGCCCACCTGAAAATCTGGAATATGTGCTCGGCAATAGGAAATGTACCCACTCACTAAACATCCAGGTGGTATGTGACGCCCATAATGTAATTACTGACATTGTAGCTAAATATCCAGGGAGTACACATGACTCGTACATATTCAGGCACAGTGGGATACACCAACGCCTAGAACGTGGGGAGTTTGGAGACGGATATCTATTAGGTATTGGGTATACACTCTGAAGCCTTACATACAGGTCACTGTGTAACCCTGTGATGCCCTGCTAAATTTGCCTTTTTTGTCAAACAGGCAACAGTGCATATGCCCTGAGACCATGGATACTCACCCCATACCTAACACCTTTCAATAAGAACGAGAGGCGATATAACATTGCACATCGGCAGACCAGAACTGTAGTCGAGAGGACCTTTGGCTTGTTAAAGGCAAGATTCCGATGCCTCCACAAAAGTAGGGGTGCACTCCAGTATGTTCCAGAAACAGCATGCAAGATAGTTGCTGCCTGTGCCATCCTACACAACATTGCCACCAGACGTGGGCTACATCTCACCCCTGAAGACACAGACACGGAGGATGAGGAGCAAGAGCTACCACACCAACAGCCTGGGGATAGAAGCATCGCAAATGAGGGCAGACAGAGACTGAACTACATTGCAACCCAATACTTTGGCAGGTACGTGGCAACCGTGAGCACACTCACTAATGTCAGACACACGTAGCCCAGTTGTGTAATGAAACAAACAAAACCTTTTTATTGCTAAACTATGATGTCATTAGAAATGTGCAGTATGTCACAGTCTGGAATTGTAAACAGTCAAATCAGACACATTAATTGCATGTGCCTCAGTAATAGTACATGTCAGTGGACCACAGCCTCCTCCGACTACGGCCACCATGCCTAACTCCTGGTGGGTCCCCTGAGCCCTGCCATGCACTGCTACTCCACAGCACACGCGCATCAGTGGCAGACACACTGCTGATTGTAGAGCCCTCCTCGCTGTCCTGGGGGTATCCCCTGTGCCCCTTTCAGCCTGTCTGGTCTCCTGTATGTCAACCTCATGGCTGATGAGGCCAAGTCCCCATGCCACATCACCAGCAAAATGACCCAGTTCGACCTGCAGGCTGACAGTGCGCCTTGACAGGCAGGTGGTGTTTGTGGCCAGGCGCCCAATTGATGCTGCAAGTCTGTTGAACCGGGCTACAGTGTTGCGCTCCCTGCGCCGTGCCTGTGCCCTGTCAGCCACCAGTTCCCTGACCAATATTCAATGGACTGTGCCAGGTTCCCCAGATGTGTGTTCATAGTTTGGAACTGATTGTCCACATTAGCCAGCCCATGGGTCATAGTGGTCTGCAGTCTTGTTAGGTTCCTGTTAACTGACCTCAACTGTCTGTTTTGCAGGTGCTGACCCTGTACTAGTGATGCCTCAAGTCCCGCAAACTCAACATCTGCGACATCCTCACTGTGCACAGACTGCACTCTGCGGCAGCGTCTGCGCACTGCTCCTGCTTCTGGCTGTGTGTGCCTCTCTGTAGGCCATGGCCCTGGTGCTACCACTGCTGCCTCCATATCCAGCGCAGGATCTTCCATGGACTCTGGTGGCATTTCCATGGGTGGTGGTGTCCTGCTGTGCCCTGCTGTGTCAGTGGCAGCCTACTCCTGTGAGTCTGGCCCATGTTCCTCTCCCTGCACGTGTTCGCTGATGGGGGGGCCTTGTGGGTGACCTGTGGGACACACTGTCAGTCTCGCACATCTGTTTTTTGACTCATAATAAACATTTGCCAATATTTGGACTACTGTACTACATTGCCCATAATGCACTACTCTAGAGGTTGCTAGACTGGAATGGAGCTAGTCTGGTGGTGCCTGCTGCTGTGTACCAGGATTGTGTGTAAAGTGCATTTGTGGGTGTCAAAGCATATATCATCGTACTCACATTTTGATGTTCCAGGAGCTGAACTGTCCACATCTCCTATGCCCAGTACAGCCTCCGGCTCCAGTGTTGTATCCACCATGGTTTCCAGGGCTGTTGGTGGTGGAACGGTGGATGGGCCTCCTACAGTGCCCTGCATCTCCCTCATGTGCTCCGCAACCCTCTCCTTGGTCCTGGAGTGAAGGTCATACCACCTTTTCCTGATTTCATCTAGGGTGTGGTGGCTTACTACAATGGCATTGTTTTTTTCCTGGATGTCTTGCCAAATTTTTTTCTTTTGAGTGTCAGGGACACTCATTGCTGCCTTGCCAAAGAGTTGGTCATGGTGCAGGCAACACTCCTCCATTTGTACCTCCAACTCCTTGTCAGAGAACTTTAATTTATTTTCTCCTCCTATCAGCACTGGCTGTCTCCTTCTCCATTGTTGCTGCAGCTCCTCTCACCTGGGTGTGGCTCTGCAGTTTGGGCTGGGTGTGCTCCTCCCTCCTCCCAGTTCTATTTGGTGACTTCCTGGTTCTGATGTCATCACCGAGAGCCAGGAAGTGGGCTTCCCAACTGTTATGTTCCACCTGCAGGCAATTTGCGAGTCAGTCGCAATTTGCGCACCGGACCACACCCTTCGCGCAAATTGCGACCTCGCTAAAAACGGAGGTCGCAAATTGTGGCGCGACACCTCTGCGACTTGCAATTTGGTATGGCGAGTCTTTTTGGCATTTGGTTTTGTGAATCCTAAATAGCGATTCGAATGGAGTCGCTATTTCCGATTCGCAATTTTTTACCTACCTACATCTGGCCCCTTATCCCTTAAACAAGCTCATGTTAGGGAGAAGGACTCTATGAAGTGGAAGGTGAAAAACATAGTTACTTTAGGTTAGTGAGAGAATGAGTGTACACTGCGAATAGACACATTGAATGTGTTGATTCACACCATGACTGTGTGCACCAAGTGCAAGCTGCACCATCTGTGAGTTTTGTATGATAACACCACATTACAAGACTGCATTGCAAGAGTGCACAACCCACTTGGTGGATTTAAGAGAGTACACAAAGCAATAACAATGGCACATGAGACATGTTGTAATTACTTGAACCGACTAGACGTTTATATAGTATGCAGCATGATTGTCTTCACAAACTTTACAATGTATTGCAAGTAAAGGATTGCAGTAACCAGTACATTAGATATGTGTTCTTTGTTGTTTTAGTGCATGCATTTTTTGTGCAATATGGTACGTCTTAAAGAATGGTGTAACTTAATGTAGCTTTTTGTGTCTTTAAATGTGATGGATGCCAACAATATCATATTGCATGGTGGCAGTGGATCAGCCCAATTCAGCCATTGGCTAACTTCGCTGTAAGTGATGGCACTCTTTCCTTTCACAGGCAGCACATCCATGCACAAAGTAGTTCCCTTCAGTGCCAGTGAATACTATGACAATATAGGCTTTCAGTACCAAAAAAAATCCATTTCAGCCATTGCTTTTTTTAATATATTTGCAAGGGCACTGAAGCTTCCCCAACAATATTTTTTTTTATTGAAAAAAATGACAAAAAAGGATGCAATGATAAAGCTAAAAGGCTGGCAGTCAACATCAGACCTATAGGCTTTGCCAATGCTTGGTTTATTTGGTAATACAACATAGATCCAAAAAGGAAACCATACCTGACAACATTTTGGTTAAGCATAATTGTGGGTCACATTCTTTATTTTGCTCTTGGCTGATGGTCCATAGAAAGCAGCTACGGGACATTTGCCCCACTGTGTGCACTAGACTGATGTCTTAAGCTCTGACCCTCATGTTCCGTTTCAGATGCACTATACCGTCATCTACCTTAGTTTGTATATTAGGGAACCGTTGGTGTAGGGCAACTGTAAAACGTCAATTCTCAAATCTAGCGGCGCCGGATTCACTCTAGGTGCCATGGAGAAAGTTGTGAGCACAGCATCTGCCACAATTGAGTGAAATAGTGACCCAAGGGTAGGTCGCTCCCCCTGCCGCTGCAGCTCCACCAGCCCAGGCTTCTTAGACCTCCTAGCAAGCCCAGCGAAATCACAGTAAGTAACCCCCCCACCGCCCAGCCCCTCGCCCTGCCCCGCGCTACTAACCTCCTCTCCTGCTTCTTTTCTTTATCTCTGATCTTCCTCTGTGCTCTTCATCTGTATTCTTCATCTGTACTCTTCTTTCTTCCCTGCTCCCCGTCCTGCGTGTTGTTTCTTCTGTCTTCATCTGTGTTCTTCTTCTGTGTGCTTCTTTCTCTCTCCTCTGCACCGCGACCTGCGTGTGCCTTCTTCTTCTGCGTCCTTCTTCTAGGCTCTTCTCTCCTCTGCTCCGCTTTTTTTTCACCGTCTTCTTGGCTCTTCTCACTGCTGCTCGTCGCTCCTCTTCTTCTTTTCCTTCTTCTGTGATCTTCTCTCTTCTGCTCTTCTGCTCCTCTTCTTCTTTACCGTCTTCTTGGCTCTTCTCTCTGCTGCTCGTCGCTCCTCTTCTTCTTTACCTTCTTCTGTGATCTTCTCTCTTCTGATCTTCCACCCCTCTTCTTCTTTACCTTCTTCTGTGATCTTCTCTCTTCTGCTCTTCTGCTCCTCTTCTTCTTTTACCTTCTTCTTGGATCTTCCCGCGTCTGCCCTCCTGCTCCTGACTCGTCTCTCTGACCTCCCTCACTCGCCACCCCCTCTGTAACACCCCTATCTTCCTATCTTTCTCCCTCACTCGCCACCTCCTCTGTAACCCCCCCTATCTTCCTATCTTTCTACCCTTCTATCTCTCTCCCTCACTCACCTCCACCTCTGTAACCCCCCTCCCCTATCTTCCTAACTTTCCTCCTAACTTTCTTCCTAACTCCCCGCCACCCTTAGCCCCCCGTCCCCCATCTTTTCTCCCCTCTACCTGTCCCCCCTCCCTCCGCTTTCCCGCCGCCACCTCCTGCACGCCCCCGCCCCCCCAGCTCCCATTCGTCGCCCCACTCCCGTCCCCCGCCCCCAGCTGACCCCCCCCCCTCCCTCTTATGGCGCCGCTGCGCGACAGAGTTAGCGACCCTTGACCCAAGGGTAGGTCGCTCCCCCTGCAGCTCCACCAGCCCAGGCTCCTGAGACCTCCTAGCAAGCCCAGCGAAATCACAGTAAGTACCCCACCGCCCAGCCCCTCGCCCTGCCCCGCACTACTCACCTCCTCTCCTGCTTCTTTTCTTCATCTCTGATCTTCCTCTGTGCTCTTCATCTGTATTCTTCATCTGTACTCTTCCTTCTTCCCTGCTCCCCGTCCTGCGTGTTGTTTCTTCTGTCTTCATCTGTGTTCTTCTTCTCTGTGCTTCTTTCTCTCTCCTCTGCACCGCGACCTGTGTGTGCCTTCTTCTTCTGTGTCCTTCTTCTAGGCTCTTCTCTCCTCTGCTCTGCTTCTTTTTCACCGTCTTCTTGGCTCTTCTCACTGCTGCTCGTCGCTCCTCTTCTTCTTTTCCTTCTTCTGTGATCTTCTCTCTTCTGCTCCTCTTCTTCATTACCGTCTTTTTGGCTCTTCTCTCTGCTGCTCGTCGCTCCTCTTCTTCTTTACCTTCTTCTATGATCTTCTCTCTTCTGATCTTCCGCCCCTCTTCTTCTTTACCTTCTTCTGTGATCTTCTCTCTTCTGCTCTTCTGCTCCTCTTCTTCTTGGATCTTCCCGCGTCTGTCCTCCTGCTTCTGACTCGTCTCTCTGACCTCCCTCACTCGCCACCCCCTCTGTAACGCCCCTATCTTCCTATCTTTCTATCTTTCTCCCTCACTCGCCACCTCCTCTGTAACCCCCCTATCTTCCTATCTTTCTACCCTTCTATCTCTCTCCCTCACTCACCTCCACCTCTGTAGCCCCCCCTCCCCTATCTTCCTAACTTTCCTCCTAACTTTCTTCCTAACTCCCCGCCACCCTTAACCCCCCCCATCTTTTCTCCCCTCTACCTGTCCCCCCTCCCTCCGCTTTCCCGCCGCCACCTCCTGCACGCCTCCGCCCCCCCAGCTCCCATTCGTCGCCCCACTCCCGTCCCCCGCCCCCAGCTGGCCCCTCCGCCCCTCCCCCTCTTATGGCGCCCGCTGCGCGACAGAGTTAGCGACCCTTGACCCAAGGGTAGGTCGCTCCCCCTGCCGCTGCAGCTCCACCAGCCCAGGCTCCTGAGACCTCCTAGCAAGCCCAGCGAAATCACAGTAAGTACCCCCCCCACCGCCCAGCCCCTCGCTACTCACCTTCTCTCCTGCTTCTTTTCTTCATCTCTGATCTTCCTCTGTGCTCTTCATCTGTATTCTTCATCTGTACTCTTCTTTCTTCCCTGCTTCCCGTCCTGCGTGTTGTGTCTTCTGTCTTCATCTCTGTTATTCTTCTGTGTCCTTCTTTCTCTCTCCTCTGCACCGCGACCTGCGTGTGCCTTCTTCTTCTGTGTCCTTCTTCTAGGCTCTTCTCTCCTCTGCTCCGCTTCTTTTTCACCGTCTTCTTGGCTCTTCTCACTGCTGCTCGGCGCTCCTCTTCTTCTTTTCCTTCTTCTGTGATCTTCTCTCTTCTGCACTTCTGCTCCTCTTCTTCTTTACCGTCTTCTTGCTCTTCTCTCTGCTGCTCGTCGCTCCTCTTCTTCTTTAACTTCTTCTGTGATCTTCTCTCTTCTGATCTTCCGCCCCTCTTCTTCTTTACCTTCTTCTGTGATCTTCTCTCTTCTGCTCCTCTTCTTCTTTTACCTTTTTCTTGGATCTTCCTGCGTCTGCCCTCCTGCTCCTGACTCGTCTCTCTGACCTCCCTCACTCGCCACCCCCCTCTGTAATGCCCCTATCTTCCTATCTTTCTCCCTCACGCGCCACCTCCTCTGTAACCCCCCCTATCTTCCTATCTTTCTACCCTTCTATCTCTCTCCCTCTCTCACCTCCACCTCTGTAACCCCCCTCCCCTATCTTCCTAACTTTCCTCCTAACTTTCTTCCTAACTCCCCACCACCCTTAACCCCCCCTCCCCCATCTTTTCTCCCCTCTACCTGTCCCCCCTCCCTCTGCTTTCCCGCCGCCACCTCCTGTACGCCCCGCCCCCCAGCTCCCATTCGTCGCCCCACTCCCGTCCCCCGCCCCCAGCTGACCCCTCCCCCCCTCTCCCTCTTATGGCGGCCGCTGCGCGACAGAGTTAGCGACCCTTGACCCAAGGGTAGGTCGCTCCCCCTGCCGCTGCAGCTCCACTAGCCCAGGCTCCTGAGACCTCCTAGCAAGCCCAGCGAAATCACAGTAAGTACCCCCCCCCCACCGCCCAGCCCCTCGCCCTGCCCTGCGCTACTCACCTCCTCTCCTGCTTCTTTTCTTCATCTCTGATCTTCCTCTGTGCTCTTCATCTGTATTCTTCATCTGTACTCTTCTTTCTTCCCTGCTCCCCGTCCTGCGTGTTGTTTTTTCTGTCTTCATCTGTGTTCTTCTTCTGTGTGCTTCTTTCTCTCTCCTCTGCACCGCGACCTGCGTGTGCCTTCTTCTTCTGTGTCCTTCTTCTAGGCTCTTCTCTCCTCTGCTCTGCTTCTTTTTCACCGTCTTCTTGGCTCTTCTCACTGCTGCTCGTCGCTCCTCTTCTTCTTTTCCTTCTTCTGTGATCTTCTCTCTTCTGCTCTTCTGCTCCTCTTCTTCTTTACCGTCTTCTTGGCTCTTCTCTCTGCTGCTCGTCGCTCCTCTTCTTTTTTACCTTCTTCTGTGATCTTCTCTCTTCCGATCTTCCGCCCCTCTTCTTCTTTACCTTCTTCTGTGATCTTCTCTCTTCTGCTCTTCTGCTCCTCTTCTTCTTTTACCTTCTTCTTGGATCTTCCTGCGTCTGCCCTCCTGCTCCTGACTCGTCTCTCTGACCTCCCTCACTCGCCACCCCCTCTGTAACGCCCCTATCTTCCTATCTTTCTATCTTTCTCCCTCACTCGCCACCTCCTCTGTAACCCCCCTATCTTCCTATCTTTCTACCCTTCTATCTCTCTCCCTCACTCACCTCCACCTCTGTAACCCCCCCTCCCCTATCTTCCTAACTTTCCTCCTAACTTTCTTCCTAACTCCCCGCCACCCTTAACCCCCCCTCCCCCATCTTTTCTCCCCTCTACCTATCCCCCCTCCCTCCGCTTTCCCGCCGCCACCTCCTGCACGCCCCGCCCCCCCAGCTCCCATTCGTCGCCCCACTCCCGTCCCCCAGCTGACCCCTCCCCCCCCTCTCCCTCTTATGGCGCCCGCTGCGCGACAGAGTTAGCGACCCTTGACCCAAGGGTAGGTCGCTCCCCCTGCCACTGCAGCTCCACCAGCCCAGGCTCCTGAGACCTCCTAGCAAGCCCAGCGAAATCACAGTAAGTACCCCCCCCCCCACCGCCCAGCCCCTCGCCCTGCCCCGCGCTACTAACCTCCTCTCCTGCTTCTTTTCTTCATCTCTGATCTTCCTCTGTGCTCTTCATCTGTATTCTTCATCTGTACTCTTCTTTCTTCCCTGCTCCCCGTCCTGCGTGTTGTTTCTTCTGTCTTCATCTGTGTTCTTCTTCTGTGTGCTTCTTTCTCTCTCCTCTGCACCGCGACCTGCGTGTGCCTTCTTCTTCTGTGTCCTTCTTCTAGGCTCTTCTCTCCTCTGCTCCACTTTTTTTTCACCGTCTTCTTGGCTCTTCTCACTACTGCTCATCGCTCCTCTTCTTCTTTTCCTTCTTCTGTGATCTTCTCTCTTCTGCTCTTCTGCTCCTCTTCTTCTTTACCGTCTTCTTGGCTCTTCTCTCTGCTGCTCGTCGCTCCTCTTCTTCTTTACCTTCTTCTGTGATCTTCTCTCTTCTGATCTTCCACCCCTCTTCTTCTTTACCTTCTTCTGTGATCTTCTCTCTTCTGCTCTTCTGCTCCTCTTCTTCTTTTACCTTCTTCTTGGATCTTCCCGCGTCTGCCCTCCTGCTCCTGACTCGTCTCTCTGACCTCCCTCACTCGCCACCCCCTCTGTAACGCCCCTATCTTCCTATCTTTCTCCCTCACTCGCCACCTCCTCTGTAACCCCCCCTATCTTCCTATCTTTCTACCCTTCTATCTCTCTCCCTCACTCACCTCCACCTCTGTAACCCCCCTCCCCTATCTTCCTAACTTTCCTCCTAACTTTCTTCCTAACTCCCGCCACCCTTAACCCCACTCCCCCATCTTTTCTCCCCTCTACCTGTCCCCCCTCCCTCCGCTTTCCCGCCGCCACCTCCTGCACGCCCCCGCCCCCCCAGCTCCCATTCGTCGCCCCACTCCCGTCCCCAGCTGACCCCTCCCCCCCCTCTCCCTCTTATGGCGCCGCTGTGCGACAGAGTTAGCGACCCTTGACCCAAGGGTAGGTCTCTCCCCCTGCCGCTGCAGCTCCACCAGCCCAGGCTCCTGAGACCTCCTAGCAAGCCCAGCGAAATCACAGTAATTACCCCACCGCCCAGCCCCTCGCCCTGCCCCGCACTACTCACCTCCTCTCCTGCTTCTTTTCTTCATCTCTGATCTTCCTCTGTGCTCTTCATCTGTATTCTTCATCTGTACTCTTCTTTCTTCCCTGCTCCCCGTCCTGCGTGTTGTTTCTTCTGTCTTCATCTGTGTTCTTCTTCTGTGTGCTTCTTTCTCTCTCCTCTGCACCGCGACCTGCGTTTGCCTTCTTCTTCTGTGTCCTTCTTCTAGGCTCTTCTCTCCTCTGCTCTGCTTCTTTTTCACCGTCTTCTTGGCTCTTCTCACTGCTGCTCGTCACTCCTCTTCTTCTTTTCCTTCTTCTGTGATCTTCTCTCTTCTGCTCCTCTTCTTCTTTACCGTCTTTTTGGCTCTTCTCTCTGCTGCTCGTCGCTCCTCTTCTTCTTTACCTTCTTCTGTGATCTTCTCTCTTCTGATCTTCCGCCCCTCTTCTTCTTTACCTTCTTCTGTGATCTTCTCTCTTCTGCTCTTCTGCTCCTCTTCTTCTTGGATCTTCCCGCGTCTGTCCTCCTGCTTCTGACTCGTCTCTCTGACCTCCCTCACTCGCCACCCCCTCTGTAACGCCCCTATCTTCCTATCTTTCTATCTTTCTCCCTCACTCGCCACCTCCTCTGTAACCCCCCTATCTTCCTATCTTTCTACCCTTCTATCTCTCTCCCTCACTCACCTCCACCTCTGTAGCCCCCCCTCCCCTATCTTCCTAACTTTCCTCCTAACTTTCTTCCTAACTCCCCGCCACCCTTAACCCCCCCCATCTTTTCTCCCCTCTACCTGTCCCCCCTCCCTCCGCTTTCCCGCCGCCACCTCCTGCACGCCCCCACCCCCCCAGCTCCCATTCGTCGCCCCACTCCTGTCCCCCGCCCCCAGCTGGCCCCTCCGCCCCTCCCCCTCTTATGGCGGCCGCTGCGCGACAGAGTTAGCGACCCTTGACCCAAGGGTAGGTCGCTCCCCCTGCCGCTGCAGCTCCACCAGCCCAGGCTCCTGAGACCTCCTAGCAAGCCCAGCGAAATCACAGTAAGTACCCCCCCCCCACCGCCCAGCCCCTCCCCCTGCCCCGCGCTAGTCACCTTCTCTCCTGCTTCTTTTCTTCATCTCTGATCTTCTTCTGTGCTCTTCATCTGTATTCTTCATCTGTACTCTTCTTTCTTCCCTGCTCCCCGTCCTGCGTGTTGTGTCTTCTGTCTTCATCTCTGTTATTCTTCTGTGTGCTTCTTTCTCTCTCCTCTGCACCGCGACCTGCGTGTGCCTTCTTCTTCTGTGTCCTTCTTCTAGGCTCTTCTCTCCTCTGCTCCGCTTCTTTTTCACCGTCTTCTTGGCTCTTCTCACTGCTGCTCGTCGCTCCTCTTCTTCTTTTCCTTCTTCTGTGATCTTCTCTCTTCTGCTCTTCTGCTCCTCTTCTTATTTACCGTCTTCTTGCTCTTCTCTCTGCTGCTCGTCGCTCCTCTTCTTCTTTAACTTCTTCTGTGATCTTCTCTCTTCTGATCTTCCGCCCCTCTTCTTCTTTACCTTCTTCTGTGATCTTCTCTCTTCTGCTCTTCTGCTCCTCTTCTTCTTTTACCTTCTTCTTGGATCTTCCTGCGTCTGCCCTCCTGCTCCTGACTCGTCTCTCTGACCTCCCTCACTCGCCACCCCCTCTGTAACGCCCCTATCTTCCTATCTTTCTATCTTTCTCCCTCACTCGCCACCTCCTCTGTAACCCCCCCTATCTTCCTATCTTTCTACCCTTCTATCTCTCTCCCTCACTCACCTCCACCTCTGTAACCCCCCTCCCCTATCTTCCTAACTTTCCTCCTAACTTTCTTCCTAACTCCCCACCACCCTTAACCCCCCCTCCCCCATCTTTTCTCCCCTCTACCTGTCCCCCCTCCCTCCGCTTTCCCGCCGCTAACTCCTGCACGCCCCCGCACCCCCAGCTCCCATTCGTCGCCCCACTCCCGTCCCCCGCCCCCAGCTGACCCCTCCCCCCCTCTCCCTCTTATGGCGCCCGCTGCGCGACAGAGTTAGTGACCCTTGACCCAAGGGTAGGTCGCTCCCCCTGCCGCTCCACCAGCCCAGGCTCCTGAGACCTCATAGCAAGCCCAGCGAAATCACAATAAGTACCCCCCCCACCGCCCAGCCCCTCGCCCTGCCCCGCGCTACTCACCTCCTCTCCTGCTTCTTTTCTTCATCTCTGATCTTCCTCTGTGCTCTTCATCTGTATTCTTCATCTGTACTCTTCTTTCTTCCCTTCTCCCCGTCCTGCGTGTTGTTTCTTCTGTCTTCATCTTTGTTCTTCTTCTGTGTGCTTCTTTCTCTCTCCTCTGCACCGCGACCTGCGTGTGCCTTCTTCTTCTGTGTCCTTCTTCTAGGCTCTTCTCACTACTGCTCATCGCTCCTCTTCTTCTTTTCCTTCTTCTGTGATCTTCTCTCTTCTGCTCTTCTGCTCCTCTTCTTCTTGGATCTTCCCGCGTCTGTCCTCCTGCTTCTGACTCGTCTCTCTGACCTCCCTCACTCGCCACCCCCTCTGTAACGCCCCTATCTTCCTATCTTTCTATCTTTCTCCCTCACTCGCCACCTCCTCTGTAACCCCCCTATCTTCCTATCTTTCTACCCTTCTATCTCTCTCCCTCACTCACCTCCACCTCTGTAGCCCCCCCTCCCCTATCTTCCTAACTTTCCTCCTAACTTTCTTCCTAACTCCCCGCCACCCTTAACCCCCCCCATCTTTTCTCCCCTCTACCTGTCCCCCCTCCCTCCGCTTTCCCGCCGCCACCTCCTGCACGCCTCCGCCCCCCCAGCTCCCATTCGTCGCCCCACTCCCGTCCCCCGCCCCCAGCTGGCCCCTCCGCCCCTCCCCCTCTTATGGCGCCCGCTGCGCGACAGAGTTAGCGACCCTTGACCCAAGGGTAGGTCGCTCCCCCTGCCGCTGCAGCTCCACCAGCCCAGGCTCCTGAGACCTCCTAGCAAGCCCAGCGAAATCACAGTAAGTACCCCCCCCACCGCCCAGCCCCTCGCTACTCACCTTCTCTCCTGCTTCTTTTCTTCATCTCTGATCTTCCTCTGTGCTCTTCATCTGTATTCTTCATCTGTACTCTTCTTTCTTCCCTGCTTCCCGTCCTGCGTGTTGTGTCTTCTGTCTTCATCTCTGTTATTCTTCTGTGTCCTTCTTTCTCTCTCCTCTGCACCGCGACCTGCGTGTGCCTTCTTCTTCTGTGTCCTTCTTCTAGGCTCTTCTCTCCTCTGCTCCGCTTCTTTTTCACCGTCTTCTTGGCTCTTCTCACTGCTGCTCGTCGCTCCTCTTCTTCTTTTCCTTCTTCTGTGATCTTCTCTCTTCTGCTCCTCTTCTTCTTTACCGTCTTCTTGGCTCTTCTCTCTGCTGCTCGTCGCTCCTCTTCTTCTTTACCTTCTTCTGTGATCTTCTCTCTTCTGATCTTCCGCCCCTCTTCTTCTTTACCTTCTTCTGTGATCTTCTCGCTTCTGCTCTTCTGCTCCTCTTCTTCTTTTACCTTCTTCTTGGATCTTCCCGCGTCTGCCCTCCTGCTCCTGACTCGTCTCTCTGACCTCCCTCACTCGCCACCCCCTCTGTAACGCCCCCTATCTTCGTATCTTTCTACCCTTCTATCTCTCTCCCTCACTCACCTCCACCTCTGTAACTCCCCCTCCCCTATCTTCCTAACTTTCCTCCTAACTTTCCTCCTAACTCCCCGCGACCCTCACCCCTCCCTCCCCATCTTTTCTCCCCTCTACCTGTCCCCCCTCCCTCCGCTTTCCCACCGCCACCTCCTGCACGCCCCCGCCCCCCCAGCTCCCATTCGTCGCCCCACTCCCGTCCCCCGCCCCCAGCTGACCCCTCCCTCTTATGGCGGCCGCTGCGCGACAGAGTTAGCGACCCTTGACCCAAGGTGATCCCTCCCCCCCTTCCCTCTTATGGTGGCCGCTGTGCGGCCGCGCCGCTGGGCAAGCCCGTCTGCGCCCGTCCACGCCTGGCCCGCGTCCAGCGCCACGACCCCTGGCCCTCAGCACTCCCAAACCCCGCTGCACCGCTACGACCCCATCACCCTCCACGCCCTCAACCCGGGGCGCTCCAGCACCTGCTTCCAAGCCAACCCGAAACGTACCCACGGACCCTTCGTATGTCACACCTGCAAACTTACCTTCCACCACGAAACCACCACGACCGCCAGCCCACGCGCCATCAACCACCTCAAATGCATCCTGATCAACGCACGATCCGTCCACAAGCACGCTGTTGAACTCTGGGACCTCCTGGACTCCACCGCACCAGACGTCGCCTTCATCACTGAGACCTGGATGAACGCCTCCTCGGCCCCCGACATCGCCATAGCCATCCCCGAAGGCTACAAGATTTCCAGAAAAGACCGCACCAACCAAGTAGGAGGAGGAATCGCCATTGTCTTCAATGACTCCATCAACGTCACCACCTCCACCGAAGACACCCCCCTCGCCGCCTAACACCTGCACTTCCAGATCCGCACAGACCCCAGGACCACCCTCAGAGGATCCCTCATCTACCGTGCCCCCTGACCGCGCGCCCTCTTCAGCGACTCCATCACCGACTTCATCTCCCCGCACGCCCTCGCCTCGCCGGACTACATCCTCCTCGGCGACCTCAACTTCCATCTGGAACAGAACAACGACCCCAACACCACCGCCCTGCTCGACAACCTCGCCAACCTCGGCCTCAAGCAACTGGTGAACACCCCCACCCACATCGCCGGACACACGCTCGACCCCATGTTTTCCGCCAGCAAACACGTATCCTTCAGCCACGCCTCCGCTCTACACTGGATCGACACACATGTGTCCACTTCACCTTCCGACGCGAAACTCGCCACCTCCGCACACAACCCATCCCACGTCGACAGTGGAACAAAATCCCCGAAGAACAGCTTCTCTCCACTCTCATCGACAACCAACCCACCTTCTCCGCCGACCCCAACGACGCAGCCCTCAGCCTCACGAACTGGATCACCAACTGTGCAGACAACCTTGCTCCCCTCAGACGCCTTCCAAGACAGTCCAACACCAAAAAACCTCTCTGGTTCTCTGACACCCTTAAGGAATCAAAGAAAACTTGTTGCACCCTCGAGAAAGCCTGGCGTAAGGACCACACCGCAGACAACATGACTGCCCTCAAGAACGCTACCCGCGAACACCATCACCTGATCCACGCCGCCAAAAGGAATTTCTTCACAGACAGACTGGACAAAAACAGCCACAACAGCAGAGAACTCTTCAACATCGTAAAAGAGCTCTCCAACCCCAACGCCAACGCCATCACGCCCTCACAAGACCTTTGCAACTCCCTCGCCACCTTCTTCCATCGTAAGATTACCGACCTACACGACAGCTTCGGACTCCAGACCCAGCCGACCCCCACCGAACCCACAACCACAGCCATCACCCTCAACGCCTGGACCCACATCAACACAGAAGAGGCCAAAGCCACCATGAACTCCATCCACTCCGGTGCCCCCTCTGACCCCTGCCCACACTTCATCTTCAATAAAGCCGACGAGATTATCGCCCCACACCTCCAGACCATCATCAACACCTCGTTTTCGTCTGCTACCTTCCCCGAGAGCTGGAAACACGCTGAAGTCAACGCCCTACTGAAGAAACCTACGGCTGACCCAAGCGACCTGAAGAACTTCCGCCCCATCTCGCTCCTCCCCTTCCCTGCCAAAGTCATAGAGAAGACCGTCAACAAGCACCTTACCAACTTCCTTGAAGACAACAACCTTCTCGACCCCTCTCAGTCCGGATTCCGAGCCAACCACAGCACAGAAACCGCCCTCATCTCAGTCACAGACGACATCAGAACCCTGATGGACAACGGAGAAACAGTCGCCCTCATCCTCCTCGACCTCTCGGCTGCCTTCGACACCGTCTGTCACCGCACCCTAATAACCCGCCTCCGCTCCACCGGGATCCAAGGCCAGGCCCTGGACTGGATCGCCTCCTTCCTCTCCAATCGCTCCCAAAGAGTCTACCTCCCACCTTTTCGCTCAGACCCCACCGAGATCATTTGCGGCGTCCCACAAGGCTCCTCGCTCAGCTCGACACTCTTCAATGTCTACATGAGCCCCCTCGCCGACATCGTACGCAAACACAGCATCATCATCACCTCCTACGCCGACGACACTCAACTGATACTTTCCCTCACCAAGGACCCCACCAGCGCCAAGACCAACCTGCAAGATGGAATGAAAGACGTCACAGATTGGATGAAACTCAGCCGTCTGAATCTGAACTCAGACAAAACGGAAGTCCTCATCCTCGGTAACACCCCGACCGCCTGGGACGACTCTTGGTGGCCCATGGCCCTTGGCACCGCACCGACCCCCTCAAACCACGCACGCATCCTCGGCTTCATCTTGGACCCACTTCTCACCATGACCAAACAAGTCAACGCCGTATCATCCTCCTGCTTCCTCACCCTCCGCATGCTCCGAAAGATCTTCCGTTGGATCCCCGCCGACACCAGAAAGACCGTGACCCACGCCCTCGTCACGAACCACCTGGACTACGGCAACACCCTATACGCAGGAACCACCGCTAAACTCCAGAAACGTCTGCAACGAATTCAAAACGCCTCCGCCCACCTCATCCTCAACATACCCCGCAACAGCCACATCTCCGCACACCTGAGACACCTGCACTGGCTTCCTGTCAGCCAAAGGATCACCTTCCGTCTCCTCACCCACGCACACAAAGCCCTCCACAACAAGGGACCAGAATACCTCAACCGTCGCCTCAGCTTCTACGCTCCCACCCGTCTTCTCCGCTCCACCAGCCTCGCTCTCGCCGCCGTCCCTCGCATCTGCCGCTCCACGGCGGGTGGGAGGTCCTTCTCCTACCTGGCGGCCAAGACCTGGAACACCCTCCCCACCATCCTCAGGACCACCCAGGACCACTCCGTATTCCGGAGACTACTCAAGACCTGGCTCTTCGAGCAGCAGTAACCCCTTCCCCCTAGCGCCTTGAGACCCGCACGGGTGAGTAGCGCGCTTTATAAATGTTAATGATTTGATTTGATTTGAAATAGTGAGGTGATGTATAGCGCAACGTTGCAAACTGGATCACTGCCAGGCACTGCAAGACTAAACTGAGATTCAGAAAATGGCGTTGAATCCTCCATGCTGTGGTTCAGATTTCCATAAATGCAGCAAATCTGACAGAAAAGTGAAAATTAGGCTTAGGCAGATGAAAAGAAAATAATTACTTATTTTGTTTAAGTGGATAACCAGAATTATAACCCAAATTTGTCATACCCACAGTGATCAATCAAGAGCCGTAAGAGAAACAACCAATACGTGCCCTATATTCATTGGTTGGTTGTAAAATACCCCTTGGCTAAGCAGTAAAAGTACTTTTGGTGCTTTGTGCAGATCACCCCTCAAGCCCCTGGGCACAGGTGCCACTGCACCTGCTGTACTATTGTTTCTGCATACCACCCAGACCAATTATCCTTCCCAAAAATGTCAAAGTAATCAGTGAAAGCGGATGAAGAAACTTGTCACTTGCCCTTAAATACCTAGAATATTTTGCCGTTCCCTGACTGTGAGTGTGTCATGTATTGTTTCTGTGGCGAAAACCAAAATGATAGGTTTACATTGTTATATGCATCTCTAACACACTTCTGGAAAGGCGCAAAACGGACAGAGGGCTCGATGCTGATATAAGAGCAGAGCCATTGCTGACACCGAGAGCTGCTTTGCCAAGATTCATGGAAGGGGGAGGGGCAGGTTCTGGTTCAGCGGAAAGACAGCAGTTAGTCACAATGTGAGTTTAACAGTTTTTGGCCCTCGGGGCACACGCCGCATCACCATGAGGTATTCCACATCCTACTCAAATGAGATACAGCAGTTTATCATGTCAAAGCACCCTTCAGAGAGCTATGTCTGGGGCCTCTGGCTGTTGGACCAGGATTGCATCTCAGGTCCCCTGCAGGCTTTTCCGGGGTGCATTAATTATTACTTCCCACTGCCCGAACAAAAAGAATAAGAAAAAAACATTTTCATATAAGCATATGGGTAGGTGAAAAGCTTTGAAGTGTGTAGCACTGCAGAAGAGATAATGTAATAAAACAGATCACCTTTTTTTCAATATCGTAAATGGCGAGGTATTTCTTATGTCTTCCGTGTATTATTGTCAAATGATGAAGTAAACCAGTTCGTCCCTAATGCAGCAGATATTGAAACATTTTGTGCTTGTGACCTAGAGACATCCATGTTATCAACCCACCAGTGTAAATATGTCTACTTATACCATAGTTTTCTGAGGAAGCACTATTTTTAAACAAGCCCCTGCTTTAATGCTTGCCGCGAGAACTAATTCCGTCGGCTATGGGGACTAAAAGAAGCCTGTTTTCCCACAGCCGTGTCCATTTTAATAACACATCCTATAGCAATGGTGTCATTTTCAGAACAGCAATTACCCGCGGTTTATTTAGTGACAGTATTAAAGGCTGCACGGTGTTTTCCTTGCCCTTCCTTACCGAGGACTGAAAAGGTAGCATCTGGCCCACTTAAATGCAGTCACTTTTTCCCCGCCGCCTAATTAAATGCCAAAATTTATCTACATTAACAACAAAGTGCTGAAATTTATTGATCAATTCACATGATCTAGGCTGACAAATGGCCCGAGCCATTTCCATAATGTCCTACACATGTTAAAATTTGTAATGAAAAAGAATGCAGTATTAACATGAAATGTGGCATGATAGGGGTGGTTTTGTAATGGGAGCCGGTGCCCTGCAGCAATGTACTTTGTTTTCTGCGCCCTGTCCAGACCGAGGCTGCCGGAGCTGCGTACAGATGGGCCTCTGACAGGCCTACAGCTGTTCCCTAATTGTCCATTAAGTGTTCTATTGATTCGCGGATTCAAAGTACATGTGTCTTTCAGCTCCAGCTAGCCTGTGAAGTGGCAGACACATTCTTCGCGGGAATGACAGAGCTGCTTGAAGCCTAAAAAATGTGGGCTGCCACTTTCAATTGAGGAGCCGGCTTTCAAAGGCGGGGAGCCGGGTGGTGTTTAAAAGCAGCTTTGTGGATGGCGGTTTTATTTTCCAAACTTTGAGCAGCAATGAATTAAATAAAGCAGCAAGAAGAGGCCTAATTCCCCGCTAAGCACGTGCGGAGATTGCAGCTGGCTGATAAAGAGCCGCGCGGGCCCATCAGTAGTTGATAAACAAGCGATTAGAACCTGGCAGCCATATTGCGGGCATTGTTTGCCTGCTCACCTGACATGCGCACTTGCATTCTCATTTGGCTTGCAAGTTCACTTTTAGCATTTTTTTTTTTTTTGCAAAGCATGGATCATCTGCAATACCGGATTATGCCAGTCAGACAGGGCACAGTTTAAAACCGTCTTATTTTAATCTAAAGACTGAAAGATAAGATGCATATCGCGCGCAGAGGTCATAAATCTTCAAAGAAACAAATATCCCCAGATAAAACTGTAAAAGTTATTTAGTTCACCACAGAAAGGGATTTATTAATCTTAAATTTCCAGTTCACTGTGTCATGATTTGCTTACCATGCAGCATCTCATTTCTTTCCAGTTGTACATGCCTCGCTGTTCAACAGAAGCCTGATCACTTCATCCCTTTAACTTTTATTATCTGTGTTCAAAAAGAGCTCATGGGCCAGAAATAAATAGTACAGCATATGGAAACAAAATAATGGTCTTCTAGAGTTTATTAAAGAATCCTGTGAGAGCCTGGTTTGCTCTTTCATTATTTCTCCAGTTCTTTTCTCTTTTTCTTTAGAAACATCGTTGCCACGATCCCTCACAGCAATGCAGCCCCACGAGCTTTCTAAATGATGCTAACTTCATGTGCATAGCAATATATATTATTAAACTGATATAGAACTCACTCACCATCTTTATTCATGTACAAAGATTATAATTGTTAGACGCTCAAACGCTGTATGAAGTATAACTCTAGTTCACAAAAAGGGTACATTCTTCTAAATTGGCATACTGGGAAATATATTCAGGATTTAATCTGTTTTTCCACCATAAAACACTGAAAGAAATTCATTGAGTGAACACAGTGCTGGGCGTCCTACACTCCAAAGAAAGAAAAAAAAATGTTCCTCAATCTACACGGATTCCATTTTTTTCCAATTATCACACAAGCCTGTTTAAAAGAAATAGATTTTTAGAGGCTCTTAACTTTAGACTTTTGTCTTGCTGGATGAACTTTAGCTACACTAAATTTTAAGTAAATTTGTGATGACTGAGCAATGTACATTGGCTGAGCAGGAATCCAGTAACCCACAGGACAAATTAATTTTCAACAAAAAGGGCAGAAACCTCAAGTGCCATGAGTATATGGAGTCTCCTTCTATCTCTCTGGAGCCATTTTTGCAAATCACTTCAGCTATTCATAATCTAAATCAGTCTCCTTTAGCAGCGGAGAAATCTTTTTTCATGACAAAACAGAAGATGACATTCATTAGTGCCTAACTTGCATAAGCTATCTTAAATTTATTGGCACTCGTCTGCATATCTGGATAAGAGTTTTCAAGTCTACATACAGAAGAAGAGGTAGTTAGAGACCTGGTTAATATGAACTATAACTTTCAGTCTAACTTTGACAATTTGTAGGGAAAATTGTTATATTTCATATCTTAACATGACGGGGTGTACTTTTTTAGGTCAAACGTGCAAGTGCTTTTCGACCTGTTGTAAGTATTCTGTGGGCTTTTAACCGCACCCATCTCACACCCATCACTTTCACTCGTTCGTGGGCTTGCCTTTAAAAAATCCCTTGATGTCAATGGTAAATTCTTTACGTTTGTCCCGCCTTGCAGTGGTTTTGTTACCACCTTGCAGACTGACCCTGTTACATGGATTATTGCACAATTGCTAATACACTTCAGCGTGGGTGAACAATTTTTTTCTTTTGTCTCTCCACCTTTGTACTCCATGGAGACCATGGTCGTCACATCATGATCGGGGCAGAACAGCAGCACGAACTCCATCAGTGGTATTGAAGCACAGGTCACGTTGTCCACACTGTTACCTAATCAGAGTAATTCCTTTTGGCTCTCCCCTTCACGCTCCATAGCTTTCACAAAAACACTTATAATTGATAAATGCTTTATGTAAACAACACAGAAATCCTCAAAGCGCCTCTCTCTAGACAAGGCGGGAGAGCCAATGGTACAATATTCACTACACTTGAGGAAACTCTCCCCATAATGCTTTGCAAACATTCTTTTACATATTTTTTACCCATAACTCAGTCTGTGGTGGTCCTAAGACAATGGGACCATCACCAAAACATTTACGAGAATGTGCTCTTTCTTTCCACATCATCTCTGGGTCCCCACACTAGGTTAGTGGGAACCCCAAAATAATAACTCCCTCCCACCATTCTGTGTCTGTTTAAGTTCTCTCATGGCTAGAACTTTTGTTTTTTTACAGGTGAGAGTAGTTTGTGTTTTAAGGGCATTGTTTGTAATATTGTTGTAGTAGGTCTTCCATCCCTAAAAATGTATAATGCACTGAGCCCCCTAAGGGCTAAATTAATGCTTACACTACATTTTTTTGCCATTCTTTCTTCATGTGGTTATACCCTCTGGGGGTAACTATATGGTTACATTACCATGTTTCTCATAAATGCTATTTTTATTGTTGTGTCCTCTAGGGGTTGTTTTCAGCATTACAGTCAACATACTACTATATTTGCAGCGCTCGGAAACTCATCCCAAGGGCTCTGAGCAGGCGTTAAAAGTACTGAAAAAAAAAGGCAGAAGAAAATCTCTTAGATTTCCTTGCACCATTTTTACAGCCTCTCTAACACGGGAACATGCCTTGAATACATTATGCCTGGCGCAGGCATAATGTGGCGCAAGGGTTTGCAAAGTGCCGCAATGCATGCATTGTGCCACTTTGTAAATATGGTGCGGGGATTTTGCCCATCTAACGAAACATCATTGTCAAAAAATGATGCTAATGTGTTGGTAGATGGCGCTAGGGGCTCTTAAATATGCCCCTATGTTTGTAAGGAAAAGCTTTAACCCAACAGGGCATTTGATTTCTGCAATAACTTGACTTACTTCTGTTTCAAACACGACATTCTAATACGATTGTAAGCCTTGTGAGCAACTAAGATTGATAGTACTCATTCACACTCAGCATAGATGCATCTTTGAATAGGAGCGAGGGGCAACATTTCGTACTAATCATCATTTTTATGCTTTAAAAAGCCTCAAACATCAAGCACATATGGAAAAGCTTGATCTTCACCACTTTCACAGCAGAGGTCTGTAATGCCCCAAACTCACCAAAATAAGTAAAAGTAACTATTCACCAGGAACATATAAACGTTCAGATTTCCAAAGTATAAATTGTAATTAAAGAAATAATCAATAATGCAAAAATATACACATACAGTGAGAGACTGTTGCCATGGTCATCAAACTATGTTTTGGGTCTATGGCTTTCCTGAGATGCAGCCAGAAATGCAATATCCCCACCGGTAGCATTTGCACCCTTAATCTACACCCCAAAGTGCACCATTGCATGGTCACTCCTGCTCAGGCTCAAAAACCTCAGCATTGCTGGGATGTATTTGTGCCACCATAATGCTCCCCCCTCATGTGCCAAACACAATTTTGTGGTGGATCTCATCCTGACCCACCTAACACCCAGTTAGATTGTTATGACAAAGGCCCATACAGGCTCGGGCTGCTACCTATACTTGATACTGATGCCTAAACTAACCACTGCGGAGCTGGATCTCCTCATTATGTAGTGGACCTGCGATGACAATACCCCAACCAAAATGTTGAGACCTTGAGCAATATATGTGGTGTCTATGTAGTAAAGGCAACTAAATGTAGCAAGGGAATGATTCAAGAGCCTTAATAAAAGAGCAAAACAAATGGTGGCACAGGGTGACCAATGATGAAAACACAATTTGGAACTCAGATTGTAACAGATCTAACAATCAATAATATCAATAAAGTGTAATGCAAAACACAATAAGAGAATGGGATTAACTACTTCAATAGCAATGTGGGTGTAATTTCGATTTTTACTTGCTAGGGGGAAAAACTCCAGATCAGGAACCGGGGGAAGTGAGTTTGAGCAAAAGGCATTAAAACTCTACTCACTACAAAGTGTTTGTAATTCTCCAGATAATCCTTTTTCAAAACCTTTTTAGGAAATGCTCAGATGCTATAAATTCGGACAAGATAAGGTGGAACCCCACTTTTCAAATCTGGCAGAGTGAAGGAGGCAGACAGCTATGTCCCCAGTCTCAGAAGTGAGGTCCCTGGCAGAAATATGCGGACATTTCACCACGGTGCAAACACCGATTCACTCTCGACGCCGGTGTTTACCCCGAGGTGATTGGTGCTTTTTTTTTACTATGGTGCCCTCATATCCCAGTTCTTCTTTCATCTTGCCCATGGGCATGTCTCCACCTACAATTGCAGGCAGTGAAATGTCTGCCAGCAAGAATGACACGGCACAACGTCCATATACCCCAGCAGAAAACATCCTCCAAGGGAGAGTTCATCCCTAAAAGTATATTTTCACGAGGGAGCTTGCCTATCAAACATATTAGTTTGATATGTGCAAGTGTGGGATTCAGACCTGCAATCAAGGGAGGGAGAGGATTGCCAACTGCGTGTGTTTTATTATGGCATTTAACACTGTTACGTAAAAAAAAAAAAGTTTCCTAGAAAATTGACTTAGTTGGTACCTCTTACAGTTGTTATGAAACAGTAAATGTTGTCAAAAATCTCAGAAACGTTGCACTTTAGTAAGCTCCATTCATAGTATTTCTAGATGGTGACCCCTTCAGTGGGAAAACATTTTGAAAAAGGGTTTGATTTGAGAACAGTGAAAAACTGGTTTGAGAACTGTGAAAAATCGAAGGCCACAGAAAACGTAACTATGTTGCCCCAGAGAAAACATGGTCTCCAAAATAGGCCCTTAAGGCTACTGAACCATTTTAGAAGGCAATGAAAAGGTGAAAAGAAAATGCAACAGGCAAACCTGACTGAAAACAAAATCGACCGAAAGTTGTCGCCAGCGCTGGACCGCCTAATTTGTTATATCTTTTGAGTGTCGCATATTATTGGCCACAATACCTTAGGTGCAAGCAAGAAGTCACAAAGGAAAGGCAGAGGTGAGCAGCCTCAGGAGCCAGCGCTAATATTGTCCATTGTACTGGGTACCAGGCTCTGCACCTCTCAACCACTGTGTAAATGAGTGCGCCTGTAGTGCTGTTTGCCTTTTTGGAGTCTGTGCCCCCAAAAGGCAAAACTGTTTTTTTCAATTAATTATCTAATGGGTTCTGCATAGCAAAATTGAAACACATATCATCAATATAGCTTGATGTGCAATTATGAAAGTTATGTTATAATATGTTTCCCCCATCATCCAGACTCTGTTACTGCCTCAAGGCCAGGAATGGATTTAGGTGTAAGAAATGGAGAAAGGAAACAGTCGAGTAAGGGGGCGATGGATTAATGTTTTGTACAGCAGAATCCTCTGGTAGATGCAGAAAAAAAGATGAATGGCCATTCACTATAGAGAAAAAACAGGACTCCCTACCCAGTTCCTTCTCTCTAGTATTCACCAATAATAAGGATTGTACAATTTTGCTCTGTTTGATGACCTCCACTTCTTTTCGAGACCTATTGTGACATCATTCACTGAATGGTACTTTCAAAATGTTTTGTCAGCTATCAGGGTGTAGCTTAGATGTTCTTCAGCGTACTGCGCCTTAAAACGAAAATGTCCTCTCACCTTTCTTGCTTCCAGCAACTCTTTCTCTCAACATTACACTTAAGCAAGGAGCTTGAGGGGGAAATAGAAAGATGTGAGCCCGTTAATTCTTATATAATAGGTGATGGTTGGAGAATACCACCTCTCCCCAGCTGCAGTGACAGAGGTGCAGAAGTACAGCTGCGTGAGGGCCCTCCTCTCTGCAGTGGGTGAAGCCATGTCGAAGAGAATTCCTGCCAATGACCAACAACACAGTCACTACTACAGGCAATGACTAGTGTCGGTGCACATCTCACAGGCAACTCAATCATGAGACCAGTCTGAGGGTGTTCGGAAAATTGTTCCCCTGCTGAGAAAGGGGAGGCCAGGATGGGCTACTGGATCACAAGGTTGTCACAGAGAGCAACAGTCGCCTACTGCGCCCCTTCAGAGAGTGAGGGGAATTCTTTGATTACGCACAAACGGATGTGTCTTGTGTTGAGCGGTGCTTCGACCGTTCACAGGTGGCCAGGTGCCCGTGTGAGGGCGGTGAAGTGCTTCTTTGCCGCCCTGGAAGTCTACCGGCTGAAGAGCAAAACGAGAGAAGTAGAGCTGCGTGGAAAACACGAAAGGACATTTTAAATTAAGAAAAAAAATCAAAACTGACAGGTCTGTCGATTAAAAAGGCGAGACTCAGGATCAAAATATCAATAATTAACAAATTGCTGTTTCGCCCCTTTCAAGCTTTAAATTCACAAAATCAATTACATTTAATTCACACAGGAAACATGCTCAAATTGATTTTATGGTTTCTGGACCTGTAAGAATAATACTTATCTTTAAGGTCTGTGCTATTTCCTAGCCCTATACCCCAGGATAGGGGGCCCTTCTTTCCAAAAAAGAAAGATTAGGAAGAAGAAATAAATATCTGTAAAACTGCAATAAACTATCATGGGTGTAGCTTGGTCAGTAATATTGGAGAGGGGGTAGGGAAGGGGGCGAGCTTCAAATTTCCCTACAATCACGCTGTCATATCATGGTAAAATACATTAATTATTAATCAGAGCATGAGGGGGCTTAAGGGGCAGTGGGCATGGACAGCAGTGAGGATTGATAGAGTTACTTATAAGTGAACATGTGAAATAACCAATAGTTTGAAGAACTTCAAAATAGAAAGGCTAGACAGAGAGTTTGTGCATATGTTTTTGTCTGTGTGCATGTAAAATTCCTAGGTGAAATTCGACAGTCACTTCACCATACTCGACTGAAAACACCTGTACCCAACTATTTACCAGAAAATAGCACCCCAAACACCCCCACCCCCGGATACTACGGCCCTGCATACCATAACAAGAAGTTCAGTGTGCAAAGAAGATAGATGAACTTGGCTAAAATAACATGAACCACTTAAGGTTTCCCTCTGTTTACATCACTTCTGGGAAACTGAGGTTTATACAGAAAATTGCAACATTTATTTCAAAGCCCATAACATTCTAACGTATATTTTAATTCCTGTTATACTTGTTTCTTTAAATAACAAGAAAACAGGAGCATCATCTCAAAAGCTACTACCTAGTATCAGGAAAAAAGCTACTACCAAGTATCAGTGAACAAGGTGCATTTTGCACTTGTGCAAATCCATGCATGTTGAAAATGAGATGTGTGAGAGCAAATTGGTTGGCATATACTTGTCTTGGGAAAATGTTGCATTCAGGGTCATACCTGGATAGTGTTATGAATCAACTTCACAGCATCCTTTTGTGCTGAGAAATGTCAGATCAGGGAAGCTGCTCATGGTGCATTTTCCTCCACCCAGCTGGGACCATATTACAGAAAGGGCACAGAGGCTTCTCTGTTCCACACCTCACACTTAACTGTGTGCCAGTTGCAGACCACATCAATGTGCCCTATTAAAATGAATGTCTTGCCCCTACTGCAGTTGCAAACATGTGCTTCTCCTGGGGACAGGTAATTAGTGAAAGGCAGGCTAGCTGTTTGACATTCTACTGCCAGTCCACATTTCACTGTGCAGTTGGTAATCCATCCTGAATTGGAACTGGGCAGAAATCTCTCTGCAAGCGAGTGCAGTGAGTGACTACACCTGCCTGCAGGGCAATGTCTGGTGGTCCATAGGGTTCTATTTTTCCCTCTTGAAGGGGGTACCATTGGATGACGCACTGATTGTGCACCAACTCTATGTGGCAAACAGTTAATGCGCATCCTGAGTGCCATTTTGCCTTTGAGCTCGCATATACAATATTTAGCTGAAGTAAACTGTTTCCTCATTTGCATGAGCCAATGAACCCATGCTCATGAGGGATCACCTCCTGGAAATCACCCTGGTGCTGCATGTGCACAGTGTGATCTGTATTACAGAAGGGGCTGCACAAGCATCTGTGACCTCTTCTGGAGTCGCAAAGTTCTCCAGGGGTACAAGAGGTGGGTGATTACACCCTTTGCACGACCAAGGCACTTTTGATAATGCAGTCACTAGAGAACAAAATTCTTCTCTCAGGCAAAGCTGCTTCAGGTGAAAGTGAAATGCAGGTGGGACAGATATGTTTACTTTCTGTATTGTAGACTCAATTCTCCTCCCATCGGAGCTCATTTATATTCACAACCCTAAATTGGAGATGTTTATATCTAAGCCTTGCTGTATTTAAGGCCCATACACCTCAAAGCTTCTCCCATGGGTGATGTGGGTTTGGGGACGGTAGCCTGCTCACATCAGTTTTCCCCCACACGCAGCTCAGTACAATCCCCATATGGAGCTTTGGACTCAATGTTCAAGGGAACAAAGGAAGTTTTAGCATGCATGGAGGGTGGGGCTGAGAATGTGATTGTAGCATCTGCCTTTGCTGCCCACACTTTTCCAATGCACTTGCCCTGGTCATGAATTGGGAACTGCAGGCTTTGAGAATATGGGTGTGCAAAATGCTATTGATTAATTTACTATATGCACAAGTTATAGTTATACCTACACACAATTTATTATTCTATGCTAATTAACCCATATATTTTTAGTTAAGTGCTGTGACCGAAGATGTTTTTTTTTTTACTTTTTTTTTACCAAAAAGCAATAATTATTTCCTCAATATAACAAGATAAAATTCCTGACAAATGTCAGGTACAAATAGAAGTACTTTACCTCCAGGAAAAAGAGCAATAGGTATTCTGTGTTTATTTTTGGGAAACGTCAACTTTGCTTGTGAATTCACTGCTTCTAGGACACAAAATATCATGTGCATTGCATTCTTGACCGCTGCCTGTCCATTCCCATAAATATGTCTACTTTTCTACTTTTTTGGAATTTGTGAATCAAATATCGCTACCTTTGGCACATTTCGGGTTCGCGGCATCACACACACACACACACTTCTCACAGTTACAAACAGAAATTGTACTATTATTTACTATCATTTTTTGCACTTCCTAAAAAAAGCATGTTTTGTCAGTATACGTTTTGGCGCAAACTATGACTAGGCCCTTAAGTATTGTGAAGGAAGAAGTCAAATGTGAACAGACTGCAGGGCCTGAAATGCAGGAAGAGAGACGTGTGTCTAAAAGCTTGAGGTGACCTGTGGTGTTAGAAGAGGGGGATAAGCCAAGAAGAATTAAGATGAATGAAAGGTTGGAGCGAGGTACTTGACAGAGGGTTTTACTGGCTAAAAGTAAAATGCTTTTCAGGTAATGGCCAGTTCACCCCTGAATTGGCTGGGGAAGAAAAGAGAATAGAAGCTCAGAGTGTGATAATGGTGAAGGTAAACTGCTTTTAGTTCTTCAAGCATCTTAGAAATAAAAGGTCACAAATAAATTGGACAGTGATTGAATGGAACTGCGGGGCTAACATATCCAGCAAGATGTTAAAAAATGGCGCATAAGTGGTTCAGGTTACTGGCCGTGCCAATTTTTGTGTTTCAAAGTCAAAGTGAACACAGGTGAAATATTACCACAGCCTGTGATTTTTTTTTTTCAAAAACATCGTATTACGTCATTTTAAAATTTGTCATAATTCAAGATATACCTACGAATAGAATCTTGTCTTGTCCTGTTTCTATATGCTGTCACAAAAGCGTCTTTACCAAAGGCACACGCTTATTTCACACAACAGGAGTTTTGGGCCGTCAGATGAGTACATTAATGACAGCAGAGTTTAGCCAGTTCACCTTCCTGTTTTTGATGGCACTTTCCCATTGGTGAGTACACCCGAGAAAGGGATGCCAAGCGGTTGCTTGCCAGACGACCTTGCTCTTCAGCAGGCCCCTTCTACAAGTGAAAGAAGTACTTAGGCCCATATTTATACTTTTTGACGCACAACTGCGCCAACGCAGTTGTGCGTCAAAAATTTTACTGCCGGCTAACGCCATTCCAACGCGCCATGCGGGCGCCTTATTAATGGAATGACGTTAGCCGGCGCTGCAGACTGGTGTGCGTCAAAAAAAATGACTCACACGAGGCAGCGCCGGCGTATGGGAAAATGAGGGTTGTGCGTAAAAAAATGGTGCAAGTCAGGTCTGAGGCAAAATTCAGGCCTCAAACCGAATTTGCGCCATTTTTTTGGACGTCCAACCTCCATTGACATGACTCCTGTCTTAGCAAAGACAGGAGTCATGCCCCCTTGCCTAATGGCCATGCCCAGGGGACTTGTGTCCCCTGGGCATGGTCATTGGGCATAGTGGCATGTAGGGGGGCCCAAATCAGTCCCCCTATGCCACAAAAAAAATCGGAAAAAAATACTTACCCAAACTTACCTTTGCTTCCCTGGGATGGGTCCCTCCATCCTTGGGTGTCCTCCTGGGTGGGCAAGGGTGGCAGGGGGTGTCCCTGGGGGCAGGGGAGGGCACCTCTGGGCTCCTTCCGAGCCCACAGGTCCCTTAACGCCTGCCCTGACCCAGGCGTTAAAAAACGGCACCGTTTTTTAAGGCCCACCCCCTCCTGTGCGTCAAAATGACGCCAGAGTGTAAATAAGGGGCACAGGCCTTAAGGTCATTTTTTGGAAGGGAACGCCTACCTTGCATATAATTAATGCAAGGCTGGTTCACCCTTCCAAAAAATGACGCACATGGTGGAATTTTGACGCCCGCGGGGTCGGGTGTCAAAGTATAAATATGGGGCAGGGTTTGCGTCGATTGTGCGTCAAAATATTTGACGCACACTCGGCGCAAACAGAGTATAAATATGCCTCAGATCTGAATGGGATGCTTGTTTTAAAACTAAGGCTCTCACTTTTACGATTTTACTGTAATTTGTGCAGGTAAACCTGGACAGAAAACATCTATTCCGATGTTTCAATTTATATTTACATATGGGGAAAAAACCTGAAAATAGCTATTGTTTAGGGTGTTTTTCAGTGCTGTCAATCGTGACTGTCAGGCCAATACCTGACACGCAGGGGAGGGAGTTAAAAAAGGGGCACAGCACCAGGTATGTCATCTTACAGATTGTAAAACCTGGTCTCAATTTGCGAACAGTATTTTTGCAACCAGTTTTGAATTTTGTAAACTCTATGCTAATAGTTCAGTCCATAAAATTCAGAATTGGAGTGGGTTGTGATCCCTCCTACCTCATTAATATACATTAGGCAGGTTAGAAATTTTGACTCACTCCAATGGGATACATTCACATGGACGGTGGCCTGCAAGGGTCAGCAGACTGCTGTGTCTGTGTTTGTCTCTATTAAAGAAGTTTAGTCCACAATTCACATGAGGAAGAGACCTACAATAGATGTGTTCTCCTTTGCTAATGACTTAATACCCCAACTTGGGGGTTGGTAACTTTCAATAGTTTGCAACTTCAATTACCGTTGAAAACCGTTGATCTGTATGTTACTGAATTGCAATTTTGAAAGGACATCATAACCACGCTTTATCCAAACTGCACTTCGGTATCCATTTCTAAATCCATTTAGCGATTAGAGGAAAGTCGCTAAATGGGTTTAGTGTACATTAGTACATTAGGAAAAGGCGTTTAGGAATCATAAACCCTCTGATTTACCAAATTGAAGGGTATGTGGATCCTAAAGCTCTTTGTACATCTGACCATAATTTTCTAAAGAAGATGAAATAGCTCCAGATGTGCATATTGCTCATATTTTCATATGAGTGTATTCATGACTTTTGAATGGATACTTGTGGCCCTAAAGCTTATCAGGCAACCAAATACGAGTGTACATTTGTTAGTTAAATACATGAAGAACCCTACTAGATTTAAGTTCATTTTTAGGTTGAGCATAGCAGCGCGCAAGCACTGCTTTTCCGACATGTTGGTATGTATCTGGGCTTTTAACCACGCCCACCGCACGCCCATCACTATCATTCGTTCATGGGCTTTCCCTTCAAAAATCCTTTATTTTTTTTGTTAAATGCTTTATGTTTGTCCCTGATTGGGGGGGTTTAGTTACCGCCTTGGACATCGCCCCTGTTACATGGTTAATTGCACTTTTGCCAATACGTTTGACCGCAAGGGAACTTCTTTTTCCTTTTGTGTGCTGCTTCAAGCTGATGCCACAGCGCTTTGAATCGGCTCACTTATGTGAAACTGTATTACTTTTCATTTTCACTTTATGTGGCAAGAAAAGTCTGGTTAGCAGTTTATAACGTTAATAGCTCTAACTTGAGAAAATGCGAGACCCATTGCACTGCAAATGCTTGTTTAAAAAATGCCCTATAAATATGGATGAACATAGAAAAAGAGCAGAAATGTCAAAAACTACCATAAAACAGAAACCCCTAATTAACATAATATACTTATTAAGGTGTTCCAGACCTTCATTCAGTTTTGTTTTGGACCGCTCTAGATTGGTTGGACAGTGCCATAAATAGGAGAGTGCTATTCAGGGGCTTAGCTTGGCCAGTATGATTGAGGGGTATATGAACTTCAGATTTCCCAACAATTAAGTTAGGATATTCTTATGATGCATGAGTGTTCCATGTGAGCATTCTGTGCATCATTAGTCACGAGCAGCGAGGCAGAGAGAGGGATTCGATTACCGGCAGTTGGAGTTGGAGCGGGAGCAATGCCGGGTTGTATATTTAAAGAATAAACTTACCAACAAGTTTGCCGGAGTTCCTGACATTTATTCCCAACATTTTTGGCGACGAGGGTTACACAACCCGGGTTACCTGGACGCTTCTTGGAGCTCTTCTACTTGATCCTCAGACCAGAGTCGATCCTGCAGTGAAGGACGCGTTCCAGTGCGGCAGAGCCTGCTGTGAAGGGCGCTTGGAGATAATTTTCGGCTACTTCTCGGGGGTAAGAGCCGAGTGGTGACTGTTATTTTGAAATATTGTATAGGGCGGCTTCCGTGTGTGGTGTTTACCTCTAAGAGAGGTTGCCTAGCAACAGCGAGGCAACTGCCGTCCTCGATGTGTTGCTCAGCTGATCCGATACCTGCCGTGCAACTTGGTACCTTTGAGCTCTTAGGGGGTGGAGCCTCCTTTCCAAAAGAAAAAAAAAAGCACAAACACTAGACTGCACCTGCACTTCTTGGAAGTAGAGGAAGAACAGCACACCCTTGGCTTGTACTAGTGCTTTTATTTCTTTTGAGACCTTCACTAAAATGTATGCTTCTTTACTTTATAAAAGAGAAAGGGGCTCCAGGAGAACCACTACCTGCTTTTGGATATTTGTTGGTAAAATAGGTGAGCTTCTGGTATAGTTATCTTGTCATGGCTTCTGTTGGCAAAATCATTACACCACCTTTTTTCCTGCAACAAGCAGGACCGCCTGACATTTGTTGGGAAGATTGGATTGAAATCTTGGAAAATTACATTATAGCACTGGATAGTCAAAACATTTCGTCAGCCAGGAAGAAGGGAATTCTACTGAGTGCTCTTGGTAATGAGAGGCAGCGGATTTTTAAATACTTGCCAGTAGCCTTGGGCCCTAATGGTCAGCCTATGGATGACGTTTATAAAGAGGCTGTGAAAAGGTTAGAAAATTGATTTGCGAAGGAGGTTAACTTGGTTATGACCAGGTACAAATTTTATACACAGCATCAAAATGAACATGAACCTATTGATGAATTTGTGGCCAGATTGAGGGAGCTCTCTATTAAATGCCGGTTTGGCAACATGACAGATGAACTCATCCGTGATCAGCTGATTGTGCAGTGCAAGGAAAGGAAAATACAAAAAAGACTTTGGGCAGCTAAAGACCCCTCCCTTGCAGAAGCCATTGGATTGGCAAAAGTCATTGAAGAGTCGCAGAGGTGCATGAAGGAACTTAACAAAAAAGATAGGGTGACTGATGTTTCTGTAGTTGGTCCAGATCAACTAGACTGCGACGAGAGTATGGTCTGTGCAATCAAGAAAAAGGAGAAAAAGGACTATATCCTGAATAAAAGCAACAGAGTATTTCTGGTGCCAGGAGCAAAGGAGATTGTACCCGGTGTGGTAGCAGTTTCCATGATTCTGACTCAAGAAAATGTTTTGCTATGAACAAAATTTGCAGGAGGTGTGGAAGAAAGGCCATTATGCGAGAGTATGCAAATCTAGTAGGAGTGGGAGCGCAACTGTGGGTGTGGTTGAGAACGTGTTGACGGATTTAAATGCTGACAGAGTTCTAGTGGTCGTGGGAATCACAAAGCTGGGAATGAGAAACAGAGGTTGTCAAGGCCAACAGCGATTTTCAGCGTGTGTGGAAAAAATATTGAACTGATGGTGGACTCTGGGTCCATGTACACTATCATACTTAAACGTGTTTTCAAGATGTTGTGGCAGGATGTTGAACTTATGTCCAGGGATATAAACCTGGGAGGGTATCAAGGAGAGTCCATAGACATTTTGGGCTACATGGAAGGTGATATTCAGTTGGTTCAAGGTGTACCAAAGGTAAATTGTACGTGTCGGTCGAGGGACCTGCAATTTTGGGTTGGATGCACCAGTTTGACCTTAATATTAGATTAAATCCCAGAGCCCCTAATCAGGTATTGGTGGTAGACGAACTCGCCCTGGAGAAAGTCTTAGCTGAAGCAAAGAATGTGTTTCGTGAGAAATTGGGATGCCTGAAAGGGTACGTTCATAAAGTAAAAATGAAGTTGAATGCTACTCCGGTACAACATAAATTGAGGCGTGTGCCACTGTCAGTTCGTGGGGGTTTAAAAAAACTTTTGTCAGAGATGTTGGAAGGTGGTATCATTGAGCCTACTGAGGCGTCAGAGTGGGTTTCGCCTGTGGTTATCACTAAGAAGGCTGATGGTCGTTTGAGATTTTGTGTAGACTTGCGCTCTGTCAACCAGAATGTTGTAGTAGATGTATTTCCGCTTCCCAATATTAGTGAATTACTTACATTGGTAAAGGGTAAGAAATATTTCTCCAAGTTGGATTTAAGGAGCGCTTATCATCAGGTGAGGTTACATGAACATTCCAAAACACTCACCACATTCATTACTCCAAAAGGGACATTTCAATTCACCCGTTTACCGTTTGGGTTAGCATCCGCTGCCAGTGTTTTTCAACGTGTTATGGCAAAGGTTCTGGAAGGGGTGAGGAATGTGATTTATTTTCAAGATGATATTCTGGTGATGGGGGAATCGAAAGAAGAGCATAATGCCACCTTGCACCTAGTGTTAAGGAAGCTGGAAGAACATGGTCTTACACTCAATCAGGAGAAATGCACCTTTTTGGTCGAGGAGGTGGAGTATTTGGGCTATAGTGTGGCCATGGGTTCAATCAGACCTAAGCGCTCCTTGTTGAATGCCATAAGTGGAGCGTCTGTCCCAAAAGATAGAGATCAATTGAGATAATTTCCGGGGTTAGTGGAATACTATGCTAAATTTGTCCAAAGGTTTGCTGAGAAGACCGAAGACCTTAAGAAATTGTTGCGGAAAGGGAATTAGTTTGAGTGGCAGGAGGAGAAGCAGCTTTGTTTTGAAAAAATTAAAGAAGAGATATGTCAAGCAGGTATATTATCAGTGTTTGATAGAGGACTAAGAACTGCACTTACGTTGATGCCAGTGCTTCTGGTCTGGGAGTGGTGCTTTCCCAATTTCATAGAGGAGAAGAAAGGACTGTGGCGTTCGCTTCTCGTACTTTGACGAAGGCCGGAAAAAATTATTCGGTTATTGAACGTGAAGCTTTGGCAGAGGCCTGGGGTGCTGAATATTTTCGTGTATATTTATGGGGTTTGCCATTTGTCTTGCGGACAGATCATAAACCTTTGGTCAGGATTTTGGCTCCGGGTGGTGCAGGAAAGGGTTCAGCCAGACTGGCCAGGCTTGCGGCTAGGTTTCAAGAGTACATTTACACCATTGAGTTTTTGCAAGGGTCGAGGAATGTCCAAGCAGATTGCTTATCTCGTCTATCACTTAATTGGGAGGATGTAGATGATGGTAGTGTGAGAGATACCAATGAGGAGGGAGCCGTTGCTACTGTTCATGATGTAGTGGACAGTGGTACCGGTTTATTTTCGGCTGAGCAGTGGGAGGAGAAGATGAAAGAGGATTTGGTAATGAATGATGTTATCAAGATGATTAAAAATGGTGGTGTGAGGGAGAGTGTATTAGTCCTATCCGTGAGGCCATATGTGAAAGTTCTAGAGGACTTATCTGTTTATGATGGTACTGTGGTTATGAGGGGAGACTGTTTTATTCCTCCTGTGGGGTTGCGTTTCCGCATCTTTCAACTAGCGCATGAGGGTCATCTGGGTCAAGGGCTGACCATCAGAAGGGTGAGGGCCAACTTTTGGTGGCCACGCATGGATAATCAAATCAAGGAGTGGGTGCGGAGTTGTTACTTATGCAAGGAGAGTGAGAAGAGGTTGGTTTTGGAGAAGTGTGAGAGTGGACATCTGGAGGACCCTGGAAAGTCTTGGCATACGGTATGCTTAGACTTTATTGGTCCACTGAGGGAGCTGTCTTCAGATATGAAATTTGCAATGGAGATGGTGGATATTCATTTGAGGTGGTTGGTGATAGAAATCTTAAGAGATGTCACCACAAGGACTACCATCAATGTGTTGAAAAAAATCTTTAAGAAGGTAGGGGCTCCAGTGGTTCTCATTACAGACAATGGTACACAACTCACCTCGTATGACATGACAGAATTTCTGAGAGCTTGGGGAGTTAGACATTCTTGCACATCCTTGTACAATCCCAGGGGGAATGGTGTGGCTGAAAGAGTAGTCAGATTACTTAAAGGAACTGTGCAATTGGCTTTGACAAACCGGTGTGATGTCAGGGATACCGTTTCAAACATGGTCTGGGCTTTCCGTACCACGCCACACAGCGTTACCCAGAGGGTTCCTTTTGTGGACATGAGGGGGCGGTTGCCCGGCACCAAGTTAGTGCTGCATTGGTTAAAAAAACTCTTGAGTGAAGAGACAGTTGTTGGAGATTCTATTGGATCTTCACAGAAGGGAAGTGAAAAACTTACCAGATTGCGAGTGGAAGTGGAGAATTGGGTAAAGGTGAAGTCGGGCAGAATTCAAGGAGGAGTAAATAAGTTCAAGGGTCCCTTCCGGATTTAACAAGTTGGTACTCATTATGTGATTTTGAAAATGGTGACAGGTGGAACCTCAGAAATGTTGCCATATACCAAAAGGGAGGAACAACTGATAAAAAATTGGATGAAGGCGATGTTTATAAATGATGATGAAGTTTTAAGTGACAGTGAACACATGTTGTTGAGTGACTGTGTTGAAGATGTTGCAAATGGACGTGGTTCCGTTGAGAGTGTGGAGATGTTCCAGAAGAGGATTAGGAAACCACCACCTTACTTGAAAGATTTCATCAGATGAACTTTGTGGCTGGGCAATTCGTACTAATATGATATATTTAGAAATTTCTCAATTTACTGTGCAAATGTTCTTACTTTTACAGGTTTTAAGTTTCTTTTTAGATATTTAATATTCTGTTTTATACATATTGTTTGAATATTATTGTTTTTTGCAATTTGTTAATGAATGGGGGAAGATGTGTTATGATGCATGAGTGTTCCATGTGAGCATACTGTGCATCATTAGTCAGGAGCAGCGAGGCAGAGAGAGGGATTCGATTACCGGTTGTTAAAAAATATTATATAAGAGGCAGGAAATGAGGGGAACATTGGAAAGAGCGAGGAGTGCGGATTGTTAGGGGTACTTGAAACGCAATATTTTTCTAACTAATCAACATTTTCTACAGCTTGAAAAATATAGGAGAGAAGGGCCCTGTTTGTCAGTGTGAGCATGAAACAATTTCAGGTGAAACTCGACAGAAACTTGTCTTTACCTGACTGAAAACACTTGTACTCAACTATTTACTACAGAATACATTTTTTAGGGGGATGTAGCACCCCAAGCATCCCCCTGGAGCTATGCCACTGGTGGTGTTCTCAGAAATCCTATCAATCCGTGCAGTGCTGACATTTGATTTAACTGCTCCATGGTTGCCACTGTTAGCGGATAGTTTAACTGAAAGTTGTCTTGCCCAGCTGTTCTCCAAGCACTTTTCTCATAATTGAGCTTTGAAGAACATTTCACGCAAACATCCTTACAAATATTGTTTATGCTACAGTGATCCTTGATGCTGTTCTTAAAAAAGGTCAAAGATCACACATTAACTTAGGCACAAATTTGTTTGGCCTAAAGGTCATTTAGGTGGATTTTCCAGCCGAGAGTCATGAACCGAGAATTCAGCGCCTAACAGGCCAATCGGGATGTTTAAAATGGTTGTGGAAACGTAAAGGTCGAGTTCGTGACCGTGGCACTGTATAAACACGTATAAAATTCTGTTCTCAAACTCCATGTTTCGACTATGAGGAGATCAGACCATTTCCCCTCATTTCCCTCTGGCACAGAAAGATGTGGCAGCCTTTTTTCCATTCTAACTTGTGATCGTTCTAATTTTGATATATAGCAACTGGTGACAAAGCTAGCGTGAATTGTTAAAATCCAATGTCATAAAAAATTATTTGGGTTTTTGATGGGTTTTGTGTCTGTGTGATTGAGATAATAAACGCAGAGTAGGGAATCAAACGAAACAACGCTTGATGAATTCCAGAGAGTCAAGTTTTTGGACCATCCAGTCAGGATGATCTTCCTTTTGCTATTGTGTACATTTTTAAAAATAAATTCTTACATTGTCCGCTAGGGACAGAATGCTGCATAAAACAATAGGTTACATCAGGAGAAATGAGTGTGCTGCCTGCCTGATTGTGCTGCTTGCCTGAATTTTGAGTCATTCGTCTTGTCTGCTTCAGCAGAAGCGATTAAACCTGTATTTGCGCGGGGTTATGTAGTTGCAGATTTATATAACATTCCTAATACAGGTTGGTTGGGTGGACGAACACCTGGGTGGTGCAACAATGAATGCTTTATTCATGTGAAAAGTGTCCAATTACTAATCACATAATGCTCTGATCTAAAACAGATGGAACAATGCACGAACCAAAGCCATAATGCCCAGATCTACAAACGGTTTGCGTTGGGTTTGTGATATTTTTCTAACGCAAACTCAATGCAAATTGTTCAGGTGTGATTTACAATCCAACACAAAACGCAATTTGTGTTGGATTGTAACCCAAAGTATTGTCAAAGTTGTGCAATGCACTTGTTCCCTTGTGTGTCAAGGGCGGGGGGTCCCTGGGTGGTGCATGGGCATTCCCATGCAACAACAGACACCGCTCAGCATGCAAATCCCTCTCAGCAAAGACTTGTAAATAAGGACTTGTGCTAAAATATTTTGCCTCAGTGAGGCAGTGGTAACCTAGAGAAACTTTGTCACTTCTCCTAGGTTTTCCCACTTTACATATGTGAAGCACTGTACAGCACACATACAAAGTAGGAAACACCTTAAATCATAGTTTTTTTGTACTGGAAGGGAAGTTTTTGGCAAACAGCACATGATGTGCCCCTGGCATTTTGGTGAATTGATGCCCAGGCCACCATCCAAGAAAGCACTGATGTGATGAGTATGATGACATAAATTGGTTTTACCCCTGTGTGAGAAAGACACTGGTATCTGATTTGTATGTCTCAGTTCTGTACTCACGCACAATATGAGTCCTAACTGTTTCTACTCTCTTTTGGGACAAACCAGGGCAAGCTGAAAAGTCCTCCCATTAGGGTAAGGCCATTCTGAATTACGTGTCCTGGAGCAGTTCCTGAACCTTATGCCTAAGTAACAGTTAACTGAGGCCTGCATGGTGGATGACTCAAAGAAAGATTCTATACAGGTGCCACTAGAATCTGCACCCCAGCTGACCTAAAGCTTTGACATTGGGGGTTGACCATACCTCATGACTTTAGACCTATGATAAACAGTAGTGTTGCTATCTGGGGAGTTTCATTTAGTGGACCTGGCCATGCAGAACTCAAAACTGTTGAAACTCACTGTCTATGACTTAGGGCTCTAACATTATCCCACTTACAAGTTTGTGAAGCCTGCTGTAAGAAATTGGGTTCCTGGTTGGCAGAGGTATGCACCCTGTTCAAGCAGGAACCACAGTCCTGGTCAGGGTAAGTCAGATCCCCACCTTAAATGAACCTTAGGAGGTAATGTGTAAAGTACTTGTGCAACACTTAAAGCAGTAAAACAGTGAAAACATCACACAAAAATAATCAACACTAAGTTAGAAAAACGGATCTTACTATAATGAACAAAACAAGACCAAAACAACAGAAATCCAATAAGTAGAAGTCGAGATACGAATTTTCAAAAAATATATCTGCAGTTGTACTGCTTAGAAGCTTAAATCGCCAACTGGGCTCATTTGGTCACGCTAGACTGGGATGAAGTCAAATGTTGAGGCTGACCACGATGGAGTGCAGATCAGCTTGTCCCACTGAAAGAGTACCTTGTATGGAGGGTGATGTCAACGTCGTGGATCAGATGCAAGAAGCGGAGGATATGATGCAAAAGGCAATGCATTGGTTCCAATCAGCGCACTCAGGGGATGCCTAGTCATTGAGTCTCACATTTGTCGATCCTCGAGCAGTGCTGCAGTGTCGAACCCCTTTGCAAAGAAGGCAATGCGTCATTGTTAAGCCTCACAGCCGGTGATGCGAAAGTGATGCGCTGGGACTGATGGTGATACATCAATTGTGGCTAGGCCAATGGTACCATGTTTTAGGTAAAGAGCACATGCACTTTATCACTGGTCAGCAGTGGTAAAGTGCCCAGAGTTCTAAAGCCAATTAAAACGAATTCAACAAAAAGGAAAGGAGGAAGGCAAAAAGTTTGGGGACAACCCTGAAGAAAGGGCTAGGTCCAACACCTACTAACCCTATACCAGGAGCGTCTGCTCCCTGTGGGTGTCTCTATGTTGAGTGGTCATGCTTTAAGTCCCCCCATACCGAACACTGTGGCTGAACCACCTGTTACCAAGATATAGACATATACTGAACACTGTTGCTGAGACCACCTGTTGCCAAGATGTAGCCATATAAAGATAGGAACACCTTGGGTGTGTCCCACCTTGTACCATCCTACCTACCGGACACCCTCAGAACCCTCAGCATATTTTTAACCAGCCTATGTTCCATCTGGTTCACTGAACTGTATCTGATATCTCCCTATCACAGACATCTGAGCCTGGAGCCTACTATATTCAGAATCCCCACCTGCTAGTTTGTACAGAAAACCCACCTCATTTTTGGGTGGTTGGTTTATTGGGTTAATGTGGGGGCCTCTGCATTGGCTTGGTTCACTGATATATATCTTGCTTGATTATGACTATGGAGAAGCTAAGTGAGAGACCACCTGGAACATAGCCAATCTGATACTTTGTGAAAACTTTCTGGTGTTGTTTCTCCAAAGTACAAAAACTAGTCTATTGACAATCCAACCAGACTTGAGAGAATCTGAGGATTACAGTGTCTTCACAATCCCTCACTATAGACTATATTTTCTGTAGGCCCCTGTGATAAAGTAATTAAACACCAATATAAAATTTGGGGTCATATCCAAGGATCAAAAGGAACAATGATCCTCTTATTTTCTGCGAAGTATCTTCTTTTAGTTGCCCAGCTGTATATAGAGACATATTCTTTTCTAACGCTATGGTTCCCGCTAGTCAATTATTTTTTTGTGCCTCATTATTGCGTCAGTAATGTTCTTGAGTTTCAAATTGCTCTGAGTTTCTTGCAGTAGCCATGCCAGTTTATTTTTGACATGCTTAGGGAGATAGGACTACAAAATGTCAATTTAATTTGATTTCAGATATTGCTCCATAACGTCTGACTTGTCTACGACTGGGAGAACTGTCTTGCTGTCTTCACCCCCTTCAGCTTAGATTAAAAGCACAACTTCATAATTGCATGGGAAAGTATTGGGTGTTTTCTTCTGAGCCCCAGCTAAATTTGAAAATCAACTGAAGTATGACA